>NC_136065.1:1606779370-1609279370 GCF_964261635.1 Lissotriton helveticus | reverse complement strand
CATGCATCAATGCCACAGCCATAATCCTTTCGCCAGGACAAACCAACTCGTGAGTAATGATAGGAGTCATCAGCTGATTAAAGTCGACGTCAGGAGAAACCGGTCCGCAGAGACACAAATCAATGGCCCAATCGAAATCACAGGTCAGGCAGTGAAATACAGGCTGGACACAGGTGAAGTAGGAGAATCGAAAAGATAATCCATATGCCGTGCTTAATATCGCCAACGGCATTGTGCCATAATATTCTAGCATGCGATTGCGGAACAGTGTCAGCAGCTGCAGGGCGGGAGCTTGCACAGGAGGGACATCCATATTTAAAAATGTAAAAAAGCACAAGAGCGTCCGCTGGTAATGCAAGTAAAAATGGGAATCCACGAAGCAGAGTGGAAAAAATAGAATGAAAGAAAGCAGGGATGACTCCAAAGATTTTCTCAAATGAAGTCACGAGACCACTGGTAACAACTTTAAAAAAGTGCGCCAGGCCCTTTGTGGAGGACGCGTTAGAGATAGTCCGAACCATCTTGCTGAAATGGAAAGGCGAATCTGTATTTAAAAGGGTCTGCACCTCTGTACGGGTGTTCGCTATGTGAAGCACGAAAGTTTCACGGGCCGAAGTCAAGGCCACCTCTCTCTGAGACAAAAGAGCTCTTATTCTTGTCATGCCGTTGAAATGTGCTCCCAAGGTTGGTATTTGTGGCCAGATTGAAAACTCCCTATGTTCATGTGTGGGAGGAAATAGAACATTTCTGCAGCAAATAACCCGTTCATTTACTGTTACGATAAAATGAATACTTTTAATTAACCCAGAACAATCTTCATTATTGAGCATCAAATAACTACCATTTTCCAAGAACTTGAACGTGGGGATGATAGCAGGAACTGGTGTGCCTTGCAACACGCAAGCCATATTTGGTCGGTGTTTGTTGCATGAACCGTGTAACTGTATGTGCCTACACATTAGTGAATGATCTGGTGTCTCAGTGCATTCCTCTCCATTCAGATAAAGTTCTTGATCATCTTTGAAAATCTGTATGTGTATGGAAGCGACCAGACCTCATGAAGAAAACCACTACCTAAAGGTTAATAACGACCTATTGGTATATATTTCATACAATTTGAAAACTTATATGAAGCAAAAGGCAGCGTTATTAAACCGTGGATAAGGCACATTGCCAAAGCAGTCAACCTTTTGGATTTATACTGGAAATGTTAAAGGAAGAATTACGGAGTAGGGCCTGTAAATCTTTAATGGACAACGAGTAAAATTACTCCAACCATCATATTCCTCTAACTCCGGGATAGTAGGGGTGTTTAATTTTTTAGAAGTAGCCAATCCAAAGCATTTGGTCTGGGAAATTATTTCATTCACAAACAACATATGATTTGGGATGAGACATGCACGGTGGAAAGCCTCAGTGCCTTGTACCTGCCAGGTTCGTGAACCGCAAACTGATGTAGATCCTGGATATTTTTACTCTGTGTTACGTTAGCATGGTCTCATTACTGGTTTAAAAGCCATTTTTCCTTTTTTGTAACTTCTGCACACGACACTTAGTTGTTGCTTTAGCTTTCAGCCTACCTGCGTCAAGATCTATGCCTGCTTCAAGCAGGCGCAGGGTTTTGATGTAGCTTTGTCTTATCTGATTGTAAATGCGGCACACCGTGGGTGGCAGAGCAGCGGTGCACGTTAACTGGTGCATCCCTGGGGATGTGCTAGTTAATATAAATCTGCCCCTTTACATTTAATTATGTGCAGGGGACACAGAGTAGGTGAGGTTTATCCAAGGTTAAGAAGAGATGAGTCCTGTTCAGTGAAAAATTGGAGATAGGCTTCAGTATATTATATACTTAAGTAGTGTGTTAAGTTTTTGATGACTGTTATTAATTTACTGTTGGGTAATAGTGGTTAATAACATTTTTTATTATATTTTACCACAGATTCAACTGCAGATTATTTCAAGATTTTAGGATGCCAAGCAAAGAAAGAGTGAGAAAGGCTGCAAAACGTCAAAGACAGCAGGACCATGGAATAATGCAGCAGTCCTCTAACAAAAAGATTTGTCAAGTCACCAAGAAAGCACCGGGTAAGAGTCCAAAAACAGTCATAAGAAATATGTCTAGTAAAAAAAATATTACTACAGAAAATGTTTCAGTCCAGAAAAGGAGAAACAATTCAAATGGTAAGGAAAGGCCAATGAGAAATGTTACTGCTAGAGTAAGAGATAACTCTATGCATGAAAGTAGAAGGAAACAACAGTTTAGGGACATTCGTAAACGAATGTTCCGCAACAGGATAATTGGGAATTTGTTAAAAAATATTAAGAAAGGTCAACAGAAAGTGGTTTTTTATAAGAGAAAAAAAATAGTTGAGAAAGTTATTGATCAGGCATTTGAAATTAAATGTAAGTTATTTATTTTGACAATCAATAGAATTAGGAAGCTAAACAAGGTAATTTATGATTTCAAAAGAAATAGTAGATGGAAGAGAATAGTTAATCGTAGTAATTTTTGTGAAGTTTTTTCTGGAGAATGGATGCATAGTTCATGCTCTGAGGCATTTTTTAATGAGGAGAGTTATTTCCAGGATAATGATTTGGTGCATGCAGTTGACACCAGTGGTCGAGCTTATGAAGTGAAAGATGGTTGTCCAGTTGAAAAAGAAAAAGTTGTGAGAACAGAGATAGAAGAGGTGTTAGGTAATGAGGTTTTAGGGAGACGTCCTAAGGGTCCTGTGTACACCTGGAAGTGTAGTAGTATTTGCAGTGTACGACAGGATTCCATCAATTTGCTTTGTGATTTTATACGGTCATTTAATAAGAAAAGTTTGAAGCAGAAAATGAAGTTGTTGCAAGAATTAGATCCTTGCAGAGTGAGAGAAGTGATAGGTTTGCATGGTCATTCACTGGCTTGTCTTTCCAGGAGAGTATGCCAGAGTGTTTTTCATCATTTCAGGATGCTAGCAGTGCATCATAATAAAGTGAGGAAATTAGTTAGAATGTTGTATTATGCTAAGAGTCCAGCAATTATGCTTAAACAATTATGCGCTGCTCTTTTGCATGGTTCTGAAATAGATGTGAAGAATATATGTGAAGAAATTGAGTTTTGTTACTTTGGAAGTAAAGAGGAGAATGTTGAAATTGACCAAGAAGAAGAGAGTAATGTGGAAGATAGTGTACAGGTTTCCAGTACAGATAATTTTCAGAGGGAAATTGCGACGTTTGAGGTGAAATCAAGTGAGAGGCCAAATTTCACTTGTGTGTGTTGTCGACGCACTTATTATAAGAATCAGACTAAGTTAGTGGATTTATATGGAAAAAGTGAAAGGGAAAATAATAGTGAATGGAAGGATTTTACAACATACTTGATGGTAGAAAATTGTTTTGATTTGGGATTGGATCAACGTGTGTGTACTTATTGTTGTAACAAATTAAATCAAAACCAGATGCCTGCTAGAGCAGTTCATAATAATCTGGAATTGGTTGAGATTCCTTCTGAATTGAAGGATTTAAATACTTATGAATCTATTTTGATTCAAAGTATCCATCCCTTTCAGGCTATTGTAAGAATGGAGCCAAAGACAGGGAAATTGCCTCCATCAGATTTACAGAGAGGATTAAAGGGAAGAGTTGTTTATTTGCCTCTAGATTTGAAGAAAAACATTAACACAATTGGAGTAGAAAAAGTGGAAGAGGAACCTCTTGTTATCTTAGTTAATGGGGTTCCGACAAAGAATAAGAAAATATGGCAAGATTTAGTAGATGTTAGGAAAGTCAAAAGTGCAACATTGTATTTGAAAAAATATAATAAATACTATAAAAATGTATATGTTGCAGAAGAGGAAGTAAGTGAGGAAGAGGATAGCGATTTGTGTGCTGGTCAAATTGAGAAAGTAGAACCCTGTACTAGTGAAGAAATATATGAACATTATAGTGTTCATCCTTTGCATTCCAAGGAAGTCATGGGGAATGCTATTGAGTTGTTTCAAATGAAACAAGCGAAAGGGAGTCCCATTAGTGTTTGGGAGGAAAGTTTGGAAGCTCGGTGTTTCCCACAGCTTTTTCCAACAGGTCAGGGAGGAAGATATGATGAGCGACCTCATCAAATTCCTGCTTCTGAATACCGGACTTTGCGATTGTATGCAGGAGATCCTAGGTTTCGACAATGCATTCCTTATTTGTTTCATCTCCTGTTTGAAAGCGATCTGTCTGGACTGTCATATGCAGTGAACCACATCTTGAAAAGTGGTATACACATGCAAAACATCTCGGCAAGTGACTTTATGGATAAAGTCAATGTCCAAGACAGTATTTTGGATTCTCACCTGATTAATCTCATGGCGTGTCAGCGTGGTACTAATGAGTACTGGTACCGTCGTCATGGTGATTTAAAATGTATGCTGAGGAACTTAGGAACTCCCACATGGTTCCTCACTTTGAGCTGTGCTGAGTATGGCTGGGAAGACTTACTTGAATTTCTACGAGAGGCAAATGCTAACGTAGAAAACATCGAATTCAAGACACCCGGAGAACTGTGCTCTTTGGATCCAGTCAATGTATGTAGGTACTTCAATCATAGATTTGAAGGTATGATGTCTTTCATCATGAATAAGAAGAATCCACCTCTTGGAGAGGTGTTGGATTTCTTCTGGAGGAAGGAGTACCAAGCAAAAGGTGCTCCTCATATACATATGTTGCTGTGGATCAAGGATGCACCTAAATTTGGAACGGATGCAGAAGACTCAGTGATGAGTTTCATAGAACAGTATTCTACGTGTGCTGTTCCAAACGCAAAGGAGAAAAAAAGCCTAAGAGAAAAAGTTCTACGTTTCCAAAGCCATCGATGTGGAAAGTACTGTCGTCGTAAATTCCGGAACAAAGACAAGTTCTACACCAAATGTCGTTTCGGCTTTCCACGACCGGTGATTTCTAAAGGAAGAGTGAACAGTTTGATGTCTTCGCTGCGACATAATGTGATGAAGAAATCACCTAAAAACACATACAATTTGAAGAGGAACGAAGAGTCTAAGTACATCAACGACTACAACCCGGTGATTTTGTCCATGTGGAATGCCAACATGGATATACAGTTTGTGGCTGATAACTGTATGGCTGTGGCTCGATATGTGACATCTTACATCACCAAAAAAGAGAAGACAGAATTGAAGGATATGTGGGAGGACATTTCCCATGAAAAGAGCCTCAGCAAGAAGTTGTACAGTTTCAGTCTGAAGATGTTGTCGCATCGAGAAATCGGAGCTTACGAATGTTCTGACCGGTTGTCTTCAGCAAGTCTCTATGCCAAGTCCAGGAGTATCGTTTGGGCGAGTGTTGGTCTTGCTGCAACGCGTAATCGAGTTCTGAAACCTGTGCGGGAAATTGAGTATTTGGCGGAAAAGGAGCCAAACAGTACCGACATTTTGAAGAGCAACATGTTGGATACATATTATCCAAATCGAAGCAGTCACCTCGAGAATGTTTGTCTGTATGAGGTTCTGCAAAATTACATATTCAAGAGGAACATCAAAGAAGATACTGAGAAAGGAGTGTATGCTGTAATAGGAAGTGAGGGATGTCTGGTCAAGCAAAGAAAATGCCACTTGATAAACCATCGAAAATTGAGTGGCGAATCTCCTGAAAAAAAGGAGTTTTTCTATTTAGCACTTTTGCAACTTTTTAAGCCTTGGCGTGCAGAAGAGGAACTGCTTGGAGATTTCCTTTGTTACGAAGACTAATTCAATGCTGCCAAGGAGACCATAGAATGTCCTGCTTTTCCCAAATATGTAGAAATGTTGAATGTGGAAATTGAGCAGGAAGCAACGATTGCAGCCGAGATTGCCAGAGACAGTTCTCAGGACAGTCAGAGTTCTGCTTCATTGAGTCAGGATCCACTAGGAGGACCTCTTATCGAAAATGAAGCTGCCACTGCTATGAATGAAGTGGAAAGAGCCATGGCACATGCTCAGGAGGATGCGGTTAACTTAGAAGAGTTGGAAAGACAACGTTGAGCAGAGGAAAATATATGACGAACTTACCATGCAAATTGATCATGGATTAAGTCATGACAAGAAAGAGTGCTCATGTACGTCGTTGAAGCCTGTCCGACTGTACGTGAGTGGAGAAGCGGGAACTGGAAAAAGTTTCCTTATTAAAGCAATTTCATGTTATTTGCAGGAAAGGACAGAGTCATCGCTGTCTTGTGTTGTCACCGCTCCAACTGGACTGGCAGCACATAACATTAAAGGGATTACTTTACATCGTTTACTGATGCTGCCAGTGGAGCATGACAACAAATTAGAATATCACAAGCTATCTGGAGATGCTTGTTTTGAAGTTTCAAGAGTCTTGAGGAAAATGAAACTTCTTATCATTGACGAAGTAAGCATGGTTTCCAATGTCATGCTTGCCTTTGTGCATTTGAGAATGCAAGAAGTTCTCAAAACAGAGTATGATGTGTTATTTGGTGGCAAACACATCATTGTTTTCGGAGATCTTCTGCAGCTGACACCAGTGAAAGGGCAACCTGTGTTCAAAATGCTCACGCATGAAGATACCAGGAAGTGCTTAGGGAGCATTGGCAACGTCAATATATGGTTAAACTTCAATTATGCTGAACTGCATGAAAATATGCGTCAGGCAAAGGATGAAGTTTACAAGACTATTCTACAAGATGTTAGAATTGGAAAAGTGACCGAGCATGGGAAAGAAGCTTTACATGCACGATTACTGACAAATTTATATCCAGACGAAGATGTTGTGCCTGAGAATATTTTTCAGAAAGTTACTGAGAAAAAATCTGGAATATGTTTGATGCCAACTCTTGCAGAATGTGCCAAATTCAACAACAAAATGTTGCATTTAGAAAAGCAAGAGATTGTGAAACTGGAAGCTATTGACAGAGTAGAGCATATGGGATCAACAATTATTTTTTCGGAGAATCTGAAAACAAAATTGGATTCATTAGAGAAGAGTATATCTAAAACTGCGGGTTTTGAAAAGACTCTGAATGTGTGCTTGAACTGCCGTATAATTTTAAGAAGGAATTTACATGTTGAAAGAGGTCTGGTAATGGATCAATGGGTAATGTTGTTGATTTTGTGAAATACAGAAATAGAGATGGAATTGAATTTTTAAAAATTAAATTTGATGGCATTGAGGAAGTACAGCTAATTGCTCGTTGTTCTGCTAGATTTTTGCTTGTAAAAGACTTATATGTTCGTCGTAAGCAGTTTCCTGTTTGCTTGGCATATGCGGTGACAATCCATAAATCGCAAGGTTTAAGTGTAGACTGTGCATTGGTGAATATTGGCAGTTCTGTGTTCAAGGAGGGTATGGCATATGTGGCATTGTCACGAGTTAGGACTTTATCGGGATTGTACTTGATTGAGTGTGATGTCACAAACATTTGTGCGGATCTAGATTGTGTTAAGGAATACAATAGGTTGAGAAGAGAGTATGCGCCACATTTGCCTCAGTATCCTTTGTTTGAGAAACGTGTGGTAGGCCGGAAACGAAGAAATGTGACCAATACTGGGGAGGTTGTAGCAAAAAGACGAAAAGTCGATGAACCTGAAATTATAAGCAGAAACAAAAAGGATTCTGTTGAAGATGTTGTTGGTTTTCAATTTGAAAACAGTTCTGGTGTCAACTGCTATGCTAATGTAGTGGTTAATGTTTTGTTTTCTCTAGAAAATGTAAAAGAAGAGATTGTGGTCAATTCTGATCAAAGATTTTGCAGTTTGTTAAATTCTGTGTTAGAGAAATGTAGCACTGATAGAACAAACATAGAAAGTGTGTCTGAAATTCGAAATCTGTTAGACAGATGTTCAGGCCAAACACAATTCTCTCAAAATAGTCAGCAAGATTGTCAGGAGTTTTTAATGTATATGCTTGATGTATTGCATGATGAAGGTGTAGATGTAGATCACCTGTTTGGGCTTTCTTATCAATGGCAGCATGACTGCGAGAACTGTAGGGTATCAAGTACTACTAGTGTAGACTCAGAAAGATTTATATATTTAACTTTGCCAGACAGTAAATCAGTCTCTTTTAATAAGCTAGTAAAAGCAGCTGATCACAACATGGAGTGTAGCCAATGTAAATCTGAAATGATGTCCATATTATTTATACGAACATATGGCCAGTATGTCATTTTAATGTTCCAACGATGTAGGCCTGATGGAACAAAATTGACAACTTTAATTAAAAATTTTGTGGCTTCACAGTTGTCAATATCAGGAAGGACTTTTGTAACTGTAGCAATTATATATCATGATGGTCCTTCAATAACATCAGGACATTATACAGCTTATTTAAAGTGTAGAAATGGCTGGTCATTCTGCAATGATTCTGTTTTAATTTTCAAAAAAAAATTGCCATATGACCTTAAAAACTCTTACCTGGTGTTTTTAAAACCAAAATTTTAGGGAAAGAATCTCGGGATGTGCTCTGAGGAATTTCAAGAAGTTCTCATGGCTCCTACACTATTTGGCCTTGAGGATAAGTGTAGTACAGAGACATAACTTCTTACCATAACACTGGACGTCATGGAGAAATACGTGCACTTTGAATGAGTTCAGAAAAACTATTTCTTTTTATAAGCTAATTGAAGCAGCCAATCAAAACATGGAGTAGAGGGAATGTAAGTCTGCAATGCTGTCTACTGTTTTACATTGCTTTGTGATTAAAAGTGATGTAGAGAATTAAATAATTGTACTAGTCATAAAGGTAGTGTAAGTCTGCTTCATAGTAAGCAGTATCAGTGTGATAGGAAATGTAGAACATGATTGAGCAAGAAGGGGAAGATATTACTAGTCCAGGATTGTGTAAATGATCTTCAACATTTTAATTCTGAAAGTTGCGGAAATGCGAAAAGACGGGATTGGCTTACAAGAAATCCAAGAGTTATAAATGGGTCTGACAAGATTTGGCCTTGTGGAAACTTGTGGTAGAGAGCAAGAAGTCATTTATTGTATGTAACATGTTTTTGAAAACGATGGAGGTTTTCTTTCAGAAAGTGGCGGGTTGAAAGTAATAACAGCACAACAGAGTGTAAGCTGTTCATAGGACATCCTTGGCCGTCATGGAAAGTAAGTTAACTTTAAGGAGTTCTGAATTCTGATTTGTTATGTTGTATGGGTTTTTTAAACACAATCATTTTGATTGTGTTTTTTTTTCCCCGCTGTTATATGATGAATACCTTCAAGTCACTGTTTTTAGTGAAATTTGATACATTCTGAGAACAGCAAAAATAAACCATTTAACATGTATAATTAATTCTGTTCTGTTTGCATTTATGATGTACATGTAGAACTGTGTAGGAGGCATGGAGAAGGTGAGGCTTCTGTAAGTGTCAAAGTTGTTGCATACAGTGAACACATTCACACATCGGTCCACTCTTCCTTGGATGTGGTGGAGGTGGTGGGGAAGCACCAGCTGAAGCTACTAAAGAAGCCATTGCTCACTGGTAACAAAGGGTCTTTCTCTCACAATGATGAAAGTCAGAGTGAGGAAAGAAGGAGGGATTTTCATCATTTGGGAAAAACAATAGTTCTCAACCAATGAAAAGTGTTCATTTTAGATTATATGACCTAGTCTTACATCATTAGGAAACCAAAAGTGAAATGAACCAATGAAAAGTGTTATTACCAAGTCACATGACCTGCTGTGTTTACGTTACGGGCTTTGCAGGGCCTCCCGGTTTGCTTCCAGAAACCTGTGCTTTGCGCCTCGGTAAGCGTACCAGTTCGCTAACGTAGCACGTCATATGACGTATCACGCGACAACGCGAAACGTCATGCGGACGGGAGGCGTCACGATGTTGTTTTCTAACGCGGCAGTTGCGGTAAAGGAACGTTTACCGGCTCGCGGTCTATTTCGCGGCATCAAGGTCAGCTAACGGGAAGCTTCCCGATTCGCGAAGCAGGAACGAAGAAAAAAAAATATTTTAAAAAAAAATTATTAATAAACATATAAAATATATTTTTGGATTTAAAGAAGAATACATTTTACAGCTACAGATATTAGCTGTTAAAAAACCAATGAAATTCACTGAAAAAACCATAGGTTATAGACCATATATAGTTAGGAATTAGCATTTACAAAACCTTGAAAATTCACTGAAAAAACCATAGGTTATAGACCATATATAGTTAGGAATTAGCATTTAGAAAACCTTATTTTACTCACACAAAACCATTGAAATTCCATATATAGTTAGTTGCACTAACTATATATCGCGCACCCGCAATCCACTGCTGATGATGTCACATATTACATCATTCATGACATGGTCAGTGACATCACTGATGACATCACTGATGACATCTCAAATGACATCACTGATGACATCACTGATGACATCTCAAATGACATCACTGATGACATCATGACACACCAATACCAGTTACTACATACGCACTCACTGATTCCTACGTCTACACACACATTCACTCATTCACCCATACAATCACTCATACATACAGTCACTCATTATTACAACACTATCATATGCACTCATACACCTATGCAGACAGTCACACACTGCCACTCATCCATGGAGTTACTCACACACCAAGTCAGTCCTGTAAAGAATCAATCACACTTCCATTTCCTCATCTATACAGTTAAACACAGAACACCATACTTCAGTGACATCACTGATGACATCACTAATGACATCTGAAATGACATCACTGTCAGCAGCGTCTGCATTACTAGCGGACCTAAACTCCTCAGTAAGTGCTACACAGTCAAACGCTCTCGTACCTATAACTGACCCGCTATTATCACCGCTACCGGCATTACCGCCGCAGGACCTAACTGATACAGTAGACTCACCAGGGAGTGCCACAGTAACTATTGCGCAACCACAACTGCAATTACAACCGCAAGCACCAGAGGAAATACGTGTGGCTGAAGAGTGTATAACAACTACATCTGAGATAGTCACACATGTAAATGGTACAAGCGGTGCAACAAATACATCCACTGTTTCTCTGCCAGAAATACATTCAACATTGCCAAGCTCTGTCAGCGCGGAGGATAAATCAATATCACCCTCTCCAACGCATACTTTTGCTCATATCGAAGGCACCTCTGCACCAATAGAGGAAAGAAAGGTTGAAGAGCCAACACTCCCTGGGCCAGTAACCGACGAGGACGGAGCAGGAATCACGTCTGATACAGACTTGGAACCTCTTAAATTTTACACTATTTCTGAGGGTCGTGAGGACCCAGGCTGGCACCAGGACTTAGACTTAGATTCTGACTTAGACTCTTTATCCGACCTGCATACCGGCTCCAGTTCCAGTACTCAAGATAGCAATGCAGATGAGCTATTGGGAGAAGCCACAGCCGGAAGACACACAGTGATAGTGGAGAAGTGTGGCTCACTGGTTAGAGGAGGCAGACCTGGAAGCAGAGGTCAGCCCGGGACCAGGGTTCAATTCCTGGCTCGGCGGGGTCTTGAGTCCTAAAATGTCCATGGGCTCGACAATTCTCGCTCCGGTGCCTACTCGATTCACGGGTTCACACTCTGCGACTCTGGGCAATAGCTTGCTTAATCTCCACAACGGCCCCTCGCGGCGGGATGCCTGGCTTTCACCTTGCGGATACCCTGCCGGGGTTATCTCACAGGGGAATACCAGGACGGGTTCCCTAAGCAAGCGCTTAGAAACCGCTTGGTGATTTGCGCTATATAAATACCTTTACATTTACATTTACATTTACATTTACAGTGATAAAAAAAAAGAGAAGCCACCATATCTCAGCAGGTCCTCATCGGGAAGGCACTCCCGCATTAGTCCCTAGCGCCCATGGAGCCTCCTTCTCTTCAAAGGAACAAGACACAACCTTAACTGCGGTAATGGACACAGTGTTGCAGGCAATCGCATCGCACAGAGAGCAAACGTCTAAGGATGGTCGGAAAGCTCAACAAGCCCTACAAAAGGTACAGGGGGTGGTGCGAAAACTTTCGAAAACAGTAGCTGCATCTAATGCAAGAATGTCAGATATGGAAGATCGTATTGTGGTCATTGAGGCGGAAGCAACTGTGGTGAAAGAGCAGGTCGATGCTCACGACGCTGAAATGACTGACGTAAGATGGAAGCTTGAGCAGATGGAAAATCGTATGCGTCGCAATAATCTCCGAGTACTGGGTGTACCCGAAAAAAGTGAAGGAGATGATATACGCATCTTTATGATCCAACTCTTTAAAGACACTTTTCCTGAGCTTTCTTCATGGAATTGGGATCTGGAAGTTCAACGGGTCCACAGAACTCCTGCTACGTTGCGGCCTACCAACTCGCAAAGCAAATATCCTAGGGCAATACTCGTCTACTTCGGTAACTTTTTGCTTCGTCAAAGTGTTGCAGAGAAAGCGAGGCCTGAGGCCCATCGGATCCGAGGCGACATCTCATACTTTGTCAGGCCGGACTTCTGCCACACAACTGTGGAGCGGAGATGGCGTCTCCGTCAACTAATCAAACCTTTTTTGGACAAAAAAGCTAAGGTTTACCTGAATAACCCTGCCATACTCAAGGTGTTGTATAATGGTCAGGTAAAATTCTTTTCATCCGAGATCAAAGCAAAGGCTTTTTTAGATAGCCTGACCTAATTTTCTGAGTCAATAGGTTTTTCTTTATGCGCCCTAAATTGGCTAAGGTCATCCTGATTACAGTATAGCCCCCGGTTGGTGGGCTCTGTTTCACAATTTAGGAAGAATAAGCTCATCGTAAGAATAAGCATATTGCAAAGTCCTAAGTTTAACACCAACTCTAATGTGTTTTTTTTTGGATAAATCACTCAGAATAGGACTAGAATATGCTGTATAATCTATTATAGCTAAAGTTAATTTTCTCTCTCAGCATTTATGGTTTATTTCGCATGTCTTATTGGGTCCCGCGTGGTTCTAGGATGTTTATTCTTTCATAGCTTTGCATGTTTCCTTTTATTTTTTTGCATATCCTTTCACTAGCCTACACATGTGTTATTTGAAGCATATAGAATTAATGACTAAGGCATGGCCACAGGGTGTCTCTCCATCATCATAGACTCTAGTGAGAGTCTTCATGCCTCATAGGGTGGAGTGCGGGGAGAGGTGGGGGGGAAGGCCTCGGGGAAGGCCTTGGGGAGGGGCCTGAGGAGGGCGGGGGAGGGGGAAAATCAAAAAAGAAAAACTGGCAAATTCGGTCACAGACTATGTTGTATTAAAAGTATTAGGAGTAAAAGCCACAGAAATGTTAAAGAAAAGCAGAACCGCTTTATATATTTTGAGGAGAATGGGTGTCTAAAGCTTATCAGGCTAGTCTTTCAAGTTAATACATGGGGAGGATAAGCCTCTGTACTTGGAACGTGGCAGGCCTTAATCATAAAGATAAAAGGGCCCAGTTATCCCAATTAATACAACAAAACCCGGTTGATATATTATGTCTCCAAGAGACACATATCGCATACTCCGACAGGAACTTACTTAAACTACCAGGTTATAACCTAATGGCAGCTACATCCCAAACAACTAAAACCAGAGGGGTAGCCATTTTCGCTAAACCTATAATAGGCCCTCCAATTCGTAAACTAGCCGACAAACATGGCAGATGGGTCATAATTCAGCTTCAGCAAGATATCACTATCTGTGCAATCTATGGCTCAAATTTAGATGACCCCGCTGTTTTTCGAGAGCTCGAAATCGAATTGGCCTCTTGGTCAAGTCCCCTGGTCTTTTGTGGAGATTTTAATATCGACATAGGGCAATCCTCTGGGAGTCTCCTATCTCAAAATTATAAAGGGCGAAAACCAAAGTCATATACAGCATTGGGTCAGATGATGAAAAGTCATAATTTGGCTGACGTCTGGGGTTTACTTCGGGGGCCAAATGTGGATGGCTATACATATTTTTCTTTCCCCCACAACAAATATGTTAGAATCGACTATATTATGTCAAGTATAAATCAGAAAGATATCATTGAAATAATTAAATCCCCGAAGACCCTATCTGACCACAATGCACTGACCTTTACCTTTGACATGGTTAATTTAGTTAAACCAACAATACAGTGGACTTTTGATAGAAGGCTACTAGTTAATCCAGAATATATAGCGCATATTAAATCTTGGACCCAGTCCTTTTTTGACTGTAACCAGTTTAGTGCACCCCGTATAATAGTATGGGACTGTTTTAAAGCAGCATTGAGAGGAGAGACCATTTCCTTTGTTGCTAATAAGCGAAAACTAGAAAAACAATTCAATATGGAAATGATGCAGGAGTTGTCCAATCTTGAGGCCCATCATGCCACCCAGTTAAATCTGTCTCGTAGAGGGCAAGTTGATCTTACCTTAGATCCGGGGAAAATCTTAAATAAAATAATGATCTTAAAAAATGAGATAAATAGTACGTTAATTCAAAAAGCCGCGGAAACCTACCAGCTTAATAAGGATAGGCTGTACGAATCAGGGGAAAATGTGGGGAAGCAGTTAGCACTACGCACACGACAAAAGCAATCATTGAGCAACATTAAAAAGATAGAATTTGAGGGAAATTAATATACTACCCCCAAAGACATTGTTAAAGTATTTCAAAAATACTACCAAAAATTATATAGTAGTGATATTTCATATCCTGATAATGAAATTTCAACATTCTTAAATAACTGGCTCCCAGACCATACTAATCATAAAAACATCAATGCGGAAAATAAGATTTACCTTGACAGAGAGATTACGGTCATTGAGGTAGAGATTGCATTAGCTGAGATGGCCAACGGCAAGGCGGCCGGACCGGATAAAATCCCATTGGATCTATATAAAATCCTTAGAAATCAGATAACTCCCTTTCTGTTTGATCTGTTTCTTGGAGTCCAATACCACGCAATTTCCCCTGAGTCTTGGAAACAAACAAACATAATAATTTTCCATAAGAAAGGTAAACCACCCCACCTGCCTTCCTCATATAGGCCAATATCCCTGATCAACTCCGATTCGAAGTTATACGCTAAAATATTTGCAAATCGTCTGAGCGGGGTCATCGAACGCCTTGTATCCCCGTGGCAACACGGTTTTATACCCGGCAAAGGCACTACAGACCATACTCGTAGAGCCATAACCCTACTTGACATCATGGGCGCCACGGGGGGCGAGATGTCGATGATCTTCCTCGATGCCGAAAAGGCATTCGACCGAGTACAATGGCAGTTTCTCTGGAACATCCTGGAAAGTAAAAACTTCGGAAATACTTTTATTAACGCCATTAAAGCTATTTATACAAACCCCACGGCAAAAATCTGTATTGCAGGGAATGAGTCGGATGCCATTACGGTTCAAAGAGGTACAAGGCAGGGTTGCCCATGCTCCCCGGCTCTATTTGCGCTCTATATAGATCCCCTTATTCAAAAACTACTAACCTCAACTTCCATATATCCAGTTTTTACAGGGTCCTTTTCCACCAAAGTCATGGCATACGCGGATGACATTGCCGTAATAACCACTAAACCGTCTGAAGCAGTTTATGAAATCGAGACAATTACCCAAGCGTTTGGGAAATACTCAGGGTACTCCTTGAATAGAGATAAAACTATGGTATTAGCCACTAGCAATACTCAATATGAAAGCACTCTCAGGGTTAAACAGGCCACTTATTTAGGTGTAGTGCTCTCGGCAGAGATAAGTAACATCAGCGATATTAACTATTCTCCCCTCATTGATAAAATTAAAAGCGATCTAAGAAGGGTAGATAGCCTACACCTCTCTATTATAGGTAGGGCCAATTACGTAAAAATGAATGTATTCCCGCGGGTTCTATATTTCTTTAGAGCAATCCCCCTGTTACCGGCAAAGCACGTTATAAAGACTATAGATTCCCTCATAGCAAAGTTTATGTGGAGCTACGGGAAAATAAGGCGGGCTCTTCCCCTTCTAGCACTCCCTCAAAGTAGAGGTGGCTTAGCCCTACCAAATTTAAGATTATATTTTTGGGCATCTTTATTGCAAAACATGGATCCTCTTTTGACTTCTAAACTAGGAGGCCCAACCTCTGTAATCCCTCATATACCATCAATATATGAGCTCAGTCTAGGTAAAAAACATAAGGGACTTTTTCTAAGGCAGGTTGAAACATCTTATTATAAAAAAATTAAATTAAAGACTGTTTTAGATGCTCTTTCAGTCTGGAAAGCCATCGGCAAACATCTAGGGCTTCCTACATATACAAAATCTACACCTTTATGGCAATGTAAAATTTTTCCTAATATCCCTAATGATAGCAGATCCCAGAGGTGGGAACTTCTAGGCATTAAAACAATCGGAGATTTCTTTGGTAACAATCTCCCACTTTCTTTTGAGCTTTTTCAATCGAGATATAAGGTCCCTACGAATGATTTCCTAAAATTTTATAAAATTTTAGCTAGTATCTACAATACCAAACCAAAAATTCTACCTGATAATATCCCACTATTCGATATTATAGGGAGAAAATCTACCAGAATCGGGGCCCTATATCAGTTACTTTTGGCCGACACCCCTGATGATTTAGAGCGCACGGAACAATCTTGGGCCTTAAAATTGGCAAATCCAAATGTAGATCTAGATCTCTCATTAGCCCTCTCAACAAGATATTTTATAGCCTCTAACTTAAAGGCTCAATATTATAGAATCATTTATAATTTATACTTTACACCAGTTAAATTGTTTGCATGGGGGCTTAGGATGGATGATAACTGTCCAAGATGCAAACAACCACTTGCAAATCTCCTACACATGTTTGCTGAATGCCCCACATTGGTTACAATTAAAACTATGATGTTGGAATTTTGGACCCAAATCTTTGGGCACCAAATACATGATTCTATAACGTTGCTCCTTTTGGGTCATGATGACTCTTTGAAACACAATAGAGAAGAACAGGCGGTACTATTTCTGGGCTATGCCGTGCTACGGATAATTCTAGCAGCTAGGTGGAAAGATACAGAGCCCCCTACCTTTAATATGTGGCTTAGCCGCTTTATAGCTATCTATAAACAAGAAATCTCAATATACGCCACAAGAGGTAGGAAAATGAGAGCAATCGGTACACAGATATGGGAACCTATTACTAGGTGGTATAATGAAGTAAGGGGAAACCAGACATAGGACCCCTGATTGATTCTGATTCTATTTTTTATTTTTTTTTGTCTCTTTTCAATACTTTTTTTTCTCTTAATTGTCATATTTTTCCTTGTGGTAGAGTTCTGTTTACAGATATCTGTGTATGTACCTCGTTATCCATATATACCACATTATTTCATGCCGCCTATCCTGTATATTTATGTTTTATGATTCGAATTTGCCAATAATAAAAAAAAAAGAAAAAAAAAAAATGAAATGACATCACTGATGACATCTCAAATGACATCACTGATGACATCATGACACACCAATACCAGTTACTACATACGCACTCACTGATTCCTACGTCTACACACACATTCACTCATTCACCCATACAATCTCTCATACATACAGTCACTCATTATTACAACACTATCATATGCACTCATACACCTAGTCAGTCCTGTGAAGAATCAATCACACTTCGATTTCCTCATCTATAGTTAAACACAGAACACCATACTTTTCACACATATACTAACACATACTTACTCTCTTATACAATCACTGATACAAGTACACATTGATATGCACAGAGTCACACACCTCCCAGCCAGCCACACACACACTCAGTCTTCCATACATCCAGTCATTCTTCAATATGTAAAACGTATTTAAACTTTACAAAAACACACAGACACTAGATGATGTCATCAGTGATGTCATTTGAGATGTCATCAGTGATGTCATCAGTGATGTCACTGACCATGTCATGAATGATGTAATATGTGACATCATCAGCAGTGGATTGCGGGTGCGCGATATATAGTTAGTGCAACTAACTATATATGGAATTTCAATGGTTTTGTGTGAGTAAAATAAGGTTTTCTAAATGCTAATTCCTAACTATATATGGTCTATAACCTATGGTTTTTTCAGTGAATTACCTACTGGCGGTCGCCAGTAGGTATATATAGTTAGGATTTTTTCTCTATGGGTTTTTTGAAAATTCTATGTCTAATAACTTTGGCGTTTGTGGACGGAATCGGCTGAAATTTTCAGGAAAATGGCACATTTTGTTTCTGAGCAGCCCTTGAAAATTTGGGGGGGGTTCGTCCAGTGGGGGCCGAGAAAAAAGGGGGGTCCCAAAACGTGTTTTTAACATTGAGTTTTCCATAGGGCGGTTGGCCTCACTTTTAGCCCGAACGGCTGAATGGATTTGCACGAAACTTGGCAAAATTGTAGGGACTGGTAGCCCGATGTGCCTTTTGTAGGTCTCAATATATGTGCTCCAGTGGATTTTGAGAAATTAACGTTTAAAAAAAGATATATATCTGTAACAGCGGACCGGTTAGCGCTCTGGTTCGCGGACTTTTCGCGCAACGGAGCTTTGTGAAGCGAAGCTGATTGGTTCTCCGGCGTCTGTCAACATTCCAAACAGTCCGTAGCGGCCGCCATCTTGTCTCTCGGTAGGATCGAGAGACAAGAGGAGGTCAAAACAAAGGGGGAAATAACTATAAGGGGGCATAGTAGATCCTCGCTGACCCCCTAGGTTTGATGTGGAGGTTTTAAAAGGGCCCCGCGGGGCAAAAAAAAATAATAAAAATAATAATTGAACGGCTGAATGGATTTGCACGAAACTTGGCAAAATATTAGGGACTGGTAGCCCGATGTGCCTTTGCTAGGTCTCAATATATGTGCTCCAGTGGATTTTGAGAAATTAACGTTCAAAAAAAGATATATATCTGTAACAGCGCTCTGCTTCGCGTAACGGAGGTTTGCGAAGCTGATTGGTCATTCTGTCACTGGGCTATAGTTGGGCTACATCTGGCTGATATTTGGGCTACATTTGTTTTTTTGTGTGTCTGGCGGCCATCTTTGGGCTACATTGGGCTACATTGGGTTTCATTGGGCTACATTCGGCTAATTAGCAAATAGCTCATCGCAAACTAGGAATGGTAAAGAATCGCTATTTATTCCTTAAAGTTCGCTATTTAGGAAATGCAAATAACTTTGATGATACATATGGCGGTTCATCTCTAACAAGATAAGAAGCATAGGGATAGATTTATGATGACTGGCGCATCACCAGGGATGTGTTAGTCATTCTGTGCCGCTGTTCCGTCACCTATGGTGTGCTGCATTTACAATGTGGCGCATCACGGGGCAAAAACAGCACAGATGCGTGATGTATCTGTGCCGTAAAGGTGGCGCATTGCTGGAGTTGTATCGCAAGTGTGATGAAGCTCCAGCAAGGGTCGGGGGTGCCCCTGTCGCAGGGTTTCTGTTCTCACACAGAACTGTGGACAGAGGATTGGAACCTCGGCGAATTAGGGTGTCCCAAAACTCACGTTAGTAATCAAAAACTATTTAGCAAGCTAGGTACAGTGTCACATTGGATATAACAAACTCTCAATGTTTAGACAATCCAGAATATGAACTTATAGTACCTCAGGATACGTGGAACTCATGAACAGTCGGTCGTTATATATTTCTTAGAAACCAGAACATGGAGTTAAGAAGAACACATGTGTATTTGAAATGTTTATTTACTAATGCCGTCTTCTCAGGCGTAGTACCTTAGATAATAAAAGTACACATATTATCAGTAGCAAAATTACCAGCATAGTTACTAGTACATAAAAAGTGAATGGTGATAGTATGTTAACATGCTGTAAATGAATAAGAGTTAGCAACACTTATAAGCAGCCGCGGGCCGTGGAGGGAGTTACGGTGAGGCAGGGAGGCGGGGAGGGGGAGAAGCAGGGTGGAGAATACAAGTACACATATTATCAGTAGCAAAATTACCAGCATAGTTACTAGTACATAAAAAGCGAATGGTGACAGTATGTTAACATGCTGTAAATGAATAAGAGTTAGCAACACTTATAAGCAGCCGCGGGCCGTGGAGGGAGTTACGGTGGGGCAGGGAGGCGGGGAGGGGGAGGGGCAAGGTAGAGAGGGCTCCACCCTGCTTCTCCCCCTCCCCGCCTCCCTGCCTCACCGTAACTCCCTCCACGGCCCGCGGCTGCTTATATCTCACCCTCCCTAATACACATATTATATTATTTGCTAAGAAGGTCTCTTTGTGTTGGTTTAGGGCGTGCCCATACTTTAGTGTCTTAGATTTGAAGGAATCACTTCAGCATACACCAGCTCTCTCTTCATGTGAACCGCATCAACTGTTGTGTATGTGTGTTCGGCAAAGCAATATAAAACCCGCCTCATGCCCAGAATTGGCAGAAGTTGCACTTATGTTATGAGTATGAAGTCGTGGAGATCAGACCTCATAACAATTCTGTATCGTGTTGTTCTTGAAACTTTAGCACTCGCTGTACAGATATAGTTTAACAAGTAAAGCAGATAGTAGACCAATAACATATTATTCTCATGTAAACCACGATGAACTACTAGGTGGAAAGCTAAAGCAACAACTAAATGTCGTGTGCAGAAGTTGCAAAAAAGGAAAAATGGCGTTTAAACCGGTAATGAGCCCATGCTAACTTAACACGGTGTAAAGATATCCAGGACCTAGATGACACCTCCCCATGATCCGGAAACGAACTGAATAAGATAATAGAAGTGCCATCTCATGAGAGCAGATTGCAAGTTTATATGTGGACGGTCCGCAAGGTAAAGCATTAAAAACTAGGAAAATTCAATGCTAAAGAAAAATAAAACAGCCAAGTACTTTATCGAGTCTTAAGCCAATAGGCAAGGTAAATAATAAAAACTTGACAATTAAGTCAATGAATTGTCAATGAAATGCTAGTACTCAGCATATGAAACATGAAAAAGGTCTATGACATAACTGTGTATGCAAAATAAGCTGCAACAGCCTCCAACAGGAAGTCACCGTCTTCATCCGAAAACAGTTCAGCCATCCAATTTAAAAGCGGAAAAGAACATACGTGCTCTCCCAGCACCGGATCCTCTATCACCATCAGAGGACAGCTCGGTGGGTTTTCAAGAAAGCTGTGTTCCAAGAAAGACTGTGCTGCCGCCAGTAAATTCCAGGGACCAAGTAGTCCATGCATCAATGCCACAGCCATAATCCTTTCGCCAGGACAAACCAACTCGTGAGTAATGATAGGAGTCATCAGCTGATTAAAGTCGACGTCAGGAGAAACCGGTCCGCAGAGACACAAATCAATGGCCCAATCGAAATCACAGGTCAGGCAGTGAAATACAGGCTGGACACAGGTGAAGTAGGAGAACCGAAAAGATAATCCATATGCCGTGCTTAATATCGCCAACGGCATTGTGCCATAATATTCTAGCATGCGATTGCGGAACAGTGTCAGCAGCTGCAGGGTCGGAGGTTGCATAGGAGGGACATCCATATTTAAAAATGTAAAAAAGCACAAGAGCGTCCGCTGGTAATGCAAGTAAAAATGCAATCCACGAACCAGAGTGGAGAAAATGGAATGAAAGGGAGCAGGGATGACTCCAAAGATTTTCTCAAATGAAGTCACGAGACCACTGGTAACAACTTTAAAAAAGTGTGCCAGGGATTTTGTGGAGGATGCGTTAAAGATAGTCGGAAACATGTTGCTGAAATTGAAAGGCAAACCTGTGTACGGGTGTTCGCTATGTGAAGTACGAAAGTTTCACGGGCCGAACTCAAGGCCACCTCTCTCTGAGACAAAAGAGCTCTTATTCTTGTCATGCCGTTGAAACGTGTCCCAAGGTTGGTATTTGTGGCCAGATTGAAAACTCCCTATGTTCATGTGTGGGAGGAAATAGAACATTTCTGCAGCAAATAACCCGTTCACTTACTGTTACGATAAAAGGAATACTTTTAATTAACTCAGAACAATCTTCATTATTGAGCATCAAATAACTACCATTTTCCAACAACTTGAACGTGGGGATGATAGCAGGAACTGGCGTGCCTTGCAACACGCAAGCCATATTTGGTCGGTGTTTGTTGCATGAATCGTGTAACTGTATGTGCCTACACATTAGTGAATGATCTGGCGTCTCAGTGCATTCCTCTCCATTCAGATAAACTTCTTGATCATCTTTGAAACATCTGTATGTGTATGGAAGCGACCAGACCTCATGAACAAAAGCACTACCTAAAGGTTCATAAAGACCTATTGGTATATATTTCATACAATTTGAAAACTTATATAAAGCAAAAGGCAGCGTTATTAAACCGTGGATAAGGCATGTTGCCAAAAAACCCGCAATCCTCTGCTGATGATGTCACTGAGCATGTCATGAATGATGTAATATGTGACATCATCAGTAGTGGATTATGGGTAATAGTATCTCTAGTTTACTCCCCTATAGCTGTCTTTCTTTTAACATAAGTGTGTGTTTCCTTCCCTTATACTTACTGTTTTTGGTTCGCTTCCAGTTCGCGTACCAGCGAGCGAACTAGGAAGCGAACTAAGAGAAATAGAGGTTGGCACAGTTCCAAATATTGTACCAATTTTTTAATAACGGGGAGGTAGTTCTGAAAAGAACTTTTTTTATTATTTTTCTGAACATTTTTTTAATGTTTTTGAATTTTTCGGAACAGTTTTATATTTTTTTGGGTTTTTCTTGGAGGGGGCAATGAAAACGATTCATTGTAAAGGGCTCAACAGGAGCAACAAAACAAAAAAAAGAAGTATTTATTATTTTGGGCGTTTCGGACAAACTTGCATATGATAGTCAATAGCTCTGTTGATCAGAGTGATGCTTCTTTCTCCGTAGGAAATGAATCCATCGCAAAATACGCAGGTGTGTTTTACTTCACCAAATCTCATTTGTATATTTGGCACCATCTCCCTGCCCTCTGGTCCCGTTACTTCCGGTACAACAGATCTTCTGGCCATAATAGGGAGATTATCTAGGTCGTTCCGAAACTGTGCAGCACTGTAGTTGTTAGGATGCCACCTAGTCATATGGCGATGCATTGTGTAGTTTCCGAAACTGTATTTTTTGTCGGTCCCTCTGGACAGTCTATCTTGACATATAAGGCAAGTTACGTATCTTGCATTTACTTTTTTCTGACCTTTGGGAATTTTAAAAAATTGCCAAATGAAGTTTTCTTTCCGGTGAGACGTCTTGGGCTGCTCAGGCAAAAACTGCCTCTCTTCGTGCTCGTCCTCCTGTTCCTCTTCTTCTTCTTCTTGTTGAATTACAACTTGAGCAGGTGGTCCTCTCTTCCTTGGAGGTGGTGGAGGTGGTGGGGAAGCACCAGCTGAAGCTACTAAAGAAGCCATTGCTCAGTGATCACAAAGGGTCTTTCTCTCACAATGATGAAAGTCAGAGTGAGGAAAGAAGGAGGGATTTTCATCATTTGGGAAAAACAAGAGTTCTCAACCAATCAAAAGTGTTCATTTTAGATTATATGACCTAGTCTTACATCATTAGGAAACCAAAAGTGAAATGAACCAATGAAAAGTGTTATTACCAAGTCACATGACTTGCTGTGTTTACGTTAAGCGCTTTGCAGGGCCTCCCGGTTTGCTTCCAGAAACCTGCGCTTTGGCACTCGCTTCGCGTACCAGTTCGCTAACGTAGCACGTCATATGACGTATCACGCGACAACGTGGAACGTCATGCGGACGGGAGGCGTCACGATGTTGTTTTCTAACGCGGCACTTGCGGTAAAGAAACGTTTACCGGCTCGCGGTCTATTTCGCGGCATCAAGGTCAGCTAACGGGAAGCTTCCCGATTCGCGAAGCGGGAACGAAGAAAAAAAAATATTTAAAAAAAAATTTATTCATAAACATATAAAATATATTTTTGGATTTAAAGAAGAATACATTTTACAGCTACAGATATTAGCTGTTAAAAAACCAATGAAATTCACAGAAAAAACCATAGGTTATAGACCATATATAGTTAGGAATTAGCATTTACAAAACCTTGAAAATTCACTGAAAAAACCATAGGTTATAGACCATATATAGTTAGGAATTAGCATTTAGAAAACCTTATTTTACTCACACAAAACCATTGAAATTCCATATATAGTTAGTTGCACTAACTATATATCGCGCACCCGCAATCCACTGCTGATGATGTCACATATTACATCATTCATGACATGGTCAGTGACATCACTGATGACATCACTGATGACATCTCAAATGACATCACTGATGACAACATCCAGTGACTGTATGTTTCTGTAAAGTTAAAATATGTCTTAGATATTGAAGAATGAGTGGATGTATAAGTGTCTGGATGAAGGATTTAGTAGGTGCGTGACTGACTGTATGAGTGAGTGATTAAATGTGTCTCACTGAATGCATGGGTTAGTGACTAAACTGTCTTAATTTGTGCATCATTATGTCTGTTGTGATGTAAACTGCTGCATGTGTTGATCATTAGCTATACGAGAGGCTATATGTGTTATTAATTGGTTGCCCAAGTATTTCTATGGGAGATTGAGTTTGTGTGGGGGTGGCTGGGAGGTGTGTGACTCTGTGCATAGATGTGTGAGCAGTTGATTCACTAGGTGTATGAGTTCAAGAGTGCATGTGGAAAAAGCTACATGGGCGGTTGACTGTGTGCATGAGTGTATTGATGAGTGAATGGATATCTCAATGCTACATGTCATAGTAAGTACATATGTAAAACACAGTACATGTGAGAGTTGGCATATATAAATAACTGTGCATGAGAGCCACTGAATGTGTGAGTGGCTGTATGGATCATTGTGAACTTGTATCAGGGATTGTATAAGAGAGTAAATATGTGTTAGTATATGTTTGAATAAGTAAGGTGTGTATAACTGTATAGTTGAGGAAATGGAGGTGAGATTGTTTCTTTGCATGACTGACTAGGTGTGTGAGTAACTCCATGGATGAGTGACAGTGTGTGAGTGTCTGTATACACTGAGTGTATCTAAGGTTATATTAGAGTCTGAAGAGGTTTATCGTATTAGCACAAGAATGATGTCAAATGAGATGTCATCAGTGATGTCATCAGTGATGTCATTTGAGATGTCATCAGTGATGTCATCAGTGATGTCACTGACCATGTCATGAATGATGTAATATGTGACATCATCAGCAGTGGATTGCGGGTGCGCGATATATAGTTAGTGCAACTAACTATATATGGAATTTCAATGGTTTTGTGTGAGTAAAATAAGGTTTTCTAAATGCTAATTCCTAACTATATATGGTCTATAACCTATGGTTTTTTCAGTGAATTTTCAAGGTTTTGTAAATGCTAATTCCTAACTATATATGGTCTATAACCTATGGTTTTTTCTGTGAATATATATATATATAAAATATATACACAGTGCGGGCTGTAGCTGCGATTAAGGGTCCCTATGAAAAATTGCATGGGGAAAACACATTTTGGGACCCTCCTTTTTTCTTGCCCCCCGCTTGACGAATCACCCCGAGACTTTCAGGATAGGAGCGGACCTGATGGGCCATAAGTTCTGAAAATTTGGCGAAGATTCTTGAACCGGTGCCAAAGTTATTCTATATAGAATGTTGCAGATTTCCTGTAGAAAATAGGACCTAACTATAAATACCTATTGGCGACCACCAGTAGGTAATATATTTATATACATAAATATATATACATATATATATATATATATATATATATATATATTATATATATATATATATTCACAGAAAAAACCATAGGTTATAGACCATATATAGTTAGGAATTAGCATTTAAAAAACCTTATTTTACTCACACAAAACCATTGAAATTCCATATATAGTTAGTTGTACTAACTATATATCGCGCACCTGCAATCCACTGCTGATCATGTCACATATTACATCATTCATGACATGGTCAGTGACATCACTGATGACATCACTGATGACATCTCAAATGACATCACTGATGACATCACTGATGACATCTCAAATGACATCACTGATGACATCACTGATGACATCTCAAATGACATCACTGATGACATCACTGATGACAACATCCAGTGACTGTATTTTTCTGTAAAGTTAAAACATGTCTTGAGTGGATGTATAAGTGTCTGGATGAAGGATTTAGTAGGTGCATGACTGACTGTATGAGTGAGTGATTAAATGTGTCTCACTGAGTGCATGGGTTAGTGACTAAACTGTCTTAATTTGTGCATCATTATGTCTGTTGTTCTGAAAACTGCTGCATGTGTTGTTCAGTAGCTATATGAGTAACTATATGGGTTATTGATTGGTTGCCCAAGTATTTGTATGGGAGACTGAGTGTATGTGTGGGTGGCTGGGAGGTGTATGACTCTGTGCATAGATGTGTGAGCAGTTGATTCACTAGATGTATGGATTCAAAAGTGCATGTGGAAACAGCTGTATGGGCGGTTGACTGTGTGCATCAGTGTATTGGTGAGTGAATGGATATCTCAGTGCTACATGTCAAAGTAAGTACATATGTAAAACACAGTACATGTGAGACTTGACATATATAAATAACTGTGCATAAGAGCCAGTCAATGTGTGAGTGGCTGTATGCATCATTGTGAACTTGTATCCAGCATTGTATAAGAGAGTAAATATGTTTTAGTATATGTTTGAATAAGTAAGGTGTGTATAACTGTATAGTTGGGAAAATGGAGGTGTGATTGATTGTTTGCATGACTGACTAGGTGTGTGTGTGTAACTTCATGGATGAATGACAATCTGTGAGTCTGTGTTTACACTGAGTGTATCTAAGGTTATATTAGAGTCTGAAGAGGTTCATCGTATTATCACATGAATGATGTCATCAGTGATGTGATCAGTAATGTCAAATGAGATGTCATCAGTGATGTCATCAGTGATGTCATTTGAGATGTCATCAGTGATGTCATCAGTGATGTCATCAGTGATGTCATTTGAGATGTCATCAGTGATGTCATCAGTGATGTCACTGACCATGTCATGAATGATGTAATATGTGACATGATCAGCAGTGGATTGCAGGTGCGCGATATATAGTTAGTACCACTAACTATATATGGAATTTCAATGGTTTTGTGTGAGTAAAATAAGGTTTTTTAAATGCTAATTCCTAACTATATATGGTTTATAACCTATGGTTTTTTCAGTGAATTTTCAAGGTTTTGTAAATGCTAATTCCTAACTATATATGGTCTATAACCTATGGTTTTTTCAGTGAATTTTCAAGGTTTTGTAAATGCTAATTCCTAACTATATATGGTCTATAACCTATGGTTTTTTCAGTGAATTTCAATGGTTTAATAGCAAATATCATAAGCTGTCGATTGTCAAGTACGTGGTAAGAATTTTTTTTTCGTGTTTATGCACACTGATCTGCTTTCAATGCTGCCCCCCCCCCCTCATTTCTATTAGGAGTACTCTCTCTTTGCAGATAGTGAAGGGTAGTTAACGCAGGCCTTTGCCCCCGTTGTAATACGTCGTGCCTGCTTCTCTCTCCATTTGATTGATTGTTATCCAAGCATTTACTGTTTTAGAATTGGTTCTCTTTGGTTCATTCTCTATTTACAAACAAGCACAGAGTCGCAATACTCTGTTTAGTCTTTGCAGATAGCGAAAAATCGTGTAAAAAAACAAAAGGAATCGAGCAAAATCAGTAGGCCACTAATGGGATCTCTTTTTGACCTCGCTAAAATAGAAACATTAGGAACAACCTGTTGAAAATAGCAATGTGTATGTACATAAGCGGCGTTCATTTGTGTTCACAGTACCCCTTGTTGATTGTTTGAATCGAGCATTGAATTGTTCGAAGTTGGTTCTCTTAAGGATCTTCTCTGCCTGCAAACGGGGAAGAATAGGAATATTCTCTCTCCCTTTGCAGATAGTGAAGGGTAGGTAACGCAAACCTTTAACACGTCGTGCCTATTTCGTTCCTCATTGATTGATTGTTTGCCCGAACATTGACTGTTTGGGAATTGGTTCTTTTTGGAGGTATTCCCTGTTTGCAAATAAACGTAGGATAATCTTTGCAAGTAGTGAAAGGGTAGGTAATGCAGACCTTTCTCCCCCGTTGTAATCTGTCATGCCTATCTACTCCCCACTGATTGATGCACCTGTTTCACCCGGACCATTTACTAGAGATAGGTCATCTGGCCCGACCAGAGAGCACCCCTAGTGAAAAGGACATATGCAATAATAACGAAGTGATCACTGTATCCTGTTAACAGAAACTTTAGCATGAAACAACCTGGAAAGAAAGGAATAGGAAAACGAAAATCAGTAGGCCACTGATGAACTTTTTATTAAATAACAAACAAAGAAACGATAACAATACGTAATGATAAAACCTATTATTGTCCTAGAAACAAGAAACGTTAGAAGTAAGCCCGTAATAAGAAACTGAAAACAGTAAGAGAAACCAAGTGTGACATTGCAACGGCCACAAGGCAACGAGGCTTCATCGCCCCTCACTGCCCCAAAACGTGTCTGTCCCACCGCCTGCCACGGCCAAATAACGGCAAACTGGGAAAGATACAAGTCAGCAGACATCCGCCCCATTCTGGAAACTTCCAAAGTGCAACAGGTTTGCGGCTACGCCCAGCCGGAAGCAACACATATAAGGCGGGTCCTGCTGCCAACCGTCGGCAGAAGATCATCACGTAGGGTGTAGCCGGAGGAAAGGCCGAGGCCAATGGGACCCGGCCAGGAGGATTGCTACGACAACCCTGGAGAGTTGCAAGGGGGGGAATGTCTGTGTCCTCGACCCTCCATTCTCTCTCCCAGTCCGGCCACCATCAACCAGAGGCCGAGGCCGACGGGATCCGGCCGCGGTGGCGGTAACCCTGGAGAATTGCAGGTTAGACCCTCTCTCTCCCAGTCTGGGCCAGCATCCATGGAGGGCCTGGGAGTGGAGAGGCCACTGCACGAAAGGCCCAGGAGAGGCACCACACGCCAAGGCCTGCCCCACCGGATGAGCCAAGGAACCCGTTCATGGGGCCAGAGCAAAGGGCGTCCGGCCGCCATCCACCGGAGGTCCGGCCCAAAGACGGACGGGACATTTCTTCTTTCTTTTATAATGGCTGCGACAACACTGGGGGGGGGGAAGTCTTGCACATGCCTCCGACCCCCCCCCCTCGTCCTCATCGCCTGGTCCGGCCATAACAAATGTCAAGCGAGACGCCGTGGGGTGCACTGGGTGGGAGAGACGGTGCGAACAGGCCTCTCCCGCCTCCCCAGGTGGAGGCTTCCCAGCTGCACCCTCATCGCTCCAGGCGCCCGGAAAAGGGTTCTTCCACTGTGGCGATGCTGCAACGTCTCGCCCGGCAGGGTGGAGCCCGTCCGCTCATTTGACCCCGCGATCGCCGGTAGCTACCGAACTCTCAAAATGGCGGTCGACCTGGCAAGAGCGGGCCCAGCATAAAGAAATGGCCCGGTCACTGGTTGACTCCACCACCGTAGTCCTCCACGACCTTGAAGATTCTAGAGGAGCCGCGGGAGTCCCCGACCCCCGCAGACACCCCCGATGGGGAATGACTGCCATTATCGCCCGTGGAGTGACAAAACTGTAGCCACGGGACGTCGGTGCTCCCATGCTGGCGCCAGCCTCAGTTTGAATGACTAGAATCCTGCAGACCACAGTTCGGATCAGTTCCGGTGAAAGCACAGTGTGACCCGGTAGGAAAAATTGTTGCACCCCCTCCCCTTTTTGACTGATGGTTCAAACCACCGATCCTTTCCTTTGCCCTTTTAACGGAACTTTGGACTGCCTCCCCCTCTCCCCCCCGGGGCACCCCACGCCGTTATTCGGAGGGCGGCAACTTACTGGACATCACCTTGGTGCCATCCACATTTCAGCGCGTTCTGCTGCCTTGGAACTATTCGCACATCAGACCGCTACTGACGACCCACCCCCCGGGACGCCCCACGCCGGATACCCAAATCAGTGCGGCACCCAGGCAACATCACCTGGGTGCCGTCCAGAAATCTGGACGTTGTGCTGCCTTGGGACTATTCGCACAACCGACCGCTACTGACCATTGTTCCTTCTTTTTCCCTAAAAATGTTTAAATGTTTTTACTGTTTTTGTTTTGTTGTATATATTTATAAGTTATTAAAGTTTTATATTCCTACTACTTTGTTGGAGTGCTATATATTTTTAATGTGACACATAATTGTAAAAACTTTGATGTACAAAGAGTCATCCCTGGAATCTTCCGCTTCAGGCTCGGTCCCCTCCCCAATCACAATACAGGATGGTTTTCAGATAGTAGGAACGCGTGTGGTGTGACGGATCTCATCGGGTGTGGGCCTTGATCTACTGTAACTCCTTTGAAGAGGGGTGATTCTTTACAGCTGGGGCCATAAACTACATCTGCAGGGCTAGCTGATAGCCTGGGACCGGCCTGGACAATCGGACACAGAGGAAGAGGAGTGTCAGAGGGTGCGGTAGTGAATAGGGCGAAAGGGAGGTGTCGGGCGGGCACAGAGTGTGATTCTCAGGGAAGAGCAGCGCAGATGGGGGGAGGTTTATTGCCCATGCATAAGACAGAGAGCGGGGGTGACCAGTGCCTGGGGGAGATGCTTGCGAGGGTGGGGAGCCATGCTACGGATCGACAGCGTGCAGAGAATGGGTCTGGTCAAGGCATCTAAAATGGCTGCCGTGCACGACAAAAGTGTGGCATTTGAAAAAAGGCAAGATGGCGCAGACAATCTTTTTCAACACTTCCTGATTTCCTTCGAATCGAACGTTAACAGACGTTGGGGCATATTACCAAAGTTAAGCGATATTTATCGCTAACGATGCTTAGCAACGAATTTTTTACCGCTAAGCATCGTCAGAAATTATCGCAGATAAACCTTGCTAATATCAAGGTTTATCGCAAATGCGATAAAAAACGGCCGCAATGCATGAATATCGCTGAAAAGTCAGCGATATTCATACATTACCGAGCTAATGCTCTTAGCCATGGTATCCACCTCCCATTGGATAACATGGCTAAGAACTGCTCAGGGCAGGTGTTAGTTTTTGGAGATATTCGCGCTTAGCGCGAATATCTCCAAAAGTTGGTAATAGGAGATAGATATCTTGCATGTTGTAATGCAAGTTATTGTGGTATATGGAACTCATACCATAATCTCTCAGGAAAGCAGGAACTGATCCTTTTGGGACCGCCTGAGAAGGCCTAGGGGGTGAGGGGTACTCTACTTTGCCCCCTTTTCACGTTCTGAACTATTTTATTGGATGTATGACGTTATAACGCATACTTTTACTCCGCAGACCATTACAACGCGACTTTTACACCGCATACCGTTACAACGCATAGCGCCTTGGGGCGCTGGATAGTGGTAAGTATAATTTACTATTCTAACTCCAGTCCCCGTGGACCCTAGGGAAGGTGTTGGATAGTAAATTATACTTATTACCTATCCTAGAGCGCCCCCCAGCGCAATGCGTTGTAATGGTATGCGGAGTAATGGTCGCGTTGTAATGGGTCTGCGGAGTAAAAGATCCGTTGTAACGGGTGTATACCATTTTATTTTACTCTCTTCTGTAATTACACAAAATGGCAGCGATAGGATGCATCAGAGACAGACAGTGAGAGAAAGGAGGCCGGAGATGAAGAAGAGATGTCAAATACACATTGGAGATAATATAGTGGGAGAAGGGAAGTAAATATGAGTAAACCTACTATGTAACATAAAAATGTTGCACTCTATACTATAAGTCTCATTTTATACTACAATCACTTCGCTACAACCTCATAAATTAAAAATAAAAATGAATAATGTCTCAAACAATTTTTGATTTCTAAATATAAATTTATTCTTCTGAATTTTCATAATTTGAAAGAACTAGTAACATGTCCTCATCAGGAATTTCCTCTTCAATCATCTCATCAGGAATCTCCTCATGAAAAGTCTGCAATGATGATTCTTGTAACTCTATGGTCTCCAAACATTCGATAAATTCGCTGTCAAGAGATTGATCAAAAAAATCATTCAAGTCATCTCCTCCTTGTGAGAATATTTCATTATTGGTGCTGTCAATTTCAATAAATGTAGTGGATAATTCAAAAGAAATTGCCACGGTCTCTTCATTGAGATCCATTTTATTTTGAAATTTCTTGCTGTAAATTGCAGAAAAAAATAATCACTTTCATTTATCGTTTTTAGTAATACATAATATAAAACTAACTTTATCAAGTATTTAGTATAACAGAAGGACTGTAAATAAATAACAGAAAACATTTTTCAAATTATCTTAAAGTGTACAACATAGTTCCCCTTACAAATTAACAACTCACCTTTTTGAAAGTAGAAGAAGCGTTAATACTGTGTAAATCAAACACCAGAAATTGAGCACCAAAAATTCCTCACAAATGTACCTCAGACAGTAGTATCACAAAATGGCTGTGGTTTCCTCTCATTTTATATATATACATAACCAATTAACTTTCATCACACACAAATGCAAAACCAAAGTAACATTTTAATTGGTTCTAAATTTCAACACTTTCAAATGTGTTTTCCCCATGCAATTTTCCATAGGACATTTAGATACGTCTACAGCCTGATTGGCTGAACGGATTTACACCAAACTTGGCAAAATGGTAAATCAAACCTAGGGGGTCAGGGAGGATCTACTATGCCCCTTATGGTCATTTGCCCCTTCGCTTTGGCCTCCTCTTGTCTCTCGATCCTACCGAGAGACAAGATGGCGGCCGCTACGGACTGTTTGGAATGTTTACAGACGCAGGAGAACCAATCAGCTTCGCTTCACAAAGCTCCGTAACGCGAAAAGTACGCGAAGCGGAGCGCTGCCCGGTCCGCTGTCACAGATATATATCTTTTTTTGAACGTTAATTTCTCAAAATCCACTGGAGCACATATATTGAGACATAGCAAAGGCACATCGGGCTACCAGTCCCTACAATTTTGCTAAGTTTCGTGCAAATCCATTCACCCGTTCGATTATTATTTTTCTTTTTTTTTTTTGCCCCGTGGGGCCCTTTTAAAAACCTCCACATCAAACCTAGGGGGTCAGGGAGGATCTACTATGCCCCCTTATGGTCATTTGCCCCTTCGCTTTGGCCTCCTCTTGTCTCTCGATCCTACCGAGAGACAATATGGCAGCCACTACGGACTGTTTGGAATGTTTACAGACGCCGGAGAACCAATCAGCTTCGCTTCACAAAGCTCCGTAACGCGAAAAGTACGCGAACCGGAGCGCTGCCCGGTCCGCTGTTACAGATATATATCTTTTTTTGAACATTAATTTCTCAAAATCCACTGAAGCACATATATTGAGACCTAGCAAAGGCACATCGGGCTACCATTCCCTACAATTTTGCCAAGTTTCGTGCAAATCCATTCAGCCGTTCGGGCTAAAAGTGAGGCCAACCTCCCTATGGAAATTAACATTGGAAAAACGCGTTTTGGGACCCCCCTTTTTTCTCGGCCCCCCCTTGAGGAACCCCCCCCCAAATTTCCAGGGGCTGCTCAGAAACAAAATGTTCCATTTTGCTGAAAATTTCTGCCAATTCGGTCCACAAACGCCAAAGTTATTAGACATAGAATTTTCAAAAATCCCATAGAGAAAAAATCCTAACTATATATACCTACTGGCGACCGCCAGTAGGTAATATATATATATATATATATATATATATATATATATATATATATATATATATATATATATATATATCCAAAAGAACCCTCCTTCAAAGAAAAAGGCAGAGGCCTCAGTAGGGGAACAGCATGGAGCTCTTTTATTGTAGATTTAAGGCAGGTACGGCGGGCGTATGCATTTCGGCCGTGTGGCCTCTTCAGCGCCCAGTGTGATACGGAGGATGAGTTCAAGTGCTGCCAAAGGATACTGCCACAGTCCAATCCGTTCAAATAGGCTCCACCCCAAAACAGGAGATTGATATCACCTGCTCTGGCTGTCGGCAGGCGGAGCAAACTACAAATCCCAACATGCAATAGTTTGTTATTGTTGGCCACAAAGTTGCGGAAACTGTGGATCCCTCGGGCAGCTCCTGCCCATCAATTCTTGCTGCCCTCTACAACAGCACAGCTCCTCGAGTCCCCAAACTACACCCCCACCGCCATCAGGAGTGATGTCCACGGCGGCAAGTGCAGCAGTGTGCCGAGCCACGGAGTTCAGTGACTCCGACCCCGTTTCCTGATGGAGTGGTGAGCCTGGTCTTTCCGTTACCACGGAACAAACGAATGCTTCTGCCACGGCAGAAACTGCGCCAACAATGACCAGGCCAGCTTCAGTGTAGGGACCTCTGAAAGCACGCTGTTAGCTTGCGATGCAAAAATATCCAAAAGAACCCTCCTTCAAAGAAAAAGGCAGAGGCCTCAGTAGGGGAACAGCATGGAGCTCTTTTATTGTAGATTTAAGGCAGGTACGGCGGGCGTATGCATTTCGGCCGTGTGGCCTCTTCAGCGCCCAGTGTGATACGGAGGATGAGTTCAAGTGCTGCCAAAGGATACTGCCACAGTCCAATCCGTTCAAATAGGCTCCACCCCAAAACAGGAGATTGATATCACCTGCTCTGGCTGTCGGCATATATATATCCCCAACCACAGTTCGCCTGGAAAGAGCATGCCCACGAAGATGTAATTTTCACCACTTCATTTAATGGAAACAAGGCACACATTAACACCATCAAGTGCTTTTGCAACATTGTCCCGTAGTTAAGCCCAACGCGTTTAGTGCGAGGCAGCACTTCGTCAGGGGCAACAGGAATCATCAGAGTTCAGGTCGCGGCAACATTTATCCACACATTGTACTTCACATCCCCGCCCAGATGGGCGTGGCCACACTGGCATTCTGGATCTTGTGGTTCTGTATTACCTCAGTGAGTAGCCGTCTCCTGGCTCGCGTTTTCAAAATTAAATCCCCAGTGGGTGGCAAAATTTCCCAGATGCTGCCATGTATGCTCACAATGTTTGTTCCATAGGGCGCATCCTTCCCAAAGTCAAAGCGTCGCTTGGCGCCTCAACGGGGCTGCACTGAAATGTAGCGGGATCTTGCTCACGGCTCAGGCTGCGCTGTACATCTCCAACCACAGTTCGCCTGGAAAGAGCAAGCCCACGAAGATGTAATTTTCACCACTTCATTTAATGGAAACAATGCACACATTAACACCATCAAGTGCTTTTGCAACATTGTCCTGTAGTTAAGCCCAACACGTTTCGTGCGAGGCAGCACTTCGTCAGGGGCAACAGGAATCATCAGAGTTCAGGTCGCAGCATCATTTATCCACACATTGTACTTCACATCCCCGCCCAGATGGGCGTGGCCACACTGGCATTCTGGATCTTGTGGTTCTGTATTACCTCAGTGAGAAGCCGTCTCCTGGCTCGCGTTTTCAAAATTAAATCCCCAGTGGGTGGCAAAATTTCCCAGATGCTGCCATGTATGCTCACAATGTTTGTTCCATAGGGCGCATCCTTCCCAAAGTCAAAGCGTCGCTTGGCGCCTCAACGGGGCTGCACTGAAATGCAGCGGGATCTTGCTCATGGCTCAGGCTGCGCCGTACATCTCCAACCACAGTTCGCCTGGAAAGAGCAAGCCCACGAAGATGTAATTTTCACCACTTCATTTAATGGAAACAAGGCACACATTAACACCATCAAGTGCTTTTGCAACATTGTCCCGTAGTTAAGCCCAACACGTTTCGTGCGAGGCAGCACTTCGTCAGGGGCAACAGGAATCGTCAGAGTTCAGGTCGCGGCAACATTTATCCACACATTGTACTTCACATCCCCGCCCAGATGGGCGTGGCCACACTGGCATTCTGGATCTTGTGGTTCTGTATTACCTCAGTGAGTAGCCGTCTCCTGGCTCGCGTTTTCAAAATTAAATCCCCAGTGGGTGGCAAAATTTCCCAGATGCTGCCATGTATGCTCACAATGTTTGTTCCATAGGGCGCATCCTTCCCAAAGTCAAAGCGTTGCTTGGCGCCTCAACGGGGCTGCACTGAAATGCAGCGGGATCTTGCTCACGGCTCAGGCTGCGCCGTACATCTCCAACCACAGTTCGCCTGGAAAGAGGGGGCCGAGAAAAAAGGGGGGTCCCAAAACGTGTTTTTAACATTGAGTTTTCCATAGGGCGGTTGGCCTCACTTTTAGCCCGAACGGCTGAATGGATTTGCACGAAACTTGGCAAAATTGTAGGGACTGGTAGCCCGATGTGCCTTTTGTAGGTCTCAATATATGTGCTACAGTGGATTTTGAGAAATTAACGTTTAAAAAAAGATATATATCTGTAACAGCGGACCGGGCAGCGCTCCAGGACGCGTACTTTTCGCGCAACGGAGCTTTGTGAAGCGAAGCTGATTGGTTCTCCGGCGTCTGTCAACATTCCAAACAGTCCGTAGCGGCCGCCATCTTGTCTCTCGGTAGGATCGAGAGACAAGAGGAGGCCAAAGCGAAGGGGCAAATGACCATAAGGGGGAATAGTAGATCCTCGCTGACCCCCTACGTTTGATGTGGAGGTTTTAAAAGGGCTCCGCGGGGCAAAAAAAAAAAATAATAATAATAATCGAACGGCTGAATGGATTTGCACGAAACTTGGCAAAATATTAGGGACTGGTAGCCCGATGTGCCTTTGCTAGGTCTCAATATATGTGCTCCAGTGGATTTTGAGAAATTAACGTTCAAAAAAAGATATATATCTGTAACAGCGCTCCGCTTCGCGTACTTTTCGCGTTACGGAGCTTTGCGAAGCTGATTGGTTCTCCGGCGTCTGTCAACATTCCAAACAGTCCGTAGCGGCCGCCATCTTGTCTCTCGGTAGGATTGAGAGACAAGAGGAGGCCAAAGCGAAGGGGGAAATGACCATAAGGGGGCATAGTAGATCCTTCCTGACCTCTTAGGTTTGATGTACCATTTTGTCAAGTTTGGTGTAATTCCGTTCAGCCATTCAGGCTGTAGACGTATGTAAATGTCCTATGGAAAATTGCATGGGGAAAACACATTTGAAAGTGTTGAAATTTAGAACCAATTAAAATGTTACTTTGGTTTTGTATTTGTGTGTGATGAAAGTTAATTGGTTATGTATATATGTCAAATGAGAGGAAACCACAGCCATTTTGTGATACTACTGTCTGAGGTACATTTGTGAGGAATTTTTGGTGGTGAATTTCTGGTGTTTGATTTACACAGTACTAACACTTCTGCTACTTTTAAAAAGGTGAGTTGTTAATTTGTAAGGGGAACTATGTTGTACACTTGAAGATAATTTGAAAAATGTTTTCTGTTATTTATTTGCAGTCCTTCTGTTATACTAAATACTTGATAAAGTTAGTTTTATACTATGTATTACTAAAAACGATAAATGAAAGTGATTATTTTTTTCTGCAATTTACAGCAAGCAATTTCAAAATAAAATGGCTCACAATGAAGAGACCGTGGCAATTTCTTTTGAATTGTCCACTACATTGATTGAAATTGAGAGCACCAATAATGAAATATTGTCACAAGGAGGACATGACTTGTATGATTCCATTAGATTGATTGAAATGGACAGCACCAAGAATGAAATATTGTCACAAGGAGATGACTTGAATGATTCCACTACATTGATTGAAATTGAGAGCACCAATAATGAAATATTGTCACAAGGAGGAGATGACTTGTATGATTCCATTAGATTGATTGAAATGGACAGCACCAATAATGAAATATTGTCACAAGGAGGAGATGACTTGAATGATTCCACTACATTGATTGAAATTGACAGCACCAATAATGAAATATTGTCACAAGGAGGAGATGACTTGAATGATTTTTTTTATCAATCTCTTGATGGCGAATTTATCGAGTGTTTGGAGACCATAGAGTTACAAGAATCATCATTGGAGACTTTTAATGAGGACATTGCTGATGAGGACATGTTACTAGTTCTTTCAAATTTAGAAAATTCTGAAGAATAAATTTATATTTAGAAATCAAAAATTGTTTGAGACATTATTCATTTTTATTTTTAATTTATGAGGTTGTAGCGAAGTGATTGTAGTATAAAATGAGACTTATAGTATAGAGTGCAACATTTTTATGTTACATGGTAAGTTTACTCATATTTACTTCCCTTCTGCCACTATATTATCTCCAATGTGTATTTGACATCTCTTCTTCATCTCCGGCCTCCTTTCTCTCACTGTGTGTCTCCGATGCATCTTATCGCTGCTATTTTGTGTAATTACAGAAGAGAGTAAAATAAAATAGTTCGGAACGTGAAAAGGGGGCAAAGTAGAGTACTCCTCACCCCCTAGGCCTTTTTAGGCGGTCCCAAAAGGATCAGTTTCTGCTTTCCTGAGAGATTATGGTATGAGTTCCATATACCACAATAACTTGCATTACAACATGCAAGATATCTATCTCCTATTACCAACTTTTGGAGATATTCGCGCTAAGCGCGAATATCTCCAAAAAGTAACACCTGCCCTGAGCAGTTCTTAGCCATGTTATCCAATGGGAGGTGGATAACATGGCTAAGAGCATTAGCTCGGTAATGCATGAATATCGCTGAGTTTTTAGCGATATTCATGCATTGCGGCCGTTTATTATCGCATTTGCGATAAACCTTGATAATAGCAAGGTTTATCTTCGATAATTTCTGACGATGCTTAGTGGTAAAAAATTGGTTGGTAAGCATCGTTAGCGATAAATATCGCTTAACTTTGGTAATATGCCCCAACGTCTGTTAACGTTCGATTCGAAGGAAATGAGGAAGTGTTGAAAAACATTGTCTGCGCCATCTTGCCTTTTTTGAAATGCCACACTTTTGTCGTGCACGGCAGCCATTTTAGATGTCTTGACCAGACCCACTCTCTGCACGCTGTCGATTCGTAGCATGGCTCCTCACCCACGCAAGCATCTTCCCTAGGCACTGGTCACCACCGCTCTCTGTCTTATGCATGGGCAATAAACCTCCCCCCATCTGCGCTGCTCTTCCCTGAGAATCACACTCTGTGCCCGCCCGACACCTCCCTTTCGCCCTATTCACTACCGCACCCTCTGACACTCCTCTTTCTCTGTGTCCGATTGTCCAGGCTATCAGCTAGCCCTGCAGATGTAGTTTATGGCCCCAGCTGTAAAGAATCACCCCTCTTCAAAGGAGTTATAGTAGATCAAGGCCCACACCCGATGAGATCCGTCACACCACACGTGTTCCTACTATCTGAAAACCATCCTGTATTGTGATTGGGAAGGGGACCGAGCCTGAAGCGGAAGATTCCAGGAATGACTCTTTGTACATCAAAGTTTTTACAATTATGTGTCACATTAAAAATATATAGCACTCCAACAAAGTAGTAGGAATATAAAACTTTAATAACATATAAATATATACAAGAAAACAAAAACAGTAAAAACATTTAACCCCTTTAGTGCTTCTGTCGGCCAATGGCCGTCAGAAGCACTACCTCCCTGGTGCTGCGCACGTCCATTGGACGTCACCAGGGAGGGTTGTAATTAATTATTTCCTGCCTCGCACCTGTTTTTTTTTTTATCATTTCTTTCCGTGGGGGAGACGTGGAAGGCTTTTAGCTTCATCGCCCGCCCCCCCTCCCGCCCATCTGTGACGTCAGCGCGCCACGAGGCGCTCTGACGTCACTGAGTTCCCCACCGGAGCCGAGGACAGCAGCAGGTAAGGCCGCGCTCGACTCCGAGGGGGAGATCTTTGTGAAAACAGCCTCCCCAGCTTTCAGGGAGGCCTCGTTTGAAAGGGGAGAATCTCCCCTTTCAAACGAGGCCTTCCTGAGAGGGTTTCCTGGCCGTGGATCGCAGCAGCGCTGCGATACACGGCCAGGAAACCCCACTAGACACCAGGGATGTTTTTGGGGGGGTCGGCCTTTGTGGTGACGGGTCGTCCCCCCCCCTGGGGGCACATTTTTTAATTATTTGTCTTTGCTTTCCCTGGGGGGGTGCGATCGACCCCCCAAAATGTTGATAATACGCAGTAAATAAAAAAAATAAAATGGCGGCGATATTTACAGGGGGTCGGTCCTTTTGATCAGTGGCCGACCCCCTCTGGGGGACATTTATTTTTTCTATGTATATTTATGAAGCCCAGACTTTACCCAAAGGTCTCTGAGCGCCTGACATTACATTACATGAGGCAAACGTGCCAATTGTGAGCAAACAAATACAAGAGGTAGCACACAGTACATTGCAGGAGGAAAAGGTGATGTGTGTGCAGGTTACAGAAGCATACAAAGTACAAGTTGAGTATCTGCCATTGCAGTGTTATACCTGTAACTCAAGATCAAACGTTACGTAGGCAATGGTGGCACTTGTGCAAGTATCAAAAGCAATCAAAATGTAAGATTTGAAAAAAAATGACGTGTGCATGTTACAAAAGTCAAGAGCGCTTCGCAATAGGATCAGTACTGATACATGATGTGAAAATTGTAACTGATCAATTTACAAAACATTAGGGTACATGAGGCATAAGTGACAATTGTGAGCAAACACATGCAAGAGGTAGCAAACAGTTTATTACAGGATGGAAAAGGTGATATGTGTGCAGGTTACAGAAGCATACAAAGTACAAGTAGAGGTATAATACTGCAATAAATGGCAGATTTTCAAACACAAGATCAAACGTTACGTAGGCCATGGTGGCACTTGTGTAAGTATCTAAAGCAAACAAAATGTAAGAGTAGAAAACTGTGTAATAGAAAAGTGACGTGTGCATGTTACAAAAGAGTACCAAAGACAAGTAGAAGGATAATCCTGCAATAAATGGCAGACACTCAAACCACAAGAATACACAGGAGGCACTTACATAGTCATGGAGAATAGAATTTTCTATAATGCAAGGGGTTCCTTCAGATAAAAGAGAGGGCGTGAATTGAATTTGGAAGTGTCTTTGAAGGAGGAGAATTTTGAGGTCAGATTTGAGTGCCTGGGAGGAGGTGGTGGTCTGGCGCTGAGGCGGAAGTGACTTCCCGATTCTCAATTTTTTTTGAAAGTAAATGAAAAATGGTACTGATATTGACAGGGGGTTGGTCCTTCTGATCAGTGGCCGACCCCCTGTGGGGGACTGCAATCAAGTATGGGGGCATACTTGATCATTTATGTGCCTGGATTTAACTGGGGGCGAGATCGCCCTTCAAATATTGAAAGAAAAATGTAATGAAAAATGGTAGTGATATTGGCAGGGGGTTGGTCCTTCTGCTCAGTGGCTGACCCCCTGTGGGGGCAATGCTGAAAATCTATATATATCGGAAAATATTGGAATTTCTGTTGGGTTCACCATTGGCTTCCAGGAGAGCCATAGGCATGCACATAGCAAAGTGCATATGTGAAGAGGTTAGTGGGTTACTGCTTTTGTGCCCTTTTGTTTTTCGTGCTTTCCCAGTATAAGGACTCAAACTATATTGCCTACCAGTATAGATGGCATGTTACTGCTAGACTACATCATGTCCTGTATGATGTAGCATTTCCTATAAAGTGATGTGCAAATGTCTCTGTGCAATGTGTGTGTTGTAAAGTGCTCTGACACGGTACACTGGTGTGAGTGTTATTATAAAAGTGAAAGAATCTGAGACACAGTTGTTATTGAAATTTGAGGGGCACTATGGAGCTTGTGAGGGAATCCATGGCAGAGGTGGTCATTGGTGGGCTTCCTTTGAGTTATAATATAGCTTGATTTTCATTTGGAATAGTAAAGCGGTGATATTGCAACAAAACACTGGTCCACCTGGAAGGGCGCCTTTTCTTGTAATTATTTATGTGGATATATATATATATAGGTATATATAAATTCAGAAACACAAAGGATGCTGCACTCCAGAGATTGGTTTCTGCGTTGTTTTATTTTCACCACAACAGGTGGTGGTGAAAATAAAGCAACTATGAAACCTGTAGTGCGGCATCCTTTGTGTTTCAGAATTTCAATCTTGGGTAAGGTTTCTACCCGTTGCTGCCTGCACCAGGTATTGAGCATGCTGACATTTTGAATTGTTATATTTATATATATATATATTTACTGAGATATTTCTTAGTGCTGAAGATCTGTATTATGTAGTCAGGTAGGTGGATTAGTAAAGCCACACAGTAGAAACACTTTGTAACAGATTAAGTGTATGTGAGAGAGGGGCTATGGAGAGATGAGGGGCACGTTTGCAAGAATGGTAGTGGGCGCATCAAAGGTGGTCATAATGTGCAATTGTAAAGCACACGTTCCTCCGTAGGCATCTTGGTGCCAAAATGATGGTCGCACTGGCTCCCACCAGCGCTAAAAGGCTGCGATGATGGGTATGTGGCAAGGTAAAGTAATACTGCGTTTTTGTTTCTTTCTTTCTTAGTCTTTTTGGAGAGCGTACTGATTTTGCAAAGGTAAGGTGACTTCGTCATTATTGATTGAAACACTTTACTCTCGCACACACCCACTTACACTTTAAAACCAACAATCTATCTGCCTTCTACATAGGTTAGTGTTTTAAAAGGATAGTTTAGGCACTAAAAGAGATGGCCCATCGTTGGATGAATGCCACCCAGGCCCTAAATCTGGTTCTGGAGTCCAGCTCTGAGGCAGGATCAGAGACTGAAACAGCAGATACTGAAACAGCATCTGAGGGAGAGGACAACGGAGCCGATTCTGGGAGTGAATTTTCAGTCGGCGCAGTTCAATCCGATGACTCATCGTCCAGCGATTCTGAAGGAGACGATGTCAGTGGTGCTGTCCCTTTGCCAGCACAGTCTGTGCAGCAGGACACCCGTAACCGGTTACCTCAACCCAGAGTGCAGGCACGTGCGGCTGCACGCACAGACGGTGTGCTGTCTTGGCAGCCTCCCAATTTAGTTCAGCCCCAAATTCCGCCTTTCACTGGCGATGCTGGATGTAAAGTTGATACTGCAAATTTTTTGCCAATCGACTACTTCCTTCTCTTTTTTGGGGTTGACTTTCTAGACAAAATTGTGGAGCAAACAAATTTGCGTGCCGAACAATTTCTGAGGGAGCAAGGAGGCACTCTAGGGCCTCATTCTAGGGTGCGCAAGTGGACTCCCACTTCTGTGGAGGAGTTGAAGATATTTTTAGGCCTCACGCTTAAAATGGGGATAGTGCATAAACCAACCTTGGTATCCTACTGGTCTACTCGCACGGTTTGGTTAACCCCCATCTTCGCTGCATACATGAGCAGAGATCGTTTTTTGCTTTTGCAGCGCATGCTGCATTTCAATGACAATTCTGCTGCATTGCCCCGGAACCATCCAGACCATGACAGGTTGTTCAAAATTCGGCCTGTTGTGGATCATTTGTCTGCCAGGTTTCCAGAGGTTTGTACTCCTGGAAAGAATATAGCCATCGATGAGTCCTTGATCTTGTATAAAGGGCGGCTGCTGTTTAGGCAGTACATTCCGAGCAAACGTGCTCGCTATGGCATCAAGCTGTACATGCTGTGTGAGAGCACGACTGGCTATGTGTATAGCTTGAGAGTGTATACAGGGAAGGACACATCTCTTAACCCTGTAGGTTGCCCTCCTATGCTAGGGGTCACAGGAAAGATCGTATGGGAGCTTGTCCAGCCACTCCTTCACAAAGGTTATAACCTTTATGTGGACAATTTCTATACAGGAGTAGAGCTGTTCAGTGAGCTCTACAAAGCTGGCACCGTGGCTTGCGGTACAGTTCGTTGTCACCGCAAAGGATTTCCGCAGGAGCTTGTTTGCAAGAAGCTCCAGAAATGCCAGAGCCTTGCGTTGCGTTCCAAAGAACTGCTCGCAGTCAAGTTCTCAGATAGGCGTGACGTGTATCTGCTCACTACAATTCATGATGAGAGCACTTCCCCTGTCACGGTTTGGGGTCAAATGGCCGAAGTCCACAAGCCCACCTGTATACTTGATTACAACAAGTACATGGGCGGAGTGGACAAGAACGACCAGGTTCTTCAGCCATACAATGCGAGTCGTAAAACTCGCACTTGGTATAAGAAACTGTTTACGCACCTGATGCAGATGTCAACATACAATGCGTATGTTGTTTATCGTCAGACCACCGCAGGAATTCTCATGTCTTTCCTTGACTTTCAGTTGTCCGTGATTGAAAGTCTTACTGCAACAGAAGCAGAGGCCTCTACTTCATGTGTTCTGGAGGACGTGGCAAGGCTGCAGGAGCGACACTTTGCCGATAAACTTCCTGCAACAGCCAAAAAGGAGCGACCATGTCGTCGTTGTAAAGTGTGCTCAATGCAGGGAAAAAGGCAGGAGAGTCGTGTTTACTGTCCTCAGTGCCCAAGTACGCCCAGCTTATGTTTTCCTACTTGCTTTATGTTGTATCACACTAAAGCAAAATACTGGGAAATTGACTGAGGTGGAGCTGACAATAGGTTAACCGTTCAGTTGGTGTGAATGGATACCTACTGTCTGTGGGCCACACCTTTATCTGTTTTCAAAACTTGGTAGTTGTTCTGTTCGCCAATTGACAAGTGCATTATAGTTCCCATGCTGCTCATACTGGTGGACAGAACATATGCCACGTTGTCATGGAGTTTCCCATTCCACCGTTCATCGTAGTTTATGATGTTCTCTTTAGGAAGTTTTTGAAAATTCCAGCATGTTTGTCTTAGTTTCAAAGGTAGATATGCTTGCTCAGCTCGAGATATGGCCTTGCGGCATACTCGGGCACCCCCCAACTTGCATCCACACACTGGAAGGAGTTGGATAGAGCATTGTGAGAGCATTGATTGCTCGTGGCAGAAATGATCACTCAAGCTTCAAGTTGCTAGTGATTGAAGGCATTAGTATAGAGGTTCTTAACAATTTGATAGGGTTAGTGTGGACTCTGAGGACAGACACACAAACGGGTTAGAACACCTTACGGTATGTATGCTTTCCAATGGATATTGCAACGGTAGAAGGCAGATAGTAAAGGTAGTATAGATACAAGTTCTGTCTTTTTTCTTCCCCATGGATTGAAATCCATTGCTGCCACATTCACACTGAATTTCCTGTAGCACTTATGGGTCAATGCTGCTTGCCATGTTCATCCTCCGTTAGAACTTAGTAGATGGTCAGTTTGCTGTATGATAAGTGCATTACAGTCACTGCACATAACGGTTTATTGCACATATGCTACGTTGTCACGGACTACCCTTGGTTCACATTACTCCGTTCATAGTTTATATCGTTATTTTTTGAACATTTCCAGCATGTTTGTCTTAGTTTCAAAGGTAGATATGCTTGCTCAGCTCGAGATATGGCCTTGCGGAATACTCGAGCACCCCCCAACTTGCAACCACACACTGGAAGGAGTTGGATTTAGCATAGTGAGTGCACTAACGGTGCATGAAAGACATGTCTTCCTGAGCCTCATGTGGCTGTCATGGAAGCCATTAGTATAGGTTCACTGGGCATGCGTTTGGTAACGTTCTGGAAGGTGGGGGTAGAGACTTGACAGGTTGGTAAAAAGTCATTATGTCTTGTGGCATATGACTTATGATATGTTTTGAACATTTTCAGCATGTTTGCCTTAGTTTCAAAGGTAGATATGCTTGCTCAGCTCGAGATATGTCCTTGCGGAATACTCGAGCACCCCCCAACTTGCATCCACAAACTGGAAGGAGTTGGATTTAGCATAGTGAGTGCACTAAAGGTGCATGAAAGTCATGTCTTCCTGAGCCTTGTGTGGCTGTCATGAAAGCCATTAGTATCGGTTCACTGGGCATGTGTTTGGGAACATTTCTGTAGAAGGACGTTGAGACTTAACAGGTTTGTAAAATACAGTCAAAGTCATTATGTCTTGTGGCATATGAATGTGATGGGCCCTTGCATGGCGGCAGTATTTTTCTGTGAGTGCAAGTGAAATGGTTGTTTGGGCCCGTGGCTGGCGGTATGGAAGTCTTGTGTGTGGTGTGTGAATGGCGTGTGAATGGACCATAAAGTGGTTGGTGCCGTGACGTGGCTTTATGGCTCCCCTTCAGAAGGCTTGGCTTTAATATTTTAATATTTTACGTATTTGTCTTTTGAAGCCATCGTTTCTGGAGGTGCTAAAACCAATCTGTGTAAGTGGTGGATTTGCTTTATCAAATTAGTGTTAGATTTATATTTGTGTTGGTTTAATGGTCTTTTGTGAGTTTTTTTTTTTTTTTGTTAAAATGGGTAGCAGGGGACTTTCCGCCCCACCTCAATCCTCACATAGGCAAACTTTTACATTTTTGAGTAGTAGGAAAACCATTGTCAAAACCACCAGCTTTTGCAAGAGGGGTTACCTGGGTTTTTGGCCCCGTGCTAGACGGCCATCTAGGGAAACCTAGCAAACCCACACATTTCTGAAAAGTAGACACCCGGGGGCTTCCAAGGAGGTATGGCTTACGTGGATCCTCCAACGTTCCTTTACCCAGAATCCCTTGCAAACCTCATTTTTTGCATGCAAAAAATCAGTTTTTTCACACGTTTTAGTGTGGGAAAGCGTGGCATCACTGGGCTCACACAAATTACCTCCCACCCAGCGTTCCCCCAGGTCTCCCGATAAAAACGGTACCTCACTTGCGTGGGTAGACATAGTGGCTGCAACAGGAAACGGTTCAAATCGTACGGTGGTGAATTTACATTACCTTATTGCAAACCTACCTTGATTTTGGGGGGGGGCATCTGAATTTGTGGCCCGGGGCTCGGTGGTATTCTTTGCAAAGTAGCAAACCCAAACAGTTCTGAAAACTAGACACCCGGGGGAGTCCAGGGAGGTATGGCATGCATGGGTCCCCCAATGTTTTCCTACCCAGAACTCCCTGCAAACCTTAAAATTAGGTAAAAATTGCACTTTTCCAAACTTTTTGGCGTGGGATCGCCGTGCCGGCAAAAAAGTCGTACCACCCTGCATTCCCCTTGTTCTCCCGAGTAAAAGGATACCTCACTTGTGTGGGTGCCCCAAAGCAGAACACGCCAAAAATGAATTTTGAAAAAAGTAGTTTTTACTCATATTCACGTTTTACAAATTAAGCACCCCAGCCTAAGTCACATGCCTTTGGCCCACCGACACAAGTGAGGTATCATTTTACTCGGGAGAACAAGGGAAACGCTGGGTGGTAGGACATTTGTTCCGGCAGCGAGATCCCACCCAAAAAAGTATGGAAAAGTGGGTTTTTTGACCAAAATTTCAGGTTTGCAGGGGTTTCTGGGTAGGAAAACATTGGGGGACCCACGCATGCCATACCACCCTGGACTCCCCCGGGTGTCTAGTTCTCAGAACTGTTTGGGTTTGGTAGTTTCCAAAGATGCCTGCCAAGCCCCGGGCCAAAAGCTCAGGTGACCCCCTCAAAAAATAAGATTATTTGGCTAAAGGTAATGTTTTCGTCTCCACAGTATGAATTGGGCCTTTTCCTAAAGCAGCCGCTATGCCTACCCACGCAAGTGAGGTACCATTTTTATCGGGAGACCTTGGTGAACGCTGGGTGGGAGGTAATTTGTGTGAGCCCAGTGATGCCACGCTTTCCCACACTAAAACGTGTGAAAAAACTGATTTTTTGCATGCAAAAAATGAGGTTTGCAAGGGATTCTGGGTAAAGGAACGTTGGAGGATCCACGCAAGCCATACCTCCTTAGAAGCCCCCGGGTGTCTACTTTTCAGAAATGTGTGGGATTGGTAGGTTTCCCTAGATGGCTGTCTCGCACGGGGCCAAAAACCCAGGTAACCCCTCTTGCAAAACCTGGTGGACTTAAGATTTTCACCATTGTTACATTCACCAGCTTTTGCAAGAGGGGTTACCTGGGTTTCTGGCCCCGTGCGAGACAGCCATCTATGGAAACCTACCAAACCCACACATTTCTGAAAAGTAGACACCCGGGGGCTTCCAAGGAGGTATGGCTTGCGTGGATCCGCCAACGTTTCTTTACCCAGAATCCCTTGCAAACCTCAATTTTAGCAGAAAAAAATCAATTTTTTCACACGTTCTAGTCTGGGAAAGCGTGGCATCACTGGGCTCACACAAATTACCTCCCACCCAGCGTTCCCCCAGGTCTCCCGATAAAAACGGTACCTCACTTGCGTGGGTAGACATAGTGGCTGCAACAGGAAACGGTTCAAATCGTACGGTGGTGAATTTACATTACCTTATTGCAAACCTACCTTGATTTTGGGGGGGGGCATCTGAATTTGTGGCCCGGGGCTCGGTGGTATTCTTTGCAAAGTAGCAAACCCAAACAGTTCTGAAAACTAGACACCCGGGGGAGTCCAGGGAGGTATGGCATGCATGGGTCCCCCAATGTTTTCCTACCCAGAACTCCCTGCAAACCTTAAAATTAGGTAAAAATTGCACTTTTCCAAACTTTTTGGCGTGGGATCGCCGTGCCGGCAAAAAAGTCGTACCACCCTGCATTCCCCTTGTTCTCCCGAGTAAAAGGATACCTCACTTGTGTGGGTGCCCCAAAGCAGAACACGCCAAAAATGAATTTTGAAAAAAGTAGTTTTTACTCATATTCACGTTTTACAAATTAAGCACCCCAGCCTAAGTCACATGCCTTTGGCCCACCGACACAAGTGAGGTATCATTTTACTCGGGAGAACAAGGGAAACGCTGGGTGGTAGGACATTTGTTCCGGCAGCGAGATCCCACCCAAAAAAGTATGGAAAAGTGGGTTTTTTGACCAAAATTTCAGGTTTGCAGGGGTTTCTGGGTAGGAAAACATTGGGGGACCCACGCATGCCATACCACCCTGGACTCCCCCGGGTGTCTAGTTCTCAGAACTGTTTGGGTTTGGTAGTTTCCAAAGATGCCTGCCAAGCCCCGGGCCAAAAGCTCAGGTGACCCCCTCAAAAAATAAGATTATTTGGCTAAAGGTAATGTTTTCGTCTCCACAGTATGAATTGGGCCTTTTCCTAAAGCAGCCGCTATGCCTACCCACGCAAGTGAGGTACCATTTTTATCGGGAGACCTTGGGGAACGCTGGGTGGGAGGTAATTTGTGTGAGCCCAGTGATGCCACGCTTTCCCACACTAAAACGTGTGAAAAAACTGATTTTTTGCATGCAAAAAATGAGGTTTGCAAGGGATTCTGGGTAAAGGAACGTTGGAGGATCCACGCAAGCCATACCTCCTTAGAAGCCCCCGGGTGTCTACTTTTCAGAAATGTGTGGGATTGGTAGGTTTCCCTAGATGGCTGTCTCGCACGGGGCCAAAAACCCAGGTAACCCCTCTTGCAAAACCTGGTGGACTTAAGATTTTCACCATTGTTACATTCACCAGCTTTTGCAAGAGGGGTTACCTGGGTTTCTGGCCCCGTGCGAGACAGCCATCTATGGAAACCTACCAAACCCACACATTTCTGAAAAGTAGACACCCGGGGGCTTCCAAGGAGGTATGGCTTGCGTGGATCCGCCAACGTTTCTTTACCCAGAATCCCTTGCAAACCTCAATTTTAGCAGAAAAAAATCAATTTTTTCACACGTTCTAGTCTGGGAAAGCGTGGCATCACTGGGCTCACACAAATTACCTCCCACCCAGCGTTCCCCCAGGTCTCCCGATAAAAACGGTACCTCACTTGCGTGGGTAGACATAGTGGCTGCAACAGGAAACGGTTCAAATCGTACGGTGGTGAATTTACATTACCTTATTGCAAACCTACCTTGATTTTGGGGGGGGGCATCTGAATTTGTGGCCCGGGGCTCGGTGGTATTCTTTGCAAAGTAGCAAACCCAAACAGTTCTGAAAACTAGACACCCGGGGGAGTCCAGGGAGGTATGGCATGCATGGGTCCCCCAATGTTTTCCTACCCAGAACTCCCTGCAAACCTTAAAATTAGGTAAAAATTGCACTTTTCCAAACTTTTTGGCGTGGGATCGCCGTGCCGGCAAAAAAGTCGTACCACCCTGCATTCCCCTTGTTCTCCCGAGTAAAAGGATACCTCACTTGTGTGGGTGCCCCAAAGCAGAACACGCCAAAAATGAATTTTGAAAAAAGTAGTTTTTACTCATATTCACGTTTTACAAATTAAGCACCCCAGCCTAAGTCACATGCCTTTGGCCCACCGACACAAGTGAGGTATCATTTTACTCGGGAGAACAAGGGAAACGCTGGGTGGTAGGACATTTGTTCCGGCAGCGAGATCCCACCCAAAAAAGTATGGAAAAGTGGGTTTTTTGACCAAAATTTCAGGTTTGCAGGGGTTTCTGGGTAGGAAAACATTGGGGGACCCACGCATGCCATACCACCCTGGACTCCCCCGGGTGTCTAGTTCTCAGAACTGTTTGGGTTTGGTAGTTTCCAAAGATGCCTGCCAAGCCCCGGGCCAAAAGCTCAGGTGACCCCCTCAAAAAATAAGATTATTTGGCTAAAGGTAATGTTTTCGTCTCCACAGTATGAATTGGGCCTTTTCCTAAAGCAGCCGCTATGCCTACCCACGCAAGTGAGGTACCATTTTTATCGGGAGACCTTGGGGAACGCTGGGTGGGAGGTAATTTGTGTGAGCCCAGTGATGCCACGCTTTCCCAGACTAGAACGTGTGAAAAAATTGATTTTTTTCTGCTAAAATTGAGGTTTGCAAGGGATTCTGGGTAAAGAAACGTTGGCGGATCCACGCAAGCCATACCTCCTTGGAAGCCCCCGGGTGTCTACTTTTCAGAAATGTGTGGGTTTGGTAGGTTTCCATAGATGGCTGTCTCGCACGGGGCCAGAAACCCAGGTAACCCCTCTTGCAAAAGCTGGTGAATGTAACAATGGTGAAAATCTTAAGTCCACCAGGTTTTGCAAGAGGGGTTACCTGGGTTTTTGGCCCCGTGCGAGACAGCCATCTAGGGAAACCTACCAATCCCACACATTTCTGAAAAGTAGACACCCGGGGGCTTCTAAGGAGGTATGGCTTGCGTGGATCCTCCAACGTTCCTTTACCCAGAATCCCTTGCAAACCTCATTTTTTGCATGCAAAAAATCAGTTTTTTCACACGTTTTAGTGTGGGAAAGCGTGGCATCACTGGGCTCACACAAATTACCTCCCACCCAGCGTTCCCCAAGGTCTCCCGATAAAAATGGTACCTCACTTGCGTGGGTAGGCATAGCGGCTGCTTTAGGAAAAGGCCCAATTCATACTGTGGAGACGAAAACATTACCTTTAGCCAAATAATCTTATTTTTTGAGGGGGTCACCTGAGCTTTTGGCCCGGGGCTTGGCAGGTATCTTTGGAAACTACCAAACCCAAACAGTTCTGAGAACTAGACACCCGGGGGAGTCCAGGGTGGTATGGCATGCGTGGGTCCCCCAATGTTTTCCTACCCAGAAACCCCTGCAAACCTGAAATTTTGGTCAAAAAACCCACTTTTCCATACTTTTTTGGGTGGGATCTCGCTGCCGGAACAAATGTCCTACCACCCAGCGTTTCCCTTGTTCTCCCGAGTAAAATGATACCTCACTTGTGTCGGTGGGCCAAAGGCATGTGACTTAGGCTGGGGTGCTTAATTTGTAAAACGTGAATATGAGTAAAAACTACTTTTTTCAAAATTCATTTTTGGCGTGTTCTGCTTTGGGGCACCCACACAAGTGAGGTATCCTTTTACTCGGGAGAACAAGGGGAATGCAGGGTGGTACGACTTTTTTGCCGGCACGGCGATCCCACGCCAAAAAGTTTGGAAAAGTGCAATTTTTACCTAATTTTAAGGTTTGCAGGGAGTTCTGGGTAGGAAAACATTGGGGGACCCATGCATGCCATACCTCCCTGGACTCCCCCGGGTGTCTAGTTTTCAGAACTGTTTGGGTTTGCTACTTTGCAAAGAATACCACCGAGCCCCGGGCCACAAATTCAGATGCCCCCCCCCAAAATCAAGGTAGGTTTGCAATAAGGTAATGTAAATTCACCACCGTACGATTTGAACCGTTTCCTGTTGCAGCCACTATGTCTACCCACGCAAGTGAGGTACCGTTTTTATCGGGAGACCTGGGGGAACGCTGGGTGGGAGGTAATTTGTGTGAGCCCAGTGATGCCACGCTTTCCCAGACTAGAACGTGTGAAAAAATTGATTTTTTTCTGCTAAAATTGAGGTTTGCAAGGGATTCTGGGTAAAGAAACGTTGGCGGATCCACGCAAGCCATACCTCCTTGGAAGCCCCCGGGTGTCTACTTTTCAGAAATGTGTGGGTTTGGTAGGTTTCCATAGATGGCTGTCTCGCACGGGGCCAGAAACCCAGGTAACCCCTTTTGCAAAAGCTGGTGAATGTAACAATGGTGAAAATCTTAAGTCCACCAGGTTTTGCAAGAGGGGTTACCTGGGTTTTTGGCCCCGTGCGAGACAGCCATCTAGGGAAACCTACCAATCCCACACATTTCTGAAAAGTAGACACCCGGGGGCTTCTAAGGAGGTATGGCTTGCGTGGATCCTCCAACGTTCCTTTACCCAGAATCCCTTGCAAACCTCATTTTTTGCATGCAAAAAATCAGTTTTTTCACACGTTTTAGTGTGGGAAAGCGTGGCATCACTGGGCTCACACAAATTACCTCCCACCCAGCGTTCACCAAGGTCTCCCGATAAAAATGGTACCTCACTTGCGTGGGTAGGCATAGCGGCTGCTTTAGGAAAAGGCCCAATTCATACTGTGGAGACGAAAACATTACCTTTAGCCAAATAATCTTATTTTTTGAGGGGGTCACCTGAGCTTTTGGCCCGGGGCTTGGCAGGCATCTTTGGAAACTACCAAACCCAAACAGTTCTGAGAACTAGACACCCGGGGGAGTCCAGGGTGGTATGGCATGCGTGGGTCCCCCAATGTTTTCCTACCCAGAAACCCCTGCAAACCTGAAATTTTGGTCAAAAAACCCACTTTTCCATACTTTTTTGGGTGGGATCTCGCTGCCGGAACAAATGTCCTACCACCCAGCGTTTCCCTTGTTCTCCCGAGTAAAATAATACCTCACTTGTGTCGGTGGGCCAAAGGCATGTGACTTAGGCTGGGGTGCTTAATTTGTAAAACGTGAATATGAGTAAAAACTACTTTTTTCAAAATTCATTTTTGGCGTGTTCTGCTTTGGGGCACCCACACAAGTGAGGTATCCTTTTACTCGGGAGAACAAGGGGAATGCAGGGTGGTACGACTTTTTTGCCGGCACGGCGATCCCACGCCAAAAAGTTTGGAAAAGTGCAATTTTTACCTAATTTTAAGGTTTGCAGGGAGTTCTGGGTAGGAAAACATTGGGGGACCCATGCATGCCATACCTCCCTGGACTCCCCCGGGTGTCTAGTTTTCAGAACTGTTTGGGTTTGCTACTTTGCAAAGAATACCACCGAGCCCCGGGCCACAAATTCAGATGCCCCCCCCCCCAAAATCAAGGTAGTTTTGCAATAAGGTAATGTAAATTCACCACTGTACGATTTGAACCGTTTCCTGTTGCAGCCACTATGTCTACCCACGCAAGTGAGGTACCGTTTTTATCGGGAGACCTGGGGGCACGCTGGGTGAGTGGAAATTTGTTGATCCACGCAGATTCCAGAACTTTCCACCACAGAAATGTGAGGAAAATGTGTTTTTTTTGGTCACATTTTTATGTTTTCAAGGGATTCTGGGTAACAAAACCTGGGGGTAGGCAGGCGAGTCACCCCATCCTGAATTGCCCTGGGTGTCTAGTTTTCACAAATGTATAGGTTTGCTAGGTTTCCCTAGGTGCTGGCAGAGCTACGGCGCAAAAACAAAAGGTAGTCTTTTTGTCCGAATCGTGCTAAATTTCACTGGGAAATTGAGGTGCGACCATGCTGCGTTTTGCGCTGTTTCATGTCGCAGCCACTATGCCTACCCACGCAAGTGAGGTACCATTTTTTTCGGGAGACCTGGGGGCACGCTGGGTGAGTGGAAATTTGTTGATCCACGCAGATTCCAGAACTTTCCACCACAGAAATGTGAGGAAAATGTGTTTTTTTGGTCAAATTTTTATGTTTTCAAGGGATTCTGGGTAACAAAACCTGGGGGTAGGCAGGCAAGTCACCCCATCCTGAATTGCCCTGGGTGTCTAGTTTTCAAAAATGTATAGGTTTGCTAGGTTTCCCTAGGTGCTGGCAGAGCTACGGCGCAAAAACAAAAGGTAGTCTTTTTGTCCGAATCGTGCTAAATTTCACTGGGAAATTGAGGTGCGACCATGCTGCGTTTTGCGCTGTTTCATGTCGCAGCCACTATGCCTACCCACGCAAGTGAGGTACCATTTTTTTCGGGAGACCTGGGGGCACGCTGGGTGAGTGGAAATTTGTTGATCCACGCAGATTCCAGAACTTTCCACCACAGAAATGTGAGGAAAATGTGTTTTTTTGGTCAAATTTTTATGTTTTCAAGGGATTCTGGGTAACAAAACCTGGGGGTAGGCAGGCAAGTCACCCCATCCTGAATTGCCCTGGGTGTCTAGTTTTCAAAAATGTATAGGTTTGCTAGGTTTCCCTAGGTGCTGGCAGAGCTACGGCGCAAAAACAAAAGGTAGTCTTTTTGTCCGAATCGTGCTAAATTTCACTGGGAAATTGAGGTGCGACCATGCTGCGTTTTGCGCTGTTTCATGTCGCAGCCACTATGCCTACCCACGCAAGTGAGGTACCATTTTTTTCGGGAGACCTGGGGGCACGCTGGGTGAGTGGAAATTTGTTGATCCACGCAGATTCCAGAACTTTCCACCACAGAAATGTGAGGAAAATGTGTTTTTTTGGTCAAATTTTTATGTTTTCAAGGGATTCTGGGTAACAAAACCTGGGGGTAGGCAGGCAAGTCACCCCATCCTGAATTGCCCTGGGTGTCTAGTTTTCAAAAATGTATAGGTTTGCTAGGTTTCCCTAGGTGCTGGCAGAGCTACGGCGCAAAAACAAAAGGTAGTCTTTTTGTCCGAATCGTGCTAAATTTCACTGGGAAATTGAGGTGCGACCATGCTGCGTTTTGCGCTGTTTCATGTCGCAGCCACTATGCCTACCCACGCAAGTGAGGTACCATTGTTTTCGGGAGACCTGGGGGCACGCTGGGTGAGTGGAAATTTGTTGATCCACGCAGATTCCAGAACTTTCCACCACAGAAATGTGAGGAAAATGTGTTTTTTTGGTTACATTTTTATGTTTTCAAGGGATTCTGGGTAACAAAACCTGGGGGTAGGCAGGCGAGTCACCCCATCCTGAATTGCCCTGGGTGTCTAGTTTTCAAAAATGTATAGGTTTGCTAGGTTTCCCTAGGTTCTGGCAGAGCTACGGCGCAAAAACAAAAGGTAGTCTTTTTGTCCGAATCGTGCTAAATTTCACTGGGAAATTGAGGTGCGACCATGCTGCGTTTTGCGCTGTTTCATGTCGCAGCCACTATGCCTACCCACGCAAGTGAGGTACCATTTTTTTCGGGAGACCTGGGGGCACGCTGGGTGAGTGGAAATTTGTTGATCCACGCAGATTCCAGAACTTTCCACCACAGAAATATGAGGAAAATGTGTTTTTTTGGTCAAATTTTTATGTTTTCAAGGGATTCTGGGTAACAAAACCTGGGGGTAGGCAGGCGAGTCACCCCATCCTGAATTGCCCTGGGTGTCTAGTTTTCAAAAATGTATAGGTTTGCTAGGTTTCCCTAGGTGCTGGCAGAGCTACGGCGCAAAAACAAAAGGTAGTCTTTTTGTCCGAATCGTGCTAAATTTCACTGGGAAATTGAGGTGCGACCATGCTGCGTTTTGCGCTGTTTCATGTCGCAGCCACTATGCCTACCCACGCAAGTGAGGTACCATTTTTTTTGGGAGACCTGGGGGCACGCTGGGTGAGTGGAAATTTGTTGATCCACGCAGATTCCAGAACTTTCCACCACAGAAATGTGAGGAACATGTGTTTTTTTGGTCAAATTTTTATGTTTTCAAGGGATTCTGGGTAACAAAACCTGGGGGTAGGCAGGCAAGTCACCCCATCCTGAATTGCCCTGGGTGTCTAGTTTTCAAAAATGTATAGGTTTGCTAGGTTTCCCTAGGTGCTGGCAGAGCTACGGCGCAAAAACAAAAGGTAGTCTTTTTGTCCGAATCGTGCTAAATTTCACTGGGAAATTGAGGTGCGACCATGCTGCGTTTTGCGCTGTTTCATGTCGCAGCCACTATGCCTACCCACGCAAGTGAGGTACCATTTTTTTCGGGAGACCTGGGGGCACGCTGGGTGAGTGGAAATTTGTTGATCCACGCAGATTCCAGAACTTTCCACCACAGAAATGTGAGGAAAATGTGTTTTTTTGGTTAAATTTTTATGTTTTCAAGGGATTCTGGGTAACAAAACCTGGGGGTAGGCAGGCGAGTCACCCCATCCTGAATTGCCCTGGGTGTCTAGTTTTCAAAAATGTATAGGTTTGCTAGGTTTCCCTAGGTTCTGGCAGAGCTACGGCGCAAAAACAAAAGGTAGTCTTTTTGTCCGAATCGTGCTAAATTTCACTGGGAAATTGAGGTGCGACCATGCTGCGTTTTGCGCTGTTTCATGTCGCAGCCACTATGCCTACCCACGCAAGTGAGGTACCATTTTTTTCGGGAAACCTGGGGGCACGCTGGGTGAGTGGAAATTTGTTGATCCACGCAGATTCCAGAACTTTCCACCACAGAAATGTGAGGAAAATGTGTTTTTTTGGTCAAATTTTTATGTTTTCAAGGGATTCTGGGTAACAAAACCTGGGGGTAGGCAGGCGAGTCACCCCATCCTGAATTGCCCTGGGTGTCTACTTTTCAAAAAAGTATAGGTTTGCTAGGTTTCCCTAGGTGCTGGCAGAGCTAGGGTGCAAAAAGGAAAGGTAGTCTTTTTGTCCAAAACGTGCAAAATTTCACTTGGAAATTGAGGTGCGACCATGTTGCGTTTTGCGCTGTTTCATGTCGCAGCCACTAAGCCTACCCACGCAAGTGAGGTACCTTTTTTTTCGGGAGACCTTGGGGAACGCTGGGTGGGTGGAAATTTGTTGATCCACGCAGATTCCAGAACTTTCCACCACAGAAATGTGAGGAAAATTTGTTTTTTTTGTCAAATTCTTAACTTTGCAAGGGATTCTGGGTAACAAAACCTGGGGGTAGGCAGTCGAGTCACCCCATCCTGAATTCCCCTGGGTGTCTAGTTTTCAAAAATGTATAGGTTTGCTAGGTTTCCCTAGGTGCTGGCAGAGCTAGGGCGCAAAAACAAAAGGTAGTCTCTTTGTCCAGAAAGCGCAAAATTTCACTGGGAAATTGAGGTGCAACCATGTTGTGTTTTGCGCTGTTTCATGTCGCAGCCACTATGCCTACCCACGCAAGTAAGGTACCTTTTTTTTCGGGAGACCTGGGGGAACGCTGGGTGGGTGGAAATTTGCTGATCCACGCAGATTCCAGAACTTTCCACCACAGAAATGTGAAGAAAATGTGTTTTTTTTGTCAAATTCTTAGCTTTGCAAGGGATTCTGGGTAACAAAAACTGGTGGTAGGCAGTCGAGTCACCCCATCCTGAATTCCCCTGGGTGTCTACTTTTCAAAAATGTATAGGTTTGCTAGGTTTCCCTAGGTGCTGGCAGAGCTAGGGCTCAAAAACAAAAGGTAGTATCTTTGTCCAAAGAGCGCAAGATTTCACTGGGAAATTGAGGTGCTACCACGTTGCGTTTTGCGCTGTTTCGTGTCGCAGCCACTATGCCTACCCACGCAAGTAAGGTACCTTTTTTTTCGGGAGACCTGGGGGAACGCTGGGTGGGTGGAAATTTGCTGATCCACGCAGATTCCAGAACTTTCCACCACAGAAATGTGAAGAAAATGTGTTTTTTTTGTCAAATTCTTAGCTTTGCAAGGGATTCTGGGTAACAAAACCTGGTGGTAGGCAGTCGAGTCACCCCATCCTGAATTCCCCTGGGTGTCTACTTTTCAAAAATGTATAGGTTTGCTAGGTTTCCCTAGGTGCCGGCAGAGCTAGGGTGCAAAAACTACAGGTAGGCACTTTGCCAAAAAAGGGTCAATTTGTAACTGCAAAATTTAGGTGTGACCACGTTGCATTTTGCACTGTTTCCTGTCACAGGCACAAGGCCGACCCACACAAGTGAGGTACCGTTTTTATCGGGAGACTTGGGGTAATTCAGATTTGTAAATCAACTGTTATTACCAATTGAGCTTTCATGCATTTCTCCCTTTCAATGAAAGACATTGTGTAAAAAAAAAATATTTTTGAAAAATGACCAATAATTCTCATGCTAGTATGAGTATTCCCAATTTTGAAAATTAGCAATTATATACTGTTTCTGAACTCTATAATTTGTACCCAATTCAGAAATACATAGGTGTCTTTCATACAGATTTTTCCATGTATACATTTTCCAAGACAAAGTGCTCTATACCCAGTAAATAAAAAAATACCATTGCAAGTTGCTGCTCAGTTTTTGGATCTGGGTTCGTCGGGTTCTTGGTGAAACTACAAGTCCTATATATCCCCACAACCAGGAAGGTCTAACGGATGTAACAGTATATTGCTTTCCAAGAGCTGTCAAAATTAGAAAAAGTTATAGGTGAAAACGTCGTGACAAAAGGCTGTTTTTTTCAACAAATTTTCAATTATTCCAATATTTACCTGTTAGTTTCTGTAAAGAAACCTTCATGGATTTAGACAAATGACCCCTTTCTGAATTCAGAATTTTGTCTACTTTTCGAAAATGTACAGCTTTCCAGGATCCATTATTGCTTTCGAACTCATTTCTACCATTAACTGGAAGGAGGTGGAAAGCTCTAAAAATAGCAAAAATAGGCTATGTCCCAGAAAAATGCCAAAACTGTGTGAAAAATGTCGGTTCTCTGACAAAAGACTGTCATTCCCTAAAAGCTGAGAAAATGGAGATTTCAGCCCCACAACCCCTTTTTTGATAACTTTTTCAGGGAAAACCCCAGAGGCTTTCATTTGCAGCCCGTTTTTCCCATTTTTCTGAAAAAAACTAAAAAATCACTATATTTTGGTTAATTTCTGGGACCCCTCCAAGGGAATCCACAAACCCTGGGTACCTTTAGAATCCCCATGATGTTGGAAGAAAAGGACGCAAAAATGACATGGATCCCTTATGTGGTCAAAAAGTTACAGAGGCCTAATCGCGAACTACTACAAATAGCCAAAAAAGGGCTCAGCACTGGGGGGGAAAAGGCCCAGCAGTTAAGGGGTTAAACAACGAAGAGACCGTGGCAATTTCTTTTGAATTATCCAATAGATTTATTGAAATTGACAGCACCAATAATGAAATATTCTTGTCAGTAGCGGTCTGTTGTGCGAATAGTTCCAAGGCAGCAGAACGCGCTGAAATCTAGATGGCACGAAAGTGATGTCTAGTAAGTTGCCGCCCAGCAAAAAACGGCGTGGGGTGCCGCGGGGGTGAGTGAGTCCAGTAGGCACCACAGCTATTCTTACCGGCATTGCAGAATTACTGCTGGGGACAATGCCTGTGCTGTAGCAGGGTCACAGCAGAAACAAAAAGGATTCTGTTGAAGATGTTGTTGGTTTTCAATTTGAAAACAGTTCTGGTGTCAACTGCTATGCTAATGTAGTGGTTAATGTTTTGTTTTCTCTAGAAAATGTAAAAGAGGGGGAGGCAGTCCAAAGTTCCGTTAAAAGGGCAAAGGAAAGGATCGGTGGTTTGAACTATCAGTCAAAAAGGGGAGGGGGTGCAATAATTTTTCCTACCGGGTCACACTGTGCTTTCACCGGAAGTGAGGTCTGCAGGATTCTAGTAATTCAAAGTGAGGCTGGCGCCAGCATGGGAGCGCCGACGTCCCGCGGATACAGTTTCGTCACTCCACGGGCGATCATGGCAGTCATTCCCCATCGGGGGTCGGAGACTCCCGCGGCTCCTCTAGAATCTTCAAGGTCGTGGAGGACTACGGTGGTGGAGTCAACCAGTGACCGGGCCATTTCTTTATGCTGGGCCCGCTCTTGCCAGGTCGACCGCCATTTTGAGAGTTCGGCAGCTACCGGCGATCGCGGGGTCACATGAGCGGACGGGCTCCACCCTGCCGGGCGAGACGTTGCAGCATGGCCACAGTGGAAGAACCCTTTTCCGGGCGCCTGGAGCGCTGAGGGTGCAGCTGGGAAGCCTCCACCTGGGGAGGCGGGAGAGGCCTGTTCGCACCGTCTCTCCCTCCCAGTGCACCCCACGGCGTCTCGCTTGAGATTTGTTATGGCCGGACCAGGCGATGAGGACGAGGGGGGGGGGTCGGAGGCATGTGCAAGACATCCCCCCCCAGTGTTGCCGCAGCCATTATAAAAGAAAGAAGTGTCCCGTCCGTCTTCGGGCCGGGCTTCCGGTGGATGTCGGCCGGACGCCCCTGGCTCTGGCCCCATGAACGGGTTTCTTGGTTTATCGGCTGCAGCCGGATCCCGTCGGCCTCGGCCCCCCTGCCGTTGGTGGCCGGACCGGAAGAGCATGTGGCGGGACTACCTGCAACTCTCAAGGGCCACCGCGGCCGGACTGGGAGAGAGAGGGGAGGGTCGAGGAGACATCCCCCCCCCCTGCAACTGTTCAGCGTTGTAAAGGCAATCCCCTGGCCGGGTCCCGCTGGCCTCGGCCTCTCCTCCGGCTACACCCTACGTTAGGATCTCCTGGCCGAGGCGTGGCAGCAGGACCTGCCTTATATGGGCTGCTCCCGGCTGGGCGTAGCCGGAACCCTGCCCCACCTTGGAAGTTTCCAGAGTGGGGGCGGATGTTCTACTGACTTGCATTTTCCCTAGTCTATCGATTTTTTTGGCGTGGCAGGCGGTGGGACAGCGAGGGGTGATTTGGTTTCTCTTACTGTTTTTCTGGTCTCTCACCACTGGCATATTTTAACGTTTTCTTGTTTCTAGGACATTAATAGGTTTTATCATTACGTTATGTTATCGTTTCTTTGTTCGTTGTTTAATAAAAGTTCATGTTCATCAGTGGCCTACTGATTTTCGTTTTCCTATTTTTTTCTTTCCAGGTTGTTTCATGGTAAAGTTTCTGTTAACAGGATACAGTGATCACTTCGTTATTATTGCATATGTCCTTTTCACTAGGGGTGCTCTCTGGTCGGGCCAGATGACGTATCTCTAGTAAATGGTCCGGGTGAAAAAGGTGCATCAATCAGTGGGGAGTAGATAGGCATGACAGATTACAACGGGGGAGAAAGGTCCGCATTACGTACCCTTTCACTACTTGCAAAGATTTTCCTACGTTTATTTGCAAACAGGGAATACCTCCAAAAAGAACTAATTCCCAAACAGTCAATGTTCGGACAATCAATCAATCAATGAGGAATGAAATAGGTACGACGTGTTAAAGGCTTGCGTTACCTACCCTTCACTATCTGCAAAGGGAGAGAGAATATTCCTATTCTTCCTCGTTTGCAGGTAGAGAAGATCCTTAAGAGAATTAACTTCGAACAATTCAATGCTCGATTGAAACAATCAACAAGGGGTACTGTGAACACAAATGAACGCCGCTTATGTACATACGCATTGCTATTTTCAACAGGTTGTTCCTAATGTTTCTATTTTAGCGAGGTCAAAAAGAGATCCCATTAGTGGCCTACTGATTTTGCTCGATTCCTTTTGTTTTTTTACACGATTTTTCGCTATCTGCAAAGACTAAACAGAGTATTGCGACTCTGTGCTTGTTTGTAAATAGAGAATGAACCAAAGAGAACAATCAATCAAATGGAGAGAGAAGCAGGCACGACGGATTACAAAGGGGGCAAAGGGCTGCGTTAACTACCCTTCACTATCTGCAAAGAGAGAGTACTCCTAATAGAAATGAGGGGTGGGGGGCAGCATTCAAAGCAGATCAGTGTGCATAAACACGAAAATGTTTTTACTTACCACGTACTTGACATTCGACAGCTTATGATATTTGCTATTAAAAAACCATTGAAATTCACTGAAAAAACCATAGGTTATAGACCATATATAGTTAGGAATTAGCATTTACAAAACCTTGAAAATTCACTGAAAAAACCATAGGTTATACACCATATATAGTTAGGAATTAGCATTTAAAAAACCTTATTTTACTCACACAAAACCATTGAAATTCCATATATAGTTAGTTGCACTAACTATATATCGCGCACCCGCAATCCACTGCTGATCATGTCACATATTACATCATTCATGACATGGTCAGTGACATCACTGATGACATCACTGATGACATCTCAAATGACATCACTGATGACATCACTGATGACATCTCATTTGACATCAATGACCACATCACTGATGATATCATTCATGTGACAATACAATGCATCTCCTCACATTTTAATATAACCTCTGTTTCACCCAGTGTTAAATACAGAGTATAATTTTTGAAACCATTGACACACCAATACTAGTTACTACATACGCACTCACTGATTCCTATGTCTACACACACATTCACTCATTCACCCATACAATCATTCATACATACAATCACTCATCTTTACAACACTATCATATGCACTCATACACCTATACAGACACTCACAGTCTGCCACTCATCCATGGAGTTACTCACACACCTAGTCAGTCCTGTAAAGAATCAATGACACTTCCATTTTCTTGTCTATACAGTTAAACATAGAGCACCTTACATTTTCAAACATATACTAACACATACTTACCTTCTTATACAATCATTGATACAAGTACACATTGATCTGCACAGAGTCACACACCTCCCAGCCAGCCACACACACACTCAGTCTCCCATACAAATACTTGGACAATCAATCAGTAACCCATATAGTTAATCATATAGCTACTGATCAACACATGCAGCAGTTTATAGAACAACAGACATAATGATGCACAAATTAAGACAGTTTAGTCACTAACCCATGCACTCAGTGAGACACATTTAATCACTCACTCATACATTCAGTCATGCACCTACTAAATCCTTCGTCCAGACAGTTATACATCTACTCATTCTTCAATATCTAAAACATATTTAAACTTTACAGAAACACACAGTCACTGGATGATGTCATCAGTGATGTCATCAGTGATGTCATTTGAGATGTCATCAGTGATGTCATCAGTGATGTCACTGACCATGTCATGAATGATGTAATATGTGACATGATCAGCAGTGGATTGCGGGTGCGCGATATATAGTTAGTGCAACTAACTATATATGGAATTTCAATGGTTTTGTGTGAGTAAAATAAGGTTTTTTAAATGCTAATTCCTAACTATATATGGTGTATAACCTATGGTTTTTTCAGTGAATTTTCAAGGTTTTGTAAATGCTAATTCCTAACTATATATGGTCTATAACCTATGGTTTTTTCAGTGAATATATATATATATATATATATATATATATATATATTATTACCTACTGGTGGTCGCCAATAGGTATTTATAGTTAGGTCCTATTTTCTACAGGAAATCTGCAACATTCTATTTAGAATAACTTTGGCTCCGGTTCAAGAATCTTCGCCAAATTTTCAGAACTTATGGCCCATCCGGTCCGCTCCTATCCTGAAAGTCTCGGGGTGATTCGTCAAGCGGGGGGCAAGAAAAAAGGAGGGTCCCAAAATGTGTTTTCCCCATGCAATTTTTCATAGGGAGCCTTAATCGCAGCTACAGCCCGCACTGCTGAACGGAATTGCACCAAATTTGGCAGGGAGGTAAACCTTAGTTCTGAGTCATGCCTTTTGCTTAAATGGTGTAAATCCGTTCAGTAGTTTTTTTTAGATATTAAAGGAATAAAATACATATATATCTGGGCTGATCCTAACCAAACATCTCATCATGAGATCTGATTGGCTGTCAGCACTTCATCCAAGAAGTGTTGGCAGCCATCCTGGGACCAATATATATGAAAGCACCTCATTAAAAAGCATTGCAGTTTATAGAAGGTTTTAAGACTTTAGTTACATTATAAATCCTTTGTTGATGGTACCATGCTCATTTTAGGAATTGTGGTGTGTTCTAAGGTGATTTTACCATGTGAAAAAGACTACTGCTGGGATATCATGAATCATGTTTGAGAGAAAACTATTTTCTCATGCTTTTCCCACAGAGATTTGGAAGGTGATCTATAAGCTAAACTGAGAGCATATTTTCTGTAAATTCACATTATCTTTCTCAGTCATGTGAGAATGAAGTCTTACATTCTCAGTAAAACATGAACATCCAACAAGGGCAGAGACTGTCAGTTGATTCCTTTGTTTGATTCCTTTGTGTAACACTGCAGCTTCCCAGAATGTTCTAAAGAACAACTAGAGCGCTAACAGTCCAACTTATGAAAAACGTATGGCACACCTGAAGGCCTCTTGATTGGAATAAAGTGGTAACTCTTAAAACATTTAATTTAAAAAGGAACAAAATGAGGGGTTTCATTTTGCCATAGAAAGTATGATTTGTACTGCAGAAAGAAAAAGTAGGGCACATTTTGAGTGAGTTCTCAAATATTCTTCTATTTCATTGAAAAGTTCTGATATGCAGACTGAAAGTTGCACTTTCAATACCAGCAGCAGACTTCCCTGGTGAGCAGTAGCTTTACTACAGTGATCTAATAAGCAACTAGAGTGCTAACCTTCTGAATTCATGGCAAATGTGTGACACATCTGAATGCCTTCTTGATGGAATCAATGTAAAAAACTGAAAGTATTTCCTACTGAGGAGACTGTAGTAAATGAGGAAATTAGGAAATTTCATAACAAATAAGTCTCCCAAGATGGCCACCAGAGACAAAAGAGCCCAAAATGTAGTACAAATATCACCCAGATGTAGTCCAAGTATAGGCCAATGACAGAATGTCCCGGAGTGTTCTAAAGAAAAACTAGAGCGCTATCAGTCTTACTTATGACAAAAGTTTGGCACACCTGAAGCCATCTTGATTGGAATAAAGTGGTAACACTTAAAACATTTAATTTGCAAAGGAACAAAATGAGAGGGTTCATATTGCCATAGAACTTATGATTAGTGCTGCAGAAAGAAAAATTAGTGCAAACTTTGACTTCTCAAATCCTCTTCTATTTCATTAACAAATTCTGACATGCAGACTGAAACATGCACTTTGAATACCATCAGCAGACTTCCCTGGTGAGCAGTAGCTTTACTACAGTGATCTAATGAGCAACTAGAGTGCTAACATTCAGAATTCATGGCAAATGTGTGACACATCTGAATGCCTTCTTGATGGAACCAAAGTAAAAAAAGCATTGAAAATGCAATAGGTCTTGCCCTCGTTTAAGTTAAAGCAATTCTGTTTGTAATTAGGTGGCTTTTTAGCTTTGCTTTTATTAGTGTGTTTCAAACTTTCATGTACATAACATGAATATGTATGCATATATGTATATGTATGCATGCATTTACATTTGTATTTGTAGATATGAAGCTTATATATATGTTTATATATGTATATAAATATATATATATATACACATACATATATATAAATGCATATGCATATATATGCATTTATATATTTGCATATGTGTGCGTGTAGAGAGAGGTAGAGAGGTAGAGGTGTAGAGGTAGAGGTGTAGACTTTGAGAGGTAGAGGTAGAGAAGTAGAGGTAGAGGTAGAAAGGTAGAGGTAGAGAGGTAGAGATGTAGAGAGGTAGAGAGTAGTAGAGAGAGAGGTAGAGCGAGATAGAGAGGTAGAGAGTAGAGGATGAGTAATAGAGAGTAGAGAGTGAGTAGAAAAGAGTAGCAGAGAGTAGTAGGGAGAGTAGCAGAGAGTGAGTAGTAGAGAGTAGTAGAGTGAATAGTAGAGAGCGCGTAGTAGAGAGTAGTAGGGAGTGAGTAGTAGAGAGTAGTAGAGAGCGAGTAGTAGAGAGTGAGTAGTTGAGAGTGAGTAGTGGAGAGTGAGTAGTAGAGAGCCAGTAGTAGCGAGTGAGTTGTAGGGAGTGAGTAGTAGAGAGTGAGTAGTAGAGATTAGTAGAGAGTGAGTGGTAAAGAGAGAGTAGTAGAAAGTGAGTAGTAGAGATTGAGTAGTAGAGAGTGGTAGAGTGAGTAGTAGAGAGTAGTAGAGAGAGTAGTAGAGAGTAGTAGAGAGTGAGTGGTAGAGAGTAGTAGAGTGAGTAGTAAAGAGTAGTAGAGAGTGATAAGTAGAGAGAGTAGTAGAGAGTGAGTAGTAGAGAGCGAGTAGTAGAGAGTGAGTAGTAGAGAGTAAGTAGTAGAGATAGTAGAGAGCGAGTAGTAGAGAGTGAGTAGTAGGGAGTGAGTAGTAGAGAGTGAATAGTAGAGATCGAGTAGTAGAGAGTGAGTAGTAGAGAGTAGTAGAGTGAGTAGTTGAGCGTGAGTAGTAGAGAGTGAATAGTAGAGAGTGAGTAGTAGAGAGAGTAGGATAGAGTGAGTAGTAGAGAGTAGTAGAGTGAAAAGTAGAGAGGGAGTTGTCGAGAGAGTAGTAGAGAGTAGTAGAGAGGGAGTTGTCGAGAGAGTATTAGAGAGTGAGTAGTAGAGTAGTAGAGAGTGAGTGGTAGAGAGTAGTAGAGAGTAGTAGACAGAAGTAGAGAGTGAGTAGTAAAGAGTAATAGTGAGTGAGTAGTAGACAGTAATAGCGAGTGAGTAGTAGAGAGTGAGTAGTTTAATTTAAAAGGAACACAATGGGGGGTTCATTTTGCCATAGAAATTATGATTAGTGCTGAAAAAATAAAAATTAGGGCACAATTTGAGTGACTTCTCAAATTCTCTTCTATTTCCTAAAACAATTCTGACACGCAGACTGAAACATGTACTTTCAATGCCAGTAACAGACTTCCGTGGTGAGCAGTAGCTTTACTACAGTGATCTAATAATAGAATTCTAACATTCTAAATTGATGACATATGTGTGACACATTTCAATGCCTTCTTGATGGAATCAAAGTAAAAAACTGAAAGTATTTCCTACTGAGGAGACTGTAGTAAATGAGGAAATTAGGAAACTTCATAACACATAAGTCACCCGAGATGGCCACTAGAGAGAAAAGAGCCCAAATGTAGCACACATATCACCCAGATGTAGCCCAAGCATAGCCCAATGACAGAATGCCCCAGAGTGTTCTAAAGAACAACTAGATTGCTAACAGTCTTACTTATGACACAAGTATGGCACACCTGAAGCTATCATGATTGGAATAAAGTGGTAACACTTAAAACATTTAATTTGCAATGGAACAAAATGAGAGGATTCATATTGCCACAGAGGTTATGATAAGTGCTGCAGACAGAAAAATTAGGGCACATTTTGACTTCTCAAATCCTCTTCTATTTCATTAACAAATTCTGACAGGCAGACTGAAACATGCACTTTGAATACCAGCAGCAGACTTCCCTGGTGAGCAGTAGCTTTACTACAGTGATCTAATAAACAACTAGAGTGCTAACATTCAGATTGTATGGCAAATGTGTGACACAACTGAATGCCTTCTTGATGGAACCAAAGTAAACAAGCATTGAAAATGCAATAGGTCTCGCCCTCTTTTAAGTTAAAACAATTCTGTTTGTAATTAGGTGGCTTTTTAGCTTTGCTTTGTCAGTGTTTTTCAAACGTTCATGTACATAGCATGCAAATGTATGCATATATGTATATGTATGCATGCATTTACATTTCTATTTGTAGATATGCAGATTATATATATGTATGTATATATATATACACACATACATATATATAAATGCATATGCATATATATATGTGCATATGTGTGCCTGTAGAGAGAGGTAGAGAGCGGTAGAGAGGTAGAGGTTTAGAGATAGAGGTGTAGAGGTAGAGAGGTAGAGAGTTAGAGGTAGAGATAGAGAGAGAGGTAGAGAGAGGTAGAGAGTAGAGGATGAGTAATAGAGAGTAGAGAGTGAGTAGAAGAGAGTAGTAGAGAGTAGTAGGGAGAGTAGCAGGGAGTGGGTAGTAGAGAGTAGCAGAGTGAGTAGTAGAGATTGAGTAGTAGAGAGTAGTAGAGAGTGAGTAGTATAGAGTAGTAGAGAGCGAGTAGTAGAGAGTGAGTAGAGGAGAGTGAGTAGTAGATAGTAGTAGAGAGCCAGTAGTAGCGAGTGAGCAGTAGGGAGTTAGTAGTAGAGAGTGAGTAGTAGAGAGTGAGTGGTAGAGAGAGTATTAGAGAGTAGTAGAGTAGTAGAGAGTGAGTAGTAGAGAGTGAGTAGTAGAGAGCGAGTAGTAGAGAGTGAGTAGTAGAGAGTGAGTAGTAGAGAGTAGTAGAGAGCGAGTAGTAGAGAGTGAGTAGTACAGTATGAATAGTAGAGAGTGAGTAGTATAGAAAGAGTAGTAGAGAGTGAGTAGTAGAGTGAGTAGTAGAGAGTGAGTAGTAGAGAGTGAATAGTAGAGAGTGAGTAGGAGAGGGAGAGTAGTAGAGAGGTAATAGTGGAGAGAGAGTAGTAGAGTGAAGTAGAGAGTGAGTAGTAGAGAGTGAGTGGTAGAGAGTGGTGGAGAGTAGTAGAGTGAGTAGTAGAGAGTAGTAGAAAGTGAGTAGTAGAGAGTAGTAGTAGAGAGTAGTAGACAGAAGTAAAGGGTAATAGCGAGTGAGTGGTAGAGAGTAATAGCGAGTGAGTAGTCGAGAGTGAGTAGTTTAATTTAAAACAAACACAATAAGGGGGTTCATTTTGCCATAGAAATTATGATAAGTGCTAAAAAAATCAAAATTAGGGCACAATTTGAGTGACTTCTCAAATCCTCTTCTATTTCCTAAAAAAAGTCTGACATGCAGACTGAAACATGCACTTTCAATACCAGCAGCAGACTTCCCTGGTGAGCAGTAGCTTTACTACAGTGACCTAATAATAGAATTCTAACATTCTGAATTTATGGCAAATGTGTGACACATCTGAATGCCTTCTTGATGGAATCAACGTAAAAAAACTGACAGTATTTCCTACTGAGGAGACCGTAGTAAATGAGGAAATTAGGAAACTTCATAACAAATAAGTCACCCGAGATGTCCACCAGAGACAAAAGAGCCCAAATGTAGCACAAATATCACCCAGATGTAGCCCAAGTATATCCCAATGAAAGAATGTCCCAGAGTGTTCTAAAGAACAACTAAATTGCTAACAGTCTTACTTATGACAAAAGTACGGCACACCTGAAGCCATATTGATTGGAATAAAGTGGTAACACTTAAAACATTTAATTTGCAAAGGAACAAAATGAGGGGGTTAATTTTGCCAAAGAAATTATGATTAGTGCTGCAGAAAGAAAAATTAGGGCACATTTTGACTTCTCAAATCCTCTTCTATTTCATTAAATAATTCTGACATGCAGAATGAAACATGCACTTTGAATACCAGCAGCAGACTTCCCTGGTGAGCAGTAGCTTTACTACAGTGATCTAATGAGCAACTAGAGTGCTAACATTCAGAATTCATGGCAAATGTGTGACACATCTGAATGCCTTCTTGATGGAACCAAAGTAAACAAGCATTAAAAATGCAATAGGTCTCGCCCTCGTTTAAGTTAAAGTAATTAGGTTGCTTTTTAGCTTTGTTTGTATTAGTGTTTTTCAAACTTTCATGTACATAACAGGCATACGTATGCATATATGTATATGTATAAGTATGCATACCTTTATATGTGTATTTATATAGATATGCATTTTATATATATGTTTATATATATTTATTTATTTAGGTTCTTGTATAGCGCAGGAATTCAATCTCCGAAGAGGTATCTCCGCGCTTTTGTTCTTTCCGAGTACAGAGCCAGACAGTAACATCTGTATAACATTGGTGAGGCTACTGGATGGAGAATAGGTGCGTCTTCAGGCATTTTCTGAACACAGGCAAATTAGGGTTTAGCCTAAGAGTGAGAGGCAGAGAGTTCCAGAGAGTGGGGCCTTTGTATGATAGAGCTCGGACTCCTTGTCTCTCTCTTTTGATCCTAGGGATCTGGAGCAAGGCTTGATTTTTAGAGCGTAGGGTTCGACCTGGTTGATAGGGTTTAAAAATTTCCGTTAGGTACCTGGGGCCAGATCCGAACAAACATTTGTGAATGATGCAACCGATCTTAAATTTCACTCTCTGGCGAATGGGTAGCCAGTGTAGCTTATTTAGCAGAGGACCGGAGGGGGATCTGGCTGGAGCATTTAAGATCAACCTAGCAGCCGTATTCTGGGCTACTAGTAGCCTCTCCAGCTGTTCCTCATTAGCAGATATGAGCAGCCCATTGCAGTAATCCAGCCTGCTGATTACTAGGGTCTGCACTAATGTTTTCCTATGGTGGTCTGCTAAGTAGGGGAAGACTCTCCTCAATAAGCCAATCACCCTCATGCAGGTTCCTGTAACCTGTGTGGCATGATCTTTAAGTACCAAGGGTTGATAAAGCTTAACACCTAGATTTTTTACAGTTTCTTTTGGGCATGGGGCCAAACCTAATTCAGGAGGCCACCACTCAGGTGACCAGAGGAGTGGGGCATCTCCGAAGAGCATGACCTCCGTTTTGCCTATAATACACTGCAGGCAATTGGAGGTCATCCATCCGGCTATTGCTCTCATTCCTGCAGCAGAAGAGCTTTTTACTGTTGGTGTCATATTCTGGAAAGGGAATAATAGCTGGGTGTCATCAGCATAAGATATTGGTGTGAACCCATGTTCTCTCACAATTTTCGCCAGGGGGGCCACATACACATTAAACAATGTGGGGCTTAGACATGAGCCCTGTGGAACCCCCTTGGTGAGCTCCCTGAAGATGGAAGAATGGGAGCCCAAACGAACACTTTTTGAGCGGCCAGATATAAAGCTTTTTAACCATGATAAGGCCGTTCCGTCAACTCCTACCCCCTCCAGACGACTGATGAGGATGTCATGAGACACCGTGTCGAAGAGCCTCCTCTATCCTGTGCCATCATAGAGCCTCCTCTATCCTGTGCCATCCGGATGGTATTGGTCACGGTGAGGAGAGCTGATTATGTGCTGTGATTTGGTCTGAACCCGGATTGAGAAGGGTCCAGACCGTCCGCTGCCTCGATGAATTTAGACAGGTGAGTGTTGACATGCCTCTCAGTCATCTTACTCAGGTGGGGTAGGAGAGATATTGGACGGAGGTTGTTGAGGTCAGACCATGGTAGCACGGTGTTTTTGCCGACAGGGTTCACAACTGCCTTTTTCCAGACACTGGGAATCTTTCCTTCTTTAAGGGAGAGATTAATCAGTGACTTAAAGCTCGGGGCTAACAGGCTGCCTAGTGGAGCTATCATCTTAGCCGGTAACAAATCTGTGGGTGAGCCTGATTTGATTAGGTTATGTAGGGTAGTGACTTCTGTCAGGCTGATCTCTGGAATCATAGTAAACTTGCTGCTATCGCTCTTGGCTAGCCAGGGGCGGGGGGAGCCAATTATATCCCTAATATTTGATGCTTTGGTGATTTTCTCGTATATTAGTTCAATCTTATCCTCGAAGAATGCAGAGACATCATCGCATAGAGTTTGACTGAAATCATCCGAGCTTTCGCAGGCTATAGGCTTGACAAATAATTGCAAGATTTTATAGAGTTCTCTAGTAGAGTTCCCTGCCTCTGTTATCTGTAACTCAAGTCTATTTCTCCTGGCTTTTTTATATGTTTATAATAGTTAGATTGTGCCTCCAAATAGTGTTTTTTACTAGTAGGTGTATGTGTTTTTCTCCACTTTTTCTCCAATCTCCTACATTTTTGTTTTTCTGCCCTTAGATCTTCATACATACACACACATATATATACATGCATATGCATATATATGCATATATGTGCATATGTGTGCTTGTAGAGAGAGCTAGAGAGAGGTAGAGAGGTAGAGGTGTAGAGGTAGAGAGGTAGAGGTAGAGAGGTAGAGAGTAGTAGAGAGAGGTAGAGAGGTAGAGAGGTAGACAGTAGAGAGCGAGTAGTAGAGTGTAAGTAGTATAGAGTAAGTAGTAGAGAGTAGTTAAGAGAGTGAGTAGCAAAGAGAGAGTAGTAGAGAGAAGTAGAGAGTGAGAAGTAGAGTGAGTAGTAGAGAGTGAGTAGTAGAGTAGTAGAGTGAGTAGTAAAGAGTGAGTAGTAGAGAGTAGTAGAGAGAGCCTAGTAGAGAGTGAGTAGTAGAGAGTAGTAGTGAGTGAGTAGTAGAGAGTGAGTAGTAGAGAGAGAGTAGTAGAGTGAGTAGTAGAGAGTAGTAGAGAGTGAGTAGCAAAGAGGGTGTAGTAGAGAGAAGTAGAGAGTGAGAAGTAGAGTGAGTAGTAGAGAGTAGTAGAGCGTGAGTAGTAGAGATTAGTAGAGAGTGAGTAGTAGAGAGTGAGTAGTAGAGAGTGAGTAGTAGAGAGAGAGTAGTAGAGAGTGAGTAGTAGAGAGAGAGTAGTAGAGAGTGAGTAGTAGAGTAGTAGAGAGTGAGTAGTAGAGAAAGAGTAGTAGAGAGTGAGTAGTAGAGAGTAGTAGAGAGTGAGTAGTAGAGCGTGAGTAGCAGAGAGAGAGTAGTAGAGAATAGTAGAGCAGTAGACAGTGTGTAGTAGAGAGTGAGTAGTAGAGAGTAGTGGAGTAGTAGAGAGTGAGTAGTAGAGAGTAGTAGAGAGCGAGTAGTAGGCAGTGAGTAGTAGAGAGTGAGCAGTAAAGAGTAAATAGTAGAGAGTGAGTAGTAGAGAGAGAGTATTAGAGAGTGAGTGGTGCAGAGTTTGTAGAGTGAGTAGTAGACAGTGAGTAGTAGTGAGATAGTAGTAGAGAGTGAGTAGTAGAGAAGTAGAGAGTGAGTGATAGAGAGTAGTAGAGAGTAGTAGAGTGATTAGTAGAGAATAGTAGAGAGTGAGTAGTAGGGAGTAAGTATTAGAGAGTAGCAGTGGAGAGTAGTGGAGATTAGTAGAGAATGAGTAGTAGAGAGGGATTACTAGAGAGTAGTAGCGAGTGAGTAGTAGAGAGTAAGTAGTAGAGAGAGTAGTAGAGAGTAGTAGAGTGAGTAGTAGACAGTGAGTAGTAGACAATGAATAGTAGAGAGTAGTAGAGAGTGAGTAATAGAGAGTTAATAGTAGAGTATTAGAGAGTGAGTAGTAGAGAGTGAGTAGTAGAGGGTGAGTAGTAGAGAGTGAGTAGTAGAGAGTAATAGAGTAGTAGAAAGTGAGTAGTAGAGAGTGAGTAGTAGAGAGAGAGTGGTAGAGAGTGAGTGGTAGAGAGTAGTCAGGCAGTGCCAGTCTGTGTCAGTCAGTCAGTGTCAGTCAGTCAGTGTCAGTCAGTGTTAGTCAGTCAGTGTCAGTGTCAGTCAGTGTCAGTGTCAGTCAGTCAGTCAGTGTCAGTCAATCAGTGTCAGTAAATCAGTGTCAGTCAGTGTCAGTCAGTCAGTGTCAGACAAGCCGTGTCAGTCAGTGTCAGTCAGTCAGTCAGCGTCAGTCAATCAGTGTCTGTCACTGTCAGTGTCAGTCAGTGTCATTCAATCAGTGTCAGCCAGTGTCAATCAGTCAGTGTTAGTCAGTCAGTCAGGTAGTGCAGCTCTGCTGACCTAGTTCTCTGGCTTTAAATCAGCTCTGCCGAACTGTTTCTCTCCCTCTAAAGCAGCTCTGCTGACCTGTTTCTCTGGTTCTGAACCAACTCTGCTGACCTGGTTCTCTCCCTCTACAGCAGCTCTGCTGACCTGGTTTCTCTGGCTCTACAGCAGCTCTGCTGACCTGGTTCTCGGCCTCTAGAGCAGCTCTGCTGACCTGGGTCTCTGGCTCCAGAGCAGCTCTGTTGACCTGGGTCTCTGGTTCTAAAGCTGCTCTGGTGACCTCCTTCTTTTTTTAAAAAAAATTTTTTTTATCCTCATATTGCGATATCTGTATGAATTACGGAGTATCAGGTATCTGCCTCTAGTTTCTTTCCGACACTGCCCCTCGGTCTCTCTTGTCTGGGGAGTTTTATCATCCTCTTGATGATCTTTTAGAGGAGTTTCCTTTGCCCGTTACATACCATTACCTCTGATTTTCGAGCGAGGAGAGCTAGTCAACTTGACTACTCAACAAGTACCATACTTGTCCACCAGAAGATGTATCGCGTTAATCATAGAACTTGTATTTTGATCTTATTTGGGGTTTAAGAAATTTTCGAAACTTTCCCAGAACTTAAATCTCTTACTTGCATTTCCCTTCCTGTCAAGTTTGTTCATTCTTATGGCCGAGTTCAACCAGTCTGCATGGGTTGGGCTGGAGGACCCTGTCCATTTAATACAAATTTCCCTCCTTGCAAGTACTATCAATACAAAAAGGAGATTTTCTTGCCCTTTTGTGAGCCCCCCTTCGGTTCCTGAGTCTTGAATCCCAAAAAGAGTAAGGGTGGTACTTACAGTTAGTTGCTTGGACAGGATAATGTTCAGGGTCTTACCAACTTCGTCCCAAAATTCTTTCAACTGGGGGAAGTTTTTGAACATGTGGATGTCGTCTGCTCTTTCTTCTCCACATTTTGAGCATTTCTTTATTCCTGCGTTCTTAAACTTGGAGAGCTTTTTTGGTGTCCAGTATGCCCGGTGAATGGTGTACAGATGGTTCCTTTTTAAAGCAGCGGATTTCAGAGTAGACCAGCATTTCCCCACGGATTTTTCCCAAATTAGGTCTAGGTCCGCTGTTAATATGTCTTTTCCCCAAATTTGTGTTTCTATGTTGAGATTTGTATCGTTGGCCTTTATCAGGGCCCAATACCATTTAGCCACTTCTTTTGGTATTGGTGTTGTTTTAACCATTTCTTTTTCCACTTTTTCATTTCCGTTGTTAACATTGGGTAAAGTCTTAGACCAGCTTAAGATTTGGTAGTATTTAAATTTAGATAGTGTGTTGTTTGTCAACTCTTGAAACTCTGACCATGCTTTCAGGTTAAGTCCGTTTAGTATTTGTCCCCAATACTTTACGTTGGCTCTTTTTAAAGGGAGTGCTAGTGTATCTTTGAAACATTCTGGGGTTCCTGGCGAATTCCAAATGGGAGCCCATTTGCTATAATACGATATTTTCAGGATTCCTCTGATTTGTGCCCACATCTTTGCTGCGTCCCTTAGTATCTTAAGTTTTATTTTTTTGAAGACCTGCTTCTTAGGCTCTAGAGCAGCTCTGTTGACCTGGTTCTCTGGCCCTACAAAGGTTCTGCTGACTTGGTCTCTCTGGCTCTACAGCAGCTCTGCTGACCTGGTTCTATGCGCTCAAGATGCATGCACCCGACTTTGCAAAAACATATTTAAAAATAATATAGGTTTATTATAAGTACAAATATATTACTTTAATGAATATGTTATATAATCTCTTGCACTAATATGTATATTAAAGACACATAGATATAATTTTGGAACATCATCATTTTTTTTTGCGGGAGTCACCCACCCAGCTCACCCTACCACCGTCGCTGACCATGTCATGAACGATGCAATATGTGACATCATCAGCAGTGCATTACGGGCGCGTGAGTTATAGTTAGCAGAACTAACTATAACGGAGGAATTTCTATGGTTTTGTACAAGTGAAATGGCCAGCTAACTATAACCTCCATGAAACTTATGTTTTTTTCTGTGGATATATATATATATATATATATATATATATTCACTGAAAAAACCATAGGTTATAGACCATATATAGTTAGGAATTAGCATTTAAAAAACCTTATTTTACTCACACAAAACCATTGAAATTCCATATATAGTTAGTTGCACTAACTATATATCGCGCACCCGCAATCCACTGCTGATCATGTCACATATTACATCATTCATGACATGGTCAGTGGCATCACTGATGACATCACTGATGACATCTCAAATGACATCACTGATGACATCACTGATGACATCTCATTTGACATCATTCTTGTGCTAATACGATAAACCTCTTCAGACTCTAATATAACCTTAGATACACTCAGTGTATACAGACACTCACACACTGCCACTCATCCATGGAGTTACTCACACACCCAGTCAGTCATGCAAAGAAACAATCTCACCTCCATTTCTTCAACTATACAGTTAAACACACCTTACTTATTGAAACATATACTAACACATATTTACTCTCTTATACAATCCCTGATACAAGTTCACAATGATCGATACAACTACTCACTCATTCAGTGGCTCTCATGCACAGTTATTTATATATGCCAACTCTCACATGTACTGTGTTTTACATATGTACTTACTATGACATGTAGCATTGAGATATCCATTCACTCATCAATACACTCATGCACACAGTCAACTGCCCATGTAGCTGTTTCCACATGCACTCTTGAACTCATACACCTAGTGAATAAACTGCTCACACATCTATGCATAGAGTCACACACCTTCCAGCCACCCCTACACAAACTCAATCTCCCATAGAAATACTTGGGCAACCAATTAATAACACATATAGCCTCTCGTATAGCTAATGATCAACACATGCAGCAGTTTACAGAACAACAGACATAATGATGCACAAATTAAGACAGTTTAGTCACTAACCCATGCATTCAGTGAGACACATTTAATCACTCACTCATACAGTCAGTCACGCACCTACTAAATCCTTCATCCAGACACTTATACATCCACTCATTCTTCAATATGTAAAACATATTTAAACTTTACAAAAACACACAGACACTAGATGATGTCATCAGTGATGTCATGTGAGATGTCATCAGTGATGTCATTTGAGATGTCATCAGTGATGTCATCAGTGATGTCACTGACCATGTCATGAATGATGTAATATGTGACATGATCAGCAGTGGATTGCGGGTGCGCGATATATAGTTAGTGCAACTAACTATATATGGAATTTCAATGGTTTTGTGTGAGTAAAATAAGGTTTTTTAAATGCTAATTCCTAACTATATATGGTCTATAACCTATGGTTTTTTCAGTGAATTTCAATGGTTTTTTAATAGCAAATATCATAAGCTGTCGAATGTCAAGTACGTGGTAAGTGAAAACATTTTCGTGTTTATGCACACTGATCTGCTTTGAATGGTGCCCCCCCCCTCATTTCTATTAGGAGTACTCTCTCTTTGCAGATAGTGAAAGGTAGTTAACGCAGGCCTTTGCCCCCATTGTAATCCATCGTGCCTGCTTCTCTCTCCATTTGATTGATTGTTATCCAAGTATTTACTGTTTTAGAATTAGTTCTCTTTGGTTCATTCTCTATTTACAAACAAACACAGAGTCGCAATACTCTGTTTAGTCTTTGCAGATAACGAAAAATCGTGTAAAAAAAAAGAAAAGGAATCGAGCAAAATCAGTAGGCCACTAATGGGATCTCTTTTTGACCTCGCTAAAATAGAAACATTAGGAACAACCCCTCATGACAAATACAAAACTAGTGAGATGAACTGAACTCCACACAATGATGGCTGCAAAACAGCTCGGCTCCGCCACCCACCCCGCCCAAAATAACGATAAAGAACGGCTGCCATGATTGGTTGCGGAATGACCACGACGGAGCTACGAAATTGTGCTGCTCTCATGCTAACCCCAGCTTCAGTCTGAAACATCCAGAAACACTGTAGACTACCAATTCGATCAGTTCCGGTAGTGCCCCAATGTAACCCGGTAGAGAAGAACTAGCCCTCCCCTCTTTGACTGATGGTTCTTGTTGCCTGTCCCTTCTGTTGTCATTTAACAGAACTATTTAGCCTGCTGAAAGGGGTTGTGTTCCGACCGCTGGTTGGTGGAGACATTTTGACTATATTCTGTACCTGCGTTGTCGCGTAATGCGTCATATGACGCGCCGCGTTAGCGCATCCGGAAGTCATCCGGGGCGCGCAGCGCGTAACGTAAGTCATGTGACTTGTTAATAAAACTTTTCATTGGTTCATTTTACTTTTCTTATTGTAATGATGAAAGGCTTGGTCATATGACCTAAAAATTACGCTTTTCATTACTTCCGAACATTATTTTTTCTTAAATATATGTTATAATGTTCCAGGCTAATGTACTTTCCCGGAAATTTTACAACTGTCCTGCAAGTAAAATATATTCTTTTTTCGAGAAAAAGAGCGTTTCTTCGTCCCATGACGGAGCCGTTGAGCAAAAGAGGGTCGACCTGCTGTCTTAGTCGCCGATACGCCTGAATATGAGATTCTTATCGATCACTTTATGTTGCAGGAATAGAAAACACAACAGCCCTTGACCATTTATCTTTACTGCGTTCCTTCGTATTATACCTTTTACCCTTCATGTAATTGGTCTGCTTTATTTCACTTGCCTTTTAATGATTCTAAAACAGTCACTATTATTAAAAACTTTACCAATGTATATACTACTACCATGTTTTCTTTTAAAAACCTTTATTGTGAAAATTTCATTATACAAATACGAGCCTATAACCACGTGGGCCTGCCACAGAGCAAACTGTAATCGTATATGATGAATAGACATTTACACTGTAGAGGAACGTAACGGGCGGGCCATTAGGTTGCAAGAACTAAGGTGTCTAACAGTTACGGAATCGGTGGACGTACATTTTATAATTAAAATACGACAGGGCCAGTTACAATAAAATTATCTAGATATACATTTGCGGGCAAGTACCATGGGTGACGTTAATTCGAACTTTCAACAGTACAGTAATCAATAACACATCAGAACTTAATATCAATAGGGATGTCGAAATATTCAATCAATTCTCGTCCCCGCCCGCCATGTGCTTCAAAACTGCATACGTATCTCGTGATTTCAAGGTTCTGCAACCAGTACACAACAAGGAGTTACGAGTCCCATTTATTCCGGCGCCATTTTGGGCGAGGACGGGCAGGTCCAGGATATAGTCAAAATGTCTCTACCAACCATCGACTATGATGATGTTCATATGCTGTATTTATTAGAGTAACACTCATCTGTCCACATGAAATTAATTTGCCACAATCTAAACATGTCATTTTAATCTTTCCAAAGTTCTTCTAAATATTTGGGACCGTTTCCCTTGCCTCTGAAGCTCTCAGTGCCACTTCTTTGATGAATGTACTAGCAGGTCAGGGGTTCTCCTCAAAATCTCTCTTTTATGCAGCACTATAATTAATTGGTGCCACCTCTCCATATGACGATGCATGGTATAGTTACCACAACTATATTTTTTTTCGGTTCCTCTGGAGAGTTCATCGTGGCAGATGAAGCGTGTAACGTACCGGGCATTTACCTTTTTTTGCATGTACAGGAAAGGAAAAAAAAATCGAGCGTCCGAGTTCTAAGGTGTCCCAGGGCCATTTTAGTGGACCAGGCCCAAATCCAAAGAACAGGCCGCCATTTTGAGAGTCCTCTTGCAGCCGCCTGTCGCTGTAGCATCAAGAGCAGCCGAAACTCAGCTGAATGGCAACTGAAACGGTAAAGGGGCGCCCCACTACAGCAGACGAGCCTCCACCTAGGAAGGCCCATTCACGCCGGCTCCCCCCCCCTTCGGGCACCCCACGCCGTTATTCGGAGCAGTATTGTAGGATGGCCACACCAGTGCGGCAACTTGCTAGACATCACCTCGGTGGTAACCGAATCTCAACGCCTTGTGGTGTCTCCTATTCAGAAAACATTGTTATGCTGCCTTTGACCTATTCGCCGCAAGTGCGCACACAACTCAACTGCATAGCTTGCTAGACACCACCTCGGTGCCATCCGGATCTTGGAATGTCAGCACCTTTTGGTGTCTTCTCTTCAGAAAATATTGTTGCGCTGCCTTTGGCCCCATTCGCACATCGGTCCGCTACTGACGCCATCTCACAGGCTAATGGGGCGCCCCACGCCGAGTTTCAGCATTGTAGAATAACCACACCAGTACAGCAACTTGCTAGACATCACCTCGGTGCCATCCGGATCTCGGCGCCCCACTGCAGATGAAGTGCCTCTCAACTATGAAACCACCACGGTGACATCCGGATCTTGGCGCGTTGTGCTGCCTTCGGCCTATTCGCACATCGGTCCGCTACTGACGCCATCTCACAGGCTAATGGGGCGACCCACGCCGAGTTTCAGCATTGTAGGATGACCACACCAGTACAGCAACTTGCTAGACATCACCTCGGTGCCATCCGGATCTCGGCGCCCCACTGCAGATGAAGTGCCTCTCAACTATGAAACCACCACGGTGACATCCGGATCTTGGCACGTTGTGCTGCCTTCGGCCTATTCGCACATTGGTCCGCTACTGACGCCATCTCACAGGCTAATGGGGCGGCCCACGCCGAGTTTCAGCATTGTAGGATGACCACACCAACTTGCTAGACATCACCTCAGTGCCATCCGAATCTTGGCATCTCAACGCCTAGTGGTATCTTCCATACAAAAAATATTGTTACGCTGCCTTTGGCCCCATTCGCACATCAGTCCGCAACTTAGACATCACCTCGGTGCCATCCGGATCTTGGCATCTCAGCGCCTTGTGGTGTCAGTCAGAAAATATTGTTGCGCTGCCTTTGGCCCCATTCGCACATCGGTCCGCTACTGACGCCATCTCACAGGCCAACGGGGCGCCCCACGCCGACTTTCAACATTGTAGGATGGCCACAGAAGTGCGACAACTTACTAGACACCACCTCGGTGCCATCCGGATCTTGGCGCGTTGTGCTGCCTTCGGCCTATTCGCACATCGGTCCGCTACTGACGCAAACTCACAGGCCAACGGGGCGCCCCACGCCGACTTTCAGCATTGTAGGATGGCCACACCAGTGCTGCAACTTGCTGGACACCACCTCGGTGCCATCCGGATCTTGGCGCGTTGTATTGCCTTCGGCCTATTCGCACATCGGTCCGCTACTGACGCCGCCTCACGTGCCAACGTATTTTCTCCGCATTTTATACCCTATGCCGCATAACAGGTCATGTGACTTGTTTATAAAACTTTTCATTGGTTCATTTTACTTTTGGTTTCCTAATGATGGAAGGCTTGATCATATGACCTAAAAACAACACTTTTCATTGGATGAAAACTTTTTTTTCCCCCCAAACGATGAAAGCCCCACCTTGTTTCTGGATGTTTCAGACTAAACTGGCGTCAGCATGAGAGCACCACCATCTCGTAGCTCCGTCGTGGTCATTCCGCGAGCAATCATGGCAGCCGCTCCCCACCAGAAGCCTGCAGGAGTCGGGGCCCCCAAAACTTTTGATGAATTCTCAAGGCGGAGGGGACGCTTTCGAGAATGGGGTCCAAGACCTAGCAGACAAGCGTCCGATTTCCAAGGTGTCCCAGGGCCATTTCAGTGGACCACGCCCAAAAAGGAAAGAGCCTGCCGCCATTTTGAGAGTCCTGTGGCAGCCGCCTATCGCTGCACCGCAAGAGTGGGCGCAACTCAGCTGAATGGCGGATCTTGACACAGTGGACCAAAAGCGGACGGAATGGCAACTGAAACGGTAAAGGGGCGCCCCACTAAAACAGATGAGACTCCACCTGGAGAGGCCCGTTCACGCCGCCTCCCCCGGGGCGCCCCACGCCGTTATTCGGAGCAGCATTGTAGGATACCAAAACCAGTGCGGCAACTTACTGGACATCACCTTGGTGCCATCGTTCTGCTGCCTTGGAACTATTCGCACAACAGTTTGCTACTGATGACCCACCCCCCGCGACGCCCCACGCCGTTATTTGCTGGGTGGCAACTTACTAGACATCACTTTAGTGTCATCTAGATTTCGGCGCGTTCTGCTGCCTTGGAACTATTCGCACAACAGTTTGCTACTGATGACCCACCCCCGCGACGCCCCACGCCGGAAATCTGGACGTTGTGCTGCGTTGGGACTATTCGCACAGCCGACCGCTACTTCTTTGTTTTTCCCTAAAAATGTTTATATGTTATTACTATTTTTGTTTTCTTGTATATATTTATAAATTATTAAAGTTTTATAATCTTACTACTTTGTCGGAGTGCTATATATTTTTAATGTGACACATAATTGTAAAAACTTTGATGTACAAAGAGTCATCCCTGGAATCTTCCGCTTCACGCTCGGTCCCCTCCCCAATCACAATACAGGATGGTTTTCAGATAATAGCAACGCTTCTGCTGTGACGGATCTCATCGAGTGTGGGCCTTGATCTACTATAACTCCTTTGAAGAGGGGTGATTCTTTACAGCTGTGGCCATAAACTACATCTGCAGGGCTAGCTGATAGCCTAGGACCGGCCTGGACAATCGGACACAGAGGAAAAGGAGTGTCAGAGGGTGCGGTAGTGAATAGGGCGAAAGGGAGGTGTCGGGCGGGCACAGGGTGTGATTCTCAGGGAAGAGCAGCGCAGATGGGGGGAGGTTTATTACCCATGCATAAGACAGAGAGCGGGGGTGACCACTGCCTGGGTGAGATGCTTGCGAGGGTGGGGAGCCATGCTAAGGATCGACAGCGTGCACAGAGTGGGTCTGGTCAAGGCATCTAAAATGGCTGCCGTGCACGACAAAAGTGTGGCATTTGAAAAAAGACAAGATGGCGCACACAATGTTTTTCAACAATTCCTGATTTCCTTCGAATCGAACGTTAACAGACGTTGGGGCATATTACGAAAGTTAAGCGATATTTATCCCTAACGATGCATTGCAAAGATTTTTTTACCGTCAGAAATTATCGCAGATAAACCTTGCTATTATCAAGGTTTATCGCAAATACGATAAAAAACGACCGCAATGCATTAATATCGCTGAAAACTCAGCGATATTCATGCATTACCGAGCTAATGCTCTTAGCCATGTTATCCACCTCCCATTGGATAACATGGCTAAGAACTGCTCAGGGCAGCTGTTACTTTTTGGAGATATTCGCGCTTATCTCGAATATTTCCAAAAGTTGATAATAGGAGATAGCGATGTTAGCGACTGTTTCCAGTCGCTAACATCTTGGCATGCCCACTTTGCATGTCATTAGTGATAAATATCACTCACATGCAAAGTGGGACCCAAGATGGTCGCTATCTCCTACTAGCCGTCGCTAACTGGTGTTAGCAACAGCTAGGTAATACAGATATAATTTTATCTCCGCGAAGCGGAGCGCTGTTACAGATATATATCTTGTTTTTGAACGTTAATTTCTCAAAATGCACTGAAGCACATATATTGAGACATAGCAAAGGCACATCGGGCTACCAGTCCCTAGGAGATAGCGATGTTAGCGACTGTTTCCAGTCGCTAACATCTTGGCATGCCCACTTTGCATGTCATTAGTGATAAATATCACTCACATGCAAAGTGGGACCCAAGATGGTCGCTATCTCCTACTAGCCGTCGCTAACTGGTGTTAGCAACAGCTAGGTAATACAGATATAATTTTATCTCCGCGAAGCGGAGCGCTGTTACAGATATATATCTTGTTTTTGAACGTTAATTTCTCAAAATGCACTGAAGCACATATATTGAGACATAGCAAAGGCACATCGGGCTACCAGTCCCTAATATTTTACCAAGTTTCGTGCAAATCCATTCAGCCGTTCGATTATTATTATTATTTTTTTTTTTTGCCCCGCGGGGCCCTTTTAAAACCTCCACATCAAACCTAGGGGGTCAGCGAGGATCTACTATGCCCCCTTATGGTCATTTGCCCCTTCGCTTTGGCCTCCTCTTGTCTCTCGATCCTACCGAGAGACAAGATGGCGGCCGCTACGTACTGTTTGGAATGTTTACAGACACCGGAGAGCCAATCAGCTTCGCTTCGCAAAGCTCCGTAACGCGAAAAGTACGCGAAGCGGTGCGCTGTTACAGATATATATCTTTTTTTGAACGTTAATTTCTCAAAATCCACTGAAGCACATATATTGAGACCTAGCAAAGGCACATCGGGCTACCAGTCCCTACAATTTTGCCAAGTTTCGTGCAAATCCATTCAGCCGTTCGATTATTATTATAATTTTTTTTTTTTGCCCCGCGGGGCCCTTTTAAAACCTCCACATCAAACCTAGGGGGTCAGCGAGGATCTACTATGCCCCCTTATAGTTATTTCCCCCTTTGTTTTGACCTCCTCTTGTCTCTCGATCCTACCGAGAGACAAGATGGCGGCCGCTACGGACTGTTTGGAATGTTGACAGACGCCGGAGAACCAATCAGCTTCGCTTCACAAAGCTCCGTTGCGCGAAAAGTACGCGTCCTGGGCCGCTGCCCAGTCCGCTGTTACAGATATATATTTTTTTTAAACGTTAATTTCTCAAAATCCACTGGAGCACATATATTGAGACCTACAAAAGGCACATCGGGCTACCAGTCCCTACAATTTTGCCAAGTTTCGTGCAAATCCATTCAGCCGTTCGGGCTAAAAGTGAGGCCAACCGCCCTATGGAAATTAACATGGGAAAAACGCGTTTTGGGACCCCCCTTTTTTCTCGGCCCCCACTGGACGAACCCCCCCCAAATTTTCAAGGGCTGCTCAGAAACATAATGTGCCATTTTCCTGAAAATTTCAGCCAATTCCGTCCACAAACGCCAAAGTTATTAGACATAGAATTTTCAAAAAACCCATAGAGAAAAAATCCTAACTATATATACTTACTGGCGACCGCCAGTAGGTAATATACATATATATATATATATATATATATATATTCACTGAAAAAACCATAGGTTATAGACCATATATAGTTAGGAATTAGCATTTACAAAACCTTGAAAATTCACTGAAAAAACCATAGGTTATAGACCATATATAGTTAGGAATTAGCATTTAAAAAACCTTATTTTACTCACACAAAACCATTGAAATTCCATATATAGTTAGTTGCACTAACTATATATCGCGCACCCGCAATCCACTGCTGATCATGTCACATATTACATCATTCATGACATGGTCAGTGACATCACTGATGACGGGTGGAGAAGTGTGGCTCACTGGTTAGAGGAGGCAGACCTGGAAGCAGAGGTCAGCGCGGGACCAGGGTTCAATTCCCGGCTCGGCGGGGTCTTGAGTCCTAAACTGTCCACGGTCTCGACAATTCTCGCCCCGGTGCCTCCTCGATTCACGGGTGCACACTCTGCGACTCTGGGCAATAGCTTGCTTAATCTCCACAACGGCCCCTCGCGGCGGGATGCCTGGCTTTCACCTTGCGGATACCCTGCCGGGGTATCTCACAGGGGAATACCAGGACGGGTTCCCTAAGCAAGCGCTTAGAAACCGCTCGGTGATTTGCGCTATATAAATTCCTGTACATTTACATTTACATTTACATCACTGATGACATCTCAAATGACATCACTGATGACATCACTGATGACAACATCCAGTGACTGTATGTTTCTGTAAAGTTAAAATATGTCTTACATATTGAAGAATGAGTGGATGTATAAGTGTCTGGATGAAGGATTTAGTAGGTGCGTGACTGACTGTATGAGTGAGTGATTAAATGTGTCTCACTGAATGCATGGGTTAGTGACTAAACTGTCTTAATTTGTGCATTATTATGTCTGTTGTGATGTAAACTGCTGCATGTGTTGATCATTAGCTATACGAGAGGCTATATGTGTTATTGATTGGTTGCCCAAGTATTTGTATGGGAGATTGAGTTTGTGTAGGGGTGGCTGGGAGGTGTGTGACTCTGTGCATAGATGTGTGAGCAGTTGATTCACTAGGTGTATGAGTTCAAGAGTGCATGTGGAAACAGCTACATGGGCAGTTGACTGTGTGCATGAGTGTATTGATGAGTGAATGGATATCTCAATGCTACATGTCATAGTAAGTACATATGTAAAACACAGTACATGTGAGAGTTGGCATATATAAATAACTGTGCATGAGAGCCACTGAATATGTGAGTGGTTGTATGGATCATTGTGAACTTGTATCAGGGATTGTATAAGAGAGTAAATATGTGTTAGTATATGTTTGAATAAGTAAGGTGTGTATAACTGTATAGTTGAAGAAATGGAGGTGAGATTGTTTCTTTGCATGACTGACTAGGTGTGTGAGTAACTCCATGGATGAGTGACAGTGTGTGAGTGTCTGTATACACTGAGTGTATCTAAGAGGTTTATCGTATTAGCACAAGAATGATGTCAAATGAGATGTCATCATTGATGTCATCAGTGATGTCATTTGAGATGTCATCAGTGATGTCATCAGTGATGTCACTGACCATGTCATGAATGATGTAATATGTGACATGATCAGCAGTGGATTGCGTGTGCGCGATATATAGTTAGTGCAACTAACTATATATGGAATTTCAATGGTTTTGTGTGAGTAAAATAAGTTTTTTTAAATGCTAATTCCTAACTATATATGGTCTATAACCTATGGTTTTTTCAGTGAATTTTCAAGGTTTTGTAAATGCTAATTCCTAACTATATATGGTCTATAACCTATGGTTTTTTCAGTGAATTTCATTGGTTTTTTAACAGCTAATATCTGTAGCTGTAAAATGTATTCTTCTTTAAATCCAAAAATATATTTTATATGTTTATTAATAAAAAAAAATTTTAATATTTTTTTTTCTTCGTTCCCGCTTCGCGAATCGGGAAGCTTCCCGTTAGCTGACCTTGATGCCGCGAAATAGACCGCGAGCCGGTAAACGTTTCTTTACTGCAACTGCCGCGTTAGAAAACAACATCGTGACGCCTCCCGTCCGCATGACGTTTCACGTTGTCGCGCGATACGTCATATGACGTGCTACGTTAGTGAACTGGTACGCTTACCGAGTCGCAAAGCACAGGTTTCTGGAAGCAAAGCGGGAGGCCCTGCAAAGCGCTTAACGTAAACACAGCAGGTCATGTGACTTGGTAATAACACTTTTCATTGGTTCATTTCACTTTTGGTTTCCTAATGATGTAAGACTAGGTCATATAATCTAAAATGAACACTTTTCATTGGTTGAGAACTATTGTTTTTCCCAAATGATGAAAATCCCTCCTTCTTTCCTCACTCTGACTTTCATCATTGTGAGAGAAAGACCCTTTGTTACCAGTGAGCAATGGCTTCTTTAGTAGCTTCAGCTGGTGCTTCCCCACCACCTCCACCACCTCCAAGGAAGAGTGGACCACCTGCTCAAGTTATAATGCAGCAAGAAGAGGAAGAAGAGGAACAGGACGACGAGCACGAAGAGAGGCACTTTTTGCCTGAGGAGCCCAGGACGTCTCACCGGAAAGAAAACTTCATTTGGCAATTTTTTAAAATCCCAAAGGTCAGAAAAAAGTAAATGCAAGATACGTAACTTGCCTTATATGTCAAGATAGACTGTCCAGAGGGACCGACAAAAAATACAGTTTCGGAAACTACACAATGCATCGCCATATGACTAGGTGGCATCCTAACAACTACAGTGCTGCACAGTTTCGTAACGACCTAGATAATCTCCCTATTATGGCCAGAAGATCTGTTGTACCGGAAGTAACGGGACCAGAGGGCAGGGAGATGGTGCCAAATATTCAAACGAGATTTCATGAAGTAAAACACGTCTGCGTACATTGCAGTGGATTCATTTGCTACGGAGAAAGAAGCATCACTCTGATCAACAGAGCTATTGACTATCATATGCAAGTTTGTACGAAACGCCCCAAATAATAAATACTTTTTTTTTGTTTTGTTGCTTCTGTTGAGCCCTTTACAATGAATCGTTTTCATTGCCCCCTGCAAGAAAAACCCAAAAAAATATAAAACTGTTCAGAAAAATTCAAAAAAAGTAAAAAAAAAATCTGAAAAATAATAAAAAAAATATAAAACAACAAAAACAATAAAAAAAAAGTTCTTTTCAGAACTACCTCCCCGTTATTAAAAAATAGGTACAATATTTGGAACTGTGCCAACCTCTATTTCTCGTAGTACGCTTCCCAGTTCGCTCGCTGGTACGCGAACCGGAAGCGAACCAAAAACAGTAAGTATAAGGGAAGGAAACAGACACTTATGTTAAAAGAAAGACAGCTATAGGGGAGTAAACTAGAGATACTATTACCCGTAATCCACTGCTGATGATGTCACATATTACATCATTCATGACATGCTCAGTGACATCATCAGCAGAGGATTGCGGGTTTTTTGGCAACGTGCCTTATCCACGGTTTAATAACGCTGCCTTTTGCTTTATATAAGTTTTCAAATTGTATGAAATATATACCAATAGGTCGTTATGAACCTTTAGGTAGTGCTTTTCTTCATGAGGTCTGGTCGCTTCCATACACATACAGATGTTTCAAAGATGATCAAGAAGTTTATCTGAATGGAGAGGAATGCACTGAGACGCCAGATCATTCACTAATGTGTAGGCACATACAGTTACACGGTTCATGCAACAAACACCGACCAAATATGGCTTGCGTGTTGCAAGGCAAGCCAGTTCCTGCTATCATCCCCACGTTCAAGTTGTTGGAAAATGGTAGTTATTTGATGCTCAATAATGAAGATTGTTCTGGGTTAATTAAAAGTATTCCTTTTATCGTAACAGTAAGTGAACGGGTTATTTGCTGCAGAAATGTTCTATTTCCTCCCACACATGAACATAGGGAGTTTTCAATCTGGCCACAAATACCAACCTTGGGAGCAGATTTCAACGGCATGGCAAGAATAAGAGCTCTTTTGTCTCAGAGAGAGGTGGCCTTGAGTTCGGCCCGTGAAACTTTCGTGCTTCACATAGCGAACACCCATACAGAGGTGCAGACCCTTTTCAATAGTGATTCGCCTTTCCATTTCAGCAAGATGGTTCGGACTATCTTTAACGCGTCCTCCACAAAGGCCCTGGCGCACTTTTTTAAAGTTGTTACCAGTGGTCTCGTGACTTCATTTGAGAAAATCTTTGGAGTCATCCCTGCTTTCTTTCATTCTATTTTTTCCACTGTGCTTCGTGGCTTGCCATTTTTACTTGCATTACCAGCGGACGCTCTTGTGCTTTTTTACATTTTTAAATATGGATGTCCCTCCTGTGCAAGCTCCCGCCCTGCAGCTGCTGACACTGTTCCGCAATCGCATGCTAGAATATTATGGCACAATGCCGTTGGCGATATTAAGCACGGCATATGGATTATCTTTTCGATTCTCCTACTTCACCTGTGTCCAGCCTGTATTTCACTGCCTGACCTGTGATTTCGATTGGGCCATTGATTTGTGTCTCTGCGGACCGGTTTCTCCTGACGTCGACTTTAATCAGCTGATGACTCCTATCATTACTCACGAGTTGGTTTGTCCTGGCGAAAGGATTATGGCTGTGGCATTGATGCATGGACTAATTGGTCCCTGGAATTTACTGGCGGCAACACAGTCTTTCTTGGAACAGAGCTTTCTTGAAAACCCACCGAGCTGTCCTCTGATGGTGATAGAGGATCCGGTGCTGGGAGAGCACGTATGTTCTTTTCCGCTTTTAAATTGGATGGCTGAACTCTTTTCGGATGAAGACGGTGACTTCCTATTGGAGGCTGTTGCAGCTTATTTTGCATACACAGTTATGTCATAGACCTTTTTCATGTTTGATATGCTGAGTACTAGCATTTCATTGACAATTCATTGACTTATTTGTCAAGTTTTTATTATTTAGCTTGCCTATTGGCTTAAGACTCGATAAAGTACTTGGCTGTTTTATTTTTCTTTAGCATTAAATTTTCCTAGTTTTTAATGTTTTACCTTGCGGACCGTCCACATATAAAGTTGCAATCTGCTCTCATGAGATGGCACTTCTATTATCTTATTCAGTTCGTTTCCGGATCATGGGGAGGTGTCATCTAGGTCCTGGATATCTTTACACCGTGTTAAGTTAGCATGGGCTCATTACCGGTGTAAACGCCATTTTTCCTTTTTTGCAACTTCTGCACACGACACTTAGTTGTTGCTTTAGCTTTCAACCTAGTAGTTCATCGTGGTTTACATGAGAATAATATGTTATTGCTCTACTATCTGCTTTGCTTGTTAAACTATATCTGTACAGCGAGTGCTGAAGTTTCAAGAACAACACGATACAGAATTGTTATGAGGTCTGATCTGCACGACTTCATACTCATAACATAAGTGCAGCTTCTGCCAATTCTGGGCATGAGGCGGGTTTTATATTGCTTTGCCGAACACACATACACAACAGTTGATGCGGTTCACATGAAGAGAGAGCTGGTGTATGCTGATGTGATTCCTTCAAATCTAAGACACTAAAGTATGGGCACGCCCTAAACCAACACAAACAGATCTTCTTAGCAAATAATATAATATGTGTATTAGGGAGGGTGAGATATAAGCAGCCGCGGGCCGTGGAGGGAGTTACGGTGGGGCAGGGAGGCGGGGAGGGGGAGGGGCAGGGTGGAGCCCTCTCCACCCTGCCCCTCCCCCTCCCCCTCCCCGCCTCCCTGCCCCACCGTAACTCCCTCCACGGCCCGTGGCTGCTTATAAGTGTTGATAACTCTTATTCATTTACAGCATGTTAACATACTGTCACCATTCGCTTTTTATGTACTAGTAACTATGCTGGTAATTTTGCTACTGATAATATGTGTACTTGTATTATCTAAGATACTACGCCTGAGAAGACGGCATTAGTAAATAAACATTTCAAATACACATGTGTTCTTCTTAACTCCATGTTCTGGTTTCTAAGAAATATATAACGACCGACTGTTCATGAGTTCCACGTATCCTGAGGTACTATAAGTTCATATTCTGGATTGTCTAAACATTGAGAGTTTGTTATATCCAATGTGACACTGTACCTAGCTTGCTAAGGGGTTTTTGATTACTAACGTGAGTTTTGGGGCACCCTAATTCGCCGAGGTTCCAATCCTCTGTCCACAGTTCTGTGTGAGAACAGAAACCCTGCGACAGGGGCACCCCCGACCCTTGCTGGAGCTTCATCACACTTGCGATACAACTCCAGCAATGCGCCACCTTTACGGCACAAATACGTCACGCATCTGTGCTGTTTTTGCCCCATGATGTGCCGCATTGTAAATGCAGCACACCATAGGTGACGGAACAGCGGCACAGAATGACTAACACATCCCTGGTGATGCGCCAGTCATCATAAATCTATCCCTATGCTTCTTATCTTGTTCGAGATGAACCACCATATGTATCATCAAAGTTTTTTGCATTTCCTAAATAGCGAACTTTAAGGAATAAATAGCGATTCTTTACCATTCCTAGTTTGCGATGAGCTATTTGCTAATTACAAATTACCCATTCATTTCCTTCATTTCCATAGGGCGGTTGGACTCACTTTTAGCTCGAACGGCTGAATGGATTTCCACGAAACTTGGCAAAATTGTAGGGACTGGTAGCCCGATGTGCCTTTGCTATGTCTCAAGATATATGCTCCAGTGGTTTTTACGAAAATTAACTTTGAAAAATATATATTGGGCTACATTGGCCGGTATACACCCGTTACAACGGATCTTTTACTCCGCAGACCCATTACAACGCAACCATTACTCCGCATACCATTACAACGCATTGCGCTGGGGGGCGCTCTAGGATAGGTAATAAGTATAATTTACTATCCAACACCTTCCCTAGGGTCCACGGGGACTGGAGTTAGAATAGTAAATTATACTTACCACTATCCAGCGCCCCAAGGCGCTATGCGTTGTAACGGTATGCGGTGTAAAAGTCGCGTTGTAATGGTCTGCGGAATAAAAGTATGCGTTATAACGTCATACATCCCATTGGCCTATATATATGTTGGAGCCCAAATGTAGCCCAATGTAGCCCAATGAAGCCCAATGAAGCCCAATGTAGCCCAATGTAGCCCAAAGATGGCCGCCAGAGACAAAAAAAACAAATGTAGCCCAAATATCAGCCAGATGTAGCCCAACTATAGCCCAGTGACAGAATGACCAATCAGCTTCGCAAACCTCCGTTACGCGAAGCGGAGCGCTGTTACAGATATATATCTTTTTTTGAACGTTAATTTCTCAAAATCCACTGGAGCACATATATTGAGACCTAGCAAAGGCACATCGGGCTACCAGTCCCTAATATTTTACCAAGTTTCGTGCAAATCCATTCAGCCTTTCGATTATTATTATTATTTTTTTTTTTTGCCCCGCGGGGCCCTTTTAAAACCTCCACATCAAACCTAGGGGGTCAGCGAGGATCTACTATGCCCCCTTATGGTCATTTGCCCCTTCGCTTTGGCCTCCTCTTGTCTCTCGATCCTACCGAGAGACAAGATGGCGGCCGCTACGGACTGTTTGGAATGTTTACAGACGCCGGACAACCAATCAGCTTCGCTTCACAAAGCTCCGTTGCGCGAAAAGTCCGCGAACCGGAGCGCTTCCCGGTCCGCTGTTACAGATATATATCTTTTTTTGAACGTTAATTTCTCAAAATCCACTGAAGCACATATATTGAGACCTACAAAAGGCACATCGGGCTACCAGTCCCTACAATTTTGCCAAGTTTCGTGCAAATCCATTTAGCCGTTCGGGCTAAAAGTGAGGCCAACCGCCCTATGGAAAACTCAATGTTAAAAACACGTTTTGGGACCCCCCTTTTTTCTCAGCCCCCCCTTGACGAACCCCCCCCAAATTTCCAGGGGCTGCTCAGAAACAAAATGTTCCATTTTCCAGAAAATTTCAGCCAATTCCGTCCACAAACGCCAAAGTTATTAGACATAGAATTTTCAAAAATCCCATAGAGAAAAAATCCTAACTATATATACCTACTGGCGACCGCCAGTAGGTAATATATATATTCAACCCAAATTGCCTGTGGCATTCGAGGGGCACACTGCAGGGCTCTGCCCTCCGGGATTTCTTGTCTCAGCACGCTTCACCACACTTCTACATATATATATATATATATATATTACCTACTGGCGGTCGTAGGTAGTTATAGTTAGGACCTGGTTTCCATAGGAAATCCGCAACATTCTATTGGGAATAACTTTGGCGCCGTTTGATGAATCTTCGCAAATTTCTCAAACAAGATGGCCCGTGCAGCTCCACTCCTTCCCTTAAACTTTTGGGGGGATTCGTCAAGTGGGGGCTGAGAAAAAAGGGGGTCCCAAAACGTGTTTTCCCCATGTAATTTTCCATTGGATGTTTAGACACGGCTACAGCCCGAACGGCTGAACGTAATTCCAAGAAAATTGGCAAAAATGTAGAGTCTTATTCGCAGATCGCCCTTTTGTTTAAATGGTGTAAATTCCTCCAGTAGTTGGTGAGAAAATTAAGTTTAAAAAAATAGATATATCTATAAGCGCGCACCATGCGCGCATCCAGTGCGCGCACCAGGTGTGCGCGAGCGGAATTCTGATTTGCTGTTAGACGTCTGTCAACATTCCATTCGGACGAAATCAGGAAGTGTTGGCCGCCATTTTTTGTCCGAGGCTCGCCCGTTGCGCGCACCCTTTTCCGCCATTTTGTGGAGTTTCAGAAGAGAGTGACAAACAAAAGTGGAGAACGTGAAAAGGGGGCAGGGTAGAGTCTCCCTGACCCCCTAGGCCTTCTGAGGGGGTCACTAAAGGAACCCGATGGGCAAAAAAACCCATTTTTCTTTTTTTTTTTAAATCGCGAGGTGCGCGCACGTCAGAAAAAAAACTAAAAAAAAATACAGTTAAATAACAAGTTAGAGTGTTTAGATGTTGGTTGGCTCTAAAAAGAGCCGTTGTGTTCATTGAGTGTTTTTTGTACCTACAAGTAAGTACCGATGCAGAATCTAAAGTTTAAAAGGAAGACTCTATTTCCCTCATATTTGAAATGTACAATATCTCTCCTATAGATGCCTTGCATGTTGTAACGCAAGATGTTGTGATATATAGAACCCATACCATAGTCTCTGATGAAAGCAGAAACAGAGTTATTCACATGTTTCCTTGCTTTCTCAATCTGCGGACAATATTTGTTGGACCAGTTCCATTTTTGCCTTTGGCATATATTAGAATATACCAAGGCAGTTTGTGGAAAAAGTGTCACCAATTGCCCAAAGGTGTCCTTTAAAAGCATTTCCAGACCCACCGCAGTCAAAGTGGCTAGGTCATTGCCACCACAGTGCACAATTATGAGGTCAGGGTGTGGGAGATGCATAAAGGATTTTACCAATGGCATCAATTGGTGACATCTCAATCCTCTCTGGCCAATCCACATAATATCCACATTTAGTAAATCAAGGTTGAGAAAGCATCTATTTGCTGCATACCTTTCACTCCTGAAAATACAGCTATGTCCTACAATCCAGACTCTTAGCATCTTGAAGGCCTATCTGGTTGTACTCAGATGAACTCTGGAAATGAAATGGCGGTTTGAAAACTTGGAGTTTGGAAAAAAATGTGGTTGAGATTCAGTGCACTTAAAAACAAGAAATGATTGGTGGTTTCTAATAATTTAACATTGAAAACTAGGGTGCATACTACTGTTTTTTAAAAGGAATAATACTATTGGTTTAAAAAAAGTCATTGAAAAGAACATTGCGTTAATGTGAGCATTGGCAAGATGGCGGCCGCGTGAGTTAGCGCGGTTGGTTGCTCCCTGACAGGCTTGCTAATGCCTTGGTCAACTCACCTTTGAGCGCTGTACAACTAGCGTTCGGATCCGGCGGATCGTCTGCGGCTCCTGGGGCTCTTCCGTGGCTTTCCACGGCTTTCTCGCTGCACTGCCTGCATTCCCGTGGTTCCTCCTGCTCCTCCCATGGCTTCTCCCGTGGCTCAAAGATCTTTCAGCGGCTACTTCCGTGGCTCTCCAGGCTTTCCAGGGCGCTTTTCTGTGTACAGCATCTGCCGAGTGGCGGCTGGTGAGGAGTGGAATTGACCGGATTTTCGCACTGGAGGGATTTTCTTGCGTGTTGTTTGGTGGCTCCTCTTTCCCTGATGGCTTCACGGCTCCACGGCCCTGCTGTCTCTGGAGGGTGGATGGTTGCTCTGTGGATTGTCCAGAGTGTAAGGACCCAGCTGGTACAACTCCGCTTATGGACTTTGCAGAGCGGAGCTAGGTGGAGACAGTGTGGAACAGCTCTTTACGTGGATTTCTTTCAACGTCAACAAATGGCCCCCCCTCGAGTCATGAAGGATGGGGTTAAGGATATCGCAAAGGAAGGGGCAAAGGAAGGGGCCAAATAAGGGGCCAAGGATGTGGCTCCTAGTAGCAAGGATGGCAGCAAATTGGATGCCGGAAAACCCAGCACGGATCACACTCCAGAACCAGGAGCCAAGAGGAAGACCTTGACGATCCCTGGCATGTTTGCTGGAAAACCGGTAGGCCGCAAGCCCCTACTACAGCCCAAGGGTTCCACTGAACGTACCCCTATTCTGTTAAGGAGTAAAAAAACTATTACTATTGCGCCTGTCTCTATGCCTTAGGCAGCGGGGGGTACAGAGGCCACAAGTGTGACAAAGACTCCTGGTTCTGAATCTGACCCAAAACAAATATCTAGCGTCTCACTAACCCCTACTAATGTTATTCTTCCAAGTGACAGTGCTCAACCTATATTGTCAATATTCCCTTCTGGGGCACTAAATGGGGCACCCGGCATATTAGGGTTGGGGGATAACAGTCCTGACTTCTCTATGTTTTCTACTCAAGCTCCAAGCCCGTCAGGCGGGAATGATGACTCTGATGCAAGATGCCTAGAACTAGAGCTGCACGCTCTCTCAGAGGCTCAGGACGGAGGGGACACAATGCCCGGTACTTCGGACGGTGATCATTTTTCTCTATGGCAGAGGAATCAGACTCTGCCGCTGGAAGTGATCTGGTAATAGAGTCATCAGAGGGGGAAGGATCGGTTGAGACCAGTGACATGGACAGTGCACCTAACACCACGGAAACACTCCGACAGGCTGGCACTCACGTCAGGCGGGGGAGTGGGCAGCAGAAAAACATCCGTGCCCAATCAGATATGGGTCAACACCTACAGTGGGACTTTTCTAATATTAATCTCGGGCAGGAAGGGGAAGAGGAAAGACGGGGATTTCAAGAGAACTCCCCGGCATCTGGGTCTAATGATGGGCATGGACCGTCAATGGCTCTTATCTACGCGACTCTCAAAGCAATGCAACTGGAGGCCCGGCAAGAACATAAAAGAGCCCAAATGGCAAAAAAAAATCCAGGGGGCTATCAGAAAGATCACAAAAGCCTGTACTGAAGTCATGTCCCGTACTACGGTGCTGGAGGAATGGGTGGTGAGTCTTGAAGCTGGCTTCCGAGCAAAAGACTTCTGCTAATGATGCCAAGATGTTGGACGTTTTGTGGAATCTTGAGGAGTCTGAAAAGCGGCAAAATAATCTGCCCCTGTTGGGGATTGAAGAGAATGCTGAGGGGGAGGACATACGCAGTTTTATAATCAAACTTTTCAAGTCTGCTTTTCCAGAATTATCATCCTGGAACTGGGAAGCTGAGATTCAGCCTGTACATCGGTTCCCCCTAATGCTTAAGAAAAATGCTGGGCAAGATCTTTTTTTTATATAGGCTAAGCCAAGGCATTTGATTGATCTTTTGTATCCATTTGTCTTTTTTGTCAGGGAGCAAAGGGAGCGCACAACGTGGGAGGCATCGCAAGGGTCTGGTGACTTTTTTTGCCAGAGTGATGGGGGGAGGGGACCAGGGGGAGGTAGGTGGATCCATTTCAAGGGGGGCAAGTTAATGGGCATGTTGAAAGTGGGTATCAGAATTAAAGTGTTTTCTTTTTGCTCTGTGCTGGGTTTCTTTTAGGTGTGGTGTATATAAACAATAGGGGGGGTGCGGATTGTGACGATTAATATATGTGGATTGAATGATCCAGTCAAGCGGGGTAGGATCAAAGAGGATATTTGAATTCCCAGAGCCGATATTATCTGTCTCCAGGAGACTCATATCCAAGCTAGTTACAGCAATAATATCTTGAAATTTGATGGGTTTCAGCTGGTGATATGTACTAAACAGGAAACTAAGACTAGAGGGGTTGCTATATTTGCCCGCAGGGGTTTGGCGACCTTTCCACGGGCGATCTCTGATAAATATGGTAGATGGGCCGAAACTCATTGTGTTATAGACAATAATGCTTTTACCATTTGCTCTGTTTATGGCCCGGTATTCGATGCCACCGAGGTATATGACTGGCTGAATACTGAATTGGTGGGCTGGCCACTCCCACTGATTATGTACAGAATCTATCCAAGGCAGGTTACCAGGGGCGGAAACCCAAGGTTTTTAGGTCTTTGTGTCAAATGAGAGAGCTCCATGGGCTAGTAGATGTGTGGGCTGCAATAAAAAATGCGGAAGATGGGTCCACATATTATTCCGCCCCGCATCAATCACACTCCAGGCTAGATAATTTTTTTATTTCTCATAATTTGGTGGCGCGCTGCAATATCCAGAAATACTCTAAGGTTATGTCCAATCATAATCTGTTGGTCCTAGAACTCTCACTGAAGTGTGTTAAAAATAGGTCCAGCTGGATGTTCAATCGGACCCTATTAAGTGATAACCAATACGTGGAAAGGATGGGTATCTGGATTACTAGGTTCTTTGAGGAGAATCAGGGGAGTACCATTTCTCAATTTGTCTGGGATGCATTAAAAGCCGGGGTGAGAGGCGAGACAACACAGTTTGGCTGGCAGCTCCAAAAACTAGAGAAGAATAAGGTTAAGAGCTTATATACGGAACTGAGCCGAGCCGAATTAACTCTGGCCCAGGTGATTTTGGACAAAGAGGATATTGAGGCAGCACAAACGTTGATTGTAACATCTAGAGCTGCTATTACTAAGATCTCAGCTAGAAAGGCAGCAGCTAGATATGTTGCTTGGCGTACGCAAATGTATGAAAGCAATGAGAGAACAGGACATACTCTGGCTTTACGTATCCGGGAAAAAGATGCTATGGAAATTAATGACCCAGATATTGGCCTCGTAAGAGACGCGGATGCTATTCTTCTAGCATTTGAACATTTTTATCAAAAATTATATTCGGAAGAAAGGATATATACCTCAACTCTGCAGGATGAGATAGCAGGATTCCTCCCTCAAGTCCCAATTGAACCATTGTCTCTTATAGATCTGGGTATGCTGGACGCACCAATCACCTTAGCTGAGGTTGGCACGGCCCTAGATTCAATTCCATCTGGCAAAGCTGTTGGCTTGATTTTTTGCCCGGTGAATTCTTTAAAAAATTTGCCTAGCAGCTCGCCCCAATCTTATTGGAACTTTTTAGTCGGATTCAGACGGGGGAACCTCCACCTGCCTCATGGAGATTCGCCAAGATTGTTGTTTTTTTAAAGAAAGGGAAGCCAGCCACTGATTTAGGCTCGTACCGGCCAATTACATTGATTAATAATTATGTTAAAGTCTATTCTAAGATTTTCGCGAACAGACTGGCCTCCTTCATTAAAAAAGTAGTGTCATACAATCAACATGGCTTTGTTCCTGGCCGAGAAACTATTGACCATATCGGTAGAGTCATAACTTTATTTGATTACACCAAGGTGACAGGAGACCCCATGGCGTTAATTCTACTCGACGCTGAAAAAGCTTTTGACAGGGTCTCCTGGCCCTTTTTATGGGCAGTTATGAAACACTACGGCATAGGGGAAGGCTTGATTCGGGCTATAAAAGGCATATACCTAGATCCTGTAGCTAAGATAGCACTAAAGGGAAACCATTCTGGGGAGATTAGTATAGAGCGGGGCACCAGGCAAGGCTGCTCCTGCTCTCCTTTGCTGTTTGCAATCTATATTGATCCCCTAATTAGATTAACACAAGAGAGCCAGGCAACCCAACCCGTATGTGCTCCAGGAGAGGAGGTCACAATTCTAGGATATGCAGACGACCTTGCACCAGGTACTCCAGCCCCACAGGAGACTTTAGCAGTGTTAGGAGTCATCACATCTCGATTCGGGGAAATCTCCGGCTATCATATGAAAGAAAGTAAAACATAGATAGTTATAAATAGGAAGGTAGATCTGGTAGATCTGCGGATCGTACCTAGTGCAAGATATCTCGGGGTCGAGATTAGTTCTGATCCAACCATAATTGTGGATCTCAATCTTGTGCCACTCTTAGGAAAAATGAAAATTGACACTAAGAGAATGAGCAATCTCTATATGACACTTATGGGCTGAAGTAATGTCATTAAAATGATTTTTTTTGCCCAAAATTCTTTAATATTTTAGGGCTATCCCTCTCGAATTCAGTAAAGTTTGGTTCAGGAAATTTGATCAAGTTATTTCTTGGTATTTATGGGCGGGGCAGCGCCCAAGACGGGCCTTACGATACATGACTTTGCGGAGAGACCGGGTGGGATGGTCTGTGCCTAATTTCCAGACTTATTATTGTGCTACCACTCTGAAGTATTCCGTTGAACTAATCAATGGGGTTGTTTTAAATGAGGATGCTGGCTCCTCGACTTTTCAACTTCTTTGTGGGGTAGAGGCCAGAGGCTTGCTATTGAGACAGATTGATTTTGCATACTTTAAGAGGGTTAAATTCAAGGTTCTGTTAAGTGTATACAAAGTCTGGACAGCAGGTAGGAAAAAGATTGGAATTCCCAGGGTGCATAGGTATTCTCCTTTTGGCAGCAGTACCATTCTTTGTTCGGATATTTTCAACGATGACTATTTTCGCAGGTGAAGGGAGAAAGGGATATATTGTATCGGGGATATTCTATCTGGGGAGTGTATACTTTCTTTTGATGCTCTTAAAGAACGCTTTGGGATCGGGAACAATGATTTTTGTAAGTTTCTCCAAGTTAGGGATTTAGTGGACAAGAAATGTCATAACCGAGGACAAAGTCCCTTGCTAGAAATATTCAGAAAAGATATAGCCCCACAAACAGCGGCTATTCATAAAGTCATCACAGAAAAAATGGGGGATGACTTAATTAAACATTTCGAACGATGGCAAGTGCAGGTACAGGCCGGGCAGGGGGACTGTGAGGATTCTTTGTATTATAGTCAAACGACATTTATACCAGCTAATCTACAAGTACAGTGCTTCAAAACTTGGTGCAATTTGTATGTTACCCCTGCTCAAATACATAGGTGGGGGTATCACTGGTGTTAACAGTCCGCGCTGTGGGGAGTCGGCCGCGGACAGCACTCATGTTTGCGATCTGTCCGAAACCTTCTCAATTGGTATCTAAAATGGAACTTAGGTTGAGGGCAATCTTGGGTCTTTCTTTGACACTTACCCCGATGACTGTTATGTTGGGTATTTCTGATCAACTGATGGAGGAAAATTATAAGAAATTTGTATTTGTTGCTATGGCGGTTTATCGTTTATGTATAGCTACAGTCTGGGTAGATGTAAACCCCCCGACTGAATATGTATGGCTTAATAAATTAATGTCTGTATATAATTGGGAAATGGCGGTGGTGAAGAGGAGACGAAGGCAGGCTAGAGAGAAAGGAGAGAAGCTCTGGCTGCCTATGTCTAATTGGCTTAACCGCTAGGCTAAGACATACCTATACTTTCTTCTTCTTCATGTGTCCATTTTTTTTGCTTTTTCATTTCTATATCATGCCAATATTTAATTTTTTGTTGGGTCTTCCCTTTATTTCTTTTTTTCCTTTTCTAATTTTTTGCTTCTCCTTGTTTTTGTTGAATTGTCTTGTAAGGGGAAGGATGGATCTGCCGGGGTGGGGGGGAGAAAAATTGCGAAAAACGTTTGGAGAATTAACCACAGTTTCTTGATATTTTTTGTTGACTGGTATTGTATATCTGTTTTCTGTGCTTGGTACCCCAATAAAACATATTTTTTTTTTAAAGAAAAGAACATTGCACAGGATAAGCTGGAATATTGAGAAGTCAAACACACTTGCTGCTTTGGTTTGCAACATTGAGAGATGACCTTTTCACCTTTTGAGTTCAGTTAGGTGTTCTATGGAGAGTTACCATGGTAACATGCAGAGAGAGCAGTGGGGGAAGGTTGAACATTATGTAAGTTTGAAAGTGTTGAAATGAACAACCAATTAAAATGTTATTTTGGTTTTGAATTTGTGTGGGAAGACATTTCATCGGTTATGTACTGGAATATGTGTGAAAAATGAGAGGGAATCAGTGCCATTTGTGGTTGCAGTGTCTGAGGTACATTTCAGAGATTCTGCTTAAGAAAATCTGGTGTGTGACTGACACTGTTCTAAATCTTCAAAAGCATTTTAAAGGTGTGTTATTAATTTGTAAGGGGATATATGTAGTGCATTTTAGGTTAACAAAAAAAAATGTGTTGTAATGTGGAAGTTACTCCCTCTCCTTCTCTTTCACTCTTTGTCACTGTCTTCCTTTTCTCCACCACTGTTCTTTTTCCTTCCTCTCTTTTTCTATAAATCCTTCTGTTTCACTTACTTCTTTTTCTTTTTTCTTAATATGCATTTTTTCTCTCAGTCTCCTTTCCTTACCCTCATATCTCTTTCTTCACTGTCATTATCCCTTTCCTTTGCTCCTGTTTTCTAACTCCCTGTCTCAATCTGATTCACTTCCTTTTTTTCACTCTCATTGTTTCTCTCTTTCTGTCTCCCTCACCCTTGCTCTCTTTATAGAACACTACTAGCAAGACCCCCTCCCCCCCTTTCACTATAGTAATCATTTGACTGAATTGCAAGGATTTCTGTTATGTGCCTAAGGTCATAGTGTGAGTCTCATGTTTGGATGTAATGCTGGGAAAAATGTAATGCTGCAAATTGGACATGTATTTTGAAAATGACTCTGGTTTCTCCACTGTATTGTAGTGCTGAAATAGATAGGCTGTGTTCTGTCTCTTAAACTTTTTCGTGTGGTAAATGTGTTTTGGTAAAATGTTTGGTTTAAACTTTTTTTCCAGGATCACACTGCGTATCTGTGTAAATTAAAGAATTATATTTGCACCTTTTTGTATAATCTCCCCTGTCTCTCCTCACAGTCTACCTCTCTCTGCTTATAGGGTCTTCTTTCTTCTGTTATTGTGTCTCATGTATGGATGTAATGCTGGCAAAAAAGTAATGCTGCAAATTGGAAATGTATTTTGAAAATGACTCAGGTTTCTGCACTGTATTGTAGTGCTGAAATGGATAGGCTGTGTTCTGTCTCTTAAACCTTTTCGTGTGGTAAATGAGTTTTGGTAAACTATTTGGTTTAAAACTTTTTGTCCAGGATCACACTGAGTGTCTGTGTAAATTAAAGAATTATATTTGTACCTTTTTCTATAATCTCCCCTGTCTCTCCTCACAGTCTACCTCTCTCTGCGTATACTGTCTTCTTTCTTCTGATATTGTGTCTCATGCTTAGATGTAATGCTGGCAAAAAAGTAATGCTGCAAATTGGAAATGTGTTTTGAAAATGACTCAGGATTCTGCACTGTATTGTAGTGCTGAAATAGATAGGCTGTGTTCTGTCTCTTATATTTTTTGGTGTGTTAAAGGTGTTTTGGTAAAATGTTTGGTTTTAAACTTTTTGTCCAGGATCACACTTGAGTGTCTGTGTAAATTAAAGAATTATATTTGCACCTTTCTATAATCTCCCCTGTCTCTCCTCACAGTCTACTGCTCTCTGCTTATACTGTCTTCTTTCTTCTGATATTGTGTCTCAAGTTTGGATGTAATCCTGGCAAAAAATAATGCTGCAATTTGGAAATGTATTTTGAAAATGACTCAGGATTCTGCACTGTATTGTAGTGCTGAAATAGATAGGATGTGTTCTGTCTCTTAAACATTTTCGTGTGGTAAATGTGTTTTGGTAAAATGTTTGGTTTTAAACTTTTTGTCCAGGATCACACTTGAGTGTCTGTGTAAATTAAAGAATTATATTTGCACCTTTTTCTATAATCTCCCCTGTCTCTCCTCACAGTCTACCGCTCTCTGCTTATACTGTCTTCTTTCTTCTGATATTGTGTCTCATGTTTGAATGTAATGCTGGCAAAAAAAGTAATGCTGCAATTTGGAAATGTATTTTGAAAATGACTCAGGTTTCTGCACTGTATTGTAGTGCTGAAATAGATAGGATGTGTTCTGTCTCTTAAACATTTTCGTGTGGTAAATGTGTTTTGGTAAAATGTTTTCTTTTAAACTTTTTGTCCAGGATCACACTTGAGTGTCTATGTAAATTAAAGAATTATATTTGCACCTTTTTCTATAATCTCCCCTGTCTCTCCTCACAGTCTACCTATCTCTGCTTATACTGTCCTTTGTTTTCTGAAATTTCCACTCTTTCTTTATATTTTCTTGTCTTTCTTGAGAGTGCTATTTTTTAAATAGTTTCTTGTGTTCCCTCTGTTGTGGTTGTCTTTACTGTCCCCTAATGTTCCACTTTCATTTTATACTCCCTCCTCTGCTTTCTTAATAATACTCTCTGTTTTTATACCTCCTCTTAGCATTGACCCACCTAATATAGATAGAGTGCTGTATACACTATGGGCAGATTTACAAGCATATTGGGCCTCTTTCTTCCTGTATTGTGTGTGGATGTAATGCTGGCAAAAAACGAATGGTTCATATTGGAAATGTATTTTGGAAATGAGTTAGGTTTCTGCATTGTAATGTAGTGCTCATATTCATGGGCCGTGTTCTGTCTCTTAAACGATTTATTGTGGTTTTAGTTTTTTGGTGAAATGTATGGTTTTAACATTTTTGACTAGGATGACACTGAGGCGTCGATTCCGATCCGGTAAAATAATCCGGCGTACGAATCGTATTCGTAGCCGATTCCGTACGAATGGGAAACTACCGTCCGACCAGCGAATTCCGATCCGTTTCCGTTGATTTCCGTACGATTTGCTACGACCCGTACGAATGACATTCGTTTACCCGTATGAATAAGCCTCGTGCAGACCACCGTACGATTCGTTATCAGTCCGTACAAACTCACTATTCCGATTCGGAACGAAATGCCTGAGCGAGATATGTACGGGCCAAAGTATTCACGCTTCAACATTGATTCGTACGGGACATTCGCCTCACTGCAAGTTCCACCAATACATACTACACGCACACCCGTCGGCCAAGCCTACACGAACCCCCCCCCCGCCAACGGCCCGTACCACTCACTCGCACGCACAAGTACTACACGCACACCCCCCCCAACAAGCGTACGCGAACACCCCCACCCGCCAACGGCCCGTACCACACACTCGCACGCACAAGTACGACACGCACACCCCCCCAACAAGCGTATGCGAACCCCCCCACCCGCCAACGGCCCGTACCACTCACTCGCACGCACAAGTACGAGACGCACACCCCTCGGCCAAGCCTACGCGAACCCCCCCACCCACCAACGGCCCGTACCACTCACTCGCACGCACAAGTACGACACGCACACCCCTCGGCCAAGCCTACGCGAACCCCCCCACCCGCCAACGGCCCGTACCACTCACTCGCACGCACAAGTACGACATGCACACCCCTCGGCCAAGCCTACGCGAACCCCCCCACCCGCCAACGGCCCGTACCACTCACTCACACGCACAAGTACGACACGCACACCCCTCGGCCAAGCCTACGCGAACCCCCCCACCCGCCAACGGCCCGTACCACTCACTCGCACACACAAGTACGACACGCACACCCCTCGGCCAAGCCTACGCGAACCCCCCCACCCGCCAACAGCCTGTACCACTCACTCGCACGCACAAGTACGACACGCACACCCCTCGGCCAAGCCTACGCGAACCCCCCCACCCGCCAACGGCCCGTACCACTCACTTGCACGCACAAGTACGACACGCACACCCCTCGGCCAAGCCTACGCGAGCCCCCCACCCGCCAACGGCCCGTACCACTCACTTGCACGCACAAGTACGACACGCACACCCCTCGGCCAAGCCTACGCGAACCCCCCCACCCGCCAACGGCCCGTACCACTCACTCGCACGCACAAGTACGACACGCACACCCCCCCAACAAGTGTACGCGAACACCCCCACCCGCCAACGGCCCGTACCACTCACTCGCACGCACAAGTACGACACGCACACCCCTCGGCCAAGCCCACGCGAACCCCCCCACCCGCCAACGGCCCGTACCACTCACTCGCACGCACAAGTACGACACGCACCCCCCCCCAACAAGCGTACGTGAACACCCCCACCCGCCAACGGCCCGTACTACTCAAACGCACGCACAAGTACCGCACGCACACATAACGCCAACACCAAAACGACCACAAGGACCTTGCTAACGAGTCGCACTACCACACTGAACATGTCTCCTGTGTACACACCTTTGACAATCAATGTCCTGGTCACAGCCAAACAGCCAAACAGAGGACAACACCAACACCCACCCCATATAACACCCACCCCAACAATTCAAATTAAGCCACACCCACCATGTGACCAATAAAAGGGACCACACATACAACCCATCATCCTTTGTAACATACCCATTCTTGCGAGGAAACTGAGAGCACACAAACTATTGCAGACACATACCTTCACACATACACCCTATCTCATCTACACCCACACCACCCCCTTCACATTCTGACCCAAACACCCTCATTCATACACACCATCAACCCCTCAATCACATACACTACACACCATGACCACACACAAGAATCCAAAATTCACTAACCCGGAGATGGAGATACTTACTGATGAAGTCATCAGAGTCGAGCCGCAGCTGTTTGGCGCATTGGTCAGACAGACCAGCCTGGCAGAAAGAACACGCCTGTGGGAGAGGATTGTAGACCGGGTCAATGCTATTGCACCCATCAGGCGCACCAGGGATGAATGCCAGGCCAGGTGGTACGATCTGCGGAGTATGGTGAAGAAGAAGATGGCACAGGATTACGCCAATGCACACCACACTGGAGGCGGTGGTCCCCGCAGACCTCCTGTATACCAGCCCTGGGAGGAGAAGGTCATGGTCCTACTGCCAGCGGTGGGAGTACATGGAATAGAAGGAGCCATTGAGTCTGGTGAGTGTACAAAAAACACAAGTTACATGGGTAGACTAACAACAGTGCCCAGCAGCATGGGGTGGGTGGCCATGAGTCCAAGCAGTACACTACCAAATGGTGGTATTTGCAAGGGGGAGGCACATAGGGTGCAATGTGTATGGTAAGAGGCTGCTCTCGTGCCATATGTCCCAGGGACACACACAAGCATAATGACCAATGCACAGGGATAGGTAAATATCACACAAGATACTACACCACAGCTTCTAAATATTTACTATTTGCTGACACACCTTACAGAGATGCATCATTTTGTGACAAAGTAAGGCAGTGTAGCAAGAGAGCAAGCACAATCTACCTGTCTCCATCCCTGTCTCGCCCTCTGTCTCTGTCTCCCTCTCCCTCTGTCTCCCTCTGTCTCTGTCTCCCTCTCCCTCAGTCGCCCTCTCCCTCTGTCTCCCTCTGTCTCCCTCTCCCTCTGTCTCCCTCTGTCTCCCTCTCCCTCAGTCGCCCTCTCCCTCTGTCTCCCTCTGTCTCTGTCTCCCTCTCCCTCTGTCTCCCTTTCCCTCTGTCGGCCTCTGTCTCTGTCTCCCTCTGTCTCTGTCGCCCTCTCCCTCGGTTGCCCTCTCCCTCTGTCTCCCTCTGTCTCTGTCTCCCTCCCCCTCAGTCGCCCTCTCCCTTTGTCTCCCTCTGTCTCCCTCTCCCTCTGTCTCCCTCTGTCTCCCTCTCCCTCAGTCGCCCTCTCCCTCTGTCTCCCTCTGTCTCTGAGTCCCTCTCCCTCTGTCTCCCTCTCCCTCTGTCGGCCTCTGTCTCTGTCTCCCTCTGTCACCCTCTCCCTCTCCCTCTGTCTCCCTCTCTCTCTGTCTCCCTCTCCCTCGGTTGCCCTCTCCCTCTGTCTCCCTCTGTCTCTGTCTCCCTCTGTCTCCCTCTCCCTCTCCCTCTCTCTCCATCAGTCAGTGTGCGTCCCTCTGTCACCTCAACTCACATCCCTGGGGCACACACACAGTTGCACACAAGCACTGCACAGGCCTCACAAACTCCATAGAGTAGAATGTTAAGGGATGTCTCACAAGTACCAGCAAACATCTGCTATGTGCCTGTAAGACACCCACCATTTGCTGTCTACACTGTACTGTGTCAGGACACACATCTCAGAAAGCTCTGTAGTACACAATGGGTACAGGTGTAGGCAGCACAAGTCCCTCCTGTGCTCATTGCAAACACAAACACCAGGACAAGGTCACACATCCTGTGCACCAACACAAATCCACCATTATGGCAGCATGCCACATGAGGGGACAGCCAAATCATGAACAATGGACGCTTGCAATTCACAAACAAAGTAATAGCATGGCCTGTTGTACACACCCCTTACAGAAACTCATCCCCGGGGGACAGGCGTCGTATTGCAACACTGTCCCAATTGCCACGTACCACAACAAAACACGTACTCATATGAATATGCATACAACTCATACATGCACATAACAGAAGCTCCAGTCCATTGTGCCTCTCTAAAAAAGCACGTGCCCCATCTCATTACCTTTGTGGATGCACATAAGTACCAACATGGACATGGGTATTGACAAGGTGATGCGTCTTAGAGAAGTGCCAAGTTCTAAAGCCATGATCTAGAAGTGGGTGTACAGGTCCAGCGGTGTTGGCATTGTTTGGCCAGCATGGAACAGCAAAAGACATCCAAAGTTGTAGCTGACATGCTAAATAATGATGCTCTGTCTCTTACATCAACATGCTGCATCTAAACTCTGTGCATGCTTGATGCACACATAAGAATTTTCACCGTATCCAGGATGTTGCGTGAAACTTACAAATGCTTTACACGTGTGGTGCCGGCAACACAAGACACAGCAATGGCTGTGTCAGTCATTGTCAAGAGATTGGAAGAATGTAAATACCCCATCGTACAATTGTTTTTTCTACCACTAAATACACAACTGTACAATGTCAGCAATGTATAGCTTGTGGAACAGTGATGCTGATAATGGATAACCAAACCACATGTCACTTGATATTGCCTTAACAGTGTCTGTCTCTCCCACACACAGGGCAACGTGCGGATCTCCCCCCCAGCCAGGGGGGCCAAGGATCCCAGTCCCAGGCTCAGCAGGACCCAGACCCCACCGGCAGCGCCGTCCCTCAACGCACTGTGGATGACCCCAACCAACCTGGCTCCTCTGGATCCCAAACCCCTGCAGCAACTGTACCAGCTACATCTCTGCCAACCACCGGACCTATTCCCACCACATCCCAGCAGACAGGTCAGAGCCCTGCCCATGATTCACAAGAGAGCCAGTCTGAAAATGAGGGACACCCTTTGTCGGGCGCCCCTGAGGTTGGTGACAACGTCCACCCTCCCAGCACTCGGGGGGCCCGTCGATCGGATGTGCCCACAAGCGCAGGCCGTGCTCATGTGGGTCAGGGTGGTGGGAGTGGCGCAAGGCGGAGGCGAGAATCTGGCCAGTCAGCTGCAGGGACCGGTATGGCTGAACTCAGTAACATCCTTGAGGCATACCGGCGGGACACCAGTGAGGTAAGCCAGCTTGCGGAGACCCTCAACCAGCTCAGAGAACAGCAGGCAGAGCAAATAGCCAGGCAAGACCTGCATTATGGACGGGTGGAGGCACACCAGGCTCAGCTCTTGATGGTGCATAGGGACATCGTCCATGTGCTACGTCAGATGGCTGCCAACATGCAGCCCCCTCCCTGTGTCACAAGGCCAGCAACATCACGGCAAAGTGCAACACCAGCCACAGGGAGGGAGGAGAGGGAGGAGGAGGAGGAACCCTCTGACGTAGCATCCCATGCACCATCCATGCCTGCACATGAGGGTCCCCCAAGGAAGGTGGGTCGTCCACGGCGAAGACGTTGAGGGCCTGTGGCCCATGGACTTCTCCCAGGACACTGGACCTGGCATATAGCCCCTGGGTGCAACAGCATCCCCTATGAGACTCTCCCACATGGACTTGCTGGTCACAGTCTGCCCAATGATGTCAGGCACTGTGGCCTGGACTCTGTTGACTGAAACTGTAAGGCATCTCATCTCCAGGTGTGAATTTTGGATTCCCCCCCTTTCTGTACAGCACCTATTCACGTTTCATGCACAAGATCACCCAATAAATAATGTAAACATCATACGCATTTGGTGAGTAATCTTTGAAACAGCATACATGTATATGTGTCTGCAAATGTAAAAAATGCAAGGTATACAACAAACAGCAGTCATCCACACACTTGGATCAGAATCTGAGTGAGGACACACATTGGTCAGAAATTTCCACAAACTACATACATGGATGGTAAGACACACCTGTGTGGGACAGTCAATGCTGGAGGGGGGATTGAATCACAATACTGCTAGCACAGGCAGGCCCAGGAGAGTCACTTTGAGGAGTACATGTCAGTGTCACAAAAGTAGTAGTCCATGTAGGGAGTACCTACAGCTGTGTCCTCAGGTATGTGAGCTACCATCAGCATGATGCATTACTGTGTATGTGATTAATGCCGCACAGGATAACGGTGGCAGGACAGACTGTGGGCAATGGGCTGGAGCACTCTAGACAAGCACACCTGATTAGGTGACCTACCCCTATGGAGCTACAAGTACTATACTACTGTAATGGGAGCAACGCATACAGAACAACGACACACATCAGACAAATACCTACCCCTGAACGGCCAAATCACACCACACCCAAGAGACAGGGTCATGGTGTGTGTCCCATGTGCCAACTTGACTGACTGTGACAGCAATGTTGAAGTGGTGTGAGCATGTTGTGTTCTGGCACGTGACTGTAAGCTAACAGTTTTCTGATCTAGTGGTGTTGACAAGCTAACACTGTACAATATTGTGCCTATGTAAGGTGTGTGTGTGTGTTGGACACGGCACATGACCTGGTGGTACGTAGACCCAATGTCATGTGAATCTGCATAGTCGTGCCAGTATGTGTTGCACACACACGCATAGCAGCAGCTATGGCTGAGTACAAAGCATTTTTGTAGCACGAGGGTGAATGTCTGGTGTTGTCTGTGTGTAGGGTGGCAGGAGCATGCTCTATTAATGGATGGAAGGAGGGTCATCCTGTAGGTGTCTGTGTTCCTGGATAGTGTGCGCTGCATGTTGGCTGTGTATGCAGCTGCAGCAATGAGTGTAGACATGACGGCAGGAGGGGTGTGACTAATTGCTAAACAAACACATAACACAAGGGCACCCGCAATGCACAAAGTGACATGTGGATGTGAAGGCAGGAGTGTCTGCCTCACTCAGGATCACCGACAACAAAATGGCACTGTAATCACCACACATCACAGTCACTGGATCAGGGCCCTTACGGTCAAGTGGGGCACAAGACACACAGCGTCAGCAGGTGTATACAAGAGCTAGTGTGTTCAAATCCAAACTGCACCAACAAAGACATCTACCTCACACACAACATAGTATTCTAGCCTTCACCCACCCCATGCGTGTGGTCAATATACAGTTACACACCTAACAAGCATGAGGTAACTACGTTCAAAATAGTATATGTGCACATTAGACGGACATGTGTGTTGAGCCACAAGCAGGCACTATATTCTGTAGGAGTCAGACGTCATGCACAACATGATAATTTACATTGTGAGCCCATGGAGCTTTCACAAACATACATGTGCATTGTCAATAAGTCCAATTTACACTAATCATGATGTCACCTGTAATGCCGCTTTACGAATACCTACAAGGCTGTCAACGTCTGGCCGTACCTTTCTTCATCAGAGTGGTGTGATGCTCTAAGGGTTCCACCTCCAAATAGCCCATTGGTCTGAGTACAAACAACAGACACAAAAGGGTGATCAGGCGAGGGAAGGAGAGGATGGGAACTGCTGGGAGGGAGACCTGAAACAGAGGCAAATAAGCATTAGGACAACATTCTCATGTCACAGACACTTCAAAAACCTCATTAGCTACACTGTACCAGTCACACCTGTGAAGTGTACTGTCTGGTGAAAAATAATGATGATTAATCATGCCATCACATGAGATACGATGCTGTGACACAGACACATAAAAACTGGGACAGTCTGTCATCCATTAGAGTCATGTGTATTTTATTTATTTATTTATTTTAAGTTTTTATACAGCGCGTAGTCACCCAAGAGTATCCCAGCGCTAACCTCGTGGTCCTGATGGATGAAAGTGCAGGGGTGAAAGTGGTTTAAGGGAAAAGCAAAGTTTTGAGAGATTTCCTGAAACACAGGAGGTTGGGTTCTGATCTAAGTTTCAGTGGGAGCGCGTTCCATTGTTTCGCTGCGTGTACCGAGAAGCGGCGGCCTCCTGTCCGGGACCTTTTCACCCTGGGAACTACAATAAGGTTTCCATGGTCTGATCGTAGCGCTCTCGTAGGTCTGTAAGGTACAATACAATTGTTGAGGATTGGTGGACCTGCGTTGTGAAGTGTTTTGTGAGCCAGGCATAGTGCCTTGAATATCACTCTTTCCCTGATCGGAAGCCAGTGTAGTTTTTTTAGTGCGGGTTTGGCTGATGTTCTGGCTGGGGTATTCGTGAGTAGCCTGGCCGCAGCATTCTGGGTTTTCTGTAGTATCTGGAGAGTGGTTTCCGGGGCTCCTAAGTAAATGGCATTGCAGTAGTCCAACCTGGACACAATTAGGCCTTGGATCAGCAGCAGTCGGGACTTGAAAGGGAGTAGGGGGAGCACCTTCCTGCATGATCTCAGTAGGCCGTAACAAATGCCGGCCGTTTTCCTTGCCTGCGTTCTGAAGGTGAGGTCTTTCTCTAACCACACTCCCAGACTCTTGACTTCTGTCTTAGGGGTGGGGGGTCCACCCAGACAGGTGGGCCAGATGTTAAGGGGTAAATTCGGTGTTTTTTGACCTAGGAGAAGAATCTCTGTTTTGGACCCATTTAATTTTAAGGATGAGTCGCTCATCCATTGATGTATAATGGAGAGGCAGTCATGGAGATTGGAGGGTTCCTTTTTCGGGTGAGAGAGAGTTACCACCAACTGTGTATCGTCAGCATAGCTGACGATGGTGACTCCAAATGGAGAGACCAACCCCTCCAGTGGGGCCATGTACACGTTAAATAACGTGGGGCTTAGTGATGAGCCCTGTGGCACACCACACCGGAGGGGGATGGAGGGGGAGCGGCCTTCACCTTCCCAGACTTGGAAAGAGCGTTGGTAAAGAAAGGACGAGAGCCATTTCATCGCCGTCTCTTTCACTCCGATGTTTTCTAGGCGTTGGGTTAGGACCTGGTGGCTGACAGTGTCGAAGGCCGCGCTCAAATCCAGGAGGACCACTGCCACTGATCCTCCTGTATCGAGAATTACTCTAGTCTTCTCCACTGCGGCAAGGATAGCGGTGTCCGTGCCCTGGTCGGAAGCCCGTCTGGGAATTTTTTAGGAGATGGTTAGTTTCCAGAAAGTGCGACAGTTTTTTATTAACCAGTTTCTCCGCGACCTTTCCAATCCAGGGGAGGAGAGAGATCGGTCTGTAATTTGAGAAATCCTCGGGGTCTAATGATGGTTTCTTAAGGAGTCCTTTCACGATCGCCTCCTTCCAGTTCGAGGGGACTTCGCCTTGTGCTAAAGAGATGTTAATTAAGGCGGTTAGCGGGGACGCTATGATATGGGTGATATCTTTGAGGACTCTTAAAGGTACTGGGTCACTGGGGGCGCCACTTTTGACTGAGGCAAACGTTGCTACAACCTCCTCCAGGGTGACCGGGCCAAATGACGCCAGGTGCGGAGTGTCAGGTTCCGCGGGGGAATTCCTATGTATGGGAGGTGCGTCCTTAGTTTTTTCAGGGGTGTCTGTTTTGGCAGATGGAAGGGAGGCAAGGATTTTTTTGATTTTTTCGTCAAAAAAGGTGGCTAGATTGACACATTTTCCTGCTACTGCTTTGGGGTCCATAGGTTTTTGTGGGGGGTCAGGGACATGAAGGAGCTCTTTAAGGATACGGAAGGTCTCCTTGGCTGAGCAGGATGAATTCTTTATTTTTTCCTCATAAAAGGTACTTTTCGCGTTGCGAAGAGCTAGTTTGTACGCTTTCATGGATGACTGAAAGGTGTCTTTATTTTCCGCCGACTTGTCTTTCCTCCAGATCCGTTCTGTCCTTTTGCAATCCTTCCTTAGTAAATTCAGTGCAGGTGTATACCAAGGAGCAGGATTGATCCTTTTGATATGTTTAAGGGTGCTAGTTAGTGGAATTAGGCTATCTAGGGAATGTGTGAGCCAGCCATTAAATTCTCTATCTGCCGTGTTGGGATCTGAGGAAAGAGGTGCCATAGATTCTCTTAACTTAGCTTCCCATTCCTCAGGTATCAGCTTGTGCCAACGTCTCCCGAGTGTCCTGGTTTTCTGTAATTGAGCCGGGACAATTTGGAGATACCAGTACATGGGGACCAGTAAGTGGTCTGTCCATGGAAGGGGGGTGGGATCCTGGGTTTCAAGGTTCCTAATGTTCGTAAAAATCGGATCTAACAGCTGGCCTTTCTCATGGGTGGCTTTTGAGTTCATTAGAAGTAGGTCAACTGACGCAAGCTCTGCTAAGAGGTTGGCTGCGGGATTATCCGCAGGGTCGAGGAAGTGCAGGTTGAGATCCCCAAGGAGGAGAAAGTTGGAGGCGGTGATTGTTTTTAGTGTGATGTGATCCATCAGGGTACTGGAGAATTCCCCTAGTGGGCCTGGCGGTCGGTACACTAGTAATCCCGACAGTGAGATTGTTGGCGAAATCTGGAAAAAGAAGTTGCAATTTTCACAGTCTTTAACCATTCCATTGTCGGTCCTGCAGGTGATATAGTCTTTGTACAATATGGCTAGCCCGCCGCCTCTGCCGACCGGTCTATTCAAAGAGCGGATTTGATACCCAGGAGGGACGGCATTCACCATGTCAAAGTCGCTGTTTGATGTCATCCATGTCTCTGTGAGAAACAGTATGTCCAGCATGGAGTTCTGCACAAGGATATTTATCTCGTGTGCATGTTTTACAAGAGATCTGCAATTCAACAGACCGAATTGAAGTGCTTGGCCGCGCTCCGTTTCCTCTCTCGGATTGCAGATGGTACAGCCCGTGTAAGGGGTGTCTTCTTTGAGAATGAACTTACACTTGGGATGTTTGTTCGTGTTCCAGGCTCGAAGCGTCTCTTGGGTGTAAGTAATGCGCCTTTGAGACTCGGGCATAGTGACTAGGCCTAAGGCCGTCTGGGCCCGGACGGGCCCAGACGGGCTTGCCTTAGGCGCCCGTCCGCTGCGCATCCGGTGGTTGCACATCTTTATGGTGCTGGCAACGGTGCGTTTGGGCGTGGCCTAAAGGTAGGCGTGGCCGCGTCCCTCGCCGTCAATGGCGGCTGGGTTTGTTTGTTTTAAGGGTGATCGCTACAGCGATAAATCCGCTGTTGTGGGCGATTCTGGATCGATCTTAGTGGTGCCAGAAGGGTGAGTGCTGGTTAAAATCTTAGCGTTTCAAGTATTGTGTGACACAGGAAAAACAACAATTTTAAAAACAAAGTTCAGCTCCCGGCTTCAGCCTCAGGAGTGTGCGAGGTTCTAGTATGCCGCGCTTCAATTCGCGCTTTATACTTAGTGTGGGCGTGGCCTAAAGGTAGGCGTGGCCGCGTCCCTCGCCGTCAATGGCGGCTGGGTTTGTTTGTTTTAAGGGTGATCGCTACAGCGATAAATCCGCTGTTGTGGGCGATTCTGGATCGATCTTAGTGGTGCCAGAAGGGTGAGTGCTGGTTAAAATCTTAGCGTTTCAAGTATTGTGTGACACAGGAAAAACAACAATTTTAAAAACAAAGTTCAGCTCCCGGCTTCAGCCTCAGGAGTGTGCGAGGTTCTAGTATGCCGCGCTTCAATTCGCGCTTTATACTTAGTGTGGGCGTGGCCTAAAGGTAGCCGTGGCCGCGTCCCTCGCCGTCAATGGCGGCTGGGTTTGTTTGTTTTAAGGGTGATCGCTACAGCGATAAATCCGCTGTTGTGGGCGATTCTGGATCGATCTTAGTGGTGCCAGAAGGGTGAGTGCTGGTTAAAATCTTAGCGTTTCAAGTATTGTGTGACACAGGAAAAACAACAATTTTAAAAACAAAGTTCAGCTCCCGGCTTCAGCCTCAGGAGTGTGCGAGGTTCTAGTATGCCGCGCTTCAATTCGCGCTTTATACTTAGTGTGGGCGTGGCCTAAAGGTAGGCGTGGCCGCGTCCCTCACCGTCAATGGCGGCTGGGTTTGTTTGTTTTAAGGGTGATCGCTACAGCGATAAATCCGCTGTTGTGGGCGATTCTGGATCGATCTTAGTGGTGCCAGAAGGGTGAGTGCTGGTTAAAATCTTAGCGTTTCAAGTATTGTGTGACAGAGGAAAAACAACAATTTTAAAAACAAAGTTCAGCTCCCGGCTTCAGCCTCAGGAGTGTGCGAGGTTCTAGTATGCCGCCCTTCAATTCGCGCTTTATACTTAGTGTGGGCGTGGCCTAAAGGTAGGCGTGGCCGCGTCCCTCGCCGTCAATGGCGGCTGGGTTTGTTTGTTTTAAGGGTGATCGCTACAGCAATAAATCCGCTGTTGTGGGCGATTCTGGTTCGATCTTAGTGGTGCCAGAAGGGTGAGTGCTGGTTAAAATCTTAGCGTTTCAAGTATTGTGTGACACAGGAAAAACAACAATTTTAAAAACAAAGTTCAGCTCCCGGCTTCAGCCTCAGGAGTGTGCGAGGGTCTAGTATGCCGCGCTTCAATTCGCGCTTTATACTTAGTGTGGGCGTGGCCTAAAGGTAGGCGTGGCCGCGTCCCTCGCCGTCAATGGCGGCTGGGTCTGTTTGTTTTAAGGGTGATCGCTACAGCGATAAATCCGCTGTTGTGGGCGATTCTGGATCGATCTTAGTGGTGCCAGAAGGGTGAGTGCTGGTTAAAATCTTAGCGTTTCAAGTATTGTGTGACACAGGAAAAACAACAATTTTAAAAACAAAGTTCAGCTCCCGGCTTCAGCCTCAGGAGTGTGCGAGGTTCTAGTATGCCGCGCTTCAATTCGCGCTTTATACTTAGTGTGGGCGTGGCCTAAAGGTAGGCGTGGCCGCGTCCCTCGCCGTCAATGGCGGCTGGGTTTGTTTGTTTTAAGGGTGATCGCTACAGCGATAAATCCGCTGTTGTGGGCGATTCTGGATCGATCTTAGTGGTGCCAGAAGGGTGAGTGCTGGTTAAAATCTTAGCGTTTCAAGTATTGTGTGACACAGGAAAAACAACAATTTTAAAAACAAAGTTCAGCTCCCGGCTTCAGCCTCAGGAGTGTGCGAGGTTCTAGTATGCCGCGCTTCAACGTAGCGCTCACAAGTGAGCACCCATGCAAAAAGATCTATGTAGTATAAACACATTCCCAGGCACAGATGAGGTGGACCTCAGTAACAAATGGAAACATATGGAAATCCAACTACCGCTAACTCAAAAGTCTGTATCTGATATTGGTTAGCCATAAGGGCCATGTAGGCTAACTTGAGCAAATCCACTACAGCTGTTAGTATCACATATGATGAGGAAGCTAATGATCGACATGCAATGAAGGCACTCTGTAGCCAGTCTTTTGGTGTGTCAAGTATGCATCACAATGCTCAACATGATATGCATGTACAATAAATATTAAGTGCAAGTGATGTCCATCCAAGCTACATAATCAGACCCTACCATAGCACAGTAATGTGCTATGGTAGGGTCTTATGCTGACGATACTCAGCTGCTTTTCCCCTTTCAAACCGTTACACCCGCAGTCATGCAATCTTTCCAAGACGGTATGAGAGCGGTGGCAGGTTGGATGGCCCAGAACTTTCTCCAATGCAACGTGACCAAAACTGAGGTCATGTTGTTTGGAGGGGCCTCCCTGCTCTGGTCCCCGGAATGGTGGCCACCTGAGCTCGGACCTGTCCCAGCGCCCAAGCAAACCATTAAGAATCTGGGGGTACGCCTGGACCAATCCCTGATTATGAAAGATCATGTCAATCAGGTTGCGGGAACGTGTTTTCGCACAATTGGTCTTTTACGGCGTATCTTCCCCCTCCTACCAAACATCCATAGGAAGACGCTGGTTCAGGCACTAGTCCTTGGACGAGTGGACTACTGTAATAGTCTACTCATATCTGCCAACCAGGAACAACTTTGCAGACTGCAGGTAGTACAGAACACCGCGGCAAGACTCATCCTGAATGCTCCCCCCCGCACTCCTTCCCGCCCCCTCCTCTCCCATCTTCACTGGCTCCCGGTGCAACAGCGAATCCATTTTAAACTTTGCTGCATTATGCATAAATGCATCTACGGTTCTGGTCCCAAATATCTGAAAGATATCTTTCGTCCTTACTCTCCTGGACGTACCCTACGCTCCAGCAACACTATGTTGCTATACGTCCCTAAAGTAAACAGAGCAAGACAGGGTGGTCGTGCCCCCTCCCTTAAAGGTCCAATGCTGTGGAACTCCCTCCCCCCCCAGCTAAGACAAATTCCTCATCTTCTTAACTTTAGGAATAAATTGAAAACCTACCTATTTACACAGGATTAACTTAGCTCCCCCTCCGCCCTTTCCCGACCTACAGTTTTGCTTTATCTCTCTCAGAAGCCACGCGCGGAGATACCCCTTCGGGGCTGATTCATGCGCGCTACAAGACTATAAATAAATAAATAAATAAATAATGGTGCCGGCGACCAGAGATTCATGTGAATGACCGCACTCCACTGGTGCAACACAAAAATTCACATATGCATCTTTCACACTTTTTACTTAGTCATGCTAAACATACATGGCATCATGTGCATCTAAACATCACTGCTACTCACTGTGAAGGCTGACGTAGCAGTATTCTCAACCTGCACTGAGGTAACGACATCACAGTGACATGATATACTGCTGCAAGGGGCAATTCATCCATGTTAACTGATTCACAGGACAGTTGTCTTAAGATGTGGAACATACACTGGGCAACACCAACACCACATGGTTTCATGGTAATCACACTGGACTGCCCCACAAGCTGGAGGTGAGGATCCAGTCACATTCTAATGCACACAGTGAGGCTGCAATCCCCCACAGAGTCCGTGGTTGTGACCTCTGACACAATGTCATGCCATGGTATGTGCAATGTTGCTGTGGCAATGTCTACACACATTGATGCATTCACCAGAGTATCAAAGTACAACAGATGACAGAAAGGGTGACTATCCTGTCATGGGAGTGGCCATACATGTCATAAGGTACATAATGGAGTAGCATGTATGCAAGGTGACACTACATGCACATGAACATGTACCACACGTTTCTACACATACCAACGCTAAACAGCCTCATATGAGTCCTTACCCAAATTGACTTCTCCACATGTCCAAGCATGCTCCGTTGATGTGGCTGACGTTGCAATCATAATGTGCAGTAACAGGATGACCACGATGTACCCCAACGGACAACAGGCAGGGCGAGCTGTGGATGAGAGTGGCACACAAGGGGTCAAGTTCTGTATAATGTCATTTTGTCAATGTCTGTTGAATAGCCAGATGTAGTATGACACCTGTACATTCCAAGTGCACACATAGCACGTATGTGTGTAGCATTACAACTGAACATGTGACACAGCACAACACACATCCAAGTGATCTTGCTTACAGTCTGTTGCATACACAGCATGCTACCCATGCAACTCTATAGTCCATCTTTTACATAAAAGATGAAATGACTCACCATCATGAAAAGAAGTTGCGGATGAGGTGACCGCGGATATCATCTTCACCCTCCTCGTCACTGGCATCCTGGCCAAGGCCTTCATCCTCAACGGGCGGATGTTCCAGCTCATCAGGATCCAGGTAGAGTGGCACGGCCTTCTCCACTGCCATGTTGTGTAGCATGCAGCACACGGTGAAGATGTCACACACCTTGCGTGGGCTGTATTGGAGGGCTCCGCCTGTCTTGTCCAGGCACCTGAACCGGCTCTTCAGGAGTCCAAAGGTCCATTCGATCACCTGCCTGGTCTTCACATGAGCATTGTTGTAACGCTGGTCTGCAGCTGTCCTGGGGTTGCGTAGCGGAGTCATTAGCCACGGCATGTTTGGATATCCAGCGTCTCCTGCAATTTGACATCATGTACAAGAGTGAATCATATGATGCAGATCATGAAGTTGTGACATACTGACATACAGAGCTCACAGTGTATACTCACCAACTAGACATGCCCGGTGGTTGTGCAGCTGCAGCATCATCTGTGGTACCCTGCTACGCCTCATGATGAAAGCATCGTGGCACGATCCTGGATAACGTGCACAAACATGTGAGATAATCATGTTGGCAAGACACACAACCAGGGCATTTATCGAGTGGTAGTGTTTCCTGTTGCGATACGCTTGCTCCTGAGCCTGTGGTGGGACAAGAGTAACATGTGTACCATCAATTGCACCAATTACATGTGGCATGCGGCCCAGGGCATAGAATTCCCCCTTGACATCTGTCAACTCTTCTGGAGTAGGGAATGTAATGAATTCATCAAGGTGGAGCAACATTGCTCCCAAAACATCACCCAATACCCGGCTAAACATGGTCTGAGACATCCCTCCCACATCAGCTATGGTAAATTGGAAGGTACCTGTGGCAAAGAAATGGAGGGCTGCCATCACCTTTACCTTGGGTGTCAGTGCAGTTGGATACCTTTGGCGTGGTTGTAGGTGAGCCTCAAGCCTGCCCGTCAGGTCCTTGATCAACTGTCTGCCGAACCGATATCGACGGATGCAGTTGCGCTCCCTCATGGCTTCCAAGTCAGGCAACGGCCTTTCCAGAGGGGGTGCCCTGCAAGACACAATTTTAAGGAAATGTCTACAACTGTCTGACTAAGACTATAACAATGTACATGGCACAAGCAACACTGCTTCAAATAATGTAGACAATTTGGAGTGTGGCGTGGTATACACACTGATGCCAGCTCCCACACACTCCTCCTTGGAGAAGGAAAATACCTGTAGTGTGTGGAATGGATGTGACATGCATACAAACGATCAGATGGAAAGGTCTTAGTGAGCATGACAAAGTATCATGTCAGTGAGACACGTCATGTCAATGTCAGTAGGAGGTTGTCTGCACATCCAGACGGCTGACTGCAATACACACACACACCACATGTGCCATCATTTGCACTGTTCAGCCTTAGTCATGTTGCGGTGTGTAATTTCAGTGACAATTACATGACCATCATCATACAGCATGATAATTACATTTGTCACTGATGGTCTGTGATGCCATCACACATGTGAACGGGTCATTAACACAAGTGGCATGGTGTGTGTACATTAGTCACCCTGCCATCACAGCAAGGACACAACATAGATGCTCCTACAGCAGATGCACAGAACTTTCAAGGACTAGTTACTTACCTTTTGTAAACCAATATCTGTAAGGAACAGTAGGCAGTAGCAAAGTGTCACATTTCAATACATACATAGCTTAGGACTAATTAGCCTCCCTGGGTGCCATCGATCTGACCAGTGAGTGGTGGCTATCCAGGCCACACCGGAACAAAACCAGTGTTGTAGATTGGCATCCGACAAGGGCGTGGCCACGTTTTGGCCGTACCTACAACGCATACACTGGCAGCTGTTACACAAACATATCCCACAGAGGGTGTGGGTAGCAGGCAAAGATGGATGTCAAGTAGCTAAACATCACTCCCAGAGTCAGGGAGGATGATGACATATTTGCGTAGTGCCTGTACCTCTTGGATACCCTCTACAGCGTAGCTAACGGGAATGTGTTCTGTGGTTTTGAGGCCTGGATGCAGATGCTTCCTGGGATGGGGTGGTAGGACAGGGAACATGGTCAGTCCGGGTAGGGCAGTGGGGGTCTGACAACGTGCCTATCTACAGACAAACATGCTGCGTGGCTGTACATGCTTGCCAATATACATACAGTACTTTCATCAAGATAGGCCTGCAGAGGCTCAGCGTAGCGTTAGTGTAGTTGAAGGACCTGAGTGACAAGTTGGTCCTCACCGCAGGAACAGGGATATGAAGGGCCATGGTTCCAACCGCCCACATAAACACTACACTGAACGTTGCCCAATCATCCAAATGCATCTTTTGAGTTGAGACATCACCAGTGTCTGGCTAGGTGTCCACAACACTCGCATCCCCCAGTCCACCTGCCCTGTGGTCTTGGGACTGACACTCACGTGCCAGTGGGTCTTCATTACCCTCCCAATACTCATTAGTGCCAATTGTAATGAGGTGTGGCCAGCTCATTGATGTTTACATTCCCATGCAATCTTTTTATCACAAGTCATATACATGTACATTCACTACAAAGAACATCAGAAAACGTGGAAAAATATTTCAAACGTAACATTATGTACATGGAGTTAAATTGTGGACTCGCATTGTTTTTCGATACGCTCTTAGATTTAAATAGAGGTAAGCAGTGAGCTGATGTCGATGCCATAAATGCTGAATAGGTATGGTTTGTAGTTTTATTGATTGGCCGTTTTATGTCTCTGCATCGATTTCAGGGCGATAGTTGTACTTGATTTACATTTGTGGAGAAGCCAGAGTGAGATCTGGATAATTCGGAGTTAATACATTTTCTCAGTGAGTATTAAGCTGTGTGGTGGTGGTTGCTATATATTCAGTCACACTGGGTGTGGTGATGGTTTAATGTCAGCAGACGATTTAGTATATTGGACATTTGAATGTGGTTGTATAGTGACTGATTGTACATATTGTATATATTTTTTGTAGATATTTTGTGCAACATTAGTCCTGATGATGGTCTTGGTGTGATTTATACAGTAAAGACCGAAACGTCGACGCCCAGGCACCGTTTTGGGTTAAGAATCACCAACAACAGGATTTGTTAAACAGAAAGTGATGGACTGAGCTGACTGTATTTACAGTAGCATTCTATGTATATATATGGTCTATACATATTATACCAACGGTGTAACACACTACTGGGAATACACTGAATGTAGTAGTGTTTTTTGTGTTGCCTGGTTTATATAAAAGTTGAATTAAATATATTGATTCCAGATATGATATAAAGTTCTTAAATGAAAATACCACGTTTTCTGATGTTCTTTGTAGTGAATGTACATGTATATGACTTGTGATAAAAAGATTGAACAAGAGAAAATAATACCTCAAGGCACAATTTTTCTATGAATTTACATTACCCAGTTCCTTGGGGAGTATTGGGTTGCCCTCTTCTAGTAATTACATTCCCATGCAGCATTAAGAGCGGTGTTCTGCCACACAGTTACCACAGCGGAGCCGTACAGTGTGTGGTATCGGGGCCAGCACCACCCCAGAATGGCGCCACGGCTGACACCTGGGGGAGATCTGGCAGTGAGGTTGTGAGTTGAACCAGCGGGGACCAGGATGAACATTCCGATCATGTCTGTCACAGCGGTTCTGGGACGTATGCACCGCCTGCGTCCGTCACTCAGTGAGTGATGGCGTCAGGGGCATTTCAACAGAGGCGCAACTGCCCCCAGACGGGTACGGTGGGCCAGAAGCTGACGCTGAGTCAGTGTGCGGGGTGAGGGACATCATGGACATGAGGAAGTGCACTTACTCCTCCTGTGTCACATGCAGGGCTGGGACCGTAGGTCGTGGTGCTGGCTACGACGGCTGCAATTCTGATAGAGCCGTGTGGTCGCTGTCACCCTAATCCCATGCAGCATTGCACTTGCATCGTGGTTATTTGTTAATGCAATTACACATCTCTGACTTCTTTTGTTTACCTGACGAGTTTGGCCTGGGGAATGATGTACTGATAAGGGGCTCACATGTCTCCACACCCACACACATGCACTCGTCCTACATCCCAACCATGAGCTATTGTGGTGCTGTGCCAACTGCTGGAGTCTGAGTGGCTTGTGGGACATATCACACCTGGATTCATATGTCTGGTCCCCGCAATTGGAGCAGCTCTTGTTGTTGTGCCTGACGTGAAAACCGTGGAGACACAGACGGTGAGGGTCACTCACCAACATGAGGCGTTTTCATTCCTCACAGGCTTTGTAAGTGACATCCCTATTGGCACGGTCTTGAGTATGACAATAAAAGGTAAATGCTCAGAAGTGTTAGCACAATGATTTAGGGTACAAAATGTGTAAGCTTTAACTTAGACCGGACCTGCGTTGGTGTTGAGAAACAAACAGAGGACCTGACGTGTGCACGCAGAGGTGACACATGACTACTCAGATAACGTCATCAGGGCACACACAACGCCAAGGATACTTGCAGAGCCAGAGGATTTACACACCAACGCACAAGTGTACGGTATTACGGAAATTGCCATGTCCAGGATGACATGTGGGGATATTCTGAGGTGAGTAATACGTTACTGACCTGTTCATGGCATATGCTAACAGCATGCACAATGTAGCACATGGCACACACATGACGTGGTCACACAGGGTCATGCTGTGCGGCTATGACACCTCTGTGACAGTGGGCATGTTCCTGTCATCATGTGCCAGTTCCCTGTACTGAATTGTGGGCCATTCGAGTGTTCATGTGCCTCGCTACATGTTGCTGACGTTAATCGGGTTGAAATTGTTGAATGCATGTGATGCACATGTGCATCATGATTGATGACATGTTGTTTAAGCTATTCACACATCAACTGAGGCACAGGGTCACAATCCCTGTGCTTCTTCAATGTCTGCCACACCTGGCACATACTGATGTATGTGTGCCATGCTGATGTATGCATCCACATAGTTGACATGAGTGTAGACTACATCCCTGCTGTGTGATTTCCTGGTGTAACTCTCCCAATGGTGACATGAAGGTGGACAGGGACGCAGCCTACACAATCGTTCACAATCGTTCACTTGACCATGTCTGACGCAATGTACCCCAATGGTACGTGCGTGTGTACGCATCGTTTCCCTATCGCATTTCGGCTCTACGCGAGCTAAGCATACCCCAATGGTACGTGCATGTGTCGGCCTCGTTTCCCTATCGCATTTCGGCTCTACGCGACCTAAGCGTACCCCAATGGTACGTGCGTGTGTACGCATCGTTTCCCTATCGCATTTCGGCTCTACGCGAGCTAAGCGTACCACAATGGTACGTGCATGTGTCGGCCTCGTTTCCCTATCGCATTTCGGCTCTACGCGACCTAAGCGTACCCCAATGGCACGTGCGTGTGTACGCATCGTTTCCCTATCGCATTTCGGCTCTACGCGAGCTAAGCGTACCCCAATGGTACGTGCATGTGTCGGCCTCGTTTCCCTATCGCATTTCGGCTCTACGCGACCTAAGCGTACCCCAATGGTACGTGCGTGTGTACGCATCGTTTCCCTATCGCATTTCGGCTCTACGCGAGCTAAGCGTACCCCAATGGTACGTGCATGTGTCAGCCTCGTTTCCCTATCGCATTTCGGCTCTACGCGACCTAAGCGTACCCCAATGGTACGTGCGTGTGTACGCATCGTTTCGCTATCGCATTTCGGCTCTACGCGAGCTAAGCGTACCACAATGGTACGTGCGTGTGTACGCATCGTTACACCATTCAATGTGTAGCATTGGCAATGGCAATGTCACCGTACTTGTGTGTGAATTTTAAAAAATGCATAGGGAACAACTAGGGGAACAGTGTACTGTTCAAAATGCAACCAGGTTGTCATGGATACGGAGTGTTTTTAAACTCCTACAGGTGTCCTGGAAGAATCAGTTAGGAAAAAGTATACAATGTTGCGAAAGTTGTTGTTCAGCTCTGGCTCTATTTTCAAACCATGCATATGTGTGTCATGGGCTTAGGTGTGATGTGATTGGATGGAACATAGGATGCAAATTATGGTGGCCTATCACACACTACTCCTTGGACTCACAGACCCTCTGCAACACAGATATAAGGCTGCATGTGGCTGTGGGAGGGCACTTGCCTGCACAACATTGGTGTGCTAACCACAGCTGCTGTCTCTGAATCCTCTGGACCCTGATTAGCTGAACATGGAGAGGGCACCTGCATTCACTGATGGTGAGAACAAGGCCCTGCTGGATGCCCTCCTGCCAAACTTCAGCAAGCTGTATGGGAGACCAGAGGATCAGGTGAGTGATGTGTGCAATACCTTGGAGTGTGCACCTGTTGTGTGTGTGACATCATAGCCACTGTGTAGTAATAGTGGATAGATGCAATGTTGTTGTGAGTGAGTGCCAGGGTGCACAGTGTTGTTAGAAGAGAGTTATTTGTTGTAGTGTGGTGTGTGACAGCATGTCACGTGCTGCATTGCACCCAGATATAGCATATATTGTTCAGTGAGTGCCATGCTCAAAGAGTGTTTTGCAGCCCTCATGTCATCTGTAGATTTTCAATGTCATGCAAAGCAGTTGTGTTTGCACACAGGCCACATACTCCTGGACAATGATGCAAATGTGTGTGGCATACGATGCCCTGTTGTCCTCATGTATTTTGTGCACATATGGGTGTCTTGGGAACATGCACCAGGTATACTGATGTTCTGTAACTTTACATTTGTGACAGGTATCTGCCTATGAGAAGGGTGAAATCTGGGTGGACATCGCCAGGGCTGTCCGGAGAGAGGGGGGGCCTCGCAGGAGGCTTCGAAACATAAAGAAGAGGTGGCAGGACATCCGGTGCTGGAGCCGCCGCATCGCCCGAGTCCAGCTGAAGCTGGAAGCTCCACGCCGGCATGGCGGCAGCCACCACCTCACCCCCAACATGCTCCGGGTCCTGGAAGTGGTGTTCCCAGACCTCCATAGGCAGTTGCAGGAGGGACAGCAGCACGAAGGGGGTATGTACATGTCTGTTTGTAGTCATGTGTGTGTGAAATGGTACCTGAAGAGCTCTAAGGCATGGTCACACTCCCATAGTTTGAGTGGTGTGGTCAGACAGGCAGTTCATGCATTGGAATTTGATTGTCCCTCTGTCAGCAGCTGCTTCTTTACATGCCTTGCCCTACTCCACATTAGAGGTTTGCTTTGGGTAATGCTTGTTTTTGACATGTACTCCTATGGTGCAGTGTCTCAGATTGCATCTTCCTTTGCACATCATCATGTTGTAGGGGGGTATGTGACACCTGTTCGTACCTTAAATGTAGCACCACATGTGCACTATGTCTGCCCTTCTTCATATTGTGGCACTGTTCTTGAGTCTCAACAAGTGTTTTATGCACAAGTCTGCCTCAGTGGCCTATGTCCATGGTACACTTTCAAATAATCTTGTGTTAGCTACAGGTGCACAATGTACATGTGCTATATTTTGGGCTTCTGCATACTCACACTGGGCAGTGCGTGTGTGCATATTCTCAACATCTGTTGCATGTTCTTTGTACATAGTATTGATGGTCTGCCACACAATGTGACTTTGGATGTACAAAGCGGTGATGGCAGTGTGAGGTGATGGAAGACTTGTTTCAGGTCCCAGGATGGCATCACATGGCAGTTCGCCCAGGACTTTTCTAATGTGGCACAGAGTCAAAGCGAATCAAACATGACCAGGTCTTGATTTGGGTGGCAGGGTTGGCTAATGAACTGTTATGCATCATCAGCAATCCTGTTGTCAGGCAGTGGATCATGATTGTGTCTCTCATACAAGTATTTTCCTTGCCTATACCTTGTCTCCTACCTTACATTGAGCGTTGTGTCTCTGACATTTGTCCACAAGTAGAATTGTCATTATGCAGATTTCTGTGTCATGTGACTCATGATGCATGCCATGTTGAGGAATGAGGCCAAATCATTTGCACCTGATATGTCTGATGTGTAGAGGTGACTGATATGTTTTCATTCTTCTCCTTGCTCACAGCATCATCATCTGAATCTGGAGGAGACACAGGCGCGGGCCAGGCGGAGGGACACACCGACAGTGCCACCTGCTTTGAGGTGTCAGAGGGAGGCAGTGGCACAGAGTGTGAGGAGAGTCTGAAGGCCGGACGACATGTGACTGACATATCTTACCATGCCGACGAATCCGAGACAGACTCTCAGGAGGGGGTGGAATATGCAGCAATGGTCACTCATTCATCTTTGGCTGCCCTCCCCTCCTCCAGTCCCATCTCCAACCTCCCAGTCCTTGGTGTGCCTAGGGTCCGTGCTAGCCCCCGTGTCTCCTTTGTTCCCGGCACCGCAGCCCCTGCCCCTGTGTCCCCTGCTGCCCTCAGTGCTGAGACAGTGGACCTACTCCGGCAGATTGCAGTAGGTCAGACATCCATGCTGTCTGTCCTCCATGGACATACACAACTGATGACACAGGTGGTGTCGTTCATGAAGGGCATGTCATCAGCCATGTCTGATCTGCGTCGGAGTGTGGCTGCCATTGAATCAACACTGACGGCACCTCTCTACACCCAGCAGCATCTGTCCCCCCTCCTTCAGAGCCATCCACCTCTGCCTCTCACATACCTACACAGCATACACGCACACGCCACAGGTCAGACACACCCAGCGCACACACACAGCATAAGAAGCTCAAAACTCCACGCACACAGTCTCAAGGGCAAGTAGGCACACCCACAGGGAGAGGGGAAACACCTCACACACGCATCCACACACCCAGTAGGACAGACTCACAGCCCTGTACCTCCACCCCCAATGTGTCCCCGGGTTCAGGTGGTAGTTTTTCCGCCCTGGCTGAGGTGTGCAGCCAGGTTTTTGAATCTACTTTCGGCGATGCCCCAACCAGTGTGGATGAATCCACTACACCTGCACCCACTCCACCTGTCCTTCCCTCTCCTGTCCATGCGGTGCCGGAGGATTCCACAGATGGTGCCCCATAGTCAGCACAGCTGATTAAATGCCATGTGCAGGCAGGTTTGGGTGAGATGACACCCATGGAGGCACAAACTGTTGCAGAGACTGTATTGGACTGGCCATTGGCCTTTAATGAGCGAGGACTCTCATTTGCTTTTCTTTTGTGATTCCGCTGAATAAAGCACATTTTTTCCTTTTCAGATTTGTAGTTTGTGTGATGATGTCTGTGACTGCTGGGTGCCTGGGAGCTGGTGTGATGTTCACATTTAGGTCTTCTAAAATGTGTCTATCTCCTGAGGGTAATGAGGTTGACAATGGTATGTTTTTGATGTACGAGCTGGGCAGTGGTGGGCACTCTGATGCTGGGCAGTGGTGGGCACTCTGATGCTGGGCAGTGGTGGGCACTCTGATGCTGGGAAGTGGTGGGCCCTCTGATGCTGGGAAGTGGTGGGCACTCTGATGCTGGGAAGTGGTGGCTACTCTGATGCTGGGCAGTGGTGGGTACTCTGATGCTGGGCAGTGGTGGGCACTCTGATGCTGGGAAGTGGTGGGCACTCTGATGCTGGGAAGTGGTGGGCACTCTGATGCTGGGAAGTGGTGGGCACTCTGGTGCTGGGAAGTGGTGGGAAGTGGTGGGCACTCTGATGCTGGGAAGTGGTGGGAAGTGGTGGGCACTCTGATGCTGGGCAGTGGTGGGCACTCTGATTCTGGGCAGTGGTGGGCACTCTGATGCTGGGCAGTGGTGGGCACTCTGATGCTGGGCAGTGGTGGGCACTCTGATGCTGGGAAGTGGTGGGCACTCTGATGCTGGGAAGTGGTGGGCACTCTGATGCTGGGAAGTGGTGGGCACTCTGATGCTGGGCAGTGGTGGGCACTCTGATGCTGGGAAGTGGTGGGAAGTGGTGGGCACTCTGATGCTGGGCAGTGGTGGGCACTCTGATGCTGGGCAGTGGTGGGCACTCTGATGCTGGGAAGTGGTGGGCACTCTGATGCTGGGCCGTGGTGGGCACTCTGATGCTGGGAAGTGGTGGGAAGTGGTGGGCACTCTGATGCTGGGCAGTGGTGGGCACTCTGATGCTGGGAAGTGGTGGGCACTCTGATGCTGGGAAGTGGTGGGCACTCTGATGCTGGGCAGTGGTGGGCACTCTGATGCTGGGCAGTGGTGTGCACTCTGATGCTGGGAAGTGGTGGGCACTCTGATGCTGGGCAGTGGTGGGCACTCTGATGCTGGGCAGTGGTGGGCACTCTGCTGCTGGGCAGTGGTGGGCACTCTGATGCTGGGCAGTGGTGGGCACTCTGATGCTGGGCAGTGGTGGGCACTCTGATGCTGGGCAGTGGTGGGCACTCTGATGCTGGGAAGTGGTGGGCACTCTGATGCTGGGCAGTGGGGGGAAGTGGTGGATGTGTTTACTTTACACCAGTTAGACAAACGTTGATATAGCAGTCGTATGTCCCATACATCTATTGCACTGGTGATGTGCGGTGACTTACCATACCCCATGGTCGATGACGTAGGTGCGGCCTGTCACCGTATTACACTAGTGATGTGCGGTGACGTTCCGTACCCCGTGGTCAATGACGTAGGTGCGGTACGCCTCCGTATTACACTGGTGTTGTGCGGTGACGTACCGTACCCCGAGCTGGATGACGTACATGCGGCACGTATAACACTGGTGGAGTGCGGTGACGTACCGTACCCCGATGTCGATGACGTAGGTGCGGTACGTCTCCGTATTACACTGGTGTTGTGCGGTGACGTACCGTACCCCGAGCTGGATGACGTACATGCGGCACGTATAACACTGGTGGAGTGCGGTGACGTACCGTACCCCGAAGTCGATGACGTAGGTGCGGTACGTCTCCGTATTACACTGGTGTTGTGCGGTGACGTACCGTACCCCGAGCTGGATGACGTTCATGCGGCACGTATAACACTGGTGGAGTGCGGTGACGTACCGTACCCCGAAGTCGATGACGTAGGTGCGGTACGTCTCCGTATTACACTGGTGTTGTGCGGTGACGTACCGTACCCCGAGCTGGATGACGTACATGCGGCACGTATAACACTGGTGGAGTGCGGTGATGTACCGTACCCCGATGTCGATGACGTAGGTGCGGTACGTCTCCGTATTACACTGGTGTTGTGCGGTGACGTACCGTACCCCGAGCTGGATGACGTACATGCGGCACGTATAACACTGGTGGAGTGCGGTGACGTACCGTACCCCGATGTCGATGACGTAGGTGCGGTACGTCTCCGTATTACACTGGTGAAGTGCGGGAGTGTGTGGTGCAACGTACCCAGACATGACAGTCGTGCAATGGAGATGTGCCCGTGTGGCAACACATACAGGTATGTTGGAGTTCGTTGTACTCACCTTCTGCGCCGTCGTCGGTTTCTAAATACGAGGTGGTGGGCGTACAGGATAGGGATGACACGGACTATGGCGTTCATGTCCTGCTTGTCGTGTACCGGGTGCCGGTTTTGCCGGAGTGTGGGTTTACGGTAGTTTAGAGCTCTCGTAGCAAAAGAGCCGTACGGAGTGTGTTCAACACGGATCGTACTTCCTGGGTCGGAAGGCGCAGTCTATTTACGTACGGACGCTGCGTGGTGCGTCAGCCGACTGCAATTCGTATGGATTTCCGATTTGTACGGTGTTTTTACGAGTCGTACGAAGTGACGCTTTAATTTGTGATCGTACGTGCTGAATCGTACGGGGACGCCTACAGGTGCGATTCGTACGGGGAAAAACGCTCCGAACAGCAATTCGGAGCGCTTTTTACCGGATCGGAATCGACACCCGAGTGTCTGTGTAAATTAAAGAAATATATTTGCACATTTTTCTATAATGTCAGGTGTGTCTCCTCACAGTTTGCATCTCTCTGCTTATAGGGTACTCTTTATTTTGATATTGTGTCTCATGTTTTGATTAAATGGTGGTATAGAAATAGTGCTGTAAAATTGGAAATGTATTTTCTGTTTGCACTATCTCTCTCCCTCTGGCTGCACCGTCTGCCTGCACCCTCTCGTGTGCATCTGCAGAGGCCTATTATGATATGGCTGCTGGTGTGTATTACACAGCGCTACCATGTTAAATCTTTCCCTTCTCTGCCTGTAGTCTCACACCATGTCTGTGTCTGCTTGTACTATCTGTGTCTCTGCTTGAACCATTTCCCCCTCTCTCTGCACCATGTTTTCTCTGACTGCACCATCTGTCCCTCTGACTACAGACCTGCACCATCTATCCTCTGATTGTTCCAGTTTAGTCTCTGCCTCCATTATCTCATTTCCTGTCTGCACTAACCCTCTCCCACTGCCTGCACCCTCTTATATGCATCTGCAGAGGCCTATTATGATATAGCTGTTGGTGTGTATTACACAGCACTACCATGTTAAATATTTTCCTTCTCTGCCTGTAGTCTCACACCCCCTGCGTGTGCCATTTTATCACTGCCTTCATTATCTCCCCCCTTGTGTGCTCCAATTAGCCTCTGCATGTAACGTTTCTCAAACTGTTTCCAGCATTTCTTTTCTGTTGGACCATGTTATCCTCTGTGTGTATCATGTCTGTGTCTGCTTGAACTATCTGTGTCTCTGCTTGAACCATCTCAACCTCTCTCTGCACTATCATTTCTTTCACTGCACCATCTGTCCCTCTGCCTGCAGCCCTGCCCCATCTATCCTCTGATTGTATCAGTTTACTCTCTGCCTGCAGTATCTAATTTTCTGTCTGCACCAACCCTCTCCCACTGCCTGCACCCTCTCATGTGCATCTGCTGAGGCCTAATATGATATGGCTGCTGGTGTGTATTACACAGCGTTACCGTGTTAAATCTTTTCCTTCTCTGCTTGTAGTTTCGCACCCTCTGTGTGTACCATTTTATCTCTGTCTTCACTATCACCCCCTGTGTGTGCTCCAATTAGCCTCTGCATGTAATATTTCTCTCCCTGTTTCCAGTATTTCTTCTCTGTTGTACCATTTTATCCTCTGTGTGTACCATGTCTGTGTCGACTTACACTATCTGTGTCTCTGCCTGAACCATCTCACCCTCTCTCTGTACCACCTTTTCTCTGACTGCACCATCTGTTCCTCTGCCTGCAGCCCTGCACCATCTATCCTCTGATTACCACCAGTTTACTCTCTGCCTGCAGTATCTCATTTTCTGTCTGCGCCAACCCTCTCCCACTACCTGCACCCTGCCATGTGCATCTGCAGAGGCCTATTATGATATGGCTGCTGGTGTGTGTTAGACATCGCTTACATGTTAAATCTTTTCCTTCTCTGCCTGTAGTCTCGCACCCTCTGTGTGTACCATTTTACCTCTGTCTTCACTATCTCCCCCCCTGTGTGTTCCAATTAGCCTCTGCAAGTAATATTTCTCTCACTGTTACCAGTATTTCTTCTCTGTTGTACCATGTTATCCTCTGTGTGTACCATGTCTGTGTCTGCTTGCACTATCTGTGTTTCTGCTTGAACCATCTCACCCTTTCTCTGCACCACCTTTTCTCTGACTGCACCATCTCTCCCTCTGCATGTAGCCCTGCACCATCTATCCTCTGATTGTACCAGTTTACTCTCTGCCTGCAGTATCTAATTTTCTGTCTGCACCAACCCTCTCCCACTGCCTGCACCCTGTCATGTGCATCTGCAGAGGCCTATTATGGTATGGCTGCTGGTGTGTGTTAGACAGCGCTTACATGTTAAATCTTTTTCTTCTCTCCCTGTAGTCTCGCACCCTCTGTGTGTACCATTTTATCTGTCTTCACTATCTCCCCCTCTGTGTGCTCCAATTAGCCTCTGTATGTAACATTTCTCTCACTGTTTCCAGTATTTCTTCTCTGTGTGTACCATTTCATCTCTGTTTGTACTTTCTCTTCCTCTGTGTGCTAAATCACCTAAATCATAAACTGAGTCATGGTTTAGCTGATGTAGTTGTAGAAAGTCCTATGCAGTATGTGTTTGAGGCCTCATAATTTAAAAAATTGTGTTTATGCTGTGCAATTTAGATTCTGGGTGTGCTGTTGAAATGCAAAAGCAACTGTGTCTGTAGCATGTAGTAATCATTTCAGTGAATTTTCATTTGTACATTCTCAGTCCCACCTTAACTCACTACACTGCTTGAAGTTCACTTCATCGTCCTAAACCCTGAAACTCCATTCCTAGAAAAATATTCAAAACTCTTGCAACACAACTGCAGTGTTGTAAACCCCAAAAGAATATTTCCAGCAAGACTCCCTTTCATTGTAGTAATCATTTTACTGAATTGGAAGGGATAGTGTTATCTGTTTAAGATCACAGTGTGAGACAGTTTTCATTTCAGAAGAATGTAGCACAATAAATTGTGTACTTGTTGTGTTTAAAAATATGGGAATACATGTACTTATGAAATTGATAAAGGTAGTTTTTTATTATCTATTAGTGAAAATTATATAATGAAGTGTTTATATTTTTTGCAAGGTGCAGCAAAATTATCATATATATAAAATGGATTAGAAACAGGAAAACTTTGCAGACAAATTTGACATTTCGTATGAAGTCATAGAGGACTTAAATGGACCTTTTGGAGAGGATATTGATGAAGAAAATTGAGTTTTCTTTGATCAAAGTTTGGACCATGAGTTATTAGAAGTAGTGGAAGAAATTGAATTTCAAGATACAAATTTGGAAATTGAGGACAATGTTAATGAAATACCAGAAGAAGTGATGTTGGAGGTTTTATTGGAGTATGAAATGTTTGATGAATAAATTTATGATTTAGAATTAAAAATTATTCGAGTGAATCTTGTTGTACTATTGTAATAATTTGGTTTGTTGATGTGTTTAAAAATATAATAATACATGTTCTGATGAAGTGAGTCAGGGTTTAGGATATGTAGTACTAGAAACTGCTATGCAGTACGTCTGTCAGGCCTCTTAATTTGCAAATAGTTTTGATGGTGTGTACTGAAGATCCTGGCTGTGCTGTAGAAATACCATACTAACTCTTTCTGTAACATGTAGTAATCAATTCAATGAATTTCAAGGTATATTTCAATCTTTTTTCATTTAGAATGCAAGTGAGTGTGTTTTTTTAAAATATTGTGTCAGAATCACTTGCTCGGTGTATGTGTTTTAAGACATGGGAATACATGTACTCATGGAGTGAGTTAGACTTTAGGACATCCAGTGCTTTTTACTCGTAGGCCTTGCTTGATATCATACACTGCGTACACACAACTGTATTGCTCTAAAGTCAGAAATATCAATCCCACCATGACCCCCTACACTGCCTAAACACTACTGCACTGTTCTAAACCCTGAAATACCATTCTCAGAAAATTCCCTTATAATGTTGAAACACCACTGCACTGCCATAAAGTCAGAAACAACAGTCACTGCATGATTTCCTACTCTGTTCAGACACTGTTGCTATACCTTAAACTTACTTATGAAGTGAAGCAGTGTTTACATCTCATAGTTGTTATAATTGCTATGTAGTATGTTAGTAGTGGTCTATAACATGTTTTTTTCTTTACAATAGATTGTTATCTACAGAAAGAAAAACCAACATGCCTACAAAGGATGCCAAAAGAAGAAGATATAAACAGGCTTACATTTCCAAGAAAACACAATTACAAGATTTCTCTAAACAACATTGTACAGAGAAAAAGAAGAATGCTTCTGGTAAGAAAACAAAGGATTTTATAAGGAAATTATCTGAAAGAAAAAAAAGTGTGGACAATGTGGAAAAGATAAAAAAAGTATCTGTAAGAAGAAATAAAAAGCAGTTAAAAAATAAGAATGTTGGAAATGTGTTTGGCAATGAAAATGTCTATAGTAAAAGACGTAAAAATCTGTTTCTTCAAATTCGGAAGAGAATGTTTTATCACAGAGTTGTATTCAATTTATTTAAAATGTAAAGCCTTCTAAAAGGAAAACAGCTTTTTATAAGCAAAAAAAAAGAATAGAAAGTATTGTTGATCAGGCTTTTGAAATAAAAAAGAAGTTGTTTATTTTAGTAATCAATAGAATTCGTACACTAGACAGGGCAATCAATCTTTTGAAAGCGAAAAGTAAGTGGAAAAGACTAATTAATAGAACTAATTTATGCCATGTTTTTTTATGGAGAATGGAAGCATTGTTCAAGTTCTGAGCCATTTTGTAATGAAGAGACTTACTTTCAGACTAATGATTTGTTGCATGCAGTTGACACCAGTGGTCGAGCATATGAGGTGAAGGACGGTTGTCCAGTTGAAAAAGAGAAAATTGTCCCAGGAAGTGCAGAAGAGGTGTTAGCTGATGAAGTTTTAGGGAGACGTCGTAAGGCTCCAGTGTACACTTGGAATTGTAGTAGTATTTGTAGTTTACAACAGGATTCAATTGATTTTTTTTGCAATTTCTTACGTAAGTATACTAAGAAAAGTCTTAAACAAAAGATTAAGATGTTGCAAGAATTAGATCCTTGCAGACTGAGAGAAAAAACGGGTTTGCAAGGGCATTCTCTGGCTTGTTTTCCTAAAAAAGTATGCCAGAGTGTTTTTCACCATTTTAGGATGTTAGCAGTGCATCATACTGAAGTGAGGAAATTAGTGAGAAGGTTGTATTATGCAAAAAGTCCAGCACTTAAGCTAAAACAGTTAAACAGTGCTCTTTTGCATGGATCTGTAATAGATGTAAAGAACATTTGTGAAGAAATTGAGGTTAGTTACTTTTGTGAAAAAGAGGACAGTGAAGAAACTGATACAGTAATAGAAGGAAATGTGGATGAAATTGTACAGATTTTTAGTACAGAACATTTTGACCAAGAAATTACAAGGTTTAAGGTCATTTCAGGTGAAAGGCCAAACTTTTCTTGTACTTGTAGACGAATTCATTATAAAAATCAGACGAGGTTAGTTGATCTATATTGAAAAAGTGAAAAGGAAAATAATATTGAGTTGAAGTATTTTGCAACTTATTTGTTGGTAGAGGATTGTTTTGATTGGGGTTCTGATCAACATATTTGTAAATATTGTTGTAATAAATGAAATAATAACACAATGCCTGCTAGAGCTGTACATAATAATCTTGAGTTGGTAAATATTCCTTCTGAACTGATGGATTTAAATACCTATGAGTCTATTCTGATTCAATGTGTGCATCCATTTCAGGCTATTGTTCGCATAGAGCCTAAGACAGGGAAATTGCCTCCTTTAGATATACAGAGAGGATTAAAGGGAAGAGTTGTCAATTTGCCTCTAGATTTAAAGAAACATATTGAAACAATTGGTGTTGAAAATGTGAACGAGGAACCTCTAGTTATTCTAGTTAATGGCGTTCCTACAAAGAGTATAAAAATCTGGCAAGAATTAGTGGATGTTAGGAAAGTCAAAAAGGCAACGCTGTATTTGGTAAAAAACAATCAATACTACAAAAATGTATATGTAGGAGAAGAGGAAACAACTGTAGAAGAAGACAGTAAAATGTCAGCTGGGCAAATTGAAAAAGTTGATGTGTCTAGAAGTGAACAAATTTATAAACATTATAGTGTTCATCCTCTGCATTCCAAAGAAGTAATGGGGAATGCTATTGAGTTATTCCAAATGAACGAAGCAAAAGGAAGTCCCATTAGTGTATGGGAAGAAAGCTTGGAAGCTCATTGTTTTCCTCAGTTATTTCCAACAGGTCAAGGTGGATGATATGATGACCGACCTCTGCAGATTCCTGCATCTGAATACAGAACATCAAGATTATATGCAGAAGATCCAAGACTTCGCCAATGTATTCCATATTTGTTTCATCTTCTGTTTGAGAGTGACTTGTCTGGACTTTCTTATGCAGTGAACCATATACTAAAAAGTGGAGTACATCTGCAAACTGTTTTGGCAAGGGTCTTTATGGATAAAGTCCAACAGAAAGACACTGTTTTGGAATCTCAGCTAATTAATCTCATGGCATGTCAGCGTGGTACTAACGAGTATTGGTACCGTTGTCATGGGGAATTGAAATGTATGCTAAGAAACTTAGGAACTCCTACATGGTTCCTTACTCTAAGCTGTGCAGAGTATGCTTGGGAAGACTTACTTCAATGTCTTCAAGAGGCAAATGCATACATAAAAAATATAGAATTCAAGACACCTGGAGAACTGTGCTCTTTGGATCCAGTTAATGTATTGAGGTATTTCAATCATAGATTTGAAGCTATGATGTATTTTATCACAAATAAAAAAAAAATCCTCCTCTTGGAGAGATTCTGAATTTCTTTTGGAGAAAGGAGTATCAAGCAAGAGGTGCTCATCACATACACATGCTACTATGGATCAAAGATGCCCCCAAATTTGGAACAGATTCGGATGACACAGTGATGAGTTTTATTGAACAGTATTCTACATGTGCTGTTCCTAAAAGTACAGAACAAAATAATTTAAAACATCAAGTCTTACGCTTTCAAACCCATCGTTGTGGAAAATACTGTCAGTTGTGGAAAATACTGTCGTCGAAAATACAAATCAAAGGACAAGTTCTACACAAAATGTCGTTTTGGATTTCCACGACCAGTAATATCAAAAGGAAGAGCGAACCATTTTATGTCGATTTGCGACATACTGTCACAAGAAAATTGCCGAAAAATATCTACAACTTAAGGAGAAATGAAGAGTCAAAATACATAAATGACTATAACCCAGTCATTTTGTCCATGTGGAATGCTAACATGGATATTCAATATGTTGCAGACAACTCTATTGCTGTGGCTCGATATGTTACATCTTACATTACGAAATCTGAAAAGACAGAACTAAAGGAAATGTGGGAGGAAATTTCTCATGAAAAGTGCCTAAGTAAGAAATTGTACAGCTACAGTTTGAAGATGTTGTCTCATTGAGAAATTGGAGCATACGAATGTTCAGATCGCTTATCATCTGCAAGTCTATATGCCAAATCTAGAACAATCATTTGGGTGAGTTTAGGTCATGCAAGAACACGAAACCGAGTTTTGAAATCTGTACAGGAAATTGAGTATTTAGCAGAGAAAGAACCAAACAGTAGAGATATTTTGAAGACAAATTTGTTGGATACATACTATCCAAATAGAAGTAATCATCTTGAGAATGTTTGTCTCTATGAGGTACTGCAAAGCTACACTTTTAGGAGGAATATTACAGATGATATCAATAAAGGTGTATATGCTGTGATTGGGTCTGAAGGATGTCTGGTGAAACAAAGAAAAGGACATGTGATTAATCATCGAAAACTGAGTTGCGAAACTCCTGACAAACGGTAATTTTACTATTTAGCTCTTTTGCAACTCTTTAAGCCATGGTGTACAGAAGAGGAACTACTTGGAGATTTTCTCAGTTATGAAGATTCATTCAATGCATTCAAAAATACTATAGAATGTCCTGTTTTTAGTAATTATCTAAAAATGTTGAACGAGGAATACAGCAAGAAGCTACAATTGCAGCAGAGATTGTTAGATACAGTTCTCAAGACAGTCAAAGTTCTGCTTCATTGAGTCAGGATCCACTAGGAGGACCAATTATCCAAAATGAAGCAGCCACTGCCATTGATGAGGTGGAAAGAGCAATGGAACAAGCTCAGGAGGATGTAATAAACTTAGAAGAATTGGAAAAACAGCTAAATGTTGAGCAAAAACAAATATACGATAAAGTAACAGAGCAAATTGAGCATGGTTTATGTCATGAGAAAAAAGAGTGTTCATGTACGTCATTTGAACCTGACCGACTGTACGTGAGTGGAGAAGCAGGAACTGGAAAAAGTTTTCTAATTAAATCAATTGCAACTTATCTACTGAAAAGAACAGAGTCGTCACTCTCTTGTGTTGTTACCGCTCCAACTGGGTTGGCAGCACATAACATTAAAGGGATTACTTTACATCATTTATTGATGCTGCCAGTAGAGCACGAAAATAAATTAGAATACCACAAGCTATCTGGAAAAGCTTGTTGTGAAGTTTCCAGAGCCCTGAAAAAAACTGAAACTTCTCAATATGGAGGAGGTAAGCTTGGTATCAAATTTAATGCTTGCCTTTGTACATTTAAGAATGCAACAAATTCTTAAAACAGAGTATGATGTGTTATTTGGAGGCAAACACGTCATCGTTTTTGGAGATCTACTACAGCAAACTCATGTGAAAGGACAACCAGTGTTTAAAACCGTTACACATGAAGACACCAGAAAGTACCTGGGAAGCATTGGAAGTGTTAATATTTGGTCATATTTCAAATATTCAGAACTCATTCAAAATATGCGACAAGCAAAGGATGGTGATTATAAAAGTATTCTTCAAGATATTAGAATTGGAAAAGTGAGTGAACATGGCAAAGAAGCTTTACAGGCACGATTACTTTCAAATTTGTTTCCAAATGAAAATGTTGGTGCCGAGAATATATATAGAAAAATTGCTGAAAATAAATCAGTCATATGCTTGATGCCAACTCTACAAGAATGTTCAATCTTCAATGAAAAAATGTTAAAGTTAGAAAATCAAGAAATTATAAAACTGGAAGCTATTGATAGAATAGAGCATGAAGGAGCTACTATTATTTTGTCAGAAAAGTTGAAGTCAAAATTGGATTCTTTAGACAAATCAATATCTAAAACGGCTGGTTTAGAAAAGAATCTATATGCATGTTTAAATTGTCGGATAATTTTACGACGTAATTTACATGTGGAAAGAGGTTTAGTAAATGGAGCAATGGGTCATGTTGTTGATTTTTTTAATTACCCAAATAGAGCTGACATTGAATTTTTGAAAATCAAATTTGATTAAATTGAAGAAGTACAACAATTGAGTCGTTGTTCGACTCGATTTTTTCTTGTAAAAGATTCATATGTCCGCCGAAAACAGTTTCCTGTTTGTTTGGCATATGCGGTGACTATTCATAAATCTCAAGGTTTAAGTGTAGATAGTGCTTTGGTGAATATTGGAAGTACTGTGTTCAAGGAGGGTATGGCATATGTTGCTTTATCTCGAGTCAGAATTTTATCTGGATTATACTTGATTGATTTTGATGAGACAAAGATTAGTGCAGATCTAAATTGTGTGAAAGAGTATAATAGGTTAAGAAGACAATATGCTCCAAATTTACCTCAATATCCTTTATTTGAAAAGCTTGTGGTAGGTCAAGAAAGAAGATATGAGAAAAATTGCTGCGAGGTTGTAGAGAAAAGATAAAAAAAACTAGATGAACCAGTAATTGCAAGCAAAAAGAAAAAGGATAGTATTGAAGAGGTTGTTGGATTTCAGTTTGAAAACATTTCTGGTGTCAACTGCTATGCTAATGTAGTGGTTGATGTTGTTTTTTTTCTTCTAACTTTACAGCAACAGATTGTTGAAAATCGGGATCAAAGATTTTGTTGTTTGTTGAATTCTGTGTTTGAGAAATGTAGCAGTGATAAAACAAAAATAGAAAGTGTTTCTGATATTCGAAATGTTTTAGACATATGTTCCAGAGTAAATCAATTTTCGCAGAATATTCAGCAAGATTGTCAGGAATTTCTTATGTATATATAATGTAATGTGTACTTGTAAAGCGCACTAATACCCATGGGTGTCCTGGCGCTGTAACGCATGCCGCTGTGGAACCCTTCCTGGTTTTCCCTGTGAAATGTCCACTCCTGGGCACCCCCAAGGTGAAGCCAGGCATCCCAGCGCTGTTGGGGTCCTTGTGGAGATCAAGCAACTATTGCCCAGAGTTGCAGAGTGGGACCCATGATTAGAATAGGCACCGAGGCGAGAAATATCAGGTCCGAGGAAATTGAGCCCAAGACCCGCCGAGGCGGGAATTGAACCCTGGTCCTGGTCCAGACCTCTGCATAAGGGTCTGCCGCTCTAACCATTGAGCCACACTTCTCCACTCCATATGCTTGTTGTATTGCAAGATGAAGGTATAGATATTGAAAATATATTCGGTGTTTCTTATAAAAGGCAACATGACTGTGATAATTGTTCGTTTTCAAGTAGTACTGAAATAGACACTGAAAGATTTATATATTTGACATTACCAGACTGCAAATCAGTGATCTTTAATAATCTAGTTAGAGAAGCAAATCAGAGCATGGTCTGTACCCAATGTAACTCAGAAATGTTATCAACATTATTTATACAAAGATATGGACAGCATATAATTTTAATGCTGCAACGATGCAGACCTGATGTGACAAAATTGACAACTTTAATTAAAAAGTTTGTGGCTTCCCAAATATCAATTTCAGGAAGAACTTTTGTAACTGTAGCAATTATTTTCCATGATGGTTCTTCTACAACATCAGGACATTACACAGGTTACTTAAAATGTGCAAAAGGCTGGAATCATTGTAATGACACTCAATTGACTTTTAAACAACGTTTGCCTTTTGACTTACCAAATTCTTACCTAGTGTTTTTACAACCCAAATTTTAGGGAAAACAATTGTCCACGGAAGATTAGTGCTGTAAAAAAACGTTAATCTGCTGTTGAGAATTACTTTGTAAGTGAGGGTGATCAAGATAAAAAAAACTTGTACTTGTCATAGAGGTAGTGTAAGTGTATCACATAGTGAGTGATATGAGTATTACAGGAAATGTTGACCATGAGTGCGGCAGAGGTGTTTTAGATTTGTTGTAGTTGTTGGAGATGTTGGTGACATTTTTTATTCCGTTGTAGAGGTTTCTTTTAATGGTATGTAGCTCCTTGGTAAGATAAAGGATGAGCAGAGTGTGATCGGCATACCAGATGATGTTGAGGTTCTGATAGCATGCTATTTGTTTAAGGTTCTATGTTCCTGATAAATAGCATCAGGTGGAGGTATAACCATTGTTAGATGGTCCAAAAGATGTGGGTGCTTTTGTTTCAGAAGGTCGGGAAACGGACGCTTACGAGTATTATTAAGTAACTTCCAAACTAAGGATTTCGCAGATACTATTTGGCCATGAGGAATAGTATCTCAAACAAAAAATGACTATTTCGGGTAAATGTTATTAGCATATGTTAGGACATTCGTTTATTTAGAGTGTATAAGAAAGAAGTAGTAATGTTTTGTTACTTTGTGATTGTTGTTGACATTCCTTACTTACGTAAGAAACTTGCATTTCGAAAAAGACATTTAAGATATGTTTTTTTCTAATTGTTACATTGTTAAGGAAAATGTTGAATGGGTTTTTTAAACACAATCTTTTTGATTGTGTTTTTTTTTTGCCCGCTGTCATATGATGAGTTGTATTGAACTCACTGTTTTTAGTGAAATTCAATATATTCTGAGAACAGCAAAATAAAATATATAACATATTGTTCAAATTATTTTGTATTTTGTATTGTGAAATATATATTATAACTCAATTGTTTCTTCTCTTCCACAGATATTATATTTATAAGGTAAGTATGACAAACAAAAAATACTTATTCATCACTTTCTTACTTATCTTTCTCTCTATCCTTTCTTCACTGTCTCTCTTACTTCTTTACCTTTCCTCATCTTACTCCTCTTCCCTCATTCTACTTACTCCCCTTCATTCACCTTTACACTCCTTCTCTCACCATCAGTACTCTTCCTTCACCCTCACTCATCTTGTCCAACTCCCTCTTTCCTCTGTCTGTCCCTCACTTGTCTTTCCTATCTTCCTCCATCACTACCCTTGTGTTGCTGTATCGATTAGTCACTTCTCACTGCCCCCTTACTCTCTTTCCTTCACATCATCCCTCAGTGACCTTCATTCACTTCACTTCTTTCACTTCCTCAGTCTCTTTCGCTCACTCCCCTTTCCTCCATCCGTGTCTAAGTCTGTTCCTTTGTGTCAGTCACTATAACTGATTTACTCCCTCACAGTCCGTCACTCTCCCTCTGTTTCTCTCTTTTACTGTCTCCCTCTCTCTCCACCAGTCTTTCTTTTCTTTTCTCTCTCTTTCCATAAATGCTTCTCTCTCACTTACTTCTTTTTCCTTTCTCTTAATATGCTTCTTTTTCAAACATTCCCCTTCCCTCACCCTTATATCCCTTCCCTCACTGTCACTGCCCTTCATTCAATCTCTTTTTCTCTCTCACTCTCTCCCTCTGTGTTTCTCCCTCACCCTTTCTTTCTTTCCCTTTCTGTTTTTTTCAATTCTACTTTCTTTTGTATTATGAAATATATATTATAACTCATTTTTTTCCTGGCTTCCACAGATACTATATTTATATAAATATATTCTATTAAGTTGTCATTATTTATAAGGTAAGTATGACAAACAGAAACTAATTTTACTTCACTCTCTTACTTCTCTTTTTCTCTTTCCTATTCTTTAATCTCTCTCTTACTCCTTTACCTTTCTTCATCTTACTTTACTTCCCTCATTCTACTTACTTCCCTTCATTCACCTTTACACTCCTTCGCTCACCATCAGTACTCTTCCTTCGCCCTAACTCCCCTTTCCTCCATCCGTCTCTAAGTCTCTTCCTCTGTCTTAGTCACTATTACTGATTTACTCCTTCACACTCCCTCACTCTCCTTCTGTTTGTCTCTTTCACTGTTTTCCTCTCTCTTCACTACTCTTCCTTTTATTTTCTCTCTCTCTTTCTATAAATATGCTTCTTTTTCAAACGCTCCCTCTCCTCAATCTTATATCCCTTCCCTCACTGTCACTACCCTTCATTTAATCTAAGTCGTTTTCCCCCACTTCATGTTCTCCTCACTGTGCATCTAACTTTGTCTTTTCCCTCTCCGTCCCTCACTTCTCTTTCAATCTTCCTCCATTACTACCCTTGTCTTGCTGTATCACCCCAGTCTCTTCTCACTCTCTCCTTACTCATTTTCTTTCATATCTTTCCTCACTCTTTTTCACTCACTCCACTACTCTCACTCCCCTCACTCTTTTTCCCTCACTCCGTCTGTCAGTCCCTTACACCCCTTTCCTCATTCCCTTTTGCTTACTCCCATTCCTTTAGTTCCACGCTCCCTTTCACTCAATTTCTCTCTCCCTCTCTCCCTCTATCTCACTCAGTCTAACCACCTTACTCCCTCTCAGTCACTCGCTCTCCCTCTCTTTCTCTCTCACTCTCTCCCTCTCTCTCCCTCACCCTTCCTCTCTTTCCCTTTCTGTTTCCTTCACTCCTACTTTATCCCTCAGTCCCCTTTCCTCTCTCTCAATCTCCTTCTTTCTCTCTCATTCCCCTTTCGTCACCCTCATACCCCTTCTCTCACTGTTACTGCCTTTCACTCACCCCCACTATTTTTCCCTTACCCCCTTCCCTCACTCCCCTTCCTTCACTCCTCTTTCCTCACTGCCTCACTCCATCTCACTTACTCCCCTTCGTTCACTCCCTCCCTCAATTTTTTTCATCCTTGTTTCTCTCTCTGTCTACCTCTACCTCTGTCTCACTCACTCTAACTGCTTTACTCCTTCTCAGTTTACAGATAACAAAGAATATCATTGCTGAAGTTGCATCGGAGGTGGACATTGGTGAAAAGTGGCCGGATATTCAGAGCAGTCGATGATTACGGAGAAAAAAGAAAAAATAAAAGAAATTTTAATACAACTAGACGCTTTAACTATCTACTATATAACGTTTCTTCAAGTTATCCATATAGTGACTCATACAATCACTAAGTGTTAGGCACACTTAATTAGATATAACTGTCACATACACTGCCATTTTTTTCAAGTTTAATGGAGATGTACCATTGAACCACTCCCTAGAACCACCTCACTCTCCTCTTCCCTGCGCAGCCTGCATTGGCTGCGCATAGAATCTAGGTCCAAATTCAAAGCTCTATGCTTTATGCACCGTATCAAAGTTGGAAAATCCCCTCACTATCTATCCACCTTAGTCCATCAATATTGTCCCTCCCGCACTCTCAGATCCTCCACTCAATGCAGATTCTCTGTTCCCCGCTTTAAGCGTGCTAGAGTTGGTCGGCGCTCTTTTTCCTACTTGGCGCCCTCGCTCTGGAACTCGCTTCCCATCCCTCTGCGGTCTGAAACATGTTATCTTAAGTTCCGCAAAGGAGTGAAAACCTGGCTGTTTTCTTTGTAACCTGTTCCTTGCACCTCTGTTTGCCCTCTTTTACTTCTGTCCTCCTAGCGCCGGGAAACCCACTGGTAGCTGCGTGCTTAATAAACTCATATATAATAATAATAATAAAGAAATATTTCATCACCGCCACACCCATAAACATATACACTCACTGAAAAAACTGTTATAACATGTAGTCTTAACCTCATATACCTACTGAATGAACTATTCACACATTTTTGGGCAATCACACACCCCCACCAAACCACATAGACATTCATTTACCCATACAAATACTCAGTTAAGAAACCAATAACAAATATAGTCTTTAACAAAGCAATTAAGACAAAGCAATTAAGACTTTCACACAGTTTAATAACTACACATTATATATAGTGAGACTCTACAAATTAGTCAAGGAAACAATCAATGACACTGTTACTAAATCCACCGTTCACACATTTATATTTATATTCACTGAAAAAACCATAGGTTATAGACCATATATAGTTAGGAATTAGCATTTAAAAAACCTTATTTTACTCACACAAAACCATTGAAATTCCATATATAGTTAGTTGCACTAACTATATATCGCGCACCCGTATTCCACTGCTGATGATGTCACATATTACATCATTCATGACATGGTCAGTGACATCACTGATGACATCACTGATGACATCTCAAATGACATCACTGATGACAACATCCAGTGATTATGTGTTTCTGTAAAGTTTAAATATGTTTTACATATTGAAGAATGAGTGGATGTATAAGTGTCTCAATGAAGGTTTTAGTAGGTGCGTGATTGACTGTATGAGTGAGTGATTAAATGCGTCTTACTAAATGCACGGGTTAGTGACTAAACTGTCTGAAAGTGTGCATCAGCATGTCTGTTGTTGTGCAAGCTGCTGCATGTGTTGATCAGTAGCTATATAAGTAGCTATATGGGTTATTGATTGGTTGCACAAGTATTTGTATGGGAGACTGAGTGTGTGTATGACTGGCTGGGAGGTGTGTGACTCTGTGCAGATCAATGTGTACTTGTATCAGTGATTCTATAAGAGAGTAAGTATGTGTTAGTATATGTTTTAAAATGTAAGGTACTCTATGTTTAACTGTGTAGATTAGAAAATGGAACTGTGATTGATTCTTTACAGGACTGACTAGGTGTGTGAGTAACTCCATGGATGAGTGGCAGAGTGTGAGTGTCTGTATAGGTGTATGAGTGCATATGATAGTGTTGTAAAGATGAGTGATTGTATGTATGAATGATTGTATGGGTGAATGAGTGAATGTGTGTGTAGACGTAGGAATCAGTGAGTGGGTATGTAGTAACTAGTATTGGTGTGTCAATGGTTTCAAAAATTATACTCTGTATTTAACACTGGGTGTAACAGAGGTTATATTAAAGTGTGAGGAGATGCATTGTATTGTCACATTAATGATATCATCATTGATGTGACCATTGATGTCAAATGAGATATCATCAGTGATGTCATTTGAGATGTCATCAGTGATGTCATCAGTGATGTCACTGACCATGTCATGAATGATGTAATATGTGACATCATCAGCAGTGGATTACGGGTGCGCGATATATAGTTAGTGCAACTAACTATATATGGAATTTCAATGGTTTTGTGTGAGTAAAATAAGGTTTTTTAAATGCTAATTCCTAACTATATATGGTCTATAACCTATGGTTTTTTCAGTGAATTTTCAAGGTTTTGTAAATGCTAATTCCTAACTATATATGGTCTATAACCTATGGTTTTTTCTGTGAATTTCATTGGTTTTTTAACAGCTAATATCTGTAGCTGTAAAATGTATTCTTCTTTAAATCCAAAAATATATTTTATATGTTTATGAATAATTTTTTTTTTTAAATATTTTTTTTTCTTCGTTCCCGCTTCGCGAACCGGGAAGCTTCCCGTTAGCTGACCTTCATGCCGCGAAATAGACCGCGAGCCGGTAAACGTTTCTTTACCGCAACTGCCGCGTTAGAAAACAACATCGTGACGCCTCCCGTCCGCATGACGTTTCGCGTTGTCGCGTGATACGTCATATGACGTGCTACGTTAGCGAACTCGTACGCTTACCGAGTCGCAAAGCACAGGTTTCTGGAAGCAAACCGGGAGGCCCTGCAAAGCGCGTAACGTAAACACAGCAGGTCATGTGACTTGGTAATAACACTTTTCATTGGTTCATTTCACTTTCGGTTTCCTAATGATGTAAGACTAGGTCATATGATCTAAAATGAACACTTTTCATTGGTTGAGAACTATTTTTTTTCCCAAATGGTGAAAATCCCTCCTTCTTTCCTCACTCTGACTTTCATCATTGTGAGAGAAAGACCCTTTGTTACCAGTGAGCAATGGCTTCTTTACTAGCTTCAGCTGGTGCTTCCCCACCACCTCCACCACATCCAAGGAAGAGTGGACCACCTGCTAAAGTTATAATTCAGCAAGAAGAGGAAGAAGAGGAACAGGACGACCTAGATAATCTCCCTATTATGGCCAGAAGATCTGTTGTACCGGAAGTAACGGGACCAGAGGGCAGGGAGATGGTGCCAAATATACAAACGAGATTTCGTGAAGTAAAACAAGTCTGCGTACATTGCAGTGGAATCATTTGCTACGCAGAAAGTAGCATCACTCTGATCAACAGAGCTATTAACAATCATGCTCATGTTTGTCCGAAACTCCCCAAACAATAAATTCTTTTTTTTGTTTTCTTCCTCCTGTTGAGCCCTTTACAATGAATCGTTTTCGTTGCCCCCTCCGAAAAAAAAACAAAAAAAATATAAAACTGTTCAGAAAAATTCAAAAAAAGTAAAAAAATGTTCAGAAAAATAATAAAAAAAATATAAAACAACAAAAACAATTTAAAAAAAAGTTCTTTTCAGAACTACCTCCCCGTTATAAAAAAATTGGTACAATATTTGCAACTGTGCCAACCTCTATTTCTCTTAGTTCGCTTCCCAGTTCGCTCCCCGGTACGCGAACCGGAAGCGAACCAAAACATTTTTTTTATAAAAAAGAACAGTAAGTATAAGGGAAGGAAACAGACAGTTATGTTAAAAGAAAGACAGCTATAGGGGAGTAAACTAGAGATACTATTACCCGTAATCCACTGCTGATGATGTCACATATTACATCATTCATGACATGCTCAGTGACATCATCAGCAGAGGATTGCGGGTAACAGTATCCCTAGTTTATTCCCTATAGCTGTGTTTCTTTTAACATAACTGTCTGTTTCCTTCCCTTATACTTACTGTTCTTTTAAAAAAAAATTTTTTAGATCTGTCAGAAACAGTGAAAGTAATGAAATATAAAAGACTACGTAGAATATGAGCACTGTATGCAACAACTTTGACACTGACAGAAGCCTCACCTTCTCCATGCCTCCTACACAGTTCTACATGTACATCATAAATGCAAACAGAACAGAATTAATTATACATGTTAAATGGTTTATTTTTGCTGTTCTCAGAATGTATCAAATTTCACTAAAACAGTGACTTGAAGGTATTCATCATATAACAGCGGGGAAAAAAAAACACAATCAAAATGATTGTGTTTAAAAAACCCATACATTACAAATCAGAATTCAGAACTCCTTAAAGTTAACTAACTTTCCATGACGGCCAAGGATGTCCTATGAACAGCTTACACTCTGTTGTGCTGTTATTACTTTCAACCCGCCACTTTCTGAAAGAAAACCTCCATCGTTTTCAAAAACATGTTACATACAATAAATGACTTCTCGCTCTCTACCACACGATTCCACAAGGCCAAATCGTGTCAGAGCCATGTATAACTCTTGGATTTCTTGTAAGCCAATCCCGTCTTTTCGCATTTCCGCAACTTTCAGAATTAAAATGTTGAAGATCATTTACACAATCCTGGACTAGTAATATCTTCCCCTTCTTGCTCAATCATGTTCTACATTTCCTATCACACTGATACTGCTTACTATGAAGCAGACTTACACTACCTTTATGACTAGTACAATTATTTAATTCTCTACATCACTTTTAATCACAAAGCAATGTAAAACAGTAGACAGCATTGCAGACTTACATTCCCTCTACTCCATGTTTTGATTCGCTGCTTCAATTAGCTTATAAAAAGAAATAGTTTTTCTGAACTCATTCAAAGTGCACGTATTTCTCAATAACGTCCAGTGTTATGGTAAAAAGTTATGTCTCTGTACTACACTTATCCTCAAGGCCAAATAGTGTAGGAGCCATGAGAACTTCTTGAAATTCCTCAGAGCACATCCCGAGATTCTTTCCCTAAAATTTTGGTTTTAAAAACACCAGGTAAGAGTTTTTAAGGTCATATGGAATTTTTTTTTTGAAAATTAAAACAGAATCATTGCAGAATGACCAGCCATTTCTACACTTTAAATAAGCTGTATAATGTCCTGATGTTATTGAAGGACCATCATGATATATAATTGCTACAGTTACAAAAGTCCTTCCTGATATTGACAACTGTGAAGCCACAAAATTTTTAATTAAAGTTGTCAATTTTGTTCCATCAGGCCTACATCGTTGGAACATTAAAATGACATACTGGCCATATGTTCGTATAAATAAAGTGGACATCATTTCAGATTTACATTGGCTACACTCCATGTTGTGATCAGCTGCTTTTACTAGCTTATTAAAAGAGACTGATTTACTGTCTGGCAAAGTTAAATATATAAATCTTTCTGAGTCTACACTAGTAGTAGCTGATACCCTACAGTTCTCGCAGTCATGCTGCCATTGATAAGAAAGCCCAAACAGGTGATCTACATCTACACCTTCATCATGCAATACATCAAGCATATACATTAAAAACTCCTGACAATCTTGCTGACTATTTTGAGAGAATTGTGTTTGGCCTGAACATCTGTCTAACAGATTTCGAATTTCAGACACACTTTCTATGTTTGTTCTATCAGTGCTACATTTCTCTAACACAGAATTTAACAAACTGCAAAATCTTTGATCCGAATTGACCACAATCTGTTCTTTTAAAGTTTCTAGAGAAAAGACAACATTAACCACTACATTAGCATAGCAGTTGACACCAGAACTGTTTTCAAATTGAAAACCAACAACATCTTCAACAGAATCCTTTTTGTTTCTGCTTATAATTTCAGGTTCATCAACTTTTCGTCTTTTTGCTACAACCTCCCCAGTATTGGTCACATTTCTTCGTTTCCGGCCTACCACACGTTTCTCAAACAAAGGATACTGAGGCAAATGTGGCGCATACTCTCTTCTCAACCTATTGTATTCCTTAACACAATCTAGATCCGCACAAATGTTTGTGACATCACACTCAATCAAGTACAATCCCGATAAAGTCCTAACTCGTGACAATGCCACATATGCCATACCCTCCTTGAACACAGAACTGCCAATATTCACCAATGCACAGTCTACACTTAAACCTTGCGATTTATGGATTGTCACCGCATATGCCAAGCAAACAGGAAACTGCTTACGACGAACATATAAGTCTTTTACAAGCAAAAATCTAGCAGAACAACGAGCAATTAGCTGTACTTCCTCAATGCCATCAAATTTAATTTTTAAAAATTCAATTCCATCTCTATTTCTGTATTTCACAAAATCAACAACATTACCCATTGATCCATTTACCAGACCTCTTTCAACATGTAAATTCCTTCTTAAAATTATACGGCAGTTCAAGCACACATTCAGAGTCTTTTCAAAACCCGCAGTTTTAGATATACTCTTCTCTAATGAATCCAATTTTGTTTTCAGATTCTCAGACAAAATAATTGTTGATCCCATATGCTCTACTCTGTCAATAGCTTCCAATTTCACAATCTCTTGCTTTTCTAAATGCAACATTTTGTTGTTGAATTTGGCACATTCTGCAAGAGTTGGCATCAAACATATTCCAGATTTTTTCTCAGTAACTTTCTGAAAAATATTCTCAGGCACAACATCTTCGTCTGGATATAAATTTGTCAGTAATCGTGCATGTAAAGCTTCTTTCCCATGCTCGGTCACTTTTCCAATTCTAACATCTTGTAGAATAGTCTTGTAAACTTCATCCTTTGCCTGACGCATATTTTCATGCAGTTCAGCATAATTGAAGTTTAACCATATATTGACGTTGCCAATACTCCCTAAGCACTTCCTGGTATCTTCATGCGTGAGCATTTTGAACACAGGTTGCCCTTTCACTGGTGTCAGCTGCAGAAGATCTCCAAAAACAATGATGTGTTTGCCACCAAATAACACATCATACTCTGTTTTGAGAACTTCTTGCATTCTCAAATGCACAAAGGCAAGCATAACATTGGAAACCATGCTTACTTCGTCAATGATAAGAAGTTTCATTTTCCTCAAGACTCTTGAAACTTCAAAACAAGCATCTCCAGATAGCTTGTGATATTCTAATTTGTTGTCATGCTCCACTGGCAGCATCAGTAAACGATGTAAAGTAATCCCTTTAATGTTATGTGCTGCCAGTCCAGTTGGAGCGGTGACAACACAAGACAGCGATGACTCTGTCCTTTCCTGCAAATAACATGAAATTGCTTTAATAAGGAAACTTTTTCCAGTTCCCGCTTCTCCACTCACGTACAGTCGGACAGGCTTCAACGACGTACATGAGCACTCTTTCTTATCATGACTTAATCCATGATCAATTTGCATGGTAAGTTCGTCATATATTTTCCTCTGCTCAACGTTGAGTTGTCTTTCCAACTCTTCTAAGTTAACCGCATCCTCCTGAGCATGTGCCATGGCTCTTTCCACTTCATTCATAGCAGTGGCAGCTTCATTTTCGATAAGAGGTCCTCCTAGTGGATCCTGACTCAATGAAGCAGAACTCTGACTGTCCTGAGAACTGTCTCTGGCAATCTCGGCTGCAATCGTTGCTTCCTGCTCAATTTCCACATTCAACATTTCTACATATTTGGGAAAAGCAGGACATTCTATGGTCTCCTTGGCAGCATTGAAAGAGTCTTCGTAACAGAGGAAATCTCCAAGCAGTTCCTCTTCTGCACGCCAAGGCTTAAAAAGTTGCAAAAGTGCTAAATAGAAAAACTCCTTTTTTTCAGGAGATTCGCCACTCAATTTTCGATGGTTTATCAAGTGGCATTTTCTTTGCTTGACCAGACATCCCTCACTTCCTATTACAGCATACACTCCTTTCTCAGTATCTTCTTTGATGTTCCTCTTGAATATGTAATTTTGCAGAACCTCATAAAGACAAACATTCTCGAGGTGACTGCTTCGATTTGGATAATATGTATCCAACATGTTGCTCTTCAAAATGTCGGTACTGTTTGGCTCCTTTTCCGCCAAATACTCAATTTCCCGCACAGGTTTCAGAACTCGATTACGCGTTGCAGCAAGACCAACACTCGCCCAAACGATACTCCTGGACTTGGCATAGAGACTTGCTGAAGACAACCGGTCAGAACATTCGTAAGCTCCGATTTCTCGATGTGACAACATCTTCAGACTGAAACTGTACAACTTCTTGCTGAGGCTCTTTTCATGGGAAATGTCCTCCCACATATCCTTCAATTCTGTCTTCTCTTTTTTGGTGATGTAAGATGTCACATACCTAGCCACAGCCATACAGTTATCAGCCACAAACTGTATATCCATGTTAGCATTCCACATGGACAAAATCACCGGGTTGTAGTCGTTGATGTACTTAGACTCTTCGTTCCTCTTCAAATTGTATGTGTTTTTAGGTGATTTCTTCATCACATTATGTCGCAGCGAAGACATCAAACTGTTCACTCTTCCTTTAGAAATCACCGATCGTGGAAAGCCGAAACGACATTTGGTGTAGAACTTGTCTTTGTTCCGGAATTTACGACGACAGTACTTTCCACATCGATGGCTTTGGAAACGTAGAACTTTTTCTCTTAGGCTTTTTTTCTCCTTTGCGTTTGGAACAGCACACGTAGAATACTGTTCTATGAAACTCATCACTGAGTCGTCTGCATCCGTTCCAAATTTAGGTGCATCCTTGATCCACAGCAACATATGTATATGAGGAGCACCTCTTGCTTGGTACTCCTTCCTCCAGAAGAAATCCAACACCTCTCCAAGAGGTGGATTCTTCTTATTCATGATGAAAGACATCATAGCTTCAAATCTATGATTGAAGTACCTACATACATTGACTGGATCCAAAGAGCACAGTTCTCCGGGTGTCTTGAATTCGATGTTTTCTACGTTAGCATTTGCCTCTCGTAGAAATTCAAGTAAGTCTTCCCAGCCATACTCAGCACAGCTCAAAGTGAGGAACCATGTGGGAGTTCCTAAGTTCCTCAGCATACATTTTAAATCACCATGACGACGGTACCAGTACTCATTAGTACCACGCTGACACGCCATGAGATTAATCAGGTGAGAATCCAAAATACTGTCTTGGACATTGACTTTATCCATAAAGTCACTTGCCGAGATGTTTTGCATGTGTATACCACTTTTCAAGATGTGGTTCACTGCATATGACAGTCCAGACAGATCGCTTTCAAACAGGAGATGAAACAAATAAGGAATGCATTGTCGAAACCTAGGATCTCCTGCATACAATCGCAAAGTCCGGTATTCAGAAGCAGGAATTTGATGAGGTCGCTCATCATATCTTCCTCCCTGACCTGTTGGAAAAAGCTGTGGGAAACACCGAGCTTCCAAACTTTCCTCCCAAACACTAATGGGACTCCCTTTCGCTTGTTTCATTTGAAACAACTCAATAGCATTCCCCATGACTTCCTTGGAATGCAAAGGATGAACACTATAATGTTCATATATTTCTTCACTAGTACAGGGTTCTACTTTCTCAATTTGACCAGCACACAAATCGCTATCCTCTTCCTCACTTACTTCCTCTTCTGCAACATATACATTTTTATAGTATTTATTATATTTTTTCAAATACAATGTTGCCCTTTTGACTTTCCTAACATCTACTAAATCTTGCCATATTTTCTTATTCTTTGTCGGAACCCCATTAACTAAGATAACCAGAGGTTCCTCTTCCACTTTTTCTACTCCAATTGTGTTAATGTTTTTCTTCAAATCTAGAGGCAAATAAACAACTCTTCCCTTTAATCCTCTCTGTAAATCTGATGGAGGCAATTTCCCTGTCTTTGGCTCCATTCTTACAATAGCCTGAAAGGGATGGATACTTTGAATCAAAATAGATTCATAAGTATTTAAATCCTTCAATTCAGAAGGAATTTCAACCAATTCCAGATTATTATGAACTGCTCTAGCAGGCATCTGGTTTTGATTTAATTTGTTACAACAATAAGTACACACACGTTGATCCAATCCCAAATCAAAACAATTTTCTACCATCAAGTATGTTGTAAAATCCTTCCATTCACTATTATTTTCCCTTTCACTTTTTCCATATAAATCCACTAACTTAGTCTGATTCTTATAATAAGTGCGTCGACAACACACACAAGTGAAATTTGGCCTCTCACTTGATTTCACCTCAAACGTCGCAATTTCCCTCTGGAAATTATCTGTACTGGAAACCTGTACACTATCTTCCACATTACTCTCTTCTTCTTGCTCAATTTCAACATTCTCCTCTTTACTTCCAAAGTAACAAAACTCAATTTCTTCACATATATTCTTCACATCTATTTCAGAACCATGCAAAAGAGCAGCGCATAATTGTTTTAGCATAATTGCTGGACTCTTAGCATAATACAACATTCTAACTAATTTCCTCACTTTATTATGATGCACTGCTAGCATCCTGAAATGATGAAAAACACTCTGGCATACTCTCCTGGAAAGACAAGCCAGTGAATGACCATGCAAACCTATCACTTCTCTCACTCTGCAAGGATCTAATTCTTGCAACAACTTCATTTTCTGCTTCAAACTTTTCTTACTAAATGACCGTATAAAATCACAAAGCAAATTGATGGAATCCTGTCGTACACTGCAAATACTACTACACTTCCAGGTGTACACAGGACCCTTAGGACGTCTCCCTAAAACCTCATTACCTAACACCTCTTCTATCTCTGTTCTCACAAGTTTTTCTTTTTCAACTGGACAACCATCTTTCACTTCATAAGCTCGACCACTGGTGCCAACTGCATGCACCAAATCATTATCCTGGAAATAACTCTCCTCATTAAAAAATGCCTCAGAGCTTGAACTATGCATCCATTCTCCAGAAAAAACTTCACAAAAATTACTACGATTAACTATTCTCTTCCATCTACTATTTCTTTTGAAATCATAAATTACCTTGTTTAGCTTCCTAATTCTATTGATTGTCAAAATAAATAACTTACGTTTAATTTCAAATGCCTGATCAATAACTTTCTCAACTATTTTTTTTCTCTTATAAAAAACCACTTTCTGCTGACCTTTCTTAATATTTTTTAACAAATTCCCAATTATCCTGTTGCGGAACATTCGTTTACGAATATCCCTAAACTGTTGTTTCCTTCTACTTTCATGCATAGAGTTATCTCTTACTCTAACAGTAACATTTCTCATTGGCCTTTCCTTACCATTTGAATTCGGTCTCCTTTTCTGGAGTGAAACATTTTCTGTAGTAATATTTTTTTTACTACACATATTTCTTATGACTGTTTTTCGACTCTTACCCGGTGCTTTCTTGGTGACTTGACAAATCTTTTTGTTAGAGGACTGCTGCAATATTCCATGCTCCTGCTGTCTTTGACGTTTTCCAGCCTTTCTTACTCTTTCTTTGCTAGGCATCCTAAAATCTTGAAATAATGTGCAGTTGAATCTGTGGTAAAATATAATAAAAAATGTTATTAACCACTATTACCCAACAGTAAATTAATAACAGTCATCAAAAACTTAACACACTACTTAAGTATATAATATACTGAAGCCTATCTCCAATTTTTCACTGAACAGGACTCATCTCTTCTTAACCTTGGATAAACCTCACCTACTCTGTGTCCCCTGCACATAATTAAATGTAAAGGGGCAGATTTATATTAACTAGCACATCCCCAGGGATGCACCAGTTAACGTGCACCGCTGCTCTGCCACCCACGGTGTGCCGCATTTACAATCAGATAGGACAAAGCTACATCAAAACCCTGCGCCTGCTTGAAGCAGGCATAGATCTTGACGCAGGTAGGCTGAAAGCTAAAGCAACAACTAAGTGTTGTGTGCAGAAGTTACAAAAAAGGAAAAATGGCGTTTAAACCAGTAATGAGACCATGCTAACGTAATACAGAGTAAAAATATCCAGGATCTACATCAGTTTGGGATTCACGAACCTGGCAGGTACAAGGCACTGAGGCTTTCCACCGTGCATGTCTCATCCCAAAACATATGTTGTTTGTGAATGAAACAATTTCCCAGACCAAATGCTTTGGATTGGCTACTTCTAAAAAATTAAACACCCCTACTATCCCGGAGTTAGAGGAATACGATGGTTGGAGTAATTTTACTCGTTGTCTATTAAAGATTTACAGGCCCTACTCCGTAATTCTTCCTTTAACATTTCCAGTATAAATCCAAAAGGTTGACTGCTTTGGCAACGTGCCTTATCCACGGTTTAATAACGCTGCCTTTTGCTTTATATAAGTTTTCAAATTGTATGAAATATATACCAATAGGTCGTTATTAACCTTTAGGTAGTGGTTTTCTTCATCAAGTCTGGTCGCTTCCATACACATACAGATTTTCAAAGATGATCAAGAACTTTATCTGAATGGAGAGGAATGCACTGAGACGCCAGATCATTCACTAATGTGTAGGCACAGACAGTTACACGGTTCATGCAACAAACACCGACCAAATATGGCTTGCGTGTTGCAAGGCACGCCAGTTCCTGCTATCATCCCCACGTTCAAGTTCTTGGAAAATGGTAGTTATTTGATGCTCAATAATGAAGATTGTTCTGGGTTAATTAAAAGTATTCATTTTATCGTAACAGTAAATAAACGGGTTATTTGCTGCAGAAATGTTCTATTTCCTCCCACACATGAACATAGGGAGTTTTCAATCTGGCCACAAATACCAACCTTGGGAGCACATTTCAACAGCATGGCAAGAATAAGAGCTCTTTTGTCTCAGAGAGAGGTGGCCTTGAGTTCGGCCCGTGAAACTTTCGTGCTTCACATAGCGAACACCCGTACAGAGGTGCAGACCCTTTTAAATACAGATTCGACTTTGCATTTCAGCAAGATTACCCATTCATTTCCATGCAGCAGGAGGCCCATAGGAATGAAGGTGCAATTTGCGATTAGCAATTACCTCATCGCAAATTACGAATTTTTCCGACGGTGCAGGGGTATCTCAAGAACACCCTGCTGCACCCCTGAAAAAAAAATTTGGGGTCATATGGCGCACATAAATTTTGAAAACATTCCTTTACCTCAAAAACGATTTTCAACTCATAATTTGAAAACACTGCACATGGGGAAATGACTTAAAATGTCCTTAAGACACATAAAAGCATTTTTTGATTGCCTTTGCAGCATGTTTCAGTCACCTTTAACATGCCTATGTAACGGAAACATTCAAAATCTAAATTTGCCATGCACAGGTGGGAGCATATTTACAAGCAATTTGCTCCACAGACAAACTTCTTACATTGAAATGGGAAAGACTCTCAATTACCTTATAAAGAAGCAGACACCATTATGTCCTTCTCATCAATATTAAAACCATTGCTTTTTCTCAAAAACGATTTACAAGTCATAATTTGAAAACACTCCACAGCTCCTATGCACATAAAAGCCCTGTCAGTACTAATACTTCACATTTTCTCCAATTACAATTTCTCAAACAAACAAAATCTATTTGTGAAACACTTGAGACAAAGCAACATTTGAAAAACACAACTTTCTTCATAATTTTCTCCTTAAAGCACACTATTTTCTATCTAAATTAAAGAAATTTTTTCTCACCTTAGCAAGTACTTTGAGTTTCAAAACAGTCTCAGAAACACACCAATTTGTCTTCAGCAGAGCAAAAGGTATGCACTCCAGAGTCTGCAGCTATCAAAAGCACAGAAATGCTGTAATTCCTCACACAGATCTCTCATGTCACCCAATCAAAACTCTTCCCTCACTTTTTTTCAAAGCAAAACCCTTCCCCCCTCTGCCCCCTCTCTGCTTTTTCTGCATAGCAACCACCTCTTGCAAGACCTCTCACACAACAATGTTGCAATTGAACTCTGAACTCTCAGTGCACCTGCATATCCAAAGCATTCTTTCATTTAATGATTTTTTCTTCGCCACTCAAAATACATCTTTCAACGAACTCATCCATGCACACTAACTTTCTGTTTTCAGCAATCAAAATCCACCAATCACTCTTACTGCTTCATTAACACAGAAACTCCTCAGTTTTTTTCATTTTACACTCTCATTTTTTCAACTGCCATTTCATTGCCACACTTCATCTGACTGCAGGAGAACCTTCTCTCGCCATGTTTTCTGTCTGGATTGTTGGACATAGCTACATCTATTGGGCTCAAAGGTACGCTGAAAACAGGAATTTACCTAACCTCAATTTACAAGATGTGGAAATTAAGTGGTTTGGCCACAGAGGATTAAAATGTCACCAATTGATACCATTGGTGAAAACCTTTATGCATTTGCCAAAACCTGACCTGTTAATTGTGCACTGTGGAGGTAATGATTTGGGCACTTTGACTGGGGTAGGTCTGGAAATGCTTTTAAAGGACACCTTTGAGCAATTGATGGCACTTTTTCCTCAGACTGCCTTGGTATATTCAAATATATGCCAAAGACAGAAATGGAGGTGGTCGAACCAATTTTGTCCACAAATTGAGAAATCGAGGAAGCATGTAAACAAATCTGTTTCAGCTTACATGAGAGACCATGGAATGGGCTCCCTGTACAACAATAACTTGCGTTACTACATGCAAGATATCTACAGAGGAGATGGAGTTCACTTCTCAGATGAGGGCAACAGAGTTTTCACTCTGAATTTAAGAATGTGCATTGGTACCTACTTATAAGTACCTAAATGTACCATAAACCCAAAAGCTCTTCTCAGAGCTACCCTACATCTGATCACTCACAATTATTATTGTACTCTAACTTTTTTCACTAATTTTCAAGAAAGTACGCTCCCCAGAACGCTTCCCGGTTCGCGAACCGAGCGCACTCCACGCAAAAAAACTAAAAAAACGGTATATATTTTTTTGCCCTGCGAGAACCTTTCAAAGCCTCCACATCAAACCTAGGGGGTCAGGGACGATCTACTATGCCCCCTTATGGTCATTTGCCCCTTCGCTTTGGCCTCCTCTTGTCTCTCGATCCTACCGAGAGACAAGATGGCGGCCGCTACGGACTGTTTGGAATGTTTACAGACGCCGAAAAACCAATCAGCTTCGCAAACCTCCGTAACGCGAAAAGTACGCGAAGCGGAGCACTGTTACAGATATATATCTTTTTTTGAACGTTAATTTCTCAAAATCCACTGGAGCACATGTATTGAGACCTAGCAAAGGCACATCGGGCTACCAGTCCCTACAATTTTGCCAAGTTTCGTGCAAATCCATTCAGCCGTTCGATTATTATTATTATTATTTTTTTTGCCCCGCGGGGCCCTTTTAAAACCTCCACATCAAACCTAGGGGGTCAGCGAGGATCTACTATTCCCCCTTATGGTCATTTGCCCCTTCGCTTTCGCCTCCTCTTGTCTCTCGATCCTACCGAGAGACAAGATGGCGGCCGCTACGGACTGTTTGGAATGTTGACAGACGCCGGAGAACCAATCAGCTTCGCTTCACAAAGCTCCGTTGCGCGAAAAGTCCGCGAACCAGACCGCTGCCTGGTCCGCGCTTACAGATATATATCTTTTTTTAAACGTTAATTTCTCAAAATCCACTGGAGCACATATATTGAGACCTACAAAAGGCACATCGGGCTACCAGTCCCTACAATTTTGCCAAGTTTCGTGCAAATCCATTCAGCCGTTCGGGCTAAAAGTGAGGCCAACCGCCCTATGGAAATTAACATGGGAAAAACGCGTTTTGGGACCCCCCTTTTTTCTCGGCCCCCCCTTGACGAACCCCCCTCAAATTTTCAAAGGCTGCTCAGAAACAAAATGTGCCATTTTCCTGAAAATTTCAGCCAATTCCGTCCACAAACGGCAAAGTTATTAGACATAGAATTTTCAAAAAACCCATAGAGAAAAAATCCTAACTATATATACCTACTGGCGACCGCCAGTAGGTAATATCCACTCATTCTTAAATGCAAAGTAGTGTATTTATAATACATATTTAAATATCAAAGCAAACCACATTCACTGGTCTTTCTACCACTCCTCCACTCTCCCGTACTCACTTTGCCTCTCTCTTAATTTTCTTCCTTCTTCCTCATTCTCCTTCCCTCACCCTTATACACCTTCCCTAAGTGTCACTGTCCTTCACTCACCGTCACTCCACTTACCCCACTACACTTCCTCCTGTCTGTATCTCACACCCCTCATCTTTTCCAGTCTCTTACCCTCACTCTCCTTCACTCTCCATTCCTCATTGAAATCCTGAGTCCCCTTCCCTCACTCTGCTTTCCTAACTCCCTCCATCCCCTCACTCCACTTCTCTCTCCGTAACTCTCCACCGCTCACTTTCACTTACCCCCCTTTTCTCATCCTTATACCCCTTCTCTCACGATCACTCCACATCTCTTACCTTTACTACCTTTTTCCGAAGTCTACTTCTCCCTCTCCATCTCTTACTCCCCTTCCCTGTGTACATCCCCTGCTCCCCTTTTCTCACTCCCCCTCCCTCACTTGCCTTTCTGTACTGCCATTCCCTTACTCTTTCACTCTCCTTACTTCACTCCCCTACCCTTAGTCCCCTTGTTTCAGTCACTCATTGACACCCCTTTACTCACTCATCATACTCCCCTTTCCTTAGTCATTCTCTTAGTCCCTTCCTCCCCTTCACTCAGTCATTTCAGTCATTCATTTATACACTACACATTCATTCAAAAAAAGACTGACACAGTGTATAAGAAATACAGCTCTTCTTGGAAAAGTGAAGTTAGTTCTAAAAATAACTTTTTTTTGTTTTGTTCTTTTATATTTCTTTCTTCTTTTTTGAAAGTTTTATATTTTTTGTGTTTTTTGTTCAAGTACAGGGAACAGGAAATGAAAAACTGTTCAACGGGAACAAAGTAAATGAAATAAATAACAAATGATCTCCTCTCGGAGCATTGGTGCTGCACAATTTTAATTTCGATTAGGTTGAGGCTCTGCTCCCCGTAGCAGAGTATCTCATTGCATATATTGCACCTCATGTTCATTCTTCTCAGGAACGGGCGTATATCCAATGCTGATGTAGATGGTGACGCATAAGGTGCTCCTGTTGATGTGCTGGGCAAAGCAGATGGTAGTTGAGACGCGAGGGCTCTGGTTGACGTCTGTGCGTACTGTGTAGGGTGAAAATTCCTCACGTGCCTTATCATAGTATAAAGTGAGAAGGAATACTTCTTTTGAGGGTTTGCCCTCGAGAGGACAGATCCACAAATGGTACATGTCACCTTTGGGGCATTTACTTTTTTCTGCCCCTGTGGATATATAAAAAATTGCCAAATGAATGATTTGGTCTTCTTTGCAGGTGCCTGATGTTCCTGGACATCTGATTCAGAAGAGAAATCCATTCTTCCTGCCTGCTTCCTTGAAATCTCTGGAACAATCCTTGAAGAAAGGTGAAGAGGACCTTCTCCGAAGAGAATGAAACAGAAAGTGAGGGAAGTGGGTGGGGTTTTTGAAGATTCTGGAACAGTAACTACTATAAACCATTCAAAAGTGTTGTTTTCGAGTCACATGACTTGACGTGCGTGCACGGGTGCTCGCACAGGTGCGCGCACGTCGCATTAAAATGGCGTTTTACCCGATTTTCATAAAAGTTTCAAAACGTGTAAAGGAGGCAAGGAAGAGACTCCCTGCCCCCTAGGAATGCTCAGGGGGTCCCTGTAGGACCCCAAAGGGCAAAAAACCCCATTTTTTTTTCAAGAAAATTGCGAGGTGCGTGCACGTTGCGCACACCCTCAAGGCAGAAGTCACTCAAAAACAATAGTGGAGAACGTGAAAAGGAGGCAGGGTAGAGACTCCCTGACCCCCTAGGCTTTCTCAGGGGGTCCCTGAAGGATCCCAAAGGGCAAAAAAACATTTTTTTTTTTAAATGAACAAATTGCGGGTGCGCGCACGGTGAAAAAAAACACAAAAAAAAGTAAATAACAAATTTGAGTGTTTATTGTTGATTGAAGATGTAGACTACTTTAACCCCTTCGACGCTCATGACGAGCTGGGCTCGTCATGAGGTAGCCTCCTCGCACGCTCATGACGAGCTCAGCTCGTCATGTAAAGTGCGGTTTTAAAAAACTCAGCACAGGAGCAGAATTCCGCTAGCGCGCATGCGGTTAATCAAATCATAAAAATCAGCTGTGCCATTGCATATTACTGGATGACACTCAATCCATTATAATATACAAAGGCAGTTTGCGAAAAATAAATATATGAAAAATATAAATATTGATACAGTAATGAGCATGTTAAAAACATTTGAAATTCCTTGAAAAACCATATGTTTCAGACCAGATATAGGGGCCGATTAGGATGGCGGACGGACTTGCGTCCGTCCGCCATCCCAGAGGTGGAGGGACCGTCCGCATGGGCTGCGGCGGTCCCTCCGTGCAAATTAGGATGTGACCGCCACCCTGGCGGTCACATCCTGGATATTTAACATTGCGTCGGGTGCTGCTTCAAGCAGCACCCGCCGCAATGTTAAAAGTGCATGTTTAACATTTACATGCACAAAGCGGCAGGCAACGCGCGGTGCCTGCCGCTTTGTGCATGTAAATACTGGGGGGTACCATAGATACCCCCCATGTGCACCCCCCACCTGCCTACACCCTGGGGGCCCGCAACGGGCCCCCAAAATCAAAAGTACACATGCTTTTCCATGGCGGAAAAACCGCCGCGGAAAAGCATGTTTACAAATGCATCCTAATTTGGCTGGCGGTGTCTGATAGACACTGCCAGCCAAATGAGAGCTTTTCCGCCGCGGTTGTAATCCGACCGCGGCGGAAAAGCAGCGGACAGAAACCAAAACCCACCAGCCATCGTAATGCGGCGGTGGGTCTTTGGTGACTCCGCAGAGGATTTTCCGCCTCCGCCGGCCCGGAGGAGGCGGAAAATCCTCCATCCTAATCGGCCCCATAGTTAGAAATTAGCGTTTAAAAAACCTTGCAAATTTACTCAAAAAACCATAGGTTTCACACACGTTATAGTTAGGAATTAGCATTTAAAAATCCTTGCAAATTCACCGAAAAAACCATAGGTTTCACACACGTAATAGTTAGGAATTAGCATTTAAAAATCGTTGCTAATTCACTGAAAAAATCATTGGTTTCACACATGTTATAGTTAGGAATTAGCATTTAAAAAACCTTGCAAATTCACTGAAAAAAACATGGGATGTCATCAGTGATGTCATCGGTGATGTCACTGACCATGTCATGAGTGATGTAATATGTGAGGTCATCAGCAGTGCATTGCGTTCGCGCGGATTATAGCTAGCTGAACTAACTATAATGGGGGAATTTCAAAGGTTTTGTATGAGTGAAATGTCCAGCTAACTATAATGTGTATGAAACTTATGGTTTTTTCAGTGAATGTCTAAGGTTTTTTAAATGCTAATTCCTAACTATAACGTTTGTGAAACCTATGTTTTTTTCAGTGAATATATATATATATATATATATATATATATATATATATATATATATATATATATATATATATTCACTGAAAAAACCATAGGTTATAGACCATATATAGTTAGGAATTAGCATTTAGAAAACCTTATTTTACTCACACAAAACCATTGAAATTCCATATATAGTTAGTTGCACTAACTATATATCGCGCACCCGCAATCCACTGCTGATGATGTCACATATTACATCATTCATGACATGGTCAGTGACATCACTGATGACATCACTGATGACATCTCAAATGACATCACTGATGACATCACTGATGACATCTCAAATGACATCACTGATGACATCATCTAGTGTCTGTGTGTGTTTGTAAAGTTTAAATACGTTTTACATATTGAAGAATGACTGGATGTATGGAAGACTGAGTGTGTGTGTGGCTGGCTGGGAGGTGTGTGACTCTGTGCATATCAATGTGTACTTGTATCAGTGATTGTATAAGAGAGTAAGTATGTGTTAGTATATGTGTGAAAAGTATGGTGTTCTGTGTTTAACTATAGATGAGGAAATCGAAGTGTGATTGATTCTTCACAGGACTGACTAGGTGTATGAGTGCATATGATAGTGTTGTAATAATGAGTGACTGTATGTATGAGTGATTGTATGGGTGAATGAGTGAATGTGTGTGTAGACGTAGGAATCAGTGAGTGCGTATATAGTAACTGGTATTGGTGTGTCATGATGTCATCAGTGATGTCATTTGAGATGTCATCAGTGATGTCATCAGTGATGTCGTTTGAGATGTCATCAGTGATGTCATCAGTGATGTCACTGACCATGTCATGAATGATGTAATATGTGACATCATCAGCAGTGGATTGCGGGTGCGCGATATATAGTTAGTGCAACTAACTATATATGGAATTTCAATGGTTTTGTGTGAGTAAAATAAGGTTTTCTAAATGCTAATTCCTAACTATATATGGTCTATAACCTATGGTTTTTTCAGTGAATTTTCAAGGTTTTGTAAATGCTAATTCCTAACTATATATGGTCTATAACCTATGGTTTTTTCAGTGAATTTCATTGGTTTTTTAACAGCTAATATCTGTAGCTGTAAAATGTATTCTTCTTTAAATCCAAAAATATATTTTATATGTTTATTAATAATTTTTTTTTAAATATTTTTTTTTCTTCGTTCCCGCTTCGCGAATCGGGAAGCTTCCCGTTAGCTGACCTTGATGCCGCGAAATAGACCGCGAGCCGGTAAACGTTCCTTTACCGCAACAGCCGCGTTAGAAAACAACATCGTGATGCCTCCCGTCCGCATGACGTTTCGCGTTGTCGCGTGATACGTCATATGACGTGCTACGTTAGCGAACTGGTACACTTACCGAGGCGCAAAGCGCAGGTTTCTGGAAGCAAACCGGGAGGCCCTGCAAAGCGCGCAACGTAAACACAGCAGGTCATGTGACTTGGTAATAACACTTTTCATTGGTTCATTTCACTTTTGGTTTCCTAATGATGTAAGACTAGGTCATATAATCTAAAATGAACACTTTTCATTGGTTGAGAACTATTGTTTTTCCCAAATGATGAAAATCCCTCCTTCTTTCCTCACTCTGACTTTCATCATTGTGAGAGAAAGACCCTTTGTTACCAGTGAGCAATGGCTTCTTTAGTAGCTTCAGCTGGTGCTTCCCCACCACCTCCACCACATCCAAGGAAGAGTGGACCACCTGCTGAAGTTATAATTCAGCAAGAAGACGAAGAAGAGGAACAGGAGGAAGAGCACGAAGAGAGGCACTTTTTGCCTGAGGAGCCCAGGACGTCTCACCGGAAAGAAAACTTCATTTGGCAATTTTTTTAAATTCCCAAAGGTCAGAAAAAAGTAAATGCAAGATACGTAACTTGCCTTATATGTCAAGATAGACTGTCCAGAGGGACCGACAAAAAATACAGTTTCGGAAACTACACAATGCATCGCCATATGACTAGGTGGCATCCTAACAACTACAGTGCTGCACAGCTTCGTAACGACCTAGATAATCTCCCTATTATGGCCAGAAGATCTGTTGTACCGGAAGTAACGGGACCAGAGGGCAGGGAGATGGTGCTAAATATACAAACGAGATTTCGTGAAGTAAAACAAGTCTGCGTACATTGCAGTGGATTCATTTGCTATGGAGAAAGTAGCATCACTCTGATCAACAGAGCTATTGACTATCATATGCAAGTTTGTACGAAACGCCCCAAATAATAAATTCTTTTTTTTTTTTTGTTGCTCCTGTTGAGCCCTTTACAATGAATCGTTTTCGTTGCCCCCTCCGAAAAAAAACCAAAAAAAATATAAAACTGTTCAGAAAAATTCAAAAAAAGTAAAAAAATGTTCAGAAAAATAATAAAAAAAATATAAAACAACAAAAACAATAAAAAAAAAGTTCTTTTCAGAACTACCTCCCCGTTATTAAAAAATTGGTACAATATTTGGAACTGTGCCAACCTCTATTTCTCGTAGTTCGCTTCCCAGTTCGCTCTCCGGTACGCGAACCGGAAGCGAACCCAAATTTTTTTTTTAAAAAAAAGAACAGTAAGTATAAGGGAAGGAAACAGACACTTATGTTAAAAGAAAGACAGCTATAGGGGAGTAAACTAGAGATACTATTACCCGTAATCCACTGCTGATGATGTCACATATTACATCATTCATGACATGCTCAGTGACATCATCAACAGAGGATTGCGGGTTTTTTGGCAACGTGCCTTATCCACGGTTTAATAACGCTGCCTTTTGCTTTATATAAGTTTTCAAATTGTATGAAATATATACCAATAGGTCGTTATGAACCTTTAGGTAGTGCTTTTCTTCATGAGGTCTGGTCGCTTCCATACACATACAGATGTTTCAAAGATGATCAAGAAGTTTATCTGAATGGAGAGGAATGCACTGAGACGCCAGATCATTCACTAATGTGTAGGCACATACAGTTACACGGTTCATGCAACAAACACCGACCAAATATGGCTTGCGTGTTGCAAGGCACGCCAGTTCCTGCTATCATCCCCACGTTCAAGTTGTTGGAAAATGGTAGTTATTTGATGCTCAATAATGAAGATTGTTCTGGGTTAATTAAAAGTATTCCTTTTATCGTAACAGTAAGTGAACGGGTTATTTGCTGCAGAAATGTTCTATTTCCTCCCACACATGAACATAGGGAGTTTTCAATCTGGCCACAAATACCAACCTTGGGAGCAGATTTCAACGGCATGGCAAGAATAAGAGCTCTTTTGTCTCAGAGAGAGGTGGCCTTGAGTTCGGCCCGTGAAACTTTCGTGCTTCACATAGCGAACACCCGTACAGAGGTGCAGACCCTTTTCAATACTGATTCGCCTTTCCATTTCAGCAAGATGGTTCGGACTATCTTTAACGCGTCCTCCACAAAGGGCCTGGCGCACTTTTTTAAAGTTGTTACCAGTGGTCTCGTGACTTCATTTGAGAATATCTTTGGAGTCATCCCTGCTTTCTTTCATTCTATTTTTTCCACTGTGCTTGGTGGATTCCCATTTTTACTTGCATTACCAGCGGACGCTCTTGTGCTTTTTTACATTTTTAAATATGGATGTCCCTCCTGTGCAAGCTCCCGCCCTGCAGCTGCTGACGCTGTTCCGCAATCGCATGCTTGAATATTATGGCACAATGCCGTTGGCGATATTAAGCACGGCATATGGATTATCTTTTCGATTCTCCTACTTCACCTGTGTCCAGCCTGTATTTCACTGCCTGACCTGTGATTTCGATTGGGCCATTGATTTGTGTCTCTGCGGACCGGTTTCTCCTGACGTCGACTTTAATCAGCTGATGACTCCTATCATTACTCACGAGTTGGTTTGTCCTGGCGAAAGGATTATGGCTGTGGCATTGATGCATGGACTAATTGGTCCCTGGAATTTACTGGCGGCAACACAGTCTTTCTTGGAACAGAGCTTTCTTGAAAACCCACCGAGCTGTCCTCTGATGGTGATAGAGGATCCGGTGCTGGGAGAGCACGTATGTTCTTTTCCGCTTTTAAATTGGATGGCTGAACTCTTTTCGGATGAAGACGGTGACTTCCTATTGGAGGCTGTTGCAGCTTATTTTGCATACACAGTTATGTCATAGACCTTTTTCATGTTTGATATGCTGAGTACTAGCATTTCATTGACAATTCATTGACTTATTTGTCAAGTTTTTATTATTTAGCTTGCCTATTGGCTTAAGCCTCGATAAAGTAGTTGGCTGTTTTATTTTTCTTTAGCATTAAATTTTCCTAGTTTTTAATGTTTTACCTTGCGGACCGTCCACATATAAAGTTGCAATCTGCTCTCATGAGATGGCACTTCTATTATCTTATTCAGTTCGTTTCCGGATCATGGGGAGGTGTCATCTAGGTCCTGGATATTTTACACCGTGTTAAGTTAGCATGGGCTCATTACCGGTTTAAACGCCATTTTTCCTTTTTTGCAACTTCTGCACACGACACTTAGTTGTTGCTTTAGCTTTCAACCTAGTAGTTCATCGTGGTTTACATGAGAATAATATGTTATTGCTCTACTATCTGCTTTGCTTGTTAAACTATATCTGTACAGCGAGTGCTGAAGTTTCAAGAACAACACGATACAGAATTGTTATGAGGTCTGATCTCCACGACATGAGGCGGGTTTTATATTGCTTTGCCGAACACACATACACAACACTTGATGCGGTTCACATGAAGAGAGAGCTGGTGTATGCTGATGTGATTCCTTCAAATCTAAGACACTAAAGTATGGGCACGCCCTAAACCAACACAAAGAGACCTTCTTAACAAATAATATAATATGTGTATTAGGGAGGGTGAGATATAAGCAGCCGCGGGCCGTGGAGGGAGTTACGGTGGGGCAGGGAGGCGGGGAGGGGGAGGGGCAGGGTGGAGCCCTCTCCACCCTGCCCCTCCCCCTCCCCGCCTCCCTGCCCCACCGTAACTCCCTCCACGGCCCGCGGCTGCTTATAAGTGTTGCTAACTCTTATTCATTTACAGCATGTTAACATACTGTCACCATTCGCTTTTTATGTACTACTAACTATACTGGTAATTTTGCTACTGATAATATGTGTACTTGTATAATCTAAGATACTACGCCTGAGAAGACGGCATTAGTAAATAAACATTTCAAATACACATGTGTTCTTCTTAACTCCATGTTCTGGTTTCTAAGAACTATATAACGACCGAGTGTTCATGAGTTCCACGTATCCTGAGGTACTATAAGTTCATATTCTGGATTGTCTAAACATTGAGAGTTTGTTATATCCAATGTGACACTGTACCTAGCTTGCTAAGCGGTTTTTGATTACTAAGATGAGTTTTGGGGCACCCTAATTCGCCAAGGTTCCAATCCTCTGTGCACAGTTCTCTGTGAGAACAGAAACCCTGCGACAGGGGCACCCCTGAGCCTTGCTGGAGCTTCATCACACTTGCGATACAACTCCAGCAATGCGCCACCTTTACGGCACAGATACGTCACGCATCTGTGCTGTTTTTGCCCCATGATGCGCCGCATTGTAAATGCAGCACACCATAGGTGGCGGACCAGCGGCACAGGATGACTAACACATCCCTGGTGATGCGCCAATCATCATAAATCTATCCCTATGCTTCTTATCTTGTTAGAGGTGAACCGCCATATGTATCATCAAAGTTTTTTGCATTTCCTAAATAGCGAACTTTAAGGAATAAATAGCGATTCTTTACCATTCCTAGTTTGCGATGAGCTATTTGCTAATTACAAATTACCCATTCATTTCCATGGAGCAGGAGGCCCATACGAATGAAGGTGCAATTTGCGATTAGCAATTACCTCATCGCAAATTACGAATTTTTCCGAGGGTGCAGGGGTGTCTCAAGAACACCCTGCTGCACCCCTGAAAAAGAAATTTGGGGGCATATGGCGCACATAAATTTTGAAAACATTCCTTTACCTCAAAAACGATTTTCAACTCATAATTTGAAAACACTGCCCACGGGGAAATGACTTAAAATGTCCTCAAGACACATGAAAGTCTTTTTTTAAAGCCTTTGCAACTTTTTTGGGTCACTTTTAACATGACTATGTAACTCAAACAGTCAAAATCTAAATTTACCATGCACAGGTGGGAGCATATTTACAAGGAATTTGCTCCACGGGGAAAGGTCTTTTAATTTAATATTGGAAAAATAACATCAGAGACACTGAAATGCCTTATAAAGAAGCATACACCATTATGTCCTTGTCATAAATTTTAAAAGCCTTCATTTTCCCCAAAAACGATTTTCAAGTCATAATTTAAAAACACTCCACATGGGGAAATGACTTAAAATGTCCTTAAGACACATGAATGCGTTTTTTGATTGCCTTTGCAGCATGTTTCGGTCACCTTTAACATGCCTATGTAACGCAAACATTCAAAATCTAAATTTGCCATGCACAGATGGGAGCATATTTACAAGCAATTTGCTCCACAGAGAAACTTCTTACATTGAAATGGGAAAAATAACATCAGAGACTCTCAATTGCCTTATAAAGAAGCATACACCATTATGTCCTTGTCATAAATATTAAAACCATTGCTTTTCCTCAAAAACGATTTACAAGTCATAATTTGAAAACACTCCACAGCTCCTATGCACATAAAAACCCTGTCAGTACTAATACTTCACATTTTCACCAATTACAATTTCTCAAAGAAACAAAATCTATTTGTAAAACACTTCCGACAAACCAACATTTGAAAAACACAACTTTCTTCATAATTTTCTCCTTAAAGCACACTATTTTCTATCTAAATTAAAGAAATCTTTTCTCACCTTAGCAAATACTTTGAGTTTCAAAACAGTCTCAGAAACACACCAATTTGTCTTCAGCAGAGCAAAAGGTATGCACTCCAGAGTCTGCAGCTATCAAAAGCACAGAAATTCTGTAATTCTTCACACATATCTCTCATGTCACCCAATCAAAACTCTTCCCTCACTTTTTTTCAAATCAAAACCCTTCCCCCCTCTGCCCCCTCTCTGCTTTTTCTGCATAGCAACCACCTCTTGCAAGACCTCTGGTGTTTCCAAGTTCACACAACAATGTTGCAATTGAACTCTGAACTCTCAGTGCTCCTGCATATCCAGTGCATACTTTCATTTAATGATTTTTTCTTCGCCACTCAAAATACATCTTTCAACGAACTCATCCATGCACCCTAACTTTCTGTTTTCAGCAATCAAAATCCACCAATCACTCTTACTGCTTCATTAACACAGAAGCTCCTCAGTTTTTTTCATTTTACACTCTCATTTTTTCAACTGCCATTTCATTGCCACACTTCATCTGACTGCAGGAGAACCTTCTCTCGCCATGTTTTCTGTCTGGATTGTTGGACATAGTTACATCTATTGGGCTCAGAGGTACGCTGAAAACAGGAATTTACCTAACCTCAATTTACAAGATGTGGAAATTAAGTGGTTTGGTCACAGAGGATTAAAATGTCACCAATTGATACCATTCGTGAAAACCTTTATGCATTTGCCAAAACCTGACCTGTTAATTGTGCACTGTGGAGGTAATGATTTGGGCACTTTGACTGGGGTAGGTCTGGAAATGCTTTTAAAGGACACCTTTGAGCAATTGATGGCACTTTTTCCTCAGACTGCCTTGGTATATTCAAATATATGCCAAAGACAAAAATGGAGGTGGTCGAACCAATTTTGTCCACAAATTGAGAAATCGAGGAAGCATGTAAACAAATCTGTTTCAGCTTACATGAGAGACCATGGAATGGGCTCCCTGTACAACAATAACTTGCGTTACTACATGCAAGATATCTACAGAGGAGATGGAGTTCACTTCTCAGATGAGGGCAACAGAATTTTCACTCTGAATTTAAGACTGTGCATTGGTACCTACTTATAAGTACCTAAATGTACCATAAACCCAAAAGCTCTTCTTAGAGCTACCCTACATCTGATCACTCACAATTATTATTTTAGTCTAACTTTTTTCACTAATTTTCAAGAAAGTACGCTCCCCAGAACGCTTCCCGGTTCGCGAACCGGGCGCACTCCACGCAAAAAAACTAAAAAAACGATATTTTTTTTTTTGCCCTGCGAGACCCTTTTAAAGCCTCCACATCAAACCTAGGGGGTCAGGGAGGATCTACTATGCCCCCTTATGGTCATTTGCCCCTTCGCTTTGGCCTCCTCTTGTCTCTCGATCCTACCGAGAGACAAGATGGCGGCCGCTACGGACTGTTTGGAATGTTTACAGACGCCGAAGAACCAATCAGCTTCGCAAAGCTCCGTAACGCGAAAAGTACGCGAAGCAGAGCGCTGTTACAGATATATATCTTTTTTTTACGTTAATTTCTCAAAATCCACTGGAGCACATATATTGAGACCTAGCAAAGGCACATCGGGCTACCAGTCCCTTCAATTTTGCCAAGTTTCGTGCAAATCCATTCAGCCGTTCGATTATTATTATTTTATTTTTTTTTTGCCCCGCGGGGCCCTTTTAAAACCTCCACATCAAACCTAAAGGGTCAGGGAGGATCTACTATGCCCCCTTATGGTCATTTGCCCCTTCGGTTTGGCCTCCGCTTGTCTCTCGATCCTACCGAGAGACAAGATGGCGGCCGCTACGGACTGTTTGGAATGTTTACAGACGCCGGAGAACGAATCAGCTTCGCTTCACAAAGCTCCGTACCGCGTAAAGTCCGCGAACCGGAGCGCTGCCCGGTCCGCTGTTACAGATATATATCTTTTTTTGAACGTTAATTTCTCAAAATCCACTGAAGCACATATATTGAGACCTACAAAAGGCACATCGGGCTACCAGTCCCTACAATTTTGCCAAGTTTCGTGCAAATCCATTCAGCCGTTCGGGCTAAAAGTGAGGCCAACCGCCCTATGGAAAACTCAATGTTAAAAACACGTTTTGGGACCCCCCTTTTTTCTCGGCCCCCCCTTGACGAACCCCCCCCCAAATTTTCAAGGGCTGCTCAGAAACAAAATGTGCCATTTTCCTGAAAATTTCAGCCAATTCCGTCCACAAACGCCAAAGTTATTAGACATAGAATTTTCAAAAATCCCATAGGGAAAAAATCCTAACTATATATACCTACTGGCGACCGCCAGTAGGTAATATATATATTTATATTTATGTATTTACATATATATACATACATATATATGTGTATATATATTCAGTTTCACAAAACATCAAACCATTCCGTAGTTCATTTCATGTTCAATTTATTTCCAGCATGACAAACAGTACATGGAACCAACCCAGTGCGTTTCAGCGATTGCTCGCCTTGGTCACGGGTGAATTGTGTTCTCAAACAGAACTAATACATAAAGTTTCACACACCACTTCCTCGTGTAAACATAAACAAAGGACTAAAACTCAAATCATATAAGAAGCGGCCATATTGGAACGGTGTCCCAATTGCAAGCCAAGCTCTTGTAAGATAAATCATTTCTGGAACATGCTTTAGAGGTATGTAATTTTAACAAAAAGCACATTGCGAATTTTCTATATCATTGCACTACGTGGCATGTATTGCCTCACCCAATCAGAAGTGGATAATAATTGTACAGCGTAAAACCCCAGTGGGAGAATCACCTAAATCAATCACATTCTGTAGTAATAATTGTAGGAGAGTTGGGTCTGCTATCCTGGGGTCACCCCAATTTTTTGCTTTTTTCTTCACTGGTTTATGACTTAATGTGGCTGTGGGCCTGCTAATCAGACCCACAGTCTGCTGTTCTCTCTCTAAATTAATGCCAATGCACATTAGGTGCATTATGAAATTGGAACTGGTTCACCTTATTGGCCCCTGTAACAGTGTGCCCCAGGTACCCAGGGCATAGTTGCTTCTAAGGCCTACCAGGGGCTGCAGCATGTATTATGCCACCCCTGGCCAGGCCTCCATATTTGACACAACTGGCTGATCACTCAGCTGGGGTAAGTCGGTGTAATCACCCCTTACTTAGGTATAGTATATCTATATCTAACCTAAAATGGACACATATGTTCCTATCAGCCGCTCCTATGGAAGGCCTCATCAATCCTGGGGGCAGAGTGCTTGGAAATATGTGAGATGGTGCTCTTGCATGAGCTGAGCCTATCTACAGCTTTCTGAACCACGTCCTTTAGCTGTTCCATGATACTGCCATACCATATACTCTTAAGTGCATTATGAACCTCGCGGTTAAATGCTATCTTTGGTTTGGCTTTATCAAAACATGTTGAGTAAGGTGTCATACGAATTGGAATACTACCCCCTCACCAGTTCTGGCGATGGGAGTAGCATTCCACCCTTCTAGAGGGACACGACATGTACATAACCTGAAACCCTGGTAAAGTTAAACATGAACCTCAGCATCACAAAATGGATGCTGCCACCACAGACACAAGTCTGACCTCCTGCTGCTGGGAGTCCTTCCAGCGAAGGAGGCTTGGACAAAGGGTTTCCTGCCTTGGGAGGTGCTAGCACCACCCCAGACAGGACATGCCTGGGGCACACAAGGTGTCCCTGTGCATAAGCCAGTCTAAACAGGTGCTGGGGCTTCCCAGCCCCAGTCTTGGAGCGGAGATGGACAAAGGAAAGGGGGTGTAGCCACCCCCCTTCCTGGTCCCACCCAGAGGAGAGACCTAGCAGGTAATCCGGCCCCTAGAATTGGAAAGAGTAGGAGCTGTGTCCCAAGACTTCAGATCATCCTGAACTCGACTTTAAACTAAGAAGAAAACTGGACTTCGACATTCTGCTGCACAGAAGACTGAAGAGAATCTCCCTTGTGGCCAAGGAGTGACCACCCTGTGAATACAGGCACCAACCAGCAACTCGACGTCTGCTTTTCCACCGCCTCCTGCCGGAGCCCGAGCCCAGAGCCCAACAAGACCTGGATTCCCAGACATCTCACAGTCCGATCCACAGTCCCTGAAAAGAAGAGACACGTGGATGCATCGAGAGACGTGGCACCGGCCATCTTGAAAGACCCCCGAGAAGCTGACTGCGCAGCACCCGAGGCTCCCTCAATGCTGTGCTTTGAGGTTTGAGAAGCCCTACCACCGAGCAGCATTTGCTCCGAAGATCAGCCCCCCAGCATCTTCACGATCTGCGTCGGGCCCTTTTGCACTTTGCCACTCGACGTGTCATCCCGGTCGCTAGCCCGTTGGCTGGTGGCCATCTTGGCAACAAAATCTACAATCTACACCACTGGTCTGGTTGCTTCAGACTGGCCCTCGCTCCCCTGAGAAGGAGCACTCGCTCTGACCTTGCTGGTCCGAGTAACAAGCTTTCTTCACTTCCTGCGTGGCTTGCATTAGCCAAGGCCTGTTTGCTCCAATCAAGTTGCCGACACCACCATCAGCTAGAGCCTTTGTGGGGCAGCTCGTGGTCGACTCCTGGACATCCTCGACCTCTTCGTGTCCACGTGGCTGCGGAGACAAGCTGCTCCTCTTCACCTGTTTGCACATCGCCTGGTTCCATCCTGGTTCCACGGTAGTCACTGGCTAGTGACTTTGAACATTTTCCCCTCTGCTTTCAGGTCTTCACATCTTCAGATCCATCCATGGATCATCCGGAACTCTCCTCGACGACCCGCCTGCAGCATCTTCATCTCCAGGCACCATCGACCTGCGCGACGAAACCCGACACTACTTGGCACCTGTGTACCCGCTTCCTGTGGGTGAGGTAACTCAGCAACGCCAGTGTTCCTACACTGGTACACCCCTCTAGTGCCTAGATCTAAAGTTTTGTCCTTCTAGGTCAGTGGGAAGGTTCCTAAAAGAGTAACTCTATAACTTTTACGCACCATTGACATTGCATTGGTGCATGCGTGTGCTTTAAGCGCTGCACCCGAGTCCCGCGGGCCTTTCCCGACTTCTTCACTGTTAGTCCCGAACAGCTCCAGCGATTCCCCAGGCCCTAGGCCTATTTCCTTTTCGATTAGTGGTCCTTATACCACTATTTTAGTATATGGTTTAGGTGGCCCCTAGGGCTCATCCATATTGTGCAACTTTTGTATATTTAAACTGTGTTCTGTTTTAACGCATTTGCTTCTGTGCTCATAAAGAGTATAGGGGATATTTGTAGTAAATAAATATATATATTTTCAATATATATCTGTGTGGTGTCCTTTCATTTGGTATTCAAGGGGATTGTGTATGGTAAAACAGCTTGCTTCACATGCCTTTACAGAGTTTATCCTAAGACTGCTTTGTCCATGCTACCACTAGGATAGCTGGTCTATAAGGTTGACTTACAACCAATCATCATAAGGGTTGCTTGGCATGGTACAAGGTGATCACTAGATAATAATAACAATAATGTCCGTTCTTATCGCTGGATTGGAGTGCATAAGCGCAAGGTTTGGGGCGTTTTGTGAAACAGAATACATTTGGCAGGGAACCCTCTGACCCTGCATGGCACCGCAGTCTATGTGTCCCGGTCCCATTGGAGGAAGTAAAACGGATGTGTATATATATATGTATATTACCTACTGGCAGTCGCCAGTAGGTAGTTATAGTTAGGACCTAGTTTCCATAGGAAATCCGCCACATTCTATTGGGAATAACTTTGGCGCCGGTGGACCAAATTTCTCAAATTAGGTGGCCAGCTCCGCTCCGCTCCTTCCCTGAAAATTTGGAGGGGATTCGTTAAGCGGGGGCCGAGATAAAAGGGGGGTCCCAAAACGTGTTTTCCCCATGTTAATTTCCATAGGGCGGTTGGACTCACTTTTAGGCCGAACGGCTGAATGGATTCCCACCAAACTTGGCAAATTGTAGGGACTGCTAGCCCGATGTGCCTTTGCTATGTCTCAAGATATGTGCTCCAGAGGATTTTGAGTAATTTAGGTTCAAAAAAATATATATATCTATAAGCGCGCCCCGGTACGCGCACCGAGGAGCGCACCCGGCGCGTAACGCGAGTTCGCACGCGGAAAGCTGATTGGCTCTCGGGTGTCTGTCAACATTCCAAACAGTCCGGAGCGACCGCCATCTTGTGTCTCGGTAGGATCGAGACACAAGAGGTGGCAAAAACAAAGGGGGAAATGACCATAAGGGGGCAGGGTAGAACCCCCCTGTCCCCCTAGGTTTGATGTGGGGGCCATAAAAGGGCCCCGCGGGGCAAAAAAAAAAAAAGAAACATTTCGATTTTCGGCGGGGGGAGCGCCCGGTACGTGCACCGGGGAGCGTACCGGTACGCGTACCCTGGAGAAAAAAGAATGACAGAGTTTTTTAAAAATGTTTTTTTTTTTATAAATTAGAGGTAGTTCTAAAAAGAACTGTTTTTTTATTCTTTTTGTTGTTTTATATTTTCTCATTGTTTTTTTTAACATTTTTTACTTTTTTGGGCTTTTCTGAACAGTTTTATATTTTTTTGTATTTTTTATGGGGAGAAGCAAAAAACAGGGAATTGAAAATGGCTCAACTGGAGCACAAAAAAAATCTGGAAAAATTAAGGTTTCCTCGGGCATTTGTGGTTATCAATAGCAACATTGATTAGTGTAATGCTCTGCTGACCATAACTAATTGTTTTGTTACAATATATACAAACAATTTTGTATCCCCCAAACTTTGTTTGTATATTTGGAATCATCTCACTTGCCTCTGGACCCGATGGAGTGGGTTCTTTGGTTGTTGAGGTTCTGGATGATGATTGGGGTAGGTTTCTGCAGAGTTCTCTCACCTCTGCTGCAGAATAGTTATTAGGGTGCAAACGCTGCATGTGCCGAATCATAGTATGACCATGTCATGAGTGATGTAATATGTGACGTCATCAGCAGTGCATTGCACGCGCAAGTTATAGTGAGTCCAACTAACTATAACGTGGGAATTTCATTCGTTTTATGCGAGTAACATTTCCAGCTAACTATAACTGGTGTCAAATCTATGGTTTTTTCAGTGAATTTAATAGGTTTTTTAAATGCTAATTCCTAACTATAACTGGTGTGAAACCTATGGTTTTTTCAGTGAATATATATATATATATATATACATATATATACATAATCACGCTTTTGTTTATTTGGTGTAAATCTGTTCAGTAGTTTTTGAGAAATATCGAAATTTACAGATATCGATATTTGGGAATTCTGCCATCTGATTGGCTGACGAGTTACGAGCATGAGCTTGCTGCTTATTGTCTGCGAGCGGTGCAAGCAGTTGCAACTAGGAAGTGTTGAACGCCATTTTGTGATTCTGTTAAAGTGAGTGAGGGGAAAAAAGGGCGAAAAATGTGGGGTGTTTCTGGTGTGCTATAGAGCGGGTGCGAAGCGAAGTATTCACTCCTACCGGTGTGAATGTTGTGGGTTACGGAAATTAAGTGAGGTATTGCCTAGAGTCTGTTCCTGGTAAGGTGAGCTGGTGCAGGACTCTGGGATTAAAGCATGAGCCCAAACTGTGTGTTTTATGCTGTGAAGTCATGTGCTGTGGCCGCTGCGCTATACTTGTGGAAGTAGTGTCAGCCTGTGTTTATACACACTAGGACAAACTATTGACCCGTACTGGTGTGAAAGTCCTGGGTACAGAAAATATGTGATGTATTGTCTAGTGTCTAATGGAGCTAGGAAGTGTTGCCTGCCCATTTGTGATTCCGTTGAAGCAAGTAAGGGGAAAAAAGGGATAAAAAAGGAGGAAAAAGGAGGGTAGGAGCACTGTAACTTCAGTGTGGTGTGCTATACTTGGGGTGCGGAGTGAACTACTCATACCTACCAGTCTGAAAGTGCGAGGTTATGAAAATTAAGTGATGTATTGCCTAGAGTCTGATGCTGCTAAGGTGAGCTGGTGCGGGTCTCGGGGATTAAAGGGTGAGCCCAAATTGTGTGTCTTATGCTATGAAGTCATGTGTCTTGGCCATTGCACTACAGCTGTGGAAGTAGTGTCAGCATGTGTTTATAACTACTAGGATGAACAACTGACCCGTACTGGTCTAAAAGTCCTGGGGTACGGAAAAGATGTGAGGTAGTGTGTAGTCTCATGCTTCTAAGCTGAGCTGCTGCCGGACTCGGGGATGAAAGCGTGAGCCCAAACAGTGTGACATATGTTGTGAAGTCATGTGCTCTGGCCACTGTGCCACATCTTTCCAAGTAGATTCAGCATGTAGTTATTGCTACTGGGAGGAACTTTAGTTTCGAACATTATAACTTGTTTATAGTGCATAGGAGGTGTTTTATAGGGAGTGCGCAGGTCAATTTGTGCATATGAAATGAATTTGGTATTTGGAAAGTGGAAAGCACTGACTCCTACGGGTCTGATGGCACTGGGGTCGTATGCTGAGGAGCTGCTGGAGTTAGGGATAAAGCTGATGAACTACTGACCCCTATTGTAAACTTTTAACCTGCACATGCCATTAAATGTTCGATAAAATGTTGCAAAAGTATATTGTTAGGTTACAAAAAAAATTTATGAACTTTTAACCTGCAGGTGTCTTAGAATGTTCCAGAAAGTGTGGTGATAAAATAGGTTGAACTTGTGACCTGTATGTGGCGCGGAATATTAAGTAGCTTTTTGTATGGAAAATTCAAAATTAAACAATGGAGATAAGTTTTGGAATGTCATTGAAGGAATTAAGTATTTTGATGTGTTCTTTACATGTATTTATGTGTGGAGCAACACAGAGATTGCGCCATTCCTGCTTCCATTCTTGATGAAATCGGTGCTTTACGTTTACTATGTGACAAAGAAAGAATTGTATGCATGTGTGACATTTGAAATCTGGATAACAACTATAAAGGTGAGTTAGAAATGAACAAGGTGTGTTTTGTGTTCTGTAGTAGTGATTAAGTATTTGAGGTGATGTCTTTACTTTTGGAAGTATTTTTTATTTCAAAGTAATATAGTGTTAGTAAAGTGTGATGTTTGATATTGGTTATAAAATATGGATAACATTTGAGCTGTTGTTAAGTAAATAATGTTTAAGATTCTTTTACAAAGAAGGGTAGTTTGTCATCTTTATAGGACTGTATGATTTTAAAAATGAGGTACAGCGTTAATTTGGGCTTGTAATGTATTCGGGGAGATAAACAAAATGTCGCACGTTTGCAAATTATACTTTTAGTGGAAATTGTAGGGTGAGGGGGTGGTGGTAGGGGATGTATGTGTTATTAAGTTAAAAGCGATAAAACGAAACCTAGAAACGTTATGTGGGTAGGTTGTGGTCTGATTTTTAACACTGAGAGGTAGATTTGAATGTAAGTCAAGGTAGGTTGTTGTACTGTGGGGCCGTCTACAGTCTTTGGAGGTTTCCATGGAGAGGAGATGGAGGTAGGAAAGGTGATACGTTCCTTTTATATGTACGCATAGTTTGAATGATGTGATCCTAGGTTGAGATATAATATGAACATTATTTCTGGTTTGCATTTGGGTATAGTTAACAGTTTTTGTAGTTTCTTACTAGTGATTATTGAAAAGGTAGATGTACTAAAATAGATGGTAGTAAACATATTAGTTATTGTCTGTTCTTATGGCATAGAAGTGGTTGGGGAGTGCTTCTTTAGAAGAGATATTTTATAAATGTGTGAGAGGTAGAAAATAAATGAAAATGTGCGGTAGATTTTCTGTATGACTTTATTGACATTAGAGAACTACATGTGATTTTAAGAGATACTATTTGTTAGGCTGTGTCACTGTGCTGGATATATGTAGGTGTTGAAGTGGTCCAGGTTTTTCCGATGCTGAGCTTCACTATCCTTTTTGAGACGCTTGTCAATTTGTTCATTCCATTTAATATCTTTAATATAGATACAGTAAAGGGACAGTATATCAAAAGTTTGGGAATAAGAACTTTGTTTACTCTCCCCATCCCCTGCTATACACTCTACAGAGTATTTAAACGACTTTTGTAACATATTGATGTCTAGCTAGTAAAGGTGGTGTAGTTCAACTGTGCCCATTTATAAACCATGCTATGGGATGGTTTATGTTTTACCCTCCAATTTAGATGTTTGAATACTTTTTGCTGATATGTGTTCCGACTGACACTGTTAAAATTAACATTGTATATGGGTATAGTGGCGCTACTGGGAATGGTGGGGGTTTCTGTTTGATTTCCTACAGTTAACCAAGAGTGGGGTGGGTGTGGGGGAGTTAGTTATGTTGCTGATTGAAACACAGAATATAGTAACGTGCAGATGTGGAGCTACTAAAGGTGATGTAGTACCACTGGGAGCACTTATAGAGCACCCTATGGCATGGTATATGTTTTACCCGCAAATTTGCATGTTTTAATACGTTTTGCTGATGAGCGTTTCGGGAGACATCTGTTGAAATTATGCCTCTGTATGGCTATAGTGGCTCTTCTATGTTTGCTTGGGCTCTTTATTTTATTGCGTAAAGTTAAGCAGGGGGCAGATGTTGAGGTGGTGTAGTGGTACTGTGACTATTAATAAACCATCTTATGGTATGGTGTATGTTTGAGTTGCAAAATTGCAGGTTTTATTAGCTTCTGCTGATGACATTAAGTCTATGTATGGCTCTAGTGGCGGTAATGGGAGTGCTGGGGCTCTTGTTTAATTTGATAAGGTTAAGCATGGGTGGGGGTGGGGGAGGTGCGTATGTTGCTGATTATAAGACGGACATTTGTAATGTGGGCATGTGTAGTCAGTAAAGGTAATGTATTCTCACTGGGCCCATGCTATGAGATGGTGTATGTTTTCCCGCCAATTTGCATGTTTGATTACTTTTTGTTGATAAGTTGATTTGCATGATTTAATATGCCTTGCTCATGAGCGTTCCAGCAGAAAGGTGTTGAAATTAAGTTCCTGTATTGCTATAGTGTGTCTACTAGGTTTGGTGTGGCTCTTTCTTTGATTTTGTAAAGTTAAGGAAGGATGGGGAAGAGGGTGGTGCAGTGTCAGTGTGCCCATTTATGAATCGCTTTATAGTATGGTATACGTTTTTCTGGCATATTCCCATGTATTAATACCTTTTGGTCATGATTACACATCATTTCTGTGGATAAGAAATCTTTGTGCTGATAGACACTCTTGTACTGTGGTAGAAGGCTGATAGCGTTGATGGAAAATTATGAAACTTGGTGCCGTTGTAGATTTCATTGGAAGCTTACACTGTTTCTTTGTTACTGTGGTGTAGTTAGGGTTAGAAGTGGGAGAAAAAAGTGGATGTGCTCTAAAAGGGGGGGTGGGAAAGCTCTTAAAGGGGTGTGGGCTATGCAAGTTGGGCCGTGGTCTTAATCAAGATAAGTATCATTGTGTGCTTTAGAAAATACTTTTCAATTTCCTACGTTTGGAAAAAAAATGATTTAAAGGATTTCCCTTTCTTCTACAATGTGGGTAACCTAGCGTGATGTCTCCAGTTCTCAGTAATGAGCAAAATAAGCATGCGTACATCGATGTGCATGCTCTCACTGCAGTGCAATAAAACAATTTTTACTATGTTTGCGAGGGCCAAAAATAGAGCCTGATAGAACTTGTTTGGTGGCTCCCTAAAAATAAGTGCCCGTGCTCAGTCCCGGCCCAATGAAGCCCACCATCCATCCATCCTAAGCACTGCGCCATCCAACCATCTTTTAATTGATGCATATATTCCTACTTATATACATACATACATCTGTTCCTGCACTTATCTTAAAGCATCTATTAGCCCACTCGCCTATTGTAAGCACTGTGTCATTCATGCAGCCATATGCCTATATATCCATAGATACATCTGTCCCAGAACCAATCCTAAGCATCTATCAGCCCACCCGTCTATCATAACTACTGGTCCCTGCATTCATTCATCCTTCCATCCATCCATACATTGATACATCCATCTATTTATCTATGCATTGATGCATCTGGCCATGCATCCACTCGCCCTTTATTCAGCTATACGTTCTTATTTCCATGCTTCGTCCGCCCCCGATCCTAAAAACTACGTATTATACTCATCCACCTAGTAGAAAAGGCTTTCTAAAAGTATTGACAGGTAGATTTTTTAATAAAGAATAACAAAGCTTTGAGTTGCTCTTTGTGGAGCATACTTCACTACCCTTCTCTGGTGGGTTTTTAAACAAAGGAACATATAGCGAAAGAAAGGTAAAGGAGCTTTTAAGTCTAAGACATTAATTTAGAAACATAACATTTTGTCGAGTCGTACATAGGTACACTGTTTCAAAGTGGCCGTGACTGACAGATACTGAATACCTGTACTTCTTACATTTGAGAAAATATACCAGAGAGCTAATTTGGGGTGGTGAGAACCTTGAGTTCTATATTTCCATGTGAAGCACAGTATAGGATTATAAAAGTAATTTGAAAGCTTTTATATTCGTATCAAAGAGGAGGTGTGAGAACTAAATGAGGCAGGCAAATTGTGTATTTTCGTAGCACTAAAACAAGAGAGTTTGTAAGGTCAGAGCAGGTTTGTGCTGGAGTTGCCTGCTTGTGGTCGTTTCCAGAGGTGCAACCAGAGCAAAATTTCGGGGAAGCCTAATGCTTTCAGCAATAGGCAGAGTGGGGATGTAGGGGTTGTAAAAAGGGGTGAAAAAGAACAGTCTTCTTTACCACGAAATGATCTTTTGAACACCTGTGAAGTACACAAAAGACATCACACACTTTAACTTCTGACATCCTTAAACATAGAATCAAGACCCGGTTTCACTGTTCGGACCTGCTGTACCGTGGTGTACGATTCTATGATTGAGGATGGTAGAAGTTAAAGTCTGTGATTATTTCTATGTACGACCTCCGACCAGGTTCAAGAAACTCTAGGTCCCAACAGTGGACCTGTGTCTTGATCCCACAATGGAAGATGTTCGATATTAGATGTTTAGTTTTCATAGACCTCCCTCTGTTGAGGTGCATCACACTCTGTGTTTCCGTAGCTAAATGCTGTCCAGGATTATTGGGCTTGGTTGAGTTAGTCGCTGGACTACACTGCGGTACAGCAGGTCCGAACACTGAAACGGGGTCTTGATTCTATGATTGAGGATGTCAGAAGTTGAAGTCTGTGTTTATTTCTGTGTACCACCTACGACCAGATGCAACCAGCACTAGCTCTCAACAGTGGAACGATGTCTTGTTTCCAGAATGGCAGATGTCCGATATTACTTGTTGATTGGTTTTCATGGAACTCCCTCCGTTGAGGTGCATCAAACACTATGCTTGCATAGCTAACTGTTGCACAGGATTATTGTGCCTGGTTAATACCAGTCGGTGGAGTACACCGCTGTTCAGCTGGTCCAAACAGTGAAACGGGGACTTGATTCTATGATTAAGTGTTGGACTTGGCCCTTCTGGCAGGTTCACCCCTAAACTTTTTGTTTTTAATGGTGACCTGGTGATGGTGATTTTTGGGTTCTGCGCACTTTCACTGTGTCCCAGTGGAAAGTGAGTGCATGTGGTGAGATAGGCCTGCCCTCCCATAGGAATGCATGGGGAATGTATGTGTCCCTGGTAGTTCCTGATGCGTGGGGTGTACAGGCTCGAGTCTGGTATGTGCGGACTCGTGCGATTGAATGCTGCGAAATGATGTATGCGGCATGAATGTGTCTAATGTGGAAATGCCACTTCTAGACGTGTGCCTGTGTGTGCAGTATGTATGCTGGCACATGATTGGCTGAAGCTGGTTGGGGAGCTTGGCTCCAGGAGTCTGTGTGGGTCGGCCCCGGTGGTGAATGGAGAGATTAGCATGCTGATGTGAAGGAGGGGCTGCACCTGTGTCCTGAGTAAGCCTGGGCTTTTCCCACACAATGCTGGCTCCACCCCCGTGGTGCGACTGATGACACTAGCCTGCCTGGTGAATGGAAAGGTTGGCTGAGGTAAACACAGTGCTCCAAAACGAGCTGCGACTGGTTCTCCCCCCACCCTGTACCTGAAGACAAAGGGAAAAGGTGTATAAAAGAGGGGCTGTGGCCCCATGAAAATGTTCTTGTTTCTGACTTGAATCCTGCCAGGGGCGTGCTGCTGCTTGGTCTCAGGGGAAGTCTTGCCTCCCTGAGCCCTGCCCAGCCCCTGGATACCTGATGGACTTTCCTTCCCTGGTAGCTGCTGAGCTCCACCTTAGGTCCTGGACTATTGAGGTCCTGGACCCCTGAAGGACTTTGCTGGACTGTGGACTTCCCTAAGCGCCTGGGAGCGCTTGTTCTTTGTCCTAGCGCTGTGGAGCGCTGTGTCCTGCCATTTGCGCTTGGGAGCGCTGATTCATTGTCCTTCTAGCGCTTCAAAGCGCTTTATTCCTCATTAGCGCTGAGGGAGCGCTTTTATGCCCACAGCCGGTGCCCACCCGGCATTTGCCACTTGGTTTTATTATTTAATTAGCGAGGGAGCCCACCCCTCATTAAGCCGAGAAAATCACCGCCGCAGCCCGGAGGAAACACCGGAAGAAGATGTCCGGCCCTCCGCCTGGTTGTGGGCGGGGCCGGGAGGACGTGTCTTCCGCTTCCCTCTGCCTGGGGGAAGCCATTGCCTGCTTTGCCGGTCTCCCGTGCCCAGAGGGAGACCGGAGATGCTGCCCGCCTGGCGGGAGAAGAGAAGCCAAGTCTGCCCGCAGCCCGGGGCTCCCACGAGCTGGAGAGAGCCCCGGGGCCACCAGAAAGGATGAGCCACCGAGGCGCGGTCCTGAGATGGGGGACCGGGAAAATAGAGGCACTGCCGGGCAGGGCTCCCAGGGATTGGGAGAACCCCGCTGCCGCCGCCAGACCCGGTGAGTGCATGGCAGGAGAGGAGGGGCATCGGGGCACATTGCCGGTGCCCGCCCCTCCCCTACGAGTATCCTTTTGCAGAGAGGCCCGTGAGGCCTCCAGTAATGCCGAGTCCCCCGAGAGGGACTCCACATACCCCCACCATTGTCTTCCGAGCCTGAGAGGCTCCCCCGGTGCCCCAGTGGTCTCGAGTCCCCCGGGAGGGACTCCGATGAAAGCGCCACATTTGTTTTAAGAGCCCGAGAGAGGTTCAGGGGGCATTTTGTTATTACGAGCCCCGAGAGGCTCTGGAGGGGCACATTGGAGACGAGCCCGTGAGGCTCACAGCGGCATAGTTGGTTTTACGAGCCTGAGAGGCTCTGGAGTGCCGCATTTGTTTCTCGAGCCCTGAGAGTGTGATGTATTCCTTTAGGTTCTGTATCGATCCCCCTATTCCTGACCCTATTCTGGTTAACAAGTTAACTAGCAGCCAGCCCATGATGCTGAAAACCCCCATGATGCAGGAACCGTTATCTGAGAAAGCCACACTACGGCACAGGAACGTGTTATCTGATTAGGTCATAACGCTTGCCATCTAATTAGACAAGCGATATTCCTCCAGCCCCTGATAAGGCATACGGAGTTCTCAAAACAAATCAAACCTATGTCAACCTGGGAAAAACCCTGCGGCCATTGTTTTGATTTCTTCGAGAACTTCAGCAAAAGAATCTGCTAACGACCAAGTCGCATGACATCCTTATTGACGTATCTATGTCCATCCTTACGTCAATCTCGGCACCTTAAAGGTATAAATATTACCGATATTGCCCTATGCAAACACACGCGGTGGTGACGAGATCGGAGCAGCCAGACTTGCCGAAGCCCAGAGCAGAGCAGACCCCGCTGGCGCAGCCCCGCCTTCCTGACGCGCTGAGAACGACACGCTGCTTTCTCCTGCCGAGAAATCCAGCTCCGGCGCTTCCGGGTAGCCCTCGCAGGCAGCCTGGAATATCGAGACCAGAGACGAGAGATACCATCCCTCATTCATCCTAGATTCCAGGTACAGAACTGAATAACCCCTCACAGAGAATTCCTTAGTCAGTCACTTGGCAAAACAAACTTAACTTAAAACTGTAACTTTCTATTCCCGCCCACGTATTAGGCTTAGGTCAGGTACACGGGGTAGGCGTAGTTAGAAACACCAGTTGAGTACGATTAGTCAAATGTATATATGTATGTATCTATTTTATTCATTTTAAACCTTCATATGGCTTAGAAACCATATCAATGTTTTTACAGTATTATTTTATACTTCTGCTTTTAATGTATGCACTTTACTTAACCATAAGTATTGCAATAATATCGATCCATTTCTATTGTATGAGAAAAGAGACTGATCAATAAATAACATCTTTTATTGAACACGCCCGTCTCTTCCTTTTCTCTACAATCTGGTGAGACTAAGAATGCACGTACTGACTGAGTAAAATAAGTCGTCTTTTGTTTTCACACGACTCTAGAGATACACTCTTGATTAGGGGAGAGCAAAGTTGTCATGTTCTATGGTTGTCAGAAACTAAATCCCTTCTTGTCTATCCAGGGAGGTTCAACTCCTCCTTGCCTATTCGAGAAAGTTTCTAGTGAACTCTGAGCTAGCTGGCAAACCCAAAACTTTAAGTCTAATATCGACAGTAGTAGACCTAGTTAACGTCTGGTCTAGGCCTATACTATTGAAGGTATTATTCCAATGCGCAGAGCCTATTGGGATAATAGGAACTACACTACATGGCGCCCAACGTGTTTGGAAGGGCTATAAAACTAACGTAAGACATTTAGAGTAACTCAGTCGTGCTTTTTCACTCAGACCCCTTTTCCCCATAATACTCCAAAGACGTCTGGAGTGGGCGAAAGGTTATATCCGCCAGACCTCGCAGGAGGGAACTCCTATGTATGGTTCTTGGTTTAGTCAACGTTGAAGGATACACTGTTCCAAAATATTGTGCATCTAATCTTTGTTTCCATAAGAAACCTGATCTGCAAACAAAAGAAATAACCTTCCTGTCGTTAAAATGTCAGACAGTGATGATGAAAGAGAGGCAGTTAGAATAGCAACTCAACTCGCAGCAGCTGATACTGCTATGCAAGACGCAGACCAGGATATAATACTCATCCCGGTCATCAAAAGGAAATCTATAACTTTAAAACTTATAGAAAATGGACTGACACCTAGAGGTGGCACAGTCATATTCGTAATTGAGGCACACGAATATCGGCAGACAGAGGTATTCTACACATGGATAAATTTTCCAGCAGCAAATGCTGTAACAAAGTACTTCCACTATTACAAAATAGAGGAACCTCCTGATATTTACACTCTTTTCGAGGAGGTGGAAGTACCACTTAAATTTCAAGAGCATCTGCTCTTATTTAATGGCGCCCTAAAACATAACAATCACATCACCAGGCTCGGTCCCTTAGGTAGACCAGGAGCAACGTGGCCGGTCCTAGCCGGATACACACCACATCCAGACATCGAAAGAATGCCTGCACCAGAGCTTTTAACACAGCTAAAACAATTAATAAAAGTACATAGACAATTAGTCCAATATGTGATGCGGACCTCAACAATACAACCAGCAATTAAAATTCCACAGCTGACCCCTCACCAGGGGAACACAAATAAAATTACACCACAGAACATACAGTCCTGCCTAGGTAAAGTACCGGCTAAACGGGAACAAATACCATTCTGGCTAGCACAAAAAATCACCTAAATAGAGGCGGTGTTTCCAGACACCACCCCGTTAGAAAAACACAGGATTCTGACTATCTGTCTTCCAATGGGAATCGCACCATACGTGGAGGACTGCGACACTTGGGGTACAGTCTTTGCTTCCATCTACACAAAAACGCACGGTGTTCCATCCATTTCGGTAATACCAGATGTGCTAAAACAAATTCAAGACGAATACGGTCCAGAACCTGCCTTAATTCTTGGTATGAAATTACTAAAAGACTTCAAGCAGGTCTCGGCTACATTATTAGCCAACATAAAGGGAGAAGCAGCAAACGTGGCGATCCGCCAGAGGTTAAAGGAGACAGATATAGCAGACCAACCAGCTGAAATTGCCAGAATTATAGAAAAATCCTATGAGGAACTAGGTAGAGATAGTTTAGGTGAAATACCAGTAAAACCACAACTGATTGAAAGTCCCGAAAAAATATTTTTTAATAATAATTCAACATCACAAAAAAAGAGCTGGGATGGAAACAAACAATCCAATTCTAAAGAAAAGAAATTCCAGTCCAGAGGAAGGTCTCCTAGGCGGAGAGAAAAATCTCCTAACCAAAGACACAGGTCACCCCAAAGTGACCCCTCTGGGAAAAGATATAACCTTAGAAATAGGGATAATATAAAAAAGCCTGAAAGATATCAAGACATTGATACGCGTCCCTCTCAATCTTTTCAGACTTCCTCGCAGAAATCGGAAAGAAGAGGACGATCAGAACAAAGAGAAGAGCACGCCAAGTCCAAAGAGAAGGAACCTGCTCATCTAAAAAAGAAATTACAATTTCCAAAAAAGAAGGTAGCCAGCATTAAAATAGTTAACAATGCCGAGAATACTGAGGACACAACTGAAAAACGGAAAATGGGCTCAGACAGTGCTAGACAGCGCAGCAGAAGTGAGCATAGCTCGCAAAGTCCTTATGAATCATCTGGAGACAGTGGACACGAATGAATATCTTCAAGTGGAAACTGCAGACACCAGAGTTAGCAAACCTCACAAAATATATGAAATAACTTTACGTATAGAAGGGGATAAGACTAGAAAAATAAGGGGACTATTTTGGGATAATCTCTCCAAGGGCTATGACATCCTTCTAGCTGAAAAAGACTGGCCACCAGAGTTTGTCAGGGATTGCCCTCATGGCGAAGAAATAATTATGCCGGCCTTCTCAAATCATATCCCAATTCATAAAAAATACACACTTGCCAGAAAGTGGGCAGTAGCTCAAGCTCCTGCTTTATATAAAAATCATGTAGGATGGGATGAGGACTCTCCTCCTCACAAAATCCAGTTAAAATCACAACCTACTGCACAAAGGCAGTACCCAATTAAGCAAGAAGCTAAAAAACAGGTAAAAGAAATCCTAGATCAGCTAGAATACCAGGGGGTGATTGAAACTTGCACCTCACAAATGAACAACCCTTTGTTTCCGGTCTCCAAACCAGACAATTCATACCGTCTAGTTTTGGATTACCGACACCTTAACTCATGTTGCAAAACTTTTGCAGTGCAAAACTCGCATAGTGCTGCACTAATGAATAACATAGTGCGCAAAAAATACAAAACAACATTAGACATCTCTAATGGATTCTTTTGTCAAAACATAGCACCAGAGAGCAGATATTTGTCTGCGTTCTCAATAAATGGCACTCAAAAACAATTCTGTCGGTTAGCCCAGGGGTACAAGAACAGCCCGGGAGTATTCTCAGCGAGAGTAACAGAATTACTACAAACATATGATGACGAAGCATTATCTTATGTCGATGACATTTATTTAACAGATGATGACTTGGATACTCACTTGAAAAGAGTGAACACCATAATACTTGGGTTCGCAGCAGAGGGTTACAAATTCAACTTTAAAAAATCCAGAATTGCCCATCTGACAGTCCTGTTCTTAGGATATGAATTATCAAGTGAAGGCAAAAGCCTGGCTGACAATTTCCTAGAGAAATGTGCCGTACTCCAAGAACCTAGAACACTAAAAAACCTACAGTCAATTATAGGCTTCCTAAATTTCGGAAGAACATACATTGCAAATTACGCAGAAAGGGTCAAACCCCTTTATGATCTAATAAAACCAGATTTTAAAAGAACTAATTGGACTCAAATACACACAGAAATTCTGAGATCTTTACAAACAGACATGTTAATTAAAACAAAATTAGAAACACGTGATAACACACGCAATCTTGTGATTCGAGTCATCCCAGGAAGATGCGGATTCACATACCTGACCTCTAATGAGGGAGAAAAGGTACCAATTGCATTCAAGTCACACTTGTACACAGAAGCTGAAAAGAGGTTCAGCATTACAGAAAACATTGTTCATGCAGTTCAAACCGCATTAGCGAAAGAAAAAGATAAAGCTGACGGTAGACATATCAGAGTCGGAACAGCAGAATCAGCCTTTGAGGCATTAACAACACCATGTAATTTACCAACCACAGCATTGAATCCAAAGTGGATACAATGGGTGAATTCAATCACAACGGACAAAGTATACTACTACTTTGATCCAGAACTAAAGGAATTAAAAAATCTAGAATATGAAAGAACATTCCCTCTGCCAATCGACATTCTGCCCTTACGACAGTACGCCTGTGTAATCTATACAGACGGACATGCTCAACCCTCCGTTTGGGGAGAACAAGCATACAACCCCACATGTGAGATTACAAAAGAAGTGTGGCGCGGAGGTAAACTAAGACCTCTATTAACAAAAACACACTCAGTAGAAACTAATTCAGAACAACAAACTGAAATATTAGCATTAAAAATGGCGCTAGATAATGCGGATCGCGAATTCCCGACACTTATAGTGTCCGATTCATATTACTGCGTCAAATCATATAACAAGGATTTGCAGATATGGATTCAAAACGGTTACAAAGATGACACAGATGCAACAATAAAGCAGAAACTGCTTTGGGAACAAATAGTTCTGTTACAAAGAGAACTACCAAAGACTCACGTGATACACTCACTGAGTCATCAGCGTGATGGCGTTCACGTTGCAGGGAATTCATTGGCTGAGACAGCCACAGCGGTAGCAACTAAATCGGCTTCCGTAGCTCGAAAAAAGCATACAGTGAAGTACATTGACGGAGAAACAGTGCTGGCGGTGAAAACGTCATCAAAAGGCGACTGCTCAGCGCTACCGATCAATTATCCACTCAATTATACATACATAATCGATGCAAACTCCGTCCCTTTTGCTCGAATCCCTGGAGTGGGGGATAGAGTGATTCCAAACATAGACAGGAGAACTTTGTTAATTGTAGACGCACACATAGGCGAGGGTCTCAGACACCTCAAACTAAAAGATTCTCTGGAAGAATTACAATCAATGTACTGGTGGCAAGGCATGAGCCTGCAGCATGACATTTTTGTAAAAAAATGCCCGGACTGCAACAGAGATCGCAGTGGCGAGAGAAACGGTACACTACCGTGGCGTTGCACTCCAGAAAAAATCAACAGTAAAAAGCAAAGAGTCCGATTAACATATACAGGCTAGTTTCCACTTATAATGTAGATCCTCAGCACTCGGCTGACGTCTGGACTGTTATACAAAGATTTGCGAGTCTAAATGGCATATACGCTAGGAACATGCTACGTTTGACCAATGTTTTCACTTTAGCCCTCAAGCTTGTGGGAAAGCTCGGCCAAATGAGCATAGCATAGCGGGATTCTTCTCACTTCCTTCCTGAGGGATACGGGATGGTGTAAAGAAAAAACCAAGGCAGAAAGCAATCTATAACGGAAAGGTATTAGGTTCGGGAGCTGGGTGGGTCAAACATCTAATAAGTGTCCAACGTAGTCTAAATAACCTGCCAAGAAATTCTCTGAAGGGATTCAGTCCGTACAAATTATTATTTGGAACTAGGATGTTAATCTCTGACCTTGACAGTCAGACTTCAGTGGTGAAGGAAAAAAGCTTTGATATCAAAGATCGTTTGGCTATTTTGCAGGACTTAAACGAAACAAGAAAAGACCTGAGCAACATAAAGTTGAAACAACAGCCAACAACCACTGAAGAACCACCACCTGTCCCAGCAAGACCTGTCTGGATTCCAAAAGTCGGGGATCTAGTCAGAGAAAAGATCGCGGTAAAGAAGGAATTTGGGCCTTCTTACAGAAAAGCAGTTCCTTTCTTGTCTATCAACGGGACAAGATCAGTTGTACTACCGCCGCTTGCTGGTAAAAAGGAGAACCGAGTTGTATCCATCGACCTGGTAAAACCACAATCATGTGGCCGATAACAAACAGTAGGCCAAGTGGACTCCCGATAAGTAGTAGAACACCAAGATTTGCTACAAACACAGAGGTTCAATCTAAGAGGCTAATCACATTCGAAACGCCTACACAAGAACAACAAGGACTATGCAACAATGCAATGGAACTTAGACCTCTGAAAACCCAAATAAAAACATTTAGCAGAGACACACCAACCTACAATGAAGTAACAAACGAATATGCAAGAAACAATAATCCTGAAGCAATTGGAACAATTGACAGAACTGCATCCGGCTACTTCATAAACTTCGATGATTCCTCTGAAGACCTAAGTGAATCAAAAGCACATCCATCAACAAAAACCTTTAAAGATAAAGTTAAAGTACTTTTGAAACAACTGAAAGAAACATATCTGATTTCTCCATGGATCGAATTTTGGGTGGGTTTTGGTGCATTTATCCTCATACTTTGGCTCATCATGGTACTAACTTTGGGACGCTTCATTGAGGGAAAATATGCCAAAATGGACACAGCGAGTAAGAAAATCAACTTGATCCTCAAACCACACACATCTTCACACGTCGAGAAAAGAGAACCTTCTTCAGTCAACTTCACAGCCAATCCTATACCGGGTGGGGTAGCATGGGACAACACTGACTACGAAATCTATGGTCCGGTTGAAATCCTGAAATATCCACACCAAATTAAGATCTCATTGAGTGACTTCGTAAAACCAATCTCATTTGCTGATGATTGGGACTTCGAAAGTATAAATAATATGATGTCTGACCTAGTAATGTCTGCTAAATTTACCAAACATGATTATTTGCAGGGTTCTACAAATTATGATAGTATGTACTGTTATAACCACTATGGTAACCATTTTTTACATAGATCTGCACAACCTAGAAATGTTTTAAATTATAATCAATGGGAACATTGTGCAACCCCTCCAAAAGGAAGCTCAAGAACCTTTTATGACAAATATCCATATTTTCAGGTTTTAACACAAGTAATGCTGAAACATTTTATTTCAAATTGTCAAATAAGACAGGGACAAAGACCATGATAACAAACACGAAATTGATATATTCAGACTCATTCTTTGAACAAATGAATACTTTTGGTTTTGATTATTGGGACAAACATGTTGAAGTAAAAAGTGTTTGGGGTACGAAAGAATGGCAAGTACAAGGTAGAGAATCTTTGTTTAGAGCCTGCATGATCCCAGAACAAATTATATTTTTAAATGACACTGTTCAACAAACCACCTGTCTTGGCCTAGCCAAAATCAAAGACTTAAATAAACCGTCTATTCCAAAACCAACAATGTACAGCAATAACTCTACAGATGAGGAGATAGACGTAAATTATGTATTAAACCAGAACAGAACACATCCTGATTGGAAACAGTGGTTGATCTGGCCCACAGATACCAATAACTGTCAAGACAGATTCCTGAACAAAACACAGGGGTTCAAATTGACCAGGCCAGACCCTAGATATTCCCAAAGACAACACCCAGGGATAATAACCACCTACAGTGTGGGCAAATTATGCCTTCAATGGCTACAAACTTCCACACTGGCAGAAATTAAGCAACACCTAACTTTACTTACTGATGGTGCTGACTTGCGTGATTTCATTATGGGACCGCGCAAACAGCGTCAAAAACGTTTCATAGCAGCCTCTGTATATGCAGCATACAACGAGGCCTGGAAGGTGACTCAAATTGAAACAGCAGAAAGAATACGGGAAATTGACCGTATTAATTTGGAAAAATCACTTTCTGTAGTGGACAATGGGTTAATGACTCTGTCCTCCAGAATTTTTTCTTTGGACAGCATTGTGTCTTCAGCAATCGACATAATATCGCAAGAATTACTGTTGTTACAACACGGTCAGTCTCAATTGCGTTCTATTGTACAGCTTGGCTGGACGTTACAAAATCTGCGTTCAGGCTATGTGCCTTGGCGTTTAATCAACACAACGTCACTATTCAATATCTTTAACCTTACTGATAAACACATCAGTATGGCACAAAAGGGAGCTGATTATACAATCCTGAGCATTAAGAAACTCGAAAGATTACCAGTGACAATGTCAGAGCGACCTGTCAGTGAATGGATAATACATGGGATAATTAATATTCCAATATCTACATTCAGGTTTCAATACTGCCAAAAATATATACAGGCTGGCATGTACGAAAAATTGGGAAAGGGGTACATTAAAACAACATGGAACCTGCCCTATTCACATGCATGTGTCAGTAATAAAGGACAGAAAGTGTTTCTTAGTGGCAATAATTGTGCGATGTCACTAAGCGGTACACTTCTGTGTAATGGAATTAGTTTGCATGGAGCCTGTGAAGGGAACTCAAATAACCTTTCATGTCACCAGCAAGGCGCACCTGCAACAGAGATAGAACCATTCTTTCAAAGACTCTACAATGAGAGTTACATTCTAATTGTAGATCGCAGATGTTGTAGTCTTATGCCCGGGACTCCTTATCTCGTAACTACGACTGCGAAGGTCAAGTGCTGTGGACACTCATTGTTCCCCAGCTCCTTTCCAGACAGGGAGGCAAGGGCATGGCCCAACTTGAAAATTACTTCTATTCGAATAGACACTTTAAGCAGAATGAAAACAGTGCTTCTTCAGACGCCGACCAGGCTCACGTCATCAAAAGAAACGTATGATCTCCTAGTCGCAAGGACGACTGCAGAGATACACTCCTTATTATCAACTAATTCCCCCATACATTTCGCAGAAATCCTGAATGAAATCTTAAATATTTCTGATACCAGTGGAGTCTCACAAGTATTTAAGACAGTATTTTCGATGGCATTAACACCATTCAAAGCCATACTGGGTATTTTTCCAGATTTCGTCCATTCGATTTTTGGCGGACTTCCCCTCATTTTGGGACTAATTGCAGGAATCCTATTCTTGGTCCTAATATTTCGTTATGGCAAACCATGTCACAGACAAAACACCTGCGACAAGGGAAGAAACAATCCGAGCCATTGGATACCGGGACCGGATATCAAAGATCCTGGGACTATCCCGGCTTAGAGACCTGAACATGACTTGGTTTCTATCATTTCGACCAATGTGGAATCGATGTGTTTTACCTGTATTAAGGTGCCTGCTATGCGGAGAAGAATGCGTGTTGGACACCTGTCTGACGCTACAATCAGATGCGCCAATGGATGCAGAAACATTGTTGAGTCCAATAAAGGCTCATGTTTTGTGCTGCCCTCAACGACTACCAATCCTGATGACGGCATTCGTGGAAGCTTCACCATCACGATTAAGGGGTAGTGAAGTTCAAGATGAAAGCAGCATCGATCAGGTACGACCTTCTGTCATCAATCCAAATCAAAACGCCAGTGGAGACAATCATGCGAACGAGTGCATGGTTACCCCTTTTTCCGAGTTAGTGGAACTCTCCCAGGAAGCTGTTGACAGCTTTTTCAACAGTCTAAATGATATGATGTTCTCTCCAGAGCAGAAATAGAGACTTTTGAGCAAGCTCGCACACGGCGTTCCCTGAATTTGGCCTTCAACTTTAATAACAGAATACCATGAACAATTTTCCCTCCAGTTCACGGACAGCAATTTTTTCAGCAGCCCCAAAAATATTTTTACGATTTTTTCGGGACACTTATCCTCTGCTTAAAGTAAGAACTATTCCTAGAGAACTAAAATTTCTATTTTTAGATACTTTATAGACACTAGCTGCCCGCTGGTATGTTCATAATTGTTTTATTCTGTGATGAAATGGTCTCGAACCTTTTTTCTGTATTAAGAGCCATTTCATGTGTAAATTCTCATATACCAATTAGCAATAATGTATACATATGCGTGATTACTTTAGCATTATTCTACAGCTTGAGTGCATATATTACATATGACTGCCTTTTTCCGTATATTTGATAATTTCAAAATGCTTTCATGTATTTTGGGGTGGTAAGGTATAAATTATACTCTACAGTATGTTTTACTATGCCTAGATTTGTAAATATGTCCATAGTTAGCGTGGAGTGGGTGTGATGTATTCCTATAGGTTCTGTATCGATCCCCCTATTCCTGACCCTATTCTGGTTAACAAGTTAACTAGCAGCCAGCCCATGATGCAGGAACCGTTATCTGAGAAAGCCACACTACGGCACAGGAACGTGTTATCTGATTAGGTCATAACGCTTGCCATCTAATTAGACAAGCGATATTCCTCCAGCCCCTGATAAGGCATACGGAGTTCTCAAAACAAATCAAACCTATGTCAACCTGGGAAAAACCCTGCGGCCATTGTTTTGATTTCTTCGAGAACTTCAGCAAAAGAATCTGCTAACGACCAAGTCGCATGACATCCTTATTGACGTATCTATGTCCATCCTTACGTCAATCTCGGCACCTTAAAGGTATAAATATTACCGATATTGCCCTATGCAAACACACGCGGTGGTGACGAGATCGGAGCAGCCAGACTTGCCGAAGCCCAGAGCAGAGCAGACCCCGCTGGCGCAGCCCCCCCTTCCTGACGCGCTGAGAACGACACGCTGCTTTCTCCTGCCGAGAAATCCAGCTCCGGCGCTTCCGGGTAGCCCTCGCAGGCAGCCTGGAATATCGAGACCAGAGACGAGAGATACCATCCCTCATTCATCCTAGATTCCAGGTACAGAACTGAATAACCCCTCACAGAGAATTCCTTAGTCAGTCACTTGGCAAAACAAACTTAACTTAAAACTGTAACTTTCTATTCCCGCCCACGTATTAGGCTTAGGTCAGGTACACGGGGTAGGCGTAGTTAGAAACACCAGTTGAGTACGATTAGTCAAATGTATATATGTATGTATCTATTTTATTCATTTTAAACCTTCATATGGCTTAGAAACCATATCAATGTTTTTACAGTATTATTTTATACTCTGCTTTTAATGTATGCACTTTACTTAACCATAAGTATTGCAATAATATCGATCCATTTCTCTTGTATGAGAAAAGAGACTGATCAATAAATAACATCTTTTATTGAACACGCCCGTCTCTTCCTTTTCTCTACAATCTGGTGAGACTAAGAATGCACGTACTGACTGAGTAAAATAAGTCGTCTTTTGTTTTCACACGACTCTAGAGATACACTCTTGATTAGGGGAGAGCAAAGTTGTCATGTTCTATGGTTGTCAGAAACTAAATCCCTTCTTGTCTATCCAGGGAGGTTCAACTCCTCCTTGCCTATTCGAGAAAGTTTCTAGTGAACTCTGAGCTAGCTGGCAAACCCAAAACTTTAAGTCTAATATCGACAGTAGTAGACCTAGTTAACGTCTGGTCTAGGCCTATACTATTGAAGGTATTATTCCAATGCGCAGAGCCTATTGGGATAATAGGAACTACACTACAAGAGGCTCCACCGTTAAGGGGGCCTATTTGTTTATAGGCTCCCTGCTACACAGCTGCCCAGCACTTTGTGGGCAGCTGCACCGTTTAGGACCCTGACTATTGGGACACAGGGCGTCCTAGCCCTAGAGAGGCCAGTTGGCCTAGGGACAGTCACAGGTGGTGACTAATGTGATTTTGCGCAATTGTATTCTTTGATACACCTCTGAATGTTTTATGCATCATGTGTTTCTCCTGCACCTCTGAATGTATGTTATGCATCATGTGTTTTCCTTCCTTACACCGCTGAATGTACGTTTATGCATCATGTGTTATGTGCTTATACCCCTACAGGTATTGTGATACTTAGGTGGTTGTTTTTCTCCTAGTGCAGGTGGTGCTAGTGAGGTCCTGGTTCCCTGCGTGACCTGTTCCTAAGGTGGTTAGGATTGCATAGGTGATACTTAACCGTTACCAGTAGTTACTGGTTGTGTACTTTATGTTCTAATTTGTGCTACAGTGATTTTATATTCTAAGTTCTAAAAGTGCTGATTCCTGACAGTGGTCCAGTTGGCCCTGTGTTGTACATATCCCCTGTAAATTCTGCTCGTGCCTGTTGGCACATTGTAAAGTGTGTGCCTCTGATTAGGCACAACGAACTGTAGGTCCCAACAGTGGGAAGGTGTCTTGATCCCACAATGGACGATGTCTGATATTACTTGCTGCTTGCTTTTTTCACAGAACCTTGTCTGTTGAGGTGCATCACAGTGTGTGCTTACATAGCAAACTGTTGTACAGGATTAGTGGGCTTGGTTGACTGTAGTCGGTGGAGGAAACCGCAGTACAGTAGGTCCGAACACTGAAATGGAGTCTTGATTCGATGATTGAGGATGTCAGAAATTTGTCAGAACCGTCCCAAGTCCTAACTTCAAGATCCATGAAAATCCCTCACCACTGTTTCCAATTTGGGGTTTAATGCAGAGACAGGCATTAAACGTCAGCCAGAAGTATGGTGGGAGTTTACTTCCTGATTGTGCCAGTCTGCCCAAGGGGTCAGCGTTCTAGCTGCCCTCTAGATGTCCGCCATTTCATGCGCTCGCTCGCTGAGAGCGGCGCACTTCAACTGTCATATTTTGAGCAGTCGGACGTTACCTTTTAGCGTCCGTCAGTTTATTCTGCTTTTAGTCCCAAAGTTTCCCGCATTAGCGTAATTAGCCTTTCTAGCCCAGAGTCATCGTTTAGAGTGGTTTGTTGCTGTTTGCCTTCCTCGTCACAGCGCGTCACTTGGTTTCCTGTGAGCGCGACTTCTCAGCATCAGCCAGTTATTTCCTCAGTGTGACATCCACAGCTCCGCATAGCATTTCCGCTGAGTGTGGAAAGGTCAGCAGCAGTATTTGGTAGCCGTTCCCTCTTCAGTCACAGCTCCGCTGGGATTCTTTCATGGAGTGTGACAGAGTCAGCAGCGGCAATTCGTGATTTCCTTTGGAGAAGGTTCGTAAGGAGTTTATCTGCCTTCGAGTCCTGTGAGTCCCGCCTTGATGTAGTGAAGACCGGCGGTAAGAGTATCTGTCGTTCTTCTCCATGCAGTCAAGCAGTGATAAATTCTGAACAGTCTTAATTCTTCTGTGAGGTGCAGCTGTACCTCAGCATGTATATATATTAAGAAGCAGAACAGCATTCTGAACTACATTTAGTGACTTTGCTCCTTCATAGCGAGCGCTGAACATTTCATCAAGTAAATAGGGGTATTTCTATATGCATATTAAATACAGTTATTTACCATCAAAATAGACTTTGCAGAACTTCGAGTCTACTTAAGAAAGAACTTAATACTAAGCACTGAAAGACTATCTACAAGAACTGTCTATTTTGCGAGAGGGGCTAAATTCCACACTGAATCAGGTATTAGTCAAATAGAGGATGATAGAGATATGAGAATAAAAGCCAAGTTTTAATCTGAGAACTGTAGTAATGTTGTGCTAATGTTTCAGGTCTTCATCAGTGAATAGAACAACAGAAAAAGCCGAAGAAGACCAGTGTGGCAGTCTCTCTTGTTTGTTATCCACTTCCCCTTTCCCTTCCATTTCTGAGCTTGGAGAAATCCGGGTACAGGAGTGTTTGGGAATTCGGAATTATTCCACGCAAGGTTCTCGGTCATCCGCTCCTACGGATTCAGAAGGATACAGGTACTGCTTCTGACAGATTGAAGTGCCTTGACTTACCTTCCGTCCGAGCGTGATTGCTGAAGGACTAGATCTCAAGGCTTTGGCTTCAGTGTTAGAGGGATTACAAAAACAATTAAGTGAGACCAGGGAGGAAGTTAGGAAATCTAATCAGGAAGCTGGTTATTTGCGTAGGAGGATAGATGAGCTGTCCGAGAGTCCTAGTCCAAATTTTGGGAGTATTAAGTCCCCCACCTTCGCGCCATCTTCATCTTCTTCCTCTGATTTCACCACACAAGTAGTACATGCTATGTCCCCTACTATTCCATTGGCCCCTCCCGAGCGATTTCAAGGAGATCCCCATAAGGCACAGATCTTTCTCACCCAGTGTTCCTTACATTTCCTTTTTAAGCCCATTTTGTTTAAGGAGGATCAGTCCAAAGTGGCGTTTGTGCTGTCTTACCTGAGTGGCGATGCGGCTGCGTGGTCTTTACCACTAGTAGCTTGTAATGATCCGGTGCTGTACAAATTTGAAGATTTTAAGGCTGAATTCTTGCGCATTTTCGATAGAAGAACCATTTCCCAAACAACAGACAATGAGCTATTGGACCTAAAACAGGGGAATAGGGATTTGGTGGCATATTTAGCGCAATTCAACAAATTGATCGTAGAAACAAGTTGGCCTGAGGCTAAGAGAGCTGCAGTTTTTTACAGAGGTTTAAAGGATGAGCTTAAGGATGGGTTGGCCCAGATTCCAAAGAGACCCACGGATGTTTCAGAATTGATCGATTTAGTTTTGCAGATTGACCAACGGCAGGCAGAACGACGTAGTGAACGGCGAAGAGATGTTCGAATTTTCCCACCAAGGTTTGATAGGATCAGGACTGAACCAGTTAAGAATCAAGAAGCTCATGCTAGTGAAGAACCTATGCAAGTGGGAGCCATTCGAGGTCCTCTTACTAAAGAGGAAAGAGAAAAGCGTCGAGTGGGACGATTGTGTATGTATTGTGGTCAGTCGGGCCATTTTGTTAAGGAATGCCCCAAGAAACCAAAGGTCAGCTCATGGGTAAAAGACAGGCTCCACCAGTAGACGGAGTTGCACTGGTGGAAGCGAGTGGAGAGACAACTCCTGAACCACAATTTTTGGCAAATACTCTGCAGTCGGCAGCCCCACATTTGATCATATCTTGTCGAATCCTCTTTGGAGAAACTCGAATCGAAGAAGTATCTGTTATGATAGACTCAGGAGCAACTGGGAATTTTTGTGACATTCAGTTTGCAAAAAATTTAGGAATACAGTTCGAAAAGAAATTGAGACCTGAACCGGTTCGAGCGGTGGATGGCACCAATTTATCTTCAGGACCAATCGTCTTCGATACAGAAGTCATAATTGTGTTGGGTCCGGGAGAACATCGGAGTCAAATTCATTTCAATCTCATAGACGCCCCGCAGTTTCAGCTCATTCTCGGGTTGCCCTGGCTCACTGAGCATAATCCACAAATAGATTGGGCAAGACGCACTGTGGAAATGAACTCGGATTTTTGTCATGAGCATTGCTTCCAGTCTCCGCCTAAGGCCTCGAAATCCACCCTGTCATCTAACTTGGTTAATCAAACTCAGATGATTTGTGCCTTGGACGTTCCGGAAGATCCAGAGGAATATCGAGATTTAAAGGAAGTCTTTAACGAAAAAGAAGCTCGAAAATTGCCACCTCATCGAGAGTACGATTGTCGGATAGAACTTGAGCCTGGAGCCTCTTTACCTTGCAGTCGAATTTATGCCTTGTCGGAACCTGAGAATATCCATCTAAAGGAGTACATTGAGCAAAGTTTGGCCTCTGGATTCATACGCCCGTCCCAATCCCCAGTTTCTTCACCTCTATTTTTTATTCCAAAGAAGGATGGAACTTTGAGGACTTGCATAGACTATAGAGCATTAAACTTAGTCACAAAAAAGAATCGCTATCCATTACCTCTGATTTCCGAACTTCTTGATCAGGTCAAGGATGCTGCGATTTATACCAAATTGGATTTACGAGGAGCCTACCATTTGGTGCGAATGGCTGAGGGAGAAGAGTGGAAGACCGCATTTCGAACCAGACTAGGGTTGTTCGAATATCAGGTGATGCCTTTTGGATTATGTAACGCCCCTGCAGCCTTTCAGCATTTCGTGAATGATGTGTTACGAGAGTATTTAGATCGATGTGCAGTGGTTTACATTGATGATATCCTCATTTTTTCAAACAGTTTGGAAGAGCACGTTTTCCATGTGAGAGCTATTTTGGAACGCCTGCTGGAGAACCATCTGTTTGTGAAGTTGGAGAAGTGTGTTTTTCATTCGTCCAGAGTAGAGTTTTTGGGTTTCATTTTATCTCCAGAGGGAGTTTCCATGGATAACTCTAAGCTTCAGGCAATAAAGGACTGGCCTGCTCCAAGATCTGTCAAGGAGATACAAAGTTTTTTGGGATTTGCCAATTTTTATCGGCGCTTCATTCAGAATTTTTCAGAAAAAGTTAGTCCAATCACTCAACTACTCAAGAAAGATGTTCGATTCACTTGGGGAATAGAAGCGGAAAAGGCTTTTCAGCTTCTAAAAGAAGCCTTTATTACAGCTCCAGTTCTACAACATCCAAATTTGAAGGATCCATTTTTCATCGAAGCTGATGCCTCCAATTTGGCTATCGGGGGAGTTTTGTCTCAACGGCAGAAGGACACAGGTCAGCTCCATCCAGTGGCCTATCATTCTCGGAAATTGTCTCCTGCAGAAGTGAATTACTCCATAGCAGATAAGGAACTTTTGGCTGTAAAAGAAGCCTTTAAGGTATGGAGACATTATTTGTTTGGTGCTAGACAAAAGATCACAGTTTTCACTGATCATCGAAATTTGCAATTCCTAAAGTCGGCCCGAACACTCACGCCTAGACAACTGAGGTGGTCTCTCTTTTTTGCAGATTACGATTTCGTCCTGACTTATAAGCCCGGAGCTGCTAATGGAAAGGCGGATGCACTCTCTCGTTTGAGTCTGGGGGAAGAAATGGAAACTCCAGTAGAGGGTTTTATTATTCCAGAGGAAAAGATTGTTGCAGTCACAGTAGAGGACAAGTTTGAGAATCAGATTCAAGAGGAATTTGCCAAGGAAGAGTTTTCACAATGGGTTTTGGAAGGATCTGATCGTGAGGTAAAGAATGGGAAACCATTTTTACAAGGGAAACTGTTTGTGCCCAGTGATGAGATCCAGCAAGAGATCATTCAGCAATTTCATGATCATCAGTTGGCTGGTCATAAAGGAGTCAAGAAGACATTGGAGTTGATCAAGAGAACATTCATTTGGGCTGACATGGACTCTCGGGTGAGACAGTACATCGCCACTTGTGAGCAGTGTGTTAAGGGTAAGAGTCTTAGACAATCCCCACAGGGTCTCCTCATGCCCTTGCCCGTAGCTCCTTCTCCCTGGCACACAATCTCCATGGATTTCATTGTGGACCTGCCTTCCAGTCAAGGTTATTCAGTGATATGGGTGGTGGTGGATCAGTTTTCCAAAATGAGTCATTTCATTCCTTTACAGACACTCCCCACAGCTTCTCAGTTGGCAACTCTTTTTGTTGAACACATAGTCAAATTACACGGAATTCCCAAGGTGGTCATTTCAGATCGGGGCTCGCATTTTGTTTCCCGCTTCTGGAAGTCTTTTTTAAAAGGTTTGGGAATTGACTCTCGCTTGTCCACCAGCTATCATCCAGAGACTGATGGACAGACGGAAAGAGTCAATCAAGATTTGGAACAATATCTTCGCATGTATTTGATGGATCAGGAAGGAGAATGGCCTTCTTTGTTGAGTACTGCGGAGTTTGCCTATAACAATTCAGTCCATTCGGCCACTGGTTTTTCCCCATTTTTTCTGAATTCAGGTCGTCACCCTAATATGTTGGTGGGGAGGGTGGAGGTAGATGTACCAGCAGCTGAGGAGGTTATTCACCATTTGCACAGGGCTTATCGGACAGCTTCTGCTAACCTCTGTAAGGCAAAGGAGGCTTATAAGGTTCAGGCAGACAAGAAGCGAAGACAAAGTCCCATTTATGAGCCTGGGGATGAGGTGTGGATTTCCACTCGACATATGCGATTGAGGGGGAACCGGAAGTTCCAGCCGAGATTTGTGGGTCCATATCCAGTGATCAAGATGGTGAATCCAGTTAGTGTAAGAGTAGCGCTACCTAAGTCATTAAAAATTCACCCAACCTTTCATGTCTCTTTGCTTAAAAGAAATCCACCCAATTTTAGACAGAGTCAGCCACCAGCTCCAATTTTAGTACAATCCACTGAAGAATTTGAAGTCAAGAGGATTTTAGACTCTAAGAGTAAGAAAGGAAAGATCTATTATTTAGTGGACTGGAAGGGTTATGGACCAGAGGATCGGTCATGGGAGCCCAGTGACAACGTTCATGCTCCTCGATTGGTCTCAGAATTTCATAAGACACATCCACAGAAGCCCAGAGAGGGGGTTTTGGTGGGGGGTACTGTCAGAACCGTCCCAAGTCCTAACTTCAAGATCCATGAAAATCCCTCACCACTGTTTCCAATTTGGGGTTTAATGCAGAGACAGGCATTAAACGTCAGCCAGAAGTATGGTGGGAGTTTACTTCCTGATTGTGCCAGTCTGCCCAAGGGGTCAGCGTTCTAGCTGCCCTCTAGATGTCCGCCATTTCATGTGCTCGCTCGCTGAGAGCGGCGCACTTCAACTGTCATATTTTGAGCAGTCGGACGTTACCTTTTAGCGTCCGTCAGTTTATTCTGCTTTTAGTCCCAAAGTTTCCCGCATTAGTGTAATTAGCCTTTCTAGCCCAGAGTCATCGTTTAGAGTGGTTTGTTGCTGTTTGCCTTCCTCGTCACAGCGCGTCACTTGGTTTCCTGTGAGCGCGACTTCTCAGCATCAGCCAGTTATTTCCTCAGTGTGACATCCACAGCTCCGCATAGCATTTCCGCTGAGTGTGGAAAGGTCAGCAGCAGTATTTGGTAGCCGTTCCCTCTTCAGTCACAGCTCCGCTGGGATTCTTTCGTGGAGTGTGACAGAGTCAGCAGCGGCAATTCGTGATTTCCTTTGGAGAAGGTTCGTAAGGAGTTTATCTGCCTTCGAGTCCTGTGAGTCCCGCCTTGATGTAGTGAAGACCGGCGGTAAGAGTATCTGTCGTTCTTCTCCATGCAGTCAAGCAGTGATAAATTCTGAACAGTCTTAATTCTTCTGTGAGGTGCAGCTGTACCTCAGCATGTATATATATTAAGAAGCAGAACAGCATTCTGAACTACATTTAGTGACTTTGCTCCTTCATAGCGAGCGCTGAACATTTCATCAAGTAAATAGGGGTATTTCTATATGCATATTAAATACAGTTATTTACCATCAAAATAGACTTTGCAGAACTTCGAGTCTACTTAAGAAAGAACTTAATACTAAGCACTGAAAGACTATCTACAAGAACTGTCTATTTTGCGAGAGGGGCTAAATTCCACACTGAATCAGGTATTAGTCAAATAGAGGATGATAGAGATATGAGAATAAAAGCCAAGTTTTAATCTGAGAACTGTAGTAATGTTGTGCTAATGTTTCAGGTCTTCATCAGTGAATAGAACAACAGAAAAAGCCGAAGAAGACCAGTGTGGCAGTCTCTCTTGTTTGTTATCCACTTCCCCTTTCCCTTCCATTTCTGAGCTTGGAGAAATCCGGGTACAGGAGTGTTTGGGAATTCGGAATTATTCCACGCAAGGTTCTCGGTCATCCGCTCCTACGGATTCAGAAGGATACAGGTACTGCTTCTGACAAAATTAAAGTGTGTGATGATTTTGTGTACCCCCTCTGATCAGGAGCAACAAACTGTAGGTCCCAACAGTGAACTGTGTCTTGATTCCACAAGGGAGGATGTTAGAACTGCATCTCAGAGTGGAGATGAAGGTACTCCCTTCGACCAGGTGCTACCTACTCTAGGTCCCAACAGTGGAACGGTGTCTTGATCCCACAAAAGGACGATGTCCGATATTACCTGCTGCTTACTTTTCACAGAACTCCCTCTGTTGAGGTGCATCACAGTGTGTGCTTACGTAGCTAACTGTTGAACTGGATTATACGGGCTTGGTTGACTGTAGTCGGTGAAGTAAACTGCGGTACAGCAGGTCCGAACACTGAAACAGGGTCTTGATTCTATGATTGAGGATGTCAGAAGTTAAAGTCTTTGATTATTTCCATGTACGACCTCCGACCAGGTGCAAGAAACTCTAGGTCCCAACAGTGGACCTGTGTCTTGATCCCACAATGGAAGATGTTCGATATTAGATGTTGTTTGGTTTTCATAGAACTCCCTCTGTTGAGGTGCATCACACTCTGTGCTTCCGTAGCCAACTGCTGTACAGGATTATGGGCTTGGTTGAGTGTAGTCGCTGGACTACACTGCGGTACAGCAGGTCCGACTGCTGAAACGGGGTCTTGATTCTTTGATTGAGGATGTCAGAAGTTGAAGTCTGTGTTTATTTCTGTGTACCCCCTACGACCAGGTGGAACCAGCTCTAGGTCTCAACAGTGGAACTGCGTCTTGTTCCCAGAATGGAAGATGTCCGATATTACTTGTTGATAGGTTTTCATAGAACTCCCTCCGTTGAGGTGCATCAAACACTGTGCTGTCATAGCTGACTTTTGCACATGATTATTGGGCTTGGTTTATACCAGTCGGTGGAGTACACTGCGGTTCAGCAGGTCCGAACAGTGATACGGGGTCTTGATTCTATGATTAAGGATGTCAGAAGTTAAAGTGTGTGATTTTTTTTGTGTTCCCCCTCTGATTAGGCTCAACTAACTATAGGTCCCAACAGTGGAAAGGTGTCTTGATCCCACAATAGACGATGTCTGATATTACCTGCGGCTTGATTTGTTTCACAGAACCCTATCTGTTGAGGTGCATCACAGTGTGTGCTTACTTAGCAAACTGTTGTACAGGATTAGTGGGCTTGGTTGACTGTAGTCGGTGGAGTAAACTGCAGTACAGCAGGTCGAACACTGAAATGGAGTCTTGATTCTATGATTGAGGATGTCAGAAGTTAAAGTGTGTGATGATTTTGTGTACCCCCTCTGATAAGGTGCAACAACCTGTAGGTCCCAACAGTGGAACAGTGTCTTGATTCCACAAGGGAGGATGTTAGAACTGCATCTCAGAGTTGAGATGAAGGTACTCCCTTCGACCAGGTGCAACCTACTCTAGGTCCCAACAGTGGAACGGTGTCTTGATCCCACAAAGGACAATGTCCGATATTACCTGCTGCTTACTTTTCACAGAACTCCCTCTGTTGAGGTCCATCACAGTGTGTACTTACGTACCTAACTGTTGTACAGGATTATACGGGCTTGGTTGACTGTAGTCGGTGTGGTAAACTGCGGTACAGCAGGTCTGAACACTGAAACAGGGTCTTGATTCTATGATTGAGGATGTCAGAAGTTAAAGTCTGTGATTATTTCTATGTACGACCTCCAACCAGGTGCAAGCAACTATAGGTCCCAACAGTGGAATGGTGTCTTGATCCCACAATGGAAGATGTCCGATATTACATGTTGTTTGTTTTTCATAGCACTCCCTCTGTTGAGGTGCATCACACTGTGTGCTTCCATAGCTAACTGCTGTACAGGATTATTGGGCTTGTTTGAGTGTAGTCGCTGGACTACACCCCGGTTCAGCAGGTCCGAACACTGAAACGGGGTCTTGATTCTATGATTGAGGATGTCAGAAGTTAAAGTCTGTGTTTATTTCTGTGTACCGCCTACGACCAGGTGCAACCAGCTCTAGGTCCCAACAGTGGAACGGTGTCTTGTTCTTAGAATGGAAGATGTCCGATATTACTTGTTGCTTGGTTTTCATATAACTCCCTCCGTTGAGGTGCATCAGACACTGTGCTTGCATATATAACTGTTGTACATGAATATTGTGCTTGGTTGATACCAGTCTGTGGAGTACACCGCGGTACAGCAGGTCCGAACAGTAATACGGGGTCTTGATTCTATGATTAAGGATGTCAGAAGTTAAAGTGTGTGATGATTTTTGTGTACCCCCTCTGATTAGGCGCAACAAACTGTAGGTCCCAACAGTTGAACGGTGTCTTGATCCCACAATGGAGAATGTTAGAAATGCATCTGAGAGTGGAGGTACTTCCTTTGACCAGGTGCAACCAACTCTAGTTCCTAACAGTGGAACGGTGTCTTGATCCCACAAAGGACGATGTCCGATATAACGTGCAAGTGAATTTTCATAAAGGTACTTCTGTTGAGGTGCATCAGACTTTGCGCTTTCGTAGTTAACTGCTGCACATGATTAATGGTCTTGGTTGACTGTAGTTGGTGGAATACACCGCGGTAGAGCAGGTCCGGACAGTGAAGCGGGGTCTTGATTCTATGATTGAGGATGTCAGAAGTTACAGTTTGTGATGGTGGAAAATGTCTGATATTACGTGCTGCTTGATTGTGATAGAACTCCCTCCGTTCAGGTGCATCAGACTCTGTGCTTGCGTAGCTAACTGCTGCACATGATTATTTTGCTTTGTTGACACTAGTCGGTGCAGTACACCATGGTACAGCAGGTTCAAACAGTGAAACGGGTTCTTGATTCTATGATTGAGGATGTCAGAAGTTCAAGTTTGTTATTATTTCTGTGTACCCCCTCTGATCTGCTGCAACCAAGTCCATGCTTTCGAATTGAAAGGTACATGGCTGTCAGGCGTTAATGAATAGTGAGTCTGGCCTACAATGCAGACAGAATTGTTCACAATTCAGATTGAGTGCTGGTTGTTTAACTATGGAATCAAGTAACTACAACGTCTTTTGGAATATCCATATTATGTTTTTAGTATACTTGCTTAAAGACATTTTTCGAAATGACTTATAGGTTTACTACAATGTCCAAATTTAATTTGCAAGTGCAAAGGAACACTGAATAGTCTACACTGTAGACAGCAGAAATGGTATTTGAATTGTTTGTTTTATTAATTGCAGATGTTTCTGCATTTTATGTTGTTGTCTTTTGTGAAGAGGAAGTGAGAGAAAGTATTCATGAATGTCTGTGGGAGTACTGTCTACAATTAACACTGCGGATAGCAGTGTTCACAATTTAGATCGAGTTGGTCTTGTAGATGACGCAGTTCTGTAGGAAAATACATTGCTCCAGGCGCTCTGTCTACACCATGCATACGTATTATTACAGGCTCCAGACTCGCTTTTTGTTGCTTCGCCTATGAGAAACTATGTAGCTGAATTCAACCTTATGTAGATGTGGGCCCTTGCTGACCTCTCTCTCTGGCCTACACTGCAGACACCAGTGTTCACAATTTAAATTGAGTTGCTATTGCAGATGATGTTGTGTTGATGGCAACAAATATTATTCCTAGTACGGCCCACCCGTCTACAGCACACATCATTGCTGGTTATTGACATGCTGAATGATTTTGATGTGGCTATCTGCGTGCACTAGAACTGATGGACCCTTTATGATACAATCTTTTTGGGTATTATTTCAGATCTATTAATTGTGTCTCAGTATACCACAAGTTGTGTTCCTTTTACGATAGAATATTTTTATGCATTATTTCACATCTACTGTACCTACCTTAGTGCAGCACAAACTATTGATTCTTTTATTATTGAATGCCTGTGTGTGATCCAATGATTACTGTTGTAGTTGATGATAGCAGCAACTATTCCCTGAGGGCTGGTTTACACTCACTCCACACGCATCCACCACAGACGTCACTGGATATGTGACCCTGGTAATAAAAAGGTGTAGAGCGCACGTGCCCATACCCACTTCCACTATCTAAATGTGTCCGTGTGTTCATTATCTATGCATGATACTGCCCCTGAGCCATATTATATTACATTGTGCTGTGGGCAGTCTATGTAACTATGTTACCTCTGGTAGTGGGGAAAACTTTGGTTATGTAACTTTTAAGTGTATGGCTATCATAGGTGGAAGGCTACTTTACAGACGATGAATATTGATGAAGATGGTCGTTGAATGTTGTGTGTAGTGCAAGATATGTGTACATAGCAAAAAGTTTCAAAATAGTTCTCTAAGCAGAAAAGATGTGTCTCATTAAATGCTGTAGAGAGAATGACTAAAATGGGTGGCGTCCTTCAACTGCTACAATGGGAAATGTATTGAACTAATCAAAAGCTTTTTTTTTAAGGTCACATGGTAATCGCGCACTCAGTGTGGACAGAGACCGCACCTGATGCAATTTTGAAACAATACATTTACCATAATATGTTTATTACAGTTAGAAATATATAAATGTTTGAAATATTTTAGATTATCACTTGCTGTCATATACACTTTAAAGTTCTTTACATATACTTTTGAGACATAAAAAAAAATGATGGAATGGCATACCCGGCGCAACACCAGACATATATGATGTAAGACAGGGCCTGGCAGTGTGCACTCATCGCATACGCAACGTGCAGCTGGTGCGATCCCATACATACATGACGTAATGCGCGGCTTGGTGCTCCATATCCGTTGCATACCAAACTAGTAGGTGGCACGACCTAGTCCGTATATTTTGTTACGCGGGAGGCAGTATCATGAATGCGTTGGATTCCAAATGTGCATTATTAAAATATGGTGGATAGGATTCGCGTGCTGATTGGGCTTGGTAGACTACCAGTACGGGACTTTAGTTTTCTCTAAAAAAAATAAAAATTGATATACCTATTTTTGGGGGGAAGATATAAAATATTACATAATTTGCAAGTAAAAAAAAGGATAATAGAATTGCAAAAGTTTAAAAAACAATTAGAAAAAATATAGGTTTTATAAATATGAAAATATGAAATTAAGATTTAAAAAACCTTTGAAATTCACTGAAAAAAACATAGCTTTTACATACATTATAGTTAGGAATTAACATTTAATAAACCTTAGAAATTCACTAAAAAACCATAGGTTTTAGGGACGTTATAGTTAGTTGGACATTTCACTCATATCAAATGATAGAAATTCCCCTGTTATAGTTAGTTGATCTATATAACTCGCGCCCATGCAATGCACTGCTGATGATGTCACATATTACATCATTCATGACATGGTCAGTGACATCACTGATGACATCACTGATGAGATTCAAATGACATCACTGATGACATTACTGATGACATCATCCATGTGAAATCTGATGCAGCTCATCACACTCTAATATGACAGTGGCTACACCCACTCTGAAATACAGACAATAATTTTCAAAACTATGAACACACCAATTCCAGTTACTACATATCCACTAACTAATTCCTAGCTCTACACACAGATCCACTCATTCACACATACAGTCACTCATACATACAGTCAGCCATTAATACAGCATTATCATTAACTATGGGCGGAAAATCCATTCCGCTCGCGGAATTTGCAGATTTTCGGCAATTTCCCGATCCGCGAATCTCGTTAATTTGCAGAAAAATCCGCAAATCTGCTCGCGGACAGATTTCAGTTAAGGCAGGTGCTCGAGTTGAAGAAAGCTAACTTTGTAACCATTTTAAAATGGCTCCGGCAAGCTGCCAGAGTTGCAACTTGCAAGTAAGCAACTCTGGCAGCTTGCCGGCACCATTCTAAAATGGTTACAAAGTTAGCTTCAACTCGGGCACCTTCCTTAACTCTGTAAGTGCTTCCTGTGGGCCAAAAATTAAACCTCAACAGGAACCACTTACAGATATAAATAAAGCAGGTGCCCAGGTTGAAGCTCCTATTCAGTAACATTTTAATCAGCCCAAAACATTAGTGAGCACGGTCGAGGCTCGCCAAGTGTGCTTTAACCCCATATCTGCCATCGATAATTAGCTGTAATACTCGAGGGAGGTCTTTGAATCCATGAGTTTCTCGAGCGCAATCCCCGTGTAGTTCCTGTGACCAGGAGGCTGATTTCTCCTCACCTGCTGATCTGCTAGCTCTCTGACCCTTTATACACAAGAGGCATGTTGATGACACGCATAGAAGCCCCGCACCACAGACTAGCGGTATCAAACGTCTTCCCGCCCTTTCCCAACTATGATAGACAGCTCACTCAAGGGACCTTGGCGCCTTTTGGCGCAGTGGCAAAGTTACAGGCACACACGGTCAGTGGAGACAAATCTTCTGGCCCTTTAGGCAGCTGCAGTGTAGGAAAAGCACTATACATTTACACAACGATGTAGCACTTACTGATTAGCCACTAGCCAGTCGAAAGTACTGAAGTACTAAAGTTGAGTAGAGGTATTGCACAAAACGGTGGCATCTTGGTGGATAACTATGCAGGGCAGGATTCATTCTGGCACGAGGCTCCTGTCACAAAAATTAAACTTCAACAGGAAGCACTTACAGATATAAATAAAGCAGGTGCCCGAGTTGAAGCTCAAATTCAGTAACGTTTTAATCAGCCCAAAACATTAGTAAACACGGTCGAGGCTGGGCAAGTGTGCTTAAACCCCATATCTGCTGTAGAAAATAATCTGTACTACTAGAGGGAGGTCTTTGAATCTATGAGTTTCTCGAGCACAATCCCCGTGTAGTTCCTGTGACCAGGAGGCTGCATTCTCCTCTCCTGCTGCCCTGCTCGCTCTCTGACCCTTTGTACACAAGAGGCATGTTGATATGCATAGAAGCCCCGCACCACACACTAGCGGTATCAAACGTCTTACCGCCCTTTCCCAACTATGATGGACAGCTCACTCAAGGTACCTCGGTGTCTTTTGGCGTGGTGGCAAAGTTACAGGCACACATGGTCAGTGGAGAAAAATCTTCTGGCACTTTACGCAGCTGCAGTGTAGGAAAAGCACTATACATTTACCCAACAAGGTAGCACTTACTGATTAGCCAGTAGAAAGTACTCCAGTTGAGTATATGGAAATCGCAAAAAAATCCGCGAGATCGCGGGAAAATCGGCGAATTAGCAGACTTTTTTGTGATTTCGCACAAATTCGCGGACCGCATATCCGCAAAATTCACCCATACCTAATTATCATATGCACTGACATATCTATACAGACACTCACACACCGCCTCTCATTCATAGAGTTACTTACACACCTAGTCAGTCATGGAAATAATCAATCACACTTTCATTTACTCACCTGTGCAATTCTACACATATCACCTCACTTATTTAAATATATACTAACAAATATTTACACTCTAGGAGAATAAGTTATACAAGCACACTCTGATCAATACAGGCAATCTCACAATCACTCACTGTCACATATAGTCCAACACTCACATATACTGCCTTTTACATATGTAGTTACTTACACATGTACCACTGATGCATCCATTCACTCACCAACACAGCCATACACACACTCACCTAGCCATACAGCCATTTAGAGATACAAACTTGAGCACGTATACCCAGTGAATTAAAAACGTACACATCTATGCACAGACACACACCCCCCACCCACCAACACAGACACTCAGGCACCCATACAGATATTCAGACTATAAATCAATAGTCCATTTAGATGCTGATTTAGCTGCTAACTAACCCATGCAACCGCTTACAAACCAACTGACGTCCTAAACTGTGTGAATGTCTGTATCAGTCGCTAACACATGCATTAAGTAAGACACAATTATTCACTCACTCATAGTCAGTCTCACACCTACTTAATTATCCATCCTGACTTTTATACACCAATTCATTCTTCAATACACCTTGGCATATTTATATAAAACATATTTACATTTTATAGAAACACATAGTCACTGGATGATGTCATCAGTGATGTCATCAGTGATGTCACTGACCATCTCATGAATGATGTAATATGTGACGTCATCAGCAGTGCATTGCGGGGGCGCAAGTTATAGTTAGCTCAACTAGCTATAACAGGAGAACTTCTATCATTTTGTGTGACTGAAATATCCAACTAACTATAATGTGCATGAAACCTATGTTTTTTTTAATGAATTTCTAAAGTTTTTTAAATGCTAATTCCTAAATATAACGTCTGTAAAACCTATGTTTTTTCCAGTGAATCTATATTTATATATGTATATATGCTCGCACTTATGGTGTACTAAATCAAGCACTTTCAATTGAAAAAAATACCTGCGGACTCTCTCTGTGCCGTGGAGACTCTGGCTGAATGGTGAGGACTGTGAGGAGTTCTTTCGAAGATATATGTGTATATATATTCACTGAAAAAAACATAGGTTTCACACCAGTTATAGTTAGCTGGAGGTTTTACTTGCATAAAACCATTGAAATTCCCACGTTATAGTTAGTTGGACTCACTATAACTTGCGCGTGCAATGCACTGCTGATGACGTCACATATTACATCACTCATGACATGGTCAGTGACATCACTCATGACATCACTGATGACGCCATCCTTGTGACAGAGTGACAGTCCTCTTTTCACTGTAATGTAACCCTTGAAACACATATTCAAAAATAGAAACTTAAATTTTCGAAAAAATGGTGATACCCATACCAGTTACAACAACCAATTCAATAATTCCACCATATATATACACATCCACTCATTGACCAACAGTTCTATATAGTCACTCATACATATACTCACTCATCATAGGTAGTGATACACCTATACATCATGTTACACACCGACAGTCATCCAAAAGTTACTCACACACATACTCACACATGCAAATAAACTATTGAACATCCATTTATTTGAATATACAGCTATACACACACTACCACTTTACTTCTAAGGAAACTTACACATACTTACTCTCTTAAACAATCACTTATAGAAACACATACTAATTTAAACAGGAACTCTTACAATCCCTCACTCTCACATATACTCACTTATATACATCAATATTCACATATACTAGATTAAAACATATGTAATTACTGATAAAGACACTAATAAGACAGTCATTCACTCACTAACACAGGCATATACACACTCATCCACCCATACAGTCCTGCACATATGCAGTCTTCAAAACACATACAAAGAGAGAGTCAGTCATTCATGCATCTATGTGCTAAGAAATACCCCCACTAAACCATACAGACACTCATACTGATACTAAAAAAAACATCTAATAACCCATATACATACACATGTAGCTACTCACTAACCCATGCAGCCACTTATACACAAAGTGAAACACTAATACATATATTTAAATATTTAAACATTACTCACTAATATTTATTTTTCAGAAAGACACACATTCACTGGATGGTGTCATCAGTGATGTCATGAGTGATGTCACTAACCATGTCATGAGTGATGTAATATGTGACGTCATCAGCAGTGCATTGCACGCGCAAGTTATAGTGAGTCCAACTAACTATAACGTGGGAATTTCAATGGTTTTATGCGAGTAAAACTTCCAGCTAACTATAACTGGTGTGAAACCTATGGTTTTTTCAGTGAATTTAATACGTTTTTTAAATGCTAATTCCTAACTATAACTGCTGTAAAACCTATGGTTTTTTCAGTGAATTTTAATGTTTTTTTAATAGCAAATCTCTATAGGTATAAAAAGTAAAAAAATTTATATCGAATCTTATATTGTATAATTATGTAAATTATTATTATTTATTTTTTTTGCCCCGGGGCGCTCCCAGGGCGCGTACTGGTGAACGCACGGGTAAGCGCAACGTTACGGCCCGCCCCGGGATGCGTACCGGTGAGCGTCCCGTTGGCGCTATTCCCGCGAACGAAAACAACATTGTGACGTATCGCGTAGCCGCGTGATGCGTCATATGACGCACAGCGTAAGCGCACCCGGAAGCACGCAAGCGCATACGATCGCGCAACGTCCTGACGTGCTTACGCTACACGCCCCCGGGCGCGCCCTGGAGCGCGACTACGGGCGCGCCCCGGGGCGCGTAGCATAAGCGCGTTGGGTCATGTGACCTGAAAATAACACTTTTTATTGGTGCAGAACAGTTTTGGTTTCCAAATGATGAAAGCCCGGGTCATGTGACCTGAAAATAACACTTTTCATTGGTTCAGGACAGTTTTGTTTTCCAAATGATGAAAGACCCTACCTTTTTTCCTTATTCTGACTTTGTCCTTTGACTGAGGAAGACCTGTTTGAACAACTTAGAGAAATATTTTGTACTTTAAAATGGCTACAGTAGCAGCAGCAGCTGGAGCATCTGCACCACCACCACCACCACCACCACCACCAAGAGGACCACCACAACATTACATTGGTGGTCAAGAAGAGGAGGAGGAGGAAGAGGAAGAGGAGGAGGGGAGAAGATGGCTGCATGAAGACAATACCCCATACAAGCCAAGGCCACACATTGTATGGGAGTTTTTTTCTATCCCAGAGGGCAAAAAGAAAGTCAATGCGGCCAAGGTGACTTGCCTAATCTGTGGCATGGAACTTTCAAGAGGGAACCCTAACAAGAAATATTCTTTTGGTAATAATACCATGATTAGACACATGAACCGCAAGCATCCGAACAACTATTCTGCTGCAGAGATGAGGGAACTGGCCAGTAACCTCCCCCAATCTTCAAGCACCACCTCCAAAAGAAAGCAACCCACTCCATCGGGACCAGAGACAACGGAGACGATGCCTTGCATTCAATCACGATTTGAGGATTTCCGAATAACATGTATTTATTGTGGTAAGCTCATCTCCTATGGTGAAAAGAGCGTAAAGCTCATCGTCCTTGCTGGTGACAACCACAATTGCCCCAAAAAACCCTAATTTTTTCCGGTTTTTGTTTTTTGCTCCAGTTGAGCCATTTTCAATTCCCCTTTTTTTTGTTTCTCCCTATAAAAAATACAAAAAAAATATAAAACTGTTCAGAAAAGCCAATAAAAGTACAAAATGTTCAGAAAAACATTAAAAAATCATAAAACAACAAAAAGAAGAAAAAAACTGTTCTTTTTAGAACTACCTTTAATTTATAAAAATAAACCTATATTTTTAAAGAATCTCTGTCAATTTTTTTTCATCAGGGTACGCGCACCGGGGCGCGCACCCCAAAAAAAAGAAAAAAAAAAGAATGAAGGAGTTAGCATGAGGGAAGAACACAAGGAGAGTAATGTTAAGAGAAAGAGAGCTAGAGGGAGAAACACAGAGGGATTGTTTATTACATAGTAAAAAACAGAGAAGGTGTAATAGGGTGAAAGTGAGAAAAGTAAAATAAATAAGGGAGCGAAAGAAGGGAAGAGAGAGGAAGAAGACTAAAGTAGAAATAGTGGGAGAATGTGAGTGGGTGTTGAAAGAAAAAGAAAGGACAGTAAAAAATGGGGAATGAAGGGTAGTGACGGAACCGGGATAAATGAACAACGGTGAGGGAAGGTGAGAAAAGAACAGTGAGTGTAAGTAAAGAGGGGTGAAAGAGGGTGAAAATTGAATTAGGATAAGACATGGGGAGTGACAAAGAGAAAGGACGGAGAGAGTAAAGGAAACAGTGCCTGAATGGGTCTGAGTGAAACAGCAAAGAAAGGTAAGTAATGCAGTTTGTGTGACTTATAGGGAGTCAGTGGGTGTAGGTCGGGGTGTGGGTGTGTAAGGTGTGTCTGTGGGTGTGGGTGTGTGGGGTGTTTTGGTGTGGGTGGAGGTGAGGGTGTGTGAGATATGTGTGAGGGGTGTGTGGGTGTGGGGGGTATGTGTGTGGGATGTATGTGTGTGTATGGAATGTGTGTGTTTGTGTGAGGACTGTGTGTGGGGGGTGTGTGTGTGTATGAGGTGTGTGTGTGGTGTGTGTGTGGGGTGTATGTCAGAGGTGTGTGTATGTGTTGGGAGGGGGATGAGGTGTGTGTGTAGGAGTGAAGTAAATAATTAAGAAAAAGAGAATGAGTGAAGAAGCAAAGGAAGGGAACAGAGGGTAAGTGAAGTAAAGAATGGGAACTGAAAGAAGTTGAATATGAGAGGGGAAATACGGAAAGGGGAGTAAACATGGAGAATAAGTGAGGGAAGCAGAGTAAAGAAACAGGAGTGAGGTTGGTTGAGAAAATATTAGTGAGGTTAAAGCAAAGGGTGATGACAAACTACATATTTTTAGTCACACTTACCATATAATAAATGTAACTTTAATTACATTTTTTTACTACACTTTGTATCTGTGAAAGAGAGAAGAAAAAATAAGTTATAATTAGTAAAATATGTATTTTAAATTAAAAGATACAAATGAAGAGGTTAAAAATCATAACAGTGTATTTAGAAATAAAGTAAGAGTGAAGGACACAGAAAGGGAAATAAAGTAAGGTAGAAGGACAAAAAGAGAGAAAAAGAAATAGAAGGAGAGCAAATTACTAAGAGTAAGGCATATAGATTCACTGACAGAGAGGAAGAGAAGAACAGAGAAATGAACTGAAGGTAAGACAGATACTAAAACAATGTGAGTTAGCAAAACTAAATAAGGAAACAGTAGTAGGTAAAAAGATAATGACTGAGACAGAAAATAGTCTAATTAAGGATGCATTTAGAAGAATGAGGAATAGAAGATAACTGAGAGTGAGTGAAGAACAGTCATAGAGTGAAGGGATGAAGGGAGAGAGGATAATATACAACAATTGAGGGAAATGGAGTGAGGAAGTTAGTAGACAGACACACTAGGAGAAAAACTGAGTGAGGTGGAGTACAATGAGTGAGCAAAGGAAATGAGTAAGGGAGCAAAAAAAGGAAAGAGAGGAGAAGACGACTAAAACAGTGGTACTGAGAGAAAATAATTTGGTGATGAAAGTAAACAGAAGGACATTGAAAGAAAGGAAATGAGGGATAGTAATGGAACCAGAGTAAAAGAAATGGGATGAAGAACGATGAGAGATGAGCAGTGAATTTGTTGTAAAAGAAATGATAGAAGGTAGATAAACACAAGTGAACATAACACAAGGAGAGTGAGGCACTGAGGATATAGAGGTAGTGAACGAAAAATAGAGAGAAGAGGTCAAAAGAAAGGAGCAAACAAAGATAAGCAAGGGAGAGTGGGTGATTTATAGTGATAGAGTGCGACAATACTGCTGAGTGAGTAAAGAGGAATTACCAAAAGAGCAAAGGAGGAAAATACGGAAAAGGGAAGTAAAGCAGAGAGACTGAAAGCTGAAAAGTTATGCAAGGGAGAGAGGGGATGCAGACAGTTGAAAAGAGAATGAGGGGTTGTGAAAGAAGTGGAGTAAAGGAATGGGGGTTACAGAGAGTGAGAGAAAGACATTATAAGTGAGTAAAAAGAGCTGAAAGAGAATGGAAAAAGGAAAGTGAGTGTCAGACAAAGGGAATACAATTTAATTTACACAATCCAAAGTATAGAATAACTTGTACAACATGTTACATAGTTTATTTTTGCTGTTCTCAGAATATATTGAATATTACTTAAAACAGTGAGTTCAAATTACTCATCATATGACAGCGGGAGAAAAAAAACACAATCTAAAAGATTGTGTTTTAAAAAAAACCTTAGATACTGACAAATGACAAATGTACACTAATCTTTGATTGACTTACTTTTCCTTTAGGCCAAATAGTATATCACGAAGGTCCTTTTCTCATTGGAAAGTACTCTGCTGTTCACTAAAAAATCCATTTCATCGACTTTCTAGAAGAAAAGCTCCAAGAACATCTGAAATATTTTCATTATTTTCATATACTCCTTTTTTTCAGTCATGACTCTTTACTCATTCCTTTCCTTTTCCTTTTGGCCAAATAGTGTCAGATGTATGAGTATATTTTCAAACTAATTCTAAGAAACTCTGAAATTACCGTTTTTCCGACGTCCTGAAAGAAAGGCTCATACAACATTTTTACAATATTTAAGTATTTGTAAAACCATCTCTGACTCACTCATGTTCATCATTTTGTATAATACTGATATCACTTACAATGAGATCCACTTACAGTACCTATATGACAAGTCAATTTTTTATATTACCTGGATCACTTTTACTCAGAATATATTTTTAAACAGCAAAATAAACTTTATTAACTGCTCCCGTCTTCATAGGCCAATTACCTTTACTTAAATTGTGGTTCTAAAAACACTAGGTATGAATTTTTTAAGTCAAAAGGCAATCGTTGTTTGAAAATCAAATGAGTGTCATTACAGTGGGTCCAACCTTTACGACTTTTTAAATAGCATGTGTAATGCCCTGATGTTGTTGAAGGACCGTCATGATAAATAATAGCTACAGTTGCAAATGTTCTTCCTGAAATTGATAACTGAGAAGCCACAACATTTTTAATAGAAGTTGACAATTTACTTCCATCAGGTCTACATCGTTGGAACATTAAAATCACATATTTACCATAAGTTTGTAAAAATAATGTGGACAGCATTGCAGACTTACATTGGGTACACACGATATTGTGATCAGCTGCTTTAACTAGATTATTAAAAGGCACTGATTTGCAGTCTGGTAAAGTCAAATATATAAATCTTTCAGTGTCTATTCTAGTACTACTTGATAAACTACAGTTGTCGCAGTCATGCTGCCATTGATAAGAAAGGCTAAAAAGATTTTTTATATCTAGACCTTCATCTTCCAAAACATCAAACATATACATTAAAAATTCCTGACAATCCTTCTGAATAATCTGTGAAAATTGATTTTGACCAGAATATATGTCTAGAAGATTTCTAATTTCTGAAACACTTTCTATTTTTGCTCTATCACTGATACATTTCTCTAACACGGAATTCAATAAACAGCAGAATGTTTGATCCCGATTTTCAACAATCTGTTCTTGTAAATTTTGAAGAAAAAAAACAACATTAAGCACTACATTAGCATAGCAGTTGACACCAGAACTGTTTTCAAACTGAAATCCAACAACATCTTCAACAGAATCCTTTTTCTTTCTGCTTACAATTACAGTTTTATCTACTTTTTGTCTTTTTGCTACTACCTCACTGCAATTATTCTCATTTCTTCTTTTTCGGCCTACCACACGTTTTTCAAACAGAGGATATTGAGGCAAATGTGGAGCATACTCTCTTCTTAACTTATTGTATTCTTTAACACAATCTAGATCAGCACAAATCTTTGTTTCATCACACTCAATCAAGTACAATCTTGATAAAGTTCTGACTCGTGATAATGCCACATATGCCATACCCTCTTTAAACACAGAACTTCCAATGTTCACCAAAGCACTATCTACACTTAAACCTTGAGATTTATGAATTGTCACCACATATGCCAAACAAATAGGAAACTGTTTTCGGCGAACATATAAGTCTTTCACAAGCAAAAACCTAGCTGAACAACGACAAATGTGTTCTATTTCGTCAATGCCATCAAATTTAATTTTTAAAATTTCAATTCCATCTCTATTTTTGTAATTCACAAAACCAACAACATGGCCCATTGCTCTATTTACCAGACCTCTTTCAACATTTAAATTCCTTCTCAAAATAATACGACAATTTAAACACACATTCAGAGTTTTTTCAAAACCAGCAGTTTTAGATATAGTCTTCTCTAATGAATCCAATTTTGATTTCAAATTTTCAGACAAAATAATTGTTGCTCCCATATGCTCTATTTTATCTATAGCTTCCAGTTTCACTATCTCTTCATTTTCTAACTTTAACATTTTGTTGTTGACCATGGAACATTCTTTCAGAGTTGGCATCAAACATGTGCCAGATTTCTTCTCGTTAATTTTCTTAAAAATATTCTCTGGAAGAATGTTTTCATTTGGGTAAAATTTTGAAATTAATCGTCCATGTAAAGCTTCTTTCCCATGCTGACTTACTTTTCCGATTCTTACATCTTGTAGAACATTTTTATAATCTTCATCCTTTGCCTGCCGCATAGTTTGGAGTAGTTCTGCATATTTGAAATGTAACCATATATTAACGTTTCCAATGCTTCCTAGGCACTTCTTGGTATCTTCATGCGTGACCATTTTAAACACTGGTTGTCCTTTCACTGGAGTCTACTGCAGTAGATCTCCAAAAACAATGATGTGTTTCCCTCCAAATAACACATCATACTCTGTTCTAAGAGTTTCTTGCATTCTCAAATGCACAAAAGCAAGCATTAGATTTGAGACCATGCTTACTTCATCAATGATAAGAAGTTTCATTTTCTTCAGGACTCTCGAAACTTCGGAACACGCACCTCCAGATAGCTTGTGGTATTGCAATTTGTTATCATGCTCCACTGGCAGCATCAGTAAACGATGTAAAGTAATCCCTTTAATATTATGTGCTGCCAGCCCAGTTGGATTGGTAACAACACAAGATAGCGGTGATTCAATCCTTTTCTGCAGATAAGTTGCAATTGCTTTAATCAGAAAACTTTTTCCAGTTCCCGCTTCTCCACTCACGTACAGTTGGACAGGCTTAAATGATGTACGTGAGCACTCTTTTTTCTCATGACTGAATCCATGTTCAATCTGTTCTGTGACTTCGTCATATATCTGCTTCTGCTCAAGGTTTAGTTGTTTCACCAAATCTTCTAAATTAACTACATCATCTTGAGCTTGTTCCATAGCTCTTTCCACCTCATCCATGGCAGTGGCAGCTTCATTTTGGATAATTGGTCCTCCTAGTGGATCCTGACTCAATGAAGCAGAACTCTGACTGTCTTGAGAACTGTCTCTAGCAATCTCTACAGCAATTGTGGCTTCTTGCTCTATTTCTTTGTTCAACATTTGCAGATAATTTGGAAAAACAGGACATTCTATGGTATCCTTGGTTGCATTAAAAGAATCTCCGTAACAGAGAAAATCTCCAAGTAGTTCCTCTTCTGTACGCCATGGCTTAAAGAGTTGCAAAAGAGCTAAATAGTAAAATTCCCTTTTCTCTGGATTTTCGCAACTAATTTTTCGATGATTAATCAAATGGCCTTTTCTCTGCTTCACTAGACATCCTTCACACCCAATGATAGCATATATTCCTATATTCCATTGTTGATATCTTCTCTGATGGTCCTCTTATAAATATAGTTTTGCAGAACTTCATACAAACAACTGTTCTCAAGATGACTACTTCTATTTGGATAGTATGTATCCAACATGTTTGTCTTCAAAATATCTGTACTTTCTGGTTCTTTCTCCGCCAAATACTCTATTGCTTGTACAGATTTCAAAACTCGGTTTCGTGTTGCAGCAAGACCTAGACTTATCCAAATGATGGTTCTAGATTTGGCATAGAGACTTGCTGATGACAATCGATCAGAACATTCATATGCTCCAACTTATCGATGCGACAACATCTTCAGACTTTCTACCTGTTACCATAGCAACTCCCTCCTCACTGAGCTCTCAGGGTTAAAAGTTTATTCTACAATGTTGCAAATGAACTCAGCAAGGATGTTTGACCTCTAAATACACCAGCTTATCAGGTGCAATCTTTCTTTTAATGACTTTTTCTTAAACATTCAAATTATTTCTTTCACAGAACAGAACCATGCACCCTAACTTTCAGTTTTCAACTATCTGAATCCACCAATCATTGCTTGTGATTCAACAGCACTGAAACTCCTCAGTTTTTTTTTTACAAACTCCTACTGTTCCAACTGCCATTTCATTCCCACACTTCATCTGACTGCACCAGAACCTCCTCTTACCATGTATTCTGTCTGGATTATTGGACATAGCTATATCCACTGGGCTCAAAGGTATGCAGCTAGCAGAAATGTTCACAACCTTGATTTACCAAATGTGAACATTAAATGGATTGGCCAGAGAGGATTGAGATGTCATCAATTGATACCATTGGTGAAAACCTTTTTGCATCTGCCACACCCTCACCTCATAATTCTCCACTGTGGTGGAAATGGCTTAGGCACTTTGACTGGGGTAGGTCTGGAAATGCTTTTAAAGGACACCTTTGGGCAATTGATGACACTTTTTCCACAAACTGCCTTGGTATATTCCGATATATGCCAAAGACAGAAATGGAAGTTGTCCAACCAATTGTGTCCACAATTTGAGAAAGCACGGAAACATGTGAATACATCTGTTTCTGCTTACATGAGAGACTATGGAATGGGTTCAATATACAACAACAACTTGCGTTACAACATGCAAGATATCTACAGAGGAGATGGTGTGCACTTCTCAGATGAGGGGAATAGAATATTCCTCCTGAATTTAAGACTGTGCATTGGTACCTACTTGTAGGTACCTAAATCAGCCACACAACCCAAAAGCTCTTTTCAGGGCTACCCTACCTCTGATCACTCCAAATGATTATCTTTTTCTAACTTTTTTCACTATTTTTCACCAAAGTACGCTCCCCGGTACGCTTCCCGGTGCGCGTACCGGGCGCTCACCACGCGAAAAATTATTATTATTATTTTTGACCTATATGGGCCTCCTAAGACCCCCTCAGAAAACCTAGGGGGTCAGGGGGTACCTACCGTGCCCCCTTATACCCATTCCCAACATTGTTTGTTCTCCATTTTCTGTCTCAAATCTACCGAAACACGAAATGGAGGACTCCCGTTGCGCTGCCGGTACGCGTACCGGGGCGCGCACAGGTAAGCGCTCCCAACATTTAAAAAAAGTTAATTTACATAAAAACCTCTGTAGAGAAGTTCACCAAATATAGAATAGGCAATACTACATACCAGTCCCTACCATTTTCCCAAATTTGGTGGAATTCCATTGAGCCATTTGGCCTGTAGCCCTGTCTAAATATCCTGAGGTAAATTACATGACAAAAACACATCTGAAGTGTTAGAATTTACAACCAATTAAAATGTTACTTTCATTTTCTACTATTATTTCCTGACATTTGATTGGTTATGTACATGAATATAAATAAAAAAAGAGAGGGAAACACAGCCATTTTGACTACTACTTCCTGAAGTACATTTGAAAAGGATTTTCACTGAGAACTTCTACTGCTTTCTCAAAGGTAAGTTGTTATTTTGGAAAGTGAAGTATGTTGTGCACTTTAAGTTAATTTGGAAAACATTTTCTGATAGTTATATACTATCCCTCTGTAATAGTTATAGATTGAGATAGGCTTCTCTGTTATAGTTATGGATGGAGTTAGGCTTGTCTTGTATAATTATGAATTTACTTAGGCTTTATCTCATACACTTTTTTATATTTCTACTTCCAGCCTGATACCATACACTGCCCAAAGATAACTTCACTGGAATACTCTCCCCTTGACATTAAGGAGTTGCCCTGATCTGCTCACTTTTAAAAAGAGCCTTAAAACCTACTTGTTCCCCAGAGTAATGTAGCTTTTTAATAGATGCATGGTTAGGTCTCAGCGCCAGGATACCCTTTGGGTGACAGCTGCGCTCAATAAGCAATAAATACATACATACATACTGTTAAAAAATCAAAACTACCTGTCTGAACTTAAACCCAACAGTGCCCTATCTCTACTGATATATTTATTTTTTATGCAATTTACAGCAAGAAATGGAAGGAGAACAGAATATTTCTTTCGAAATTGTTCTGGAGAACAACCCTGAAGAAATTATTGATGAGAATGATGACTTTGATTTTATGGATGAGTCACTGGACCATGAATTAGTTCAGTTTGTGGAAGCAATAGAATCACAGAATGAAAATGAGGACATTCCAGACAATATATTGTTAGAGGTTTTATACAATTTTGAAAAAGAATCAGAAAAATAAATGTATATTTAATAATCAAAAATAGTTCGAGACATTATTCATTTTTATATGTAATTCATAAATTAGTACCAAATTGATTATAATATAAAGTCAGACTTATAGTATACTGTGCAACTTTTTTGTGTTACATAGTAATTTTGCTCATAGTTACTTCCTTTCTCCCACTTTATTATCTCCAATGTGTATTTGACATCTCTTTTTCATCTCCCGCCTCCATGTTGTTTCTGCTTTCCTGACAGACTATGATATGGATTCCATATACCACAATTACTTCTGTAACAACATGCAAATTATCTACAGAGGAGACGGTCTACATTGAATTTAAGACTCTGCATTGGTACATACATGTTGGTACTTAAAACACCCAAACAACACAACAACTCTATGCGGAGCTACCCTACCTCTAAGCACTTTAAATTATTATTTTACTGTTTCACTGGGTTTTCCCCGTGGTACGCTCCCCGGTACGCTCCCCGGTGTACGTACCGGGCGCTCCCCCCGCGAAAATCGGAAAAAAAATGTATTTGCCCCGCGGAGCCTTTTATGGCCCCCACATCAAACCTAGGGGGTCAGGGGGGTCTACCCTGCCCCCTTTTGGTCATTTCCCCCTTTGTTTTTTGCCACCGCTTGTGTCTCGATCCTACTGAGACACAAGATGGCGGCCGCTCTGGACTGTTTGGAATGTCGACAGACACCCGGGAGCCAATCAGCTTTCCGCGCGCGAACTCGTGGTGCGCGCAGGGAGCGCTCCCCGGGGCGCGTACCGGGGCACGGCTATAGATATATATATTTTTTTAACCCAAATTACTCAAAATCCTCTGGAGCACATATCTTGAGACATAGCAAAGGCACATCGGGCTACCAGTCCCTACAATTTTGCCAAGTTTGGTGAAAATCCATTCAGCCGTTCGAACTAAAAGTGAGTCCAACCGCCCTATGGAAATTAACATGGGGAAAACACGTTTTGGGACCCCTTTTATCTCGGCCCCTGATTGACGAATCCCCCCCAAACTTTCAGGGAAGGAGCGGAAAGCCGCAAGGCAAATTTGAGGAAAATTTCAGGCAGATTCTTCAACCGGCGCCAAAGTTATTCCCAATAGAATATTGTGATTTCCCTATGGAAAACAATCCTAACTATAACTACCTACTGGCGACCGCCAGTAGGTAATATATATATATATATATATATATATATATATATATTAATTACCTACGGTCGCCAGTAGGTAGTTATAGATAGGACCTCGTTTATTTGGTGCAGGTTTACGTATCTTCGCCAAATTTTCAAAACTAATGGGTTGTACCGTTCAGCTCCTGTGTTGAAGTTTCGGGGTGATTTATCTAGCGGGGGCGAGAAAAAAGGGGGGTCTCAAAGCACGTTTTCCACATGTTCATTTCCATAGGAATTTTTAAACAGGTTACAGCTCGAACTGCTGAACAGAATTACACCAAAATTGACAAAAAGGTAGGGCTTGTTCTAGAAAGCATGCTTTTTTTAAATGGTGTAAATTTGTTCAGTAGTTAAAAAAATATATATATTGATATGTGGGCGGAGCCTAACCAAATATCTCATCGTGAGATCTGATTGTCTGTCAGCACTTCATCCTGGAAGTGCTGGCAGACATCTTGGGACCAATATACATGATAGCACTGCATTGAAATGCATTGTAGTGAGTAGAATGTTTTGAGGGTCACCAAAAGGAGGACTATAAAGGGTATTAACAGACTTTAGTTACATTAGAATTCATTTACTGATGGTACTATACTAATTATAGGAATTGTGGTGTGTTCTAAGGTGATTTTACCCTGTAAAAAACCTGCTACTGGGATATCATCAATCATGTTTGACAGAAAACTATTTTCTCATGCTTGTCCCATAGAGGTTTGGAAGGTGCTCCAGAAGCTAAAATGAGAGCATATTTTCTGAAAATTCACATTATCTTTCTCAGTCATGTGAGAATGAAGTCTGACATTCTCAGTAAAACATGTACATCTAACAAGGGCAGAGACTGTCAGTTGATACTATGTCAGGACCAGAGGCTCCGATTTTGCTTCTCATTTCTTTGCTCTTTATTAATAGCAGCCAAAAAAACATTCTGGGGCAGATTTACAACTTCTGGTGCATCTCTGCAAATCAGCAGGGATGCGCCAGAACAGATGCGTCATGTAATCCCTCCCTTGTGCCACCACGGATGCATCGCATTTACAATGCGGCGCACCATGGTGCAAGGAGGGGCAGATGCGTGATGCATCTTGTGGCGTATGGGCAACGCATTGCTGGAGTTGCGTTCCAAGTGCGACCCAACTCCTGCAATGGACAGGGGACACCCATACTTAACGTGGTGAGTCACTCCTTACGCCTGCTTCAAGCAGGTGTAAGGATTTGACGCAGCAGCACCGTAAAACTGACTCAGTGAAATCTTGTAGATTTCATTGCGTCAGTTTTACGGGGCATAACTGCGAGGGAATGCTCACCCTGCGACAGAACGCCCACATGAAACCTGATGCAGGTTTCATGTGGCGCAGGGCTTTACAACGTCATGTTTCTGCCTAGATGCATCATGTTGTGCATGGTTCACGCCGCCGCTGAGTCACAAAAGTGACACAACAACAGCATAAAAGTGTCACAAGGGGCTTGTAAATCTGCCTCTCTATTCATAAAAACTACAAAACCCATGAGCACCAAGTGCCCTATAACCATAGAGACTATCCCTATATAAGGCGTAACTGAGTTAACTGAGGTAACCACTTCCTCTTTCTTTCCTGCTCCGCAGCCAGTTAAGTGCCTTACCCTTACTACTTTAATTTTATGGTGGTGTTTGGACGTTTATTAGTGAGTGTGATAGTGATTGTGTCAGCACTGTGTAATTTCTAATGTATTTGTGATATATTTCAAATTTGGTTGGAAGCACTCCTCAGCACGCTCGTCTTGTAAGCAGTACCTAATTTTAGTCATTGGTGTCCGTCCCACAACGGGGTTGCACACTGCTTGGGAGGGCATCGCCTTCCCTGCCAGATGCTCTGTGGATGCAGGTGAGAGCAAGTGCGGGGGCATGGATTGCGCATAGAGCGATCGTGCCTTCCTCTTTTCACTTTACTGGGCAGCCAGTTCCAGGCATGTGCGGCATACATTTTGTGCATTTCACTGTCAGGCTCCATACGGACACAACAGAGCAGGAAATTGCTCCGATTCAAACTTGCAATTGCTCCTTCTCAAGCCCCCAGTGATGCCTGATGCCTGATGTCTGTGGTTTGCGGAGGGCAGTACATTAGCACATAGGCTTTGCCTAGAGTGGTTGGCAAGCCCTCCCGCCACCAAACAACAGAATAATTGTGTGTTTTGGTTTGCCTGGGAATGTGTCTCCATTCATTGGACCCTTTGATCGAGTTTCATCACACGTATTTGCATATCATCGGTACGAGGTGGAATATTTTGGAGCTGAACCAGCAGGTTCTTTAGAACAGGACCTCGTGGAGGCCTTGGATGCAGGGGTGCAGCAATCGGTCAATTCAGCCCTGGTAAGAGCGATTGCACCCCTGAAGCACCATTTAAACAACTACGTGTTTCAACAGGGATTGCTCCCCTCCATGGGCACCCAATCCAAGCGCAATGGCAGGAAGAGTTTTAATCCTCATGCGGAGGATTTTGCGCATCTAACCAAGTCCATGGTAAATGATCACGCCTATTCTACGCTTTATGATACTACAGACTCCCTTTAAGGGGAGAATGGGGACTCTTCCTCGGAGCAAGATACTGAGTAGGAGGAGGCTCCTAGACCTGCACAGAAAACTAGAAAGGAGCGTCACTTAGACACCCCCCCTCAGCCCAATCTCCTCAACTTTTGAGCCTAAAAACATTGTCCACCCAAACTTGCCCGCTTGGCTCCCGCCACAGGAGGTAGTGGATTATGTCCATTGCCCTTTGATAAGGACGTCAGGGCCGACTTCGGTTGGAATGCCCGAGACCGAATTTGGCAGCAAGGGTGGCGATTACCCCGTGGTGGACCCCACCACTATTTGTTTATTTAATGAGTTTTTTATAGTGCTGGCTAGACCCGAGGGTATCAGAGCGCTTTACATGAGATTCAATAATGTTACAGAGTTACTTCAGTTACAATTACATTAGTTACAGAAAAAACATTTAAGGAGCATGAAAGACTAGGAAATGGAGTGAATGAAGGGTAAGGGGTAGGGTAAAATGGGTAGGAGAGAGATACGACAGAGATGAAGGGAAAGTCTGCCCAAGGTCCGGCTGGGTAGGTGAGGGCCGAAGGGGAAGTTCTCAGCACCTTGTTAACCTATTTTAAAAAGTATTCTAAAGATCCCAAGAAAGGCATTGACCGGGCTTGGCGCTCAAGCCAAGACAAATTACAAGATTTATCAGGCCCCTTACCAAGATCTTGGAAATTGGATTCAATGCAAAGGAATCAGGCACAACAAAAGAGCCTGATGAGTTAATCGGATGGGCGCAAATGGAAGTGTGCCAACTTGGCACACAAACTGCGCCAAGTTCAGCAAGAGGAGACATTTCATCCCCCTCAAACTGGACCCCAAACTGGTGGAACTTTCCTCTTCAGAGGCAGGGCCCAGATCTCAGGATCTCCTATTCGGTCAACTTTTTCTAAAAGAATCAACCAAGTTTGTAACCACCTTCAGTGGCCTAGATAAAGCGCAGGGGTCTCTCAAATGAGCTTTCCGTCCTGTTTTCACCAGGGTCGGACAATACAGAGGGCGATCGTTTGGCCGAGGGTTTAACCAAGGCACCTCATGCGACCAGCATCACCAACAAAGAGTAGGATATCAAGACCCCATTTCTGGCATTCATCCTTCTACCCCACCCATAGAGCAAGGAACCGATTCCAGAGGGGCAGATTCGGAGGCAACCAGGGTAACCAGGAAGACGCCGGAAATGCAAGTGAGGCTAACATCATGTAAAGGCCTTGGATATGCAGAATGAATTCCTCCATTCGAGCAAGTGAGGTTGGAGTTGTTGTGGTGGCTAGACCACATGGAGGTGTGGAATGGCAGACCCATATTCGGATCGAGTCCCGAAGTAGTGAATGAGTAGGAAGCCAGCAGTTGGGTTTGGGGAGCCTGTTGCGGCCAGATTTTCACAGGGGGTCGATGGTCTCAGGAGGAACTCTCCTTACACATAAATTACTTGGAGCTGCCGGCAGGGTTTGTTCGGGATCCGCAGTCTGTCTCCCCAGCAGACAGATTGCTGCATTCTCTTACGAATGGACAATTTGTAGGCAGTCAGATATGTGAACAAGTTGAAGGAACGAGGTCCCGAATTCAGGCGGAGATCACCAATAACTCATGACATTAATGCCTGACCCACAGAATATCAGTAGTGGCAGAGTATATCCCGGGACGCAGCAACAAGGTAGCAGATTGGCAGTCTCGTTACCTGCGGGACTTCAGTGATTGAAAGCTTCACCCTCGGTTTTTCCGATTTCTGAACCAACTATAGGGCACGTGCCAGTTAGAATTGTTCGCATCACTTCTCAACAGGAAACTCCTGGATTTTTACAGTTGGCATCCGGATCCAGAGGTGATAGCCTCAGACGCGTTTCTACAGAGCTGGCCCCCAGCCCTGTGCTATGCATCTCCTCTATTTATCCAGGGTTCTGGCTCAGACTAGTAGTCAATAAGCGGAGCTAATTTTAGTCACCCCACTGTAGAAGGCGCAAGCTTGGTTCCTGATCATCCTGGAAATGTCTTGTGCTGTGCCGATTCTTCTTCCACAGAGATGGAACCTGTTGCTGGACCCTCAGAAGTCTCTGCATCCTTTGACAGAGACAACTTCCTCTGCTGGCATGGCGACTTTCAGGGATACATGGGAGATGCCAGGTCTTTCGAGAGACGCTCACAGGTTCATTAAAGAGGCATGGTCTGCTAACACCCAAAAGCAGTATTCCTCAACATGGAACAGATGGTGTCGCTGGTGCTCTAAGGGTGACATCGATTCCACTACAACAAATATCTCCATGGTCATGAACTACTTAGCCTCCTTATCTTTATCTGGCCTAGCATACAGAACGGTAAATAACTTCCGGTCTGCCATTTCGGCAGGGCATGTTCAAGTGCATTGCAAACCAGTAGGTGAACATCCCTTGGTATGCAAATTGCTTAGAGGTATTCCAATGGCCAAACCTCCTTGCCCTAAATATTCAGTCCTAGGGGACGTCGCTGTTGTCTTGAGGTGCTTGGAAAACTGGCCCGCCAACAAGTGCCTTTTATGAAAACAACTTTCCGCCAAGCTGGCTATGTTTTTATGTTTAGTTTCATGCAAGAGAGTCTCTGACATCCCTGCTTTGGATCTAGCCAGACGTTGATTCTCTCCTGAAGGAGTCTCATTTGATATCTCCAAACGTACCAAATGTAATACCAATTCAGTGTCTTATGCAGTCTCTCCGGATAATCCAAAACTGTGTTTGGTTCAGTGTATAAAAGTGAATGAGGTAAGTACGGCTGAATTTCGTTCGGATATGAATGGTCAGTTGTTTATTGCTTTACAGAAGCCCTTTCGCCCAGTGAACCCACACACCTTGTCTAGATGGGTGCGTTGGCTAATGAGCGAAGCAGGCATTGATGTCTCAAAATTTGGTGCTCACTCTGTTCGAGGGGCGATGGCATGCAAGTCCTTTTCTCTGGGATTAAGTCTTGCTGATATAGTGAATGAGGCTGATTGGTTTACTAGGACCACCTTTAATTAATTTTACTATAAACCTATTGTGGATGTAGGGTTAGTGGTGGTGGCTAAGCTTTGAACAGGCATAATCAGAGCCTCCGGTCCTGACATAGAATAAAAAATTTGTGAACATTTCGACAATCTGTGTGCAAGACGCAGGAACATGGCGGTCAGTGACTGAACTGCCATGGACGTGCTCCCTCGGGTATCGCTTAGGGAGCGCCGACCGAAGTCCGAAGTGAGCTAAGGAATCTATTTCCCTGCCGTACCTTTCCCCTTGAGCATTCCGTTGTATTTTCTCGTGGCATGCGGGGGGCCCTGTTTTCTCTTGCTCAGGACAGCTTGGTGATTCCAGCTGCCCTTGAGGTTCACGGTGCCTGCATTCACGGTGGCGGCGGTGACAGTGGAGCCGAGCCAGGAGTTCAGAAGTGGAGCTGGAGGTGGCTCGAGGCTGAGCGAGAACGGAGACACCGGGGGATTGCATCCCTGCTGCTTCGGCTTTTGGGAGGAAGAGTCAGCACCAGTCCGGGTGCAGGTTTGAGCTCCTGTCTGGAATGGCATCTCAAGGAGGTTGGTGAGCCGATAGGGAGGTAACAGAGGCCCGGTTTGATGGAGGAGATTAAAGATACAAGTCTCCCTCAAATCTAACAATCTGACGGTAAGTCAGCATTGGGAGGCTTGAGTGGGTGTTTGATTGGAGGAGATAATTTTATGCACAACAAATCTTGGGCATCTGGTCAAAGGGGCGTACCCTCAAACTTGGAGAGGGTACACTTAAATTGTATGGAGTGTACTGATGCGAATGAAGAGGGCACTTCCCCTCCGAAAATCAGTAGATACACCTTACGAGTCAGAGCTGCTCATCTAGCAACGAATATAGTAATTTTTTACCAGTCAAGCCTACCTGTGATGGTCTCCCCCCTATTTCGGAAATCAGAGCTCTCAGTAAACAACGTAAGTAGGGCAGGAATAATCCGATTCTGGCACTCCTGTAAAAACAAGAGGATCTAAGGGTAAGGGGAAGGGTCGAGATAAAAAAAAATCTACTGCAAAAACTAAAATCCCCCCTCTTTAAAAACCTTCTATCAAGTCATGTCTTCTTCCTCGACCACGCCAAAATCATAGGTCAAGAACATGTCTGTGTCAGCCTCCACACCTGTAGTCTTAGCGAATTTACCAAAGAAACCCTTAATCTTTAAAGGAGGTGAGCTCTTAGTCAATTCTATGCAGGCGAGTTGTGTGGTATCGGAAACCCAGACCCTTCTTACCACTAGTACGCTGCCCGATACTGAAGCTGAATCTGCGGTTCACCCATTGATTAATCCGTTGATTAATCTAACAAATGGATATTCAGTTTTGGAACTACATGATGAACCTGGGCAAGCGCAGGAGCAGGAGCGGGGACATGCCCAGCAACATGGAGAAGAAGGTGCTTATCAAGACGATAGTGGGAGTTTGATGGCCTCTGGGACAATGGTAAAAGATCTTATGGCTCCAGCCTCCAGTACACCTTCGCTAACAGATTTACTTCTGGCAATGAAGGAAGAGATGACCAGCAGATTTATTGTGTCAGAGATATACCAGGCATAGTTGGCTAGTAGGTTTTCCATGTCTGAGGTGAATAAGGCAGCAATTCGTTCATCATGTGAGGTATTGGCTCAGAAGCTGGAGGAAGTCATGTTGAGGACAGAAGCTATTGAGGCTGAAATCCCCCAACTAAAAGAAACTATTAAATCGACCTCTGCTGACTTGGCAAAACTATCAACTCAAAACAGGGAGTTGAAGGACGATCTTGAGAGATTGGAAAATCACTTGAGAAAAAACAACTTAAAGTTCCTAAATATTCCGGAAGCTTTAGAGGGGGAGGACATGAAGGGGTTTCTAATTTCCCTATTAAAGAGCTCTGGGGCATATTATCAAGGGGGTTTATCTCCGCTGTTTTGGCTTTAAAAGCCAAGAAACTGAGATAAAATGATCTCCCTATTACCTAGCTGTCGCTAACACTAGTTAGCGACAGCTAGTAGGAGATAGCGACCATCTTGGGCCCCACTTTGCATGTCAGTGATATTTATCACTAATGACATGCAAAGTGGGCTTGCGAAGATGTTAGCGACTGGAAACAGGCGCTAACATCGCTATTTCCTATTACCAACTTTTGGAGATATTCGCGGTAAGCGCGAATATCTCCAAAAGCTAACACCTGCCCTGAGCAGTTCTTAGCCATGTTATCCAATGGGAGGTGGATAAAATGGCTAAGAGCATTAGCTCGGTAATGCATGAATATCGCTGACTTTTCAGCGATATTCATGCATTGCAGCCGTTTTTTATCGCATTTGGTATAAACCTTGGTAATACCAAGGTTTATCTGCGATAAAAATCGCCGCAGCTCAGCGGTAAATTTTTGTCTCTAACCAAGCAATCGCGATAATTATCGCGATTGCTTGGTAATATGCTCCTCTGTTTCTAAAACATTTCCAAACATTGATCTAGAATATGAGATTCAAAGAGCCCATAGGGATCCCTTTTAAGAGAAACCCAGGGAGAAAGAAACCCCCAAAAATCTTTGTAAATTGTCTGTCTTATTCAGTTAAGGAAATGATCTTGACAGCCGCACTTAAGGAAGGGTCGATACCATCTCCATTTCCGGATATGCCCTCCTTCTCCTCCATTAGAACCGATATTTCATACACTACAGCTACAAGACAGTGGGAGTTGTGGAAGAGGTTAGCAGAGCTAAATAGTTTGGGGGCAAGAGCCCAATTGAGGTTTCCCGCCACATTGCTTGTGATGTGGACTAATCATATGCATATAATTCATGCCGCGGAAGAGGTGAATGGCTTGATCACAAGGATCCAACATGAAAAAGAGGAAGGGAAATAGGGGCAGGATTAAAGGCTGTGGTGGGTTTAGTTTGATGCACCCAATAACCTAAGGGCTACAATTTAGTAAATATGTAACCCGAGGGAGTGGCGACCGAATAGACTTAGCCTATTGGAAGGGAGGATTCTTCAGGGGGCAAGGGGAGGGGGGAGGTGGGTGGTTGGGGGGGTCACTGGGTGAGGAGCAGAGGGAGTAAAAAATAAAAAAAGATTCCTCATTTCATCTGTACTTTAAAAAATGCTGTATAATCCAAAAAAGGGGTGTATCAGTTTATGGCAGGTAATACCAAAAGGGACAATAACATTTGTTTAATGTCTTGGAATTTGAATGGATTGAGATGCCCCGTAGGCAAATGTTGATATTTAAGTATCTGGAACTCTCTGCTGTTCAGGTCAGTCTTTTACAAGAGACGCACTTGACCTCTACAGAATGACAAGCAATTGTTTTTAAAATTATCTGGATAAATTCTTTCTGTTACTTGCAACAATTGATTAATAGTAGGGGTGTTGCAATTTTGGAGAAGAAAGGGATTCCTTGTGTGATTAAGTCAGTAGAGACAGACCAAACTGGGAGATGGATTGTGGCCCAAATGGACTTTGGGGGATCGGTCTTGACTTGTTCTTCTTACTATGGCCCCAATGTTGATGACGCCTCGCACTTAAGTAAAGTACAATATAAATTGTTGAGAGCAACTCCTCCTTTAATAATAGGAGGTGATTTTAATGTCCGTCTGGATCCACTTAATGATAGGTTTAATGCGAGTTGTATAATAGGGACCCCACGTTCTCGTCGGACTATGAAAAATATGATACTTGATTTGAATTTAGTAGACCATTGGAGGGCTAAGCAGGGAGATCTTCCAGGATTTACTTTTTATAGTAAAAGAAATCACCTCTCATCCAGAAGAGACTATATTCTAGTCAGTAAGGAAGTCTTATATAATTTATGTGATGTATCTGTACTACCCAGCCACCTTTCTGATCATGCTCCTGTTATGTTTTTATATTCTAAGGAAGGTAATAGGTCCCAGGTTAAGATGGACATTGAACAGATCCATGCTGTCAGACTCTGGTATTGTTCAGTCCATTAGTTCCTTCACGTTCGATTTTTTCTTCACTTAATCTGGGATCCACATCTATGGATTTTTTATGGAACGCCTACAAAGCTAGTTTGAGAGGCACGCTGCATGCTCTAATAAGCTCGAGATATAGAGCCAAGGCTTTGGAATTACAATCCATTGAGAGTAAGATAATGGAATTAGAAATGGAAAGGAATAGTCTTACTCAGGAGAACATAGGTAATTTGATACAAGTTAAGAAGAACTTGGAGGATGCTAGGTAGCAGTTTAGGAATTTGCTGTACCAGAAATATAAGGCACAATGGCTAGCAAAGAATATGGATAATTTTGAATTTGGTGAAAAACCAGGCTCCTCATTAGCCTGGAAGGCCTGGGCTGACAGTTTAAAGAACAATATTAATGAATTAATCATTAATAACAATGGTGATAAATCTAGTAATGAGAAGGATTTACAAAAATGTCTTTTATTTCTTTTTTCAGATTTATATAAAGAAAATCTAGACCCTTCCAGGGAGAAAGTGCTCTCCTTGATAAGAGATAAATCCTTACCTACCTTAACTGATACTAGTCGTGTCTCTCTTGATGCCCTATAACTATAGAAGAAATTAGGGATCAAATAAAGAGGTCTAAAAATAATAAAGCCTCTGGCTTGGACGCCCTTCTGAATGAGGTTTATAAACTTCTTTTGGATGAACTGACCCCGGTATTCCATACTTTATTTAACACAGTATATAGTTCACAGGTGGGTTACCCAGATCCTCGAAGAAGGCCACTATTGTTTTGATTCTAAAGCTAGGGAAGGATCCATTAAAGGCTGATTCCTAATGCCCGATCTCCCTACTGAATGCAGATTATAAGTTCTCAATGGGTATTCTGGCAGGAAGAGTGGCAAAGCTGGCTCAGAGCCTGATTAACTCCGACCAGAAAGGTTTTATGGTGGGGAGGTTTTTTCAGGAACAGACCCAAATTTTGATTGGGAATATTGATCGAGCTGTGGTGAAAGCAGACCCCTTAGCAGTAGTGGTCTTAGACACGGCTAAGGCCTTTGAATCAGTCCGTTGGAGGTACCTATGGGGGTCCTTAAGGGATTGGGAATGGGCCCTCTTTTTGTTCAGACTTTAAGGAACTGTTACCAGGGCGTCACCGCAAAGATTCTGCTGAACGGCACCCTGACCCCTAGTTTGAACATCCAGAGAGGGACTAGACAGGGGGCCCCTTATCTCCCCGATTGTTCAGTATTTATATTGAGCCCTTGGCGCAAGATATCTGATTAGAGGATTCCATCTCTCCTTTTAAGTCATTAAATTACCAGTGTAAAATAGCACTGTATGCTGATGATGTTATTATCTATACCAGCGACCCGGAGGTAACTATCCCACGGCTTGGTACTCTGTTACAGGAGTTTAGCTCAATTTCTGGGTATTTAGCCAATTCCACTAAAACTGAAGTGATGTGCTGGAATACCGATTACAGGGGAGGCCCCATTAGTAAAGAATTTAAATACCTGTGCATGAAAATTGTTAAAGATCTGAATAAAATACCCCAGATTAATTTGGAAAAAATTATGAAAGAAATCGATCATCTCTTCACCAGATGGAGAAATCTCCCTTTGATGATCTATGGGAGGGTCAATCTGGTGAAGATGACTATTCTCCCTAAATTGACGTCCTTGTTTAATGCTATTTCCTTAACCTTCCCTAGAAAGAGCATTAGTACAATCCATTGGAAAATTGGGAGTTTTATCTGGGGCATAAAAGTACCAGGATGTCGTGGAAAAATTTGAGGAGGACGCTCATAAAAGGTGGGTTGGCCCTCCCGGACATCAGTTGGTATCTAATGGCTTTTCAATTTAAGGGTATTAGGATGCTGTCTATACCAGAAGCAACATCATAGGGCAGGCTTTTGGGTGAGATGGCTATTGTTGAGGGAGGAAGTGGAGGTGAAGGGTTTCTATATAAGTTTGGGGCCCCACGATATGTCAAACGTGTTCATCTTAAGATTCTTAAAGCTGCCCTAGAGACATGGCATAAAGTAAGATGCAGATGGGGCATTGGATACTTCTCTGATTTTGCCCCATTTGGGATTCCCCTGGGTCCCCACTCTGCCTGAGAGAAAGATTAGCGATACTAATTAGGAGTCTGGTGTTAACAAATGGTCTGATCTACTGGATGTGGATGGGATTTTTCTTTGGGAGGTTTGAAGAGCTAAGATAGGCTCCACATTCTCTAAGTTCAAATATCTTCAACTCAAATCATGGTATGTGGCAGAAGTGGGTGAATTATCTGGGAATTCGGAATTAGAGCAGCTTTTACAAGACGTCCAGCCAAGAAAGACAGAAATATCTATGTGGTATGCAAGGCTCCTTGAAGCAGATGATGCAGACACTTCACCTCAATCATCGGTTTGGAACCAGTCTCTGCTTGGTCACAACATTGAAGATTTCTTTGAGCCATCTTTTAAATTACTTTACAAATACATTAAACCAGCCAGCTTAAAAAAGAATTATCTTTTTGTACACAATCGACTACATTACACCCCTGCCAAAATAGCTATGTTTGCTCTGCTCCCCACACCAAAATACCCCAGATGTAAAACACCAAATGCGGATGACGTCCACATCGTTTTTTGACTGCCCAGAGATAAGATTACACTGGAATGATGTGGGGGATTCCCTATCGGGTATTTTTGGAACTAACATCGAAACCATTCTTCATCTAGTGTTTTTCGGGGGCAGCGACTTGACTAAAGGGGTGTTATCTCAGATTCAAGGGGATTGTTGTTATATCTTGCACTGCTCGCTCATAGGGATATTTGTATAAAGTGGAAAGACTCTATCCCCCCGAACAGAGAGAGCTGGCTTAAAGCCTCATTTGGTATGGCACGTATGGAGCAGGACATCCCGCTTAGCATTTGGCATCCTTTGTTAAATCGGGGCCGGGAGCTCTGTCTGGTAACTTGATAACTTTTTAAAGGAGATGGCTCCTCCTTTTTTTCCCCTTTCTTCTACTTCCTCGTGGGTCCTATGATTACACCAAGCCTCTACTACTCTTGGCGGGTCTGGTTGACCTGGACGAAAGCAGGGCCCCGTGAGGGGCACAGGTGTAAAGAATGACGGCTTGTTAAATCTGCAGATGTCTGCTGGTGAGATGAGGACAAAATAAATTGCAAACATTTGTGACAAGAATTTTCAATTCTATTAAGGACAAGGAGGCAAGGATTATCCCACCCATGTAGTCATGTATTCTTATCACTGCTTTTATTCTATTACTGAATCATGACTGCCTTGTTTACAATATCCGCCCCCCATGTTTTGTCTGATTACGATGATTACGATATCTCATGGGGTTACCGGTATTACGGATGTTTCTCTCTGTTACAGGTTCAAAATTGCAAGTAAAATGTGAAGCAACTCTACGCTGGGCTAAGTGGAGTGTCTTACCCTACTGAGATGCATTACTGTTATCCACCGGTTGTTCAAAGTTCGGGGACCCGTTCCCAGGATTAGGAGTATTTTCCATGTGGACTTCAGGATGCCTTGGTTTTTCATGAAGGACTCTTCCATCTCAGACAAACGTTTTCAAGATTGAGTTCAGAATATGTTGGACTTAACGGTTCCGAGATAATACAAAGAAAGAGGATGTGGTTACCTCAGTTGCACCTTATATAGGGATAGTCTCAATGTTTTAGGGCACTTGGGGCTCATGGTTTTTGTACTTTTTATGAAAAAAGTGTTTTTATTGGCTGCTGTTAATAGAGAGCAAAGAAATGAGAAGCATGATCCTCACGTCCGTGTCCTTAATAGAATTGAAACTTCTTATCATGAGTGTTCGCACATTTTTAATTCCTTTGTGTTCTACTGCAGCTTCCCGGGATGTTCTAAAGAACAACTAGAGTGCTAACAGTCTTAAATATGACACATTTATGGCACACCTCAAGCCATCTTGATTGGAATAAACTGGTAACACTTATAACATTAAATAAAAAAAAAGGAACAAAATGAGGGGGTTCATTTTGCCATAGTAATTATGGTTAGTGCTGCAGAAAGAATCATTAGGGCACAGTTTGAGTGATTTCTCAAATCCTCTTCTATTTCATTAACAAATTCTGACATGCAGACTGAAACATACACTTTCAATACCAGCATCAGACTTCCTGTTAACTCCCTGGTGAGCATTAGCTTTACTACAGTGATCTAAGGAGCAACTAGATTGCTAACATTCTGAATTTATGGCAAATGTGTGACACATCTGAATGGCTTCTTTATGGATTCAAAGTAAAACACTGAAAGCATTTCCTACTGACGAGACTGTAGTAAATTAGGAAACTTCATAACAAATAAGTCTCCCAAGATGTCAACCGGAGAAAAAAGAGCCCAAATATAGCACAAATATCACCCAGATTTAGCCCTCATATAGCCCAATGACAGTAGTGTGCAAAACACTTTTTATTTTTAGTTTTTTTGCAGTTTTATATAGTGCAGACTGGTCAGGTAATGGAGCGTTGCACCTTACTTGGACCCCGTCTTGCGTATTTTGCACAAAGTACTTGAGATTGATCTTGCAAAGCATTGAACTTTACTATTATGTTAACCTAAAGTTGCTCTGAGCTGGGCTTTGTAACACCAGTTTTTACTTATTGGTTTTGAATAATTTTATTTGTATTGTATTAAGAAAGAGGACTTACTGTTTTTATGTGCACTTTTATGATCTATGTTTCTAAATCAGATCAAAAAATGTTCATTGAATTGAATTGAAGTCTCCCAAGATGGCCATCAGTAAAAAAGGGGCCCAAATGTGGCACACATGTCACCCAGAAGAAGCCCATGTATAGCTCAATGACAGAAGTGTGGAAAATTCCAGAACCACTTTGGGCAGTTTTAGAAGGCAGTTGGTAAGGTTTAATATGTCTAACCAATAGACATATGTTTTATCATTTGAAATAATGCAGGAAGGAATGTGATGTGTTACTTACATGCATTTGTGTGGAGAAAGAGAGGGAAACTTTGCCATTACTGGTTTTGCCTTGCTTTGAGCTGTGCATTACATTTATTGTGTGCATAAAAAAGTCTTTTCTGAGTTTCTGATATTTTATATTGTACAAATCAATCAGCCAGGCAGTAACCAAGCACCTTTCAAAATTAGCCAGGCAATACCCCTGCACTCCTCCAATGAACCAGGCACTACTCATCCACTCATCCAATAACCCAGGCACTACCCATGCACTCCTCCTATCACCCAGCCAGTACCCATGTACTTATCCAAGCACTCCTCCAATACCCAAGCACTTATAAATTCGCAATACACTACCCTTGCGCTCTTACAATCACCCAGACACTACCAACCCCCATATGCAATCATCCAGGCATTATCCATATTCTCATGCAATCAGCCAGGCACGACCCATGCACTCCTCCAATCACCCAGGGACTACTCATCCACACCTGTAATAACCCAAGAACTACCCATGCATTCCTCCTATCACCCAGCCAGTACCCATGCACTTATCCAATCACTCCTCCAAAACCCAAGCACTTATAAAATCACCATGCACTACCCTTGAACTCTTACAATCACCCAGGCACTACCAAAACACTCATGCAATCATCCAGGTATTACCCATAAACTCATGCAATGAGTCAGGCATTACCCATGCACTCTTACAATCACCCATACATTACATCTGCACTCATGCAATCACCCAGGCATTAACCAAGAACTTACAAAATCACCTAGGCACTACCTGTGCACCCCTCCAATCGCCCAGGCACTACTCATCCACTCATGCAATAACCCAGGCACTACCCATGCACTGTTCCTATAACCTATGCACTACCCATGTACTTCTCTAATCACCCAAATACTACTTATTCACTCCTTCGATCACCCAGCCAGTAGCCATGCACTCCTCCAATCACCCAGTCACTACCCTTGCACTTATAAAATCACCATTTACTATCCATGCACTCCTCCAATCACGCAGGCAGTACTCATGCAATCATCCAGGCACTACCCTTGCACTCATGCAGTCATCCAGGCATAACCCATAAACTCATGCAATCACTCAGGGGAAACCTATGCATTTACAAAATGATCCACTTGCAAAATCCCCCAGGCACTACTGATGCACTCCTCCAATCACCTAGGCACTACTCATCCACTCATGCAATAACACAGCCACTATCCATACACTGCTCCAATCACCTGTGCACTGCCCATGCACTACTCCAATCACCCAGCCAGTACCTATGCACTTATCCAATCACTCCACCAATACCCAAGCACTTATAAACTTACCACCCCATGGGTAGCTACGCACTTTAGAAATCCACTTTCAATTCCAATCTTACCATCACCCAGGTAGTACTGATGCAATCATCCAGGAATTTCCATAAACGAATGTAATCAGTCAAGCATTACCCATGTACTCTTCAATCCCCCATACATTTCCTTTGCATTCGTGCAATCACCCTGGCAGCAACCAAGCACTTACAAAATCACCCAGGCACGTTTTTACTCTTTTATTGGAATAATGATCCTTAATGTAACTCCTTTTGATCCATATCTTTTATGAACTGTGTTTTTTAATTATATGTATGCTTTCAACCCCTTCGGTGCTCATGACGAGTTGAGCTCGTCATGACCACACCCATTTCTATTATGGCCCAGCACAGCAGAGGAATGTCTCAAGCAGCCAAGGTGTCAAGATATTCATGTCGAATAAAGCTTTGTTACTACTACTACTACCATATTCTCATGCAATCACTCAGGCAAAATCTATGTACCTACAAAATCATCCAAACAATACCTATCCACTTACAAAATCACCCAGGCACTACAGATGCATTCCTGCAATCACCCAGACACTACTCATCCACTTATGCAATAACCCAGGCACTACCCATGACCTGCTCCAATCACCCATGCACTATCCATGCACTGCTCCAATCACTCACCTAGTACCTATGCACTTATCCAGTCACTCCACTAATACCCAAGCACGTATTAAATAACCATGCACTACCCTTGCACTCTTACAATCACCCAGGCACTACCCACACACTCATGCAATCATCTAGATATTACCCATAAACTCATGCAATCAGTCAGGTGTTACGCATGCACTCCTCCAATCACCCATACACTACCTAAGCACTCATGCAATCACCCAGGCATTTACAAAGAACTTACAAAATCACCTAAGCACTACCCATGTACTCCTCCGATCACCCAGGTATTACTCATCCACTCATGCAATAACCAAGGCACTACCAATGCACTGCTCTAATTACCCAGACACTCCTATTCATTCCTTCGATTACCCATCCAGTAACCGTGCACTCCTCCAATCACCCAGTCACTATCCATGCACTTATAAATTCACCATGCACTATCCTTTTACTCCTCCTATCACGCAGGCAGTACCCATGCACTCATGCAAACATCCAGGCACTACCCTTGCACTCATGCAATCATCCAGTCATTACCCATACACTCATGCAATAACCCAGGCACTACCCATGCAGTCCGCCTATCACCCAGCCAGTACCATTGCAGTTATACAATCACTCATCCATTATGCATGAACTCCGTCAATTAGTCACACACCATAGGTTTCAGGGACATTACAGTTAGAAATTAGCATTTTAAAACCTTTGAAATTCACTGAAAAAAACATAGGTTTCAAGGACATTATAGTTAGAAATTAGCATTTAAAAAATCTTTGAAATTCACTGAAAAACACAGCTTTCTGGGACGTTAGAAATTCACTGAAAAAAACACAGGTTTCAGGGACGTTATAGTTAGTTGCACATTTTACTCATACAATTCCAGAGAAATTCAGCCGCTATAGTTAGTTGACCTATCGATAGTCACTCCCCTGCAATGCACTGCTGGTGATGTTACATATTACATCAATCATGACATGGTCAGTGACATCACTGATGACATCACTGATGACATCTCAAATGACATCATTGATGACATCTTCCAGTGACTTTGTGTTCCAGTAAGCACCACAGAGCTGCGTTGCAGAGAGGTATAAAAAGGGGTGTGATCTTGCCTCTGACCACCTCTCTGCAACGCAGCAAATTGGTGCTTATTGGAGGTACCTGGTGGGATTGTTGGCCCCCAGGATCCCTCAGGTTTGAAGGGGAATTAATTCCCCAACTTAAAACTTACCTTTAATAAAAAAAAGTCCAATCTAGATAAAACTGATGTAGGAAACTATCGTCCTATTTCCCGCCTACCTTTACCGGCTATGATTCTTGAAAAACATATGAATCAGGACCTAGGTGCATTATTTATTGAAAACAATCAGGCCCTAGATCCTACCCAGTATGACTTTAGAAGCCAAAATAGTACTGAACTGGCCTTGCTTACCGCTACAGAGGAAATTAGATTGGCAGTTGACAAAGAAGGATCGACAGCTCTGATACTGCTAGATTTGTCAGCTGCCTTTGACACGCTGGACCACAGCTTTTTAACTGATTGGCTTATTGAGGCTAGAGTTGGCGGTGCAGACATTACACTCCCTTTATACACCTCTCTGCAAAGCAGCTCTGTGGCGCTTACTGGAGGTACCTGATGAGTGAGTTGGTCCCCAGGGACCCTCATGATTGAAGTGAACTTAATCCCCCAATGTACAAAGTACCAGGGGGTGCATTTGCACACTTGGTATGTCAGGCCCCACTCCCTCCCTGCACCACTGTGGAAACGTGCCCCCTGACCCATTGTAAATTAGGGGATTAATTCCCCTTGAGTCCTGAGGGTCCCTGGGTGTCAACTACCCCATCAGGTATCTCCAGTAAGCCCCACAGAGCTGCGTTACAGAGAATTGTAAAAAGGGGCATGGCCTCTGAACACCTCTCTGCAACATAGCTCACTGGCGCAGGTTTCCCAGCTCTCTCTTCAAAATTACAAACCAGTGTTTGTATGACAGGATGGGAGCAGCACGGCTCCCCTCCTACCATAGCAAATAGCAGTGTCCCGTAGTGGGCACCCCAGGACAATGAAGGAGCCAGCCCTGGAGGGGTGGCAGTCCCCAGGGCCATCGAGGGCTCAGGGGGGTGCACGCCCCATCCCAACTAGTGTACAGCCCCGGGGAGGTGGTGGTCCCCGGGGCTTGGGGGTCCGTAACAGACCCCCGCATTTGCACTTTATTCCCCTTGTGAAGTGGTGGTCCCCGGGGCATGTGGAGGGCTCGAGCCGCCCACAGAGGTTTATAATTTTTTTTTAAAAGCCCCGGGGCTGGCGGTCCCCGGGGCAGCGTGAGGGCCGAGTGCCCTCCCGCACATAATGTTAAGAAAGCCTAGGGGTGGTGGTCCCCAAGGCTTTGGGGGCCCCCACGGGCCCCTACATGTATTTCTCGCAAGTGCCCCCAGGACCTGGCCCACCCGGGGGCCTCAATGAAATGAATTGTGGGAGCCACGCTTCATTTTTTTAAAATTTTTGTCTAGATTTGTGCACCCAGTGCAAATTCGGCCAATTTATTTTTTGAAAATGTTTTTTTTTGGCCTGGGAATCCTTGTGGGACCATCTGAGCAGGCCTAGGGGGTCAGGGCGTTTTTACCCTGTCCCCTTTTCTTGCTTTAGTGCTTATTCCTCTGTATTCTTGTGACTCAGTTCTACAAAGTCACAAGATGGCTGCCAACACTTCCTGGTTTGGAGTGTTGGCAGCCAATCACAGTGAATCTCGTGGTCAGGAGGGCTTGCAATCCTCCTCGGCCATACATATCGAAACCTTTATTTTTTTGAATTTCTCAGCAACTACTGAACAGATTTACACCATTTAAAAAAAGGTCGCTTTCTGAACCAAGCTCTACCTTTTTGCCAAATGTGGTGTAATTCCGTTCAGCAGTTCAGACTGAAGCCTTGCCCAAAGTTTCCTATGGCAAATTGATTTTTTGACTCTTATTTTTTAAATTCTCAGCAACTACTGAAAGGATTCACACCATTTAAAAAAAAAGGTTGCTTTCTGCACTAAGCTTTACCTTTTTGCCAAATTTGGGGTAATTCCGTTCAGAAGTTCAGGCTGTAGCCAGTCTCAAAAATTCCTAAAGAAATTAACATGGGGAAAACACGTTTTGGGACCCCCTTTTTTCTCAGTCCCCGCTTGACGAATCACCCCAAAACTTTCATGATAGGAGCTGACCTGGATAAACTTTCTTTTTAGAGAATTCTGCGAAGATTTGTCAAACAACGCCATCGTTATTAGCAAATCAAAAAATGCTTTTCCTATGGAAACTAGGTTCTAACTATAACTACCTACTGGCGATCGCCAGTAGGTAATGAATATATGTACATATATATAGTTCCAATCCTGGTTAGACAGTTTCAAAGGAGGCACCGACTCCGTGGGATATAAATCAAAGATTATGTTTATTCCAAAATGACCAGACGCGTTTCGGCGGACAAGTCCGCCTTCTTCACTACATCTGAGTTCACCAAAGTGAATGAGCATTTTTATAGCAGTACAGATGAACCACAAAGAAGCCAGGTGAGTTGCCGTGGCAACAGGTGGGGTGGTGAAAGACATGGAAAAGTTTGTGATTTAAAATTGCAAGTCATTGTCATTACATTACATTCATGTAACTGAAGAATTACATTGAATTGCATTTGAAATACTTGCGAGTGCTTTTTAAGATGCCATACATTTGTCAGTGCTTTGTAACGGAATACTTAAATGAGATTCCTCTCTCTCTTTGCTTTTGCTTGGGTTATCGTGATGCTAGCTGCATGTGTGTGCCACAGTTGACATAGACAAAATATCCTGTGTACGTGGCATAAAAGCAATGTATTGCGTGTGCATTCTGTAAAATCGAGGTGATGCCGTGAGTCATTGATATATTAGACTGATGTGTTGTTGTGTGTAAACCTTGTTGGTGCAGGATGACTCGAGTAAAACCTAATGATTAGGCTCAATAATTCCACTGTTTAGGTACTCGTGTAGCATATGCTACTATCCCGCTGCATGTTGGTTTCTGTTTTCCAGAAAGTTGCGGGGTCATCGAGTTGATGGTTCTCATGTTGCCCCAGTGGGCCTTATGCCATTTGACTGTCGGGCTGGACTGTACTATGTGGATGGAGATATCGTCAACCCAGAGTGTGAGTTGGGGACCTTTCCAAGTCTATCTTGCCAACTGTCGCGCTTGTGTGAATCATGGATATTGGCGGGTTGGGAGAGAGGAAACATGATTATATATAAATAATAATGATTACTGGGATCGTAATGCACTGCCTGACTAGTGGCTAGTGTAGTGTGATGAGTGTGTGTTTCCTATGTACAGTGCGAAGTGTTGTGTTTATATTTACAAGTAGATTGTGACTCTGGATGTTTCAGAGGAGTGGGTTTTTGACTTAAGAGGAGCACGAGGAAGCGCTTAAGGTGGCTTGTGAGGCTGGCAGATGTCAGAGGTGTACGCTTAAGGCTTCATCCGCATTGTGTCCATTCGGGATCTTACAATCAAGCAAGACTATGTATTTGGATTCCATTCTCTGCAGGGTTTGTTGTCTATTTCCCCCCCTGGTGTTCTCTTTGACATTATCTATCACAAAATATGACAGGTCTTCGCCCTTGCCATTGCGATGTGTATTGATGTGTCGTGCCACCGGATAAGAATGATCGTCATTAGAAATGGCCCTGAGGTGTTGCAGGATTCTTATATGTACAGGGTGTATTGTTCTTCCCACTTAGAGTTTATTGCAGGTGCATCACAATACATATACGGCAAAGTCTGTTTAACACGTGTATTGCTCCCTTATTTAACACTGAGTTTTTCTGATTTGCATGTTTACTGTCTTAGTGTTACACCTATGTCTACACGCCTTGCATTTTGTGCATTTGAAAAACTCTGTCTGTGGTTTAAGCTAGGTGTTCCCTTTTTCCAGGGTTGGTGCGTTGTTGACTAGCTCCTGTCTCATAGACTTCACTCTTCGAAATGTAAGTTGGGGTAGTTTAGCACATGTTGGGCCTCAAATGGGGTCATTCCTTATGAGAGGCCAGTGCCTGTACAGGATTTTGCGAAGATTGGCATAGTATTTATTGTACCCTGTAATCAATCTGGGAGTGGTGGTGGTTCTTACTTTCATGGGTTTTGGAAAATCGCTTTTGCGAATCAGATCTACCCTGTTCAGTACATCACTTTTATTTCTAGCCTTCTCCAAATTTTTGTTATGGTACCCTCTTGCGATCAGTTTCTTAAAGAGGCTGTGGGTGCTGGTTTGCAGGTCCCTGTCCTTGCTGCAATTCCTTTTCATTCTCAAACACTCTGCGTAGGGAATACTTTCAATTAGGCTGGTTGGATGGAAACTATGTGCGTGCAGTATAGTATTCCTTGCAGTTTCTTTCCTGAATGTGCGTGTTTGTGTTCTGTCTTTGTCGTGGTACAATTCCAAATCTAGAAAAATGATTTTCTCCTTACTGGTGGTTCATGTAAACTTGAGACTTAGGGTATTGCTGTTGATATTCTTTGCAAATTCTAAAGCACTCTGTTTTGAGCCTCGCCACACGATGAAAATATCATCAATGTAGCGTCTGTAAATCACTATATTGCTGTCCATTATGTGCTGGTATGATATCATGAGTGCTTGCTCCTCCCACCAGCCCATATGCAAATTTGCATAGCTGGGGGCGAATCAAGCACCCATGGCTGTTCCCTGCGTCTGTTTGTAGAGTAGTTTGTTGAAAGAGAAGGTGTTATTCTCTAGACAGCACTCAGTCATTTGAAGAAGCATCATGGTGTGTTGGTGGAGTCTGATGTCTCTTGTGCCTAGGTAGTGTTTTAGCGCATTGAGCCGATCTCTGTGCCTGATGCTTGTGTACAACTTTTGTACATCTAGTGTGACAAAAACATAATCATAATGCCAGACAAAATCAGAAATGTATGACAGGAAATCTACAGTGTCCTGTGTGAATGCCGGTAGTGTTTTCACCAAAGGCTGAAGAAAATAGTCAATGTATTTGCTGGTATTCTCACACAGGCTGCCAATGGCGGAGATTATAGGTCTGCCTGGTGAGCAACTGATGATACATATATAATATATATATTTATTTTTTCCACTGAAAAATTCATAGGTTTCAGGGACGTTATAGATAGTTGGAGATTTCACTTGTACCAAACCATAGAAATGAGGCCATCATAGTTAGTAGATCTAACCATAACTCACACCCCGTAATGCAATGCTGATGACATCACATATTACATCACTCATAACATGTCTGAAACATAACTGGCTGAAACTTGTCGACCAATAACGGATGTAGGAGGTAGTAACTCACCACCAAAACATCCTCTTGCCTAAATTTTTAACCGCTGACGGCTGCCCAGTCATTAAAATTTAATTTACCCTCGGGTACTGGGACCCTCGCCAAGCCGTTTTAACTGTCACGTCATCAACACCCAACAATGCACTCTCAGTAACATAACAGCTCCGCTGTAATCAGGCGTTGAAGCACACCCGGAATACATCTTGGGGCAGATTTATGTTAACTGGCGCATCCCCAGGGATGCGCCAGTTAATGTGCGCCACAGTGCGTCACAGCTACGCCCCCATGGTGCGCCGCATTTACAATGCGGCGCACCATGGGGCAAAAACGGCACAGATGCGTGACGCATCTGTGCCGTAAAGGTGGCGCATTGCTGGAGTTGCGTCGCAAGCGCGACGCAGCTCCAGCAAGGCTCGGGGGTGCCCCATCTTCACAATGCTGCGTCAAGACCTACGTCTGCTTCAAGCAGGCGCAGGGTTTTGACGCAGCATTGGCCTGAAAGTGACTGAGTGAAATCTTATAGATTTCACTCAGCCACTTTTAGGAGGCGTTCCTGCGCAGGAACGCCCCCCCTGCGCAGGAACGCCTCCTTATGGCACAGGGCTTTACAACGTGACGCATCTCCTAGATGCGTCATGTTGTAAATAGGGCGCATTGTTTGCGCCGCCGTTGCGTCAAATAAAGTGACGCAATTGCGGCGCAAAGAGGCGCAAGGGCCTCATAAATCTGCCCCTAGGTGTTACTGGGTGAGCCCGATGATGAAGCATGCCACCAACTAGGTTGGTGGGTGAGAGCTTCATGAATACACCTACAAGTTGTCTACTGACAAAACTAGTCAGAGTCCCAACCATAAAGTCATATAGTGCTAGTCTTCTTGGGAGATAGAATGGTGTCACTGGTTAGCCCCCTGCAGGGAGAAAGGGGTAATAATGGCTCTCCATCAACTTGGAATACACACCATGGCCAACTTATTCGTGGGAGGCAAGGCGCGCAAATGGGACAACACTGTCACCGATGAGGTGAACCCCCCACTGATAGCACGTTTTCAGTTCCGTAGGGTACGACATGCTCTATGGGAACTCCTAGGTGCCGACATGGAGGAGCCGGTGACGATTGCTCCATTTGACTATGTGGTTGCTGCCAAATCGCCTATGAAATTAATGACTAACCTCTATAGGATAGTACACAAAGCCGAGATTACCCTGACAACACGACTTGGGCACTGAAATGAGTGAGGAACTGTGGCAGTACTGCTGTGCTAGCACTAGGAGGATTTCCCTAAATCGGCGCTACAGACTCATACACTTTAAGTTCCTAAACAGGACTTACTATATGCCAGAGAGACTCCATAGGTACCGCCTCCGCGAGTCGTCCGAATGCGAGCGATGCAGAGCTCCTCTGGCGGATTTCCTGCATGTAGCTTGGTCATGCCCTGCAGTTTTCCCCTTTTGGCAGGCAATATATGGAGAAATTAACATAGTAATGCCTTTAGCCTTAGCACCGGACCCACTGCTGGCCCTTCTAGGATATTCGAAACCCTTACGACCTACCCAGAGGAGACTGGTCGACATGGCGTTTCTAATTGCTAAGCGGTGTGTTGCAAGAGCATGGATGAGAGGCCCGCCCCCCACTCTTAACTTATGGAAGAGGGAACTACTATACTGCTGTACACAAACTGAATTATACAGTGATCTGATGCCCCCGAAGACCAGGCCTAAGAATTTTTGGTCCTTAATACTGGACGGTACGTTTATGTCAGTAGCTCAGAACGTGGGCTGTGAAGATGATAGAGACACTCGGGAAGGGGTGGAGGTGTTTACAGGTGACGCCCACTGTGACAGCACTGCTACGACAGGTATGACGGATTGTAGGGGACGATGAGGCACAACCTATGACAAGGCGACCCGCTGCGAAGAGGTTATGGTAGAGGGAGAGGTGTACGACAGATGGATCTGTCTCTTTATGATGTCTGTCTTTACTGCTATGCCTTATGCCTTACTATTGCCACTTTTGTAAGCTGTCATTTTAACGCACTGCCAAATGTAATAATTCTCATGATTGTCCTATTAGATGCTCGTGATTTGCCTTTCTTTCTGTATTGTTTTTGGTTTTTATTGTCTTTTAAAAATGCAATAAACTAATTATTAAAAAAATAAATAAACATCTCTGACTAACCAGGCCTAGAGCCAGTGCTATGCTAAAATACTCGTAGAATACAGTGAAAACAACTACATACACTAGGGAACACAATGCGTTGGTGTACCCCTGTTCTTAGCATGACCTCCTCTGTATTTGCCATCAGTTAATGCCTGGGTCATTGCACGAGTACATGGGTACTGACTTGATGATTAGAGTACTGCAAGGAGAGTGCATGGTGAATTTATAAGTGCTTGGGTTTTGGCAGAGTGATTGGATAAGTACACATATGTCACATCAGTCCCACCCCCTCCCTTCACCACTGTGCAAATGCGCCCCCTGGAAGGTTTTAAGTGGGGGGATGAATTCCCCTTGAAACCTGAGGGTCCCTGGGGCCAACTAGCCCACCAGGTACCTCCAGTAAGCGCCACAGAGCTGTGTGCAGAGAGGTTGTCCAAGGCCATGCCCCATTTCACACCTATATAACAAAATTAGGAGCGGGCTGCGTGGCCCCCCTCCTGAGGCCTGTATTAGCCCCAGGGACTCCATCCCTAGGGGCTGTGCCTCTTTTCTTTATTTTTTCTTCTAATTGAGGGAGGGGGTCTGAGTGGCCCCCCTCCCAGGCCACTCAAGGTCCCGGGGACCCCACCCCCGGGGCCTGGCCTTTCTGTTGGGGACCATAGGGGACCCCAATTCCTCATGGCCCGCCGGCTCCCCTCCTCCTGTTGGAGCCGGCATTGTTTTTCCACACGGGGAGCTGCTGACATGCAGCTCCCCATGTGGAAAAACAATCTGGTTTGGATTTTGTAAACGAGAGCAGGAAACCTGCTCTCGCTTACAAAATCCAAGCCAGTGTTGCTATGACAGGGCGGGAGCCGCATTGCTCCTGCCATGCTATATCAAACAGCAGTGCCCCAGGGGTGGGCACCCCAGGACACTGCTGGAGCCGGCCCTGGGGGCAGCGGTACCCAGGGACATCAAGGGCTCCAGGAGGGGGTCGCACGATCCCCCCCCCTTCTTTTAGAAAGCTCCAGGGAGTTGGTGGTCCCCAGGGTGTGTTTAGGGGCTTGTGACCGCCCCACACTTTTTTTTATTTTTTATTGTTAAATTGAGCCCCGGGGTGGTGGTGGTCCCTTGGCCAGTGTGGGGGATTGGGCCCACCACACACTTTTTTCAGTGCGTCCGGGACCTGGCTCACCCAGAAGCTTAAAAACAATGAAGCACGGGAGTCCACATTTCGTTTTTTTATTTTCTCAGCCAGATTCACATAACCAGCGTGAATTCAGACAATTTTTTTTAAAACAAATGCTTTTTTTGGCCCTGGGGTTCCTTGTGAGACCCCCTGAGCAGGCCTAGGGAGTCAGGGTATTTCTACCCTGCCCTCTTTTCTTGTTTTCTCACTGTGTTTCACTATTTTCTTGTGACTCTGTTCTACAGAGTCACAAGATGGCTGCTAACACTTCCTAGTTTGGAGTGTTGGCAGCCAATCACAGTGAAGCTCGTGCTCGGGACGGTTCATGAACCCTCCTCGGTGCTCAGATATCAATATTTTTTCTTTTTCAAATATCTCAGAAAATACTGAACGGATTTCCACCATTTAAAAAAAGGGTCTCTTTCTGAACCAAGGGCTATATTTTTGACAAATTTGGTGTAAATCCGTTCAGCAGTTTGGGCTGTAGCCTGTTTCAATTTTTGATGAGGCACCCGGGTGGGTCTGGTTCCGGGGCAATGCCCCCGAAAATTGGCAGGGGCCCGTAGGGTCCCCCGCAGCCCCAGGGACCAGCACCACCTCGTGGCTATGCTAATTATGTGCCAGGGCGCGAGGCCCGCCTCAGACCCCAGGACGGCCACCACTCTGGGGCTTTAAACAAAATGAATGCATGGGGGTCCCACCCCCCTACGCTGCCCCGGGAACTGCCACCTCCCCGTTGCTTTTTTAATTGCATGTGGGGGTACACTGCCCCCCACATGCCCCGGGGACTACCACCTCCCCGGGGTACTCTTGATTCAATATCGATGGATTTGGGGATCACCGCCTCCCACTGCCGGCTCCTGCAATGTCCAGGTTACCAACACCTGGGATAGGATATTGCTGTTTGCTATGACAGGGCAGGAGAACGGCCCCCCCTGTCATAGCTAACTCTGCTTTGGTTTTTCAAAGCAAGAGCAGGAAATCCTACTCTTGCTTCAAAAAAACAAAGCAGATTGCTTTTGAGCAAGGGGAGCTGCATGTCAGCAGCTCCACTAGCTCAATAGCGATGTCAGCTCCCGCAGGAGGAGGGGAGACGGCGGGACTGTGGGGGCATTGAGGCTCCCCCAACGGTCCCCAACGTAAAGGGCTGGCCTAGGGGATGGGGTCCCTGGGGCAAGGAGTGGCCCAGGAGGGGAGCCACATGGCCCCCATCCATGTAAATAAAAAAATGGCCATGCCCTGGAGTAGTGAGGCTCCGGGGCCAGGAGTGGCAAGGGAGAGGGGCCACACGCCCCCCATGTTTATTGAAAAAAGGGCGGGCCCCAGGGGATGGGGTCTCCAGGGCCGGAAATAGTCCTGGTGAGGGGGACCTTGTGGCCCCCCTCCCCAAAAAAATAGTTTTTTTTTTAACCAGGCGAGGGTGTCCCCGGGGCCAATAGTGGCCCACCAAAAATAGACCGTCAACTCGCGGAAGGTCTGGCCACCTCCTCGTGCGTTCTAAGTCTGTTGATTCAGTCCCCTTGAATACTGAGGGTCCCTAGGGGCAGCTAGCCCACCAGCTACCTCCAGTAAGTGCCACAGAGCTGCTTTTCAGAGTGGTAGAGAAAGACGGCATGGCCTTTTTCCACCTTTCAGCAATCACACTGTGTGGAGCTTACTGGAGGTAAGAAAAAGGCTAGTTGGCCCCTAAAGGACCCCCAGCAGCAAATGGGACGTCAAACCCCATCCAAGAGGGTGCCAGGGAGCGGGTTTGTAGATTAGTGGACAAAGGGGGCTTGGCCTGCTCTTCGAACTTAGCAATGCTAATGTGTGGGACTTACTGGAGGTAATAGGAGGGGTAGTTGGCCCACAAGGATGTCCTTTGGGGCCAACTACCCCTCATGTTACCTCCAGTAAGTCCCGCACAGTGGGATTGTTAAGATGTCTTTGTAGGCCATTCCCCTTTCTCAACCATTCTCCAAAGCACCCCCTGGAAGACTACGGGATGAAAGATGAAGTCCAATTTTCTCCTGAGGAACTTTGGGGGAGAAGAAGCCCTACTGGTACCTCCTGTAAGCCCTACACACCGAAATTCCAGAGCGCTAGTTAGAGCCCTAGCACCCTTTCTCCACAAATCTGCAAATATGATTACTAGTTAAATAGTGTTTGCAATGTAATAGGTTTCGCATTTGCGAGAATTAGAGCTATTGGCATTGTAAATGCAAACGTTTTTTACTAATGTTTTTTAGAGTGGAGTGGATGTACGTTGTGTGTAGTGGAATTATGTGGTATGTTGTGCAGTGAAATTATGTGGATAGAAAGTATGTGGTATTTAGTGTATAGGAATTATGTAGAGTGGGATCATATTTTATGGAGAGTAATTATGTGGTATTGTAGTCTGTGTGTTCTAGCGGTAACCTCAGGTTTAGCCGTCCTCGTTTCCATAGAAGCTCAACTATGAACTTAGTGAGACAAAAAAATGGAATCACTGAGGAGCACTTGTGGACCTAGTCAGAGATATGAGCCTGGTCACTGGAATTATGTGACTGGCGGCACCGACTTTCGCACAGTTGTACATTTTCTGCATTAGCCACATAATTCATCATCTGCACCTTAATCTGCAGATTTGAACAAAAAAAGCCTTGTTTCTAGCTAAAACGGGTCAAACATTACCAAAAATGCAGTGACAAGAGTTACAGCGCGGTGGAAGGCCCTTTGCAAACCTAGTATGGTCACTGTTACTTATTGCTAAATGTGGATGTTAAATTGCTAGTAATGGTGTGTAAGCCACTCTTGCTTCCCTCTGTGCCTCTCTTGCCTCCTTCTCCATTTATATTGCTTTTTTCTGCACATTTCTTTCTTTTTCTGCACTTCTCATGACCTCATTCTGCAAATTTCATGTACTTTCTGCACCTCTCTTCCCTCTTTCTGCACGTCTGTGTCCTCTTTCTGCACCTCATTTGCTTCTTTCTGCACCCGTTGTCTCTTTATGCTCTTGTATTCCCTCTTTCTGTACCTTTCCTGCCTGTTTGTGCATCTCACTTGCCTCTTACTGCACTTTTCTTGCTTCTTTCTACACCTCTGTGGCTTCTTTCAGCAATTCTCTTGCCTCTTTGTGCACTTCTCTTGCCTGTTTCTGCACCTCTCTTGCCACTTTTTGCACCCCTGTTTGCTCTTTCTGCACCTCACTTGCTCCTTTCTACGCTTCTCTGGCCTCTTTCTGCACCCCTGTTGCTTCATTCTGCACTTTCCATGCTTCGTTCTGCACCTGTCTTGCTTCTTCCTACACCTATGTTGTCTCTTCATGTACCTCTTTTGCCTCTTTCTGCACTTTTGTGTCCTTTGTTTTTCTTATGCACTCGTATTCCCTATTTTTGTACCTTTCCTGTCTGTTTTTGCATCTCACTGTCCTCTTTCTGCCCTTTTTATGCTTCTTTCTACATGAAGTGACCTCCTACGCAACATGCACTGGGCTGCTCAGGATCACACCACCTGTGATGTCCATGCATGAGAAAGGTGACTGCAATTAGTAGTTAAATGTGCGTTCAACAATGCCCCTGATGCATATGTGGGCCACATCGTACTGCCCTGGGCCTGTGTCTCCAGGGCCGGGAGGGGTGTCATCATCCGTGGGCAGAGTGAATATCCCTGATCACCTGTGAGAGGTAAGTGAGATATGGGCGAATTGGTGGTTCTGCATGCTACATTGGCAGACTCACAATTGCTGTGGCATGTGAGTTGTGCGACTTTGGAATTCATGTCTGCCATGTTTTGCTACTGGCACATGTGTGGGATCAATGTGTAGCACATACCCAAACAGCGCCTTCTCCCTCCCCCCAAGCGTGTTCCCTTGTCTGTGCTGTGCAGTGGCATCACTTGCACTCCTAAGCCATACCAATGTCATGCCATCTGCTCATGTCTGCATGCCTGACAACAACACCTTCCTGTTTGCCACTATGAACCATTTTGTAGCACTTCCATCCAGCTGCCATGCATGGATCATGGCAGCTGCCCTCTGCTCATCTGTGTCTGAGGGAGGATGAAGCAGTCATCCCTTCAGGGGAGGGGTGTGACTCGACAGTGGGTCACCCTTATGTGTGCAAACACGTTCAAATGCACGGCGATTGTAACGTGTCAGAGCAGAATCCAGCATGCCTATCAAAGGGGACACCAAGACCATCCTTCACGCCTGTCTTTCATAGCCTACTAACAGCAGCTAACTCATGTTACACAAGCAAGGCAGCTCTGGCTTGCAGACCGGAGTCACATAGGGGCATATTATCAAGACAGGCGATAAAATTATCGCCGTTTTAGCGGCAGAAAACTGCTGCTAAAACGGCGATAATGGGCTTGATAATATGCTCTATGGAATTCCAATTGAAGCCCATGTTAAATGTGAAAGACATCTAACATGGGCTTCAATTGGAATTCCATAGAGCATGTTATCAAGCCCATTATCGCCATTCTAGCAGCAGTTTTCTGCCGCTAAAACTGCGATAATTCTATCTCCTGTCTTGATAATATGCCCCACAGTTAGTAACAGTTCCCCAGGGAGCACCTTGCTGTAGCAAGGTAATTCCACCGCCCCACACAAGAGAGTATAGGTTCTACACTTTGAGTGCAACAGGTTGTGCAGGCACAAAGCCATTTTGTTCCAACAGGAGGTGACCCTCACTTCTGCCAGAGACACATTCACGTTGCAGGTGCGTCAGAACTGAAGTGAGATACAGTCGCTTCTTACAACTGACCTCCCACTTCATTGTGTGGGTCTAACTCATCAAATATGCAATGCATCTGAGACGGAGGTTCTTGCACATTTTTTTTAATATGTGGGACCTGGAATGCTCAGTTCTGTTCAAACTTTATCCGGGGTGATACCGGCTTTCATTCATTTTATCTGTTCCAGCGTCTTCTGCGCGGGCCACATATCATATTGGTGCTTGAAGCTTTTGTCCTGTATCTCCACTTTGTGCTTCATAATGGCTGCTCATCTTGAGGGTATGCACGGGCCAGGCCAGCTGCAACTGTACCGCAGATGCCTTTATGAGACTTTTGGATGCTTGCCCTTAACAACTATGGGAGTAAGTTAAAACTTGACCTTTCGATTTGCTATAATAAGCAACCAGTGCTTCATTGCAAGAGATATCAATTCTCCTGAGCGATAGAATTTTTCTAATTTAACACGTTATGTCCAGTCCTTGATTTCAGCCGGTTGATGGGTCCCTTGGAGGTGCATGCCCAGGCTTGTACAGTGGATGGTCAAATGACACATGCAGCTTTACTTGGAATATTGTCTCAATGAGATTTCTGTGCCGCTGTGCAAGCTTTCCTACAACGTAGTTTCATTGAATATCACATGTGTCTCCCAATTCTGGTTTGGGATGCTTCTGCCTATGAGGTACATGTTTGTTCCTTCGACTTACTCAATTGGATGTCATCACTGTTTTCTGACAATGACGGGGATAAACTGTTGGAGTGAATTGCATTTATTTACTCATGTACCTGCATGGATTAACTGCTTAGGTCATAACTACTACGCTGCCTGCATTATTGACTTCTCTTCAAAAGGCTCAATGTGCCTTTAACTCTTGTCTGCAAACTTTCCATTGTTCCACCAAGTTTGTCTTATTTCTTTCTTTTTTTGGGGAGTTCCTCATTGATATTATGAACACTCCCTGACTTTTGAACTCTGTTTTGTTTCTTCTGTCTTTGTCCTACAGACTCACCAGGTGGAAGGTATCATCTGGGGTTATGGGGCCCTTTGGATAGATTGTCCACATTGCTAAGTCAGCATGAGTTTGCTTGCCATGTGCTGCTGTTGTTGCGCCGGCCTCAGCTGGAGTTTGTTTACGCAGCACTTTGCCTCTGCATTGTACATGCTTACACAATTTTTTCACGTCCTCAGCTTTCACTCACAATTCTGTCTGTTCATGATGTGCAAAGTCGATCAACAATGTCTCTTGTTATTCTGTACTAGTAGGTCCCGAATAACTGGTCATGACATGTTAGCAACAGTTGCAATGTGGAATAATCGTGCTTCGATATGCCGTGGTTGCATGTTTTTAAAACACACTCAGAGGTAGCCGTTCCATTAATCTGTGCTCTGCAGTTCCTATGATGTACACCTTTGGGTTTGGGCTTTCATGTTGGGGGTCTGCTAATCACGCCTGGGGATCTTCTTTTATGTAACAGTACTTCTTCCTCCAGGGGAGGGTGGTTTTGCCTAGTTGCTTTGCCTTTTTCACAGTCATTATAACATGATGGCTACTTTGGTATTATATGGTGTTGTAACAATGCTGATGATACTTGCCGCATGCATTTTGCTGCTCCTTGAGGTTCACATAGTGTTTCATGAATCACTATAGTCATAATAAACATTTTGGATTTATTGGGTGACTCAGATTATTCTTATTGTGGACAAGTACGAGAGTGCGTGGGACTGTCTTGTTCTGCACTGCCTGGGTGGAAGTCTGGGGGTGGGTTGGTCCTGGGGGTGGTGGTGGTGGGTGTTGTGGCCCTCTTGTGTCACCGAGCTGCATGAATCGTAGCTCCATAGCATCTATTGGTCTTCATATCTGGCTCTGGGCTGGGCTCCCTTTCTACTGCAAGTTTTCGTCCTCCTTAAGACAAGAAAAAAGCAGCTCTAAAGTCCCTGCTGCTAACATGCCTTATCGCCTGTTTCTGGCCCGCATCGTGAAGCATGTCGTTAAGCCAAAAAGGCTAACTACACACTTCGCCACTTTAGAAATGCAGGGCTGCATCATATTTACTAGAAATTGGTGCAGCCCTGCGTTTCCCTCTGGGCTGGTGCTGAATTAAGCTGCCTAGCACCAATGCAGATACCTTTGCACCATAGTGCAAGGGTTTCTGAGTTAAAGGGAAGATTTTTTATGTACAGGAAAGGGGACCTTCTTGCACATAAACAATCTTTAAGTGCTGTTTTGTAACTTCTATGTGTGCTGCTTAATGCAAATTTGAAAAACATCATTTTTTAAAAATAATTGTTTATGAGCAGGAAGTTCACCGATTACGTTGTTCCACACCCCCACGCACTACTGCTTGCATCATGACCTCTGGGCACCACAATTCCCACCACCTCACTTCACGATGATGCCCTGGTATCCCCGGTGGCACCGCTCCATGCCGATATCGACCCCGCTGCTTAAACCCTGGTTCAAGAACACCGCTCATAAGTCACATGATGCACTGCCCTCATCCCGCACTGCAGCATTGGCCTAAAGATGCCAGTGACAACTACTCCAGCTCGTCAGCCGAGGACCTCTCTTCAGCAACGACGATGCCGCTGCTTGCATCGTGAACTGCCAGCACCTTGACAAGCACTGCATCACTTTGCACGGTAGCCCTGGTCTTACCAACACCACTAAATGACCGTAACTGAGCTGCTGCCTGGACCAGGACCTAAGGGCAATGCACGCCACACTTCTGCCCTTCGCACAACAGTCTCAATGCCTGCCGATGCCAGAGCTCCCAACCGCCACCGAGATGAGACGAACTTTAATGCGTGTGACTTCAAGGGACCGACAACTCCTGTACCAACCACTGAAACAGATTCCTGCCTCTTTGGAGCTCAACAAGAGGTCACCAATGCCCTGTATTTCTAAAGGTACTGTTTTGCGGGTCTTCCCGACACCGTAGCTGGCCCGTGAGGCTGCAGTCAGCCAGAACTGTTTGGATTTATTGTTCAGAACGCGGTGATAGCCCTCGGCGGAGCTGTCAACTTCAAGGAAGTGTATTTTAAGTCTGTTTTTGCTTATTGAGATTTCTGAGAACTGTATGGTGGATTTTTATTGTTTTTGGTCTTATTTTCACAGATAAAATATTGGATATTTTTCTGAAACTTGTGTGGTGTCCTTTTGTGGTGCTTTCACTGTATTACTGTTGGTTATGTGCAAATGCTTTACACACTGCCTATGTGATAAGCCTGACTTCTCGTGCCAAGCTACCAAGTGGGTGATCAGGGGTTATTTCAGTAGTGTATCCCCCTTATTCTGACTAGGAAGAAGGGTTCCCAGTTACACAAGGTAACAACCTGACAACTAGACATTCCCATTTTTAACAGACTCTCTTACATGTACTTTCAATTTCATTGCCAGTTACTATTCTGTGAAATTGCATATGAATGTTTTTTTTCAACGATAAGGTTGCCCCTTTCTGGATATTTGTCCCAATTGGAGGGCCTCTGCTATGACATTAATTGTACTGGATACCAATAGCATAATTACAAGAGCACTTGCACAGTGGCAAAATGAGCCATATGAGCCAAAATCATATGTTGTTCAGGTTCTCATTGCCATCTCCACTTATCTCAGTTAACACATTGAACACAATTGCATTCTTTTTATATATTATGTTAAATCACCTCTGTGAAGCAAATCCAAATATCAGAGCCCCATCCTACAGCACAAAGTGGAGTCAGTCACCTTTCAGTGCCGCCGTGCCCAGGCATCTTGTAAGATTTGTTTTCTGGTGCACTTCTGATGTGCTTTAGCCAGACGACTGGACAGTGTGCTGGGGGCTGCCAGCTGCCACCATTTTATTTTATTTTTGCAGTTTTATATAGCGTGGACATGGATTACAGCGGATTACAGTAATAATATTTAAACTCAGATGATTACATCAGTGGATGTATACACCAGTTACCACAAGGGGTAGTTACAACAATTGGGCAGCTGACTTACATAGTTAAAGAACTGATTTAGATGGTTGGATCATATAACTAAAGCAGATCAGGGAGTAGTGGAGAGAGTAATTAAGTCTAGTCGAGGGTGAATTATCCAAACTATCTATCAAATTGGAGGAGCTTGAGGTCATTTTTATAGATCACTAGGCAGGTGGTTAGACTTTCCAAGAGCAGGCATTGGGCATTTCTGGATCCCCAATTTACTCCATAGATTTTCAGTTTCTCATTTAGATAGAAGGTTGAGGAGGAGTGCAGCGCTCTGTGGGTAATGCAAATGATTTCACATTGTGCCCGTGCTTCAATGGGGAGCCAACAAAGGGAAATGTGGTCAAATTTCCTAAGACCAAAAACAAAGGGTGCTGCAACATGTATTGTTGCTCTCATTGGTCCTAATTGAATTTTGGGAATGCCAGGGAGAAGGGCAATTCCACAGTGTAGTCTAGAGAAAATGAGAGACTGCACCACTGTTTTGAGGTCTAGTTCTGGGATCAATTGTCTGATGCCCAAAGCTGTCTAAGTTGGTGTTGAGTGCTGTTGGCCATGGCTGCTATTAGGCTGTGAAGATTGAGATGATTATGAAGGGTGATACTGAATGATTTGGCACTCTAGACAATGGCAGGGCAACCATCCAGGGCAGGAAAGTTGGCCATCTTTTGTTGTGCTGAAGTTTCTGCTTTTGGAGGTGAGAACAAAAGAAATTCTGTTTTAGTTGGGTTGAGTTTTAAATGGTGGTTGGACATCCAGTTTCGAATCTTTAAGAGTGTATTTGAAAGCAGCGCAAAATCTTGGGGATGAGATTTTCAAGTATATTTGGGTACCGTCTGCAAAGAAGTGGAAGAGAATCCCAGCGTTTCTGAGAATCACACATAGTGGTTCTAGTTAGAGTTTGAAGAGGGTTGGGCAGAAGATCAAACCTTGAGAGATGCCTTGGTGAATGCTGAAATGTCTTGAGAATGAGTTGTCCATTTTCACAATTTGGGAACGGTTGGATAGGTAAGAGGAGAACCAGTTGAGGACAGTTGAGGACAGTGCCTCCACATCCCATGCATAGCTTAAAAATATCAAAGAGGTTAAGGTTAAGTACGGGCGAAATTTGCGAATTCACGTTCCGCAAATTTGCGCAAAAGCAAATGCGCGGTCCGCGAAATCTGCAAATTTGTGCGAACTTGTGAATTTTTTTATTTTGGTGTGTTCATGGGGTTTTTTTTCAGCGCGGCTACCGCTAACTTACCCATGCGGTCGTTTTTGGCCGTGACCATCTTGTTCGCGGGAGGAAAACAACTCGGCAAACTCAGAATCAAGGTAAGTCAACGCAGCGCGCGCGGATTGTTTGGCAATTTCGTGTGATTCGCGGAACGCGAAATTGCCAAAAATCCGCAAATTTCACAAGCAGACCTAATTTTCAGCCCATGCCTGGTTAAGGTGGTTGACAGTGTCAAAAGCGGTAGATGAATCCAGAAGGACCAGGAGGAAGGAGTTGTCAGAGCCAAGAAGTCACTTTTTGGTTGTCTTTGAAAATTGTGGAAACCAAGTTGCACCCATCACATTTTTTTCACTTTCTGTTTTATTGTTCCATTTCACTTGGGGACACACACGCACTATTGTTTTCTGGTTTGTGTATCTATCAGTATGAATTTTTCAATTTTTATAAAAAGAATTAATGTTAATACAAGCAAAAGTTTGCAAGGTCCTCTTTCTTTCTGACATCATCATGACCCATTTTGTGATTGCAATTGTACATATTATTATCATTATAGGTTAGCTTAACCTTTACACAGGAACTGTTGTTTCTGTTACATGTGGATGACTTAGAGGCTGAAGTAGTAGAGGGGTTAGTAGACTGCACAATGAGCTCAAACAGGGACTTCAGTCAATTCTTCTCAGTATTCACGAGGGCTCTGATATGGGGGATTTGGTCCTTTTATTGTTTTCTTGCTTTGTGAAGCTTAGTCAATATTACTATAATGTGTCACAAAATTGCATGATATATACTTTATTCTAGGAAGGGATTGCAATTAAATAATGGTTCCGTTGGTTAAGTTTGTGCTCAATAAAATGTATAAACAGTGGTATTCTGCTATATCTAAAGTGTCTTTGGTAGATTCCTGGAGATTGTCTAATCCTACTGCCGGAGACTATACCTTTTATTCAGCATCCAATGGTACACTTTCAAGATTGGACCACACATTTATTTAAAAATATCTTCCACAATGTAGAAACAATCTCATTTAACTCCAATTGTACATTCTGATCATGCTATGGTGGTAACAGACTTGGATTTGGTTACACCTCATTCTCCTTCAAATAGATGGAGATTTGATCATTCTCTATTGCAGGATGCTCAGTCTTCTAGCTCGTTTATTTCTTTCATCTCTGAATTTTTGTATTTAATGATGACATGGATTTTTCTCCTTCTTTGCTCTGGGATATGTTCAAAGCCTCAGTGCAAGATTATTTGAAATTATGTATCCAAGAAAAGATCAGTCACAAGAAGATGGTGAATTTTATAAATCTCTTTATACCCCGGAAACAACTTCTCATCCCTCTCTAATTGTAGATTATTTGGAAGAAACCCTCCTTCTATGTCGATAAATATGGATTTTAATTCTTTAGAGAATGGCCTTATATTTTAAGTAATAGCTGCAGCTCTAAGATTGCTGAAGTTGGGGAAAGCACCCAGGGCCAGATGGCTTCACAGTAGAGCTTTCATTTAACTTTTCTAATATTCTTCTTCCATATTTATTTAATATGTTTAATCATTTTATTGTATCCTCTTCCACTTCTAGTACCTTTCAGGAAGCCATAATGTGTTTTATTCACAAGGAATAGGACACATTATGAATGTAAAAATTATAGACCTATCTCCTTGTTGAATATAGATCATAACATTTGCTAAACTCTTAACTCTTCATTTGGAATCCTTTATTCCTCACCTTAGCAGAAAAGAACAATCAGGATTTATTAAAGGAAGGCTTATATCAGAGAATGCTAGATTATTTCTTAATTTTTTAATTGAGGCCCCTCATTTAAATCCTCCCATGCAGCTATTATGATAGATACTGAGAAAGCAGTTGATAGAATAAATTGGGAATTTTTGTTTCATTCATTAAAATGGCATGGATTCGGCCCTACATTAATTGCTCTCATTTCCTCTTTTATATCATGCTCCCCGGGCATCAGCACTGGTTGATGGTCTGGTATCCTCAATTTTTCTCTTTGTAGGGGAATACCACTTGGCTGCCAAGTTTCTCCTTTAGTATTTGTTTTATCCCTTGAGCCCTTTTTCTCTCAGATTCATCTTGATTCTTCTATTTCTGGTTTTCCTTATTGTGTTCGTTTTCTAAAATGTGCCGATTATGTGGATAATATACATCTATTTCATTATTCTCATAATAGTTCTTTACTTCCTTTTTTACATGAAATATTTTGTTTTAAATAGTTTCTGGTTATAAAATTAATAAGGGCAAAATGAAAATTCCCCCACCAAATAAATATATTATTAGTCATTCTTATTCTATCACTGGATATCGAGGGTCTACATCCACTAGAATCAGATATTTTGGTGTTTTGTTTACACACTCTATTTCAGAGACTGTTAAAATAAAGTTTAATGAGCTTTTTACCAAACTCAATAGTATTATTTCCGCTTGGAAACCTTTATTTTTATCTTGCTGGGGTTGTTTTGATACTTTTAAAATGATGATTTTCCCCTTATTGTTATATCTTCGTTCTATGTTGTCAGTGCATATTCCCACATGCTGTTAAAAAAAACATAATTCTTTACTTCTTAAATTTCGATGGAAAACTAAAACGCCAAGAAAACTTTAGCTACTTTACAATAGTTGAAACTTGCAGGAGGGATCAATTTTGCACATCTTTATTATCCATCTTTATTATCATCACAGGCTTTTTGCCTTACGTCAAGCAGCGCATTGGTCTCATGATTTGGCCTCATCTTTCTCTCCATGATGGCTAGATATTTTTACTTTTAGTTGTAATGAATTGTTATCTTTATCTTCTACCAAGTTGTTTCTTAACTCTCCTCTTTTAAAGAACAAGTCTCGATTAAATCTACATTCCTCCCAACTACTTTGACTAAGTCTTGTTTTTTTAAAATGTCAATTCGGTAAAATTATTTACTTCAGATCTATAAAAGGCCTGTTTTTTTGGCGTATCTTGAAGAACAAGGGTCTGATTTAGGTATCTCAGCTTATTTACAATGATTCTCCAATCTATTTTCCTCAATTTTGTTGTATGTATCACTGCTCTAAATCTTTCTATAATACTTTCTTATCCTTGGTGAATGTGATTCTTGATGTTTATTTCTCCTTACAGAATTTGTAAAGTTTAGTTCCTTTTGCTTCTGGTATTACTGAGTTCCTTGCAACAGGACCTAAAGCATCAACTATTTATAAGTGTCTTTCTCTTCCAGATGCCTCTCGAATAAAGTCCAAGAGAGCTGCCATCTCTGCATAGAGAGCATTGCCATAGTCCAGTCAGCTGGAGATGAACCCCTTGCATCTTGACCTTTGGGGTAGCCATTTGAATAATGTATGAAGCATGTGGAGGATCACAAAGCTGAAGGAGGAGTCTGACTTGACCTGAGTTGTCATGGTTACCTTGTTGTCCAGAACGATGCCTAGGTTCTGAGCATGGTCAGTGGAGTTACGACTGAGTCTGACTTGTGAGGACTACTAGGATGCATTTAATGGGGAGATTCTATTTTTGAAAATCAGTACCTCTCTCTTGTCTATGTTGAGCTTCAGGCAGTTGTACTTCATCCAGTTGGGGACTTTTGTCATGCAGTTGTGCAAGTTGGTCTTGGTGTTGGTGGTGCCTTTGGTAAAAGGATTTTGAGGTTTCTTGGAGCATCCCTTTCTAGGATAAGGTTTGCTTGCATATATATATATATAACATTTCTAGGTTGCAAGTGTTATACAGTCTTTATTTTCTATTTATCACCAGCTTTATTTTACTCCTTTACAATGCTCCAAGTACTCCCCGGATACTTCTGCTAAATGTTGGTCTTGCCATTTACCTGTAGCAGATATTGTACATATTTTGTTTGATTGTCATAATACTCTAGCTTTCCGGCACAAGGTATAGGCTCAAATCAAAAAGAGTTTTTAATTTAAGTCACTCTTAAAATTCTTTATCTTTTTTAGGAAAATTGACTAATTCTCTTAATCATCGTTTCCTCTGGATACATTATTAGACATTGTATTGGCAATTACTCTACAGCACATTAGTTTTAATTGGAAAATGGCAACTAAGTTATCATATGAGGTATGGTGGGATTCAGTAGGTATACTGCAGAAGTTAGATACCATGGGCCTCATTTATGAAAAGTGACGCATCGCTGCGTGAAAACAGCGATGCGTCACTTTTCACTGCGCTCTCCCTGCGACATGATTGATGCGTCATATTTATAATATGACGCATCATGTTGCAAGGAGTTACAGATACGTCAGTATTTCTGACGTATCTGTAGGCGCAAAAGTGACGCATTGCTGGAGTGTGTCACAAAAGTGACGCAACTCCAGCAATGCTTCCTTTCACATGGGGAAAGCCCCATGTGAAAGGGCTTGCGTCAGTCTTACGCCTGCTGTGAGGCAGGCGCAAGATTTTGACGCAACAGCATCCTAAAAGTGACGCAGTGAAATCTCATAGATTTCACTGCGTCACTATTACGAGGCTTTTTGCGGGTGAACGCCCCCTCTGCATACATTATACCTGACGCAGGTATAATGTAGCGCAGGGGTTTACAAAGTGACACATCTGCTTAGATGCGTCACTTTGTAAATAGTGCGCAACAGGAGGCATGTTTTACGCCACCGATGCGTCACTAGAAGTGACGCATCGGAAGCGCAAAACTCACGCAAGGCCTCATAAATGAGGCCCCAAGTACACTATGCAATGTTAACCTATTCATAATGCACAATTGTTATGGTTGCTTCTTACTGCACTTCTAAACAAGGTTGAAGGGATTTTTCAAGCAACATACCTATCTGAAAACCTTAATCCTCCTTGAGTAGTTTGTCTCTCTGTCCTTTTATTCAAATGAAATGTTATTCTTCTATTTATAGAGTTAATGTTCAATTTGAGCGGTTACATTTCAGCTAAAGAGGATGTTATTCTTTGCCATTATATTCTGATATAATATATGATGGTTCCTGGTATCATTTCCCTTTTTACCACCACCTCTTTTCTTTCATCCTCTTAAAATTACAGACTTTGATGGTTTATCCCTAGGATTTTAATACAGTGTGTTCATTAGATATTTATTATTCGTTTAGTTTGTATTGTTGTGCTGTATGTAATGGATTAAATTAAGTCTTTTAAACACAAAGAGATTTACTCTGCAGTGCCAAGGAAAGAGAGTGTAAATTCAGGGGACTCTGTTGAAAGGATGGAGAAATGAATAGGAAGAGAGAATGTCTTGCAGAAAATGATGACTGATTTATAGTGAAGACTGAGCTGCTACTAGCGTGGGCTTGTTGTATTTGTTGTATTCGGCCTTGTTTGCCTGCTGGAAGTTGTGGCCAGCACTATGCTTTTCATGTGAAGATGGACACTTTTTTGGTTTATCCTTTATGCCTTCTCTCATTGTGTGCTTGCCTCTGATCTGTAAGGCTTTTGGTTTCCTGGTGCTTAGTATATTATGCATCATTTCATTGCTCAATACTAAAACGTCAATAGTCTGAAACAAGGGGACAATAGCTTGTTTACTAACGCACTTCTAAGTGGTGCCACATGAAACTTAATATCCCACACTCTAATTAAATGAAAATGTTTCCTGGTTCTTGCCATGTAGAGCCTACATAAGCTATTAAGCTCTGACTTGCTGTTTGAATTTGTAACTTTGACCTAAAGGAAGGCAAACAATGTGGTCCACTCAGTGCTCCCACTTATATGCTATAAGTAGTAATTATCGATTTGACTCTTAGTCCGCAATGCAAGAGATGGCAGCTGCTAGAATGAGTGACAGGAGGATTAGGTTTTCTGGCTTTTGGATTATAAAAGCCATGTCAGCCACTCCAATATCTCAGCTGCAGAAAAAGCCAGGAAAGAAGCATTGGAGTAGAGAGGACAGAGCAATAGTCAATCTACCAATCAATCAGTAGATTGTAGAGCTCTTCTTGTCATCGTGGGGGTATCCAGGTGCTGGCAGGGTCCAGTTGATTAGGTGAAAAGCCAGGTATACAGGGACTTTTGAAATTCTGGAAGAGATGTGGAGGTCTGTAGATGAAAGAAAAGCTCAATCCATGTCTTCAATGCTAGGTAGGAGAAGGAGAAACCTCTGAATCCGCTATGTGGTTAGAGACACAGAGTGGAGGTGTCTGGTGAGCTGACAGGTAGTGCTTCAAGTATGTGGTCTGCAGTTGTGTAGGGCCTTGTATGCATGGGTCACAAGCTTGAACTGGCATCTTTTCTCCACAGAGAGCCAGTGGAGTTCCCTGATGTAGTGCGTGATGTGGCTTCATCAAGAGACATCCCAGACATTTCTGGCTGCAGCGTTATGTATGGTCTATAGTCAGAGCAGGATGAGCTGCCATCTCTGCATAGAGAGCATTGCCATAGTCCAGTCAGCTGGAGATGAACCCCTTGCATCTTGACCTTTGGGGTAGCCATTTGAATAATGTATGAAGCATGTGGAGGATCACAAAGCTGAAGGAGGAGTCTGACTTGACCTGAGTTGTCATGGTTACCTTGTTGTCCAGAACGATGCCTAGGTTCTGAGCATGGTCAGTGGAGTTACGACTAAGTCTGACTTGTGAGGACTACTAGGATGCATTTAATGGGGAGATTCTATTTTTGAAAATCAGTACCTCTCTCTTGTCTGTGTTGAGCTTCAGGCAGTTGTACTTCATCCAGTTGGGGACATTTGTCATGCAGTTGTGCAAGTTGGTCTTGGTGTTGGTGGTGCCTTTGGAGAGGGAGAAGATGAGTTGTGTGCCGCCAGTGTAAGATATGATGCTGAGTCCATGGGTTTTGATGGTGCTGGGCCGAAATGTCCTCTAAGTTTTCAGGAGGGTAGGGCTGAGCAAGGATCCTTGGGGTACCCCACAGATGATTTCCTGGGCTCAGAGGTGAAGGGGGAAGGAGGACTTTTTGCCTTCTTCTGGTGAGGAAAGAGGCAATACTTCTGACCGCATCTGCTTGGATGCCTATGTTGTGCAGCCTTGTGATGAGTGTGTGGTAAGAGCCCATATTGAAGGCTGCTGAGAGGTCCAGGAGGATAGGAGCCGTAGTCTCTCCTCAGTCAAGTAAGGCTCGGATATCACCAGTAGCTGAGATGAGGGCTGTCTCTGTACTGTGGTTGCTGTGGAATTCGGATTGGGAGGAGGTGAGTAAGAGGTTCCATTCCTGAGGTGAGGAGAGTTGTTTGTTGACGGGTTTTTCTAATACATTTACCTGGGAACAGGTGCATGGAGTTCAGTCAATAGTTGCTGAGTTCTCTGAGGTCTGCCAGTGGTTTCTTTAGTAAGGCATTGACTTCAGTGTGTTTCCAGTCCTTAGGGAAGGTGGCCCTGCCAATTGAGGTGTTGAACAAGGTGTTGAGTATGTGATTGATTCTGGCTTCATCTAGGCTGAATATGTGTGGAGGGCATGGGTCAGTTGGGGCCCCTGAGTGAACCAACTTTATGATCTATATGTTTTGGGGTGAGCTGGCTCCATTTGGTTAGTTGGATGTCTGTGGTGGTAGTGGGACATTGTGCTGCTTGAAGAATTGGTGGCCTTGGGAGGGGATTTTAAGTTTTGTTAGTTGTTGGTGATCTTGTAATGGAAGAAGTTTCCAAGGCCATCGCAGAGTTCGTTCCTGTGAGTGGGTAATGTTGTTTGTATCAGCTGAAGGGTTGGAGAATTCTTTGACAATGTTGAAGATTTCTTTGCTGTTATTGAAGCTTGATCAGATGTGTGAGGCTAAGGCCTTTTTCCTTGATTCTCTAAACTGTCGGTGGTAGAGGTTGAGGGCGTCTTGAAAGCGGTCTAATTGGTTGTGTCCTTGCTGGTGCTCCATCTCCTTTCCAGTTCTTTACAGTGTTGTATAGCAGTTCTGTGGTCTTCAATGTGCCAGCTAGCCTGCTTGGTGGGTGTTGTTGTCGATTGGAGCAACGCTGCTGGCACAGCTGGTGATCCAAATGTTCGGGTGTAGGTTGTTGCAGGAGATGGGGTGGATGGTGTTGAGGGCATTGATCCATGTGTCCTATGAGTCTTTGCTCCAGCTGTGACGGGGGATGTTGAGCAGACTGGGGGCGGAGGTCCGCTAGGTGGTGATGTTGATGTTGATGTGGACAATGGAGCGATCGGTCCAGGTGAGTTCTGAGTTGCGGCTGTTTCTGATGCGGTTTTTGGAGGTAGCTTGTGGCCCACAGTGTGCTTGGGTTGTGGAAAATCTGGGTGAGTCTGATGCTGTTCAAGCTGTCAAGGAGGTTGGTAGTGTTGATGCCATTGTGGTCATCAAGATGGAAGCTGAGGTCACCGAGGAAAGTGCCGTTGTTGGAGTGTATAGTGAGGGGGGCAATGAAGTCAGCAATGAAATTACAGAAGGCTGGACGTGGTTATGGAGGACAGTAGGCAAGGGTGATGCTCATTATGGTTTTGCAGTCTGTTTGGAGCCGGACGTTGATGTGTTCCATGGCTGGGGTTGTGGAAGCTGAAATAAAGAATTTGAAAAATAATACCACAAATCCAACTATCTGTCAGCACATAAGATGAACAGAATTTATTGGAGACCAACAAGATAATGCAAATACATGCAGCACGGAGACAGTCAACTATTAATATAAATGGGGTAACCCAATCAGTCCCAGGACCTGGGTATCGTACAATATCAAACAACAATGGTCTGAGGGACTCAAGTTTATCACATTAAATCCACATATTTTCAATCAGGAAAGCAACAGAACCCAACTGAATCAAATATAAGGGTAATTTATTTTCCACTTATATGCATTATAATCATTCTTTTACGTATGCAACCTGAATTATTCGGCCAGTTAGATGTGTGGCACTGACTCTCCTTCCTGTTTATTTTTGATCAGCCATCCTTATTGAATAACGTGAGAAGATTTCTATACCACCATATGATCCGGTTTTTGATACATTTAGACACAGCCTTCGGTGCCTAAGCAGGTGCCGCAAAATTCAAGAAAAGGAGTTCTAAGAGTAAATGATAATTCCAATTTGGATAACTCTGTGGATTTACAACCATGCAGGTGGATGGTTTCATTAATTGAGCTTCAATATATATGTGTATATATCAAGAAAATTCAACAGAGTGAATTTCACAACGTCAGGGGTCATTCCACATGATATAAGGTTGCCCGCTGTAGTCCTGATGAAGACTCGCCCGGCCCAGGCTTAATCCACCATTGGCCTTAAGTCGAGTCGAAACGTCGACGCATAATAATCCCCCGACCTGGACCTATTTAATCCCCGTTTCTCGTGCAAATTGATCTCCTAATTTTAGGTTTTGATGAATTGTTAAAAAATATATGGTTGAATTGCGGTTAGGTCAGGTCGTTCTGCTAGGATGATTATTGATCCTTTCTGTTGAATTGCTGGATTGATTTTATGTCACACTTCTTACAAATTTTCCCCCTTCTTTTTCTTATCACTAAATCCGATCTAAGTCTTCTTTCTCTTTTTTGCACGCTCCCCTTGGGGCAACTGACATGACCTTGTTGTATACGTAAAAGAATGATTATAATGCATATAAGTGGAAAATAAATTACCCTTATATTTGATTCAGTTGGGTTCTGTTGTTTTCCTGATTGAAAATATGTGGATTTAATGTGATAAACTTGAGTCCCTCAGACCATTGTTGTTTGATATTGCACGGAGACAGTCAGCATAGCCACTGCGTGTCCAAAGAGGTGATGTTTCTGACAGCTTGTATTGACACAAACCACAGATGAAACATCATCATAATGCACGCAACGGAAATTAAGCATTGAATATTTGTCCAATCACGGGAGGAGGCAAGATGGCGGCCGCTGCAGCGGCCGAGTGAGATGGTGTGCGGAGCTCCTACCTGTTGCTGACTTGCCTGGCATTTGTCTCAACTACATCCAGCGTGTATCGGTGTGCGGCGTCCGGGCGTGTGGCTGATGCTGTTCTGTACCACTCTGCTTCACTTTGGCGGTTCTGACGGCGAGGCGGCATCTATGAGTGGGACCGGGATCATGACCGTTACCTCGGCTCCTTCGGCTCCGCGATTACCCTTGCTTCGGAGGATTTGAGAGGGAGGAGCGAGGGCGGTGCTGCCAACGTTTCGGTTCTCCAGTGCTCCGGTGGAGAAGGAAGGACCGCTGCATGTCTTTCGCGGTTCCCTGTGGCTGGAACTGGTGCTTCTCGACGAGGAGAAGACAAGTGTAGTGAACGGAGCAAGCAGCAAGGTGGAGCTGAGGCAGAGCTGGCTTGAATTCACGCTGTTATCCTGAGGAGGACTGTGGAGGCTTTCGACCGGTAAGAGCTGTAGCTCCTCGCTCCTCGTTCAAAGCCCCGGACTCTAGGGCGCATTTTGGGACTTTTCTTTTTTGTGCAGTAACATCTTGCAATTCTCATACTCTGCTCTGTTAAAGGAATTAAACTGATAAAAGCCTTCACCTCCTCTGTTGGTATGGCACCAAAAGGCAGGGGAGCTAAAGGGAAGGGCGCAATCAATATTAATGCCAATGCCACAATAGCTACAGCCACGGCGGCTGTTTCCTCCGCTCATAATGAAGATCTTGCGCCCAATAGTTCAAACCAGAATATAACAGCTACTCCTGTGAGTAGCTCTAACGCTCGAATCCGCAATGGGAGTACAAGAGAGCGTACTGTACCTGATTTATTTAAAAAGAAAAACATTGCTGTTACGGCAAATGTGCCTATGAGTACTGCTCAGATACCTCTCACAACTAAGCAGGTTAATGGGCATGGTATTGCTGGCCCATCAGGTGCAGTTTCTAAACAGCGGAGACTACTGAATCCCTTACCCTCACCTGGAATGCCTTTAGATGGAGATTTGGGAACTACTCAGGAGCAAGATATGGAGGATGAGCTGGCGGATCTCTGCCAGGCAGTCGGCGAAGTCAGAGTCTCACCTCGGGCTATCGATGGCCCCCAGCCAGACAAACCGCAGAATAACGACAACCTAACTAAGCACAACGTGGGCAAGGAAAAAGACATCTTGTTCTCTGCTGTAAATGACGGGGAATCTCTAGGCTCAGGGGGGCAGTTCTATTTTTTTAATTGTTGTAATACTTTATTCGATAAAATATATCATAAAAGTACAGACATAAAACCACATTAAACATTACAAGTATTACTACAAGTTCATTAGAAGAAAAAAATCATCGTTACAAATAATTTAAAAGAGAAAATAGAGAAAGTCTACAGAAATTTATATTAAAAGGATACACTCTTAAATCATTAAAAGCAGTCTAGATCGTATAAACCAAGCACTGGACAAATACTTAGCTATCCCGCAAACTATGTACATTGAGGTAGTGTTGGTTAGGATAATACGCAGAGCTGATCTGTGGTCTCTGACGCCCATCTCCCTACACACAGGTTTCAGCCATTTTACCCTAGCATGTTTGTAGGCATTGCAAGCAAACAGAAAATGGCCAAGGGATTCTTCCGGACACAAGCAACCTGGACATTTTAGATCATGAACCCTCCTGCCCTTCCACCCTTCCATGAATTTTTTTAAAGGGAGGGTGCCGTATCTCAGTTTTAAGAACAGGGTTCTATCTCTGGGGGTCTGTATAAAATCCAGAAATGGTTCCAGTTTTCTGCCGGGTTTATGAACAAGGAAGTTGTTCATCAGAGGTCCCCAGGTTAAAGTAATAAGATCTTTGCCCTCAGCCCATTCCCAATATAATTTCTTAACAATTTGTTTAGAGGGAGGGGCTTGCAAGGCCCTAGACTCGGCCAGGCCTATAGATTCTACCAGCTTTTTTAAATTGTTAAGCCACCTTATTTTGCCGGAAGCATTCAAAGTGATTAGTTCGTCCAGTACTAGGGCATAATTTGCCAATTCTGGGGTCCGTCTAAGTCGCACCCAGAATAGCACAGGGCGTATTTGAACTATTTCTGCAATTGGTCTTTTGCCCATATCATAAAATAGTGGTTTCAAGGGGGTCGAGGGAGGAAGGGAAACTAAGTCTCTTAAGAACTTATTCTCTGCAATAGCCAGCGCCTTACTATTCTCAGTGCCCCATAGTTCAGAGCCATAAACTGCAGAAGCTAAAGCTTTTCCCTCATAAACTACCAGGGCGGGGGCTACCGGTCTACTAATTGAAAGACGCTGGTTCTTTAAAATAGCTCCAGAGACCCTTTTAAGATTTAGAAACATTTTAGATATATGGGAGTCCCATCTCATATTGTTGCAAAGCCTGACCCCAAGGTAATCAAATTCATCCACCACTTCTAGTGGGGTACCATTCAGGGAAAGATGGACTTTCTTCGATTTCCTTTTAGCAGATAGTACCATCAGTTTCGTTTTAGTAGTATTGACCGTTAGCCCACGTTCTTTACAAAAGATACTAAAACTGTCAAGCAATTTTTGTAGACCCTTAGGGGTTTTGGACATCAGGAGGGTATCGTGCGCAAAGAGAAGTGTGGGGGTTTTCTCTTCAGCTAAGACAGGGGCATCCGCAGGTTCCTCCCGTAAGTGGTCACCCACCCCATTTATAAAAAGGGAGAACAATGTCGGCGCCATCACACAACCCTGCCGCACTCCTCTATTGACTGGTACCCTCTATGTCAATTGGCCTTGACTCCCCCACCGGATTTTAGCATAATTGTCTTCATTGAGCTTGATGATATATTGCAACAAATAAACAGGGAAGCCCATACCCAATAAAACCTCCCAAAGTTTGGCGCGTGGAATAACATCAAATGCTGTTTTCAAGTCTATGAAAGCCAGATACAAGCTTCCCTTGTGGATAGACACTGTTTTCCAATAGACTGCACAGAACCGGAATACCTGGTCCATAGCACCAACATTACGTCTAAACCCCGCCTGAAAGTGGGTCAGAATGTCATCGTCTATTAGCCACGTCTCAATTCGATTTATGATGACCCTGCCAACGACCTTTTGAATGGTGTCAATTAAACTTATTGGTCTATAGTTGGCAGGGTCATCTCTATCACCTTTCTTATATATGGTGATGACCTCCGCACCCTTCCAGGTTTCGGGGACAGGATGGCCATACTGGATTAAATTCATTAGACAGGCTATAAGATCTGCCCATATTTTGGGGTCATGCCGTAGTAAATCTCCCGGGAGGCCATCTGGGCCGGCTGCCTTCGTGTGGCGCCGCGGCCAGGGCGACTGACTCCGGAATCTGGGGATCACGGTTCGATCCCCGGGGCCGGCGCCAGGTTAGCCCAGCACCATGTGACTCTGGGCCATAGCTTGCTTAATCTTCCCGACGGCCCCCAGCGCCTAGAGACCCTAACGGGTGATTGTGCGCTTTACAAATGTGGATATTATGGTATTATTTTCAGGATTGCGTCATAAACCTCTCGTGAAGAGAAGGACTCTATCTTACATCCTATCTCCAAGCCAAGTGTGCTTAGTGTTTCCTTTCCTGGGGGTATTGTATGGTCTTGCTGACTATCCTCACAGTATAGTTTTAAAAAATGAGAGTGCCATTGATATTCATTTATATGATTTGGAATCGGATCAGCCCCCCTTCTATCAAGGACATTGATCAGCTTCCAGAACTCAATAGCGTTTTTCCCCCAAGCTGCATCCTTAAGCTGTTGCCAGTGTTCCTCCACCAATCCTTTTTAGCTAAATTAATGCTTTTATGATACTCTTTTCTTGCTAGTCTCACTGCTACAGGGTCCTTGTTTCTTATGGCTTGCGTTATGGTCCTCCTCTTGACCCTGCAGCTTGTTGTGTACCAGGGATTACCCGTGGAGGGTTTTTGTTTCTGTTTGGAATCCCCCTGGGGTTTCTTCATGAATAACTCTCCTATTTTATCTGTGAGCTTCTTGGACGATGCTTGTACGTCCGTAACAAGAGCATGGGGCGCTGTCAAAGCAACGGCTACAAGGCTATGGGTTGCCGCTAAAACTAACTCTTTTATACTATTGAGTTTCCCCTCTTCACACTTGACCGTGTTCCATTTTAGCTTCCGATTGCAATTCGAGGGCAAGACCTCTTTTGTAATCATCACGGGGCCACCACTCTTACCAAACCTATTTACCCAATAGATTTCCTTACATAGTGGATTATGGTCACTATCAGAGGACTGTCTAACCTCCATATCTACTAAATCAGTCCAGGATTGAGTGTCCAGGAGGAAGTCATCAATTCTAGAGGGGCAACCTATCCTATTATAGGTCATTGCCCCGTCCCGGTCTGAGATGGTTCGCCCGTTTAAGGCACGTACATTATGTTAGAGAGCTAAAGCATTCAACTGGATAGCTCTAGCTGTCCATTTCTTAATGGGAGGGAGAGTTAGGACAGGTATAATCTGCCTCCAGTCCTCTGGGCTGAAACCTAGTTTCTCTTCGTCATCTAGGGGTTCAAATGTACAATTAAAATCCCCACCCACCAGTATTATGGATGTAGTTGGAAGGTCAGACAGTCTTTCATCCAACAACTCTATTGTGGGCGAGATTAGGCCGCCCTGTATGCCTCTTGCATAGACAAAAAATAGTTTGAAAATTGTGCCCCCAGATGGACTTTTTAAGGAAATGTGCAAGATGTCGTTTGAAAGGATTTTATGGGAGGTAACTACACAGTTCAAATTCACCTTAACCCAAATATGCAGGCCACCTGAAGGGCGGCCTTTCCCCTCCGTGACTGCTGGCGTAAAATGAGTAGAGTATCCATTTTTGTATAGTGGGGTCAATGACCAGGTTTCCTGGAACATACATATGTGGAAGTTATTAATAAAATTATTCCAGTCTGGGTTAGCAAGTTGTTTTTTTAACCCAGCTATGTTCCAAGATAGAATCTTGATAGAAAAGGGGGTTTCAGGTAATTCTTTAATTATAACTGGGATACTAGATTCTATCACTCCCAGACTCGATCTAGTGGTCCCCAGGCTGGTTATATTCTCTCTACTGCTTTTGGGTTCGTCCCCAGGGACAACTCTCACCACACTCTTTTTCATTTGTCCAGCAGGCTGGATTGAGAGTCAGTCGACTACTTCCAATCCACTGAAACGATTATATCGAGGGATTAGAGGGTATTTGAGCTGTGGGCCATGCCAGTCCCCATTAAACTGTGTTTCACCCGGGACAAATCTCCCTGCTCTTCTCCCTACTGTGTTCCAACCTCCATCATCACCCCCTGCCCAATTAGTTGCGTTCCAGGCTCTTAAGGGCTCACCCCTCGTCCCCCTCCTCGTAAGGTTAGGAACTCTCAACCAACTCCACCTATTATCTTGATGTTCCGTACGTGTGAAGAAGTATGACAAAGGTTTAACCCTGATCGTAGAGAAGTTGTTACTTGGGGGCCCAGAACAAATATGGTCCACCAAGCGTGGGTCCTTAAATGTGACAACAACACAGTCACCATGTAGACTTTTCTTATTCTCGCCCACCCAGGGTGCTCTCTCCACCATTAGAATTTTACTATTAATGTTAGGAGGGGGGGGAGAATTACTATTTAGCCAGTGGCAAACTTTGTTTTTGAGAGCCCAGAACGATTCATGTGTTACAGGAGCAAGCTCGGGAACACCAGTTAGAACTATCACATAGGGACAAGCATCGGGTGGTAGGTTAATGTTCCTACGTGACTTTGGTTCCTCAGGATGGGAAGTGATGGGATTGAGAATGGAGGTGGTAGGGCCGGCTAAAATCTGGGGTGTATTGATCACGTTGGTTGCTGGCTTGGTAGTACTGACTTTGTTCCCCTTAGTGGAAGGGTTTATAGCAGAAGGAGTTTTAGAAAGGCTGGTCTTGAGGGTGGAGGTTTTCCCTACTGGTTGATTCTTAGTAATGGGAGGAGGATTACGGGCGGGAACCGATGCAATGGGTGCACTTTGGGTATTGTTGCTATTCCGTGATTTTAGTTCGAGGTGGAGAGACTTAAGCTGTTGCTCTATGCCTTGAAGTCTACTCTCCAGTGGCGAGAGGAGAGACTTCAAAAGATCAGATAGGGTACCCATAAGCGGGCCATAATCATCCTCCAGATCTTCTGAGGTTTCTTCTAGACTACTGTCACCGGGTACACTACCCAAAGTACTATTCAAAATTGTATCATCTGGAGTGCCTAGTGATTGAAGACCATATGCCTGCTGTACCTCTTCTCTCCTAGTACTGGGTCCCATATTAGCCCTCCCCTCCTCAATGCTACCACTGCCACTAGCCATATCACTCAATCGTCCTGGCATATCTTGGTAACCTATATTGGTGATAACACTTTTCAATTTAGGAATTGCTCCCTTGAGTATACCTCTTTGGGTACGGATGTTCTTAGAAGGATCAATAACAAGGGGGGATGCTAAATTGTTATCCTGAGGTGTCAGTATAGAAGAGGACGGTACAGGGGGATCTAGAGTGACAATGTTAATATGAGAGATAGAATGTGACACATAATCGGCCTCCGTAGAATGAGTTTCAGGGATAATTGGGACTTTAATAGGGGTACGTGCAGTGGCTATAGTGCCCAGTGACGACCTTTTGGCATGCGCTAAATCCTGAGAGACTCTTCTTTCAATAAGTACTATACCATGATCTATTAAGGAATTAGTACGAAGAATAAAGTTGTCCAAAGTGCCGGTCAGTTTTTTGGCGCCTGCCGCAGCCTTGCTAAGTGTCTCACGAGTAGACATTGGCAGAGCCAAAGTAGTGACAGACTAACAATAGGGTGAGGGCGCAGGGTGCTAGTGAGTGGAATACAAATTAAACTGAGTACCTAACGTTTCAAGGCCCCTCAAACAATGCAAAAACAGGGGTCAATAACGACACAATAATAACCACAGCAATGATAGAATACTTGATGTGTAGGGGAATTTGGGGAGATTAATCAAAGGGCCTGGCCCAATCCAGTCTCTACAGGCCTCGGAGGGCCACAGAGGGCCCGCCCTTGTCCCGGGCTTCTCCCGGGGCGCTCCCGCGCAGCGGAAGCAGATTCTGCTAATATCGGGAGTAGCCCATGTAGTGGGCGGGACTAGCAGGGAGAGCGGGCCAGGTGTTGCAGATTGGCCATGCAGGGGATCCTGGTAGATGGAGTCCCTGCTCTCACGCTCGCAGCCCTGCTGGTGTTCACTGAGGTTCCCCAGGCACTCCACTGAGTCCAAATGCGAAGTGCTGCCCTCCTTTCCGATGCGGGACCCGCGGAGCGGGTCCGGCGAGCTGTTGAGGGTCCTGGCGAGGGAAAAGTTGCCAAACAGGATTTCCCAAAGTCTCCGGGTCACAAAAGGTATTGCACGGGTCAGGGATTCCGTAGATTCAGCAGGCAGAGGAGTTTAAATGCAAGCCATGCGCTGGGGGCGGGGCTAGCAGGGAGAGCGGGCCAGGTGTTGGAGATTGGCCAGGCAGGGGCTCCTGGTAGATGGAGTCCCTGCTCTCACGCTCGCAGCCCTGCTTGTGTCCACTGAGGTTCACTAATGCACAGCTCCCTCCAGTTGGAGGAAGACTCTCCGGTGCTCTGCGTTCAAATGACAATAAAGTCTAAAGGTTCAAACAAGTTCATCAAAAAGTTAAATCCACAAGTTAAAGCGGTTGCTCCAGTATTTTAATCCGTACTCATTATATTCATGAGTAGTGAATGATTACTCAACACGAAAATTCAACAGATATAATCCATAACAAGTATCTTGCAGCGTTAACAATCCCAATCCCAATGCATTTCGGGCTGCTGTATAGCCCTTCCTCAGGGGAATGCTCTACAAACATAAAGAAGAACAACATACCATCACTGATGAGTTCATGCATCTCAATAATTAACACAACAGCTAAACAATTACTGACTGTAGGCCATGCGGTGCACTAATATAAACTCTTGTATCATAATGTCACCAAAAACCTTTTCCCCAGTGAAACAGCCTAAAGATTGTGTCTAAATCTCCCAAACTAAAGTGAGTCTTAAACGTGCCGAACTGTGCCTAAACAACGTGCGTGATAACGAGGTGAAAAGACCCATTCAAATCATGCTTAAAAAACAACAACATGTCTCACATGACTGTGTGCACACTAGAATAAACATGCCCAAACATAAAATGAACAGGACGCGGTGACCCGCGACGCTCGCAACTCTAACCCCATCGGAGTGCCCGAAAAGTAAATCGACAGTGACCCCAACCTGAAGTAAATGACCCACTCGGTTAAACGGGTGAAGCACATGACAAGCGGTCCTCGGTAGAGGTACTTACTTCAAACGGTGCACAGGAATTTGCTATGTGGGACCTGCTCAGAGTCTGTAAACTCAGCGGTGTGGAGAATACGAGTGAACGCGCTGCGAGTGACGTAAATGAAAAGGAAGATAAACGACGGACTGTGAATAGTGCAGAATAGTGAGCGCCATATTGAAAGGGACAAAAGATATATATATTGCACATGCAGACAGTGAACAGCAACTTGATAATATGGATGAAAAATGCTAGTGTATGTCTATCTTCAACAATATGTAAATTAAACAAAATTATGATGACGAGGCATGAAACAACACAATTAAATAATCATTTAAATCAAATGTAGAGATGGTACAAGAGAATGCAGTAACATCTGAGATGCACAATTAATGTCCAAAAATGACCAAGATTATAAGTAACATAGGAATTCCATCCTATCATTTAAACCGTGTGGCTGCATCGTCGCCATGAAGCGGATCCAAAAGTTCTCTCTCTTCAACAACGTGTTTTTGTTGTTGTGTGTGGGTGTCACTTGCTCCAATATCAGATATTTTAGCTGGGCTACTGTGTGTTTTTGTTCCAAGAAATGAGCCGCTACTGTAGATGTGGTATTACCAGTTCTTATGTTGCTTTTATGTTCCAACAGTCTCACTCTTATTTTTCTTTCTGTATGACCAATGTAACATTTCCCGCAGGGACATTTCAACATGTAGATTACATTGGCAGAATTACAAGTAGCGTTAACTCTCAATTTGATTGGTTGACCCTTCATGGGATGGTTGGTAACATTACCTAAGATGAAATTGTTGCAATTGCTGCAACTATAAGAGGGTCGTAGACCTTTGAATGTTTCTGATTGATGTGCTTCCTTTGGTTTGGACAAGATTTCTTTCAAATTGCGTCCCCTTGTGTATGCAAACAGCGGTGGTTCAGCAAAGGCTCCCTGGAAGTCAGGTTCCAAGCTAAGCAAAGACCAGTGTTTAGAGATGATAGTCCTGAAAAGATTGCTCATCACGGTGTATTTGGACACCACAACCATCCTGGAATTTTCAGTTTTGGGTCTGACTTGTAACAGCTCCTCACGTTTCATGCTGCCACATCGGTTAACTGCCTTTTCCAAAATCTGCTGAGGATTGCTCTACCTACTGAAGAAGGAATCCAACCAAAAACTTCATGCTTGCACACTCGTGCGGTATCATCGAGCCCAGCTCGACGCTTCGTCTCTCATTGAACCTGATGAGAGCTTCTGATCCTGCGCTGGTGGTTTCCTCGGCCCTCAGAATATCCCGTTTCCCTGCCATAAAAGAATATTCCCTTTCAGAACCTAATTATTTTCTAACCCTTAGTCGAGCCCCAAAAATCCTCAGTTGACAGTTTCTGCTGATTTAAGAACTTCGCCGAAGACGAAGAATCGGGTCTCTCTCTCCCTACGTGTCAGCCGGGAGGTTTGTTTGCTTAACTCCTCACAGCCGGCTGTTCGAGTCTCCTGTTCGGCGCAACGCGACTAGTCAAGGACAGTAAGGCTTAATACATTTTCTGCAGCAATTGAACTATTTTGCATTTGCGCTTCAGGGAGAAAATAACTTTTAAATTGAATTTAGAGCTTTCGAAGGTAAAGGATTTAAGCTCTTTGACTAAACTGTGAGAGATAAAACAAGCCTTGGTAGAGGCAAATGACTTTTGGCTGAAAACTCTCACTATGTATATTTAAGAGTCTTCGAAGTTAAAGGTTTAGTGCTCATTGACTTGACTGTGAGAGATAAAACAAGCCTTGGTAAAGGCAAAAGGCGTTTGTGTGTAATCTTCACTATGTATATTTTTCTGTGTTAAAAAGGAACTCGAATTGAGTTATGTAAAGAAGGTTAATTCTTCAAGGAAGTGAGTTTGGAATGAATACTTACAAATAGCAATGTTATTTAGATATAGGCTGCTATCTCTTGTCTTCCAACTGCAGAATTTCTAGAGCAGAAGAATTAAAGAAGTCTCAGGTATGCTCTTGCATGAAGTATTCAAGTTTAGTTCTTATTAACCCTATTAACTTAATTAACCAGTTAACTCAGCTAAATCGTCAAGCGTTTTTTGACATGTTATATTTATTTGAAGGTGTCAAGAGACAGAGTCAGTTCAAAAGCTTCTGTTAAAGTGTGAACAAGGGCCAACCAAGCTTATGGTCAGTAAGCGCAAATGTTTAATTATAATCTGTGATTAAGAAGTTAACAGCTGGGTAATTATCAATTAATATTGTACTACAGAGTAGCGTGGAACCAGTGTTGTGCATCTTATAAGAAAAGGTCAACGGCCTGGAACACTTCCTTGAGAGAGATACAACTGAAGATCTTGTTTTGTTTACATGTTGTTAGTCTCTCTGTCCACTTCCCCTTTCCCTTTTGGAGAAGTTGGCTCAGTCAGTGTTGAATTCCTGATTGGGTTGGTTGATACTTGAGGGAGTTGGGAGTTTGCAGCTTGAGAGGAAACGTCAGAAGAGTCTCACAGGACTTCTTAACAGTAGACGAAGCCTGTTTAATAAAAATCGTTTCCTCTTGAGCTTGTAAACTCACCCTCATGGATGTTTCTCAGTTAACTCAGTTGGTACAGAAAATGAATGTGGAGATGGAGAATTTGCGATTGGAGAATCAATCACTTCGTCAAGAGTTAGACGAAACTAGGGCGGGGTTTTCAGTTTTGAGGGATCCTACTAAAGAAAGAAAAACAGTTTTAGCGCCAACTAGATTTGGTTCTGATATTCATTTAACACATTCTTCTGGAGAACAGCCAGCAGCTCAACCAGTCCAAGTCACGGTAGTTACTCCAGCTCCTGTCCCTTTGGCAAATCCTGAAAGATTTACTGGAGAAAGTGGTAGATATGCCACTTTTCTCAGTCAATGCCAGATGCATTTCATGTGTAAACCTCAAATTATTTCTTCTGATACTGCTAAAGTAGCTTTTATCATTTCTTATCTTGGAGGGGTGGCTGCTAACTGGGCAATGCCCTTAGTTGATAATAATGACCCATTGCTTTATAACCTACAAAATTTTAAATTGGCCATGTCGAAATTATTTGCGAAACATACCTTAGTTCAGGCTTCGGATAATGAGTTATTGAACCTTCGTCAGGGATCTAAAGATCTTATTTCATACATGACAACCTTTAACAGACTTTTGACCGAGACACATTGGCCTGAAGAGAAAAGAATTTCTTTGTTTTATAGAGGTCTTAAAGATGACTTAAAAGATTCTATTGCACACATTGTTAATCTGCCTGAGGATTTTAAGGAATTTCAGGATCTAGTGGTTAAACTTGAACATAGGTTAGGTGAACGTAGAAATGAGAAAACAAGGAGTGACCTTAGAAGTTCGCAATTTAAAGTTGAGAAAAAGGAGTCTGATGTTAAGAATTCTTTGGTTGAGCCAGTTCAGTTGGGAGGGTTTAAGGGACCCTTGACTCCTGAGGAAAAGGAACGAAGACGTAAGGGTAACTTGTGTTTATATTGTGGCAAGCCAGGGCATTTTGCTAAGGATTGTACAGTTAAGCCTACTAAAAAGAAAGTCTTGGTGGTTGAGACTCCTTCATCAACTCAGTCGGAAAACTAGGAATCTCGAAGAAAGTTGAGATCATTTCTTCGAGTAAATCTTCTTCTAAGATCTCTCAGTTTGTCACTAACGTAACAACACATATTCTCAAACATTTCACAATACGGATGGTTTTTATTTTAACCACACTACAAATACATAGTATTCCAGTACTTTTGGATTCAGGGGCCACAGGGAATTTTTTCGATATTGAGTTTGCTCATAAATTAAATTTGAAGTTTGTGGCCAAGAAGGAACCTGAGCCTGTGAGAGCAGTGGATGGTTCAGTATTGTCTTCCGGAATGATTCGTTTTAACACGGAGTCCTTGACCTTAGTGGCTGACAATGGGCATACTGAAAAGGTGATTTTTGATCTGATTGATGCTCCAACTTTTGGAGTAATCTTGGGTATTCCCTGGTTGGAGTTACATAATCTTAGAATAGATTGGATTAAAAGAATGGTTACCTTAGAATCTTCTTTTTGTAAATTGCATTGCTATCAAGAAACTAGAGATCCAGTAATGCCTCTTTTTTGCGCTACTTTGAACTCAGAGGAAAACAGACTTCCTGTTGAGTATCAGAATTTTTCGAAAGTTTTTGATCCGGTTGAAGCAACTAAACTACCACCTCATAGAGTTTATGATTGTAGAATTGATTTGGTTCCTGGAGCTGTTCTACCTTGCAGCAGAATTTATGCCTTAACGGAACCTGAAAATGATTATTTGAGGAAATATTTGGATGAACTTTTGGAACTTGGATTCATCCGTCACTCCACTTCTCCAGTCTCGTCTCCACTTTTCTTTGTTGCGAAGAAGTCTGGAGATTTGAGGGCTTGTATTGATTATAGAACTTTAAACAAAGCAACAATTAAAAACAGATATCCGTTACCATTAATTCCTGTACTTCTTAATCAAATTAAGGGCTCCAGTATCTATACCAAACTGGATCTTAGAGGAGCATATCATTTGATTCGAGTTAAGGAAGGTGATGAGTGGAAGACCGCTTTTCGTACGAAATTTGGTCTTTTTGAATATACTGTTATGCCATTTGGTCTTTGTAATGCTCCGGCAGCTTTTCAATATTTTATTAACGAGGTCTTGCATGATTTGTTAAATGTCTGTTGTATAGTTTATATTGATGACATCTTGATTTATTCTAAAAATTCTGAGGAGTATATACAACATGTTCAAGCGGTTTTGCAGAGGTTAAGGGATCACTCATTATTTGCAAAATTGGAAAAATGTGTATTTAATGCCTCTAAGGTAGAATTTCTTGGCTATTGCTTATCACCTGAGGGAATTCACATGAATCCTAAAAAGGTTGAAGCAATTTTAACTTGGCCAATTCCTGTTTCTATTAAGGACACTCAGAGAATTTTAGGATTTGCCAATTTTTATAGGCGTTTCATTTCCAAATTTTCTGAAATTGTTACTCCCATTACTCAGTTGCTGAAAAAGGGGAACGATTTTTTCTTGGACTGAAGAAGCGGATCAAGCTTTTTCTTTATTAAAGAAAGCTTTTACTTCTGCTCCAATTTTATTTCATCCTGATCCTGATAGGCCATTTTTTGTTGAGGCAGATGCTTCTCAGACTGCTATTGGTGGTGTGTTGCTTCAAAAGGATTCAAATACTGGTCATTTACATCCAGTTGCTTTTTTTTCTAGGAAGCTTTTGTTGGCAGAGCAGAATTATACTATTGCTGAACGGGAACTTTTAGCTATTAAGGATGTGTTTCAGGAATGGCGACATCATCTTTTGGGGGCTAAACATACTATCACAGTATTTTCTGATCCTAAAAATGTACAATTTTATTCCACGGTAAAGGCTTTTACTCCCAGACAGATGAGATGGTTACAGTTTTTTAGTGAATTTGATTTCTTAATTACGTATCGGCCCGGAAATAAGCAATTGTTATCTGATACACTTTCACGATTAGTTTGTGAAAAAGATTTAATTTCGGTAAAAGAGCCACCTAGTGTTTTGCCTAAGGAGAAAATAGCTGCAGAGATTCATTCTGAAATTTTCTTGGATTCAATTAAGGATGAATTAAAAAAATATAATATTCATGAGTGGTTGTCCAAGAAAGGGAATTCAGTCAGAGAGGGTCTGTTTTATCACAATAGTAAGTTGTTTATTCCCACAAAAAGTTTACAAGATAAGGTAATGCAATGGAATCATGATTTGGCTATTGCTGCTCATCCTGGCATTAATAAAACTTTGGATTTATGTCAACGTCATTTTTGGCGGGAAAAAATGATTTCTGCTATTCAGCAATTTGTGAAAGCTTGTCCAGTTTGTTCACGACAAAAGGCTTTACATGCAGTTCCAATGGGTTTACTTCATCCAATGACAATTCCTCCTCAACCTTAGCACACAATTAGTCTAGATTTCATTACAGATCTTCCTAATTCTAATGGTTACTCTACGGTTCTTGTGGTGGTTGATTTACTTTCTAAGATGGGACATTTTATTCCGTTACACAGAATTCCAACTGCAGCAGAATTTAGTACTGTGTTTTTATCAAATATTGTCAAACTTCATGGGCTTCCCTCAAAGATTATTTCGGATAGAGGTCCTCAGTTTATATCTAAATTCTGGTCACAGCTTAGTAAACAACTTGGAATTGAGTGAGCCTTGTCTTCTTCTTTTCATCCACAGACTGATGGGCAAACTGAAAGGGTTAATCAACATGTTGAACAGGGTTTACGATGTTTGTTAACTACTTCTTTGGGTCATTGGGATGAAGTTTTACCCTGGGCGAAGTTTTCTTATAATAACACCACGCATTCAGCCTTAGGTTGTTCTCCTTTTTACTTCCTCACTGGTCAATATCCTAGATCACTTCCCGTTCTTTTACCTGAGGAACAACAGTCCATGCCTGCAGTTTCTGATAGGTTGACATCATTGATGGATATTCAGGAGCAGGCTAGGAAGCAGTGGATTAAAAGTAAGATAACTATGAAACGTACTGCTGATTCTCATCGTAAATCTTCCCCTCTTTACAAGGAAGGTCAATTAGTTTGGTTGTCTACTAGAAACATTCAATTAGACGGTCCAAGGAAGTTGAAACCTAGGTATTTGGGTCCTTTTCAAATTGAGAACATTTTGAATCCTGTTTCTATAAAATTAGTTTTGCCTGATGAGTATAACATTCATCCTGTTTTTCATGTATCCCTTTTGAAACCTTTTGAACCTACCACTCGACCTGATAATCCTCCACCGCCTATGGTTATTGGGGATCATATTGACTATGAGGTTAAATCCATTTTAGATTCAAAAAGAGTTTGGGGTACCTTGTTCTATTTGGTTGATTGGAAGGATTATGATCCTTCTGAGCGATCTTGGGAACCAGAAAGAAATGTTCATGCCCCTAGACTTGTTAGGTCCTTTCATGCTTTGCATCCTGACAAACCTCGACCTGTAAGATGACCTTTGGGGGGAGGAACTGTTAGGGGTGCTACCGGTCGTCTTGTTTAAATTCAGACTTAAAACAGATTCTGTTGAGAATCTTAAAAGTCAATTTAGGTTAGTAGGTAATTTTGGAGTTGTGTTCGAAGTGTAAAATTACACGTTAAATCCATTTAGTTGTGGTCTATAGAAATTGTTTTTGGCAATGCTTGTTTGTTGTCAATCTGAAATGTTAGGATTAACTGACTAGAGTGTGAGCTCTTTATGAGACAGGCTCGCGCCAGCCCTCGTGTCCGGAGTCATCTCTTGTAAGGGGCTCGCGCTGGCTCTCGTGGCTCTCGTGGCAGAAGCTATAAATAGATGCTTCTGTCAACGGCTCGACGCTTCGTCTCTCGTTGAGCCTGACGAGAGCTTCTGATCCTGCGCTGGTGGTTTCCTCGGCCCTCAGAATATCCCGTTTCCCTGCCATAAAAGAATATTCCCTTTCAGAACCTAATTATTTTCTAACCCTTAGTCGAGCCCCAAAAATCCTCAGTTGATAGTTTCTGCTGATTTAAGAACTTCGCCGAAGACGAAGAATCGGGTCTCTCTCTCCCTACGTGTCAGCCGGGAGGTTTGTTTGCTTAACTCCTCACAGCCGGCTGTTCGAGTCTCCTGTTCGGCGCAACGCGACTAGACAAGGACAGTAAGGCTTAATAAATTTTCTGCAGCAATTGAACTATTTTGCATTTGTGCTTCAAGGAGAAAATAACTTTTAAATTGAATTTAGAGCTTTCGAAGTTAAAGGATTTAAGGTCTTTGACTAAACTGTGAGAGATAAAACAAGCCTTGGTAGAGGCAAATGACTTTTGGCTGAAAACTCTCACTATGGTTCGGACAGGATCTTAAGTTCGAAGCTCACTTAAAAAAACTTACCGCGACCTGTTTTGCGACCCTCAAGTCACTTAAGAGATTCCTTCCGCTTCTCCACAGGGAAGCGAAAGAGACTGTTTTGCGCGCTCTGATCCTGTCAAGGCTCGACTATGCCAATGCTCTCTTCAGTGGTCTCCCCAAATACCTTATAAATCGAATGCAGATCATTCAGAATGCGGCCGTGCGACTTTTGTTCCATCTCCCAAGAAGAACTAGTGCACGTGCCCATCTTCGAGAGCTCCACTGGCTCCCAGTGGCCTATCGTATTATGTTTAAATCATTGGTCCTGGCCTTTCGGGCCTTGCATCAACAAGGCCCACAATATCTGCACAAGAGGTTTACCTTCTATACTCCTCGCCGTGCTCTTCGATCGGCCAATCTCCGTCTGATGTCCATGCCCAAAGTCAGATACGCGAGACTGGGTGGTCAGTCTATTTCTGTCTAAACAGCACGGTCCTGGAATGCCCTGCCGCTTTCTTTGAGATTATCAGCCACATTAGCGGGATTCAAGAAAGGGTTAAAAACCCATCTTTTTAATCTCAGTATCTAGTTCTTTCTTCTTTTTTCTTGGATTGGCTCTGTTTAATGTTACATATCGCGCCAGGATACTCTGTAGTAGCAGAGCGCGTAATAAAATATTTTATAACATAACATAACATATAACATATTTAAGAGTCTTCGAAGTTAAAGGTTTAGTGCTCATTGACTTGACTGTGAGAGATAAAACAAGCCTTGGTAAAGGCAAAAGGCTATTGTGTGTAATCCTCACTATGTATATTTTTCTGTGTTAATAAGGAACTCGAATTGAGTTATGTAAAGAAGGTTAATTCTTCAAGGAAGTCAGTTTGGAATGAATACTTACAAATAGCAATGTTATTTAGATATAGGCTGCTATCTCTTGTCTTCCAACTGCAGAATTTCTAGAACAGAAGAATTAAAGAAGTCTCAGGTATGCTCTTGCATGAAGTATTCAAGTTTAGTTCTTATTAACCCTATTAACTTAATTAACCAGTTAACTCAGCTAAATGGTCAAGCGTTTTTTGACATGTTATATTTATTTGAAGGTGTCAAGAGACAGAGTCAGTACAAAAGCTTCTGTTAAAGTGTGAACAAGGGCCAACCAAGCTTATGGTCAGTAAGCGCAAATGTTTAATTATAATCTGTGATTAAGAAGTTAACAGCTGGGTAATTATCAATTAATATTGTACTACAGAGTAGCGTGGAACCAGTGTTGTGCATCTTATAAGAAAAGGTCAACGGCCTGGAACACTTCCTTGAGAGAGATACAACTGAAGATCTTGTTTTGTTTACATGTTGTTAGTCTCTCTGTCCACTTCCCCTTTCCCTTGGGGAGAAGTTGGCTCAGTCAGTGTTGAATTCCTGATTGGGTTGGTTGATCCTTGAGGGAGTTGGGAGTTTGCAGCTTGAGAGGACACGTCAGAAGAGTCTCACAGGACTTCTCAACAGATAAACCTCCCCTCCTTTCATCTTCCTTCCGCCCTATCTCATTGATAAATGCAGACAGCAAAATCTTCTCCAAAATCCTGGCTTCGCGACTTTCTACTGTTATAACTTCACTGGTCTCTAAATACCAACATGGTTTTATCCCCGCACGTGACACGACTGACCATATCTGGCGACTTATCACTTTTCTAGACTGGGCCCAGGCAACCCGATCAAATATCGGATTAATTGTATTAGACGCTGAAAAGGCCTTTGATAGGGTTGCCTGGGCATATTTGTGGGATATTTGGGCCAGAAAAGGATTTGGTGAGGGCTTTCTAACGGCACTTAAGACTATGTATGTTTATTGGTGCTGTGTAGCAAGTTATGACTTTACATTTTGACTGCACCAGACGGTGGTACCACCTACACGGATCAGGAGCATCCAGGCACCAGACTTCATGGTGCAAGAGCATAATGGTGCTGTGCAGCAAGTTATGACTTTACATTTTGACTGCACCAGACGGTGGTACCACCTACACGGATCAGGAGCATCCAGGCACCAGACTTCATGGTGCAAGAGCATAATGGTGCTGTGCAGTGCGGGTATATATGTACTGGGGGCAGAGGGCCACTTAGCACAATGTGTGCTCACACCCACAGGGCTCCCAGGCAATTGAACACAAATGATTTTGACACTGAGAGGGCTCCGGGGCAGTTCAGCAGCACGGGGGCTCACACCCACTAGGCCCCGGGGCAGTTCAGTAGCGCGGGGGCTCATAACCCCTGGGCAGCTCAGCAGCACGGAGGCTCACACCCACAGGGATCCCAGGCAGTTTAGCAGTGCCACCCTCTGGTTCATCACTGCCACCCTCTGGTTCAGCACTGTCACCCTCTGGTTCACCACTGCCACCCTCTGGTTGGTTCATCACTGCCACCCTCTGATTCTTCACAGCACCCTCTGGTTCATCACAGCACCCTCTGGTTCACCACTGCCACCCTCTGGTTTACCACTGTCACCCACTGGTTCACCACTGCCACCCTCTGGTTCATCACTGCCACCCTCTGGTTCATCACTGCTACCCTCTGGTTCATCACAGCACCCTCTGATTCATCACAGCAACCTCTGGTTCACCACTGCCACCCTCTGGTTCACCACTGTCACCCACTGCTTCACCACTGCCACCCTCTGGTTATCACTGCCACCCTCTGGTTCACCACTGCCACCCTCTGGTTCATCACTGCCACCCTCTGGTTCATCACTGCCTCCCTCTGGTTCATCAAAGCACCCTCTGGTTCTTCACAGGACCCTCTGGTTCACCACTGCCACCCTTTGGTTCACCACTGTCACCCACTGGTTTACCACTGCCACCCTCTGGTTCATCACTGCCACCCTCTGGGTCACCACTGCCACCCTCTGGTTCATCACTGCCACCCTCTGCTTCACCACTGCACCTTCTGGTTCATCACAGCACCCTCTGGTTCACCACTTACACCCTCTGGTTCATCACTGACACCCTCTGGTTCACCACTTCCACCCTCTGGTTCACCACTGTCACCCTCTGGCTCATCACTGCCACCCTCTGGTACATCACAGCACCCTCTGGTTCATCAGAGCACCCACTGGTTCACCACGGACACCCTCTGGTTCACCACTGTCACCCTCTGGTTCACAACTGCCACCCTCTGGTTCACCCCTGCCACCCTCTGGTTCAGCACTGTCACCCTCTGTTTCACCACTGCCATCCTCTGGTTCATCACTGCCACCCTCTGGTTCATCACAGCACCTTCTGGTTCATCACAGCACCCTCTGATTGACCACTGCCGCCCTCTGGTTCACCACTGTCACCCACTGGTTCACCACTGCCACCCTCTGGTTCATCACGGCCACCCTCTGGTTCACCACTGCCACCCTCTGGTTCATCACTGCCACCCTCTGGTTCACCACTGTCACCCTCTGGTTCATCACTGCCACCCTCCGGTTCACCACTGCCACCCTCTGGTTCACCACTGCCACCCTCTGGTTCACCACTGCCACCCACTGGTTCATCACAGCACCCTCTGGTTCACCACTGCCACCCTCTGGTTCACCACTGCCACCCTCTGATTCACCACTGTCACCCTCTGGTTCATCACAGCACCCTCTGGTTCACCGCTGTAGATTATGGGGAGAAAGCACACCCGCCCAGCCTCAACCTAAACAAATTATTGTGGGGCTGGTTAATGTGTTACTGAATTTGAGCTTCAAGTCCAGCACCCGCTTCCTTATCTGTAAGTGCTTCCTGTTGCGGTTTAATTTTTGTGACAGGAGCATTGTGCCATACTTGTAACTATTCTCTGACCCTGCTTCGAGGGTCAGAGCAGGGTCAGAGAATAGTTGCAAGTAGGCAACGAACTCTGGAGGCGCAGCTCAGGAAGCACTTACAGGGTTACAGCAGGTGCAAATGGTTACAAAGAAATTAGCTTCAACAAGGAGGGAGTTTCAGTTGTTTTATTCTCTATCATTTTAGGTTTCATTGCATTCTTTTACTGTGTTATTGTTATGTCCCTCTCATATATTGTGGTTAAATATTGTTAAGGTGGTACCTCCAGTTCCTATTGCTGCAGGGTGCTTTCAGTCCACTTCAGGCTATCATTTTATTTGGGTATTGTAGACACTACGTGACTGGTGCTGCTATCTCTCTGACAACGGACTGAACACCACTTTCATAATTATTGCCGCCCTAATAAACATGCCCATGAACATTACCGCCCACTTACAATGGACTGGCTGGCAAACTGCCACCCTCTGGTTCTACACTGCCACCCTCTGGTTCATCACAGCACCCTCTGGTTCACCACTGCCACCCTCTGGTTCACCACTGCCACCCTCTGGTTCACCACTGTCACCCTCTGGTTCATCACAGCACCCTCTGGTTCACCACTGTAGATTATGGGAAGAAAGCACACCTGCCCAGCCTTAACCGAAACAAATTAATTTGGGGCTGGTTAATGTGTTACTGAATTTGAGCTTCAAGTTCAGCACCTGCTTCCTTATCTGTAAGTGCTTCCTGTTGTGGTTACATTTTTGTGAGAGGAGCATTGTGCCATACTAGTAACTATTCTCCGACCCTGCTTCGAGGGTCAGAGCAGGGTCAGAGAATAGTTGCAAGTAGGCAACGAACTCTGGAGGCGCAGCTCAGGAAGCACTTACAGGGTTACAGCAGGTGCAAATGGTTACAAAGAAATTAGCTTTAACTTGGGCACCTGCTGTAACCCTGTAAGTGCTTCATGTACTTCAGTTTTGCAAAATCCTTCCCGCTCGCAATTTTGCGGAGTTTTCTGCAATATCGCGAGATTCGCGGATTGCGAAATTGCAGAAAATCCTCAAATTCCGTGAGCAGAACGAATTTTCCGCCCATACTTAGTGGTGTGCAAGCACTTACCCTACTTGCTTTGCAACAACAGTTCAGATATACCAGACACAGGGAGGCTGGGGTGTCATACTATAATGTAGACATACAACACCGTTGGTAGACAAATGTCATCATAGGCTTTGAGCCAACCTCCAGCATTTGCAACAGCAGAGGAAGCCATCCGTCAGTCAAGAGACAGTTTAATTGGTACTAGTTCACCAAAGCATTCACAAGTCGGAAAGGAAAGCAGAGCCCTTGGTGCTAGTGACACGGCAATACCAGTGCTCCATGGACAGAAAATAAGGTGACAGGAAAGTAGGACATAAGGAATAGTATTTCCGTCTCCTTGCATACTTCTGGTGTTCCCGAAAGGGCAGAAGGGGTGGCTAGACAGAATTGAAGACCCCTTGGGCTAGGCTGTTGGGGTCTATACTTTCAAGTAGACAGAGCAGAAGTGGTGAACTCCGAATGTAGTTCAGGCACACATATGAAACATGAAAAGCAATATTTGAAAACCCTACCCTGCAGCACTGTAGTATAAAGTGTGCTGCAAATAGGTGCTGTATGATAATGCCAATCCCTGAATTATAACAAGGGAAATAAGAACATAATGAGCGGTACTTTGGAGGACATAAGAAGTAACACGCAAACAGGTGGTAACATACTGTACAGGGCAAATATTTATAGGCCTGCCAGCCAGTCCATTGTAAGTGGGCGGTAATGTTCATGGGCATGTTTATTAGTGCGGCACTGATTATGAAAGTGGTGTTCAGTCCGTTGTCAGAGCGATAGCAGCGCAAGTTACGTAGTGTCTACGATACCCAAATAAAATGATAGCCTGAAGAGGACTGAAAGCACCCTGCAGCAATAGGAACAGGAGGTACCACGTTAACAATGTTTAACCACAGTATATGAGAGGGACATAACAATAACACAGTAAAAGAATGCAATGAAACCTAAAATGATAGAGAATAAAACAACTGAAACTCCCTCCCTGTTGTGCCTAGGTGGACACCTACCCACAGCTGGAGAACAGTGCCCCAGTGCCCGCCGGTCACCAGGGGTGCTGAGGTGACTTAGCCAGACTCAAACCTGAGTTCATGGATATTAGTTTCCTGCCACCCTGAAACCTGTTGCAACCAAAAGGAGGAGCCCACCTGGCTACCACTCCCACATTATCATTACTGCACACCAACTATGTGCAAACACAGGAGCCTATTCAGCTACCAACTGAACCTTGGGAGCAAAAACTGTCACTACTGTAAAATGAGGGGCTACCTGCTACAACCCAACCCTGAGAATGGAGGTCCTCAATCAAAACTCATTGATGGATGTTGATTGTGACAATGCCTACCGGCCTCTGCTCCAGTCAATGGAAAGTAGCTGTAAAGGCCCTCCATCCCCATCGGCCAGGGACTCTCTGCAGGCAAGACAGGGGACTGCAGAATTTCTCCCTCCTTTGTCCACCGTCAGTCGAGTGCTGCTTAGAACCAGAGAGTCACTGCATGCAAGGAAAATGTGGACGGGCGCCTTTCTTCAGCCTTTTGGATTGAAGGCGTGGTGCAGAAACGAAAAAAATGTGGAGCAAAAATGCACATTAGAGTGGTGAGTAGAGTTCGGCAGCAGTACCAGAGGCAAACACTGAGAACGGTGGATGAAGCAAAGAATATTATACCGCGGTCAGCACCTGTAAGTGAGGGCTGACGATAAACAGTGGCTCAGCCTTCAGCCGAATGGTGGCAGACTGAGACATATATTATTAAAGCAACAAAAAGGAGACAAAAGAAAGTGATCATGATAGCTGGCACAATAGCCATGTAATGAGAAGGGTTGCAAGAGAGTAAGATAATTGTAGCACCGGCACAATGTATGAGAAGGGAGCAAGAGAGGAGGGAAACAAAAATGCGCCAGAAAACGTCCATACAAATGTGCTTAGAGGGAGAAACGCAGGAACCAGAGGTACAACAAAAACCAACTTTTTCACACTGCTGCTGCTGCTCCCACTGCCCAATGCAAAAACAACAATAGATGGACAGAATGCAGAACAATGTCATACATTCACCCCAGTACAGAGATCTGGGCATAAATGCATCGTTTTTTTGCACTCCACACCACCCCTGGTCAGACATGGCCATATGCAAATCAGCCTTGACCCTGTGCCTCATGGGAACAGTCCAGCCCGAACTGCCAAGCCATGTCTTTCCTGGACCGGAATCAAGCATCCAAGGACCAGTTTCTGGCTATCAGCCGTCATCAGCCTGGATAGCTTGACTCCAGTGGTGTGGAGAGTATGGGACTCACGTCTGAGCATACCCATCCCACTCGGGGTGACAAATGCAAAAACAACAATAGATGGACAGAATGCAGAACAATGTCATACATTCACCCCAGTACAGAGATCTGGGCCTAGATCCATCGTTTTTTTGCACTCCTCACCACCCCAGGTCAGACATGGCGATATGCAAATCAGCCTTGACTCTGTGCCTCATGGGAACAGTCCAGCCCGAACTGCCAAGCCATGTCTTTCCTGGACCGGAATCAAGCATCCAAGGACCGGTTTCTGGCTATCAGCCATCATCAGCCTGGATAGCTTGACTCCAGTGGTGTGGAGAGCATGGGACTCACGTCTGAGCATACCCATCCCACTCGGGGTGACACATGCAAAAACAACAATAGATGGACAGAATGCAGAACAATGTCATACATTCACCTCAGTACAGAGATCTGGGCCTAAATCCATCGTTTTTTTGCACTCCACACCATCCCAGGTCAGACATGGCCATATGCAAACCAGTCTTGACCCTGTGCCTCATGGGAACAGTCCAGCCCGAACTGCCAAGGCATGTCTTTCCTGGACCGGAATCAAGCATCCAAGGACCGGTTTCTGGCTATCAGCCGTCAACAGCCTGGATAGCTTGACTCCAGTGGTGTGGAGAGCATGGGACCAACGTCTGAGCATACCCATCCCACTCGGGGTGACAAATGCAAAAGCAACAATAGATGGACAGAATGCTGAACAATGTCATACATTCACCCCAGTACAGAGATCTGGGCCTACATTCATTGTCGTTTTTTTGCACTCCACACCACCCCAGGTCAGACATTGCCATATGCAAATCAGCCTTGACCCTGTGCCTCATGGGAACAGTCCAGCCCAAACTGCCAAGCCATGTCTTTCCTGGACTGGAATCAAGCATCCAAGGACCGGTTTCTGGCTATCAGCCGTCATCAGCCTGGATAGCTTGACTCTAGTGGTGTGGAGAGCATGGGACTCACGTCTGAGCATACCCATCCCACTCGGGGTGACAAATGCAAAAACAACAATAGATGGACATAATGCAGAACAATGTCATACATTCACCCCAGTACAGAGATCTGGGCCTAAATCCATAGTTTTTTTGCACTCCACACCACCCCAGGTCAGACATGGCCATATGCAAATCAGCCTTGACCCTGTGCCTCATGGGAACAGTCCAGTCCAAACTGCCAAGCCATGTCTTTCCTGGACCGGAATCAAGCATCCAAGGACCGGTTTCTGGCTATCAGCCGTCATCAGCCTGGATATTTTAACTCCAGTGGTGTGGAGAGCATAAGACTCACGTCTGAGCATACCCATCCCACTCGGGGTGACAAATGCAAAAACAACAATAGATGGACAGAATGCAGAACAATGTCATAAATTCACCTCAGTACAGAGATCCGGGCCTAAATCCATCGTTTTTTTGCACTCCACACCACCCCAGGTCAGACATGGCCATATGCAAATCAGCCTTGACCCTGTGCCTCATGGGAACAGTCCAGCCCGAACTGCCAAGCCATGTCTTTCCTGGACCGGAATCAAGCATCCAAGGACCGGTTTCTGGCTATCAGCCGTCATCAGCCTGGATAGCTTGACTCCAGTGGTGTGGAGAGCATGGGACTCACGTCAGAGCATACCCATCCCACTCGGGGTGACAAATGCAAAAACAACAATAGATGGACAGAATGCAGAACAATGTCATACATTCACCCCAGTACAGAGATCTGGGCCTAAATCCATCGTTTTTTTGCACTCCACACCACCCCAGGTCAGACATGGCCATATGCAAATCAGCCTTGACCCTGTGCCTCATGGGAACAGTCCAGCCCAAACTGCCAAGCCATGTCTTTCCTGGACCGGATTCAAGCATCCAAGGACCGGATTCTGGCTATCAGCCGTCATCAGCCTGGATAGCTTGACTCCAGTGGTGTGGAGAGCATGGGACTCACGTCTGACCATACCCATCCCACTCGGGGTTACAAATGCAAACACAACAATAGATTGTCAGAATGCAGAACAAAGTCATACATTCACCCCAGTACAGAGATCTGGGCCTAAATCCATCGTTTTTTTGCACTCCACACCACCCCAGGTCAGACATGGCCATATGCAAATCAGCCTTGACCCTGTGCCTCATGGGAACAGTCCAGCCCGAACTGCCAAGCCATGTCTTTCCTGGACCGGAATCAAGCATCCAAGGACCGGTTTCTGGCTATCAGCCGTCATCAGCCTGGATAGCTTGACTCCAGTGGTGTGGAGAGCATGGGACTCACGTCAGAGCATACCCATCCCACTCGGGGTGACAAATGCAAAAACAACAATAGATGGACAGAATGCAGAACAATGTCATACATTCACCCCAGTACACAGATCTGGGCCTAAATCCATCGTTTTTTTGCACTCCACACCACCCCAGGTCAGACATGGCCATATGCAAATCAGCCTTGACCCTGTGCCTCATGGGAACAGTCCAGCCCAAACTGCCAAGCCATGTCTTTCCTGGACCGGATTCAAGCATCCAAGGACCGGATTCTGGCTATCAGCCGTCATCAGCCTGGATAGCTTGACTCCAGTGGTGTGGAGAGCATGGGACTCACGTCTGACCATACCCATCCCACTCGGGGTTACAAATGCAAACACAACAATAGATTGTCAGAATGCAGAACAAAGTCATACATTCACCCCAGTACAGAGATCTGGGCCTAAATCCATCGTTTTTTTGCACTCCACACCACCCCAGGTCAGACATGGCCATATGCAAATCAGCCTTGACCCTGTGCCCCATGGGAACAGTCCAGCCCGAACTGCCAAGCCATGTCTTTCCTGGACCGGAAGGAAGCATCCATGGACCGGTTTCTGGCTATCAGCCTGGATAGCTTGACTCCAGTGGTTTGGAGAGCAAGGGACTCACGTCTGAGAATACCCATCCCACTCGGGATGACAAATGCAAAAAAACACAATATTTGTATAAGGCCATGTCTGAACTGGGGTGGCAGAGTGGGCTAAAGAACGGTGATGGATTAAACCCAGATCTGTTGACTGGGTGTGAGTGTTTGATTGGTTCAGATGCTCCGTCCATCACCACCCCGTTTTGTACCGCTTTGTTCGCTATAAGTTGGCAGGGTATGCTCAGACGTGAGTCCCTTGCTCACTTTGCCACTGGATTCAAGCAAGCCGGGCTGAAGATGGCTGAAATGCCAGACACCGGTCCTCGGAAGCTTGTTTCCGGTCCAGGGAAGGCATGGCATGGCAGTTCAGGAGGGACTGTTCCCATGAGGCACAGGGTCAGACTGATTTGCATAAGGCCATGTCTGAACTGGGGTGGCAGAGTGGGCTAAAGAACGGTGATGGATTAAACCCAGATCTGTTGACTGGGTGTGAGTGTTTGATTGGTTCAGATGCTGCGTCCATCACCACCCCCTTTTGTACCGCTTTGTGCGCCATAAGTTGGCAGGGTATGCTCAGACGTGAGTCCCTTGCTCACTTTGCCACTGGATTCAAGCAAGCCGGGCTGAAGACGGCTGAAATGCCAGAAACCGGTCCACGGAAGCTTGTTTCCGGTCCAGGGAAGGCATGGCTTGGCAGTTCGGGATGGACTGTTCCCAGGAGGCACAGGGTCAGACTGATTTGCATAAGGCCATGTCTGAACTGGGGTGGCAGAGTGGGCTAAAGAACGGTGATGGATTAAACCCAGATCTGTTGACTGGGTGTGATTGTTTGATTGGTTCAGATGCTCCGTCCATCACCACCCCCTTTTGTACCGCTTTATTCGCCATAAGTTGGCAGGGTATGCTCAGACGTGAGTCCCTTGCTTACTTTGCCACTGCATTCAAGCAAACCGGGCTGAAGACGGCTGAAATGCCAGAAACTGGTCCTCGGAAGCTTGTTTCCGGTCCAGGGAAGGCATGGCTTGGCAGTTCAGGATGGACTGTTCCCATGAGGCACAGGGTCAGATTGATTTGCATAAGGCCATGTCCGAACTGGGGTGGCAGTGTGGGCTAAAGAACGGTGATGGATTAAACCCAAATCTGTTGACTGGGTGTGAGTGTTTGATTGGTTCAGATGCTCCGTCTATCACCACCCCCTTTTGTACCGCTTTGTTCGCCATAAGTTGGCAGGGTATGCTCAGACGTGAGTCCCTTGCTTACTTTGCAACTGGATTGAAGCAAGCCGGGCTGAAGACGGCTGAAATGCCAGAAACCAGTCCTCGGATGCTTGTTTCCGGTCCAGGGCAGGCATGGCTTGGCAGTTCGGGATGGACTGTTCCCATAAGGCACAGGGTCAGACTGATTTGCATAAGGCCAAGTCTGAACTGGGGTGGCAGAGTGGGCTAAAGAACGGTGATGGATTAAACCCAGATCTGTTGACTGGGTGTGATTGTTTGATTGGTTCAGATGCTCCGTCCATCACCACCCCCTTTTGTACCGCTTTATTCGCCATAAGTTGGCAGGGTATGCTCAGACGTGAGTCCCTTGCTTACTTTGCCACTGGATTCAAGCAAACCGGGCTGAAGACGGCTGAAATGCCAGAAACTGGTCCTCGGAAGCTTGTTTCCGGTCCAGGGAAGGCATGGCTTGGCAGTTCGGGATGGACTGTTCCCATGAGGCACAGGGTCAGATTGATTTGCATAAGGCCATGTCCGAACTGGGGTGGCAGAGTGGGCTAAAGAACGGTGATGGATTAAACCCAAATCTGTTGACTGGGTGTGAGTGTTTGATTGGTTCAGATGCTCCGTCTATCACCACCCCCTTTTGTACCGCTTTTTTCGCCATAAGTTGGCAGGGTATGCTCAGACGTGAGTCCCTTGCTTACTTTGCAACTGGATTGAAGCAAGCCGGGCTGAAGACGGCTGAAATGCCAGAAACCAGTCCTCGGAAGCTTGTTTCCGGTCCAGGGAAGGCATGGCTTGGCAGTTCGGGATGGACTGTTCCCATAAGGCACAGGGTCAGACTGATTTGCATAAGGCCAAGTCTGAACTGGGGTGGCAGAGTGGGCTAAAGAACGGTGATTGATTAAACCTAGATCTGTTGACTGGGTGTGAGTGTTTGAATGGTTCAGTTGCTCCGTCAATAACCACCCCCTTTTGTACCGCTTTGTTCGCCATAAGTTGGCAGGGTATGCTCAGACGTGAGTCCCATGCTCACTTTGCCACTGGATTCAAGCAAGCCGGGCTGAAGACGGCTGAAATGCCAGACACCGCTCCTCTGAAGCTTGTTTCCGGTCCAGGGAAGGCATGGCATGGCAGTTCGGGATGGACTGTTCCCATGAGGCACAGGGTCAGACTGATTTGCCTAAGGCCATGTCTGAACTGGGGTGGCAGAGTGGGCTAAAGAACGGTGATGGATTAAACCCAGATCTGTTGACTCGGTGTGATTGTTTGATTGGTTCAGATGCTCCGTCCATCACCACACCCTTTTGTACCGCTTTGTTCGCCATAAGTTGGCAGGGTATGCTCAGACGTGAGTCCCTTGCTCACTTTGCCACTGGATTCAAGCAAGCCGGGCTGAAGACGGCTGAAATGCCAGACACCGCTCCTCTGAAGCTTGTTTCCGGTCCAGGGAAGGCATGGCATGGCAGTTCGGGATGGACTGTTCCCATGAGGCACAGGGTCAGACTGATTTGCATAAGGCCATGTCTGAACTGGGGTGGCAGAGTGGGCTAAAGAACGGTGATGGATTAAACCCAGATCTGTTGACTGGGTGTTAGTGTTTGATTGGTTCAGATGCTCCGTCCATCACCAAAACCCTTTTGTACCGCTTTGTTCGCCATAAGTTGGCAGGGTATGCTCAGACGTGAGTCCCTTGCTCACTTTGCCACTGGATTCAAGCAAGCCGGGCTGAAGACGGCTGAAATGCCAGAAACCGGTCCTCGGAAGCTTGTTTCCGGTCCAGGGAAGGCATGGCTTGGCAGTTCGGGATGGACTGTCCCCACGAGGCACAGGGTTAGACTGATTTGCATAAGGCCATGTTTGAACTGGGGTGGCAGAGTGGGCTAAAGAACGGTGATGGATTAATCCCAGATCTGTTGACTGGGTGTGAGTGTTTGATTGGTTCAGATGCTCCGTCCATCACCACCCCCTTTTGTACCGCTCCCACTGACCAGGCTTAACCGAAGGAGCTGCCTTTCACAGACTTTCCATAGGCCACCTAACCCACCCCATACATGGTTACATAGCTCCTGCCCGGCATCTGTCGCCCATCACTTCAGTCCGAAATCCAGCCCAGATCTACAAGAGGGAAGGGTAGGAAAAGGTGGCTGGTGAAGACCACGGTGAAATGGAGCCAAACCTCATAAACCAGGAAAACAGTAACAAATGGGAAGAGTAATGGGCAGGAAGCGGGTGTGGCGCCTGCCTGTGATCAAAGCTCTGTGCATCAGTGCCTTTGTTGCATCTTCTGTGCGTCCTTTCTTCACTGTTTTCAGAATTTACTTTCTTCCAATTAAATGGACGTTTTTGCGTTTTTCATCAAGAAGAAGGGAAGGTAAATATTGGAAGAGATGCTAAATCTATTCTAAAATGTTTAGTCTACGAAAAAAGACGAAACATGAAACAAATAAGTTAGAACAAACTATGTAACCAGACATTTCTGGAGTGAGCATAGCGATGGCATTCTGCCCATAGCACCCTTGGCACAGTCCTCTTCCTACTGTTGACACCACATGAAGATAACTGCAGGAGCACAAAGCAAGCAGGCTTCTAGCGGCTGTGCCGACTGTGTACAGTTTATTTACTCGAACCTACCTTTCTAAACACTCAGAAGAAAATAGAACGCTATTCTGTTGGTCACTGTAGGGTAGAGAGGGCCAACTCTGATGATATTGATGGTAACAAATTTGCAATATGTCAATTTTGGCATTTTTGGTAAATAAATATCCATCCTTTTGTTTCCTACGTCATACCAAAAACATTCTATGAGCTCTTGCGTTCCCTGCATCGTGCCTACACATCGGCTTGTTCTGGGTTGTATTGAACTGAGATGACTGTCTCTGTGCGGGATTATGTAGCGGGAGAATGTGTACAATGCTGACAAATTTCCTGGCTCAATCATGATTATCTTTTTAATTTGCACATCAATTAGTACACGATCTCTATCTGGGTCGTATAAACAGTGGTGCACATTTTAAGAACACCAAAGTATAGCTTATTCCTCTATTGATAACACGGCCATACCTGTGTCAAACAAGCATTGTTTGAGTTTGTGGTTGTGATGGTTTTTGTGAAATTCGAGCCTGTCTGCAAAATTTTTGACTAAGTTGGAACGTCTTGTTTCGTTAATAATATTGATAACTACGTTTTATTGGTCAAATAAAAATGTACCAATATTGTTTTAAAATGTGGAAATGAACAGTTTCTATATTTCTTGGGCAGTTTGTGGCATGCATCTTTAATAGTGTCGATTTCCATACCTTACGTGGCGAGGAGACTCGAAAGAAGCTGGTTCAAATAGATTGCAACATTTTTCGCAGAGGCCAGCCCCCATCGGGGACATCAGAGGCCGGCGCCATAACGGCAGCCGAGCCCCCCAACACTTACAACCTGAACTGGTTTCAGCGTGAAAAGTGCGCTGGGAGGAATGCCCCCCCCCACCCGGTAGCCACGGCGGCGCCTACCCCCCCCCCCCCCCCCGCCAATGGGCCCCTGCAACATTCGAATTGCCCAATGGGGGGGTAGCGCGCGAAACACGGCCACCTTCGTTGGGGGGGATAAAAGCTGGCTGCCCCCAGGACGACTCCTATCTTAGGAGCGGGGGGAGCAGCACGAGAAGAATCGTTGACCCACCCACCCACACCTAAAAGGCAACCAGGTCGCAGGGCTGTTGGAAGGGGCAGTGCGAGAAACAACGGGGAGAATGGTTGGCACAGAAGCACACCGGTGGGCGGTGTGCTGAGACAGGACCACTTGCCTTACGATGCCTCACGGCTGGGCGAGGGGACCGAAGGACAGCGGGTAGGACCGTTCACCTTACGATGCCTCACGACTGGGTGAGTCGGACTACCAAGAGGGGTAGCAAACGGAGACGGCGCTCGCAGCTCAGCCCCGGCCGGTTGGCAGGGCACAACAGGAGTTCAACAGGTAGGGAGCTGGGCCTAACTCCGGGAGAACGCTACACCACCCCTGCTTCAAGCGGATATCAAAGCAAACCCAGCCAGAAATCACCTGTCAAGAAAATAATATTTACAAATATGTCATGCCACACTGCCATCGACAGCTGAATAAAGGTGGGACTGAGTACCCAGAATTGATATGTAACCCTAATAAAAACTGCGGCCAACAAATGACCACCACAAGCAACATGTATGCGTGTATGTTGGCTTATTTGCAAAATAAGGGGCAGGGTTCAGAAGGAACACAATGGGTTAGAGTGGGGCCAGTGCGGGAGTTTGGATCAAATGGCTGAGCTGCTGCTAGTGCAGTTCTGATTTACACTGCCTGACAAGTGCAACGTTGTCATTTTCCTCCTCGAATGATCACAACAAATCCTAATTTCATTCCGGGTGTCGGTAACGGAGAATTGATCTCCCTGCATGTACATGTGACGGCTAACTGAGCAGTGGGCGTTACATTTTACGTTTGTTGTGTTAATTGTACCGGTGTTTCTTTCAATTGTTTATTAAGCATATCTTAAAGTCGTTTGCATCTAAGAAATGCAGAGGGTCCTTATTGTATCTCAAGTTGTTTGCTTCAGTGTAGGTATTTTCCTTAAGATGTCTCTAGGTAGCAGGAATCGATGGAGGGGTAAGGGCTGGGGATGCTGTTCACTGCTTACTAAATGCACTTTACATGGTAGCCAACCTTGCACAGAGAAGAACAATATTTGTATGCGTCTCTCTTGTTTTGGTATGCTAGGATGATCTCTATCCTTTTTCAATAATCTTTTATGAAATGGTTAACTGTTATTTCGAATTCTTTTAGTAACATTTCTTGCTTTTATGATAGATGTATGTGTATTTATGCTGAAATATAAATAATATGCTGTTGTATCTTTATCCAAAGATCGAATAAAGATACTTTGACTTTGAGTTTGAAGTGCAATATTGACTTTTTCCCCCTTGAATGATCACAACTAATCCACATTTCTTAATGGCTGCTGGGATCAAATGTTGATGCTATAATGTACCAACATCAGTGACATTTTTATAATTAAGAAATCTAAGTGCACACTTTTGGCCTATCCCGTTGCACTCCATGTAATCACCCCTGTTCGTATCTCTGACCGTCTCACTTCCTTCTCCCTTTATAGAAGGAGTGTCATATCCGGTCATCAGGACTCAATGATGCCTTTCCGCCTTCTCAGGACCCTTGTCCCGGAAGTATTGTACCAGCTCTCACTGGTGCCCAGCTTCGACAATGTCAGGGACATGAATCTGATAATAAACTATGAGCTGTGGCAGAATTGCCAATGTCTCTAAGGATGTGTATCACAGCCTCGGAGCTTGATGAAGCTGCTTTGTGCCTGTCCTTGGAGAGAGGGGCTCTTGTGTGGGTGGCGCACCATGTCCCCGAGTCCTTAGAGTCATGCCCCTGGGCTAGAGATAATGTGAGGCAGCCTCACCACGAAGATATAAGATATCCTCTTCATCAAGAACAGGGGAGAGGCATCAAAGAAGTGAGCTGAGGGCAGGACTGAAGAAATAAGTAGCATCCAAATCATGCATATTGCCGGGGTAGCAGCCCTGGGTTATGTCCTAATGCAAGTAGCTTGTCATCCTTCATGAAGTATCGGAAGCGTAGCAGTCAACACGTGGCACCCACTACCTCTCAGCATGTAAGAGAGGCGCAACTGCATTCAGAATCTGTCGCAGTAAGGAGATTGTCGGTAAGGAGCCTATCGCTTTTACAGGAATGTGCACAGTAAAGTGACCGTCGTGGGTAGGCTAAATGCCATCTATAAATGTCAAAAATACAAGCATAAATGGAAAAGTGCTACTAAAGTAAAACAGACGTACAGACACATTCGGATGCTATGCAGTTTATTGGTGTCGGTGGCAATGGAGTTGATGTCATGGCGCAAAGAGGCTATGACCAAAATACTCATTTATGAAGGCCTTGCGCCGCCGGTGCGCCACTTTTAACATGGGAAAAGGTGACGCACCGGCGGCGCAAAGCCTTCATAAATAAGGCCCTCTGTGCTTAAAACTGTTAGAAAAATATCGCTGCACTGCAGGTAATATTATAATACCTACAACCCAGCAGAGTGACAGTTTGTAAATTAGGCTATGCTGTTGTATGCAAATGGGCGTGTTGAAATACAACCTTCTCTTTATTCGCAACGCTTTATCATGGGCGCAGGGAAACCCACTGCGGTTAGCTGTGCGAATTATAAGTTTAAATAAATAAATAAAATAAATTGCTCTGTTTTAAAATAGCACCCTTAGTACACATGTTCCGATTGAACATGATAGAGTTCAGTAAAACATCAATTTGATCAGGGATGAATAGCCCATAAAGAACCAGTGGCAGAAACCCATTTTCTATGATATGGAGTACTGTATAAGCAGCTCAGAGTTCTTACTTAGGGGCTCATTATGATGGTGTAACGATCGGTGATAGTTATGCCATGGTAACGTGAAATACCCCCCCCCCCCCACATCATATTATGATGGCAGTGGGTATCTCAGCGGATGGAAAGTCCGTCTGCCGCCTCTTCACCGGCAGGCAATCATTACGATTGCCTGCCAGGTGGATCAAGGGCTCTAATGGTGGTGGTGCCTAGCAGGCACCACCAGCCATATTAGGATGTTGCCGCATGGAGAGGCTGGCGGAGATTGGCTTTGAGGGCCCATCGCTGGTCCCGGGGAGGTGGGGGGTCAAAGGCAGTGCAATTGGGGGGTACCTATGGTACCCTGCTACATGTCGCTGCACCAAGCGGCAGGCACTGTGTGGTGCCTGCCATGTGGTGCAGTGACATGCCAGGCATGCGCCGCAGTGTTAAAATGTGGAATGCAACCGTCAGGGTGGCAGCTGCATCCTAATTTGCAATGCGGGACCGCCACAAGTCTGGCAGGCGGTCCCAACACCACAAGGATGGCAGGCGGACTCAGGTCCACCCGCAATCCCGATAGGCCCCTTAGTTCGCCCATTCTCAGAATTGGATTATTAACCAGATCATGACATCGAACACTGAAATGTGAACTTTAGCTATGACGATAATGATCAGTTAATGGAGATAAATTATTCCATTCACTGTTTGATATAGCAGGTGAACATGTATGTTTTAGGATATACGTTTTACACTAGTCCTATGTGTCAGCTCCACATGTATGCTACACAAGGTCCCTGCCTGTAGTCAGTGAAGCCGAGGCAATCTGCTGCACCCTGCGAGTGTTGGTGGTGACTGAAAACATTCCAACTTAAAGAGGAAATGTCATATTGTGAGGGGAATTCACTGGCGGGATCGCCCCCTTTAAAGGTACAGTCTGGTGGAGGAAATGGAGCCAGCGGATTCTACTGCGGCCAATATTTCTCTCGAAATTGCAGTTGCCATCACAACTTAAAGGTATACACCCGTTACAACGGATCTTTTACTCCGCAGACCCATTACAACGCGACCATTACTCCGCATACCATTACAACGCATTGCGCTGGGGGGCGCTCTAGGATAGGTAATAAGTATAATTTACTATCCAACACCTTCCCTAGGGTCCACGGGGACTGGAGTTAGAATAGTAAATTATACTTACCACTATCCAGCGCCCCAAGGCGCTATGCGTTGTAACGGTATGCGGTGTAAAAGTCGCGTTGTAATGGTCTGCGGAGTAAAAGTATGCGTTATAACGTCATACATCCCAACTTAAATAACCCGAGCTGCAATGTGACGTACTTAGCTTCTGGTGCCAGAAGAGATGAACGATTCCTCCGCCTTTCTGTAGAGTGAGTAGTTATGCAGGATATGTATGGTTACCACGCGCAACAGCGAAATACCTTCACAAAGGCCACACTTTAAACCCACACTGTGGCAACCACGAACGGAGCAGTGCGCTGCCAATCCATGAAGGCGTGGTGTACAAAGCGTCATGCACTGTAAATGTAACTACAATACAGAATATCTACAGTATATGTTATTCATACTCAGATAGCCTTCTCAGTAAAGCAGCCAGGTGCACTCTGGGTTATACTGTCTGTTGCATTATGATATTTTGTGCACACACTAAGATCGTGGGAGGCTGAGGTCGAGAGAGCATGGAATCTGGAGGTCTCCTTTGGTACCGTGACGAGAGGTGTAGAGAGTATCGCGGTAGATAGTTTACTACTTCTAGAATGTGTTCTGCCCTGGGTCTCAGAAGATGAGCAGGTTGTTCTTTAAGTAGTTCGGTGTTACAGTTTTCACCATTTTTGTCATTTGCGGAAGCACTGGATTGTCACTGTCATTGTCTACCCACAAAGATCATGTGTGTGTTCTGGAGAGATATCACTGCAGTCAAGGAGCCCCCACTTTGTCCACCTCGCTCCTGTTCACACCAAGTGACCAGGCGACGTGTTTATCAGGACTGTGCCAGGTTTTACTCTCCACTAAGCGCCCTAATGAAGAGACTGTTTCAAGATTCAGATTATCCGAGTCTGGGCAGCAGGGATTGCTGATGCATGTCGAGATAAAGGGATTGCATGTAGGCTCTAGCCCAAGCCTGCTACTGACTCTTCCAGTGTGGTGGTCTGAGCCTGCCCCCACAGCCAAAAAAGAGCCTCCTGAGGCAATACTTGGAGCAGGACTGTCCTTCGGACAGGGACTGGCAACGCTTCGGGCTCTGCCTTCTCATGTGGTTTATCACACATCTGGATTAGTGTGCATTAAGGTGAGAAGCCCGTGGCGTAATGCAGAAAAAAATGCCCTCCTACACAACATGTGATAAAGGGCCATCAAGTCTCCCATACTCACTGGCCTTGGTCTGAATGGGGAACTATTGAAGGGTCGATGGCCCCTGGATGGTTGGAGCCCACTGAACCCTCCAGTGATGAGCAGCAAATGCGCTTGCTCCCATCATGCCTAGTCTCTGTGCGGGATGGGCTCTTCATCAGGTCCCTCCCTTTCCCTGTAAGCTGGTACCAGTTACCAATGCACTTTAGACGCTTTTGAAATGCGCGCTGCTCATTGCACTAACGGGTGGAAATTGGACTGGAGTGTTGTATCTCCTCCGACAAGATGGAAGGAACGATGAGTATCAGTGCTGCTGTCTACCAGCATGATCTCTTTTGTTTTTGTTAGCTGAAAGCTGAGCAGAGGAGACACACCTGTTTACAGAGGTCGGAGTCCTTGGATACTGTGCCACGACACATATGAATGTCTATTTATGTGCTTAACACCAGCTCCGGTATCATATGTCTAACTAAAAATGATCAGCGTTCAGGCAGGTGAGGCATGATGTAAGCAATTCAGATCAGACTTTCTGCAACACTGTATTGAACAAATACAGTGAGGTTGTAATTTCTCATGCATCAAGGACGTCCCCTAAAAGCTTTATTTCCATGGGCATGGTCATCAAGTTGCATTATATGAACTAGTTTATTCCCACAGTTCGGGTGCAAGTGTTAATTTAAAATGTGTGCATCGAGATTTTGAGTGCACATTTAATCATTCAGTTCAGGGTTTTCTTATCAATTCTCCAGCAGCATCGTGTGTGGAATGAAAGTTCTGTATGTTTTTCTGGCTTTAGGCTTAACTGGTTCAAAATTCTGAACTGGATCCAACCAAAAGCAGCACAATGTATCGAAGGCCAACAGCAGGCCAAATGGCTTCTCCTTACTTTCAGACACGCTTTTTACCTACAACCCTTTTAATGTGACTAAATCGGCGGTTATTAACTTGGGCTTTGCGGACCCCAAGGGGGCCTCAATGCCTTTTATGGGGGAGAGGGGTCTGTGGGAGTTTAGAACATTAAATAATTTTAGCAGACTGATATATGTTTACATAACAGATCCAAATATAAAATGCACAGCTTTAAAGGCTCTGTGAATGTAAACAAATTTGAAATTAGAAGATAAAAAAAAAGTTGATATCCTTGATTTAATTCGTGGGAAATCACAAGTTGATCTAACAAATTCTAGTCTGGACCATTGATGACCTTAAATAAAATTCCTACTTTTGTACTTTTTATGTTTGTAAATTACATAAGATATGTTGAAATGTGTGCATTTGTTTAATTGACACTTGTTTCTTTATTGTTTTACTTGCATAGGGGAGGGCCACAGCTTCCAGTAATGATTCCTTTGGGGCCACATAAGTCAAAATATTAAGACCCTCTAACCTAAGTTAGTAGTCCTCAAGTGAGCCACTGCTGACTGCTGGAATAGTATGTAAAGGGATTGGCCAAGACCAGCACCGAATGTAATTTCTTTCACACCTAGAGATTATCTAACTTCATGACATAGATAAAGACCTAAGATTAGTCAAGAATTCATGAAAAGATTCTTTGTTTCTTTGGGATCTCGCATAACATTTGAACTACTTCGACGCAATGCTGAGAATCTATTTACAATGCCCATCATACCAGAGATGTATAACTTACTCATTGTAGCAATGCCCTCCTGACCACAGATGAAGATGACCCCTGCCTTCTGACACTGATGTACTTCGCAGCAGCTTTGCACCCAGTCAACCATCCCACCCTCATACGCAACTGAGAGCTTCAAATGAGATTGGCCACCAATGTCCTTCACTGTTTCTCCTCCTACTTTTCCAAGCAGCACAAGTGTGTTCACATGGGTACCTTCAGGTCCAAAAAAAAACCCTATCGCCTGCAAAGCCCTCTAGGATTCCATACTGGCCCATGTGTCATCTTCATCCTCTATCTGGAAGAACACTCATTACAATCTTCTAAAAGTATATGTGTTGAGTAGCTTATACTGAAAATAATATACTGAAAATAATATTCTTGAGAGCATATGAACATTGCAGATATGCTAGCTAAAACATGCCACACAGGAAGTCATACAGCTAAGTATACATGGGTGGACCCGGTAACCCTCGAAATCTGTGACTTGTACACTTTGGCTGGTACAATTTCTTGAAGTAGGTGTGTGGTCTAGTGTTAGACATGGCTTTTTGAACGAGTTCACCCCAAACATTTTGCTTTTAGGCCTCCTGTTTTTTATCTTGTTTTTGTTGGTTTGTAGCTCTGGGCACTTTACTACTGCTATTCAGTGCTAAAGTGCATATGCTCTCCAGGTAAATTGTGTTATGAGTGGTTTTTCATGATTGGGATATTTGATTTACTCGTAAGAACCTAGTACAGTGCACTGTCTGTGCCCAGGGCCTGTAAGTCAAATGCTACTAGTGAGCTTGCAGCACTGGTTGTGCCACCCACACAAGTAGCCCTTCAAAGGTGTCTCAGATCTTGCACTTAAGTGTCTGCATGCAATTTTTACTGTCAAGTTGACCTGGAAGGTGCACCAACCTGGCACGCCCTAACTGTCCCTTTTCTCACATATAATTCACCCCTAAGGTAGACCCAATGAACCCCTGTGGGCAGGTTGCAGTGTTGGGGAAAGGTACGACATTTATTGGTGTTTTTACATGTCCCGGTAGAGAAATACTGTGCATTACATTTTTACTATTGCAAGGCTATTTGTTACATAGGCTAACATGGGAGTTCCTTTGTTCCATCTTACTAGCATAACATTCTATTGGGACGAGATAGAGAACTGGAGTTTAGGCTTCCTGAGCTCAAAACTTGAAGATACGTCTTTTAGTAAAAATGATTTTTATATTATGTGTTTGTTTAGAAAGTAGACATTTTCTTTCTTAACCATCCTGTGTGCCTCTGCCTTTTGTGTATTTCCTGTCTGGGTTTAGAGTGACAGAAGCAGAAGATGTGCATTCACACTAAACAGACACAAGGGGAGGGGGTAGAGGTGTGTCCTGTCTTTCCTGGGGGACTCATAGCGAGGCTGAATAGACCTGGCTGCCTGTAGAATAGTGGGAGGAGTTGTTGCTTACACCTGAATGGACTGTGGCTGACTCTCGCAAAGCTGTCCCTATCTCCTGTGTGGCACCTGGTCTGAGCCCGGATGAACTGGTTTATGTGTGCCAGAGCGGCTTTGTACCAACTTCTAGGAAAATGTGGTGTAAATATTGGGGACCTGAACCCATAATTTTAGATTACTGCTGAATTAAGTAACCTGACATGGATTTGCAGCCAGGAGGAGTACTGCCCCATTGCTGTTGTTGCTTTGTTGGGTTGGGCTGCAGTGCTGCTTCTGTCTTGGGCAGAGAAAGGACTGGATTGTGCTTTCTGCATCCTAAGTATCACCAGGAGCTTAATGTAGAGCTTGCCTCCTTTTTGGAAGTCTCGGGGGAAATCAAAGACTTCAACAACGTCTGGGTACTGGCTGGCTTCTGGAACTGGATGTTTCAGCTGCTACAGAGAAAAAAGTTAACCTGACACTGTCAACAATGCTGCTGCCGGCTCCGTGAACTGAAGGCACCACAGAGGGCACCAATGCACTTCGCACCGCAAACCCTGGGATCACCAACGACGCCGGCCATTGTTGCCACCAAGACACTGCTTGCACCGAGACCGGTGAGCACCGCACTCCGCACTGCCTCGATTCAAATTGCTGTTCTGGTATCCTGATGATGCCACAAAGCCATCACCAATGCCACTGCCTGCACCGTGACTTGAGACTCCGCTCGTGGAGATCACAGAGCACCATCCCGCTTCGCATCACAGCCCTGGTCACACCGTCACCACGGCTCCAAGCTGACATTGAAGCCATTGCTTGCACTGTGGTTTGGAGGCACCGCTTGTAAGTTGCACAACACTTCCCACATCCCACACCATCGACTCTAGTTCATCACCCAATGCCGCTGCCTACCCCGTGACCTGTGGGCCCTGCACAACACATTGCCCTGGCTCGCACTGCAGCCTGGATTCCACAGACAACAGCACTTCACCAATGAAAATGCCGCTGCCTGCACCGTGACCTGTCAGTATCGCAACAAGCACCGATCCCCTTTGCACCACAGCCCTGGTCACACCGTCACCACGGTTCCAAGCTGACATTGAAGCCATTGCTTGAACTGTGGTTTGGAGGCACCGCCTGTAAGTTGCACAACACTTCCTACATCCCACACCATCGACTCTAGTTCATCACCCAATGCCGCTGCCTACCCCGTGACATGTGGGCCCTGCACAACACATTGCCCTGGCTCGCACTGCAGCCTGGATTCCACAGACAAGAGCGCTTCACCAATGAAAATGCCGCTGCCTGCACCGTGACCTGTCAGCATCGCAACAAGAACCGATCCCCTTTTCACCACAGCCCTGTTCACACCGACGCTGCTGGACAACCATCACCGAGCTGCAGCGTGCACCACGAACTAAGGGCACCTTACGTCATACCACTCTGCTTCTCATTGCAGCCTGATGCCTGCCGACTCAGGTGCTCCTGACTTCAAACTCACAGACTTTGACCTGCAGCGCATGTGACTTCCAGGGCCTGATGATTCTTGCACCAACTTCCAGAACTGGCGAACGCCATTCCTCCAGAACTCACCGCAAGGTACTACACCCCGCATCTCCAAAGGTACTGATTTATGGCTCTCCCTGATACAGTATTTGCACAGGCTCCCACAACTAGCATATACTGTTAGATTTGTTTGTTCATGTGATAGTCCCGGACGGAGCTATCGACTTCAAGTAAATGTATTTGCATCCTATTTTTGCTTTATTCATATTTTTATCACTCTATGTTTGACTTTTATTGTTTTGTTCTTGTTTTGCACGGATAAATATTGGTAATTTTTCGAAAGTGGTGTGGTGTCCTTCTGTAGAATTTTCACTGTATTACTGTTTGTTTTGTGCCACTGCTTTATACATTACCTCTGAGATAAGCTTGACTATTCGTGCTAAGCTAACAAGGGGGTGAACAGGGGTTATGTTAGACAAGTAATCCCCTTATCCTGATAAATGGTGATTTCCACCTGGCTTAGGTGCATAACTCAAGCAACTATAAAACCCAGTTCTAACATCTGGATTATTTTAAAAAGCATTGCCACCACCTACCATGCAGGGTTATGAGTTGTTGGTGCACTTCATACTGGGAGCATTGTTATGTTGCAGAAGAGAGGAGGGAATCTCATATTAACAATGTGATTAGTTTAAGAGATTAGGCGCAGTGCAACAGCATGAGAGCCATACAAAACTTTAGCTTTGGAATCACTCCAAAGGGCTATAGAAACCATCAAACACAATACAGGGCAATTCATTCAATAGCATGATGTGTAGGATAGCATCTCAGGTATGGAGCATGCAACAATTAGAGGAACCTACATAGCATCTAAGTAAATATAACTAAACACCAATTAAAAGCAGGAATGTGAAGCATACAAAAAAGTAATGGGTGGAATACTTGAATACATTTCACCCACTGGTAATAATTTTTGGCCACATTCCAGTCCGTAATTAATTTGTACACCATGCCACCTTAGTTTGGACCCAGCCAAATGAAAATGAGTATATATCCTACTTCAATTGGACAGGCCGGTTCGAACTGCCAGGCCACGGCTTTCCTGAACCAGAAAAGAAGAAACTCAAGCCCAGGTTTGCCCTGGTTTAGGCTCTTCAATTGGGTGTAGCCTAATTCCTTTGGCCTAATAAGCAGGAGACCCACGGACTGCATTGTGTCAGGGGATTTCAACACCAACCTCTTCCAGGGCAAGCCTGCTGATCATGACGGGCTTTCCCCATTTATACTACCCGATGTGCCAGTCCAATCTAAGCCCCCAAACCAGGCCCATTGTGCCTTGGGTGAACTCTGCGTGCTGCAATTCTATAGTGCCGGATTCCTGGTAATGAATGGAAGATCGTCGGATGACAGCCCCCCAAAATGGACCTGGACAAATGGGCATAAGCAATCTTATCTGGACTATACCATCTGTAATTCAGCCTTGCTCCATCATCTGGCCAGCTTTAGCATCCAACCGCAATGGGAAAGTGATCGATCACCGTCCACAGGTTATCACCCTCAACATAAAGCCCGAGTATCATATATCTGCTCTAACCACCTGCACTGGGATCTACACTGAGAACCTGAAGCGCCTACGATGGAGCGACGACATAAACCCCAACATCACGAAGGCTAGCCTGGCTCTAATCAATGGCGATACAGATCAGACGGCCTCCCCGATTGTCGTATGGACGACACTCTGCTCACAATTGGTCACACTTTTTCCCGCCAAACAACATCAGCACAATGCAAGCTCCACCCGGCAGTTTTCACTCTCAACCCATTCAAGGGTGCTGAAGAAAGCCAGGAACAACGCCTTGTGGGCACTCACTAAAAATTCAGGAAATAAGGATCTCAGGCACGTCTACAAATCAGCGCAAAAATCATTCAGAATGGGCGCACAAAAAGATAAACGACTGCATCAAAATCAATTCTGGGCCAAACTTCTTTGGGAAAGCAAAAAACGCAGCACGAGAAAATTCTGGGCCTTAATCAACCGATCTAATTCGGGGCTATCAAATGCCGGGCCGGCAAATGTACAGGAATCAGACTGGGCCGCCTTTCTGACTGAACACTTTAGGTCCCCGGAGAGCATAGCGCCAACAGGAAGCCACTCCCTAACGGAGGCAGAAGCTCCCCCAAGCACCTGCATGCGCAAGAACACAAACTGTATAGACTCTCACAGCGGAGATCTCCAGATCACTCAAGAAATGATCACCAAGGCTGTGTCAAAAGGAAGATCCGACTGGGCCCCGGGCCCGAATGGCTTACCCCAGAGTCTGTTTAAATCCAACATAGCTCTTTGGTCGGGGCACCTAACCAACTTGTTCAACTTTGCTCTGAGAACTTCAACTGTTCCGGACTCCTGGCGTGGGGCAATAATCCACCCAATTCATAAATCAGGCTCCTGCGCCACCCCAAGCAACTATAGATTAATTGCCCTCCTAGACATCGAGGCCAAGCATTATGCAGGAATTCTACCGAAGGAGCTGAGGGCGTGGGCGGAGCTGCGCGAACTGATACCAATGAACCAAACAGGCTTTACTGCCAATTCAGGGACAATGACCAATCTATTTAAATTGTCTATAATTATTGACAAAACGCTTTCTTCATCCAGGTCTGTGTAGTGCTGTTCGGTTGACTTCAAAGCCGCGTTTGATCAGGTCCCAAGGGCAGCGCTATGGGAAAAAGTAAAAAAATGGGGGATTCCTGAAAAGCTTTTGGACGCGATAATCCAACTGTACTCACACACTTGGGTCCAGGTGAAGTTGGGGTCTGGCATGCATCTTTCACGGAAAATTATGACAACCAGAGGTGTCAAACAGGGATGCGTGCTGCCCGCCCTGCTCTTCAATCTGTTTATAGCAGATCTGTCGGTCACACTCGACGAAATAAACAGTCAACCCCCTAAGGTCGGAGGCTCTGCAATAAGCAATCTTCTCTACGCCGACGACCTGGTTCTCTTCAGCCTTACACGGGCTGGGCTCCAAAGGCTCTTGGACAAGCTATACAGTTACACAATTAAGAACCAACTCAAGGTAAACTTAAAGAAAACCCAAGTCGTGACCTTTGGGAGAAAACGTAACGGCGGTGGTGTGTGGTCATATAACAACAAAAGCTTTACAACAGGACGCACATATAAATACCTAGGTGTTCATTTTGACTCTAGGGGTAACTTTTCCAAACAGCGCGACGAGGTGGCAGTAAAAGCCAAGACCCTACAAGTTACCTTATCTAAGCTTGCTAAAGAGCTGTCCGGCCCAACACTCTCATTCCTACTGGAAATCCTGAGAGCAAAAAGTGGGCCTACCTTAGCGTACGGCATCGAGATATTTAGGGGCAAACTAAACACAACCGTAAACCAACTTGTGACCAAGATCTATAAAAAAGTCCTCCACTTGCCCCAATCTGCCTCTGCTGCCCAGATCAGGCTAGAACTGGGCTTATTAAATTATGAGGCCTCCAACACTGGCACATATCTAAATCTCTGTCACAAACTCAGAAAAGCACATACAGGTACTTTAGAGTCCTTAGTTTGGTCCGAGATTAGCCAGAAAAACCCAGGGGGCTCGTACAGCCGCCTTTTCACAGATTCGGTGGGCGACCTATGGGCCCTCAACCCTAGCACGACCGCATTCAAAACCTGTATCGAAAAAAGTGTCAGAATGTGCTCACTCATTATCGACAAAGCGCTCCTCTGTAAACGAAGTCACGCATGGTCAGTCATGAACTCCTATGGGCGCATATCCCCCGCTAACTATATCTCCTGCACCTACTCACTGCATTTAAAACACAGTTTTCTGGCCATTAGATTGGGGGTTTGGCAATTCTTAAAAGATTTGCTCACACGGCTGCGCACCACGGAAGATGTAACATGCAGAGGGTGCGGCAAGGCAACCCAAACACTAGAGCACGTGGTTTGCTTATGTCCCAACGTAGACGCAATCTCAAAGCATAGTGGAACAGGTTGGGCGTTCGGACCTGTAGACAGGCAATCATCACCTCCTTGTGCCCCGAAAATACAGCTCTAAACATTGCCTTTACAATCTACATTCGGCATGCATACCGCACCCTTATGGTTAAGGCGGTAGGACCAGTAATCCCTGCTCTCCTCTCTCTAGCTGTCTAATTTAAGCTGCACTTTAGCCTCAAGTTTTATAAAAACAAAAAAACAAAAATTGTTTACAACTAGTCGCTTTTCATCATATCTGTGTTACTGCTAGCGACCTATCCATTTGGACTGAGTTTTTGCACAAGTAGTTCACTCTCTTAAATTTGTTTGGTTTTTATGAATTGTATGCCGCCAAATGTCAATACATCAAATCCCTTTGCCCTAGTACTAAGTGTTATTGTTGGCTAACTTAAAATTGTTTCATTTTTAATGTACCACAGAAATTGAGCAACAGGCTTCGGATGATTCTTATTGATCAATTGCTGTAAAATATGTTCCGGAATTTCTTATTACAATGTGCCGACCTGCTGATCTACTGTGAAATGCTTTTAAGGATATTTTTCTTTTATCCAAATAAAGATTTTATTATTATTTTTAAAAAAAAGGAGACCCACATCTGGCATACCTATTGCACCTGGTGTGTTGCACTGAAGTATTAAAAAAATTGATGGGTGGGACGCTTCAATTAATCTCAGCAATTTTTATTTTTTAATTTTTTTTTAAACTCTTTATTGCAAAATAGAATTGATACATTGAATTACACCATTCCTGTGTCATATGATTTGTATCAGAACCATACCATCATATTCTGAAATCTATTCCATATCCTCCTTGGCATTGTATAGTCATCAACCCCCACTGGCCCCACTTTAACCATTTTCATCCTCCAACACAGCGTGCAACATTTTGGCCCTAGGGGCGGAGCAGGCGGCCTCTATATTCATTACATTTATTCCACACCATTGCCAATTTTTTTTAGCAACCTCTGTTTTGATAAATGGTTTTTTCAGCCAGCATACACCAGTCCATGTCTTTCCTCCAGTTGTTTAGCGATGAAGCTGCTTCAACGCCCCAATTGTGCGCAATGTTTCTCTTTGCTTTCATCAGGGCCAAAGTTACTTCATTCTGTTCTCCCCTCCCCAGATCTGTTGCTTCTCATACATTAAGCAGGCACCACTTGGCAGATATTGGTAGCTCAACCCGTATAGTCTACTTAAGCATTGTGTTATTAAGGCTAGGTTTTGGGGCAGGCTCATATTATATAGAAAAGCGTTCCTCCTTGACCGTATCCTCTTCAACAGAGTGGGTCTGAACGCCTACCCGTCCTTACCAATGTTAAGCATGAGATATAGGCTCTGGGTAATTTGAGTTGTATGAGGTGGAGGCGGGACCTAATGGCTACTTCTCTAGGGGAAGCTATGGCCTCGGGCAAGTCATCTTCTTCAATGTCTGTAATATCTCGCTCACAATTTTCTTGCAGCTGTGTCAACAAATTAGGAAAATTGTTCATGACCTTACAATATGTTAGCGAGATCGCCTTTTCGTGATATGTTCGTCAAGTAGTCTATTCTCTAATTCTCTAATTAGTAGAGAGTAGTAGAGAGAGTAGCAGAGAGTGAGAAGTGTAGTGAGTAGAACAGAGTGAGTAGTAGAGAGTGAGTATTAGGGAGTAGTAGAGAGTGAGTAGTAGAGAGTAGTAGATAGTAGAGAGTGAGTAGTAGAGATTAGTAGACAGTAGTAGAGAGTGAGTAGTAGAGTGAGTAGTCGAGAGTAGTAGAGAGTGAGTAGTAGAGAGTATTAGAGAGTGAGAAGTAGAGAGTGAGTAGCAGAGAGAGAGTTGTAGAGAGTAGTAGAGAGTGAGTAGTAAAGTGAGTAGTAGAGAGAGTAGTAGAGAGTGAGTGTTGGAGAGTAGTGAAGTGAGTAGTAGAGAGTAGTAGAGAGTGAGTCTCAGAGAGTAGTGGAGACTGAGTAGTAGACCGCGCCCAGGGCCAGGACCCCTGGCCCCCACCGACGGAAGCCGAGCCGACGAACCTACAGCGCCGCCGACCTCAACGCACTCAACACCGGCCGCATCCCGGGATGTCACCGAGCCGCCCCGAAGCACACCCACGGACCCTTCAGCTGCCTCGCCTGCAAATTCACCTGCATCCGGACCTTCCCTGCACCCGCCAAGCCGAACTCCAGCAGCACCCACCTCAAGTGCATCCTGCTCAACACCCGCTCCGTCCACAGACACGCCGTAGAACTCTGGAACCTGCTCGACACCACCGCCCCCGACGTTGCCTTCATCACCGAGACCTGGATGAACGCCTCCTCAGCCCCAGACATCGCCATCGCCATCCCGGAGGGCTACAAGATCACCCGGAGGGACCGCGACAACCAGACCGGAGGAGGCATCGCCATCATCCACAGAGACACCATCCGCATCACGACCAACACCGACGACACCCTCACCACCGCTGAACACCTGCACTTCCAGATCCACACCAACCCAAAGACCACCCTCAGAGGCACCCTGATCTACCGACCCCCGGGACCGCGCACACGATTCAGCGAGGACATCGCCGACTTCGTCAGCCCGCACGCTCTCCCCTCCGCCGACTACATCCTCCTGGGGGACCTCAACTTCCACCTGGAGAACAACAACGACCGCAACACCATCACCCTGCTCGACAACCTCGACAACCTCGGACTCAAGCAACTAGTGACCACCCCCACCCACCTCGCCGGACACACACTCGACGCCGTCTTCTCATCCAGCAAAGACGTCACCTTCAGCCACGCAACAGGACTCCACTGGACGGACCACAGCTGCGTCCACTTCACCTTCAGAAGAACGACGATCCACCACCTCCAGCAACAGGTTGCTCGAAGAAGCTGGAACAAGATCACAGCCGACCAGCTCACCGCCTCCCTGAGCCAGCACCCGCCCGCCAACTCAGCGAACCCCAGCCAGGCCGCCGACAACCTCACGAAGTGGATCAGCAACTGCGCGGACGAACTCGCCCCTCTGAGGACCCCGCCCAGCAGATCCTGCAGCAGAAAAACACCATGGTTCACCGACGAACTCAAGTGCTCCAAGAAGAACTGTCGAGCCCTCGAGAAAGCCTGGAGAAGGGAACCAACGACGGACAACATGGCCACCCTCAAGCTCGCCACCCGGAGACACCACCAACTGATCCGCGCCACCAAGAAAAATGCATACAAGGACCGGCTGGACAACAACGCACACAACTGCAAGGAACTCTTCAACATCGTGAAAGAGCTCTCCAACCCCAACGCCGGAAACAACGACATCACCCCGTCGCAAGACCTCTGCAACTCCCTCGCGTCCTACTTCCACAACAAGATCACGGACATACACAACAGCTTCAACAACCAACCAACGCAAGCCACAACCGCAACGACGCCACCATCCACCACCCTCCGCACCTGGACCCCGATCAGCACCGAAGACACCATCCGCACCATGAACTCCATCCATTCCGGATCTCCGACTGACCCCTGCCCTCACCACGTCTTCAACAAGGCCGACGCTGTCCTCGCACCCCACCTGCGGGACATCATCAACACCTCCTTCGACTCCGCCACCTTCCCCGAGAGCTGGAAGCACGCCGAACTCAGCGCTCTCCTCAAGAAACCCACAGCAGACCCCACCGACCTCAAGAACTACCGTCCCATCTCGCTCCTCCCGTTCCCGGCCAAAGTCATCGAGAAGACCGTCAACAAGCAGCTGGCCGCCTTCCTCGAGACGAATGGATCCCTCGACCCCTCACAGTCCGGCTTCCGAGCGAACCACAGCACCGAGACCGCCCTCATCGCCGCCACCGACGACCTTCGAACTCTGATGGACAACGGAGAAACAGCGGCCCTCATCCTCCTGGACCTCTCCGCGGCTTTCGACACTGTCTGCCACCGCACCCTAGTACAGCGCCTCAGCAACATCGGAATCCAGGAGAAGGCACTGGAATGGATCACCTCCTTCCTCGACGGAAGAACACAAAGAGTCCGCCTACCACCGTACAAGTCAGAGGCCACCAAAGTCATCTGCGGCGTACCCCAAGGATCCTCGCTGAGCCCAACCCTCTTCAACGTCTACATGAGCCCCCTCGCGGCCATCGCACGCCAACACAACCTGAACATCATCTCCTACGCCGACGACACCCAGCTGATCCTCTCCCTGACCAACGACCCCGCCACCGCCAGAGCCAACCTGCACGAAGGGATGAGAGACGTAGCCGAATGGATGACGACCAGCCGCCTGAAACTGAACTCAGACAAGACGGAGGTCCTCATCCTGGGCTCCACGCCCTCCGCCTGGGACGACTCCTGGTGGCCCCCCGCCCTGGGCACCGCACCCACACCGACGGACCACGCACGCAACCTGGGATTCATCCTGGACTCCTCCCTCTCCATGACCAGACAAGTCAACGCCGTCTCCTCGTCATGCTTCAACATCCTGCGCATGCTACGTAAGATCTTCCGGTGGATCCCCACCGAGACGAGGAAGACGGTCACCCAAGCCCTCGTCACCAGCCGACTGGACTACGGCAACGCCCTCTACGCCGGAACCACTGCCAAACTCCAGAAGAGACTCCAGCGGATCCAGAACGCCTCGGCGAGACTCATCCTCGACATCCCCCGACGCAGCCACATCTCCGGACACCTGAGAGATCTACACTGGCTCCCGGTCAACAAGAGAATCACCTTCCGGCTCCTCACCCACGCGCACAAAGCCCTACACGACCAAGGCCCGAGCTACCTCAACAACCGGATCAACTTCTACACTCCCAAGCGCCTCCTCAGATCAACCAACCACGCCCTCGCCGCCGTCCCCCGCATCCGAAGAGCGACAACAGGAGGAAGATCCTTCTCCTACCTGGCCGCCAAGACCTGGAACTCACTTCCGACCAATCTGCGCCTGACCCAAGACCACCTCTCCTTCAGGAAGAAGCTCAAGACCTGGCTGTTCGAGCAGTAGCGGCACCCCCCCCCCCTCCCAGCGCCTTGAGACCCTACGGGTGAGTAGTGCGCTTTACAAATGACCTGATTGATTGATTGATTGAGTGAGCAGTAGAGAGTAGTAGAGAGTGAGAAGGAGAGTGAGTAGCCAAAAGAGTAGTAGAGAGTAGTAGAGATTGAGTAGTAGAGTGAGTACTAGAGAGTAGTAGAGTGAGTAGTAGAGGGTGAGTAGTAGAGAGTGAGTAGTAGAGAGTGAGTAGTCGAGAGTAGTAGAGAGTAAGTAGTAGAGAGTGAATAGAGAGGGAGAGTAGTAGATAGTGAGTAGTAGAGAGTAGTAGAGACTGAGTAGTAGAGAGTAGAAGGAAGAGTGAGTAGTAGAGAGTGAGTAGTAGAGCACAAATATCACCCAGGTGTAGCCCAAGTATAGCCCAAGTAAAGCCCAATGACAGAATGTCCCAGAGTGTTCTAAAGAACAACTAGAGCGCTAACAGTCTTACTTATGACAAAAGTATGGCACACCGGAAGCTATCTTGATTGGAATAAACTGGTAACACTTAAAACATTTAATTAGCAATGGAACAAAATGAGGGGGTTCATTTTGCCATAGAAATTATGATTAGTGCTGCAGAAAGAAAAATTAGGACTGATTTTGACTTCTCAAATCCTCTTCTATTTCATTAAAAAACGTCTGACATGCTGACTGAAACATGCACTTTGAAGTCCAGCAGCAGACTTCCCTGGTGATCAGTAGCTTTACTACAGTGATCTAATGAGCAAGTAGAGTGTTAACATTCAGAATTGATGGAAAATGTGTGACACATCTAAATACTTCTTGATGGAACCAAAGTAAACAAGCATTGAAACTTGAGAGTTAGAGTAGTAGAGAGTGAGTAGTAGAGAGTAGTGTAGTAGTAGAGAGTGAGTAGTAGAGAGTAGTAGAGAGTGAGGAGTAGAGTGAGTAGTAGAGAGTAGTAGAGAGTGAGTAGTAGAGTGAGTAGTAGAGAGCGAGTAGTAGAGAGTAAGTAGTAGAGAGAGAGTAGTAAAGATTGAGTAGTATAGCGTAGTAGAGTGAGAAGTAGAGTGAGTAGTAGAGAGAGAGAGTAGTAAAGAGTGAGTAGCAGAGAGTCGTAGAGTAGTAGAGAGAGAGGTAGATAGGTAAAGAGTAGAGGATGAGTAATAGAGTGGAGAGTGAGTAATAGAGAGTAGTAGAGAGAGTAGCACATTTTGAGTAGTAGAGAGTAGTAGAGTGAGTAGTAGAGAGTGAGTTTTAGAGAGTGAGTTTTAGAGAGTAGTAGAGAGTGAGTAGTAGAGAGTAGTAGAGTGAGTAGTAGAGAGTGAGTTTTAGAGAGTGAGTTTTAGAGAGTAGTAGAGAGTGAGTAGTAGAGAGTAGTAGAGAGTGGGTAGTAGAGAGTGAGTAGTAGAGCCTAGTAGAGAGTAGTGGAGAGTGAGTAGTAGAGAGACAGTAGTAGAGTGAGTAGTAGAGAGAAGTAGAGAGTGAGTAGTAAAGAATAGTGGTAGAGAGTAGTGGCGTAGTAGAGAGTGAGTATTAGAGAGTAGTAGAGGGTGAGTAGTAGAGAGTAGTAGAGACTGGGTAGTAGAGAGTGAGTAGTAGAGAATAGTAGAGTGAGTAGTAGAGAGTAGTAGAGAGAGTAGTAGAGAGTGGGTAGTAGAGAATAGTAGAGAGTGAGTAGTAGAGAATGAGTAGTAGAGAGAGAGTAGTAGAGAGTGAGTAGTAGAGAGTGAGTAGTAGACAGTTGTATAGAGTGAGTAGTAGAGAGTGAGTAGTAGAGAGGGAGTAGTAGAGAGTGGTGGAGTAGTAGAGAATGAGTAGTAGAGAGTAGTAGATAGTGAGGATTAGAGTGAGTAGTAGAGAGTAGTAGAGAGCGAGTAGTAGAGAGTGAGTAGTAGAGCGAGAGTAGTAGAGAGTGAGTAATAGAGTATAGTAGAGTGAGTAGTAGATTGAGTTGTAGAAAGTGAGTAGTGGAGGGAGAGTAGTAGAGTGAGTAGTAGAGTAGTAGAGAGTGAGTGGAAGAGAGTAGTAGAGTGAGTAGTAGAGAGTGAGTAGTAGAGAGTAGTAGTAGAGAGTAGTAGAGAGTGGTAGAGAGTGAGTAGTAGAGAGTGAGTAGTAGAGAGTAGTAGCGAGCGAGTAGTAGAGAGTGAGTAGCAGAGAGAGTGTAGTAGAGAGCAGTATAGAGTGAGTAGTGGAGAATGAGTAGTAGAGAGAGAGTAGTAGAGAGAGAGTAGTAGAGAGTGAGTAGTAGAGAGTGAGTAGTAGACAGTATTATAGAGTGAGTAGTAGAGAGTGAGTAGTAACAAGAGAGTGGTGGAGTAGTAGAGAATGAGTAGTAGAGAGTAGTAGAGAGTGAGGAGTAGAGTCAGTAGTACAGAGTAGTAGAGAGCGAGTAGTAGAGAATGAGTAGTAGAGCGAGAGTAGTGGAGAGTGAGTAGTAGAGTATAGTAGAATGTGTAGTAGATTGAGTTGTAGAGAGTGAGTAGTGGAGAGAGAGTAGTAGAGTGAGTAGTAGAGTAGTAGAGAGTGAGTGGTAGAGAGTAGTAGAGTGAGTAGTAGAGAGTGAGTAGTAGAGATTAGTAGTAGAGAGTAGTAGAGAGTATTAGAGAGTGAGTAGTACAGAGTGAGTAGTACAGAGTGAGTAGTAGAGAGTAGTAGCGAGTGAGTAGTAGAGAGTGAGTAGTAGATAAAGCATAGTAGAGAGTAGTAGAGAGTGAGTAGTAGAGAGTGAATAGCAGAGAGTACTAGAGAGTGAGTAGTGGAGAGTGAGTAGTAGAGAATGAGTAGGAGATAGTAGCAGAGAGTGTGTAGTAGAGAATGAGTAGTAGAGAGTGAGTAGTAGAGTAGTAGAGAGTAGTCAGTCAGTGTCAGTCAGCCAGTGTCAGTCAGTCAGTGTCAGTGTCAGTCAGTCAGTGTCATTCAATCAGTGTCAGTCAGTGTCAATCAATCGTACTAGAGAGTGAGTAGTGGAGAGTGAGTAGTAGAGAATGAGTAGGAGATAGTAGCAGAGAGTGTGTAGTAGAGAATGAGTAGTAGAGAGTGAGTAGTAGAGTAGTAGAGAGTAGTCAGTCAGTGTCAGTCAGCCAGTGTCAGTCAGTCAGTGTCAGTGTCAGTCAGTCAGTGTCATTCAATCAGTGTCAGTCAGTGTCAATCAATCAGTGTCAGTGTCAGTTAGTCAGTGTCAGCCAATCAGTGTCAGTCAGTGTCAGTCAGTCAGTCTCAGTCAATCAGTGTCAGTCAGAGTCAGTCAGTCGGTGTCAGTCAATCAGTGTCAGTCAGTGTCAGTGTCAGTCAGTGTCAGTCAGTCAGTGTCAGCTAGAGCAGCTCTGCTGACCTGGTTATTTGGCTCTAAATCAGCTCTGCTGACCTGGTTCTCTCCCTATAAAGCAGCTCTGCTGACCTGGTTTCTCTGGCTCTACGGCAGGTCTGCTGACCTAGTTCTCTGGCTCTAGAGCAGCTTTGCTGATCTAGTTCTTAGGCTACAGAGCAGCTCTGCTGATCTGGCTCTACAACAGCTCTGCTGACCTGGTTCTCTGGCTCTAAAGCAGCTCTGCTGACCCAGATCTATGGCTCTAAAGCAGTTCTGCTGACATGGTCCTCTGGCTCTTTAGCAGCTCTGCTGACCTGGTTTTCTCCCTCTAGAGCAGCTGTGCTGACCAGGTTCTCTCCCTCTAAAGCAGGTCTACTGACCTGGTTTTTCTGGCTCTACAGCAGCTCTGCTGGCATGTTTCTCTGGCTCTAGAGCAGCTCTGCTGACCTGGTTCTTACGCCCTAGAGCAGCTCTGCTGACCTGGTTCTCTGGCTCTGAAGCAGTTCTGCTGACCTGGTTCTATGGCTCTAAAGCAGCTCTGCTGACTTGGTTCTCTGGCTCTAGAGCAGCTCTGCTGACCTGGTTCTCTGGCTATAAAGCAGCTCTGCTGGCCTTGTTCTCTGGCTCTAATGCAGCTCTGCTGACCGTGTTCTCCCCCTCTAAAGCATCTATGCTGACCATGTTTCTCTGGCTCTACAGCAGCTCTGATGACCTGATCTCTGGCTCTAGAGCAGCTCTGCTGACCTAGTTCTTAAACTCTAGAGCAGTTCTGCTGACCTGGTTCTCTCGCTCTCAAGCAGCTCTACTGACCTGGTTTCTCTGACTCTACAGCAGCTCTGCTGACCTGGTTCTCTGGCTCTAGAGCAGTTCTGCTGACCTGGTTCAATGGCAGTAAAGCAGCTCTGCTGACCTGGTTCTTTCTATGGCTCTAAAGTAGCTCTGCTGACCTGGTTTTCGGGCTCTAGAGCAGATCTGCTGACCTGGTTCTCTGCCTCTAGAGCAGCTCTGCTGACCTGGTTCTGTGGCTCTAAAGCAGCTCTGCTGATCTGATTTCTCTGGCCCTACAGCAGCTCTGTTGACCTGGTTCTCGGCCGCCAGAACAGCACTGCTGACCTGGGTCTCTGGCTCTCCAGCAGCTCTGCTGACCTGGGTCTCTAATTCTAGAGCAGCTCTGCTGACCTGCTTCTTAGGCTCTAGAGCAGCTCTGCTGACCTGGTTCTCTGGCTCTACAATGGCTCTGCTGACCTGGTTTCTCTGGCTCTACAGCAGCTCTGCTGACCTGGTTCTATGGGCTCAGGATACACGCACCTTACTTCACGAAAATATATTGAAAAATAATATAGTTTCTTATAAGTACAAATATATTATTTTTCTGAATATCTTAGATAATCACTTGCCCTAATATGTTTATTAAAGACACATACATATCATTTTGGAACGTGCATTTTTTTGCGGGAGTCGTGCACCCATTGCGCCCCAGCACGTACATGACTTCACGCGGAACCCGCCACCGCGCAAGCATCTTGTACTGTAATGCGCATGTGTCGCGAATGCGTGGGAGCAGGAGTCGCGGACTTATCGCATACCAATTGCTCACATCACGTAATATTAAATGTATATGATGTAACGTAAAAAACACACAGCCATCGCACACCGTACGCTTATCCTTCACGACTCTTCTAAAATGGTGGCTAGAATCCACGCACCCACCGTGATGTGTACGAGTGCGCAACTCCGAAAAACATTTGGGAATTTTTTTTTAAAGAAAATAATATAAATATGTTAAAATAAAAAATGAAAACCAAAAAAAGAGTTAATATTTCTGTTTGAATTAAAACATTTTTTTTGCAATTTTAAGAAAATATATAATGTTATTTAATTCATAAAATATTTATAAATAAACTGTTAAAAATCTTTAGAAAATCTGTATAAAAAATAGGTATAACTACTATCACACTTAAAAATTGGCATTTACAAAAAACCTTTGAAATTCACTGACAAAAAACATAGGTTTCAGAGACGTTATAGTTAGAAATTTGCATTTAAAAAAGCTTTGAAATTCACTGAAAAAAACATATGTTTAAGAGACATTATAGTTAAAAATTAGCATTTAAATAACCATAGAAATTCACAGAAAAACCCATAGGTTTCAGGGGTGTTATAGTTAGCTGGCCATTTTACTCATACAAAACCATAGTAATTCCTCTGTTATAGTTAGTTCTGCTAACTATAACTTGCGCGCCCTCAATGCACTGATGATGTCACATATTGCATCATTCATGACATGGTCAGTGACATCACTGATGACATCACTGATGACATCTCAAATGACATCACTGATGACATCACTGATGACATCATCCACGTGACAATCTGATAACCTCATCATACACTTGTATAACCTTTCATCACTCACTGTAAAATACAGAGTACCATATTTGAAACCATTGGCACACCAATACCAGTTACTACATACCCACTCACTGATTCCTAAGTCTACACACATAACTACCCATTCAACAACAGAATCATTTATACATGCAGTCACTAATTAATAGAACACTATCAAAATGCACTTATACACAAATATAGACATTGACATCAGCAGTCATCTCAATTAGATATGCAGTCATCCTACTCACTCATGAATAAAATTAATCACATTTACATTTACTCACTTACACAAGTATCCAACAACATCTCATTTATTCAAACACATAGTAACTCATAGTTAATATGTTAAAAAATCACCATTACAATTATACACTCATTCATATAGTTACTCTCACAATCTCAGACTCTTACATATACTTATTTATATACACCAACTCTCACATACAAAGCCTTTTATTTTTTTACTTTTTTGAAGATGTACAACTAAAACATGTATTCGCTCACCAACAATAAATAAATACACTCAGTCACCCAAACAACTGTTTCCACATGCACTCTTCAACCTATACACCTAGTCCATCAACCATTCATACACCTATGCATTGAGTTACACACACCCCATCCAACCACACAAAAACTCAGTGTCCCATACAAATACTCAACCAACTAATCAATAACTATTATACATCCTTATGTAGTTAGTGACAAACTGATGCAGCATGTTATACAACAACATAGACAGTGATGCACACATTCGCATAGTTTAGTTACTAATCCATGTATTAAGTGAGACACTTTTAATTACTCACTTAAACAGACAGTCAGACAGCTACTAAATCCTCCATCCAGACAGTTATATCTCCACTCAATCTTCAATACAGATTGGTATATATATAATACATATTTAAATTTCAAACTAAACCACATTCACTGGATGATGTCATCAGTCATGTAATTTGAGATGACATCAGTGATGTCATCAGTGATGTCACTGACCATGTCATAACTGATGCAATATGTGACATCATCAGCAGTGCATTGCTGGCGCATGAGTTATAGTTCGCAGACCTAACTATAACGGAGGAATTTCTATGGTTTTGTATGAGTGAAATGGCCAGCTAAATATAACACCCCTGAAACCTATGTTTTTTTTCTGTGAATATATATATGTAAATATATATGAACAAAAGGGTGCCACTAGCTTGGAACACACTCAATGACAGGCCAGACTTCTGTGTATTGTGACATTGTCCTTTATTTGCATCAGGCCAACATTCCAGGAATCCTTTATAAACGCCCAACGCCCAACGCGTTTCAAAGCCACATTGCTTCTTGTTCACTTGCTGGCACAGAAGTGAGTCAGGGATCACAAGCAGGAACAGTCAGCTGTTTTGAATTGCATTTTCCCGCCCCCTGGTGGTCTTTCTCAAGTGCATGGTTCTGGCGCTAAGGAAAGGCATGCTGGAACTTCGAGTTCCAACTCGTTTATTTTCTCCCTCCAGTGAGTTCTGACTCACTTGCATCCAGTTAATTTCATTGCTTCTTATCCTTCAGTGGGTTTTAGGGAAGAACACGGACCTCATTAGGCTGTTTCAAGCTTGTCATTCTGCCATTTATGAGGTTCTGGTATCTTAAGGTAGCTCACAATTTTTATGATGGTGCAATTCTACGACCATGGACTGGCCGTATACTTTAACAAAAGGGTGCCACTTGCTTGGAACGCACTCAATGACAGGCCGGACTTCTGTGTATTGTGACAGCGTCTTTTATTTGCAGCAGGTCAGCATTTCAGGAATCCCTTTTAAACACCCGACACGTTTCTAAGCCACATTGCTTTTTGTTCACAGGCTGGCACAGAAGTGAGGCGGGGATCATGAGCAGGAACAGTCAGCTGTTTTGAATGGCATTTTCACACCCCTTGGTGGGCTTGCTCAAGTGCATGGCTCTGGTGCTAAGGAAAGGCATGCTGGAACTTCGAGTTCCCACTCGTTTATTTTTTCCCTCCAGTGGGTTCTGACTCACTTGCATCCATTTAATTTCATTCCTTCTTACCCTTCAGTGGGTTATAGGGAAGAAAGTGGACCTCATTAGGCTGTTTCAAGCTTGTCATTCTGCCATTGATGAGGTTCTGGTATTTCAAGGCAGCTCACAATTTTTATGACAGTGCAATTCCACAACCATGGACTGGCTGTAATATTCGAACAAAAGGGTGCCACTTGCTTGGAATGCACTCAATGACAGGCCGGACTTCTGTGTATTGTAACAGCATCCTTTATTTGCAGCAGGTCAGCATTTCAGAAATCCCTTTTAAACGCCCAACGAGTTTCGAAGCCACATGGCTTCTTGTTAGATTACATTGTTGTTTTAGCTCTTTCTGGATGTTTTTGACACTGTTAGGATTTGTAAAAACTAAGCTCAAGAATGGTACACCACTCTCATACAATGCAACTATAAAATGGCAACCTCCTCAACTTCCCACTCTAAGTTGAGATATGATGCAGCTGTGTTCTAGGAGAGGGTGTTATAATATTAAAAGGTAACTAATAAATGTAGTTTGTGTTATATATACACATTGCCCACTGCCTGCACAGTGATTGATCGTACTCCAATACCGCCTGCACTTGTGAAGCGCCCGAAGCTCCCATAGCGCCTGGTATCGTCTGCTTGTTTTGTTTTGCATTATTACATTGTGCACTGCATTGCCTTGTGCTTCTCTATCTCATTTGGGGTCGTGTTTAGCTTTCATTTCCCGCCCGTCCATTTTGTTATTTGGTCACTCGTGGACCGTGTCTCCTCCCCGCTCCCCGCCTACCAGCTGCCCCTCCCACCCACTGTTAGAGCTGCGTGATCGTCCCTACTTGCCTCTGTGACCAGCTGGACTAGTTCCATAGCGGTCGCTCCCCTACGCTCCTCACCTCGATCCCCTGCCTGACTGCTCCTCTTCCAGCAGAACGGGGTCGCATTGCCCACTGCCTGCACAGTGATTGATCGCGCTCCAATACCGCCTGCACTTGTGAAGCGCCCGAAGCTCCCATAGCGCCTGGTATCGTCTGCTTGTTTTGTTTTGCATTATTACATTGTGCACTGCATTGCCTTGTGCTTCTCTATCTCATTTGGGGTCGTGTTTAGCTTTCATTTCCCGCCCGTCCATTTTGTTATTTGGTCACTCGTGGACCGTGTCTCCTCCCCGCTCCCCGCCTACCAGCTGCCCCTCCCACCCACTGTTAGAGCTGCGTGATCGTCCCTACTTGCCTCTGTGACCAGCTGGACTAGTTCCATAGCGGTCGCTCCCCTACGCTCCTCACCTCGATCCCCTGCCTGACTGCTCCTCTTCCAGCAGAACGGGGTCGTATTGCCCACTGCCTGCACAGTGATTGATCGCGCTCCAATACCGCCTGCACTTGTGAAGCGCCCGAAGCTCCCATAGAGCCTGGTATTGTCTGCTTGTTTTGTTTTGCATTATTATATTGTGCACTGCATTGCCTTGTGCTTCTCTATCTCATTTGGGGTCGTGTTTAGCTTTCATTTCCCGCCCGTCCAGTTTGTTATTTGGTCACTCGTGGACCGTGTCTCCTCCCCGCTCCCCGCCTACCAGCTGCCCCTCCCACCCACTGTTAGAGCTGCGTGATCGTCCCTACTTGCCTCTGTGACCAGCTGGACTAGTTCCATAGCGGTCGCTCCCCTACGCTCCTCACCTCGATCCCCTGCCTGACTGCTCCTCTTCCAGCAGAACGGGGTCGCATTGCCCACTGCCTGCACAGTGATTGATCGCGCTCCAATACCGCCTGCACTTGTGAAGCGCCCGAAGCTCCCATAGCGCCTGGTATTGTCTGCTTGTTTTGTTTTGCATTATTACATTGTGCACTGCATTGCCTTGTGCTTCTCTATCTCATTTGGGGTCGTGTTTAGCTTTCATTTCCCGCCCGTCCATTTTGTTATTTGGTCACTCGTGGACCGTGTCTCCTCCCCGCTCCCCGCCTACCAGCTGCCCCTCCCACCCACTGTTAGAGCTGCATGATCGTCCCTACTTGCCTCTGTGACCAGCTGGACTAGTTCCATAGCGGTCGCTCCCCTACGCTCCTCACCTCGATCCCCTGCCTGACTGCTCCTCTTCCAGCAGAACGGGGTCGCATTGCCCACTGCATGCACAGTGATTGATCGCGCTCCAATACCGCCTGCACTTGTGAAGTGCCCGAAGCTCCCATAGCGCCTGGTATCGTCTGCTTGCTTTGTTTTGCATTATTACATTGTGCACTGCATTGCCTTGTGCTTCTCTATCTCATTTGGGGTCGTGTTTAGCTTTCATTTCCCGCCCGTCCATTTTGTTATTTGGTCACTCGTGGACCGTGTCTCCTCCCCGCTCCCCGCCTACCAGCTGCCCCTCCCACCCACTGTTAGAGCTGCGTGATCGTCCCTACTTGCCTCTGTGACAAGCTGGACTAGTTCCATAGCGGTCGCTCCCCTAAGCTCCTCACCTCGATCCCCTGCCTGACTGCTCCTCTTCCAGCAGAACGGGGTCGCATTGCCCACTGCCTGCACAGTGATTGATCGCGCTCCAATACCGCCTGCACTTGTGAAGCGCCCGAAGCTCCCATAGCGCCTGGTATCGTCTGCTTGTTTTGTTTTGCATTATTACACTGTGCACTGCATTGCCTTGTGCTTCTCTATCTCATTTGGGGTCGTGTTTAGCTTTCATTTCCCGCCCGTCCATTTTGTTATTTGGTCACTCGTGGACCGTGTCTCCTCCCCGCTCCCCGCCTACCAGCTGCCCCTCCCACCCACTGTTAGAGCAGCGTGATCGTCCCTACTTGCCTCTGTGACCAGCTGGACTAGTTCCATAGCGGTCGCTCCCCTACGCTCCTCACCTCGATCCCCTGCCTGACTGCTCCTCTTCCAGCAGAACGGGGTCGCATTGCCCACTGCCTGCACAGTGATTGATCGCGCTCCAATACCGCCTGCACTTGTGAAGCGCCCGAAGCTCCCATAGCGCCTGGTATCTTCTGCTTGTTTTGTTTTGCATTATTACATTGTGCACTGCATTGCCTTGTGCTTCTCTATCTCATTTGGGGTCGTGTTTAGCTTTCATTTCCCGCCCGTCCATTTTGTTATTTGGTCACTCGTGGACCGTGTCTCCTCCCCGCTCCCCGCCTACCAGCTGCCCCTCCCACCCACTGTTAGAGCTGCGTGATCGTCCCTACTTGCCTCTGTGACCAGCTGGACTAGTTCCATAGCGGTCGCTCCCCTACGCTCCTCACCTCGATCCCCTGCCTGACTGCTCCTCTTCCAGCAGAACGGGGTCGCATTGCCCACTGCCTGCACAGTGATTGATCGCGCTCCAATACCGCCTGCACTTGTGAAGCGCCCGAAGCTCCCATAGCGCCTGGTATCGTCTGCTTGTTTTGTTTTGCATTATTACATTGTGCACTGCATTGCCTTGTGCTTCTCTATCTCATTTGGGGTCGTGTTTAGCTTTCATTTCCCGCCCGTCCATTTTGTTATTTGGTCACTCGTGGACCGTGTCTCCTCCCCGCTCCCCGCCTACCAGCTGCCCCTCCCACCCACTGTTAGAGCTGCGTGATCGTCCCTACTTGCCTCTGTGACCAGCTGGACTAGTTCCATAGCGGTCGCTCCCCTACGCTCCTCACCTCGATCCCCTGCCTGACTGCTCCTCTTCCAGCAGAACGGGGTCGCATTGCCCACTGCCTGCACAGTGATTGATCGCGCTCCAATACCGCCTGCACTTGTGAAGCGCCTGAATCTCCCATAGCGCCTGGTATCGTCTGCTTGTTTTGTTTTGCATTATTACATTGTGCACTGCATTGCCTTGTGCTTCTCTATCTCATTTGGGGTCGTGTTTAGCTTTCATTTCCCGCCCGTCCATTTTGTTATTTGGTCACTCGTGGACCGTGTCTCCTCCCCGCTCCCCGCCTACCAGCTGCCCCTCCCACGCTCCGCCCCCTCCAATATCCATTTAAGACATATGTCCCAACGTGCAGCGTCCACGCGCTACGGCCGCGCCGAAGGTGCGCCAAAGGTAAGCCCGTCTACGCCCGTCCGTGCCTGGACCGCACCCAGCGCCAGACCCCCTGGTCCCCACATCACCCACCCCACCCGCATCACCTACGACGCCTCCACCCTCTTAGCACTTAATCCCGGCCGACTCCCCAACTGCGCCCAAGTCGCACCTGGACACACCCATGGACCCTTCACTTGCAACTCCTGCAAGTATGACGGCACCAAGACCAACTCCTCATCCACCCACACCAAACAAAGAACTGACACCAAACACCTAAAATGCATCCTGCTCAACACCCGCTCGGTCCACAGACACGCCATCGACCTTGGGAATCTACTAGACACCATCTCTCCAGACGTCGCCTTCCTGACAGAAACCTGGATGAACGCCTCTTCAGCTCCAGACATCACTATAGCCATCCCGGAAGGCTACAAGATCATCCGAAAAGACCGGACCAAACAAACAGGAGGAGGCATCGCCATCGTCCATAAGAATTCCATCCGAATCTCTACCAGCTCAGACGTTAACCTCGCTTGCGCCGAACACCTTCACTTCCAGATCCACACCGATCCCAAGACCACACTCAGAGGCACCCTCCTCTACAGGCCACCAGGACCCCGCTCACAATTCAGTGAAGACATCAGTGACTTCATCACCCCTCAAGCCCTCCCCTCAGAGGACTACATTCTACTGGGAGACCTCAATTTTCACCTGGAAAAGAGCAACGACAGCAACACCACCACCCTTTTGGACAATCTAGCCAACCTCGGACTCAAACAACTAGTTAACACCCCCACCCACAACGCAGGACACACACTCGACCCTATCTTCACCTCCAGCAAACATATCTCCTTCAGTCACACCACAGCTCTCCGTTGGACGGACCACAGCTGCGTTCACTTCATCTACAAAAAGAACACAACCCACAACCACCCTCAACCTACTCTGCGAAGAAACTGGAACAAAATCACTATCGACCAGATCTCCTCATCGCTTCTTCTAAACCCCCCTGCCTATTCGTCGAACCCTAACCAAGCAGCCATCAACCTCACACAATGGCTAATTAACAGCGCCGACAACCTTGCACCTCTAAAAAAAGTCAAATCAAACAAGGCAGCAAAAACGCCCCCTGGTTCAACGAGGATCTTAAGAAATCCAAGAAACTCTGTCGCTCCCTTGAAAAGGCCTGGAAAAAAGACCCAAACACCAGCACCAGGGACGCCTTCAAAAACGCCACCCGCATACACCACCAACTGATCCGGACAGCCAAGAAAACCGCATTCAAAGACAGACTAGACAACAACGCCCACAACAGCAAGGAATTATTCAACATCGTCAAAGAATTTACCAACCCCAATGCCAACTCCAACGACATCACACCCTCTCAAACCCTTTGCGACTCCTTAGCTTCGTTCTTCCACAACAAAATAGCAGACATCCACTACAGCTTCGACAACCTACTCAAAGACCAACCCACCCCACCCTCGGCCGAACCTTCACCCCCCTTGAACATCCTTAATAACTGGAAACCAATCTCCACTGAAGACACCATTCGCCTGATGAACTCTATCCATTCAGGATCCCCCACAGACCCATGCCCTCACCACATCTTCAACAAAGCAGACTCCATCATAGCACCACACCTCCGAGACGTCATCAACTGCTCCCTCAACAACGCCACCTTCCCGAACAGCTGGAAACACACCGAACTCAGTGCCCTTCTGAAAAAACCCACAGCTGAACCCACCGAACTCAAAAACTACCGCCCCATCTCGCTCCTTCCATTCCCGGCCAAAGTCATCGAGAAAGCAGTCAACAACCAGCTCGCCGCCTTCCTCGAAACCAACAAATCCCTCGACTCCTCGCAGTCCGGCTTCCGAGCCAAACACAGCACGGAGACCGCCCTCATCGCAGCAACAGACGACATTCGAACACTACTGGACAACGGAGACACAGTCGCCCTCATCCTCCTTGACCTCTCTGCAGCCTTCGACACAGTTTGTCATAGCACCCTGTTACAACGCCTCAGAAACATCGGAATCCAAGGATACGCACTTGAATGGATCGCCTCATTTCTTACCGGAAGAACCCAGAGAGTCCACCTCCCACCGTTCAAGTCAGAGGCCACTGAAGTCATTTGCGGCGTGCCTCAAGGATCTTCACTCAGCCCCACCCTTTTCAACGCCCCCTCGCGACCATCGCACGCCAACACAACCTCAACATCATCTCCTACGCTGATGACACTCAACTGATCCTCTCACTCACCAAAGACCCTAACACTGCCAAAACTAACCTACATGAAGGAATGAAAGAAGTAGCAGAATGGATGAAGCATAGTCGCCTGAAACTGAATTCTGACAAAACAGAAGTCCTCATCCTAGGCACTTCCCCCTCCGCCTGGGACGACTCTTGGTGGCCAGCTGCCCTAGGAACAGCACCCATCCCGACTGATCACGCACGGACCCTGGGCGTCATCCTGGACTCCTCACTCTCGATGACCAGACAAGTCAACGCAGTTTCATCATCCTGCTTCAACATACTCCGCATGCTCAAAAAAACATTTCGCTGGATCCCCACTGAACCTAGAAAAACGGTCACCCACGCACTAGTTACAAGCCGACTGGACTACGGTGACACCCTTTACGCCGGTACCAACGCAAAGCTCCAGAAAAACTCCAACGCATCCAAAACGCATCAGCCAGACTCATACTAGACATCCCGCGTAAAGGCCACATTTCCGGTCACCTGAAAAACCTCCACTGGCTCCCCATCAATAAGAGGATAACATTCCGCCTCCTCACCCACGCACACAAATCACTTTACGAACTTGGACCAGATTGCCTCAACGCGCGACTTTCCTTCTACACCCCCTCCCGCCAGCTACGCTCGTCCAACCATGCCCTGGCCGCTGTTCCTCGCATCAACAAAACCACCATGGGAGGAAGATCCTTCTCCTACCTGGCGGCTAAAACCTGGAACTCACTTCCCACTCACCTTCGCCTCACTCAAAACCACCTAGCATTCAGAAAGCAACTCAAAACCTGGATTTTCGACAAGTAATTCACCTCCCTTTCTCTCCACCCTTCCTCAAGCGCCTTGAGACCCTCTGGGTATGTAGCGCGCTATATAAATCATTTGACTTTGACTTTATATAGCTAGGTTTCTGTAGACGTAAAACTGAAACATAACATAAAAACAGTTTTTGTATTATATGGAAGTCAGTGGTAAAGTAGTTTATACGTTGGCTAGAGTAGACATTTTAATATACTTTTTTTTACAGAACAATATCTAAATAACTGCAAGCAGTTAGAATGCCTACAAAAGCTCAGAAAAAAAGAGCAAACAAAGCAACTACAGTATCTATGCAAAATCGAGACCCAAAAGGGAGAAAATGCAGAAAACGTAGTGAAAAAAAAGAGCTACTGAGAAGGGCACAAGGTCAACTCTTAAAAATATATAGGGACAACTGCAAAGATTACAAAATAAGGAATATATAAAGCAAACTATGAAAAAGATTAAGAGTGGACAATATCTATATTACAAGAAGAGGAAAGAATGTATAAAGATGGACATGCCTTAACCAGGAGACAGAAACAGTTTAAGGAAATCAGAGCCAGGATGTTTCGTAGTAGAGTGGTTGAAAATCTACTGAGAAATATGAAGAAGTATATAAGAAGGAGAGAGATGCACTGAAATAGAAAGAAAAAGTGGAGGGAGTACATGATGAGGTGTTTGCTTTGAAGAGGAAACTTTCATTTTCATTATAAATAGAATGAAGACTCTAGACAAAATGGATACATACTTCTATATAGAACCTTTCTTTAATGAAGAAAGCTATCTTCAGGATAACAAAATAGTTCATGCTACTTATGAAACAGGACAATATTATGAAATGTAGAGCAAGTTGTTGCATAAGAGGTCCAGGGAAGGGTAGTAAGGATCTGTATTTCACTGCAATTGTGGTAGTGTTTGTGGTATTTGATAGCAATCCATTCATATACTGAGAATATTTCTACAGGTCTTTCCTAGGCAAAGTTTAAAACACAAAATAAGGGGCCTATTACGATGGCGGATTTCCCGCATCCACCGGGCCGGCGGAGGCCACCGCCGGCCCGGAGGATGCGGGAAATCCGCTGCGGAGGCTTGAAAGACCCACCGCCAAATTAGGATGGCTGGTGGGTCTTACAATCTGTCCTCCGCTTTTCCACCGCGGTCGCCTTCCGACCGCGGCGGAAAAGCATTAACATGGCTGGCGGTGCCTATCAGACACCGCCATCCATATTAGGATGGAGTATAAAGTATGCTTTTCCACGGCGGCTTTTCCGCCGTGGAAAAGCATACGGAGCTTCACTTCGGGGGCCCGTTGCGGGCCCCCTGGGTTAAGGGGGGTGGGGGGTGCACATGGGGGGTACCTATGGTACCCCCCTGCATTTGCGTGGACAAAGCGGCAGGCACCGCGCGGTGCCTGCTGCTTTGTGCACGCAAATGCCGTGCATGCATTTTTAACATTGCGGCGAGTGCAGCTTGAAGCTGCACCCGCCGCAATGTTAAAGATTGAGGATGTGACCGCCAGGGTGGCGGTCACATCCTAATTGCACAGGAGGGAACTCCAGAGGCAATGCGGAGGTTCCCTCCTACTCTATGGTGGCGGACGGACTTTTAGTCCGTCCGCCATCATAATCGGCCCCTAAGTACTTTACAAGGACTGGATCCTTGAAAGGTATACAAGTTTGAAGGGACACTCACTACCTTGTTTATCAAAGAAATTACGCCAAAGCCCCTTTCATCATTTCAGGATGTAAGCTGTACACCTCCCAACAGACTGAACTTTAGTTAGACGGCTCTACTATGTGAAAAATCCTGCTTAATGTTTAGGAAAAAATAATAGAGTTAGTTTGCATGGTTCTGTGGCAGAGTTAAAAACTGTGATGATGTGCAGTTTCATTTCTTTTGTCCTGTACAGATCTCTACTGAAAATGAAGAGTTGATAACAGGAAGAGTTGCAAAACAGGACACAGATATTATAGTTGATAGCTTTGAAGAAGGGATTACAAAATGAACACAGTGTGATCTTAAAAATCCAGAGTATGTATGTATATATTGTCGACACACTCACTATAAGATTGAAACAAGGATTGTTGATGATTTCTAAATGTTTTTGCTGTGTACCTATTTATAGTGGAATGTTTTGTCTTCTCTATATAGCAAGTTAGATGTAAGTACTGTTATAATAAATCAGAGGATAATGAAATGCCTGCTAGAGGTGTGCATAACAAGTTAGTACTGGTTACCATTCCAGAACCACTTCAAGGTGTAAATGTTTATGAGTCAATTCTTATGCAAAGTATACTTCCATTTCACACAATTGTCCATATGGAGCCAAAGACAGGCAATATTCCACCTACAGAGCTGCAAAAAGGTCTAAAAGATAGAATAGTATACTGGATTACCAGTGTTTTCTTAAAATGTTCAGCAGGATGCTCAAGAATTTTTTATAGTAATCCGATGAGTATTAGAGGAAGAGGATGTGAATATTATGAATTATTTGGTTTAACTTATGATTGGAACCATAACTGTGAACATTGTGAATTTACCTCTAGACTGAAATTAATTCAGAACGATTTCTCTACCTGACATTACCAGATTGCAAATCTTCGGCCTTTGAAAATGTAATCAAAATTGGCCATCAAGGTATGACCTATCTAAACCGCAGATCAAAACTTGGGTGTACATTGTTATCACAAAGGTATGGTAAATATGTCATAGTTATGCTACAGCAATGCAGAGTGGATGGGTGGGGCAAGAGCTCATGCCTGGGAAAAGCTCAAAACATAGGGAATAAGCGTAATAAGAGAATTCTAAGCGCTACATTTTTATAAAAATACATTTTTAGCCGATTCTGCATTGGACACCCACACAAGTGAGGTATCATTTTACTCTGGACACTAAGGAGAATGCTGTGGGGTAGGACATTTGTGCCAACATGGTGATTCCAATCAAAAATCTGTGGAAAATGTGTTTTTTTCAGCTAAATTTGAGGTTTGCAGGGGATTCTGGTCAGGGAAACGTTGGGGGATTCATGCAAGCTATACCTCATTGGACTCCCCAGGGTGTTTAGTTTTCAGAAATGTGTGGGTTTGGTAGATTTCCATAGATAGTGGCGAGCCCTGGGCCAAAACCCCAGCCCCCCCAAAACCTCATAGTTTGTTATAGGTAATTTTGACGTCTCCACAGTACGATTTAGGCCATTTCCTGTTGCAGCCACTATGCCTACCCACACAAGTGAAGTACCATTTTTATCGGGAGACCTGGGGGAAGGCTGGGTTGTAGGACATTGGTGTCAGGCCAGTGATCTTACCACTTTCCGACACAGAAATGCCCTGATGGACAACCATGGGTGTCTAATTTTCAGAAATGTGTGGGTTGGGTAGGTTTCCCTAGATGGCCGCCGAGCCCGGGGCCAAAAACGTATTGGACCCCCCCCCCCCCTTGCAAAAACAGGTTGTTTTGTGATAGGTCATTTTGATGTCAACTCAATAGGTTTTGGGCCCTTGTCTGTTGCGGGTACTTGACCTACCCACGCAAGTGAGGTACCATTTTTATCAGGCGACCTGAGAGAATGCTGGGTAGTAGAAAATGTGTAGATCCACATAGATTCCAAACTTTTCCCACACAGAAACTTGAAAAAAAGTGATTTTTTTCATTTAAATTTGAGGTTTGCAGGGGACTCTGGGTAGGGAAATGTTGGAGGACCCACGCAAGCTATACCTTGCTGGTCTCCCCTGGGTGTCTCGTTTTCGGAAATGTGTGGTTTGGTATATTGCCCTAGATGGCCACCGAGCCGGGGCCAAAAACTCATAGGACCCCCCTTGAAAAACCACGTTGTTTTGTGATAAGTTCTTTTGATGTCGCCTCAATAGGTTTTGGGCCCTTGCCTGTCTCGGGTACTTGACCCAACCACACAAGTGAGGTACCATTCTTCTCGTAAGAGTTCAGGGAATGCGGGGTGGGTGGAATTTTGTGGATCCACACAAATTCCAGAACTTTCCACCACAGAAATGTGAGGAAAATATGTTTTTGGGGACATATTTTTAGGTTTGCTAGGGATTCTGGGTAACAGAACCTGGTGAGAGCCAGACAAGTCACCCTATCCTGGATTCCCCTGGGTGTCTAGTTTTTAAAAATATATAAGTTTGCTATGTTTCCCTAGGTGCCGGCAGAGCTAGGGTTTAAAATCTACAGCTAGGAACTTAGCAAAAAAAAAAAGGGTCCGTTTTGATTGTGAAAATATGGTGTGTCCATGTTGAGTTTTGGGCCGTTTCCTGTCGTGGGCACAGGCCTACCCACACAAGTGAGGAACTATTTTTCTCAGAAGACTTTAGGGAATGCAGGGTGGGTGGAGTTTTGTGGATCCACGCAGATTCCAGAACTTGCCACCACAGAATTATAAGAAAAATGTGGGTTTCTTTTTACAAATTTTGAGGTTTGCAAGGGATTCTGCGAAACAGAACCTGGTGAGAGCCAGTCAAGTCACCCCATCTTGGATTTCCCGGGGTGTCTAGTTAGAAAATATGTATCGGTTTGCTAGGTTTCCCTAGGTGCCAGCAGAGCTAGGCTTCAAAATCTATAGCTAGGCATTTTGCAAAAAAAGGGTCAGTTTTCTTTGTGAAAATGTTGTGTAGCCAAATTGTGTATTGGGCTTTTTCCTGTGCTAGGTCCAAAAATCCACAGGTATGCACATTGTTAAAAACAAGTCAGTGCCTAGTGGGCTTTCTGCCACCCTGGGGGGGAGTCAGGGGGTTTGCCCTGATATGCCCCCAAGGGGTGCAGAAAGACTGTGGCTATTTTTGGGGAGGGTGGGGGCATTGGTATACCCATTCTGTGTAACCCCCTCCCCCAGGCATAAAAAAGCCAGCCTAATCGCTGGCCCCTAGTGGGATTTTTACCCCCCTGGGGGCAAATCAGGGGCCACTGCTGCCCGCCAGGGGGGCAGAATGACTGTGCTATTATTTGGCGAAGTGTGGGCATTGATCTGCCAATTTTGGTCTAACCTCACCCCTGAATAAAAAAAATATATATTTCCTAAGGCCTAGTGGTCCTTCTGCCCCCCCCGGAGGCAGATATGGGACTATTTCCCCAATATGCTTCCAGGAAGGGGCAGAAAGACTGTGATAATTGTTTTTGGGGTGGGGGTCTTATCATGCTCAATCTGGGCAGCTCCCACCCGTACATCATAAAAAAAATCCCGGGTGCCTAGTGGGCTTTCTGCCCCCCGGGGGCAGATCAGGGGCTACTGCCATCCTCTGCCCCTGGGGGGAGCAGATAGATTGCTGCATGTTTTTTTGTTGGGGTGGGGGCATTGGCCTGCCCATCTTGGACAGCCCCCAACCCTACATCAATAAAAAAAATCCATGGTTTTTAATGGGCTTTCGTCCCCCTGGGGTGAAGATTGGGAATTACTGCCCCCATCTGGCCTCCGGGTGGAAAGATAGACTGGAATTTCACTGGGTGGAGGGGCATTGTCATGCCCATTTTGGGTAGCCTCCACCCCAAAATCAATTTTAAAAAATCCCTGGTTTCTAGTGGGCCTTCTGCTCCCTGGGGGCCAGATAGACTGACATTTCTCTGGGAGTATGGGGGCATTGCAATGCCCTTTTTGGGCAGCCCCCACCTGAACATCAATAAAAAGAAATCCTGCTTTTTAGTGGGCTTTCTGCCCCCACAAGCACCAAAACTGAGAAACTGAAACTAAGTTTCAGTTTTATTTTCATTGCAATGACGATTGTGCGCTATGCGCGCAATTGTCATTGCAACCAAATACAAAAATAGGAAATCATTCTGCTGTCTGCAGCAGAGAGATTTTTCGAGCATGTGCTCATGACAGAATGATTCCATCATGAGCACACTTGAACTTGTGCTCATGACGGAACCATTCCATCATGAGCATGGAAGGGGTTAAAGATCCTTTTTTGTTTTGGTTTTTGGGAATCTTCATGATGATGTTGACATGATTGTGATAATATAGCAGAATTGCAAAAAAAAGTACACATTCAAAGGCCACGAACCACATGCAAAACTGACAACCCAAAAAAATGTATTCTAAACATTGCACTAAACATATTATTATGTACAGGCGGCTTTAGAAAACATTTTTTTTCAAAGAAATGTATTGATTTTCTTTACAACACAAAATACGTAAAAGACGGGGCAAAGTATCGTAGATACATCAAGTCAAACATGTCACCATTACTAGAAGCCTACAAGAGGTGGATCAGACGGTACATTACTATCGGATCAATGCAAAGGGGCAATAGTTAGTGAGTGTACAACCTTGGACTGCAATAGGCCTTAGTGAATAAGTCATCGAAGAGAAAGAATACATGTTAGTTTCTTGGTAGATCCGTGTCAGGTCAATACGCTTGAGTTATGCCTTCCTCTGTATTGGACCGTGAGGAACAAACTGATTGAAGCTGGTATTCATGAACAATATATTATCCTAGAAGTTGCTGATAATCCTGTTATTAGCATTGGGCGAGTTATGAAAAGTACAATGGCCGCAGTACAAAGTACAATGTAAATAAACAAGCAAACAGTACAAAAACAAAAAAAGAACAGTACAAAGTACAAAGTAAAAGTACAATGCTCATGTTTTTTTTTTACTAAGTTTCTTTAAAACCCATCTTTAAAACCCATTTTCCATAATAGTGGTTATTCAGGGTGTCATTACGATGTCATTAACTGTGTTGTCTAAAGTACTTTTTTTTCTAGTAAGTCAGGAGCCACGATGATGTTGGTACCTGGGTTAATTGTGCCTTTTGTACGGACTGAAAAACAGATACATGTACACATATTATAGTATTTTTGGCACTAGGGGTTTATTACTATACAGTCCAAACTCATGCTTTGAGTTTCTATAAAAAACTTCTCTAAAACCTGTTCCCCATTTTTTCGGTGATGCTAGCAATCACTAAAATGGCAATTTTTAGGCAAAAGCATACTCTATACAACTATTTAACATAACATAACTTATAAGTCTCTGACTATGTATGTGAGTGGGTGCATGAGTCTCTAAGTTCATATGTAAGTGGATGCAAAAGCCTATGATTGCTTATATGAGTTCTTACATTGGTCTTTTGACTGAATCTGTCAGTGGGAACATTAGTGTCTGAGTGGGTGTGTGAGTGGGTCTATGAGTGTCTGGGAAAAATATGTGAGTAGGTACATGAGTCTGTGACCAGCAAGGGTTGTATATAGATACTTTTGTTTTATATTTCATCAAGTTTTTGTAAAGACTTTGAATGAATTAATGAATGAATGAAAAATGTATTGTTCATTTACGAAAAACTTATAATTAAAACAACATTATACAATTCTTCTTACAATTCATACATTATTAAGACCACATAATTAAATGAAACTTTTCATCAATGTATAAAACCAAGTGTAAAGAAAACCATCCTCATTGTCCACAGTTACGCAATATCTTCTCCACTATTTCTATAAACTTCAGAAGTCTACCTGTAATTTGCAAGCTTTCTCCTTGTAAACTGGCTATGACTGCTTGTCGATATGTTCGTATAATTTGACTATTAAAGTCCGACCTTAGCAGCCTCCTAAGTTCCTCTATTAGTGCAGGGCAGCTACAGATGATATGACAAATGTCTTCCCTCTTGTAATAACAGAGGCGACACACCCTCTCACTACTCATCAATTTCCATGTAGGGGCGTCTCCAAGAAATTGGCTATTTCCAAATCGGACATTCATCAGCTTCAGCTTTGCCTTTTGGCCATTTGAGTCTCCTAAATATCTTTGGGTTTTTAGCATACCATACGAAGCAATAACTGTATGGGATCTCTTTGCCAGTAATTCTTTATCCCATAAAGACGACAATTTTTTGCTGCACCCATTTATTACTTTGTTAAAAGCCACCTGTGAAAGGGGTAAGGCCAGCCGTGGCCGGCAGTGGGAGTACCTGCAGGGCGGTGACGTGGGGAGGGGGAGGGGCAGGGTGGGGGGTAGTAATGTATGGATTACAGAGTTTTACATTTAAGTAAACATTTAAATAAGCAAAATGAATTTCGTCGCGCGCACTGCATCGCATTTGGGGTTGCAGTGCACTCAAGGAAGTTTGTTTTAATCATTTAAATGTTTATTCACCTGGGAAGCTCCGTAATTCATACATTACTACCCCCACTCTGCCCTCCCCCTCCCCAAGTCAAGGCCCTGCAGGTACTACCATTACCGGCCGTGGCTGTGTAAGGCCCATATTTGTTCCGCATTGAACGTATCTATCGCCAGTTTGAAATATTCATGTGCCTGCTTATGTTTATTATCGTATATTGCCTCCCAAACCACTGTCATAAGCGAGGCAATATTATCCCTTCTAATTTTGTGGCAGAATTTTAAATAAGCTCCTAAGCTATTTAGGTTCTGTCGTTTAAGTCCGAACTCAAGTCGGATTTGTGCCAGTGAAGAATGTCGTGGAAGATTAAACAGGTGTCGGTACTTCCCTGTCACTAGCTTATCTATGGTGTGTCAGCACAAACTCTTAAGGTCTCTACTCCATATGCAAGAGTTGACACATGTTTAACTGACATAATTTGTAATAGTTGGTTGAGGTGAAGCCCTTTTAAGTTATTCTGAAGAATGGAAAAGGCAGCAGTTAATGAGTTGTTTCTTCTCCGTAGTGCAGCGCACTGGTTTTTACCCGTGCCCCTAGTATCTATTATAACACCCAGATATCTATATTCAGTGACCGATTCTAATACAGTACCTTCCATACTCAATGTTGGTCTTACAGCCAACCCTCTAGTCACCAGCATTGTTTTTGTCTTTTTTAAATTAATCTTTAGGCCATGAGTGGAGGCGTACTGTGCACTTTCATTAATTAATCTCTGCAGACCCACCTTGGTATAGCTTATTAAAACAATATCGTCGGCATAAAGTAAATGTGAAACATTAAAACCTGCAAAAGTCGGAGAGTGAGAACTAATTTCACTAAGCCTTGATGAAATCCCAGCTAAATACAAGTTAAATAAGGTTGGGGCCAAAACACACCCCTGCTTCAGCCCGTCCCTTATCACCATTTTTTTACAACACTGTGCCTTGGCCCAACCTGACTCTCGTCCAAACATTAGTATATAGCAATTGTATCGCTCTCAACAAACTCGGTGAGATTCCCATTTTCGTTAATTTGTTCCAAAGAATATCTCTGTCCACTGTGTCAAAAGCTGCCCTAAAATCAATAAAACATAAGTGAAGGTTCATCTTACAGCTTCTGGCCATTTCCATTATAAGAACTAGCATTTGAATATTAATAATCGTCCCCATGCCTTTAATAAACCTTGTTTCATTTTTTGGGAGTAAGTTACTGGCAGCAACCCAAGCCGTGAGTTCTGTTAGCAGACACTTAGCAAAAAACTTTGCTTCGCAATCCATTAAAGCTAGAAGTCTATAGTTAGCAGGATTCGAGACTTGACCAGCTTTGTAAATCGGAGTCAAAATTGAACCCCACCATTTATCTGGGGCTTCTTCCTTCCATAAAACATAATTGAACCAGTTTGACAAGTTCTTTTCCCAATACTGTGGATTTTCTTTATATAGTGCTTGATGGAAGCCATTTGGCCCTGGTGCACTACTCCTTCTGCTAGAATAATTTTTTGCCCTGTTGTCTGCTGGATCATTTGCTGGGCATTTTTCCTTTTGTTATCATTGACCCTTGTATTTTCTACTGAACTTACTTCTGTTGGCTTTATTATATTTCTGGTGTAACCTGTCATTGATCCCAAATGCTTGTCCCAGACTTCTTCCGATATATTTGTAATCAGTTGTTGTTGTTTCCCACCATTGGCTTGATTGACCAGTCTCTAAAATTCATGTGCATCTTTACGTTTTGCTGCATAGTGAATTTTACACCAGAACAGATCAAGCTCAGTTTTTGTTTATGTCCATAGTTTTTTTTTATAGAGTGACCTCAGTTTTGGTAATATCTTACTCCTGACATTAGAGGATGGTTGATTTCTTAGGACCCTCAGTGCATTGTTCAATTTCCTTTTTGCTATCTTAAGTTGAACAGATATTTTTTTGGGAAAAGATGTAGCCGATGTTACCATGCCTTTTGAATGCCAGTGGCGTCACTAGGTGGGTGCGGGGGGTGAGGACCGCACCAGGTGACACCCATCACATGGGGTGACACCAATCTGACTGGTTACGCTGTGTAAAACAGCTCAGCAGCCTCGCCTCTGCTCTGCTCTGCTCTGCTTTATAATCAGGAGGAACCCAGAGTCTCTCTGAGCAGCCAGTGAAATAAGGAAATAGTTTCATACGGGCACGATTTCATTACGAAGTCTCTCTAGCTCAAATTCACTTGCATTTTGGAACAAACGTGACCGATGTGACAGGGTTGGACTGGTAATAAATCAACATAAAAGGCTCCACGCGGACGCCCCGCTCCCACACATACAGATGCACTGCCCTCCCCCCGACACTCACACAGGATGGAGGAACACATAAAGGCGCCCCAGAGGTAACAGAAGCTGGGACAGTTGTCAAGTTGTCTTGTTTAAGAAGTGTTCCACGATGTATATCGCAACAACTATTGGTGTAACTGAGGGAAGAAGACAAATGCAATGATCATCAGCAATAATGAATAACAGCGGCGAGACAGACACGACAATCCAGTTTGCTGTTATTTAAAAAGGCACAATAGAAATAAATATAACACAAGCAGGGTTGGAATGGGGCAGAAAATAAGCCCAAGAATCAAAATAAAAGCGGCCTCTATTAGTGAGTTGGAAAGCTAATAAAGCGCCCCGTATTTGCAAATTGGGACAGTTTAGAACTGAAGACTGGCTCTGTAGGTGTTTTGCAAAGTATAGAACACTGCATGAATTTGTGTTCACTGTAGGCAATGTTTATTTAAATAATTAATAAATAACAAAACCCGGAGAAGCAGACCATAAAACAGGCCACACACTGACCTGTCAGAGCAGCCTCTGGGTCACTGCCTGATTGCCCTTTAGCAAAAGACACACAGATGATGGACGGAATGCAGAGCGAATCAAACATTCACCTCTAGTCAAGAGATCTGTGCTAAATCCATCATACTTTTGCTTACTGAGACTTCGGATTTCTTAGCTGTTTTAATTTTAGCACTGTATGCATTTGTTGGCTGGGGCTCTTAGACATTACGCTTCCTTCACTGTCCAGGACCAGGAGTTTGGACCGGCAGGTACTTCCTGGCTCTCACCACTCGACAACTAGCAGCAGAGTAGCTGGGGGGGGGGGGGGCAGTGGGGCCGGTCCACCCCAGGCCGCAGTGCAGCACTATTTTGGGGGCGGCGGCGGCACAGTGCACATATTACGTGCAATTAGTGCACTGTGCAAGCGCACCTGCTTACAACAAATACTGCAGTGCACACCATGCACCACCTACTAGCATAGTGCTGAAAGTGAGATGTGTGGCAGTGGCGTACTCAGTTTGTGGGTCCCAGGGACGTCAATCTTAAAGCGCTACCAATGATGGCCCTGGGCCAGCCCCCACGCTGTGCTCCTCTGATGCGCGCCACCACCACGCGCTTAGACTGAGTGGAGACAGTCTCGGCTGGGGAGTGTTGCTGAGCGATTTGCAGAACCCCTATGGTAGGGGCCCATCCACCACCACAGTGAAGTCTAAAGAAAAGGTAAGATGTCACTCTGTGTTGAGTAAGAGTTTTGGCACACTCTTTAAAACTTTTCTACAGCGATATGTATACCATGTGGATGGTAATTTATCGGACTTCAGTGCCTTTCATAGGATAGTACCGCCATTTCAGAATGGCAGGTTGCGTGACTGAAAACATGCCTATGTGATGCAGATTGATACTCTTGAACAGGACTCCTCATTTTTGTGGCAACTTATTTTGTATAAACATAATTTTTTTTCTCTTACCAAATATTAGTATTTCTCAGTATGGTGCACATACATGGGGCAATAAGATTCCTCCTCTCTTGCACACAACATCTGTCTAGAGTGTGTGGGAAGTTCTCTCTTTTGCACATGGTACCCCCGCCCCCCTCCCAGTTTCTGTCCTTGTGCGCTGTGGGGTTCATTGAAGTGCGGGAGGGGGGCAGCCTGGGCTCTTTTCAGGATGCTGGTAGCTTGAGCCCTCTGCGCCTCCCCACCCCTCTCTCTTTGCCTTCCGTGATGTGTGTGGTTTTTTCTGCACGCAAATACACTCAGACAGGGCACCCATTGACTTGCAGTTTTTGCAGCACGCCGCGCGATTAGACTATTAGCAGAGTGATTAAAAAAGAGACAGTTTTAGATGGATATTGGTTCCACAAACAGCGGTGGCCAAGTGTGTGTTCTGCCCGCAGGAAGGGCTGCGCTTTGAAACTCTGGACTTTTTTGCAATGGCTATTTACTGTTTTTTTTTGTTGCTTTTGTGGGGCACTATGGACCCTAGTGCAAGCAGGAGGAAATGTGACCACCACCTCCGTGTGCGAGAGCAAAAAATAGTGACAATTGACGTGAGATTGGGCACTTTACACCCCGGAGCCCCAGTGCCACTGCACCTGCTGTGCTAAGAACAGCTACGTACCTATTTGCTTTGTCAGTCTCGAGGTACTGTATTAGGAGCTTTCCCAACATTTTAACATGGCAGTTAGTTTCACCCAGAGTGTGCTGTGTTGTCAAGCCAGAGTGTGTCATCATATTGTCAAGTGTGTAGCTGCCGTGTTGTTCAGTGCAGTTTTTTTTCAGTCTAGTCTCACGCCCGCCTGTGCAGTGTGGTGCTGTTTTTCTTGACTAGTGCCACATAACATGGGGTGCAGTCTAGTGTTATGGTTTAGTGAGGGTTCTTGAGGCCTATTGTGGGTCCGTATTACTTAGTTTTGTACCACACTGTTTAGTCTGGGGCCATATTGACCCATGTTGCGCCATCGGGGTAGCCAGAGTGGTGCCATTTTGTCTAGTGTGGTGTCATGTTGCTAAGCTGGTGTCATATCATCCATTGCTGGGCCATTGCGTTTTGTGTGGTGACGTTTTGTCTATTGTGGGGTCCTTCTCTCTAGTGTGATGCTGTACTGTTCATTGTGATGCCATGTTAACCAAAGTTGTGCCATGTTGTTTAATATGGTGCCATCACGTTTCCCACTGTGGCTTCAGACTAAAGCAGTAGAGTGCAGAGCGGAGCGCGGAGCATCGAAGGAGCAAGGAGCAAGGAGTGAGAGGAGGGCGAGAGGAAAGCGTCCCTACCGTCTCTACCAGCTACACCGGCCAGGTTTCTGCTTTTGTTGAATCCCGTTGAACCCCCCCCGCGTAGTGAGGTGTTGAAACATGGGGGGAGAGTGACAGGGGACAGAGGACGCCAGAATCAGAGCCGGAGCTCCCGGGTGCTCGCAGCTCGCAGCTGCACCGGGTGAAAAGCGGGAGCCGCCCGGTAGCGGCGGGGGCCGCTGCAGAGCTCCTATTCTGCAAAAACTCACTCCAGGCGGCTGGGACAGCGGGAGTGAAAAAAAACTTGCAATTTTTATAGAGACAGTGACACACGAGTGGTTTGCCTGCTTGTCTGCAAGAGGTGCAACAACTACTGGAGAGCCAGCACCTGAGCAGGCAGCAGCAGCAACATTAGTTGATTGCTAAAAGCTAAAAAATTTCATTTTGCCATCAAATCCGCCGCAGCTATACCATCACGCTCAAAGCCATAAAAATCGTAAAGGCAAAGGGAAGGACAAAGGTGGCGGCTGCACTTGGGTCGAGCAGCACGGACTGTGAACTGTGAAGCAGCAAGCGGCTGAGAACTGTGAAGCAGCAAGCGGCAAAGTGGCAAAGCAAGCATCACAATGGTGAGTGAAACCAGCAAGGGTGCCTAGGGGGTGATCAAGTCGCTGATACAGCTGTCCCCTGCCCACCCGCCCGCCTGCCCCACAGCCAGCAGCTCACCTCACGGCCAAGCACTGTGCATTGGGGTGGCAAAACACCCCCACTCTCCCACTCTCCCACAGGGGCTTGAGACTTCAGCAGGAAAGGGGCTGTGTCAGCTCTGATCAGGGCTAGAGCATTGAGGAACAGGAGGCCGGCCTAGAACTGTAGAACAACCTAAAGTGGAGGTTGCGGCGAAGAGCCTGCGCGGCCCCTGACCCTGCCCTAGCCAGAACCTGTACCTACTGACCTTTGGATAATATCTTACTCCTAATATCTTACTCCTCGTTACCGCTCCTCACCCTCCCTGATGGCAGCCGCCCTTCCTGCGAGGGGTAGACGGGCTTGGGAGCACGCTGAGGAGCTGGCGTGGAGTCAGCGCAGGTCGCAGGGCAAGGCAAGGCGACATGAGATCAGGACGAGTTCGTGGATGCCCCACTAGCAAAGGAAGGACAAACAACCGGTCAAACAAACGAAAAAGATCTCCGAAGGTAGGCGAGGGGGCAAGGGAAGATCAAACAAGGAAATCCAGGCAACTAACTCAGAGTGAAGGCTCACCAATTGACATAGCAATTGACAAACTTGATCCTATCTGTGCGAGCAGTGAACAACTGGCAAATAGAGAGAAGAGCAGTAATACAACAAAATCCAACCTTGCAATGCTCCAACCAAAAATTTTTACAAAATTTCAGTTCCTAAAAGACAAGGGGGACACATTACCCTCCAACACCATCGAATCTTCATGCCTTCAGGAACCTAACAATCCCTCCCAGACTTGTCAGCTAGTGTCTGTGCACAATACAGGTACAGCAACCAACGACAAAAGTCAGAGAAGCCCTATCCCCACAGCCAGACAATCACTACAAGTGACATCAACCCCTCAGGGCGATAAAAACAACTTCACAATGGCTGCTATAACTAAAGGGTCAATGTCTGGTACGAAAATCGTTTTAGAACAAAGCCTTATTCAAGTGCACAGAGCAATTGACAACAATATAAGCCGGCCTTCACACATGTTACCCAATTGCCTTATAGACTCCGGCAAAACAGCTAGTAATAAACTATGTGAGTGGACAGCATTTGGCAAGGGCAGCGAAGCCGACAAACCTCCCCATCGCATTGCGAACTGCACGTCACAAATCCAAGCACCAAACGAAGATCCCATAATCCACAACGGGGCAAGTGAAAAAGACGCAAAGGAGTGTTGGGAAGAGAACGTCTCAACTCTTGGGAATCCAACTTTAACACAATCTGAACGTACAACTGATCACAACAGTATGATGAGGCCAGGGAAGGATACAGCAGACTCACCCAGGCCACCAACCTCGCCCCTAGATGTGATAGAAATATCCTCATACCTGGGCAAGGAAGAGTGGGAAGACCTCGTAGCAGCATACACCCAAAACAAAAGCAGCAGTGAAACAAGCATGAACACGTCCTTACCGATTATCATAAATGATGCCTCATTGGATCACCCAGTAATGGGCATGGGGTCTCCAGAGGTGGCCCAAAAAAGCCCATCGTCTGAGGATAATCAGGTCAATACCTCGAATCAAACAAATCAGGGAAACGCGTGGAGTAGTCTGCTCAAAACAACACAACTCCTGGTAGACGCCCTTAATTACCAATCTGACAAAATGGACATCCAACTATCGCTACTTGATACACTGGCGGTATTTGTGGTGGCCATTGATGGGAAGTTGGGCACGCTTACTACGCTTCTTCAGAATAAATCGCCACCGACGGACCAAGCACCTGGGTCTTATAATGAAGGATGCGGATGCGGCCCAATAATCGACAAGCTGGCGAGTTTACCAACAATAATGAGCGATCTGTGTACAGAACTCAGAAGAACACCCAAGTGCAGGCAAAGGAACTCCTGTACCAGCCCTGTTGTGGCAGGGACAAATCATTCATTGACCAAAGAAGCGCTGGGGAGCAAGGGACAAACCAACCCCACTCCAAGGGCCCTCACACCCAAAAAACCACCAGCTCCAGTGGTCAGTGATATAGGAAACATAGAACCTCAATTCCCCGATAATACGGAGGAAGAAACAACAAACTTAAACATGAACGCCAAACAAAGACGAGCAAAAAAACGCAAAGGCAGGAAACATAAAATTGATTTGCAACGTAATGGATTCCGACAACTTTTTGGGAACATACCGAACAGGGAACAAAGCATAGCACACCCTGAGGGCGCCACGTACCCACCAGAATCTGATGAAGCCATTAGCACACCTGAGCCCCCGACCATGGCAACAATCACCAAAGGGCTGGGGGGCAACAGCAAAACAAAAACAAATCTGGATCTACATAGCATCTGCACTCAAAAAGAACCCGGAAGAGGAATACAAAACTCATGTCTCCAATTGGATGAAACTAGCAATATTACCCCTGCCTTCTGTGCAAAACAAGCACAAACAAGCAGTATGCAGCCTAGCTCGGCCTGCCAGCAAATAAAAAATCAAGGACCTATTAAGGGAACTCAGTTCGGGATCAACCGAGGACTGGCTATTGCTGAGACAGGCAATCAGCTGCTAGAAAGTTTTCCAGCTATGACTTTGGAAGGTGCACGAACTACAAAAAGAGAAGCGGACTCAGCTATCATGGGGACATCGGGCCCCACGTGCAACATCTCTAGATCTTGTGAAACTCTCCATCTAGACGGGTCAGCAAATAGGAACCATCACATCTCTGGCCAAGAACTAAGAATAACTACAAGTAGCACAAATGACGTCAAAACCACTGCAGCACGACTAGTAGAGGTCAAGCGAAGGTCAGACGATCGATCATATGCTGAACCGGTCCCACCAATTGAACATATACTCAGCCGACGGTTAAGAGTTAATGTACCCACCGCCAGCCAATTGGGAACAACCTCAACACGACGAGTAGAAGTTATGGGACCTAGTCAACCAATAATAAAGAGTGTAATAGGAGGAGAACGAAAAAACTCAACAGGCGTTGTCTGGTTTAACCCGGACTATATATCGCAAGGAAGACACGATACTCTCAACAGAGGTAACATCTTAAGGCTGCTATCCCACATTCCATCCTTGACAGAATTAAAAAGCTCTGACCTGGAATCCATCGAATTTGTAGCCGATGAGGCTACAGGCAAAGAAAAAACAAAAACAACCTGGAGAACCCTGGCAATTTCACAAAAAATAATTGCGGAGGCTGACATCTTTGGAAGCTGGGGGATCACAATAGAACCTTATGTCAAACAAAGGTACCCTGACATTCTTGTCCCGGTGGAAATATCGGCAGCTCCAGCTACCATGAAAACTCAAAAAAACTCAGTCCTCATAGGAGCGGTAGGACCAGGGAGCAACAAAATTGATCTGCACATTAATAGCACCGGAGCCACTGCAGTTGAACACACACAAATGTTTGACTCAGAATGGATTGCCAGAACACTAAACAACAACGAATGACAAATTGGCCACAAGCCAAAGGAAGACGTATACGGCTCATTGAAAATATGCTCATGGAACATCAATGGCCTGGCTTCCAAAATAACCGACCCAGATTTTATGAATTACATCAGAAAATTTGATATAGTGGCACTCCAAGAGACATGGCTCGCAGACCCCCCCAACATCCATGGCTACTTACGTTTTTACGCAGCTGCAAGTAGGACGGCTAAATATGGGCATTCCAAAGGCGGCCTAGTGACCTATATACTGGTTACAAGCGTACTGACAGCAATTGAAGATGGACCATCCTCTACAGCCGCCCTGGCTGTAAAAATCCGCTTGCCACAACTCAAACAAGGCATTATTGAAACCAATTTCCTTCTAATAAATGCCTACATCAATCCAAGAAGGAAAGGGAAAGCAACTAAAGATCTCTGTAGCTTTATGGAGACACATATAAGGGAAAGACCTACCCCAAATGTTGTTCTTACCGGGGACTTTAACCTTAACCTCATGGGCGAGATGCAGGAAGATGAACAACTAATACAAAACGCAATTTGGGACATCCCAACACAAGCAACCTCACTGTTATCCAAAAAAAACAAACTAGGTAACAGGACACTAGAAGATCTGGAAAACTTTAACATTAGGGCCCTCAACGGAAGGACCTCTGGAGATAATCCCCCAGTCGCAACCTTTCACTCAATAAAAACAAGCAGTATTCTAGACTATACTTTTATATCATTACATCTTTTTCAGTTCTTAACATCATACCGGATTGGCTGTAGCGGGGAAAGTGATCACTGTCCCCAAGAAATTACCATCAAGATCATAAAGCCGAACTTTGTGCGATCAAAAGAGCCTATAGAGTCAACCCAAACCATCAACTTTAAAAAAATCAAATATTCATCAGCAATAGATGGAACGATGGTGGCAAGGGCAAAACAGCACTTCGAGGGTCGCTCTGGGGATAGTGAAATAACAAAATGGGAACATTTTACAAGTACCATGTCTATGTATGCTACAAGACCCAAGTTTCAGTCACAATTGGGGGTCGCAAGTAAGCATGGGCGGATTTTGCGGATCCACGATTCGCGGATTTAGCGGATCCACGGATCGTGGATCCGCAAAATCCGCCTATTTAGCGGATTCAGCGGATTTGCGGATTGGGGGCGGGGCTTCCTCGAGTGTGTGGGCGGGGCCAAACGGACGGGGCTTCCACGCGAGCGCACATGCCTCTTGTGTGTCTAAAAGGTCAGAGACCGATCAGAGCAGCATCGATGGGATATTTGGGAAGAAGGCACATCTGCCCAGCCTCCTCCCAACGCTCACGATTTTTTTTGGGCTGATGAATGAGTCACTACATTTGCGCTTCAACTAGTTCCAGCGACCAAGTGTGTGTTACTATGCAATCGCGCCGAAGTGCGCAGGGGTCCCTTTAGTGAAATGTCCATCATAGTGGGTAAATGGCGGGAAGACGGTGCACACCTCGAGTGTGTGGGCGGGGCCAAACGGACGGGGCGTCCATGCGAGCATGCCTCTTGTGTGTATAAAAGGGCAGAGACCGATCAGCAGATTAATTTTTGGGCTGATCAATGAGTCACTGAATTAAAGCTTCAACTAGGGCACATGCTTTATTGATATCTGCAAGTGTTTCCTGTTGAGGTTTATTTTTTTGTGCCAGGACCGTCGTGCCCGAATGAACCCTGCCCTTCATATTTACTCAAGAAGACACCACCGTTGAAATAATTTACGATGGCGCCGGCAAGCTGCCAGCGCCATCCTGCAATAGTTACTTAATTAGCTTCAACAGGAAGCTCCAACTGTTAAAATAAAGCAGGCGCTCGAGCCCCTGCTGTATCTTATCTATTAGAGCTTCCTGTCGAAGCTAATTAAGTAACCATTTGAGGATGGCGCTGGAAGCTTGCCGGCGCCATCGTAAATTATGCAGGCTTGAACTTTTGACCGCAAAATCCGCTCCGATCGCGGATTGCGGATTCTCGGTAAATCCGCGAGAGTTCGCGGATCGCGGATTTACCGAAAATCCGCAAAATCCGCGATCGGAGCGGATTTTGCGCTCATGCTTAGTCGCAAGTTTCTGCAAACTCTCTCGAAAAGACCAAGGGAAAATTAAAGACATAAAGACTCTAATCTATCGCACAATGAGAGAACTGCAACGGAAAACCATGGATAACGTAAAGCAAAACCATCTAAGAGAATTAAAATTAACACTAAAAAAAACTAAAATGGGAAGCAAACAAATCAGCTGAGGACAATTTATGGGCGAGACTTCACTCCGATATTAAACGGAACGATGGAGCAAGATTTTGGAAATCAATAAATGCATTCATAAGACCCGCACACCACGGGGTTTCTTCAAACATCTCAGAGGAAATCTGGGCAAGCTTTCTCAGCACCCATTTTAGTCAGACTGAAGGGAACAATCAACATTACGAGCCTGTCATTTACAAAAATTATACATCAATTATTGATACAAGGCCCGCAGATTGCTTCACTCCAAATGACATTGTGAACTTGCCGAACTTACAAAGCAGCATCCAGCGCCAAATCGAAAAAGGAAGAAAGGAGGGAGCGCCAGGGCCAAATGGCATACCTCCTATTCTCTATAAACAAGATGTGCCAGGCTGGGCAGCAGCCCTGGAACCCCTCTTTCTAGAAATACGACAATTCAACACTATTCCAAGGTCCTGGAGGGGCTCTATCATCTCCCCAATCCATAAGGCAGGGGATAAGGCTTCCCCACATAACTACCGACTGGTGGCTTTAATTGATAACGAGGCAAAATACTTTGCAGGTACCCTACTCGAAGAGCTGACAGCCTGGGCCACAGAGAGATCCTTAATCCCTGCCAATCAGACAGGCTTCGCTAAGTCAGTGGGTACGACGACGAACATCCTGAGCATGGGCATGCTCATAGACAAAGCAGAATTTAACAAAATGCCCATTCATTTCTGCTTCATCGACTACAAGGCTGCTTTCGATAACATAAATCGGAAGCTTTTATGGTCTAAATTGAACGACTGGGGGATCTCGAGACCCCTGTTGGACCTGCTCATCAACCTGCACACAGAGACCTGGGTACAGATAAAAATAGGGGACGGATCCGCCTTGTCAAGACCCATACAGACCAACAAGGGCCTAAAGCAAGGCTGCGTCCTGGCCCCCACGCTGTTTAACCTATTCCTAGGCGACCTTGTCCCAACACTAAATGACTGCAATTCTCACACCCCTAAATTAGGTGGGCTCCAGCTACCTTGTCTACTATATGCAGACGATATCGTCTTAATAAGCCACACGAAGGTAGGACTTCAACATCTTTTAGATGCAACACAAAGGTACTCAAGTAAGAACGATCTTACAATAAATCTGGGGAAAACCCAAACAATGACCATTAGCAGGAAAAAAAGGAAACCAACATCATGGTATTGGAACACGACAAGAATCGAAGAAACCACAACATACAAATATCTAGGAGTGAAGATCGACAACGGCGGGCGGTTCCCGGTTCAGAGAACAAGCATACGAGGGAAAGGTCTATGTCTAGCGATTTCGCTGAAGGCTCTAAATCACAAACTCTCCGGCCCATCCCTTTTACCCCTGACGCAAGTAATTCGTGCTAAACTTCTTCCAACAATTACTTACGGGAGTGAGGCACTCAGAGGAAGGGATGCAAAGATCCTTGACAATACTATAACAGCAGCTTACAGAATTATTTTCAGTCTACCCAAGCAAACCTCACCCGCTCAAATCAGGCTCGAATTCGGCATCGACCAACAGCTCCTGGCAAGGCAGGGAGCCTACGTGATAGCCTGGGATAAAGTGAGGAAATCAAAACAAGGAACCCTGAATGAACACCTGTGGAAGGAGTTAGAACAGCATCCTTCCTCAGCAGCAGCTAAGTACCTCGCGGGTAGCCTGACGAGTACAGGTCTAGAACAGCTCTGGAACACTCCAACAAGTCATACAAATTTAAAAAAACTGGTAAAAAAAATCAATCAAATTACAATCATGGTTGCAAGACAAGGAAACCCTCTCGAAGAGAACACATGGCTGGTTGACTCTGAATTCGTACACAACTAAAGCACAACAGCGCTATCTGGCCGAGGGTTACTCCAAAAGTGTCAAGATGTGCTTTCTAAGGCACAGGTTGGGCCTGCTACCTTGTACTCAAAATCTCCCACGCTGGCTCAAAATCAAAGCTGACCCCCTCTGTCGGCTATGCGGCTTGGCACAAGAGGACATGCTACACTTAATATGCTCTTGTGGAAAACTACAGGAAGAACGGAAACGCTGGCTAAAACACCACTTCAATCGGCAAGGGATCCGCACTAGAAGGGTGGCGGTCCTTGCATGTTTTCATCCTAAGGACCCTGGCTTGAACTGCAGCTTTGTAAAATTTCTGAAGGCAGTTGAAAAAAAGATGCCAAAAAACCCAACCGATAACTGCCCGATTCAGCCGACCTGACATCACTTCGCTGATTGTTTCACCGATTCACGTGCTTACGAGGACACTGAGCAATAACTAACAAATATTGAGTCCAAATACAAGCACATCGGTCATAAGGAAATGTGAACATTTTAAATTTTAAACTCGGAGTCTTTTAAAACTGTAGTTTTATCCTTACTGTTCTTAATTCATTTTTATATTGCAATGGTTTTAAGTAACTATGCTGAATAAAGATTACTTACTTACTTACTTACTTACACTGTGGCTTCATACTTTCTAGTGTGATGTCCATGTTGTGTTGTGCGTTGTGGCTTCATGTTTTAAGTTGCCCAAAGCAATGCTATAATGTGGATCTCTGGTGTTGACCTTGGTGGCATGCTGCCATGTTGTGTTGTCTTGTGTGGTATCATGTTGTCTAGTGTGATGGCATTGTATTAGGTCATGTTGTTCAGCACAGTACCATGTTGTATGTTGTCCTGTGTTGTGCTGTTGTGTAGTCCTCTGTGGAGCTGCCATGCTGTGCGCACCCTAGTACCATACTGCACAGTGTTACGCCATGTTTTCTAATATTCCATTCTGTTGATTAATGTGATGTCTTGTTGTCTTTTGTGGTGCCATGTTGTCCAGTGCAGTGCCACCATGCAGTCCAGTGTGGTGAGACCGCAGTGCCATGCTCTGGTGTCATGTTGTTCAGTGCAGTGCCACCATGCAGTCCAGTGTGGTGAGACCGCAGTGCCATGCTCTGGTGTCGTGTTGTGCAGTGCCACCATGCAGTCCGGAGTGGTGTGACCACAGTGCCATACTCTGGTGTTGTGTTGTGTAGTGCCACCATGCAGTGTTGTGAGACCGAAGTGCCATGCTCTGGTATGTTGTTCAGTGCAGTGCCACCATGTAGTCTGGTGTGGTGTGACCACACTGCCATGCTTGGTGTTGTGTTGTTCAGTGCAGTTCCACTGGAGGAGGTCCATGCAGTAATTCGTGAGGGGGTGACACCATGAGTTACCCGCACCGGGTGACACCAACCCTAGTGACGCCACTGTTGAATGCACAGCAGTTTTCTCCACTAGATTAGGTATGAACTGATCCCAGAGGCTCAAAGGATTTTGATCTATTCAATTTAACTCTTCTTCCCACTGGTCTCTTGCTTGTTGTTCGATTTTTTGTATATTATTTACAGTCCAGTTTATCCTTCTATAGGTTAGACCCATAGGTTCCCCTAACTCAGGGGTGTTTTGTTCATGTCGGGTAATATGAAGATTGAGGCTGATCATTTGTGGTTGGTGATCACTTTCCAGTCTATTTTCCAGATTATAGCATATTATTGATTGGTAAAATGGGAGAGACACTAAAGTGCAATCAATAACAGCTTTGGATCATGCCATAAAACGTCACTCAAAATGTGCCCTAATTTTTCTTTCTGCAGGACTAATCATACTTTCTACGGCGAAATAAACCCCCTCATTGTGTTCCTTTTTAAATTAAATGTTTTAAGAGTTACCACTTTATTCCAATCAAGGTGGCTTCAGGTGTGCAATACGTTTGTCAAAAGTAGTATTGTTAGCGGTCTAGTTGTTCTTTAGAACACTCTGGGAAGCTGCAGTAGAACACAAAGGAATCAACGGATAGTTTCTGCCTTTGTTGGATCTACATGTTTTACTGAGAATGTCAGACTTAATTCTCACATGACTGAGAAAGATAATGTGAATTTACAGAAAATTTGCTCTCAGGTTAGCCTATAGATCACCTTCTAAACCTCTGTGGGTAAAGCATGAGAAAATAGTTTTCTCTAAAACATGATTCATGATATCCCAGCAGAAGGCTTTTTCACATGGTAAAATCACCTTAGAACACACCACAGTTTCTAAAATGAGTATGGTCCCATCAACAAATGATTTATAATGTAACTAAAGTTTTAAAACCTTCTATTAACTGCAATACTTTTTAATGAGGTGCTATCATGTATATTGGTCCCAAGATGGCTGCCAACACTTCTTGGATGAAGTGCTGATAGCCAATCAGATCTCATGATGAGATGTGTGGTTAGGGTCCGCCCAGATATATATATTTCTTTTTCCATTAACGTTTTAAAACTACTGAACGGATTTATTCCATTTAACAAAAAGGGCTCTTTCTGAACCAAGGGTTACCTTTTGCCAAATTTGGTGTAATTCCGTTCAGCAGTTCGGGCTGTAGCCGTGTCTAAAGTTTCCTATAGAAAATTGCATGAAGAAAACACGTTTTGATTTTAATTTTAAGATAGTAGCGGGCCGAAGCGGGCCATAAGTTTTGAAAATTTCACGAAGATTTGTCGATCGGCGCCAAAGTTATTGGGAATAGAATGTTGCGATTTTCCTATGGTAACTAGGTCCTAACTATAACTACCTACCGGTGACCGCCAGTAGGTATTATGTATCTTTATATATATAGAGAATAGCAGAAAAAGGGTTGAGGCAAAGGAACTGCACCTATTAGTATGAGTGGCTAACTAGTGTAGCGATGGTGCTTAAGAAACCAGGGAGCACAACCCTATCTGCTCCCTATTGAGCAAACACCCAAAAAACTATGTAAAATAATTTTTGGGAATCAGCACCCATCAAAGAAAATTATCATATAAGTCTTTTGAAATCAAATCAATCCAAAGAAATAATGATGTAATGAACAGTTCCGGACTCCACTGATGATTGGAATATATTCTTCATTACTTCATCCAAACAATAAAATCCAGAAACACAAGTGACTTTCTCTTAGCCAACGCATTTCGTCTCATGAATGAGACTTCTTCATGGCTCAAAAAGGTCAATGTATAAGTCAATTTTGGGAAAGTATTCACGAAAAGGAGCATCAAATTATATTTTCAATTCTGTTATAGTCCACTGAGACTGTTTAAAAGTTATACGGCATGGTGGCCAGCAACAAAGAGCAGCGCCCGTTACCACTCGACCGCTGACGCTGCTCTTTGTTGCTTTGTCAGTAGACGAAACGCGTTGTTATAGTTAGTTGAGCTAACTATAACTCGCGCACCCACAATGCACAGGTGATGACGTCACATATTACATCACTCATGACATGGTCAGTGACACACACATGACATCACTCATGACATCACTGATGACATCACTTATGACATCATCCAGTGAATGTGTGTTTCTGTAAATATTAAATAATGTTCAAATCTATCTATGCCAAGGTCTATTCAAGAATGAGTTGATGTACAAGTGCCTGAATGGATTATTAAGTAGTTGTATGACTGACTGTGTAAGTCACTGATTGAACGTATGTTACTGAATGTATGGGTTAGTGACTAAACTGTCTGAATGTCTATATTAGTGTCGTATCAGGCCTCAGCCAGACCCGCTAGTGCAAGGTGTTCGCCCTTCTCTGCACGAAGTCCTCAGACCAAATAGAAAGAAGTTGGCACAGAAACTGGAAATAGAAAACGTAACATGTATTACACCTCATGAGGTGGTGCTACGGTTCAAACAGTACTCTTCGGATCGCTGTTAAATTACAACAGACGACCCTTTTAGCATTAGCTGAAGACATATGCTCTTTTGGGATAATCTAAACATTCATCCTGTATATCTATACGCATCATCTCAGCTACTTCTTTATCTAATGTATGTTGTGCTTTTATATCCACAGTATTCTTCATGGATGGTATACAAGCATTTATGCACATAGAACATAGCATTGGGCCACAATGGATACACATACAATAGGTGAAAATTACTGCAATTGCAAGACAGAGAACAGTCAGTAATTTCGAACCCCATGCAGAAACTAGAGCCCAAAACCATCCAGCAAAAGTCCAGGTGCCATTTTAGTATGAATATCTGCAGCTATCTTATGCAGTTTAAGAATTGCATCATACACTGAGGGCGAATTATCTGGAATGAAAACACAACAACTACTACCGATAATTTTACATGCACCTCCTCTATCGGCTAACATAACATCTAACACCATCATATTCTGGAGAGCTACAACTCTGGCAACTTGCAACTCTTCAGTAATATTCCCAAGCGCTATAGCAGTTTCATTAGTGACAGCTTCCACAACTCTAGTCAATCGTTGCACTTTTCTGCTATTTAATGCAGCGCCCACAAAGGGAAACAGACCCAAATTAAAATCAACATAATGCCTTTAGAGTAGTGTTTGTTTGATCCACATCATCAGTACTTATTGTCCTTCTATAACGATTCATTAAAATGTTCCTAAACAGTTTAAAATCTCGATGGTATGATGCAGGTGCTAACAAAACAGGAGGCAACAGAAAAGAAACATAACATGCACCTGACCACCCTACTGATAGTTTATGATATGCATGACTTCCGCATACTAGATATGTGTTATGTGAAGCCAAAAACGAACTATCGTTTATTCCATCTATATTTAATACAGTAACACAATCACTAATTCCAACTGGAATATGTCCAGTACTTTGTACACATAAGTCTGCTTTAGTCCTTGTACCAGTAATTACAGATTGGTTGCTTGTGGTGAGGTCTCTCGTGTGGGTGAAAACATATGGCGTAGAAGCATTGTCCGGTCGGTATTTCTCCCATTCCCATATAGTTCCATTTGCTTGAGGATACCCATGTTTGTCCTGATAACACTCCTTATTCAACCGGAAAAGAAGTCCACCTACTGTAGGTTTTCTAGTTGAAAACAAAAGAGTGTACCAAGCTCGACAAGAACCATTATGCGAGAAAGGAAGTGGAATAAAAGGTGTTCCTCCTTTCTTTTGATGCGCTGGAAGCATACCACATATCCAACAATTAGTGGTGTTCGTTGCAATATGTGTATGGTGGAGCATCTGAACAAACGTATTATTAAGATAAGATTTTCGATGCTTCTGCTCATGATATGGAAGAGTGAAATTCTGGTGTTCTTCTGGGACTGGAGTAGTAACCACAAAAAACTCATGAGCAGGAGCCATCATTTCAACGGACCAGGTAATTACTGGTATAATTGTCAGAACAGCAAAAACACCTATAACTCCCAAAATCTTCTTCTTATTAGTCATCATAGCAACAAAATCAACCTTCTCTAAAAACAAAACAAAACAAAAATAGTCGTAGGAGCTCTTCTCCCGTGGGTAGACGTTGTTTTCTTCACCGCAGATCAAGACAGGTGTCACTACACTACGCAGGGCTGATCCCCCTCCCTTGTCATATCGGCATTCCGTTTCCACTACCCAGGGCGGTTGCTCAACCTGTCTCTCTCAAAAACTGTAGATTCTTTCCTCGGTCTCAAGTTGTATCGCGCTGCTCCAGGAATCGTCTGGTCCTGGAAGAACTCCGCAGATTCGTCAGGTGATACAGCAGGGCCTTTCTCCGTAGTCAAGATCCCTCGATGATCAGTCAGCACAGCAGGTTCCACCAAGGTCGACGATACTTTCCGACAATGGGTACTATGCACCCAGTTCTTCTTGTTGGTGACTCGAACCGCTGTTCTCGTAGCAAGGAGCACCTGTGCTGGTCCACGCCATCTCTGCTCCAAGCTGCTTGACCTCGCGAACGCTTTGATCATTACCAGATCACCAGGACGGAGTTCATGGCCTTCACCTGTAGATCTGTCAGGAAGTGCTTCTTGAACCTGTTGATGAATAGAAACCAAACTGTTGGTTAACTGTGCCAAATAGTAATTCATCAAGACACAAGGTACATCATACACAGAACTCGGTTTTGGAACGCCCCAAATATTCATGGGTCGTCCAAATACCACTTTGTATGGAGGGAAACCCGTTCTAGAATGTGGTACTGATCTGATAGACAACAATGCCAGTGGTAACGCATCTGGCCAAGTCAAATGTGTAGAAGCTTGAAGTTTTTGCAATTTTCAGCTTCAGAGTTGCATTATACCTTTCCACCAATCCTGCTGATTGTGGATGGAACACTGCATGGAACTTCTGTTTAATTCCTAATCCCTTCAAGACAAATTTGATAAGTTCCCCAACAAAATGAGGTCCGTTATCATTCCATAGGAGTCTGCAAACACCAAACCTCGGGAAGAATTCCTTCAATAACACCTTAACAGTAGTAATAGCAGTATTGTCCTTTGTGGGGTACACCTCAATCCACTTACTGAAGGCACAAACCACCACTAGAACATACTTTAAATTATTACAATGCTCAAGTTGGATGTAATCCATTTGCAAGACTTCAAAAGGTGCAGTTGGTGTAGCAAAACCTTGAGATGGAAATCGCGTTCCTTTTCCAGGATGATATTGTAAACAGATCAAGCAAGACTGTACTACTCTCTTAGCTGTGCTAGCAATTTCTGGATGCTCCCAAACTTGCGTAAGCATTTTCGTTATTGCTGAAGCTCCAACATGTGCTAGCCCATGTGCCATCTGAACTATAGGTTGTACGAAGGCTATAGGCAGCTTCCATTTATCTATCTGCCTGTTCCGCCAACAACCATCATCATCTAACTCTCCTTCTTCAGACCATTGTTCACGTTCTTTGTCAGAGGCTGTCCTCTGTATCTCTCGTACTTCTTGCCTAGCATCATGCCATCTCTCAGCTTGTGACTTCACTACATACATGGGAGTAGTACTTCTTTGTGTCGCACTTTCACGTGCCATGTGATCTGCAAAGGCATTACCTTGTGCAATCTTATCTGTCACTTTCTTGTGCGCACTACACTTCACTATGGCTACTTTCTTTGGGCATGTTAATGCAATCAAAAGATTATGCACTAATTCTCAGTGCATTATTTGCATTCCGTGAGATGTAAGAAAGCCTCTTTCCTTCCAGAGTAGGCCAAAATCATGCGCTACTCCAAAGCATAGCGGCTATCTGTGTAAATGGCTGAGGTCGTACCATCTGGTAATTTTAAACAAGACCCGTCAACCCACAATTCACCATCCACATCTGGAAGGGCCGTATCTTGCAAATCAATGCAACCCTTTGTCTGTTCCTCAGTCAGAAATATACAATCATGCGTTTCTTGTGGCTGAGGCTGAGTCACCGGATATGGCAGCAAAGTAGCTGGGTTCAAAGTTGCGCATCTCTTCAATGTAATGTGAGGAGCTAGCAATGTCAGTTCATACCCTGTCAGACGAGCGCTAGTTAAGTGCTGCGTCTTTGTTTGATTCAAAAGAGCACCAACCACATTGGGTACCAACACTAACAGCTAATGTGACAAAACTATACACTCACTCTGTCGTATTGACACAGCTGTTGCCGCAACTGAGCGAAAACACCCAGGTAATTCTCTAGCAACAGGGTCAAGAACTGCTGAAAAATAGGCACAAGGACGTTGCTTATCGCCGTGAAACTGAACTAAAACTGACAATGCACATCCATCTTTCTCATGCACGTAAAGTGTAAAAAGCTTCGTGTAATCTGGTGTACCTAACACTGGTGCTGAACAAAGAGCTTGTCGTAACTGTCGAAAAGCATTTTCACATTCATCTATCCATGGAAGGGGTATGGGAGTGTCTTTCGTCAAAAGTGCTAACAAAGGATTAACAATATGTGAAAACCCTAAAATCCATTGCCTGCAAAAGAGAGTAAGACCAAGGAATGCACGTACTCCTTTCTGTGTAGTAGGTACTGGTGTGTCTAAAATTGCTTGTATACGATCTGATGTCAATGCTCGTCCCTCCTTAGACAAAAGGTGACCTAAGTAGATTACCTTTGGTCTACAATAATGCAGCTTCTTTCTCGACACTTTATGATGATGTGAAGCAAGAAATAAAAGCAAAGACAGGGTACACTTTTCACATTGTTCTGGGGTGTCGGCTGCCAGCAAGATGTCATCAACATATTGTATGAGAGCCACACCTTCGGGCAACACAAAAGAATCAAGTTCTCTTTTTAATGCTTGACTGTAAATACTCGGACTCTCAGTATAGCCTTGAGGAACTCTACAAAATCTATACAATCGATTATTCAAAGTGAAACCGAACAAGTATCGGCTGTCAGGATGAATAGGGATCAAAAAGAAAGCATTATTCAAGTCTATAACCGAAAAAGTAGTAGCTGTCGGGGGGACTAAAGTAAGAAGTGTTGTGATGTCAGAAACCACAGGGTACTGTGGTACAACAATCTTATTTACCTCCCTCAAGTCTATGATAAATCTATAAACTCGAGTGTCAGTGTCTCTTTTCAGAATTGGAAGAATCGGGCTGTTGCAAACATTAAATGGGACTTCCTCAACAACCCCAACTTGGATGAGATCATGCACAATTCGTATGAGTGCTTCTTCACCCTCCTGTGAAATCCTATATTGAGGCAAGCGAGGTAACACAGCTCCCTCATTGACACTAATCTGTACTGGTGGGATAACCATTTGACCCACATCAGTGTCTGAGGTAGCCCACAAAGTTTTAGGAAGCGAAGCTAATGCAATATCTTATTTAACAAGACAAACTCAGTCAGGCTCAGAATAATTATCATTCAAAATGACACGCACTCCTTCAGGGGAACATCGTATTGTGGCTCTGAAGTACTTCAGCATATCAAGACCCACAATATTATCTGGTGGGTTTGGAGAAAGCAAAAACGGACATGGAGCACTACATTTATCGACATGAAATGCAAGTGGTTGTGACAATGGGCTAAGGGAAGGTGTTGCATCGAAACCTATCGAAGTAATAGTTATGCCAGACAGGGGAGCCCTCAGAACAAATTGTTTAGACAAAGCGCTACGAGTAGCTCCTGTATCAACCAGAAACCGATCAGTAGAACCCAAAACATGTGCTGTAACATAGGGACCCATCTGATCTACTGGAACTTCAACTGATTCCTTACCCCATCCTAGGCAATCCTATGCATGAACAGAATCGTAAAGGTCAGGCAGAACATAATCAGACATTTGATATTGATTTTGTCTATCAAAAGCATTTGGTCCATCCTGTGCTCGTACATTAGTATCAAATCGAGCACGATCATTTGTATTTCCCCTAGGCCCTGAAAACCCTGAACGTTTTCTCATTTATCTCCGCCCTCTTGAATTTTGTTGGGCATGCAACACTGGGCAATCAGCCATCCAATGACCAGATTTCTTACAATACGCCATTGATTAATAGACAAATTCGTACGAGTATAGGGGGGATTAAAAGATCCACGTCCACCTCTATCATAACCTCTATCGTAGCCTCTATCATAACCTCTAGAGGGCGGACCATAGACTTGAGCTAACATAACTTTTGTTTTCAAATCTTTGGATTTCTTCTCTTCATTACCTTTTACTTTTAATTCTTAACACTAATAATATTGAGCCATCGTCAAAACAGATGCTGGAGAAGATGTAGTCCAAGAACTTTCACTGGCTTTTAAGCGGCTAGCTATCGCTGGCAACAGATTCGTAACATATTTATCGACAAGCAAATGTCTGCCTGTATCATCCGTCAAAGACTGACCGCTAAAATCGTGAAAAGACCATTAGAGACCTACACTGGTTACCCATCAGAAACAGGATAAAGTTCAAAACCCTGTGTATTGTGACAAGGCGTTGCACAATTTGGGACCAGTCTTTCTTACTCAAAATCTGATTCCTTACTGTCCCCACAGAACACTACGCTCTTCCACCTCAAAAGACCTTACGATTCCCCGTACTAAATCGGTTTCCTGGGGTGACAGAAGATTCTTGGTGTCAGCCCCTAAATTATGGAACACACTGCCACTTTCGATAAAAACAAGCCCCTCTCTCTGGTCTTTTCGCAAACAACTCAAGACCTGGCTTTTTAAGCATTAACCCCAGTTTCTCCCTCTCCGGTTAAATACTGCAGATATCTTAGCGCCGAGACGCCCATGGGCCTTTGTTTGCGCTTTAGAAATGTTATTAATAAATAAATAAATAAATAAAAGCTTCCTCAAAACGTGTAAAGAAATCAGAAACATATTTGTCTACCTTTTGTTTACACGATGCTAAAACAGTCCAATCTATCTTTTTAGGGGGAATAACTGTTTTAAGCTTAGTTAATATTGCTGCGGGGAGATCTAATATTAACTGGCGTGGCTTTTGGGCAGGCTCCCTATCCACATCCATTCGTTCTAAATCCTTCCATTCAGCACCAAAAGTAACACGGTCATCGATTTTACGAACAGTCCGCCACATATCTGACGGCAAGATTAAACCGAAAAATAAATCTATATCACATAGGGTCATGGTACAGGAATTTATAGCGCCTTCAACTTCCTTATAGAAAGCGGCTGGATTTTTACGCGGATCGGGTAATGCTTCTTTTAGCGCCATTACATCTGCTCTATTCCAAGGAGTGTACACCCAATTATGAACAAAATATCCTTTAGCATTAATAGAATTTTTATCATCATCATCACCCGTTCCTTTAGGAGGAACATACAAGGGCGCGGCTTCCCGCATAGGGCTCATATCCACTGGTATTTTCTTATCTGTTCCGAAGATAGGAGACTGCGACACTGCGGACGGATTAGACTGCGCAGCTTCGTCTTCCAACTTTTTCTTCTCCTTCAAGTGAACTGCTTCAGTTCGTAATTTAACCAACCGTCTAATCGTGTCATCCACCTGAGAGAGAACAAAAAGACCATCATGCATCTTTTTATGATCTTCTGCTATATCATTAGGTTCTATTACTAGAGAATATTTTTGAAAGAGTTCTACAACTTCCGTAGCAAATGTCTCAATAAAACATAACTGCTCCTTTTCCATGAATGAGACTTCTTCATGGCTCAAAAAGGTCAATGTATAAGTCAATTTTGGGAAAGTATTCACGAAAAGGAGCATCAAATTATATTTTCAATTCTGTTATAGTCCACTGAGACTGTTTAAAAGTTATACGGCATGGTGGCCAGCAACAAAGAGCAGCGCCCGTTACCACTCGACCGCTGACGCTGCTCTTTGTTGCTTTGTCAGTAGACGAAACGCGTTGTTATAGTTAGTTGAGCTAACTATAACTCGCGCACCCACAATGCACAGGTGATGATGTCACATATTACATCACTCATGACATGGTCAGTGACACACACATGACATCACTCATGACATCACTGATGACATCACTTATGACATCATCCAGTGAATGTGTGTTTCTGTAAATATTAAATAATGTTCATATCTATCTATGCCAAGGTCTATTCAAGAATGAGTTGATGTACAAGTGCCTGAATGGATTATTAAGTAGTTGTATGACTGACTGTGTAAGTCACTGATTGAACGTATGTTACTGAATGCATGGGTTAGTGACTAAACTGTCTGAATGTCTATATTAGTGTCGTATCAGGCCTCAGCCAGACCCGCTAGTGCAAGGTGTTCGCCCTTCTCTGCACGAAGTCCTCAGACCAAATAGAAAGAAGTTGGCACAGAAACTGGAAATAGAAAACGTAACATGTATTACACCTCATGAGGTGGTGCTACGGTTGGGTCAAACAGTACTCTTCGGATCGCTGTTAAATTACAACAGACGACCCTTTTAGCATTAGCTGAAGACATATGCTCTTTTGGGATAATCTAAACATTCATCCTGTATATCTATACGCATCATCTCAGCTACTTCTTTATCTAATGTATGTTGTGCTTTTATATCCACAGTATTCTTCATGGATGGTATACAAGCATTTATGCACATAGAACATAGCATTGGGCCACAATGGATACACATACAATAGGTGAAAATTACTGCAATTGCAAGACAGAGAACAGTCAGTAATTTCGAACCCCATGCAGAAACTAGAGCCCAAAACCATCCAGCAAAAGTCCAGGTGCCATTTTAGTATGAATATCTGCAGCTATCTTATGCAGTTTAAGAATTGCATCATACACTGAGGGCGAATTATCTGGAATGAAAACACAACAACTACTACCGATAATTTTACATGCACCTCCTCTATCGGCTAACATAACATCTAACACCATCATATTCTGGAGAGCTACAACTCTGGCAACTTGCAACTCTTCAGTAATATTCCCAAGCGCTATAGCAGTTTCATTAGTGACAGCTTCCACAACTCTAGTCAATCGTTGCACTTTTCTGCTATTTAATGCAGCGCCCACAAAGGGAAACAGACCCAAATTAAAATCAACATAATGCCTTTAGAGTAGTGTTTGTTTGATCCACATCATCAGTACTTATTGTCCTTCTATAACGATTCATTAAAATGTTCCTAAACAGTTTAAAATCTCGATGGTATGATGCAGGTGCTAACAAAACAGGAGGCAACAGAAAAGAAACATAACATGCACCTGACCACCCTACTGGTAGTTTATGATATGCATGACTTCCGCATACTAGATATGTGTTATGTGAAGCCAAAAACGAACTATCGTTTATTCCATCTATATTTAATACAGTAACACAATCACTAATTCCAACTGGAATTTGTCCAGTACTTTGTACACATAAGTCTGCTTTAGTCCTTGTACCAGTAATTACAGATTGGTTGCTTGTGGTGAGGTCTCTTGTGTGGGTGAAAACATATGACGTAGAAGCATTGTCCGGTCGGTATTTCTCCCATTCCCATATAGTTCCATTTGCTTGAGGATACCCATGTTTGTCCTGATAACACTCCTTATTCAACCGGAAAAGAAGTCCACCTACTGTAGGTTTTCTAGTTGAAAACAAAAGAGTGTACCAAGCTCGACAAGAACCATTATGCGAGAAAGGAAGTGGAATAAAAGGTGTTCCTCCTTTCTTTTGATGCGCTGGAAGCATACCACATATCCAACAATTAGTGGTGTTCGTTGCAATATGTGTATGGTGGAGCATCTGAACAAACGTATTATTAAGATAAGATTTTCGATGCTTCTGCTCATGATATGGAAGAGTGAAATTCTGGTGTTCTTCTGGGACTGGAGTAGTAACCACAAAAAAACTCATGAGCAGGAGCCATCATTTCAACGGACCAGGTAATTACTGGTATAATTGTCAGAACAGCAAAAACACCTATAACTCCCAAAATCTTCTTCTTATTAGTCATCATAGCAACAAAATCAACCTTCTCTAAAAACAAAACAAAACAAAAATAGTCGTAGGAGCTCTTCTCCCGTGGGTAGACGTTGTTTTCTTCACCGCAGATCAAGACAGGTGTCACTACACTACGCAGGGCTGATCCCCCTCCCTTGTCATATCGGCATTCCGTTTCCACTACCCAGGGCGGTTGCTCAACCTGTCTCTCTCAAAAACTGTAGATTCTTTCCTCGGTCTCAAGTTGTATCGCGCTGCTCCAGGAATCGTCTGGTCCGGGAAGAACTCCGCAGATTCGTCAGGTGCTACAGCAGGGCCTTTTGTCCGTAGTCAAGATCCCTCGATGATCAGTCAGCACAGCAGGTTCCACCAAGGTCGACGATACTTTCCGACAATGGGTACTATGCACCCAGTTCTTCTTGTTGGTGACTCGAACCGCTGTTCTCGTAGCAAGGAGCACCTGTGCTGGTCCACGCCATCTCGGCTCCAAGCTGCTTGACCTCGCGAACGCTTTGATCATTACCAGATCACCAGGACGGAGTTCATGGCCTTCACCTGTAGATCTGTCAGGAAGTGCTTCTTGAACCTGTTGATGAATAGAAACCAAACTGTTGGTTAACTGTGCCAAATAGTAATTCATCAAGACACAAGGTACATCATACACAGAACTCGGTTTTGGAACGCCCCAAATATTCATGGGTCGTCCAAATACCACTTTGTATGGAGGGAAACCCGTTCTAGAATGTGGTACTGATCTGATAGACAACAATGCCAGTGGTAACGCATCTGGCCAAGTCAAATGTGTAGAAGCTTGAAGTTTTTGCAATTTTCAGCTTCAGAGTTGCATTATACCTTTCCACCAATCCTGCTGATTGTGGATGGAACACTGCATGGAACTTCTGTTTAATTCCTAATCCCTTCAAGACAAATTTGATAAGTTCCCCAACAAAATGAGGTCCGTTATCATTCCATAGGAGTCTGCAAACACCAAACCTCGGGAAGAATTCCTTCAATAACACCTTAACAGTAGTAATAGCAGTATTGTCCTTTGTGGGGTACACCTCAATCCACTTACTGAAGGCACAAACCACCACTAGAACATACTTTAAATTATTACAATGCTCAAGTTGGATGTAATCCATTTGCAAGACTTCAAAAGGTGCAGTTGGTGTAGCAAAACCTTGAGATGGAAATCGCGTTCCTTTTCCAGGATGATATTGTAAACAGATCAAGCAAGACTGTACTACTCTCTTAGCTGTGCTAGCAATTTCTGGATGCTCCCAAACTTGCGTAAGCATTTTCGTTATTGCTGAAGCTCCAACATGTGCTAGCCCATGTGCCATCTGAACTATAGGTTGTACGAAGGCTATAGGCAGCTTCCATTTATCTATCTGCCTGTTCCGCCAACAACCGTCATCATCTAACTCTCCTTCTTCAGACCATTGTTCACGTTCTTTGTCAGAGGCTGTCCTCTGTATCTCTCGTACTTCTTGCCTAGCATCATGCCATCTCTCAGCTTGTGACTTCACTACATACATGGGAGTAGTACTTCTTTGTGTCGCACTTTCACGTGCCATGTGATCTGCAAAGGCATTACCTTGTGCAATCTTATCTGTCACTTTCTTGTGCGCACTACACTTCACTATGGCTACTTTCTTTGGGCATGTTAATGCAATCAAAAGATTATGCACTAATTCTCAGTGCATTATTTGCATTCCGTGAGATGTAAGAAAGCCTCTTTCCTTCCAGAGTAGGCCAAAATCATGCGCTACTCCAAAAGCATAGCGGCTATCTGTGTAAATGTTCACACACAAATCAGTACTAAGCTCACATGCTCGTGTGAAAGCTATCAATTCAGCTGCTTGAGCAGATTTCTGTGGTATGCGAGCTGTCTCCACTATTGTTTCAAGCGTGGTGATTGCATATGCGGCTGAGGTCGTACCATCTGGTAATTTTAAACAAGACCCGTCAACCCACAATTCACCATCCACATCTGGAAGGGCCGTATCTTGCAAATCAATGCAACCCTTTGTCTGTTCCTCAGTCAGAAATATACAATCATGCGTTTCTTGTGGCTGAGGCTGAGTCACCGGATATGGCAGCAAAGTAGCTGGGTTCAAAGTTGCACATCTCTTCAATGTAATGTGAGGAGCTAGCAATGTCAGTTGATACCCTGTCAGACGAGCGCTAGTTAAGTGCTGCGTCTTTGTTTGATTCAAAAGAGCACCAACCACATTGGGTACCAACACTAACAGCTAATGTGACAAAACTATACACTCACTCTGTCGTATTGACACAGCTGTTGCCGCAACTGAGCGAAAACACCCAGGTAATTCTCTAGCAACAGGGTCAAGAACTGCTGAAAAATAGGGAAAAGGACGTTGCTTATCGCCGTGAAACTGAACTAAAACTGACAATGCACATCCATCTTTCTCATGCACGTAAAGTGTAAAAAGCTTCGTGTAATCTGGTGTACCTAACACTGGTGCTGAACAAAGAGCTTGTCGTAACTGTCGAAAAGCATTTTCACATTCTTCTGTCCATGGAAGGGGTATGGGAGTGTCTTTCGTCAAAAGTGCTAACAAAGGATTAACAATATGTGAAAACCCTAAAATCCATTGCCTGCAAAAGGGAGGAAGACCAAGGAATGCACGTACTCATTTCTGTGTAGTAGGTACTGGTGTGTCTAAAATTGCTTGTATACGATCTGATGTCAATGCTCGTCCCTCCTTAGACAAAAGGTGACCTAAGTAGATTACCTTTGGTCTACAATAATGCAGCTTCTTTCTCGACACTTTATGATGATGTGAAGCAAGAAAAAAAGGAAAGACAGGGTACACTTTTCACACTGTTCTGGGGTGTCGGCTGCCAGCAAGATGTCATCAACATATTGTATGAGAGCCACACCTTCGGGCAACACAAAAGAATCAAGTTCTCTTTTTAATGCTTGACTGTAAATACTCGGACTCTCAGTATAGCCTTGAGGAACTCTACAAAATCTATACAATCGATTATTCAAAGTGAAACCGAACAAGTATCGGCTGTCAGGATGAATAGGGATCGAAAAGAAAGCATTCTTCAAGTCTATAACCGAAAACGTAGTAGCTGTCGGGGGGACTAAAGTAAGAAGTGTTGTGATGTCAGAAACCACAGGGTACTGTGGTACAACAATCTTATTTACCTCCCTCAAGTCTATGATAAATCTATAAACTCGAGTGTCAGTGTCTCTTTTCAGAATTGGAAGAATCGGGCTGTTGCAAACATTAAATGGGACTTCCTCAACAACCCCAACTTGGATGAGATCATGCACAATTCGTATGAGTGCTTCTTCACCCTCCTGTGAAATCCTATATTGAGGCAAGCGAGGTAACACAGCTCCCTCATTGACACTAATCTGTACTGGTGGGATAACCATTTGACCCACATCAGTGTCTGAGGTAGCCCACAAAGTTTTAGGAAGCAAAGCTAATGCAATATCTTATTTAACAAGACAAACTCAGTCAGGCTCAGAATAATTATCATTCAAAATGACACGCACTCCTTCAGGGGAACATCGTATTGTGGCTCTGAAGTACTTCAGCATATCAAGACCCACAATATTATCTGGTGGGTTTGGAGAAAGCAAAAACGGACATGGAGCACTACATTTATCGACATGAAATGCAAGTGGTTGTGACAATGGGCTAAGGGAAGGTGTTGCATCGAAACCTATCGAAGTAATAGTTATGCCAGACAGGGGAGCCCTCAGAACAAATTGTTTAGACAAAGCGCTACGAGTAGCTCCTGTATCAACCAGAAACCGATCAGTAGAACCCAAAACATGTGCTGTAACATAGGGACCCATCTGATCTACTGGAACTTCAACTGATTCCTTACCCCATCCTAGGCAATCCTATGCATGAACAGAATCGTAAAGGTCTGGCAGAACATAATCAGACATTTAATATTGATTTTGTCTATCAAAAGCATTTGGTCCATCCTGTGCTCGTACATTAGTATCAAATCGAGCACGATCATTTGTATTTCCCCTAGGCCCTGAAAACCCTGAACGTTTTCTCATTTATCTCCGCCCTCTTGAATTTTGTTGGGCATGCAACACTGGGCAATCAGCCATCCAATGACCAGATTTCTTACAATACGCACATTGATTAATAGACAAATTCGTACGAGTATAGGGGGGATTAAAAGATCCACGTCCACCTCTATCATAACCTCTATCGTAGCCTCTATCATAACCTCTAGAGGGCGGACCATAGACTTGAGCTAACATAACTTTTGTTTTCAAATCTTTGGATTTCTTCTCTTCATTACCTTTTACTTTTAATTCTTAACACTAATAATATTGAGCCATCGTCAAAACAGAAGATGTAGTCCAAGAACTTTCACTGGCTTTTAAGCGGCTAGCTATCGCTGGCAACAGATTCGTAACATATTTATCGACAAACAAATGTCTGCCTGTATCATCCGTCAAAGACTGACCGCTAAAATCGTGAAAAGACCATTAGAGACCTACACTGGTTACCCATCAGAAACAGGATAAAGTTCAAAACCCTGTGTATTGTGACAAGGCGTTGCACAATTTGGGACCAGTCTTTCTTACTCAAAATCTGATTCCTTACTGTCCCCACAGAACACTACGCTCTTCCACCTCAAAAGACCTTACGATTCCCCGTACTAAATCGGTTACCTGGGGTGACAGAAGATTCTTGGTGTCAGCCCCTAAATTATGGAACACACTGCCACTTTCGATAAAAACAAGCCCCTCTCTCTGGTCTTTTCGCAAACAACTCAAGACCTGGCTTTTTAATCATTAACCCCAGTTTCTCCCTCTCCGGTTAAATACTGCAGATATCTTAGCGCCGAGACGCCCATGGGCCTTTGTTTGCGCTTTAGAAATGTTATTAATAAATAAATAAATAAAAGCTTCCTCAAAACGTGTAAAGAAATCAGAAACATATTTGTCTACCTTTTGTTTACACGATGCTAAAACAGTCCAATCTATCTTTTTAGGGGGAATAACTGTTTTAAGCTTAGTTAATATTGCTGCGGGGAGATCTAATATTAACTGGCGTGGCTTTTGGGCAGGCTCCCTATCCACATCCATTCGTTCTAAATCCTTCCATTCAGCACCATAAGTAACACGGTCATCGATTTTACGAACAGTCCGCCACATATCTGACGGCAAGATTAAACCGAAAAATAAATCTATATCACATAGGGTCATGGTACAGGAATTTATAGCGCCTTCAACTTCCTCATAGAAAGCGGCTGGATTTTTACGCGGATCGGGTAATGCTTCTTTTAGCGCCATTACATCTGCTCTATTCCAAGGAGTATACACCCAATTATGAACAAAATATCCTTTAGCATTAATAGAATTTTTATCATCATCATCACCCGTTCCTTTAGGAGGAACATACAAGGGCGCGGCTTCCCGCATAGGGCTCATATCCACTGGTATTTTCTTATCTGTTCCGAAGATAGGAGACTGCGACACTGCGGACGGATTAGACTGCGCAGCTTCGTCTTCCAACTTTTTCTTCTCCTTCAAGTGAACTGCTTCAGTTCGTAATTTAACCAACCGTCTAATCGTGTCATCCACCTGAGAGAGAACAAAAAGACCATCACGCATCTTTTTATGATCTTCTGCTATATCATTAGGTTCTATTACTAGAGAATATTTTTGAAAGAGTTCTACAACTTCCGTAGCAAATGTCTCAATAAAACATAACTGCTCCTTTTCCATGAATGAGACTTCTTCATGGCTCAAAAAGGTCAATGTATAAGTCAATTTTGGGAAAGTATTCACGAAAAGGAGCATCAAATTATATTTTCAATTCTGTTATAGTCCACTGAGACTGTTTAAAAGTTATACGGCATGGTGGCCAGCAACAAAGAGCAGCGCCCGTTACCACTCGACCGCTGACGCTGCTCTTTGTTGCTTTGTCAGTAGACGAAACGCGTTGTTATAGTTAGTTGAGCTAACTATAACTCGCGCACCCACAATGCACAGGTGATGACATCACATATTACATCACTCATGACATGGTCAGTGACACACACATGACATCACTCATGACATCACTGATGACATCACTTATGACATCATCCAGTGAATGTGTGTTTCTGTAAATATTAAATAATGTTCATATCTATCTATGCCAAGGTCTATTCAAGAATGAGTTGATGTACAAGTGCCTGAATGGATTATTAAGTAGTTGTATGACTGACTGTGTAAGTCACTGATTGAACGTATGTTACTGAATGCATGGGTTAGTGACTAAACTGTCTGAATGTCTATATTAGTGTCGTATCAGGCCTCAGCCAGACCCGCTAGTGCAAGGTGTTCGCCCTTCTCTGCACGAAGTCCTCAGACCAAATAGGAAGAAGTTGGCACAGAAACTGGAAATAGAAAACGTAACATGTATTACACCTCATGAGGTGGTGCTACGGTTCAAACAGTACTCTTCGGATCGCTGTTAAATTACAACAGACGACCCTTTTAGCATTAGCTGAAGACATATGCTCTTTTGGGATAATCTAAACATTCATCCTGTATATCTATACGCATCATCTCAGCTACTTCTTTATCTAATGTATGTTGTGCTTTTATATCCACAGTATTCTTCATGGATGGTATACAAGCATTTATGCACATAGAACATAGCATTGGGCCACAATGGATACACATACAATAGGTGAAAATTACTGCAATTGCAAGACAGAGAACAGTCAGTAATTTCGAACCCCATGCAGAAACTAGAGCCCAAAACCATCCAGCAAAAGTCCAGGTGCCATTTTAGTATGAATATCTGCAGCTATCTTATGCAGTTTAAGAATTGCATCATACACTGAGGGCGAATTATCTGGAATGAAAACACAACAACTACTAACACCATCATATTCTGGAGAGCTACAACTCTGGCAACTTGCAACTCTTCAGTAATATTCCCAAGCGCTATAGCAGTTTCATTAGTGACAGCTTCCACAACTCTAGTCAATCGTTGCACTTTTCTGCTATTTAATGCAGCGCCCACAAAGGGAAACAGACCCAAATTAAAATCAACATAATGCCTTTAGAGTAGTGTTTGTTTGATCCACATCATCAGTACTTATTGTCCTTCTATAACGATTCATTAAAATGTTCCTAAACAGTTTAAAATCTCGATGGTATGATGCAGGTGCTAACAAAACAGGAGGCAACAGAAAAGAAACATAACATGCACCTGACCACCCTACTGGTAGTTTATGATATGCATGACTTCCGCATACTAGATATGTGTTATGTGAAGCCAAAAACAAACTATCGTTTATTCCATCTATATTTAATACAGTAACACAATCACTAATTCCAACTGGAATTTGTCCAGTACTTTGTACACATAAGTCTGCTTTAGTCCTTGTACCAGTAATTACAGATTGGTTGCTTGTGGTGAGGTCTCTCGTGTGGGTGAAAACATATGGCGTAGAAGCATTGTCCGGTCGGTATTTCTCCCATTCCCATATAGTTCCATTTGCTTGAGGATACCCATGTTTGTCCTGATAACACTCCTTATTCAACCGGAAAAGAAGTCCACCTACTGTAGGTTTTCTAGTTGAAAACAAAAGAGTGTACCAAGCTCGACAAGAACCATTATGCGAGAAAGGAAGTGGAATAAAAGGTGTTCCTCCTTTCTTTTGATGCGCTGGAAGCATACCACATATCCAACAATTAGTGGTGTTCGTTGCAATATGTGTATGGTGGAGCATCTGAACAAACGTATTATTAAGATAAGATTTTCGATGCTTCTGCTCATGATATGGAAGAGTGAAATTCTGGTGTTCTTCTGGGACTGGAGTAGTAACCACAAAAAACTCATGAGCAGGAGCCATCATTTCAACGGACCAGGTAATTACTGGTATAATTGTCAGAACAGCAAAAACACCTATAACTCCCAAAATCTTCTTCTTATTAGTCATCATAGCAACAAAATCAACCTTCTCTAAAAACAAAACAAAACAAAAATAGTCGTAGGAGCTCTTCTCCCGTGGGTAGACGTTGTTTTCTTGACCGCAGATCAAGACAGGTGTCACTACACTACGCAGGGCTGATCCCCCTCCCTTGTCATATCGGAATTCCGTTTCCACTACCCAGGGCGGTTGCTCAACCTGTCTCTCTCTAAAAAACTGTAGATTCTTTCCTCGGTCTCAAGTTGTATCGCGCTGCTCCAGGAATCGTCTGGTCCGGGAAGAACTCCGCAGATTCGTCAGGTGATACAGCTGGGCCTTTCTCCGTAGTCAAGATCCCTCGATGATCAGTCAGCACAGCAGGTTCCACCAAGGTCGACGATACTTTCCGACAATGGGTACTATGCACCCAGTTCTTCTTGTTGGTGACTCGAACCGCTGTTCTCGTAGCAAGGAGCACCTGTGCTGGTCCACGCCATCTCGGCTCCAAGCTTCTTGACCTCGCGAACGCTTTGATCATTACCAGATCACCAGGACGGAGTTCATGGCCTTCACCTGTAGATCTGTCAGGAAGTGCTTCTTGAACCTGTTGATGAATAGAAACCAAACTGTTGGTTAACTGTGCCAAATAGTAATTCATCAAGACACAAGGTACATCATACACAGAACTCGGTTTTGGAACGCCCCAAATATTCATGGGTCGTCCAAATACCACTTTGTATGGAGGGAAACCCGTTCTAGAATGTGGTACTGATCTGATAGACAACAATGCCAGTGGTAACGCATCTGGCCAAGTCAAATGTGTAGAAGCTTGAAGTTTTTGCAATTTTCAGCTTCAGAGTTGCATTATACCTTTCCACCAATCCTGCTGATTGTGGATGGAACACTGCATGGAACTTCTGTTTAATTCCTAATCCCTTCAAGACAAATTTGATAAGTTCCCCAACAAAATGAGGTCCGTTATCATTCCATAGGAGTCTGCAAACACCAAACCTCGGGAAGAATTCCTTCAATAACACCTTAACAGTAGTAATAGCAGTATTGTCCTTTGTGAGGTACACCTCAATCCACTTACTGAAGGCACAAACCACCACTAGAACATACTTTAAATTATTACAATGCTCAAGTTGGATGTAATCCATTTGCAAGACTTCAAAAGGTGCAGTTGGTGTAGCAAAACCTTGAGATGGAAATCGCGTTCCTTTTCCAGGATGATATTGTAAACAGATCAAGCAAGACTGTACTACTCTCTTAGCTGTGCTAGCAATTTCTGGATGCTCCCAAACTTGCGTAAGCATTTTCGTTATTGCTGAAGCTCCAACATGTGCTAGCCCATGTGCCATCTGAACTATAGGTTGTACGAAGGCTATAGGCAGCTTCCATTTATCTATCTGCCTGTTCCGCCAACAACCGTCATCATCTAACTCTCCTTCTTCAGACCATTGTTCACGTTCTTTGTCAGAGGCTGTCCTCTGTATCTCTCGTACTTCTTGCCTAGCATCATGCCATCTCTCAGCTTGTGACTTCACTACATACATGGGAGTAGTACTTCTTTGTGTCGCACTTTCACGTGCCATGTGATCTGCAAAGGCATTACCTTGTGCAATCTTATCTGTCACTTTCTTGTGCGCACTACACTTCACTATGGCTACTTTCTTTGGGCATGTTAATGCAATCAAAAGATTATGCACTAATTCTCAGTGCATTATTTGCATTCCGTGAGATGTAAGAAAGCCTCTTTCCTTCCAGAGTAGGCCAAAATCATGCGCTACTCCAAAAGCATAGCGGCTATCTGTGTAAATGTTCACACACAAATCAGTACTAAGCTCACATGCTCGTGTGAAAGCTATCAATTCAGCTGCTTGAGCAGATTTCTGTGGTATGCGAGCTGTCTCCACTATTGTTTCAAGCGTGGTGATTGCATATGCGGCTGAGGTCGTACCATCTGGTAATTTTAAACAAGACCCGTCAACCCACAATTCACCATCCACATCTGGAAGGGCCGTATCTTGCAAATCAATGCAACCCTTTGTCTGTTCCTCAGTCAGAAATATACAATCATGCGTTTCTTGTGGCTGAGGCTGAGTCACCGGATATGGCAGCAAAGTAGCTGGGTTCAAAGTTGCACATCTCTTCAATGTAATGTGAGGAGCTAGCAATGTCAGTTCATACCCTGTCAGACGAGCGCTAGTTAAGTGCTGCGTCTTTGTTTGATTCAAAAGAGCACCAACCACATTGGGTACCAACACTAACAGCTAATGTGACAAAACTATACACTCACTCTGTCGTATTGACACAGCTGTTGCCGCAACTGAGCGAAAACACCCAGGTAATTCTCTAGCAACAGGGTCAAGAACTGCTGAAAAATAGGCACAAGGACGTTGCTTATCGCCGTGAAACTGAACTAAAACTGACAATGCACATCCATCTTTCTCATGCACGTAAAGTGTAAAAAGCTTCGTGTAATCTGGTGTACCTAACACTGGTGCTGAACAAAGAGCTTGTCGTAACTGTCGAAAAGCATTTTCACATTCATCTGTCCATGGAAGGGGTATGGGAGTGTCTTTCGTCAAAAGTGCTAACAAAGGATTAACAATATGTGAAAACCCTAAAATCCATTGCCTGCAAAAGGGAGTAAGACCAAGGAATGCACGTACTCCTTTCTGTATAGTAGGTACTGGTGTGTCTAAAATTGCTTGTATACGATCTGATGTCAATGCTCGTCCCTCCTTAGACAAAAGGTGACCTAAGTAGATTACCTTTGGTCTACAATAATGCAGCTTCTTTCTCGTCACTTTATGATGATGTGAAGCAAGAAATAAAAGCAAAGACAGGGTACACTTTTCACACTGTTCTGGGGTGTCGGCTGCCAGCAAGATGTCATCAACATATTGTATGAGAGCCACACCTTCTGTGGTAAATAAATAAATAATACCCTATTTTTGAATGAATAAATGAATAACAGATAGCTCAATAAATAAGAGTCAAGATTCGAGGTAGTAGGAGTTTTGCAGGTTTAATACAGCATAAGGACAGGAACAGGACGACCTGCACAGGAATAGGATGGCGGGGCCCAGCAGCTGCTGGGACTGGATCTGGGATGAGCGCGCTAAGGAAGGATAACTTTTTAATAACAGTGCATGAGCATATATACATAACGCAAACACATAGCATTACATTGCAATAGGCGTAGCAGTGGGTGGAACAAAGGGTGTGACGCGTAGTAGTCGCGAAAGATAAGGGTGAAAAGAGGTGTAACAGGGCGTATACATAGACATGTGATGCAAACGTAACAGAATATGTCATGAATGGGGCGGAAACCATGGAGGGGGCTACCTGAGGAGCCGGGACCTCTAACCTGATGGTGCGCGCAAACTAGCAATGACGTGTTACTAGGAGAAGCTGGGGGCTTCGAACTCTGTGCTAGGAGCAGAGACTGAAGTCTGGAGAGTCAGGGCGACATGTACCTAAACAGTATCTAGTATCTGATGTTTAGAGAACATGTTGATATAAACTAGAAGTCAGGAGGGGAAAGGCTAACAGACACTGAGACTGGACCATGCATTATTCTACATGTAGTGCGTGATGAAGAATATTAAATGACCATTAAATGCAGTATTTCTCTTACATGGAGACGTGAAGGCTAGACAATGACATAAACTATTGATGCGATTCAGTAGCTTTAGGAATGCAGAGGAGGAGGACTGAACTGATAACTGGAATCATAACATACTCTTGGCAGACTCAGAGGCAGAGCCAGGCTGAGCCGGGCACTGCGAGGCAGGAAGTAAGTGAAGGGTCGAGGATACAGGTGGGGGCTGTATCGCTCCTCAGCGAGGGCTTCAGGAGACAGGAGACAGGAGCTGAGTCTGGTGTCCAGGCCCTTTTGAGGCCTAGAAACGGGAACTTTACATGCAATAACGTGCACACTGAGAAACGTGGCAACGTAGCTTTACATAGGCCTGATATTCGTAGTATTCACGAGAACTGGAAACTGGCACACTAGAGGTGGACACAACTATAATTGCGTCTTTAAATCAAACATAGGGAATACATATGCATATTTAATCATGCACATATAACATATGATGGATGACACGTAGGGACACAGAACATGACAGAATTTACTTTTCCACATTCCCTCCTTGTCACTACGTTTCCATCAGGAAACATCAATATTCATGATACCATCTATCATTTCATACAGTATCATTTGCTCGTCTCGAATTATCCTGGAACGGGATTTAGAACGGGGCTTGGGACTAGGAATACAAGAGGTAGCACAAATGCCGCAAATCGCAGGGCCACATTGTATACAGAGGCAGCAGCTGAATATGATCGCTACTGCAATACCTAGAAAGGACAATACTTTCCATCCCCAGGCGGAAATTATATTCCAGAACCAACCGGACCATGTCCAGGTGCCTGGATCTTGGTGTAACAGATGGGCAATTTTATGGAGTCTGGTTATAGCTGAATAAACAGACGGCGCGTTATTTGGAATGAAAATGCAGCAACTAGATCCGATGACTCTACAGGCCCCGCCCCTATCGGCCAATATGACGTCAAGGACGAGACGATTCTGGAGCACGACAATTCTCATAAAGGATTGTTCTTCGGTTAAATTACTTAGAGCAGAAGTAGTCTCAATTACTACTGCTTCGAGTGTTCTGGTTAATCTACGTATCAGTTTACTATTCACAACTGTACCTAAATAAGGAAAGACGCCTTTATTGATATCTATATATTGTTCCAGAGTAGTTTCAGTATAATCGACAATCGGGAGGTTTCTCTTGGGTCTTGTATGTACTAGGTGGGAATTCCTATGGTAGTCGGGTGGGGCTAGGAAAACTGGTGGCAGTAGGAAGGCAATGTAACAGGTTCCCTCCCAATCGAGGGGCAGACGAACATATGCAGTTTGACCACAAATAAAATAAGAATGACGTGAAGCTTTGAAAATAGATTTCCCACTGTCACTATACTTGACAATAGTAGTACAATCACTATGTCCTACATGTACGGAACCATTATTTCGGACACATAATTCGCCTTTGACTGGCAGTACTGAAATAGCAGGTAAGTCTGGAGTAGTATCAGACTGAACATTCAGGACCATGAAATTCGAAGAATAATTACCTAAATTATACACTTCATTTTCTAGATCTAACCCGGTTCTGTGGAGGAGACCTTGCTTGTCTGGAAAACATGTACTGTTAAGAAAAGACATATCTGTTAAGGATGACGTTAACGTGGACCATGCTCCACACGAACCATTATGTGAAAAAGGATAAGGAAAAAGTGGCAGAACTCCCTTCGGTGTCTGGAAAGGGGGGAGTCGACCACATACCCAACAATTAGTGGCATTGCTGGTCTGGTGTGAATAATGTAACATGCGGATGAAAGAATTATTTCGCATAGCGAGGCGGTAAGAGAGTTCATGAGGAGGCAGATCACTAAACGTATGCTCTTCGGTAGCATTAGCAGACTTATTTACATGAAGAACTGGGAAATACAGGTAAAATGCGTAACTGGTGCAGGAAATCATAATGCTGAGAAATAATATGAAACATAGAAAAACGATACATCGAATTGAGTTTTGACTAACTCTCTCACTATGGGGGTCTATTTTATACATGTCAGAAACAGTCTAACCGTTTCACCTAGGGGAGGACTTAGACAATCAAACTGGCTGACTTATTTTACTAGACCGGAGTTTCAACTTATACTCCTGTTGCGGAGTTTTCTCTAACAGGGGAGGGTTTGTAGCAATGTCTTTTGCGGGACAGTCCTTGAGAACAATATTTTGGCAATCCTTCAAATCCTGGGAAATGTTCTTTGAGACGGGTTTCAGTCCATAAAACTTCTTTACGTGCGAAAGGTGCACCCAGCCTTTGCGACCCTCCAACTTCACGGCTGTACGGGTGGCGAGGAGGACCTGTCGGGGCTCCTTCCAGCGTGGCTCCAGCGGACTTGAGCGGTCAAAATTGCGGACAAGAACCATGGATCCTGGAACGATTTCATGCGGTGCCACCTCGGTATTGTCTGGAAATGCGGCGGCAACCTGTGAACGACAAGAGTTGAGGGCAGACATCAAGGAAGCTAGGTAATCTGTCAGCATATTACTTGAAACATCGGTAATACTTCGGGGTCTAGGAGTACCCCACATGTTAGGGGGGCGGCCGAAAACGACCTCATACGGGGACAGACCTGATCTGGAATGTGCGACCATGCGCATATAGAACAAAGCGACTGGCAGAGCTACTAGCCAGTCTACACCTTTCTCTTGACAAACTTTTGCAATACGGATTTTCAAAGTCTGGTTGTGTCTCTCTACAAGACCGGCTGCTTCAGGATGGCGAACACAATGAAACTTCCACTGGTACCCTAACAAAAGGGAAACATGCTTCATCAACTCAGATGAGAATGGCTGGCCGTTGTCAGAATATACGACTCTAGGGAGTCCATAGCGGGGGAAGAACTCACGAACCAGCTGCTTGGCAGTGGTCGCGGCGGTGTAATCTGGGACTGGATATGCTTCTGTCCACCTGGACAAAGCGCATACAACTATAAGGACATACTTGAAACCTCGACATCGTTCCATCTGAATATAATCCATCTGGAGGACTTCAAAAGGGTGGTCAGGGGGCTGGAATCCACCTTGTTCCACCGGGACACTTTTACCTGGATTAAACTGGCAACATATCATACAGGTACGGACTTTCTGCTTGGCTGCAGCTCGTAAATGCTTGTTGAACCAAATGTTCTGGATACTGTCTAACATAGCTTTTTCTCCTAAATGTGCTGGACTATGTGCAGTATTAATAATGACTTGAACCATAGAGTCGGGGAGAAACCATGTGGCTCTTCCCTTCGTTAACCATCCTTGATCTGTCTGGACCCCTCCTTGTTCGGACCATTTCTTGATTTCTTCAGGAGTAGCATGTAACTGGATATCTATGACATCTTGTGTAGGGTCCTTAACTGTCATGCATGTAGTCGGATCTGGAGTGTGTGTCTGTGTCGGATTAACTGGAATGTCTGGAGTCTGTGCTGTAAGCTTGGCTGTGCGATCTGCTAGATCGTTACCGTGAGAAATAATGTCAGTAACTTTCGTATGTGCTTTGCACTTCATGATAGCGATAGATGTTGGTAAATGTATGGCATCTAACAGAGCTTGAATAAGGAGACCATGCTGAATCTTGGTTCCATGAGAAGTCATGAAACCTCTCTCTTGCCAGAGCACTCCGAAGTCGTGTACAACTCCAAATGCGTAGCGTGAATCTGTGTAAATATTAACTTTCAAGTTCTTGGCGTGTATGCAGGCTTGTGTCAGAGCAACTAGCTCTGCTGCTTGAGCGGACAGGGTGTCAATACGGTGTGTCTCAATAACTTCGGTGTCGGTAGTCACTGCATACGCGGCGACTAGTTCTCCTGTACTTGTTCTCATGCATGAACCATCCACATAAAGTGTCAGGTCGGGGTCTAGTAACGGAATATCTGTCAGATCTTGTCTTGGCTTTGTCGTAATGTTAACTACTTCCACGCAGTCATGTGTGGCAGAATTCGAAGTAACTGATGGTAACAGTGTAGCAGGATTGAGAACGTTGCAGCGTCTGATTTCTATGTGTGGCTGAAACAGTGTCAATTCATAACCTGTTAAACGTGCAATTGTCAAGTGCTGAGTTTGTGTTCGGTTTAAAAGAACTTCCACGGAATGTGGAACTTGTACTGTCAGGGAGTGTCCTAATACTATGGAATCACTTTGTCTGATAGCTAGGGCTGTGGCTGCAACTGACTTGAGGCACGCAGGCAGAGCCTGGGCTACAGGATCTAATGTGCTCGAAAAATAAGCACATGGCTTGTATTGTCCTGCTTGATCTTGTGTGAGAACAGATAATGCTGTACCTTCGCGTTCAGTGACGAAAAGTGTAAAAGGCTTACTGTAGTTCGGTGTCGCTAGAACTGGAGCTTGGCATAGGGCTTTCTTTAACTCATTGAAACTAAGTGTATGTTCAGATGTCCAAGGGAGTACAGTCGATACGGCTGCCTCCTGTGTCGTTAACTGTATCAGTGGCTTGGCTAGAAATGCATACTGAGGAATCCATTGTCGGCAGTAAGAAGTGAGGCCGATAAAAGCACGTACCTCCTTCTGGGTCTTGGGCTGAGGAAGACTCGCTATTAACTGGATACGGTCTGGTGTCAACTGCCTACCCCTCTTGGACAGTAAGTGTCCTAAGTAGACCACTTGCTGGACACAGAATTGAAGCTTAGAAGGGGACACCTTGTGCCCCATCTCGGCTAGGAAATACAAGACTGTAAGGGATGCTCGCTCGCAAGCACGTTCAGAACGGGCTGTGACCAGTAGATCATCGACATACTGGAGCAGGGCGGTGTCAGTTGGCATGTGAATGTTGTCTAGTTGTCTTTTAAGTGCTTGACTATAAATACTAGGACTTTCTGTGAAACCTTGAGGAGCTCGTGTGAACATATAGCTCCTTCCATTTAAACAAAATCCGAAAAGGAACTGGCTATCTGGATGAATAGGGACACTGAAAAACGCGTTCTTGAGGTCGATTACAGTAAAGAACGTGGCTTCGGAATCAATGGCTGTCAATAGAGAAGAGATATCTGGAACGACTGGGTACTGAGGAATAATACATTTATTAAGTTCTCGTAGGTCAATCACTAATCGATATACTGGGGGTGCATTTGGATCAGTACGTTTCATGACTGGAATGATCGGAGAATTGCATACATTGGAGTCAGTTTCTACAACCACTCCTTGAGCCATGAGCTCGTCAATAATTTTGGATAAGGCTGCTACAGCCTCCGGTGGCAATCTATACTGTCTGATTCGTGGTAACACCACACCTGGCTTGAGAGTCACACGATGGGGTGTGATTTGCATATAACCAACATCAGTTGGACCTTGCGCCCATAGATGCTGCGGAACATTGGACAATCTGGGATCAAAATCTCGTAATACATAGTGACCCTTAAAGTCACGTAGGAACAGACGTATTCCCTCTGGGGAACAGCATATAACTGCACCTAACTCTTTCAGTGTTTTAATGCCTAATAGGTTTTCTGGACATGACTTAGTAAGTAACAAATCAGTAGTACGGGACAATGGACCTACTTCTAGAGTAACTGGCTTTGATATTTCATTTACAATGGGTTTTCCTGAAAATCCAAGGGAAACATTTCTTGAGCCTGAGAGCGGAGCCCCTGGAACTTCGGCGTGACTGATGGTGGTCCTACTTGCCCCTGTATCAATCAAAAACTTTCTGTCTTTCCCTAATACTTGACTGTGAACATAGGGACCTTCTTGATCTACAGGTATCTCGAGGAGAGGCAAGCCTACCTCCCTCTCTAGGCTGTTTCATGAATATGGCTGGTACTCTGGATACTCAGACTGTGCATACTGGTACATCTGCTGTGTAACGTGCTGTGTCGCAGCAATAGGCTGCGGTACAGTAACTGTCTGTTGTGCATTCTGTGGCTGAGGAGTCTGTGAAACTTGTTCGTGTCTAGGCGGACGTGGTCTTTCTTTAGTCTTACCAGTGGCTATGTTGTGTTTCAGAACTGTACACTCGTTTATAAAATGACCTGGCTGTTTACAATAATTGCAGTTCCCTTTAACGGGAGCTGCAGGATGACTGGCTTGATTCGGACCCCTCTTCTGACTGTCTTGAGGAACAGATTGTGCAACTAGTACTTTCATTTTCGTGTCTTTCATACGTTTTCTTTCATGTTCTTGCTCTTCTCTGATTCTGTTCTGGTGGTATTGGAGCATCTGTAACATCTGGGACGGGGTATTAGCTTGTCAGGTACTTTCGACTTTCAAAACTCGATTCTTAATTTGTGGACTTGAATTCTCGACTAATTTAGTAACAAAAAGATGAGGGTATGACTCACTACTTGTCTTGAGGCCACTGTTGATGCTAAAACATTTCTCAAATCTGGAATAAAAATCACTAATGTCTTCGTCTTGTTTCTGTTTACAGGCTGAGATTGCATCCCAGTCTTCTTTTCTAGTTGTCAATAACCTAGGCAAAACTTGTATTAATAATTCCGGTAATTCTTTACATTTCGCTCCAAGACCGGTACCTGGTACTCGTGCCTTGTCTTCGGCTTCTAGAACTGCCCAATCGATCTTTTTCTCTCCCACCTCCCATTCTTTTTCCTTGAGCTTTTCATACACCCCTGCGGGCAACAGAACTTTCAAAATTTTAATTATATCTGGGTACGTGTATTCTCCCATACGGAGCATGTCTTTTAATTCTCTATGGAACCCTGCTGGATCTTTATCATGACAGGGAATTAATTTCTTCATCTCTAGGAGTTCCATCTTTGTAATCGGAGTGTAAACAAACACTCGTTCTAGTTCGCCACCCGTTCCTCTAACTGGGTGGACTTCTCGTAACGGATTCTGTCTCTCCATGTAAAATGGTTTACTTTCTGGGGGTGAGACATGAACAAAATGCGGATTCAAAAACGTTCTATATTTGTGACGCTGTTCTAGAATGACACTAATTAAATCGGTACCTAAACCTTTCCATCTATACTGGAGTAACTCGTTCAGGATATCGTGTAACGGGCCTGGATCAGAGTGTTGACCCTCATACAATGTAATGAGGTGCTGGATCATATACATACCCGCCAGTCGTTGCTCGGCTGGGGGCATTTTCAGAAACATTTGTGCCACTATTTCGTCTGGAAAAGTGGTAGAATCAGTAGTCCATCGGACTGCTGATCGGGCTAGTTCTTGTTCATGCATAGTACTTAACTCACTGTAACCGATTCGTGATTTCAGAATGTGATCGGTAGCTTGGAATACTTGTTCTAGAGAACCTTGTTCTGGTGCTGGATGATGAAAAATAGACTAGTGTTCTAGGCGTAAATGGCGATCTGGAAATCTAGATTTTCCTACATACGCTATTCTGTCGGGATTCTCGTCGTCTAACTCTTCAGGATCAGAGTTACTTTCTTTCTCGCTTACTTGTGCTGCTTTACGCTGTTCGTGTAACTTTATTATTTCTTTACGGATTTTCTTGTACATACTTTCCATAGCACTGATGGTTCTGTGCTTACCCTCGGCTATATTATCACTCCACTTTGTCAGGGTTCTCATTTCGGCTTGATCTTTGGTCGGATAATCTTGTTCTCGTATTAGACAATTAATCAGAAACTTTAATAGCATGAGCTGGACTTCAGCTTTTCTTTGAGACATGACTTCGCCAATGCTTTCTGGATCATCCCCTGTACGGATGAAACGATATATTCTGTCTAGATCTTCTTTCATATTCGGTAGGGTGACTAGATACTCGGCCACCCTTCTTACACGTAATGAATATAAAACCATATTATCCTCTCCTGGGACTGGATCATAGCCACATTCATTAAGGGCTTTTCTTATTTCTGCTACAGACTGATGTCTGGGCGTACGCTGTGACGCTTGCATATGTAATTCCGCTGTCGTTAAACGCTTGTGTGGCGGCGGGGTTTGAGGAGTACCTCCCCCTGCGGCCCCTAAACTAGAGTCGTCGACTGATCCTCTTCGTACTAGTGTGGCAGGAAATTGAAATGCGGGCTGAACTAGTATGGCGGGCTGGACCTGGGGGACCGTAGCAGGTACTGCAAGGGGTACCCCGGTGTCTGGAGAAGCAGGGAGTGCCTGATTTACAGGGACTGGTGGAGCGGGGACAGGATTTGCATATTCTGGGACTGTGTCGTCCAAATAGGACGAAATAAAAATATCAGCTGCGGTCTGTTTGTGACGTAGCTTGGTCGGAACTAATGGTGGCGGGAAATTACTGGATGCCTCTGGGGTCGCTTTTGGCAAGCCCTCGGCAAGGAGAGGATACATACCCCTAATAAGAGCATGCCTCTGTCTGTCTGACTGTTCGGCTTTAACTTGTTCACCTATCTCGATTAGTTCTTTTTCTTGTGCTCGTTCTAAGGATTCTCTACTTAATTCTGACTTTCTGATTTCTTTTTCGGTTCTTTTATGAGCTTCTTTGCGCCATAACTCGATGGCATCTTTCTGTGACTGTCTGGCTTTCTTTTTCCATAATGCCTCTTCTACTCGCATGATGCACTCGGCATCCCATGTACCCGATACGGGCCATCTATACTTTTCTTCTAACTGTTTGGTATACTCTACCCATAAATCTAGATATAGTATGGCACTTATGCCATGCTTCTGATACATAAAATGACCTGGACTGTCCCTAGGCGGAACTGGAACTGCTGCTTCCAGCAGACCCTTTCTAGTTTTTAACTGACGTAACTTAGAAAACAAGGGCATGACTGGACTGTAATCTAGACACAATACAATACACAATGAACACGATACTTATTCCCCATTCATACCACGACATTAAAATACATGAAGAACATTTAAAAATAACAGTTCGAACAGAATACTACCTGGAATACGGAATACATGAATTTTCTCGAGAACAGAACTGACTGGAACAGAAACTAGATGCACTGCTGAAACAGTACGAAACTTACCGGTCTCATAAAGAGATACGTCAGGACCCGCATCCACCGAAGTGGACACTTCGTTTGTGGGTCTGTGTACCACCAACCCACGGACCAGAGTCAATCAGATTGACCCTGTCTAGATACTACCCCAGTAACGGTACTCACCGGGCAGCAAGAACGGAAGGCCTCAGACTGGACTGGATTGCTTCGACGTCGGACGTCGGACGGACGAACTTCGGATTTCTGTTACGGGTGGGCCTCCGGATACCTCGGACCTTGGACTCTCGGCTTGGGCTCTGGTCGGGACTCGCCGCGTTCCTCCACCATCTCGTCTGGATGCTGGACCGCCTCCTCCGTCTCCTCCGTGGGCCTGAGGGATACTGGAAGCAGAAATATCTGCCGGTGCGCAGAAGAGTTCCGTCACGACTGCAGAGGGTCAGGGGGTCGGCGTGGCTTCACCGACGCGTGGGGAAAGGGCAGGTCCCTGTTCGGGCGCCATTATGTGGTAAATAAATAAATAATACCCTATTTTTGAATGAATAAATGAATAACAGATAGCTCAATAAATAAGAGTCAAGATTCGAGGTAGTAGGAGTTTTGCAGGTTTAATACAGCATAAGGACAGGAACAGGACGACCTGCACAGGAATAGGATGGCAGGGCCCAGCAGCTGCTGGGACTGGATCTGGGATGAGCGCGCTAAGGAAGGATAACTTTTTAATAACAGTGCATGAGCATATATACATAACGCAAACACATAGCATTACATTGCAATAGGCGTAGCAGTGGGTGGAACAAAGGGTGTGACGCGTAGTAGTCGCGAAAGATAAGGGTGAAAAGAGGTGTAACAGGGCGTATACATAGACATGTGATGCAAACGTAACAGAATATGTCATGAATGGGGCGGAAACCATGGAGGGGGCTACCTTAGGAGCCGGGACCTCTAACCTGATGGTGCGCGCAAACTAGCAATGACGTGTTACTAGGAGAAGCTGGGGGCTTCGAACTCTGTGCTAGGAGCAGAGACTGAAGTCTGGAGAGTCAGGGCGACATGTACCTAAACAGTATCTAGTATCTGATGTTTAGAGAACATGTTGATATAAACTAGAAGTCAGGAGGGGAAAGGCTAACAGACACTGAGACTGGACCATGCATTATTCTACATGTAGTGCGTGATGAAGAATATTAAATGACCATTAAATGCAGTATTTCTCTTACATGGAGACGTGAAGGCTAGACAATGACGGAAACTATTGATGCGATTCAGTAGCTTTAGGAATGCAGAGGAGGAGGACTGAACTGATAACTGGAATCATAACATACTCTTGGCAGACTCAGAGGCAGAGCCAGGCTGAGCCGGGCACTGCGAGGCAGGAAGTAAGTGAAGGGTCGAGGATACAGGTGGGGGCTGTATCGCTCCTCAGCGAGGGCTTCAGGAGACAGGAGACAGGAGCTGAGTCTGGTGTCCAGGCCCTTTTGAGGCCTAGAAACGGGAACTTTACATGCAATAACGTGCACACTGAGAAACGTGGCAACGTAGCTTTACATAGGCCTGATATTCGTAGTATTCACGAGAACTGGAAACTGGCACACTAGAGGTGGACACAACTATAATTGCGTCTTTAAATCAAACATAGGGAATACATATGCATATTTAATCATGCACATATAACATATGATGGATGACACGTAGGGACACAGAACATGACAGAATTTACTTTTCCACACTTCGGGCAACACAAAAGAATCAAGTTCTCGTTTTAATGCTTGACTGTAAATACTCGGACTCTCGGTATAGCCTTGAGGAACTCTACAAAATCTATACAATCGATTATTCAAAGTGAAACCGAACAAGTATCGGCTGTCAGGATGAATAGGGATCGAAAAGAAAGCATTCTTCAAGTCTATAACCGAAAACGTAGTAGCTGTCGGGGGGACTAAAGTAAGAAGTGTTGTGATGTCAGAAACCACAGGGTACTGTGGTACAACAATCTTATTTACCTCCCTCAAGTCTATGATAAATCTATAAACTCGAGTGTCAGTGTCTCTTTTCAGAATTGGAAGAATCGGGCTGTTGCAAACATTAAATGGGACTTCCTCAACAACCCCAACTTGGATGAGATCATGCACAATTCGTATGAGTGCTTCTTCACCCTCCTGTGAAATCCTATATTGAGGCAAGCGAGGTAATACAGCTCCCTCATTGACACTAATCTGTACTGGTGGGATAACCATTTGACCCACATCAGTGTCTGAGGTAGCCCACAAAGTTTTAGGAAGCGAAGCTAATGCAATATCTTATTTAACAAGACAAACTCAGTCAGGCTCAGAATAATTATCATTCAAAATGACACGCACTCCTTCAGGGGAACATCGTATTGTGGCTCTGAAGTACTTCAGCATATCAAGACCCACAATATTATCTGGTGGGTTTGGAGAAAGCAAAAACGGACATGGAGCACTACATTTATCGACATGAAATGCAAGTGGTTGTGACAATGGGCTAAGGGAAGGTGTTGCATCGAAACCTATCGAAGTAATAGTTATGCCAGACAGGGGAGCCCTCAGAACAAATTGTTTAGACAAAGCGCTACGAGTAGCTCCTGTATCAACCAGAAACCGATCAGTAGAACCCAAAACATGTGCTGTAACATAGGGACCCATCTGATCTACTGGAACTTCAACTGATTCCTTACCCCATCCTAGGCAATCCTATGCATGAACAGAATCGTAAAGGTCAGGCAGAACATAATCAGACATTTGATATTGATTTTGTCTATCAAAAGCATTTGGTCCATCCTGTGCTCGTACATTAGTATCAAATCGAGCACGATCATTCGTATTTCCCCTAGGCCCTGAAAACCCTGAACGTTTTCTCATTTATCTCCGCCCTCTTGAATTTTGTTGGGCATGCAACACTGGGCAATCAGCCATCCAATGACCAGATTTCTTACAATACGCACATTGATTAATAGACAAATTCATACGAGTATAGGGGGGATTAAAAGATCCACGTCCACCTCTATCATAACCTCTATCGTAGCCTCTATCATAACCTCTAGAGGGCGGAACATAGACTTGAGCTAACATAACTTTTGTTTTCAAATCTTTGGATTTCTTCTCTTCATTACCTTTTACTTTTAATTCTTAACACTAATAATATTGAGCCATCGTCAAAACAGATGCTGGAGAAGATGTAGTCCAAGAACTTTCACTGGCTTTTAAGCGGCTAGCTATCGCTGGCAACAGATTCGTAACATTTTTATCGACAAACAAATGTCTGCCTGTATCATCCGTCAAAGACTGACCGCTAAAATTGTGAAAAGACCATTAGAGACCTACACTGGTTACCCATCAGAAACAGGATAAAGTTCAAAACCCTGTGTATTGTGACAAGGCGTTGCACAATTTGGGACCAGTCTTTCTTACTCAAAATCTGATTCCTTATTGTCTCCACAGAACACTACGCTCTTCCACCTCAAAAGACCTTACGATTCCCCGTACTAAATCGGTTACCTGGGGTGACAGAAGATTCTTGGTGTCAGCCCCTAAATTATGGAACACACTGCCACTTTCGATAAAAACAAGCCCCTCTCTCTGGTCTTTTCGCAAACAACTCAAGACCTGGCTTTTTAATCATTAACCCCAGTTTCTCCCTCTCCGGTTAAATACTGCAGATATCTTAGCGCCGAGACGCCCATGGGCCTTTGTTTGCGCTTTAGAAATGTTATTAATAAATAAATAAATAAATAAATAAAAGCTTCCTCAAAACGTGTAAAGAAATCAGAAACATATTTGTCTACCTTTTGTTTACACGATGCTAAAACAGTCCAATCTATCTTTTTAGGGGGAATAACTGTTTTAAGCTTAGTTAATATTGCTGCGGGGAGATCTAATATTAACTGGCGTGGCTTTTGGGCAGGCTCCCTATCCACATCCATTCGTTCTAAATCCTTCCATTCAGCACCAAAAGTAACACGGTCATCGATTTTACGAACAGTCCGCCACATATCTGACGGCAAGATTAAACCGAAAAATAAATCTATATCACATAGGGTCATGGTACAGGAATTTATAGCGCCTTCAACTTCCTCATAGAAAGCGGCTGGATTTTTACGCGGATCGGGTAATGCTTCTTTTAGCGCCATTACATCTGCTCTATTCCAAGGAGTGTACACCCAATTATGAACAAAATATCCTTTAGCATTAATAGAATTTTTATCATCATCATCACCCGTTCCTTTAGGAGGAACATACAAGGGCGCGGCTTCCCGCATAGGGCTCATATCCACTGGTATTTTCTTATCTGTTCCGAAGATAGGAGACTGCGACACTGCGGACGGATTAGACTGCGCAGCTTCGTCTTCCAACTTTTTCTTCTCCTTCAAGTGAACTGCTTCAGTTCGTAATTTAACCAACCGTCTAATCGTGTCATCCACCTGAGAGAGAACAAAAAGACCATCACGCATCTTTTTATGATCTTCTGCTATATCATTAGGTTCTATTACTAGAGAATATTTTTGAAAGAGTTCTACAACTTCCGTAGCAAATGTCTCAATAAAACATAACTGCTCCTTTTCCGACCATCCCTGTATACTAGCTAAAAGAATGGGAGCAGAATCAGTACTACGTAATGCTTTACGAGCAGCTTGTCTGATTTGGGATGCACGCTCAGCAGACAACATGGATCGAGTGTCCCGCGCTTTTTTTGCTCTGTGTCAGAATCCTCATCGCCTTCGGCCGGAGCGGACTGAACGGCATACGGAGGTGGAGGTCGATGTAATAACAAAAAATCATCTTGCGGTTTATTAAGGACAGGATAGAGAGGCTGTCGGACAGGATATTGGCCAGATACCTGCAACCTGTGTTCTTTCTCCTCTCTCTCTTTCAACTCTTTCACTTCTTTCTTTCTCAACTTCAACGCTTTCTCATACACATTCTTTCGCTGCTCTTTCTCAATCAACGCTTTCTCAATCACGCTTCTCTTGTTGTCCTACTTCTTTCTCCCACATACGCACACATTCAAACATATCACGTCTAGACCTCCGCTCAAACATACATTGCTCCACATACTCAATCTTCCGTGCATCAAATGACCCATGCATTGGCCAACGTAATTCAGGATCCTTTTTGGTATATGTATGCCACAAATTGCTGTACATTATGGCAGAAAGACCAAACTTGACATACATATCTCTATTAGGCGTCATCTCTGGGGGAGCCGGCTGCGATTCCTCAAGTCGTAGACTGATACCATTACAAAAGCAGCACAACTTTCGAAGTGCGCTAAAAACCGGCATGCCAGAAATAATGCAAAATATGCAATATTATACACAAAGTAGCACTTAAAGTACCTTTAGTACGTTGCGCCGTTCAAAACCAAATAATTGAAGAAAAATCTTCACATTGCCTGTCTATATGGGTTGCAACACATATATATACCAAATTCCAAATACAAATTAGACTAGTCGTTTCCAAATACAAATATGCCACAGTAAGTGTTCCTAAAACTACCTTACCATAAAAGGGCATCCAAAACCCGTAGTAGGTGCCCCAAAACGGCTCTTACCAATCATAGGGTGTCCAGATTCCAACTGCCAAGTTCTAAATTCGACCAAATGGTCACTGCACGGCGCACCAACAGAAGAGATCTCAGTCGAAGACCGGCGCCGCCTGGATGATCAGATCGGAAAGAAGGGAAGACTCGGTCTCTTCTGGCAGCGATCGCGTCCTCAGCGAGGTTCCAAACCTTCGTCACGACCAATCCTTCGGGCATCCGAGTCGTCGATGAGCCCCACGTGTCGGGCGCCAATTTGTCGTATCAGGCCTTAGCCAGACCCGCTAGTGCAAGGGGTTCACCCTTCTCTGCACTAAGTCCTCAGACCAAATAGAAAGAAGTTGGCACAGAAACTGGAAATAGAAAATGTAACATTCATTACACCTCATGAGGTGGTGCTACGGTTCAAACAGTACCTTTCGGTATTGCAAGAAGTAGCACCACGAGCTGAGAAAGCATGGTTTATTTATACCCACACAGGGGCTCAAAAGAAGGCGGTACAAAGCACAAGAGCACATTTTATGTACATATAAGGTAATATCGAGAGGCACAATCGATCAGTGGGAGGAGCTAACAGTCTTGGGGGCTTGACAAACACATTCTTATCTGGAACAAAATCACTACCAGATGTGAACCCTAACGGTCATCGACAAGGTAGAGACGCTAATTATAGCTTGTTGCTGGGCAGATTTAAACACCATGAACAGGAAGATAGGACAAAGCACATGGTCGGTACGAGGCAGCAAGTAGCAGAAAAAATGGCTGCCGTGAATACAAAATGGAGTCCGCTAAATGTCAAGATAACGGCTAGAACTAAGATGTCTTCCGCTAATGCTCAATCTAATCGCTGTTAAATTACAACATTAGTCTCTCAGTTGGTGTGTAAGCAGGTGCATGGGTTGGTGAGTAGCTACTTCAGTATCTATATGGGTTATTGATTCATTGTATGAGTATCTGTGTGGGTGTCTGAGTCTTTATGTAGGTGGGTAGAGGGTAACCCTGGGCGTAGTATGCATAGTCGCGCTACATGAAGCTACACGAAGACGTTCTTGCACGTTCTTGCAAGCTTCGCGAGCTTGCGCAGTAGCTTGTTGGGCCTGTTCGCGAGCCGTTTTTCTTGCTCGGGAGCGCATTGTGTGTGCTCGGGGCGCTGTCTGCATGCTCGGGGGATTGTAGCGCGCGACCTTACCCATGGGGTGGGCTATGGGCGCGGCCATCTTGTTTTTTCAATTGTCCCGCCCGCTCGCATTTCCTATTTCCTCTTCCAGGTCGCGCATAACGTGTTCGCATTGTGCAAGTCATGTTCGGGAACACATCTACTTGTTCACGCTGGCAAAGTGCTTGTTCGCGAGAAATCTCACGCAAACTTACCCACGTGGTCGCGATGGGCGCGGCCATCTTGTTTTTCACACTCTATGCTATGGTTCTGGGCCTAGTTTTCTATCCAGCTTTTATCTTTGCAATCTTTACTTATTTTCACAGTTTTTCTGACTTTTTTTACTTATCATCTATCTCTCTCTGTCCTTAAGTTTATATTTTGCATTTTATTTCTACTTTTATACTTTTTTTTAACTTTTCTACTATTTTATTTTACTTCTTTCTTTAAGCTCCTACGTCTTCCCCCTAACTTTTTTTCCTTTTGTTCTAACTTTTCTTTTCCACCTCCACCCCAGAACCATGGCAAAGGGCAGCAGCAGAACCGGCTTGAAGGGCAAGGCGCCTGCGCCCAAGAGCCACCTGCCTTGCGGCAGAATGCGACCTGCAAGGGTGCATGCCCGGAAACTTTTCGGGGAGGCGGAGATGGCCTCCCTGGTTTTTTTCATCCAGCGCCACCTCCCCTTGACCTTGGCAGCAGGTGGCAGGCCAGGCTCCGGTTACCTTCCAGAGGAGCGTCACCGCCGGTAGGCGAAGGTGCGCTGGGCAGTCTTCCGCCGCTCGTGTATCCGACGCACCCACCAGCATCTGGCCCACCGGTGGGCAGACATTCTGGACAGGGAGAAGGAACTGTTGGACCTGCTAGGTGTCAAGGTCATGGGGCTTGGTGAGTAGCTAGTAATATTAATATATATATAGTAGTATAAGTATTGTGTATAATTCTTGGACGAATAAGTAACACGATTACTGGTGCGCTTAGTTACATTGCAGATTAATTCCGTCTCAAAATCTTCTGTTATTGTATGACACAGGTGCTGCTCGCCACTTCTCTTACTGGTTTGTAACTTTTTTGCTAGCTTGGGCTGGTGATTATTGATGTTAGAGTTTACTTTAGAGAACTGAAGTTAGTTAATGCGATTGCTAGAGTCTATTCCTTCCATTGTCCTTTAGTGAAATAGTGGTGGATGGATATAGGTTTACTTAGTATTAGGTCATATTTTTTTAACGGTCTGCATGACGCCTCCTCTGTCACTGAATGCTTAGTTAGTTCTTATTGATCCCACCCCTCCATAGAACCTGTTTAAAGTTTGTTTACTGAGTGGTAGGCTTAGCAGCAATAGCATTGTCACATCAGTCAGTAGCAGTTCATATGACACAAGCAATCAACAATTTCGTGTATGCACAAATTTATGCATGTGTCCTCCATCTCATCTATGCATGTTTGCGGGCAAAAATAAAATGGAAATGCCGACTTACTGAACAATTGACCCGTCTGGATTCTGGAATAGGTGGTGTAGGTCACGTGGTACTGGCTTCGTTAGTATATTCTGCAATCAGAACGTTTATGGTAAGTAGACGGTCTGTGAATCCTGCAAGCCAGTAGTCATTTAGACTTAGAGGTCAATTTTATTGCAATTGTTGTTTCCTAAAATGTTTTTGAATGATGTATTTGTTTCACAGCACCAAATGTTTCTCTTTCTTTATTATTTCTTACATGATCAGCACCACCCAGGGGCAAGAAGACGGGGTCCGAGTCGGCGGGACAACCACCAGAGGAGCGCTCCTCTGCAGAGGGTCCTGCTGCTGGCCCCAGTAAGTCCTACAGTGCTTATATTATTAACAATTATATTTCCCTAACTTTTTAACGCACCTTATTTTTTCCAACCTATTAAGCCTCCTTCCTAATTCAATCTTCGCAAAAGCTTCTTTGGTCTTCAATTTGTTTTCCAAATTTTGGGTATCCAATGCCATCCCTGACTTTCAGTTCCTTCAAACTTCTTCTGCCCTATGACTCTCTGTGCTACTACTATTAGACTGTCTGTAGCTAAGCTTGCCCTGTTGGCCAATCTTTAGTTAAGGTATTCTTTTGAATAAAGCTGTGATGGAATAGCTGTAGCCACTGGGTCCACTCCTGTCTTTTGCGTTGTCCTCTGTAATCTCTAGTCTTTGTCAATTCCCACCATCAAAATGCGCAACCAGATGTTTGTCTACTAATTTTTGTTAGGTTAGTATACTACTACTACTGTTGTGGTTATTCTCTGCACAGCCACATACAGAACTGTGCACAAGAAAATAGGATGTTGGTGATAGGGAGGTTGGACCTTACTTACACCCCAGTCACAGAACTCAGAAGAACCCACAATTCACTGACCGTCTACCTACCTAAGTACCTCAGTCATAGTCATTTGTCCCACTCCCGACCCCCCACACGAAGATAGTTAGATATACCCAATGATTTTATTACACAACCCAGAACATAAGTAACACTCTTTCGCTCACTCACTCGTTTAAGACCACAACACCACAGACACTCAAAATATACCACAGAGTCTATGTTCAAGTTCAAAAACTTTATTTTTTTAATAACAAGCTTTATATTGTTGTAACTTGTAAGTTGTTCCATGAATACCATCCAGCTCCACCATGCAAAATAAAGAAGATTAAATACTATACATTTTGTACAACTAGTGCACGATAGAGAACTGTGGGAATTGTGGGAGACCCCTCACCGTTGAACGTATACTAGTTACACATGCATCTTTCGAAAGCTCTGCAAATCTCTGGTTCGTAGAAGGCAATCTTCTCATCTGCCTATGAGAAAAATGTTGCACGTTAGACAGTGAATACAATTATGCAAGCTTTTAGCAGTCATGCCAAAAAGTGTAACATTATGGATAAGCAAAAGGGACTAACAAAACTTGTTTGTCAACCTCTTTAGTTGTATGCAACACTCATGTGGCCTCAAAGGTGTCTTTCTTACTGTGCAACAAGCTGCGAGGTAACATGGGCAAAACAGTAGACCCGTAACTAAAATGGTTACATGGCTCAGGCTAACTTTCCAAAGAGTAGGAGTAGAGATGAGATGACCCTAGGGACCATCTAATAAATTAATACTAATCTCTGTCTACTGACTGCTGTACAGTAGTACGCAATTTGGACTAGTTACAACGATTTATGTTGTACGTAACTGTTTTTTCAATCTTCCTTCCTGGTGAAAAAAGTACAAATAGTAAAATAGAGGGAGGTGTGCAGGCATCTAAAAAGGTGTACTTGCTTTTATAGGTGCACAACCACTACCAACCACCTGTGCCGACAGGGCCAGCGGCAATGCTAATGCCATGCAGGAGGGGACAGTGGCTGCAGTACCTGCAGGAGCACTAGTGGAGGAGGAAACATCAGCGGTGGACGGTGGTAAGTTATATTCATTACTTATTTGCATTACTAGGTGGAACGGGAACATTTCCCTCACTGTGCTATGAGACTTATTAAGAAAGTATGAACTTGAAGTTGTACTGGACAATATACAATGGTTGAAGAAGACACCCTTTGCAGCATTACCAGCGTGAGTTGAGTAAACAAGGCCTCTTCTATCAGACTCCAACTCAGCTGTGAAAGTTATGGAGAAGACTAAAAGTCAGATCAGATGACCTTGAGGGATGTCTTGAACAAAAAGGGAAAGAAGTGAACTAGGGTGGAAGCAGGACGGACGAAAGAGATGTAATAAGACTAACATAGAAGGATACTTTGGAAGGTTCATGCATGTGGCTGATATGAATCCGATGCATGGGTTGTTGAAGGATGGGTGGAACTGGAAGGTGAAAGAAGATACATGCATGGGTGGGCAACATAATATGGGTGCATGGATATAGTGGATAGCAAGAATCATCAGTGGTGTTTGTGTCAATCAAACCCAAGGCAAGGAAGGAGTGGACGCATGGGTGGTTGTTGGTGAAAGTGAAACCAGCTAAGGCGATAATAAAACATGATAGACATTTACTTTTAATGGATGGATGCCCCCTGGATGTATTGTATTCATCATAGGTGGAGAGTGTCACTGGAAGCAGAGTCTTACTTTGAAAATATAAAAGGAGATACAAAAAAGACTGGTATTCTTCTGTGTACTGAAGTACACCCATAGTACTAGAGCAAGTATAATGCCGGAAAAAAACTTCAACAAATGTTACAGGCAGGGGAAGCAGGAGGATAGATTAGATACTAAAAGTTGCCACCAGTTGTATGTACTGCACTTGCTAGTACTACTATGCCACTATGTGTTGAATTAATTTTGAAGAGTTTCAGTTACAATTCTGTTTCTTTTTTTATAGATACTCATACTCCTTCCCAAAAACCATCACGGAAGGAGTTGGCAGCCAGGGACCGGCAAAGGAAACTGCAGGCCATTGTGGATAAGTACCGCCGGCTGGTGGCTGAGGCCGGGGAGGAGGAGGAGGAGGCCGCGGCGGCGGCAGCAGCTGCTGCCTCTTCCAATGCCCCAGGCCCCAGCCAGGCCCCACCTGCAGGAGTACGGCGCCGTGGTCAGGCAACCGCTCACCGCCGACGTTTCGCAACATCTGCCGCCCCCCCACATCATGGATGCAAATGCAGGTGCTGTGCATTTCGGCAACAACTTCTCCTCCGGGTGGCAAAGCTGGATGACCAATTAGAGGAGCACCTAAAAATAATAGTGGACAAACACCACAAAGCACGCCGACTATAAAGTGGACCCTGTTCATTTACCCCTTTTTTAATACTTTTGTTGGTGGGTGGAAATTGGGTGTTGGGGTTTTTGTGGGACATTCTTTGGACTTTGACATTGGTTGGGGTTAGAGACGGGAGAGGGGTGGGTGAGGTGTGGGATAGGAGGATATTTTTTGATGTGCATGAATAAATGTTATTTATTTTCAACGTACACATATGATGTTGTTTTGTGGTGGGGTTACTGTTTCACGAATTAATGTACGTAACAAGGTTTACTTCTAGATGCAGGGCAGCGGCCAGTGTTTGATTTAAATAATGTATTAATTGGCCACATTTGTAACATGCAAACAGATAGAGGCGGTACCCCTCACTGAGTTATATTTGTCCTATTAGTACTACCAGTCTCTCCTCCGTTATACCGCCCAGCAAACTTATCTTCTTACCTGTGATTGATGATGATTAAGTTCGGCACCACAAGGGCTGCATGGTTTCCCAAGACAATGGAGAATATGCCGTGGTTGTGTGATGGTAGTAGTAAACTAGACACTGGCACTAGCATCGGCAAACAAAAACAAAGAGACAGTCCTTTGCCTGAGAGAGAATGTTCGAGAAATAGAAAAGTACAGTACATAAGACTGACAAAAAAATAAAAACAATATTGCAACTGCTAAACTAAACGAAATCAATGGTGTCGGGGACTGCCAAGTACAAGAATATAACTGTAGTTGTGTTGAAGGAGTCACTGAAACACAATCCTAATTCGTAAACTTAAATGCTGTAAAATTTAATTCAAACAATGCCACCAATTATTTAGATTTATTCGTTGGGTCCCTTTGGAAAATTAATTGCCTTGTACACTAGTACATACACTGAGCTTGGGTGGGGAAGCAGAAGAAAATCCTCGCCCTGCCTCGTTGACATTTCATTAGTGTTGCTTTCACCACATCTGCCCTAGCAAGCGTGTGATCAATTGTTGGTGTAGACTTAATATAAAACCACACAGCCCGGGGGAAGAGGGTTAGGGTTTGATGAATGGATGGGAACGGAGGTTTGGGGAAAGGTTTGACAAAGAAAAACAGTACGCATGGAGACAACAAAAGCAAAACAATGAAGACGATGATTGATGATCCACTACTACCCAATAAATCTAAAGTTAAGGTAAAAAAAGGAAATGCATGCATGATGACGATAAGTTATAACTTGATGGTTAATAATATATAATGAGTGGTACTTAACTACTACTACACAATTCAAAGGAAGTATTTCTTATATATGATAAGAATATGACTTTTGCCTAGGCTGTATGCCCTCAGAGAAACCGTAATACCTGCTGTAGCGGGCTGAAAGCTAGCAAAGAAAATTAAGAAATAGTTTTAGTGAACAATCAATTACCAAACACAAGCGTAAAATAAATGAAGAGGAAAAAGGAATAAAAAAAATTACGAAAATGATACTAAAGTTAATGTAATATCCAGGTCCAAATGTGTAGTTGTATCTCGTCATTCATCTTTATCCTCACTTCCATGAACACTGTGACTAAATATCATTCTTGGGTGCCTCTGGCTGGATGATGAGGAGGATTGGTAAGGTAAGTGTGGGTTGTTGCTCCAAGTATAATAGCACTAGGTAAAAGGCCGGCCTGTAAGTGTTGATGGAAAAAGAAATGGGGTATTACAAAATAACTGAATGAAAACATAAAAATAAATGACGGTGTAGTGCAAAAAAGACAAGAATCATGAGCGAGAAGACTTTCAGACTGAGGCGGCTTAGATACATTGTGTAACTCTACTCTACTAGTTGCACAGCAGTCATCGAGAAGAACAACAAGATAGGAGCCAGCACAGAACAGTTAGACCACGCCACAACACTGGGCCGTGAGTCTGTGACCCAAACTCCATTTACCTACATTTTCACAGTTCCAGACAAAAGGCATATACAGCAACCTAGCATTTTCCAAATCAAGTGATTAAATCAATGCGCCATTGTCAATCATTCATACCACTATTCTATTCCACCACTGCACACACATGTAGCCTAGGTCTGCTGTTGTTCTTGTTGATTGGTTGTGTTTACCTTGTATTACACTTCCTGAACGTATTCCATCAATCATCTCAGATCAAACTGACTGACAGCGTGCAAAGATGGTATGGTGGTCCTCATCATCCGGTGTGGCACGTGTACATGTTGTCCAACAGACTACCAACAGCAACTCAGTCTGTAGTGAGTGACTACGATTAAGTCCAGACTGCACCTGCAGTAGTAGGAGTACAATTGGATATTATTAAACAACATGGAAACATTGACTATCACTTGAGTCACAAGTACTTTGTTATTATATTAAACTACTAGTATAGTTCTACTTCATGCACATTTGCTCAGAGTCAGCAAGCATCCAATGCAATGCATGGCATCATTCATTTCATATACCTGTCTTGCTCTACTCTGAGGCTGTCAGATCAAAGATGCTGCAGAGCCTTCTGAAAGTGATGACGAGTTTACTTTAATTTTGGAGCCCTGCTCAAGTTCTGACAGTGAAGAGTTGTGTATGCCTGAAGACAGAGGTGGTAGCCTTAAGACAGTGATGAGTTTCAGATTGGAAACAAAACAGAAGATAGCTATAGTCATGTACATTTCACTTGTTATGGAGGGACTGTTAGAGGCTACATTATTGTACTATTCTCCATCTCCATCCAATGTGTGGCAAGATGGAAATTTATTTAGGGTGAGTCAGGAAGATGGAGCAGGACTCTGAGGAGTGGAGTGCACAGTTAAATGCACAGATGTGCAACTCCAAAGGGTAAATATAAATAAGAGACGGTGGTGATGGATTTGAAGTTTGAACCAGAAAGACAGATATACACACAAATAAAGGAAGGGAGAAAGTAACAATTTAAAAGCCTAGTTGTCAGGGGAGAGGAGCTCGTCCACAAACCCTGGTGGTTCTTCTGACAGAAGTAGGTCATGTAACCCAATAGTTATGTCTTCCGACTCGCTCTCCTCTTCCAGCTGTGATTCACGTATTTTGTAGTCTGGTGGTATGAAGTGCTGATTCATTTTTATCATAGTTAATCTCTCCGCGCTTTTGGGCGAGAGATTGGTCCTTTTCACAGTTACAATGGCACCAGCATCACGGAAACTACGCTCAGAAGAGACACTTGCAACAGGGCAAGCCAGATACTTTATTGCAAGCCTGCTGAGCACTGGCCATTGGCTTCTTTTCCTATACCAATACACCAATGGGCTTTGCTCCATGAACACCTCTGTTGTATCATCCAGATAGGCCTGGACCATCCGCTCAATGTTCAGTGGTGCTCTGGTTTGCTTGGCCTCTTTTGGCTTTGCGACAGCAACGGACTTACCCATCCCTTTCTGTATAAACCAAGCAGCTATTTTTTTGGTTGTGTCAGATGAATCAGATCCTGTTGGTGCTGTTGTTGTTATTGGTAGTGTTGGTGACTGCTGGGAAGCAAACACACTGCTCTCATGCTGTGAAGAAGAACTTGACTCTGTAGGATGCTCTGTAGCACTTGCACTGTCCTGGGCTGGAACTGGCAGGCCTCTAATTGAGAGCCGTTCATTTTCTAAATCAGTGGCTTCCTCATCTATTACAGTTTTGTACTTGGCAACATCCCCTTCTGAAAAAGGAATTACTGCATTACTGTTCACAAATCATGTGTACCGTAGATCCAAAATTGTGGCACTAATGTAATGTTGATGTGACACAATCTTATTTTGAATCCTTGTATTCTCGGATAAGCGGCCGGCTAAGGCCTTCACCAAATAACATGCTTCAAGTTTTCCTTCAACACCTTCATATGTTTCAGACACCTCCTTCAGCTCTTGCTCTAGCATGTACAACAATGGCATAGCTTGGCCCATAGTACAGTCCTCCCTGCTGACTGCATGTGTTAAGACCTCAAAAGGAAGTAGCATCTCTGTCAGGCATTTAATGAGGTCCCATTGCCACATCTCAACTGTCATGGCTTTAATAACAGTAGGATACCCTGATCTTCTTGTCATGACATAAGCATTAAGTGGAATGTACTGCTCAAACAGCCGATCAAGCATGTAATAAGTAGAGTTCCAATGTGTTGGGACCTCCTGGATGAGTGCTTTGACTGGCATTTTATACTCACATTGAATGACCCGTCGCTGCTTCCGGGCTTTAAAAGAATGGTTGAAATGCGTGCAGATTCTTCTGCAAATGGTCAGCAAGTTGCTGACTTTGCTTTAATTTTTCAGAAAGTCTTGAACAACAATGTTAATACAGTGTGCAAAAACATGGGACCCTGAAATAGCGACCATCTTGCATGGCCTTAACAACATTACTACTATTGTCGGTGGCAACAAAACCAATGTTAAGGCCTCTTGGTCGCAGCCATTCAAAGACCTTGCTGTTAAACTCAGCCAAAATGTTTGCAGCAGTATGAGATTTCTCCACAGCAAACATGGCTACAGTTGCATGTCTGCGAGTATCATTAAAAATCTCAACAGTGTCAATGCCTGCAGATACCTTGTCTTTAACACCTGAAAAAGAGATCCAGTGTGCAGTGATGCACATGTAATCAGTGGCTTGGCAACTAGTCCACATGTCTGTTGTCAGGTGGATACTATGAACAGCACTCTGCTGTAAGGCTTTTCCAAGCAATTCCAGCACTTCATGGTGTAGTGCTGGAACAGCAACTCTGGCAAAATAGTAGCGGCTGGGAACATTCCATTTTGGGCAGATGGTTGACACAAATTCCGGGGAACCCACCCCTTCAACAAAAGAAAAAGGGAGAAGGTCCAGTGCTAACATTTTAGCAAGCTTAGCATTGTACAAACGTGCTATTGGGTGGTTGCGCTTGTACTTTCCCTCCTGCCTAAACATGCTAAGAATGGTACACTGCTTGGTATTTCTTTCAGTTATGCTCGATGCAGTACTTCGCGTCGCAGACTTCGCACTCGTACTCCTTGGTGTCTCCGGGTTACTCTTACTCTGGTGCCACTGAGATGTTGCTGATGCAGAGGATGTGGGCTCTACCACTGCAGTGCTGGGGACAGGGGTACTTTGTGTACCACTACCAGATAGAATGTCTCCCTCTTCTTCCTGTTCGACTGTGAGTGGACCTTCTACTACTTCCCCACCAACATTAATGGTGCCTGCTTTTATGCTACGTAGGTGGTCCTCCCACTTGATTGGTTTTTCAAATGGGTCATTTGGCCTCCGGTACCTTAGTTTGTACCAAGCTTACCATAACTAACAGAGGAATGACAAATGGAGCATATAGCAATGTTGTCCTCATTTGCGCTACCTGTAAAGAAGTCCAACACTGGGGAGCTTAACTTTTGTCTCCTGCTCGAGGTGCTACTTCCAATGCTGGATGAACTGGAGGTTGTGTGTTGATTTTAACTATATGGCTGCGCAGCAGTACCACTACTTACTTCTGCTGAGGTGGAACTTGTGCTGGATGTAGGACACTGATGGCCCTGTGCAAATGTAAAAAGGGAAGCTGGAGGTAGTTTTGGTGTGGCCTGTGTTGGAGGTATGCGTGCTACATCCCTACTAGTGGCAGCCATTCTCCATAGGGTAAAAATGTTGGTCTCCATGTCCTCAGGCCCAGGAGTAATGCTTGTGATGACTGGGCCTGACTGGTCATCACCATTATTATCCGGCTGTTCAATATCGCACTCCATAAGTGTAAGGATTGCTGGAACCTTCCTTTTCCCTAGCCTGGTCTTCTTGGGATGTCTCTCCCTCTCATGCTCAGATTGTTGTGGCTCCCAATTGAGATCAAGATCATCAGAAGGGATGCTTGGCGAAGAACTCGATTGACTAACCCTCCTTTTCCTTGGTGGGGATTTGGAAAACAATAGATCTCCTGCATGAGGTGCTTCCTCTTCTTCTTGCTCTGCATCAGACTCAATTTCCTGAACTGCCCCGACTTCGGGAGGAACAACAACTACTATTGCGGGTGGTGGTTGTTGAACAACTACTATTGCAGGCGGTGGATGTGGTTGTTTTTTTCGTTGAACATCTACTATTGCGGGCGGTGGTTGTGGAACAACTACTATTGCAGGAGGTGCATGTGGTTGTTCTTTTCGTTGAGCATCTACTATTGCGGGCGGTGGTTGTTGAACAACTACTATTGCGGTCGGTGGCTCTGGTTAAACATCTACTATTGCGGGCGGTGGTTGTGGATGCTGTTTTGGAACATCTACTATTGCGGGCGGTGGTTGTTGTTCACCACTTTTCTGCTGTGTTCCCTTTTGCGTGGATTGTGTACTACTTTGAGATAGCGATAAGTTTAGGTCAGGCTCAGTATCACTGCTTTCCACCATTAGGCTGGCTACCTATTCCCCACTCATCTGCTTGGGCCTGGGTTGGTGGCTTGGGCCCACTGATGTGGAGGTGCTGGCCCCAGCTTGCACCCCGGCCACCGCTGCTGTAGGCATCCTTTTTTTTCCCAAAAAAGGTTTTCGGGTCAAAACCAGGCTTAAGCTTCACTTCCTTCTTCTGTTCTTCCTTCTTCTTCTCAGCAACTTTCTTGGTCTTGGAGGACCTGGTACCTGCATTCTTTGGGCCATCTTCTTCAGATGTCAGCAGCAGCACTCAGTTGCACAAGTTGCTGAGAATGATGTCTGGTCAGGTAAGTCACACCACACGTGACGTAGAACAGAAAGACGTCCGTGTGGCAGTAGAACAGGGGTTGAATGATGACAGACACCTCCTCCTCAGTATTTTGTTCACCTACAAGCAAAGAAGGCAGAATAACACCAGTCGAATGTGGAATTTTCTTATCTTTAATTTTAATTACTACTAGTAGTATTATTACACTCAGTAAGAGTAAGAATAGCAAAGAACTAAAATACAAATGTAGTGGAAGTGGAACTTGTTTATCCTTAATTTGTGCATTATTTCGGATGGATGCAGCATCAGTGACCTGCAGCAGATAGCAATGGGGATGTGAACAGTAAGCCAACAGGAACAATGGCAAGAAACAGGCCAATGTGGTAAAAACAAAACAGCACACTACTACTACCACCACCACAGCTCCCAGCCGCATGGGCACTCATCACAGGCACATGGGTAAAGTCCAGAAAACAATAAACTCAAGCAGGCCTATATCCCTATATGGCCAGAAAAAGGAGGATGCCTGTTACACATCACAGCTTAATGCAAAAAAGAAAATCCCCATGGCTAAAAGGTTTGAAAGTTATACAACAACAACACATACAACAAAGGCATTTACAGTTTTTTACACACACCCAAAAAGTTAACTACACCCCAAACACCACATTTAGAAATTCAATCCATTGCCATCCATACATCAAGCACCCCCGCTGACTACCTCTGGGACTCTAGGCCTACTGGCAGAAGAGACCACAAGTTTGTAGGCCTGTGGCAAAAGCACGATGGAAGGTCACACAAAATGGCTGCCCCCACATGGCCTAGCCACCCCCAACAACATGAAAAGAAAGAGAAGACAGACAATACATGCCTATGGCAAAAGGACAATGCTTGGCTTCACAAAATGGCCACCCCACCACCCACATGGTCAGGCCACCCTCAAACAACAAAGTACATAGAGGACAGAAACAGTAAGTGGTCCATGCTCCAAAAACTACAACCAAATGACAACCTGAGGAGTTTCTTTAGCCAAATGAACAGCATCAACATTTTCGAGAAAGTTTTACGCAACTCGAGACATATTGCTCACTAGATTGCAAATTCGGCGTGTGCGGCAGCGCGAATTGTACAAAACGTCGTTATCGCGTGCCCGATCACGCAAATTGAACGCGCGAAGAAGACAAAAACTGTAAGGTCGCGTTGTCGCACTGTGCAAAGTTACCAAAACTACGCGAGCTGAGTTCTAGGGTTACCTAGTGCGCAGAAAAAGCCATATTATTCAACACACACCCAAAACCTGCAATTCAACACCAACAACACATTATGCTAATCAATCCAAAGCCATCCATGACGTACATGATGTTACACTTACAACTTAAACACCACAATAACAGATGATCATCTTTCATGAACCCGCGATGATGACTCTAGTAGTACAGTACCCTTGGGCCTACTGGCAGATAAGCCACAAGGTTAAAGGCCTATGGCAAAAACACAGTGGCTACTAGTACCACAAAATGACCGCTAAGACATGGACAGGCAGTCACAAAAAAAAATAAGAAAAGGAATAATAAAAATAAGAAAGGAATAAAAAACTGACAAAGCAGGCCTATGGGAAAAGCAAAATGCATGGCTTCACCAAATAGAAATGGGCACCAGCCCCATGGTCAGCACACCAACAAGAAAGTACTTACAATTTAAATAAACTGAAGCAGGCCTATATCCCTATATGGCCAGAAAAAGGAGGATGCTGTTACACATCACAGCTTAATGCAAAAAAAGAAAATCCCCAAGGCTAAAAGATTTGAAAGTTACACAACAACAACACATACAACAAAGGCATTTACAGTTTTTTACACACACCCAAAAAGTTAACTACACCCCAAACACCACATTTGGAAATTCAATCCATTGCCATCCATGCCCTAAATGATGTTAAATTCAACAGACAAAATGGACACCGCTACATCAAGCACCACGGCTGACTACCTCTGGGACTCTAGGCCTACTGGCAGAAGAGACCACAAGTTTGTAGGCCTGCGGCAAAAGCACGATGGAAGGCCCCCACATGGCCTGGCCACCCCCAATAACATGAAAAGAAAGAGAAGACAGACAATACATGCCTATGGCAAAAGGACAATGCGTGGCTTCACAAAATGGCTGCCCCACCACCCACATGGTCAGGCCACCCTCAAACAACAAAGTACATAGAGGACAGAAACAGTAAGTGTTCCATGCTCCAAAAACTACAACCAAATGACAACCTGAGGAGTTTCTTTAGCAAAATGAACAGCATCAACATTTTCGAGAAGGTTTTATGCAACTCAAGACATATTGCTCGCGAGATTGCAAATTCGGCGTGTTCGGCAGCGCGAATTGTACAAAGCGCCATTATCGCGTCCCCGAGCACGCAAATTGAGCGCGTGAAGAAGACAAAAACTGTAAGGTCGCGTTGCCGCACTGTGCAAAGTTACCAAAACTACGCGAGCTGAATTCTAGGGTTACCTAGTACGCAGAAAAAGCCATATTATTCAACACACACCCAAAACCTGCAATTCAACACCAAAAACATATTTTGCTAATCAATCCAAGCCATCCATGACGTACATGATGTTACACTTAAAACTTAAACACCACAATAACAGTTGATCAACTTTCATGCACCCATGATGATGACTCTAGTAATACCCTTGGGCCTACTGGCAGAGTAGGCCACAAGCTTGGAGGCCTATAGCAAAAGCAAAGTGGCTGAAAACACAAAATGGCCGCCACCACATGGCCAAGCCACCCACAGAAAGTAAATGAACTCAAGCAGGCCTGCACTAACTACATGAACTACTAGGTTTACCTATTGGCTGATAAAAGCCAAAATGTAATTACACACAAAAAACAGAAATTCCACTACAACAGAATTTGCAATTGAATCCAATGCCATCCATGATATTTTACAGACACCACAGAATCATGGTTGGACCCATGGGTACCTCTAGGCCTACTGGATGAAATTTCAAAGAAATACAACTTGGCCCCTCATGAAAGTACAGGCCTCCCTCAATAATAATTTTTAAGAAAGATTGAGAAGCCCAGAAAACTCTGTTTAAAAAAAAAAAACTAAAAAAAAAACATTTACAGTACACCAATTCTCAATTCTCAAACTTACTTGCAAAAGAAAAGTTCAAATCCAAAAGTCCTCAATAAATCCAATCAAATGCTATGATGCAGCAATCATACACAAAGAGTGATCCTTCCAGCTCCAAATCCAAATGAAAGTGAACACCACATTGACAAAGCACTGGGAGGAGCCTGGTGGACAGGAACAGAAAGTTGGAGACTCAGGGGCACTTCCCTTCTCTTCAAAAAAAGAGTAGAAACAAAAAGAGGACTCCTTGCCCAACAAAATACAGCCAAATAACAATCTGAGGGGTTTTCCTGAGCAAAATGATGATTTTTGAGAAGGTTTTAACATGCTTGAGAGATATTCTGTGCCAGATTGCAGTTACTGCGTGTTCGGAAACGCGGTCTTACCAACATGGCGCTGCAAGGAAGATCGCGCGTCCTAATGTCGTGATCGCGCATCCGAATGACGTTATTGCGTTCTCACAGTCGCATGGGATTGTGCGGCCAGATTCCAAACATCGTAGCGAACGCGACCGGGAGAGAAAAGCGAGAAAGCGAACGCCGAACCACGGTAAGTCATTACCGCGCACGCAAGAATGCTATTGAGCGCGCAAGGAAGAAAAACTACTACGCTACGCTGTAGATTGCAAAGTAGTCAACAACTTTGCGCTCACTGCGGAGCGCGAAGTTGCCGAAAATTTGCAAACTCCGGGAGCAGAGCGTAGTTCTCCGCCCAGGGTTAGTAGAGGGTATCTGACTCTGTGCATACATGTCTGAATGGCTGTTTCACTGGTTGTATAGATTCAAAAGTATATCTCGGTAGGGCTGTATGGGTAGCTGACTGTGTGTATAAGAGTGTGATTAGTGAATTGATGTCTCAGTTGTATATATGTGAGTAACTAGTCAAAAAGAGTTGCCCCCAAGGAAAAGCCGCCATCAATGTCTGCTGTAAACCATTCAATATATGTGCAAGGCAAACCTACCTGGCGGCTTTTCCTTGGGGGCAACCCTTTTTTACTGGATATTTGCGGCTGGCCCAGCCGCGGATAAAGCCACACTGCTGCTGCGGTCCCGTGAGGTCTTCAAAGAAGGAGGCTTCGGTGTTGACAGGAGGTAGTGCCTGAATGGTTTGCATTATTCAAGCAGCGCCCTGGAGCAGGATCGTCTCTTCACCCACTGGGGTTTACATTTTTTGACTACTTTGTGTGCAAGACTGAGCCGCCTCATTGGAGGAATACAGCAATGCAACCACAAGGACCATAATGCTGCAGGAGCAGCGACGCCCACTGTGGCAGGTCCGGATGTATTAATGGCGGCATTTTCGGCGTTCACTTTGCCTGCAACACACGCCACTGATGAAGAGGAAAACCTGAAACGCGTCTGGCGTTGATAGAAAGAAGCTGCTGTTTCCGCCATCAATGTCTGCTGTAAACCATTAAATATATGTGCAAGACGAACCTACCTGGCGGCTTTTCCTTGGGGGCAACTCTTTTTGACTGGATATGTGAGTAATTATATATGTTTTTGACAGTATATGTGAGTGCTGGGGCGTATAATTCACTATACATGAGAGAGAGAGTGATTGCAAGAGTGTCTCCATACATGGATGTGTACTTGTATTAGTGATTGTATAAGAGAGTAAGTATGTGTTAGTATCTACATAAATAAGGGAGGGGGTGTGTATAAATAAGTCAGGTGGTGTGCATATATCTGCATAGGTGAGTACATGGGTGTGTGATTGAATTTTGGAATGACTGAGTAAATGTGTTAGTAACTCTATGGATCAGTAGGACTGTGTGAATGTATGTATAGGTGTAACAGTGGATATTATACTGATGTAATCATGAGTGACAGCATGTATAAGTGACTGTATGAGTGTATGTCTGGCTTACAATATATAGATAGGAATCAGTGGATGGGTATCTAGCATCTGATATTGGTGTGTCTATGGTTTCAAAAATGGTACTCTGTATTTTACAGTGAGTGATCAAAGGTTGTACTAGTATGTGATGAGGTGCGTCATATTTTCAAGTAGATGATGTCATGAGTGATGTCTCCTTTTCGGATAGTATGTGTCAAACATATTAGTTTTAAGAATGTCTGTACTTTCTAGTTCATTTGCTGCTAATTCTTTAAGTTCTTCAAATTATTTCGACACTCTATTTCGTTTGCAGGCAAGACCTAAACTTACCTAAATGATTCCTCGTGACTTTGAATATGTACTTGAAGAGCACAAGTGGTCTGAACATTCATAGGATCCAATTTCTCTGTCAGTTTTTCCTGATTTTGTTATATACGATGTAACATAACGTGCAACAGCAAATGAATTATCTGCAACATACTGGATGTCCATGTTCGCATTCCACATTTTTAAAATGACTGCATTGTAGTCATTTATATACTTTGACACTTCTGTTCTTTTTAAGTTGTAGGTATTCTTTGGAAATATCCGAGTTATTGTGCACCTTACAGAAAAAAAAAGAATGTACTCTTCCTTTACAAATGACTGGACGTGGAAAACCAAACCGTCATTTGGTGTAAAATGTTCCTTTAGACTTGTATTTTCTTCTGCAGTACTTTCCAAACGGTGAATTTGGAAATGTAAAACTTGCTGTCTCAAACTTCTATCTCCTTCTTCTCTTGGAATCTCAGATGTCACATACTGTTCGATGAAAGACAATACTGGTTCATCAGAATCAGTGCCAAATTTAGGTGCATCAATGATCCATAGTAGCATATCTATATGAGGTGCACCTCTTGCTTTGTACTCCTTTCTTCAAAATAAATCGGTAACTTCTCCAAGAGATGGATTCTTTTTATTGCAGAAAGAAAACACCATAGCTTGAAACCTAAGATTAAAATGTCTGCACACATTTACAAGATCCAATGAACACAGTTCACCAGGTTTCTTTATTTCAACATTTTTGATATTGGAATTCGCTTCTCTTAGAAACTAAAGCAAATCTTCCCATGCATACTCTGCACAGCTAAGTGTGACAAACCATATTGGTGTACCTAAGTTCCGTAACATACACTTGAGTTCTCCATGACGACGATACCAATACTCATTTTTTCCAGGTTGACATGCCATCAAATTGATTAACTGTGCTTCTAAATTTTCATCTGTTTCTTGAACTTTTTCCACAAATTCTTTCGCAGAATGAAGTAATTGATGAACTCCAGTTTTAAGTATGTGGTTTACTGCATATGACAGAGAAGACAGATCACTTTCACTTAAAAGGTGAAATATGTATGGAATGCACTGTCGAGATCTAGGATCTTCAGAATATAATCTTGTTGACCGATATTCTGAAGCTGGAATCTGTACAGGTCGGTCATCATATCGTCCACCTTCTCTAGTATGAAACAGTTGTGGAAAACAACGATTTTCCAACTTTTCTCCCATACACTCATTGGAGTTCCCTGTGCTTTTTTTCATTTGAAATAACTCAATGCTGCTTCCTAATACTTCTTTTGAATGCAAAGGACAAATTGTGTAATGTTTATAAATCTCTTCAGTTCTTGACTTGTCCACTTTCTCTATTTGACCACTTGAAATTTCAGATTTATCTTCTAAACTTATTACCTGTTCATCCACATTTACAGTTTTATAATAAATATTGTTCTCTACAAGATATAATCAATCAATCAATCAACTTGTAGAGCGCATTACTCACCCGTGAGTGTCTCAAGGCGCTGAGGGGAGGGGGTGCTGCTTCTGCTGGAAGAGCCAGGTTTTGAGGAGTCTTCTGAAGGTGAGCAGGTCTTGGGTCTGCTGCATATGGGTGGGGAGGGTGTTCCAGGTCTTGGCTGTGAGGAAGGAGAAGGCTCTGCCACCGGAGGTTGTTTGTTGGATGAGCGGGATGGTGGTGAGGGTGAGGCTGGCGAAGTGGAGCTGGCAGGCGGGGGTGTAGAAGCTGAGTCTGCTGCTCAGGTAGGCTGGTATGTGTTCCTCTTGTTGACGGGGAGCCAGTGCAGGTCTCTTAGGTTGGGGGTGATCTGACTGTGATGAGGTATGTTGAGGATCAGGCAGGCGGAGGCGTTTTGGATGCATTGTAGTCGTCATAGGTGTTTTATTTCTTTATTTTTTATTTGTTTAAAGAGTTTTATATAGCGCTGGCTAGACCCGAAGGTATCAGAACGTTTTACATGAGAATCAACAATGTAACAGAACAAGTTCAACAAATTACACAATACATCAAAAATAGGCAAAACAATTAGGAGGGGAGAGAAAGGACAGAAAGAAGTAGTGCAGGGGGCAGGGGAGGTGAGAAAGGGAGGATAAGGGAAGAGACAATAAGGAGAGACAAAAGAAGTCTGTCTAAAGACCGACTGGGTAGGTGACGACCAAGGAGAGAATCCACGGCCCATCTCCCCTTTAGCTAAACCAGGTAGCTCCATCGGGCATCAGACCTAATAGTACAGTCTCAATACATTGAGAGAGGAGAGAAAGAGAGACATAACTAGATGGAGGATGCGGGAGGAGACGACAGGAGAGACGAAGGGAAGTGCAACAATGTGGTTCAACAATATAACAGAAAAAGATCGACAATTAAACATTACATCCGACAATCAGCAATACATTAGGAGAGGAGAGAAAGGAGAGAGAGAAGTAGTGGGGGGTAGGGGAGGTGAGAATGTGAGGATAAGGGAAGAGACAACTGTAGAGACGAAAGGAAGTCTGTCTGAAGACCGACTTGGTAGGTGACGACCAAGGAGGGAATCCATGGCCCATCTCCCCTTTAGCTAAACCAGGTAGCTCCATCGGGCATCAGACAAAATAGTTTGGTCTCAAGTGTTGAGGGAAGAGGTTCACTGAGAATCAGGGTGGGGACAAAGGGCAGGGGCAGGTGATTGCAGAGGACAGAAGCTGGAAAGAGTAGGAGCAGAGAGGGGAGAGGGTTGGGGGAAGAGAGAGGGGGAAGATAAGGTCAGGAGAGACGCAGGAGTGTTTGCCCGAAGTCCGGCTAGGTAGGTAATAGTCAAAGGAGGGAGTCCAAAGTTAATCTCCCCTATGGTTCACTCCACCGAGCATCATACAAAGGTAGCTTTAGAGTTGTGGCCATAGAGTTCAGATAACAGAGTTTAGTGACGCAGGCTCCCGTCACCGCCCACTAGAATGAACACTGTTGTTATGTCATCTTCTTCACTACACTGTGGCACCCCTTAGGCTGTCCCGTGTCTAAGGCGGTTTCGGTTTCACTTTTCCTCCCAGCTGCCTGTGAGGGTGTTCTTTTCTATTGCTGCCTCAATCACCACTCCTTCAAATCCCCATATGTTGGACCCTAAGTCTGTGTGGTTTAGTGTTTTGAGTGAGACTGGCGTTACTTTGTTCGGCCTGGTGATCAGCTCCACGGGTCAGGTCCACGGTGCCCAGAAGTGAAAAGCTCCGCGCCAGCTCATCTGCAGGTAGACTCCCCAGGGGGTCGCGTGTACCGAAGGGTGTGGAAGAGGAGGAATCCCCTTCCTAGAGTCTACCGGTATTCTAGCAGCAGCGTTATGGCTAACAGAGCGGCCAAAATGCCATATCTCCCCGCAGACGTGCTCTCCCTGGGGGCTCAGGCATTTACTTGCAGGGAAGGAAGATGCTTAGGGTGACGCGCCGCCATGAAGAGGCCTCACGGCCGCCATGTCAGAGACAGGCAAGAAAGGGCAGGGCGTCCCGCTTAAGCTGCGGAGTCAAAAGACCGACCATACTCGATCCGGAGCTCAACAGCAGTGCCCCCATTGATCCAATGCAACAATCAGGCCTTCGCGGAGTCCGCGGCGATCCCGGGAAGCTGCACGCTGCTGCTCTTCGCCGAACTCAGGACGCCATCTTAGTTCACTCGGGATCACCCTCCGGGAGCCGAGACAGTCGTGCAAGCACCTCGGAGGCTTGCGGAGGGCAGCAGAACTTCCCCCACCGATGCCTTACATCTTCAGCCGTCAGTAGGTGCACTGATGATTTCGTCTCAAGAGTGCGCCAAGAATCGCTGCAGGACGGCGCGCGGACCGGTCCAGTCTGCTGCTGACGAGGGCCTGGGTCACCGTTCTTCTGGTTTTGGTCAGGATCCACTTGTAGATCATGCAGAGCATGCGGAGGGTGTTGTAGCAGGAGGAGGAGATGGAGTTGACCTGCTTCGACATGGAGAGGGAGGAGTCGAGGATGAATCCTAGGTTGTGTGCGTGGTCTGTAGGTGTTGGTGCTGTTCCCGGTGAGGTCGGCCACCAGAAGTCGTCCCAGGCATGTAAGGTAGTCTTTTCAACTTTATTACCATCCACAAATTCTTGCCATATTTCCCGACTCTTTGTTGGTACACCATTTACTAGAATGACTACTGCCTCATTTTCCTCTTTCTCTCCAACAATCAGCAATAATTTCAATATTTTTCTAAAAATCCAAAGTTAAGTACACCACTCTTCCTTTCAGCCCTCTTTGCAAGTTTGTTGGTGGCATTTACCTGTTTTAGGCTCCATCCGAATTATAGTTTGAAATGGATGAACAGATTGAATTAGAACAGACTCATATGTATTCAATTCTGCCAGTTCCTCCGGAATAGCTACTAATTCTAGTTTATTATGCACTGCTTTAGCAGGCATTTTGTTCTCTTCTAATTTGTTGTTGCAATATTTACATATACGTTGATCACTACCTAACTCAAATCGACCTTCCACCAACAAGTAAGTTGCAAGTTCTTCCCACTTACCATTGTTCTCCTTTTCACTTTTCAAATACAAATCAACATTCCTAGTTTGACTTTTATAATGAGTACGTCGACAACAAACACAAATGTAGTTTGGTATTTCAGAGCACACTACATTAAACTTTCCAATTCCTTCTTCAAACTGATCAGTGCTAATCACTTTCCCATCTCCTTCAACATCTGTAATTGTCAAACTTTTACATTCTATGGACTGCTCTTCTGAACCAAAATATCGCATTTCAATATCATCACACTTTTTTTGAACATCTGATAAAGAACCATGTAAAAGATCTGTATTCAGTTTACTTAAACGTAATGCAGGACTTTTTACATAGTACAGTTTCCTTACAAACTTCTGCGTTTCTGAATGGTGTACTGTTAACATCCTCAAGAGATGAAAAACACTTTCACACACTTTTCTTGAAAGATAAGCCAGAGAATGCCAATACTTCTCAGTAGTCAACGTCAAGTCAAGTAAAAAAACAAACTTTATTTGAATGTTCATAGTAACATCCATAAAAGCACATTTCAATAAATTTACAGTTAATACATAAAATTCATATATTACTAGGAATCACATAAAGTAAAAGATCACAGACAGAATATACAGTAAAAATGTATAAATATATATAGTTATATTAGTTAAAAATATTTCTCTCGGCACAATGCAATTATCCCTCCATACTTTCCCTAAATTTCATTGCAAGTTTTAAACATACAAATAAAGTGCAGTCACAGCTTAGTAGTTGGAGGTAATAAAGTGCTGGTCGGATTTGTGCAAAATTCAATTGTTTGAGGATTGGTTTTAAATATAACTTCCTTGGTACGAGATAAAAGGGGCAGATGAATAAGAAGTGTGCCAGGTCTTGCGGAGACTTTTCGTCGCAGCGGCAAGGTGGCAACACTTGGCCTCGATGGGCCCCCCTCGGTAAGGCCAATAAAAGATGGAATAGATCTAGGCGAAACCTCGAAAGCAAAAAGCGATCATAACCTGACAGGGGGCATGACAGGTACGGTTCCATTTGCAGGCAGGTTTTTATTAACACATGTTTCCGGACACTGTCTTTCATTAATTCGGCCTCCTCCCGGGCTAAATACCTAGAGGTAATGAAGGTCTTCTTCACAAAGCTAACGTCAGATTTAGTAATAAGCTCTGGGGTTGAAAAAAGGTCAGGACACCCTAGTTCAGATACACATTTGCTAATATATTTGAGCCAGGGGACTTTGGATCCATTTTCCCATGTTAATGCTTCTTTCAGGATTTGTTGAGTGAGGGGTATTTCAGTATTTGTCCAGCAGTTTAGCCAACAAAGTATGGGATTTATGGCTATTCTGTCGCTCAAATAGGGCATACCTAATTCTTCATGGACAGAAAAGTTGCCTGTGCCCCTTGGTACCCTCAAAACCCGTTTTAAAAAGCTATTTTCTGCAACCTCCAGCCCTCTAGGAAAACTAAACCCCCGTAGCTCACTTGCATAACATGCAATAGACATGCTTTTTGCTTGGTAAAGTTGGAGCAGTGCAGCCACCGGACTATTGCCCATTTTTCTTGCAAAGTCAAGTATGGCTGCATTGGCCCTGATTACCTCTCCCGTTTTCCTCTGTACTACGGGTCCCCAGTTCAGCTGATGGTCAAAAAGGACACCCAAATAAGAGAATGTCTTGACCACGGGGATTTTTTCCCCATTAACATTAAAAGAGTTTAGCTTTTTATTCCCCAAGCCTACCTTCATGACATAGGCTTTTGAGTTGTTAATACTCAGGTCCCGTGACTTCATAAAGTCATGAAATGCTTTTAACAGGGTTTGTAGGCCTGTTGCAGTCCTGGATATCAGGACTGCATCGTCCGCATAAAGCAGTACCGGCAGTACTTTCCGACCAACATAGGGGTAGTCAACTCCCGTGCCCAAGAGATACTCCTCTAGATCGTTAATGTACAGGATGAAGAGGAATGGGGCTAGGAGACACCCTTGGCGAACGCCCCGGTGTATTCCAAAGTCCCTTGTTACTTTTAAGTCTTGTGTATATCTGACATTTGCTCTTGTGTCAGAGTGCATGTCGGCTAATAAGTTAATTAGGTTTTGCTCTATACCCATTTTTGCCATGACATCCCATAGTCTACCTCGATCTACGCAGTCGAAAGCCGGCAATAGATCCATGAATGCCATATGAATTGTACCTTCCCTGGCCATGGTATATTTCCCCATGATCATGTACAGGTTCAGACACTGGGTAATCGTTGAATGACCAGGCCTGAATCCGTATTGAATTGGGGAAATTACATTATTTTCATCTGCCCAAGCTGTTAGTCTATTTAAAATTACACCCCCTACTACTTTTATTCTACTTCTCAGTATATTTTCTTACAATACATGGATCTAGTCCTTGTAACAACTTAATCTACTGTTAAATACTTTGCTGTGTATATTCTCGTAGCAAATTTCACATTATATCAATAGATTCCTGTCGGATACTACAAATACTACTACTACCCCACTTATATAAAGGAGCTTGTGTAGGTTTTCCTTGCACTTCTTCAGCTATTAACTCTTCTGCAATTTTACCAACCATTTCCTCTTTTGGAAGAGGACAACCATCCTGAACTTTGTAGCAATGACCTCCAGTATCAACTGCAAATGGTAAACTATTTTCCTGGAAGTAACTTTACTCATTAAAAAAAGGCTCACTAGTAGAAGAATGTTTCCAATGTCCACTAAAGATTTTGCAAATGTTGGTTCTGTTCACAAGTCTTTTTCTTCTACTTTCCTCTTTCAACACTTAGACTATTTTATCCAACAGTTTGATTTTCTTCAAAATCAAAATGAATAACTTCTGTTTAAAATTGAAAGTAGTATCCACTATACTTTCAATATGCTGCTTCTGTTTGAATTGCAGCACTTTCTTTTTATATTTGCAGCATTTTTTCATTAAATTCAGAATCACTCTAGATCAAAAAAGTCTGTGATGAATTTCTTAAAATTGCTTTTGTCTCCAAGTAACAGATACTGTTTCTTATCTTTTCTTTTCCTGGTATTTGAACTTGAAGTCTGCTTCTCCTTACTTGAAAAATTCTTCTTTTTGCTTTGCGTGATTTTTTTTCATTAAATGTTCGTAATATTTTTTCCAGAAATTGTCTACGGTTTTTGCCAGAAGAAACTGTGTAGTAATCTCAATTTTTCCAATTGAAAATCTTTCCTTTTGTTTAAATATATATTTATTTTCTGTTTCCTTTTTTTCAGTTCTTCTAGGCGTTTTCAAATTTTAATCCAAATGAAATAATTTTCAGGAAACCAAATTTTTTTTTCAATTTAATATGAAGATAGTAGCTTTAGAATTACCTTTATATTCCTATACCGTGCTTCACATGGAAATATAGAAGTGCAGGCTCTCACCACCACAAATTAACTGTCTGGTATACTCTCTCAAGTGTAAGAACTGCAGGTATTCAGTATCTGTCAGTCACGGCCAGTTTAAAGCAGTGTTCCTACATAGAAATGGACAAAACGTTATGTTTCTAAATTAACATCTTACACTGAAAAGCTGCTTTACATTTCTTTCGCTGGAACAACCTTTGTTTAAAACACCACCAGAGAAGGGTGGTGAACCATGCTCCACAAAGAGCAACTCAAAGCTTTCTTGTTCTTTATCAGAAACATCTGCCTGTCAATGTTTATCGCCAGCCTTTTTAGCCCCTTAAGAAGCTGGGTGGATGAGTATAAGACACTGTATTTAGGATTGGGGGTGGAGGGTGCACGGAAATAAGGAGGGATAAATAAAGGCCAAGTGGATGGAAGGCCAGATGGATGAATGGATAGCTAGATGGATGTATGGATATATGGATGGATGGAACGATGAATGGATGCACGGACCAGTACTTAGGATAGACGGTGGGCTAATAGATGCTTAGCATTGATTCTGGCACAGATGTATGTATGGATATAGGTGTGTATGGCTGGATGGATGGCACAGTGCTTATCAAAGGTGAGTGGGCTGATAGATGCTTAGGATAAATACAGGGGCAGATGTATGTATGTATGTACGTAGGAATGTATGGATGAATTGAAAGATGGTTGGATGGTGCAGTGCTTAGGATGAATGGATACAGGGCTTTAAGTGGGCCAGGTTTGAGCACCGGCAGTTATTTTCAGGGAGCCTCGAATCGGGTCTCTATCGGGCTCTATTTTCAGCCCTCGCAAAGGTAGTCAGTTTTCTTTTTTTTATTGGACTGCAGTGAGAGCATGCACAGCGATGTACGCATGCTCATTTTGCTCACTATTGAGAAGTGGAGACATCATGCTAGGTGAGCCACATTGTAGGAGGAAGGGAAATTCTTTCAAGAGTGTGTTTTCTGAATACAGGATAATTAGAGGAGATTTTTTTAAGCACACAATGCTACTTACCTTGATTTAGACTACACCCCTACTTGGATAGCCACACCCTTTAAGAGGTTTGCCCCGCCCCTTTCAGAGCACCTCCAGTTTTTTTTTCCCACTTAAAGCCCTGACTGCACCATAGTAACAAAAAAATGGTCCAAGCTTCCATTTAAATCTACAATGGCACCAAGTTTCATAATTTGCCATCAACGATGGAAGCCTTCTACCACAGTGCAAGAGTGTCTATCAGCACAAAGACTTGTTATCCAAAGAAATGTTGTGTGATTTGCGTAGCTGTCTGCTGGAACACTCATCACCAAAAGGTATTAAAACATGCACATTTGTGAGTAAAACATATGCCATGCCCATGAAGCGGTTCATAAATGGGCCCACTGCCACTACACCACCCTCATCCCCATCCTTGCTTAACCTTACAAAATCAAAGAAAGAGCCCCAGCAAACCTGGTAGAATCACTATAGCAATACAGGAACTCAATTTCAACAAGTGTCTGCCGGAACGCTCAGCAACAAAAGTTATTAAACATTCAAATTTCCGGATAAAACATATACTATGCCATAGAGCGGTTTATAAATGGACCCAGTGGCACTACATCACCTTTACTAGTTACACATGTGCATATTACAAATGTCTGTGTTATTATCAGCAACATACCCATGTCCCCCACCCCCACCCCTGCCCTTGCTTAACCTTACTAAATAAAAAAACGAGCCCCAGCACTCCCATTAGCGCCACTATAGCCATACATAGACTTAATTTCAACAGGTGTCTGCTGGAACGCTCATCAGCAAAAGGTATTAAAAAATGCAATTTTGCAACTAAATACCATAAGGCTGTTTATAAATAGTCGCAGTACCACTACACCACCTCCACACTCGCCCTTGCTTAACTTTATGCAATAAAACAAAGAGCCCCAGCAAACCAGGAAGCACCACTATAGCCATACAGAGGCTTCATTTCAACAAATTCCTCCCGCAACGCTCATCAGCAAAACGTATTAAAACATGCAAATTTGCGGGTAAAACATATACCATGCAATTGGGTGCTTTATAAATGGTCCCAGTGGCACTACACAGCCTTTACTAGCTAGACATCTTTATGTTACCAAAGACGTTTAAACACTCTGTATCGTGTATAGCAGGGGATGAAGAGAGTAAACAAAGTTGTAATTCCCAAACTTTTGATATACCGTCCCTTTACTGTATGTATATTAAGGACATTAAATGGAATGAAAAAATTGACAAGTGTCTCAAAACGGATAGTGAAGCTGAGCACCGGTAAAACCCAGACCACTTAAACACCTACGTGTATTCAGCACTGGGACACAGCCTGACAATTTGTATCACTTATAATCACATGTAGTTTACTAATGTCAAGAAAGTCATACAGAAAATATACCGAACATTTTCATTTTTTTATCTCTCACACATTTATAAAACATCTCTTCTAAAGAAACACTACCCAACCACTACTATTTCATAAGATTAGACAATCATGAATATGTTTACTACCATATATTTTAGCATATCTACCTTTTTATTATTCACTAGTCAGAAACTACTAATACGATTAATTATACCCAAATGCAAACCAGAAACCATGTTCATATTATAAGTCAACCTATGATCAAATGATTCAAAATGTGCATACATATAAAAGGAACATATCAATTTTACTATCTCCATCTCCTCTCCATGTAATCTCCAAACAGTCTAGACGACCTCACAGTACAACAACTTACCTCGACTTATATTCAAATCTACCTCTCAGTGTCAAAAATGAGACCACAACCAGTCCACATAACATTTCTGGGTTTGGTTTTATCGGTTTTAACTTAACAACACATACATCTCCTACCCCCCACCCCACTATTTCAACAAAAAGTATAATTTGCAAACGTGGGACATGTTGTTTATCTGGCCTGAATATATTAGCAAACCCAAATTAACGCTGTACCTCATTTTCAAAACTATACAGTCCTTTGAAGATGACAATCTACAATTCTTCTTTGTGAAAAACTCCTAAACATATATAATGTACTTATTTAGCAACCGGTCAAACTTTATGCATATTTTATAACCAATATAAAACACCACACTTTACTAACAGTACATTATTTTGAAATAAATAATACTTTCAAACTTAACAATATCACCTCAAATACTTAATCACTACTACAGAACACATAAGACACCTTGTTCATTTCTACCTCACCTTTGTAGTTAGTATGCAGATTTCAAATGTCACACACGCATGTAATTCTTTTTTTGTCACACAGTACATGTAATGCACCGCTTTCATCTAGAATGGAACCAGTAATGGCACAATTTCTCTGTCGCTCCACATATAAATACATGTAAAGAACAAGTCAGAATACTTCATTCCTTCATCGACATTCCAAAACTTATCTCCATTGGTTATTTTTGAATTTTCCATATGAAAAGCTTCTTTATATTCCGCGCCACATACAGGTCAGAAGTTCAACCTATTTTATCACCACACTTTCTGGAACATTCTATGACACCTGCAGGTTAAAAGTTCATCATATTTTTTAAACATGACGATATTTTTTTTCCATTCTTTTCTCGAACATTTAACGGCACGAGCAGGTTAAAAGTTCACGATTGTTTTAAGTTCAAACAGTGCCTTCCAAATGCAAGTAGCAGGTGTGGTTGAGTTAAGCAAATTGTATCCTATGGTATGTACTCCACGTTTAAACTGCTTTTTCTTAACCAATTACAAAGACGCTTTTCCACAAAACGAATGTCCACCCTACGTTTAAAAAACAATACTTTTCATCTCCCAATCAAGTATTGTTTTGTATGGCAAAAAAAAAGTAGTTTCCCATCTATAAACATATCTCTTATTCTATGAAGGAACTGCATGAGCTACAGACATCTTTCCATATCTTCCAGCCAGACCTTCAAAATGCTAGTGTGGATCGTAGAACATAGATATGTTTTCTGGTGCCAGAGCTATGCAGAACAAAGACATAATAACTTAGACCTAGGTTTACAAAATGTGGACATTAAATATCTACCTTTGATTAAAACCTGTTTGCATCTTCCACACCCTGACCTCATGATAGTGCCTTGTGGTGGAAATGACCTAGGCACATTGACTGGGGTAAGTTTGGAAATGCTTATGAAGGACAGAACTGATGTCATTTTTCCCTCAAACTGTCTTTGTATATTCCAATACATGCCAAAGACAGAAGTGGAAATGTTCAAAACTATTTTGTCCTCAGATTGAGAAATCTAGGAAGAATGTCAACAAAGCTGTGTCTGCATACCTCAGAGACCACAGAATGGGGTCGATCTACAACAACAACATATGTTTTTATATGACTCATATCTACAGAAGTGATGGAGTACACTTCACAGATCAAGGAAACAGAGGGGCATATTGTCAAGAAACAGCGTTAACATTATTGCTGCTTTAGCGGCAGAAAACTGCTGCTAAATTGGAGATAACGTGCTTGATAATACGCCCTTGTGAATTCCCATAGAAGTCCATGTTGTGATGTGTGAACATGGGCTTCTATGGGAATTATCTACTGGGTATTATCAAGCCCATTATCGCCGCTTTAGAAGCAGTTTTCTGCCTCTAAAGCGGCGATAATGTTAACGTCGTGCTTGATAATATGCCCCAGAGTTTTTCTGAATAACCTGAAGTTGTGCATCTGCACCTACATGTAGCTCCAACTAATGATCACAAGGGCTCTTTTTAGAGCCACTCTATAACTGACAACCTAGGCCCGCTATTTTAGCGCCAGGTAACAACAACTACCGGACCCTCGCCAAAATGTATTCTCCGCACAGCTGTGATGCAGCAGCCAGACCATCTAACTTTGTAACACAGAGCTCTTGCTTTGATCACCGGCTCTATCAACAGCTCAGGATAGCACTAACGGTGGGCGTAGTAGGCATAGTGGGGCTTCGTGAAGCTACACAAAGTGGGCGAGAAACTATGCCCACCTACGTACTTCGCATAGCCCAACTGCGCGCCGCCTGCCCACCTCCCCTACATACCTTATTTTTGTTAAATAGCCTTACAAAAGTAAATAAAAAGCACTTACCTTGTCCGCTGCGTCCAGGCTAGTGGCAGCCAACTTCGCTACGCCCATGGAGTGGGCGTAGTGTTGCCTGCTACGCCTACTTCACAAAGGGCGAAGTAGGCAACACTACGCCCACTCTGTGGGCGTAGCGAAGTACTTCGCCAGGGTTAGATAGCACCATGTGACTCTGGGCAATAGCTCACTTAATTTCCACGCCGGCCCACACCACCTACAGACCCGTACGAGTGAGTAGTTTGCACTTTACATATACAGGATTGATTCTAAACGGCAGAATTGAACTTCACACTCCCTCTGTAGCACTCCCCAATCACCCTACAGACGTCACACTGTTTAAAATAAAAGATCCTTCTAGTACGTATGCACACATGCTGACACTACTTGGACAGGTGTGCAGCAGCGCACAGAAAACAAGAGTTCAGAGCACAGGGCTCATGGTTTAATCCCCTGCTCCGGCAGCAGCTCAGCTCAGCTCAGCACCATGTGACTCTGGACAACAGCTCACTTAATAGCTCATATAAATTCCACGCCGGCCTCCAGGGTCTTCAGACCCATAGGAGTGAGTATTTTGCGCTTTACAAATACCGTATTGATTTACATTCGCACTCCCTGTATAACACCACCTAAGCACCATATACATGTTACCATGTTCCAAACAAAGATTCCTCCTACTACGTCTAAAATATTACTGACACTACTTGTACAGGTGTGGCACAGTGCCCAGAGCACATGACTTCACAGCATAGGACACACAGTTTGGGCTCACGGTTTAATCCCTGGAGTCCAGCAGCAGCTCAATATAGCAGCATGACACTCTAGGCAATGCCTCACTTAATTTCCGTACCCCGCACTTTCAGACCGGTAGGGGTCAGTTGTTCAGCTGCTTTATCCCCTAGTACGGCAGCAGCTCACCTTACACCCCCAACGTCGTCAGCCCCGTAGGAGTGAGTAGTTTGCACTTTACAACTACCGAATTGATTTGATACGCACTGATTTACCTTTGCACTCCCTGTATAACATCCCCTAAGCACCATACACAAGCTACAATGTTCGAAACAAAAGTTCCTCCGAGTAGGTATAACTACATGCTGACACTACTTGGACAGATGTGGCACAACGGCCAGAGCACATGACTTCACACCATATAACACACAGTTTGGACTTACGTTTTCATCCTCGAGTCCGACAGCAGCTCAGCTTAGCACCATGAGACTCTAGACAATACCTCACATATTTTCCGTACCACAAGGACTTTCAGACCAATAGGGGTCAGTAGTTCATCCTAGCAGGTATAAACACATGCTGACACTACATCCGCAGGTGTGGTGTAGCGGCCAGGGCACATGACTTCACCTCATAAGACATACAGTTTGGGCTCCCGCTTTAATCCCTTAGGTCCCGCAGCAGCTCACCTTAACAGCATCTGACTCTAGGCAATACCTCACTTAATTTCCATACCCCAGTACCATCAGACCAGTAGGGATGAGTAGTTCGCTTTGCACCCCCTGTATAGCACACCCTAAACACCCCACAGAGTTTACAGTGCTCCTACCCTCCTCTTTCCTACTTTTTTTGCCCTATTTTCCCCTTACTCGCTTCAACAGAATCACAAAATGGCGGCCAACACTTCCTAGTTGCAACACCTCACAGCCAATAAGCAGCAAGCTCGTGCTTGTTACGCCTCAGCCAATTAGATAGCAGAATTCCCAAATATCGATATCTGTAAATTTTGTTATTTCTTCAAAACTACTGAACGGATTTACACCAAATAAACAAAAGCATGCTTTTTAGACCTAGACCCTTCTCCCTGCCAAATTTGGGGTAATTCTGTTCACCCGTTCAACCTGTAGCCTTGTCTAAAGGTTCCTATGGAAATGAACATGGAGAAAACACGTTTTGGGACCCCCCTTTTTATCTCGGCCCCCCTTGACGATTCACCCCCACAGTTTCAACATAGGAGCTGATATGAACAAAGAAAAAGTTTTGAAAATTTCATGAAGATTCATCAAATGACGCCAAAGTTATAAGCAAAACAAAAAATGGTCTTCCTATGGAAACTTGGGCCTAACTACAACTACCTACTGGTGACTGCCTGTAGGTAATATATATATCCAGCCAAAAACTCCCCTCGTCAGGAAGAAGTAGCACACACACGCAAAGTTCAGTGTTTCCCAAAGTTTTCTTTATTTGCAGTTAGGCATCCAGTTCCAAACAGAAATACCGACACGTTTCGTTATCTAACATCCGTTCCGCTCGCGATTTCGCTGAGTTTTCTGCAATTTCGCGAGATTCGCGTATTGCGTAATTGCAGAAAATCCGCAAATTCCGCGAGCGGAACGAATTTTCCACCCATACTTTTCCCTCTTTATGCACATTTGTTAGCTCTTTCTGCACCTCCATTGCTCCTTTCTACACTTCCCTTGCATCTTTCTGCACCCCTGTTGCTTCATTCTGCACTTTCCATGCTTCTTTCTGCACCTGTCTTACTTCTTTCTGCACACCTGTTATCGTTTTATGTTCCCCTTATGCCTCTTTCTGTACTTTTCTTGCTTTTTTCTGCACCTCTCTTCCCACTTTCTGCATGTCTGCTGCCTATTTCTGCACCTCATCTGCTTCTTTCTGCACCCCTTTTGTCTCTTTCTGGACTCATATTTACCTTTCCTGTCTGCTTTTGTATCTCACTTGCCTCTTTCTGCACTTTTCCTGCTTCTTTCTACACCTCTGTTGCTTCTTTGAGCAATTCTCTTGCCTCTTTGTGCACTTCACTTGCCTGTTTCTGCACCTGTCTTGCCTCTTTTTTAACCTCTGTTGGCTCTTTCTGCACCTCACTTGCTCCTTTCAACACTTCTCTTGCCTCTTTCTACACCCCGTTTTCTTCATTATGCACATTCCAGGCTTTTTTCTGCAACTGTCTTGCTTCTTTCTGCACACCTGCTGACTCTTTATGTACCTCTGTTGCCTCTTTCTGTGCTTTTCTTGCCTTTTTCTGCACTTCTCTTCCCTCTTTCTGCACGTCTGTTGCCTCTTTCTGCACCTCATTTGCTTCCTTCTGCACCTCTGTTGTCTCTTTATGAACTCGTCTTCCCTCTTCCTGTAACGTTCCTGAATTTTTTTGCATGTCACTTTCATCTTTCCGCACTTATCTAGCCTCTTTCTATACCTCGGTTGCTTCTTTAAGCACTTTTTTTGCCTGTTTCTGCACCTCTCTTCCCTCTTTTTGCACCTTTGTTGGTTCTTTCTGCACCTCAATTGCTCCTTTCTACACTTCCCTTGCATCTTTCTGCACCCCTGTTGCTTCATTCTGCACTTTCCATGCTTCTTTCTGCCCCTGTCTTGCTTCTTTCTGCAGCCCTGTTGTAGAGTGGTCCCAAAAAGTACCCTGTCATGCAGTACCTACAACAATTACAGATAACATATACTGTGGGTCTGGTGGCAGACTGACTCTGTGTACTCCCCCGCCGCATATATTCGCCTATGGTTCGCATTAGTTGACTCGCAGTGCCACTAGAATCTCCTGTTATCAGAGAGATTAGTTTGTGCAACTTTAGAACACAATAATCTCAGACTCGTAGAAACAATATATTTCTTTTCACCGATTAAATCATGCTTGCTTGTTTTTGCTCTGAGAGAGATTCAGAGAAGAAACAGTTGAACATGTTTCCAATAGGAATTTATTGTACAGTTGTTCTTCTCATGTAGAAAAGTGCACTGTTATGACTGTAACTCAGTAACAGAAATAACGAGCCAGCAGTACAGTGAATAAGAAGAAATAGTATTGTTCTTTCATTTTGCAACGGGCATGAACCTATACATGAATATAGAATGCATTTATTTAAAAAAGTGCGTACTCCGAAGATGCCTGACTAGATGTACCTAAGTGTACCTAGCATGTGAGTAGGTGTGAAAGAGCTAATGAGCTTAAGGGCCTAATGGCCTAGAATCTAAGAGCCAAGAATCCGGCTAGGATTTAGTCTAACCCCCATACCTGAATAGTGAGAGTGTGGGAGTCCGTCCTGGTCTTGAGTTAGACACCCCGCAAGGGATGGTTAGACACTGTCAGCTGGAGCGATGTCATGCCGGAGCCGGAGTGCATCTGGTCAGTGTGTTGGCCTTGAAGTCTCGGTTCCCTCCTGCTTACTGATAGCAAGAGGTGCTGTATTTATACAGTCTATGTACGTGTGTTACTCATTGTTCAGTATGAGGCTGACATTTGGGGATTAAACCGTGTGTGTCGATGGGAGAGGTGAAGTGTACCTCCTGGAGAGTGTACTCATTAATTATTCATATGTGCTAAGGATGACTTCTTAGCAGTATCGATCGGGCAGAACCCATTCTCGTCATGAACTAGGTAAGAGGTTCAGTCCATAAAAGGCTGCAGACTTTATAAGGCCTTATGTCCATACAAGGCAGTCTTTCCTTATTTGGAGTTATGTCTTTATTAGGCTCGTTCATATGTAATGGCGAGAGCTGATGTTGGGAAAGTGTACGATGTTCCCTGGACCTATATTAGGGTACCGATATCAAATATAACAATGTTGACTCATTATGTACCGCTTTTGCCTCTTTTTGCACTTTGTTTGCCTTTTTCTGCACCTCTCTTCCCTCTTTCCGCTCGTCTGTTGCCTCTTTCTGCACCTCATTTGCTTCTTTCTGCACCCCTGTTGGCTCTTTCTGCACTTGTCTTCCCTCTTTCTGTATCGTTCCTGCCTGTTTTTGCATGTCACTTGCCTCTTTCTGCACTTTTTTTGCTTCTTTCCTCAACTCTGTTGCTTCTTTCAGCAATTCTCTTACCTCTTTGTGCGCTTCTCTTGCCTGTTTCTGCACCTCTCTTGCCTCTTTTCGTACCTCCGTTAACTCTTTCTGTACCTCTCTTGCTCCGTTCTATACTTCTCTTGCCTCTTTCTGCACCCCTGATGCTTCATTCTGCATTTTCCATGCTTCTTCCTGTCTTGCTACTTTCTGCACCCTGTTATCTCTTTATGTGCCTCCTTTGCCCTTTCTTGCCCTTTTTGCCCTTTTCTGTACCTCGCTTCCTTCTTTCTGCACGTCTGTTGCCACTCCCTGCACCTCATTTGCTTCTTTATCCATCCCTGTTGTCTTTCTGCACTTGTCTTCCCTCTTTCTGCACCTTTCCTGCCTGTTTTTTCACATCACTTGCCTCTTTCTGGCTTCTCTTGTTTCTTTCTGCATCTCTGTTGCTTCATTCAGCACTTCTCTTGCCTCTTTCTGCACTTCTATTGCCTGTTTCTTTATCTCTCTCACTCTTTCTGCACATCTGTTGCTTCTTTCTGTACTTTTCTTGTCTCTTTCTGCATCTCTGATCCTTCGTTCTGTACTTCTCTTGCTTCTGTATGCACCTTTCTTGTCTCTTTTTCCAGCCCCTTTCTTCTTCCAGCACCTCTGTTGCATCTTGCTGTACCTCTCTTGCCTCTTTCCACACCCCTCTTCCCTTTATCTGTACCTCTCTTGCCTCTTTCTGCAGTTCTCTTATATCTTTCTGCACCCCTCTTTCCTCTTTCTGTACCTCTCTTGCCTCTTTCTTCTCTTCTCTTCTGCTGCCTCTTTCTATACTTCTCTTGCCTCTTTCATCACCTCTGTTGCTTCTCTCTGCACTTCTCTGGCCACTTTCTGCTTCTCTGATCTATCATAATGTTCTTCTCTTGCTTCTTTATGCACCATTCTTGCTTCTTTGTGCACCCTTCTTCCTTCTTTCTGCAGCTCTTTTCCACTTTCTGCACCTCTCTTGCCTCTTTCTGCACGGCACTTCCCACTTTCCACACCTCTCTTACCTTTTTCTGCAGTTCTCTTGTATCTTCCTGCACCCATCTTTCCTCTTTCTGTATCTCTAGCTTTCTTCTGCTCTTCTCTTGCCTCTTTCTGCACTTCTCTCACCTCTTTCTACCCTTCTCTTGCCTCTTTCTGCAAATGTCTTACTCTTACTGCACCTCTCTTGGTTTTTGTCTGCAATTCTCTTGCTTCTTTCTGTACTTCTCTCGCCTTTTTCTGCAATCAAATTGGAAGTGCAAGCTGTCAAGAATAGAGGTCTGCGTTTTCTAGTGACTGAGGTATATGTCTACTTGTACATGTATTCTCACATGTATTATGCATCTGAAAATGGTCGCTTCACCTATAGGTGGATAAATCTTCTTGGTTCTCCTCTGTCATTCGGCTGCACAGGCAGACATGTCTTATGTATATAGGTGATATTGAGTCTCGCAAATACACTATTGAACACCTATAAATATATAGAGTATGCTGTTTCAATGTAGGTATTCAAGTATTTGTATGTTTATTTTTATGTAACATGTCACTAGGTAAAAGCAGAGACACACATGCATACCTTTACAAACTTGGTCAGACTTATAACAGTGATAAGGCTAGGATTGCTGTTTTACATCTGGTAGGCCTAACATTTTGAGCCGTCATTAGATAGTGAACCTTCTAGAAAAAAGTGAGGTTTAATCATATTGGTAAAAAAGTTAGTGATTAGGCTATTGTGTAAGAGTCTGTGGAAGGGTACAGTCAAAGTAAGCCTCTTTCTACACATCTGTTGCTACTTTCTGCAATTCTCTTGCCTCTTTCTGTACCCTCTTCCTTCTTTCTATACCTCTCTTGCCTCTTTCTGCACCTTCTCGCATCTTCCTGCACCTCCTTCCACGCCACCTTTCCCTTTTTTTCTACCTCTTTTACCTCTGTCTGCACCCCTATTCCCTCTTTCTGCACCTTTTGTGCCTGTTTCTGCAACTCTCTTGCCTCTTTCTGCAGTTCTCTTACCTCCTTCTTCACCTGCGTTGCTTCTTTCTGCACCTCTTTCTGCACCCGTCTTGTCTCTTTCTGCACCCCTGTTGCCTTATTCTGTACTTCTCTTGCTTCTTTCTGTATCACTTTTTCTTATTTCTGTACCCTTCTTGCCTCATTCTGCACCCGTCTTCCCTCTTTCTGAAACTCTCGTGCCTCTTTCTGCTGCCCTCTTACATCTCTTTGCACCTTTGTTGCTTCTTTCTGCACTGCTATTGTTTCATTCTGCACCTCTCTTGCTTCTTTCTACACCCCTGATGTCTCTTTCTGCACTCTTCTTCCTTCTTTCTGCATCTCAATTATCTCCTTAAGCATCTCTCTTGCCACTTTCTGCACTCCTGTTTCCTCTTTATGCAGCTCTGTTGCTTCTTTCTGCACTTCTCTTTCCTCCTTCTGTATTTATGTTGCTTCTTTGTGCACTTCTCTTCCCTCTTTTTATATTTCTGTTCTTTCTTTCTGTGCGCCTCTCTCTTCTTTCTGCACCTCTGTTGCTTCTTTCTGTACTTCTCTTTCTTCTTTCTGCACCTATCTTGCTTTCTTCTGTACCCCTTGTGCCTCTTTCTGCACCCCTCTTCCCTCTTTCTGCAGCTGTCTTGCCTCTTTCTGCATCCATGTTACCTTTTACTGCACCTCTCCTGCCTGTTTCTGCAAATGTCTTGCCTTTTTATGCAGTTCTCTTGCCCCCTTCTGCACCACTGTTGCTTCTTTCTGCACTTCTCTTGCCTCTGTCTGTACCCCTCTTGTCTGCCTCTTAACCTCACTTGCATCTTTTTGCATCTCTCTTGCCTCTCTGTTCACATCTTGTGCCTTTTTCTGCACTTCACTTGCCACTTTCTTTACTTCTCTTGCTTCTTTCTGTATCTCTGTTGCTTCATTCAGCACTTCTCTTGCCTCTTACTGCACTTCTCTTTCCTTTTTCTGTACCTCTCTCGCTCTTTCTGCATCTCTGATCCTTCATTCTGTACTTCTCTTGCATCTTTCTATACCTTTCTTGCCTCTTTCTGCAGCCCTTTTCCTCTTTCTGTACCTCTCTTATCTCTTGCTGCACCTCTCTTTGCCTTTTTCTGCACCCCTCTTCCCTCTATCTGCACCTCTCTTTTCTCTCTGCAGTTCTCTTGCATATTCCTGTAGTCCACTTTCCTCTTTCTGTACCTCTTGCCTCTTTCTGCTCTTCTCTTGCCCCTTTCTACATTTTTCTTGCCTCTTTCCATATATTTCTACCTCTTACTGCATCTCGTTTGTTTTTTGTCTACACTTCTCTTGCTCCTTTCTGTACTTCTCTCGCCTCTTTCTTTATTCAAATTGGAAGTGCAAGCTGTCAAGATAAAAGGTCTGCATGTCCTTGGGACTAAGGTATATGTCTACTTGCACATGTATTCTCCCGTTTAATATGCTTCTGAAGATGGTACCTCAAAAAGTGGGTACCTTCTCCTATAGGTAGTCAAATCTTCTTGGTTCTGCTCTGTCATTCGGTTGCACAGGCAGACATGTCTTATGTATAAATGTGTTATAGAGCCCCTCAGATACACTATTAAAGAGCCATGTGCCCTGTATTATGAGCAGAAAGAAATACATTCTGAGCTAACTATAACTCATGCCCCCGAAATACACTGCTGATGATGTCACACATTACATCACTAATGACATGGTCAGCGACATCACTGACGACATCACTGTGTCCTGAGGGAACATATTGTGTCTCAACTCACCTCCATGCACTATGTTCTTTGCATGTCACAATGCATAGCACACGGTGCATAGACATGCAGAAGGTGCTGATCAGCATAAGCATGTGCTGCAGCCCTTTCCCATGGCTGCTACATGCCCCCACCTTGTTTGCGTCCCCCAGCCTGGTGGTCAAATTGCAATACAGCCGTTAGACCTCCCAAATGCTTGTTGACAGTCTCCTGACCACCGCAATAATGGCCTGCAGTCCAACTGACCGGTATCACAATGATCCGCTATTTGTTCAAATAAAGAAATATTGAAAAAGGGTAGGAAAAAAAGCCACTCATTACAATATTTTCTTCGTGATGGCTGATTTAAAAAAGCATTGTACCATTACGTTCACTAGACCCTTTTAGTTGTTGCGGTATAGAGGGTTTGTAGGTTTCCTAGGAACCCGATGTATTCAGAGCCAACAACCAAGCTGCACTGAGTATAGACCAATTGATATGGTGAAATATGTAGAGCAAAAAATAGGTATCAAGTTAAGCTATGTCTGAGCACAAGATATAGAGTTTGGGAACAGTGGTTATTTGAACATCTTTGAATTTGTGGGTACCCATATGAGTATATGATTTAGAGGCTGTTTTTCAAATTTAAGTCAGTGTGTACTTTCCTTACACACTGAATTAAATTTGGAAGGTACAAATGCATCTAATACCATGTTGTAATAACAAATATCATACTAGTGTTTGCTCCCAGGTGTACACCACATTTTTCCACTCAAAACTGCCCCATTTTTTGCAAAGTGGGCAGCTTAGATTTTGGGCTCTAGCTCAGTTGGGATCTAAGGGAACCTAGCAAGCCTGTCTATTTTTAAAAACTAGACAAACTGGGGAATCCAGAATGGGGTGACTTGCATGTCTCTCTCACCAGGTTGGTTTACCCAGAACTAATTGGAAACCTCAAACTTTTATTACAAAAACATATTTTCCTCACATTACAGTGATGGAAAGTTCTAGAATCTGAGGGGAGCCACATTCTTCCCTCCACCAAGTATCCCCCTAAGCCTTCCAATACAAATGGAACCTCACTTGTGTGGGGAGGCCTAGTGTCCACAACAGGAAACAGCACAAATTCAGCATGGATCCATCACATTTCCCACTCAAAATGGACCTGTTTTTTTCAAAGTGGGTAACTGTGGATTTTGGGTCCTAACTCAGGTGGCACCAAAGGAAAACTAGCACACATGTAAACTAGACAAATCATAGAGTGCAGGACAGGGTGCCTAATGTGAATCCCACAAGGGATGTTTACATAGGGGGCCATGTAAACCTCAAGCATTCCCTGAAAATTACTATTTTTTTAAAACTTTTCTGTAATTGAAAATTCTGGAATCCCAAAAAATCCTACCACCCAGCATTAACCAACCATTTCCAGTAAGCACACTGCCTCAGTTGTGTGGCTGTGACTAGTGCCCATGAGCAGTACAGGTCAGACCAAGGTCAATGGGAGTCCTTGCGTTGGGACTTCCGTTGACGTTTCAGCCTAAAAGAGGAACATTAGTGAAGAAAGGTGTATGATAATTAGCGATATGTTATACTTAAGTATTCATAGACATGCAAGAGTCTATAAATGTGTTAGTTATGGTTTACCTTGTTTAATTTGTCTATTGTTCTTACAACCAACAACTCAAAGAGGAGACAACATCAATAAAATGGACAAAACATAGCAATTTCAACTTTACTCTCCCCTTCCACTACTGGACCCGCTCACAGAGACTAGCATTTAAAATTGGTCTCTGGAGAGGCTCTGGTGGCAGATAGAGGAACTATCTTCGCAACAAGCTCCGATTATTCCTGCAGAAAATAGAGGTAAGAACTACCTGCCTGACATTCTACCTGTCAATCACTTTGCAGTTGTATACACGGGACTCTCGCTTTAATTATAAATTATGGACCCAGATAGTTTCAATTCCCCTTTTAGGAAGACCTCTCTGGATTTTACTGGGTTGACTATAGCAAGGAACTTTTACGCTAGGCGTTCATGACCATTGGGCATGTCTATCATTCTTACAATATGATCTGAGACTATTAATGATTTTAGGTCTGTAAGGTCTTATGTAACCCTGGGCGTAGTTTGCGAAGTAGTGCTATGCGTAGCTAGGCGAAGTGCAGTTCGCACTACGCGAGCTACTCGTAGCACTACGCGAACTGGATAGTAGCATGTTCGGGGATGATTGCACAGTGCCGGATGCTTGTCCGGACTGTGCAATCATTGAAAACGGCATCTCGCGCAGTGCAAGCTGTCATTTTCTGCTGCTCGAGTAGATTTTTACTCGAGTGGCAGCTTTCTCAACGCGGACTGGTAGTTTCTCATCGCGGACGGTCGTGAGCATACGCGACCGCTCGCAATGAGAAACCTGACCACCCCGCGTTGAGAATCTCGCCTGGAGGTTTATTTTCCATGCTCGCAATCGGCAACATGATGTTGCTGATGGCGAATGAAGAAAAAGTCTCGCAGGGATGTCATTTTGCTTGCTCATGGTCGCCAACTTGATGTTGAGAACCGCGAGCAAGCAAAACATGACCGCTGCACTACGCTACGCTGTGCTACACTTGTTTGCACTTTGCTACGTGCAATTTGCATAGTGCGAAGTAGCGCAAACTTCGCAAACTACACAAGCGTAGCATAGATGCCCGCCCAGGCCTAGTCTTACGCTAATTACTTGTGTTCAACAGTGAAGTCCACCCTTTACTGTTATCCAAGTTGTCAGCATAATTCACATTATAGATGGCTAAGGCTTTAGAACAAAAGCTATAGCCTTGAACTGGTAGAAGGGGAATGGTGATGAAGAAGAAACTCTTATGCTGGACAAGGTGGGTCAGATTTGTATCTACATACAAGTGTCTGCATTACCCTCCTGCATTATTCTGTTTATACTGGTGTCAGGACAGGTTAAAGGTTAACTCGGCTAACTTCCTACACAAATTCATCTTCTTTTCTATTGCAATAGGTACAAGATTAGTTCACTGTCCAGCTTGTCTCTATTTGTGAAAACAACAATTGATGGACAGAATGCAGATCAATGTCATACATTCACCCCAGTACAGAGATCTGAGCCTAAATCCATCGTTTTTTCGCTCACCATGCCATTCCAGTTTGGACCCAGCCATATGTCAATTAGTCTTGACCCTGCACCCAATGGGATCAGTCCAGCCTGAACTGCCAGGCCAGGTCCTCCCTGGACTGGAAACAAGCATCCTAAGACCGTTTTCAGACCTCATCAGCCAGGATAGCTTGACTCCGGTGGCATGGAGAGCACAGAACCCACGTCTGGGCATACCCGTCACCCTCGGCAAAAACAACAATTGATCCACAGAATGCAGAGCAATGTCATACATTCACCCCAGTTCAGAGACCCGAGCCTAAATCCATCTTTTTTTGCTCACCATGCCAGTTTGGATCCAGCCATATGTCTCTATTTGTGACCACAAAGATGCCAACCCTGATTACATTAAGTTTACCTCCAGACTCAATATCAACCAATAAGTGCCATAATTAACCTTCTTATCATTGTTTTATCTATCCCTCAGAGCTTAACACTTTAAGTATCATTACTCACTGACTCTATTGGTAACTAGTACTACTGCACCTATTTATTCATAAATGTATATTTATACATGTCAAAATCAATGAAAGCCAATATAGGGTATAGCAAATATAAAATAGTCAATGTTTTGACCCCAAGTATGGATATTAATATTGTAGTGTAGTTCCTATTATCCCAATAGGCTCTGCGCATTGGAATAATACCTTCAATAGTAAAGGCCTAGACCAGACGTTAACTAGGTCTACTACTGACGATATTAGACTTAAAGTTTTGGGTTTGCCAGCTAGCTCAGAGTTCACTAGAAACTTTCTCGAATGTTCAGGAAGGAATTAACTTCCCTGATTAGACAAGAAGGGATTTAGTTTCTGACAACCATAGAACATGACAACTTTGCTCTCCCCTAATCAAGAGTGTATCTCGAGAGTCGTGTGAACAAAAGGCAATTTATTTTACTCAGTCAGTACGTGCATTCTTAGTCTCATCAGAATGTAGAGAAAAGGAGGAGATGGGCGTGTTCAATAAAAAGGTGTTATTTATTGATCAGTCTCTTTTCTCATACAAGAGAAATGGATCGATATTATTGCAATACTTATAGTTAAGTAAAGTGCATACATTAAAAGCAGAAGTATAAAATAATACTGTAAAAACATTGATATGGTTTCTAAGCCATAAGATGTTTTAAAATGAATAAAATATATTATATACACATATACATTTGACTAAACGTACTCAACTGGTGTTTCTAAATACGCCTACCCCGTGTACCTGACCTAAGCCTAATACGTGGGCGGGAATAGAAAGTTACAGTTTAAGTTAAGTTTGTTTTTGCCAAGTGAATAACTAAAGAATTCTCTGCGAGGGGTTATTCAGTTCTGTACCTGGAATTAAGGATGAATGAGGGATGGTATCTCTCTCTCTGGTCTCGATATTCCAGGCTGCCTGCGAGGGCTACCCGGAAGCGCCGGTGCTGGATCTCTCGGCAGGAGAAAGCAGCGCGTCTCGTTCTCAGCGCGTCAGGAAGGCGGGGCTGTGCCAGCGGGGTCTGCTCTGCTCTGGGCTTCGGCAAGTATGGCTGCTCCGTCTCGTCACCACCGCGTGTGTTTGCATAGGGCAATATCGGTAATATTTATACCTTTAAGGTGCCGAGATTGACGTAAGGATGGACATAGATACGTCAATAAGGATGTCATACGACTTGCTCGTTAGCACATTCTTTTGCTGAAGTTCTCGGCGAAATCAAACAATGGCCGCAGGGTTTTGCCCAGGTTGTCATAGGTTTGATTTGTTATGAGAACACCGTATGCCTTATCAGGGGCTGGAGGAATATCGCTTGTCTAATTAGATCGCAAGCGTTATGACCTAATCAGATAACACGTTCCTGTGCCGTAGTGTGACTGCGTCAGATAACGGTATCTGCATCATGGGGGTTTTCTGCCTCATGGGCTGACTGCTAGTTAACTTGTTGGTTTGTTTAACCAGAATAGGGTCAGGAATAGGGGGATCGATTCAGAACCTATAGGAATACATCACACCCACTCCACGCTAACTATGGACATATTTACTTATCTATGCATAGTAAAACATATTATAGAGTATAGTGTATACCTTACCACCCCAAAATACATAAATGCATTTTGAAATTTTTCAAATATACGGAAGAATTGCAATCATATGTATTGTATGCACTCAAGCTGTAGAATAATGCCAAAGTAATCACGCATTTGTATACATTATTGCTATTTGGTATATGAGAATTTACACATGAAATGGCTCTTAATACAGAAAAAAAGTTCGAGACCATTCCATCACAGAATAAAATATTTATGAACATACCAGCGGGCAGCTAATGTCTATAAGCTATCTAAAATTTAGAAACCTTAGTTCTCTAAGAATAGTTCTTACTTTAAGCAGAAAATAGTGTCCCGAAAAATATGCAAAAATATTTTGGGGCTGCTGAAAAATTGCTGTCCGTGAACTGGAGGTAAAATTGTTCATGTGACTTTATTTTTAAAGTTGAAGGCCGAATTCAGGGAACGCCGTGTGCGAGCTTGCTCAAAAGTCTCTATTTCTGCTCTGGTGAGAACATCATATCATTTAGGCTTTCGAAAAAGCTGTCAACAGCTTCCTGGGAAAATTCCACTAACTCGGAAAAAGGTGTAACCATGCATTCGTGCGCATGATTGTCTCCATTGACATTCTGATTCGCATTGCTGACAGAAGGTCGTACCTGTTCGATGCTGCTTTCATCTTGAACTTCACTACCCCTTAATCGTAGTGGTGAAGCTTCCACGAATGCCGTCATCAGGATTGGTAGCCTTTGAGGGCAGCACAAAGCGTGAACCTTGATCGGGCTCAACAATGTTTCTGCATCCATTGGCGCATCCGATTGTAGCGTCAGACAGGTGTCTAACACGCATTCTTCTCCGCATAGCAGACACCTTAATACAGGTAAAACACATCTTTGCCACATTGGTCGAAATGATAGAAACCAAGTCATGTTCAGGTCTCTAAGCCGGGAGAGTCCCAGGATTTTTGATATCCGGTCCCGGTATCCAATGGCTAGGATTGTTTCTTCCCTTGTCGCAAGAGTTTGGTCTGTGACATGGGTTGCCATAACGAAAAATAAGGACTAAGAATAGGATTCCTGCAATTAGTCCCAAGATCAGGGGAAGTCCGCCAAAAATCGAATGGACGAAATCTGGAAAAATACCCAGTATGGCTTTGAATGGTGTTAATGCCATCGAAAATACTGTCTTAAATACCTTTGAGACCCCATTGGTATCAGAAATATTTAAGATTTCATTCAGGATTTCTGCGAAATGTATGGGGGAATTAGTTGATAACAATGAATGTATCTCTGCAGTCGTCCTTGCGACTTGTAGATCATACGTTTCTTTTGATGACGTGAGCCTTGTAGGCGTCTGAAGAAGCACTGTTTTCATTCTGCTTAAAGTATCTATTCAAATAGAAGTAATTTTCAAGTTGGGCCATGCCCTTGCCTCCCTGTCTGAAAAGGAGATGGGGAACAATGAGCGTCCACAGCACTTGACCTTCGCAGTCGTAGTTACGAGATAAGGTGTCCCGGGCATAAGACTACAACATCTGCGATCTACAATTAGAATGTAACTCCCATTATAGAGTCTTTGAAAGAATGGTTCAATCTCTGTTGCAGGTGCGCCTTGCTGGTGACATGAAAGGTTGTATGAATTCCCTTCACAGGCTCCATGCAAACTAATTCCATTACACAGAAGCGTGCCGCTTAGTGACATCACACAATTATTGCCACTAAGAAACACTTTCTGTCCTTTATTACTGACACATGCATGTGAATAGGGCAGGTTCCATGTTGTTTTGATGTACCCCTTTCCCAATTTCTCGTACATGCCAGCCTGTATATATTTTTGGCAGTATTGAAACCTGAAGGTTGAGATTGGAATATTTATTATCCCATGTATGATCCATTCACTGACAGGTCGTTCTGACATTGTCACTGGTAATCTTTCGAGTTTTTCAATGCTCAAGATTGTATAATCAGCACCCTTTTGTGCCATACTGATTTGTCTATCAGTAAGGTTAAAGATTTGGAATAGTGACGTTGTGTTGATTAAACGCCAAGGCACATAGCCTGAACGTAGATTTTGTAACGTCCAGCCAAGCTGTACAATAGAACGCAATTGAGACTGACCGTGTTGTAATAACAGTAAGTCTTGCGATAATATGTCGATTGCTGAAGACACAATGCTGTCCAAAGAAAAAATTCTGGAGGACAGAGTCATTAACCCATTGTCCACTACAGAAAGTGATTTTTCCAAATTAATACGGTCAATTTCCCGTATTCTCTCTGCTGTTTCAATTTGAGTAACCTTCCAGGCCTCATTGTATGCTGCATATACAGAGGCTGCTATGAAACGTTTTTGACGCTGTTTGCGCGGTCCCATAATGAAATCACGCAAGTCAGCACCATCAGTAAGTAAAGTTAGATGTTGCTTAATTTCTGTCAGTGTGGAAGTTTGTAGCCACTGAAGGCATAATTTGCCCACACTGTAGGTGGTTATTATCCCTCGGTGATGTCTTTGAGGATATCTAGGGTCTGGCCTGGTCATTTTGAACCCCTGTGTTTTGTTCAGGAATCTGTCTTGACAGTTATTAGTATCTGTGGGCCAGATCAACCACTGTTTCCAATCTGGATGTGTTCTGTTTTGGTTTAATACATAATTTACGTCTATCTCTTCATCTATAGAGCTATTGCTGTACATTGTTGGTTTTGGAATAGACGGTTTATTTAAGTCTTTCATTTTGGCTAGGCCAAGACAGGTAGTTTGTTGAACAGTGTCATTTAAAAATATCATTTGTTCTGGGATCATGCAGGCTCTAAACAAAGATTCTATACCCTGTACTTGCCATTCTTTTGTGCCCCAAACACTTTTCAATTCAACATTTTTGTCCCAATAATCAAAACCAAAAGTATTCATTTGTTCAAAGAATGAGTCAGAATATATCAATTTTGTGTTTGTTATCATGGTCTTTGTCCCTGTCTTATTTGACAATTTGAAATAAAATGTTTCAGCATTACTTATGTTAAAACCTGAAAAGTATGAATATTTGTCATAGAAGGTTCTTGAGCTTCCTTTTGGAGGGGTTGCACAATGTTTCCATTGATTATAATTTAAAACATTTCTAGGTTGTGCAGATCTATGTAGAAAATGGTTACCATAGTGGTTATAACAGTACATACTATCATAATTTGTAGAACCCTGCAAATAATCATGTTTGGTAAATTTAGCAGACATTACTAAGTCAGACATCATATTATTAATGCTTTCGAAGTCCCAATCATCAGCAAATGAGCTTGGTTTTGCAAAGTCACTCAATGAGATCTTAATTTGGTGTGGATATTTCAGAATTTCGACCGGACCATAAATTTCATAGTCAGTGTTGTCCCAGGCTACCCCACCCGGTATCGGATTGGCTGTGAAGTTGACTGAAGAAAGTTCTCTTTTCTCGACGTGTGACGATGTGTGTGGTTTGAGGATCAAGTTGATTTTCTGACTTGCTGTGTCCATTTTAGCATATTTTCCCTCAATGAAGCGTCCCAAAGTAAGTACCATGATGAGCCAAAGTATGAGGATAAATGCACCAAAACCCACCCAAAATTCGATCCATGGAGAAATCAGATATGTTTCTTTCAGTTGTTTTAAAAGTTCTTTAGCTTTATCTTTAAAGGTTTTTGATGATGTCTGTGTCTTTGATTCACTGAAGCCTTCAGAGGAATAATCGAAGTTTATGAAGTAGCCGGATGCAGTTCTGTCAATTGTTCCAATTGCTTCAGGATTACTGTTTCCTGCATTTTCGCTTGGTACTTCATTGTAGATTGGTGTGTCTCTGCTAAAAGTTTTTATTTGGGTTTTCAGAGGTCTGAGTTCTATTGCATTGTTGCATAGTCCTTGTTGTTCTTCTGTAGGCGTTTCGAATGTGATGAGCCTCTTCGTTAGGACCTCTGTACTGGTAGCAAACCTTGGTGTTCGGCTACTTATTGGGAGTCCACTTGGCCTACTGTTTGTTATCGGCCACATGATTGTGGTTTTACCAGGTCGATGGATACAACTCGGTTCTCCTTTTTACCAGCAAGTGGCGGTAGTACAACTGATCTTATCCCGTTGATAGACAAGACAGGAACTGCTTTTCTGTAAGAAGGCCCAAATTCCTTCTTTACCGCGATCTTTTCCCTGACTAGATCCCCGACTTTTGGAATCCAGACAGGTCTTGCTGGGACAGGTGGTGGTTCTTCAGTGGTTGTTGGCTGTTGTTTCAACTTTATGTTGCTCAGGTCTTTTCTTGTTTTGTTTAAGTCCTGCAAAATAGCCAAACGGTCTTTTCTATCAAAGCTTTTTTCTTTCACCACTGAAGTCTGACTATCAATGTCAGAGATCAACATCCTAGTTCCAAATAATAATTCGTACGCACTGAATCCCTTGAGAGAATTTCTTGGCAAGTTATTTAGACTACGTTGGACACTTATTAGATGTTTGACCCACCCAGCTCCTGAACCTAATATCCTTTCCGTTATAGATTGCTTTATGCCTTGGTTTTTTCTTTACACCATCCCGTATCCCTCAGGAAGGAAGTGAGAAGATTCCCGCTGTGCTATGCTCATTTGGCCATGTTTCCCATCAGGCTGGAGGGCTAGAGTGAAAACAATGGTCAAACGTAGCATGCTCTTAGCGTATATGCCATTTAGACTCGCAAATCTTTGTATAACAGTCCAGACATCAGCCGAGTGCTGGTGATCTACATTATAAGTGGAAACTAGCCTGTATATGTTAATCGCAAGCCTTCCTTTTTACTCTTGATTTTTTCTGGAGTAAAACGACGAGGTATTAAACTGTTTCTCTCCCCACTGCGATCTCTGTTGCAGTTTGGGCAGTTTTTTACAAACATGGTGTGACGCAGGCTCATGCCTGGCCACCAGTACCTTGATTGTAATTCTTCCAGAGAATCTTTTAGTTTGAGGTGTCTGAGACCCTCGCCCATATGTGCGTCTGCGATTAACAAGTTTCTCCTGTCCATGTTTGGAATCACTCTATCCCCCACTCCAGGGATTCGAGCAAAAGGGACGGAGTTTGCATCGATTATGTATGTATAATTGAGTGGATAGTTGATCGGTAGCGCTGAGCAGTCGCCTTTTGATGACGTTTTAACCGCCAGCACTGTTTCACCGTCAATGTATTTTAATGTACGCTTTTTTCGAACTACGGGAGCCGATTTAGTGGCTGCCGCTGCGGCTGTGTCAGCCAATGAATTCCCTGCAACGTGAACGCCATCACGTTGATGACTCAGTGTGTGTATCACGTGAGTCTTTGGTAGTTCTTTTTGCAAAAGAACTACTTGTTCCCAGAGCATTTTATGCTTGATTGTGACTCCTTTTGCATCCTTAAAACCATTTTGAAGCCAGATCTGCAAGTATTCATTATAAGACTGAACGCAATAATACGAATCGCACACTATGAGCGTGGGGAATTCTCGATCGGTATTTTCAAGCGCCATCTTAAATGCCAGTAGTTCAGCTCGCTGAGCTGTGCAATCTCCTAGAGATTGCGTTTTAGTGAGGGTTGGTTTAAATTTCCCTTCGTGCCAGCGACCTTTAACGATCGCGCACGCAGCACTATAAGCTTGTTTACCCCCGACTGCGGGTTGTGCTGATCCGTCTGTATATATTATACAGCCGTAATGATCTAGAGGCAGAATTTCGGTCTGCGGAGGACATTCAAATTCATATTGGAGAAATTCTTGTGTTTTTAAGTTAGGATCAAATTCGTATGCCACGTCCGTTGCAGCAAGAGAATTAGCCCATTGTATCCATCTCGGATGGAGCGCTTTAGCATTTGGGATGCTTGCCTTTGTTACCGCCTCTAGGGCTGGTATCGGTGTCACGATTATTATTCGTTTACCTTGTGCCAGGGCTCGTTCTTTTGCTATAGCTGTCTGTGTTGCAGTTAGAATTTTTTCCGTAGGGCTAAATTTCATTTCAGCCTTAGTGTACAAGTGTGATTTGAATGCAATTGGTACCTTTTCTCCCTCATTAGAGGTCAGGTATGTGAATCCGCATCTCCCTGGGATGACTCGAATCACAAGATTGCGTGTGTTATCACGTGTTTCTAATTTTGTTTTAATTAGCATGTCTGTTTGTAAGGATCTCAAAATTTCTGTGTGTATTTGAGTCCAATTGGATCTTTTAAAATCTGGTTTTATCAGATCATAAAGGGGTTTGACCCTTTCTGCGTAATTTGCAATGTATGTTCTTCCGAAATTTAGGAAGCCTAGAATCGACTGTAGATTTTTTAGTGTTCTAGGTGCTTGGATTACGGCACATTTCTCTAGGAAATTGTCCGCCAGGCTTTTGCCTTCACTTGATAATTCATATCCTAAGAACAGGACTGTCAGATGGGCAATTCTGGATTTTTTAAAGTTGAATTTGTAACCCTCTGCTGCGAACCCAAGTATTATGGTGTTCACTCTCTTCAAGTGAGTCTCCAAGTCATCATCTGTTAAGTAAATGTCGTCGACATAAGATAATGCTTCATCATCATATATTTGTAGTAATTCTGTTACTCTCGCTGAGAATACTCCCGGGCTGTTCTTGTACCCCTTGGCTAACCAACAGAATTGTTTTTGAGTGCCATTTATTGAGAACGCAGACAAATATCTGCTCTCTGGTGCTATGTTTTGACAAAAGAATCCATTAGAGATGTTCAATGTTGTTTTGTATTTTTTGCGCACTATGTTATTCATTAGTGCAGCACTATGCGAATTTTGCACTGCAAAAGTTTTGCAACATGTGTTAAGGTGTCGGTAATCCAAAACTAGACGATATTAATTGTCTGGTTTGGAGACCGGAAACAAAGGGTTGTTCATTTGTGAGGTGCAAGTTTCAATCACCCCCTGGTATTCTAGCTGATCTAGTATTTCTTTTACCTGTTTTTTAGCTTCTTGCTTAATTGGGTACTGCCTTTGTGCAGTAGGTTGTGATTTTAACTGGCTTTTGTGAGGAGGAGAGTCCTCATCCCATCCCACGTGATTTTTATATAAAGCAGGGGCTAGAGCCACTGCCCACTTTCTAGCAAGTGTGTATTTTTTATGAATTGGGATATGATTTGAGAAGGCAGGCATAATTACTTCTTCGCCATGAGGGCAATCCCTGACAAACTCTGGTGGCCAGTCTTTTTCAGCTAGAAGGATATCATAGCCCTTGGAGAGATTATCCCAAAATAGTCCCCTTATTTTTCTAGTCTTATCTCCCTCTATACGTAATGTTATTTCGTATATTTTGTGAGGTTTGCTAACTCTGGTGTCTGCAGTTTCCACTTGAAGATATTCATTCGTGTCCACTGTCTCCAGATGATTCATAAGGACTTTGCGAGCTATGCTCACTTCTGCTGCGCTGTCTAGCATTGTCTGAGCCCATTCCCCGTTTTTCAGTTGTGTCCTCAGAATTCTCGGCATTGTTAACTATTTTAATGCTGGCTACCTTCTTCTTTGGAAATTGTAATTTCTTTTTTAGCTGAGCAGGTTCCTTGTCTTTGGACTTGGCGTGCTCTTCTCTTTGTTCTGATCGTCCTCTTCTTTCCGATTTCTGCGAGGAAGTCTGAAAAGATTGAGAGTGACGTGTATCAATGTCTTGATATCTATCAGGCTTTTTTATATTATCCCTATTTCTAAGGTTATATCTTTTCCCAGAGGGGTCACTCTGGGGTGACCTGTGTCTTTGGTTCGGAGATTTCTCTCTTCGCCTAGGAGACCTTCCTCTGGACTGGAATTTCTTTTCTTTGGGATTGGATTGTTTGTTTCCATCCCAGCTCTTTTTCTGTGATGTTGAATTATTATTAAAAAATATTTTTTCAGGACTTTCAATTAGTTGTGGTTTTACTGGTATCCCACCTAAACTATCTCTACCTAGTTCCTCATAGGATTTTTCTATGATTCTGGCAATTTCAGCTGGTTGGTCTGCTATATCTGTTTCCTTTAACCTCTGGCGGATCGCCACGTTTGCTGCTTCTCCCTTTATGTTGGCTAATAATATAGCCGAGACCTGCTTGAAGTCTTTTAGTAATTTCATACCAAGAGTTAAAGCGGGTTCTGGACCGTATTCGTCTTGAATTTGTTTTAGCATATCTGGTATTACCGACATGGATGGAACACCGTGCGTTTTTGTGTAGATGGAAGCAAAGACTGTACCCCAAGTGTCACAGTCCTCAATGTGTGGTGCGATTCCCATTGGAAGACAGATAGTCAGAATCCTGTGCTTTTCTAGCGGGGTGGTGTCTGGAAACACCGCCTCTATTTGGGTGATTTTCTGCGCTAACCAGAATGGTATTTGTTCCCGTTTAGCCGGTACTTTACCTAGGCAGGACTGGATGGTTCTGTGGTGTAATTTTATTTGTGTTCCCCTGGTGAGGGGTCAGCTGTGGGAGTTTAATCGCTGGCTGAATTGTTGAGGTCCGCATCACATACTGGACTAATTGTCTATGTATTTTTATTAATTGTTTTAGCTGTGTTAACAGGTTAGCTGCAGACATCCCGTCGATGTCTGGATGTGGTGTGTATCCGGCTAGGACCGGCCACGTTGCTCCTGGTCTACCTAAAGGACCGAGCCTGGTGATGTGATTATTATGTTTTAGGGCGCCATCAAATAAGAGCAAATGCTCTTGAAATTTGAGTGGTACTTCCACCTCCTCGAAAGGAGTGTACGTTTCAGGAGGTTCCTCTATTTTGTAATAGTGGAAGTACTTTGTTACAGGATTTGCTGCTGGAAAATTTATCCATGAATAGTATACCTCTGTCTGCCGATATTCGTGTGCCTCAATTACGAATATGACTGTACCACCTCTAGGTGTCAGTCCATTTTCTATAAGTTTTATGGTTATAGATTTCCTTTTAATGACCGGGATGAGTATTATATCCGGGTCAGCTTCCTGTATGGTAGCATCAGCTGCTGCGAGTTCAGTTGCTAATCTAACTGCCTCTCTTTCTTCATCACCATTTTACCGACAGGATGGTTATTTTGTTTGTTTGCAGATCAGGTTTCTTATGGAAACAAAGATTAGATGCACAATATTTTGGAACAGTGTATCCTTCAACGTTGACTATACCAAGAACCATACATAGGAGTTTCCTCCTGCGAGGTCTGGCGGATATAACCTTTTACCCACTCCAGACGTCTTTGGAGTATTATGGGAGAAAGGGGTCTGAGTGAGAAAGCACGACTGAGTTACTTTAAATGTCTTACGTTAGTTTTATCGCCCTTTCCAAACGCGTTGGGCGCCATGTAGTGTAGTTCCTATTATCCCAATAGGCTCTGCGCATTGGAATAATACCTTCAATAGTAAAGGCCTAGACCAGACGTTAACTAGGTCTACTACTGACGATATTAGACTTAAAGTTTTGGGTTTGCCAGCTAGCTCAGAGTTCACTAGAAACTTTCTCGAATGTTCAGGAAGGAATTAACTTCCCTGATTAGACAAGAAGGGATTTAGTTTCTGACAACCATAGAACATGACAACTTTGCTCTCCCCTAATCAAGAGTGTATCTCGAGAGTCGTGTGAACAAAAGGCAATTTATTTTACTCAGTCAGTACGTGCATTCTTAGTCTCATCAGAATGTAGAGAAAAGGAGGAGACGGGCGTGTTCAATAAAAAGGTGTTATTTATTGATCAGTCTCTTTTCTCATACAAGAGAAATGGATCGATATTATTGCAATACTTATAGTTAAGTAAAGTGCATACATTAAAAGCAATAGTATAAAATAATACTGTAAAAACATTGATATGGTTTCTAAGCCATAAGATGTTTTAAAATGAATAAAATATATTATATACACATATACATTTGACTAAACGTACTCAACTGGTGTTTCTAAATACGCCTACCCCGTGTACCTGACCTAAGCCTAATACGTGGGCAGGAATAGAAAGTTACAGTTTAAGTTAAGTTTGTTTTTGCCAAGTGAATAACTAAAGAATTCTCTGCGAGGGGTTATTCAGTTCTGTACCTGGAATTAAGGATGAATGAGGGATGGTATCTCTCTCTCTGGTCTCGATATTCCAGGCTGCCTGCGAGGGCTACCCGGAAGCGCCGGTGCTGGATCTCTCGGCAGGAGAAAGCAGCGCGTCTCGTTCTCAGCGCGTCAGGAAGGCGGGGCTGTGCCAGCGGGGTCTGCTCTGCTCTGGGCTTCGGCAAGTATGGCTGCTCCGTCTCGTCACCACCGCGTGTGTTTGCATAGGGCAATATCGGTAATATTTATACCTTTAAGGTGCCGAGATTGACGTAAGGATGGACATAGATACGTCAATAAGGATGTCATACGACTTGCTCGTTAGCACATTCTTTTGCTGAAGTTCTCGGTGAAATCAAAACAATGGCCGCAGGGTTTTGCCCAGGTTGTCATAGGTTTGATTTGTTATGAGAACTCCGTATGCCTTATCAGGGGCTGGAGGAATATCGCTTGTCTAATTAGATCGCAAGCGTTATGACCTAATCAGATAACACGTTCCTGTGCCGTAGTGTGACTGCGTCAGATAACGGTATCTGCATCATGGGGGTTTTCTGCCTCATGGGCTGACTGCTAGTTAACTTGTTGGTTTGTTTAACCAGAATAGGGTCAGGAATAGGGGGATCGATTCAGAACCTATAGGAATACATCACAATATCAGGGCTCTTAAAAGCGAAAATGCACTGGCATCTATTAAAAACTCAAATATAGCCACTATATGCCAGGGGCGGAGACTAAGGTGGGAGGTGATCACCCCTGCGGACTTTCTAGAAGATCTGTACAGGAGCAATACTGAGGATTTGAGCATATGTTTAGGTATAAATTCAAACCCAAGTGAAATCCTTGGTGCTTTTAATCGCATAACAGTACAGGTAGCGGCGAACCTGACTAGGAAAAGTAAACCTAGCTTTAAAAAGTTGAAAAACTGGTTTGACCAAGCATGCAGCAATACGCATACGGCTCTTTTAGAAGCTGTAAAAGAGTCTGGTAGGGATTCACATAAGATTGCTGAGGCTCGAAGGGCCTACACAAATGCTACCAAACAGATGAAAGTTGAGCTAAAAAACATGGCATGGGAAGAGCTGACCAAAGCGAGTGTTCTGAAAAGTAGCACTCAATTTTGGAAAGTGATCAATAGTCCACTGTTTAATGAGACAGATAATACAAATAAGGATCGTCTCATTGCCCCAGAAAAGTGGGTGGAGCATTTTAGTGGTCTCAATGCAGAAACAAACCCTTTATGTTTTATTTTACGAGGTGAGACCACACAGGCCGTAAAAACTATTTTTTCCGAGGAAGAAGTATTGGAGGCAATTGAGTCCACTGCAAAGGGGAAAGCTCCGGGCCCGGATGGGGTTCCGGCGGACTTGTATAGGGCCGATCCGAAGTATTGGGCAAAGATTTTAACTTCCGTTTTTAATGCAGCTATCAAATCCGGTCCCCCAGCATCCTGGGGCAAAGCAGATATTGTCCCAATTTTCAAGAAGGGTTCGAGAGAAGATCCGGCATGTTACCGGCCGATCTCACTCTTAGACTCGGCTGCGAAAATAATGGGAAAAGCCGTTCTAGAGCGACTGACAGACTGGTTGGAAGAGAACTCTGTCGTCTCGGACCTGCAGTATGGGTTTAGAAAAGGAAGAGGTACCGCTAGCCAATGCCTTAATTTACACCTTGTCATAAGGAAATACACAGTCGCAAAGCAGGGGGACATACATTTAGCATTCATGGACTTGTCCACTGCTTTCGACCTTGTTAGCCGGCATAAACTTTGGATTTCCCTGTTTGACATGGGGCTGGATCCCGTATTGATATCCTTTCTAGCAGAAATTCATGAGAACACCAGTGCAGCAGTCCGTTATGACCAGAATGGGAGTCTGACTGATGCATGGCCAGTAAAGCGAGGGGTAAGGCAAGGGTGCATTTTAGCGCCCCTGCTGTTTATGCTCTACATAAACAATCTGGGGGATGCATTAATTTTAGCATGTAAAGATATCCCAAGAGTTGGTAAAAAAAAGTTCCCGGCTTTATTATATGCGGACGACGCTGTCTTAGTGGCGAGAACGGCACGAGGTTTACAATCCCTTTTAGATTGTTTTAATAATTTTAGGGACTTTGATAACCAATTTAAAAAAATCACATGCTATGTCAGTAGGTGAAGGGCGGGCGAAAAAGGCATCTTTTTTCTGTAAAGGGCAGGAGCTCACCAAACTACCTACCTTCCCGTATCTGCGGATTGTCTTTGATGACAGAAGGTCATGGGTCACGCAACGCACATTGAAAAAGAACACATTAGCGAAGGCCTCAGGTGCCCTGCTAGGTTTTGCCAAGCGACTGGGCTGTAAGCCACTACTGGCTCTTATGAAAATCTATAATGCTAAATGTGTACCCATGGTATTAAATGGGAGTGAGGTGTGGGGTTATACTGATGTGAGGGAGATCCAAATTATAGAAAAGATCTTTTTTAGAGAAGAGTTGTCGCTCCCCAAACTGTAGCTACTTTTAATGTACATGAAGACTTAGGGGCTGGCTATATCTCAGATCAGATCGCAGTGGCCCCGTTGCTGGGTTGGCTGAGAATATGGGTGCAGCAAGCTCCGAATTTAAATCAATTAATCATTCAAGATTGTTTGTCCTTAGATAAGGCCTTTGCTATCCCCTGGATCCGTTATATCAAAACCAAAATGGATTCAATGGGTAGCCCTGACCTGTTCACGAATCCTAGGGCCTTAAGTAAAACGGCCATTAAGGCCGTAAAGTCCCAGTTCCTGAACAGGTTAAAGCTACACAGGGAATGAGAGGAATTGGTAAAACCTTCAGTGAGAAATTTTGTAATGCGAAGTAATGGGGAGAGACATCCAGCCGTACTTACCTTACATAAATAAGCCGTTCCATCTGTTTGTGCTATTAAGGTTTAAGCATAACATGCTTCCGTGGTTATCATCTTTTCCGAAAGGTTTTGCTAAAAGTGGGACTTTGGGTCCTTGCCCAAGTGATAATTATTCTGAGCAAAATATGCTCGATATGATCTTTTTCAGTAAGTTTTATGTATTGCATCGTAAGAAATGTATTATGCCACTACTAAGGGGCTATAATTTCGAGCAAGTTAGACCGGCTCTGACGTATCTACAAATGCTTGGGTCCGCGGTGGTCTGTTTTGGGGTGGCGAGCTACATTACAGGGGCTATCAGATGTCAAAACAAATTACTGCCATCGTAATTCGCCCATGCCAGGCCCCTTCTTGCATGGACATTTTTTTGCATTGAAAATCGATACTGAAATGAGTATGTAGATGAACTTTGGAATGTTCTGTGTGTGACAAACTGTTTTTGTTTTATTTATTTATTGTGTAGCCAATTGTTTAGTATTGTTACGTTGTAACATATTTAGTGGTGCAAGTTGCTTGTATGTAATTATGTAAATATGATAAATTGCGGAATGAAATACTGTTCTGTGCTTTGATGGTTTTACATTTTTTAACCGAATAAAGCAAAACTTTTGACTTTGACTTTGTATCATTACTGACTGACTCTGTTGGTAACTAGTACTACTGCACCTATTTATTCATAAATGTATATTTATACATGTCAAAATCACTGAAAGCCAATATAGGGTATAGCAAATATAAAATTGTCAATGTTTTGACCCCAAACATCCAAAGGGTGTCTAACTACATCAAAAGGGGTCTTCATAAGGTCAATAAAGGAAAAAGGTCATATGGTGATACCTTTGGAATACGAGCGAGAGTCTTAAAAATAAGGTCCAAGAGGCCACCTATTCAAAAAATGACCTTTCCCAAAAATATAACTTGAGCCCACATCTTTTTCCCAGAAGTAGCCTAATTACACATACACCCAAAGTAGTGGCTCTATGTATAAAGATACATCTTAAAATTGAATGGGACACTTTCTTTTGAATATTATATCTTGTATCCACCCAGTTTCTGCCACTAAGTGGTAAAAATCAGTAATTACCTCCACACTTTCGTCAGGAGGAAAGGATTTCAATGTACTGCAATAAATGAATATGCTGCCGCAAATGTCTGCTTATCAGCTTAAGAGGGAATATTTTTTGGTTAAAAACTGTTGATAAGAAAGAGCTGCCAATCTAGATCACTCACTTCCCCAATGATGCTACCCTATAGTCTCCTTAGAGCCGAGCAATGGAGAAGAATGGTGACCACTAGATGCCTCTGCCTTTAACCTTGTATCTCTTTTGACCCTAAAGCAACAGCATCACATGGGCAGGGGTTTGCTTTCTCTAACCACCATCTTCCTTGCCAGTTGCAGGTTGATGCAAACTGGTAATGACAGGGAATACCAAACGCGGTACAAAAGGGGATGGTGATGGACGGAGCATCTGAACCAAACAGCACTGACATGGATGTCAATCAGCTGCTGATAGTGTGACTAGGAGTAGGCAGGGGATGTGCTTTGGAAAATCTTCAAAGGATGCTGTATGAGTGTCAACCAATCAATCAGGGACTTATAGAGTGCACTACTCACTTGTAAGGGTCTCAAGGTGTTGGGAGGGGTTCAGGCAACTCCAAGATCATCCAAAGAGCCAGGTTTTGAGGTCTTCTGAAGGCGTGTAGTGTAAGGTTTTGCCTGATGATGAGGGGGAGTTTGTTCCAGGTCTTGGCTGTGAGCTAGGAGAAGGATCTGCCACCCGTTCTGGCTCTGTGGATGTGGGAGATTTTGGTAAGGGCTAGATCAGCGGAGTGGAGGTTTCTCTTGAGGGTGTGGAAAGAGATTCTTTCGTTGAGGTATTGGGGTCCCGTGTTGTGGAGGGCTTTGTAAGCTTGTGTAAGCAGCTTGTAGGTAACTCTCTTTTCTATGGGGAGAGAGTGGAGGTCGCAGAGGTGGTGGGTGGTGTGACCATGTCGTGGGATGCTTAGGACAAGTCTGGTTGAGGTGTCCGAAGTTTGTAAAAGAGTGATTTGTTGATTCCGGCATGGAGATTGTTTCCGTAGTCCAGTCTGCAGGTGATGAGTTCATGGGTGACGGTCTTCTTGGAGTTGGGGGGATACATTTGTTGGTCTTGCAGAGTATACAGAAGGTGTTGAAGCATGTGGAGGTCACAGTGTTGATCTGTTGGTTCATGGTTAGTGAGGAGTCGAGTATGTTGCAAAGTTGCGGCCGCGGTCCATGGGGGTTGGAGAGGTTCCAAGGGCAGGGGGCCACCAGGTGTCATCCCACATGGTAGGGGTGGATCCAAGGATGAGGACTTCAGTTTTCTCCGAGTAGAACTTCAGGCAGCTGCTTCTCATCCAGGATGCAAAGTCCTTCGTTCCTTCCTAGAAACTGTGCCTGTTGATGAAGGGTTCTTTGGTGAGGAAGAGCATGAACTGGGTGTCGGCATAGGATACTATGCTGAGTCTGTGTTTTCAGATGATGGTTCCACGTAGATGTTAACGAGCATGGGGTTGAGCGCGGATCCTTGGGGTACTCAGTATCTGATCTCTGTGGGTTCAGAGAGGAAGGGCAATAGTCTTATTCTTTGTGTTCTCCGAGAGAGGAAAGATGCAATCTAAGGCAGCTCCCTGTATGCCGGCGTTGTGAAGTCAGGTAGCTAGTGTGCAGTTGGAGATGGTGTTGAAGGCTAGTGAGAGGTCTAGTAAAATGAGGGCTGCAGTGTGGCCTTGATCGAGGAGGGTGTAGCTGTTGTCAGTGTTGGCTAGGAGGGTGGTATCGGTGATGTTGCTAGTTTCTGTGAAATGCGTTAGCTGGTTGTTGCCGATTTACTCGATGACTTTGACAGCAAAGCGGAGGTGAGAAATGGGCTTGTAGCTCTTGAGGTCCGTCTGGTCTGCAGAGGGCTTCTAGAGGAGGGGTTTGATGTCAGCACTATTCCAGTCATCATGGAGCATGACTGTTGTGAGCGTGCAATTGATTGTCCATCGTAGTTTTGGTGTCATGGCGGAGCCAGCCCTGTGGAAGATGTGAAGCGGGCAGGGTTCAGTGCTTGCTCTGGAGTGAATGTTCTTCATAGTCTTTGCGGTGTCTTCTGTGGTGACATGGGTCCAAGTGAGCAGGGTCGGCTGGGTGGCATAGTAGGTGGAAGGTGTTGGCTCGGTACCTTGGTCTTGGTCATTGAAATTGTCATAAAGTGTCCCGATTTTGTGGTGAGAGAAGAAACTGAGTTTGTTGCAGAGGTCCTGGGAGGGAGGGACGTCCATGGTTTTTCTGTGGGATCTGGTGAATTCTTGTATGATGGTGAAAAGTTTCTTGGAGTTGTGAGATTTGGAGAGGATTTTGTCCTGAATGAAGTTTCTCTTCGTAGAACTTATGAGTTGGTGGTGTTCCATGGTGGCAGCCCTGTACGTGATGCTTGCTTCCGGGGTTTTGCTGTTTCTCCATACTTTCTCCAGTCATCGGCAGGAGTGCTTGGATTCTCTGAGGTCTGTGGTGAACCAGGTGGCTTTTGTGTTGAGTGCTCTGTATGAGTTATGGAGGGTGCAAGCATTTTGGTGCAGTCGGCGATCCATTGGTGAAGGCCATTTGCTGCAGTGTTAGTGTCTGTCTTGGTAGGGGGAGAAGTGCAGCTGAGGCCAGAGGTGAGATGCTCTTCTGTGATCTTGCTCCAGTTTCTCCTTGGGAGGCGTGGTGTCAGATGGTGTGCGGTGGGTATCGAGAAGAAGTGGACACAGTGGTGGTCCCTCCAGAGAGGTTCCATGGTGTGACTAAAGCGAATGTCGTTTAATCCTCCGAAGATGGGGTCGAGAGAGTGTCATGCTGTGTGTGTGGGGGTTGAGACGAGTTGCGTCAGTCCAGTATTAGCAAGGTTCACAAGGAGGGGGGAGGAGTTGGGGTCGCTGAGGTTGTCAAGGAGGAAAGTCAGGTCTCCGAGCAGTATGTAGTCCGTGTAGGCGAGGACGTGGGGTGCCATGTAGTCTGCGATGGTGTTGGCGAATGAGAAGCGGGTCCAGGTGGTCTGTAGATGAGTGTTCCTCTGAGTGGCTTTTTGGGGTTGGGCTGAATCTGGAAATAGATGTGTACCATGGGGAGTGAGGTGTCACCAGATGTGGAGGTTGTCAGTCGAAGGTTGCTTTTGTCATTCTGGATGTTGGTGAGGCCTCCTCCAGGGCAGTTGGGGTGGTCTTTTCTCAGGATCTTGTACCCATCAAAGATGGCATGTGTGATGTCAAGAGTGGAGCTTGCTTTCGTCCAGGTCTCTGTCAGGAAGTTGACGTCAGGTGAGAGGGTGTTGAGGAGGTCACAAATTTATACTGTGTGTCTGTGCAAGGAGCGCACATTGAGGAGTTTGCAGCTCAGGGGTTTGGGTGTGCTGGCATATGGTGCATTGGCAGTAGCTGTTTGGGTCCAGAAGTTGTTGAATGTGCATTGGCAGTGTTGGTAGGAGAATGGGCCTTGGGATTTGCTTAGCATCTAGAGCTGGCAGTTGTTTTTTTGTCCTGGGTTGAGTGCGTGGAGAGTGCTGGAGTCGTAGTGGCGGGGGATTGGAGTATCATGGTCCCTGGCACTGGTTGAGGTCAGTTCATGCCAGGAGCAGACTGGCTTGCCTTTGGCGCCAGTGGCGCAGTCGCACAGTAGCAGCCATTAAGTAGGGGTTGGGGAGGGAGAGAAGCTGGGAGGCTGGAGCAGGAACATGAAGGGAGGGAGGGGCCACAGGTATATCAGCGGTGAAAAAGCAAAAAGGAAAACAGAGGCAAACAGTAAAATGAGGAAAGAGGGCAAAGACAGAAAAAGGCAAACTATAGTGCCAGGGTGACTGGAGAGTGGTGCAGAAGGGTAGCAAAATGTGAGGCCTTTAGTGTTACTGATGATAAACTTGGACAGCTGTGAAACATTGGTCCACCTCTAAAAGTCCCCGTCAATCATCTGATTCCACTTCTACAGATCTGGACTTCAATTAATTTTGTCAGAATGAGGAATTCCTTACAATGTTTTTGATCACATTCATAACTGAATTTGTGGGCACTGACTCCAATGACCCCTCCAATGCACACACACAGCCCATCACTCATACAGAGTTAGGATTTGTGGATAATGGTTCACACACACACAGAACTCTGCCAAGCGGAAATCAGGTCCCATAAATGTGTAATCGAGGAATATCAAAGTCAAAAGGTACAAGAGAAGGTATTCATTACTGTAAAGCTTTACAGGCATGTGATAGATGAATAATCTGGAGTGTTTGTTCTAGCCAACAAAAAGTTTCTTACTGCAATGCTTTCCATTAAGTATGGCGAAGCGAATTCGCGGTCCGCGAAATCCGGAAATTTGTGCGAACTTACGAATTTTTTTATTTTTCCGTGTTCGTGGGTTTTTTATTCAGCGTGGCTACCGCGAACTTACCCATGCGGTCATCCATCTTGTTCGCGGGAGGAAAACAACTCGGCAAACTCAGAATCAAGGTAAGTCAACGTAGCGCGTGCGAGATTGTATTTTTGAAGTGCGAACAAGCAAAAAAAAATTAGCGAACTTGCGAATTGCGGATTGTTTGGCAATTTCACATGATTAGCGGACGCGAAATTGCCCAAAATCCGCAAATTTTGCGAGCGGAAGGAATTTTCAGCCCATGCTTACTTTCCATTCTCTCCTTGTGAAAATTCCCAAATTAACATATAATGAAGTGAATGTGGACAAAATTGAAAATAACTTTGCTGTGACTTTGTGACTGTGACTGTGATTGACATGCTGATGAGCAACAGTGTATCAGTGCCTCTCTCCACTCCCTCCCCTGTAGCCCAGCGCTTCTCTCATACCCCTGTCAGACTTTTCCCCTCCCCAGCTCTTCAACACCCCCTGCCTTCTTGTCACCCTGCTTTGCATTGGGTTTTGGCTGATGGGTTGCGAGGAACAGCAGCTGCTAACCACACTTCGGACTCAGCTAGCAGCCCAGACAGGAGTTTGGTCCGGAGGCAGACATGCTGCTGCAATGGCAGGGAAAGCCGCACTAGCAGTGATCATGACTGGTAAGCTCTATAGGGGATGAGGGGATGAGGCAGTGCCAGTGGGGCTAGGGAGGTATCTCCCTCAGGTCTAGGTTAGTGCAGTTGTGCGTCAGGCATAGTCTGCAATGCAAGAGGAATCTGGTATTTACTCTTTATAACAGTGTAGATATTTAAAACAACTTTTTTCCCTAAACATTTGTTGCTACTTGTGATACTCTGCTTGCTCTACTTTGGAGCAGGTTTTCAATTCCATTTCCAACAGTTGTTCTAGGATGGGGCTTAAATCCATGGAATTCCATTGAGTTTTTATGCAACCCGGCAACATTCCGTGTAGTGGAACTCTGTGAGCTCCGCCTACCCCTAGAAATAAGTCTCATACTGAAGGGTTGAACAAAGGCATAGGCACCCCATGTCGGGAAATCTGGGATACAAAGTTGGGTGGAAACACTTGGCTAGACCCTTTATTGTACGGTAACCTATACCGTATTCTTCTGTTTCAGAGGTAAAGGAATGCTTCCATTGGGAATAAATGAACACTGTAGCACAATACTGAACATTCTGGATTTGCAATGGGGCACATCCATGCTGATGGATACATACTGGCAGTGCAGCAAGTTTGCCTTCACTCAGCTCATCCATAGATGGCGCAGACTTTGGTCCCTCTTAACCATCCAGCGACCCTGGACCCTGTCTTCAGGCAGGTCGCTCCCCCTCACCGCTCAGCTCCACCAGTGGGACTGTGTGTCCCTGCTGCGCTCACCACCGCTGCAGGTTCGAGGCTCCTCTGCCTCAGTAGGCAGGTACTGTTAATTCTCGTTTTTCTTAATTCCTCTATTACTGTGTACTGTATTTGCGCCCCTCGTTTATTGCATCCCTCGCTTCTCCCCGCTGACCCCATTTTTGCCTTCTGTTACCCCTTGCCTCACCCGTTTTTTCCCGTTGCTGCGGCCCCGCCCCTGCCCACCCATTCGCTGCCAGCTCCTGCCTCCAAGCTGCTCCTCCCTCCCAACTCCCTTTTGATATTTTTGATATTTATGTATACTTATAAAGCGCTAACGTTCGCTCCCAAGGGAGCATCATGGCGCTGAGCAAGCTGCGGGAGATAACTGAAAAGTGGAATGAAATGAGAGATAATAACTGGATGGCAACTAGATGGCAGCCAATACAGAGGTGTCTGATTGTTGGTAGACCCATGTCTTAAGGAGTTTTCTAAAACTGTTCTCATTTTCGATGAATCTAAGATTGACTGGCAGGTTGTTCCAGGCCTTGGCTGCCAGAACGGTGAAAGATTTCCCACCTTTGGTCTTGTATTTGAATCGGGGGATCATGACAAGATTCGTCCCAGAAGATCTCAAGCAACGCGAGGGATTGTAACGCTTAAAGCGATTTGCAAAGTAATGGGGCCCTGAGTTTTGCATGGATTTGAAAACTGTAAGGAGCAGTTTAAAAAGAATTCTTTTATGCAACGGTAACCAGTGCAGAGATTTTAATGCTGCTGAGGCTGATGACCTTCTAGGGAGTTGTAAACTCCATATGGCGGCCACTGTGCAGTGAAGAGAGCGACCCTTGACCCTGTCTTCAAGCAAGTTGCTCCCCCTCACCGCTCAGCTCCACCAGTGGGACGATGTGTCCCTGCTGCGCTCACCACCGCCGCCGCAGGTTCAAGGCTCCTCTGCTCCGGTAGGCAGGTACTGCTGATTCTCATTTTTTTTACATTCCTCTGTTACTGTGTACTGTATTTTCTCCCCTCATTTATTGTATCCCACGCTTCTCCCCGTTACCCTATTTTTGCCTTCTGTTACCCCCTCACCTCCCTTCATATGGCAGCCACTGCACGGTCGCGCCTAATGCGTGCCCGTCTGCACCCATCCATGCCTGGACCGCACCCAGCGCCAGACCCCCTGGCCCCCGCGAACACCACAACACCCGACGCTGCTACAATGCCAGCACCCTCCATGCACTCAGCATTGGACAATCCCACACCTGCTTCCTGGCCGCCCCGAAATGCACACAAGGCCCCTTCTCCTGCTGGAACTGCAGCTTCACCTGCATCTGACCTGCCAACCCACCCACCGGGAAAGAACCCAACCAACTTAGATGCATCCTTCTCAACACTTGCTCCGCACACAAACACGCCGTTGAACTCTGGGACCTACTCGACTCAACCACCCCAGATGTCGCCTTCCTTACGGAGACCTTGCTGAACCCCTCCTCGGCACCCAACATCACCATAGCCATCCTGGACAGATACAATATCGCTCACAGGGACCGCACCAATGGAGAAGGAGGAGGAATCGCCATCGTCCATAGGAACACTCTCAGTGTCTCGAAAAACACCGACAACACCCTCAGCACCGCCGAACACCTGCACTTCCAGATCCACCGCCATCTCCATCGCCGACTTCGTCAGTACACACACCCTTGCCTCCACAGGCTACATCCTCCTCGGAATCTGAACTTCCACCTCAAGAACAACAACAACACCAACTGCACCACCCTGATCGCCAACCTCACCAACCTCGGACTCAGACAACTCGTCACAACACTGATCCACTCCGCCGGCCCCACGCTTGACCCCATCTTCTCCGCAAGTTCCCACGTCTCCTTCAACCATGCAACTGAACTCCACTGGACCAACAACCACTGCATCCACTTCACCTTCCGGAAACCCACCATGCACCACCACACCTAACAGATTCCCTGCAGCTGCTGGAGCAAAGTCACCGAAGACCAGCTAATCACCACCCTCGCCCAGAGCCCACCCGCTGACCCCACCGACCCCGACACCGCCACCCGCAACCTCATACAGTGGATCAACGAGTGGGCCAACACCCTCGCCCGATCAAGAAACCCTCCAACAGTCACACCAGCAAGAAAGCCAGCTGGTTAACTGAAGACCTCCAGGTCTCCGAACAAACCTGCCAAAAGCTTGAGAAGAAATTGCACCATAAACGGACACCGGACAGCTACGCAGCCCACAAGAACGCCACCCGCAGACACCATCACCTCATTAGATCTGCCAAAAGGGCCTCCTTCAAAGACTGCCTAGACAACAATGCATACAACAGCGAAGAGCTCTTCAACATCATGAAGGAACTCTCCAACCCCAGCTCCAACTCCAACGGAATCCCACCATCGCAAGACCTGTGCGACTCACTTGCCATCTTCTTCCATCGCAAGATCGCAGACATCCACGTCAACTTCAATGCCACGACTGCCCTGACAACCACTGGGAACTCCACCCCCACAGCCACCATCCCCAATGACCCCCAGCCCAGCTGGACCAACATAAACGACCACAACAACATCAAAATCATGAACACCATCCACTATGGATCTCCGTCAGAACCTTGTCCACACCACATCTTCAACAAAGCCAGCACCACCATTGCACCCCCTCTCCGGAAAGCCATCAACATCTCCTTTGAGACAGCGACCTTCCAGGAGAGCTGGAAGCAAGCCGAGATCAACGCCTTACTCAAAAAAACATAAGGCTAACCCCAAGGACCTCAAGAACTTCTGGCCCATCTCCACGCTCCTGTTCCCGGCGAAGGTCATTGAGAAGACCATAAACAGACAACTGACCCGCTACCTCGAGGAAAACAGCGTCCCGTCCCTGTTTGGGTTCCGCAGCAACCACAGCACCCAGACTGCCCTCATCACTGCCACCGACGACATCAGAGCCCTGCTAGGCAATGGATAAACCACAGCCCTCATCCTCCTGGACCTGTCAGCCGCTTTTGACAAGGTCTGCCACCGCACCCTACGCACACGCCTCTACGACGCTGGGATCCAAGAGTAGGCCCTGGACTGGACCACCTCCTTCTTCTCCGGCAGAACCCAAAGCGTCCGCCTCCCCCTTTCCGCTCCAAAGCCACCAAGATCATCTGCGGCATACCCCAGAGCTCATCCCTCAGCCCAACATCTACATGGCACTGCTCGCCCATGTCGCCCGACTGCACAACCTCAACATCATCTCTTATGCTGACAACACCCAGCTAATCCTCTCTCTCACCAAGGACCCCCACACTGCCAAAACCAACCTCCACAAAGGAAGGAAAGCCGTCACCAAGTGAATGAAGACCAGCTGACTGAAGCTAAACTCGGACAAGACGGAAGTCCTCCTCCTCGGATCCACCCCCTAGGTCTGGGACGACTCCTGGTGGCCGACCATACAGAGAACAGCACCAACACCCACCGACCACGTACTCAAACTGGGGTTCATCCTCGACTCCACCCTCTCCATGACAAAGCAGGTCAACTCCGTCTTGTCATGCTTCAACACCCTCTGTATGCTCCGCAAGATCTACAGGTGGATCCCCACCGAAACAAGAAGAACAGTCACCCAGTCCCTCGTCAGCAGCAGGTTGGACTTTGGAAACTGCCTCTACGCAGGAGCCTCGGCCAAACTCCTAAAATGACGCATTCAGAACGCCTCTGCACGCCTGATCCTCGACATCCCTCACCGCAGCCGCATTACACCCCACCTGAGAAACCTGCACTGGCTCCCCGTCAACAAGAGGATTACCTTCAAACTCCTCATCCACGCACACAAGGCACTCCACAACACCGGACCAGCATACCTTAACAGACGACTCAACTTCTACACCCCCAACCGCCAGCTCCGCTCCGCCGACCTCGCCCTCGCCACAGTCCGCCGCATCCGAAAAGAGACCTCCCGGGGAAGATCATTCTCAGACCTCGCCGCCAAGACCTGGAACACCCTCCTCATCCCCCTACGGCAGACCCAGGACCTGCTAACCTTCAGAAGACTCCTCAAGACATGGCTATACGAGCAGTAGCAGCACTTCCCCACCCCCCAGCGCCTTGAGACCCTCACAGGTAAGTAGTGCGCTTTACAAATGTTCTGATTGATTGATTGATTGATTGATTGATTGACTGAACCATACACACCACAACCCTGGTCAATCCTGGAGAAGAACTATCTGATTTGTACCAGCAACGCTAAGGAAGAAGACAACGTTGCTGCATCAGACTTGGGAATACTGCAGAGTAATTTAGCTGATCTCATTACAAGAACATTACAGAAGAATTCAGAGTGTTCTCAGACACACAAGTATCGTCAGGAGGGCACATCCCCTTCTTCACTGTGTAGAAGAAAGCTAATGTTTGCAGGTTACAGATCACAAGGTGGTAGTTGCTCAAAATGATGAAAAACACCGAGCACTGCCTTAATTCAATCAAGGAAGAACTGAGAGGAATCCACCACATGGTGATGAAAAATTGGTATGTGTCAGACTTAATGACCGCAATAAAGAGAGGGGTGTGTGCAAACAATGGTGCGTCCTACTGCACATTTATCGTAGGGAGTGACCTGAATAATGGGACTTTGACACTTGCCATCCAAGCACTAAACCATTTACAAAGAGACATGCGCGAGGAGGGAGATGCCCCTGAGCAGAAGTGGTTCTTGAATTGGTTGTCTTGGCTCCCCCATGGCTTTCCAAACTATGCACTTCATTGCTACTTGTTTTCATGGTGTTGTTGCTTGTGTGTGTCCCATGCAGGGAATTACCTGCCGTAGAAAATGAAGTCCTTAAATTGAGTAGAATGCAAGTAGTAATGGTGAAAACAGAAGTACAACAGTCCCACAATAATATAACTGTCATGAAATATGGATTTGATAATGTTGATGAAAATTCAACTAGAGATGGGAATGTTAATATTGAAAAAGTTGAAATCAATGTGAGTAATAATACAATCACATACAAAAACTAAATTGCATCTTTATTGATTAATTTACCTGTTGTGAACTCCACGTCAACTCCGACTCAGAAATACATAGATAGGAAGGCCCTGGGACCCAGGCCCTGGGTCACTAATTGACAGATCACGGGTGGGGGGCCACGTGGCCAGCTGACAACTGTGAGAACAGGAAATACCAGATCAATCCCAGAGATGAGCGCAGCTACAACACAATGGTCCAGGGAGATTGGCCCCAATAAAGCACATATGGCCTATGGGGTGCACATGTTCTGCAAACATCATAATGTCAGATGCCACATGAAGTTAGGAACACTTAGCTAATCAGGACACAGCACACACAGTGTATTAAGTGACAACCCGCACTCCATGCCGGACATCTGGAAACACTATCTACTGGCCGCATTGTGTTATGGCCCCCCTATTTTCCTCATCCAAAACATCAACATATGGCTCCAAAGACGGTCTGCATTACTTTCCAAAAAAGTACTGGTGAAACTATAATATTGCATTCCATGAACTGTACAAAAGTCTATGTGAGGCTGATTGTACATGGAGACAGTCCTCAGACCTTATGCCTGTACTGTGCTCCTGGCCGCACTGTTTAATTCAACAAACCGTTCATGTTTTACCAAATGCCACTTGTCTCTTGTTTTTTCAAGGAATTCCATGTTCAAGCAGCAATTCTATTTTTCTAAATTGGTGTGGGATTGTTCTTGTGTTGTGTTTTCACTGTATTACTGTTTGTGTGTTTCATTATTACTTTACACAATACCACTACGTTAAGCCTGATAGATTGTTTGTGCCAAGCTACCCAAGGTTAAGCAAAGAGTAAGCACAGGTTAGTTTAGTGACTTTTATGGTTCACCCTACAAGCGATTGAGGCTGTTGCTTGATAAGGGCTCACACCCCAATCAAGGAACAACCCAATTTCTCACAGTGTGGATCAAGAGGAACAGTTTACCCCACTATCCATGCGATCAATGTTGTGGATTGGCGAAACATTATTTGTACTGTTTTAATGTTTTGATCCGGTCTTTATTATCTGCAGCAAAAGTTTCTTTACCTTTGATGTTAAAGTATATTAGAACATTGGAATGTTGGGAGCTCCATTGAAGACAATGGAGTGCTCCCTGCTTCTACGGGCCGGTAAAGGCCCGCAGAGCAACATTCCAATGTTTTACAAAGGCCTCTCAGAGCGCGAGGGGATTTAAATCCCCTCGAGCTTCAAAAAGCTATTATATACCTGATTGAATTCCAGAGGACCTGCTGGGATGGGACATTTCAGATCACACCTGCTCTTGGAAAAAGTGAACTGGAGTATGTGAACCCAGCCCTTAGGATGGGAGAACCTTTGCCATGGTAGAAGTGCTACCAGAACTTGTTCAAAAGTTTTCACTTTTACTCTTGGAAGACAGGACAACCTGACAAGACTTCCCACAAAAGATGCACCCTCAGTGGCTTTATTTTGCTGGCCTTACAGTTCTCACGTTTTTCTCTTGAAGTCTTTTGCAGTAGCTTGATGAAATCTCCTGGAGCCCTTTCATATGAGTGGCTCCAAATTTTCCAAGCTAATATTACACACGTCAAGGAGTAATTTTGTATTGGTTTACAGCATTTCTTGTGGACCAACTAATAACTTCAATCCTGTGTTGTGCCTCTTTGGAGTTCCAGATCTTGATGATCAATGCCTCTTGTTTTGTATGTTCCAAAGAATGACAATGAATGCTGCTTTCGAAAGGTTTTTAATACATTTATGGAATTATCTTTATTTCTGTGAATATTAACATGTTGCCTCATAACTAAGTTTATTTTGACCATTTACACTCTATATTTGTTAAATATATTGTGTTTGGTTAATTTTTTTAAGTATATCTCATACGTTTCTTCTTAGAAGACCTTACTGCGTGTGTAACAGTAACAAGTGTGAGGAAGTGTTCATCACCGAAACCATTGTCCTTCGAATGTGAGATTGTTGAGGCCTTGTGAGCTTTCAGCCACAGCTTACCAACAGGACTGAGGCCTCTTGCATTTGAACCTAAACCTCTGATTCCCTACACATAACATCACTAATGCAAATAACAAACGTACACTATGCACCAAATACCTACATATTCACCATAACACAGGCACATTAACTTACATGTGCATCACACATGAAAGGCACTATAAAGCAACTACATTTACACTTCTACAATACAAGACATCATACATGCACAAAGTATTTCTTCTGTCACCGATGGTAGTTAACTTGGACTTTTGCGATCTTTGATACCATGGTAGAAAGAGAAGATGTATCTGTGCTGTAACTTTTTTCGCATTAGAAAATGCAGGTTTTATATTGAAAGCAAGAGAGAACAACAATTGGTAAAGCCAATAGGTCTCAGGGATGCAAGAATTAATGGCTTTGCCAATGTTAACGCCTTTTAGTGTTATCCAGCGGGTTACCAGCAGCAGGTAATCTAACACCACAGACTCATCTGGGCCCATAGGTTCATTCACATTCAACTGGTAATATCTGCTGGGGTCATGTTTTTGTAATTCTCTAGATTAGATATCTCTTGCCCCTAACTAACCTTTCACTGATCAAAGAGTTCTTTCCTCTGGTCAATGGACCATTAGTTGAACTAGTTGATGGTGAAATTACATAAGATTTTAAATATACTTACACATTGAAAATGATCACAGAGTGGGGATGTATTTTTTTATACTTTGCAATGACGCTGCATGAAAAGGAGATCATAGAGAGAAAATTACATAAGTGCATACACAGATATATTTATAATTACCTAGAATGGTGTGAAAACCAACTCCCAGGCCTAGGAATTGGTAGGGTTTCCCCAGGAAGAATCTGGTAAACAAAGACTTCAGGACAGGAATTAGGACAGGAATCCGGGCAGGACAGATGACCTCTCTATCACCGACGTTTGCGTAGTACCCCTCTCTGATACTCTCTTCCTCCTCGAGACTCTACCGCAAACTTCTTCTAAATAAATGTGCTTAACCCCTCCCCCGCGGGGCTAAATCCCCTGCTGTGCTGGGGGGAAGGGGGGGCGCCCAGCGCAGAGGTGCTCATGATAAGCTCGGCTCATCATGCAGCACGGTGGCACCACGCCCGTTCCAATGGAACGCCCAGCACAGCAGAGGAATTATCCCAGCGTGGGCGCGGCGCAACGGTCATGACGCGCTCAGCTCATCATGAGCACAGTGCACCCATACCTCATGACGAGCTGAGCTAGTCATGAGCACAGAACGGGTTAAGATAATTGATTCAGCAATTTGATTCTTCTTCAGCATCACTTGTCACTCCGACAGCATCCCGGTCTCAATGCTCTGTGCTTCTCAATTCAATTCTCTACACAGATGCAGAAGACGCATGCACTCTTAAGATTTACGGTTAGCGGCCATTTTAGAACTACACTTGAGTTACTTATTAATAAAAAACATAGGCAAGCTTCGTCTTTTCTCATAAATGTTGAATAGTTCATATTATTTCATCAATACAGGTTTAATACGGGGTTAGAGGTTACATGAGAAGATTGCTTTCAAACAAGTCTCTTTTTCACGAGTCCTTGCTCCATCAATCCCCTCTCTGATGGTATTTTAAAGCCATCACAAATTACCCATCCCTTATCAGATGCCAACTTTAGAATGTTTTACTTTCTTTCCCTTTTCCATTCTTGTTTTCATCTTTGTTCTTTAATCCTTTCATTTGCTCATATAATGTGCCTTTCATTTCTTCCAACTGAATTTCTTCATAATTTCTTTTATTTCCATTTCCATTCATCTCATATTTCCTTCGTCTCAGTTTATTAGTAAAACACTTACACCATATTACTATTGACAACACTATTATTGCTATACCTCCTATAGGAAAAACTACTTGTCCTAGGAAACCTTTCCCTATTCTGAAAAAAGAATTCCCGACTGAAGTAATACTTTATGCTAGTCTTTCCCTTACATTAGCAACTTCCAGTGTTTTCAATTCTTCTTGCATTTTTGTAATATTCTTTATTCATCCCTGAATTTCTGTGCTTTTGTATGGTATATAAGTGCAACAATGTTGCACTTTCAATATTTTACAGACTCCGCCCTCTTTAGCGAAGAGTATATCAAGCGCAAGTCGAATTTGCAAAACCATAATCCTAATTGCAACCATTTCTGTATTAATCATCAAAAAGCCTCCAGCAGTATCGGTCAAAAGACGATAAACTACTGTTGAATAATTGACCTAGCAAAGAAACGGACAAACGACAGACCAAGGTCCAGCTCAACCAGTCCACAAGTACAATCAATAATACAGTGGTGCAACAAACCTCCTGCACCTGTCGTCCAAAGGGGCAAAACACAGTCATAGTTTTTCAGAAGAAGGCGGAAGGTGCAGTCATTGCAAAGTCAGACACGTAAGCAGTAGTTCCAAAAGGTACTTCTTTTATTAAATCAATCCTTAAAAACCGACACACAGCCAACGCGTTCCATTTCCAGTAGTGCCAAAAGGGAACTACATCAGGGATCTTAAATGTCCAACCAATCAGATATGATAGGCTGTATGTTTGAGGAAATGGAGTCCTAAAAGGCACAATATGCCAGGGACAAAGAAGATAAAAATCTTATACCATGAAGTTTGAAGAACTTCGTTTACTAATTCTGAATCTTCATTTGTTTTTTTTAAACAATATTCTAACCTTTTGACCCCACCTGGCCAATTGTCACCTTTTCTGACTCTATTAACTTGCACTGCACTTTAACCTTCTTGGTCTCTTTCAAGAGCCCTTTTACTTTTGTTACATTGTGGCACAACTTGATTTTCTTCGTCTTCTGAGATCCTCTCTACCTTTCCTTGTTCGGGACTTGTCTGTGTGGCTTTTTCTGCCTGAACTCCGTCTTCTGTCTCTACCTGTTCCTGTTCGGGTACTTTTTCAGATAGCCCTTTTCCTTCTTCTTCTTCTCCAACGTGTTCTTCTTTTCCTAACATGTCCTTTTCAGGTCTTACTACAATTTTGTCTTCTGTTGCTTGAACGTGTTCTTCTATATCTATCTGTCCCTGCTCAGGTCTTTCAATTGGTCTGTTTCCCTGAGTATGTTCTTCTACACCTGTCTGGTCCTGCTCAGAATCTCCAGTTTCTTTGTTCAATTCTTGCAGAGCATGTTCTTCTATACCTGTCTGATCCTCACTATTTTTCTGTTCTTCTAATTTTGCTCTACTCCATGATTTGATGAAGACCTCAGGTATGTCAAGTATTGGTATCCAGTCCTCCTGACTTGTGCTTGGTTGTTCGCTGTCTATCTCTCTAGAGTCCCTTGCTCCAGGATCTTCGACTATACAAACTTCAGCAACTTCAGCTGTTTGTGTCAGTTGTGGTCTTTCCCCATCAGGGGCTGGCACCCTTTTTGTATGACTGGCATGTACCCAATTTGCCAGGCCTGTACACTTTACTGCTGTGGTAGTGACCATTATGACTTGCAGTGCTTCATCCCACCTTGATGCTGGGCACAACTCTCTGGTGTGATTCTTCACTACCACCCAATCTCCAGGACTCACATCATGTGCCTGGTCACTGTGTCTTCTCCAACCTAGTGAGAGATAAAACGCAGTCAGTCAGCCAATCCTTTGCAATAATCCAATACCAGATCATCAGTTATATTCAGTAATTTATGTCCTTGTATAAATGCTTGTCTCATTGCTCTTCCCATGATAACCTCAGTCCTGTATTTCTGTCAGGAATACTTCTGAGTCCCATTAGCACACAAAGCAACACATCTGGCCAACTCATTGAAGTAGATACACACACCTTTGCCAATCTTGACTTTATTGTGGCATTCAATTGTTCTTTAACTCCGGAAGCCTCTGGGCGGTATGAAAAGTGCAGTTTCTTTTCGATCCTGAATGCATTACAGATTATTCAAATTCTCTCATTGTTAAAGTGAGTTCCTCTATCCGATTCATAAATTACTGGAAAACCAAAGCATGGAACGAGTTCCCTCAACAATAAACTGGCAACAGTGATACTGTCATTTCTTCTTGTGGGATTTGCTTCCACCCACCTTCAAAACAAACAATCACAAGGACGTACCTCAATCCATTGCATGGTGGTAGTGCTATGAAATCTAGCTGTAGCCTCACAAATGGTCCTTCTGCTTTCCCAATTCTGCCCCAACTGACCACTGTCTTTTTTCGCGGGTTTATTTGTTGACAAGTTAAACATCTCTGGCAAAGACTTTTTTCTACTACCCTAAATTTTTGATTGTACCAAGCCTGTCTGAATTGTCGTATCATAGCATCACTGCCTACATGTGTGTCTCCATGGTACATACTTGCCATTTGTGAGAGCAAACAGTCTAGCATAACTGGTCTGCCATCATGGTATACCCAAACACCATCTGCTTCCCTTTGTTTATAACCCTGATTTATCCAATGTTCCTTTTCACTTACTTCCACTTCCTCCTGCTACTGTCTCACCTCTTCCCATGTTTCAAAAACTGAACTATAAGTTGGCAGCTGACTACACTATTTATTGACAGATTTTTTCTGGCACAATACTGAGCAACTTGGTCAGCGTGACGAGTACCAGTTGTCACGTTGTCATTCCCTGACTGGTGAGCAGCACACATGACCAATGCTTGTTCTTTTGGAAATTGTATTGCTTCCAATAGTTCCTCCACAAATTTTCCATTTCTAATAGGGAATCCTGAAGAAGTCATGTATCCCCTTTGTGACCACAATTGGCCAAAATCGTGCACAACCCCGTAACCAAATTGGCTATCAGTAAATATGGTCACTATCCAATTTTTCCCAATTTTGCATGCTTTAATTAAAGCTATCAATTCGGCTACTTGTACAGATTTTACTCCAGGTAAACAGGAAGCTTCCACAACCCCAGTCAATTTGCATACAGCATAGTCTGCACTCAGTCTGCCTTTCTCAAGACTTAAACAATAGCCATCAGCAAATAACTCATGTTCTGGCTCTTTCAATGGTTCTTCCTCTATATCAGGATGTGGCTTGGTGCATATCTCGGTAACATTTAAACAGTCATGGTCTGCCTCATCTTTAACTTCTTCACATTTGGAGTCTGGTAATAATGTAGCTGGATTTACCATAGTACACCTGATTACAGTCACATTTTCTGCTCCCAGAATAATTCTTTCGTACTTAGTCATCCGACTAGGGGTGAGAGGCTGAATTCAATTTCTTGTTAATAGGATCTCGACTGCATGTGGAACATATACCTTCACTGGATGTCCCATCACAATTGACTCACTTTGTTCTATGCTCATACAAGTAGCAGCAACTGCTTTTAAGCAGCCAGGCAATGCTGAAGCCACAGGATCCAGAGTAGCTCAAAAATATGCTACTGGACTTTGGCTTAATCCATGTCTCTGGGTAAGACTGAGAGTGTACAACCTTCTCTCTCACAACAAAACAGTGCACATTCTTTTGTCTAGTCAGGCATTCCTAGGGCTTGGGCCTCACATAAACGGCTTCGTAATCTCAAAAAGACTTCTTCACTTTTATCATCCCAAACTATTGGTCGTTTACTCTTTTTTGTGTCATTTAATTAGGGCTTTGCTAAAAGGGAAAATCCTACAATCCACTGTCTGCAATATCCTACCACCCCAAGAAACATTATGATCTCTCTCGAAGTTTGAGGTAATTACATTTGTCTTATTATTCTGATTCTATCTGTGGTCACTTTCCTCACTTCTGTTTCTATTTGGTGACCCAAATATTTCACACCTGTTTGGCAAAATTGTAATTTTTCAGGAGATACCTTGTGTCCTCCTTCAGCCAAATGATTTAATAGTGCAAGTGAATCATTGACACAGTCATCTCTGCACTTTGATGCCACAAGTAGGTCATCAATATAATGCACTAAGACTGATTTTCATGGCATTACTAACTTTTCTAGACACTTTTTCAAAATCTGATTAAAAATAGATGAACTCTCCGTATACCCTTGAGGAATTCGATTCCATGTCAGAATACGATCCTCAATTTTAAAGGAAAAATATATTGGCTGTCAGGGTGTAAATGAATTGAGAAAAAGGCTTGGCACAAATCAATTACAGTAAACCATCCAGCATTCCAGGGTATCTGATACAAAATCTCTGCTGGATTTGGTACTATAAGACAACATGGTACTACAATGTTATTGAATATCCTTAAATCTTGTACTATCCTGTACTTTCCACTAGGCTTTTTGAGACATATTATAGGTGAGCTACAAGGAGTGCTCATTATTTCCTTTAGAATGCCTTGTTTAATCATTCAATCAGTTTCAGAAGCTACTCCTGCTTTAACTTCTGGACTCATTTTGTATTGTCGAGTGTTTGGATAAACTGCACCTTCTTTCACTGTCACTTTCACTGGGTCTACATTTGCCATTAGACCTATTTCTTTCCCAGTAAAATCCCATACTTCTGGATTTACAGTCATTTTGAGCTCTTCTGGTAAGTCATTCTCTGTCATTAATGAATACATTTCGTCCATTTCGGTACCTTGCTTAGCTAACAATATTTTATAAACTATATCTTCGTCAGGAGTTTGGAAAGCAACACCATCCGGTGTGCAATAAATTGTGCAATTCATTTTACACAAAAGGTCTCTGCCTAATAAATTCACTGGACTTGAATCACATACTACAAATCTATGCATATCTTTGAAGGTTCCGATTTGTACCTCCTTAGGCTTTGTATTTGGGGTTCTGATCTGCTGGTTGCTAACTCCAACCACTTGGATGGAGTCTCCTGAGAGGGGTAGGTTTGGGATGCCTGCTGCTCTCACAGTAGAACGGGTAGCACCAGTATCCAATAAAATAGTGATGTCATTACCGTCCAATTTCCAATCAACAAATGGATCTGACTGATTTGCCGGCAAGGGTGCGCCAAGCACGCATTCCTCTTCCTACCCCCTCAGGCACCGCCGTTGCATCAAAATATTTTCTTTACTATTATTCTCCCCAAAATATTGTGAAACCACAGAATTTGCCTTACCACTTACTGTAAATCCAGCGTCCCCACTGTACTGTGCCTGATTCAAAGAATTTGCCATAGGGGCAGGTGGCAACTGACACTTCTGATTAACTACCTGCTGCGGGTGATTCACAAATTCCTCATTCTTTGATTTGGGCCATTATTATTCTGAATATTTGTACACTTGTTTTTTGAAATGTCCAAGCTTTCCGCATCCATGACAAGGAAACTTTTTCTTCTCATCCTCTCTGTTCATTCGTCCTTTCTGTTTACCCCCACTTGCCACATTATCACTCTGATTCTATTCTTTTGTCTGTCCATCTGTTTGACCATCTCATTTTATTCCCTGTTGTTCTGTCAACTTCACTTGTGCCCACATCATCTTTTCGTTTAGTTTCTTCTGCCTATCCTCAATATCCTCTCCACAATATTTAGCATACTTTTATATCTCATCTCTGGTCTTACTTTGCCAACAAATTTTATGTTGTTGGATGGTTTGACTAATCTCAGGTTTTAATCCATAAACAAATCGATATACAAAATGTCCCATATCCTTATTTCCAATGTTTTCAAAACCACTATACTGCTTGAATACCTGCATTTATCATTCATAATAGGCATAAACATATTCATTCAGCTCTTGTTTAGTTCGATCTATTTTTACCCAAACTGTCTCTTTTGGAGGTATTTTCCCTTTCACAAATGTAATTACTTGGTGATATTTCTTTATCACATCATCTGAGGGTATTCCTGTTTTTAAATCTCTCAGATATTCTTCAGTAGGCCAATCTACTGTGATTTTACATTCTGTCCATAAGTCTGCAGGCACCATTATATCAAACAATCAATCAATCAATCAATCAAAGACATTTATATAGCGCACTACTTACCCGTGGGGTCTCAAGGCGCTTGGGGGGGGGGGGGGGGTGCCGTTACTGCTCGAACAGCCAGGTCTTGAGCTTCTTCCTGAAGGAGAGGTGGTCTTGGGTCAGGCGCAGGTCGGGAGGGAGGGAGTTCCAGGTCTTGGCGGCCAGGTAGGAGAAGGACCTTCCTCCTGTTGTCGCTCTTCGGATGCGGGGGACGGCGGCGAGGGCGTGGCTGGCTGATCAGAGGTGGCGTTTGGGAGCGTAGAAGTTGATTCGGCTGTTGAGGTAGCTCGGGCCTTGATCGTGAAGGGCTTTGTGTGCGTGGGTGAGGAGGCGGAAGGTGATTCTTTTGTTGACGGGGAGCCAATGCAGGTCTTTCAGATGTCCGGAGATGTGGCTGTTTCGTGGGATGTCGAGGATGAGTCTGGCTGAGGCGTTCTGGATCCGCTGGAGTCTCTTCTGGAGCTTGGCGGTGGTACCGGCGTAGAGGGCGTTGCCGTAGTCCAGTCGGCTGGTGACGAGGGCCTGGGTGACGGTTTTCCTGGTCTCGTAGGGGATCCACCAGAAGATCTTCCGAAGCATGCGTAGGATGTTGAAGCACGACGAGGAGACGGCGTTGACTTGTCTGGTCATGGAGAGGGAGGAGTCCAGGATGAAGCCCAGGTTGCGTGCGTGGTCCGTCGGTTTGGGTGCGGAGCCTAGGGCGGGGGGCCACCAGGCTTTATCCCAGGCAGAGGGTGAGGAGCCCAGGATGAGGACCTCCGTCTTGTCTGAGTTCAGTTTCAGACGGCTGGTCGTCATCCACTCGGCTACATCTTTCATCCCTTCGTGCAGATTGGCTCTGGCGGCGGCGGGGTCGTTGGTCAGGGAGAGGATCAGCTGGGTGTCGTCGGCGTAGGAGATTATGTTGAGGTTGTGTTGGCGTGCGATGGCCACGAGGGGGCTCATGTAGACGTTGAAGAGGGTGGGGCTCAGCGAGGATCCTTGAGGGACGCCGCAGATGACTTCGGTGGCCTCTGACTTTTACGGTGGTAGGCGGACTCTCTGTGTTCTTCCGTCGAGGAAGGAGATGATCCACTCCAGTGCTTTCTCCTCGATTCCGACGTTGCAGAGGCGCTGCACTAGGGTGCGATTGCAGACAGTGTCGAAAGCCGCGGAGAGGTCTAGGAGGATGAGGGCCGCTGTCTCTCCGTTGTCCATCAGGGCTCGGATGTCGTCGGTGGCAGCGATGAGGGCGGTCTCGGTGCTGTGGTTGGCTCGGAAGCCAGACTGTGAAGGGTCGAGGGATCCATTCGTCTTGAGGAAGGCGGCCAGCTGTTTGTTGACGGTCTTCTCGATGACTTTGGCTGGAAACGGGAGGAGCGAGATGGGGCGGTAATTCTTGAGTTCGGTGGGGTCCGCTGTGGGTTTCTTGAGAAGAGCGCTGAGTTTGGCGTGCTTCCAGCTCTCAGGGAAGGTGGCGGTGTCGAAGGAGGTGTTGATAATGTCCCGCAGGTGGGGTGCGATGACAGCGTCGGCCATGTTGAAGACGTGGTGAGGGCAGGGGTCGGTCGGAGATCCGGAGTGGACAGAGTTCATCATGCGGACGGTGTCTTCGGTGCTGATCGGAGTCCAGGCGCGGAGGGTGGTGGTGGGCGGCGTTGCTGCGGTCGTGGCGTGCGTCGGTTGAATGCTGAAGCTGTTGTCCGCGATCTTGTTGTGGAAGTAGGAGGCGAGGGAGTTGCAGAGGTCTTGCGATGGGGTGATGTCGTTGTTTCCGGCGTTGGGGTTGGAGAGCTCTTTCACGATGTTGAAGAGTTCCTTGCAGTTGTGTGCGTTGTTGTCCAGCCGGTCCTTGAATGCAGTTTTCTTGGTGGCACGGATCAGTTGGTGGTGCTTCCGGGAGGCGAGCTTGAGGGTGGTCATGTTGTCCGGTGTTGGTTCTCTTCTCCAGACTTTCTCGAGGGCTCGGCAGTTCTTCTTGGAGCTCTTGAGTTCGTCGGTGAACCATGGGGCTTTCTTGCTGCCGGGTCTGCTGGGCGGGGTCCTCAGAGGGGCGAGTTCGTCCGCGCAGTTGTTGATCCACTTCGAGAGGTTGTCGGCGGCCTGGCTAGGGTTCGCTGATCTGGCAGGCGGGTGCTGGCTCAGGGAAGCTGCGAGCTGGTCAGCTGTGATCTTGTTCCAGCTTCTTCGGGCAACCCGTTGCTGGTGGTGGTGGATCGTCGTTCTTTTGAAGGTGAAGTGGACGCAGCTGTGGTCCGTCCAGTGGAGTCCGGTGGCGTGGCTGAAAGCGATGTCTTTGCTGGATGAGAAGACGGCGTCGAGTGTGTGTCCGGCGAGGTGGGTGGCGGTGGACACCAGCTGCTTGAGTCCAAGGTTGGCGACGTTGTCTAGCAGGGTGGTGGTGTTGCGGTCGTTGTTGTTCTCCAGGTGGAAGTTGAGGTCCCCCAGGAGGATGTAGTCAGCGGAGGGGAGGGCATGCGGGCTGACGAAGTCGGCGATGTCCTCGCTGAATTGTGTGCGTGGTCCCGGGGGTCGGTAGATCAGGGTGCCTCTGAGGGTGGTCTTGGGGTCGGTGTGGATCTGGAAGTGCAGGTGTTCGGCGGTCGTTAGGGTGTTGTCGGTGCTGGTCGTGATGCGGATGGTGTTCCTGTGGATGATGGCGATGCCTCCACCCATCTGGTTGGCGTTGCGGTCCCTCCGGGTGATCTTGTAGCCCTCTGGCATGGCGATGGCGATGTCGGGCGCTGAAGAGGCGTTCATCCAGGTCTCCGTGAGGAAGGCAACGTCAGGGGCTGTGGTGTCGAGGAGGTTACAGAGTTCGATGGCGTGTCTGTGGACGGAGCGGGTGTTCAGCAGGATGCACTTGAGGTGGTTGCTGCTGGTGTTAGGCTTGGCAGGTGCTGGTGCAGGGCAGGTCCGGATGCAGGTAAACTTGCAGGCGTGGCAGCTGAAGGGTCCGTGGGTGCGTCTCGGAGTGGCTCGGTAGCATCCTGGGATTCGGCCGGTGTTGAGTGCGATGAGGGTGGCGGCGGTGTACGTCAGGCGGGTGGGCCGGGGTCCTCGAGGGCCAGGGGTCCTGGCGCTGGGCGCGGTCCAGGCACGGACGGGCGCAGACGGGCTTACCTTTGGCGCGCCTTCGGCGCACAATCGGCGCGCACGGTCGCCATATATGGCGAAGTGCGCGGGGGGGGCGGAGCAGCTGGGAGGCGGGAGCGGGGAGGGTACAGAAGAGAAAAGGGGTGGGGTTATCGGCAGTGGCGGGAAGCGGGGAGCGAAGACGAAGGGCAGCTTACAAACCGGAAACCAGGCACTACAGAGAGGAAAAATACAAAACAATTACAACAATACCAACAACAGGGGCACAGGGCGAGAAGCGGCGCCCAGGAGCCTGCAGGTCAGGCGAGCACGGACCACGCCGCTCGAAGGCAGGGGGCGTGGTCATGCGGCGGTAGCCGAGGCAGACAGGCGGGGAGGCACACGCAGCAGCTGGTGGCCGTGCGGCGCGGGGGTGTCCTAAAGCTAGGACACACTCACCTGCGTCGCACGGTCGCCATATATGGCCAAGTGCGCGGGGGGGCGGAGCAGCTGGGAGGCGGGAGCGGGGAGGGTACAGAAGAGAAAAGGGGCGGGGTTATCGGCAGTGGCGGGAAGCGGGGAGCGGGGAGGGAAGACGAAGGGCAGCTTACAAACCGGAAACCAGGCACTACAGAGAGGAAAAATACAAAACAATTACAACAATACCAACAACAGGGGCACAGGGCGAGAAGCGGCGCCCAGGAGCCTGCAGGTCAGGCGAGCACGGACCACGCCGCTCGAAGGCAGGGGGCGTGGTCACGCGGCGGTAGCCGAGGCAGACAGGCGGGGAGGCACACGCAGCAGCTGGTGGCCGTGCGGCGCGGGGGTGTCCTAAAGCTAGGACACACTCACCTGCGTCGCACGGTCGCCATATATGGCCAAGTGCGCGGGGGCGGAGCAGCTGGGAGGCGGGAGCGGGGAGGGTACAGAAGAGAAAAGGGGCGGGGTTATCGGCAGTGGCGGGAAGCTGGGAGCGGGGAGGGAAGACGAAGGGCAGCTTACAAACCGGAAACCAGGCACTACAGAGAGGAAAAATACAAAACAATTACAACAATACCAACAACAGGGGCACAGGGCGAGAAGCGGCGCCCAGGAGCCTGCAGGTCAGGCGAGCACGGACCACGCCGCTCGAAGGCAGGGGGCGTGGTCACGTGGCGGTAGCCGAGGCAGACAGGCGGGGAGGCACACGCAGCAGCTGGTGGCCGTGCGGCGCGGGGCTGTCCTAAAGCTAGGACACCCCCATCTGAATCTTTCAACAAAACAAAACCTTCGAAACTTTCACAAACATTTCAACTTGTTTATACCATTCAACTGGCTTTTCTCTTAATTTTGGGAACTCGTTTGTGAAAGACAAAATATCTTGTCGACTCCATGGAACATGCACATATCCACCACCAGGTGCCTCTGTCATGGGACACAATCTTTGTACTGTCCCTGTTTCTTTCATCATGTATGCAGTAGGCACTTCCTTAACCTGTGCTTCTTCCTTTTTCGTTTGCCACCTTACTCTCCACTTATCAAGGTCTCCCCATTTCTGTAAGATAATCAGTAATTCTTTTACTTGCAATTTATTTTCTTCCGGACACATTCATATTTTCCAAATCCTTGACAGCAAAATGAACTCGGTAAGGCTTCAGTAATACCTTCGACCTCCCTATATCTATTCCCATCTCAGAGGATAGTTCTGCACATTTCTTATGAAACAGTCTTGCATTTCAAGTTATACTTCTGCACACAAACAACAATTCTTCTTCATCATAAGTGTTCAATCTATCTATTCCCACATTTCAAGCAATCAATTCTTCCAATTCTTCTACCTTTAATTTGTAAATGTCTAATATTTTAAGTGGTGAACTCTGTTTTTCACTAACTTGTGCCCACCTTTCTAAATCTTCTGGTCTTACTGATGTGGCACTCTTGACCCCAAGGATGTTACTGTCCTCCCTTCTTTTGTACTGCTAGGTACAGCTCTCTTTGGGGTTTCATTCACATTGTCTCTTATCAGTAATTAAAGAAATTACTGAATTACATTCACTGGCTTGGTCATCAGTCATTATTATTTCCTTTCTGGGATTATTTAGAGGCATTACTACAGCTGGTTGTTTTGGACAATATTCTCCACATAAAGGAGTAACAAGACCTATAGTTACAGGTATGGTCAATGCTTCGGGATTTACATTTAGTTCACTTATTCTCTGTATTTATTCTTCTCTATTTTTTTGTATTGCTTCTTTCTCTTTGTCATAAAGTACTCTATTAATTGTCTGCTCATGCATTACCTGTGGAATCAAAGGTTGTCCTACGACTGGTGCACTTGGGTAAACTCTGCTTTATTCTTCTTGATACAGTGGAGGGTTTTTATTCAAATTGTCCTCAAATGACTCCTCTTTAGATTCACCATTGCCTGTCATACTCAAATGTTTAAATTTTTCTTTACACTTACTGGATATAACCCCTCTGATACCATCGCTCTTCTCCACTGTTTCATTTGTTCTTCATGTGATCCATACGTATGTCTTGTATAAAATCCTGCAAATGTTCTTCCTCGACCCTTTTCTCTTTCAAATGACTCAGTCTCCCATTCTTACAATGCCTCATACTGATTTAACCTAGGTCTTGGTTCGAACTCATACATCTGCATCCTCAAATTCTGTAAAATTCTTCCATTAAAGGCACCATGCTCTGAAAAAGCCAAAACACCATCATCCTTTGTGTACTCCATCCAATTCTCTAACCATACATATGTATGATAACCTCTGCATCATCATAAATGAAGCAGACATTTTAGGTGGCGGAATAGGAATTCCCTCTCTAGTTAAAATGAGTTTATCTTTCTTGAAGAAATTCTTAATTTTCTTTATTAATGACACTTTTCTCCTTTCTCCATACATTTTAGACACTCGATAAATAAAACAATAATCAGCAAAACCTCGAATTTTCTTGTCAGGGCAAGTCGCATAAAAAGGCAAATGAGAATCGAGCATACAAATTTTCCCTAACCAATCATAATTTTATTCGTATTCAGGCTTCCAATCAAGCTTCAGGTCATGATTGTAATCTGACCAATGCTAGAGCGGCCTTTTGAATGACGTCAGTTCTGCTTCTTTCTACTGAACCCTCCTTTACAATCTGCATTGGCCACACACACACGCTGTTTCCTCCAATCCCAGCGCGGCTCACTGTGACGTAAGTGCAACTTTGGCAAATAACCCTCCCTTTACAAGGTAATGCGTAAACTTATTTTCCTTACTTTTCTTTCAAATAAAATCCATTAACAATGACATATAAACATTCGCTACTCTGTCTGTTCCACTAAAATAAAAGATAATGTACTTCTTTTCACTGCAAGTAAAAACCTTTCACTCACTCTTCTTTGAGTAAGACCTTTCGTTTACTTTCCATACACTGTGAGTAAAACTTTCTGTTTACCCTTCAATCAAGTTCGAAAAAACCTGCTACTCCATCGGTGTTACCCTTATTAGGTGATATAAGACCAAAGTTTCACCAGTGAACTCTCTGCTATCAATCACTCTCACTTTTACACAAAATAGTCGCTAATTTAACACTGCCAGCCCTACCTAGCTTCTCAGTGTTATCCCAACAGAAGAGTAACCACTGCAATGTGGTTTCTGTCGCCACCCGCTCTTCACTTTTTCCAGGGAATTCTGGACAACATAAAACAGAACGCAAACACTTTTGTTAAACATGAATCAATAATCAACATCAATAATCAATACTAATCATGAAACCTGTTAATAATAACCAAAGCTCTGCTACCAGAAAAGTGATCAAGCGGGTTACCAGCAACAGGTAATCTAACACCACATATTCACCTGGGCACATGTATTCATTCACATCAAACTGGTAATATCCGCTAGGGTCATGTTTTTGTAATTCTCTAGATTTGTTATGTCAAGTTCCTAACTAATCTTTCACTGATCAAAGAGTTCTTCCCTCTGGTCAATGGAGCATTAGTTGAACTGGGTTGATGGTGAAATGACATAAGATTTGAAATATACTTACACATTGGAAATGAGTCGGGATGTATTTTACATTTTATCAGAGATTAATTCATGTGAACCACTTACACTGTACAGAACAAACTCCTTTTCTCACTGGAAGGAAGATTCAAATAATCAATTAAAATGCATTCATTTATACTTTGCAATGAAGCTGCATGAAAAGGAGAGGACATACAGAAAAGCACATGAGCGCATACACAGATATATTTATAATTTCTTAGAATGGTGTGAAAACCAACTCCCAGGCCTAGGAATTGGTAGGGGTTCCCCAGGAATATTCTGGTGAACAAAGACTTCAGGACAGGTATTAGGACATGAATCCGGACAGGAGAGATGACCTCTCTATCACCGACGCTTGCGTAGCACCCCTCTCTGATACTCTCTTCATTCACGAGATTCTTCCGCAATCTTCTTCTAAATTAATTTGCTTAAGATAATTGGTTCAGTAATTCGATTCTTCTTCAGCATCACTCGTCACTCCGACAGTATCCCGGTCTCAATGCTCTGTGCTTCCCAATGCCCGCAATGTCAATTAACTAACTAATTCTACCTCAATTAGATCTTTCTCTATGCTGGTAGCACCCATTAATGTTTCAAACTTATGAATATACTAACTCTGATTGGACAGGCAAAGAGAGGGGATCATCACACCATGCTTACATATTACTCTTTTCAGTTAGACCTTTGTTAGTAAACCCATCCCCATAATTCTTTATTCAAACTTTATTTCCCACCCGCATTCACAATGTAATTGTGACAAATTGTAAAAAGTCGGCAGGTTCCCATCCATTTAAGTGGACTGTCATTCCGGTTTTCAGGAAAATATCCATCACCAACCTTCGACGATGTTCAAGTTGATATCACGTCTTCCAACTTGGTTGCACTACGCATGTGTGGTAGAACGAGAGGGAATATACTGTGGCTCATGATTCAAAGCCCATAATAAGCACCATTGAAAGAGTCAAAAAGACAAATGTTAAAAACCCAAAATAATTTTTTTCACTGTATATCACCTATATCTATTCTAACCCCATTTACTTATTATTACTCTCCCTGCATTAGCATTAGTAAACTAGCTGGGTTTAGTTCGTCAGCAAGCAGTTGGCAAGCATGTGAGTTTCAAGCGGCCATTTTGTTATCTAATGCGCAAGTGCAGAAAGTTCCCTCCAAACAAAAGGTACGTCATACTACGTAGATGCAGTAGACACATGCGCACTAAAGATCTGCAGTTAGCAGCCATTTTAGAACTACACTTGAGTTACTTATTAATAAAACACATAGGCAAGCTTCATCTTTTCTCATAAATGTTGTGTAGTGCATAGTATTTCCACAATACAGGTTTAATACGGGGTTAGAGGTTACATGTGAAGAGTGCTTTCAAGCAAGTTTCTTTTTCACAAGTCCTTGCTCCATCAAGTGTTAACGTAAGTTTTAAGTAAGGTGCAGAAGTTATGTTAAGTTACTGGATTTATATAGTGCACAGCTGCCCCAGCAAAGGGGAGCGCCAAAGAGAATGACGTGGCAAAAAAGATTTGACTGAAGGAAAGGGAAAAGTTTTAATGGCTTTCCTAAAGTCCAGCAGACATTCCATTCTACGGATCTGAATGGGCAAGGAGTTCCATAGCTTGGCTGTCAAGCAGTGAAAGGACAGGCCACCCTCGCGAAGAGGTTTCACAAGAGGAACAGTGACCAGGTGCTGCCCCAAGGAGCGCAGCTGGCGCCGGGGAACATATGGGGTAAGCAGGTCACCAAGCAGGCTAGGCGTGGCAAGCTTCAAAATCTTAAAAGAGAGACACAGCGTCTTAAATTGGATGCGGTCCACCATAGAAAGCCAGTGGAGTCTGGGAATAGCGCCAGCAGATGGGCAAGACCGCGGGAGCCCAAGCAAGGCTCTGGCTCCGGCGTGTTGAACGCGCTGCATCCGAGCTATTTCAGCCTGGTTGGCCCGTAGTAAGAGAGAGCTGGCATGGTCCAGTCGAGATAGGATAGCTGACTAGACAATCATCTGGCGCGTTGGTAGGTCAAAAAACATCAAAAGCGGCTTAAGACCCCGCAAGAGGCCAAAGCTGGTGCCGTCAACTTTTTTGGTATGCTCTTGAAAGCTGAGGGAGGAATCCATCCATACCCCCAGGTTCTTAACCACTGCCTTGGGGATAGGCGTACTACCCAGGACAGTCGGCCACCATTGCTCACTCCACAAGCTCGAGTTCTTCCCTACTACCAAAACCTCGGTTTTGCTAGCGTTCAGCTGTAAGCAGTTAGTGGTCATCCATTCTGCAACGGCAGCCAGGCCGTCTCTAAATCTGAAGGCATTCAGTGTGGAACCTTCAGCCAGGGCCACCACCAGCTGCTTATCATCCGCATAGGAGACCAGGGTGAGGTCCCCTCCCCCCCTCGGCAGCTAGATCGGCAATTGCCGTCCACCTGAAGTAACGGCGGGCCCTGCAGCTGGGGATCGCTAGGGGTGCCCGCCCTTCTCTGCTTTTGGCCACCCGGAGGGGCGCAATTGAGTGGCACAAGGAGCCTCAGACGTGACTACCACGGCTGGGGCCGATAGAGGAGGTGAGCTGGATGGGCACTGCGCTGCGAAGGGGGTGGCCTTGGCTACCGCGAGGGTGGTGTTCCCACCACACTTGGAGCTCCCAAGCACCTTTACGCCAGCAGAAAACAGGTGTAACTGAGGAACTACATGCCAGGAGCGCTGCCTATACTTTGACTGGGTAGTGCCGGAAGACCATGGCTTGCCAACTGACTCCGGTGGGCTCCTGGGCGGCACAGGGGCCTTTTATTAAGACGCGCATACACTCACGGACGCATGAGATGGGCACTGTTTCCGTCTACTAACAGGACCTGTGAGCACCAGCAACCGCATCGCCCGCTGTGAGGTGTAACATCTACGGGCTCACGACAAGATGGAGGTCGCAGCTAAGCAGCGCAAATAGAGATCAGTGAAGGAGATGCTGCTGAAGCCGGGGTCAGAGGGGCCGGAGTCACCCAGGATGAAGGGAGTCTCCCCATCGGCGAAGGGTCAGACTGATACGGATGGCCCAGTCACAAGCGGCGTCCTCAAATCTTTATTTGCCACCTTCACTGGTGCATTCCATACAATGAAGAAAGAACTATCAGCAGAGCTCCGGCAGTCCTGGAGAAATGTGTCATGGGAGTGCTTTTGTGTGTGCGTCTGTGTGTGTATGAGGAGGTGTGTGGGGACGCATGTGTGTGTGTGTGCGCCTGAGCGTGTATGAAAGACTATGCTCACATTTCAGTGTGCTTGTGCATGTCTGGGCGTGGGATGGTGTGGACATGTATTTGTGTGTTTTTGTTTTAGAGCTTGTGATTCTATGTGTGCTTGTGCTTGTGCGAGCAGATGTTTCTGTTTGTGTGCGTATGATGGTGTGTGCATGTATTTGAGTGTCTTTGTATTAGAACATGGGATTGTATGTGTGCTTGTGCATGTAGATGTTTCTGTATGCGTACTTGCATGGGCCCTCTGTTCACATATGAGAGTGTGTGCACACATTTGTGCATGCTTGTGCATGTCTGTGCATGTGATGGTGTGTGTGTGTGCATGCATTTTGCGTATACGTCCTTGGGTATTTTTGTTCTGGAGCAAGTGATTGTATGTGTGCCTGTGTTTTTGATAGTATATGTATGTGTGCTTGCGTGTATGTGCGTGTCTGCATGTATGTGAGTGTGAGCACATGTATGTGTGCTTGTGCATGTCTGTGCATGTAACGATGTTTGTGTGTGCATATATTTGGGTGTTTTTGTATTAGAGCATGGGAATTTATGTGTGCTTGTGTTGTTGGATGTTTTTAGTCTATGTGCTTTTGTGTGTGTGTCAGTGCACATATGAGAGTGTTTGCTCACATTTGTGTGTGCTTGTGCATGCCTGTGCATGTGATGGCGTGTGCATGCTGGATTTGTTATTCTCTGGCGGCTGCTGTCCTGGATATTGACTTTAACTGACAGATGCCTGACCTTAGTATGGCCACCAGTGTACCAGTGTACAGTACAGTCCCCTGCCTGAACCCAAGATGGCTTCCATAATGGCCCCTTACACGTTGTTTTACTGCCCCGGGACAACAATTGGACATTGATCAGACCTTGAACCTATCCCCTAGCCTGCCTACACATCAGGACTTGGAACCTGCGGAACTTACCCCAGACTGTGGAGACCCAGCGATTGGGCTGATGCATCTTCCTCCTACCCCTTTACCCTATCCCCTTACCCTTCCTTGCTCCATTCATCTTGTCCCCTATGTTCTTTAAATGCTTTTCTTGATACTTATGTAACGTTTAACTGATGGGAATTGCAACATTATTGTTCCTCATGTACGGCGCTCTGATTCCCTCAGGTCTAGCTAGTGCTATATAATAACTCATTAATTACATTTGTTCCCATTTAGTACTCTTTCTCTCTTTGTCTACCTCCCTAGCTCCTAGCTCCTATCCCCTCCCTCCTGAATCTCTCATCTTGCTTGCTAGTCTGCCTAGCCCCCTGTCCTTTGTGCCCTTTGACTAAGCACTCCTTCTCCCCTTGTTGGGGAAAGATCCAATATTTATACTCTGGAGTCTCAGCAAACACGCTGATAGAGTCCACTGCGCCAAGGGAGCCACTCACAGCTGAGGTATGGTATGGCACCACTTGCCATAGCACTCCCTCTCCCCTTTTTGGGGAAGGATCCAGAATGTAGGCCTTGGAGTCTCAGAGACCCCTCTGAGAGAATCCACTGTGTAAAGGGAGCCTCCCGCAACTGAGATAGAGAAGTGATACCACTTCCCCTGGGATCGCAGCTTAGTGGACTTTGGACGTTGCTTTGACTCATCTACCGGTTTATGTTCCCAGTCGCCCTTCCCCTCCTCTTCCCATGCTGTGTCCTTCATCCTCCCTCCTCTTTCCCACCTTCATCACCTGTCTACTTCCCCAGCTCCTTCCCCCTTCCATGAATCTTTCCCCCTGCCTGCTTTTCCCCTTACATATTTGTGCTTATTGTTTATCTCGACCATAAAAGTAACTATGTTGCCATGCTCTAATAACTTTGTAACCTTTGTAACGATGTAACCTGTAACTATGGTCTGATGCTCATGTAAAGCACTCTGATACCTCCGGGTCTAGCCAGCGCTATATAAAACCTTTAAAATAAACGCCAAGCCCTGGGGCACCCCTAGTTAATAGAATGAGCCTGAGAGAGAAACGGGGGGGCTGACACTTTGAAGGATCTTTTGGTCAGAAGTGATCTGAACCATTCCAGGGCCAAGCCAGCCACACCCGCCTCCTCCAGCCGCTGCAGCAGAATGCCATGCAAGACCATATCAAAGGTGGCACTAAGATCAAGCAGGATCAGTGCCGCCGTCAGACCGGAATCGAGAATGGTCCGCAGGTGTTCAGTCATTGCTAGGAAAGCAGTCTCTGTGCTGTGTCCTGAGCGGAAGCCATTTTGGGATGGATCCAGGATTTTGTTGATGTTCCAAAAATGTGTTAGTGTGTTATTAACGTGTGCCTCTGCTATCTTAGCCACCCAAAGGAGGAGAGATATAGGCCTGAAATTTCCAAGTTTACCCGGGTCAAGCGATGGTTTTTTGAGAATGGGAGAAACCTATGCCTGTTTCCACTGTACCGGGACAATTGCCATGGAAAAGGAGGAGTTAACTATCTGGCATAATGGGGCCAGAAAAAGAGAGAGAGACTCTCTAAACTGAGCTGGCTTTAGAGGGACGTCTGGAGAGCCAGATTTGACTTTCCTGCTCAGCCGAATGAACTCATCCTGTGAAATACCAGGGATAGCCATTAAAGAAGATGGTAGCAAGGGTCTAGGAAGGACCGATATATGGTACAAACTTTCTCAATGAAGAAAGTGACTAGATCCTCACACTGCTGTTAAGATTAAATAGCGGATGCCAATTTTTTCCTAGCCCTGAAGTCTTTAAGGATCTTAAAAATACATTTGGCCGGGTCTTAAGTCTATTTTTTTTATTATTATTTTTTTTAAAGGTTTTTATTTGCCATCGTAGAAAATGATACATAAAGCATTTCATTGGAGCGACCACCCCCCCCGCCCACCACCCCTCAATGAAAGGAGAAAACTACGTATAGTTTAGAGAAAAGATAAAGACACAGTAAACCAAAATGCACAGGAAGCACATACATTTAAAAAAAAAAAAAGAAAACCCCGAAACCCAGGAGTCAACTAAAAAGGAGAAAAAAAGACAAGATTACACAGCGCTTGGGAGGAGAAGCGGGATGAAGTGATACTTTTCCTGACTGTGCCAAACAAGAAGTCCATTTTTCCCACACCTCCAGTCCCTTTTTCCGTCCTTTCCGACCTTTCTTTGCATACACAGTGATTTCTAGGTGATACGAAGCGATAAATCTGGCTAGCCAATGTGAGAAAGATGGGGGCTCCGGGTCGAGCCAGGCAGAGGCCACACAGAGACGCCAAACTGTCATCGCGATGAAATCGAGGCCATCTCTTTTCAACCGAGAGGTCTCGGTCTGCGTTCCTAACAGAATAATAGTTGGATTCAATGTTATAGGCTGAGTTGTAACTTCCCTTAAGAATTCCTGTATACGATTTAATATAATGGAGAGTTTTAAGCATGTGGAAAAAATATGGATAGAGTTGGCCCCATATTCCGAGCATCTAGGACATAGGGTGCCTTGGCCGGTCCCCCACTTTGCAATTTTACTAGGAGTGACATACAGAAAAATTTTTTTTTTTAAATGTTGCGCCTGTAATTTCTGAGATTAAAATGTTCTGTGAAAGGGTGAGTGAGTTAAAAAAAAGTGCTGCTGGGAGTATCAAGTTTCTTGTGCCATTTGCCAGCTATATTTTCTCTCATGTTAGTGACTACCACATTGCTCCCATTACCTCTGTTCATTCCTACTGCCCCTACCCTTTCATTGTGAAGCGCTCTGATATCTGTAAGGATCTTGTTCGCGCTATATAAAACTTTGAATAAATAAATAAATAAATAAATATTCTGTAAGTCATCAGGGTTCTGCCTATTTATAATGTTATATAACAGGCCAATTCGAGGGGTTAATGGTTTATGTAAGGTATTAAGTAGATCAATTTCCCTAAAGCCTGAAGCACCCCCTGCCTTCCTAGACAAGAAGTCAAATACAGAGAGATAATTAAATGCGTCTTCATTTTTAAGTTTAAATTTGGCCAGTAACTCAGAAAAGGGTATTACCCCTTCACAGGTGATGAGATCTCCCAGTTTCAATATGCCGGTCTTATGCCAGTCTGAGAAGTAAGCCCTGCCAAAGACTGAAGGTAGGCTGCTATTTTTCAGCGTGGGAGTATAAAAATTGAATCTACCCAACCCGAAGATTTTGCGGATACTGCGGAAGTTTTTAAAAGAGTTTAGTAATGTCTTAAATCTCACCCTTTTATAGTATCCGTAGGTGGTTTCCCCGAGTAAACAGCCCCAGGATTGTTCTCCCAACAGTAGCTGAAAGGGCGAGGGGAGCCCTGATGTCTGAGGGGGTGGAGCCTCTTTTAACAATTCGGAGTGGTATTGTAATACCGAAGCCCAATAGTAAAGAGTGATGTTAGGAAAAGACCAACCCCCTCGCTCTTTTGGTAAGCATAACTGCCTTAATTCCCTCCTGGGTTGGGAATATGACCAGATAAACTGTGTGAATATTTGTTGAAATTTTTTCAGGTTTGATTTACTGAATTCCAGAGGTATTATTCGAAAGAAATATAGGAGTTTGGGAAAATATGTCATTTCTATGACATTACATCTGCCAACAAGGGTTAAATGTAGGTTATTGATTTGTTTCAGAGCCTTCTTAGTGTGTGAAGCCAGAGGAGCTAGGTTGTCTGTAACAATCTCATCTAGGTTTGATGAGATGGAGACTCCCAAATATTTGGCTTTGGAAACCACTCTGTAATCGGTCCAGGGTATTTGGCTATTTGTTATAATTTAGGTTTTGTTTTAGTTCAGGGCATAGCCAGAAAGCCTCCCAAATTTTGGCGCCTCATTTTCAAGAGCCACTGTGGCGTTTGAGGGATCAGGTGAGGTGATTGCCAGATCATCGGCGTAAGCCATGATCTTGGTGCAGCTACCTTGAAAGTTGACTAGGGGATCTCATTATTTCTCTCTATATGTTTAATAAAGGGGTCCAAATAAAGGGCAATCAGCGGAGGGGAGCATGGGCAGCCCTGCCTGGTGGCCCAGGAGATCTTAAACTGCCCGGTTAGTTGTCCATTAACGGAGACACAAGCTGCTGGTTTTAAATACAGGGCTTGTACTGCCTGTGTGATCTTTGGCCCGAATCCCATTCTCCTTATGACTGCCCACAAAAATTGCCAGGAGACCCGATCAAAGGCTTTCTCAGAGTCCAAGAGTGTGAGTGACATCGGGTCTCCAGCAGCCTGTGCGGCGTCAAAAAGAGTAATGGCCCATCTAGCATGCTCAGTTGTTCCTTTTTTCGGGATGAACCCATGCTGCCACACTGAAACCAAAGATTCAACCACTGAACAGATTCTATTTTGCTAGCACTTTGGAGAAGATCTTTGAATAACAATTAATTAGTGTAATCGGTCGATAAGAACTCATCTCTAATGGAGATTTATCCTTCTTTTGGGAAAATAGCTATTCTGGCCATGGACCAAGATGCTGGGGGTAAAGCCAAACAAGGGTGTGATGCGGAGCAGAAAAGAAGGTATACCCAGGCTGGGAGGGATTCAGTCTTGTCCAACAATCTCTTAGGCCATGCATCTGCACAAGATCTGTCAAAGCCTGATATACCAGGGGTTTCCTGCCCTTGTATTTCCAGTGGCTAACACTATCCCAGTTGGAAGGTAGATGTAAATTAAGATCACCACAAAGGACAATGGGGGTGGGCCAGTGTGCTAATTCCCCTGAAACCAAGTTGATGACTCCTGGATCATCTACATTACTCCCGTAAATTGAGCAAAGGGTGAAAGGGGGGTTATTAGAAACATGACACTCAGTGATCACCCATCTGCCTAGGGAATCAGCATTGACCCGGTGTGAAGAGATAAAAAGTCTTCTCTCAGCCAGTATTCCCACCCCCCTGAATTTAGAACCCTGAGTGGTGGCCCCTAAGACTTGGAAACCCAGGGAGTCTAATAGGTGCTTCTGGGAGCCCTGGATATGAGTTTCTTGTATACAGTTAATATCCCCCCCCAGAGAACGAAGCCCAAGTGCCACGTTCTGCCTTTTTGAACAAATCGTTTAGCCTGCATATGTTAACAGAGACAATTCTTAATGAATCTAGCTAAGCCATTTAAGGAGAAAAAAGAGACAAAAGAATAATAACACACAGACTCCTAATATCTTGTCCTATACCATTGCAAGTGTGTTTTAGATATCCATGTGTATGTGCAAACAAGTTTAAAAAACTAGTGCTTAATTTTTCTGTGCAAAACTTTTCTCTTGAGGTGCCTTTCCCAACCCTCCCCCCTCAACCCCCCCTTCTTCGAGCAATCAGGTAGAGCCTGAGAGATGGAGACAAAAGAAGGGGCTTTTTAATGGTAGATCAGATATGGCGCCCGCCTTGTGTAACGTCAATCAGTCACTCGAATATTTAATCTGACGGTGCCACAGAAAGGAGGAGAACCCCCAACCTCCAATAGGGACAAAGATCCTCAAGCAAATGATACAATAGGGATCTGTGCACACGTCTTCTTATTGCAGTGTTAAATACTAAGTGCAAAGAACAACAAATAAAATTAATAAGTGCAGAGGTAGTCTTGATTGATGTATTTCTTAAATTCAGGTTTATTCACAACGCCCAGCCAACACGTGTTTCGTCAGGGTACTTTGCCCACGACTTCATCAGGGCTCTACAAAATGTACAATGGTCGAAGGTTACATACATGTAATTGCACCACATACATCACTACTAACCATATTCAGACGAAGGCGCCAAGGTGACTTTAAGTGTGAGCACACACCCTAAACCGAAGAGAGAGGTTCCCAACATGTTAGCACGCTCCCTAGAGGTGCCTTGTGATGTGCATGTGAAGAAAACTAAGTATTTTTCTAGAGAGTGGAGACGTGACACACATTGTCCAAAAGTAGCAAGCGTGAGTCCCCATGTGACTGTTACATGGTCAACTGATATGTATATACAATATATGTTTTAGAACAAAAAATATTTATCAATATTTTTAAAAAACAACATACGAACAGAGCGCGATTCATACAACTCTATGTTTCTGACATGTCAACATATCGTGACGGGTGGGAAGAGGTTCAGGGCTACCCATGCTGTTAAGTGACCCACTTTGCACAGGTGGGTGAAAGGAAACAAATAAACAGTGAGAAAGAAGATCAACACCCTAAGGTTCTGCACAAATAAGTGCATCTTACCCGAACAGGCAATGTTTTCAAAACTTTTGCCAAATGGCTATGTGCTGCAAAAACAACAATACCACAAGACCGTCAATATGTACTGTATGTACTATTCTATAGCATTCAAAAGCAACACCAATGTGATCAACCACAAAGAGAGAGTATCTCACCTCTCCGTCGGTTCTACTTCCGTCCCGGCTGTTGGGTAATGTGTGAAATAATGCTGAATGTAATCAGCAGTGGGTAAACTGGTCAGTACCAATTCATTAAGTAGCACTGGGGAAGAAGAAGTAACGGTAGTTTTTAGTCATGGTAGACTTGTGTACATAGTTTGTAATCCAATCAACAATCTATGCTGCACTCGTCACAAGCATCTAATCTCTGCCTGGCTTATGCAACGTGACCGAATATAGTTTGTCTTTGTTCCTCACGGGACACTCTGCGACCATAAACGTAATAAATGACACAGTTACTCAGCAAGACGCCTAAATAAATATCACTGTATCAATATAATATTCTAGTTTCATTGTCTAATGCCCGTGCTCTCTGTCAGCAGTACTTGCCATAGTGACACATTTAGCAGTAAAGCCTTCCTGCTCTGCGAAATAACCATCTCCCAAGGTCTAAGGCAGGGAAAGGGGCTCTATACTTATTTCCATATGCTGCAATCTCACTTCAGTCTGTAAGCCCCAGATACAAGGAGAGAGTAACTTAAACTCACCCACAAGTGTGTCCTCTTTCACGGCAGCTCGCGTCTTGCTGCCTTCCAGCGCGTCCGCGTGTGTATGCGGGAATACAGCCTATGCCCCAAGTCTCGCGTTAAAGTAATCGCGTGCTCCACTAGAGCGCTAAACTGACAAGTTAGAAAAACGGAAGTCATTGAGTTCTGGAGCCGGAAGTGAGTATCCGCGGCTCCCGTCCTCCATTCATACACTAGGGACGTATGCATCCGATGTGTTCTCCCCAAATGACAAATCTATGTCGGTGCTCCATAGTTATCAAATTCTAAAGAGTCCATAACTCACCCTCTTCTCACACCCGAAACAGTATCCATATCACGTTAAGACTAGGAGAGAAAGCGAGCCAAAATATCAATAGTCGAGTAAACCTAAACCAACAATTAAGATCATTGGAAGCCAAGAAAGACAGATTTGAAGAACAGTAGTGATAGTTGACTGTTAAGTAACCTTTAAGATTTACCGCATATAGGGTCCCATATATGTGGTTAGGTTATTTGTGTAAAATGCCACGAGTGAAAGTGAGTGACACAAGCATACGGAGTGACAACCTATGTATATAAATAATGCACAGGTTGTGTCATAAGATATGATTACATAGTACATATGTTAATTTCAGGCTCACTATCCAGCGAATCTACAAATATATCAAAGACTTACGTTCCCAATATTACAAGATTGATGTTACAAATTCCATCATATGAATACCTAGATGTTTCAATTATCCATGACTCATGTATCCATCATCACTCTAAGTATCTCAGTCACCCAGGAAGCATTGTAACTCGTGATCTGAGTTTAACCCCTGATGTACTGCGTTTAAACGCTTTATCCAAGTTGCTTCCGCCCTACGGAGAGACAATTCCCGTTACCTCCCCTTTTGTGAGGCGCAATCATTTCAATACCAAAGAATTTGAATTGTTTATACGGCCCTTGCTTGACACATGTCATGGCATGTATAGCCATAGGATACCTAGGATCCCCCTGTTTCAATGCCCTTGCATGTTCACTGATGCGATCCTTGAGGCACCGTATGGTGCTGCGAACATACTGCATTTACACGTGATTATATAGACGGCAAATTTCGTGAGACAGTTCATGTTCTGTTTGATACATTATCTCCTCCCATTAGGACCTTGAAATTTTGTAGTGTTGTTCAGTGCCCATTTACAAACCCCACATGTACCACATTTATGGAAACCCAATGTGCGTTTTAACAGCCAATTGGTGCTTTTTTCAGTGGCTGGGATCGTTGGGCTTAGTATACTTCTCAGTGAGGTTCCCCTCCTGTAGGTGATCATAGGTCTATTTGAGGTGAACTCATCCAGAGATTTATCAGCCTTCAAAATGTGCCAATGTTTGTACATCAACTTGTTTGCAAGGTCTGTTTGTTGGTTAAAGTTTGTGACTAGCCTCACAGGCTGGTTGGATATAGAACTGGAAGTTTTGTCTTTAAGTGTGTCAGCACGTGTCACCCGTTGTATTCGTGTGGAGGCTGCTTCTAGAGTGCTACGTGGGTAGCCCCTGGCGGCAAACCTCTTCTTCATGGCATCTAGGTTCATTAGAAAGTCTCGATCAGTGCTACAATTACGCCTCGCCCGTGTAAATTCTACAAAGGGGATGGCTCTGATTTGATGACCAGGGTGTGCACTTGCAGCATGAAGTACTGAGTTACATGCGGTGGATTTACGATACAGCCTGCTATGTATCACGTCATCTTGCACAAAAATCTCTACGTCTAAAAAGACGATGCTGCTTTTACTCCAATTATGTGTCAGCTGTACACCCAACGTGTTTGTATTGAGATATGTAAAGAATTCTTGTAATGTTTGTTCTGAGCCTGACCATAAAAGAAGGCAATCATCAATAAACCGCCCCCAGTACAGAATATACTGACTGAATCTGCTCCCTTTCTCACTCCAAATACACTGGCTTCAAAATAACCCATGAAAAGGTTCGCAAACGATGGTGCAAAGTTAGAACCTATCGCCACTCCCCTCACTTGCTTGTACCATTTGCCCTCGAATGTGAAGCAATTATTACTGAGTATCATTTCTATCATCGTCATAAGCATCCTGCTGTGTTTCCATTGTCCTGCTGTTTTTTTACCAAAATGCCATTCCATGGCTGTCATGCCTAAAACGGGGTCAATATTGGTGTATAGTGAGACTACGTCTAAGGAGGCTAAAATAATATCATCCTCCCAGGTGATGTCTGTTAGCAAGCCTGAAATATGCTTTGTGTCTCTGATATACGCTGGGAGGTTTTGCACAATAGGTTGTAAAAATAAATCCACATACTCCGCCATCCTTTCAGGTGGTCCACCAATGCTGGATACGATGGGCCTTCCAGGTGGGAAGGGGAGATTTTTGTGTACCTTCGGTAATGTGTACAATACCGGATACCTGGGTTTATGTACTTTCAAGTAGAGATGTTCTTCAGTGCTTAGAAGACCTTCATCATGCCATTGTTTAAGATGTTTATTAAAAAGTATAGTGAGTGTGTTAATAGGATTGGCTCTACGTGGCTCGTAACAGGAGGTTTCCGCCAGTTGCCCCAAGATCTCATTGTTGTAATCTACCCTATTCATAATCACAATGTTTCCCTCCCTTGTCTGCTTCTTTTATAATTTATTTATTTATTTTGTGCAATTTTTAAAGCGCGCAAATACCCAATGATAGAACTGTTAGTGGACAGTGAGGTCGATGCCTGTCTTTCCCCGTATGTCAAATTGTCCTTTTTCACTCCCCTGTAGAATTTACCTTTTGATAGATGTTTATCTATGTCACGTTCAACTAGCTTGTGAAATGTGTCAATCGTGTTGCACCCAGTCAAAGTTGGTATCCATTTGGATTTGGATTTAAGACCACTTGCTATGTTCACATCACACTCCACATCCAGATCAGCTAGCAATTGGCTCATATCATTCGGTGACATATCTTGATCAGTGATGGATAGTTACAATTGTGTGTCTAATACATCTTGTATGGTTAAACCATCTAACACACCACACTCAGGAATAAGCTTCACATTTTTATTTTTCATTGGATTATTCATAAACACTTTTTTTAGTTTCAGATTTCTTACATACTTGAACAAATCTATTTTTACTTTATAAACATCACCAGTTTCTTTTGGACAAAACCCCAAACCTTTCTTCAAAAATGAAGTCATGGCCTCAGTCAAAATCACAGAAGACAAGTTGATAATTTCTACCCCTTGTTTTTGCTCATCTCTCAAACTCTCTTGTCCCCTGATCTCAGGTTGCGCCTGTATTCGTTTGTGGCCGGCTCTTTTGCCTCTCCTAACTTTTTTGTCGTTTGTGCTCCCATTTTTGGCTGTACTCTGTTTCCCTTCTTGATTCTCTGTACTTCCTTAGAAAACGAGTTTTCTGCCCTAGTGGGATTACTTGTACTCGCGCCGCTATCTAACTCCCCATCGCTTGGTAAAGGAACACTAATGGAGGTGGAGCTGGATGATACTGAATTGTTATTCTGACTTGCTACTCTGTTGGTGTTACTATCCCCTGTTGCTAGTTCATCATATTTGCGGGCGAAAGTAAACACCCTCCCCTCTCTGTAGTCTATTTTGTCTCGCTTTAATTTCCTAGCCGTACGTTCCTTGATGTCCTCCTGGTGTTTGGAAAGCACATCAGTCCAGACAGCATAGTTCTTTTCAGTTACTTCCGGTAGATTCAGATATTTTATCTCACCCTCCAATTTGTTAATTTCCAATTGATACGCTGTTACCTTACGGTCTTCATTGTCTATTAGAATCCCCATTAATGTCTTGGAGTTCACAGTTAGTGAATCTTCCCATAGCTTTAGCAACTCCAGTTACGTCGAGGTGGGCGAGGTGGGCGCTTGGGTACGGTGGTTGTGTTGAAGGTGAAGTGGATGCAGTGGTGGTCCGTCCAAGTGGGCTGGGTGGTGTGGCGGAAACGGATGTTTGATCCTCCTGTGAAGATGGGGTTGAGGGTGTGTCCTGCCTTGTGGGTGGGAGTGCTGACGTGCTGTTTCAGTCCTAGGTTCGCAAGGTTTTCGAGGAGATCGTTGGAATCGGGGTCCTGGATGTTCTCGAGGTGGAAGTTCAGATCCCCTAGCAGGATGTAGTTAGTGGAGGTGATGGCGTGAGGCGCGGCGAGCTCGGTGATGGTGGTAGCGGCCTGGGTGCGGGGCCTCGGGGTCTGTAGATGAGAGTCCCGTGTAGCGTGGTCTGGGGGCTGGACTGGATCTGGAAATGGAGGTGTTACGTGTTGGACTGAGGGTCGCTCGTGCTGGATGTGGAGAGTCGGAGGGGGGTCTTGTGTGCAATGGAAAGACCTCCTCCAGGGCGGAGAGGGCGGTCTTTCCTCTGGATCCTGTATCCGTCGGGAATAGCTATGGCGGTGTCGTTGGTCCAGGTTTCCGTGAAGAAAGCGACGTCGGGCGAGAGGGTGTAGATCAGGTCCCAGATCTCTACGACGTGTAGGTGTAGGGAGCGCGCGTTGAGAAGGATGCAGTTCAGGGTCTCCGTGGGTCGTTCAGTCAGTATTCCTTTGGTGGCTGATGGTGCAGTGTCGGTGGTAAAGGTGTGGCAGCAGTGTCCGCACGAGAACTGCCCGTGGGTGGTGTTGGGTGAGAGACAGTGGCTCAATGCTCGGCTCTCAACGCTGAAGGGCGGCGCCTTGGGTAATGTGAATTGGGGGGATTAGGACATTTTAAAATTTGTGGGAACGGTATTTTGATTAAAAACTAATGTTAGAGCAAAGGATCTTAATACCATCTGGCAAATTTGTATTTTATATTATCTATTTTTTCTGTATTTTAGAGCGAAGTACACTGTCTATTTTAGGGAACTGTTAGTATGATTATCATAAATACAACGTATTTCTACTTGGATTGATATGTGACACATTTGGACATCCATTTTTAGTTTGCACTGTATGCACTTTATTAGTCCTTTATCACAAAATATGTTGTTTTTGGTTTCAAATGATTCTTAAAGCAGTGTTACTCTCTCTGTTATTATGCTCTATATATTATTGTATATTCCTGAATATGTATGCTGCATTTATTGATTAATGGTGTATAGTCAAGAAACTATACTATACTATATGGATGAACTGGAAATTTTGATGGGTCTCATTAAAAAAAAAGTTACAAATTATTGAGAAAAACAAATTAGTAATGAAGTAAACATGAGTTCACAGATTTGCCGATACCTTCTTCACATGTTATTCACGTTCCTGCAATTTTGTACATCTTCAAAGAAATTTGACACTTTATTAGATGCCTTTTAGTCTGCCCTATTCTCTCTCCTCACAGATTCTGAAAAGCCATGGAGAAAGGAAACGTGACCACAGACAAGGATTTTACGCTCCGTGGATTCCCAGCTCAAAAGCAAATTAAAGGAGTATTTTTCTTTCTATTTTTTATAGCCTACATCCTGACGGTGATGGAAAACATCATCATCATCTCCTTGATCAGAGCAAACAGAAACCTCCACAAACCCATGTATTTTTTCTTGAGTAACCTTGCTTTCCTGGAATTGTGCTACATCTCGGTTACAGTCCCCAATCTGCTCGCCAACCTGGCCACTGAGAATAAACACATCTCATTTGAAAGCTGCATGACCCAACTTTTTTTTTTCATTTCCCTAATGTGCACAGAATGTGTTCTTTTAGCTGCCATGGCGTTCGACCGCTACGTGGCCATCTGCCACCCTTTGCGCTACCCAACCATCATGAGCAACATTCTTTGCATACAGCTGGCGGCTGGATCTTGGATAAGTGGGTTCCTTATCACGGCCATCAAAATTGTCTTTATTTCGCGCTTAGAATTCTGTGGGTCAAACGTCATCAATCACTTCTTCTGCGACATCTCGCCCGTGCTGAATCTGGCATGCACCGACATGTCTTTGGCCGAACTGGTGGATTTCATTCTTGCACTGGTCATTTTGCTTATCCCCCTGCTTGTGACTGTCGTGTCTTACATTTGCATTATTTTGACTATTCTAAAAATCCCCACCACTACTGGCAGATGGAAGGCATTTTCTACCTGTGCCTCACATCTCTCTGTTGTCAGCATATTTTACACTTCCACCCTTTTCATATATGCCAGGCCAAAAAAGATAAATTCTTTTGAAATGAATAAACTGATATCCACATTGTATGCTGTCATAACTCCAATGGTGAACCCAGTAATCTACTGCCTGAGGAATAAAGAGGTGAAACTTATATTACAGAAAACATTTAGGCTCAAAAGCTCATCTCCTCAAACGACCTAACATATGCACCAGAAGCAGCAATATCTCTGGGCCAGATGTTTACAAATGTTTATAATGAATGCCGTTGTAGTGACAGGACCCCCCACATCATGGAAATCTTCGATTATTACCTCTTTTTATAACAAAAGGCAATGAATCACTACCACAAATGAATCAGCCCATACCATTGTTGAATGTCACTCTGAAAGTTATTGGGCATATATTACTCAACAGATTGGAAGATTGGGCAGCCGCAAATAATACATTGGTAGATACTCAATTTGGTTTTAAAAAGGGGCTAAGCACAGCCCACCAATGTTTGAATCTAAGTATCATCATAGGGAAGTACGCAGTGGCTAAGAAGGGGTCGCTATAACAATCCTTCATGGGTTTTGTGAGCAGCTTTTGACTACGTGTGGCATTCAAAGCTGTGGAAAATGATGGAGGATTTGGGGGTTGAGGTAGGAAGGTTGCCAACGCGCATGTGCATTTTGGAAGGGATGGTGAATGCTCAGCTAGCTTTAACATCAAAGGAAGGGTCAGACAGGGGTGTGTTTAAGCCCTCTTCCTGTTTTCCCTATACACAAACCGGGTAGAAGCAGTCCTAAGTTTATCCGGCAGGGACACAGCAATTATATGTACGAGCTTCACCCCATCCTACTTTCTGCAGATGATGCTGTACTAATTGCTGTAACCGGGAGGGGGTCACAGGGTTTAAGTGATGATTACATTGCCTTTATGTCAGATCTGGATCTGAAAGTAAAAAGCTCAAAGACTTATACTATGACCTATGGGACCAAACCCAGAGTAAAACCCACTTTTTATGCGGAAGAGCACACATTCAATTAATCATTCACCCTCTGTTAGTTAGGGAAACTCTTTGGCAGCACAAATTCCTGGTCCCTTATCATAATAAATAATTGTGCTCAAATGGCAAAATTCCATTAATGGGATATTTTAATTTACAAAGAAGTTGGGTTTAAAGGCATTAAGGGAACTCCTCACTATATATTCGAGTGTGGCAGTGACCTCATATGGAGCAGCTATCTGGGGACTGGTCAATATACAGAATATCCAAAGGGCTAATGACTAATTCCTCAAGCGTATTTTAGCTCTCCCACCAAGCTGTTCAAATTGCATTACCCATACTGAGATCTGAACCCCATACATATATGATAGGATAAAGATGACTCCGATTCCGCTTTGGCACTCAATTTGGTCACGAAACAGAGTTGAATACATTAATCCATAGTTATATCATGAATCTAGATCATGCTATGGAGATCCCATGGATGAGACACGTAAAATATATATTCGAGGAGAGTGGCCTTATGAATCTCTTTAACCCCTTCCGAGCTAAGCGTTTACCGCGGTGTGCTGAAGATTCGCAATTACCGCGTTACATGACGAGCTCAGCTCGTCATGAGCGTACGACAGGCGTACCTCATGACGAGCTCAGCTTGTCATGAGCGTGGAAGGGGTTAACAAACCAGGGGGCATATTAACAAGAGGCAGCGATAATTATCGCTGACTGCGCTTAACGTGTTTTGTTTTTTATCGCCGCCTAGTGCTGGAACTTATTGCCAACCTAGACCTGTATTAACAACGTTCAGCACATTGGCGATAAGAATTCCAGTGATGGCGGGAAAAAGGGCGGACATTGCTGGAAATCCAGCGATGTTCACCCAAAAATGGCAAAAACCTTGCTGATACGACCCTGTGGTCGTAAGGCAAGAATCCACCTCCCGTGCAAAGTATGCCCAAGTCTGGATTTTAGCAGACGTTAAAATCCAGAGTTAACGGGCAGTTAGCGCGATTTTGTGTATCGCTACGGCGGCCGGGGCATTGTTGTATATATCGTGAAGCCCGATTAGTGATATTCTCCCGTGCCGTTTTGTCAGGCACGCCTCCTTGCATATCATTAGCGTTGCGATGCTGGGCGTTTAGAAAATGGGCGCTGAGGTATGGAATCACACGCTAGTGTGTTCTTGATGATAATGCAAGAAAATTATCACCGCTTTTCGCCCAAAAACGGACGCTAAAAGGGTGAAAAATGTATTGCACCCCTTGATAATATGGCCCTAGATTCCTGTAGATCACCAGCCAAAGACAAGTTGAAATATTCTGCCCTGAACAAAGCCATGGGAGAGAAATGGGCAGGGGAAAGAGTAAAACCATCTGTTCTCACTTACAGTATGATGGCCCACCAGGAGGGTTTGAAATCTCATTTGACTTTACTATAAAATGACCAGCAAGGGTTTATTCTGACCCATTCAGGGCAAACATGTTGCCGCTGATGGTGGGGTCTCCGAGTAATTGTCACTCCCTTTCAGAGCTGGTATTGTGCATGTGCAACAGTGAGTTATCTATAACCAACTTGCACATTGTATTTGTTTGTCAATATTATATATATATTATGAAATTCCTACAGAGAAATGTATACTACCCATACTTAAAACACAACATTTTAGACAGTATAGACTAGCCCTTTTATTTTCACAGCAATTAAATACTCTGCATCAGATTTACAAGCCCCTTGCGCCACTGTTGTGTAATTTTTAACATGGGAAAAGTGACGCAAAAGTGGTGCACGGGCCTTGTACATAAGCCCCTCTATATTTGTGCTGTGTAATGACTTCATTTCTATGGCAGGTACAGAAAATAAGGAAAAACCTGCAGTTGGAACTTCCCTAAGTAAAGCACACTCTTGGATGATCGCTCTATGATTTTGACTGTCCAATGGAATTTCATAATGATTATATACTGATTACTTTTAGAATTAGTTGTTACAGTGGCTGAAATTGGATTTTAAACAAGCATTCTTCTCTTTTCGATCTTTTACTATCGTATTGTACATATGAATTTTTTTTTTCTATCCTGTATTTTATTTTGCTGCACAGTTTTATGCTACTGAAATGTATAGAATAAATGTATTACTGACTGAGTGACTGCCCTAAAATATACAGTGTTCTCTGTAGCACAATTCCTCTGCATTAAGACTTTGGGTAAAGTTGCTTTGAAATACCCTAGCATTTCCAAATACAAGGAACAATTTGAAAAATGTGAAACTTGGCGGATGTTTTTAACAAGGTAAATTATGGAAGATGCGTCTGCTGAAAGGAGGGAAGAATGTTTTATTTTTGAAATAACGGAAAGGCCAGAAAAAAAAGAAACAAACAGATCTGTAGATTTAGAGGTTACATTTGAAAATGACTGTAGTACTTCAAATACTCCAATCAGTTTTTAATCGACAGTAGTAGCATTAATATTTGCTTGTTTAATTTTATCATCACGCATGTCATTTTTCCATTAATCCTATTTAACTTTTAGAAGAATCGTTCAAGGTCAACAACGTGCAGTGGTGTGTCATTTGCCGAAATAGCGCGTCTCACCAGCTGTAGTCACCACCTCTTATCAGCATGCTGCACAGAAGTTGTCCTATCCCAGCTCCATTTTACTCTCACTATGCATACCCTCTTACAACTTTAGTTACCTCAACAGTGCACAGCCTCAGAACCCTGCGAGCTACACCATTGTGTGTTATTTTTCTCTGCTGTTGTGTAATATACAGCTTTTTAAATTAAAAAATCTATACAGCTTTCTAGGGATTCTGAGTATTATATTTAAACCTGCTAAACCATACATCAAAACATAAATGAACATGGAATGTGAAGAGACATTGTAGAGCCCAAGGCTGATATTTGTAGCAAGATATGCATGTATAAATGAGAACGTCAAATAATTGAATGAGGATGTGAATGACTGAGTGAGCATGTGAGCAATCCGCATTCCACTGCTTGAGGCACTGACCTAGAGGACAGAAGACACGCTCCAAATTGTTTGTAGCTTGAAGATCTTGGTGCACTCTGAAGGTTAGGCTGAATGAACTGATGAGGTCAGTCAAAGGTCTTGTGTATACAGTGAATAGTACAAATATGAAGCTGTTGGGTTCCCAGTTGGAAGGCATGTCTCATGCAGGTAATGGTTACATCATAGTGTGTGTGGGTGTGGAACGTTATCTTTGGAATATGTGCCAGTTGCTGTGTAACCTGCTTCCCTGTCATATTTGAAAGCACTTCAATAAAGAAGGGTAACTTAAGAGTATGAGCCTTCTTTCGCTGGTGACGACTTAACCGTCAGGGCTTTCAGCGTGCAGGGCAGAGGATCATATCTGGTGCAGTTTTGGCAGTTAAATGAACTGTCCTTTATCATGTGAGTGATCTATGTGCTTTTGTCTTTACCATTCGATTTGAGGGGTCTGTCAGCTCATACCTTGGAGGCATTTTTGCAGCCATTATTAAGCTGTTCCTGGCATTTCGCTGCCTTCATCAAGCCAATTTCATGTGGGGGGCATGCACACGGCAAGTGGTATAGCGCTTGCTGCATGGATTCCTCACACGCCACAGCAGTGTCCATCTTGTGCACTCAGCCGAAGCAGTGCAGCTTAGTAATGCATGTACATCATTCGGTGGCCCTTTTGGGCTCAACGGGAGCCATCACTCAGTGGTCTAGTTTCCTGCAAAAGTCACAGCAACCATCTTTTTTCAAGAAATTTGCATGTGTGCTTAGTGATGAGTACACCTTAAAGAACATGTACGACAACTGGATAAATGCATTGTGTGCGCTTGAAGATGCACACACCTTTATGGGAATATTATTATAACTTGAAAAGCACATTCTGTGCGCCTGGTGTGCACACCTTAAATATATTACATAAAGTGGCAGCCATTTTTGTAAGAGTCAGAGGCCTACAGCAACCTCTGGAACCTTTTTCCACCCCATAGTGTTGGGTGCTTGGTGAAGCGCACAACTTAAACATACTGTGTCACCCAGGATTTTGCCACCTTCTGTTTCACAGGTGCTTTTGTGGCATTTGGTGCTCTTGGTTTTACACACCTCTCTAGCATGTTGCATAGTGTGACACAATGTGTGATGTCCATCAGTTGTACTGAACTACACATATTGCAATTCAGACACAACCTTGCATGTGAGGAGGTGTGTGAGTGGTTCTGTGGAAGATGTAATCAGTTATGTAATTTGAGATGTCATCAGTGATGTCACTAACCATGTGATGAGTGATGCAATATGTGAGGTCATAAGAAGTGCATTGCAGGGACATATGTTATAGGTAGCTCATGAATTTATAACTGCTGATGACAATTTTTGTTCTTGAATACATTCAAACATTATCTTTGCTGTAGAACTTTTATAAATAAATATGTGGAGTTTGTAAACAATGTTTTCATTCTTTTGACAGTATTTCTACTCTAATATCCTTTGGAATATTTCCATTTTGTATATAAGATGCTAACCAATTGTTTACATTTCCAATACTTCCTGAAGAGTTTCAAGTATTTTCATGTAAATATGTCTTGAAAATAGGCTGTACTTTGACAGGGGTGAGTTGCAACAAGTCTCGAAAAACCAAGCACATGCTTTCCTTCAAAAAGTACTTTATACTCTGCATACATGAGTGTTGCTGCTCTATTTGAGACCGTGCTCACCTCCTCGATGATGAACAGTTTAATTCTCCTAAAACTCTGCAAACTTTGTGGCAAGCATCACTAGATAACCTTTTGTATTCCAATTTATTATTGTCTTCAACAGATTGCATAAGTAGACTATGCAATGTCATTCTTTTCTAATTGGTGCTGTTACTTGACGTAACAAAATGGGGTCTGCAGTCATCTGTAGATAAGTGATAAGATCTTGGGATAAAAAGCTTGTCCCAGTCCCAGCTTGTTCCCTAACATATAAAAGAAAAGACTTGCAACTTGAACATTTACATTGAATATTTTCATGGAGGAATCCATGGTCTATTTTTGCTTTACCTTCCATATATATGTATGTATATATATATATATATATATATATATATATATATATATATATACATATATATATATATATATATATATATATATATATATATATATATATATATATATATATATATATTTCTGCTCATCATTGAGTTGCTGCAGGAACTGTTCCAAGTCAACATTCTCTTCTCCTTCTTCTTGCATTGCTGTCTGCCCCTCATTCATCACTATGGCAGCTTCACTTTACTGGCTTTTCAAGAAGATCTTCACTGCAGCTCTGGAACTCTGTCTGCTTTGAGGTCTATCCTTTGCTATCTCAGTAGCAATTGTTTCCTCTTGTTCAATTTCTTAACATTTTGAGGTAGTATGGAAATATTGGACATTGAATTTCAGGGAACTAGAGGTTCGATGAGTGTCATTGATTTTGCCATTGTGTCTAGTAGCTACTTCCATTATGTTGACAAGCTTGAGGTAATTGCAAACGCTGCAAGTGATCACAACCCCCTAATATTATCTTTGTGTTGTCCTGTTACTACAAAACATCCAGTTTGGGAGCAACCCGAAAAATATAACAGGAACAAAGGTGTCATTTTGAAGTGGGGGAAAATAGATGCCGTAGGCTCAGAGGCAGAGATCTTAAACGCCCATAGCTCTGAATTTGAGTCATGCCTAGCGCCAACATCCGATCCTGAAAAGGTCATTAAGAATTTTGAAACCTTATGTGGGCATGTGGCTGAGCATCTTAGAAAACCAATTGGGAAAAATAACCCAAAGGGTTTTAGATGGTTTGACGCCGTGTGCTCTGCATTGCACAAATCTCTAAAAATGGCCCTACAACAAAAACCAAGGAATAAAGAGTTGGTCAGATCGACTAGAGTGGCCTATAAAGAGGCTATTAGAAAAAGAAAGCAGGAGCTAAAAAACCTTGCCTGGGAAGATCTAGAGAAGGCCTCAGAGCTAAAAGACAGTAGGCTTTTTTGGGAAGTAGTGAATCGTCCCCTTTTTACGAGCAATAGTAAAGATAATATAGTGATGCAGATTACTGGTGAATCGTGGGAAGCCAATTTTGGAAAAATCTTTAACCCAAATGCAATATCACCTCGGGGCTTGCTGGATGACACTAGGGAGTTGGTGGTCTCATCCACAGCTTTTTCCCTAAGTTCCTCGATTACATTGCAAGAGGTGGAGGAGGCCTTGAGGAAAGGTATACTATTAAAAGCTCCTGGTCCGGATGCTGTGCCCCTGGACTTTTTTAGGCATAATATTGATGTATGGGCACCATTGTTACTGAATGTGTTTAGGGCAGTTGTTATTGGCTGTATCCCTGCATCATGGAAGGAGGCAGTGGTTGTCCCGATTTTTAAGAAGGGTGATAGATGTGATCCCCGATGCTATCACCCTATATCATTAATTGATGCATCATGCAAATTATTGGGAAGGGTTATTCTGGCCAGACTGGAAACATGGGCAGACTCTGTTGGCCTTATTGTGAACTCCCAATACGGATTCAGAAGAGGAAAGGGGACGGTCGAACAGTGTCTGAATCTGGCACTAATTATAGGCAAGTACATGAAGGCAAGGAATTCCTCCATCCACCTTGCCTTCATGGACTTGTCAAGTGCTTTTGACACTGTCTGTAGAAGCAAGCTGTGGCAAATGATGGATGACATGGGTTTTGAGGAACCTTTGGTTACATTGCTCCGCAGATTGCATGAAGCAACAACTGTGGCTATAAGGTTCGGTCCGGGGGGGGGGGAAACCAAAATCTATTCCCTCAACCGAGGGTGTGCAACAAGGTTGCATTTTAGCGCCTTTCTTGTTTTTAGTATATACAAACGGCCTGGAGAAGTATTTGTTGGATCACTGCTGTGACTTTCCAAAGATAAACAGTAAGAGTATTCCCATGCTTTCTTATGCCGACGACACGGTACTGATGACCCTTACAGGAAATAGTATGCAGATTTGTCTTGATGCCTTTAATACCTTCATGCTGGACCTGGATCTGAAGGTAAATTTTGCAAAATCTTTTGCAATGGTCTGTGGTCCAAAAGGGTCAAAACCCAGGAAGCTCATGGTAAATGACTTTACCATTGAAAAGGTAGATAACTTTAATTACCTGGGAAATCTCTTTAATAATAAACTGAGCTGGGCCCCATTAATGAAGGCTCGAGCTCAGAGTGCCAGTCGATCCATAGAGGGCCTGTTTCGCTTTTGTGGTAAGCTTGGTCAAAAACCGGTGGCGCACTTAAAAACCCTGTATAGATCTAAATGTCTATCTGTAGCCACTTATGGGGCAGGGGTATGGGGGACTGAAAGTCCTGCCACGATACAGGTCATGGAAAACAAATTTTTAAAACGCGTATTATCAGTTCCATCGGGGACATCAAATAGTTTCTGCCATGACGAAATGGGAATGAGTTATGTGACTGATATCATTCGTCTCTCGCCTTTATTATTATGGGGTAAAATATGGCTATCTGAGGACCTCCAGCTTTCCAGAGATATTCTCCTAGACTGTAAGAGTCTTGACAATGCAAAGCAGATTCCTTGGTTGTCATATGTCAGTGATATGTTGCATAAAATAGGTTTGGGCCATGTTTATGACAACCCTGAAAATATCCAGGGAGACATTAAAGCCCAAATTAAAACAAGTTACCGGAAATCCTTAAACACACTATGTCCGGTTAGGCCAACAGGTTGTGTGGTTAAACTACAGCACCAGTTTTATTTAACTTTCACAACCCATGTACAATGGCGGTTTTATCTCACAAGGTTTAGGCTAAACATTCTTCATTTTCTTTTCGCCTTTCCAAAACAAGGGGGTTGGTGTGAGAGGCTGCCCCCTTGCCCATGCAATAACAGAGTTAGTCAGAACACTATACATGTTGTCCTCTTTTGTTCTTTATATCAGGAACCAAGGAGTAGATTTATCAAGCCTATCCTGAAGGGGCGGCAACCTTGTAATTATAAAGAAGGTTTTGACTACTTATTATCGCTATCATCTTCTGGAGTATGTTCCGCCATGTTAAATTTTATACGAGTGTCACTCCAGATTAGGAAACGGTATGGCTAATTTTGGCCTTAGACTAATACATTGTTGTGGAAACCTGTATTTACTTGTTGCTGTATGAGGGTCACTTAATTATAACTATTGTGTGTAATAATACTCGCTGACTTAGGGCGATTAGTATGAGCCCTACTGTTTGTTTGTTTTTATTTTGTCAAATGATCTGTGGAATGTATCAGTTTATGTTTAACTTTCTTAATGTGTAATTATAGATGGTTCGTTTTAAAACTGTAATCATGTTTTTTAAAATGTACACTTTTATGATTCTTTGTTTGAATCGAATAAAGTTTTTGAACCGAACCGACATTGAATGCTGTTTTGTACAGCATTAAAAGAGCCTTCATAGCAGTGATATTGTCCAAGTAACTGTTTCACAACACCAAGGCTAGAATAGCTGGAGAAGTACCAAGTAGAAAACAACATGTTCTCAGAAGTTTGACAAGTAACGTTTCTATAGATTATAAACTACCTTTTGCATGCCAAACCAAACAACTGTCACAACCAACTACAGCATATTTGCCTCCATCAATGGTTTCTGTGACATTGTTTCTGTACCTATAGTGTTGCAGAATTTCATAGAGACATATATTTTTGATGAGTGCACTTCTTTTCTGGATAGTAGGTATCCAATGTATTTGTTTTGATAATATCAATACTCTCTGGATCAACGTTGCTAGGTACAGAATTTCGGGGAAAGACTTCAAGACTCTGTTTTGGGTATTGGCAAGGCATAGACTAACCCAAACAATTCCCCTAGACTTTTTGTATAAGCTAGATGAACTCAATCTGTCACAGTGCTCAAATGAACATATCTCCCTATGTGGAAGCATTTTCAAAGACAAAATGTACAATTACTTATATTGAGATTTTTCTGCAGAAATATCACATGTTTCTTTCATCACTGTTTTATCCGACTTTGTGATGTATGAAGTGACATAGCGAGCAACAGCAATGGAGTTGTCTGCAATAAACTGTATGTCCACATTTGCATTCCATATTTTTAGAATAACAGTTTTGTAGCCTCTGATCTTCGCAGAATATATCTGTTTGTGGTGATTTTCTTGTGAGAATATGTCTCTCTGCAGATACAAAGCTAAGCACTCTTCCTTTGGAGATAACAGGCCTTGGAAATCAAAAACGACACAGTACATAAAATTTACTTTTACACCTGTGATTAAACTACCTACATGCATTAACAGGATCTAACATCCCAGGCATACTCGGTGCAATATATGTATCAGTGAGTTCTAGAGTATCTCACCATGTGTATGAGTACATGGATAAATACGTTAGAAAACACATCGGTATATCCATACTGTGTCAGTGTATGTACCAATCAGTTCTAGAGTATCTCAAGGTGTATTGAGTGAGTATATGAATGTGTTATTGAATGCATCAATGTGTCCATGGATGTATCACTGAGTCCTAAGGTGTTTTAGTGTCTGTTTCAGTGATTGCATGGATCTGTTAGTGAATTAATCGGTGTATCACGTATGTATTAAAAATCCCAGACTGTTGCAGTTTGTGTATAAGTGAGTGCAGGAATGTGCTAGTGATTACATCGGTGTGTTCATGGATGTGTTTAAGTATGTAGCAGTGAGTCCCAGAGCATATTACTGTGTGTATGTGTAACTGGGTAAATATGTCATTGAAAGCATCAATACATCCATGCTGTGTCAGTGTATATATCAACCAATCATGGGAATTGTAAGCACACTGCTCACCCATGAGGGTTTCAAGGCTCCGGGGGCAAGGGGAGTACGCAGCTCCTTTCAGTCGAAGAGCCAGGTTTCGAGTGTCTTCCTGAAGTTGTTCAGGGAGGGGGCGCATCTAATGTCGATCGGGTACTCATTCCAGGTTTTAGCCACAATGTAGGAGAGGCTCTTCCACGTGTTCTGGCTGTGCAGATTTGTGGGGTTTCGGCGAGGTCGGCGGATCAGACGTTTCTCTTGGGTAAGTGAAAGGAGATTCTCTCATTTAGGGATGCCGAGGACAAGTATGGCTGTGGTGTTTTGTATGGTCTGGAGTTTGTGGAGTAGTGATTTGTTGATCCCAGCGTAGAGGGCGTTTCCATAGTCCAGTCTGCTGGATATGAGTGCATGGGGGACAATCTTCCTTGATTCTAGGGGGATCCATTTGAAGGTCTTTCCGAGGATGCAGAGGGTGTTGAAACAACTTGAGGCGACGGAGTTGACCTGCCGGGTCATGGAGAGAGAGGAGTCGAGTATGATGCTGAGGTTTCAGGACTGGTCCGTGGGGTGCGAGGGCTGCTGAGGATGGTGGGCCACTAGGTGTTGTCCCATACAGAGGGGGAGGGTCCGAGGATGATGACCTCTGTCTTTTCTGAGTTAAGCTTCAGGCAGCTGCTGCTCATCCTGGAAGCAACGTCCTTCAATACATCCTGGAAGTTGAGTCTGGTGGTGATGGGATCCTTGGTGAGGGAGAAGATGAACTGGGTTTCATCATCATAGGATACTATGCTGAGTGCATGGTGTCTAATGATGGCGGCGAGGTGGGCCATGTAGATGTTGAAGAGTGTGGGGCTGAGCGACGATCCTTGGGGTACTCCGCAGTTGATTTCCGTGGGTTCTGAGAGGAAGGGTGGCAGTCTGATTCTTTTGGATCTGCCGGTGAGGAAGGAGCAGTTCCAGTCAAGGGTGGTTCCCTGTATGCCAGCGCTGTGTAGTCTGGTGGTGAGTGTGCGGTGGGAGACGGTGTCGAACGCTGCAGAGAGGTGGACCATTCTAGAACAGCCCCTGATACCCAACCATGTGACAGACACTAGTAAATATCTGTTCAAAAAAGAACAAAAATGGGTGTACACTCTCAACTCAGACAAGGACGGGTTGAATGATGACATCCCGTGGATGTCTCTGTGAGATGCACTCCTTTAGCGTAATGGTGTGCTCTCTAGTCATCTCAATTTGTTTGGGGTGGTTGGCACTGATTCTGACCGGTCAACTGGCTACGGTTGCTCTTCTCCATATCTCGCCCCTTACTGCGAGGTCCAATTTAGGATTCACTTGAATCTTCCACTCCTTCAGATGGTTGAGCCTCGTGTGTTGTTTCGACGCCATTGTCGGGCATAAACACGCTGTTGCCATCGATAAGTAATATCTAACAGATATTGGAGCCCCTCTGCCTAACCAACAAGTACTCACTTGTCTAAGGTATTCTAGCTGACCTTTGTAATTTTCACCGTTCCACTCCTTGGTGCGGCATTGCTTGGCTTATCACCAATAGATACAGACCTTTAATGTTGGAAGCCATTATAACATGTAGATTTTTGGCTAATAATAGGACTTTCAACAAAATCCTTGTATTTGATGCCTATGCGCTAAACATTTATATACAGGTTTAGTTTTTCGGTGTTTCGGTAGCATTAAATAATTTAATAATTTAATAAATATGCGAGCCTTCATAACCCCCAATCCCCTTGTGAGCGTCCATTCTTTCCACCGGACTACATATCCCAGAATCCTTGGTGGTCATGTGACGTCCTCTGACACGCCCAGTTGAGGAAGTAAAACTACAGTGTTTGACTCCGCGCGTTACCTCCCCTTACAGCCAGAGGGACGCTGGAAGTACCGACGGACAGGTGAGAGACACGCTCTGCTTGCCTGTCTGTCAGCAACCCTTGCTCACAGGATGCCATTGTGCGCGCTCGCCACCAGTGTGCGCGCTGTCTATCCATTGAGGGCTGCTGCCTCAGTGGGGATTATGTCCGCAGCGCGGTAAAAGCTAATTGATTCACTACGGACTAGAGCTTTGGATTACTAGTTGAGCGCTGTTTCCTTTGTGTAATTCTTTTGTGTAAATCGAACCCACAGCGCGGCTACAGACATCTGATTGTAAGACGCACTAGAGCCTTACACTGTTCACGGGCATTATTTATCTGGGTGCTCTCTCGCTTTGGCTTGCTGTTTTTAATCTAGACGCGAGCAAAGCTTGAAAAGCGCTGCTGCCTTTGTGTAATTTGTAAACCCTCAGCGCGGCGATAGACATCTGTTTTAAAGCGCACTAGAGCTTCACATCGTTTATGGGCATCATTTATCAGTTTGTTTTCTCGCGTTGGGCTGCTGTTCTAAACCCACACGCGAGCAGTGCTTGAAAAGCATTTATGTATTTATGTGCTGACACTGTGTTTAGATAACGGAATGCGCTTTAATACAATTGTTAGAGTGCTCAAGCTGAAATTAAAATACAGCCTCATAAGCAGGGATTTTGTCACCACGTTCACTAGGGGCAGTTTTATATTGACTCAGTGATTCATGCAGACAAAATGACAAAATTATAGAATGGGGCGCAGGCGAACCTCTTACCTTATCAGCTTTGAGAACAGATATGCTTATTCTTTGCATTGTCCTTATCGCCATAATACAAATTTCCAGGCCAATATGGGTCTGTTTCTTGCCATTTGTTCAACTGCGGCCAAAGCCCAAGCTCGGGCCTTTTGGCTTTTTTGACCTACTACTACCACCAGTACAAGTTGTGATTAAGTGTGAAGTCAGCTGCTTGCTGACGTGTCTTTGTATGTCTCTCTCTTTCCACTAGAGCGGTGCTTCAATTACCTGAGCTGTTTGCCAGGTGAGGTGAGGCAGTACTCTCCTGCACAATATGGTAAGTGGGAGCTCTACTACATATCATATGTAGGTATTGTAGTTATATGTAGTAACTAAAACACTACTAAGAGGATTGCTTTATAAATTCTCTTTGCAGATATGGTATACCATGTAATTATTCTGGATACCTTAGATATACTAACTGTATGTTTTTCCCTTGTTTTCGACTATGTTTGTTCTCCTTTGGACTTCGCAGCTGGGAGAATGATCCTTCACTAATACCCAGGTGATACCTTTTCCTTTTTTCATATTTTCTTTACACAATATTAGCAGTAGCGACACAGGTCCTGAAGAATGCAGTGGATACCAGTGTGATCCGTAATTCCTGCTGAAACATGTCGACCAACCTGTTGGTAGCTATGAGTTAAAACTACCAATCTCGCTCTTTTTAAGTCTTAGAGACTCTGTGGTCTCCAATAAATAAGTACCTTCCTCAGAGCCATCTAATTTTAAACATCACTACTTTGCACCTTTGCACCATTTCACTTTTCCTCGCACTGCTTTTCAGTAGCCCCTTGCGACCCAGATATAACATCACTGGTTCCCTTGTTGTCATTCATGACTAAACTCTTTTCCTGTCCTTCATGGTTAGAAGGAACCCACATGATGAAAAGGGCGCCCAGGAAGAGCTACTGATGGGTATTTTTCAATAACTATGAATGTTGTACCCGGTCTAGTGAACTAGTATCACTACTCCATCACATAGTCGTCTCCTGTGAATCCCATACCTCTTGACCCTCCACTATTTTTTGTATTTTGTCTAGTTACTTTCGGGGAATGTAGTGTTGAGTGGTCATTAAAAATTTCTCCCTGAGACCCAAACCCATTCTGATTTGTTTGATGGTTCCCTGTATGCCAGCGCTGTGTAGTCTGGTGGTGAGTGTGCGGTGGGAGACGGTGTCGAACGCTGCAGAGAGGTGGACTAGGAACAGTGCCGCGGCGTGTCCTAGGTCGAGGAGGGAGCGGATATTGTCTGTGGCAGCAAGTAGGGCACTCTCGGTGCTGTGGTTGTTGTGGAATCTGGATTGGGAGGGGTCAAGGATGGAGTTTTCTTCGATTGACGATCTTCTCAGAGACTTTGGTAATAATGGGCGATGAACTCCGCTCCGCTCATGGAGTTTGCAGATTTTTCCGCACTCCGTGTTATGTGGAGCTTGCAGAGTTCCCAAAAACTCTGCTTTGAGCAGCGGAGCGAAGTTTGTTTCCTCGCTCACATTCACCAACGTTAGGTTGGCGAGCGCGAGCAAGGAAAATACACCTCCTGGTGAGATTTTTCCTTGTTCGGGATCATGAACATCAAGTTTGCGAACGCGGAAAATAAACCTCCCGATGATATTTCTCAAAGCAGTGGGGTCAGGTTTATCACTGTGAGTGAGCGCGTATGCTCACAACCGCTCGCATTGAGAAACTGCCTGTTTGAATTGAGAAAGCTCGAGTAAAAATCTACTCAAGCGTCAGAAAAGGAAAGCTTGCTCTGTGCATGGTACCATTCACAATGATTGCACACAGTACAGACAAGCATCTGGCACTGTGCAATCACTGCAAACAGCATTTTTCTATCGCACTCCATCACTTGCGGAGCTCTTTGTAGCGTGGCAGAGTTTTTTCTCACTTCGCGGAGATACGCTGCAGATAGTGGGTTGCACTGCTACGATCTGTGCCATATATGGTCCCAACTCTAACTGCCCTTAGATCCTTGATTATTTAAGTGCTGAACTACTGGGTTGGAATGGGGATTTGATAATCCTGGGCGACTTTAACTGCATTATGGACAGTAAAATTGACATTACTAATAGCAAGACACAGTCAAGAATGTCCAAAACTAGAGCGTCACTGCGGGAGATTTTGCATGTTCATCAGCTTGACGATGCTTGGTGGGTTCTGTATCAAACACTGCCAGGTTATACTTTTTACTCACACCCACATAAACAGTACTCCCGTATATATATGATCTTCACCAAGAGGTCGCCTCTGGAAAATGTCTTGGTGGAGGTCTGCCCTAGAATTATATTGGATCACAATCCTGTCATGTTGACCCTACAGAGACAACTCAGAATACGTGGCATATATCAGAAGGGCTCTGAGGAGTATTTGAATAGCAATCTTTGCACAGCTAACATATCAAGTGTATGGGATTGTATGGAAGCGTACATTAGGGGGAGACCTTGCGTTTATCCTGGTTCAAAATTGAGGGTCTACAGAGGTGGTTGAACAGGCTCGACAAGAGCACTTAGATGAAGAGCATCAGCACACTGGGGCAATCGCTGCTGGGGATCCCGGGGCTCAGCTAATTTATATTCAGATGTTAAAAATCCGATCAAAAATCAATAGAGGGTTAGTGGATAAGATCGCTTCTAATTATCACAAACACAAAACTTTACAGTACAAATACGGGGAGAGGGTGGGGCGGGTGCTGGCCATGCAGATCTCTGACCAAACAGCCAGGACCAATGCTAAAACTATTAGAGGGAAGGATGGCCAGTTCTTACTCAACCACAGGACATGTGGAGCAATTCAGACTGCATTATGCTGATTTATATTCATCTGCCCCCTCATTTTGCCAACATACCTGTTTTGAATACTTGAAAGTGAGTCATTTGCCATGCTTGGACTGTCTCGATGATGAAGAATTACAGAAATACATTATGTTGACTGAAGTTGAAGAAGCTATCAAGTATTTACCCTCTGCCAAAGTGGCTGGCAAGGATGCCATCCCACTCAAATTTTATAAGGTATTTCAGGATCTACTGGCTCCTGTCTATTTGCAGCTGAGTTTGGATATCATTAACGTGGGTAACGCGCCCAGCTCATGGAGTGTAACTAATATTGTGGTTTCCCTAAAAAGGGGAAGCCGATTGACGATAGAAGCTCCTTTCGTCCAATACCACTAATTAATGCGGACGGCAACATTTTTTCAAAAATGTTGCCTTCCCGTTTAGCCCCTCGTAGTATTAAGCTTGTATGAGTGCAACATCATGGTTTTGTTCGCGGGAAAAGATACAATGGTCCACATAAGTACTGCCATATTTGCTTTCAATGTCTCGCGCAAACCTAATATACAGATGGGCATGGTCATGCTCCACATGGAAAAGGCGTTCAATAGAGTGGCCTGCGAGGCCCTTTGGCTTACCATGATGTCATTCAACTTTGGCTCCAGGTTCATCCCTGCTGTACAGAAGCTGTATAAGAAGCAGGTTGCAACAATCAAATTGAATGGCTTGACATCGGCTATCCTTGATGTACAATGGGGGACACAGCAGGGATACCCACTGTCACCTTTACTATTTGCCTTTTATATTGAGTCATATATATAAGGCATTTTCTGCCTAATTGAAGGATTTCCTCCATATGTCTCAATGGTAAGGAACTTGAAGTCACAGGGTAAGCCAACAATATCACAGTTTTCTCTGCCATTCCCAGGTGAAGCCATCATACACAATATGCAAAACGGTGAGATATTTGGCTACTTTTCATGTTACAAGCTGAATCTAGCCAAAACTCAGACAATCATCAACTTTCAATCTGATGCCTTGCCTCCAACATTGGGGGTCTCCCGGACCGCAACAGATCTCGGGGTATGTCTCTGTAGTCTGGTCGATGATATTGTAACATTAAATTCTGATTCCCTCTTATAAACTGTTTTGGCTAAGCTGTGTAGCTGGCATTGGCTCCTGCTAAGCATCGGAGTGAGCTGTAACATTATCAGAATGAATATCCTCCCCAAATGTCTATACTTATTTAGCTCTATACCATTGTGGGTCCCTTCGTCTTTTTTAAAGAAATTAAATTGTATCATAGGTAGCTTCATTTGGGCATTTAGGCATGCTTGGTGGGCTCTCACGTTTATGGCATTAACATATGTACAAGGGGGTGTCAAGCTCCCAGATTTCCAGCTTTACTTTTGGGCTTCCTTCGCCAGTCGGCTCTGTGGCTTGCTCTGTGGAATTTATGCTGGCCCAACATTGCTATGTTATCAGCTCGCCTGTGGTCCATCAATGGGGTTTCTGCTTTATAAAGCTTCTGATCCTAACTACTTTAAACGGGTAAAGTTTAAGGTAACCAAAGACATAACTCGGATCTGGCTAGACATTTGTAAGCAATACTCTCTCCTGGTGCTGCATCAATACATGGTACTATGCGGTAATCCAACCCTGCCCTACATATTCCAGGACTGCATTGGAAAAGACTGCCAATGTAAGTGTCTCATTTGACTGGGTCAACTATACAATGGATGGGGGTTTCATTCTTTTGCCGCACTCAAGGATGAATTTGGTCTCTCACAAAAAATATTTTTTAAATACCTACAGGTTTTACACTGGGCAAAAAGTTATTAACAATGTCAAACTCATTGGAAATTTTGGTCAGAATATATACACATATCGTCCGAGAGACAATCGGCTCAGTCTATCAGAAATTCCTGGCTCGAGCTAATGATGATAGTTTACTAATAGCGGTAGAGGACATCCAGGAGTGTATGGAAGTATTACACCAAGGGGTACATTGGTCAATTTAAAGGTACAACAGCATCGGGCTGTATATATGTTGTACTGTACACCTGAGGTGATATCAAAATGGGCCTCTAGTAACTCAGAAAAATAATTCTGCCCAAAATGCCATTTATATGCTGCAGACCTCAGGCATATGTTCATTGATTTTCCAAAACTTGACGGGTTCCTGACTGGGGTCCCCAGTATTCTTAGTTCACATTTTTCGAGGGATTAGAAGTGAGGCGGCTGGCGGGTGGAATCTGCTGGCAACTATTGTTATTGCATGTGCCCCTTTATGTATTGCTAGAGTCTGGGTAGATAATGTCAATACTAGTGTTAATGAATTATGGGTTTCCCTTAGACTGGTCTATGAGATGGAACTTGCTTTGGCTACAGCTAGTCGGCCACGCTCCTGGCTTGAATTTAATCCGATCTGGACTGATCGGCTATGGGGTTAATAAGGCGTTGTCTACCTGTAACGTTTTCTCCCATGTTTTTTCTCATGGCTCTATGGCTGTGGTTCCCAAACTGTGCGCCGCGGCACCCCAGTGCGCCGTAATGAGGTGCCAGGGGCGCCGCCTACACAAGGGTGACCAACCGTCCGTAAATTCCACGGACCGTCCCTATGCCTTTTATCTGTAATTGTGTCCATCACAGGGAGCAGCGCTGCTCCCCTGTGAGAGGCCTCACCCCCCGCTGCTGGAGCCGCACCTCGCACCCCTCCAGGAGCACAGAGCCCAGAGCGGGACTCCCATGTTAGGGGCATTCTCTTTGGCTAGAGAGCGGCCCTGGGAGGCAGCGGGCCGCTCCCCCCTTTGCTCGCAACCTCAAGGGGGCATTTGGCTATTTCGAGTCCCCCGAGCAGGACTCCAATGACGGGGGCATTTCTTCCAGCCCACGAGAGGCTACAGGGGTTCATTATATCGCGAGTCCCCCGAGAAGGACTCCAACGATCACTGGGGCATTTTTAGAGGGTAGAGCGGCCCCGGTTGGCAGCGGGCCGCTTCCCCTGTGTGGTGGCATTATTGCTGAGAGCCCACGAGGCACCTAAGTGCACTGTTGTTTCATTGAGCCTCACAGGAGAGCCAGGAGGCACGCTGATGCCAGGCTCAGTTCTCCAGCTGCCCAGCACTTAGTGGGCAACTGCTACGTTTAGGCCTTGCGCATTCTTCTTTGGCGGCGTGCGCAGCCATCCCAGACGTTCTGTACACTGTTACATCATTCATGACATGGTCAGTGACATCACTGATGACATTACTGATGGCATCTCAAAGGACATCACTGTTGACATCACTGATGACATAATCCATGTGATAATTTGATGCACCTCCTCGTACCCTAATATAACCTTGATACACCCACTCTAAAATACAGTCTACCTTTTTCAAAACCATAGACACACTGTTGGACTTGGCCCTTTTTCCCTGAATTTTTTCACTTTTGTGGGAATCAACATGTCATGTGGATGTATTTCAAATGCCAATGTTAAATGCTGTGCAATGGTGTATGCAGGTTTATTTTGACCATTGTGTAAAATGTCACTTTTAAAATGGAACCCATCTCTGTCTGCTTGTGCCGTGGGTTGGCGGTCTAGTGTTTGAAGTGACGAGGTACTCTACACCTCCCCACAGTGACAGTTGGGAACTGCCAGGAGCATTCTTGAAGCTTCTAGACCTTTCTGGTAGGTGGTAGGAGGGGTGTATATGTAGAGCAGTAGAGATGCCATGTGCTCAGATGAAGGTGGACTGGATTGAGAGGGGACCCTCTGCCAGGAGGTACCGCCCAAGGCCCTGTGTGCTGGCTCCTTAGCCCATCTGTACCCCTCTGCTGTCCACAGGGCCAGTGAGAGCCTTTGCTGGAGTGAGGACTGCTATGTCAGGAGGAGTGCCACTTTATGGGAGATGACTGCTTCTAGGAGCTGCTGTCCTGTACTGATGAGTGCCCACTGTCAGCTGATCTTGCCCGGCCTTGCCTGCCTGCTCTGCTGCCCTAGCGCCTCATGAGCGCTATACTTTGACTGCCTGTATTCCAAGGAGGTGAGGAGTGTGGGCACTACTTCCTTGTGTGGGACTCTGGATCCTCACCAGCCCCCTAGCACCTTGTGAGGGCTGCAGCGCTATCCAAGCCCCTAAGAACCTTCCTGCCACCTAGCGCCTCCTGAGTGCTATCTTCTGGTTGCCTGCACCCCAAGGAGGTGAGGAGCGTGGGCGCTACTCCCTCGGTGGGACCCTGGGACTGTGATCCATCTAGCGCCTTGTGAGCGCTGCCTCCAACCCCTGCCCAGGAGAAGAAGGTGCATGGGTCCTGCAGCGCTGTGCTGTCAAAGCGCTATATTTCAATTCCACTTCATGAGCACTGCTTGTGGTGCTTCCAGAGTGCCTTATTCGCATCGACTGTGCTCTGCTTGCTGCCAAGGAGCTACAACTGTGCCCAGGAGAAGGGGAGCGGACGTCTGCAGCGCCGGGATACTAAAGCCCTATAAGGGGATCCCGGTGTCTGGGATTTCCCCCTGCCTGCATGGTTGACAGTTGGCAGCTGCAACCTATTGGGGGGCATTGTACTCTTCAGGAGAAGAGAGAGAGGTGTGAGAGACTCTCCTGCCCTTCCCCAGTGCTTTGCACACTTTGCTTTTGCTGTTTTTAGAGCCATCGCTGACTTTGCGGGACATAGGGCATTTGAGCCCCGGAGAGAGGCCAGTTGGCCGGGGGCCAGATTCAGAGTGGTGTGCCCCCGATTGGGGCAAACTGTGTTTATGCTGGCGAGGCCTATTGCCCCATATGATTTCTTGCATTATATTGTTGCATAATGCATTTGTACCTAGGATGATACCTAATTATTTATCCCTCTGGTTTGCAGTGCTGATTTTGGGCCATTGGTAATTGGAGAGACCCAGAGTAGGGGCTCCCAAGGTGCAATAGCGCCAGAAACGAATCTGCAACTTTGGGGATGCTCTTCCAGGTGTATTTGCATCAGGTGTCCTGTTAATGTTGTTTTTGGCTCATGTTGCTGCCCACTACTTCATGCCCAGGGTGGCCCATGCTATTTTGAGGCCCACAGGTTATGCCCCAGACTGTTGGACGTGCCAAAATATTTATGCCTAATGATATTGCCCCTATGACTCAGGTTTAGGTCTAATGTTTTCCTGCCTGTGGAGTTGCCAAATGCTACTGTGTGTATGCCTATGCTAATGTGATTGGGCCTAATGCAGGATGAGATGTATGCCCCATGTACTTATGTTGCTGCGGATATATGCCTAATGTTTATCTTCCAGGCTTGCGCACAATGTGTTTATATGCTGACCTGACGTGTTATTCTGGGCCCCTTGTTTATGCTTCATGCTAAGGAGGATGCCTTATGTTTAGGCCTGATACTTTTAACAAGGTTGCCCAGGTCATGATCTAGTCAGAAGGTCCTGGCTGTTATATATATTTAGTGATAGACTGTACCTTTATTGTTCACCCTTCCATTTACCCTAGCTGTACGAGCAATGGTTCTGGCAGGGGCCTGATTGGCGCTGCCCTGTAAATAGTCCCCATGTAAATCATTACCTAGTGCCGGCTGGCACAGTTCGTATGCACCTGTGATTCCCTACTGAAGTGTTGATCTTAGAATACACATACTGTTTTTCACCCAAACTGGTGTGGTCTCCTTTTGTAGTGTGCATTGTGTGTCGCCTGTGTATGCTGCGTGGATGCTTTACACATTTTCTCTGGAGTTTGGCCCGCCCACTCTGCACCACGCTACCCCATATCCAACACACACCAATAACAGTTACTACATACCCTCTCACCGATTCCTAGGTCTACACACACATCTACTCATTCACCCATACAGTCACTCATACATGCAGTCACTCATCATTACAGCACTACCATTTGCACTCATACACCTATACAGACACTCACACACCACCACTCAACCATAGAGTTACTCTCACACCTAGTCAGTCATGCAAAGAATCAATCACATACCCATTTACTCACCTATACAGTTATACACACACACAACCTCACTTATTCTTACAGATGCTAACACATACGTACTCTCTTATAAAATCACTGATACAAGCACACACTCATCCATACAGCCACTCTTACAATCACTCACTCTCACATAAAGTCATTTATATACTCCGGCACTCACATATACTGCCTTTCACATATGTAGTTATTCACACATTTACCACTGACACATCCATTCACTCGCCAACACACCCATTCACACACTCACCTACCCATGCAGCCCTTCACAGATGTACTCTTGAACCCATACACCCACTGAATCACCCACTCACACATCTATGCACAGTCACACACCCCCACCCACCCACAAGGACTCTTAGGCACCCATACAGATATTCAGACAGCCAATCAATAACCCATACAGACACTCATGTAGCTACTCATCAACCCATGCAGCTGCTTAGATACCAACTGACAGGCTGATACAGACATTCATACAGTTTAAAAAGGGGGTTGACAGAGTTCACACCTTTACTCCTGTGTTTGAATATGGTTTTGTGCACACCCTGAAACGTGGTCTGCCCTGAGCCACGTTGATAAATAAACATTTCAAAATGGGGCGAAGGATCACCCCGTCAACCCCCCTTCTTGTGCAAGTATTACTTCCTGCCCTTCAAGATGAATAGGTGCAGAAAGAGGCAGGAGAGGTGCACAAAGACACTAAAGGGGTACAGAAAGAGGCAAGAGCGATGTAGAAAGAAGCAAAAGAAGTGCAGAAAGAAGCAAGAGAGGTGGAGAAATTGGGGTTCAGAAAGAAAGAGGCATGTGGGGTGCACAATTTTCAAAAGAGGTGCAGAAAGAAGCAGGAGCAGTACAGAAAGAACCCATGCAGGTTCGAAAAGAGGCAAGAGGGGTACAGAAAGAGGTAGGAGAGGTGCACAAAGAGGAGAGGGGTACAGAATAGGGGTGGGCGGAATTTGTGCAGGCACGCTCCGCAAAGCTCTGCAAAACGGTAAAAAATCTCCACAAGCACGCAAAATTGCTTGTTCCGCCTGTTCTTGGTGCTTTTTTCCGATTCGCAAATGCTGTTTGCGTGCTCGGGGAAAAATATCTTGCGAACATGTATTTTGAAAGCACGAACAAGCAAAAAATTCAGCAATGCCGGGATCGCTGATTTTTTTTAAAATTCTCTGCAGAACGCTAAATTACCTAAATTCCGCAAATTCTGCGAGCGGAACGGAATTTACCGCCCAAGCCTAGTTCAGAAAGAGGCAGGAAGAGAAGTGCAGAAAGAAGAAACAGTGGTGCTGAAAGAAGCACAGAGGGTGCAGAAAGAGCAAGAGAAATGTAGAAAGAAGCAACAGAGGTACATAAAGAGGCAAGATAGGTATAGAGACAGGCAGGAAAGGTGCAGAAAGAGGGAACAGGAGTACAGAAAGAGAGAACAGAGATGCAGAAATAGGGGTGCGGAAAGAGTCATGAGGGGCACAGAAAGAAGGCTGTGAGGTGTAGAAAGAGGCAACAGAGGTGCAGAAAGACGCAAGAGAGGTGCAGAAACAAACAAGGGAAGAGCGGAAAGAGGCAAGAGAATTGCTGAAAGAAGCAAAAGAGGTGTAGAAAAAGCAAGAGAAGTGCAGAAAGAGGCAAGTGATGTGCAGAAAGAAGTAACAGCAGTCCAGAAAGAACCAACAGAGGTGCAAAAAGAGGCAAGAGGAGTGCAGAAAGAGGTAGAAGAGGTACATAAAGAAGGAAGATAAGTGCATAAAGAAGCAACAGAGGTGCTGAAAGAGGTTAGAAGGGTATAGAAATATCAAGAGAAGTACAGAAAGAATCAACAAAGGTACAGAAAGAGGCAAAAGAGGTAAAGAAACAGGCATGAAATGTACAGAAAGATGCAACAGACGTGCAGAAATACTCAAGGGAGGAGCAGAAACAAACAAGGAAAGAGCAGAAAAAGGCAAACAAATTGCTGAAAGAAGCAACCAATGTGTCTATAGAAGCAAGAGGAGTGCAGAAAGAAGCAAATGAGGTGCAGAAAGTAGCAAGCGATTGTAGAATGAACCAACAGAGGTGCAAAAAGAGGCAAGAGGGGTGCACAAAAAGGTAGGAGAGGTGCACAAAGAGGCAAGAGAGGTACAGAAAGAGGTAGGAGGGGTGCAGAGAGAAGGATGAGAAGGACAGAAGGAAGCAACAGAGGTGCTAAAAAAGGCACAGAGGGTGCAGAAAGAACAAGAGAAGTACAGAAGGAAGCTATAGATGCACATAAAGAGGCAAGAGGGGTGAAGAAACAGTCAGGAAGGGTGCAGAAAGAGGGATGGGGGAACAGAAAGAGGCAACAGGGATACACAGATTTGCAAAAGAGGTACAGAAAAAAGCAAGAGTAGGGCAGAAAGAACCAACGGAGGTACAGAAAGAGGCAAGAGTGGTACACAAAGAGGCAAGAGAAGTACAGAAAGAAGCAACAGAGGTTCTGAAAGAGGCAAGAGTGGTGCAGAAAGAGGCAAGAGAAATACAGAAAGAAGCAACAGAGGTGCAGAAAGAGACAGGAAGTATGCAGAAAGAGGGAACAGGTATACAGAAAGAGGCAAGAGGGATACAGAAAGCTGCAAAAGGGGTGCAGAAAGAAGCAAGAACAGTGCAGAAAGAACCAACAGAGTTGCAGAAAGAGGCAAGAGGGTACAGAAAGAGGCAAGAGGGGTGCAGAAAGATGGAAGAGAAGTGCAGAAAGAAGCAACAGAGGTGATGAAAGAGACAAGAAGGGTGCAGAAAGAAGCAAGACATGTGCATAAAGTTGCAACAGAGTTACATAAAGAGGCAATAGATGCACAGAAATAAGTAAGAACGATTCAGAAAGAAGCCAGTGAGGTGCAGAAAGAGGAAAGAGAGGTGGATAAATAAGAGAGTTAGGTTCAGAAACAGGCAAACAAAAAGAAGAAAATGGCAAGTGAGTTACATAAAGAGGCAAGAGAGGTATAGAATGGGCAAGATATGTGTAGAAAGAGGCAAGAGAAGTGCAGAAAGAGGCAATAGAGGGGCAGAAGGAATAGCGTGAGGTGCAGAAAGAGGTAAATGAGGTGCAGAAAGAGGCAAGAGAGGTACAGAAAGAGGCCAGGGAAGTGCAGAAAGAGGCAAGAGAAGTGCATAAGGAAGAGAATGAGGTGCTGAAAGAGGCAAGTGAGGTACACAAAGAGGCAAGAGAGGTACAGAAATAGGCAAGGGAAGTGCAGAAAGAGGCAGGAGAGGAGCAGAAAGAGGCAAGCAAGGTATAGAATGAAGCAAGAGAAGTGCAGAAAGAGGCAAGTGAGATACAGAAAGAGGCAAGAGAGGTGCAGAAAGAGGCTTGAGAGGTGAGGAAAGAGGCAAGAGGTCTGCAGAAAAAAGCAACAGAGGTGCTGAAAAAGGCAAGTGAGGTGCACAAAGGGGCAAGCGAAGTGCAGAAAGAAGACAGTTAGGTTCAGGAAGAAGAAGAAAGGTGCAAAGAAAAGCAAGATAATTACAGAAAGAGGCAAAGAAAGAAGAGAGGTTTGTACACCATTAGTACCAATTTAACACCCATATTTAGCAATATGTAGCACGTGACCAATCCAGCTTTGTAAAGTGCCTCCCACTACGCTCTAACATGTGACACTGCATTTTTGGGAACATATGAGCTGTTGAGCTCAAAGCAAGGCTTTTGTTGTACAAATCTGCAGATTAGGCAGCAGATAATGGAATGTTTGGAAAAAGCAGAAAATGTTTAATTATGTGAAAATATTTGCAGCTGAACAGTCACATAATTCCAGTTGCCCTGCTCATACCTCCGACTAGGTCCAGAAGTGCTCCTCAGTGGTTTCATTCTTATTTTTTGTCACATTTTGTTTATAGTTTAGCTTCTATGGAAATGAGGAAGACTAAACCTGAGGTTACCACTCCACAACACATATTCCCATTCCACATAATTCCTATACACTAAATACCACATACTTTCTATTCACATAATTCCACCACACAACATACCACATAATTCCACTACACACAACGTACATCCACTCCACTCCATAAAACTTAGTACAAAACTTTCAAAATTCCACGCTAATAGCTGTAACTCTCACAAATGCGATACCTATTACTTTACAAATGCATCTTTAACTGGTAGTCGCATTTGCAGAGTGGTGCAGACAGGGGGCTGGGCCTCTAACCAGCACTCAGGAATTCCACTGCGTAGGAATTACAGGGGATACCAGGAGGGCTTCTTGGCTCCCAAAGTCCTTCAGGAGTAAAGTGGACTTCATCCCAACCACTACTGTGCCAAGAGGCTTGTTTGCAGAGTGGTGGAAAAAAGGGAGCGTGGCCTACGAAGACCTCTTAGCAATCCCACTGTGTGCAACTTAGTGGAGGTAATAGGAGAGGTAGTAGGCCCCCAAGGACAACCTTGGGGCTACCTACCCCTCCTATTACCTCTAGTAAGTCCCACACAGCAGGATTGCTAAGTTGTCATAGCAGGCCACGTCCCTTTTCCCCACCACACTGCAAACACACTCTATGGTGTGCTCTTGGATGGGAATTAAAGTCCCTTTCACTGCTGGGGGTCCTTAGGAACCAACTAGCTTACCTGGTACCTCCAATATTCCCCAGATAGGGGGATTGCTGATAGGTGGACACAAGCCATGCCCCCTTTGTACACCACTCTACAAACGCACCTTCTGGTGCATTTTAAGTTGGGGGATTAAGTCCCCTTCATTCCTGGGGGTCCCAAGGGGCCAGCTAACCCACCAGATAACTCCAGTAAAGCCCCACACAGCTGGATTTCTGAGAATGGTCCGAGGCCATGCCCCCTTTTTACACCACTCAGCAAACGCACCTCCTAGTGCACTGCTGCTTGAGGGGTGAAGTCTTCTTGTATCCTGAGGTCCTTAGGATATCAATATTTACATTTTTTAAATTTCTCAGTTACTACCAAATGGATTTACACCGCCAGGCTGCTGCAAAACAACTTGCTGGGCCATTTCTTTGAGTCTACTCACCTCCTGTGTTGGTGTCCGCTCCCCCCGCCGCCGCATCCCGATACCAACGCTGTGGCCGCTGTGTGGGGGTGAGCTCGTTAGGGGCAACTACATTTCCCAGCAGACTCTGCGGCCGGAAGCCGCGCTACGGGAAAACGCACCAGGAGACGCACAAATGCCGCATCTCCCCCGGCAGAGCGGGAAAGACCACCAGACTGCTGCAGAACAACTTGCTGGGCCATTTCTTTGAGTCTACTCACCTCCTGTGTTGGTGTCTGCTCCCCCTCGCCACCGCATCCCGATACCAATGCTGTGGCCGCTGTGTGGGGGTGAGCTCGTTGGGGGCAACTACATTTCCCAGCAGACCCTGCGGCCGGAAGCTGCGCTACGGGAAAACGCGCCAGGAGGTGCACAAAGAGCCGCATCATCCCCCGCATCGCGGAAGCGCCCGGGTTAAGCCCGGGACAAGGGCGGCACCATATGTGACCATCAGTGGCCAGAAGTGACTAGGCTGGGCCACCCCCCTTGGCCCAATGAACAGGTACTTTGCACGCAACAAACCCTATTGATCATGATACCCTAACAGTCATAGGATAGCAGCCGTGGACGAGGGGATACGGACTAGCGGACTACAAATTTGTGTATGAAGGTGGGAAGGGGGTAACCCTGTGTAACATTTTGGCAGAGGCCGGAGGATCCATCTATCAAACTGGGAGTTAGCCTAGCAAGAGGCAGGAGACATTAAGATCCCCTGCACGTTTTACATCTTACCATTATGGCCAGTATAGTGAAAACACGCTCTGCTAAGGGAAAAGCACACACACCCCTCATATCAAGCACATCAGGGTCTGAGCCTATCCCCATATTAGCACACAAAGCGCCACCAACTGCGATCGATTTAATGCTGAGGAAAGTGATTGGGGCAGGCTCTGGGAAGATTGAGCGCACGGAGAGGCGCATGTCCACCACACCAATAACTATGCCATCGACACCCACACAAGCCACGGAAACCATTACATCAGAGGCCTCCCAAATAGACTCCCTAGAAATCTCGAACAAAAGCATTCCTTGTGCCCAGCTGGTAGGAGATGCTGCGGTAATTACAACTAGGGCTGAAAATGGGGTGTTAGGTAACAATACCAAAAGAGGGGGGACTAGGACTAGGAAGGCTCAACCCAGGAAAGTGAAACCAAGCTCCGTTGTGCACAGGTCTAAAGAGATAGAGGATGAGGTCAGGGTAGCAGAACTGCCACAACACTCAGGCCCACCAGGATGGATGGATGATGTAATAGCAGGACTTCAAAAACACTTAGAAGTCTTTATCGTAAGTCGAATAAAACCACTAGTCAGTAGACTAGATAAAATCGCAAATGAATTGAACAAGCAGGGCAAGATAAAGGGCTCTACAAATATCAACCTAACTGCAAACCACACGCCATGAGCGAATCTTTCAGCGCAGCAAACTCCTATTAACAACAACTGTGTTAGCAACGAGCAATGTACCATTGCACAAGTCCATGCACCCCCTAAACTTCCCCCTCAGGTGGAGGTGACAAACACAAAAGGGTGGGAACAAGAATATGGACAAGGTTCAACATCAGATAACTAGACCGACAACACAAGTAGGAAACCTCCCAATTGATAGAGTGGCAAAAACACATCAGACAGACCAGGAGACAAATGATAGAATAAACTACCCCCTACCAAATATAAATTTACCCCCTGAGGCATGCCTTTATGTTGTTGTTTTTGTGGGGGTATCGGAACTCAGGGCGGGGCAGAAAGAGTCACATACGGAATTAAAAAACTAGATAATTAACTGGCTGAATATACACAGGCCCCTGCAATATGAGGAAGGCGGGGAGATCCTCCATGTGAGGAGGGCAAATTGGATAGTCAGTAGAAGGAAAGATATTGCAGGGAACTGCATCATTGCGAACTTTAGGGACACCAATTTAGTAGACTACATATTGGGTAACCGAAATAGGAACGAGACCAGCACTATAACATCATTGCCACTAGAGTATTTTTACCCAAGAAAACGTAGGGCACCAGACACGAACTGGGCAGGGAACTACGATCAGGTAGGCCCGCCCACATTAAGTCGGGGTTTCCCACAGTGGACAAATAGATTCAGTCCCCTACTGTCACTGGAGGAAAATGACTGACTACCAAAATTAGGAAATTCTCAAGAGATGATGGTTAAAAAGGTGGACCACGTATTTATTGCCCAGGTAGATCTGGGAAACTATCAGCCGAAGGGGCTTGTAGAACCCCCAGTAAAGCAAGATGGGGGAGAACAAGGGGTTATGCTAATAAGGAGGGATGAACCCATGTCACATATCCAGGGCACAAATGTTGGAAAAGGACATGGGGGAGGGTTGAATATAATGTCCTGGAATATAGCAGGCCTTGCTGGGAAATTAGAAAATGTAGATTGGAGAAATCACCTACGCGGGTTCCATATACTAGCTTTCCAGGAGACCTGGGCGGTCAAATGTTCCCTTTACCAAATAGAGGGTTACAAATGTTTTTCCGTGCCAGCTCAAGAAAGTATATCGGAAAGGGCAAAGGGAGGGTTAGCATTGTATGCTGACCTTAATCTAGAAGGAACTTGGACACTACCCTCCTGGACGTCGCACACTCTTCAGGCGGTGACATTTCAAGGGCAAGGGTTGAGGTTATTGTTATTTAACATCTACAACTCAGGGCCTGTAAATGGATATAACGCGGTACTTCAGGAACTAGACTGCAGACTTAACCAAGAGGCAGAACAAAGGAAAGGAGGGGCAGAACCAATAGTCTTGGTAATGGGCGATCTAAATTGTCATCTATGCCCAAATCTGCTCCCAGTAACTGCAGATTGGTCATCCTGTCCTACTAAGAGTGGACCACATTTTGAACATAATAAGGAGGGAACAATACTAGCTAAACTACTAGACACTTATGCCCTAACGCATACAATTAATCTGGCTGTCCCGGGTATAGAGGGTAATCTCACTCCAACATTTAAAGGACGAGGATGTTCCTCAATTATAGATTATATGGTGATATCCACCTTTGCAAAACACTGGATTGCAGAGGCTAGAACGGAATGGAGCACCTTTAGTGACCATAAACCCTTAATCCTGTAACTAATATATAAAAACCGCCCCGAAAGGAGCAAACAATCTGATACTGAGCTGAGGCCAATTGACCAGGGGAGGCAACTTAGGTTGACGAATATCAATGCTCCGGAATTCTATAAATCTTTAATAGCAAAAGGCAAAAAGCAGATTGAAGATTACCTAGAACCTACTATAGGGGGATGTGAGTTGGTCACGGTGTTTGGGCAGTTAACTAAATTGGTGGACGAATTATTGAAGACAAAAGTCACCAGAAGGAACGTTATACACCAATTACTCTCGAGCACTAAGAGATCTAAGAGATCTAAAATCGAGTCTCAAAGCCAATCCCAGGGACAAATTAAAAGTGGCCCTTTGCAGACAGAAATATAAAACTATGGTAAAACAAAGAGAGGCTACGCTGCAAGCGGAAATCTGGGCTGACCTAAGGGAGGCAGGGGAAAACAGATTTTACTGAATTCTGGAAAATTATAACTAGGCCTTGTTTCCAGGATAGTAGTGCCCCGATGATTAGCACCAATATACTTCCTAAACAATGGGTAACTCATTTCGAGGGTCTCTACAATCATACCCATGACACAATGTCGGAAGAGGGTTGGGCTGGGACACGGAGCACGGAAATAGATTTTTCACTCCCAGAAATAATCAAGGCAATTCAAGGATTGTCTCGAAACAAAGTTCCAGGGCCCAACGGTACCCCGCCAGATCTATACTTAAGTAATGTGGATTTATGGGCACCAATCATGACGAGAGTTCTAAATGCTGCTATTAAATCAGGGCTCCCTCGATCTTGGTCTACTGCATTAATTGTCCCTATTTTTAAGAAGGGGAGAAGGGACAATCCTCAATGCTATAGACCAATATCGTTGATTGACGTTTCAGCTAAAATCCTGGGCCGGGTGGTACTGAATCGTCTTATGGCCTGGACGGAAAAGCATCATGCCATAGCAGACACTCAGTATGGCTTCAGATCGGGCAAATCAACTAGCGATCAGTGTCTAAATGTATATTTATTAGTTGCCAAGTACACGAAAGCCAGTAATGGGACTATTTACATGGGATTTATGGATTTGGCTGCGGCCTTTGACAATATAAATAGTAACAAACTGTTGATCATGATGAACAACCTGGGAATTGACCCAGGCCTCCTAAATATACTCAGAGAATTACATTGGAACACCACTGCCAGGATCCGCTTTAGCGCAGAGGGGTGGGACTACTGATCCCTTCTCATGCACCAGCGGAGTGAGGCACGGGTGTATCCTCGCTCCCTTTTTATTCTCTCTGTACATTAATGATTTGGAAAAAACCCTGATTGCCCTGAATGTAGACTGCCCCAAAGCAGGAACGCGTCAGATTCCAGTACCGCTATACGCGGATGACGCGGTTCTGCTTGCATGAACAGCATGTAGTCTACAATATCTTGTTGACGGATTTGTAAAGTTCATGGACAATTTAGATCTGTCCGTGAACCTGAGCAAGTCCTTTGTGATGGTGGCAGGTAAAAGGCCCTCCAGGAAATCTGTGTTTAAAATAGGGACCCACACATTGGAAACTGTAAGCACTTTCCCTTATTTGGGCCTCTGATTTGATGGGGAAATAAAGTTTAGTTCCCTGATCGAGGAACGCTGTACAAAGCTGGTTTCCTCAAACGGTGCGATATTAAACTTTGCTCGCAGGCTGGGCCGTTGGTCACCAGAACAAGTAATGAGCCTGTATGGCTCTATAAGTATTGCAAAGGCCCTGTATGGAGCAGAGGTCTGGGGTTTCAGGGACGCAAAACACCTACAGCAGGAGGAAGATAAATTCCTTTGCAGAATTTTAAAGATCCCACAGAGCACCCCAACAGAAATCGCACACACTGAACTCGGGACCCCATACATTATCGACCAGGTGAAAATGAGGCCCATTATGGCATGGCTCAGAATTTGGGTAAACCCTGAGGCAGAATTAAGCAGGGTAATTGTTGGGGATTGCCTACAAAGGGATAAGGGGGTGCAAATCCCCTGGCTAAACTACGTCAAGGGTATGTTAGAGAATATAGATCAGCATAACCTCTTCAGCAACCCGACTACAATTACCACCTATTGCACATACTGAATTAAAAAACTGCTGCTAGAAAAATTCACATCTGATAGATCAGGCTCTGATTTAGTAAGGAGATCAGTAGCGGCTCACCGCCTAGTAACTAATGGGGAGGGTATGGAACCCTATCTATTCTTGATGTACAATCAGCAGGATAGGTTTTGAATGTGTCGTGTTGGGCTCAATTTGTTACCTCATATTTTATCTTACCCACCTGGCTTTACTTTTTTTTTTTTTTTTTTTATCCTCATATTGCGATTTTTTGATAAGGAGGCCTCGGGAGTCTGATGGTTCTTCTCTCTTGGCCTTCACTGCCCCGCTGTTGTCGGTTGTACCTCGGCAGTATACCCTTTTTTGTTATGACCGATCAATTACTCCTCTTACCCTTTATCGTTTTCAATAATTTGGGAGTTTGGAGGGGAGCTAGCCTGTTAGGCTACTCAGCAGGAATCATTCCTGCCTGGAAATTATTGTTTCCGCATTAATCATTGGATGTATTATTTCCGATGTCTTACTAATCTATCTGGTAATGCTGTTTCCAAATTTCCCAAAATCTCGTTCTCTTGCATTTTTTCCCTTTCCTATCAAGTTTGTTGAATTTTATTATGGAATTTAGCCAGTTATTATGTGTAGGCGGTGCTGGTTTAACCCAGTTGATGCATATCTCCCTTCGTGCTAGCATGATTAACATGAATATCAGATTTTCCTGATTTTTACTTAAATTACCCATATTTGTTTCACTTTTGCTATATATCCCAAAGATAATAAGAGGGGTACTTACAGTTATCGGTTTTTCCATTACCATGGTTAGTGTCTTACCAATCTCGTTCCAATAAGGGGAGAGTGCTGGGCATTTCAGGAACATGTGAATATCATCTGCTTTTGCTTCTCCGCACTTGGGGCATGACTTAATATTTGAATCTTTAAATTTAGATAGTCTTTTTGGGGTCCAATAAGCTCTGTGTATTGTGAAGAGGTGGTTTCTTTTTAGAGATGCTGGTTTTACACAGGACCAGCACTTTTCCGTAGATTTCTTCCAGATAGATTGTAGGTCTAGATCTTGATCAAGCATGTCTCTTCTCCATATTGATTCTGGTATTAAAAATGTTTTTTCTCCTGACCCAATGAAGATCCAATACCATTTTGATATTTCTTTCTTTATAGGTGTTATTTTTGTCATTTCAAGTTCAAGGTCTTCGTTGTCATTTTTTCCTTTTGGTAGGGAGTTGACCCAGCTACTCAGTTGGTAGAATTTGAATTTTGATAGTTTGCCTTCGGAAGTCATGAATAGATCATTCCATGAGATTAGAGCGTTTTCTGCCAGCAATTGTCCCCATCTTTCGATTCCTGCTTTTTTGAGCGGTATCGCCAAAGAGTCTCTCAAGCAGTCTGGAGTCCCAGGGGAGTCCCATATTGGGGCTAAGTTACTGTAATGTGGCATATTTACTATGTTTCTGATTTGACTCCAAAGTTTTGCAGCATTAAGTAAGATCTTTAGCTTTACTTTTTTGTAGTATTTTGGGTGGCCAAACTTGAAAAGAAAGTGGTCTGTTCCATTCGTCATAATCTGTAGGAAATTTGGGTCTGATTGATGTTTCCTTAAAAGGGATCTAAAGTTCTAAAATTGAAACGATCTGTAATATTCGTGTAAATCAGGGCTTGCTATTCCACCTTGCTCTTTCCTTATTCTGAGTTTATTCCAAGCTATCCTCGTGCTTTTTGATGCCCAGATAAAACTGGATATTTCTCCTTGGATCTTTTTCAGGGATTCTTTTCTAAATTCTAATGGAATCGTATTGAAGAGGTATGTAAATGTAGGAATAATGGTCATTTTTACTGCATTGGATCTTCCTAGGAAGCTTAGTGGTATTCCTGACCAGACTTTGAGGAGTCTTCTCATTTCCTTGGCTACTATATTGAGATTCAGCTGAGGGATGTTTTCGGGATCTTTTACTAGTGTAATTCCCGGGTATTTTATTTTATCCCTAGTGAATGGGGTGTTGGGGCTCGTATTCCAGCTCATTGACTCAGTTTTATCCTTATTTGTTAAATATCCTGAGACTTTACCAAACTTGTTCATCATATCTTCTATTGGTTGGTTGGAATTTTCGTAGTTGTCTGTGAATACCATTAGGTCGTCTGCGTATAATGCCACTTTTTTTGACCAGTTTTGATATATGAAGGGTGTTATTGAAGCATGATTTCTGATCGAACAGGCCAGAGGCTCGATATATAAGTTGAAAAGTAGGGGCGACAGTGGGCAACCTTGCCTTGTGCCCCTTTGAATTTTGATGTTATCAGTCAGAATCCCATTGATTATTATTTTAGCCCTTTGGTTCTTATATACTTCCCTAACCATATGGCCAAAGTTTACTCCTAGTTTGTTTTTCTCAATGATTTCATTTAGAAATGCCCAGTTGACTCGATCAAACGCTTTGGCTGCGTCATAGGTAATTATAGTTAAGGGTAGTTTTTCACAAATGGCAACATCAACTGCTGCGAATAGCTCGTGAGTTATCTCCTGTATTTGTCGTCCTTTTATAAAGCCTTTCTGATCAGGATTAATCAACTTTGCCATTACCTTGGCCAGCCTTATAGAGATAACTTGCATGAATAGCTTGTAATCACAGTTAAGTAACAAGATAGGTCTATAAGACTCACAAAGTTTTGGATTTTTTCCAGGTTTCAGGATAATGCTAATTGTTGCATCGTTCCAGGAGTCAGGTATTTTTTCGTGGTCTAAATATACGTTATTCATAATTTCTACTAATTGATCGACTAGGGATTCTTTTAAAGTCATGTAGAATTCATTTGGTAGGGCATCAGGGCCTGCAGCTTTTCCTTTTTTCAAGTCCCTTGTAGCCATTCTAACTTCCTCAGGTTTAATTTCACTATTTAATTCTGATAGCTCTTCTTCTGCTAATATAGGCAGTGGTATGGCGTCAAGATATTTGCTGATCTCTTCTTTTGTTGGATTTATATCTTCTTTATATATACTAGAAAAATACTTTGCGAACTCCTCTCTTATAGTGGCATCATTTGAACTTAGTGATATTTGGTCTTGGAACTGAGTCTGAATGCATGGTATATTATTCCTTGATCGATCCGTTTTAATTTTCCATGCCAGCATTTTCTCGCACCCTTCTCCATATTCATAGTTTGATAGCTTGCTATTTTCTCATTTTTCTTGTGCTATGTTATCTAAGTATCCGACTAGGGACTCTTTAAGTTTGTGGCTCTTCTCCATTAGATCTTCCTTTAGCTCTAAAAAGTTTCCGGTCTCTAATTGTGTCTCTATTCCCTTCATTTCTGTTTCCATTTTCATAATGTCCTGTTTTTTGATTTTTGTTTTATGAGCTCCTAAACTAAGTAGTTTCCCTCTGATCACAGCCTTGTAGGCATCCCATGTAATCCCTTTCGAGGTGCCGGTTACATTATCCTCAAAATAGTTTGTAGAGACTGTTTCAAGTTGGTTCACATTTTGTAGGTCATTAAATATAGACCGTTCTACAGTCCATCTGGGGAGGGTTTTGATCTTTGGTAGTGAGAGAATTAATTGTACAGCTGAGTGGTCTGATAGATGGGCTGGGAGATGTTCAATACTCTTAACACTATCTTGGAGACTCCTGCTTACTAGAAAGAAGTCTATTCTTGACCTGTGGCCCAGTTTTTTATTATGGAATGTGTAAGGATGCATCTTCTCTCCTTTTTGTTTCCACATGTCCTCTAGGTCTAGATCTTTTTTATAGATTCCTATCAACTCTCTCATTTTGGGTAAATTCATGTGTTTCTTTGGAGGTAATCTGTCAATTCTAGGATCCGGTATAATGTTGTAGTCTCCCCCTATTATTGTGGGGGCGTTAGTTGTAAGGAGTTCCGAGTAAAGTTTTTGGAGCGGAGTAGAGTCATCCAAGTTCGGGCCGTAGTATCCAGCTATATTTAAGATATTGTCTTCTATCCTGATTTTAGTCACTACCCATCTGCCTTTGTTATCTACTACTTTACTCTCTACCTTGGCTTTTAGCGATTTTTTTATGATAATTGCCACCCCCTTTATGTTACAATCTTGCGTAGTGTGTATGCAAACATCTACCCAGCTTAGCTTTTTTATTATTTGGTCCCATTCAGCACTCACTAGATGAGTCTCTTGGAGGATAATAATCTCACTCTCCACTTCCTTTAAGTATTCCAGGATTCTTTGTCTTCTATTAAGGGTTCTGAGCCCGTTAACATTCCATGAGAGTACGTTGATTGTTTTTTCCTTTATTTCAATAAGTCTGGAATGATATATTCCTGGACAAGGTTAAGGCAAATATTATATAGTCTAGATGACTCCCTTTTGTTCCTTTTTTTGTTTTGTTTTGTGAGGACATTTTTTATAATTTTTTTCCCTATTTTGCTCCCACCCGTGTCTTATCATAACTTATTTTATTAGGTAAAAGTGTGGATTGTTTTCCCCACCCTGAGGAAGCCTCCCTCTTTCTTCTTTTGGGTAGTATCTCCACCCAATTCGTGCTCCGGTTTCACCACTTATTTAGTTTATATGCTTAAGCGATCACTTTCTTTCTTTCTTTGAATTCTATATTGAAATCTATATTACAAGTTTAGAATAATGTCTCTTTACGGTGCTGTAACATATTCCAGTGTCATCATTCTTTTTTGTTGTTTTGTTTCTTCTTATATTAGCGTATTTCTCTAGTCGAATTTCTCTGATTGGATCTTGTCTTTTATCATCTGTATGAGGTTCTCTACCTCCTGTGGTTCCCTTATGTTGTGCATTTTATTGCGCCACATGATTCTCAGCGCCGCAGGGAATTTCACTTGCACAGTCGCTCCTAGGCTTTTCAGTTCTTGCATATGCTGTCCCAACTCCCATTGCCTGTCTTGCGTAGCTTTACATATTTCTGACCTAATCCTGAATGACCAATTGTCCCTATTTTGAGTTCCACCTTTTAGACCCTCACTTAAAATTTTCTCTTTCAGGGTGTATGTCTTAAAGTTTATCAGGATTTTCCTTGGAGCTTTTCTGTCTTTATTCTGGCTTTACTGTAATACGTGAGCAGAAGGGTGCCTGCTGCCGCGACAATAGGTCTCCGCAGGACACCCTTCATTTTGTACTTTTGTGTTAATTTTATCGGACTCCCCGATGTAGATTTTTGGTGGACATTTAAAAAGAGGCAACATTTTGTCACGCTAAAACTGCACTACTCTTCCTACAAAGAGCAAATGATATGCACACTTTATGTCTGTTATGAATTTTTTTAAAGTAACAGTAAGAATAAGATATACAAGAGGTAAGGCAATGATGTATATAATATCATGATTTAAAAAATGTATAAATTATGTTTTTTTATGAAGTTCAGAAATGTAAATGGATTTTTGTAAAATGAATTTTTATGATGGTTTTTAATCATCGAAATAAAGATGTACTGAACTGATTTACATCATTTACAAAAAGCACACATTTTCTAGACCAAGACCTACCCTTTTCCCAAATTTGGTGTAATTCTGTTCAGCAGTTTGAGCTGTAGCTTTGTCTAAAGTTTCCTATTAAAATTAACATGGGAAAACACATTTTGGGACCCCTCTGTTTTTCTCGGCCCTCGCTTGATGAATCCCCCCAAACTTTCAAGACAGGAGCTAGCTTGAGGTGGTCATTAGTTTGGAAAATGTCACGCAGATTCGTCAAACGGTGCCAAAGATATTGGCAAAAGGAAAAATGCATTGTGAATAGAAAAAAGGTCCTAAGTATAACTACCTACTGGCGACTGCCAGTAGGAAATATATGTATATATATATATATATATATATATATATATATATATATATATATATATATGTATATTACCTACTGGCGGTCGCCAGTAGGTATATATAGTTAGGATTTTTTCCCTATGGGATTTTTGAAAATTCTATGTCTAATAACTTTGGCGTTTGTGGACGGAATTGGATGAAATTTTCTGGAAAATGGAACATTTTGTTTCCGAGCCGCCCCTGAAAATTTGGGGGGTGTTCGTCCAGGGGGGGCCGAGAAAAAAGGGGGGTCCCAAAACGTGTTTTTAACATTGAGTTTTCCGTAGGGCGGTTGGCCTCACTTTTAGCCCGAACGGCTGAATGGATTTCCATGAAACTTGGCAAAATTGTAGGGACTGGTAGCCCGATGTGCCTTTTCTAGGTCTCAATATATGTGCTCCAGTGGATTTTGAGAAATTAACGTTTAAAAAAAGATATATATCTGTAAGCGCGCTCCGGGCAGCGCTCCGGTCCGCGGACCTTAAGCGTACCGGAACTTCGCGTAGCTAAGCTGATTGGCTCTCCGGTGTCTGTCAACATTCTAAACAGTCCGGAGCGGCCGCCATCTTGTCTCTCGGTAGGATTGAGAGACAAGAGGAGGCCAAAACAAAGGCGAAAATGACCATAAGGGGGCATACTAGATCCTCCCTGACCCCCTAGGTTTAATGTGGAGGTTTTAAAAGGGCCCCGCGGGGCAAAAAAAACAAAAAAATTTTTTTGGTTTTTTTGCGTGGGGAGCGCCCGGTCCGCGAACCGGGAAGCGTTCTGGGCAGCGTACTGCAATGAAAAATGAATGATAGACTTTTCAAATGCTGTATGTTAATTGATTGTTGTTTTTGTTGATTATTTTTTATTTTCTTTATTTTTTAAGCATTTTTTTTAATGTGATTGTGTTTCATAATTTATTAAACTTTCTAACATTTCATTGTCAGAAATTTCATAATTATCATGGAATATACATTGTAGTCTCTGAGGGTGTAAAATGTCCTCATTTGCAAGGAGGTTATCTACTGCTTGTACACATTGCAGTAGTTCATTGTCCCAAGTTTCATCGAAAAATTCAATGTCAATTTGATCAATTGTATCAATCAATTCTTGGCTGCTCTCTTGCAGGTCCATTTCAAAAGAAACTTGGTTTTCGCCTTCCATTTTGCCTGAAATTTGGATTAAAAAAATATATATTAGTAGAGATAGGGCAATGTTGGGAATAATTTTAGATAGGCATTTTTTATCAGTGAATTTATCTTTGGGCAGTGTATAGTATCAGAGTGGAAGTAGGAATATAAAAAAGTGTATGTGATTTAACGTAAGTAAATTCATAATTATACAAGAGAAGCCTAACTCCATCCATAACTATAACAGAGAAGTCTCTCTAAATCTATAACTACTACAGAGGGATAGTATATATCTATCAGAAAAAGTTTACCATATTAACTTATAGTGCACAATATACTTCAGTTTTAAAAATAAAAACTTACCTTTAGAAAGAAGTTGAAGGAATTAGTGAAAATACTATTGAAATGTACAGCAAGAAGTAGTAGTCAAAATGGCTGTGTTTTCTTCTCTTCCTTTATATATATTCAGGTATATAACCAATGAAATGTCAGGTAAAAAAAATAGAAAATGAAAGTAACATTTTCATTGGTTGTCAATTCCAACACTTCAGATGTGTTTTGTGAAGTAATTTACCTCAGGGTATTTAGAGAGGTCTACAGGCTAAATGACTAAAAGGAATTCCAATCAAATTTGTGAAAATGGTAGGGATTGGTATGTAGTATGAGCTAATCTATATTTGGTGAAATTGTCTCCAGTGGCTTTTCTGTGAACTACTTTCCCACCTTTTTTGATGGTGCGCTTCCCAGAGAGCGACCCGGTACGCGAACCGTTGAGCGCCCCGGTTCGCGAACCTTAAGCGTTCCGGGAGTCCACCATTTTGTGTTTTGGTCGAATTAAGATACAAGATGGAGGGCAAATAATGTTCAGAATGGGTAGAAGGGGGCACGGTAGAGTTATCTTGACCCCCTAGGTTTTCTGAGGGTGGCTGAGGAGGCTTATATGTGCGAAAAAAAAACATTTTAAAAAAAAAATTCGCGAGGTTAGCTCCCGGTTCGCGTACCGGGTAGCGCCCCAGGGAGCGTACTTTGTTGGAAATTAGTGAAAAATGTTAGAGTAAAATAATAATTGTGAGTGATCAGATGTAGGGTAGCTCTGAGAAGAGCTTTTGGGTTTATGGTACATTTAGGTACTTATAAGTAGGTACCAATGCACATTCTTAAATTCAGAGTGAAAACTCTGTTGCCCTCATCTGAGAAGTGAACTCCATCTCCTCTGTAGATATCTTGCATGTAGTAACGCAAGTTATTGTTGTACAGGGAGCCCATTCCATGGTCTCTCATGTAAGCTGAAACAGATTTGTTTACATGCTTCCTCGACTTCTCAATTTGTGGACAAAATTGGTTTGACCACCTCCATTTCTGTCTTTGGCATATATTTGAATATACCAAGGCAGTCTGAGGAAAAAGTGCCATTAATTGCTCAAAGGTGTCCTTTAAAAGCATTTCCAGACCTACACCAGTCAAAGTGCCCAAGTCATTACCTCCACAGTGCACAATTAACAGGTCAGGTTTGGGCAAATGCATAAAGGTTTTCACCAATGGTATCAATTGGTGACATTTTAATCCTCTGTGGCCAAACCACTTAATTTCCACATCTTGTAAATTGAGGTTAGGTAATTTCCTGTTTTCAACGTACCTTTGAGCCCAGTGAATATAACTATGTCCAACAATCCAGACAGAAAACATGGTGAGAGAAGGTTCTCCTGCAGTCAGATGAAGTGTGGCAATGAAATGGCAGTTGAAAAAATGAGAGTTTAAAATGAAAAAAACTGTGGAGTTTCTGTGTTCATGAAGCAGTAACAGTGATTGGTGGATTTTGATTGCTGAAAACAGAAAGTTAGGGTGCACGGATGTGTTCTTTGAAAGATGTATTTTGAATGGTCAATAAAAAATCATTAAATGAAAGAATGCACTGGATATGCAGGTGCACTGAGAGTTCAGAGTTCAATTGCAACAAAGTTGTGTGAACTTGCAAACACCAGAAGTCTTCCAAGAGGTGGTTGCCATGCAGAAAAGACAGAAAGGGCAGAGGGGGGAAGGGTTTTCATTTGAAAAAAAGTGAGGGAAGAGTTTTGATTGGGTGACATGAGAAATATGTGTGAAGAATTACAGCATTTCTGTGCTTTTGATAGCTGCAGACTCTGGAGTGCATACCTTTTGCTCTGCTGAAGACAAATTGGTGTGTTTCTGAGACTGTTTTCAAACTCAAAGTATTTGCTAAGGTGAGAAAATATTTCTTTAATTTAGATAGAGAATAGTGTGCTTTAAGGAGAAAATTATGAATTATGTGGCGCAAATTGCTTGTAAATATGCTCCCACCTGTGCATGGAAAATTTAGATTTTGAATGTTTGTGTTACATAGCCATGTTAAAAGTGACCCAACCATGCAGGAAAGGCAATCAAAAAACGCTTTTATGTGTCTTAAGGACATTTTAAGTAATTTTCCCATGTGCAGTGTTTTGAAATTATGATTCTGAAAATCGTTTTTGAGGTAAAGGAATTGTTTTTAAATTTATGACAAGGACATAATGGTGTATGCTTCTTTATAAGGCAATTGACTGTCCCTGATGTTATTTTTCCCATTTTAATGTAAGACTTTTCTCTGTGGCGCAAATTGCTTGTAAATATGCTCCCACCTGTGCATGGTAAATTTAGATTTTAAATGTTTGTGTTACATAGCCATGTTAAAAGTGACCCAACCATGCTGGAAAGGCAATCAAAAAACGCTTTCATGTGTCTTAAGGACATTTTAAGTCATTTTCCCATGTGCAGTGTTTTGAAATTATGATTTGAAAATCGTTTTTGGGGAAAAGGAATTGTTTTTAAATTTATGACAAGGACATAATGGTGTATGCTTCTTTATAAGGCAATTGACTGTCCCTGATGTTATTTTTCCCATTTTAGTGTAAGACCTTTGTCTGTGGCGCAAATTGCTTGTAAATATGCTCCCACCTGTGCATGGCAAATTTAGATTTTGAATGTTTGTGTTACATAGCCATGTTAAAAGTGATACAAACATGCTGCAAAGGCAATCAAAAAACGCTTTTATGTGTCTTAAGGACATTTTAAGTAATTTTCCCATGTGCAGTGTTTTGAAATTATGATTTGAAAATCGTTTTTGAGGTAAAGGAATGTTGTTAAAATTTATGTGCGCCATATGCCCCCAAATTTCTTTTTCAGGGGTGCAGCAGGGTGTTATTGAGACACCCCTGCAGCTTTGGAAAAATTCCTAATTTGCGATGAGCAAATTGTTAATCGCAAATTGCACCTTCATTTATATGAGCCTCCTAGCCCATGGAAATGAATGGGTAATTTGCAATTAGCAATTTGCTCATCGCAAATTTGGAATGGTAAAGAATCGCTATTTATTCCTTAAAATTCGCTATTTTGGAAATGCAAAATAGTTATATGATACATATGGCGGTTGATGTCTAAGAAGATAAGAAGCTTAGGGATACATTTATGATGACTGGCGCAATGAAGTTGACATCACTTACTTCATTGGTAGAGCTTTACATGTATTATGTCCTCTGTATTCTTCATCAAGCGTAACTTTAATCTGCAATCCTGAGTAGGCCTCACCTTAAACAAACCTCTGGATAGGCCACATCTTATTGTCATCCTGAATTAATCATTTAAAATGCTAGGGACAGATTTATGATAGGTGTATGCCTCTTTTGCGCCACTTAGAAAACACTGTCCATGGGGAAATGACTTAAAATGTCCTTAAGACACATGAATGTGTTTTTTTAAAACGTTTGCAATTTTTTTGGGTCACTTTTAACATGGTTATGTGACTCAAACAGTCAAAATCTAAATTTGCCATGCTCAGGTGGGAGCATATTTACAAGGAATGTGCTCCATGGGGAAAGGTCTTATAATGTAATATGGGAAAAATGACATCTGAGACAGTGAAATTCCTTATAGAGAAGCATACACCATTATGTCCTTGTCATAAATTTGCAAACCATTACTTTTCCCCAAAAACGATTTTCAAATCATAATTTCAAAACACTGCACATATGGAAATGACTTAAAATGTCCTTAATTCAAAATTTGCTATTCCTTATTTTGCGATTGCACTGAAGGATTTGCAAATTTAACGATTCCTTAAATGCAATGTATCAAACAAAAAATGTGTAAAAAATGATATTAAGGATTTGGAAACTACCACCAACTTCTAGTTTGTGGTAATTTGCGAATTCTTTTCAAAAAGCATTTTTTTCTAAAAAACAAAAGGTCCCATATAACGCCCATACATGTCCTTAGGGCATGTATGTGTGCCATATGCCCCCAAATTTCTTTTTCAGGGGTGCAGCAGGGTGTTCTTGAGATACCCCTGCACGCTTGAAAAAATTCCTATTTTGTGATGAGCTAATTGCTAATCGCAAATTGCAACCTTCATTCCTATGAGCCTCCTAGCCCATGGAAATGAATGGGTAATTAGCAATTAGCAATTTGCTCATTGCAAATTAGGAATGGTAAAGAATTGCTATTTATTCCTTAAAATTTGCTATTTAGGAAATGCAAAATAGTTTGATGGTACATATGGTGGTTCATCTGTAACAAGATAAGAAGCTTAGGGATACATTTATGATGACTGGTGCAATAAAGTGGACATTACTTACTTCATTGGTAGGCCTTTACATGTATTATCTCCTCTGTATTTTTCATCAAGCGTAACTTTAATCTGCAATCCTGAGTAGGCCTCAACTTAAACAAACCTTTGGATAGGCCACACCTTATTGTCATCCTGGATTAATCATTTAAAATGCTAGGGACAGATTTATGATAGGTGTATGCCTCTTTTCTGCCACTGTGCGTCACTTTTATGATGCAGCGGCGGTGGAAAAGATTTGCTATGAGGCGACAACATTACAAATTGATGCATTTAGGCAGATATGTCATGGTGTAAAAAAAACGTACCACATGAAACCGATGCAGCAGTGATGCAAAAGATGCACCATGTCGCAAGACAGGCCTCACTTGGGGCCATATGTATCAAGCTAATTAGCATTCGCAAAGATCAAAATTCTACGAATTTCGGCCTTTGCAAATGTAAATTAGACAAATGGTATGTATCAAACAAGTTTGATGCAAAATAAGGAGTAGCAAAATTTGCTATTCCTTATTTTGCAATTGCACTGAAGGATTTGCAAATTTTGTGACTACTTAAATGCAATGTATCAAACAAAAAATATGTAAAAATGACATTAAGGATTTGGAAACTATTGTGGTAAATTGGTGGTAATTTGTGAATTCTTTTCAAAAAGCTTTTTTTTAAAAAAACAAAAGGTCCCATATGACGCCAACACATGCCCTTAGGGCATGTATGTGTGCCATATGCCCCCAAATTTCTTTTTCAGGGGTGCAGCAGGGTGTTCTTGAGACACCCCTGCACCCTTGGAAAAATTCCTAATTTGTGATGAGCAAATTGCTAATCGCAAATTAAACCTTCATTCCTATGAGCCTCCTAGCCCATGGAAATGAATGGGTAACTTGCAATTAGCAATTTGCTCATTGCAAATTAGGAATGGTAAAGAATCGCTATTTATTCCTTAAAATTCGCTATTTAGGAAATGCAAAATATTTTGAAGATCACTGTTATTGTTTTACTGTTTGGTAATAATGGTTAATAACATTTTTTAATATATTTTACCACAGATTCAACTGCAGATTATTTCAAGATTTCACCATGCCTACAATAGAAAGACAGAGAAAGGCTGCAAACCGTCAAAGACAGCAGGTGAAAAAAAATAAGCAGCAGTCCTCTAACAAAAAGATTTGTCAAGTCACGAAGAAAGCACCGGGTAAGAGCACAAAACAATTCATAAGAAATATGTGTAGTAAAAAAAATATTACTACAGAAAATGTTTCAGTCCATAAAACGAGAAGTAAATCAAATGGAAAGGAAAGGCCAATGAAAAATGTTACTGCTAGAGCAAGAGATAACTCTGTGCATGATAGTAGAAGGAAACAACAGTTTAGGGAGATTCGTAAACGAATGTTCCGCAACAGGATAATTGGCAATTTGTTAAAAAATATTAAGAAACGTCAACAGAAACTGTTTTTTTATAAGAGAAAAAAAAAAGTTGAGAAAGTTATTGATCAGGCATTTGAAATTAAACGTAAGTTATTTATTTTGATAATCAATAGAATTAGGAAGCTAAACAAGGCAATTTATGATTTCAAAAGAAATAGTAGATGGAAGAGAATAGTTAATCGTAGTAATTTTTGTGAAGTTTTTTCTGGAGAATGGATGCATAGTTCAAGCTGTGAGGCATTTTTTAATGAGGAGAGTTATTTCCAGGATAATGATTTGGTGCATGCAGTTGACACCAGTGGTCGTGCTTATGAAGTGAAAGATGGTTGTCCAGTTGAAAAAGAAGAACTTGTGACAACAGAGGCAGAAGAGGTGTTAGGTAATGAGGTTTTAGGAAGACGTGCTAAGGGTCCTGTGTACACCTGGAAGTGTAGTAGTATTTGCAGTGTGCGACAGGATTCCATCAATTTGCTTTGTGATTTTGTACGGTCATTTAATAAGAAAAGTTTGAAGCAGAAAATAAGGTTGTTGCAAGAATTAGATCCTTGCAGAGTGAGAGAAGTGACAGGTTTGCATGGTCATTCACTGGCTTGTCTTTCCAGGAGAGTATGCCAGAGTGTTTTTCATCATTTCAGGATGCTAGCAGTGCATCATAATAAAGTGAGGAAATTAGTTAGAATGTTGTATTATGCTAAGAGTCCAGCAATTATGCTTAAAAAATTATGCGCTGCTCTTTTGAATGGTTCTGAAATAGATGTGAAGAATATATGTGAAGAAATTGAGTTTTGTTACTTTGGAAGTAAAGAGGAGAATGTTGAAATTGAGCAAGAAGAAGAGGGTCATGTGGAAGATAGTGTACAGGTTTCCAGTACAGATAATTTCCAGAGGGAAATTGCGACATTTGAGGTGAAATCAAGTGAGAGGCCTAATTTCACTTGTGTGTGTTGTCGACGCACTTATTATAAGAATCAGACTAAGTTAGTGGATTTATATGCAAAAAGTGAAAGGGAAAATAATAGTGAATGGAAGGATTTCGCAACATACTTGATGGTAGAAAATTGTTTTGATTTGGGATTGGATCAACGTGTGGGTACTTATTGTTGTTGCAAATTAAATCAAAACCAGATGCCTGCTAGAGCAGTTCATAATAATCTGGAATTGGTTGAGATTCCTTCTGAATTGAAGGATTTAAATACTTATGAATCTATTTTGATTCAAAGTATCCATCCCTTTCAGGCTATTGTAAGAATGGAGCCAAAGACAGGGAAATTGCCTCCATCAGATTTACAGAGAGGATTAAAGGGAAGAGTTGTTTATTTGCCTCTAGATTTGAAGAAAAACATTAACACAATTGGAGTAGAAAAAGTGGAAGAGGAACCTCTGGTTATCTTAGTTAATGGGGTTCCGACAAAGAATAAGAAAATATGGCAAGATTTAGTAGATGTTAGGAAAGTTAAAAAGGCAACATTGTATTTGAAAAAAAATAATAAATACTATAAGAATGTATATGTTGCAGAAGAGGAAGTAAGTGAGGAAGAGGATAGCGATTTGTGTGCTGGTCAAATTGAGAAAGTAGAACCCTCTACTAGTGAAGAAATATATGAACATTATAGTGTTCATCCTTTGCATTCCAAGGAAGTCATGGGGAATGCTATTGAGTTGTTTCAAATGAAACAAGCCAAAGGGAGTCCCATTAGTGTTTGGCAGGAAAGTTTGGAAGCTCAGTGTTTCCCACAGCTTTTTCCAACAGGTCAGGGAGGAAGATATGATGAGCGACCTCATCAAATTCCTGCTTCTGAATACCGGACTTTGCGATTGTATGCAGGAGATGCTAGGTTTCGACAATGCATTCCCTATTTGTTTCATCTCCTGTTTGAAAGCGATCTGTCTGGACTGTCATATGCAGTGAACCACATCTTGAAAAGTGGTATACACATGCAAAACATCTCGGCAAGTGACTTTATGGATAAAGTCAATGTCCAAGACAGTATTTTGGATTCTCACCTGATTAATCTCATGGCGTGTCAGCGTGGTTCTAATGAGTACTGGTACCGTCGTCATGGTGATTTAAAATGTATGCTGAGGAACTTAGGTACTCCCACATGGTTCCTCACTCTGAGCTGTGCCGAGTATGGCTGGGAAGACTTACTTGAATTTTTACGAGAGGCAAATGCTAACGTAGATAACATCGAATTCAAGACACCTGGAGAACTGTGCTCTTTGGATCCAGTCAATGTATGTAGGTACTTCAATCATAGATTTGAAGCTATGATGTCTTTCATCATGAATAAGAAGAATCCACCTCTTGGAGAGGTGTTGGATTTCTTCTGGAGAAAGGAGTACCAAGCAAGAGGTGCTCCTCATATACATATGTTGCTGTGGATCAAGGATGCACCTAAATTTGGAACGGATCCAGAAGACTCAGTGATGAGTTTCATCCAACAGTATTCTACGTGTGCTGTTCCAAACGCAAAGGAGAAGAAAAGCCTAAGAGAAAAAGTTCTGCGTTTCCAAAGCCATCGATGTGGAAAGTACTGGCGTCGTAAATTCCGAAATAAGGACAAGTTCTACACTAAATGTCGTTTCGGCTTTCCACGACCGGTGATTTCTAAAGGAAGAGTAAACAGTTTGATGTCTTCGCTGCGACACAATGTCATGAAGAAATCACCTAAAAACACTTACAATTTGAAGAGGAACCAAGAGTCCAAGTACATCAACGACTACAACCCGGTGATTTTGTCCATGTGGAATGCTAACATGGATATACAGTTTGTGGCTGATAACTGTATGGCTGTGGCTCGGTATGTGACGTCTTACATCACCAAAAAAGAGAAGACAGAATTGAAGGATATGTGGGAGGACATTTCCCATGAAAAGAGCCTCAGCAAGAAGTTGTACAGTTTCAGTCTGAAGATGTTGTCGCATCGAGAAATCGGAGCGTACGAATGTTCTGACCGGTTGTCTTCAGCAAGTCTCTATGCCAAGTCCAGGAGTATTGTTTGGGCGAGTCTTGGTCTTGCAGCAACGCGTAATCGAGTTCTCAAACCTGTGCGGGAAATTGAGTATTTGGCGGAAAAGGAGCCAAACAGTACCGACATTTTGAAGACAAACATGTTGGATACATATTATCCAAATCGAAGCAGTCACCTCGAGAATGTTTGTCTGTATGAGGTTCTGCAAAATTACATATTCAAGAGGAACATCAAAGAAGATACTGAGAAAGGAGTGTATGCTGTAATAGGAAGTGAGGGATGTCTGGTCAAGCAAAGAAAATGCCACTTGGTAAACCATCGAAAATTGAGTGGCGAATCTCCTGAAAAAAAGGAGTTTTTCTATTTAGCACTTTTGCAACTTTTCAAGCCTTGGCGCGCAGAAGAGGAACTGCTTGGAGATTTCCTCTGTTACGAAGACTCTTTCAATGCCGCCAAGGAGACCATAGAATGTCCTGCTTTTCCCAAATATGTAGAAATGTTGAATGCGGAAATTGAGCAGGAAGCAACGATTGCAGCCGAGATTGCCAGAGACAGTTCTCAGGACAGTCAGAGTTCTGCTTCATTGAGTCAGGATCCACTAGGAGGACCTGTTATCGAAAATGAAGCTGCCACTGCTATGAATGAAGTGGAAAGAGCCATGGCACATGCTCAAGAGGATGCGGTTAACTTAGAAGAGTTGGAAAGACAACTCAACGTTGAGCAGAGGAAAATATATGACGAAGTTACCATGCAAATTGATCATGGATTAAGTCATGATAAGAAAGAGTGCTCATGTACGTCGTTGAAGCCTGTCCGACTGTACGTGAGTGGAGAAGCGGGAACTGGAAAAAGTTTCCTCATTAAAGCAATTTCATGCTATTTGCAGGAAAGGACAGAGTCATCGCTGTCTTGTGTTGTCACTGCTCCAACTGGACTGGCAGCACATAATATTAAAGGGATTACTTTACATCGTTTACTGATGCTGCCAGTGGAGCATGACAACAAATTACAATATCACAAGCTATCTGGAGATGCTTGTTTTGAAGTTTCAAGAATCTTGAGGAAAATTAAACTTCTTATCATTGACGAAGTAAGCATGGTTTCCAATGTCATGCTTGCCTTTGTGCATTTGAGGATGCAAGAAGTTCTCAAAACAGAGTATGATGTGTTATTTGGTGGCAAACACATCATTGTTTTCGGAGATCTTCTGCAGCTGACACCAGTGAAAGGGCAACCTGTGTTCAAAATGCTCACGCATGAAGATACCAGGAAGTGCCTAGGCAGCATTGGCAACGTCAATATATGGTTAAACTTCAATTATGCTGAACTGCATGAAAATATGCGTCAGGCGAAGGATGAAGTTTACAAGACTATTCTACAAGATGTTAGAATTGGAAAAGTGACCGAGCATGGGAAAGAAGCTTTACATGCACGATTACTGTCAAATTTATATCCAGAACAAGATGTTGTGCCTGAGAATATTTTTCAGAAAATTACTGAGAAGAAATCTGGAATATGTTTGATGCCAACTCTTGCAGAATGTGCCAAATTTAACAACAAAATGTTGCATTTAGAAAAGCAAGAGATTGTGAAACTGGAAGCTATTGATAGAGTAGAGCATATGGGATCAACAATTATTTTGTCTGAGAATCTGAAAACAAAATTGGATTCATTAGAGAAGAGTATATCTAAAACTGCAGGTTTTGAAAAGACTCTGAATGTGTGCTTGAACTGCCGTATAATTTTAAGAAGGAATTTACATGTTGAAAGAGGTCTGGTAAATGGATCAATGGGTAATGTTGTTGATTTTGTGAAATACAGAAATAGAGATGGAATTGAATTTTTAAAAATTAAATTTGATGGCATTGAGGAAGTACAGCTAATTGCTCGTTGTTCTGCTAGATTTTTGCTTGTAAAAGACTTATATGTTCGCCGTAAGCAGTTTCCTGTTTGCTTGGCATATGCGGTGACAATTCATAAATCGCAAGGTTTAAGTGTAGACAGTGCATTGGTGAATATTGGCAGTTCTGTGTTCAAGGAGGGTATGGCATATGTGGCATTGTCACGAGTTAGAACTTTATCGGGATTGTACTTGATTGAGTGTGATGTCACAAACATTTGTGCGGATCTAGATTGTGTTAAGGAATACAATAGGTTAAGAAGAGAGTATGCGCCACATTTGCCTCAGTATCCTTTGTTTGAGAAACGTGTGGTAGGCCGGAAACAAAGAAATGAGAACAATACTGGGGAGGTTGTAGCAAAAAGACAAAAAGTCAATGAACCTAAAATTACAAGCAGAAACAAAAAGGATTCTGTTGAAGATGTTGTTGGTTTTCAGTTTGAAAACAGTTCTGGTGTCAACTGCTATGCTAATGTAGTGGTTAATGTTTTGTTTTCTCTAAAAAATGTAAAAGAAGAGATTGTGGTCAATTCTGATCAAAGATTTTGCAGTTTGTTAAATTCTGTGTTAGAGAAATGTACCACTGATAGAAGAAACATAGAAAGTGTGTCTGAAATTCGAAATCTGTTAGACAGATGTTCAGGCCAAACACAATTCTCTCAAAATATTCAGCAAGATTGTCAGGAGTTTTTAATGTATATGCTTGATGTATTGCATGCTGAAGGTGTAGATGTAGATCAGCTGTTTAGTCTTTCTTATCAATGGCAGCATGACTGCGAGAACTGTATGGTATCAAGTACTACTAGTGTAGACTCAGAAAGATTTATATATTTAACTTTGCCAGACAGTAAATCAGTCTCCTTTAATAAGCTAGTAAAAGCAGCTGATCACAACATGGAGTGTAGCCAATGTAAATCTGAAATGATGTCCACATTATTTATACGAACATATGGCCAGTATGTCATTTTAATGTTCCAACGATGTAGGCCTGATGGAACAAAATTGACAACTTTAATTAAAAATTTTGTAGCTTCGCAGTTGTCAATATCAGGAAGGACTTTTGTAACTGCAGCAATTATATATCATGACGGCCCTTCAATAACATCAGGACATTACACAGCTTATTTAAAGTCTAGAAATGGCTGGTCATTCTGCAATGATTCTGTTTTAATTTTCAAAAAAAATTGCCGTATGACCTTAAAAACTCTTACCTGGTGTTTTTAAAACCAAAATTTTAGGGAAATAAGCTTGGGATGTGCTCTGTGGAATTTCAAGAAGTTCTAATGGCTCCTACACAATTTGGCCTTGAGGATAAGTGTAGTTCAGAGACATAACTTCTAACCATAGGACTGGACGTCATGGAGAAATACATGCACTTTCAATGAGTTCAGAAAAACTGTTTCTTTTTATAAGCTAATTGAAGCAGCCAATCAAAACATGGAGTAGAGGGAATGTAAGTCTGCAATGCTGTCTACTGTTTTACATTGCTTTGTGATTAAAAGTGATGTAGAGAATTAAATAATTGTAGTAGTCATAGAGGTAGTGTAAGTCTGCTTCATAGTAAGCAGTATCAGTGTCATAGGAAATGTAGAACATGACTGAGCAAGAAGGGGAAGATATTACTATTCCAGGATTGTGAAAATGATCTTCAACATTTTAATTCTGAAAGTTGCGGAAATGCCAAATGACGGGATTGGCTTACAAGAAATCCAAGAGTTATAAATGGCTCTGACCAGATTTGGCCTTGTGGAAAATTGTGGTAGAGAGCAAGAAGTCATTTATTGCATGTAATGTGTTTTTAAAAACGATGGAGATTTTCTTTCAGAAAGTGGCGGGCTGAAAGTAATAACAGCACAAAAGAGTGTAAGCTGTTCATAGGACATCCTTGGACGTCATGAAAAGTAAGTTAACTTTAACGAGTTCTGAATTTTGATTTCTGATGTTGTATGGGTTTTTTAAACACAATCATTTTGATTGTGTTTTTTTTTCCCCGCTGTTACATGATGAATACCTTCAAGTCACTGTTTTTAGTGAAATTTGATACATTCTGAGAACAGCAAAAATAAACCATTTAACATGTATAATTAATTCTGTACTGTTTGCATTTATGATGTATATGTAGAACTGTGTAGGAGGCATGGAGAAGGTGAGGCTTCTGTAAGTGTCAAAGTTGTTGCATGCAGTGCTGCACTTCTGCGTATTCTTTCATATGCTAGACTACATCTGCACAATGAGATACCTAAGCAAAGGAAACACAAGTGATGTGATTGTGAAATGAGCAAAATAAATTGCACGTATTTCAATTACATCACCTGTGTTTCCTCTCATTATGAATCACATTGTGCAGATCAAGTTTAGGTCTGTCCAGGGAAACATAGGAGATTTGGACTTTGTTGAAGAGTGCAGTGGACATGACTCACTTCATTGGTAGACCTTCACATGTATTATCTCCTCTGTACTCTTCAACAAGTGTAAATCTCATCTGCAACCCTGAGTAGGTCTCACCTGAAACAAACCTCTGGATAGTAGACATCTTATTGGCATCCTGAAGCAATTATTTAAAATTTTAGTGTCTTGCGACACTTTTCTGAAACAACAGCAATGCAAAAGATGCACCATGTTTTAAGATAGGCCTCACTTCATCTGCATCAAGATACTGTTAGTTTAAAATGTATATCTTTAGGACTGTGTAGGGGGCCTGGAGAAGCAGAAGCTTCTGTAAGTGTCAAAGTTGTTGAAAAACTGTTTGACCTTCAATCTTTTCCCTTGTCTTTTCTAAATTTTAAATACATTTTTTAATATTTTTCAAATGTTTGTTCTCTCTTTCACAGATTGAAAGTATAAAAACAAAAAGTGAGTAATTTAACGACAATTATAAGGTAAATATTTTGTACTGTTTTCGTTACATTTCTATCACATTTAACTACTATTAGTTCCACTGCTTCATTTCTTTAACCCTCAGTTTCCTGCCTTTGCTACTTCCCTCATTCCTTTCTCTATTACCTACTTACTCAACTCCTTCCACTCTTTTTCTCAGTCCCTCTCTTCTCATAGTTCCTCACTCTTGTTCACTCACTGCGTCTCTATTACTCTTAGTGTCTTTGACTGATCACTCTATCACTACTTGTTCATAATGCTTTCTCTGTGTAGTTGAAGCACACTAAGGGTAATATTATGAACACAGCCAATAAAATTATTGCTCTTTTTATTGGCAGAAAACTGGTGCAAAAGTGGTTTTAGTGGCAGTTTTCTGCCACAAAAGCAGCTTTAGCGACACATTTCTGTCAATAAAAGCTGCAAAACTTTTATTGCCTATGTTGATGATATGGCTCTATGTTAATTACATTTCTTTGCTGTTTCAATTAATCTTTTTCTGTTATTTTTTGTTTTCTGTTTTCTATTTTTTCTCTCTGTTATTCCTCATGTTTTAATCTTATTTTGAACATTCACTCACATTCTCCAAGAAACTCTTCTTTGTTAATGTTATACTCTCTTTTTTCTTCTTTCACTTCGTTATCTATTTTGTTTTTCACAATTATACCCTCTTCTGTCTTCTCTTCGGTAAATAGATCTATTAAACAGTATCTCTTCTGTACTCCCTATAGCTGTCTTTCTTTTAACATCACTCTCTGTTTCCTTTCCTTATACTTACACTTTTTTTTTTTTTTTTTTTTTTTTTGGTTAGCTCCCGGTCCGCGTACCGGGAAGCTAACCCGAAAGCGAACCAAAAGAAATAGAGCTTGCCAGAGTGCTAAACATTCTAGCAATTTTTTTGGAAAGGGAAGGTAGTTCTGAAAAGAACTTTTTTTTTTATATTTTTGTTGTTTTATATTTTTTTTTATTTTTTTTACATTTTTTGTTTTTTTTGTATTTTTTGAACGATTTTATATTTTTTGGGGTTTTTTTGGGGGGAAACAACAAAAAACAGGCGTTGAAAAGGGCTCAACAGGAGCAAAAAAAAATTACTGGGGGCGGTTAGGGCAATCATGGTGTTCATACGCCAGGTTCAGTGCATTGATGCTCATGTTGCCACAAGCTAATAATGCACAACAGTGCATACATTAGTGGATCATGTGCCCAAAATTTTGTTGAATATTTGGCACAGTTTCCCGTGCCTCTTCTGGTGATAGAGAAACCGGTATTGTTGGTCTGGCCACAGGAGTTGGTCTGGGATTGTCGTGCATATCCCTTAATTCCGCCCGGCTGTAATTTAGGGGATGTTTCCTCGTCATGTGCCTGTGCATAGTGTGATTGCCAAAGCTATATTTCTTGTCCGTCCCTCTGGACAATTGTTCCTTGCATATCAGGCAGGTGACATACCTCGCGTTGACTTTTTTTTGCCCACGAGGTATTGAAAAAAACTGCCAGATGAAACTGGCTTTCTTTCTGGAAACCCGGGGCAACTCTTCTAAAAATTGTGGTTCTTCTCCCTCCTCATCCATTTCTTCCTCTTCCTCCTCAGTGTTGGTAAGGACCTGGGGAGGTGGTCCTTTCTTCCCATGAGGAGGAGGTGGTGGTGGTGGTGGGGGTCCACCAGCTGAAGCTACCAATGAAGCCATTTTCCAAGAAGCAAAATAGGTCTTCCTCTCACAATGATGAAAGTCAGAGTGAGGAAAGAAGGAGGGGTTTTCATCATTTGGGAAAAAAACAATACTTCTCAACCAATGAAAAGTGTTATTTTTAAGTCACCTGACCTAGCCTTCCATCATTATGAAACCAAAAGTGAAATGAACCAATGAAAAGTTTTATTAACAAGTCACATGACCTCTCACGCTCATGTTACGCGCTGCGGAACGCTCCCCGGTTAGCTTCCAGGTCGCTGCGCTTCGCGCCTCGGTACGCGCCCCGGGACACTTCCGGGTGCGCTAACGCGATACGTCACAAGACGCATTTCGCGGCAACGCGATACATCGCGCTTTCGCGCCACGGATCGCTTCCGGGGAGCTGTGTTTCGCGCCTCGGTCCGCGCCCCGGGGCACTTCCGGGTGCGCTAACGCAGTACGTCATAAGACGCATTACGCGGCAACGCGATACCGTCACTATGTTGATTTCTTACCGGTTCGCGGACCGGGTCGCGGAATCAAAGTGAGCTAACGGGAAGCTTCCCGGTTCGCGGACCGGGAGCGAAACAAAAAAAATATTTAAAAAAAATTATTAATAAACATATAAAATATATTTTTGGATTTAAAGAAGAATAAATTTTACAGCTATAGATATTAGCTTTTAAAAAACCAATGAAATTCACTGAAAAAACCATAGGTTATAGACCATATATAGTTAGGAATTAGCATTTACAAAACCTTGAAAATTCACTGAAAAAACCATAGGTTATAGACCATATATAGTTAGGAATTAGCATTTAAAAAACCTTATTTTACTCACACAAAACCATTGAAATTCCATATATAGTTAGTTGTACTAACTATATATCGCGCACCGGCAATCCACTGCTGATCATGTCACATATTACATCATTCATGACATGGTCAGTGACATCACTGATGACATCACTGATGACATCTCAAATGACATCACTGATGACATCACTGATGACATCTCAAATGACATCACTGATGACATCACTGATGACATCTCAAATGACATCACTGATGACATCACTGATAACATCTCAAATGACATCACTGATAACATCTGAAATGACATCACTGATGACATCTCATTTGAAATCAATGGTCACATCACTGATGATATCATTCATGTGACAATACAATGCATCTCCTCACACTTTAATATAACCTCTGTTACACCCAGTGTTAAATACAGAACATATTTTTTTAAACAATTGACACACCAATACTAGTTACTACATACGCACTCACTGATTCCTACGTCTACACACACATTCACTCATTCACCCATACAATCATTCATACATACAATCACTCATCTTTACAACACTATCATATGCACTCATACACCCTATACAGACACTCACACTCTGCCACTCATCCTTGGAGTTACTCACACACCTAGTCAGTCCTGTAAAGAATCAATCACACTTCCATTTTCTAATCTATACAGTTAAACATAGAGTACCTTACATTTTCAAACATATTCTAACACATACTTACTCTCTTATAAATCATTGATACAAGAATACATTGATCTGCACAGAGTCACACATCTCCCAGCCAGCCACACACACACTCAATCTCCCATACAAATACTTGGACAATCAATCAATAACCCATATAGTTACTCATATAGCTACTGATCAACACATGCAGCAGTTTACAGAATACCAGACATAATGATGCACAAATTAAGACAGTTTAGTCACTAACCTATGCATTCAGTGAGACACATTTAATCACTCACTCATACAGTCAGTCACGCACCTACTAAAACCTTCATTCAGACACTTATACATCCACTCATTTAGTTGTGATGTGATGTCATCAGTGATGTCATTTGAGATGTCATCAGTGATGTCATCAGTGATGTCATTTGAGATGTCATCAGTGATGTCATCAGTGATGTCACTGACCATGTCATGAATGATGTAATATGTGACATGATCAGCAGTGGATTGCGGGTGCGCGATATATAGTTAGTACAACTAACTATATATGGAATTTCAATGGTTTTGTGTGAGTAAAATAAGGTTTTTAAATGCTAATTCCTAACTATATATGGTCTATAACCTATGGTTTTTTCAGTGAATTTTCAAGGTTTTGTAAATGCTAATTCCTAACTATATATGGTCTATAACCTATGGTTTTTTCAGTGAATATATATATATATATATATATATACATATATATATATATATATATATATATATATATATATATATATATATATATATATATATATATATATATATATATATATATATATATATATATATATATATATATATTACCTACTGGCGGTCGCCAGTAGGTATATATAGTTAGGATTTTTTCTCTATGGGTTTTTTGAAAATTCTATGTCTAATAACTTTGGCGTTTGTGGACGGAATCGGCTGAAATTTTCAGGAAAATGGCACATTTTGTTTCTGAGCAGCCCTTGAAAATTTGGGGGGGGTTCGTCCAGTGGGGGCCGAGAAAAAAGGGGGGTCCCAAAACGTGTTTTTAACATTGAGTTTTCCATAGGGCGGTTGGCCTCACTTTTAGCCCGAACGGCTGAATGGATTTGCACGAAACTTGGCAAAATTGTAGGGACTGGTAGCCCGATGTGCCTTTTGTAGGTCTCAATATATGTGCTCCAGTGGATTTTGAGAAATTAACGTTTAAAAAAAGATATATATCTGTAACAGCGGACCGGTTAGCGCTCTGGTTCGCGGACTTTTCGCGCAACGGAGCTTTGTGAAGCGAAGCTGATTGGTTCTCCGGCGTCTGTCAACATTCCAAACAGTCCGTAGCGGCCGCCATCTTGTCTCTCGGTAGGATCGAGAGACAAGAGGAGGTCAAAACAAAGGGGGAAATAACTATAAGGGGGCATAGTAGATCCTCGCTGACCCCCTAGGTTTGATGTGGAGGTTTTAAAAGGGCCCCGCGGGGCAAAAAAAAAACAAAATAATAATAATCGAACGGCTGAATGGATTTGCACGAAACTTGGCAAAATATTAGGGACTGGTAGCCCGATGTGCCTTTGCTAGGTCTCAATATATGTGCTCCAGTGGATTTTGAGAAATTAACGTTGAAAAAAAGATATATATCTGTAACAGCGCTCCGCTTCGCGTACTTTTCGCGTTACGGAGCTTTGCGAAGCTGATTGGTTCTCCGGCGTCTGTCAACATTCCAAACAGTCCGTAGCGGCCGCCATCTTGTCCCTCGGTAGGATTGAGAGACAAGAGGAGGCCAAAGCGAAGGGGGAAATGACCATAAGGGGGCATAGTAGATCATTCCTGACCTCTTAGGTTTGATGTACCATTTTGCCAAGTTTGGTGTAATTCCGTTCAGCCATTCAGGCTGTAGACGTATGTAAATGTCCTATGGAAAATTGCATGGGGAAAACACATTTGAAAGTGTTGAAATTTAGAACCAATTAAAATGTTACTTTGGTTTTGTATTTGTGTGTGATGAAAGTTAATTGGTTATGTATATATGTCAAATGAGAGGAAACCACAGCCATTTTGTGATACTACTGTCTGAGGTACATTTGTGAGGAATTTTTGGTGGTGAATTTCTGGTGTTTGATTTACACAGTACTAACACTTCTGCTACTTTTAAAAAGGTGAGTTGTTAATTTGTAAGGGGAACTATGTTGTACACTTGAAGATAATTTGAAAAATGTTTTCTGTTATTTATTTGCAGTCCTTCTGTTATACTAAATACTTGATGAAGTTAGTTTTATATTATGTATTACTAAAAACGATAAATGAAAGTGATTATTTTTTTCTGCAATTTACAGCAAGCAATTTCAAAATAAAATGGCTCACAATGAAGAGACCGTGGCAATTTCTTTTGAATTGTCCACTACATTGATTGAAATTGAGAGCACCAATAATGAAATATTGTCACAAGGAGGACATGACTTGTATGATTCCATTAGATTGATTGAAATGGACAGCACCAAGAATGAAATATTGTCACAAGGAGATGACTTGAATGATTCCACTACATTGATTGAAATTGAGAGCACCAATAATGAAATATTGTCACAAGGAGGAGATGGCTTGTATGATTCCATTAGATTGATTGAAATGGACAGCACCAATAATGAAATATTGTCACAAGGAGGAGATGACTTGAATGATTCCACTACATTGATTGAAATTGAGAGCATCAATAATGAAATATTGTCACGAGGAGATGACTTGAATGATTCCACTACATTGATTGAAATGGACAGCACCAATAATGAAATATTGTCAGAAGGAGGAGATGACTTGAATGATTTTTTTGATCAATCTCTTGATGGCGAATTTATCGAGTGTTTGGAGACCATAGAGTTACAAGAATCATCATTGCAGACTTTTAATGAGGAGATTCCAGATGAGATGATTGAAGAGGAAATTACTGATGAGGACATGTTACTAGTTGTTTCAAATTTAGAAAATTCTGAAGAATAAATTTATATTTAGAAATCAAAAATTGTTTGAGACATTATTTATTTTTATTTTTAATTTATGAGGTTGTAGCGAAGTGATTGTAGTATAAAATGAGACTTATAGTATAGAGTGCAACATTTTTATGTTACATGGTAAGTTTACTCATATTTACTTCCCTTCTGCCACTATATTATCTCCAATGTGTATTTGACATGTCTTCTTCATCTCCGGCCTCCTTTCTCTCACTGTGTGTCTCCGATGCATCTTATCGCTGGTATTTTGTGTAATTACAGAAGAGAGTAAAATAAAATAGTTCGGAACGTGAAAAGGGGGCAAAGTAGAGTACTCCTCACCCCCTAGGCCTTTTTAGGCGGTCCCAAAAGGATCAGTTTCTGCTTTCCTGAGAGATTATGGTATGAGTTCCATATACCACAATAACTTGCATTACAACATGCAAGATATCTATCTCCTATTACCAACTTTTGGAGATATTCGCGCTAAGCGCGAATATCTCCAAAAAGTAACACCTGCCCTGAGCAGTTCTTAGCCATGTTATCCAATGGGAGGTGGATAACATGGCTAAGAGTATTAGCTCGGTAATGCATGAATATCGCTGACTTTTTAGCGATATTCATGCATTGCGGCCGTTTATTATCGCATTTGCGATAAACCTTGATAATAGTAAGGTTTATCTTCGATAATTTCTGACGATGCTTAGTGGTAAAAAATTGGTTGGTAAGCATCGTTAGCGATAAATATCGCTTAACTTTGGTAATATGCCCCAACGTCTGTTAACGTTCGATTCGAAGGAAATGAGGAAGTGTTGAAAAACATTGTCTGCGCCATCTTGCCTTTTTTGAAATGCCACACTTTTGTCGTGCACGGCAGCCATTTTAGATGTCTTGACCAGACCCACTCTCTGCACGCTGTCGATTCGTAGCATGGCTCCTCACCCTCGTAAGCATCTCCCCCAGGCACTGGTCACCACCGCTCTCTGTCTTATGCATGGGCAATAAACCTTCCCCCATCTGCGCTGCTCTTCCCTGAGAATCACACTCTGTGCCCGCCCGACACCTCCCTTTCGCCCTATTCACTACCGCACCCTCTGACACTCCTCTTCCTCTGTGTCCGAATGTCCAGGCCGGTCCTAGGCTATCAGCTAGCCCTGCAGATGTAGTTTATGGCCCCAGCTGTAAAGAATCACCCCTCTTCAAAGGAGTTATAGTAGATCAAGGCCCACACCCGATGTGATCCGTCACAGCACACGCGTTCCTACTATCTGAAAACCATCCTGTATTGTGATTGGGGAGGGGACCGAGCCTGAAGCGGAAGATTCCAGGAATGACTCTTTGTACATCAAAGTTTTTACAATTATGTGTCACATTAAAAATATATAGCACTCCAACAAAGTAGTAGGAATATAAAACTTTAATAACATATAAATATATACAACAAAACAAAAACAGTAAAAACATTTAAACAACGAAGAGATCGTGGCAATTTCTTTTTAATTATCCAATAGATTTATTGAAATTGACAGCACTAATAATGAAATATTCTTGTCAGTAGCGGTCTGTTGTGCGAATAGTTCCAAGGCAGCAGAACGCGCTGAAATCTAGATGGCACGAAAGTGATGTCTAGTAAGTTGCCGCCCAGCAAAAAACGGCGTGGGGCGCCGCGGGGGTGAGTGAGTCCAGTAGGCACCACAGCTATTCTTACCGGCATTGCAGAATTACTGCTGGGGACAATGCCTGTGCTGTAGCAGGGTCACAGCAGAAACAAAAAGGATTCTGTTGAAGATGTTGTTGGTTTTCAATTTGAAAACAGTTCTGGTGTCAACTGCTATGCTAATGTAGTGGTTAATGTTTTGTTTTCTCTAGAAAATGTAAAAGAGGGGGAGGCAGTCCAAAGTTCCGTTAAAAGGGCAAAGGAAAGGATCGGTGGTTTGAACTATCAGTCAAAAAGGGGAGGGGGTGCAATAATTTTTCCTACCGGGTCACACTGTGCTTTCACCGGAAGTAAGGTCTGCAGGATTGTAGTAATTCAAAGTGAGGCTGGCGCCAGCAAGGGAGCGCCGACGTCCCGCGGATACAGTTTCGTCACTCCACGGGCGATCATGGCAGTCATTCCCCATCGGGGGTCGGAGACTCCCGCGGCTCCTCTAGAATCTTCAAGGTCGTGGAGGACTACGGTGGTGGAGTCAACCAGTGACCGGGCCATTTCTTTATGTTGGGCCCGCTCTTGCCAGGTCGACCGCCATTTTGAGAGTTCGGCAGCTACCGGCGATCGCGGGGTCACATGAGCGGACGGGCTCCACCCTGCCGGGCGAGACGTTGCAGCATGGCCACAGTGGAAGAACCGTTATCTAGGTCGTTCCGAAACTGTGCAGCACTGTAGTTGTTAGGATGCCACCGCCTGGAGCGCTGAGGGTGCAGCTGGGAAGCCTCCACCTGGGGAGGCGGGAGAGGCCTGTTCGCACCGTCTCTCCCTCCCAGTGCACCCCACGGCGTCTCGCTTGAGATTTGTTATGGCCGGACCAGGCGATGAGGACGAGGGGGGGGTCGGAGGCATGTGCAAGACATCCCCCTCCAGTGTTGTCGCAGCCATTATAAAAGAAAGAAGTGTCCCGTCCGTCTTCGGGCCGGGCTTCCGGTGGATGTCGGCCGGACGCCCCTGGCTCTGGCCCCATGAACGGGTTTCTTGGTTTATCGGCTGCAGCCGGATCCCGTCGGCCTCGGCCCCCCGACCGTTGGTGGTCGGACCGGAAGAGCATGTGGCGGGACTACCTGCAACTCTCAAGGGCCACCGCGGCCGGACTGGGAGAGAGAGGGGAGGGTCGAGGAGACATTCCCCCCCCCTGCAACTGTTCAGCGTTGTAAAGGCAATCCCCTGGCCGGGTCCCGCTGGTCTCGGCCTCTCCTCCGGCTACACCCTACGTTAGGATCTCCTGGCCGAGGCGTGGCAGCAGGACCTGCCTTATATGGGCTGCTCCCGGCTGGGCGTAGCCGGAACCCTGCCCCACCTTGGAAGTTTCCAGAGTGGGGGTGGATGTTCTACTGACTTGCATTTTCCCTAGTCTATCGATTTTTTTGGCGTGGCAGGCGGTGGGACAGCGAGGGGTGATTTGGTTTCTCTTACTGTTTTTCTGGTCTCTCACCACTGGCATATTTTAACGTTTTCTTGTTTCTAGGACATTAATAGGTTTTATCATTACGTTATGTTATCGTTTCTTTGTTCGTTGTTTAATAAAAGTTCATGTTCATCAGTGGCCTACTGATTTTCGTTTTCCTATTTTTTTCTTTCCAGGTTGTTTCATGGTAAAGTTTCTGTTAACAGGATACAGTGATCACTTCGTTATTATTGCATATGTCCTTTTCACTAGGGGTGCTCTCTGGTCGGGCCAGATGACGTATCTCTAGTAAATGGTCCGGGTGAAAAAGGTGCATCAATCAGTGGGGAGTAGATAGGCATGACAGATTACAACGGGGGAGAACGGTCCGCATTACGTACCCTTTCACTACTTGCAAAGATTTTCCTACGTTTATTTGCAAACAGGGAATACCTCCAAAAAGAACTAATTCCCAAACAGTCAATGTTCGGACAATCAATCAATCAATGAGGAATGAAATAGGTACGACGTGTTAAAGGCTTGCGTTACCTACCCTTCACTATCTGCAAAGGGAGATAGAATATTCCTATTCTTCCTCGTTTGCAGGTAGAGAAGATCGTTAAGAGAATTAACTTCGAACAATTCAATGCTCGATTGAAACAATCAACAAGGGGTACTGTGAACACAAATGAACGCCGCTTATATACATACGCATTGCTATTTTCAACAGGTTGTTCCTAATGTTTCTATTTTAGCGAGGTCAAAAGAGATCCCATTAGTGGCCTACTGATTTTGCTCGATTCCTTTTGTTTTTTTACACGATTTTTCGCTATCTGCAAAGACTAAACAGAGTATTGCGACTCTGTGCTTGTTTGTAAATAGAGAATGAACCAAAGAGAACAATCAATCAAATGGAGAGAGAAGCAGGCACGACGGATTACAAAGGGGGAAAGGGCTGCGTTAACTACCCTTCACTATCTGCAAAGAGAGAGTACTCCTAATAGAAATGAGGGGTGGGGGGCAGCAATCAAAGCAGATCAGTGTGCATAAACACGAAAAAAAAAATTCTTACCACGTACTTGACATTCGACAGCTTATGATATTTGCTATTAAAAAACCATTGAAATTCACTGAAAAAACCATAGGTTATAGACCATATATAGTTAGGAATTAGCATTTACAAAACCTTGAAAATTCACTGAAAAAACCATAGGTTATAGACCATATATAGTTAGGAATTAGCATTTAAAAAACCTTATTTTACTCACACAAAACCATTGAAATTCCATATATAGTTAGTTGCACTAACTATATATTGCGCACCCGCAATCCACTGCTGATGATGTCACATATTACATCATTCATGACATGGTCAGTGACATCACTGATGACATCACTGATGACATCTCAAATGACATCACTGATGACATCACTGATGACAACATCCAGTGACTATGTTTCTGTAAAGTTAAAATATGTCTTACATATTGAAGAATGAGTGGATGTATAAGTGTCTGGACGAAGGATTTAGTAGGTGCATGACTGAATGTATGAGTGAGTGATTAAATGTGTCTCACTGAGTGCATGGGTTAGTGACTAAACTGTCTTAATTTGTGCATCATTATGTCTGTTGTTCTGTAAACTGCTGCATGTGTTGATCAGTAGCTATATGAGTAACTATATGGGTTATTGATTGATTGCCCAAGTATTTGCATGGGAGACTGAGTGTGTGTGTGGCTGGATGGGAGGTGTGTGACTCTGTACAGATCAATGTGTACTTGTATCAATGATTGTATAAGAGAGTAAGTATGTGTTAGTATATGGTTGAAAACGTAAGGTGCTCTATGTTTAACTGTATAGAGTAGAAAATGGAAGTGTGATTGATTCTTTACAGGACTGACTAGGTGTGTGAGTAACTCCATGGATGAGTGGCAGAGTGTGAGTGTCTGTATAGGTGTATGAGTGCATATGATAGTGTTGTAAAGATGAGTGATTGTATGTATGAATGATTGTATGGGTGAATGAGTGAATGTGTGTGTAGACGTAGGAATCAGTGAGTACGTATGTAGTAACTAGTATTGGTGTGTCAATGGTTTCAAAAATTATACTCTGTTTTTAACACTGGGTGAAACAGAGGTTATATTAAAATGTGAGGAGATGCATTGTATTGTCACATGAATGATATCATCAGTGATGTGATCATTGATGTCAAGTGAGATGTCATCAGTGATGTCATTTGAGATGTCATCAGTGATGTCATCAGTGATGTCACTGACCATGTCATGAATGATGTAATATGTGACATCATCAGCAGTGGATTGCGGGTGCGCAATATATAGTTAGTGCAACTAACTATATATGGAATTTCAATGGTTTTGTGTGAGTAAAATAAGGTTTTTTAAATGCTAATTCCTAACTATATATGGTCTATAACCTATGGTTTTTTCAGTGAATTTTCAAGGTTTTGTAAATGCTAATTCCTAACTATATATGGTCTATAACCTATGGTTTTTTCAGTGAATATATATATATATATATATACACATATATTGCTTGGATTCTGATGTTGCTGCAGTTCTCCTTTCTTCAACAAAACAGGCACAAACCAAAGTATGCGTGCTAGTATTCCTTTACTTTCTGACAACTATTACGCTTTCCGGCTCTTGCGAGCATTGTTCACATGACAACGTACTTGCTTTCACCGCGTCCTCCAACTTTGAGTCAGCCTGCCACGAGTCTGGGTGAATTGGATGTTTGTTGCTGCAAAGGGGTGGACTCACGCAGTATTTCCTTCCGGAAACCACTTAGTTCTTGGAAACCTCCTCAGACGGTTTAATTCTTTTGCTGCTGCGTCGCCCGTCGCCCAAAGTCAGGAAAAGGGGTCTGGGTTCAGTCGGGAGAAGATGCCTGGCTCATATATTGCTTGGATTCCGCTGTTTCTGCAGTTCTCCTTTCTCCAACAAAATGGGCACAGACCACAGTGTGTGCTAGTATTCCTTTTTTTTCTGACAACCATTACGTGTTTCAAATCTTGTGAGCCTTGTTCACATGACAACGCTACGTCAGTACATAGTGCTTTTTAAAGTGACCGGTGCAAGGTGAAAGACGTGCAAATTACACAAGCATAGACAACATACATTGTATACATTATCTGGTGTAGTCTTTTCTTTACCTCAACAAAGCAACATTTTATGACTCAAAACCTAGGTATATAATTAATTCATTATTGACCTATGGGTTGTCATTTTCAATGTATTGTAACTTTGAACATTTGTCCTGTCTTTCCTAATTTTCTATGTATTGTCCACATAAATGTGTTAACGCATATTTGTACTCAGAAACTAATGGGCTATCAATTTCTGTTGAGTCACTGAGTGTGACGGTCAAAAGACATTCATCGATATTGTGTAGCAAGCAATATAAATTGTCTAACATAGAGACTACGCATTTCAATTATTTTCATGTGTAGACTCAATCTGACTACAATCAATATAAATATATGTGTAAAACTGAAATATAAAATCAATATAAATATATATATATATATTTTTGTTTAAATACATTGAATTTTGTTTTACATAAGAAATATAGTCACAAGGTTGCTCAAATTAAATCATTGTCTGAAACCTAAGCAGATAAGTGTCTTATGTCTAATGCTGCATATTATTAAAGTGCTAAAGTGAAGTAATATGGTTGTCTGTGATCCATGCAATACTAATTACCCATATTGCCTCACATAACCCAAGGTGCAATGTGTTGAAGTAATAAAATCTAATAATAACTTTAAAATTAATATATGATATCTAATGGTTTAAAATTCCCTTGATGAAATGTCATTGTCTTCACCGTGTCTATATTCCAATAATAAGTACATCAATATGTGTTTGGTGGCTCATTTTATTTATTCAAGGTATAAATACCCTTGCACATAATTACTAAATCAGTGATTGGTTTTCTTTATAGGGTATAGAAAAATGTGTTATATCGCGTTGGGGGAATTTCTAGTTATCTCATAGTATGCTGGTATGCCTGTACTCCCTGCTAATAAAATTCAGTGTAAGCATGTGTACAGGTCTTCTGTTGTGTTCAAACCCGCTAGCCATTTCGAATCTAGTTCCAAAATGTAGCCGGTGTCCATTTTTCTGAGCTAAGTCTCCCTATATCCACCTTTCCTACTTAGTGGCACTTTGTAAATCAAAAAGTAATTCAACCCTTCTGTCTTAGATCCATGTTTGTCTTTTAAAATGTTTAGCAACAGGGTAAGTATTGGTTTGGTTCTGGATGTCTCTTAGATTTTGGAACGCTCGTTTGTGAGCCTGCAACTTTGTGCTCCCAATATATTGCAGATTGTAGGGACATTGGAGGACATAAATGACATGGTCAGTCTTGCATGTCATAGCTTTGTTCATCTTGCATTCCTTATCTCCAAACAGGGTTCTATATATTCTCTTGCTTCCCCAATTTGGCGGGCTTTGCATGTCTCGCACTTGAAGAACCGCTTGCAGGTACTTAGCCAATCGGTACTTTCCATTTTCTCCGGACTGGTTTTTACAAAACTATCTTTCATAGAGGGTCCCCTGCTATGAGTGAAAGAAACCATCTTAGGTATGAGATGTCCTATCACCGGATCATTTATTATTAATGGCCAGTTTTGCTTACTGATGGACTTTATGTTCTGCTCTTGTTTGCTGTATCCAATGATAATTCTAAACGTATTGTCCCCATTCTAGTTTGAGATATATTTGACCTGATTCAGTACTATTGCTTGGCTGGTATAGCTATCCCTGAGTAAATCATCTCTAACATGGATTTCTCAATGGCTCTATTGATGGCTTTTACAGTGTATCCGCGCCCTTGAAATCTACACTTGCTGGCCTGTTGTGCTGCCTCTGGGTCCTCACTCCTGCTGTTGATTCTCCTGAGCCTCACCATCTCACTGCACAGTATACTTTCTACCAGGTGTCTTGCATGTGAGCTGCTGCCATGTAAAATAGAATTTCCAACAGTCTCCTTGCAATACAGTCTTGTTTCTAGTCTGTTGTTAAACACATATATCTGGGTATCTAAAAAGTTACCTGACTCATGGCTTATGTTGGCTGTAAAATGCAGGTGATGGCATTGATGTTGATTGCATTGACAAATTCTATTGCTGTTTCCTTTGTGCCCTGCCAGAATACAAATAGATCCTCAATGAATCTAAGCCATAGTCTGACGTTATTACAGACATACTTCTAGCATGGAGTACCAGTGCCAGCTCCTCCAACCAGCCCATGTGGAGACAGGCATAACTGGGGGAGAAGCTGGCACCCATGGCAACTCAACAAGTTTACTGATACAGGGTATTGTTGAACATAAACATGTTATTATTTAGACACAGTTTTACCATTTCAATCAACATTTTATGTTGTGCAAACTGTACTGTTTTTTTGTTGAAATAATGATCAAGTGCTTTTACCCTATCCCTGTGGTTTTTGCTCGCATAAGGGGTACTCACATCGATCATCATTAAGATAAATGTATCTTCCCATTCAAATGTATTACATTTGTGCAAAAAGTCCCCTGTGTCTTTAATATATGGTGGCGAGGCACATGCTCTTGTAAAATGATCCACATATTGTGAAACATTTTCAAGCAGGCTATCTCTAGCAGATATTATGGGTCTTCCAGGTGGCTTCAAGGGGTTTCTGTGCACTTTCGTGATGAAGTATATTGTGGGTACTGTTGGTGTCTCATTCTTTGAAAAAGTATACTCCTGTACATTCAAAAGACCTGCACTCTTCCAAGCCAATAATTTCCGATAGAAGTCATTGTACATGATTTTAAGGTTCATGGCATTGCTTTTGACATATGCAAAAACAACAATTGATGGACAGAATGCAGAACAATGTCATACATTCACCCCAGTACAGAGATCTGGGCCTAAATCCATCATTTTTTTGCACTCTACACCACCCCAGGTCAGACATGGCCATATGCATATCAGCCTTGACCCTGTGACTCATGGGAACAGTCCAGTCCGAACTGCCAAGCCATGTCTTTCCTGGACTGGAATCAAGCATCCAAGGACCGTTTTCTGGCTATCAGCCTTCATCAGCCTGGATAGCTTGACTCCAGTGGTGTAGAGAGCATGGGACTCACGTCTGAGCATACCCATCCCACTCGGGGTGACAAATGCAAAAACAACAATTGATGGACAGAATGCAGAACAATGTCATACATTCACCCCAGTACAGAGATCTGGGCCTAAATCCATTGTTTTTTTGCACTCCACACCACCCCAGGTCAGACATGGCTATTGCTTTTGACATAACAGCCTCTGTCATTCAGTTGGAGTTATGCCTCCTTCATATATTCATCCTTGGCCCAAATCACTATATTCCCTCCTTTGTCTGAATTGTGTATCACAATTTTTTTAATGGTCTGCAATGTGTTCATTAACATAAATTATTTGTGATTTCTTCTTTTGTACTCTTGTTTTGCATTACATATTTTCTTATTACGTTTTTTAACCTGGGATGTCACCTGTTCGCTAAAAATATCGATAGCATATCTTGGGGAAATTGGATTGATAGTTGACTTGTGACTAAATGACGTGTGTCCTATGTTAATGCTACTCATTTGACTGTCTTTATCCCTGGTAATGTTGTCACTCAGTAAGTCTTCTGATCCTGTTCATATACTGTCGGCCAATTGATCTTCATGCATTAAGTCATCAAGATCCTGCAGTAATGACATATCAGACATGGATAGATTCATTGTAGGTGTTCTAGTTGCCTGTAAGTTTGTCTTATCTTTTTTTTTTTCTAAGTAGGTGAATTTTTGTTTACCTTCAGCTTTCTTAAACTTTTGTAAATGTCTATTTGGGTGCTGGCATAATCAAAATCATTCTCAGGACATTAAGATAATCCAATGCTTAATATTTCTTTTGTAGATTTTGATAGATCAATTTTCGCCAGATTCATGATGGTGCTAGGTTGTGTATTTTTTTTTCTGCTTCCATCTGCCTGTTGTTGATCTGATGGTGTTTGACATTCCTCTTCCTTGCTTTCCGCCTCTCCCTGCATTTGAAGTTCTTGGCTTTTCCATGTAGCTTTTTTGTTGTGGACAAGCAGAGAGTTTGCCTTATGTCTTGGCATAAAAAATTAATTTCCTTTCCTAGCGACAGTTTTTGCGGCAGTTGTCTGCCCCCTTGGCTTCTCCATTCTAATTATGTCTCGCTTTCTAGTGCCGAGCTAAGGTATGAGGTGGATGTATTGTCATCTCCTCCCTGAGACCTGAGGTGCTTGCAATTTGGACTTCTTTAGGTTTGTATTTTGATGTTCGTAGAGAATCATATTTCTTGGCAAACATAAAAACCTGGCCTGAATCATAATCTATTTTGTCTCTGTGAAACTTGAATGTTTTGCGTTCTTTGATTTCTTCTTCTTCTTTTTTTAGTCTTGCTGTCATTTCCTGGCGCAATTGATTAGTTTCATCAGTTTGGCCCAATGATTCAATCTCTTCATTAAGTTGATCTATACCTTTAAGAAGTTCCACCCGGTCTATGTCTGCCTACTTGATTCAAATTAGTACAAGCCGTTTGGAGGAGTTGAGGTTGCTCTCCGCCCCTTCACACATCCTATTAGGAATAGGTGCCTCGTAGCTGGAAGCAATAAGTCTCCTGAGCCCCTGTGGGATTCTTCCCACGTCAATGTAGTGCTGCAGTGATCTGGATTCCCACCACTTAGCTTGCTCTTGGCACATTGTTTTTTCAAGTTTTTTCATTTTGTCCTTTACATTTGAATTAGTATTGCTGGCTGTTGCAGTATTCCCCCTTATAGCTGTGGGTGCCCTTGCTGTATCACTGAACAGTTCTTAGGCAGCCGCCTCACGTTCTCGAAGCACATCGGTTTTCATTGTTGATTAGACCAATTTATCAGCCTCATCTTTGGTTACCGCTGAATGCATTTTCCCGGGCTTTAGCACACCTTTCCACCCTCAGCAGTTCAATAGTATGGCCAGGGACTGCCGGAAGACCCCCACCCTTCCGTTAACCAACATAACATTCTTAACAGGACGTTGGAGGGCTTTCTTTGGAAGGCGGGGGATCTTTCGACCCCCGGCCAAATTTATTAAAACATACAAAATAAATCAAAAATTGAAATAAACAATATTTACACAATTACGCAGAACATGTTACAATTGATATATACAGGTATTCAGATGGCTAACCTTAACATATTTCTAGTACAAGGTATTTCCTATCCGAAGCTAACATATCAATGCACATTATACAATAGTTAATTTTCTGCGTACCTATTTGGGCCTACGGCAAGGTCAATAACTGGTGTCAGATCCTTATCACTAAACCTAAACGACATTATTATATGAAATATATAACCTGCAGTTCACATATTATAACACTGCAAAGTCTGTTCTGTTTCAGGAAGTGATAAATAACATAAAAGTTGCTTGGTTGAAGAACCACGTGAATACAGTTTAATAATGTTCTTCAAAAACAAAGTTCCCAGAATAGAAGTGCACATGATTTTAACGTTTTGTTGAAACAAAGTTCCCAGAGTAACAGCGCATTGTCTTTAAATATCACAGTCTGGTCGCTTCATAAATGAGAAATAATGTGATACATGTGATGTTTTACAAAACGGAATATCGAATACCAAGTTGTTCAATGTTCTTTTTTTCTTTTTTCAGGAGCACACTTCAGACGGGGAAAGAACCAGGACAGGAAATCGGAGGTGATAAGCAGATACCACTAGATGCCTGGAGACGAAGATGGGATGCGCGCTGGAATGCAGTAAGCACCGTGAAGAAAGACTTCCTGTTTACTTGACTTTGGCCGACACGCGGGGGTCTACTCCATTACCGGGCGACGAGGTACACGTACTCGTGTCACCTTTTACGCGACTGAATTAGCTTCGGTCTTAACGTCCTGTTTGATTGATATATCGGGACGACTCCGTATCGGCCGTATAGAATTTCTCTGAGAATACTAACGTCCTTCACACACTTACGAAGTATCCTGCCTATATAGATGCCTTGAGTCCTTTACCTGGATTCTCTTGATTTTGGAATTCACTTGCTGTTTCTCATTTACTCTTCACTGAATTCACTTTTGAAACCCAACCGGGTTGGAATTATCACCGGTTCAGGGAATTCAAAATCGGTCCATCTGGACCTGAGCCCTGAAGAGTCGGAGATCATTTATTTAGCTTTTCTCTGAGTCAACATACATTAAAAGAACCGAGGAAATCATAACCAAATTGTGTTTTTGTTGTTGTATCAAATATTACCATACATTGTATAACATTAATTGGTTGTGTGCACAGGACTGTTGCAAACCGTGAGGAAAGAAGATAGTGACCTGGGAGGACGGGTCACGTTGCTGGAGACAGGAATCCAGGTAAGTGACTAACAATGCCGAAGTCAAGCATGTTCAGTAGCACGTTGCGTCTATTATAGAGATGACCTGGAACTTACTAGAATCGTGCACATGACAGTTGGGTGCTGACAGTTGCTCCACCTGTGCCTGAGAGAGAACTGTTGGCACATGGGATGGTGCGGCAGCAACGAACAATTAGCGCAAGTGTGCCCATGTTGTACAACATGCATGAAAGCAAAATGAATAGACAAGCATTTTGTACAGCATGCATTATAAAAAAAATAAAGAGTTTGACATAACAATAAAAATAAAACAATACAAATAAAATAAATGTAGTACATCACGTGTCATCAAGAGTGTTAAGTACTCTTTACATTGTGTTTAACACTTGGTACCATGGATTACACCAGTAAAATACTGAAATAAAAATAATAAAAGACAATATGCCTACCAACTGTTCTAGTAGAAATTACTCTTAATAAGCACCACAGCGTGCTAATGCATGGGGATATGAGCCAGCCATAACAGTCGACCCTCCCAAAGGCCACCCAACTGGAGGCTGGTTCCCAAGAATTTTCCGAGGCATCATACCATTTCCAGGCTACTAGATAGTATAAACGCCCTTGCACCTGTTTAGAATTTAAACTACGCTACACCTCATATTCTAAATGACCGTTGACTGGAATTGGAAGTAGGTAGGTCTTTCTTCTCGTGTAGCAGTATCGTAGGGTTTTAACAAGGAAACATGAAAGACAGGATGGATGGGATACTCAGAAGGTAAACCTAATTTGAATGAAACGGGATTCGGAATTTCTGTTATGACAAATGGCCCAATGAATCTAGGACATCATTTACAAGGTACTTCTAGTTTGAGATTTTTTGTGGATAGCCATACATAATCTCCAGGCTTATAAGGAGATGTTGGAGTTCTGTGTTTGTTTGTTTGTTTCTTCATTTGTTCTTTAGCCTTACTCAGACAGAGCTCTGCCTGTTCCTGCATTGTATGCAAGTGGTGTAATCAGTCTTGAACTGCTGGAACCAGTGAGGTGTCTAAAGGTACTGGTAAGTCTCTTGGGTGATATCCAGTAAGAAAATAGAATGGGGTACAATGAGTAGCTGCATGCGTACTGTTGTTATACACATACTCTGCTAAGCGTAAAGTTATATCCCATTGACTGGTGCTTGTGGTCAAAAGACAATCTGTTCTAAAGTTTGGTTGACTCTCTCCATCTGACCATCAGTTTCAGGATGATATGCAGAGGACAATGCAACCTTAATCGCTATTGCTTTGCACAATGTTTTCCAAAAGCGGGAGATGAATTGACCTACATAATTGGAAATGATCTTGGTTGGGAGTCCGTGTAATCGTACTACTTGCTGAATAAAGATGTCACTAAATTCCCTAGCTGATGGCAATTTGTGTAAGGGGATAAAATGAGCCATTTTCGATAGTTGATCAACAGTCACTAAAATAGTAGTGTACCCGTGAGCTGGAGGGAGGTCTGTAATACCATCTACACTAATTGTGTGTCATGGACTTGGTGGTATGGGCAAAGGTTGCAAAAAACCTGCTGGTGCTTGATGACTGGCTTTTTGTCTTGCACAAGTGGGGCAGGTGGGCACATATTCTGTTACATCTTTGGACTTTGACTCCCACCAAAAGTGTTCTTTGTAATTCTCCAGTGTCTTTTGAACCCCTGGGTGTCCCACCAGAAGGGAATTGTGATTCCATATCAATACTCATTTTCTGAGTTCTTGTAAAGGTAGGTATACAAGATTATTGTGATAAAGAATGCCAATTTTTACACTATGACCAGGTTTAGATATCCACGTTTGAAGGTTTTTCTGGTTACTGGCAGTACGTAGAAGTGTAAAAAAAATATCCTCTATAGTGGTAGCTAAAATTTTGTTTGCAGGAATAATGTTTGGGGTTTCATTGTTCTTTGTAATGTCTGTATTGAGGCCAAAGCGGGACAAAATATCAGATTGTAATTGTTTTGTATCTGGGCGGTACATAATAATAAAGTCGAACTCACTAAAAAAATTGAGATACTGCATTTGACGTAGTGTAAGGGCTTTAATGGAACCGAAAAATCACAAATTTGAATGGTCAGTGAAAATTGTTACCATATGTTTTGCCCCCATGAGATGGTGTCACCATTCCTCAAACACTTGTTTTATAGCAAGCAGTTCACATTCTGCAATGGTGTAATTTACCTCAGCTGGGAGCATTTTTTTTGAGTAAAAGGCGACAGTATGCATGTTACCGCTTGTTGGGTCTTTTTAGGATAAAGCCCCCCTATTGCCACTTGAGAAGAGTCAACTTCTACAAAAAAAGGTTGGGTGGGATCTGGGTGCCGTAAGACAGGTGCTGTGGTAAATTTATCTTTTAGCTTTTTAAAAGCGTCTGCTGCAGCAGCTGACCAAATGAATGTTTGTCCTTTTCATAATAATTGAGTGATAAGGGCAACTATTTTAGAGAAATTTTCAATAAATCTTCCATAGAAATTTGAAAAGCCCAAAACACTTTGGAGTTATTTCACGTTTGCAGGTTCTGGCCAAGAGAGAATAGCCTCAACTTTCCTGGGGTCCATAATTATTCCTGTTGGAGATAAAATGTACCCTAGAAAGTCTACTTTGTGGGCATGAAAAACACACTTTTCCAACTTTACAGTAAAGGCTGTTGTCACTTAAACGCTGAAGGACTGCAACAACATCTTCATTCTTGGAATATATCAGCATATCGTCTATTTAGACGATTACACAAATATCAAGGACATCTCTCAAAACTTCAATTGGAAGGCCGCTGTGGCATTGCACAGGCCAAAGGGCATGAAGGTGTACTCGAATAATACAAACTTTGTACGGATGCTATTTTCCACTCATTGCCTTCTTTGACCCAGACAAGATGGTACACCCCTCCTAAGTCCAATTTCGTATAAATGGTAGAGTCTCTCAATTGGTCCAGAAGAACTGGAATCAATGGTAATGGATATTTGTTTTTGATGGTGACTTTATTGATAGTGCGATAGTCTATACACGCTCTTAAACTGCCATCTCATTTTGATACAAAAAAAGTGGTGAGGATACAGGAGATGTTGAATGACGGATGAATCCTAAGTGAAGCAATTCATCTAAGTAATGCTACTGGTATTGGGTCTCAGATTCAGTGAGAGCATATACTCTACTTCAAGGTAATACTGCTCAAGGGATGAAATCAATTTGACAATCAAAAGACCTATGAGGTGCTAGTCGTTTTGTTTGAACTGAATCAAAAACATCACAAAAAGATTGGTAATGGCATGATATGTCATAAGGGGTTTCTGACACCACTGCACAATGCAATGGAGCTACCCAGTCTGGAGTGGCTTCCTGATAACACATATGATGACAGTATGAAGAATCCAATGTCACTGTTTTATGAACCCAATCAATTTCAGGGTCATGACTGGACAACCAAGGAACCCCGAGAATAATTCCAAAAGTCAGGGTGTCGATAAGATCAAAGACCACCTTTTCTGTTTGTCCCTTGTCGCATACCAGAATCAAAGGACTTGTTTGAAATGGAAAAAAAGGCCAGAAGATAGCTCAGAACCGTTCACTGCATGAACAGGTTTTAGTTCCTTATTTAAAGTTTTGTGAATACCTAATGTATCAGCTAGTTTGAGATGAAAAAAAATTCCAGTGGCTCTAGAATCAAGTAATATAGGAAATGTGTGGCGGACTTGAGAGCCTAACATGATGGTAACATGAATGGTGAAGTGTTGTGGGATTCTTGTGACCGTGTTAGCCAGGTATTGGGAGACCTGTGGTGTTGTTCTCGACGAGGCGACCTCTGTTCCTGTCGAGATGATTAGTTTTCCAGTGGATTAGTTGTTTATGCAATGTTGACAATCTTTTGGGATTTTTTGGTCGTGCAGGACAATCTTTAGCAAAATGCTTAGGTTTTCCACAATACAGGCATAACTGTAGCGTCGGTCTTTGTTCTTATTCTGGAACAGAAAGAGGTCCCCAAACGCCTCCTATTTGCATGGGCTCGGCGTCTGGTGTTTTAGACTAAGAGTCCTTACACTCTTGTTTGAACATAATAACTTCAGTCTCGGTCTGGGAACGTTCTCCCTTACCCTCACCTAAATGGTGATCCAACTTTACAACTAAGTCAAGAAAAACTGAATAGTATTCCGGTAGAACCACTATGTGAGAAAGGGCATCTTTAAGATAATATCTCTGACCACGATAAAAAAGAAAGGTTTTCTTTTCTTCAGGCCGTTTAGTCTCTGCTAAAAGTCGATAAAAATTAGTGATGTAGGTTTATAAATCCTTTGTTCCCTGACGTAATTTGAGCAACTCATTGTCGCTTGCCTGAACAAATGTGTTTTTAGCAAATAATCTTGTCATTGCGGCCTTGAAGGCAGGCCAATTGTTCAAAAGAGGGTCATTGCTGTCTATCAAAGGAATTGACCAATTACCCGCCACCCCATCAAGGTAAGATAGAACTAAGGCAACTTTAGAAGAATCTGTAGGAAAGGCCTGGGGTTTGCATATAAAATGCAATTTACATTGACTTACAAACACAGCAAACTTAGTTCTATCTCCAAAGATACGTTCAGGTTTAGCTAAAGGGATGGGTGTAGGAACAGTTACAGTAACCTGCATGGGCGGTGTGTTTTCTAGATTGGACTGTGTGGGGGAATTTCTAGCCTGTGTGTGTCATCCAATAAACCCGGAGTTAAGTTACAGGTTTCTATTTGACCTTGGTCCATGTCTCCCAAAAGGAACTTGCGTTTTTGTGGCTTGGCTTTCTGTTACAAGCCACTCACCTGAATTCCAGGTTGTTCCTCTGGGGAGAGATGATAGTATCCAACACCCCCTGTGACCTTTCTTAGCAACAATATTTTAATAGCACTGTGCCCAAAAAAAGTCCCAATTGGGAAGGGGGGAAGTGGAGGAAGAAAAACAGAAAAAGACAACCCGCACTGGATCACGGAACGTCTTGGTGCATGAGAACGTGACAACTGCTTCTGGGACGTGCTGTGTAGTGGGAAACCTCTCTCAGTTCTATCACTATTATTCTATTCTATGAAAATAACAGAAAATACACAATCATCCTTATAATAGCAGTAATGGATACTCTATAATACAATGGTTGAGTAGTCTATAAACATACTATGTTTTTAACAACACTCTTAAGTGCAGTAAACAGTTTTCCTTATTGTCTATATTCACAAACAAGGATTAGACTTTTCTGTGAGCCTTGCAATCCATGGTCAATGACTCCCTCTAGTGATCAAAAAGTTCAATGAAATGTTAGTTGCAAATATTTTCTCTGGCTGCACAGTTTCTTAAATATCCTAAAACATTATTATATGAAATATATAACCTGCAGTTCACACATTATAACTTTGCATTGTCTGTAGAAAGCTCTTTCTCTGCTCTCTTTCAGGAAGTGATAAATAACATAAAAGTTGCTTGGTTGAAGATCACATGAATGCAGTTTAATAATGTCCTTCAAAAACAAAGTCCCAGAATAGTAGTGCACTTGATTTAAAAGTTTTGTTGAAACAAAGTTCCCAAAGTAACAGTGCACTGTCTTTAAATATCACAGTCTGGATGCTTCATAGATAAGAAATAATGTCATACATGTAATGTTTTACAAAACAAAATATTGAATACCAAATTGTTCAGGGGTTCTTCTTTTTCTTTTTTCTAGAAGGTGCACTTCCGAAGGGGAAAGAACCAGAACAGGAAATCGGAGGTGATAAGCAGATGCTACTAGTTGCCTAGAGACGAAGCTGGGCTGGAGGCCGGAATGCAGTAAGCGACATGAACAATGAAGAAAGTGACCTGGGAGGACGTGTTGCATTGCTGAGGACAGGAATCCAGGTAAGTGACTAACAATACCGAAGCCAAGCGCAATCAGCAGCAAATTACGGTCTTTTATAGAGCAGACCTGGAACTTACTAGAATCATGCCCATGACAGTGGTGTGCTGACAGTTGCTCCACGTGTTCCTGAGAGAGAACCGTTTATAACAAAGGGGGTTTCGTCCTTAACAAACCAGGTATGGATGAATAACAATACTGCTTTATGAAACAAAGAGTACCTGGTTTGTGTATTTGACTGCTTTTTTATTTTATGCGGGAAAAGAAGCAATGACCATAAGGTTCATATGTTCAGTGTATACCATTTAAATTTTTTTAAAGACATATATAAAGTACATTTGAAATGTTTTGTCTGAGAATCAATACATCTAACATCCACCAAAGGAAATTTCTGTGCAAATTAAATTAATAGGGCAATGTGACAGTATTATACAGTGAAGGAATAATACAAAAACAACATACAGAATTCATCCAATTAATTCTGAAGGTATTACACCAGCTGACACAATTTCAAAAACACAAGAACTCCATTAGCCTAACGATAGGTAATTGTTGCGGAGTTACTAAGAGCTACATGGGCAATTCTTCTTGACCCCTATCGGGTGCATAAACCATTGTAAACCCTAATTTTGGAGTATAGAGTTGATTAAACGCCTATGTAACAGGTATATTGAAAAGGCCAACGTGTTTCTAAACCCTGCGATGACTTGTGGGATTATCATCAGGGCACTGGGGCATGGTGTAACCTGGAACATGAAATTAAATGGACTAATAAAACTCTAGACCCAACTCCTCTTCTACATCTTATTTACTTATTTGAGGATACGAAAATGATGTATCTGAAGTTCATGAAGTCGCTTCACATTGGTGAATATAGATGATACATCTTCAAGGTGGGATCTAAAACTATGAAGGACAATCCCTGTTACGTTACAGGACACTATATCTTGTGAAGTTTTAAGTAAGCTGCTTTTAATTTTATTATGAAACACTTACTTTTTAACTGACGGATTGAAGGACACCTCAGAATCGCTTTCACTTATGTAGCTTATGAATTTTAATTTGAATTTAAAGTATTTATATAGCGCGGCGTACACCATGCGGTTTCTTGGCGCTTATAAGTACAGGCATAGATGGAAACATATAAAAGGACCGCTAAGCTGAAATGGGAGAGGAGTTACAGATGAAAAGCTTGAGAAAAGAGGAAGGTTTTAAGTAGCTTACGAAAAGGAAGATACTGGGTGGAGGATCTGAGGTGAATGGGAAGGGAGTTCCAAAACACCGGGGCCAGGTAAGAGAATTTAGCTCCACCCCATTTCTTGCGCTTGAAACGTGGTACAGTGAGTAAGCAGAGGGAAGATGAGCGCAATTCTCTGCAGGGCACGTAAGGCTGTACCGCCGAGGAGATGAAGGCGGGAGCGAGACCCAAACGGGCCAAGAAAGTCATGCATCCCAGTTTGAATAATGCTCGCTCACGAACCGGGAGCCAATGGAGTTCCTTTAGCAGAGGAGTGACACGGTGAAATCTAGGGAGAGAGTAAACTAGACGGGCCGCCTGGTTTTGTACCAATTGCAATCTCCGTAGACTATAAGCCGGGATGCCGTTATAAAGGGCATTCCTGTAGTCTAGACGGGAGATGACCAGAGTGGACAAGATAAGTTTACGTGCAGAAAAGGAAAAGAAACGGGAAACAGTGCGGATAGTACGAAGAGTTAGGAAACAAGCGGAGACAACAGACCCGATCTGAGAATGGAGAGTGAGATGGTCATTGAGTATAATGCCCAGAGTTTTAACGGAGGAAGAAGGAGAGGGAGGGGAACCTAAAGAAGGAGGCCAAAACAAAGAATTCCAGGGGCTGGATGAACCCCCCGTCAAGACTAGCTCAGTCTTGTCCGGGTTCAGTTTAAGATGATTATGATTCATCCGGTCCCTGATGAAAGACATCACCGAGTGAAAGTTGGAGACAGATGAGAGGAAGAGGAAAGATTAAAGATGAGCTGGAGGTCGTCTGCATAATTATAGACGGTGACCTCCAGCTTCTGAAGAGCAAAAATCAAGGGGGCGATATATAAATTAAACAGAAGAGGAGAAAGAGAAGAACCCGGGGGGACCCCACATGAGATCGGAAGAGAGGTAGAGGAGAAGTCTCCCAACTGAACCGCCTGGGTGCGGTCTCTCAAAAAAGAGGAGAGCCAGACAAGGGCTGTCCCCCCGATACCCGCCGCCCTGACACGGGAAAGAAGAATGGAATGATCCACCGTGTCAAAGGCAGCGAACAGGGCCAGGAGGATCAGCGCCTGTGGTTGGTCAGAGTCTAGGCCCTCTCTCAGATTATCCAAGACCGACACTACAACAGCCTCAGTGGAGTGTCTAGCCCGAAAGCCGGCTTGGCAGGGGGCTAACCCCCCATTCTCCTCCACAAATGTGCTGAAAACTGCGGTGACGTGGCGTTCCAGCACCTTGCCCAGAAAAGGTAGCAAAGAAATGGGGCGATAATTAGTTAGGGAGGAGGGGTCAGCCCCTGGCTTCTTCAAGATGGGAACAATGGTAGCTGCTTTCAAAAGAGGGGGGACAACTCCCTGCGCAAGGGAGCAGTTCAGGAAGGAGAGAGGGGGCAGGGTACATGCAGAGTAGATTTGACGAAGAATGCGGGCAGGGCAGATATCAACAGGGAAGCCTGACTTGACTTTGGGGAGGATGGCAAGAAAAGAATCTTCAGTAAGGGGCGGAATAGAAGACAGGTGGACATCAGGAGGGGGGGACAGGGGTCTACATAGGACTGGAAGGACTGGGACGGGAAGGGGATATTGGTTTTGATGATCTAAATTTTCTCCAAAAAATAGTTGTTCAAGGAGTCGCACAAGTGTTGGGTCGGGGTAGGTTTCAAAGAGGTTCTATCAGAGAACGCCAGATCGTGGACAATGGAGAAAATTTCCTTAGGCTGGTTCTCTGCGGTCAGTATTTTATGTGAAAAGTAGGACGTTTTAGTGGAGAGAATGGCTCTTTTATATTCCCCTAGGTGAGATAGGAAATGAAGTTTCAGCTTGGGGCAGTAGGCCCTTCTCCACGAACGCTCCGCCTGGCGAACCCCCAACTTGAGTGATTTTAGCTCCTCAGTGAACCAACAGTTGGCCTCCTTGAGTCTTCTGATCGTGATCCGTCGAAGTGGGGCCACCGGGTCGCAGCCACTCGCAAGCCAGGCATTAATAGTCTCTGCTTGTAAAGAGGAAGGGAGATCCTGCAAGTTGGGCGGGGAAGCCAAGAGGGTAGACGATAGGAGTGACACATTCATGCGGTTCCAATTTCGAGCCAATAAGTTCTTCTCCAGCTGGGGTTTTTTTTCTGGGCTCAAGCAGAGGGAAAAGGAAATCAAAAAGTGGTCGGACCAGGGACAGGGAGCAATAGACAAAGACAGAACTGGACAATTGAGGGACCAGACCTGGTCAAGGATGTGTCCGTGGGTGTGCGTTGGGGCGTGGACATGGGAGATAAAGTTAAGCTCACACAGTGTCTCCGTGAAATCTTTGGAAGACGCACATTCTCGAGGGTCAGAAGGCCAAAAATTGACATCCCCGAGTACCAGGACTGACGAGTTATTGACCGAGATGGTAGATAGTAGGTCCTGAAAATCAGAAAGAAAGGAGGGAGTAGACTGGGGGGGGACGATACACCAACAGACAGGTGAGAGGAGGAGAGAAGGAAGAAGAATGGATAAGTAAATGATCGGTGGCCGCAATAGGGGAAGAGGGGAGGAGCTGGAATTGATGTTCAGAGCACAAAATAAGGGCAACGCCACCACCGAGTTTACCTGCCGGCCGGTCAGCCCAGAGGGCGCAGTAAGATGGGGGGAGAGCCGCAAGTAAAGAAGGGAGGGAGGACTGGGAGAACCAAGTCTCCGTGAGAACTAAGAGATCTGGTTGAGTAGTGTCGAGCAGAACAAACAGCTCGTGATGGTGACTAACAGCAGATCTAGTATTCAACAGACAAACAGTTAACAAGGGGGGGGAGGGAGAGGACCCCTGGGGAAGGGAAGCAAAGGAGGGATGTGGAAGAACAGAGGGAGATATAGTAGGGCGGCTCGAGCTGAGGCCAAGTGAAGCAATGTGATTCACAGTGTAATCAGACAGTGGCCAATTTCCCTGAAGAGTACAAAGGTCCAGAGAGGAATACACATGGATTTGACCCTAGTGAGGTGCCCCTAGCCAAGTCCGGCCGCGGACGGCCGCAGACGGGCTTGACTTAGGCGCCACTTCGGCGCGCCTTCGTCGCGCCCGCTGCGCTGACATATAGTGGCCGTTTAAATAGGGGAGGACCGCGGGGGGTGTGTCCCAGGACTCGGTCACCTGGAGAAGCCCAGGCCAAGATGGCGCCCGCGATCGGTGGGAGCCCGCCGGGACGTTCAGCCCACAACCGACCGCCGAGCCTCAGGAGGGAGAAAACCAAGTTAGTAACCTGTTAACTTTGAGGTGGGTTAGACACAGGTTTTACAAGGATTTAAAACAAAGCGCGCCTACGCTCGTAGTCAGCAAGGCAATTTTTAAAAATACATGAGGCAACACTCCAGCTAGCAGTCGCGAACCCTCTGCCACCGGGTCGCCTGCCTGCAATCACTGGTGGAAGGAGGAATGACTCCTAAATAGGGGAGGAGCCTGGCTTTGGCGCAAGCCTTAGCCAACCAGAAATCGCTATTTCTAACAGAAACCATAACCACCGCGTTTGGTACCAGTTATAAAGCTCCATTTAGTAATTACACTCAAGATCCGTGTGAAGCTTGATGACCTTTTTTACAGTGTCAGAGTTTAGAGCCTTTAATAATCGCTACCAGACCCTTATTTAGGTGTCCCATAGAGTTGTGCCCTAGCACCCAGGCAAAAATGTTTACAACTATTGTTGTATCCCTTGCTTCCTACTGAGATAAACAGAAATGTTGCCATGTTGTTATTTAACATGATTTTCAGATATGACATAGGCCACCTTTCATTTTTAGTATTTTCGTGTGCAGTTTAATACACTCTCGGCCATTGAGTTTGACTCGTGATTATCCACGGCTCTCTAATAGGTTTCCACTTTTGCTAACTGCACTGTTACACCTGCTGACGTGAGAACCAGCAGAAAAGAATTGCCTGCATCGAGTGTGAGAATTGTCTTGCTCTCTCTGTCCCAGGGTCATCATCTTTCACCTCCAACAGACATGAATAAAGGTCTCTGCAGTAGAAGCTGGAATGCAATGGTTCTGGTATACATTATGAATCCACGTCCTTTTTTGAAAGTATTCTCAATGCTTAGAAAGGCCAAAACCTACTTGCTTTGGAAGTTGGGAGCATAAATGTACTATCAGCAGTAACAGGTCTATAGTGAGATAGCATTTCTCTAACTGTATACATTAATATCATATATTAGGCAATGACATCAGTCTAGGGAGTGTTACCTGAGTGAGCCATTCCACTTATTTGAATGACAGGCTGAGCTCCTCTGTTTGAAGCTTGCGGTGAGACACCTTCCATCGTTTAAAGTATCGAGTTTAGGAATGATAGTGCACGTTTCTCCATAGGGTCACAGCGAGCCTCGTGTGGTATCTATAGTCATGGAGGTTCCTACAGGAGGGCTTTTAGTGTCTCCCAGTGCAGGTTGTCCGAAAAACGGATGCCAGTAGAGTGCCTGTCTGCTCTCTGCATATAGTGTTGGAAGTAGATGTGAAGGCATCTTCAAGATCAAGACTCACATGCATAGCAAATGCATGCACCCAATCTCCTACTACAGCAGACCTCTCTTGTGCCCTCTGCCACCCTTGAGCATAACCATGCAGCAGACAAAGGGAAGGAGGGAGCAGATAGCCATCATTTCTTATAATGTGAAGTTAGTGGTAGGGATATGAATGCTGCTACCTACGTTGTGTTGAGGGTTCGCCTAAAGGACACGAGTTAAAAGTACCTATATTATGTACCACTAACCACTAACCCGGGCCTAACAAACATGAATGTCGTGCTCATGTAAAGCGCTTTGATACCGTCGGGTCTAGTTAAGCTATATAAAACTTCACTCAAAAAAAGCCAAGTCGCATCCTCTTTGTATCAGCACTTAAGTCTCGCTGTGGTTCTCTGCATCGGGATTTTTCATAAATTATTTAGGGTCTGGCAATATTTACAACAGTGCCGTTGGCCTAATAGCCACTAAGCAGTTGAATACAGATAATCAACTGGTAATTAAATAACCACTTCTTAAGTGATGCAGTATTTCCCCTCAAATGCATGTTATAGTTTGTAATAACCTTAACAATGTCTACTAAGTCATTGTGAATGACAATGGAATCTGAGAACCTGGCCATGGATCCGGTATCAAAAACTCCCTGTTCAATTGCCCCTCAAGAGTCCTGAGCCTGTTGAGAAATTAACTCTGCTCTGGAAAGGAAATGATGTGTTCTAATCAAGCCCAGTGCATGAGCAGTGCCAGTGAGGGACAGGCAGCTATCATCCCAGGCGAACCCTTTGGTGCTTTAAATGTGCATTCTCCAGGGCGTTCCCTAAATGGCTCCACTCTGTCACAATGGTGGGCCACTGTTGTAAACCATTTAAATGCAATTATTGCAAATATAAAAGCGCTCTGCGGAGGGATAGATGCCTTCATCGAAAAAACAGAGCATCCATCATGTCTGGAGCTGAGTATCGGAGAGCATTACCAGACGTGGCTGGATTGCTAATGACTGAATTCTGAATTTTGAATTTTGCACAGGTGCGAAATATATGGTCTAAGTTAACACAGACGTGGTCATCTTTTTCGTGATTGGAATAGCTTTGAGTTAGGAAAATTGGCGGCCTGGCTCACATCAGTATTTTCATGCCGCATTTTAATTTAGTTGACCAATTGGCTTCATCATCTAAAGCTTATCCAGCCTACATGATTAGTGAGTAATTTGGGCCGGTTGTTGCCGTGGGGGACACTGGCACTCATCTTTGGAACAGCACTTATTAATTCTCATCAAACATTTCCCGAGAGCAACAGAGGAGAAAACACACAGAAGCTAAAAAAGGAGTAAGAGAATGGTAGAAACACTCTCACAAAGGGAAAAATCGGGATCTGGCCATGGTGAGGGAAAGGTGCAGAGAGTGTCTGACGGTGGATTAAAGAGGCCCGGTGGAATTTAGACTGTTTAGCGGCTCTGACATTAACAGCACTGGCCTTGGTGTTCTGAGCAGAGCGTTGGACACCGGAGCTTATTCTTTAGCAAGTGAAGTACTGTTCAATTCGAATCTACATGCACTATTGGAGGTGCTATGTGTATATTGCACAGGGGTGGGCTGTGGACATTCCAGTGTGAGCATCCACAAAGCATGAAGACCGTCGCTAAAGTTACAGTATTTCTCGTACTGACAACAGACAGGATGTACTTTTTCTGGGTAAGTTAGGGGAGGTAACAACCATCAACCAATCAATCAATCAATCAATCTGAGGTTTATAAAGTGCACTACTCACCTGTGAGGGTCTCAAGGTGCAGGGGGGGAGGCAGCTCCGGATCAGTCGAAAAGCCAGGTCTTGAGGTTCTTCCTGAAGGTGTGCAGAGTAGGGGATTGTCTGATGTTGACTAGGAGCGTGTGTCAGGTCTTTGCTGCAAAGTAGGAGAAGGCTCTTCCACCTTTCTCTGGTTCTGCAGATGTGTGGGGTTTCTGCAAGGATGAGGTCGGCGGAGCAGAGGTTCATTTTGGATACGTGGAAGGAGACTTTTTCATTGAGTTATCTGGGTCCGATGTTGTGGAGGGATTTGTAGGCATTGGTGAGTAGCTTGAGGGTTACTCTCTTCTCGATGGGGAGCCAGTGGAGGTCTCGTAGGTGAGGGTTCATATGCTTTTGTCGTGGGGTTCCGAGGACGAGTCTGACTGCGGTGTTCTGGATGGTTTGGAGTTTGTGTAGCAGGGTTTTGTTGATTCTCCCGTAGAGGGCGTTACCGTAGTCCAGTCTGCTAGTTACGAGAGCAGGGGTGACGGTATTTCTGCATTCATGGGACATCCACTTCAATGTCTTGTGGAGGATGCAGAGGGAGTTGAAGCAAGTTGAGGCGACGGCATTGATCTGTTGGATCAAGGTGAGGGAGGAGTCTGGAATGATGCAGAGGTTCCAGGTGTGGTCCGTCAGGTTGAGTGGGTATCTGGCAGCAGGGGGGCATCAGGAACTGTCCCACGCCATGGGGGAGGGAACATGGACGAGGACCTCGGTCTTTTCCTAGTTCAGTTTCAGGCAGCTGTTGCTCATCCAGGCTGCAACATCTTTCGTTCCATCTTGAAAGCTGAGTCTGATGTCTTCGGGGTTCTTCGGGAGAGAGAGGATGAGCTGGGTGTCATTGGCGGAAGATACTATGCTGAGCCCGTGCTGTCAGACAATGGCAGTGAGGGGGGCCATGTAGATGTTGAAAAGCATGGGGCTGAGTGAGGATTCTTGGGGTACTCTGCAGTTGATCTCAGTGGGTTCGGAGAGGAAGGGTGGGAGTCTGATCCGTTGGGTTCTGCAGTTAAGGAAGGAGCAGATCCAGTCGAAGGCGGTTCCCTGTGTGCCGGCGTCATGGAGCCTGGCAGCGAGAGTGTGGTTTGAGAAGGTGTCGAAGGCTGCAGTGTGGCCCTGGTCGAGTAGCATGCAGATGTAATCAGTGGTGGCGAGGAGGGTGGTGTCTGTGCTGTGGTTGCTGCAGAATCCTGATTTGCAGGAGTCAAGGATGGCATTCTCTTCGATGAAGGTGGTCAGCTGGGCATTTACGAATCTCTCAGTGACTTTGGCTGCAAAGGGAAGGAGGGAGATGGGCTCGTCGTTTTTTTCAGGTCCGTCTGGTCGGCCGAGGTTTTCTTGAGGAGGGCCTTGACGTCTGCCCACTTCCAGTCGTAGGAGAAGATGCTGGATTAGAGGGAGGCTTGATGGTCCGGCCTAGTCCGGGAGCTATGGTGGATCTGTGGTAGATGTGGGATGGGCAAGGTGCCTTGGGGGCTCCTGAGTGGGTGTTCTTCATAGTCTTGGTGGTGTCTTCAGTGGTAGCAGGTTTCAGGTGGTGATGGTCGGCCAGTAGTCAGTGGTGGAGAGGGGGTGGTGTCCGGAGTCTGTTCGCTGAAGTTGTCGTAGAGGGCCTTGATTTTCAGGTGTAAGCTTGTTACAGAGGTCCTGGGATGGAGTGATGTCCATGGCTTCACTGGGGGGTTTGGTGAACTGCTGTATGACTTAGAAGAGTTCATTTGCATTACTTGCATTAGAGTGGATTTTGTTCTTCATAAAGGTCCTTTTGATGGCTCTTATGTGCTAGTAGTATTTGTTCATGGTATTCCTGTAGTTTTTCAGGTCTTCAATGGTTTTCTTGTTCCGCCAGAGTTTCTCCAGGCTCCTGCAGGAGCATATGGCTTTTTGGAGGTAGGTGGTGAACCAGGCGGCCTTCAGGGCACACTGATTGACAGGGTTTGGAGGGGTTTGAGCTTGTCATCGCAGCTGGAGATCCATCGGTTTAGTTCTTTGATGCGGAGTTGGCGCCAGTAGTGGCAGTAGGGGGGACGTGCAGGAGGGAGGTGTTGAGTTGATCCTCTGTAACCTTGCTCCAGTTCCTTCTGGGCGGACATGGGGCAGGTTTGCGTGCGATGGTGGTGTTGAAGGTGAAGTGTACGCAGTGGTGGTCTGTCCAGAGGGGCTGTGTGGTGTGGCTGAAGTGGATGTTTGTCCCTCCAGTGAAGATGGGGTTGAGGGTGTGTCTGGCTCTGTGGGTGGCGGTGGTTGCAAGCTGATTCAGTCTGAGGTTGGTGAGTTTGTCAAGTAGGGTGGTGGAGTCAGGGTCTCTGCGGTTTTCGAGGTGCAGGTTCAGGTCTCCGGTGAGGATGTAGTCCGTGGAGGCAACAAGGTCGGCAATGGTGTTGGTGGAAGACCCACTCTTCAGTTTACTGTCTGGACCTGCAGAAGGACTCTCAGAGGACTGCGTGCTGCTGTGGTCTGCTGCGTACTCCACAAGACTGCTTTGCTGCCCCTGGAAGGACTGCTTTGCTGGCTGGAGCATGTCTTGTTTACTCAGAGGTATGCCTGGGTGCTTGAGCCCTGCTTCTATACTTGAACCCTGGACTACCAGAGCCTCAGGAACATATCAAAGTCTGTAACCATCTTAAATCTACATCTGGACCCATCCAGATTGAGTCCTGAACAACAAGTGGTGCCCCTCCATTCCTGGACAATTGGTTGTGGTGTTACAAGGGCCTGGATATCCAAACTCCAAAACGTGGGATTTAGAAAACTGTTGCTTAAAAGCTGCTCTGACAAATGAAAGTAGATAAGTTTACGTGGAGAAAAGGAAAATGAAAAGGAAAAGAAACGGGAAACAGTGCGGATAGTACGAAGAGTAAGGAAACAAGCGGAGACAACAGACCCGATCTGAGAATGGAGAGTGAGATGGTCATTGAGTTTAATGCCCAGAGTTTTAACGGAGGAAGAAGGAGAGGGAGGGGAACCTAAAGAAGGAGGCCAAAACAAAAAATTCCAGGGGCTGGATGAACACCCCGTCAAGACTAGCTCAGTCTTGTCCGGGTTCAGTTTAAGATGATTATGATTCATCCAGTCCCTGATGAAAGACATCACCGAGTGAAAGTTGGAGACAGATGAGAGGAAGAGGAAAGATTAAAGATGAGCTGGAGGTCGTCTGCATAATTATAGACGGTGACCTCCAGCTTCTGAAGAGCAAAAATCAAGGGGGCGATATATAAATTAAACAGAAGAGGAGAAAGAGAAGAACCCGGGGGGACCCCACATGAGATCGGAAGAGAGGTAGAGGAGAAGTCTCCCAACTGAACCGCCTGGGTGCGGTCTCTCAAAAAAGAGGAGAGCCAGACAAGGGCTGTCCCCCCGATACCCGCCGCCCTGACACGGGAAAGAAGAATGGAATGATCCACCGTGTCAAAGGCGGCGAACAGGGCCAGGAGGATCAGCGCCTGTGGTTGGTCAGAGTCTAGGCCCTCTCTCAGATTATCCAAGACCGACACCACAACAGCCTCAGTGGAGTGTCTAGCCCGAAAGCCGGCTTGGCAGGGGGCTAACCCCCCATTCTCCTCCACAAATGTGCTGAAAACTGCGGTGACGTGGCGTTCCAGCACCTTGCCCAGAAAAGGTAGCAAAGAAATGGGGCGATAATTAGTTAGGGAGGAGGGGTCAGCCCCTGGCTTCTTCAAGATGGGAACAATGGTAGCTGCTTTCAAAAGAGGGGGGACAACTCCCTGCGCAAGGGAGCAGTTCAGGAAGGAGAGAGGGGGCAGGTACATGCAGAGTAGATTTGACGAAGAATGCGGGCAGGGCAGATATCAACAGGGAAGCCTGACTTGACTTTGGGGAGGATGGCAAGAAAAGAATCTTCAGTAAGGGGCGGAATAGAAGACAGGTGGACATCAGGAGGTGGGGACAGGGGTCTACATAGGACTGGAAGGACTGGGACGGGAAGGGGATATTGGTTTTGATGATCTCAATTTTCTCCCAAAAATAGTTGTTCAAGAAGTCGCACAAGTGTTGGGTCGGGGTAGGTTTCAAAGAGGTTCTATCAGAGAACGCCAGATCGTGGACAATGGAGAAAATTTCCTTAGGCTGGTTCTCTGCGGTCAGTATTTTATGTGAAAAGTAGGACGTTTTAGTGGAGAGAATGGCTCTTTTATATTCCCCTAGGTGAGATAGGAAATGAAGTTTCAGCTTGGGGCAGTAGGCCCTTCTCCAAGAACGCTCCGCCTGGCAAACCCCCAACTTGAGTGATTTTAGCTCCTCAGTGAACCAACAGTTGGCCTCCTTGAGTCTTCTGATCGTGATCCGTCGAAGTGGGGCCACCGGGTCGCAGCCACTCGCAAGCCAGGCATTAATAGTCTCTGCTTGTAAAGAGGAAGGGAGATCCTGCAAGTTGGGCGGGGAAGCCAAGAGGGTAGACGATAGGAGTGACACATTCACGCGGTTCCAATTTCGAGCCCATAAGTTCTTCTCCAGCTGGGGTTTTTTTTCTGGGCTCAAGCAGAGGGAAAAGGAAATCAAAAAGTGGTCGGACCAGGGACAGGGAGCAATAGACAAAGACAGAACTGGACAATTGAGGGACCAGACCTGGTCAAGGATGTGTCCATGGGTGTGCGTTGGGGCGTGGACATGGGAGATAAAGTTAAGCTCACGCAGTGTCTCCGTGAAATCTTTGGAAGACGCACATTCTCGAGGGTCAGAAGGCCAAAAATTGACATCCCCGAGTACCAGGACTGACGAGTTATTGACCGAGATGGTAGATAGTAGGTCCTGAAAATCAGAAAGAAAGGAGGGAGTAGACTGGGGGGGGCGATACACCAACTGAGAGGTGAACTCCGTCCATAGCGTACAGTTCCGGCCTGGACGTTTGTATTAGCTTGTGCCTAATGGTGCGAATGCTTGATTTCTGAAGTATTTCGGCCACTGACTGGTTCAATCTTTTCACTGACTTATTCACCGCCTTCGAGGGAGCGCCCCTGGCCCATATCTGTCTCGGAATGACTTCGGACCATAGCAGCGTGGCCTTAGGTAACATATTTTTGATTGCCGCTAGGCCAGTAAACAACGACTCTTTCACCCCCCTCCTTCCCGCCGGGATCATGTCATTGCCTCCACAGTGCAACACCAATACATCCGGGGAGGGCATCCCTCTGTTCATGGTAACCCGAAGGTCGTTCGGGACGTCGGCTAGGTGTTGTCCACCTATCCCTACCCAATGGTGGTCCCAATCTTGCTCCTCCCTCGCCTTTCTTCCGAGCAATTTCTTGAAGACCAACCCAGACCTGTGGATAAAGGAATGGCCACACCAACATATTTGGGGTCTTTGGGCTGTCGTACCTAGGGTAAATTTCGAAATGAACAAGAGGTCAGGAATGCCTGAAAAAATTAATGGCTATCGGGCGGGTGGGGGAGGTTAGGGGGGAGACGGGGGTGTGCCACTTTGACACTCATAATAATTGAGGGCGCACATAACGTTCATAACACGCCGACTTCCAGCGCCCTAGTCTCCTAATGGTCTCTTCTGGCAGCCCCAGGCCTGCTGCTGTAGTTGCTGCCCCGATACGGAAGGAATGGGATGTGAAATCGGCCGGCTCCACTCCCATCTTCGACAAGGTCAGTTTAACTACCCTTGTGAACTGAAATCTGGTGAGGGGCAAACCGTCCCTATGCAACAATACTCTGTCATCGCCCCCTGATGGCCTGATCTGCAGAAATTCCCTTGTCAGCCTAACAGGGCAGTAAGACACCCCCGCTACCCTGCCTAGTTGCAGCCATGTCCCCTTGCCCAAGGGATCTGTTTTTGATCTCCGGACCTTGACTCTTAAAATGTCTTCAGACTCAATCACGTCCTCGCACCTTATACCCCCTTTCCTGTCCGCCTTAGGGGCAGGGAGCAACTCCAAGATCCTAAGTGCCCCGCAAAAGGCAAGCACTTATAGCCTGAATAGTTGAGTTTCATAAGGGGAGAAGCAAACCATAGGCAGGGTCTCCAGAATAGCCACCAACCTGTTCACATCTATGGGTCGCCTTGAATCCTTCACCCCCGGGGTCAAACGTTCCCAACCCTTCACTGCTCTCCTCACTCTCTGGTCCTTGGTTGGGTCTGCCACCCCCTGTAGGCCCGCATAGAATGCTACCGCTGACAGTGTCTCTTCATCATCGCCACTGACTTCCCACTGTCTCTCTGATGGACTATGAAGCCCAATATACTCAAGGGAGAGAATGCATCAACTAAACCCGCCCCTGTTAGATACTCCTGATAAAACTGCCACGACCTCTCATACATACTCTTAGTCTTGGGGGCCAGGGATGCGGTTATCAACTTGGGAGCTGCGGGGCACCAATTCTCCATAGCCCCGCTGGGAAGGCTGTCATTCTCCTCTCTGCTTGCGGCCAATGTGTGCGGAATTCTGTCAACTTAAAACGGGACAAGGCGTCAGCGGCTTGGTTCTCTATCCCCGGCACATGTCTTGCAGTAAAATGTACATTGCGGCTCAGACATTGCAACACTAATTCTTTCAATAGACGCAGCACCCATGTACAAGTTGCCCTCTGGTTGTTGATCACCATTACCACTGACATGCTATCTGACCAGAAAACAATGTGTCTGTTTGCCAGCGTGTCTCCCCACAAGTGCAGTGCCACCATAATTGGAAACAGTTCCAAGAAAGTAACATTGCGTGTCAGACCCTGCTTTGTCCATTCCTCTGGCCAATACTGCATGCACCACTTGGGGCCTAAGATTGCTTCAAAGCCTACACTCCCTGCCGCATCTGTAAACAATTCGAGCTCTGCATTCGAGGAGCTCGGTGTCCGCCATATCACGGATCCATTAAAGCTCTCCAGAAAGTCTTTCCAAATGTTCAAATCTTTTCTCACATCAGCTGAAAGCCTAACTCTATGGTGCTTTGCGCGAAGCCCAGCCATCGCCCTTGCTATACTCCTAGAAAAGGGCCTGCCCATTGGTATGACTCTCAAGGCGAAGTTCAGTTGCCCTACCAAGACTTGCAATTGATGTAGTGTAACTTTCCTTGACTTTAAGCAGTCGTCGATAGCAGCCTGCCTTGAAGGCAGACACCTTTGACCTGGGTAACCTGCAAACCCCTTCTCTGGTATCGATCTCAATGCCTAGGAATGTCAGGCAGGTAGTCGGCCCTTCTGTTTTTTCTGATGCAAGTGGTACCCCCAGGGCTTTAGCCAAGTGCCGGAAGCCCAGCAGGGCCTTCCTGCAAGACTGTGACCCCTGAGGACCCAGAAATAGAAAGTCGTCCAAGTAGTGAAAAACTGCGTGGGTTTTGTCTGAAGTAAGGAATTGTTCCACCGCCCATTCCAAAAACCTAGCAAAAGTCTCAAAGACTGCGCAAGCGATTGAACAGCCCATGAGCATACACAGGTCAATGAAATAATCTTCTTTGAAGGTAAAACCCAAGAACTTAGTATCCTCTGGGTGAACCGGGAGGAGCCTAAATGCGGCCTCTATGTCAGATTTGGCCAGTAGGGCCCCCTCCCGGAGGGCCTGTATTTTTTCAATTGCAGTGTCAAACGTTGTATAACGCACCGTGCAGAGATCTGGGTCAAGTTTGTCATTGACTGATAATCCTGGAGGGCTTGACAAATTATGTATCAGGCGAAATTTCCCTTTCTCTTTTTTAGGCACTAATCCCAGGGGAGAGCAGACCAGATCAGGACTTGGCCGTTGTTTGAATGGACCCGCTACCCGCCCCAGGGCGACTTCTTTCATTATCTTATTCTGCGCTGCGTCCATGTTCTGGAGCACAGAGCTCTGGTTGCGCGGCGGGAAACTGGTGGGGGCAGCTGAAGACGGGATACGGAAACCGGACATAAAACCATTGTGCAGAAACTGAGCCTCCTCAAGTTTGTCATAGTTGCTAAGGAGGTGTGTCAAAACATGTTTCTTAATGGGCGTTGGCAGATCTGTCTGATGTCTGAGGTGGTCTCACTTTTGCTGTGGAATGGGTTGGCTGCTCCCTTGCATTTCCCGGCTTCTTGAAGCATCTGATCTCTGGGTGAGACGGGCCCCCACAGAAGGAGCAGCAATGTTTGAACCTGCATGTAGTCCCCCTGGTGCACTCGTTTTTGTTATACAGCCAGCAGGCCTGTTTCTTATCTCCTGCCCCCATGTTGTTCCGAAAGGACTGATTCTGTGAAGGAAAACTGGTCTTGGGAGCCGATGTGGTGGAATAATAAACTGTGTTGGGCACAGATGGGGTAGAATAAAAAAAGGTGTGCCATAAATTGATCTCGCGTTGATCCCATGCTATCCCTCGGTGTACTGCTTTCATTTGTCTGAATTTGTTATCATATTTTAACCACCCTGTGCCTGGGAACTCAGAGGCCGCCCCATGTATTAAGGAAATATAACTGATTATCTGAGGGCCTACCGCGGGGTACTTCTCCGCCATAATGGCAGCATAAATGGCGAATCCTGTGATCCAATTCTTTATCGACCAGTCAACCCAAACCTTCTTCTGTTTATACTCGCCTTCTTTACCACCTCTACTCTTATCTGGCACGACCCCTGCATTGATCAGATCAAACACATCAACATATTCGCCTTTCAGTATCTTTTCTTTGATGTCTGCGGGTACATGCCACGTGATCCCCACAGATGGTGATAATGTTAATGATGAGGAGCCGTACATTACCGGGCTGTAAGCTAAAGTCGATTGACCCATCATTTGCAGTCCAACCCCCCCTTGAATTTGAGTACCCGCTGGCCCTATCGAATTTACTCCAGTGTTAGCTGTTGAAACTTGTGATGATTTTCCCATGTTAGGAAAAGGGGGCATCATTACTGGACCACTGAATCCCGGGTATGCTGTGGAGGGTACCATCGTGCTAGCAGGGACATTATTAATTGCTTGGCCTTGAGAATTATTTATCAGCATCCCTTGTGATTGCGCCACTCCCCCAGACTGCACCCAGACTTGTGCTATTCCGCTCCCTGGTTGTGCAACCACTGGTGGTAAAAGTGCCTGTGCGCCGGCAAGTGCCTGTGCGCCGGCACCTCCGCATTAGCGACAGGCGCTACCCCCGGCTGCGGAGAATTAGGCTGAGCGACATTTCCTTCAAGCGCCTTGTCTTTGTTTGCGTTAGCGATCAAGTCTATTGTCTCTGGCACCTCCTTCTCACCTGAGGATGTTGGTTGGGCCTCTGCCGCCCTGGGCCGCTTTTCTTTCGACGCCTCTTTAAACCTTTCTGGTGTGCGCCGAGTTCGCTTGCTTCGCCCTCTTTCCTCCTGGGCGTCCGCTCTTGCCCCTTCTCTCATTGTCTTTAACGCCCAGTCCATGCCTTTCTCTTTTGTAAATTCCAACAGCTCCGTTAATGCGAGGTAATCATCTTCTTTGGCCGAAGCCCCTTTGCCCTTCGGTGGCCGTTTAGGCGGCATTCTGCACTCAAAAGATATAATGTATTATCACCACATAAAATGACATGACGTGCATCCGGATTAGCCACCAATTGTCCCTGGTACCAAACTCTTTCCTTTCACAACCCCTTATCTTATCTTCCTTACCCTTGTCAATTAGGCAGGCTGCAATTTAACTCAAATCCGCTCCCTTCATAACCCCTGATTTAGACCGCTATCCCCCTGCCCACCATGACGTATATGACGATCCCCCTTTAATCCAGCCATAAATGCTAGTAACAGAGCCCGATGTCCCCGTTCAGCTTAGCCTAACGCGGCGTCACCATCCGCGCTCCCCAACAGTCTAACAAATGGCTGCGGGTGAAACTACTATGAACCGACCGCTGCGGGGTGGCCCGCTTTTAACCCCGTCAATTAAAGTGCATTTTTTAGCGTTACAACTAATACGGACCGCATGCTTGGGGGTGCACTCCGGTTGCAAAATATAATCCAACCGTCACCATTGTTACGCGTCACAGGCTTAACGCTGCATTTACCGTTAAGTCCTTTGTTCGATCTTTCAATTAACTGCCTTATTACCCACGCTCAGGACGTTAACGCTAAAAATCTCACTGATTCCCTCGCTCGCCCGCACACGCATCAAGATTCTCCCGGCCCCCTCTCACGCCGGCTCCCGATCATCTCGGATCTGCAACAAGGGAGCTCACTCGCACGATGGGCATACACTGCCCCGCCACCCTCGTTCGCCATCCAAGTCCCACGCTCCATGCCAGCACACACGCCTTGATCGTCCATCCACACCACTTCACCCACTCAGACACACTGCGAGGCCCACTCACCTGCGCCAAAAGTCGGACTGACTTGCACGAAGAAACGCAGCTACCGCGACGGTTCTGGTTGACTTCCTTCTGCGACGTCCGACTCCTGGGCGGTCAGCAGACAAAGAGGGGGTCATAAAGTGGGTCGCTGGCTTTTCAAGGCTCGCGCCCTCCCTAACTGCATCCGGGGCAACCCTCTGCTTATGACGCGTTTCCTGTCTGCTTCCCTGAGCTATCACTTCCGGGTCGCGCGACCCGGAAGTGATTCCTTACCTAGGGGCCCTTTGGCTGCCACTAATGGCGCCACGCCCCCTAAGTGGGGTGGCGCCTTGCAGTTACTGTGTAGTAACAAAACACGTGTTGGATGCTCGCTTTGTCCTGTTTCTTCTGGGACCACAGTACAGAAGGGCCTTTTCCACTATAATATCTTGTGCATCACCATTATAAAAGACTGTACAGATATATTTTTCAAATCAGTTATTAAAAATTCAAAGCTATTGTATGTTTCGGATGTTCTCTCTATAACCAAATACTGTGTTGTTCATAGGAGTAATTGGTGGTCTTGACTCTCCAAACAGGCCAAGACGGGGAATAAACTCCCTTAGAAGCATTGGCTTCTATGATATTACATTTTTAGAGTGCCCAGGTACGACAAACCTTGTTCAACTGGCTTGTGATGATGACTGAACATTTGATGACATGTCCTATCATCTTCCTATACTGTGTCACTCAATATTTCCATAGTGGTGATATTTTAGACGCAATATTCGTGTCAGATGATATTTTTGAAACAATAGTTTCTTTATTTACTGCAAGTTACCATCAAATGTACTTAAGCCCTGTTCATTAGTGGTGGAGCAAGCTGCATTTGTCCCTAACGCAAGCAAAGAAACTGGGTCTCCCATCACCTGGTTTGGCAGTAAAAAAAGAACACTGCTAACTGAGGCAACATAGGCTCCTCACTCCACTCTACCATTGCAAAATAGGCCCCTGCTGATTGCAAGTGCCCTGGAGTGCTAAGTGCTAATCGTCATACCAAATAAAATCCTGGGATTGGAATCTATCATGTGCAATCATTTTCACCTATTAGAAGTTTTGTTACTTAATCCAAAAAAATCCAAGTGTCACAGCTAACCCTGTACTGCTTTCCTCTGTTGAATTCCAGCAGGTATGACCTGTCATAATTTAATGAAGGGCATGGACTTTCATGGAATTCCGATCCTTGCACAAGCAGGAGTTTAATCAGGAGTCGTATGATCTGCCCCACGCCAAACCTGCGATATACAACTTAAAAGATTTAAGTGAAAATTGCACCAACTGTGGATAGCTGGTCACGCTTGACCAGGAGAAAGTCACAAGTTCGGGCCGACAGCAATGGCACGCAGTTCAGCTACAGGAACCCAGTTAGGCTGGCTGAACAAGAGTATCTTAACCTGGTTGTGAAGGGTTGTGCAGTCCTGTGTTAAAGATGTGTCATGCAGCCGAGGCGTTTGAGGTCCAGGTGGAGCAGCTTGCTTCTGAAGTCCTGCAAAGCTGTGATGAAAGGTCCTGCCTCATCGTCTGGGAGGCCATCGATGAGTGGGCTAGCGAGGCAAAGACTTAAGCTGAGGATGCATTGCATACCAGCTGGTTCAGAAGAAGCTGCAGAGCTTGTGATACCAACTCCTGCATTGTCGTCTAAGCTTCTGTGGATGAGAGGCCCGTGATGAGAGGGCCTACATGGGGGATGGATTGTACAGTGGCTGATTCCAATGGGACTGCGAGCTGCGAAGGCGATGGGAAGTCCTTGTGCCATTTCTCATTCTACAGGTACATTTAGATCTCTTTTGTGTACATTTAATTATATATAATAATCACCTCACACCTGGTGAAGTTTTACCTTTAGTGTTTTTTTTTAAATTTCCTTTTAATTCTAAATTATGGGATTGAACTTTGACGTTTTTGTACCAATGCTCATGTGCCTCAAATCTGTATTTGGTTCTTATCTTGCGCTTGGGGCAGTTATTTCAAACTATCTAAGATTCTGTGTAATGCTCAGACACAGATTTCAATAGGTGAATTCTGTGTAACAAAGCCTCGTATTTTTTATTAAGAGTACTGAAGTGCAGAAGATTGTTTTCTCTTTTTGTTGCCAGCTCTCTGTCTCTGAATGTTTCTCTTAAATTTTGTTTTATTTCCTGTTTGTTAGCATATGGTAAACAATGCAACCCATCAAAGAATTCTAATATGCATTATCACAAGTGGGAAACAGTTAAGTAGGAGAGTTTTCCCAGCATATTATGTAAAATGGCAGCAGTCGTAACTTGTTTTAGGTTAGGTGCATTTCTACAATGTTGCCATTTATATGCACATAGCGGTTTCTGGTATTTTGCATATCAAAGTCAGAATACTCTGCAGAAGTTCACACTGTTATGGCCTTATTAGTGGGGAAACAATTATTACAATGCATGCATTATAGCGTATGCTTTTACCCCGCATGCCAGTACAATGAAAATGGCTTGCTCTAGGGGTATAAGGTGTTGGATGTAACTCCAACACCTTCCCTACTGTTGCACAGGGTGGAGTTGGAATAGTAAATTATACTATTTCAAATTCCAGCGCTCCCCTGACTTCAAGTCGGGGAAAAAACTGCATTGTAATCGTATATGGGGTAAAACATGCGTTGTAACATCATACAACGCTTATTAGCATATGTCTGCTGATTAGTTCTTCCTGAACACTTGCATTTGACAAATGGTTAGAGTGAGGGGTAGTATTGCAATTTCTATTGTTCAAGATGAGGTGTTCTTTCCAAGTAGTATGTGCACAGTTCTCAAACTGCATTGCGCCCTTTTTAGGTCGAGCTGGTACAGCTGGAGACCTAATGTTGCCCGTCACGAGGGAAGGAGGACAAGAGGGTGTTACTAGCATTTTCCCTGGATTTGGGTGCGCGAACGCGCACATTCCGTCCGGCGCCGTGGACTTCCCTCCCATACTCCCAGCAAGCATGCACACAGACACACACACACGCGCGCACACATACTTACTTACACACACACACACACGCAGGCACCCAGACGCAGGCAGACACATACAGGCAACCCCAGGCAACCCCCTCTCCCCTCCCCTCTCTTACCTAACCGGGCTTGGCACGCATATTTAACATCGTGGACGTGCATGCCCAGCCTCCCGGCGCCGTGCACATCTCCTGTCTGTCCCACATTCACACAGCACCTCTCTCATTCGCGCACGCAGCCTCCCCCTGAACACACACACAGACACGCACATACACACACCCGCCCCCCCCCCCAACTAAGCCCCACTCACCCATCAACGTCCTCAGTTGCCCCTCCTGACTTCTGCAGCCACCACCCGACAGCCGTGACGCTCCCGAACTTCCGGTTTCGGGACGTGCACGCTCACGGCTTGTTTATTTCTTCTTTTCCTTCCACGCTGCTATAATGGAGTAGTCCGTCGTTTGTCTCTACCGGTGTTAGTGTCTCTCGCACTGATGGCTGATGTTGCAGAAAATGCCCCTGGCGGTGGGTGACTTGTTCTCCTGTCAGTTGCTTCAGGTCTGGGATCTTTCCTGAAAATTTATTTTTTGAGAATGTATTTTTTTTTATGGAAACCTTTGTTCTTTGTTTTCTACCACAATACTGCCTTCACTGTGCGGTCTCTTTTCGACCTCCTGTTCCACGCTGTGTCCATGGCCGAATAGGATTCCATTAAGGAACACAGATGCCACAACGCGGTGCTTCTATATTCAGTTCATAGGTGTCTTACTAATGTCAAAGCGAATATTAGTGCCAAGCCTACTTTTTGCCAAGATCAACCAATCGATCTTGCGCTTGTGTGCAGCAGTGGGCTTCTCGTCTTTTTAAAAAATAAAACTTCTAGTATATAAAGTCTTTTGGCGCATCTCTCATACCCATTAGAGTGCACACTTAATTTTCAGCTTTGTATGATGGGGGCCTGTTAGAACTGGAGGTCTCTAGTTGGCAGAGGTAGGTACCCCTGTCCAAATAGGGACCCTTGCTTCTAGTCAGGGCAAGGAGATAACCCTCTGAGATAACCCCTGCTCACCCTCTAGGTAGCTTGGCACGAGCAGTCTAGGCTAACCAGAGGCAATGCGTAAAGTATTTGTACCAACACTCACAGTAATACAGTGAAAACACCACAAACTGACTCCACAACAGTTTAGAAAAATAAAGGTATTTTTAATCTAAACTACACAAGACCAAAACGACAAAAATCCAACATCCATAGTTCAAGAATATGGTTTCAAAAAGAGTTCTTAAGGTTGCGTTAAAATTCTTCAAGTTGCGGTAAAATAAACCACGGTTGCGTGAAAAGTTCACAGTTGCGTCACGTTTACTCACAGTACCTTTAGTTGCAACAAAGTTCCAAAAGCAGAAGCTGGTGCGGTGGAAAACAAGCGATGCGTTGCTCCTGAGACCCTGGGGAGGCGATGCGACAGCCCCGCTGCAGCAGCGGGCGTGTTGCGACGAATCCGGTCTGTATGGGGAGGAAGGCCACTTGTATGGATTCCGGTGCGTAGGTTCCGTAGGAAGTCTGTTCTCGCAAAGGCACGATGCGACGATCTCGTAGGTGCTGCGACGATCTCCGGGGCGACGATGCGCGGTCCAGCGGCGATCCTTTCTCTCGCAGCTCCTCGATGCGATGATTCTGCGACGACACTCGCAGCGACGTGATGCGGTCCGCAAGCAAGCGGTGCGGCGTTCTCACCCAGCGACGACAGGCTCTGCGACGATACTCGCAGCGATGTTCGATTCTCCCGCACCGGTCTGGTGCGTCCCGCAAACAAAGGATGCGACGTCTCTGGCAGCGGCGTCAGGCGCTGCGACGATCTCGACCTCCGTAGCGGCGGGAAACTTCTCGCACTGTCGGGGATGCGCTCCGCAAGCGAGCGATGCGACACTTTTCAGTTTCAAAAGTCACTCAAGCTTAGTTTCAAGCTTCCCAGCACAGGTCCAACCTCCAGAGGCCCCACAACTGGATCAAGCACTCTAGGAGGGACACAACTCTCTCAGCAGAGTTCAGGGAAGCTGGGGATGAAGTCCTTTTGTTCCTGGGACTTCAAAACAGGAGCCAGCTCTTCTCAGGCCCTTGGAGATTCCTTCAAGACAGGGGACACAGCACACAGCAAAGTCCTTCCCCTCTCCTTGGCAGCAATGCAACAGGTCAGTCCAGCAGAGCAACAGCAGGACAATCTTCCTTCTTCAGTTTCAGCTTTCTCCTTGGCAGAGGTTCCTTCTTGATTTCCAGGATGATCTAATTTTCTGTTGTCAGGGGTCCTGTACTTATACCCCTAAAGTCTTTGTTCTCTCTGTGCATGTGGGCCCTGAGCCCGGTCTGAACCAGTTCTGGGGTTTCCTGAGTACTTTGTTTTGCTGGCTGCTTCTTTCCTTTCAGAGTGAGGGGCAGGGTCCTCAGCCGTCCAGCAGGGGGGTGCAGCCAGCATTGTGGAAGGCAGGCACAGCCCTATTCAGCCCAGGTGCTAACTCCTCCCACCACTCCAGTTGCAAATGCAGTCATTCAGCCTAGTGCTGACTCATCCAGCCTCCTGGGGAATTCCCCAGCCCTTGTCACTCTCAAACCAGACAGTCAATACACAAACAGGCCCAGGCACACAGAAGGGTCAGACAAGAGAACAGCAGCTTTCTAAAAGTGCTGTTCTCAAACACAGTATTTAAAAACAACCTTTCCTAAAAGATGTGTTATTATATTCTGAGTTCAGGGATACTAGATACTTATGTCCTATCTTGTTCCTATGGGACGAAATGCTGTTAGCCACTGTAGCCAGCATCCCCCATGTTAATCTATGGAGCAAGATAGCCTTACAATAGTGAAAAACGAAAATGGCTGTAATTCACTACCAGAACATGTTACCTGCACCAGTACATGCTCTACCTTTCACATACACTGCACCCTGCCCAGGGGGGTACCTTGGGCCTTCCGTAGGGGTGACTGATGTGCACGAAAAGGGAAGGGTTAGGCCTGGTCAGTGGGAACACTGACCAGGAGGACATGGCAGTTCTAAACTGCCCATAGGCACTGCAGTGGCAGGCCTGAGACACCATTTTAGAGCTACTCCTGTGGGTGGCACAATCAGTGCTGCAGGCCCACTAGTAGTATTTGTCATCACCAGCCCTGGCACACCCAGTGCCCTTTACTAGGGACTTCATGGTGATACAAATATGCCAAACATGTATATCCAATCAGAATAACAATTTACATAGAGAGCATATGCACTTTAGCACTGATCAGCAGTGGTAAAGTGCGCAGAGTCCTATTGCCAACAGCCACGGGTCAGGAAAAATAAGGGAGGAAGAAGCAAAAAGTTTGAGGATGACCCTGCAAGAAGGGCCAGTTCCAACACAACCCCCTTCCAGCCTAAAGCCAGGGTAGACCAAACGATACCTCGATGGTATTCCCTGCTTAAGGCGATAGAACACGGAAACTGGCCCACACAGCAGGGCAGTCCTGTTCTACGCCGTCCTAAACCCAGTTGGATCACTCTATCCATACTCTCAGGGTCCAGCATGCCAATCCATGTGGAACACTTCTCCTCACCTGTGGACACCACCTGTGCAGCACCTAAACTTAACTTGCTCACAGGTGTGTCCCAACAGACAGACAGCAAGCCACAGTGACCACCAACAGTGATCAGGGATGAGACCCAGGCCTCATGCCTCTCAGGGCTCTCAAACCTCTGCGGCGTCAGAGGGTGGGGGGCAGTAGCCCCAGATGCTTGGCACCCTTTGTCCACTCCCTCTATTGTCAGGTCAGGTCTGACACTCTGGCACTGACCCACCAGTCCCGGACCTGTATCCGGTGGCTGGACAGGAGGCTGGGGTGGGCTTCCCCACACCCGACCCTCCTCTTCCTTGGGGCTCTGTACCCTCCAACCTGGAGCGGTACCCCCTTCTAGAATAGTCAGGGCACCTGTGGCAGGTATCCTGCACCATTCACCCACCAGGTCAGGGGTGCTATCCTGCAACTGGTATTCCAGGTCAGGGGGACACCCCAGACCTGGCCCTCAAACCTAGGCTCCACAGCCTCCAGGTCAGACAACACCTGAACCTGGCTTCCCCACCCAGGGACTAACCCCTGCGATGGAACACTTGCCTGGCGCACCAGGACTTCACTCACAGATATGCCCACACTAGTAGACAGTATCCACCTGGCCAACACAAGGGTGTGGCCTAGTCCACCCCCAGGGTGAGACTCCTGCCCTCCTCCCAGGGGCAACCCTGTCCACCAAACCAACCAAGAACACAACTTTCCTACCAGTTCAGGACCTCCCTCCAGCAACTGGTCTCCCAACCTAGGGTTTAACCCCTCAGGTTGTACCGGGGTCAGAGGCGAGGACTCCCTCCCTCTGCACCCCCTTCCAGAGCGCTGCACCCTCCCTACTGGAGGGGTACCCCTGGGAAACATATTGGTCAGGACACTGGTTACAGATGTCCTTCCTTCCAGGTCAGGCAGATCCTGAACCTGGTCTCCCAACCCAGGGACCAATACCTGTGGTTGTGCACTTGCCTGGCACGCCAGGACTTCTGGGGACTTACACAGTACCCCCATGAGGGTGACACACAACTCATGTGTCCTGTGACAGTCTGCCTGGCGCAGATCTCCCGACCCCTGTCCACCTGACAGCGCGGGAAGATCCCCCAGGACAGAAGTGAGGTCACCATGGTCACTCACTGGGGACTCAGCCCTTCTGACTGGTCTCTGACCCACTGGTTCTCCCACTGGGGACTCCTTCCCCCTCTCACCCCTCAGTCTGGACTTCTGTACCCTCCCAAATGGAGCGGCACTGCCAGACACCAGAACTGATGGAGGCCTGGTTACAGGCACTCCCCGTTCAACAGACACTAGGAGATCCTCCTCAAATGGCCCACAAGTACAGTCTAGGCCCCCAACCTGGTGTTCCCTCAAGGAACCCTCCAGGCCCTGAGACTGGGTTTCAGGAACCGTGAGACACACCATCCCACACTCATTCCTTCTCCACTGAGACCGGACATGAGCCCCTACACCCCTCCCACTACACTCGGACCTAACCGGGTTACACTGAACCTCTTCCACCTCACAGGTCTGGAAGATATTTAAGCCACTCCTTTTGGGATCACTCCCCAATGCCTCTTCAGACTCTCTGGAATCCACCAAGAGGTCTGCCTCCAACGCAAGCTCTCTGGGGTCAGAGAACTCACACTCGACCGGGTGTTGGCATAGCTCTGGAAAACAGGGACTTAAAATATGCTCTCCAACAAATGAATCACACAGCCCCCCACAGTTGTTAACCAAGCTACCCTTTGCCTCACACAAGTACCCAACACCACTCTCCTGAGACTGGCAAGACAGTATCTGACTGTCTCTGTCACACAACCCACACTCTTCTGGCTGGTCTTCACACACACATACCAAGGTTTCTACCATGGGGGAACCCCTCTCCCTGTACCTCTCATCTAGAGTCAGTAGAGTGTCCCTCCCACCACTAGGAATATGGTCCCCTGGTCCAGTCCCCCAATCTACTTCAGGGACACTGCACTCCACTGGAACTACATCATAAACCTGAACCCCCCGGTGTATGTCGACCCCCTCCCTCAAGTCAGGCGCCACATCTCTGGGTGTTTGTACCTTTCTTTCCACACTAGATATCATAATCATGCTGCCACCATCTGAGCTGGACTCCACCTCCAACTCAGCAAAGCTCACCTCTTGAGCTAGCCATGTTTCTTCTGCAGCTGAGACCCTCATGGCCTCACGCCTCTTGAGCTCCAACTCAAGCTTCCTCATTCTTAATTCATGGGCCAAGGTCAATTTCAATTCTTCCAGGGCACGGGCATTTTTGCTCTCCTCCACCGCCCTTTCTCTCTCTTTATCCCTTTCCAATTGCTTCAGCTCCATTTCAAGCCTCAACATTTCTAACTTATGATCTCTAGCCCTTTGGTTTTCCTCCAACTCCTCTGGGGAAAAACTTTCAGCTGAATGGTTGCGGCCAGCCCTTGAGGCTGCTCTGGACACAGGCAGATCCTGTGGCCTGAAACCATCCCTTTGTGCATCCTCATCCACTTCTGCATCATCTGTCTCCCCAGCCTCTTTGGTCTCCCACCAGGCCCTTAAGGCCTCCTGTAGCTCCTCCTTCTTGGAGCAACGCTTCATGGGGCGTCCAAAGTTCCTGCAGAACTGCCTGAGTTGACCTACTTTGTAATCACTTAACATTTCAATATCAAACTCCAGTTCTGCAATATCACTTGCTGGTTTACCATTCTGAGACATGATGCTTGGATTCTTTCAGGGTTATGATCAAAAATAGAACCAACCAAAAAAACAGTAGTATGCGGTGGCGTAGTGGTCTGCACTCACTAGTGATGTACACCAATTACTGTGGGTCAAGTACAAATACAAGTTCAAATCCCACCGCCTGACCACCAATGTTAGAACTGGGGGTCTCTAGTTGGCAGAGGTAGGTACCCCTGTCCAAATAGGGACCCTTGCTTCTAGTCAGGGCAAGGAGATAACCCTCTGAGATAACCCCTGCTCACCCTCTAGGTAGCTTGGCACGAGCAGTCTAGGCTAACCAGAGGCAATGCGTAAAGTATTTGTACCAACACTCACAGTAATACAGTGAAAACACCACAAACTGACTCCACAACAGTTTAGAAAAATAAAGGTATTTTTAATCTAAACTACACAAGACCAAAACGACAAAAATCCAACATACATAGTTCAAGAATATGGTTTCAAAAAGAGTTCTTAAGGTTGCGTTAAAATTCTTCAAGTTGCGGTAAAATAAACCACGGTTGCGTGAAAAGTTCACAGTTGCGTCACGTTTACTCACAGTACCTTTAGTTGCAACAAAGTTCCAAAAGCAGAAGCTGGTGCGGTGGAAAACAAGCGATGCGTTGCTCCTGAGACCCTGGGGAGGCGATGCGACAGCCCCGCTGCAGCAGCGGGCGTGTTGCGACGAATCCGGTCTGTATGGGGAGGAAGGCCACTTGTATGGATTCCGGTGCGTAGGTTCCGTAGGAAGTCTGTTCTCGCAAAGGCACGATGCGACGATCTCGTAGGTGCTGCGACGATCTCCGGGGCGACGATGCGCGGTCCAGCGGCGATCCTTTCTCTCGCAGCTCCTCGATGCGATGATTCTGCGACGACACTCGCAGCGACGTGATGCGGTCCGCAAGCAAGCGGTGCGGCGTTCTCACCCAGCGACGACAGGCTCTGCGACGATACTCGCAGCGATGTTCGATTCTCCCGCACCGGTCTGGTGCGTCCCGCAAACGAAGGATGCGACGTCTCTGGCAGCGGCGTCAGGCGCTGCGACGATCTCGACCTCCGTAGCGGCGGGAAACTTCTCGCACTTTCGGGGATGCGCTCCGCAAGCGAGCGATGCAACACTTTTCAGTTTCAAAAGTCACTCAAGCTTAGTTTCAAGCTTCCCAGCACAGGGCCAACCTACAGAGGCCCCACAACTGGATCAAGCACTCTAGGAGGGACAGAACTCTCTCATAAGAGTTCAGGGAAGCTGGGGATGAAGTCCTTTTGTTCCTGGGACTTCAAAACAGGGAGCCAGCTCTTCTCAGGCCCTTGGAGATTCCTTCAAGACAGGGGACACAGCACACAGCAAAGTCCTTCCCCTCTCCTTGGCAGCAAAGCAACAGGTCAGTCCAGCAGAGCAACAGCAGGACAATCTTCCTTCTTCAGTTTCAGCTTTCTCCTTGACAGAGGTTCCTTCTTGATTTCCAGGATGATCTAATTTTCTGTTGTCAGGGGTCCTGTACTTATACCCCTAAAGTCTTTATTCTCTCTGTGCATGTGGGCCCTGAGCCCGGTCTGAACCAGTTCTGGGGTTTCCTGAGTACTTTGTTTTGCTGGCTGCTTCTTTCCTTTCAGAGTGAGGGGCAGGGTCCTCAGCCGCCCAGCAGGGGGGTGGAGCCAGCATTGTGGAAGGCAGGCACAGCCCTATTCAGCCCAGGTGCTAACTCCTCCCACCACTCCAGTTGCAAATGCAGTCATTCAGCCTAGTGCTGACTCATCCAGCCTCCTGGGGAATTCCCCAGCCCCTGTCACTCTCAAACCAGACAGTCAATACACAAACAGGCCCAGGCACACAGAAGGGTCAGACAAGAGAACAGCAGCTTTCTAAAAGTGCTGTTCTCAAACACAGTATTTAAAAACAACCTTTCCTAAAAGATGTGTTATTATATTCTGAGTTCAGGGATACTAGATACTTATGTCCTATCTTGTTCCTATGGGAAGAAATGCTGTTAACCACTGTAGCCAGCATCCCCCATGTTAATCTATGGAGCAAGATAGCCTTACAATAGTGAAAAACGAAAATGGCTGTAATTCACTACCAGAACATGTTACCTGCACCAGTACATGCTCTACCTTTCACATACACTGCACCCTGCCCAGGGGGGTACCTTGGGCCTTCCGTAGGGGTGACTGATGTGCACGAAAAGGGAAGGGTTAGGCCTGGTCAGAGGGGACACTGACCAGGAGGACATGGCAGTTCTAAACTGCCCATAGGCACTGCAGTGGCAGGCCTGAGACACCATTTTAGAGCTACTCCTGTGGGTGGCACAATCAGTGCTGCAGGCCCACTAGTAGTATTTGTCATCACCAGCCCTGGCACACCCAGTGCACTTTACTAGGGACTTCATGGTGATACAAATATGCCAAACATGTATATCCAATCAGAATAACAATTTACATAGAGAGCATATGCACTTTAGCACTGATCAGCAGTGGTAAAGTGCGCAGAGTCCTATTGCCAACAGCCACGGGTCAGAAAAACTAAGGGAGGAAGAAGCAAAAAGTTTGAGGATGACCCTGCAAGAAGGGCCAGTTCCAACAGGGCCAAACCAAAGAGTGAACTTTTTTCAGCTGTACTTGGTTCTGAATGAACCTTTTTACCTCTGTTAAAAATATTGTACAGATGTGTAAGTGTTTTCATGTCCTCTCAAAGGTCATTGCTTCGGATTGATGCAGTAGGCTGCGTCACTGCCCATAAAGGTTATACTATTTATTCTCAAGTGGCGGTCTGCTTTGTGACCTTAGAACTGCATGCGTCAGGAAGGGGGCAATGTTCCTTTGGTGTTTTCCCTTTGCTGTGTGTTCCAGTTCCCATATGTATACACAGCATTGTATGGGCAGCTCAAAGTAAGCAAGAATAAAGGCTGCATGATTTGGTCTTGTTTAAAACTGCATTTATTTCGATGAGAAATAATGCCATCTCTGCTTTTTCTTCACATAAAACTGGACAGATGTGCATTTTGAGCTCTTGAGGATGTTCTGCACATGCAGCGACGTTTGGTGGTAGACTGACCTTTGAACTATTGCATACCCGGGTGTGGTGGCTTAGTGGACTAATGCGTCCACTGTAGGGGCCTGTGCTCGACCTCATGGTTACAGGTTCAAATCCCAGAGGGTCCACTCAGCCATTCATCCTTCTGAGGTGAATGAAATGAGTACCATTGAGTTGGGTAACAATAAACATCTGTTATTCAGCACCAAGATTCCCTTGGGTGAACATGCGCTTTACAAATTCACATGTTATGTTACCCTGAGACAAATAGCTTGATGTATTAAAGTAAAGCATGCTTTGCTGGAGGCTATCCCTCGTATTTTTAAAATGCTTGTTTTTCAGCCATGCTGTTGCTTGGGCATCGTCCTAAAGCAGGATACCGCGCTTTTAGTATGAAGGGAATGTCGCAGATCTTTTTATGGAAGAATTTTATTTAACGCCCTCAGTAAGTTCTTACAGTGCGACCATAAACATTCACCACTGTATGAACGCGGACAAGCCCAAGACTGACGTGATGGGACCAGTGGACACAAAATGGTCTCGGACAGCTGCCACTTCTCTTCACCATTGCGCTCCCAACATACCTTGTAAAAATTGCACTTACCGCACCAGCAACCCCATAACTCATGGTTGGGTGCCATTGCCCTTCGCTAGCAGTGAGCCTCAAAGATCCTCCTGTTTATTGTTTCCTCTTAATAAAACCTGACGGATCGCCTACCCAGGAAAGCATGGCACAGCTGCATACAGAGACTGCCATATGGAGCAATTGCTACATAATTTCCATGTGGCTGGTAACTACTCGTGCTGCCACAGCTGCGGTGCCCACTGTTAAAGGTTAAAGGCTCTGCCAGCTGCAGTGCTGCATGCCCCCTACTAACTGCAGCAAACCACCTCAAACTTTCCTTTGTGCTTATTCCACCCAGGAACAACCAGTATTTTCTTTTCCTATTTATATTTGTTCCTATTTACAAGACACTAACGGACATTTAGGGTGCACCACTAAGTGTGGCTGCTTGGCATATGGACTCCACCCTGTCTTGGGTGAAACTACCTCAGTCTATACTAGAGGTTGGTTCTTGGTGTTTTGCTTTGCGTTATGGAGCTAGTAGTCTAGTTTACGCAATTATAACATCAGGCCTACAAGTCCCAGAATGCAAAGCAAAATCAAGGTGAGGATGAACTAGGCACGTGTTGACCTGATAACCTTGAGCGCAGTGGTTTTTGCATCCCTTGCATGGAGCACCCTGGTGAAATGTGTTACTTTGGAGTAGGATTGTAAACCTCTGTCTGTCCAGAGGTAAGTTACTTACAGTGCAACCCGAGTCAGTCAAGGCTCTCGTTTTTGTGTGACTAGCTCACTCAGGATTTCCTTTTAATTCGTTATTTGCAGGCCTCTGTTCAAAGAGGCATAAGCAGGAATACGAGTCCTAGAATGTAACGGAAAATATGGACTGGGTGACCAAGGTACTCGTGCGGGAGCCAGGTCATCTGCACTTAACAAATGACCAACATAAAAAACCCATAAAGAACACATTTCGGGTTTTGTGTGTTTCGAATGCGAGTAAGTAACCCGCCTCATTGCATTCTAGGACTTGTTGTCCGGGATTTGTAAAATAAAATGCAGGCTATGCGACCAAAAAGCCAAGGTCACCATGCACTAGTCTATTTTTTACCTTCCTCAAATTGACTTGGCTATGTCCCTTTATAGACATGGCAAGAGGTAGTTTACATTGCAGTTTCACTGGTTTAATTGGTCTGAGTCAAACACGATTAAAGATCACCACTTGGCCACTCTGCAAAACGGGTTTAGAGTGATTTTATTCACGGGTTTATTTTTGCTTCATCTCGAGTACACAGAGGACAGCCACCAGCAACAGCATGCTTCTAAACTCTTCAGACAGACATAACCTTGTTTACCTCGAAGGACTTTCAGAAGACCTCGTTTTATGCAAATAAACGTTTTATTTTCCCCTTCACCCTGCAACTCACACATATAAGCATCCATACATGGCCTTAACAAATTCTTCTTAATATTATTACATTTAAAAAAATCTGCGGGAGGAAAAAGCTATAGCTAATTCTCAAGGAAGAAGGAGCTCTTGTTATTTGTAATATCAATACATCTAAGTCTCGTAAATACAACACATATTGCATTACAAATGCTATAGGTGTCACATTTGCGAAAGTTAAAACTATTGGCATTGTAAATGACAAAGCTATTAATTTCGCTATTTTCAAAACCAACACATAAATAAAAACTTTGTCATTTACAAGACCAATAGCTCAAACTTTCCTAATGCGAGACCTATTGCATTGCAAATGCTTGTTCTGATACTCTTCCATGAGGATCGGCTCATCAATATGTGTCTGTGTCTGTAGACAATGAAAAGATGCCTTATCCAAAATCACGCTTTGTGTACTCAAGTATGTCCTGTGTTAGTAAATATACACGGGGAATGTGTTTGGGAATGTGGTTGTGTATGTGTAAAGGTGCATATTGTTTTGTTGTATTCTGTGGGTATGTGATATTGTGCATGGGTGGCTGTCTGCCTGCAAGGGTGTCTGAAGCCCTGCAAGATTGCGCCAGGAAACCCTTCTGGGTAGCTGAGTGCAATACAATTTGCTAATAATAATAATAAAGATTGCCCATCGGCATGTGTGGGTATTTGAAAGTCGATGGGTGTTTTTTTGGCTTGAGTAAGGGTTAGGCGTTTCTAACTCAAACGTTTAAAAATTACAAAAAATATGATGACACGTGTTGATGCGAAGTGAAAGGCCCTGTTGCAAAGCTGGATTGATCACCTTTCTGTTGCACATTACTATGTTTGGATGTTAAACTGGTATACTAATGGGACGAATGCCCACCTAGTGCTGCCAAGTTAAAAAAAAAGATGAAAACATAAAGTAATACTGTTAGAAAATGTGCAGCATAATGCTGCATTAATCACCTTTTCTTCCTGCATAATTTACTCAACCATGCCCACCTTAAAGGCATACTTTCATAGCTTTTGCTATTATGGCCAAAGAACCTCTACTGATCCAGAACAACTCTGAGGATGATAGACGGCATTGTGCATGCCTCCGTGCCATACTGAGCATGAGTAAGGGCCTTGTACACATCAACGCCACACTTAGCAAGGACAAGGGCCTTGTGCATTTACCAGTGTTAAACAGAGGGGGGAGAAGTGCGCTATGTACAGATCAGTGCCACACTGAGCAGGGACAAGGGCCTTGTGCACACATCAGTGATACACTGACTAGGGAGAAGGGCCTTAGGTGCACTTCAGTGTCACATTGAGGATAGGGAACGTTGCTATGAACTTTCGTAAACTAGGCAGTCAGATATACCTTAGCAATTTTAACAGGATGTACATAGCTTCGTTGAGAACCACATTTAGGGGCCTATTTATGAGCCCCTTGCAACACTTTTGCACCGCCATTGCCTTAACTTTTCATTAGGGCACACTGAAAAGTGTTGCATCGTTGGTTTCCCTTAGCTATCTAATACATTTCATAAATGAGGCCCTGACTTCATTAAAAAGGACTATGATTACAGCATGCGAAGTAGGGAAAAGCATCCAAGACAGAGCCATTACTTGTGTGTACAATAGCTTTGATCCCTTGAAAGAATGAGCCAGACACCCGCAGGCATATTAATCTGCATACGACGGGGAATGTGCACTGAAATTGTCTACTGTGAAATGCTCTGTCCATGGGTAGCCCTCAAAATGTATAGAGGCAGACAAGGGATATTGTGGTGTGGAATTAGCGTTACGGAGAGGGTTACTAATAGGTATCATTTAAAGATAGACCTTGTCATGTGATTACATGAGATTTTATGTGACATATTCCAAATAAATCATTTTTGGCAGACTGACTACCAGAACCTACCCTGGTGGCCACAGGGCAGAAAGGGGCAATTGGCCGTGGGGGTAAGTCCTAAAGCCATTGCTGTCCCGGGACCTGTCTTACCATCGCTTGGCAGGCTGGGCCAAGTGAAACCATTTCCGCGATTCACGTGACTCTGAGGGGTACTGAGGAGATCAGTCTCATGCTTCTCAGGGAGGTAGTGAGGAGACTCATACCTTGGAATAAATTCAGCCCCCTCTAGCAGCATCGTTTACAGGGAGACTCTCGGGAGCACCTGTCAGTCCTCCAGGGACATTTGCAGCAGCCGCCTGTGAAGTGTGTCACTTGGAGGGTCGTTGCAGGAGCTGAGGCTATTGTCAGTCACCCTCTACCTGCCAGCTGGCTGTGGATCCTGACTCCCTCCAACATTCCTGTGGGTACCTGCCTCACGGTGCAGCTCACACCGAGACTTTAGTGTGTACTTGACTCATGGCGTGACTCACTCCGACACACCAGTGAGTAGCGGGCGCTTCTTCTTGAGCTCGATGGCCACATGCCCGCAGTGGCCGTCAGTGCCTCAATGCGCCAACCTCGATTCTTCATGAGGCACCCCATAAAAACCTTTCTGGTCACCTGTTCTTCCGGACTGGTACCGACCCAATAGCACACTTTGGCATTGCTGCAGTCCCACAGTATAATTATGGGCACACAGGCACCAAAAGGCAATTATCCCAGCTTCAATCAGGCCTACCATTCAGGCGCACTGCTCCAGTTCCCTTAGTACCTACGACTGGAATAAGTGACGGAGATTGCACTGCCTGGTCCGGAAGTACTACAATTCCTTCAGCGCCTTTGCTTACTAAGCCTCTGTTAGATGGTCCCAACACCAGGGTCAATTACAGCAGTTGCTTCCATGAACAGCACCTTCTGCAACGTGGGCGCTTCCTTCCTTTACTCCCAGGCAGAATGTCATGGCACTCAGGCCAGTCTAGTAATTACTCTTTGAGATTGGGCTTCAAGTGATGTTCCCTTGCCTCTGAGGAGCTGACTGTCAGTGTGACACCAACCCCTGGCTGTGTAGAAATGCTGAATGTTCTGGGGAGTACCCCATCCTTGGTAGGAGAGACCAACATATCCAGCAATAATAGGTATTGGACTCCCGTCTTTATACTTACTTCACAGACAGAATATATGTATTCCAGACCTAGGCATGTGGGGAAGCAGTGAGAGTGCCGTTTACCATAGGGGGAGGTTGTACCATCAACCTTACCTTTCATATATAGGGCAGACACAATGGCGTTTTTATTTAACTAGGTTTCGTTTGAACACATTACATTTTCTATTTGCATTTCCACAACAGGTGGGCTGGTGTGAGAGCTTACCCTTGTGGGACTGTAACAGTCAAGTTTCTCAAAACACTCTTCAATTAATACTTTTTTGTTCCCTGTACAAAGATCCAAGGAGTAGATTTATCAGACCAATTCTGTTATCTCTAGGATCCCGCCATTATAAAGAGGGATACGAACATCTACTCTCACTATCAACTCCAGTAATATGCAATGCTGTTCTCAGTTTTATCAGAGTAGCACTCAGTATTAGAAACCGATACTAATTATTGTTATGGACTGTTGACTCCCATAAATGCGATTAGCTCAGAGTTTGGCACCAATATTTATTTATTGTATTTGTGTTTGTAAATTGTTTCTTTTAACATATATGTATTCTTCTAAATTGATCTGTAAATCATGTATTGATAAACTTATATTGTTCTGAAGACAATTGTAGGATCTTTTTAAATTGTATAATATGTTATGTTATACTTTTATGATTCTGTTTTTATGAATCGAAATAAAGTTTTCAAATATGATATATATATATATGAAATATATATGTATTCCATGTATTCCAGGTATCCTGGGAACATATTTAGGTCAGTTCTCCTTACATATTTCTTGACCAGGCCACCTTCCAGACCTGACCTTTGTCTGCAATGCCACTCTGCCAAGCAAGGCAGTCTCCAGGTGGACTGCCTACCAGAGAAGCACAAAAAGGCTTGAGCAGCTATTTACGACCCCTCCCCACAAAGACCAGGAAGTGAGACAAGAATCTGTATGTTAGTGTAAAAAGAATACAGTTATGTTGTGGTATTTTGCATTTGTATAGCTCCAATCACTTTTACCATGGCATTGGAGCACATTTCCTATCTGGGAGCTCTCTTCCACCACATTAAAGGAAGTTCTGTTCATCCCAATCAAGAACCACCATTTGACAATATGTGATATTTTCTTGGTATTTTATTTGCGTGGTTGATAGAGACTTTGTTCAGTGTTAAGTTTCTAAGTGCTTTGCATGTGTGTTAGTGTGAAATTAATATGTTTGATGTAGGAATATCTTTGTGTTTTTATTTGGATGGGTGAGTGTTTATGCCACGTTAATCCCATGCAGACTAGTAGAGTGGTCTTATGCACATGTAAATGAACACAGAGAAGAAATATTGATATAACACTCACTAGCCTTTTAAAGTTCAGAGAAAGGAAATATCTGCATTTTTGTGTTATGTAGAAAGGAAAATGGCATTATGCACTTGTTAGTGCTATGCAGAGGGGAAAGCAGTGCTGTATGCATATATTAGTGGGTAGAGAGGATGGACAAAGGCTGTTTTCGAGTGATAAGATACACACAGCAGACAGAAGGGCTTCTTGAATGTTAGTGTCATACAGCGGACCAAGATGGGCCTTATGTCTAAAGCAGTGATTGAAGAAGGGTGTTTGCACATGCTAGTGCTCACAGTGGATGAGAAAATAGCCTTATTAAATCATCAGTGCTTGATGGAACCAAAGCAGCTGTGCACACGATGATCACACAAGGAAGGCAGACACAACTGCCTGATCGGTGTACCACGAAGGCAGATACGATTGATGAGCCCAAAGCAGCTGATCTCATGGAAAGGGCAGGTATGATACCTTGATTGTTGCAAAAGTAGCTTTTTTTTAGTCCTGAAACTTTGGCAAACAGGGGGCATACCAACAAACCCTTGTAGAATCTTGGTTCCAGAATGCAGAGATAGCCTTAGTATTTTTCACTCCAACTAAGGATCAGCAGGCAGGCAGCAAATACGGCAAAACAAGTAGCAAAGTGGCAGTCCCTCCGACAGCACGGCACTGAGCAAGCAGTAGGCCAAAACAGCAATGCAATTGCAGAGTGGTAGTCTTTCCTGGCAGCAGAGCAGTCCTTATTCCTTGCAGAATGTCCTTGGTTCCAGTAGAGTTCTAATTTGGTGGGGTTTGGGGTCTAGTATTTATACCCATGTATGCCTTTAAGGTGGGCATGGTCGAACGGGCCTTTGAAGATCAACAAGGCCCCTGTTCTTCCTTTCCTCGCTTCAGACACTCTCCAAGGGGGCATGCAGGCCTTTGTGTGTAGAGAGCCACAGCTCGACTCAGGTGTAGGTGTCAGCTCCCCCCACCCATCTATCCCAGTAAGACCCATCAGCCTGGTGATGGGTCATCAGGATGCAAATGTCACAGCCAAGCTCCCTCTGTGTGAACTTGTCTAGAGGGAATGCACAAAGCCTGACTGTCATCTTCCCCAGATGTGTATTCTTTAGACAGTAGTCACAGCAACATCAATGGTAAGGATCGACACAGCCTCTACAGACAGTATTAGCAAAGTGCCTGCATTTCTGTGGCTTAAGTAGGGTAACCCATACATAGTAGTGATTGAAGCTAGAGACAGGACTGTCTTCAGAATTTCAATGAGGGCCTTACTAGAAAATGTCTGCTGATTTGTTCTTCCTGTATATTTACATTTGGGAAAGGGAGGGGAGAGGGCTAATTATGCAGTTTTTGTTGTTTAAGGGGAAGACGTTCTTGGCGCATTGGTGGGGCGATGAGGTCCACTTGTGTCCTGAGAACCTCAGGACACAAGTGGACTTCATCCCTTCAGCAGTAGTGCACCAAGAGCTGTGTTTGCAGAGTGGTGTAAACAGGGGGCATGGCTTCGGGCCACTCTCATCAATTGCAGTGCATATAGCAGGAATAAATACAAAATTGGAAATAATCACCGCACAAATCCCAAAAGGAAACAATAAAGATGTTCAAACCATGTACAAATCGCCGGATCAAAGTTGTGGATGGGGTCAGATAATAGACAAAGTATAAAATTAATGAGAGTCAAGGAAACAAATGAGGATAGTAATGGGCAAAGTGAAAACAAAATACCAGCAACACACAGTTCACCACAGTTCACCAGATAACCAAACAAAAAGACAACTTAAATGAGTGCGGAAAGCCAGGAACAAAGCTGTGCAGGAAAAAAAGTCAAATGTATGCAATATTTACCCAAAAGTCCAATAATAATATTGATGACCAGAGTAATAATACCGCAACGGTAGAGTTAAATAGAGTTAAATAGCCCAGGATTAAACATACTAGATAGTATGGGGTGCCCCAGTACTTCCATGCAAAGAAAATATATGGCACCTGAAATCCAAAACCAAATAAAAATTACCATGAACAAAGAAGGCATGGCATGTAATCTACCAATTGAAATGCAAACAAAAAAGGAAAATGCATGGCTAAATATAAGCCAAAAACAAGCAAAGTTAGTGCTATAAAAAATCAACGACGTAGTCTTAACATCAAATATTACCTCACAAGAAAGGACCATTGTAGACATCATGAGCCAAAAAAGAAATAATGACCAGGAATACTTAATGGAAAAAATGGGACTAAACCAAAATCAGAATCAACATAGTGATTCAGCAGAGTTTGGCTATAAATGAATCTTTAGTCCAGAATATTCAACCAAAGGCAGACTGGATACTTTAAATAGGGGAAACCTTATGAGAATGTGTAAAGAGATTCCAAAATTAAGAAAAATTACATCAGCAGACCTCTTGGCAGTAGAATTTGTACAAATAAATAAAGGGGCTAAATCAGAGGCAACCAGTACAACATGGGCATCAAAAGAAATAACAGAGTTGATATACTCTACAAAAGCAGTCTTTGAAGCTTGGGGCATAACGCTAGCATATCCAACAGGTATAAAATACCCATACCCACCTTAAATGAAGAGGCGTACCAGTCAGCTAAAACAAATGAAAAATCAAGAACTTCTGTTTGGAAGGGGGCAAGAAGTACGACCCCAACACAACAAGCAAGTCAGGTTGTATGTTCAAATAGCCCAAACACTAGACAGTCCAATCAACAGTCCAATCAACAGTCTGAAGAAAATCAAGATTGGTCCTGGGTTCCCCATATTCTGAACATACATTGATCCAGATGAAAACAAAAAAGATAGACGGGAGACACGTACAAAAACCCAAGCGATCATACAAAAGGATGAGAGAATAAGAATTTGCTCCTGGAATACCCACGGTTTTAGGGAAATTGAACAACACCAGGAGACCATCTCCTTTTTGGGAAAATTTGACATAATTCTCCTACAAGAAACATGGAACTTAACATCAAGACACATATATGAAGAACACCATGTCCTGGCAGAAAGAGTTTCAAACTACGGACACCCAAGGGGGGGTCTGTCCACATACATAATGGTAAAGCACGATTGGAAAGTGGAGGAACTGGATTCCGGTGAAAATTGGATACAAGTAATGAAATTGGAATGTAAGCGCCCCTATCTTACAGCTCTGTGGAAGTTACTGATTTTAAATATATACCTTCACCCTGAAAAGAAAAAGAAAACGGCAAGATTGTCAAATTTGATAAACTTAATAAAAATATTGCAAGTAACATATCAAAATTATGAGATGATTGTCTCAGGCGATTTTAATTATAATTTAATAGGGGGCCACCTTAATAAGAGAGGATGCCAAAGAGTGCCGAAGTAAACAAATGGATGCAAGACCTGGAATCCCTAGGTTTTATTATTTTGAACGGAAACACAAAGGAGGATCAACCAGCGGTAATTACCTTTTTTAAGTGGAAAGAAACAATCCACTATACATTACACGATAGATAATCAGTAAGGACCTCTTGATTATTTCTGCATCAAAATCCGGCCAGAGAGTTACTATCTTCCTCAAGAAACAGCACTACACTTAAACTTGCTGCATAAAAAGAGTACAAAGAAAAACCAAAGGAAATGATGGACGGAGCGTTGACAATACAAGCATTCACCCCCAGTCAACTGATCTGGGTTTAATCCATCACCGTTCTTTAGCCCACTCTGCCACCCCAGTTCAGACATGACCATATGCAAATCAGTCTGACACTGTGCCTCATGGGAACAGTCCAGCCCGAACTGCCAAGCCATGCCTTCCCTGGACCGGAAACAACCTACCGAGGACTGGTTTCTGGCATTTCAGCCTTCTTCAGCCCGGCTTGCTTGAATCCAGTGGTAAAGTGAGCAAGGGACTCACGTCTGAGCATACCCTGCCAACTTATGGCGATCAAAGAAAAACCAAAGGAAATGATGGACGGAGCGTTGACAATACAAGCACTCACCCCCAGTCAACTGATCTGGGTTTAATCCATCATCGTTCTTTAGCCCACTCTGCCACCCCAATTCAGACATGTCCATATGCAAATCAGTCTGACCCTGTGCCTCATGGGAACAGTCCAGCCCGAACTGCCAAGCCATGCCTTCCCTGGACCGGAAACAAGCTACCGAGGACCGGTTTCTGGCATTTCAGCCTTCTTCAGCCCGGCTTGCTTGAATCCAGTGGCAAAGTGAGCAAGGGACTCACGTCATTAAAAGAGTACAGCATCCATAGCCGTAATGCCAGAAGTATATAACCAAAGGAGACTTAAATGGAGAGGAACAAACATCAAAGAAATAATGGACACAGTGAATACACTTGTAAAGATTAATGGGTCACTGGGCGCCCATTTATTAACACCGGATTGGGAGAATCTGTGGACCTCTTTGTTAGACAAATTCCCAGCAATCCCAGCAGGCAAAATATCAAATGGATCTAGAAAAGAACCATAGTACAATATACTGCTGAGAGACCAGAAGAGGAATATCGCTAAGGAGCACAGAGCAAAGGCCACAGCAGCCAAAAGGGGAATATAATTAGATAATAGTAAGATCATAAAAATGAGAAAGGAATACAGGGAAATGTGTAGGGATGCAAAAAGGGTACATACTGAAAATCTTTGGGAGAAATTGCTGTGGGCAAGCAAACTACAGAACAGCAGCGAATTTTGGGGACTAATAAACAATCTAACAAAGGGACTAGGAATCCACCAGAACTCAGGAATAAGTGAGTCAGTTTGGACACAATACATTGACAAATTGTATAACAACATACAAACAGGTACTCATATGTGGGTAGATGCAAGCCTAGATGAATCGGAGGAAACAAATCCGAAATCAACCACAAAAGGCTGTCCCATTTTTGGAAAAGGGCAACTGGAAGGGGCCCAAATGACTCCAGTAACTCAAGACCTAACTACACTTACAACAACAAAACACTTAAAAGTAGTGAGAACAAAATTGAAATCCGTAGGTGCCGTAGGGCCAAATTGCCTCCCAAATGCCCTTTTGAAGCAAGATCCAGAAGTTTGGGCTAATTACCTCGCTCCACTTTTTAACCAACTATATTGCGAGAATAAGATGCCACATTCCTGGAGAGGAAATCTATTTCACCCAATTTATAAAAATAGCAGCCGAACCGAACCTGGGAACTACAGAATCATTGCCCTTATTGACGTAGAGGCAAAACTTTTTGCATCTTGTATTTTACAATATTTACAGGAGTGGATGGAGTAAAAAAGAATAATCCCAAAATTCCTAACAGGTTTCAGGCAGTGCATGGGCACCATCACAAACCTGGCTGCAATGGCGATCTTAATTGAAAAAGCTGCAAGTAAAAAAGCAGGATTATTAGCATGTTACATTGACTTGAAATATGCTTTTAATAGAGTGCAGAGAGGTCGTCTTTGGATGAAATTGAAAGCATGGGGATTACCTCAAAAATTGATAGACATAATAATATCTCTATACAGCGAAACTTGGGCTAGGGTGAAGCTTGGAGATGGCAGCAGAATATCCTCTAAGATAAAAATAACCAACAGATTAAAACAAGGCTGTGTCCTTTCACCATGTCTATTTAATCTATATTTCGCAGACTTAAACAACTACATGCTAAAAATCAACGGTCATCCTCCCAAACTGGCAAATGAGTCAAATCAGTTCCTGCAATACTCGGATGATATTGTGGTTGTGAGTCAAACCCCAATCGGGCTGCAAAGAGTCATAAACAAACTGACTGATTACTTTGATCTTTTAAGCTTGGAATTAAATAAAACAAAAACCAAGGTGGTGCGATTAGCAGGCCCTAGGCCGGGAAAATATAAATGGTATGCAAAGGATACACAAATTGAGGAAATTAGCACATATAAATATCAGGGCATTAAAAAGGGGACGAAGTATGTCCTTTATGGATCAAAAAATGGATATAAAAGCAAAAGCCCAATCATACATTTTTGCCTACAAACAGCTGTACAAGAAATTGCAATGTGTTTCCCACGGTCACCTTTTGAAAATAATGGCAGCACAACTGCTTCCAACTTTGTCCTACGGCCTTGAAGTATGGCACGGTCAAGAGATTGCCATCTTATATTAAATGCAAACAAAAGTATACAAATTCAGTTTTTAACCTCCCTAAAGGATCATCCCCAGCACATATACGCTTGGAATTTGGTGTCCAGAACCAGGAATATCAAAGAAAAGGAGCAGTTGCAAAATTGTGCTGGAAATTCAGAGCATCGGAACCGGAATTGATGAACAACTTATGCTGGACCGAAATAAGGTCTCAGTTTGACCAAAAAAAGCCAAAGGCATGGGGCGATTACTTGTGTACAGCCCTGGAAGTACTAGAGATTGACGAATCCTGGAACAGCAAGTTGGAAAGAACAGCATTTAACAGAGCGTGTAAAGCCATGGCCAAGAAATTATCATAAAAGAAGATTGACCAAACGACGTCACAGTTGGGTGGTAATAAACTCATATACAAAGCTAAAACCGCAACCATATTTAGCGGATCACTTTTGACTGTCATTAAAAAAGAGGTTTATGTTGTACAGATTAGGTGACCTAAACTTGAAGGACTTGGTCCCCTCCTAGAAAGGCAAACAACAAGTTGAAATTGTCGTCTATGTGGATATCGTATAGAATCCATATGTCACTTGATGTGCGCTTGCGATACCTTAAAAGTCGAAAGAAGGAAGTTGCTCAAAGTATTTTTTAATGACTTAAAGATCCAGACTTGCAGGCAGGCGGTAATAAGTTGGATGGGGGCTCATCAAAGATTTTAATTTGTCATGGTGTAAAATTCCTGACCCTGGTGGACAACCTCCTACTGAAAGCGGATTAAGAACAAGGTCTCGGGGTTGGATCAGGTCTGGGAATTTTTTAGAAATTGTAAATATTTCAAATGTTTTATTGAAAATACGATGCTTTTAACCCCTTCGGTGCTCATGACGGAGCGGTTCCGTCATGAGCGTCGGTTGAGCTGTGCTCATGACGGAACCGTTCCGTCATGACCACACCCGTTTTTTAGAACGTTCAGCACAGCGCGAAAATTCGCGCCGCGCTGAACGGGTTAAACCTTGATTGTTATACATTTTACTGTGTGCTTTATGGTTTGTGATGAACCAAATAAAGTTGTTTTTTGACTGAAAGTTGTTTTTTGACTGAATATATATTTTTTATATATAGTAAATATTATATTTTATATTTTGTGTTAATATAAAAGTTAAGATATATATTTTACATTTGTTGTAAATAGTTTTTTCAAAATATACAAATATATATTCATTTTGTTCGATTTTTTTATAAATTCTCGATTCATGTCTATGGGGAGGTAGTCTTTTTTCATTTTTATTACATTTTTCCCTATTTGCTCAGTTTTTTGTCTATCTGTTTCATTTTTAGGTCATTTTGGAAGACAGAACCTCGCGGTTGGAAGTTGTTTTTCGTCGCTTAAGGTTTGATTTAATTTACTTTTAAGGTAATTTTAGGGCGGGGGAGGTCGTAGTAGTGTTGTTAGACTTGTTAGGGTGTTAAATGTTTGTTTTTGTGTATTTTTGTTTTGTTTAGGTTGTTTAGTGTTTGTTGTGTTTGCCGTAGTTTTCAAGAGTAGCAGAGTGTTATATAGTGTTAGTTATGTGATATTTAATTTTGTTATGTTGTATTTAGTGGGCCTGATTCCAATGCGGTTAGGAAATCATTCCGACCAAATCGGTTTGCGAATGGTTTATGACGGACTCGGATTGGTAGAGTCCGACCAGCCGAGTACAATGCATCTGGATGTTTCCAGATACGATTTGGTGGGTTTTTAATGGGAGTCTATGTTCCGACTGGATGCATAGGCTCCCATTGACATAAGGGGTGGCTGGGGAAAATCGGACACCCTGTGGAGGGCACCACCTGGTGCCTGCCACACGGTGCATGGCTGGTAAGATAGGATCCATGGGTACCCCAACAGACGTAACTCGGAAGCCTCCAGGTGCAGGAGGTCCCGCTACTGGCCCCGAAAGTCTAATTCCGACTGCCGATTTGAGTTGGACGGCAAGATTCAGAAAGGCTGTCTGAATCCAGCATCATAATCAGTCATTCAGAAAAACGGCCAGTAGAGACATACGTTTCTGCTCAGTATGGCTCGGTCCTTCCAAATGCCGTCGCGTTTGGATTGGGATATTCCAAATGCCTAATTTGCATCGCACTCGGTCAGTCGGACACCTTTCCGATTCGGTCGGAAAGATACATTCCAGATCCGATTTGGATAAGGCAAATGCCGTTAGGATGCCTTCCTAACTGCATCGGAATTGGGCCCAATGTTGAACTTAATGTGTGTATGTTTGTATATGTTATTATGGGAGGGTGTTGTTGTTTTTTTAAGGTATGGTGCTGAAGACATTTTTTTTAATAAACGGAAAGTGAATTTTGTTTCTTTGAAGCAAATCATTTTTTTACATTTCCTTTTAGTTTTCAGGTTTGTTGGAGCGTTTTGTTTAAACTCATTTTGGGTTTTTGAGGGTTTCCTCATTGAGAGGATTGCGTTGTAGCAGCCTTTTTTCTACAATTGTATTTTTAGATTTTTTTTTAGGCATTCCTGTTTTAATGGATTTATCTTTCTCTTTATATACTACTAGCAGCCCGTCCCGACGTTGTCCAGGTATGAATTGCTGCCAGCCAGTAGTATATTGTTTTGTAGGATTTCGTTTTGATAGCATTTCTTATCTGTGACAGGCCTGTGAAATGCTCCGATTCATAAGTGCACTGCTGAACTCGAGTTTCCCTACTTTATTTTTCTTTGCAATATTATATAGCGCGAACTCGACAACATGGCATGAGCACAATTTACATTACAGAAGAATACATTCATTTGAGGTAGGCACGGGGAGACAAAGCGATTTGCCTGGAATCACAGGATGTTGAGCTGATGCCGAGATTCGAACGTAGCTCCCCAGCTCTAAAGTTCGCAATTCTAGAACTTGTGGCGGGAGGTGTGTCTAAAAGTGTATGTCAGTGCTGGCCATGAATGAGAGAGACCAGTGCATTTTTCAAATGGGTGGTGAAAAAATATGAGTATGTTGCTGGAGATGTGGGCCGCCGTGCCACCAATGTACTTACCGGGGGAGGGCAAACACCCATTATTCCGCAACTTTCTTTCCGCATACCATCACTCCCCATACTTTCATTATGAAAGTACCATGACTCTGCAATGCCATTATAACGCATGGCATTATATTTTATATGCTTTTAGCACGCATACATTTACAACGAAATTCGTTGTAAATACATGAATGGTAAAAGCATGTTTTTTTTTAATGTTTGGATAAGCTAAGTATGGGTATAGGGGTATATGTTTTGGGGTCCTGAGGTATATGTTTTGGGGTGTTTGGGTATTTTAAGGGTTCAGATATAGTTTTGGGTTATGGGGCACAGGGGTAGTTTTAGGGTTTAGGGATAGGTATGGGTTTTGGGGTACAGGGGTATTTTAGGGTTCAGGGCTAGGTTTGGGTTTTGGGGTATAGGGGTATTTTTAGGGCTCAGGGGTAGGTTTGGGTTTTGGGGTACAGGGGTATTTTAAGGGTTCAGGGCTAGGTTTGGGTTTTGGGGTACAGGGGATTTTTAGGGTTCAGGGCTAGGTTTGGGTTTTGGGGTACAGGCGTATTTAAGGGTTCAGGGGTAGGTTTGGGTTTTGGGGTACAGGGGTATTTTTAGGGTTCAGGGGTAGGTTTGGGTTTTGGGGTACAGGGGTATTTTAAGGTTTCAGGGCTAGGTTTGGGTTTTGGGGTACAGGGGTATTTTAGGGTTCAGGGGTGGGTTTGGGGTACAGTGGTATGTTTAGGGTTCAGGGCTAGGTTTGGGTTTTGGGGTACAGGGGTATTTTTAGGGTTCAGGGGTAGGTTTGGGTTTTGAGGTACTGGGGTATTTATAAGGTTCAGGGCTAGGTTTGGGTTTTGGGGTACAGGGGTATTTTTAGGGTTTAGGGATAGGTTTGGGTTTTGGGGTACAGGGTATATTTATAGGGTTAATATGGGTTAGTGTTTAAGGGTGTTGGGGTATTTTAAGGAGTAAGGGTGGGTTATGATTATGGGGTGCAGGGGTATTTAAAGGGAGCAGGGTGGGATTAGCTCACGATATGAGACATAGCATGAAGGGCGGAACGTACGCCCCAGCGTTTGTCACGCCCCCAGCACACGCCCACAGCACAACACAGACACGCCCACAAGGGAGTGGGTCAAATCCTTCTTTCCTTGATGGTCGCAAGCAGCAAGTCTGCATTGCTCCTTTTTCATCCTCTGTCAGGAAACTCTCTATGGGGGTTCCTCAGGGCTCTACACTGAGCCCTCTACTTTTAACATATATCTGACCCCTTTGATTTATCTGGCAGAGGAGCTGGGAGCAAAAATTATAGCATATGCGGACGACACCCAGTTGCTACTTACCTGGAGGGGCTCGGATCTGGACACTAACATTGCCCAGACGTGCCTAGCGTCTGTATTTCGCTGGCTTGCACAGGCCCATTTGAAGTGCAAGGAGGACAAGTCGGAGGTTCTCTTGTACGGCCAGTTCCCACCGGCCTTCAGACCATCTCTGTGGCCTCCAGATTTCCCTCGTCCTAACTCTGAGGGAGGCCGGCTAAAAACTTGCGGTGTGGTTCAGCGAGGATCTCCGGTTTGCTGATCATGTTAAAAAGCTCACCGGAGTCTGCTTTGGCACCCTCAACGCCTTAAGAAGGTTCTTTCCCTTGCTCCCTAGAGAGGCCAAAGAGACGGTAGCCCGTGCCTTGATTCTCTCCCGCCTCGACTATGCCAATGCTTTGTTCATTGGCATTCCTGGGTATTTGTTGAAGAAACTGCAAATTCTACAGAATGCCGTATCCAGACTCCTGTTTAACATCTCTGGGAGATCTAGTGTTCGGCAGCATTTACGGGATCTGCACTGGCTGCCTGTGGCCCAGCGGGTGCAATTCAAGGCCCTTACCGTTTTGCACAGGGCCTTTCATGGCCAAGGTCCTGTGTGTCTCAGGAGGCGTTTTGCTCTGTACGTGCCCAATGAATCCCTGCGGACTGCCTCTTTACATCGGATGACTATTCCGCGACTTTCTGTAAAAACAGCAGTTGCCTGGAATGCTCTCCCCTCAGATCTACAGCACATTCAAGACATCCGTCTTTTTAAAATACGTTTAAAGATGCATCTGTTCAGTCATTTATATTTATTTTGTTTATTTAGGGATTTGTATAGCTCCAGAATCGACTCCAAGGAGTTTCTCTGCGCTTTTGTGGAAACGTTATAACTGTGCAGCAAAGGATATGAAATATTTTTATTTAACGCAAAACAGAGTGGTTTTTAGAAGTTTCCTAAAGGCCAAATGATTAGGACATTCTCTTAAAGAGAGGGGTAGTTAATTCCAATATTTTGGTCCGAGGTAAGATAGGGATTTTCCTCCTAGTTTCACTCTCTTAATTCTAGGAATCGTCAAAAGATGGTGGGTGCTGGACCTCAGAGATCTCATGGGATGATAAGGAATTAATTTTCTGCCAGATATCCGGGGCCAAGGTTCGATAGTGCTTTATGAATAATACAGCAGATCTTAAATTTTATCCGCTGGCGAATTGGCAGCCAGTGGAGTTTAAGAAGAAGAGGACGAGAGGGAGAGCTTGGTGGCATATTCAGACCAGACGCGCCGCCGTGTTCTGAATCACCTGTAGTTTGTTAATTGATTCTTCATTGGCCGAGAGCAATAGACTATTACAATAGTCTAAGTGGCTCAGTTTAAGAGCTTGGGTTAGTGTCTTTCTTACGAAGTCTGGAAGAAGAGGAAAGACGAGACGCAATATGCCCAGAGTGTTGAAGCAAATACCAGCTGTCTGGCCAACATGTTCTTTAAGGGTGAGGGCCTGATCTAGCCGGACTCCCAGGTTTTTAACTGACTTTTTGGGAATAGGAGGTTTACCGAGATTGATGGGCCACCAATTGTTGGACCATAGCCTGGACGCATCTCCAAAGAGAAGAAGTTCGGTCTTCCCAACATTACACTGTAAAAAATTTTTCCTCATCCATTGCGATATACCATTCATGCCTGAGGAGAAGGTCTCCTGGATAGCTGGAGTAAGTTTGTCAAAGGGAAAGAGTAACTGCGTATCATCCGCATAAGATATTGGAATAAACCTGAAATTCCTTAGAACATTTGCCAAGGGAGCCACGTAGATATTAAATAAAGTAGGGCTCAAACAGGAGCCCTGTGGGACTCCCTTGGTAAGTTATGTGGGTGCGAACGATACGAGCCCAGATTTACTGTCTGAGTGTGGCCAGATAGAAAGCTTGCCATCCAGCGGAAGGCAGAATCTCTTAATCCTACTTCCTTCAGCCTTCTGAGTAAAATCTGATGGGAGACAGTGTCGAATGCAGCAACAGATCTAATAGCACCAGAATCACTGAATGTCCTTTGTCTAGGGTCATTCTGATGTTGTCTGTGACCACTAGCAAGGCTGATTCGGTGCTATATTTGGGCCTAAAACCTGATTGAGAGAGGTCTAGGTTGCCTGAAAATTCGACATAACTAGAGAGGTACTTGTTGACATGCCTCTCTAGTAATTTACTAAAGAATGGCAGAAGTGATATTGCCAGAAGATCGGTCAGAACAGTCAAAGGGGCCTTCGTGTTTTTCTGAATAGGCATTATCTTAGCTGGTTTCCATTCAGATGGAACATATCCTTCTTCCAGGGATAGATTCAAAAGATATCCAATCAATGGAGCGAGTTGAGGAATAAGAGTCTTAGCTATTTTTGCAGGAATGATATCGCAGGGGGAGCCGGTATTCACTTGATGCATTAAGGCTTCGACTTCTGTGATAGTAGGTAATGGAAAATTTCCAAGCAACATTGAAGAAGTCAGTTCTGCTATGTCTAATTCTACAGTTTGCACTGAAGAATTGTTACCTAAGGAAACGATATTATTATAGATAGACTACATTTTTTCAAAGAAATAGGATGCGATGTTGTCACAGAGTGTCTGTGATAGTCTGTCTTTATTGTCACATACCGTAGGATTTATGAATGACTGGAGGATGTTAAATAAAACCTTTGGCTTATTAACAGCCGAGGTTAGTTGGGTGGAAATATAGTTCTTACGTGTGAGCTTGATACTAGCGTGATAGAGAGGTTAAGAATTTAATTTTATGGCATTCCTCATGGGCAGCGCGCCATTTCCTCTCGTGTTTTCTGCATACTCTTTTTTTTAAGTAGCTCAGGCGTAAACCAGGCCACTTGGTGACGTTTAGAGTGGGTGGAGAGACATTTGACTGGTGCTAAATAATCAAAAGTCTAAGTTAGTGCAGAATTATACTTAGAAAGTGCTTGCTCAAGGTTATCCAAGGGATTCCTTTGTGGCTTTTCCAAAGAGGCTTGGAAGATTTCTGGGGAGACTTTCTGCCATTGCCTACGCGACAACTGTTGCACGGTTTTCCCGACCCCGCGTTGCTCTAGCTGCAATTGGTCGCTTAGTAAGCACGCTACCTCCTCTCCTTCCTCTCCTAAACCCCTTGTCATTCAGAGCAATTGCTTACTTTTGAATACCAGGTCCTTGGGGAAACAAGCGCTTGACATTTATAATCTTCTGACAGATTTTAAACCGTCGTGTCTATTCCTAACGGAAACCTGGTTAGGAGAAGGTTCGGGACCAGACATTGCAGCAGCAATCCCCCCCAGCCATGTGATTTTTAGGAATGATAGAACTACGGGGAGAGGAGGCGGGGTTGCTCTGGTGGTAGACAGACGTATCTCCTGTTCAATTATCCCCACTGATAACATTCAGGGTTGCGAGACCTTGGGGTTTTCCCTCTCCCTAACGCCCAATCAGTCTTGCATTGGGCTGTTGGTCTATAGGCCCCCGGGCCCGGTAGGCTCCTTTTTTGAAGAGCTCCATTCGGCAATATCCATGCTCTGTCTTAGATCCAAACATTGCCTGCTTAGAGGGGATTTTAATATCCATATGGACACCGTTGATGCCCCCGACACGGTCAAGTTAACTGACATTGTCTCCTCCCTTTGGGTTACTTCCCTCCTTCAGTCTCCCACGCACCTTAAGGGTCATACCCTAGACCAAATATTTTCTACCATTCCCATTGTCCTGTCTTCCTTGGCTCCCGTGCTTTGGTCTGACCACTATTTAGTGGAATTTCTAATTCCTCACACTGAGCAGAGCTCTCCGAATAGTTACATGCGTCCATTACAAGAATTCAGAGCGTTCCATCGGGTTTCCTCAGCCATGATAGCGCAGGCCCTTAGCGACCATCCATGCCAACTCACTGGCTCGCTGGAAACGGACCTTGAACGTCTGCAGACTTGGCTCACCCAAAGATTTAATGACCTAGCACCGCCCCGGGCATCTCGGTCCACCTCTGCTAAACCATCTGCCCCTTGGTTCTCGTCGGACTGCGAAACGGCGACAGTGTAAAAAAGCAGAAAGAGCATGGTGCAGGCAATATGACTCTAAGTCTAGGGAAGTTTATAGAGAGTCTATCAGAGAGTACCACCGCGACATCACCGCTGGCAAAAAGTCCTATCTGGTAAAGAGAATTGATGCAGCCTCTAATTCTTGCAACGACATTTTTAGGGTGGTGAAGGACTTCATTTCCTCCTCCTGGTGTACCCCTAAGATCATGCACTCGGAGCTCTGGATCACCGAGCTGGCCAACTTCTTTGCCAATAAGATCAATGCCATCCAAAACACTTTTGCGGCTATCAGGATGACATCAATCCAGGAAGTTCCTCAGTCCCCTCCCTCTGTGAATTCTATGGGCCCGGTCCTCTGGGATTTTCCATCGCTGACTCCCGAAATCTCCCTTGAACTTCTCTCCAAGCTCAAATCAGGTTCCCCTCTTGACCCCTGTCCCGCACAAATTCTGGCCCAGGTGGCTCCGGTACTTAACCCTCTAATTAATCCGCTTCTTAACCTCTCCCTTAGCACAGAGACGGTCCCTCAGCCATGGAAGAAGGCCCTGATCCTACCTCTTCTAAAGAAACCCAACTTGGAGCCTAGGAACCATGCTAACTACAGACCCATTTCCCTTCTGCTGGCCCTGGCGAAAGTTGTCGAAAAGCATGTCCATACCTCCCTCGTCAACTTTCTCGAGGCCCATGACTTTCTGCATCAGTCACAGTCAGGGTTCTGTTCCAATCTGAGCACAGAAACAGCTCTGCTCGAGGTCACTGAGGCCATCAAAGAAACTCTAGATGGTGGGGGCAAGGCTATGCTGATCATTCTTGATCTGTTGGCGGCTTTCAACTGGTTTAGATCTTTCCTTGCCAACCGCCAGCAGACGGTCTGGGCCCCCCCTTTCTCCGCCATAATGCCGCCTCTGGAGGTTGGAGTGCCTATTCTGAGCCCCACTCTTTTTAATATCTATATGACCCCTTTAACGGCATTGGCGGAGGCTTTCGGGGCTCAGATCGTATCATACGCGGACGATACCCAACTCCTGTTCACGTGTGATAAAGGATCTGACTTTCACGGTGCAAACATCAGGGGCTGCCTTGAGGCTGTTTTCAAAAGGTTTGAACAGAACAGCCTCAGGTGCAACTCCGACAAATTGGAAGTACTCTTCTTTGGCTGCCCCACAGACCCCAGGTGGAAGGACTGGTGGCCTGTGACCATGTTTCCGCCGGACAGCGACTCGACGGTCGCCAAAAACCTGGGAATCCAAATAGATAACAGCCTTTCCCTTAAACCCCAGGTTCTTGGCCTGGTCGGCAAATGTTTTGCCACCTTAAAAATGGTCAGGAAATTATTCCCTCTGCTGTCCCTTGACCACAGAAGAACTACCATACAGGCCCTGATAGGCTTGCGCCTTGACTACTCTAATGTGCTATATCTGGGCCTTCCTGACTTCCTCTTAGCTCGCTTGCAAGTCAGAACTCAGCGGCTAGAGCCATCTTCGGCCTCACTAAGAGAGCAAGAGCCAGTGATCTTCTTAAAACCTTGCACTGGCTCCCGATCAAAAAGCGCATTGCTTTCAAAACGCTCACCATGGCATTCAAAGCCCTCCAGGGTCTGGGCGCCAGATATCTTCAGAGAAGGATGAGCTTCTATACACCCTCCAGATCTCTGAGATCTGCCACTCAGGCCAGGGCTGTCACACCTACGATCAGGCGTGCCCGGTGCGGGGGCCGTTCTTTCAAGAGCCTGGCACCCCAGATGTGGAATGCTCTTCCTCTCTCTCTGAGAGCGACTAACGATCTCCTGGCTTTCAGAAAAAATCTTAAAACTCTTCTTTTTACTCAGTAACTCTTTCACCGCCCCCTTTTTGCCTAGACTGAGGATTTTCCAGCACCGGACACTCTTCGGAGTAGCCGTGCGCTATAGAAATCCACCTTATAACATATAACATATAACATATAACATATGAAGATCTTGACGTATGCCCCTATGTTCGGCCTTATTACTCTTAATAGTGAACACTATTAAAGCATGATCGGTCCATGTTAATTGCATTGGTTGTTCACACTGTATGTTAGAAGAATTGGAGAAGATGATATCCAGTGTTTGTCCAGCCATATGGGTAGGACCTTCATTCAATGTATTTAAATTTAATAATGCGAGATTCTCCAGAAAGGCCAAAGACTCCACATTATTAGAGCTTTCACTATGAACGTTAAAGTCGCCCAATAACACAAAGTTAGTACTGGTAAGAACATGAGGGGCAATACGTTTGATAAGTGAGGTTGAAAATTCAATTAAGGGGCCAGGAGGACGATAGATCAAGGCTCCTTTCCAGCTAACTTGGGCGGATAGGGCTACACGAAAGATAAGAGCTTCCATTTGGAATCCCAATATTCGTCCAGGACACAGACATTTATACTCTCTCTATGTATGATAGCAAGCCCTCCCCCCATCTTAACTGGTCAATCCATTCTAATAAATTGTTATTCCCTAGGAACTGCTAAAGCAATGGAAGGTGTAGTATGTGGTTTAAGCCAGGTTTCCGTTAGGAAACAAAGTTCTGGTTGTATTGAAGAAAGTAAGTCCCAGATTTCAATAGAATGTTTGTGGAGGGAGCGTATGTTACAAAGTATGTTTTTCCATTTTAGCTGATCTTTAATTGTAGTATGTGGCTCGTGTTGCGAAAGGGCTATATTTATGTGGTAGGAAGTCTTATTTGATAGCTGATGATCAGAGTTAACCTAAGTCCGTTTATTATCCACATTATTGCTTTCATAATGGCAATGCCTACATGAAAAAGGTCCTACAATTATGCATGATGATTATGACAGACATAAGATTAATATATCTAAAATTGAGCAATTCCTGGCTAGAGTAACACATTATATTTTTTGCGCTACTTACGACTGTGGCAGCCCGACCAGGGGTCCCGGCCTCTGGCGCTGTCCTGACGCGGATGGGTGCAGATGGGCTTGCCTTAGGCGCGCCTTCCGCTGCGCATGTCCGCTGCGCTTCACTTGCACCATCCGGTTAAATGGGGGAGGTTGGAGCACAAGATCGACAACCTCCTTCCGCCGGAAATGAGGAAGTATAACAGCCAGAAAGAATTAAAAATAATGCAAGGCTCCCTCCACATCAATCGAGCAACGCTCACGGTGGACCGGGGAGTCTGGCACAAAAGTATGTGAGCCCAACAATTTAAAATAAATTCTAAAACACAAAATGCAGGTAATTCACAATGTCAGTGTTCAAATAAATGAAGATCGCTCCGCTTACAAGTAATAGCGCGTCTGCTATTACTTGAAGTATTACTTGACTAGAAGTCAGCTCTTCTAAATGGCTCTTGCTTGCTCCACCCCAGTTCACTCCGGCGCCAGGACACTCTAGAGTATTTGTGGGCGATACTAGCTCTTTATAACATAACATAATATAATAGCTCTGACGCTCTTGCCAAGAATAACCCGGGGCTGTTTTTTTAGCCTTGGGGCAGGCAACAAAACTGACGATGAGTGCCGAGGACAGGAATTCCGTCAAATATCGGCTTTCAGAAGCTATATTTTGGCAGAAGAATCTATTTGAGATATCTAGTGTTGTTTTGTATTTCTTCCGCACAATGTTATTCATTAATGGGGCACTGTGTGCGTTCCGAAGTGCAAATGTTTTTGTGCATGTGTTCAAATGTTTGTATTCTAAAACCAAACGATATGCATTGTCAGGTTTCGTCACGGGAAATAAACTGTTGCTTATTGAGGAGGCGCAAGTTTCAATCACACCTTGGTATTTTAGTTGGTCTAAGATTTCTTTGACCTGTTTCTTTGCCTCATTCTTAATAGGGTACTCTCTCTGTGGAGTTAGAGTATTTTTTAATGGGATTTCGTGGTGTTTTGACTCTACGTCCCACCCTACATGGTTGCAGTATAATGCTGGAGCTAGCACTTATTCCCATTGCCACGTATATGAGTGTTTTAGGGAAACAGAAATGAGGTCAGAAAAAGCAGGCAAAATGACGCTTTTACCTTTTGGACAATGCGTTATAAATTCTGTTGGCAAATCTTTTCTGCTAACAGGATGTCATATCCAAATGTCAAATTTCCCCAAAAGAGACCTTTAATTTTTCTTTAGATGTCCCCCTCTATTTGGAGATCAATTTTGTGGGGACAGAGTGGGACACTCACTCTTGTATCAGGTGCTTTGCCGTGATGTATTCAATCAATACTGTTGTCACCATAAATTCCTTCAGGTTCTGGTGAGCTATTGTTACTTCTGCTGCGCTGTCTAGCATCGTCAGAGCATATTCCGCATTCAGTAGCTGAGTCCTCAGTAACCTGGCCAATTCTAATTTTTGAGCGAGCTACATCCTCTTTTTGAATTGAGCCTCTGATTTAAGTTGTTCTTCTTGTTTGATAAAGAAATCTGAAGTGTGATGTGTTCCCCTTTGTCACTTTGGCCAATCTCCAGTTTTTTGTTCTGACCTTCCTTGCCCCTCAGAGCTTTTTGATGAATCCTGAAAGGAATGTGTATTAGTATCCTGATACCTGTCAGGTTCCTAATGTTATCACGATTCCTAAGGTTGTACCTCTTTTCAGAAGACTTCTGTTGGGGAGACCCACCCCTTGATCGTGAAGTGTTCCTATTATTATTATTTTTTAATTGATTATTATTATCTCATTTCTTTTTAGAAGAAATAGGTGTTTGCTTTGAGTTATCCTTTTCGGAACTACTCACCACTAGTGGGTTCCATGGTTTGGCTCCCAAACTATCTCTGCTTAGTGAAGCATAGGTGTCTGATATTTTTATGTAATGCAGGCTCCTGGTTCACAGGAGGTGATTCCCTTAGGCGTTGGCGTATAGCCACAGCTGCTTCTTCCCCCTTGATGTTGCTCAGCATAATTGCTAAGAATTGGTCAAAGTGCTCATCAGTTTTACTCATTCTGATTTGTTTTATTACTTCAGGAATAACTTATATAGTTAGGGTACAGTGTATACTGCAGCAAAGAGTGTTACCTATGTGGTACAATCCGCATTTGAGGGAATCATTCTCATTGGCAAGCAAATTGTTAACATTCTGTGTTTTTCCTGCAGACTGGTATGGGGGAATACAGCTTCGCACTGTGTTATTTTTTGAGCAATCAAGAATGGTGCTTGATACCTTTTTGATGGGAACGCACCCATTATTCTTTTTACTATCTGGTGACTTATTATTAGTGTGTGATGGGACTGGACTGTACCAGGTGGAGCAAGTCTGCAGATTGTAATGTGGGTGCTCACATGACGAACTGGATAATATATCTGTATAGCCTGACTACTTCTTTGTAAAGTGTGTGCACTTACCCTACTGGGAGTGTGTCTATCTCAGGATGTGGAGTGTAAGTCGCTAAGACTGGCCATGTCGCTCCTCCTATGCTGAGCGGAACTAGTCTTATGACCAAATTTGTGTGTTTGAGGGCACCTTTAAACCAGTTTTTATGTTGCTGGTAAGTTAACGGGACTTCAATGTCCTCATATGGGATGTATTCTTCCTGTGGATCCACTTCAATGTATTCATGAAATAAATGTGTCTATGGATCTGCAGGTGGGAATTTCACCCAGGAATATAATACCTTTGATCCAAACACCTTGTGTGCCTCAATCACAAAGGTAACATGACCACCTGTTGCATGTAATCCATGACAGCAGTTTTCTGTAATGTTAAGAGCGTTCGCTAATTCATCTCCTTCCTCGCTTCCAACACTACTTGCAGATTCAGTCATTTTGGAATGAGAAGAAAGTAAAGGTTTAAGAGATAGGGTTTTGCACAATATGGGATCTTTTAATCCTTACAATCTTGTCCAAAAACCTTCAAACAATACACAGAGTGTGCCTGCTCAGCTGAGGTGGATAAACCTTCCCACTTCAGATGTCTCTCGAAAATGTGAGTAGGATTGTCTGAGAAAGCACGACTGAACTACTCAGATTTTACTGTTAATATAAGAAACAAACCAGCATTGGTGGCACAATGTTGTGTAGTTCCTAGGAGCTCCTAGACCTACGCATTTTAGATTACCTAAACTGAGGGCTTGGTGTGCAGACAGAGTCTGGACATCCTCACTGGATGAGTCAGCCATTAAGCCTGCTAGCTCTACAGTGCCACTACCACCCCCTGTAGCATACTGTGTGGCAGGTAGTTTCTGCCGGCCACTGAACATGACAACCATGATTCCTTAGGTAGTGTGGAAACAATACGGTATCTTTTGCTCGGTCACTCATGCTTGCTTTTCTCAGAATACATAGAATGACGATTGGAATGGTTTCAATATTTATTTATTGGTCAAGCATCAGTATAATATGAAACTTGTTAGCTGTGACAATCAAAAGACAGGAACAGACAAATGTAATCGCTAGTACCAATATCATAAAAAGTAGATACATTTCTACTATGGTGCTAATAAGATGATTAAAAACATATTATATAAAACAATAGTATTGGTGTACTCCTACGGTGCATAGCCTACCTAACTGTGCCTTTCCTAGATGTGTAGGTGAAACATGTATGTGTAAGTGGTAGGATATGTCCTAATGTAACCTAATGAGCCAAGAATTCCCTGGGGAAGTGCTAACCCCTCACCTGTTGGTTCTGAATGAAGGACCCCATCTCTGTGTCAAGGATAGCACCCCACAAGGGATGTCAAGTCTCTGTCTGTCAAAGGATCAGCCCACAGAGCCTCAGTTCAGCCTGGCAGGAATTCTCCTCTGTGTCTGTAAGGGGGAGTGAGTGTCTTTTATACAAAAGGGGTCACTCCGGGGTTTTTCTAGATCAATATGTTTTGAAAACATTTGCTAATCCCCTGCTAATCCTTTTCTGAACAAACATGATCATTCACAGCTGGCTGTTGGCCATGGATGAAAAAAAGTAGTGATCCTTATACAGAATACATTTACCGTGCCTTGGGATATGTTTATTTACTTCAGGTACAGGGAATAAGATATGGTACCAAGAGCCTGATGTCAGAGAGACAGAAGTAAGCTAATAAGTGAAAGGTCACCTGTGTAAGACTGTTATGTTGTGTGGATGGGACAAAATGTATTTAATCGGCATGTACATGATGAGACTAACCTAAAGGACATGACAGTACCATTTTTTAGTACTTTATCTGTTCTCTCTATTCTCTTTTTCTTCCTATTGTTTTTCTTCTTGCTATATAAAAAGTTAAAATGCGCTGGGTTTTGTTCTTGTAATATCTATTTTTAATTCAAGTATTGGGATTCAAGTTTACATGTTTATATTCTTTTATGTCTTATGTTGTTTGTTATATTCATTATAAAATAATAATGATTCGATTATTTACTATGCATTTAATTTTATGTACCTTTTTTGAATTCTCTTTAATAAACAAATGTATTACTAATTTCCTGCTCAATTATAATCAAAATGACGCTTTCAGTCTCTGGCAAGGGCTATAGAATTGCCCATTGGTACAGCTTGAAAGGCCTTTACTCATTCACGGATACTACCCTCAAAGCCGTCACATTTCAACTCCTATTGGGTCTATAAGGCTTCTATTGGAAGGGTAGAGGATCTATACATACTGTTAATCAAACTGAAATTACTCTTTCAAATTAGTGACATAATGGCAATATCAGCTTTCATTGCCGAAGAATGAATTAAGTAAAATAAAGTAGCTTGGAGAAGGAAGAAATTTGGAGCGATAACATTGATGTTTTGTGGGGAAAAAAGAGAAATAGTAAGAAATGTACAGGAATTACATTCATTAATTGATTATTTACTTGAAAGAGGACAGTAGAGCTAAGCTATGAAGTCAGAGCCTAAGGCGATCATGAATTCCTAAAGATAAATAGCACCAAATATTTTAACAGGGACAATCGTAGAATAAGGGCAATGAAACATACATATAGAGGACAGCATTCAACTGGATGATATGCTAGGATATGCAAAAATCATCAATCTCAGCCATTACCACCAGAAAACAAATCCAAAAACATATCTCTGAAAATTGATTGCCAAGTGACAGCCCATACACCCTGCATTGTACATGGACATTGGCACACTGGACATGGCCACTCCTACCACACAATAGGGTACAGCTGACTGCCAGGCTTTTATTGAGATAATTACAGTCATAGGCTTATGGTATACTGGGCTTGGGCTATACTCACCGATTGGCTTGCTGTCTCTCATTCATTAAATCTTCTGTACCTTTCAAATAGAAATCAATAGGTCTCAATTCTAAAAGGGTGAGCATTGATTGAATACATTAATTCTAAAAAGAACAGTTAGCAACTGTTGTCATTCGGCAACCTTTACCTTTATCAGTGACACACTTTTGCAACATTGGATTTTTTCGATGAACGCAAAGCTTCTTTTTTTCAGAGCACACTTTACTTCATTATTTCTCAGGCAATATATCACTGGGTTCAACATGGGGATTGAAATGCTATAAAGAACAGAAAGCAACTTGTCATAGATATGCAGAGAGTAGCTAGAAGCTGGTCTCATGTACCTAAAAGTAGCTGTCCCATAAAATAAAATAACACATGTGAGGTGGGCGCCACATGTAGAAAAGGTTTTCTTTCTACCACCTGCTGAACTCATACTTATTATGCTAGAGATAATATAAACATACGAGACAATGGTGATCAAGACAGAGGTCATGCCTAAAAACACACCTATGAGAAGAATCAAAAGTTCATTGGTGGAGGTGTCCACACAGGAAAGCTTTAAGAGGGGAGGAATGTCACAGGTAAAGTGGTCAATGACACTGGGGCTGCAGAAAAACAACTTTGAGATCAGAATGGTATGGATTAAAGAATTTATAAAACCGCATAACCATGAAAAAGCTGCAAGTTTAAAACACATCGTGAGGTTCATGATAATTGTGTAGCGTAGTGGGAAGCATATTGCAACATAGCGATCAATTGCCATCACTGAAAGGAGAAGACATTCTGTGCCAGCAAAAAAAATGAAGAAGAAGACCTGTGCAATACAATTAGAGAAAGCAATGGTTTTTGTCTTTTGGAGGAAAATAGCCAGCATCTTGGGCAGCGTAACTGATACAAAGCCAATATCCAAGAACGAGAGGTTGCAAAGGAAAAAGTACATTGGTGAGTGAAGAGATGCTGAGATGGTGATAATCATTATTATCATGAGGTTTCCTGCCAAGCTTACTGTATATATGGTAAGAAAAAGGATGAACAGCAGAAGCTGTAGATCTCCGTCCGTAGATAGCCCAATGAGAATGAATTCTTTCAATTGCGTATGGTTAACCAATTCAGGACAGAGAGGATTGCAGTAATTCTTCTTTTTAGGTTTGCTTAAATTCTTTGATGAATTTAAAAGATATCCATCCATTCCAGTTTTCATGAATACATCCATGCTTGGAAATTAGTCTGCTATCTCTTCTTTATCTTACTGAATCACCTTGTTGAGAATCAGTATATGTGAGGAATGACTGCCTTATACTGTATGAAGTAATACATAAGAAATGAACCTGTAACAAATCAATAACAAATGTATTTATACCTACGAAAGTGTTATGCACAGGTAAAAATGGACCATACTCTGCCTTTTCATTATGACCCTTCTCAGACACCCAGAATGTAAAAAAATATTTTTAGATTGATCTCTACATTCCTGCTTGTTTGATCTATGCTGGCATATTTGACTTTGGGCGCAGGAAAAAGGCTAATCAATTTTTTCCTAGTACATTTGTCCTGACCACTAAACATGGTGATGTTGTAATGGATGAATATGATGTCAATGTGTATTGTGATGTGTCCAGGCCCGAGAATGGAAATACCAATAAAGGCAATGCCAATGTATGCCATAACTAATTCCTGCGATGTAATAACCATACCCAGAAATGCAATGTCAATGAATGCCATAAACTGTGCCCTTGCAGCAATGATGAAACTGATAGAAACCCATTCAATGTATGTCATATTCCATGACTGCATAGTAATACCAATACCAGTGGAGATGACGTAAATGTACACCCTGTTTGAGATGCACACAACAGTGTCAAAATCAGGAAAGAAAATGTCAATGTACGCTATGACAACTGTACGCACAGTAGTGAGGGTGTTGTTAAAAGTGACATCAATGGCTGCTATGTTATTTGTAGGCGTTCTAACGAGCTCATATCATTGCTGTTGGATTCACAAAGGTGGCCCCCCCAACAACCCAGAGTCAAAAATGTGTTGTAAACAGGCCCTGCGACCCCAACCCATGTTTATCGAGTGACAAGTCACAAGTTAAGCCTCGCTCAGCACGAAGACAAATGCGCTCACAGGGAAACCCTGATCAATCTCACAAATAGTTAGTTAAACCACTAACCGGTCAGGGGAAATTAGCTCCAATTTGGCCAGAGGCACGTGTTACCCAAAATAATACCACAAACTAGATACCACATGAAAATAGAAACACTCAACCAATCAGGACATGACATACACACCACACTTAGTGATCACATGCCCCCCACACTAGACATCTTGACACATACACATTGGCCCACACTAGCTCTCTCCGAGGTCGCGAGCCATCTGTGTGCTTTTGAGATGACCAAATATTGTTGTTTATGACTGAGATGCTTTGTCAAGAATGTAAAATCACTTTATTGTACCTCACAAAAACTTTGTATCCCGTCAGACTTTCTTCAGACACAACTCTGTGGACTCTCCCGGCTACTGTGTTTGAATAAACCAACTTGTTCCTGTTTTGCGAGACATCCAGGAGATATTTGCCTGACTGCAGTAAAAGAAAAGCCCCAGTCCCACCCTGATTCATATCTGCACAAAAGAGAACAGTGAGCAGACCTCATAATTGATTAGATGTTCTGATGAATCCATGGGGCTGAGATCCATCAAGAGACATCCGTCACAGGTTAAGATACTGGTCTGATCCATAGACCCAGCATGTGGAGTATGGCAAACTAGGAAAATCGTAGATCGTTTTTTGCTCTTTCCCTAGTCAGCACGTTAGAGAGGGCAAAGGTGACAACTACTACTGTTTGGGGGTATACACCCGTTACGACGCAACTTTTACTCCGCACTACCATTACAACGCGGGCATTACAACGCATGGCATTACAACGCATTGCGCTGGGGGGCGCTCTAGGATAAGAGGTAAGTTTAATTTACTATCCAACACCTTCCCTAGGGTCCACGGGGACTGGAGTTAGAATAGTAAATTATACTTACCACTATCCAGCACCCCAAAGCGCTATGCGTTGTAACGGTATTCGTTGTAAATACCGCGTTGTAATGGTACGCGGAGTAAAAGTATGCGTTGTAACGTCATACATCCCTGTTTGGGACTACTTTGGGGACACAGGGTAGTTTCCACCTCTGAGTGTTAGTGAGGGGCTGCCTGGACCTTTGGGCATGGAACATAGGTATTCTTCATCCCTGGGTGTCAGTAGGGGATCCCCTTGACATGTGGGCATTGAATAGAGGCATGCTGTGTCCCTGGTGTCAGTAGGGGATCTCCTGGGCCTGTGGGTGTGACACAGAGATTCGCATGGGCCCTGGGTGTCATATAGGGGTACCGCCTTGATCTTATTTTTTATTCAAATAGTTTTTCCTAGGGGCCACTGGTTGCGCAATTGGCAGTGTCTAAAAGAAATGAAAGGTTTTTTTTTCTTTTGCACTTGGACCACTGAACATCAGACAGATGGTACCAACTACCCCTGGGTGTGATATAGGGTGAAATTTGTGTGTTAGGGAAAAATTCAGAGCTGGGTTAACAGGTGTAAGTTGTCAACAAAATGACACACTGGCATTCTGGGCTAAAAGTAGTGCACACTGAAATGCTATTTCTAGTTACACATAGACAATCAACTTTATGTGGCCCCACTGCCCCTGGGCCATGTTAATACAAAGTCCAACCTCAAACAAAAATCAGCGTGCAAAAGTCAATCTGTAAAGATGAACTCTGTATGAGCGGCAGTCAGGAGGAATAAAGAGAATTATTTGAACAGGAAGTTATACTTGGATAAGAATTTCTCCTCTCCGAGATGTACATTTGAAACGAGGATAGAATGGGCAGACATATTCGTGAATTTAAGCATTGATTGAATAAAAACTAAATTAAATACACAAGACTCCTGTGTAACTACATTGAGTGGTGATCATAATGAACGATTGAAGAAATATCACTATTCTTGGAATCTTTGAAAGAATAATTAAAGATTGACTGTTCCACGCTCCTTTTTGTTGGAGCAATGTGTATGTTGTGTATGGACACAGAGGGCCGATAATTGTCAGGTTTTTCCTTTTTTCTCCCCACAAATATTGCTGTTTTTGTCTTCTGGGTCAATAGACACTGAGCTCTGCGTATTATGTAGAGCATCCCCTCTGCTCGAGCTGTAAGGCACTAGAAGGAGTTTATGTTTTGGACAAAAATAATCTTTACTTTTGTCAACTGTTTCTCTTTTAGTCTCTTTTAGATTTTATCTTCCATGCATGTATTTGATATTGTGGCGCTCTAATAACTTTTGCAGTATTGCGTTGTGTTTAAATGTCATGTCATGATAGTACGTCCATGCTTTATGAAATAACAACCACTTCTTCCCAGACCAGTATTTCACGGTTGATCGTTTTCGGCTACAAATCGACTCGAACTGTTCTGTTTTAAAAATTGCACTTTTTTACAAGTTGAAACTATTTCACTGTATCTGTTTTGTTTAACGATAAATGTTCTTTTTGATGAATCACAATTATAGAAGTTCGTAACCAGTATATTGTATTTTTGGTACCATCTCTTGTACACAGTTCCCAAAATAGAGTAGAATTATTTAAGAATTTCGAGATGATCCAAACTTGCAAAACCCTTAAACATTTCCCCAATCCATTATGGAAACATCACTCGACCATATACAAGCGAGGTTCCCCACCTAGTCTAAGAAAGTAGAAAAGCACTGCAGCAAGTGGCGCATTTCCATGGCCTGAAGGGAGGACATTACATACCAACATCAAAGAACACACGAAGGCTAACATACAGACCAGGTATGCAGGACATGAAAAGGCTAAAGGGGTGGATTTAATAGAACTATGGGCCATCTTTGAGGTGGCCCCAGCCTACAAGACTACTCCGAGTGGGTATGTGCTCTCACTGATGCTCGCCATCCCAGTCTCCCTGTGCTGGCATACACCAACCTACCGGTCGAGAAGGCAAGTGGAACTCCTTCGGAGCAGCAAGCCACCAGGCCCAAGGGGAGAGATCACAAGCCCAACCAGCTCAGGTGCAGCCAGCACTGGCCTAGTTCAGTGTCGAGCTCCCTCTGGGTTAAACCCCCCACCACTCAGTCATAACCCAGCAGGTCTGAATGGAGGGCACATGTTCCTGACCACCCCACAGAGTCCCCAAGATCAGAGGGAAATGTGTTGCCCTCTGGAAGGTGATTCCACCAGTGGAGGGGAAGACAGGGGCCATAGTTCCTCAAAATCTGACTATGAAGGGGGAGCAGCCAGCTATACTCTCAGTAGGCATTCCGATGGTACAGAGGAAGGCTCAGGGAGTGAGTTTGAGGCCAAGACATTGCCTAGAAGAACAGAACACAGCACCAAGCAAGGGAGGCAGTCCAGGTGGGAATTAAAGGAAAGGTGTTGGTTAAGGCTAGAGAGAGAGAGAGAGAGAGATCTAAGTTGGGAAGCCCAGCATGGAGACACACACATCCCTGGGCCATCAGCATAGGAGAGGAGCTGAGTAGGAAATAAGTAGTCAATAAAACCTTTCCAGAAATCAGTTAAGGCATAAAAGGAATAGCATGGCACCTTCACTCATGCTCATTTAGAGCAATGATGAGGTAGTCCACAGCTCCCCCGAAAGCCAGGTCAAACAATGCCTAGAGAGGCAGTATTCAGTATGGATGGTGAGGCCTTTGCATGGCCTTTTTGCCATCTAGTATGATTGTCTCTGGCCAGAGGAGGGATCCTTCAAACCTGTGGACATGGCCATTGCAGAAGACTGCAATCGGCATGGAGGAGGAGATCTGGCATGGAACTCCCCTCCATGCAGGACTTCCTGAGACGATGGGAGCACTACATCGGTAAAAATGGACAGAGCTGACTGTGCCAAAATATGTCTGCTATTGGAGAAAGGTGCAGCTGGATTCATCTATGTGTTGTGGGCAGAGATTGACAAAGAAGGGCTTAGGAACAAACAGCCTCCATTGATAGTTGGGGCAGGAAAATGGATCTCATGCTTTCTAATGAACACCTTGGTACAAACTTAACTACAGTCAACATCAAAAATCTGCTCAACAGCCTAAAAGGGTAGGAAACCAATACCGTGTTTTCCCCAACAGCGAGCGTGACAGGGCGGCATTTCATTTATTCAGACACCAGATTTGGCCAGCCATAAGGGAGATGTTCCTTGGAAGCCCAGACATTGGACAGTTAATGACAGAGAGCATGAAGCCTGGGGAGACTGTAATTGAGTTCCTAGATAGAATGAGAGAATTATGGGGGCAAGAGACAGGACAGCCCTGGACCGACACAGGTTCCAAGGTTGCTTTCTTCTACAACATCCTCAAAAAGGGATTACCCACTGTAGGAAAGTGCCCCTTTTTGCATGGTTACCCCCACTTTTTGCCTGAAACCTGATGCAACCTGACTTGACGTGCCCTGGGTCCCTGCCAATTAGGATTCTGGGGCCTGTGTATTTCCAAGACTGTACCTTTGGACCCACAATTGGCACATCTCTGCCTACAGGTAAGCCCCTTGTAAAAGGCAGCATGGGTACCAAGACCTCTTAGGGCAGCAGCACCCATTGTGCTACTCTTAAAGGCCCTGTACCTTAAAACACACACAAACTGCCATTTCAGGCTGTGCATCTTGGTGCAGAGAAGAGTGATAAGTCAACATGGCACACAACCCTGTGTGCCATACCTGAAACCACTGCCTGCGGCCTAGGTAAGTCACCCTTCTAGCTGAGTGCACTAGCCCTAAGGTGAGGGTACAGTGGCATCAGCCCTGTACCCCTACAGTGCCAAAGCCGATTCTTAGACATTGTAAGTGTAGTAAAGCCATAAAGAGTATATGTATGGGAGTTGGTCCTTACGAACTCCACAACTCCATATTAACTTTACTAAAAACTGGGATGTTTGGTGGCAAACTTCTCAGCACTTTGTTGTTTTAGTATAAAATGGACTCAGAAGCCACTTTGGGTGGGAGAATCAGCAGGAAAACCAAGCTAGGAAGAGAGATGTGCCCACTATTGCCAAACCCATCCTTCAGATGGGGAGGCGAGGTGAAGCACGCATCTCAGTCCCCTCCGTCCTGAATGGCCCAGAGTGCGACCGGAGCTGGTTAGAACGCCCAATGTCAGAAGACACCCTTGCACCTGATGCCCCACGGCCTTGGGTGGCCCAACTGATGGTGTCCAGGCATACCCCAAGATTCTAACTTGCATCTCCAGCCAGTGGTTAACTTGAGGAAGTCCCCCTGCCTGAGCCTGCAGAAACATTGTGCAACCAACGGTCTCCATTGAAACGCATAGGGCCCCCAACGTCCTTTTTGCACCCTGCACCCGGCCTCACCAGTGGCGCTCCTGTCTTGACTTGATCACTGGCCCCTGCAGTGATGACCTTAGCCCCATGAACTTTGCTCTCACAACTGAGTGTGAGTGGCTGCTTATAAGCAGCCCCTAATTGAAAGCCCCATTAGCCCCATTGGCTAACATTGGATCCCCGCACTCTGCACTCGGACGCCCCAGTGCAGCTGGTGGTGAAACTTGAGTGCCTATCTGGACCTTGGAGAACCTTGCTCCTTAGCCCCAACACTCCCACTCATACATTGTGTACTTACCTGAGGAAACGCTAACTCTTTCCTCCCTTAGGAAACCATGTCAAGAGATTTTAGGCCTAATATCTTCTAAGTGTTGATCTAATGTTTGTATGAAGAAAAGAGATCTAAACTGCAAATGACTAAAACGCCTCATTTACCTTGTATTTTGAGATCCTAAGGTGTGAAATCTAGGCATACCATCCAGTATTCAAAGTAATCCAGAAGTAACCAAAAAGTAATCTAAAAGTAATTACTGTCTACTGTAAACTGTTTCCAAAGCATATACAAACCTGTAACAATTGGAACTTCAATTACAATTGCATTACCTTGAACAGTCTTGCATTTGCGATTATATTTTACTTACCTATCCCATGTCCTGCTTGGTTCTAAATTAAAACATAAGAATATCTTTTTTTATACTTATCTAATTGGCCTGGATTCTGTCTCTGAGTATGTGTATTCAGTCCTTGTCTGAGTGAATTCAATAAATGCTTAACACACCCTCTGGATAAGCCTAACTGTTTGCCCTCACTACGACAAAGAGAGTTGCTAGTATTTAGCTAATTTAGCCTCTCCTATACCTCTGGGGACTCCCTGGACTCTGTGCACACTATACTTTACTTTGGTATAGTATATACAGAGCCACAGAGGTTCAGACACCTACAGAGGTTCAGACCGGGCTAGATGGTGTAAAGGACTAGACACCAAACTGTGGCAGGACATAAAGATACACATACTACACTATTTCTGGGAAGACAAGTGAAAGACAGAGCTAAGCAGGAGCAGACACAGATGAACCCCACCAAAGTGGCCCAACATAAGTTAAAAAAGACTGCCCTAGAGGGGGCTGTGATGGGCGGCCAGGTACGTGTCTCAGGTCAGGTCCGGCTGCAGACCGCAGGGGGTATCCACCCAGCCCTAATGGCCACGATCAGGGAAGTTGGGGCCAAATAATCCTCATAGATTACCACTACTGTGCAGTCTAAAAATGTACCACCAACAGAATGGGATAGTACCTGGACAACCACCACAAAACATCAACCCAAAAAACCTAGCTCAGAACAATACAATTGCATTGCACAAAGAGTTACAGGGTAATCAGGCTGCAGTCACCCCACTGCCACAGGGGCTGAGCGGTTGTCCAAATGCAGGGCAACCGTCACATCAGGCAGGAACCTCAGTACAGCAGGGACCAGGCCGACAGATTCAGCAGGGTGGAGTGACTGTCTGGGGTGGCAATGCCCTAACACAATCACATAAGTCAAATAAACAATTAAACATATAACAAGCCGGTGTTGCTAATCCACAAGCTTGTGTGATTTAGTTCACTATTACTTTTATACTTTTTTGAAAAAGATAGATACATTAACATCATGTCATCATAAAGAACATATATTCGACAATTTCTTCAATAATTTGCTATAGCCATACATACATTAAGCAACCATAAATGATATGTCAATACATAGACACATTAATAAGTAAATTAATAAGTAAACATAAATGGACAAAGCGTGAATCAAAAGTCCTACACTATAAAATAGTGGATCACACTGGGGGGGAGACCGTCTGAAGTTTACAGACATCAAATGTGAGTTAACTCCTGCTTATGTGTGCAGCTCTGGGACCTGTGATTCTGTGTGTTGACAATAGGAGTATAATTATTTGTAGGTTTTTCTCCTCGGGTACTTTGAAAGTATCTTGTCCGAGATGCTGGGGTCAACGCGTTTCCAACCCCGCATTCATTATGGGCTTTTCATCAAGACCTGGACTTGGTGGTATCTTGTTGAAGGTTTGCTCCTCACTTATAAATTAGATGAGGGATCAGGGGCCTGGTGGTTACCTGAGTCTTCTGTTTGTCTCAATTGTATTGGTGCCAGATCGAATCTTCAACAGACTGTATATCTGATTACAGAAACTTCATGGAAAAGCAATCTAGAAAGGCTGTAGACCAACAGAAGACTCAGGCAACCACCAGGCCCCTGATCCCTAATCTAATAGGTAAGTGAGGAGCAGACCTTCAACGAGGAGAATAGCCTACAAATAACTATTCTCTTTTGTTAACACACAGAATCACAGGTCCCAGAGCTGCAGACATAGGCAGGAGAAAACTCACATTTGATGTCTGTCAACTTCAGACAGTTTCCAGTATGATCCTTTATTTTTTAGTGAAGGACTGGTGATTCAAGCTTTGTCCATTTATGTTTACTTATTAATGTTCCTAAGTATTGACATATCATTTATGGTTGTTTAATATATGTATGGTTATGACAAATTATTGAAGAAATTGTCAAAATTGTGTTCTTTATGATGATATGATATTAATGTATCTATCTTTTTTCAACAAAATATAAAATTAATAGTGAAAAAATCACACGACCTTGTGGATTTGCAACAGTGGCTCATTATATGTTTAATTGTTTATTTGACTTATGCCATTAGATATCTTTTTGTATACAAAGTATTTGTGGTCCTATCTAGTGTGCATATGGGCCCAAACCTTGCATATGTTCCCACTAACACAATCACAGCGTTTAAGCATACTTTAAATCCAAACCCATCCCCCAAAGTGAACTATCTCCTACGAACTGCTCCAAGACACATTTTTTACCTGTCTTCACAGCAAGCATTTAAAGCGACCATGCTATGGCAATTGGGAATCCACACTAGAGTGCGCCATTCAGGTGCTCGCAAGGGGCAGCGGGCCTCTACTGCTGTTCATCCCCCAGGGCAGGGTTAGGCAACCACACCCAGGGGGAGGACAGTCTGAGGAGGGAGCAGGACTGCTTCCAGTCAGTGCATAACAACAGGCACCCAGCAGCACTCACCCAACTTTTACTTTCGGCGGGCTATGTATGTCTCCAACCCCGGGCTTCTTTCAAATGGAGGCCCTTCTTTAGTGTCGAAACAAAATGAAGGCCCTGGTGTTGGGGTCCCGGTTCCTCTAACAGGTGTAGGGCAACATTGTCCTCAAAACTCCAACTAAGTTAAATTCACATGACCTCAGTCCATGGGGAAAAATTGATTGAGTTCATTAGAGTTAGCCACATAAGGTCGAGCACACAATGTCCAGAACAAGACCCCAAACTCTTGACAAAACAAGCAGCAGACCAATGCAGTTCTAGCCATTTCCATGTAAGGCCTTATGGGGGTTCCACAATGACCATCCGGCCACTTTTTGAAATCCCCTGCTTGAAATTAGTGACACCCAAATCATAGGTAAACGCCCACCGGAACCCTTACAAATAAGCCTAAAAGCAGCCCAAAATCTCAACCCATCCAGATGAAGGCTGTAGCCCAGCAATTTAGCCCAATTAAAGAAAACCTTGTTCCACCCCATGTGGGAAGACCAAATGGATGCACACTGGTCAATGGAAACATTTGCCTAAAAATGAAACATCTACCTTCCGCTTCACAAATTACATGCAGCACATGCAGGTCAAAGGACACGTTCACACTGATTAAAACATCACAACTTTATACGGAGCAGCCCACAGACAGACAGTGAGAGCACAGTCTCCACTATAGCACAAGGAGAGGGGAACCAAAATGCAAAAGCACTAAAATCAATCGAAACCTCACCATTCCGAGAAAAAAGGCATAGCATTACCTTTCAGTACCTCACTAGGAAAATTCACTCACAGACAGTGTCCAGACAACAGACATTTCCCACAGAAGGCAAACATCTACCACTTGAAGACAATCTCACAGCCTTCAAATGTTTTTTAATTTATATACTTTGCATGTTTATTTATGCTCTATTCAACCATGGTGCTCTTGAGCCCCTCAGGATCCGTAAGTATACCTGACCTCATAAATTCCCCTTTTGCTTTCTTGCAACACATGTGTAGAGACCTCTCTCACCTTCATATACGCCTATGCTGAACCAAACGCTAGCATTCCTCACACACCACATTGCACACTTCTACACAACACCTGTAACCAACAGATGACCACCGCAGGCTGTCAAACCATGAACCGATCATGCTACATGTGTTCATTGATACCTCACGCCGTAGGTGGCGATAAGCTTTACCTATCACGGGAGATAGCCCTCGAAAGTACAAAATGCCTCATCCATCTGTACCTGTGTAGGATCAGGGCAAAGAATCAGCCCATTAGAGTAGAACCCTGTAGAACAATAATAAACATTACCGGGTATGAGACCAACGCCACAGCGCTATACCTTTACGTCGATCCTAGCGACATGCAAACCGAGCTGGATAGGATGTGCAGAAGGAGTACTATAGAGGAGGACACAGTTTGGCCCCGGGATTTTATAGAAAAGAAGTTCTTGTAGGTAGCAAGACCGCCGCACCAGTGCACAAATACGTCCACTCCTTCCTCTGTCTGCTGTCCCAGGGTAGCCTGTTTCTTTTTTAGGGCTATCTTATTTAATGACAAATGGACCCTGGACATGGAATTCCAGTGTAGGGCTGCTCATCCTGATCACACTAGGGGAAATGAGACTCCTGGAAGGGGGCCTAACTCCAGTATAGATTCCCTGTGATAGGAAATTGGGTACATGGAAATCAATAAGTGCATGTGGTTGGAGGGGAATGTACAACCCCTAATTATTCAGAAACTTAGCATACCACTTGGTAGCAACGAGAATTGTGTTGTGATACTGCATTTAAAGGACTTGCAATGGGGCACCTCCTCGCTGTTGGATATTTACAGGCAATGCAGTATTGCCTACAACCAGCTCGTTCCTGATTGGTGGGGCTTCTGCGCCCTTGTAACCATGCACACCCCAAAGCTGATCATCCCCGGAGAAGATCTGTCTCAGTTGTCTCAAAATCAGTTGAAGAACAAAACAACTCTGTTGCATTAGGCTCGAAGGAAAAGAGCAGCTGAATATTTTGGCAGGGTTTAGTACAAGGATATTCCAGAAGAATTCAGACTGTTCACAAAGACTCAAGTAAAGGCAGGATGGTCACAGCCTTTGTTTACCATCGAAATAAAGACTAATGCCCACTGGTTACAACCCTAAAACCGGTCCTAGGATGCTTGTTTCTGGTCCAGGGAGGACCTGACTTGGCAGTTCTGAGTGGACTGTTCCCATGAGGCACAGGGTCAAGACTGATTTGCATATGGCCAGGTCTAAACTGTGGTGGCATGGTGAGCAAAAGAATGATGGATTTAACCCAGATCTTTTGACTGGGGGTGAATGTTTTGATTTGTTCTGCATTCCATCCATCAGTTGTGTGTTTATTACTTTCTCGCCCTAAGTGTGCCAGGTATGCCCAGACATGGGTCCTGGGCTCACTGTGCCACTGGAATCAAGCTATCCTGGCTGAAGAGGGGTGAAACCCCGAAACTGGTCCTAGGATGCTTGTTTCCGGTCCAGGGAGGACCTGGCTAGGCAGTTCGGTCTGGACTGTTCCCATGAGGCCCAGGGTCAAGACTGATTTGCCTATGGCCAGGCCTAAACTGGGGTGGCAGGGTGAGCAAAAGAATGATGGATTTAGCCCAGATCTCTTGAATGGGGTGAATGTTTTTATTTGTTCTGCATTCCGTCCATCAATTGTGTGTCTTTTGCTTTCTCGCCCTAAGTGCGCCAGGTATGCCCATACGTGTGTCCTTTGCTCACTGTGCCACTGGATTCAACCTAGTCTTGCTGAAGAAGGGTTACATACCCTGAAACCGGTCCCAGGATGCTTGTTTTTGGTCCAGGGAGGACCTGGCCGGGCAGTTTGGTCTGGACTGTTCCCATGGGGCCCAGGGTCAAGACTGATTTACATATGGCTGGGTCCAAACTGGGGAGGCATGGGTGTGAGAAGTTGGCCTGGTATATGCTGCTCACTAGTTCTAGTGATCACCTTGTACCATGCCAAGCAACCCTTATGATGATTGGTTGTAAGTCAACCTTATAGACCAGCTATCCTAGTGGTACCATGGGAAAAGCAGTTTTAGGCTAAACTCTGTAAAGGCATGTGAAGCAAGCTGTTTTACCATACACAATCCCCTTGAATACCAAATGAAAGGACACCACACAGATATATATTGAAAATATATATATATTTATTTACTACAAATATCCCCTATACTCTTTATGAGCATAGAAACAAATGCGTTAAAACAAAACACAGTTTAAATATACGAAAGTTGCACAATATGGATGAGCCCTAGGGTCCACCTAAACCATATACTAAAATAGTGGTATAAGAACCACCAATCTGAAAGGAAATAGGCCTAGGGCCTGGGGAATCGCTGGAGCTGTTCGGGACTAACAGTGAAGAAGTCGGGAAAGGCCCGCGGGACTCGGGTGCAGCGCGTAAAGCACACGCATGCACCAATGCGATGTCAATGGTGCGTAAAAGTTACAAAGTTACTGTTATAGGAACCTTCCAACTGACCTAGAAGGACAAAACTTTAGATCTAGGCACTAGAGGTGTGTACCCGTGTGGGAACACCTGCGTTGCTGAGTTACCTCACCCACAGGAAGCGGGTGCACAGGTGCCAAGTAGTGTTGGGTTTCGTCACGCAGGTCGATGGTGCCTGGAGATGAAGATGCTGCAGGTGGGTCGTCGAGGAGAGTTCCGGTGGATCCAAGGATGGATCTGAAGAGGTGAAGACCTGAAAGCAGAGGGGACAATGTTCAAAGTCACAAGCCAGTGACTACCGTGGAACCAGGACAGAACCAGGTGATGTCGGGTGCAAACAGGTGAAAAGGTGAAGATTGTCTCTGCAGCCACGTGGACACGAAGAGGTCAAGGACGTCCAGGCGTTGATCACGAGCTGTCCCACAAAGGCTCTAGCTGATGGCGGTGTCAGCTTCTTGATCGGAGCAAACACTCCTTAGCTAATGCATGCCACACAGGAATCGATGCAAGCTTCTCACTCGGACCAGCAAGGTCAGAGCGGGTGCTCCTTTTCAGAGGAGCGAGGGCCAGTCTGGAGCAACCAGATCAGCGGTGTTGTTCGTAGTTTTCATCGCCAAGATGGCCGCTAGCCACGTGGCAAGTGGCCGGGATGGCGCGTCGAGTGGCAAAGTGCAAAAGGGCCCCACGCAGATCGTGGAGATGCTGGGGGGCTGATCTTTAGTGCATATGCTGCTCTGTGGTGGGGGTTCTCAAACCCCAAAGCACAGCGTCGAGGGTGCCTCGGGTGCTGCGCAGTCAGCTTCTTGGGGGTCTTTCAAGGGGTCCGGTCCCATGTCTCTCGGTGCCTCCACGGGTCTCTTCTTTTCAGGGACTGTGGATCGGGCTCTGAGATGTCTGGAAGTCTGGGTCTTGTCAGGCTCTGGGCTCGGGTTCCGGCGGGAGGCGGCGGCAAAGCAGACGCCGAGTTGCTGGTTGGTGCCTGTATTCACAGGGTGGTCACTCCTTGGCCACAAGGGAGATTCTCTTCAGTCTTCTGTGCAGCAGAATGTCGAAGTCCAGTTTTCTTCTTAGTTTCAAGTCGAGTTCAGGATGATCTGAAGTCTTGGGACACAGCTCCTACTCTTATTCCAAATCTAGGGGCCGGATTACCTGCTAGGTCCCTCCTCTGGGTGGGACCAGGAAGGGGGGTGGTTACACCCCCTTTCCTTTGTCCAGCTTCGCGCCAAGACTGGGGCTGGAGAGCCCCAGCACCGGTTTGAACTGGCATATGCACAGGGACACCTTGTGTGCTCCAGGCATGTCTCATTCTATTCAACCCTGTCCTACCCAATACACAAAATCCTGTCTGGGGTGGTGCTAGCACCTCCCAAGGCAGGAAACCCTTTGTCCAAGCCTCCCTCGCTGGAAGGACTCCCAGCAGCAGGAGGTCAGACTTGTGTCTGTGGTGGCAGCATCCATTTTGTGATGCTAAGGCTCACGTTTAACTTTAACCGGGTTTCAGGTTAGGTACATGTCGTGTCCCTCTAAAAGGGTGGAATGCTACCCCCGTCACCAGAACTGGCGAGGGGGTAGTATTCCAATTCGTATGACACCTTACTCGACATGTTTTGATAAAGCCAAACCAAAGATAGCATTTAACCGCGAGGTTCATAATGCATTTAAGAGTATATGGTATGGCAGTATCATGGAACAGCTAAAGGACGTGGTTCCGAAAGCTGCCGACAGGCTTAGCTCATGCCAGAGCACCATCTCACATATTTCCAAGCACTCTGCCTCCTGGGTTGATGAGGCCTTCCATAGGAGTGGCTGGTAGGAACATATGTGTCCATTTTAGGTTAGATATAGGCATACTATACCTAAGTAAGGGGTGATTACACCGACTTACCCAAGCTGAGTGATCAGCCAGTTGTGTCAAATATGGAGGCCAGGCCAGGGGTGGCACAATACATGCTGCAGCCCCTGGTAGGCCTTGGAAGCACCTATGCCCTGGGTACCTGGGGTACACTGTTACAGGGGCCAATCAGGTGAACCAGTTCCAATTTCGTAATGCACCTAATGTGCATTGGCATTAATTTAGAGAACAGCAGGCTGTGGGTCTGATTAGCAGGCCCACAGCCACATTAAGTCATAAACCAGTGAAGCAAAAAGCAGAAATTTGGGGTGACCATAGGATAGCAGACCCTACTCTCCTACAGTAACAATGTACACTTGAACTCGGGATGAATAGGATAAAAGAGGCCTTAAATGAAACAAATCAGTGTACATCGGCATAAACTATCATACCAACCGAAAAGGAAAACATGATCATTGTTGCTGTACAGGGCGAAAATACTCATAATGTATCCATGTATTACCTTACTTAATATACCAACAACATTTTAAATGAATTTTTTGATGGGTGCAAAATTCCTGAGTATGTGAATACGTTTTTATGGAGTGTACAGAATATTCTTCCGAAAGGAGAAGTGGAGCTGGTATCACACATGGGATGGTTGCAGGCATCTCAAAGTAAGGAGGAGGTTATTAATGGAGAAACATTCAAGGCAATTGTGGAGTGTATGAAAGGCACATAAATGAGGATTATTGTACATGAAAAGAAGAGACGTGAAGAGGACGAAAATCTATAGATGGTATACATCGGCTACGTAACATTGCAAGCATTCATAAGATGCAAAATAGTGGTTCAAAAACTCAATTTAGTTAAATGTACATAATGAGACTTCGGTCCATTGTACATACTTTATAATTACAAACACCATAATTTTTTTACTTTCAATTAACCCTGGGCGTAATACACGTTGTCGCGCTACGCGAAGCTACGCGAAGACGTTCTCGCACTACGCGAGCTTCGCGTAGCTTCGCAAGCGTGCGTAGTAGCTTGCTGGACCCATTCACGAGCCGTTTTTCTTGCTCGGGAGTGTGTTGTGCGTGTTCGGGACGCTGTCTGCGTACTCGGGGGATCGTAGCGTGCGACCTTACCCATGCGGTGGGCTATGGGCGCGGCCATCTTGTTTTTTCAATTGTCCTGCCCGCTCGCGTTTCCTAATTCCTCTTCTGGGTCGCACATAATGTGTTCGCGTTGTGCAAGTCATGTTCGGGAACACAACTACTTGTTCACGCTGACAAAGTGCGTGTTAGCGTGAAATCGCACGCGAACTTACCCACGTGGTCGCAATGGGCGCGGCCATCTTGTTTTTCACAATCTATGCTATGGTTCTGGGCCTAGTTTTCTATCCACCTTTTATCTTTACAATCTTTACTTATTTTCACAGTTTTTCTGACTTTCTCTCTCTGTCCCTAAGTTTATATTTTGCATTTTATTTCTACTTTTACACCTTTTTTAACTTTTCTACTGTTTTATTTAACTTCTTTATTTAAGCTCCTACTTCTTCTCCCTAACTTTTTTCCTTTTGTTCTAACTTTTCTTTTCTTTTCCGCCTCCACCTCCACCCCAGAACCATGGCAAAGGGCAGCAGCTGAACCGTCTCGAAGGGCAAGGCGCCTGCGCCCAAGAGTGGGCTGCCTTGCGGCAGAATGCGACCTGCAGGGGTGCAGGCCCGGAAACTTTTCGGGGAGGCGGAGGTGGCCGCCCTGGTTTTTTTCATCCAGCGCCACCTCCCCTTGACCTTTGCAGCAGGCGGCAGGCCAGGCTCCGGTTACCTTCCAGAGGAGCGTCACCGCCGGTGGGCGAAGGTGCGCCGGGCAGTCTTCCGCTGCATGTGTATCCGGGGCACCCACCAGCAGCTGGTCCATCGGTGGGCAGACATTCTGGACAGGGAGCAGGACCTGTTGGACCTGCTAGGTGTCCAGGTCGTTTGGCTTGGTGAGTAGCTAGTAATATTAATATATATATAGTAGTATAAGTATTGTGTATAATTCTTGGACGAATAAGTAACACGATTACTGGTGCGCTTAGTTACATTGCAGATCAATTCCGTCTCAAAATCTTCTGTTATTGTATGACACAGGTGCTGCTCGCCACTTCTCTTACTGGTTAGTAACTTTTTGCTAGCTTGGGCTGGTGATTATTGATGTTAGAGTTTACTTTAGAGAACTGAAGTTAGTTAATGCTATTGCTAGAGTCTAGTCTTTACTTTGTCCTTTAGTGAAATAGTGGTGGATGGATAGTATTAGTTCATATTTTTTGAACGGTCTGCATGACGCCTCCTCTGTCACTGAATGCTTAGTTAGTTCTTATTTATCCCATCCCTCCATAGAACCGGTTTGAAGTTTGTTTACTGAGTGTTAGGCTTAGCAGCAATAGCAGTGTCACGTCAGTCACTAGCAGTTCATATGATGCAAGCAACCAACAATTTTGTGTATGCACACATTTATGCATGTGTCCTCCATCTCATCTATGCATGTTTGCGGGCAAAAATAAAATGGAAATGCCGACTTACTGAACAATTGGCCCGTCTGGATTCTGGAATAGGTGGTGTAGGTCAGGTGGTACTGGCTTCGTTAGTATATTCTGCAATCAGAATGTTTATGGTCCATTTGATTAGTGTTCTGGCTTGCAGGTCTGTGAATCCTGCAAGCCAGTAGTCATTTAGATTTCAAAGTCATTTTTATTGGAATTGTTGTTTCCTAAAATGTTTGAGAGGATTTTTGAATGATGTATTTGTTTCACAGCACTCAATGTTTCTCTTTCTTTATTATTTCTTACATGATCAGCACCACCCAGGGGCAAGAAGACGGGGTCCGAGTCGGCGGGACAACCACCAGAGGAGCGCTCCTCTACAGAGGATCCTGCTGCTGGCCACAGTAAGTCCTACAGTGCTTATATTATTAACAATTATATTTCCCTAACTTTTTAACGCACCTTATTTTTTCCAACCTATTAAGCCTCCTTCCTAATTCAATGTTAGCAAAACCTTCTTTAGTCTTCAATTTGTTTTCCAAATTTTGGGTATCCAATGCCATCCCTTACTTTCAGTTCCTTCAAACTGCCTCTGCCCTATGACTCTCTGTGCTACTACTATTAGACTGTCTGTAGCTAAGCTTGCCCTGTTGGCCACTCTTTAGTTAAGGTATTCTTTTGAATAAAGCTGTGATAGAATAGCTGTAGCCACTTTGTCAATTCCCACCAACAAAATGCGCAACCAGATGTTTGCCTACTAATTTTTGTTAGGTTAATATACTACTACTACTGTTGTGGTTATTCTATGCACAGCCACATACAGAACTATGCACAAGAAAATAGGATGTTGGTGATAGAGAGGTTGGACCTTACTCTTACACCCTAGTCACAGAACTCAGTCAGAAGAACCTACAATTCACTGACCGTCTACCTACCTAAGAGGCCTATTAGGATGGTGGGCGGACCTGTGTCCGTCCGCCACCCCCGAGGTGGAGGGACCGTCCGCAGGGGCAGCGGCGGTCCCTCCGGTGCAATTAGGATGTGACAGCCACACTGGCGGTCACATCCCGTATCTTTAACCTTGCGGCGGGTGCTGCTTGAAGCAGCACCCGCCGCAAGGTTAAAAATGCATGCTTTGCATTTACATGCACAAAGCGGCAGGCACCACGCGGTGCCTGACACTTTGTGCATGCAAATGCAGGGGGGTACCCCCCATGTGAACCCCCCACACCCCCTTCACCCTGGGGGCCCGCAACAGGCACCCAAAGAAAAGACCGTATGCCTTTCCGTGGCGGCATTGCCACCACGGAAAGGCATGTCCTGAAGCACATCCTAATATGGCTGGCGCTGTCTGATAACACCGCCACCATATTAGAGCTTTTCCGCCACAGTCGGAAGGCGACCGCGGCGGACGGTCTTCCCGTCCGCCGATGACCCCCCAGCCATCCTAATGTGGCGGGGGGTCTTTTCATGTACCGCAGCGGTGAATCCACATCCTCCGGGCCGGCGGTGGCTTCCACCGGCCCGGAGGATGCTGATTCACTGCAATCCTAATCGACCCCTAAGTGTCTCAGTCATAGTCATTTGTCTCACTCCCGACCCCCCACACGAAGATAGTTAGATATACACATGATTTTCTTACACAACCCAGAACAGAAGAACACCCTTTCGCTCACTCACTCGTTTAAGTCCACAACAGCCCAGACACTTAAAATATACCACAGAGTCTATGTGCAAGTTCCAAAACTTTGTTATTTTAATAACAAGCTTTGTATTGTTGTAACTTGTAAGTTGTTCCATGAAAAACATCCTGCTCCACCATGTAAAATAAAGAAGATTAAATACTATACATTATGTACAACTAGTGCACGATAGAGAACTGTGGGAATTGTGGGAGACCCCTCACCGTTGAACGTATACTGGTTATACATGCATCTTTCAAAAGCTCTGCAAATCTCTGGTTCGTAGAAGGCAATCTTCTCATCTGCCTATGAGAAAAATGTTGCACGTTAGACAGTGAATACAACTATGTAAGTTTTTAGCAGTCATGCCAAACAGTGTAACATTATGGATAAGCAAAAGGGACTAACAATACTTGTTTGTCAAGCTCTTTAGTTGTATGCAACACTCATGTGGCCTCAAAGGTGTCTTTCTTACTGTGCAACAAGCTGCGAGGTAACATGGGCAAAACAGTAGACCCGGATCTAAAATGGTTACATGGCTCAGGCTAACTTTCAAAAGACTAGAGTAGGAGTAGAGATGAGATGGCCCTAGGGACCATCTAATAAATTAAAACTAAACTCTGTCTAATGACTGCTGTACAGTAGTACGCAATTTGGACTAGTTACAACGATTTATGTTGTACGTAACAGTTTTTTCAATCTTCCTTCCTGGTGAAAAAAGTACAACTAGTAAAATAGGGGGAGGTGTGCAGGCATCTAAAAAGGTGTACTTGCGACGATTGTAATGCCATCCAGGAGGGGACAGTGGCTGCGGCAGGAGCACCAGTGGGGGAGGAAACGTCAGCAGTGGGCGGTGGTAATTTATATTCATTACTTATTTGCATTACTAGGTGGAAGGGGAACGTTTCCCTCACTGTGCTATGAGACCTATTAAGAAAGTATGAATTTGAAGTTGTACTGGACAATATACAATGGTTAAAGAAGACACCCTTTGCAGCATTACCAGCATGAGTTGAGTAAACAAGGCCTCTTCTATCAGACTCCAACTCTGCTGTGGAAGTTATGGAGAAGACTAAAAGTCAGATTAGATGAACTTGAGGGATGTGTTGAACAAAAAGGGAAAGAAGTGAACTAGGGTGGAAGGAGGAAAGACGAAAGAGATGTAATAAGACTACCATAGAAGGATACTTTGGAAAATTCATGCACGTGTCTGATATGAATCCGATGCATGGGTTGTTGAAGGATGGGTATAACTGGAAGGTGAAAGAAGATGCATGCCTGGTTGGGCAAAACAATATGGGTGCATGGATATAGTGGATAGCAAGAATCATGAGCGGCGTTTGTGTCAATCAAACCCAAGGCAAGGAAAGAGTGGACGCATGGGTGGTTGTTGGTGAAAGTGAAACCAGCTAAGGCGATAATAAAGAATGATAGACATTTACTTTTAATGGATGGATGCCCCCAGGATGTATTGTATTCATCATAGGTGGAGACTGTCACTGGAAGCAGAGTCTTACTTTTAAAATATAAAAGGAGATACAAAAAAGACTGGTGTTCTTCTGTGTACTGATGTCCACCCATAGTACTAGGGCAAGTATATTGCCCGAAAAAAACTTCAACAAATGTTGAACATGTTACAGGCAGGGGAAGCAGGAGGATAGATTAGATAGATACTAAAAGTTGCCACCAATTGTATGTACTGTGCTTGGCAGTCCCAAAACCATCACAGAAGGAGTTGGCAGCCAGGGCCCGGCAAAGGAAACTGCAGGCCATTGTGGATGAGTACCGCCGGCTGGTGGCTGAGGCCGAGGAGGAGGAGGAAGAGGCGGCGGCAGCAGCTGCTTCCTCTTCCAATGCCCCAGGCCCCAGCCAGGCCCCACCTGCAGGAGTACGGCGCCGTGGTCAGGCAGCCCCTCACCGCCGGCATTTCACAACATCTGATGCCCCCCCACATCATGGATGCAAATGTAGGTGCAGTGCATTTCGGCAACAACTTCTCCACCGGGTGGCCAAGCTGGAGGACCAATTAGAGGAGCGCGTCAAAATAATAGTGGACAAACACCTCAAAGCCCGCCGATTGTAATGGACCCTGTTCATTTGCCCCTTTTTTAATACTTTTGTTGGTGGGTGGGAATTGGGTGTTGGGGTTATTTTTGTGGGTCATTCTTTGGACTTGGACATTGGTTGGGGTTAGGGTGGGGATAGGGATGGGATAGGACTAGGAGGATATTTTTTATGTACATGAATAAATGCTATTTATTTTCAACGTACACATATGATGTTGTTTTGTGGTGGGGTTACTGTTGTACGTCACAAGGTTTACTCTAGATGCAGGGCAGTGGGCAGTGTTTGATTTAAATAATTTATTAATTGACCACATGTGTAACATGAAAACAGATAGATGCGGTACCCCTCACCGAGTTACATTTGTCCTATTAGTACTACCAGTCTCTCCTCCATTATACCTCTCAGCAAACTTCTCTTCTTACCTGTGATTGATGATGATTAAGTTTGGCACCACAAGCGCTGCATGGTTTCCCAAGACAACGGAGAATATGCCGTGGTTGTGTGATGGTAGTAGTAGACTAGACACTGGCACTAGCATTGGCAAACAAAAACAAAGAGACAGTCATTTGCCTGAGAGAGAATGCGGGAGAAGTAGAAAAATACAGTACATAAGACTGACAAATAAATAAAAACAATATTGCAACTGCTAAACTCAAAGAAATCAATGGTGTCGGGGACTGCCAAGTACAAGAAGATAACTGTAGTTGTGTTGAAGGAGTCAGTAAAACACAATCCAATTCGTAAACTTAAATGCTGTAAAATTAAATTCAAACAATGCCACCAATTATTTAGATTTATTCGTTGGGTCACTTTGGGAAACTAATTGCCTTGTACACTAGTACATACAGTGAGCTTGGGTGGGCAAGCAGAAAAGATCCTCGCCCTGCCTCGTTGACATTTGATTTCATTAGTGTTGCTTTTACTACATCTGCCCCAGCAAGCGTGTGATCAATTGTTGGTGTAGATTTGTATGTATGTATGTATGTATTTAATGCTTATTAAGCGCAACTGTCACCCAAAGGGTATCCTGGCGCTGAGACCAATTCAACCATCGAGTGTATGCTTTAGACTGCTCTTGGAAATAAATGGGTTTTGAGATCCCTTTTAAAAGAGGACAGATCTTGTCTACTCCTCAGCGCCAGAGGTACGGTGTTCCACATTGTGGCGGCTGCAAAGCTGAAAGCGCGGCCGCCCATTCTCACTCTGTTTATCCTAGGAATTCTCACTAGGAACGCCGAGGCGGATCTCAAAGGTCTAGCAGCTTGGTACCAAGAGAAAAGGTTTTGCAGTGGTATCGGTCCTAGTCCATGCAGAGCTCCAAAAACAAGGCATAAAGCCTTAAAGGCAATCCTCTGCTGGACCGGTAGCCAATGAAGATCAGCCAAAGCTATAGAAGAAGAGGCAGAGCGCGGGAGAGATAGAGCTAGTTTGGCCGCCATATTTTGGATCCTCTGCAACTTAAGGATCAAGATCTTAGGGGCTCCCAGAAGTAGTGCGTTGCAGTAGTCTAACCTACTGAGAATAGAGCTACGCACTACCTCTGCTCTAGCTTCCCGAGGAAGGAGTGGCAAGATCTTGCGTAGAGCACGGAGCAAGCCCATACAGGTCACTACAGTCCTGTTCACGGAGGCATCAAGTTGTAAGTTTGGTTCAAACAAAACTCCCAGATTGCGAGCCGATTCTGCGGCCTCCACCGAGCCCGGAATGGAGGTTGGCCAGAAATCATCCGGCAGTGCACGTGAGAGTCGATCTAGGGAGCAATGAAGTACCTCCGTTTTGACCCATTAAATTGGAGTGAGTTGGCTTGCAACCACTCTGCTGTGGCCGACATACAGCGGTGAAATGTGTCCCTCGAAACTACCTCAGTACCCTCAAATGAAAAAATCAATTGAGTGTCATCGGCATAATTGATGACTGATATGCCAAATGACTTTATCAAATGTATCAAGGGTCGGAGATATAAATTAAAAAGGATCGGACTAACCGCAGATCCTTGGGGGACACCTTGACTCACCTGTCGTGAGGCAGAACGAAAAGGTGGTAACGCCACAGCTTGTTGTCTATTGCAAAGATACGATGTTAGCCAGGTTAAGGCCAGGCCAGTTATTCCCACGCTCCGAAGACGACCCAATAAGACCTCATGGTCCACCGTGTCGAACGTGGCCGACATGTCAAGCAGCACTAAAAATGCTGACTTGCCCCTGTCGACACGCATTCGCAGATCGTCCAACACGGTGACCAGTGCAGTCTCGGTACCATGGGCCGGTCTGAAGCCAAATTGGGCTGCATCCAGGCAGGAGTTGGTTTCTAGGAAGTTGGACAAGGCTCTCGTAACCCACTTCTCAAGGATTTTTATCGCAAATGGTAGAAGCGAAATAGGCCTATAATTGGCTGGGCAAAGAGGGTCCAGAGTAGCCTTTTCTAACAGAGGTGTTACTATTGCCAACTTCCAACTGTCTGGGACTGATGCTATAGCCAGTGATTGGCAACAGATGGAATGGAGCGGGGGAAACAACTCGTCTTGAAAGGCCTTCCAGATCTTATGTGGCATTGGGTCAAGAGGTGAACCTGAGGCGACGCAATTGGCCAAGGCGCAGAATTCCTCCAACAAGGGAACAGGGAAACTAGACAACTGGGAGTTCCCTTCCTTGTTATTAATCTCTTCGGATTCCGAATGACGGGGGAATATCGAAGAAGGAAGCAAGGATGGCATGTGCTGTCTGGGAGCTGCGAGTCCATTCAGAATGTTCCTAATTTTCTCCTCAAACGCGAGGGCTAGAGAATCGCAGAGTTCTTGAGACGCCGGGGTAGATGGCGCAGCACACGAAGGATTGGATAAACTATTAACCAGTTTGAACAAGGTCTGCTATTTATTAGGAGCCTTGGCCAAGGTATCTTCCAAAAACTTTGCTTTAGCACTCCTTAGCTGAAGCTTATATTCCAGCAGGGCAGCTTTATATGCTGCCCTGTCCAGCTCCCTGTACCCTCTCCTCCAAGTGGAGCTTGGACTGACCAAGAGCCTCAGTAAACCAGGCATTAGTCCCTCTAGGTCTATCCCTCACTTTCCGTAGAGGGGCACCTCATCCAATGACGTCAAGATTTGCTGACAAAGGGCAGCGTAGCTCTTATCCACACTGTCTTCCACCCTAAAGGTCCCGGACAGTAATATGGGTCGAGTCGGCTCCCTAAGAAGGCGAGCCCATTGTCGATTAAGCTTAGTGCTCCCCTGATTGCTTGATTTCGTTAAGGCAGGCTGAGCTATGGACAAGAGAATCAGTGAGTGGTCGGTCCAACATTGATCCAAGATTTCTTCCACTATAACCAACTCCCTCTCGGCAAATACCAAGTCCAGTGTATGCCCCTTCACGTGAGTAGATGACAAAACCAACTGTTCAAGTTGAATATTACTACACGCTTGGCAAAGTTCTCTATAAGCTAGATCTTGAGGGCCGGAGGGCCAGAGGTTAAAATCACCCAGTACCAAAAACTTGGAATGGGAATTTGAAAGTTCATAAATCAAGTCAACCAGTGACTGAAGGGCCGCTGTAGTTAACGAGGGTGGCCTGTAGCATAAGAGACCTGCAATCAGTGTACCACCCTGGGCAGTAATGGAAAAACCCATAAGCTCGAATCCCTGCACTTCTTTTACCACTAACTGCGAGAGAGAGATTGAATCTCTAAAGATACATCCTACTCCACCCCCCCTACCAGAGACTCGAGGAATATGTCTTATGAGGTAGCCCGGTGGGCAAGCCCAACTGAGTTCCACCCCACAATCCGCCTTGATCCAAGTCTCAGTCACGAATAGTATATCCAGATGGGAGGATTCTATTACCAGAGCAATTTCCGCGTAATGCTTTACAAAGGAGCGGACATTTAATAGTCCGCAAGAGAGAATTCTTGGAGCAGGTGTACTCACCTGATGTTGTTCTCCCCCCATATTGTGGCCTAATGAAGCATGTAAGTCCTCCTGAGAAACCAGTGACTGAGAGGTATCCGTAACAGGCGCAACGGGCGCATCCGGGCTTACCTCTGGCGCACCTCCGGCGCGTCTACGGCGCGACCGCTGTGCGCATCCGCTGCGCGCCTGTTCACTCATGCCTATTTATAGTATAACGCCGCCCGGGCTTCCGGCTACTAGATCCTCTAGACCCGCCTAATATGGCGCCTGAAGTGGCCCAAGCGTCAGCCCCCACCCAAGATGGCGGTCGGAGCAGCACCACCAGGAACTATTAGAGTGCAGGTAAGCCTCACTATGCCCCCGAATTGCTGGCCAAATGATTAGGCAAGAGATACAATAGCGCGAACACAAGCGGCGCAGTTAAAAACAAAGTGCCCAATATTATGCATGTGCAGTTTTAAATTTATCAGTAGCAGTATTCGGCAATGCCCGCGATGAAAAGGATCACACCTCAATATAAAACGGCACAGCCCGGGGGAAGAGGGTTAGGGTTTGATGAATGGATGGGAACGGAGGTTTGGGGAAAGGTTTGACAAAGAAAAACAGTACGCATGGAGACAACAAAAGCAAAACAATGAAGACGATGATTGATGATCCACTACTACCCAATAAATCTAAAGTTAAGTAAGAAAAATGAAATGCATGCATGATGAAGATAAGTTATGACTTGATGGTTAATAATATATAATGAGTGGTACTTAACTACAACTACACAAAGGAAGTATTTCTTATATATGATATGAATATGAATTTTGCCTAGGCTGTGTGCCCTATGAGAAACCGTAATACCTGCTGTAGCGGGCTGAAAGCTAGCGAAGAAAATTAAGAAATAGTTTAAGTGAACAATCAATTACCAAACACAAGCGTAAAACAAATGAACAGGAAAAAGGAATAAAAAAAAATTACGAAAATTATACTAAAGTTAATGTACTATCCAGGTCCAAATGTGTAGTTGTATCTCCTCATTCATCTTTTCATCCCTTCCATGGATACTGTGACTGAATATCATTCGTGGACGCCTCTGGCTGGATGATGAGGAGGATTGGTAAGGTATGTGTGAGTTGTTGCTCCAAGTATAATAGCGCTGGGTAAAAGACCGGCCTGTAAGTGTTGATGGAAAAAGAAATGGGTTATTACAAAATAAGTTAACTGAATGAAAACATAAAAATCAATTACGGTGTAGTGCAAAAAAGACAAGACTCGTGAGCGAGAAGACTTTCAGACTGAGGCGGCTTGGATACATTGTGTAACTCTACTCTTCTAGTTGCACAGCAGTCATCGAAAAGAACAAGACAGGAGCCAGAACAGAACAGTTACAGGAACACATCACAACACCGGGCCGTGAGTCTGTGGCCCAAACTCCATTTACCTACATTTTTCACAGTTCCAGACAAAAGGCATATACAGCAACCTAGCATTTTCCAAAACAAGTGATTAAATCAATGCGCCATTGTCAGTCAATCATACCACTATTCTATTCCACCACTGCACACACATGTAGCCCAGGTCTTCTGTGGTTCTTGTTGATTGGTTGTGTTTACCTTGCATTCCACTTCCTGAACGTATTCCATCAATCATCTCAGATCAAACTGACTGACAGCGTGCAAAGATGGTATGGTGGTCATCATCATCCGGTGTGGCACGTGTACGTGTTGTCCAACAGACCACCAACAGCAACTCAGTCTGTAGTATGTGACTACGATTAAGTCCAGACTGCACCTGCAGTAGTAGGAGTACAATTGGATACATATTATTAAACAACATGGAAACATTGACCATCACTTGAGACACAAGTACTTTGTTATTATATTAAACTACTAGTATAGTTCTACTTCATGCACATTTGCTCAGAGTCAGCAAGCATCCAATGCAATGTATAGCATCATTCATTTCAAATACCTGTCTTTCTCTTCTCTGTGGCTGTCAGATTGATGATCAGAGAGGCAGCAGAGCCTTCTGAAAGTGATGACGAGTTTACTTTAATTTTGGGGCCCTGCTCAAGTTCTGACAGTGAAGAGTTGTGTATGCCTGTAGACAGAGGTGGTAGCCTTAAGACAGTGATGAGTTTCAGATTGGAAACAAAACAGAAGATGGCTATAGTCATGTAAGTTTCACTTGTTATGGAGGGACTGTTTGAGGCTACATTATTGTACTATTCTCCATCTCCATCCTATGTATGGCAAGATGGAAATGTATTTAGGGTGAGTCAGGAAGATGGAGCAGGACTCTGAGGAGTGCAGTGCCGAGTTAAATGCACAGATGTGCAACTCCAATAGGTAATTAAAAGTAAGAGAAAGGATGATGTTGGTTTTGAAGTTTGAACCAGAAAGACAGATACACACAAATAAAGGAAGGGAGAATGTAACAATTTAAAAGCCTAGTTGTCAGGGAAGAGGAGCTCGTCCTCAAACCCTGGTGGTTCTTCTGACAGAAGTAGGTCATGTAACCCACTAGTTATGTCTTTCGACTCGCTCTCCTCTTCCAGCTGTGATTCGCATATTTTGTAGTCTGGTGGCATGAAGTGCTGATTCATTTTGATCATGGTTAACCTCTCCACGCTTTTGGGCGAGAGACTGGTCCTTTTCACAGTTACAATGGCACCAGCTGCACTGAAAACACACTCAGAAGAGACACTTGCAACAGGGCAAGCCAGATACTTTATCGCCAACCTGCTGAGCACTGGCCATTGGCTTCTTTTCCTATACCAATACACCAATGGGCTTTGCTCCATGAACACCTCAGTTGTGTCATCCAGATAGGCCTGGACCATCCGCTCAATGTTCAGTGGTGCTCGGGTTTGCTTGTCCTCTTTTTGCTTTGCGACAGCACCGGACTTACCCATCCCTTTCTGTAGAAACCAAGCAGCTATTTTTTTGGTTGTGTCTGATGAATCAGATCCTGTTGGTGCTGTTGTTGTTATTGGTAGTGTTGGTGACTGCTGGGAAGCAAACGCACTGCTCTCATGCTCTGAAGAAGAACTTGACTCTGTAGGATGCTCAGTAGTACTTACACTGTCCTGGGCTGGCCCTGGTAGGCCTCTAATTGAGAGCCGTTCATTTTCTAAATCAGTGGCTTCCTCGGCTATTACAGTTTTGTACTTGGCGACATCCCCTTCTGAAAAAGGAATTACTGCTTTACTGTTCACAAATAATTTGTACAGTGGATCCAAAATTGTGGCAGTAATGTACTGTTGATGTGACACATTCTTATTTTGAATCCTAGTATTCTCAGATAGGCGTCCGACTAAGGCCTTCGCCAAATAACATGCTTCAAGTTTTCCTTCAACACATTTGTATGTTTCAGACACCTCTTTCAGCTCTTGCTGTAGCATGTACAACAATGGGATAGCTTGGCCCATAGTACAGTCCTCCCTGCTGACTGCACGTGTGAAGACTCAAAAGGAAGGTGCATCTCTATCAGGCATTTAATGAGGTCCCATTGCCACATCTCAACGGTCATGGCTTTAATAACAGTAGGATCCCCTGATCTTCTTGTCATGACATAAGCATTAAGTGGTATGTACTGCTCAAACAGCCGATCAAGCATGTAATAAGTAGAGTTCCAACGTGTTGGTACCTTCTGGATGAGTGCTTTGACTGGCATTTTATACTCACGTTGAATGACCAGTAGCTGCTTCCGGCTTTAAAAGAATGGTTGAAATGCGTGCAGATTCTTCTGCAAATGGTCAGTAGGTGGTGACGTTGCTTTCATTTTTCAGAAAGTCTTGAACAACAATGTTAATGCAGTGTGCCAAACATGGGACCCTGAAATAGCGACCATCTTGCATGGCCTTAACTACATTACTGCCATTGTCGGTGGAAACAAAACCAATGTTAAGGCCTCTTAGTCGCAGCCATTCAAAGACCTTGCTGTTAAACTCAGCCAAAATGTTTGCAGCAGTGTGTGATTTCTCCATAGCAAACATGGCTACAGTTGCATGTCTGCGAGTATCATTAAAAATCTCAACAGTGTCAATGACTGCAGATACCTTGTCTCTAACACCTTAAATAGAGATCCAGTGTGCACTGATGCACATGTAATCAGTGGCTTGGCAACTGGTCCACATGTCTGTTGTTAGGTGGATACTATGAACAGCACTCTGCTGCAAGGCTTTTCCAAGCAATTCCAGCACGTCGTGGTGTAGTGCTGGTACAGCAACTCTTTATATCAAACAGGGTTAACCCAACAAAGTCAAGGGACCTGGGTATGGACATAGGGGTCCCAGACAGATAGAAAAAGAGAATTCTTTAAATTTTACAAATTCAAATTATAAACAGAGAATAAATCAAGGTACCATGTTATATTCACAGGGTACTCAAAAACTTCTTATTAGTTATACCAATTGTACATCACAAAGATCCAAAAAGATTTGTGCCCACATGAGTGATGGGGGATGTGCAGTGAGGGGAAGGTGATATTCGAGACAAACAAATCATCATTTTATAACAAACCAAATTTGTACAATGTCACAGTGGCACCCCTAATAGGGGCCACATATTTATGGTAAACAAAAACCAACAATCATTGATGTCCAGACTTCTATGTACAGCTGTATTGGTCTGGCTAGAGTTAGAAGCTGGTATTGCGATGGTGAGTAGTCTACGTTTTGACCCTAAACAGGGTAGGGACAGTAACCCTTACAGAGCGGGTCTTCTTCAGGACAAAGGGGGTGAAGTGGGCAAACTTCCTAAGGAAAAATGAAAAAGAAATCTATAAGGGTCTGTACGATCCCTATTGAACCATAGCGGGTTGGAGTGTCGCCCGCTTGTACTAATGATCGAAGAAATATTAAAAACATACACATTTTGAAGGAGGGCTACATAAGGAAAAAATTACCACAACTGTCTAGCAGAACAGGTTACCATGAGAAAAGGGGAGGTGATGGTAGTTCGTACAAAAGAACCGGTTAAGTATAGTTATCCGGTCTACTAAAAGGTGGCCTGAATTAGCATACGGTCATTAATTGTGAAGATTACCATTGGATCATTGGTTACCTGCTTTCGTGAAGGTGGACAGTAAGCAGGTATGGTCAGTGGTCCAAAGTCCACGTATCAAATCTAGAGGGACCAAAAACAGGGGGAGAGTTTGCATGCTGGCTCAGAAAATACTTTGGGAACACCAGTGTTAAAAATAACATAATCGCTACCTAGTTATTCCAAAGGGATGACCAAATGTTCATCGTGGAGCAAGCGTCGTCACAGTGCTGTCATGAGGAAATTAAAACTAATTTAATATGCCATGTCGATTTAGCATAACTTTTCTAGTAATCAGGAAAAAGGTTGTACAATTTGTACCTGTCAGAGGATTCAAATCACAGTCCTCTCCGAATTAAGCAGGCAGTTATAATTGCGGGCTCTCTGCTAAAAAATAGAAAAATATACATAAGCAGGGAGCTCAAGCGGGTCGTCTTACTTTACCGCTGCGCTCAGATTAAGTAAAACCACATCGTGTTGTTCATGGGCAAGGAGCTTAAACGGGTGTGTTCCTTTACCGCCGTGCTCAGATTAAGTAAAAGTGATCATGGGCAGGGAGCTTGAGCGGGTCTGTTACTTAACCGCTACGCTCAAGTTAAGTGGAAAACTTCGTCAATGGCAGTGTTGTCATGATGGACTCTCGTGGTTTAAAAATTGGACCTGATCGGTGAATGGCGCTAGCGCCAAAAAAGATGGCCTGCTTACCTATCAGCCGTGAATGATCATCGGATGCAGTGGAAACAACGACGTGGTGTTTTTTTCAAATGGGTCATTTGGCCTCCGGTACCATAGTTTGTATCAAGCTTACCACGACTAACAGAGGAATGACAAATGGAGCATATAGCAATGTTGTCCTCATTTGCACTAAGTGTAAAGAAGACCCACACTGGGGAGCTTAACTTTTGTCTCCTGCTAGAGGTGCCACTTCCAATGCCGGATGAACTAGAGGTTGTGTTTTCTGCTGAGGTGGAACTTGTGCTCGCTGCCGGCCCTTTGCAAATGTAAAAATGGAAGCTGGAGGTAATTTTGGTGTGGCCTGTGTTGGAGGTATGTGTGCTACATCCCTACTAGTCGCAGCCATTCTCAATAGGGTTAAAATGTTGGTCTCCATGTCCTCATGCCCAGGAGTAATGCTTGTGATGACTGGGTCTGACTCGTCATCACCATCATTATCCGGCTGTTCAACATCGCACTCCATAAGTGTAAGGCTTCCCGGAACCTTCCTTTTCCCTAGCCTGGTCTTCTTGTGATGTCTCTCCCTCTCATGCTCAGATTGTTGTGGCTCCCAATTGAGATCAAGATCATCAGAAGGGATTCTTGGCGAAGAACTCGATGGACTAACCCACCTTTTCCGTGGTGTGGATTTGGAAAACAATAGTTCTCCTGCATGAGGTGCTTCCCCTTCTCCTTGCTCTGCATCAGGCTCAATTTCCTGAACTGCCCCGACTTCGGGAGGAACAACAACTACTATTGCGGGTGGTGGTTGTTGAACAACTATTGCAGGCGGTGGTTGTGGTTGTTGTTTTCGTTGAACATCTACTATTGCGGGCGGTGGTTTTGGAACAACTACTATTGCAGGCGGTGGTTGTGGTTGTTCTTTTCGTTGAGCATCTATTATTGCGGGCGGTGGTTGTTGAACAACTACTATTGCGGGCGGTGGCTCTGGTTGAACATCTACTATTGCGGGCGGTGGTTGTGGATGCTGTTTGACAACATCTACTATTGCGGGCGGTGCTTGTTGTTCACCACTTTCTGCTGTTTTCCCTCTAGCGTGGATTGTGTACTACTTTGAGATAGCGATACGTTTAGGTCAGGCTCAGTATCACTGCTTTCCACCATTAGTCTGGCTACATCTTCCCCACTCATCTGCTTGGGCCTGGGTTGGTGGCTTGGATCCACTGATGCGGAGGTGCTGGCCCCAGCTTGGACCGCGGTCACCGCTGCTGCGTACATTATTTTTCCCAAAAAAGGTTTTCGGGTCAACACCAGACTTAAGTGTCAGTTCCTTCTTCTGTTCTTCCTTCTTCTTCTCAGCAACTTGGCCTGGCCACCCCCAACAACATGAAAAGAAAGAGAAGACAGACAATACATGCCTATGGCAAAAGGACAATGCTTGGCTTCACAAAATGGCCGCCCCGCCACCCACATGGTTAGGCCACCCTCAAACAACAAAGTACATAGAGGACAGAAACAGTAAGTGGTCCATGCTCCAAAAACTACAACCAAATGACAACCTAAGGAGTTTCTTTAGCAAAATGAACAGCATCAACATTTTCGAGAAGGTTTTATGCAACTCGAGACATATTGCTCGCGAGAATGCAAATTCGATGTGTTTGGCAGCGCGAATTGTACAAAACGTCATGATCGCTTGCCCGAGCAAGCACATTAAGCGCGCGAAGAAGACAAACACTGTAAGGTCGCGTTGTCACACTGTGCAAAGTTACCAAAAATACGTGAGCTGAATTCTAGGGTTACCTAGTGCGCAGAAAAAGCCATATTATTCAACACACACCCAAAACCTGTAATTCAACACCAAAAACACATTTTGCTATTCAATCCAAAGCCATCCATGGCGTACATGATGTTATACTTACAACTTAAACACCACAATAACAGTTGAACAACTTTCATAACCATGATGATGAATCTAGTAGTACCCTTGGGCCTACTGGCAGAGTAGGCCACAAGCTTGGAGGTCTATGGCAAAAGCACAGTGGCTTAAAAGAAACACAAAATGGCCGCCACCACCTGGCCAAGCCACCCACAGAAAGTAAATGAACTCAAGCAGGCCTACACTAACTAAATGAACTACTAGGGTTACCTAATTACACACAATAAAACTGAAATTCCACTACAACAGAGTTTGCAATTGAATCCAATGCCATCCATGATGTTTTACAGACGCCACAGAAACATGGTTGGACCCGTGGGTACCTCTAGGCCTACTGGATGAAATTTCAAAGACATACAACTTGGCCCCTCATGGAAGTACAGGCCTCCCTCAATAATAATTTTTAAGAAAGATTAAGAAGCACAGAAAACTGTAGTTAAAAATAACCCAAACCAAACAAACATTTACAGTACACCAATTCTCAATTCTCAAACTTACTTGTAAAAGAAAAGTTCAAATCCCAAATTCCTCAATAAATCCAATCAAATGCTATGATGCAGCAGACATACACAAAGAGTGATCCTTCCAGCTCCAAATCCAAATGAAAGTGAACTCCACATGGACAAAGCACTGGGAGGAGCCTGGTGGACAGGAACAGGAAGTTGGAGACTCAGGGGCACTTCCTTTCTCTTGAAAAAAAGAGTTGAAACAAAAAGAGGACTCCTTGCCAAAAAAAAACCCAGCCAAATCACAATCTGAGGGGTTCTCCTGAGCAAAATGATCATTTTTTAGAAGGTTTTAACATGCTTGAGAGATATTCTGTGCCAGATTGCAGTTTCTGCGTGTTCGGAAAGGCGATCTTACCAACATGGCGCTGCAAGGAAGATCGCGCGTCCTAATGACGTGTTTGCGTGTCCGAATGACGTTATCGCGTTCTCACAGTCGCATGGGATTGTGCGGTCGGATTCCAAACATCGTAGCGAACGTGACCGGGAGAAAAAAGTGAGAAAGCGAACGCAGAACCACGGTAAGTCATTACCCGCGCACGCGAGAATGCTATTAAGCACGCGAGGAAGAAAAACTACTACGCTACGCTGTAGATTGCGAAGTAGTCGATAACTTCGCGTTCACTGCGAAGCTGCCGAAAATTTGCAAACTCCGCGAGCGGAGCGTAGTTCTCCGCCCAGGGTTAGTTTCAATGAACAAATGTGAGAGTAAATTCTTCTTCCAGTAAATCTTTATTCATCTTTTTCTTAAAATCACATCAATCGTGCAGTAGCGAACACGCTTCGTCTGCCAAGGATTTTTTCAGTGCTCAGTACACGTGTTGACTTCTTGGTTTGATGAACAGTGAATTTAAATGCTGTATATAAAAAGATTAGAGTGCAATTGCCCTGGTAGTGTATCAGTGAGGCGTCCAGTTCAGTAGAAAGATCTCTTTATCGAACCAAGAAGTTGAAATGATGACAACGTGTACTGAGCCCTGAACAAGTCTTTGCGGAGCATGGGACATGCAGGAGTTACTGGACCTAGTCATAGCCTCCTGAGTAATCAGGCCTATACTACCCCTTTCAACAATTGAGACTCAATGGATAACGGAAGTCAAGCAGTCCGATGCTTTTTGATAGGGAAGTAGTTGAGAGGCATACAGTGATGCAAGGCTCAAAGTAAAACAGTAGCATTAGCACAGTATTGTCAGTCAAAGAGTTTTTTAATAGCAAATGTGTATTTTAATATGAGCACAAAAAGCATAGGGGCAGCATACTGAATGATAACTATAGTTTTGTTAGATTAGATTAGATCGGCCCATGGCTCTGCTTAGGTTAGGGTCAGCATATTAGCTTTATGCTGGGTATTATCCCTGATTGCCTCTGTCTCCTTCTAGTATGGCTGGTTATTCCCCATTCAGTATTGGATGCGACTTCCAGATGCGGCCAACACTAGTCCCCAGGCAATAAAAGTCTAGGTTTGGTCACAAGAGTCATCTTCTATATTTCGGCCAATCCCCAGCAGGCCTGTTGACCTTGAATAGTCTTGTCAGTCCCAGTGGCAGCTGGGTCTGATGGCTTAATAGACTAATGCATCCACTGTCTGCATTTGTGTTTGACCTCATGGTCACAGGTTCAAATTCTGGCAGGTTCATTCGGCCTTTCATCCTTCTAATGTCAATAAAATGAGTACCATTGAAATGGGTAACAACCAACATCTGTTATTCAGCATCAATATGCTCCTCTGGGTGAATGTGTGCTTTACAAATACACTTTATGTTCCTTTAGGTGTGTGAGAACAGGGGCACATCACTGCGGCCCTTGGTCTAAAGATGCTGATGTTCCACGAACTCCTGAGGTCTTTTCCCGATGACAAGTAAGACCTCTTTCAGTCTCCGGATGGCCAGCATTGGTGATGTATATACTTCTCTGCTGCTTCTCGCAATCTGTGGGGTTTCTTCTCAGCAATCTCAACATTTCAACCCTGGGCAATGGCCATGCTTCTTTAGCTCCCCCTTGCTGGGGCACAGGAGTCACTGACTGGCTCTGTACATGGGCAACAGCCCTTACTTCAGGGTGGCTCCCACTTGGCATATGGGGTTTGCTAGCCAGTACTGAAAAAGGGTGACAGCCATTACTTCATGGTGGACGTCATCTGGAATGCAAGGGTCACCAAATGTATTTGTGCAGAGGTCCCAAAAGGCCTGGACATCTCACAATTAGCTCACTTGTATCCACTCAGCCGATCCCGCTGGACCTCTTTCCCTCTAGGTACTCTCGCCCTCTTCACAGGGCCTATTGGTTTTTACAAGCAGACAGACAGCTGGTGTTTCAGGTTATGGGCAAATGGGTTCCTAATCATGGTTCCAGCAGCTAAACATTTTGGTGATCTTCTCTCCTGTTGATCAGTGCTGTCAAATGACTTGTTGGCCTCATGTGCCTACCTTATGGTCCAACTCCAGACACAAATGTGATTTAGTGTCTGATCCTTTGAAATTCAGACTTTGGGAATCAGTTCCATTGAGGTGCTCTCCCCTCTGCACTGCTCTTTGTCAAAGGGACAGTCTGACACAACAAGAATGACTCCAATTATGATTGACCCTGGTCCACAGTGCCATCTTATCTGTCCAACAAACTTTGTGACAATAAGCGCAGGCCCGATTGACCAGTAACTCTTCCTTAAATCAAAGAGACCTTTGATAACAGCAGCGGCTCCTCATGTGGATTTATGGTCACTCCTTCATCACCCATCTCCAGTTCAGTCTCTGCCCATCTCAAGAATGCCACATTCTATCCTCTAGGAAAACCAGCTATATGGGACTCCTGATCAATGCTAGGTCCCTGGCAAAAAGTAAAGTGGAGTTTGTGGAATTCCTTGTGACATAAGATCCTGATTGGGTCTTTGTAAGCGAAACCTGGGCCAAGGAATCGTCTGGTCCTAGACTGGTGGATGCAATCCCCCCGGGCTTAACTATCATCAGACATGAGAGGATGGGTAGAGTGGGGGGAGAGTTGTTATTTGGAGGAAAATACGTGCAATGACTCCGGGGCACTCAGCAATATGATCAGATGCTGAGGAATGTCACAACTAGTCACGACAACCACACATGGAGTGGGCCACACATTAGAAGGCATCTTCTCTCTCCAATGACTCTTGTCTGAAAGTCTTCAAGGCCCTACCTCCTATCTGCTCCAACTATTAGGCAGTTCCCTTCTCTCTCTCTCCTGGCCTCACATACAAGAGGCCCCTAACTGTAGGAACAACAAAACCCTTAAAAGAAACTGGAAAGGGCTTTCTAAAGAAACCTTATCTCTGCCCTTAAACAACTGCAACAGGACCGATCACGAGGATGTCAAACTAGCAGCTCTGAGTTCTCCTCCTGGCAGCTTCAGCCATCAATGCTGTTGCTCCCATCAAGGAAACCTACATGTGGAGGAAGCTACCAACTTCCCTGTGGTTTTCAGGGAGGCTCAGACTTTCAAGACAGTCCATCCTTTGCCAAGAAAGTGTCTGGAAAAATAGCTATTGTCCACAGTAAAGAGCCATTTACAAGTCTGCTATGGCTGAATACATAGAAGGTATTAAGGAAGAGAAATCTCTCTACTGCACCACTAGGCTTGAGTGAGCCAAATTTTCTAGAGATCTCTTCAAGCTAGTCAGTATGCTCTTAGCGCCCTCAGGCTCCTCCAGCACAGAGGTATCCTAGGATTTCTGCAATTGAATTACAAATTTTTCAATAACAAAATCCTGAATATTTATAAAGATATTGTTCTTCTTAATGCACAGTTCCTACTTCTTCCCAAGGGGACACCTATGCGGTGTTAAGTCCATCAGATATTTTGGGAACCAGGGACAGTCTGACAGCAGTCCTCTCCTGCTTTACCCATGTGACACCTGGGCAAAGGTAGATTCATCTACTAATTAGGAAGTCAGGTTATCCCTTTGAACTTTGCCCTCCCAAGATTTTGCAGTTGGAACCAAAGACCATTGCCTCAAATCTGACAGCAACCCTGAATACAGCGATAATTTCATGATGTTACTCACAACTATGGAATAAAGATGTTGTTAAGCCATTTCTTATCACATCTAATTTAGACCCACTGATCAAAAAAAACTACTGTCCTAACTCCCTACTCCCCCCCCCCCCCCCTGCCAGGATCTTGGAAAATCACCTGAACTCCCAGTTGATGGCAAATCTGGAACAATATGAACTGCTGGATGCTTCACAGTTTGGGTTCAGTAGCAATCATGGGGTTAAAACTACACTGATTTCGGCAACTAACAACAATCAAATAATGGTTGGTGCAGGGTAAGCTGCAGCACTGATCCTTTTGAATCTGTCCTCAGCCTTCAACAACATCTCCTGGACCCTGCTTGCAGAACGGCTGCAGGAACTGGGGCTCACAGATTCAGCACAAAATTCCTAACATCATTTCCTAGTGACAGGTTGCAGACAGTAATCAGGAATCAATTCTGTGCTGAGCCCAACACCGTGCCATGTGGGTTCCCTCAGGGCTCCTACCTGAGCTCTACCTTATTCAAGTTGTATATTTTCCCACTGGATGAACTCATAAGGCCTTTTGGGTTTCAGGCTCTCTCGTATGCCAATGACATGCAAATCATCGTGTCAATCACCAAGAATATGGAAGAACCACAGGCAGCAGAACACTGCCTGCAATGCCCCCAACCAAACAAAAGGGTTTCACCACCAAGAACAAGCAGTAGTTGACCAAGGAGAAATAAAAAACCAGCAAGCCAGGGGAGATCATGGCGGCAGTGCTGCACGCAGGTGGGTAGAGCGCCGCAAGGCATCCACCATTGAGTCTTAGTTGAACCCCCAGCGCTACAACGGATTAATGTGCTTCATCATGTCTGGAGCATCAGTGGAGGCTGTGGAGAGTCAGTGGAACCGGGACACAGACGTCGGTGACTCGGGCTGGCTCAGGGCTGCCTTTGAGCTCAGGAAGTTCAAGTTCAAGTTTGTGCATTTGTATAGCGCACTACTCACCCATAGGGTCTCAAGGCGCTTGGGTAAGGGGTTCATTATTTGTCGAATAGCCAGGTTTTAAGTTCTTTTCTGAAGGAGATGTGGTTTTGAGTAAGGGGGAGGTGGGTGGGGAGTGAGTTCCAGGTCTTGGCAGCTAGGAAGGAGAAGGATCTGCCACCCATGGTGGATTTTCGGATGCGCGGGACTGCGGCGAGGGCTTGATTTGACGATCTTAGTTGGCGGGCGGGTGTGTAGAAGGACAGTCGAGTGTTGAGGCATTCAGGTCCTAGATTGTAGAGTGCTTTGTGTGCGTGGGTGAGAAGACGGAACATAATTCTCTTGTTGACGGGAAGCCAGTGGAGGTCTTTTAGGTGTCCGGTGATGTGATCTCGGCGAGGGATGTCCAATATGAGTCTCGCTGATGCGTTTTGGATGCGTTGGAGTTTTTTCTGTAATTTTGCTGTGATTCCGGCATATAGTGTGTTACCATAATCCAGTCGACTCGTGACCAGTGCGTGGGTGACAGTCTTTCTAGTCTCGAGGGGGATCCAGCGGAAGATCTTTTTGAGAATGCGAAGTACGTTGAAGCAGGAGGATGAGACTGCGTTGACTTGTCTGGACATCGAGAGAGATGAGTCTAGGATGAAACCAAGGTTACGTGCGTGGTCTGTGGGTGTGGGTGCTGTGCCCAGGGCGGAAGGCCACCAAGAGTCGTCCCAGGCAGAGGGGGAAGAACCTAGAATGAGCACCTCCGTTTTGTCTGAGTTGAGTTTAAGGCGGCTATGTTTCATCCATTCGGCTACTTCTTTCATGCCTATGTGAAGATTGGTTTTGGCGGTGTTAGGGTCTTTGGTGAGGGAAAGGATTAACTGGGTGTTGTCGGCGTAAGAGATGATGTTGAGGTTGTGTTGGCGCGCGATGGATGCGCGTGGGCTCATGTAAACGTTGAAGAGGGTGGGACTGAGTGATGATCCTTGTGGTACTCCACAGATGACTTCAGTGGCCTCTGAGTTGAATGGGGGAAGTCGGACTCTTTGAGTTCTCCCGGCGAGGAATGAGATGATCCAGCTCAAGGCTTTTCCTTGTATGCCGATGTTGCTGAGGCGTTGTATAAGGGTGCTGTGGCAGACTGTGTCGAAAGCGGCGGAGAGGTCGAGTAGAATGAGGGCTGCTGTTTCTCCGTTATCCAGTAGTGTTCGGATGTCGTCTGTCGCTGCAATGAGGGCGGTTTCGGTGCTGTGTTTGGCTCGAAATCCGGATTGGGAGGGATCGAGGGAGTTGTTGGATTCAAGGAAGGCGGCGAGCTGGCTGTTGACGGCTTTCTCAATAACTTTGGCGGGGAAAGGGAGGAGGGATATGGGTCGGTAGTTTTTAAGTTCAGAGGGGTCTGCTGTGGGTTTTTGCAAGAGGGCGCTGAGTTCGGCGTGTTTCCAGCTGTCTGGGAAGGTGGCAGAGTTGAACGAGCAGTTGATGACATCACGGAGATGGGGTGCGATGATGGAGTCAGCTTTGTTGAAGATGTGGTGGGGGCAGGGGTCGGTTGGTGAGCCAGAGTGGATTGAGTTCATTAGGCGGATGGTGTCTTCTGTAGTGATTGGGTTCCAGGCGCTGAGGTTGTTAGTTGGCGGTGAGGGATCTGAGGGGGGTGGGGAGGGTTGATCGCTGGGAGTGTTCTTGAAGCTGTTGTGAATGTCGGCAATTTTGTTGTAGAAGAAGGAGGATAACGCATCGCAGAGGTCTTGGGAGGGAGTGATGTCGTTAGATGCTGCGGTGGGGTTGGTGAATTCCTTGACGATGTTGAAAAGTTCCTTGCTGGTGTGGGTGTTGTTGTCTAGACGATCCTTGAATGCTGACTTCCTGGCTGATCGAATCAGTTGGTGGTGTTTGCGGGTGGCTGCCTTGAGGGTGGCCATGTTGTCGGTGGTTGGGTTTTTTCTCCATGTTTTCTCCAGGGTGCGGCATAGCTTCTTGAATTTTTTAAGGTCATCATTGAACCAGGGAGCCTTTTTGCTGCCTGCTTTGATCTGGTGCTTTTTCAGGGGTGCTAATTCGTCAGCACTGTGGGTGATCCATTGCTTGAGATTGGTGGCCGCTTGATTTGGGTCCAATGAGGGGGTGGGAGGGTTTTGAGTGAGTGATGTGAGGAGTTGGTCGGAGGTGATTTTGTTCCAGTTTCTCCGAGGAATAGGTTGTGGGTGGTTGTGGGTCAAGGTGGTTTTGTAGCTGAAGTGAACAAAACTGTGGTCCGTCCAATGGAGAACTGTGGTGCGATCGAAGGAAATGTGCTTGCTGGAGGTGAAGATAGGGTCGAGTGTGTGTCCGGCTAAATGGGTGGGGGTGTTAACAAGTTGTTTGAGTCCGAGATTGGCCAGGTTGTCCAGAAGGGTGGAGGTGTTGCTGTCGTGTTTGTTTTCAAGGTGGTAGTTGAGGTCTCCTAAGAGAATGTAGTTCTCGGTGGCGAGGGCATGTGGGCTGACGAAGTCAGTGATGTCATCGCTGAATTGAGTGCGGGTTCCTGGAGGCCTGTAGATGAGGGTACCTCTAAGTGTGGTCCTAGGGTCGGTGTGGATCTGGAAGTGGAGATGTTCGGCGGTTGCAAGATTATCGTCGGAGCTTGTCGTTATTTTGATGGTGTTCCTATGGATGATGGCGATGCCTCCTCCTGTTTGATTGGTACGGTCTTTTCGGATAATATTGTAAGCGTTCGGTATGGCTATGGCGATGTCGGGTGCTGATGATGTGTTCATCCATGTTTCTGTAAGGAAGGCGATGTCCGGTGACGCAGTGTCGAGTAGGCCCCAGAGTTCAGTTGCGTGTCTGTGGACGAAGCGGGTGTTCAGCAGGAAGCACTTCAGGTGGTTAGAGTCGGAGCTGTGTATGGAGGAAGTTGATTTGGTGCGGGTCCTGAAGCAGTTGAACTTGCAGGAGAGGCAGGCGAATGGGCCTTGGGTACGTCCTGGGGTGGCCTCGCAGCATTGTGGTGTGCGTCCGGGGTTGAGGGCGAGGAGAGTTGCGGCATCATATGTGACTCTAGTGGGTTGGGTGTAGCGGGGACCAGGGGGACCTTTGGCGCACCTTCGGCGTGACCGCTGCCCGTGGAAGCTGCGCGTTGATTCATCTGATTAATATAGGGAGTGGAGGGGGCGGAGTGTGGGAGGGTCAGCTGGGAGGCGGGAGCGGGGAGGAGACACGGGCACAAGTAACTACACAACAAAATGGACGTCCGGTAACTGAATCGAAACTGGGGTACAGCCGGAGTTCGAGTTAAGGTATAGTTGCTTCAAAAATATTCAATAACGCTTCACATGCACTTTAAAAAACAGCCGCTATGCAATGGTAAATACACTACAACTAAAATGCAATCAAAACGATACCAAGCGCTGTATTCTGTGCAATGCGCTGTAGCAGGGCAGGCAGGCAGCAGGTATCGAGGCAGGCAGGCAAGAGCAAGAAGGCAGCAGCGCGAGGTCTCCCCTGAGTCAGCGGGAGCAGCGTCAGCACATACACTGCAGCCACGGTACCAGAATGGAGGTAAGGCTCCCTGACTGCTGGGGAGGGCATTGAGGAGGAGGAAAGATCTATGGGAAACCCTGCCAGCAATGGGATTTCATACATAAGAGGTAGGGGTCTAGCCCCTGTGGGGAAGAACATAATTTGAGAAATTTAAAAAATCTCAAAAAAGGTTATGAACTCAACTCAGAAAGATAAAAAACATCTACTTGAGCAAGCACTAAATAATACCCAAATTGGTTTGCCTATTACTCATAGTACAGAAGGAATTTACCCCCAAACACACGTGTGTAGACCTCAAGTAAAGCCAAGGAGGGAGGCACAAAGGACAGGAAGAACGCAGAGAAGAAATTATATCGTGGAGCGTAAGGTAAAAATTACCCCCTCCCTGAGGTCCTTTTTTAAGGTTTTACCGCCAGTAGTGACTCTCAAAAACCAAGAACAAGCTGTATTAGGGAAGGTGGGGGATAAATTAGGTACAAAAATGAGAGCGACAGGGGGGACGCACTCTAGCCTAGAGAGGATTAATTAAGAAATAGCTCTAAATGGCGTCCACACAGTGGAAGCTGGGGCCCAGGCGAATGATCCAACACAAGAAAAGGATGCGGAGAAACTCCCACTAAATACAACTTTTAAAAAAACAGGAGAAGGAAAAAATACCATAGAGACCTCAGTTAGCTCCTTATAGACTATGCTTTCATCACTCACTGCTAACATTAGGAAGGGTTTTGCAGTGTCCGAAGCAAGTCGGGGGAGATACGCTGTTCCTGTGAGGCCTTAGGAAAAAACTTACACTTTCTCTGTAAGGACGCAAACACTTGAAACCACAGTGTGGGGGAGTTGAACAAAGTCCTAATAATAGTAAAATGGAGTTACAGGTGCTACGATGGGATGAGCAGAGACTGTAGGAGAAATTGGAACAGCTGGAAAACAACTCCAGAAGGGACAACTGTACGGTACCTAATGTCCTGGAGAGGAAGGAGGGGGTGACCTCAAACTTACGTGGTGCTGCTTATAAAGGAAACAGTTCAGTTCAATGAGAGTGATGCTAACATTGCAAAAAACATCCAACAGGGACAAACAGACCCTTACAGGAAAAACTCAAATAGGATTAGGCCAAGGAAAATCCTCATTAACTTTCAAACGTACACCCTAAAGGAAAAAATCCTTCTATGTGCATTAAAACTAAAGGCACTAAGGGGGAAAGAATTCCCATTTGAGATTAGATCTGATCTATATGGGTCACCTTAGATAGAAAATGGCAGTTAGAAAAGCCCTCAGACGAATTAAAAAGAAGTTAAGGCGACATCACTGCTTAAATTCCCTGCATCCCTGATAGCAATGCACAACAATAAAATTCATATATTAAGAAGCCCAAAAGAGGCAGATGATATACTAGAAGCTATTAAGAAGGGACGAGTGGGAAACTAGATGATGAAATGCATTCAAATTGAGTTATGGATCAAGATGACCATTGTAATTTTTTCTTTTTTCCTTAGGGGTATTCGTAAGGTGTAAATAGGCCATATAGATATAGATAGTTATTTATGTTATTTCTCAGTGGTGGGTGCTCGTGGCACAAAAAGAGAAAATTTGGGCCTACATCAGGTCCAGGAAGAAGATTGGATGGGCTCTCCAGGGAAGGGTAGGGGGGTTAGAAGTGGGTGCATGGGGGAAGCATGTTGGAAAAAATGATGAAACTGTCCTCCAAAACCTCTGAGAGACACATCTGGTGAAAAAGGAATATGTATATGTTGAGTTATTCATTATGCAAAGAAAGCAAAGATGGGTACAACAGATGTTATGTACAGATTAGAGCGCGAACATAAAAGTTGTAGCAATAGTGGTGACAAAACTGGCAAACATATGGATATCAGATATGAGGGAAGATAAGGGGGCAGGTGGATCATAGCAAATATAAAGATGGGCCACTAACATTAGTATGATATTATGGTCCACACCACAATGATTGTGAGCCACTTAAAAGCATGTTTTCAAATGTGTTAGATTTTCCAGGCCCCCTAATTGAGGTAGGAGATTTTAACATGATAATGGACCTAAATTTATATAAATCAAATAAAAGTAGAACTGTACCTACCCCATAATCACGAACCTTTTTTGAAAGCTATGACAAAACAACATGCTCTGTGTGACCTATGGAAAGGGCTGGACGTCTACAGGGTGCCTCATTCCATAATAAGAAATATGGGCATACAAGGATTGACTACTCTTTTGTTAATTGGAGTCTTAGAGGTGATATCTTAGGCATTGGGTATAAGATGGCTCATCTGTCAGATCTTTCGGCAGGAACAATAGCAAATAGAGAAACTAGCAGTTCATGGAAAGGAAGTTGACGTTAGATCGTACCATACTGGCATATACGGAAGTAATGGAAAATCTAAGTGAATTCCTCAAGACTAATAGTGGGACACACTAAAAGCATGTATTAGCGGTAAGATTGTGAGTGCCGTTTGTGAGTGAAATGGAAAAGTTAGGAGCCGAAATAAAAATAAGTCAAACAGATGATGGTAGGACTGCGGTAAATGAAAAACTCAACCTATTGAAAAACCAAATGGAAGAAATCCTCCAAACCTGGATGAATAAAGATGGGATGCTAGCAAGCTAGCACACTTTGAGTATGGAAAGGAAGCAGGAAAGCTTTTACCTTGGAAAATCAAGATAGATCAGAATAGGAACCGGATTAGGAAAATCAAGGAGGAGCAGTCTGGCGATATTCTGAGCAGCGAGACGGAGATAGAAGAGGCATTTAAAGACTACCTCTGGGTTTTATACACGGAGAAGGAAATAACATTAGAACAGGATGCTAATGGTTGGTTAGTTGACTCTATTAAACCCCTGGATGCTACTCAGCAGAAGGTTTTAAATCAAGATATCACACAGGAGGAAGTTAGTATAGCCATACAGTCAAGTAAGGGGGGCAAAGCTGCTGGGCCCGATGGTATACCAGAGGAGCTTAATAAAATCCTAGGGGAGGTGTTAAACCCATATTTGACAGTAATGGTAGGAGAGATATTAGATCAAGGGGCAGAACTACAAAACTCTTGGGATGAGGTGATAATTACTCTTATTCTGAAACCAGGCAAGAATCCTGCTAGGTGTGAACCATAAAGGCAAACATCTCTCCTGAATATGGATTATAAAATCTTTACATAAATCTTAGCAGAGAGATTAAGTAAGATAGCTGGAGAAGTGAAACATAAAGACCAGAAAGGGTTTATAAAAGGAAGATATCTACATGAGCTAACACATGGGTTAATAGGAGCTATTGACTTCGCAACAACTTATGCAGCCCCTTTCGCAGTAATTACTTTTGATGCCTCCAAAGCCTTTTTATAGGGTAGGTGGTCTTACTTGTTTTCTGTTTTAAAACAATATGAGTATGGGGGTAAATTGTGTAGAGTAATTTCACTAATCAGTGGAGTGGTGTGGCTCACTGGTTAGAGGCGGCAGACCCGGAAGCAGAGAACGGCCTGGGACCAGGGTTCAATTCCCGACACGGCAGGGTCGTGGACCAGGGTCAGCGGACTCGATAATTCTCACATTTGTGACTACTCTAACCAGGGATCACACTCGGCAACTCTGGGCATTAGCTTGCCTCATCTCTACAATGGCCCCCCACATTCGCCGGGGATGCCTGGTTTCACCTTTGAGATACCCAGTAGGGACCGTCTCACAGGGATAGCCAGGACGGGTTCCCCAGAGGTCTACAGCGTCACGACGCCTCAGGGCAGCAGTGCGCTTTACAAGACACATACATTTACAATATACCAAGATCCCTCAGCAAGAGTTTTAGTGAATGGGAAACTATCCTCATCTTTTAAAATATTTTGAGGCACCATAGAGGGTTGACCCCGTCCCTTCTCTTTTTCAACCTCTATATCGAGCCCCTCACAGATAAACTTAGAATGGCAGCTAACATTTCACCTTTCTCCCAAGGGGACTGGGTGAGGAAGGTAGCATTATGTGCAGATATTCTCATGGTCTTCTCCTCGGACCTTGCATCAGCTTTGCCGGTCACTATATAGTTGGCTTCAGAGTACAGATATGTGTCTGGTTATCTAGTAAATGAGGAGAAAACAGAGGTTATGGTATGAAATCAGAGAATGGAGAAATGGTTGATTAAGAAGGAAATGCGATTCTGGGGTGTAAAAATCGTACAACAGATAAATACAATTTCAGATATAAACCTATCAAGAGAAATCATGCAGCTAATGATGGAATGATTCAAAAAGGGGGTGGTGATGGACAGAGTATCTGAATTAAGCAGAACACTCCTACCCAGTCAATAGATCAGGGCTTGATCCATCACCGTTTTTTAGCTCACTGCACCATCCCAGTTCAGAACCTGGCTACATGCAAATTAGTCTGACCCTGGCCCAGTGCATCATGGGAACAGGGCAGACCAAACTACTAAGCCAATTCTTTACTGGAAAGGAAACAAGCTTCCGGGGACCGGTTTCTGGCATTACAGCCGTCTTCGGCCCGGCTTGCTTGAATCCTGATGGTGCAGTGAGCAAGGGACTCACATCTGAGCATACCCTGCCACACTTGTGGTGGCCAAAACGATTCAAAAAGGGGGTGGTGATGGACAGAGTATCTGAATTAAGCAGAACACTCCTACCCAGTCAATAGATCAGGGCTTGATCCATCACCGTTTTTTAGCTCACTGCACCATCCCAGTTCAGAACCTGGCTACATGCAAATTAGTCTGACCCTGGCCCAGTGCATCATGGGAACAGGGCAGACCAAACTACTAAGCCAATTCTTTACTGGAAAGGAAACAAGTTTCCGGGGACCGGTTTCTGGCATTACAGCCGTCTTCGGCCCGGCTTGCTTGAATCCTGATGGTGCAGTGAGCAAGGGACTCACATCTGAGCATACCCTGCCACACTTGTGGTGGCCAAAACGATTCAAAAAGGGGGTGGTGATGGACAGAGTATCTGAATTAAGCAGAACACTCCTACCCAGTCAATAGATCAGGGCTTGATCCATCACCGTTTTTTAGCTCACTGCACCATCCCAGTTCAGAACCTGGCTACATGCAAATTAGTCTGACCCTGGCCCAGTGCATCATGGGAACAGGGCAGACCAAACTACTAAGCCAATTCTTTACTGGAAAGGAAACAAGCTTCCGGGGACCGGTTTCTGGCATTACAGCCGTCTTCGGCCCGGCTTGCTTGAATCCTGATGGTGCAGTGAGCAAGGGACTCACATCTGAGCATACCCTGCCACACTTGTGGTGGCCAAAACGATTCAAAAAGGGGGTGGTGATGGACAGAGTATCTGAATTAAGCAGAACACTCCTACCCAGTCAATAGATCAGGGCTTGATCCATCACCGTTTTTTAGCTCACTGCACCATCCCAGTTCAGAACCTGGCTACATGCAAATTAGTCTGACCCTGGCCCAGTGCATCATGGGAACAGGGCAGACCAAACTACTAAGCCAATTCTTTACTGGAAAGGAAACAAGCTTCCGGGGACCGGTTTCTGGCATTACAGCCGTCTTCGGCCCGGCTTGCTTGAATCCTGATGGTGCAGTGAGCAAGGGACTCACATCTGAGCATACCCTGCCACACTTGTGGTGGCCAAAACGATTCAAAAAGGGGGTGGTGATGGACAGAGTATCTGAATTAAGCAGAACACTCCTACCCAGTCAATAGATCAGGGCTTGATCCATCACCGTTTTTTAGCTCACTGCACCATCCCAGTTCAGAACCTGGCTACATGCAAATTAGTCTGACCCTGGCCCAGTGCATCATGGGAACAGGGCAGACCAAACTACTAAGCCAATTCTTTACTGGAAAGGAAACAAGCTTCCGGGGACCGGTTTCTGGCATTACAGCCATCTTCGGCCCGGCTTGCTTGAATCCTGATGGTGCAGTGAGCAAGGGACTCACATCTGAGCATACCCTGCCACACTTGTGGTGGCCAAAACGATTCAAAAAGGGGGTGGTGATGGACAGAGTATCTGAAATAAGCAGAACACTCCTACCCAGTCAATAGATCAGGGCTTGATCCATCACCGTTTTTTAGCTCACTGCACCATCCCAGTTCAGAACCTGGCTACATGCAAATTAGTCTGACCCTGGCCCAGTGCATCATGGGAACAGGGCAGACCAAACTACTAAGCCAATTCTTTACTGGAAAGGAAACAAGCTTCCGGGGACCGGTTTCTGGCATTACAGCCGTCTTCGGCCCGGCTTGCTTGAATCCTGATGGTGCAGTGAGCAAGGGACTCACATCTGAGCATACCCTGCCACACTTGTGGTGGCCAAAACGATTCAAAAAGGGGGTGGTGATGGACAGAGTATCTGAAATAAGCAGAACACTCCTACCCAGTCAATAGATCAGGGCTTGATCCATCACCGTTTTTTAGCTCACTGCACCATCCCAGTTCAGAACCTGGCTACATGCAAATTAGTCTGACCCTGGCCCAGTGCATCATGGGAACAGGGCAGACCAAACTACTAAGCCAATTCTTTACTGGAAAGGAAACAAGCTTCCGGGGACCGGTTTCTGGCATTACAGCCGTCTTCGGCCCGGCTTGCTTGAATCCTGATGGTGCAGTGAGCAAGGGACTCACATCTGAGCATACCCTGCCACACTTGTGGTGGCCAAAACGATTCAAAAAGGGGGTGGTGATGGACAGAATATCTGAATTAAGCAGAACACTCCTACCCAGTCAATAGATCAGGGCTTGATCCATCACCGTTTTTTAGCTCACTGCACCATCCCAGTTCAGAACCTGGCTACATGCAAATTAGTCTGACCCTGGCCCAGTGCATCATGGGAACAGGGCAGACCAAACTACTAAGCCAATTCTTTACTGGAAAGGAAACAAGCTTCCGGGGACCGGTTTCTGGCATTACAGCCGTCTTCGGCCCGGCTTGCTTGAATCCTGATGGTGCAGTGAGCAAGGGACTCACATCTGAGCATACCCTGCCACACTTGTGGCCAAAAACTTGTTGTAAATATTTTTGTCCACCCTAAGCGTGGAAGGGTATACTCAGACATGAGTCCCTTGCTCATTGCACCATCAGGATTCAAGCAAGCCGGGCCGAAGACGGCTGTAATGCCAGAAACCGGTCCCCGGAAGCTTGTTTCCTTCCCAGGGTAAGAATTGGCTTTTGTAGCTTGGTTTGCCCTGTTCCCATCATGCACTGGGACAGGAACAGACTAATTTGCATACAGCCAGGTTCTGAAACTGGGATGGTGCAATGAGCTAAAAAACGGTGTTGGATCTAGCCCTGATCTTTTGACTGGGTGAGAGTATTCTGCTTAATTCAGAGACTCTGTCCCTCACCACCCCTTGTTGTAATGATGGAATGGGCACATCTTTCCCTATTGATTATTGGGCGGATTAATCTGGCCAAGATGATGATTCTGTCAAAAATCACTTTCTTATTTCATACGATCTTCGTGCACTTTGAGAAATCCTCTATTGATAAGTTCGAGCAGGCAATATATGCTTTTATTTGGGTATATAAGGGGATCAGGATCTCTTGGATCAGAAACAGAAACAATGCTCTTGACAATGGTAAAAAAAGCAAGGTGGACGTAGGTAGGTTCCTTTTTAAATTTGGAGACCCAAAATACTTTAAAAATAATTACGCTAAAAGTGCTTCAATCAATGACAAGAATGTTGTATAATATCAGACAACGTTGAAAACGAGATTATTATTCCCATTTTGCCCCTATCTGGGAATTACCAAGGACCCCAGAGTATCTTAATGACAAACTGGCACTACTTATAAGAAATGCTGGCTTATGGGTCTGGGGAGATCACACCCAAGATGGTAAGTTTATACCATGAATTAAATGGTCTGTTAAATACATACAAGTGAAAAGTTGGGAACAAAGCCGGAAACTGCCCTTGGGTATGGGAAACGGTTTGGAAGAGCAACTGGTCAGAAAACCCCCAGGAAACAAGGAAGTCTCATTTTGGTATTGGGAATTACAAAACTCCATGGATGGAGATTTCAGTTTAGCAGAGGAGCTGTGGGGAGGATGCTTGCCGAGGGAGCAGTTACAAAATATGTGGTACGGATCGATGTGGACATTATGTCCCATTGTCAAGCCTGCTTTTTTTAGAAGAAACCACCCTTTTCACTCCATATTGCATACATAACACCTGAAAGTCTGTCAACGATGGGAAAGGAAGACCTACCATATGCCCAAAATGTGGTCTTGAAAAAGAGACACATGTTCTTATTTTTTACCAATGCCCAAATATCAGGAGGTTTTGTGATGATGTGGAAAAAACAGTGGTACAAAAGGGGGTGGTGACGGACGGAGCATCTGAATCAATCAAACACTCACACCCAGTCAAAAGATCTGGGTTTAATCCATCACCGTTCTTTAGCCCACTCTGCCACCCCAGTTCAGACATAGTGGAAAAAACAGTGTCAGGTAATTCGGGTCTGCAAATTAAGGTAAGCCTATAACTGATGATTTTTGGAGTAATGGAAGGACTGCTGGCAATCTTATTGGCCAGAAAAGAAATATGTCGTAAATGGGTGGGAAGTACCCCACCTCAGCATTTGGAGTGGTTGGATTCTCTATTTTACATGTCTAGAATGAAGTTATTACAGAAAGAGTATAAGAGAAAAAGATTTTGGGCACCGTTACAAGCTTGGGGAACTGGGGTGTGTAGAGGGAAGTAAAGGGTAATGAGGATATATTAGTTATAGATCTGTCCAATGATTACACCTGTACAACTCTCTGATCTCACTGCAGTGCCTGCTGTTTTCTGTACCTCCAGGAAGGAAATGTATATTTCTGGATGCCCTAATGTGGCCGGTCTCGTTTTCCCATTAATGGGTTAAGGGAATGGACAATAGATCCTGAGGTGAATGATGACAAAAATAAAAGAGCAAGTCCATGGCGCCACGATCCAGAGGGCAAGCAACCCATGCAGGGAACATCCTTGTATCAACAAAGGAGTAGAAGCAATCATCAAGTAGGCACAAGAGACAGCCAGAAACATAAGTACGGCTAGGAGACCATAGACAAGAAAATCCAAAGTGGCCAGACACACCCACAAACCCAGGGATGAACCAACAGGGACACAACCAAAGGACTGAAGAACCAGGACCCCAGAAAGGACAAGGCACCACCAGCCAAAAGGAGGCAGCCAACCACAGAAAAAAAGACAAGCAGGGCACCCAGGCCTTTCTGACTCTAACCACAAAGATTGCAGAGCTGAAGGGAGCTATCTAAGAAGGTGACAAGGGAAGGACAAAAGAAAACCAAGGCCAGAAAGGAGGCACATCACAAAGACCCCAAGCCCAAAGGTCAGTCGCCAGAAGGGAACTGGGGGCCGAAGCAACCACATCACCAGAACCACCAGAATAAGGAACACCAGACAGACATCGTACCCCACAGGGCACTAAAAGCCTGCAAGCCAGAAGGCCGCCACACCCAGTGACACCAGGCTACCACAAAGACATGGAAGCAGAACTGAACGAGCACCCCAAAGCAGACAATAGAAGGAACGCCCAACAAAGATGAAAAGTCATACAACCAATCCCAGGAGAGAGCCAAGCAGAATCAGGGTAAGATCCAACAGCCCCCAACCCAAGCAGGAAATAAAAGGTGAATGGGCCAATAACAGGACAAACCCCATTACCACTGGGGATGCCTCAGCAGATCAGCCCAAAAAAAGAGAAGAGTGACCCCAGCCGGGCCAAGGCACACACCCAGAGGTCTAACCAAGGGCAGGACCAGACATACCAAACCAAGAAGTGAGGATGCACCAACCAAAGAGCACGCCCCACCAACCCAACCAACCCGGCCACTAGAGAACACAGTGAACACCATCACCACTGAAGCCCCCCAGCGGAGGACCAGGCCTCCCAGCAAGAACACCCAGCACCACCCACCAATGCCAACACAGGATGCCCTCCAAAGCACCGAGCCTAGAAGGCAGCAGCGGTGCGTCCATTGGGGCGTAGGGGCGTAGCCCCACTAAGCTCCATGGACGCACCGCATCGTCACTAAAATTATTTGTATTTTACTAAAAGACAAAAATTCGCGAGCGCTACCACTGGTCGGGAATCCGGGAGACACCTGATGTTTCCGGAGTGCGCTGGGGGGGCGGGGTGCTGGGCCTGCTGCAGCTTGAGTGACAGTCCACTCAGCTGCAGCAGTACTGCGCAAGTAAATTTCAGGCTAGCACCTAGCGCAAGCATGCGCAGATGCAGCCCCTGCTGAAGATCCCCATGAGAGAGTACCAGGGGGCGGGCCGCAGCCCCCGGGGTTTCAGAGGGAGAAAGGGCGAGCAGTCATGGTGCCCCCCCTAGCGCCAGGATTGGCTGGTCCCGTGTGCAGGCCAATCACTGTCTCACTTCGGGATGCCCGCCGCTGTGACGTCTAGTAGCCTGGAGTGCGTAGGCAGCAGACCGTGTGTGACTCCCGCCTCACCATCACCGGCGTCACGGTGCAGGTAAGGCACAGTGTGCATTAAAAGCTTATATTTTACAGCAGGGCAAGCTCTCTGGGCCGCGGTGTACCATCACTGCCAGAGAGCACCCTGGTCCGACTCCTGTGTAATGCTTACGTAACGTTGTATATTTTTAGAAATAGTTTCACAATGAATCTCCCAATGTTTGCACTGGTGTACACATCTGTCTGTGACAAACTGGAGCCACCTTTAAATTCGGCATTGTGTGGCACCACACCTGCACCAATATGGTGTGTAAACGAATTCGCCGTTTTTCACCAAAAGTGAATGTTGGTTGCAGTTTGTTTTTCTGAATCCTCCCCGGGACCCCAAAGTTGACTCCTGTTATTACCCAAAACCTTGTGATTGACAGCATGTCAGTAAAACAGGCGGCAACATTATCTATGAGAAAAGGACGGCTGAGGAGGGTGTGAGAAAAGTACCGCACACGCGGCCAGAGGAGGTAAAAGTACTCACCGCAAACGTGGCGAGCAGGGGTAAAAGTACTCATCGCACACAACGAAGTACCTACCCATCGCACTTGGGAGAAGTACTTGTGGTGCGAGATAAAGAAAGCAGTACTCACCAGTCACCACACATGTAGAGAGCAGAGTATTACTCGCCACATACATTGAGAGAAGTTCTACTCACAACGCAAACGGAGAGAAGTACTCACCACACAAGAGAAGTACCCACCGCATTTGGAAGACGTGGTAGGGGTGGTTGGAGGGCTGCCACTCACATGGTGTGTCAGTAACAAGAGCTTATACCCTGTGCGCGGTCTGTTTCTTGTCTCTTTCCATATTGTGTACTGTAAATACTTCACCTGCCAGCCTGGGGTTTCAGGACAAACACCCATGCCCTCCGTCCTAGCTACACCGAGCAGAGAGGGGAGAGCACAGACTCTGAATGGGGTGGGCTGCGCGGCTGCCTTGTGGGAAAGGATGAGGTTTCAAGGTTATGTTTGTGTTTGAATATAATTTGTAGGGTAAGTTAAGTATAAGATTTACAGTGTGCAGCGCGCACAACGTTTTATTTATACTGCAAAAGTTTATGAATTAAAGCAACATCTGAAACTGATCTTTCGAAACCATACTGCACAGGAAATCTGGCCTAATTTATTTAATACTGATTTAATTGTCCTTAATTGCACCGCTCCGTCTGTTTATGTGCCGGTCCTGTTTCTAGCTACAGCTTACAGCAGTGGTGGTTTTGGCTGTTACTGGTGGCGCGCAGCTTGCCCCCACTGTTAGTGGTCTGGCCTGCACATTATGCTAAGTGACCTGTTGGCTTACGTTGTATTTACAGACCAGTGCGATAAAAGGCAGTTTGAATACTGTAAGGAATGCATCAAAAAAGGATTGGTTCAATGTCATTTGCGAAACCATGCATCCAACTGCATTGTCACGCACGTCAGACTTGGAAACGAATGTCCAATTCAAATTGACATGGTTTGCGTTCAGAAGTCCTCGGTGTTCTGCATGTTTTTTCAAGGGAAATATCGTTGCTTACATTTCCGAGTGTTAATACAAAGAATGACACGAGCGGCGAGCACCCATGAGTATTGGGTAAATATGCACGCACGAGCTGTGATGGTATTGAAAATGATTTGTCCTTTTTTTTCTGCAACTACTCTACTTCTGCAGTTTCACATACTGGTGTTTTTCATTGCCTCACATCACGATTCACTTCATGCTGAGGAGTGCACTACATCATGCTCACTCATGCAACCAGGCAGACGCATTCTGAACACTTCCCATCTGCAGAATGGATTTGCATTTGTGTTTGGACGTCTGCGGGCTATTGGTGAATCTTTCAGCTATTGATCGCTTTATTTGTGTGTGTTGGTTGCTACTGTCTTTCAGCTGGAAAGTAAATAGCAGCCGCAGCTTGCATCAATTATCTGCGCAGATTGTTTACTCTCCATAGAGCACAGGGTTATGGGAACAGCTTTGAACTTCCCTTTAATCTACATCAGTGGTTCCCAAACTTTTGACGCCTGTGGACCTCCATTAAGTCACCACTGAAAGCCGGGGACCCCCAAGCAATTTGTAGGATTTAAATTTCAAACATTAATTTGAGCAAAGTAAACACACATGTGCACACATATTTACAAGCCCCTATCTTCAAGGGAATGTCACTTTTTGTGATGTTTCCATGGCAATAGGGGCTTCTCCTTATTTACAAGGCAGCGTCGAGGCACTTATCGTGGCTTAATGCTGCCTTGCAAATAACGCCTCCTTTCATGCAATACTTAGCGTGAAAGAGGTGGGCAGTGGGTGTTGCGGTGGGCGTTCCACTGCAACTCCCAGTGATTTTTACGCTGCCTCCTATTTACAAGGGCAGCGTAAATAGGAGACCGTGCCAAAATGAAAACCAGGAAACACCTGGTTTTAACTTGGGGAAACAAGGAGAAATGCTTTATTTCTCCTCAATTTTGCTTTTTTCACGTGTGCTGCCTTATGCAGTACACATGGAAAAAGCAAAACGCCTTGGTTTGTTTATGTTCAGGAAGGCGACCCTTCCTGCACATAAACAATCTTTAAAAAAATTACATTTTGTAACTTCCATGTGTGCTGCATTAAGCAGAACACATAGAAGTGACAAAACAGCATTTCAAGATTGTTTATGTGCAGGAAGGAGGACCTTACTGTACATAAACTATCTTCCCCTGCACACAGATGCCCTTGCACTATGGTGCAAGAGTGCCTGCATTGGCGCTACCCTGCTAAATGTAGCACCAGCACAGGGGGGGAAACGCAGGGCTGCACCATATTCTTGTGTAAATATGGTGCAGCCGTGCATTTCAGAAGTGGCGGAGCATGTCAAGCCAAGAAGGCTAACGACACACGCTCCTCCACTTCTGTTGTAAATATCCCTCATAATATTTTATATTGAAAGAATTGGCAAAAAACAAAATAATTTAAACGGAAGATTGGTGCTGCATCCCAGTGACTAACTTTTAAATGGCTGGTTTTATTTTACAGTACGAGGCTCCTGCTCCTGCCAGGGTCAAACTGGAAACCAAAAGCAGCCCTAGAATTTTTTTTCAGACCAGTCCCCATACGGTGTATACCAAGTGCAGTAAGTGAGCCTGGCGACTGCAGAGGGGGCTTTGTAAGGCTCTCCCCTAAAATATTTTGGGAAACAATGGTGCAGTCTACAACACATTCATCATTATGTATTTAATTGTATTATCGTTTAAAGAATAGTAAATGAAAACCTTACTATGCACCAGGGTATGACAATCTGGGAAGATTGCACATGAAATAAAAACATTTTTAAATGCATGGTACACGTTCTTTGCAGTAGGCATGTTAACCTTCTGTGCTACATTAGATAAGTTAAAGCTGCCACTGGACAAAACTCTCATCTCTCTCCTGCAGGTACATTAAACACTGATGTTATCTTGACACTTTTATTGTTGCTTGAAAACTGCTAATGATAAAGGAAACTTTCCAGTGCTTTTAAGACTACTGCCTGCGGACCCACTGGAAATGTGTCAAGGACCCCTGGGCGTCTGCGGACCACAGTTTGGGAAACACTGATCTACATTATACCTCTGGCTGTGTGTGTGAATGCGTGTATGCATGTGAGTATAGATTCTGTTTTCTATTTTTATATATTTGTATGTGCCTGTATGCATATGCGTTATGTAACTCAACTGTAAGGCAATGTTTCCCGTTTTCCTTGCCCGGCCTCTTTTCATTCATTTTCCTAATTTCCAATCCATGCCCTGGCCTCTTTTCTTTAGTTTTCCTTGCCGTCTGTTCTTCTGTTTGCCTTGCCCTCTGTTCTCCCGCCGATTTCCTTGCCCTCTGTTCCGTGTGTGGTTCATTTGTCTTGAGCCACAGAAACAAATTATTCCACCATAATTTGAAAACCATTGGACATTCCAAACCTTAAATCAAATAATCAATTAAGGCCTCACTTCATCTGAAAAGCTAAATTAAACAGCTGTGATTAACGGTTGCAGGACATCAATTCCCTCACTCAGCTTGGTGGAAGCCTGTGAGGAAATAGCGCGCGATGCAATTAGGGTATTTAAAGGCACAGTGGCCTCCATAAGTGGCCTAAAGAAATTATGGGAGTGGATGGGGATGGTGACTTTTTTCCTTCTAGTGACCTCTAAATGATGTCTTCAGAGTCTGGTCACGCCTTTATACTCAGTGAACCTTGTTGGGGCTTTGTGTGTGTGTGTGGGGGGGTGGGGGGGTTCTGTGTGTGTGTGTTGGGCTCTCTGAAGGATGCTCTTGTACTATGGCCGGTGCTAGTGTCAACAATGGGACCCTGCGGATGGATGCAACCACATACCACATTGTTATTTGTTTATGCTGAAACTGTTTTAATGGGATACTTCTTAATGCAGAACACAGCTGAGTTAATTTAAGTAACTGATTATGATGCCTTTGAATATCATTAGGGACCTAGTGGCCACAGCTCCAGCTGCCACCAATGCAGCTCTACTTTATCATTTATCTACTGTCACAGAGGAGTGAGGATATAGACACTGTCTATATCCTCACTCCTCTGTGACAGGTCTCTTTCCTTTGTGCTCCCAGGTCTGTCACCTCCCTCCCACTATTTCTAATTTGCTTTGTCCCAATTCAGAATTCTGTCCGTTCCTGGCCCCTTCTAACCCTGCCCTTCTCCCTCTCCCCTCTACCATAGCTCTTGTCTGTCTATTCTTCAGCCCTTATCAGCTCTGTCTCCACTTTACCTATACACTTTTCTTTATCAGCTGTTTTTTGCTCTCCTCTCCATACAAAGTCCCAGCTCTGTCTAGTCATAAACAAAAAGCAGAGGCCCACAGACACCTTGTGGATGATTTTCTGACTTGGTTCCATATACCCATCACAGGTACTAGGTCTGTCTTATGACATTGACCAGGGTGACACCGGTGGCCACCGGTGGCCGCCGCCTCTCGGTCAATGCCTCCTCAAAATGGAACGCTCTTCCTCGCAATCTGCGTCTGGAACCCTGTCTCCCCCTCTTTCGTAAAAAACTTAAAACCTTCCTTTTTCCCAAATAGTTCCCCCGGTCTCCTTCTCCAGGATTTCACAACTCGATAGCGCGGGGATGCCTTCGGGCCACCAGGCGCTTTACAAAACATAAAATAAATAAATAAAAATAACACTGCTCATGAAGGATAAAGAGACTGAGGCTTAATGACAATGCTCATGTCCGTGAATAGAATAAATAAATACAAATAGTTTTTTTAAACCTATTTTTAAGCTCGTTACTAAACTAAGATGCCATCTTGTACAGGGCAAATATCCTAAACCAAATCAGCGCTGGCTATTTTGCCAACGTGGGCATAGTGTGACAAGAAAACGTATGTATTCATGGATTTTGAGTAGCATTACGAATTTCAAATGCAGTTTGAGTAGGTTGCAGTGATACTGAATAAGCAGGTACCTATGTTAGGACAACTATTAATGTAATAACTGCACTTTTACAATTGCTTTATTAACCTTCCTGCTTTCTCAAATTTGCTTGAAAATGCATGATTTTTCTTCTTTTTTTTCAAAATTTTCGTGGGGGGGGGTAATCCCCCCAAACCCCCTATTTGGGGTTCAAGCTGGCTCGCTACGCTCGCTCGCTCGCTACGGTGCTGTATGCAATTCACTTTGTGCCCCACCACTTTCAAATCTTACCCACCCCCCCTGCTAGAAGGAACTGGAGCCAGGTCCTAGGGACAAGCGAACAGCCCACTCTGAGACATATACAAAAATGCAAGGGACATCAGAAAAAAATAGCCAAACCCTGTCTAAAAATGGTACTGCCACAGCAAGGAGAAGGCAGGCTGAAGCGCACCAGCACACCATCCACCCAAAACCATCCTGAAGGCACCAGGCATCTAAAACACAAACCCCACCAGGACAGGAAAAAGCAGAGAAAGAGCCAGAGGCAGGACTCAGCAAAGTACAACAACCCACCAGGAAATAGGCCAACAACAAGGCCTCACTCAAGGAAGACACCCCCAAAGGGCAGCAACCACCAAATCCTAAAGCAGACTGAACCGGACAAGGACACTGCAACCAGAGAGGACCAAGAGTAGGACAAGGGAAACCTCAAATGCCACTGAAAACAGGGGAATCCAAAAACCAAATACGCACAACAGGGAAGACTCTGCTCAAAACAACACAGACCAAGGACAACACTCCCACCCACAACCCCAGGAGTTGACCCAAGGCAGACAAAACAGCTCTGGAAAAAAGGCAAACCCACCTGCCACCGGAGACGAGCCATACCCGGAACTAAATAAACAGCGAGCAGCACCCCACAACAGTCATAACAAGACCTATGGAACCTAGCGCCAACCAGCTCAAACCAGGAGGGAGGAACCCCCCTAATTGAACAAACAGCCAACCAACCAGCCAGGAGGGCAAAGGACAAATACCAGAAACCACCTCAAGGGAGTTCCAACACCAGGCGCAGAAGGGCCAAGAAAAATCGCCAGAACAGCTGCAGAGCAACCGGAGACATAGACAGCCACCTGCCCCAGAGACCCAAGCCACAAAAGGCCAAAAGGGCAGGAAAACAAGCACCATGCCAGGACCACAAGGTATGGGGAGACAAGAAGGGCGGCTCACAACCCAAAACCACGACAAGTACCCAGAGGCACTGGATAAGCCAGAAGATTGAACCACAGATCCGCCAGCAGAAACAGGAGGCCATCAACACAGTAGCCCCAACAGACCCGTAAGAGAGGCGCAGGGCCAAATCAGCCACACACAGAAACACACCAACCCCAAAGGGCAGAGAGAAAACGCCACCGGAAGCACCCACAGCCATAGCCACAGAGAAAACCCACTGCAAAAAGCATTCGGGAAGTCAGGGCCAAGCCAAGCGCCCTCCAAAGGCACACTGATACCACGGCTAAGCGTGCACCTGTCAAAGGCAGGTGCGGAGTACAGGCCAAAGGAAAGTGCAGGGAGACCAGACAGGGACCCAGCCCCACCAGGCACAGTACCGCTGTATCACCAGGGACCCCATAGGAGCCACACTCAAGCAAGGCACCAAGAAGAGGAAAGGAACAAATTTGGTCCCAACGGAGACAGTTAACTTTTTTAAAAAACATTCATATTCAAAGAGAAACACAAAATATGCAAACGGAAATTAATTTACCATTTCGTATTGAAATTTGCACCTCATGTACTTGAGTTTTATAACCAAATGTGTTGAACAGTTGCTGCAAGGTAAGCAAAAAAAAGGCAAGTGTTTGATAGAGTGCGTGTGATCAGATGAAAAAATGAAAAGAGGGTTGGACTATAAAGAATAACTATATACAGACCATAGACATGGAACATGTCTGAAGATATTGACCACATTATATAATCCATAGTATAAAAGATGCAGGGTACAATTCATGATATCTAAATGTGGATTCAGTTCAAGTACAGGTCAATAGGTTTCGAAATGTGGATATTTGGACCCCTGGTGTTAGTAAAGGCAAATCGCTCCTCAGAATGGGGTCTTCATCAGGAAGGAAGTGGGAGCAATCTACAAAGTAGGTGGAAAGATACCGATGAGTTACTAGATACTTTGTGAGTGAAACCTGGGTATAATTGGAGATGGTGATATAGCTCTCCTAAGGATCACGGTACTGGTGGAGAAAGGATTCGCACGTAAAGCGACTTGCTTGTATTCAAGAACCTCGAAATAACAGTATTAATAAGTGGCCAACATGTTTGTCCTACTAAACTTACATTTTCCCCTACATACCGGGTGTCCGAGAGAAGCTTGCTTATGTGTTTACTAATACTAATACGCTTGCATCTAAAATGGCCGCTGCTACGTGGGAATTTGGACTACGCATGCATCGGTCATACTCGTGTGACGTGACGTATTTGTTGTCTTGGTGGGAAACCGTTCGCATCTGCGCAATAGAGTTAAGATGGCTGCCTTGTGTTCTCACATGCGAGAAGCTTGCACTGCTGCTTTTGCTAAGCTGTTCGTTCTGCTTAATCCTAATGCTATAGTTTATTATAAAGTAATGGGTATAGAGTAGAGATTCATGGTATACAGTGTATTCATTGTATTCTGTGTTCTAAAATTGTTTCCTTTATTTTTCATGTATCGTAATCTTTGGGCCTGCGTGGTGCTATTTACTCCATTTTGAAAATTCTTTCTGCGCATGACAGTCCACAGCGAGAGGATGAACTCTGTGTTATTGAACTCAAGCCAGATGGCAGCCACAGCCAAGATGATTCTGGTTATTGATAGCTTGCTTGCTGTAAACCCGTGGCTTATGACTTTCGATGAAGATTAGATAAAGGTTTTCAAAACTTCTCGAGTCTGTGGTTATTATCTGAGTGCATATTATTGTATTGCTACCATACCCATTATGCTAAACTCCCTGATCCCATAGGTCCACAGATACCGGTGACCAGGAGTGTAAGTCAAGGGTATAGGACCTAGGAAGTGCAATATCTGATAGTCAGTGCCCAGGTTACCTGATCTGAGAAATTGCGATTAATTTGTATATGGGCCTAAGTGAGTATTTTGGTAAATTATAGACGGGTGACCTGCGTGCTCTATCAGTACTAAAATCTGTGAAAAGGCATCAGAGGAAGAGCGGTTGGCTCGTGGTTAGGAGGGAGACAAAAAAACAAATCCATGGTCCTGTTGAGATCCGTAGGGTGTTGTTATGCTTAAAATAAATTAAATAGCATATAACCATTTATGTTGAACGAAACTATTATCCTCATAACAAAACAGATGGGGTCACAGTACTCACCCATCCATTTTTGTGAACAATAATATCATTGCTAGTTCATTAATGATTAGATAAAAAATTGTTGACGTGTTAATCAGGTCATTTGTCTGTACAGAAGAAAGATAAAAACAAGGACCATTGTGTTAGCAGTGTGCTCAAGCTGAATTCAGAGTCGAATAAGAGAGATCTAGGTATTTAGTAAAAGAGGGATCATGCGGAGATATGAGCGCAATGTTACCTTTTTCCAGCGTCTCCAGAGGGGACTTGCAGCTTTGCCAGTTCGACGAAGACGGTGTCTTCAAATAGGCACCGAAGAGGTCAGTGTGCACACGGCTGCGCTCACGTCCGAAGCACAGTTGCTAGCGGCTGCCTGCCATAACGTGTACATACGTCAGCTAATGAAAATATCAATGGGGGATCAGGGCTAGTGGACATCAACGTAAGGATGCAGGTATGAATACAGCAATGCGACAATTTTATATAAACAAGGAGAAAATGTAATCAATCGTTTTGTGAGTACGCAAGAGACAATATGACAAGGGGTCATCAGTAGATCAGTTACATAATCCATATAATACAATGCAACAATAGCAAATGTTATCGCAAGAAGATCAAAAATTACAAGGGTTAGTAAAACATTACAATGAGTTAAAAAACTGTATTTAAGCAGTCCTTGTGGAAATTGCCTACTTAACCATGTGTGTAAATTAATTGATGAGAATACCATGATTAGGAAAGAGGTAATGAATCGGGAAACGTATTCACACTTATGTTACATAGTAATGTAGGAATGCTGACGACAATTAATAAAACACAAATGTAAACATAATATTTCTCAGTTGATATGTAATGCACTAAAATCAGACTGATCAAAGATGAATTGACAAAAGGAAGCCACCATTGCCTTCCTTCAAGAAAGCCGAAAGCATGAGGGACCATACAGTCCTTTCCCTCCTGGGGGGCCTGCCACAGCCCTCTAATCAGTATATCTGGAACTTACCCAAAGTCCTTGAACACTATATACACTGCAATAATGTAAATGTGATTCATGCCATCATATTCCAATGCGATTTTCTGTATTTTGGCCGCCCCTGCCGGAGAGGTTAAAACACAAATACTACAACTCTGCAGCCAGATGAGATGTAAGGTTCAAGGAGCAAAACTATTGGAACAATTCCAGACACTCAATATCCCAGTGACTAGCCTTAAATGGTTATTCCTCAAAAAAGTAATATTGGGCCCAAGAGGAGGTAACCTAGCAGACATACTTTTACCTTGTGTGAGTGCAATGGATGCACATTTTCAACACTGTAAATCGAGGGCTGAATGAACATGAGGACATTTCTAGGCAGTTGCCTCTTCTCAATATGGGTTAAATATACCTCATTCTCCACTACTGTGCAACACTTTACTGTTGCTCTTCACTGTCATATATCCGTTAGGGTCATTGTCGACATTGCTAAGTTAGCATGATCTCTACTGCTATGATGCTGCTTTTCCACACGTTACTACATGACTTTATTTTGCAAGACTCTGTTTATGCCTTTCACATGGGAACTGTGTGCTTTCTGAGTTCTCTGCCTGTTCCTGGAGTTTAGTCTGATCATGGAGTGCAAGGTCAATAAACACAACACCTTGTTATTCTGTTATGGTCAGTCCCTAGCACTTAGACAAAACATGCTACACAGCTGCGGCTGCTGGAGACTCGTGCTTTGATATCATGGGGAGGCATGTTGGTTTAACACACACTTGGAGAGGGATCTTTCCAGGGAGAGGTACTATGCTGTTCCTATGATGTAAAACTACCAACTAGGCAATAAGGTCTGGGGTCTGCTGACAAAGCCAAGACATCTTCCTTTACATATTAAAACTTCTTCTTTCCAAGGGAGGGTTGTTAGGTCTTATAGGGCCAGATGTAGGTAATCCCAGATTACCGATTCTTAAATACCGAATCATACCGATTCGGTATTTAAGAACTGGCAATCGAGATGTAGGTATTTTTACCGAATCAATTACCGAATCGGGAATATTTGGTAATTACCGAATGGGTATTTACCAATTCGGTAATTGCCATTTATTCCTATGGGCCTTGAGGCCCAAGGAACCTATGGCAATTACCGAATCGACAAGGGGGACGGGGTGTCACTTTGACACCCTGTTGCACCCCTGATTCAGGCTTGTGTGCCATGTGACACACATACATGCCCTCAGGGCATGTATGTGTGCCACATGGCACAGGTGTACATGCACAGATGTGCATGTACACAGGAATTTGTTATTTACCATGCAATAGTATTACATGGTAAATAAGGAATTCTTAGGGGCCTGTGGCACTGTTTCCAGTGCCACCTACATATAGATTTACCGATTCAGTCAATTTACCGAATCGGTATTTTACAGAATCGGTAAATTTACCGAATTGGTAAATTTACCGATTCTGTAAAATATAGGCCCCCTACATCTCAATCACCAAATACCGGTCGGTAACGGCCGAAATCGGCCGTTACCGACCGGTATTTGGTGACCTACATCTGGCCCATAGTACTTTATCCGCTGTCTGTATTCAATGACATCCCCTTTCATAGTCTATGGACTTGTTACAATGCTAACTGTTTTAGGTTTATGCATTTTGCTGCCTGTAGTGGCTTGTCTAAAGCAATAAAGATCACAATAGGTAAAATAAACATTTTGAACTATAACAGTGACTCTATCAATTCTTATTGTGGACAAGTACGAGTGAGTGACCAAAAGGGTATGTCTTGCTACTGTAATTCCCGAGAGAGCCGTGAGTGTTGTGTTTTGAGTTCTCTAATCATTTGTAGCTTTGTGATTATGTACGATAACGAATGAGATACTATAGCTAGTCGGTTCTGTGATTTTGGCTTAGCCCTTACACACAGAGGCCCTGTTTTCCTGTGCATAGTTCTGTGCATGTGCAGAATCCCCAACATATGGCGCAGCCAACATTTGGAATGGTACTTATCTGCAAGACTCCTGAGTAGTGCTTGTCCACTATCCCCTCATTTCTGTTTCAGAGATGGATGCTGCCCGTGCCATCTTTGGCCTGCATAGGCGAGCACAAGCTTCTGGGCTGCTGCAGACGCTCCACTGGTTGCCTATCCGGAAGTGGATTATGTTTAAATCCCTGACGCTGATGCACAAAGCACTGTTTGGCTCAGGGGCCGGGTACCTACGGCGCAGGTTGGCCTTCTATCGCCCAGTCCGCTCACTGCGGTCCGAATCTCTTTTTACTGCCGTGGTTCCGCGTGTGAGGAAGGCCCGTACTGGGGGCCGCTCCTTCAGCTGCAAGGCACCCCAGTTGTGGAATTCTCTTCCACTGGCGCTACGCAGTACCCCCAATCTGCTTCAGTTTAGGAAGAGCCTGAAGACTTGGCTTTTTAATCTTTAGTATTCTTTTGGTGGGCCTTTCTGTTTTTCTTGTATCTGTTTTTCCCTGTTATGTTATTCTACACTGAGCTGCCGTGGAAAGCGCCGGGACACTCTTTTAGAGTAGCCGTGCGCTATATAAACTTATTTTAACATAACATAACATAACATAACATAACATGTGACGGTTTAGACTTTAACATTATAGGGTTTTCAAAGCTTGAAATTTAAAAGGTATTTCTCCTTCTCTAGCCCTGTGTTGCACTGCCGCTCGTTAGATGTTATAATATTCTTTCAGTATGGAGGTTGCCATAATGGCTCCTAACCGCGCTCCAGTTGACACAACATGAAGCCCCTAATGCTGGTGCTGCTTTTATTTTTGTTGTTGAAGCGGATGCAGCTCACCACATGGAGGTGTTTTATTCCTGGGTCACCTTTCTGGCTGTGGATGGAACTGATAATTTTGTTCACAAATATACTGCCACCCCGGTTCAGTGGGATTATTGACCTTATAGATCTCTTGAAGTTCCGTTAATGGCTTGGCAACATACTATTAGGTTTAATGGCGTCCTTCCTCACCCTGTAACAGCGGTCCATTTAGGCCCCTTGTCAATTTGATGGGGCTACATGGCCCGTTTTGGCTGGGTATAACCTGTATCCCAATTATCTTAATGTTCCAATTGCAGAGCTATGCGTATTACAACCTTCGTTAATACGTGTATATAGAGCTGTTAAGCAGTTCATGTCATGCAACATACAGGTGGGACTACTTGGAGTTGCTGCACAACCACCCTGATCCAGCTGTGTAGTTATCAGTCCTGTCAGGAATAATTCAGTGATCGGCAGGCGTCTGCAAAATAAGGACTGACTTCCTTATTGGCTTACTGAAAATTTGGACAACTCAAAGCTGTTTTTCCTAATACCACATCTGTGAAATGTAGAAAGAGATGCAGTAAGCTTCAAAGTGGCACAATGCGTGGAGGCTGTTGTTGACGCAGACAAACAGCAAAAATTGCCAATGATTATTGCTAAAGTTTATAAAAACTTAGGGCTCAATAGTCTGGGAATTAAGTATTTTACTCAAACTCAAACACAACCTCAACAAAAAACCCAAACTGATAAGGATGGGTGACCATTCTTTCCTAAAAAGAACTGGAAAAATAAAAAACAGGGGCAGCAGCAACAGAATCAGAGTTCGCATGCTGGTTCACCAAAACCTGATTCTTCTGAGAGAACATATGATTTGCGTGATCACGTGAAAATTAAGTCTCCTGATAGATTTCAAGTCCCTGATCAGTGCTCCCCTTGTTCTTTACAGGACACATTGGACTCTGGAGTCGGTGGTGGGAGCACCAGGATCGCAGCAAAGGTACAGTCACTCAACAGGGACGGGATCAACCTCGTCAGTTTGACAAAACAAGAGGGGCTGCCTCATTTTGGACACCTGTTTCAGAAGAAAACAGTTGCCCCTTTAACGGCGAAATATGCCACAGATGGTGAGGACACTGGTCCTAGACTGGCGATGGGCAGTGACTCGGCTTGACAGCGAAGCGAAGGTTACCATAGTGGGGGAGGCACTGTGTCCCTGTCTGGAGAGCAACTGATACATTTATTACAGTAAAAGCAGCAGATACTCCAGTTCCTCCCCTGATAGACTCTATTAAATAGTCCTCCAAATTGAGGGTGATGTAGAGCATACAATTACAGTGTTTTTTGAGGAAAATCTCACTTCTTCATATGACATTTTGTTGGCGGAGGGAGATTGGCCTCTTCTAGAGTGGAAGACCTGATACTTCTGAGTTTTTCACCATCTACCCTGAGGATGCTAAACCGGAATATGCATCAGAGTGAGCGTTGGCCCTTGCTCCGGCAGTGTGCCGCAATCAAGTGGGCTTGGATAGAGATTCACCGACACACAAGATTCCATTACCGTCTATGCCGCAGCCACAACCGCAATATCCATTCAGGCGGGAGGCTAAAGCTTCTCTGTGTGACATTCTGACTCAATTGGAATATCAAGGTGTAATTGAATCCTGTGTATCACCGATGAATAATCCTCTTTTTTTGGTATTGAAACCGGATGGTTCATATCGCATTGCTTTGAATTATCAAAATTTGAATAGTCTTTGTTGTACGCTTGCAGTACAGAACACTCATAGCTCTGCGTTAGTGAATGGTATTGTTTGTAAAACATACAAAACAACACTGGATATTTCTAATCGTTTCTACAGTCACAACCTGGCTCCTGACAGCCGTGACTTGAGCATTTCCTAATGTCAGAAATAAAAAAAGTGTTTGCCTACAGGGTATAAGAACAGCCCCGGGCCCATCTCAGCACGTGTTGTGTCTTTGTTACACAGCATCGACCCAGATGCGTTCTCGTACGTAGATGATATTTATCTAACAGACGATGAACTGATCCCACTTCTAGTCCAAGTCTACAGAATTATTCTGTCATTTTCTGACTACAGTTACAAATTTTATTTTGCTAAATCACACATCGCTTGTTTGGCAGTGCTATTTTTAGGCTAAAAGCTCAATAATGAAAGTAGTAGTTTAGTCTCCCACTTTCTGGAGACATGTGCACAGTTGCAACATCTGTCTACCCTGAAGAATCTTCAGTCTTTGCTGGTATTTATTTATTTTTTTTAACTTTTTATTAAATATAAGTTACAAAAAACAGAAACAGAAACAACAAACGGACACAAGGCAGTACTGTCATTACAGAGCTACAGCGTGCGGGCAGGGGGGGAAGTACATGTCGAAGAGGAGGTAAAGACATTTCTTAAGTGCGGTGGGCAGAGGGACCAGAAGCAATCAAAGTGTCTAAGTCTGCGTGGCGGAAACATCGGGTTGGGGAGATGGTGGGTCAATATCAAGTTCTGGAAGGGGGGGAGTACATATCTCACCACGATACACATTCCATTGAGTCCATATCTTCCCCCATTTCCGGGGCGTGCCCCGACAGACATACACCGTTTTTTCCCTGAACATACACCAGTCCAAGTTCTGTTTCCAGAGCTGAACTGTCGGGGATCTCTGGGCACCCCATAGCTGGGCAATGTCTCTCTTGGCAATCATATTTCCCAAGGTCACCCAGCGAATTTGCGCCACACTATAATCATTCGGTTTCCACACATTCAGCAAACATCTCCTCGCCTCAGGCATCGACCGCACACCCGTAACCTCACTCATAACTGCATGCACACGAGACGAATATTGCATCACTACTGGACATTCCCAAATGATATGGAGAAACGTTCCCACGAGACCACAGCCACGCCTACACAGTCCATCAACCGAAAAGCCCATGCGTACCAGACGAGGACCGGTCACATACACCCTGTGTAGAATTTTAAGCTGGACGAACCAGAGCCGCGCCGGGATCGCTACTTCTTTAGGGGAGGAGATCGCAGCCTGCCAGTCTTCATCATCAAGTTCCAGCCCATCACTAGTCCACACCTCACGAAGGTGACATAAGAGGTCAGCCCTGGAATTGATCCATTTTTTATATATAAGCGAGATCGTGCTGTCAGGAACGTACCCATCCAGTATCCTATCTTCGAGCGGGGACGCCTCCGGTATCTCCACACCCGAGGGAAAGACTGAGATTACCGCGTGTCGAATTTGCAAATACCGAAAAAATTCCCTATCATTCACATCATATTCAGTTCTCAACTCATCAAACGTCTTAACTCTCCCCTTGGTCCACACGTCATTCACCTTGCTGATACCGATCACATCCCACCTGTCAAAACCCTTCGACCGCCAAAGGGACCCAAGTTTATCCGATGCGTACAACGGAGTCGCACGGGTCAACCTATCAGCCCAACCTAGAGCCACCCTAGCGCGATGCCAGAACTGGACTGCCGTCCTAGTAGGGCCCGTAAGGGACCTACCGGCAGATCTAGAATAGAGATCCCTATTGTAATCTCCGCCAGGCAGTAGCCACTTGTCCATCTCAAAGGCCGGATTCGGCGAAGGAGCATAGGTACAGTGATTAATAGCCCCTAACTGAGATGCCCAATAGTATCGGCGAATATCAGGGAGTGCGACACCGCCATCGTACCATGGAAGTGTCAGTTTCGCAATAGCAATACGAGAGCGGCCCCCCCATACCAGTTGTCTTTGTAAACTTTCAATCTCTCGAAAATAACTAGCAGGCACGGCGTCTAACGTATTCTGCAACGCGTAGAGGAAATGAGGTAGCGACATCATCTTGAACAATGCCGCCCTCCCGAGGGGAGAGAGAGGGAGTCTACCCCAAGGAAGGACATCGGTACGGAGGCGCTGGAGAAGGGGCAGCAAATTGCGTTCATATCGAAGTCCTGGGTCCAGGGTAATAAAGATTCCCAAATATTTAAATCCCTCCCGCACTACCGTAATGGGACAGCCGCGGGGCAAAATAGGAGCGTCTCCCGAAAGGACACAAGACTTCGACCAGTTAATGACAAGGCCAGAGTTCTTGCGGAACGAGGTTAAGACGTCAAAGAGGACTATCAGTGATTTACGTGGGGAAGTAAGATATAGCAGAATATCATCCGCATATAGGGAAATGCGGTCTTCAAATTCTGGAGTCCATCTAATACCCTTCAAGGACGGCTCCCACCTCAACCAGGCCACCAGTGGCTCCAAGGCAAGGGCAAACAAAAGAGGAGACAAAGGACAGCCCTGGCGTGTGCCCCTACCAAGCGCAAAGGAAGCAGAGACTCGACCGTTCACAACCACTTGAGCCAAGGGGTCGGTGTAAAGCAGCTTCACCCAGTCAATGAAGGCCGAACCGAAACCAAATTTAGCAAGGACCGCCCACAAGTATGGCCATTCTAGCGTATCAAACGCCATAGTGGCATCTAGAGACGCCAAAATGGCCGGTTCACGTAACGTTCCCGCTCGCGCGAGAACGCCATGTAATCGCCGGAGGTTAAGCGCAGTGTTGCGACGTGGTATAAAGCCGAATTGGTCCGGATGAACCAGGTCGCTTATAACAGTGACGAGTCTATTAGCAAGCAATTTAGCCAGGATCTTCGGTTTAGCGTTGATCAAAGATATAGGTCGGAAGGAGGTGCAACGATCACGTGGCTTACCCTCCTTGGGAATCACCACTATAGACGCCAGTCTCTGATCAGGAGGGAGGGAACCTGTCTCTAGTGATTCAAAAAACATCGAGCGTAAATGCGGGGCTATCGTATCTGGGCGGAGTTTGTAGAGCTCAATAGGAAGCCCGTTGGCGCCTGCGGCTTTCCCGGAACGAACAGAGCGGACAGCAATCGCATCCTCCTCCACCGTAGGCGGCGCGTCAAGAAGTTCCCTTTCGGGATCAGACAGACATGGCAACGCAATGTCGCGCAAAAGCAAGCGGGAATCCTGTTCAGGCCTATCGGACACAGGGGAATACACTTCCCGGAAATAATCAGCAAAACATTCAACTATTGTAGCCGGCTCAGTGTGACTCACCCCATTCACATCCACAATGACTGGAACCACTCGCACTCTCCCTTTTATCCAGCCAGGCAAGCAGCTTCCCCGCCTTATCACTAACATCGTACAGACGTCCCCGCTGTTCCCTGCTCATCACTTTCGCAGCATCCGTGACCAACGCTCTATATTCAAACTGCTTAAGACCCAATAGGTGTAATCCATCTGGGGTGACCTCGGACTCCAGCTCCCCCTCCAGAGCAGTAATTTCACCCTCAATACGGACGACGTCCTCCCGACTTTTCCTCTTAACGCTACTAATCAGGGAGGGGGCCTGGCCCCGGATACCAGTTTTATACGCCTCCCACAATGAGACCGAGGAGGATACAGATCCAACATTCTCCGCAAAATAATAGTCAAGCGTTTTGACCAATTCTACTCTCACCTTGGAATCACGGAGGAACCAGGGGTTGATCGGGGCCAAACGGCCCTCCGTCCCCAGCTGTGCATCCACTACCAAGCAAGTGCGTCTCCTGGAGCAAAACAACATCAGGGGATAGACGTCTCAACAGTTGCAAAACCACTCCCCGTTTAATCCTATCCCCCAGCCCATTGACGTTGCAACACAACAATCGAAGTCCCCTACCCCCATCCCAGTACGTAGCCCCACCCACATCCCACACCCAGTGCAACGCTGTACAAGAAAAGATCGACATTACTGTGCCCTGTGAATAAACATAAAACCTAAACTCGAGCCCCCCGTTCCCCAACAAAAACCCACACACCTCACCCCCCACCCTGCACCCCTGCGTGAGACTAAAAAGCCACCCCAACTTGCAGTGTGCCTGTTGCCCAAGTACCCAACTAATCTACGAAAAGAACCCCAGAGGAGGAAGGGTCACCCACCCCCCGCCCACCCCCAAAAGGAAGAAACGTTTGCAAGCAATAATATCATGGCATCAAACCACAGCTGAAAATCAAGTCCATGGAAAGGGGACCGATCTCGATCCCTATTCTTGGTCCATCGGGCCGCCTTCTGCACCACCGGAATGTCCAAAGTTCCCAGAATGTTCCTGCCCCGTAGGCAGGGAGTCCAGCCAGTCACTTGCGGCCTCAGGATGGTCGAAGAAAAATGTCCGCTCTTTATACACCACCCATAGACAGGCCGGGAAAAGCATAGCATATTTCATTTCTCTGTCTCTCAGCCTCTTCTTCACCCCTTGGAAACCAAGTCGCTGTTTCTGGACCTGCTGGGTGAAGTCCGGGTAGAAACTGACGGTAGTATTCTCGAAGGCAGTCGGACCCGACTGGCGTGACGCCTGCAGGATCGCGTCCCTGTCCCGAAAGTTAAAAATCCGAGCGATGATGGGACGCGGAGCGGCACCCAGCTTAGGCGTGCCTCCAGGGATCCTATGGGCACGTTCCACAGCAAAGAACTTACTAAGGCCCTTGGGGGCTAGATGGTTCAATACAATGTCTTCCACCAGTAAGTCCACCGGAGAGGCCCCCACCGTTTCCGGAACACCAATCAAGCGGATGTTATTCCGCCGGGCCCTGCTCTCAAAATCCTCCATATTTAACAACAAGGGGTGGTGATGGACAGAGTTTCTGAATTAAGCAGAATACTCTCACCCAGTCAAGAGATCAGGGCTAGATCCAACACCGTTTTTAGCTCACTGCACCATCCCAGTTCAGAACCTGGCTATATGCAAAATAGTCTGTTCCTGTCCCAGTGCATGATGGGAACAGGGCAAACCAAACTACCAAGCCAATTCTTACACTGGGAAGGAAACAAGCTTCCGGGGACCGGTTTCTGGCATTTCAGCCGTCGTCGGCCCGGCTTGCTTGAATCCTGATGGTGCAATGAGCAAGGGACTCACATCTGAGTATACCCTTCCACGCTTAGGGTGGACAAAATATTTAACAACAAGGGGTGGTGATGGACAGAGTTTCTGAATTAAGAAGAATACTCTCACCCAGTCAAGAGATCAGGGCTAGATCCAACACCGTTTTTTAGCTCACTGCACCATCCCAGTTCAGAACCTGGCTATATGCAAAATAGTCTGTTCCTGTCCCAGTGCATGATGGGAACAGGGCAAACCAAACTACCAAGCCAATTCTTACACTGGGAAGGAAACAAGCTTCCGGGGACCGGTTTCTGGCATTTCAGCCGTCGTCGGCCCGGCTTGCTTGAATCCTGATGGTGCAATGAGCAAGGGACTCACATCTGAGTATACCCTTCCACGCTTAGGGTGGACAAAATATTTAACAACAAGGGGTGGTGATGGACAGAGTTTCTGAATTAAGCAGAATACTCTCACCCAGTCAAGAGATCAGGGCTAGATCCAACACCGTTTTTTAGCTCACTGCACCATCCTAGTTCAGAACATGGCTATATGCAAAATAGTCTGTTCCTGTCCCAGTGCATGATGGGAACAGGGCAAACCAAACTACCAAGCCAATTCTTACACTGGGAAGGAAACAAGCTTCCGGGGACCGGTTTCTGGCATTTCAGCCGTCGTCGGCCCGGCTTGCTTGAATCCTGATGGTGCAAGGAGCAAGGGACTCACATCTGAGTATACCCTTCCACGCTTAGGGTGGACAAAATATTTTACAACAAGGGGTGGTGATGGACAGAGTTTCTGAATTAAGCCGAATACTCTCACCCAGTCAAGAGATCAGGGCTAGATCCAACACCGTTGTTTAGCTCACTGCACCATCCCAGTTCAGTACCTGGCTATATGCAAAATAGTCTGTTCCTGTCCCAGTGCATGATGGGAACAGGGCAAACCAAACTACCAAGCCAATTCTTACACTGGGAAGGAAACAAGCTTCCGGGGACCGGTTTCTGGCATTTCAGCCATCGTCGGCCCGGCTTGCTTGAATCCTGATGGTGCAATGAGCAAGGGACTCACATCTGAGTATACCCTTCCACGCTTAGGGTGGACAAAATATTTAACAACAAGGGGTGGTGATGGACAGAGTTTCTGAATTAAGCAGAATACTCTCACCCAGTCAAGAGATCAGGGCTAGGTCCAACACCATTTTTTAGCTCACTGCACCATCCCAGTTCAGAACCTCGCTATATGCAAAATAGTCTGTTCCTGTCCCAGTGCATGATGGGAACAGGGCAAACCAAACTACCAAGCCAATTCTTACACTGGGAAGGAAACAAGCTTCCGGGGACCGGTTTCTGGCATTTCAGCCATCGTCGGCCCGGCTTGCTTGAATCCTGATGGTGCAATGAGCAAGGGACTCACATCTGAGTATACCCTTCCACGCTTAGGGTGGACAAAATATTTAAAAACAAGGGGTGGTGATGGACAGAGTTTCTGAATTAAGCAGAATACTCTCACCCAGTCAAGAGATCAGGGCTAGATCCAACACCGTTTTTTAGCTCACTGCACCATCCCAGTTCAGAACCTGGCTATATGCAAAATAGTCTGTTCCTGTCCCAGTGCATGATGGGAACAGGGCAAACGAAACTACCAAGCCAATTCTTACACTGGGAAGGAAACAAGCTTCCGGGGACCGGTTTCTGGCATTTCAGCCGTCGTCGGCCCGGCTTGCTTGAATCCTGATGGTGCAATGAGCAAGGGACTCACATCTGAGTATACCCTTCCACGCTTAGGGTGGACAAAATATTTAACAACAAGGGGTGGTGATGGACAGAGTTTCTGAATTAAGCAGAATGCTCTCACCCAGTCAAGAGATCAGGGCTAGATCCAACACCATTTTTTAGCTCACTGCACCATCCCAGTTCAGAACCTGGCTATATGCAAAATAGTCTGTTCCTGTCCCAGTGCATGATGGGAACAGGGCAAACCAAACTACCAAGCCAATTCTTACACTGGGAAGGAAACAAGCTTCCGGGGACCGGTTTCTGGCATTTCAGCCGTCGTCGGCCCGGCTTGCTTGAATCCTGATGGTATAATGAGCAAGGGACTCACATCTGAGTATACCCTTCCACGCTTAGGGTGGACAAAATATTTAACAACAAGGGGTGGTGATGGACAGAGTTTCTGAATTAAGCAGAATGCTCTCACCCAGTCAAGAGATCAGGGCTAGATCCAACACCATTTTTTAGCTCACTGCACCATCCCAGTTCAGAACCTGGCTATATGCAAAATAGTCTGTTCCTATCCCAGTGCATGATGGGAACAGGGCAAACCAAACTACCAAGCCAATTCTTACACTGGGAAGGAAACAAGCTTCCGGGGACCGGTTTCTGGCATTTCAGCCGTCGTCGGCCCGGCTTGCTTGAATCCTGATGGTATAATGAGCAAGGGACTCACATCTGAGTATACCCTTCCACGCTTAGGGTGGACAAAATATTTAACAACAAGGGGTGGTGATGGACAGAGTTTCTGAATTAAGCAGAATACTCTCACCCAGTCAAGAGATCAGGGCTAGATCCAACACCGTTTTTTAGCTCACTGCACCATCCCAGTTCAGAACCTGGCTATATGCAAAATAGTCTGTTCCTGTCCCAGTGCATGATGGGAACAGGGCAAACCAAACTACCAAGCCAATTCTTACACTGGGAAGGAAACAAGCTTCCGGGGACCGGTTTCTGGCATTTCAGCCGTCGTCGGCCCGGCTTGCTTGAATCCTGATGGTGCAATGAGCAAGGGACTCACATCTGAGTATACCCTTCCACGCTTAGGGTGGACAAAATATTTAACAACAAGGGGTGGTGATGGACAGAGTTTCTGAATTAAGCAGAATACTCTCACCCAGTCAAGAGATCAGGGCTAGATCCAACACCGTTTTTTAGCTCACTGCACCATCCCAGTTCAGAACCTGGCTATATGCAAAATAGTCTGTTCCTGTCCCAGTGCATGATGGGAACAGGGCAAACCAAACTACCAAGCCAATTCTTACACTGGGAAGGAAACAAGCTTCCGGGGACCGGTTTCTGGCATTTCAGCCGTCGTCGGCCCGGCTTGCTTGAATCCTGATGGTGCAATGAGCAAGGGACATCCTCCAGGCATCGAGAAAAGTAGGCCTGGGCAGTCCTTAGGTTACCGACCTCGGCCTGGAGATCGGAGACGTTGGTCGTGAGGCTAGATGTCTTAAGATCAAGGGACTTAACCCTTTCATTGGTCTTTGCAAGGTCAGCCCTGATCAAGTTAACATCAAATAGCGACAGTGTCCAGTTTGTGGGACAGGGCCTCATATTGTTGTCCCACTGTAGCCTTCATCGCAGATATGGCGCCCATGACGTCCCGTAGCGACAGGTCCTCACCAATCGAGGAGTCGTCCGCAGCAGTGGTCGGGGATTTAGTCGGTCCTCCAGGAGAGCCCTTAGTGAGGGTGTATCTATCCATGATATTCGATTGCACGGAATTCCCCCGGACACCCGGCTTGGTCTTGCGCTTCTCAACCTCAGGCTTGGTGGCCATTTTAGATCTGGGGCCCCGGAGGGAAGCCTGATAGCGGGTAAAAATGGCTACAACCAAGTCGCCCGCAGCGATGAGAAGGAGGAAATACAGGCCTCTCGCCAGGCAGTGAGCCAAGTGAACCAGAGGTGCCGTTCCGTGAAGGAAGAAGGTGGGAGGTAGACGGAACAGGCACTCAGGCAGAGTCAGTGATGCCTCTGGGCGAGAAACGAAACCGAAAGTAGACGACCGGGCCGAGATGACTCGGTGGTCCGTTGTTGTTCAATTGCAGTCCAGCTGGCAGAGAAACAGAGCCCGGGGCAGTGCCATGGAGCAGGCCTGAAAAAGTCAGAGATCCATATCTTCGGCTCCCAAAGTCCAAATCAAAATCTGTAAACGGATAAGTGATCAGCGGGGCTGTGCCAGTAACAACCCGTCGTCCAAATCAGGATAAAAGTCAGGATAATCGGTGGAGGTGGCGAGGGTCCGGGAGCCCTGTGCTCACGCGACCATCTTGGTTGCGCGCAAAGCTCCTCCCCTTTGCTGGGATTTTTGAATTTTGGGTGAACATACATTCTCGATTATGCCCAGCATATCAAACTGCTCTATGTGTTGATTTAACCTACTTTTACTTCTGCCTTCAGGTTACCGGAGCACACCTCTATTCCACAATCTTTGCAGACTAATCTGTTGGAGACTAACTTCTTTTTAACACAGGATAATTCTATGTATGTATTGTACCAGGGACGGTGGGTTTCACATATTTAACGTTCAATGAAGGAGACACAGTACATATTGCACACAAATCACATTTGTACACAGCAGCGGAAATGCAATTTTCAAATGTGGAAAGTATTTTGACTGTGGTCCAAATGGCGATTCTGAAGAAAGGCTTGCTCGCGCAGGGGAAACACATTCTTATGGTGTTGCTTATCCCCAATTTAGTAGCAGTGACTAAGGCAAGTGTACCGAACTCTAAAGCTTTACATCCCCTTTGGATACAATGGACTACTTCTTTGACATCGGCTGATGTCACGTTTATTTTTGATCCTGCTCTTCAGACACAGGAGTTTTTACAGTATGAACATGTTCATCCTCTTCCGTTGTCATTGCTTCCTTTGGATGAGTACAAATGTATCATTTACATCGACGGCTCAGCTCAACCGGCCATCGGGTCAAAATATGCTTATTCCGCCGCTTGCGCTATTGTTGCTGGTTCAATTGTAAATGGTGAATTCAAGTCTTCAATTGTGCATATGAGGTGCTTAGAGACTGTACGCAACAATTGGCAGAGCTGCGTGATCTTGTTCTAGCACTCGAGTTTGCAATTCCTGATGTGAATACTCTTTATGTGTGTTATTCTTACTATGGTGTCCAGTCTTTTAATGGTAACTTATTCTTTTGGTCTCAAAATAATTATCGAAACTCTAAGGGCAATGCAATAAAGCTTAAAATGCTTTGGGTTTGAGTGGCAGAGCTTAACACACTTCTGCCGCTCACACAGGTTATTCATACTCTTAACCATCAGTGTGTGGGAACACATGTTGTTGGTAATTCTTTGGCTGATGAAGCAGCAAAATCTGCAGTAGCCATGTGTTCCGTTGCAGTAGTTTCAAGGTCCAAGACTCAGATAGATAATGGCATTCTGGTGGCTATAACTGCTACAAAGGATGGAACTGCTTACCCACAGGGCTTCCCTTCTAAATAGTCTTATCACTAATCCCCAGAACAAGTTCCTTATGCTACAATTCCGTCAGTTGGGGATCCACTTATTCCCAACATGGAACACAGGCTTCCTTTGATCATAGCAGCACATGAGGGCATGGCTTCTGCACATGCAGCAGTGTCTGTGTGTGTGTCTATTCTACAGCAACGTTATTGATTGTGTGGTTTATATAAACAAACACGTAACTATGTGCTTTCTTGTGATATATGTCAACAAACCAAATCTTCTATGGTTTCATGTCCACCACAGACACAGCTCTGTATATCAAATCAGCTGTTTGGCTGTATATATTTTAAACATTGTGGTCCATTGAATTTTGATACTACAAATAAAAATATTTTTATTGCAGTTGCTTGGTGCATTAGATTCCTATGGGTTTGGCCACAACACAGTACTGACGCTTAAAATGTCATAAAAGTTTGTGTGTCTTTGTCTGGACTTTTGCCTGTGACAGCTTCCATTCAGACCAAAGTCCAGCATTCGCATCTAAGGCACACAAGGATGCAATTAAGTCTTTGGGGGTGCTGGTGTAGTTTTTGTCTTCATACAGGCCTGAGAGCAATTATTTAGTGGAGCGAATGAACCGTGACTTAAAGCAAACTTTGACAGCTCGAGTCTTAGGTACTGGCAGGAACTGGCCGGCCCATTTGTAAGGGTTCAACATGTACTTAATAATCTCCCTAGAAGATCCCTGGGTGGGCGGATCTCATACAAAATTCTCTTTGGCATCAAAATGTTTGTGCCTGACCTTGTTGGTCTAGATGTTAAGGCGGGGGCTGTAGCATTTGACATAGAAAGCCTTTCTACTATGTTACAGGACCTCCAAAAGACCAGTGACAGTAGCACGACAGAAAATATACCCTCTTCCAATGACACAGCAATGCTGATTCTGGTCGCAGGCTGGCTTCTTAAGGTTGGGGATCTGATATAAGAAAAGCTGGAGAACCAAAAAGAATTTGGTCCCTCTTATCGTGCACCTGTTCCAGTTCTTGGGTTGAAGGCTACTCATACGGTGATGCTGCCACCTAAGCCTGGCCACAAAGAAAACAGATACATTTCAAATGACCATGTCAAACTCCACTATCTGGCCAGCTTTGAATAGTGTGACTTAGAGTAATTCTTGCAACACTATTTCTTTGAATCCGATGACTTCTGCATCTTTCACTGATCCCCGTGTATTTGAGCATGAAAGGGAGACTACCGGTCACCTTTTGCCTAATGTGCCTTCATCCACAGTGCCTTCCAATGTGGACGTTGAGTATACTTATCCTGCTGATGAATTCCATTTTGAAGTACCGGACAGTCCTCTACATCATAGTGCTGATGCTGTGCAGCCACCATTAATGAACATGGGTGCACGCGGTTACTTTTAGGACCATACAAGCTTCTCTTATGACTCTTCCTCATCCTCCTCTGTGGCACCTCAACCGACAAGAAATGAGCATTTTCATTTCTTGGTTCAAAAAGACTTACCTATTCCCACCCTGGACCTACATTTGGTTGGTGCTTATCCTGATTTTCCTTTTCACGTTGATTGGGTTTGTGACAGTATTCTTCTTGCCCATCGATTGTCATTATTTGCTAGAACGCTCTGCAGTGAAGTTGGTCGATGGCATTCTGGCTCTCCATACATCATTGCATATCATGAACCATGATCAAGCCCTTGTAAACATTTCGGCTTTCGGTGTTGCAGGTGGCATCATTTGGGATAAAGTTGCATTTGAAATCCATGGTCCGACGGAAGTCCTCAGGATACCATACGTGTTTTCCCATTTCCTTAGGAGATGTGGTAGCTCAACAATATTCGTTATAAAATTCAACTTTAAGATGTGAACATTTCACTACACAATGGTAAATTAATTTCCGTTTGCTTATTTTGTTTTTTCCCTTGGTATGAATGATGTTTTTTAACATATACTACGCAGGTCTAATGGATTGTTGGGTTTCCCCATTTATGTGTAAAGAAGAGCTGAAATTCCCGAGGTGACACTACAACCCAGGGAAGAATGAACCTTTAGCATACATAGCTGCACAAGGAACCAGGGGACAAAAGAAAAACAGGCCAGTAACTGTACCCATGCAGACAGAGCAACAGCAGAGAAACCAAAACCCATTAAGGGACCCATGGCCCCAAACCAACCAGAGACAGGACAAGCAGTCAAATGGAATGCCACAAGAAAAGCAGAGCAAACCAGCGCAGGGACAATGCAAATAAACTCTGATCCTGTCCAATTGAAGCATATGTGCTGCCACAGCAAGCACCACCCAACAGGCTAACACCCCAGCTAAGCTGGAAGCCAGATGTGGCAAGAAAACTGGTCAATAGACAAAACAAGACCCTAAGTAAGTGGGTCCAAACATGCATCAAAGGGCCATCAAACAAAACCAAGGCACCCGGACTAAAACTATGACTAACAAGACTTAGCCGCCTATGGAGGTACACACACCCCGGATGAGGAGGGAACGGAGATACCCACGCACAATCCCCAGCCCTGAGCCACAGGGCCATGTGCAGGGAAAAACCATCAGGATTGCAGGCAGGAACATCAACACACCAGGTCCAAAACCCGAAAGACTGAGCACCAGACGAAAATGATACAGGACCAAGCCACCATCACAGGGAGCCTCTCTGGCCTCAGAAGGACCAGTGACACAGCAGGCCAAAACCATGCCCCCAGAACAGAGAGCTGTGGGACAGAAGCCAGGGACTCAATGCCACAGCATAGATGACAGTCCCAGTCCCTGTCCAAAAGCAGAAAAACACAGAAAAAAAGGGGAAGAAAAACCGCTATGCAGCACTCACCCCGGAAGAATCCTGACAGCACTGCCTGCCACAATAAAACCCCCACCAACCAGCCCAGGCCTTCCCCAATGCCAGAGCACCCGAGCAAGAGCCAAACCACCCTACCAGCAACAAGGCACTAAAGGGGCACCTGCGCTGCCAGCCACAGAAGAGCAGCCACAATGTAATGTCAGAGATGAGGCTGTGGTTTGTGAATGGAAATAAAGGGCCCACACAGAATTAAAAACCATGAAATACAATGAGAAACTTCATTGAAAATCTGCTACAAACATACTCACCCCTTGGAGACAACACCTGACCACACTCCTAGCCCAAAAATACCCCACCACCCAGCACAGGTGCGCACCACCAGTCACAGCTCCATGGCAGAAGGCAAATGACCAAACCGGCCTCCAGGCAACCCAGGAGCACCACCAGCACAGCCATGAGCTGCAATCCAGCCGCTGCACAGAAACTTACACCTGGCCCTGCCACCAGGAAGCTGTGCCATTGCAACCTGGAACCGACCAATAGGGCTGCCGCACCAACCACAAAGTATTGGCTGGAAACAGCTGTGCCCCAGGCAAGAATAGCAGGCTTGGTGGCAAACCAGCAGGGAAGAAAAGCAAGAACCCCATAACATCCAGGAGAGGAATAAGCCATGTCTCCCTCCAAGCCTGGCAGAGAGGAAGACACAACCATCAGCAACGCCCCTACTGGCCGGCAGCAGAGATGCCTTGTTCACAAGGAACCACAGCTCCTGAAATGTCCCATTCTGACAGAAGACTGAAAAAGAACAGGAGGAATGCTGGTCAAGTACTGGTTAAGTACGCCCCGTGAGAGGGGATGGAATTAGGAGTTCCAGCATTCCTCTGTTCTTTTTTCTATCAGGGAGATGGTCATCTCCATAAGTAATAGAATGAGGACAGGCGGGACCTGGAGGAAGTATTACGTTGTCCACCCCATTGTTCCAGCAATGGATTATAGTGCGCGTACCACCCACTCATTCCTCGGAGGCCATATTACTTTCATTATTCTAATGCATCATAGAATATATAATGCATCATGCTCATACCCTCTTATGGCTGTCAAACATTTAAAATGTAGGGTAACTCCATTTATTGAGTGATTTTTATCAGTAGCCTAGTCTTTGCACTCTCTACAGCCAGTAGCATTCTACTGCAGAATATAAGGTCAGGGCTTAACGCAGTGTGAGTTGGTTGTTTGTTTGAGTTCCTGTCCTAATCCAAGCATTTAGCTAAGTTTATTTGGAATGGTGATTAATTATATTACCCATTAATAACTGAAAACAAGTCTGAGGTTACTGCTAGTAGATGATATATGAGTTCATGGAAAAAGATTGTGGATAAATAGATGGTCTAGAAGCCGTTAAGTAATTGAAAGGTTACAGGCTTCAAGGGAAGGTTATGCTCAAAGGAATGTAGTATGGGCATTTCACCAGGATGCACATCGGGAAACAGCCAAACACATCTAGTTCAGTGTGGGTTGATTTCAGAGAGTAGAGTATGCAGAGAATCAGGGGTAGGAGCTGATCATATGATATTTTTAAGCAAAACAAATGGAAAGAAATTCAAGTCCAGTATACACTAACCCAAGTACTATTAATGGTAATACAATATACTGCCTCACTAGGAGTCCTAGATAAGGTATTCGATATCTAAACCCAGGTAGGTCATTGGAAGTGTTAGCTATGTGGAGCACAATCCCCCACTCACCCAAAGGTGGCAAGCTTCATCATTGGGCTATGTTGGACTGGCGCTACAATGCACATCAGGCCCGCTGATGGGCTTTTTCCAAGAGATCTTTATGTTGCCTCTTTAGGACCCTTAGAGGAACAGTATACTTATTAACACTGATCGTATGATAGACTGGAATTATGCATTACTTCATGCACAATCTTAGAACTGTAATAGGAATAAGAAGTGAGTGATAATCTTTGCTAATAAAATGGGTATATAAATGTCATTACCATATTATTGATGATTTGGACAGGACTATGGGTGACTGGTCTGCTTGGCAGTAGAAATTAACAGTATTCTCCAGTGGAGACTGATAAATTGGACCAAACATCCAATTGTAGATTACCAGAATGTAATGTTGTTATGTTCCTGATCATTGAGGATGGTTTTTCAGGGTGCCCATGAATGTGGGTAATAAGGATTTCTGCTAAAAAGTAACCCTGGGTGTAAAACTCTGCTCTGCTCATGGAGGTTGTGAAGTTTTGGCAACTCTGTGTTCTGCGTAGATTGCGAGTTGCCGAAAGCCTCTGCATTGCACGAAGGAGCAGAGTTTTATTTTAATTGCGTGCCCGAAATGCATTTTTGCACATGCGGGAGAGACTTTCCGGGTGCCTGTGATCACCAATGAGATTTCCCGAGCACCACAAGATTTGCTAGGTGGCTGCATGGTTCGGCAAGAGTTTGAGATCGCGAACACATCATTCAGGTGCGCCATCAAACTTTGGGCGGAGATTTTGTGAAGATCGCTATCCCAAACACGCAGAATCTCCTGCGACTGCACTCTGAAGAAGGTTCCCTACCCGAGCAGCATCAAAACCTTCTCGAAAAGACGAACTGGATTAAAAAACTCCTCAAATTGACATTTGGATGTACTTTCTTGTGCAATGAGTCATTTTTCTTCTTAACTTTTTTTTGAAGATGAAGGAAGAGCCCCAGAGTCTTCAACTTCCTGTTCCTGTTCAGGAGGCTCCTCCCAGTGCTTTGTAGATCTCCTGGTCACTTTTTGTTTGGATTTGAAGCTGGAAAGATCACTCTTTGTGTCTACTGCATCATATATCATTGGATTTGAGGACTTTTACATTTGAGTAAGTTGGAAAATTGGTGTTTGTTTGATTGGGGCCATGCACTGAGATTTATTTGTACTTTTCATTGTTTTTTTTTATTGATTGTGGTGGATGGCCTGTAGTTTCAAGAGGGGCCTAGTTTTTTCTTTGTAAGTAATTTTTCTTCTTTTATAAAGAAAACATGTTGCACAGTTCACTACATTTTCTCCAACTTTTTAAATCAATTTGCAATATTTATTGAATTCACTATGTAGTGCAGCAGTCTGCCAATAGGCATTTCAGCCGGTATGCCCAGAGCTACTCATGGGTGCATGAAACAACTGTTTATGTGCTTTCTGTTGAATTTAAACATCATTTAGGACATGGATAGCATTGGATTGAAATACAAAATGTATTTTGGGGGGTCATTTCTCTTTTTTTCATGTATGTTAAATGCCTTTGTTGGATGTGTGTGGTTGTAACTTGCAAACTTTTTTTTAGCCCTGTGGATTTTTGTTTTTGGCATTGTTGCATTAAAGATGTGTTTTTTAGCATGCCTCCTTTGTCTGGTCAGTGTATGAATGTGTTTGTAATAGTGAGCCATCATTTTCCTTGGCTGGGCCTCAAACTTGTGGCCAGGGGCCATTTTGTAAAGTATGTGTCCATATAGGCCTGCTTGAGTTCATTGTTTTCCAGAGCTCCTGTGTATTGCTGTTGTGTTGTGGCCATTTTGTGGAGGCAGTAAGTGTGCTTTTGCTATATGCCTGCATATCTTTCCTTTGTTACCCCTGGCTTTTTACTTCTTGTTGTAGCCTGGCCATGTGGCTGGTGGCCATATAGTGACGGCAGCCAGTGTGCTTTTGCCATAGGCCTGCATTGTCTGTCTTCTTTTTGTAGGTTTATTGCTTGTTGTGGCCTGGCCATGTGGCTGGTGGCCATTTTGTACCGGCAGTCAGTGTGCTTCTGCCAGAGGCCTGCATGTCTTCTTTGTGGTGGCCATGTCTTCTTGCTGGTTGTTGTTGAGCATGCAATTGTTTCTTTTTTTATTCAGCAACAAATGTAGTACAGTTCACTACATTTTCTTCATGTTTTAATGGATATGCAATAAATATTTGAATTGATTTCCTATGTGGGCTAGTCTGCCAATGGGGTTTCTAACCAATAGGCCCAGACGTACTCATGGGCGTATGAAACAACTAATTCTGTGGTGTCTGTTTTGAATTTAAACATCATTTTGCCCATGGATGGCAGTGGATTAAAAATACAAAATGTTTTTTGGTGGTATTTCTCCAAGGTTTTTTTCATGTGTGTTGTTGTTAAATTAAATGCCTTTATTGGATGTGTGTGGTTGTAGCTTGCAAACATTTTTAGCCCTGTGGATTTTTGTTTTTGGCATTGTTGCATTAAAGATGTGTTATTTAGCATGCCTCCTTTGTCTGGCCAGTGTGTGAGAGGGTTTGTAATAGTGGGCCATCATTTACCTTGGCTGAGCCTCCCCATGTGGCCAGGGGCCATTTTATAAAGTCTGTGTCCCTAGTCCATACTCCATATAGGCCTGCATGAGTTCATTGTTTTTTAGGCCTCATGCTTGTTGTTGTTGTTGTTGTGTGACCATGTGGCGGGCAGCCATTTTGTGGAGGCAGTTAGTGTGCTTTTGCCATATAGGCTTGAATGTCTGTCTTCCCTTTGTTCCCCTTGGCTTATTGCTTCCATTGTCATTTGTCAGCTGAAGCTCCCTGAGTGCCTCATCCCACTTGATGATCAATGTCAAACTGTTACATCTGTATTTTTGTTGTCATTCTTCTTCTTTCCTATCCTTCCTGAGTGTAGTATGCATAGTACACCATGAAAGCCCTTGTTGTTGTCAAAGTCTCACAAATGATTACACTGTATTGTTAATTGTTTTATTAACTGAGGTAATAACACTAACAAGTGTGACCACACACAATAAATTATATTATATGTGTTTGTACTAGTAATTCAAACACATTAATGACACGTTTCACTGATGTTATTCTTTCTTCTTTGCTTTTAGGCGCATAAAAGAGGAGAAGGCAACATCACCTATTGTACTGCCTGAGAGAAGGCCTGTGCCCTGTGTATTACGTCATATGACGTGTGACCACAGACAGACATCTCTTCAACTTGTGCCACTGCGTGCTAACTGACATCTTCAAGATGGCCCCAAATAAAGGCATAGGTATAGTACCAAGAAATGTGCCAGTGAGAAGAAGGCAATCCCACATACCACCACTGGTAAGTCGCCCACAACCTTGCACCCAAAATTGCACCTGTAGCAGCGGTGTCTGGGGAGAAAAGTGGGAGCAGCACCCCTGCCTCAGTGGACCCACCCCACTAACCTCGGTCCAAGCCATGTCTGTTGCAAAGGCAGCCAGTCTAATCACGACAACGCCGACAAGTAGTCATGTTGAAACTGACTTATCGTTATCGCAAAGTAGTACCCAATCAATGCAGGAACATAAGATAAGTGGGCAAAAACAGCTGCAACCACCCCCAATAGTAGTATTTCCACCTGAAGTAGCAGTTCAGGAGATCAAGCTTTCTGCTGAGGAAGAAGAAGAGCAAGCTACTCTTTCAGATCCATTGTCTTCCAGATCCCCAACAAGGAAAAGGAAGGTTAGCCCATCTACTTCTTCTACAAGCCCCTCTTTTGATTAGCTCGATGCCACTTGGATCCCACCTCAGTATGAGAGTGAGACACGCCCACGAGAAAAGGATAGGGAAAAGGAAGGTTCCAGAAAGCCTTAGCATTATGGAGGTAGATGTAGAAGAGGAGGATGATGATGAGTAAGTCATCATGGACATTAGTCCCCCCAGTGGAGACTGACATTATCCCATCGCAAATTGCTGTGAGGGATGTGGCACGGATACCTCCAACACAGATACTACCAACTGCACCTCCAGCTGCCATATTTACAACTTCACGGCAGCGACCTACATCTATCACAACCACCTCAGTAGAAGTAGGTACTGCAGGGAGTCAAATGTCACGCCCATCTACCAGTTCATCCGACATTGCAAGTGGCACCAGCAGCAACAGAAAGTTGACCTCCCCAGTTTGGGACATTTTTTCAGTTAGGAGGTGAACATTTCTATATGGTCCTTTTGTGGAGAAGGTGTTAGTAAGGGTAAGCTTGGTACCGGAGGCCAAACAACCCATCTAAGAAAACACCTCTTGATGCGGTGGGAGGAATACCATAGCAGCCAAAAAAGTGCAAGTTTTGTTGGTGGAGGGGATGAAGAAGATCCGATCATGGTGGAAGGTGAACAAGAGGGAAACATTTTCTCTGGTACACAAAGCAGCTCTGTTCCCAGCTGAGCAGTGGTACCGCCCACATCATCATCAGCAACATCTCAATGACACAGGAGTTAGGCTGAGGTACCAAGGGGTCCAAGGCAAGAGAGTACTGCAATGAAAAAATGAGTCTAAAATCTGGCGTCAAGAAGTCACCTGCATCAGTGGCACAAGAAAAAAAAATCCAGGCTACCATTCTCAGCATGTTTGGGTCAGAGGTGCAGTACGAACGCAACCACTCAATGGCACGTTTGTACAATGCAAAGCTGGCTAAAATATTAGCGCTGGACCATCTCCCTTTTTCTTTTGTGGGAGGAGTAGGTTTTCTTGAATTTGTGACAGTCATCGGCCCGAAATAGAAGGTTCCCAGCTGGTCCTATTTCGCTAGAGTTGCAGTTCCAGAGCTCAATCACGACGTGCTGGAATTAATTAGACACGCTTTGCAGCAGAGTGCTATCCACCTGACAACAGACATGTGGACCAGTTGCCAAGCCACTGATTACATGTGCACCACTGCACACTGGATCTCTTTTGTGGGGGTTAGAGAAAGGTTATCTGCAGGTGTTGACACTACTGAGATTTTTATGTTGCTCTTAAACATGCAAGAGTAGACATGTTCTCTATGAAGAGGTATCATACTGCTGCAAACATTTTGGAAGACTTTGACAACAAAGTCTTCGAAAGGCTGCAGCCAGGAAGGTTTAAAATTGGTTTTGTTGCCACAGACAATGGCAGTAATATAGTTGAGGCCACGGTGATGGTGGCTATTTCAGGGTCCTGTGTTTGGCGCACTGAATTAACATCATTGTGTAAGACTTTCTGAAACAAATAAGACAGAGTTAGCAACTTACTGACCATCTTCAGAAGAATCAGCACATATTTCAGCCATTATTTTAAAGCCCGGAAGCAGCTGAGGATCACTCAATGTGTTAATAGAATGCCAGTTAAAGCACTCATCCAGGAGGTGCCAACACGTTGGAACTCAACTTAATACATGGTTGAGCATCAGTTTGAGTAGTACAGACCAATCAATGAATATGTAATGCAAAGAGGGGATGCTACGGTGAAAGATATGATCATTGAGATGAACCAATGGGGCCTAGTTAAAGGCCTGACAGAGATGTTGCTTCCTTCGAGGGCTTCACACGTGAAGTAAGCAAGGAGGAGTGTAGCATGGACCAAGCTATCCCATTGTTGCACATGCAACAAGAAAAGCTAAAGGAGGTGTCTGCAATGTACGCAGGTGTGGAGGAAAAAAAAGCGTATGAGCTTAACCCTTCGATTAACTGAAAACACAAGGGTGCAAAAAGGCATTGTGTCATCCAACCATTACAATGGTGCCACAATTCTTGATCCACAATATAAACCATTACTGAACACTTTCATTCCTTTTTCAGACAGGGATGTTGCCAGCTGAAAACCTAGATCACTGTGCAAGTCAGTCAGCTATAAAAAGAACAGCTGGGATTAGAGGTTAGCACCTCCAGGGCACAACAAGTACTGCAGGGCAGCCTTCAAGTTCAACTTCAGAGCCTGAGGGCAGTGCAGTTGGATCTCAGCAGCCAAAACCACCAACAGCAAGAACAACTACATCATGAACAGGAGCATCAGCCCCAAAATCGGCACAGCAATGGTTTCAACAAGCAGGGTTGAGCAAAGGCAAACGAGGCCGAGAAAAGCGAGCACCCATGACCATTGAGCGGATGGTCCAGACGTATCTGGATGACCCAACGGAGGTCTACTTTGATCAAAACCGATTGTTGTATTGGTATGGGAAAAGTCACCAATGGCCAGTGCTCAGCAGGCTGGTAATAAAGAGACACTTGCCCCATAGCAAGTGTCTCTGCTGAGCATGTTTCAGTGTTGCTGGTGCTGTTCTGACAGTGAGAAGGACCAGTCTCTCACCCCAAAATGTGGAGAGGTCAACCATGATAAAAATGAATCAGCACTTTATATCACCGTATTACACCATACCTGAAGTAGCACAGCAGGAAGATGATGACTGTGACTCATGTCATGGAAGTAGTGTGTTTGGTGACCTACTTCTGGGCGAACCACCTGATTTTGAGGACAAGCTCTACTTCCCTGACAACTACTTGGCTGTTTTATTTTTCAGTTACTTTCTTGCTTTCTTTAACGCCCCTCAAAAAAAAGATGTTGCTGAGGAACAATATTTACTTTATTATTTGAGTGTGTCACTGTGTTTCTGGTTCACAAAACATCCATCCCCACCCTCTTACTCTTTTATGCTGGATTGGAGAAGCAACTGTGTGAAGTCAGTGAAGAAGTAAGTACACTCCTCACTCACCCTAAAGCCATTTCTTCCAAGCCGGATATTGGATGGAGAACAAAAATGTAAAATATGTGCCTGCCTCCAAATCTGGGCCCTTGCTACAATCCTATCCTTTCCAAGCCTAGAGGGACTGCCTTGGAAGAACAAGTAAATGATGGCATACATTGCACACTGAGTTATTGTTGTTTGTTGTGCATGATGTCTACTATTTACACACAAAAAGTGACTCAATCAATCTTTCCCTTCTTGTTGCTCAACAACTAAATTTGAACTAATGCAGTCCGACCCATTGCATTTTTAGTTGGGAGTGTGGACTCAGGATGAGTCAGGAGAATCAGAGTTGATTGATGGAATAACTCAGGGTGTAAAGTATCCTAAAGGTAAACAACAACACCAGACCTTCATGTCTGTGTAGTGGTGGTGGCAAGTATGGTGTGACTGACAGCGGTACATTCATTTTTGACTTAATTTGGAAAATGCTTTGTTGCTTTGTGTGCGTGTGCTCAGTGCTGTCTGGCTCATATTCAAGCTAAGTGGAGGTCGGTTGGGGGTCTGCTCCTGTTGTTGGAAGCAACTGCCGAAAACAGACATGATTTAGCCATGACGCCTCTGAAAGTCTTCTTGTTGCACTCCTTAATTATGCAGTTTAACTTTTCACATTTATTTTTCAGTATCCTTATTGCTGTTCAGTCTACGGGCCCTTTACTCTGCCCCATACTGGGAAAAACAACTCACAATTACCTTACCAAACCGCATCTGCCAGGCACCCCAAGATTGATGGACAGGCAGTCCAAGGAAGGACCAAGAGGAATGTGGAGCTGCTACTCCCAATTTCCCAATTTGGCAATAATGTAGTATCTTTTCATTTGATACATTTTTTTCTGTTCGATCATTATGACTGTCTGTTTTGTTTATGTTTGCTTATATTTGACTCCTACAGATATTTTATAATTTTAGTTGCTATCTTTCAAAAGAAGCCTGGTACAACAGAACATAAAATGTATGTAAATAGACAGGCAGTTGCATTATTAATATACTGCCCTGTACCGGTATAGTACTACTCATCAAGTCATCATCATGCATCCATTTCTTTTTTCTCCCTTAACTGATTTATGATGGTCGGCCGCCAAGATGAATGTGTGTTGTCCATGTGTAGTGTTTGTCTTTGTCAAACGGTAAACATCCTTTACAATGCAACTTTTACCACGCAGTGCCTTTACAACGCAACTTTTACAATGCAAACCATTACAACGCATTGCGCTGGGGGGCGCTCTAGGATAGGGAATAGGTTTAATGTACTATCCAACACCTTCCCTACTATCCACGGGGGCTGGAGTTGGAATAGTAAATTAAACAATTCACTATCCAGCGCCCCAAAGCACTATGCGTTGTAATGGTATGCGTTGTAAAAACCGCGTTGTAAAAGCATGCGATGTAAAAGCATGCATTGTAATGTCATACATCCTTGTCAAACTGTTCCCAAATCCCTCTTCCCAAACATTTATCAAACCCTAACCCTCTTCCCCCGATCTGTTTGATTTATTGAGGTGTGACTTAATAATATTTACAACAATAATTGATCACACACTTGCTGGAGCGGATGTGAGGAAAGCAACCCTAACTCAAGGCAGTGTGATGATCTGCTTCTGCTCTAAGTATATATACTATAGCCCACACTGGCAATATATACATTAGATTGCCCACCCATGCACAGTATTCGATATTCAATTTTTTTCCAGAGGAACATATTCCATCATAATTAATTGCCAGCATCAATTCGTCATCCGAGTTCCAGCAAGTAAGGTTACACTTGTCTATTTCCTAGCGCAAGTCGACTTCAGTTTGTATTGTAACTTGCACTAGGCTAGCCCACCATTCTGTTTTATTTTTACTTTAAAATTGCTTATCATCATCATGGTTTCTTGTTTGGCAGTCTTCTTATTGTGTACTGTACTTCTACTACTCATTCTGTAGTCTCCCTCAGGTGATTGGCTGTCTCATTTTCTTTGTTTGCAAGTGCTACTGCAGTGTCTACTACTATGACTACCACCATGGCACCTTGGGAAACCAAACCATCACCATGCAGACATCGCTTCACCTAAACATCAATCACAGAGAAGAAGTGTGGTGGAGCATATCTATTCTATGGAAATTTATTAATTGAAACACCCACACCCTTCTGAGTGCATAGGGGTTTTAGTTGCAGGCTGCATAGACTAGGAGGAGAGACTGACCATAGTAGGACAAGTGAGGGTACCACATCTATCAGCGGGTTTCAAAAACTGCTGCACCCTTGCAGCAAAGGAAACAGTGCGAAGTAAAAGAGTAACACCCCCACAAAAGATATACATCATATGTAAAAAACTATGAATAATGTATTCCCCTAGCAAATCAACTAGAATGAAAGAAAGAAAGAAACTGACAACACCTGACCCACCTCTCTCCCTAACCCAGACCAGTGCCCAGTAAAAAGTCTAATTGTCCATAAATGTCCATAGAAAAGAACACCCACGTTTTCCCCAACTCCCACATTCCCATCCTGTACCCAACAAATCCCACCCACTAAAAAAAAATAAAAAAAAGGGCAAGGGTCCAGTTTGAGGTCTAATGGCAGGCGTGCCAGGTCTCTTGCACTCTAGGGCATGGAACCACTCCTCAATCCTGGCCTTTAGGCGCACCATCTAGAGGTGCATGCAGCGCTGACATTCTTTTGCTGGAGCAACAGGGATGGGCAGCAGTGTTTGAATTGCGGTGGGCAGCTGCCAGACCACAGTGCCATATCACCGGAGTCACTGGGAGGGCCTGGCTGTGGCCCGGGGCATTGGAGGCTGCCACTGCTGCCTCCTCCTTGCCCTCCACCAGAACCACCAGCCACCAATATTTGTCCCTGATGGCTTACAGCTTTCCTTGCCAGGCCCTGGCTGCTAACTCCTGCCTGTTGGATTGGGAAGGAGTAGCTATAGCAAGAAAGAAAATAGACAATTGTAACCAATACTCTTAGCAAAACAGTAACACAAAATTATACATATAAAATTATAGTGGCACAGTAGCTCTAGCAGTACATAACATTTGTGGTATCCTCACATCCTCTGCCCCTAAGATTTGGATGTGATTAGAGTTTCAGGCATTAGGCACTATGGAGTAGACAAGTATTCTTCTTCTTCACTCTCTCTTGTTTAGCTATATTAACCTTGTAGGCATGCCAGCTCAGTCAATTTGCGCCCTAGACAGACATGCTTGTGTTGCAGACTCATGTTACTTTACTACTGTCAGCAGGTAGGGCAGCTGTGCTACACAAATATCTATTTTTCTATTAAGGCCATACTCTGTTAAATCAATAGCTAATACTCAATTTCACTTTCACCCTGACTACTGCAACAAGGCAGATGATATGATTCCCAATATAAATGATATACGGCACAACAAGTGGTACTACTATTGTTTATTGTAACCATGCAGCCGATAGGCCACCCATGTCTGACATGGTCAAAATGCCATGGGTGGGGAGCAGGAGTGGTCCTCAGAGTCCTAGGGATGCTATTGATGATGGGTGGGTGCATACAAAATATATATGTGTGCTTGCAAACTACTGTGAGTTAAGGGAGTATTCTGAAATACAACCTTGAATCAAAAACCTTGAAAAAAAAGTCCTTTTTTATTCTTCTTCCCTCTGATTTTTCCATTCCATCATTGCATTGGTATTCTAGCATTATTTGTTTTATTCTTCATGGGCACGGTTAAATTTTCATTTACATTCTATTCATCCAGTCTCCACCTATGCTATGATTGAATACCATCCCAGCATCTATCCATTCAAACATGGTTATCATTCTCAATCTCAACAAAGATTTTACCAACAATATACATTTGTTATTTTAACCACCACCCATGCATCCATGCTTGCCTTTGAGTTTGACCCATCAAACACCACGGAGGACTCCTTTCACCAATAGAGTTTCACCCACACAGGAAGGCATCCCTTCTTTCACCTTTCACCCATCCTTCAACCACCCATGCATACTATCAGCCACCTATTTGTATCCCAGGCCCCCTAACTCCACCCATGCATCTTTCTCTGCCAGTCATATGTTACATATCATTCGTCCTTCCTCCTTCCATCCTTCTTTCCATCAACCCATCAAGGTTGTCCGACTCTTAGTTTTCTTCGTAAAACTTTTTCTGCTGTGTTAAAGATAGAAAAGGCAATTGGTTACTCAACTCCAGCTAATGCTAATGCTATGTAAACTCTGTCCTCTCCAACTGTTCACAACTCAAACCGAATCAGTAAAATTTATAAAGCATGCTACCCACCCGTAAGGGTCTCAAGGCGCTGAGGGGGGGGGGTCGCTACTGCTCGAACAGCCAGGTCTTGAGTTGTTTCCGGAAGGATAGATGGTCCCGGGTCAGCCGTAGGTGAGTGGGGAGGGAGTTCCATGTCTTCGCTGCCAGGTAGGAGAAGGATCTTCCTCCGTCGGTGGATTTCCGAAAACGTGGGACGGAAGCGAGGGCGAGGTTGGCGGATCGGAGCTGGCGGGTGGGTGTGTAGAATGTGAGGCGGCTGTTGAGGTACTTCGGGCCCATGTCGTGGAGAGCCTTGTGTGCGTGGGTGAGGAGTCGGAACGTGATCCTCTTGTTGACGGGGAGCCAGTGAAGGTCTTTCAGGTGGGCAGTGATGTGGCTGCGGCGAGGGATGTCCAGGATGAGCCGTGCTGAGGCGTTCTGGATGAGCTAGAGTCTTTTCTGGAGTTTGGCTGTGGTTCCAGCATAGAGGGTGTTCCCGAAGTCCAGGCGGCTGGTGACGAGGGCCTGTGTGACCGTCTTCCTGGTTTCGGTGGGGATCCATCGGAAGATCTTTCAGAGCATGCTCAGAGTGTTGAAACAGGATGATGAGACGGCGTTGACTTGCTTGGTCATCGTGAGGGAGGAGTCCAGGATGAAGCCCAGGTTGCGTGCGTGGTCCGTAGGCTTGGGTGCGCTGCCCTGGGCAGGGGGCCACCAGGAGTCGTCCCAGGCGGAGGGAGATGGTCCGAGGATGAGGACTTCCGTCTTGTCTGAGTTCAGTTTCAGACGGCTGATCTTCATCCATTCTGCGACGTCTCTCATTCCTTCCTGGAGGTTGGCTCTGGCGGTGGCGGGGTCGTTGGTGAGGGAGAGGATCAGTTGGGTGTTGTCCGCATAGGAGATGATGTTGAGGTTGTGTTGGCGGGCGATGGCTGCGAGGGGGCTCATGTAGATGTTGAAGAGGGTGGGGCTGAGTGATGATCCTTGTGGTACGCCGCAGATGACTTCGGTGGCCTCGGATCTGAACGGGGGTGGCGGACTCTCTGGGTTCTTCCGGCAGGGAACGAGATGATCCACTCCAGTGCCTTCTCTTGGATTCCAATGTTGCTGAGGCGTTGTACTAGGGTGCAGTGGTGGACAGTATCGAACGCTGCTGAGAGGTTAAGGAGGATGAGGGCGGCCATTTCCCCGTTGTCGAGCAGGGACCTGTTGTCATCGGTGGCTGCGATGCGGGCAGTCTCGGTGCTGTGGTTTGCTCGGAAACCGGACTGTGAGGGGTCGAGGGATCCCTTGGTCTCGAGGAAGGCGGAGAGTTGTCTGTTGACGGTCTTCTCGATGACTTTGGCTGGAAAGGGGAGGAGCGAGATGGGGCAGAAGTTCTTCAGGTCCGTGGGGTCCGCGGTGGGATCCTTGAGGAGGGAGCTCAGCTCGGCATGTTTCCAGCTCTCCGGGAAGGTGGCGGATGCGAAGGAGCTGTTGATGATGTTCCGGAGCTGGGGTGCGATGATGGAGTCGGCTTTGTTGAAGATGTGGTGTGGGCAGGGGTCGGTTGGGGAGCCGGAGTGGATGGTGTTCATCATGCGGGTGGTGTCTTCGGTGCTGACAGGGGTCCAGGTGCAGAGGGTGGTGGTGGGGGGCGCTGGTTCAGTGGTTGGGTGCGTGGTCAGTGTGCCGAAGCTGTTGTGTAGGTCGGCGATCTTGCTGTGAAAGAAGGAGGCGAGTGAGTCGCAGAGGACTTGTGAGGGTGTGATGTCGTTGTTGCAGGCGCTGGGGTTGGAGAGCTCTTTGATGATGCTGAAGAGTTCCTTGCTGTTGTGGGTGTTGTTGTCCAGTCGTTCTATGAATGTTGTCTTCTTGGTGGTGCGGATCAGCTGGTGGTGTTTGCGGGTGGCGTTCTTGAGGGCTTTCATGTTCTCTGCTGTCTGGTAGTGGCGCCAGGCTTTCTCGAGGGTGCGGCAGGTTTCCTTGGAATTTTTGAGGTCGCTGGTAAACCACGAGGCTTTCCTGCTGCCGGGTCTGCTGGGAGGATTCTTCAGTGGTGCGAGTTCGTCGGCGCAGTCGGTGAGCCACTGTGTGAGGTTGCTGGCTGCTTCGTCGGGGTCCGTCGTGTTGGTGGGCAGGTTCTGGCTGAGGGAGGTGGTGAGCTGGTCGGCGGGGTTCTTGCTCCATCTTCTGTGGGAAACCCGTTGCGGGTGGTGGTGGGTCGTGGTTCTCCTGCAGTTGAAGTGGACGCAGCTGTGATCTGTCCAGTGTAGTCCGGTGGAGTGGCTGAAGGAGATGTGCTTGCTGGAGGAGAAGACGGGGTCAAGCGTGTGTCTGGTGTAGTGGGTGTGGGTGTTCACCAGTTGCTTGAGTCCGAGGTTGGCGAGGATGTCCAGCAGGGCGGTGGTGTTGCAGTCCTTGATGTTCTCCAAGTGGAAGTTGAGGTCCCCCAGGAGGATGTAGTCTGTGGAGGTGAGGGCGTGTGGACTGACGAAGTCTGCGATGGCTTCGCTGAATTGTGTGCGTGGTCCCAGGGGTCTGTAGATGAGGGTGCCTCTGAGGGTGGTCTTGGGGTCTGTGTGGATCTGGAAGTGAAGGTGTTCAGCGGCGGTGAGGGTGTTGTCGGAGTTGGTCGTGACGCGGATGGTGTTTCTGTGGACGATGGCGATGCCTCCTCCGGTTTGGTTGACGCGGTCCCTCCGGGTGATCTTGTAGCCATCCGGTATGGCTATGGCGATGCCGGGTCTGAGAAGGCGTTCATCCACGTTTCTGTGAGGCAGGCAATGTCTGGTGAGGTTGTGTCGAGGAGGTTCCAGAGTTCGACGGCGTGCCTGTGGACGGAGCGGGTGTTGAGCAGGATGCATTTGAGGTGGTTGTTGCTGGTGCCTGGCTTGGCGGGTGCGGTGCAGGTTCGGAGGCAGGTGAATTGGCAGGCTTGGCAGGTGAAGGGTCCGTGGGTAAGTTTCGGGGTGGCTCGGTAGCAGGCGGGGTTCCTGCCGGCATTGAGTGCGTGGAGGGTGGCGGCGGCGTAGGTCCGTCGGGTGCGCTGGTATCGTCGAGGACCAGGGGTCCTGGCGCTGGGCACGGTCCAGGCACGGATGGGCGCAGACGGGCGAGCTCAACAACTCAGTCTCAACAGTACAGTGTACACCCTTGCAGCGAGTGAACTGTCAATAAGTAAGGAATATTACTTACCTCTGCCTGCCACTGCTGCTAGCTCACCCCCCGCAGCATCAGCGCCCTCCTGACTTGCATCACCTTTGCCACTGGCCCCAGCACTGGTCGTTGGCATGCATAGAAAAAACATCTAACATTTTTTAGATGCCATATATGCCTCCCCTATTTAATTTTTTTACTAGCAAGATTGAAAATCTAATACATACACCACACACATCACTATACTTTGAGTTGTAGAGTAGAGTAGACATTATGTCCTATCAAAAAAAAAAAAATATCCAGTTGGGCATTTTGTTGGTGGTAATTTTTGAAAAGCCTCTCAAGAAGAGAACAACTCAAAGTACTATACTCAGAGGCTGGAGCTATTGGTGGATCTGAGTTTTTAAAAAGAAAAAGAGTGGCCAACTGGATGGACAATCAGACATGAGGTCTCTCTTGGTTGGAAAATATAATGGTGCCATCCTCCTCCTCACAATTTCTTTCAGCCATTGTGCACGGCAATCAGTTCTTCAACATCAATGCTGCTAATACAAATAGTACTTGGCCTAGATAAGAACAAGTAAAATACAGCACTTTGGGGTGTACAACATTTATTTATTTATTTAAAGAGTTTTATATAGCGCTGGATAGACCCGAAAGTATCAGAGCGCTTTACATTAGGTGCGCAATGTAACAGAAAATGATAACAATAACACATTATGTCAAAAAATAAGCAATACATTGAGAGAGGAGAGAAAAGGAGACATAAATTGAGGGAGGATGTGGGAAGAGACATCAGGAGAGATGAAAGGAAGTCTTTCTAAAGACCGAATGGGTAGGTGATGTCCAAGGAAGGAATCCCCGGCCCGTCTCCCCTTGAGCTAAACCAGGTAGCTCCATTGGGCATCAGACAAAATAGCTAGGTCTCAGTTGTCGGGGGAAAATTCACAGATAAATAGGGTGGGGACTAAGGGCCTGGACAGGTGAGCGCAAAGGTCAGTAGCTAGAAAGCAGAGAAGAGTAGAATGGAGAGGGGTTGGGGGTAGGGGGAGGAGGAAGATAAGGACAGGAGAGACGCAGGAGGGTTTGCCCAAAGACCGGCTGGGTAGGTGATGGTCAAGGAGGGAATCCATAATCCATCTCCCCTTAAGCTCGCGAGGTAGCTCCACCGGGCATCAGTAAAAATGCTAGGTCTCAGCTATCAATCGAAAGTTCTGATAGTAAAGGTCCTGGTGGGAGAGCGGTAGTAGGGTCGAGTGAGGGCTGGTCGAGGTCCGAACGAAGGCCAATGAATTTAGACCTGGGGAGGAAAGAGTATCGCGGAGGGTCTCACAGAGGTGGCCAACTTGAAATCATGACCATCATGTTATATACTGATTGAGTATGAGAAAGTAAAAGCAAGCCTTTTCATCTCAACAAGCATGCGTAAAATGGCTTACTTGGGCATGCAATCTGCACAGCAGAGTAGTAGTACTATTAGTAGTAAGGACCAATGGGTTCTCTGAGTCTTACAGTACCACCACTTGGCAGTCCACAACACATATAAGGGGAGAGGGAAGGCTGACTGAAAAACCAGAAGAAAGCATGCTACAGACAGACTAACTAATACAGAGTCAGTAGCGGTTTGATTTGATATAAAAAAAACAGGCACTAGAAATATAAATACCTGTTGGTAGGTTATGCAGGGACAACGAGAATTTAGAAATAGATTGATCGAAGAGGATTTGGTAAAAAAATAAAATTAGGAAACAAAAATAATAGTTCTAAATAATGTACAGTAAAAGTTATGGAAATATATATTAATATTAATAACAGGAGGACTTACTGGGGCCAGCAGATCCAACTACAGAGGAGTGTTCCTCCTGGGAGGCAAATTCAGCACCCACACTCACCTCGGAAGACCTAGTCTTCTTCTTGCCCCTGGATGCTGATCATGTAAGATAATTAAAGAGACAAAAATTGATTGGTGTTAAATAAATGTTTAACAATTGCTCCAAAAAGTTTTTTGACAGGAAATGGCAATATCAATAACATTGACCTATCTAATCAGATTCACTAGTACTAGACTAGTATCACGGTTGCTGACTATCCTTTCTTTCTTATTCCACAGTTCCATTCTGAATCCTGAATTCTACGCCTACCTAGCCCGCCTATTTCAAAGACTTTGGAATGAATTGCAAAAATATTATATTTGCTTCTAAGTTTCGATCTCATTCACAAACATCTCAACCCCCTTTGACTGGCCGATTAACTAAGTCTGCATTTAGTATTCTTAAATGCATAGATAGATGCATCCATATTGTATACACCAAATTGTTGATTTGTTGCTTGCTATATTAACTTACTACCACTATCTTAGTGACAGGACAAAGTAAAGGATTCTCTCTAGTCTTCATTACCTAACTTGGGTTCTCTAACCTCTCTTACAGCCCAAGTGAGCGCCAAGTTGCAAGCAAGTAAGATTAGTAGCACCAAGCATCTGTCTATAAAAATAACAATCAGATGACATACGATTTTAAATGTAACTTACCTGCATGTAAGCAGTAGGATTCTTGCTATTTGAAAAAAATATATATTGCAAGAACACAGAACACACAACAGTAATAAATAATTAGCTACTCAACAAGCCCCACAACCTCAACACCTAGCAGGACCAGCAGGTCCCGCTCTGGTTCCAGGATGTCGGATCACATGTGCGTCAGTTAGTTATGGTTCTACCGGACCCCAGAGCAGCGAACACTGCCCAGCGCATCATTGCCCACCACCAGTGACGCTCCTGGATCCCATACCCAGACCCAGACCTGCTGCTTGCTACCAGGGTTAAGTAGAGGCGGCGTTGCACAAAAAACAAACTCTGCAGCCACCTCCACCTCAGAAAATAAGGCCCGGGGCTTCACCTATCCGGGTGACGCCTTCCATCGAACTCTGCATCGTCTTCTTACTCTTAGCCATGGGTCTGGGGGGGTGGACGGAAAAGGAAATGAAGAAATAAAAAATGAAATCAGGAGGAGTAGTAGGGAAGTAAAACTAAATAAAAAGCAAGAAATATAAAACAGTACCAAACACAGTAAAACACACACAAAGTAGGAAAAAAGGCAAAATATACACTTAGTAAGAGAGCTGGATAGATAATGAATAAAAAAGATCAGAAAAAAGTTTTCAGAATAAAGGATTGAAAATATATAGGGAGGATTCAAAACAGGCCACAGAACCATAACAAAGAGTAGAAAAACAAGATGGCTGTGCCCATCGGCTACCGCATGGTGAAGTTTGCATGATTTTTCCCCCAAGCACACAATCCGCATTGCTGAACATTGGAAATGTCTCGCGAATGAGCGGAGCAAGCAACTCCACCTGCTCGCAGAACTCCGGGTAACTATTTGGACTTATTTTGCCACTTCGCGGTGTTCCATGTAGCACGGCTACGCAAACTCTTCCCACGCTTTCTAAAAATATTCAAACATTTTTCCATAAGCTATTTGACAAGATGGGCAACCACTATAGAGAAATGTAGTGGTCCCAACTTTCTATGATCTGGAACTCTTGTTCTGGTTTCGTCGTGATCTTCTCCCAGTCCTACTCTATACCCCTGCCCACTGGCTCCTACTGTTAACTGCCCCTGCCTTCCCCTCTATGCATGTTCTGGTACGGAACACTGGGCTTAGTATCTAACTTTGTCCATACTGGGCTCTGCAAATGGTTTCGCATGATTATGTTTAAAATATTTGATTAGCTGGATCAGTGCTATTTTATCACTTTGAACAGTGATAAGTAATTGCTTGAGTGGCATACAGTGCATAATTTATTTGAGTTGGTGGTTACAATTATCCAAAGATAACTGGAACTGGCTCCCGAGTACGTTAAATGAAAAAGGGAAGATCTGACCGATTAAAGATAAGACGAATCAAATAGCATATAATAATATACATGTTTTATCATGGAACATAGCTGGTGCAAAAGGATTATTGGAGGAAGGATTCGTACTGGATGAATGGGTGGAGTGCATTATAATCGCGTTACAAGAAACATGGTTACAAGAAGAAATTGCTCTGGTTGGCTTTATACACTACACTGTTGCTGCGAAAAAATGTAAGATCTATGATCGTGCCATTGGAGGCCTTTCTGTATATGTATCAACATCATTAAAAATTAACTCTGAACAACTACAATCTCTTGATCCAAGTATCCAACTAATTAAATTAACAGGACAAAATGCAAGCAATATCAAGTCGACTATCCTGATTAATTATTACACAGAACCTGAATCATAAGTGAAAAAGATAAAGAATGAGCTACTGTGTAATATAATAATGGGATTTCGTACCACTGAGCCACTGACGAACATTATAATAACTGGCGATTTTAATTCTAACCTGATATACCCCCCTGAGGAAGATGATATATTAACAGCTGATAACATGCATTGGTGTGTTCCACAACAGATTCAAGGTGGGGTAGGAACTCAAAAGGATCATTTAGGGATCCAATTAGTAACAGAACTAGAGTATTTAGGCATGCGTGTCCTGAATGGGAGGACAGAGGAAGATCAACCACCAAGTAAAACCTATTATGGTCCACGTGCCCAATCAACCTTGGACTTTACAATTGTAAGTCTCTCATTAATTCCTCTAGTAATCAGCTTCTATATTGATATATACCCCGATGAGCGGTCATGCAATGCTACATTCTAAATTCAACTTCAACATGGAAAGAACGCAACCATCGTACATGTTAGAAGGTCATCTATATATAACTTTTTTACTTATACTTATAACTAATTTAAAACGCATAAATTGGTCTAATGCAAACAAAATCGAGTGGTTCTCGATAATAGAAGACACGTTGAATGACTTAGGTAATGCCCCAATGAATAAGATCCAAGCATGGTCTCTATTTCTGGAGAAACTAAAACCCAAAATGAAGATACCTGATATGAAAAGTAACAGAGATGGTGCACAGAAAAAACTATCGAAAGAACTACAAGACCTACGAAGGTATCTTCGAAGAACCTGCAATAATTTACAGTCGAACGACAAAGGTGCCTGTCAATTGGTCACTTTTCTTGCACAAAGGAATTTAAATAAAAAGAAGGTCTGGGAGTTTAAAAAAGGATAAATGAGAGTTTCTGGTTCAAACTGCTCTTTAGTTCAAAACTCCCTAATTCAAATACATTCTGGAAAACTATAAATCAATTATTCAGACCTTGTTACGCTCTTACATCAAATGTGCAGGAAACCGAATGGGCGACATTCCTTTCGGCAAAATTTAAAGTAATTTCATTGAAAACCTCAGGTAATGTATCTGTTTCAAAAAATCAAAACAAAATGATAACAGATAAAGAACAAGGGATTCAGCTATCATCTAGTAATTCATGCAATGTTTCAGGTTCTTGAATCTCATACGATCCTTACACTGCAGAGCAGATAATAAAAATAATTAAAAAGGGCAAATCCACCGGGGCACCAGGGCTTAATGGCATCCCGCAAGCCGCCTACAAATATGCACCTGAATATTGGAGTTCACTCCTGGAGAAACTGTTTGCAGATGTGCAAATTTATAACCAAGTTCCTGAAAGCTGGCAAGGCTCTATAGTTATGCCAATATATAAAGGTGGAGAAAGAACTAACCCGATTAATTATTGATTAATAGCTTTGCAGGACGTGGAGGCAAAATATTTTGCATCACTTCTTTTAAACGACCTGGTTAATTGGACAAATGAAAGAGAATTGATCCCTATTAATCAAACAGGGTTCAGAAAAGGGATCGGAACAATATCTAATATCTTATCCATCAACATGATAGCGGAAAAATGCTTACGCAGTAAACATGATTTGAACTTGTGCTTTATAGACTTGCAAGCTGCTTTCGACAGTGTGGACCGAAATTTATTATGGAAGAAATTAAGAGCATGGTCTATACCAGAGAGTCTCCTAAGGGGCCAGTTGCTATCCTACTCTAACACCTGGATTCAAGTGAAACTGGGGGATGGCTCCCGTTTATCGAGAAAAGTTTTTACATCAATTGGTCTCAAACAATGGTGCGTCCTTGCTCCTCATCTATTCAATCTTTTTATTTCAGATCTTTCCGGCAAACAAAATATCTGTAATGCACATCCTCCGAAATTGGGCAATTTACAGCTCACTCATCTGGCATATGCTGATGATATCGTTCTTGTGAGCCTAACGAAGGTTGGTCTATCCAGGTTACTAATAGAACTCTCAGTTTTCCTTTCTGCAAACAAGCTGGCCCTAAGCGCAACTAAAACCAAAACAATCTTAATTACCAACCGCCGTTTAACACAGCATAAGATCTGGCTAGAAGGAAAACAGTTGGAGAAGGTATCGAATTACAAATATCTGGGATTTTATATCGACGATAAGCTCGCCCTAATAGACCAGAAAAAATATCTGACCCAAAGAGCAGGAGCCTTAATATTTGGGCTAAGCACCTTGTCAAAGAAATTGGAAGGTCCATCCTTAAAACCACTATTAACAGTGATTACGAATAAGGTCCTTCCCACTCTGACATATGCAAGTGTAGCTATGTATGGAAAGGATTCGGACCTCTTAAATAATTTAATAACCAAAATTTACAAAAGGGTCCTTCGACTTCCCAATTCCGCTTCTCCAGCGCAAATGCGCCTAGAATTTGGCTTAAAAAACGAATCACTGGGAAGACTCTATTCATATATCAAGGTGTGGTACCAGATCAGGAAGAAAGCAACTGACAATAATCTAAATAAATTCCTATGGCAGGAGCTGGAAACTCATAAAAAATCAGAGGCAAATATATTTTTACTACGACCATTGGAGGTAACACGCTCTGTAAATCTTTGGGATAAAAATTTGCCATTTGCTTCATTCAAACAGGCACTAAACAAAGCGGCCAAATTTCATTCATTGATTACGGATGAAGAAATTTTTTCCCATCGCTCCCACTCTTGGGCCGTGATCAATAATTACAAGACACTCGCCCAGGCATCCTATTTGGATACAACTTATTCTATCTTTATAAAAAAAAGCTAATGGCCCTGAGATTTGGTAAATTTCCAACCTTAGCAGATGAGACCGCTTGGAAACAGTCCAAAGTTATCACTTGTCGTCTCTGTGGTAGTACAAAAGAAGACTTAATTCATATAATATGCCACTGTAAAATGTTGATCAGGGAACGAACATTCTTCTTAAAGAATATCCTTCGGATTAAGAGACTACGTACTTGTAGAACTGCCATTATTGGAGGCCTGGATTCAACGGCACCTAAAATTAACTGCAAGTTGGTAAAGTTCCTGCAGGCTTTTTAGAAACACCTTAAAACTATTGAGTTTATCCATGTTAATAGTCTAACTCCTTGTCTCTCTTTCTTTTGATTTTAGAATTAGAAGGAAAATGATTAAGATTTTATTTTGTTTATACTTAATTATTATATGACTTCTTCTTTTAATGAGTCCCTACATTTTTAATATTGGTTGTGTACTGTTAACGAAATTGTTATGGTTTTAATTAACTAAACAATAAAGTTTAAATTCAGAGTTGGTGGTTACAGGTTGGGCCAACCAGCACTCTTTTTTGGGGATGAGTTTTTATGTTTAATCATCAGACTTCCACTCACAACAAAAGAGAGATTAGAATCAAAGGGGAAATAGGAAGGAATATAAAGACAAAAAAATTGCGATAAAGGAAGAAAGCTGGGATGAAAAATAAACTGCAAAAGAGAGAAAAATGGTTTAAGGAGAGTATAATGGATGAAAGAGGAATCAGGTGAATTTAAGGCTAGATCATCTTGGTACCGGCAACCCGGACATTCATTATCAGCTCAGCAAGCTTATGAGAAGCAATTTGGACACACCTTTTTTTTACCAATTGAGCACTGAAGGCATGAGCTGCTTTCGGCTGAAAATGTAGCTGTATTGTTTGACATACATGAAGTAAACAACAGAGCATATCACATGTGAAACCATTCTTCTCTCACATTACTATCTCAAAAATCTTGCTTTCTAAAAAAGCAGGAAAAAAGTCTATGTACCACACATTGTTACCTTTTTCCACTTATGACTCCTCAACAAAGAGCAGAAGCATAATAAAACAAGCATTGGAAATGCATTAGGTCTTGCACTTGCTTGAGTTAGAGCTATTGGCGGTGTGAATGACAATGTCTTGTACCCATGTGTTATGGAGTGTATGGATGTGGTGTATTTCAGTTCTGTGGGTTGGAATACAATTGTTAGTTGTGGAACTGTGTGTCATAGAATTGTGTGGTGTGGAGTGGATTTGTGTAGTGGAATTATGTGGCATGGAGTTCAGTGGAATTATTTGCATAGTAATTATGTGGTAGTGAGTGTTCTGTAATTATGTGGAGTGGGATTGTGTGTTATGGAGTGAAATTATGTGGAATGGTATTTTGTGTTGTGGAGTGGTATGTAGTGGAGTTTAATTAAATGTTGCACTGCCAAATGTTGTGGCATGATGTGGAAATCTTTGGAGTGGATTGGGTGTATGTGGTGTGTTGTGTAATTGTGTTGTTGAGTTGAGTGATGTAGTAGGTGTTGAATTATATGATGTGGTTTGGAAATGTATGGAGTTGAACTGAGTGGTGTAAAACTATGTGGATAATCAACACTAGCTTGTCAAAAGCAGCACACCACAGAAGCAACTACGTTCAGCAATCATGCATGATAACCTACTTTAAACAGCAAGTATTGTAGAACACATGCACATGAAAACAAGCATACAACAGATACAACTCCATTACCTAGCACACTGATTCTCACCTTAGTGGTGTGTGCATACCAGAGCCATGCACCAAACATCAGTCCAGGCAGCACAGATTACTGCTGCAAAACACATTGCTGACTGCTGAGAGTCACGCAACAGAAATAGCTCAAAAATCAAAAGCACAAAAGAACCAGTAACATAACATAATCAAATGAATTGCTTGGTGCAGATGACGCCTGTTGCTGTTCCCAGTGCTTGAATTAGAAATATGGAACTGCAGGTACTCACTATTCAGAGTACCTGTTTGCTTCTGAGCGTACTAGTACATTTATTTTAATTACATTACAGCAGTACTAAGAAGTGACAGTACTCTTTCTTTCAAATTAAAGAAGTACAGGTACTCAGTACTGAACAGAACCTGCACATTTAAAACACTGTCTGCGTCTGACCCACAAAGTTCCCCTTTGCAGTTTCAAATGTTAGTATGTGAGTGGAATAACACCCAATTAATGAACTTGGAGCTGGTTTCTGCTGGAAATATGATGTAAGTCAAATTGCAACAAAATATTGCATAAGGCTTTCCAGTGGGATTGCCAAAAATACATTTTGAAACTCTAAGCCTGGTTTCTGCTTTCTGGTTTGCCAAAGCAAACCATATTTTAGATAACATGTTTGTAATGTTTTGGTTTCGCTTGGGCTCCTCTCTTGGGAGAGCAGCACAGCCACAATCAAATATTTCTTCCATTAGTGCTTTGGAACCATTTAAGAGGACTACGAATGTGGTCGGTGCAACAAATAGTGGAACAATAGATGAGAAAGGGAAATAGAAAAGAGAGAGCTGCAGATGGAGAGGCACTGAGAAGAGGCGAGAGAGATACAGTGAGAGAGCAACAAACAAGGAGGAGGGAAGGCACAGAGGTACAGAGAGAGATGGAGGGGTATGCATAAAGCAAGAGTGAGCGAGCAAGTGCTGATCAGAGAGAGAGCTAAACTCAAGTGAAAGGAAGATAAAGAGTTGGTGGGGAGAGAGAAATCATTGAAATTGAGCAAAAGATACTGAGATGAAGGGGAAGAAAGTTAGGTATGGAGCAAGAGAGATCAGGCTGCATTGAGGTAGCAAGAGCTGGGATCAATAGGCATATCTACACAATCAAACACCAGTGAACATTGCAGACCTGCCACCACACAAGATGCCCCAATGTGCCACTCGATATCTGCTCTGTTCACTCAGTGATGAGCTGAACTCAATTGATGCAAGATAATGTGAGCTACAAACCCTTATGCAGAATGGGTTTCTAGCTTATGTGTTCAGCTATGTTGGGTACAACTGATAACCATGGGGGTTTTGCAACGTATCCAAGATGTTAGCATTTTTGGAGGGAGTGTTGGGTGGGAGTGCTTGCCACAAAACCCTGTCCCTTAATGGCTAATAGGATGAAGGGTCTCAGGGCCCGCATCACACGATAACCTCTGTCTTATTGGTGGCAGGTCTGACAATAACAGATAGTTAAAGCCAGGTGGCTACTATCCAAACCGAGGAGTGTGGAATACACTATTAAACACCTAGGGCATCATTAGGATGGCGGGCGGAGTTTGTCCGCTCGCCATTCACACGGTAAAAGGGACCACCCGCCATAAGGCCAGGGGTCCCGTGGGGGCAATTAGGATGCGCCCGCCACTGTGGCGGGCACATCCTATATTTTTAACATTGTGGCAGCACTGCCCGCCGCAATGCTAAAAATGCATATTGTGCTTTTCAAAGCACAAAGTGACAGGCACCGCATGGTGCCTGCCACGTTGTTCTTTAAAAGTTGGGGGTAACATTGGTACCCCCCCATGTGCACCCCCCACCCCCCGGTGTCTATGGGGGCCCGCTAAGGACCCCCCAAGCAGACTCTGCATGCCTTTCCGTGGCGGCATTCAAAAATGCACATTGTAATATGGCTGGCGGTGTCTTCCAGACAACGCCACCATATTGAACTCTTTTCAGCCAGGTGAGCATGTCGACCAGGTGGAAAAGCGGCGGACGGTCTTTCCATCCGCCGCTGAGCCCCCAGTCATTGTAATATGGCAGAGGTCTTTTCTACAGGGATGGCGGGCGGATTGCCCCCGCCGGGCCAGCGGTGACTACCAGCCGCCCGACGGGGCAATCCACCCGCAATCCTAATGGGGCCCCTAGAGTCCAATTACATTATAGGTAGTAAAGGTAGGAAGAGAAAGAGAAAGCTGGAAAAAGGGCAAGGGCAGATGAGGAGAAAGAGGGAACTGAATAGAATGGGACAAGTAATGAAGAATATATGATGTTACAATGCAAACCACTACAATGCATGCTTTTACAACATGGATTTTACAATGCAGCTACCATTACATCGCAAGATTTTACAACGCATACCATTGCATCACATGATCATAGGAATGCACTAAAAATACCATTACAATGCATACTATTACTATGCATTGTTTTTATTGAATAAAATGTTTCCTATATTCTTTTTAAAGTATAACTAACCCCTGGAACGGGATGCAAGGAAAAAAGGGGTTTTGGGTGGGGAAGTGTATTAATGCACAGGTATTAAAAATAAATACTTGGGTATAAAAAAAATTGCTATTAAAGTTAATACTATTTTATGCATATTGTTCTTTAAATTAACTAAAAAATTCTCCATCTTTTTTTTAAAAAAATGATAACTAACCCTTGGAACAGGCTGTAAAGGAAATAGGGGTTTTGGGTGGGGAAGTGTATTAATACACGGATATTAAAAATAGATACTTGTGTATTTAAATTAATACTTTTAGTATGTCCAGTTAAGATTAATACCCATTTAGTAATATAAAAATAAAACAGGAATACATAAAAAACTAATAAGAAAGAATATTAAGCCACCATTTTGAAAAATGAAAAACAAAAGCCCATCATCTATTTTCATGAATGCCCCTTAACCCGGAACTCGCCAAAATGGTTGACAGTACAACAATATGGGCTCGTTTACGATGCGGTTGGGAAAGCATTCCCACCTCAGGTCCGATTACGATGCGGTTAGGAAGGCCTCGTAACAGCATTTGCTCCTTCCAAATCGGATCAAGAACGTGTCTTCCAAACTGAAGGCCAGATTACGATGCAGTTAGGAACATAGGGTCCCATAGAAGTAAATGGGAGTCCAAACAAATCGTATCTGGAAGCTTCCGGATGCATCATACTCAGTCGGTTGGACCCTCCCGATCCGAGTCGGTCTGAAACCATTTCCAAACCGATTCGAACAGGAAGATATCCTAACTGCATCGTACTCGGGCACTAAATATATTAACACACATTTTTTAAGCTATCAAAATAATTCTAGTTTTTGTCATCTTCTGAATCACGCAAAACAACTGTTTACAAAACATATTTTCTTTTAAATTATAGTTCACCATCTAAAAAATGTATGAAAGCAGCCATCCACCATTTTGAAAACAGTGGTAAACTGACTTCCATGGTGACCACATACGTTTTTCAAGCCAGCAAACTATTTAAATTTGGATGACACAAACAGTGCCATATACAGTCAGAAGTAAGTGTACAATTTAAGTATTTTTAATATACAATATGATCACATAATTCCGAAATACTAACAAGAAATCATTTAAAATGTTGTACAGCATTTGCTGAATTCCAAAAGCAGCACAACTTATTGAACAGATACACCATTTCAAAAATTACGCCAACATGTAGGTAAAATATAATAATAATTTATATGAAATAAATATAATTAAGATTTTCAAAATAAATATATATTAAAAAATAAAAGTTTATATTTGAAAAAAGACAGCTGGTAGTAAAATGTTATACAGAAAACAGTTGTGTTTTCCTTTGGAAAAAAAGGAAAGTGTTGTGGTGCAAATTTACTATTCCAACTCTGACCTGCATTTACCTCTGGGAAAGTGTGGGATGGTGGTGGGTGCAAATGTACTATTTCAACTCTGACCTGTGTTTAACAGAGGGAAAGTGTGGGTTGGTGATGGGTGCACACTTACTATTGCAACTCCGAAATGTGTTTGCCTAAGGGAAAGTGTGGAATGGTGATGGGGCAAATTTGCTATTCCTACTCCCACCTGTGCTTACCTCAGGGAAAGTGCTGGATGGTGGTGAGGGCAAATGTACTATTCCGACTCCGACCTGTGTATGCCTCAGGGGAAGTGCTGGATGGAGGTGGAGGCAAATTTACTATTCCCACTCTGACCTGCGTTTTCCTCAGGGAAAGTGGTGGATGAAGATGAGGGTAAATTTACTATACCTATTCAGACATCTGCATGCCTCAGAGAAAATGTTGGATGGGAATGAATGCAAAGTTGTAGTATATCAATAAAAAGTAAAAATGTTTAAAATTGTTACATTTGTATGGTTATGCACAATATGTGAAAAACAATGTATAAAACATTAATAAAACATTTAATTTTCTCAACAGAAAAAAGATCAAACAACACCAGCAGAGGTGGGCACACCCTCCAACTGAAACAAAAGACCTGCATTAATTGTCTACGAAAATGAAAAAGAAGTCAAAGTAATAATAAAGTCCTTTTTTTAAATAAACATTTGCAGGTTACAAGAGCACAAGCAATTTGCAGAAAAGTTTATGTAACTTTGCATCCCAAACACAAAAATCACTTGAAAAATAAAACTTTCTTCAAACATGTTTAATATTGCAAATCTTTTTTATTTACAGACTTTTGATATATCAGAAAATTCTATACAGAAAACATCCAAGTAAGAATTAAAAATAGGCCCCTCAGAATAAAACCAACTTTCCAAGGTAAAGAACTAGCTATATGTTTTATCAATACAGTTTCAAGAGCTCCAGAAAAAAAATCTGTCAAACCAAATCAAAATGCCCCAAAAAAGCAAGCCAAACTTTAAACTGCACTATCATTACAACGCACATTTTTTAAACTGCAGGGTAATCAAAAATATGAAAAACACCCGAAAATAATCCTTAATTACTATTATTTTTTTTCAGAACCAAAAAAACAGCAATATAATCCAATATGAAATGCAGCCTCAGAACAGAAAACAACCAACACAGGACATCAGAAATTCCTGAAGCAACAACAAAAGAACACTTAAGAAGCTTTGCAAAAAACTCTAGTGCATAACAACCTAACAATTATACATTTCTAGGTAAATACATAAGAACAAAACTTTTCAAAAGCAACATCAACAATGTTAAACAATAAAATCAAGGTTCATTCTGCCTAAGATTTGAGCTGCAAAAAAATTGTGGATTAAATTTTCACAAAAATATTTTTGTTAAAATTGGAAATCAACAACACTTCAAATAAATTAAATAATATTGTTTTCTTTTTCAATCCTTTACAGATAATGGCATCCAATAAAGAAGTGAAATACAGCAGAGGAACCGTCTTTTAAGTCATAGTGGGTACGTTTATTGTAAGGAGAAACTAACTTATCCCAGGTGTTATTGAAGGTGTGTGCAATATTACTCATCCCATTGATCAGGCAGAGTGGTTACTCTTGGTGACTCTGTTTTAAGAACCACAGAGCACAAACACTCTGCCACGGTAATAGATATAGAGGTTCGAGAAAACATCAAAGAAAAAAAAGCCTGGCATCTGCCTCCAATGAACCCTGTGGCTCAGTTTTGAGGGAGGTTTCACAACCATTCCATCTCAAGTTGCACGTAGTATGCCCACAATACCCAAACTACACTGAATTGATATGTGTTAAAAACAGGCACGTAACCCTCTAAGAGTAACACCCCAAACCTTTTCTGACATTAACATTCCTCCATAACTTTCCTCTAGCAGTTACTAATGAACCATTTATTTTACATGACAACCATACCCTCATAAAAAAATATTAATATTTAGCACACCCCATAATCTTGTTAAGTTGAAGAGTAGTGCTATTTGGATGATTGATGGGACGTTTAAATCCACACCCCATCCATTCACCCAAATATACACTATTCATGCCTATATCAATCATAGATTTGTTCCCTTAGTGTACAGTTTACTCCCTGATAAACAATCCTTAACATACACTAATTGTTTGTCAGTGATAAAAGCTAAAGCAATGAACAAAAGTCCTAGAAAAGTGTTAATTGACTTTGAATTACCTATCATTAACATAATTACAAAAATGTACATGGATACCCACATTTGATGATTTGTTCTTTACTTTTCACATTCATATTGGTGAAAAATTCCAAAAAACAGACTTAGTTGAGGATTCTATATCAGTTAGCAAACTACATTTTGAATTTAAAAAACTAACTGCACTTTATTTTGTTCCTCTTGACAGTGTGGACAAATACTACACATCTATTACTGAATACTATACTGCAAACAAAGACAAATTGGCACCCCTACTAAATTACTTTGAAGACAAATGGATTGGCCATATGAGCAGGTCAGGAGGAAACCACATTCCCATGTGAAGTGGTGGAACTGCTACTCAACTTGCTTAGAGGGAGGAGCAACACCAAACAATGCTATAGATGGATGGCACAACTCCTTCAATAAATCAATTGGGAAACCACATCCTAACTTGTATCATTTCTTGGAATTTTTGAGGAAGGAGCAAAGTTTCCAAGAAATGAGAAGTTCGCAATTATTAACTGGCAGTCTGAACCTACGAATTTCAAAAAGAACATATGAAATGTGAGAGCAACTATTAGGTGCAATTCAACAATTTTCGTTGATGGTGGCTTCAGACTACCTAGATAATTTTGCACACATCCTCCATTTCTAACCTACACTATCTCCTAGAACTCCTTCCTTGCCAGTTTTGACCAAAGATTCCCCTAATTCAATTGACATTTTTCTTAAAATACTTAGGGGGCCCATTAGTATGACGGGTGGGTCACCCCCGCCGTGCAGGGGGTAGCCACCGCCAGCCCGGCGGGGGCCAACCACTCGCCATTCACCTCAGAAAGACCCCCTGTCCACGGTGGATGGACAAAAATGTTTTTTTTCAAAACACAAAGAGGGTCATTAGGATGGCAGATGGACTTGAGTCCATCCACCATTCTGTGGTAAACCAGGACCATACGCAATACATGCAGCGGTCCTGCATACCATATCTGGATGCGACCGCCACCATGGCGGTCGCATTTTCGTTTTTAACATTGTGGCGGATGCTGCTCACATCGCCACAATGCTAAAAACCATGTTGTGCATTTCACTGCAGTACGTGGCAGGCACCACCCGGTGCCTGCCTAGTAGTGCTATGAAATGTGGGGGGGTACCAGGAGTACCCTCCCAAGTATACCCTCACCTACCCCCAACATATGGGGGCACGGAACAGGCCCCCTAAGTAATCCCCACTTGCCCTTCCATGGCGGCATCGCCACAATGGAAAGACCAGAAAGACCTGAAAATCCCATCATCATAATTTGGAGGACGATGCCCGCTAGGCACCGCCACCATGTTATGGTCCGATGACCGTCCACCAGGCAATCTGAATGATTGCTTCAGGTGAACAAGTGGCGGGCAGTCTTTCTGTCCACCGCGGTCAAGAAACAATTCCTCCGCCATCCTTGACCCGATACATTGGTGGGCGGACTTTATCCGTCCGCCATTTTAATAGGCCCCTTACATTTTATATATATATAAAGTCTGGTTTCTTTACCTGCAGATGTTTTCTTTTTTCATCTTGTGGACCTCCATTTAATACAGCTTTTCACAAAGAGTCCTCTGCAGTCATACAAACCATTGTAAATATTCCATAATCCTTGCATTATTCCATGTCCCAAATGAAACTATCGAAAAAGGGCACAGTTATGCATGAACATATTTTTACAGTAAACTGTAAAAATTACTGTGCATACCTACAAAAATGGACCTCCCAAAAACAAAATCCTGAAAAAGAAATGTAGTTTGGCAAAAAAAACACAACAAAAATCCATCAATGCAATCCAATCTTGTTCGAAATACAAATCCAAAATACCATGAAAATATAAGTATTGATTTAAATAAAATCACCCTCCAAAAATCAAACATTGCAATGCTTTCTCGAAAAAAAAAAAAATGGGAAGTCTCGAAATCCAGTAAGCAATGGTTTAAAAATTTCAAAAAATGTTTTTTTTCAAAACACAAAGGGGGTCATTAGGATGGCAGATGGACTTGAGTCCGTCCACCATTCTGTGGTAAACCGGGACCGTCCGCAATACATGCAGCGGTCCTGCATACCAAATCAGGATGCGACCGCCAGCATGGCGGTCGCATTTTGGTTTTTAACATTGTGGCGGATGCTGCTCACATCGCCACAATGCGAAAAACCATGTTGTGCATTTCACTGCAGTACGTGGCAGGCACTGCACGGTGCCTGCCTAGTAGTGCTGTGAAATGTGGGGGGGTACAAGGAGTACCATCCAAAGTTCACCTTCACTTACCCCCAACATATGGGGGCCCGCAACAGGCCCCCTAAGTAATCCCCACATGCCTTTCCGTGGCGGCATCGCCACAATTGAAAGACCTGAACATCCCATCATCATAATTTGGATGACGGTGCCCGCTAGGCACCGCCACCATGTTATGGTCCGATGACCGTCAACCAGGCAATCTGAATGATTGCTTCAGGTGGACAAGTGGCGGGCAGTCTTTCTGTCCACCGCAGTCAAGAAACAATTCCTCCACCATTCTAATTTAGCGGGGGGAAACGAGCAGTTGGTGGATGGAAAGACCATCCTAATTGACCCCAAAGTCTTTTTCCAAGTACCTACGAACTTTCCCAAAAACTGCGACGATGCATTTACTTTTTTCAAATAAACCAGTCGCTTTAAAAAAACAAACCTACTACTTCTACCTTTTTGGGAATTTATTGTTATGTCAATACACACAATATGTACACAAAACACATTTCCTAGTTCTATCTACCTCCCTCCTCTCCACTTACAATAAACGTTACCACTATTAATCTATTTTTAATCATTAAAATTCGACTTAACTGGACGGAGCGTTCCCTTGCATCTGATCCAGTGCACGACGATCCTCGAAAGTGACGAAAGTTACATATACTGAGCAAAGTCGTGTGTTTCTGTAAAACCTAAGGGGGTTATTATGATAGCGGGCGGATTGTCCCCACCCAGCCGGCAGTGTAATTCTGCCGGCCATCACTACATGATTTACCCCCGCCACATTAGCATGGCGGGGGGTATCGTAAAGGTCGGAAAGTCTGTCCGCCGCTAATCCGCTGGTCGGCAATCATTAACATAGGCTGGCATACCTGGGGCCTAACATGGAGGCGGTGCCTTCCATGCACCGCCAACCATATTATGTTGACTGGCGGATAAGGCCTGTCCATGCCATGGAAAGGATGGCTGGAATAGCTTTGGGGGCCTTTTGCAGGCCCCCGGGTAGGGGTGAGGGCCGGCAGCACTTGGGGGTACCTATGGTAGCACCCTTCATTGCCATGCACAAGGTGGCAGGCACCGAGCGGTGCCTGTCACGTTGTGCATGGCGATGCACAGCATGCCTCATTGGCATTGGGGCAGGTGTTGCTTACCGCAGCACCCGCAGCAATGTTAATGATGCGAAATGCGACCGCCAGAGTGGCGGTTGCATGCTAAATTCCGGGGCAGAACCGCTGCATCGCTTTTGGCTGGTCCCAGCACCGCTAGGGTGGCGGGCAGACTTCAGTCCACCAGCCATCCTAATAAGCCCCTAAAAGAGGACAATTGTACCCATTGATTTCAATGGTAAACCGTAGAAAATCCTACAAAGAAATTTAAAAAATATATGTTACAATTCATAGTAAATTCTAAAAATGTTTTAATAAAATATTATTGTTAGCGGGGTGCCGCTCACACGCAGCTTCTGATACAGAGCCCTTGGATTGAGACACAGCCCATTACCGCAGCATTGAGGAACTCCAAGCCTCCCCACCAACCCGCACTCGCTGGTGAGAGCGCCTTCTGCAATCGGCAGAAGTAGTCATCGCTTCCAGCTGAGTGCTCCGTCGGTAGAGGTCAGAGGGGAATCACAGGAGCAGGCTACCGACCGGGGGACTGCGAGGACCAGCATTCCACCGCTAGCGCAGCTGGTGCCTCTTCCCCCGGCGGCCACGCCCACTGCCTCCGGGTTAAGACCTTTCCCGACACCCGCTTCGCGGGTGCCGCTCACACGCAGCTTCTGATACAGAGCCCTTGGATTGAGACACAGCCCATTACCGCAGCATTGAGGAACTCCAAGCCTCCCCACCAACCCGCACTCGCTGGTGAGAGCGCCTTCTGCAATCGGCAGAAGTAGTCATCGCTTCCAGCTGAGTGCTCCGTGGGTAGAGGTCAGAGGGGAATCACAGGAGCAGGCTACCGACCGGGGGACTGCGAGGACCAGCATTCCACCGCTAGCGCAGCTGGTGCCTCTTCCCCCGGCGGCCACGCCCACTGCCTCCGGGTTATGACCTTTCCCGACACCCGCTTCGCGGGTGCCGCTGACACGCAGCTTCTGATACAGAGCCCTTGGATTGAGACACAGCCCATTACCGCAGCATTGAGGAACTCCAAGCCTCCCCACCAACCCGCACTCGCTGGTGAGAGCGCCTTCTGCAATCGGCAGAAGTAGTCATCGCTTCCAGCTGAGTGCTCCGTGGGTAGAGGTCAGAGGGGAATCACAGGAGCAGGCTACCGACCGGGGGACTGCGAGGACCAGCATTCCACCGCTAGCGCAGCTGGTGCCTCTTCCCCCGGCGGCCACGCCCACTGCCTACATGGACATAAGTGAACTCAACCCCACCGCGACGCGGGACGCGCGCGGGGCGGAGCTCGGGGCGAAGACCGGGCAAAGAGCGGGCCGTTTGAGGCCGTTCGAGAACGTTAGAGACCGGACCGGGCCACCCTTTTTATATCTTGACTGTTCCCTTCATTTTGATCACTTGGCCTCTTCTTCCCTTTTAAAGACATACTGCTCAAAATGAGTAAAATGGAGACGAGGAGCAAATCTAACCTAGCAGTCGCTGGTCCTACGACAACTACTCCTTCCCAAGGTAAAATAAATAACTACTTCCTCAAGGCGGGATCTCTGCTAATCGATGACATCACCCTCCTAGAAAGACGCATTTCGCAAGAAATAGAGTGGGTCCGGAGGTCCTCGATGGGAACTATAGCGATGGCGAAAACTCCAGAGGACAGGCGGAATATAGACAACTCCCAGCTTGGAGTTTGTGGAGGGGCCCACCCGCTTACTAGCATAGATCTCTCAGAGGAAACCTTAAGTGACCTTGATGACATGAGTCTTCTCTCATTGCCGCTGACACAAATCACACAACCTGCAAATATATCAAACATGGGAGAAGACACAGTAGTAGCTATACAAACCCCCATCTCAGAAGAAGCGCCGCTTACAACTAACACCCCAAATTCCACAGGGTCAATAAATATAGATCGGGGTATAAGGGAGGGCGCAATCCCAAAAAGAAAAATAGGGAAACAGAGTAGTAAGGAAAGGAAGGCTAAAAAACCAAAGACAGGGGTAACACACAATGCACCCTGCACTGGCAATACTACACAGCATAGGTTGCCATCTGCGACATCAGATGGCTCTCCCACAGAACCAGCCAGTAACATTACTAAGGATCTGCCAGTTCCTCCATCAGAACACAATACTGAGGTAGCTGAAGAGGATAAAACATTAGCAGATATAGGAAATCTCCTTAAGTCAATTTTGAGCCCCTTAGAAGCTCGCCTGATAAAAATGGAAGCGAGATTAATTAAAATCGAGAAAATTGCATCACAGTTCATGGATTCCTGTAAACCTGGGGTTCTCTGTCCTACAGCTCCTAATATTGATCCGAAACCCAAAAATAATACTGACCCTCGGAAACCTGTCAAAAGCAACGAGGCCGTAATAACATCAATAGGCACCAAAAACTCCAAACCACTCAGTCACCAACTACCGAGTGCAAGAGCCAAACCATCTATGCCACCGACTCAAGTAGGAGCCCCTAACAAGCAACCTCTAAGTGCATAACAAACATCTCCAGTCACTGATGCCACGCATTCTCATTTACAACATAAAAGTCCGCCCAAACCTTCATTAACTACAAACCAAAATTCACAGGACTTTAATAACATAGCGCAAAAAACAGTTACTGTTAATCTTCCACCAGAGGTGGCCCCATATACTGCCATTCTAGCTGGGGTACCTGAATTAAAATCGGCCACAGTCGAGACAGGGGCATCTCTTAAAAATAAAGTAACCAACTGGTTATCTACACATAGACCACTTCCTAGAGGTATGAATAGTGAATTCCGCATGGTAAGAAGAGTCTCGTGGGTAGGAAAGAGACATAAAACAATTAGTGGTGACTGTATACTGGTGAGCTTTAAAGAACCAGGAACAGTCTCATACATTTGCGGCTCCTTTCTAGAGGACGAGGGAAGTAACATCCACCCACTTCCTCTGTCGTTCTTCTACCCAGTAAACACCCATATAACCAATAATCAGAGACGAGGGTACCATCAGAGCTCACAGGGTAATTGGGGGGGCAACCAGGGAGGGAGGAGAATCCCCTACAATCAAATGCGAACACCTCTTGACTACCCGCTAACCTATGATGATCTCCAAGGGTGGGAGACTGTAAACAGAAGAGGAATGGGTATGGGTGGATTTGAAAGAGAAGTACCTTGGCCCCCGAGACATTATCAGCCATCGCCTCTACCACTTTTCAATCGATACGACTGCCTCGAAATGGTAGACTGACAATTGGTCCCCGAAGAAAGGGTATATAGCCGAATATCAGGGCGGGATGAAGGCACTCTTAAAACCCCCAACTCCACCTATGGGGAGGTGAACTCTCCCGCTAGAAATGCAGGCCCCTTCCATCAGAGAGAAGATAGGGGAACAAACTTGGAGGGTTCATTTGGGAGCCAAGAGCATACACAGAGGCTAGCCCGGCCAGACAATATATTACAAATGCCCAACCAAACCACGTTGCGGACTGGGCACCATGAATCCCAACCACTAAAATTGCTTTCATGGAATCTGGCAGGCCTGGCCAATAAAATAGACTTGGTTTCGTGGGGCGAACTAATAAATTCAAAAAGCATCTGTCTCTTTCAAGAGACTTGGGCAAGGGAGGAGACTATGTACAGGGGCTTTCAGACATTTTCAATATAAGCTAGCTGGGAGGGAGAGGCCGGCCGTCTGGTGGTTTGGCAATTTGGGTGGCTTCTGATTTAGGTTGTTTAGCCTCACGATATACTGTGGAGTCGGAGGACATACTGGCTGTTCTACTCGAATGGCCGGTACTTTACAAATTACTTATAATAAATATTTACTCCAGGCCAGTTCCAATAGCTGCCACCTCCAAAACCATCGAGGCACTGTCCCGACTCTTAGAAACCATTCCAGAGGGCATACCATATCTAATAGGGGGGGATTTTAATTCGCATTTCGAACCTCTACCTGGATTGCTTGATGGACCCTCCCTAGAGGAGGATTCAAGTTGGCAGGTACCCCCAACAGAGGCCCCCCCCCAGAGCATGGACACCGCTGGCCGTTCAAATAAATACACTTAATCTCACCTATGGTCTGAGAGCTTGTAACAGCCGCACTAGTTCTGACATTCCGAGCAAATGTACGTTCAATGGGGCTGGGAGGGAATCAAGATTAGATTATTTCCTGGTACAGCTCCATGCGTGGAAAATGGTTGTGGACTTTAGAGTAATGCCTAGACAGGATAGCGATCACAATGTTTTAGAACTAGACCTTGCCATCCCTTGTTTGGAGGAGAGTGCGCCAAGCGAGCAAAATCTTAGAGAGGGACATCTCCTGGAAAACAACAGGAAGAGGATTAAATGGGAAAATCTTGCCTCCAGCGAAGATAAGATAGCCTCCCTATAAGCTGGAATTATTCCAACTCTAGAGGTGGTCTTCAATTTATGGAACTTAGGCTCCACAAAGGAAATTAGTGAGGATCTTGCACAGGCACATGAACATCTAACCAGAAAGCTTGAAGCTGACCTTTTTAGCACCAGAGCACCTAGATCCCAGGGTCTGAATAAATGCACTTGGTTCAATAGAGCTTGCCGAGACGTAAAACGTGACCTCCTATCTAGCATAAAAGCAGGAGGCCCAAGGGAAGAGATCGCCTCCCGAAGGAAGGCCTATAAGACACTTACAGCTAATGCTAAGATAGAGTGGGACGTACAGCACTGGGAGAATCTATCGGAGTCTTTAGCAACAAGAGACTCCCGTAGATTCTGGAGAATAATTAATCATGGATGTGGAGATCTTCCTACCGCAATCGAACCCAATATTGCTGCAAATGTCTGGCAGAAACATTTCCAGCAGTTATACTCCCTAGAGAATGAGGGGATAGAAGCAGCACTGCCAATCATTCCTGCTGGACAGACCTCTGATCCCTTCACCATAAAAGACATTAGGAATGCAATAGCAGGGCTCTCCTCTGGGAAGGCACCGGGCCTGGATGGGGTGCCGGGCGACCTATTTAAACACAAACCTGGAATCTGGGCGCCCTACCTTATGGTTTTATTCAATGCAGTGCTGGGGGGAATGAAAATACCAGATACTTGGCTGGGAGCGGAGGTGGTCCCGGTGTTGAGGCATTCGGGTCCTAGTTTGTAGAGGGCCTTGTGTGCGTGGGTGAGGAGACGGAAGGTAATTCTCTTGTTGACGGGGAGCCAGTGGAGGTCTTTCAGGTAGCCGGTAATGTGATCTTGGCGAGGGATGTCCAAAATGAGTCTCTCTGATGCGTTTTGGATGCGTTGGAGTTTTTTCTGTAATTTGGGTGTGATTCCGGCGTATAGGGAGTTTCCGTAGTCCAGTCGACTTGTGACCAGAGCGTGGGTGACAGTTTTTCCTGTCTCGGAGGGGATCCAACAGAAGATTTTTTTGAGCATACGAAGTACGTTGAAGCAGGAGGATGAGACGGCGTTGACTTGTCTGGTCATCGGGAGTGAGGAGTCTAGGATGAAGCCAAGGTTACGTGCGTGGTCTGTGGGTATGGGTGCAGAGCCCAGAGCCGAAGGCCACCATGAGTCGTCCCAGGCAGAGGGGGATGATCCTAGGATGAGCACCTCCGTTTTGTCTGAGTTGAGTTTTAGGCGACTGTTTTTCATCCATTCGGCTACTTCTTTCATGCCTTCGTGAAGATTGGTTTTGGCGGTGATAGGGTCTTTGGTGAGGGAAAGGATCAGCTGGGTGTCGTCAGCGTAGGAGATGATGTTAAGGTTGTGTTGACGTGCGATGGATGCGAGTGGACTCATGTAAACAATGAAGAGGGTGGGACTGAGTGATGATCCTTGTGGTACAATGCAGATGACTTCGGTGGCCTTAGATTTGAATGGGGAAAGTCGGACTCTCTGAGTTCTCCCAGTTAGAAACAAGATGATCCAGTCCAGGGCTTTTCCTTGTATGCCGATGTTGCTGAGGCGTTGAATGAGGGTGTTGTGACAGACTGTGTCGAAGGCGGCGGAGAGGTCGAGTAGGATGAGGGCTACTGTTTCTCCGTTGTCCAATAGTGTTCGGATGTCAACTGTAGCTGCGATGAGGGCGGTCTCGGTGCTGTGTTTGGCTCGAAAGCCGGACTGTGAGGGATCGAGGGAGTTGTTGGATTCAAGGAAGGCGGCGAGCTGGCTATTGACGGCTTTCTCAATGACTTCGGCAGGGAATGGGAGGAGGGATATGGGGCGGTAGTTTTTAAGTTCAATGGGGTCTGCTGTGGGTTTCTTCTGGAGGGCGCTGACTTCGGCGTGTTTCCAGCTTTCTGGGAAGGTAGCAGAGTTGAAGGAGCAGTTGATGATCTCACGGAGATGGGGTGCATATATCCATGCACATCTAAAAATGTAAAATAATGTAAAATATCACAAATACTATTACTTATTCTATGTTAAATATTAAAAAAGAACACAAATAACAACTTACCTCAAATACATCGAGTACTTACCTTACAATGGGTTGTAATGGTGTGCGTTGTAATGACATACGTTGTAATGGCACATGCGTTGTAATGGCATGCGATATAATAGTAGTTAAGTTGTGAAAGTTACGTTGTAAAGGCATTACAATGTAATGCCTGCATTGTAATAGACGTCTCCCAGTAATGAAATCAGGAAGAAAGGAATGAATGGAAGGTGTAAAAAGATGAAGGGTGATTAATTCAAGTATAAACGAGGAGAGGGGAGGGAGATAACAGAATGAAGAGAAAGAAGGAGAGTGAGAGAAGGGGGAAGGGAATGAACGAAAGAGAGCGAGAAGAAGAGAAGGAAGGAGAGAGAGAAAAAAGACAGAAAAGATGGCATTACGAAAGTAGAGAAGAATTATGGAGTATGCGATGAGTCTCCCTCCCCTTTTCCGTTCTCACATGCACCGACAGCTGTGGGGTTGCTATTGATTTTTTTTAATGGTTCCTTCTGTTTATTTGTGACAATAACCATTTTGCAAAATGACAAACAGCAGAGAGACAGAAACAGACAAGGATACATGCAGAAGCATTGACACAGCCACCTGCACAGAGACTCAGAGAGCCACACAGCAAGAGTAAGCCACAAAGAAAACAAACTAGTGAGGCAGAGTAGACCAGCATGCCAAGAAGCGTTGAGTTTCAACCATTCCATCAAGTGTTGACACCCTCCTCTCACACCCACTTGATAGAGGTGTGTAGATTCCTTATCTTGTTTACGAGAAAAGAAAGAATGCTTACTGGCAAACTCAAACCGGATATTGACCGAGACTCATAGTACTTATGAAAGGACAGGATGAACACATTTTTACATGCAGTAAAGCACAGTCGAAAAGCAAATGTAACAAGATATTTATGAGGGGAGAGGATGAGGAGGAGGACAGCACAGCAGCTATGAGTTTACCAAGGGGGATTATGTCCAGTAGAAAGAGCATTAATGAATAGGATCTTACTCAAATTAAACCTGGAGTGATGTGCATGAATCACATAGCAAAAGAGAATAAACGCTGATATTTTACGAGAAATTCGAATGGGGAGGCAAAAGTTAATAAACATGAAAAGATGCTTAACAAACTCACAATATGCAGCCTCAGAAATAAAACTTGGACAGGTACAACAAAGAGCTACTCATTCACTTTATTTGGTTGTCCATAGAGTTCTGTCGTAAACCAAGAAGCAATGATTAATCAATTCCAGCCCGGGAGAACATAATTGTACTTCCAAGCCAGATGGCCACTGTCATTGATACGCAGCCTTCACAATATTAATGTTAAAAGACAGCAGTTGCTTTAAAGAACATGCCGTTGGGCTTTAGTGTGGCAGGAACAGTTACAGAGGGAGTATGGACATGGATAGTAAAAACACCGCTTTGACAGAAATACATAAAAACGTACTATCCTGCTACCAGTAGCAGACTGAAAGGGACAAAACCAGCCTGGAAGTTGTTCGAAACGTGACCCGGAAGAAGAAAGCAGTGGGAGGAAAAACAGTTGTAAATACAGGACGTTTTAGTGAATGCCAAACGCTAGACTAACCAATATACCCATGCACAGCACAATTTACGAGGGCTTTATATAAACTTTAAATTTGTTTAACACATGCTGCTGCCTTGCCCCCAACAAAAAAATCAAAAATCGATTTTGGGGGGTTGTTGAGAAAGGAAAAGGGGCTGCGTGTACTTTACTATTCCAAATAAAAATACATACTATGGGGCAGATTTACAAGCCCCTTGCGCCGCTTTTACGCCGCCGTTGCGTCAGCGGCGGCGCAAAAGATGCACCATGGTACGGGGTATTTACAACGTGACGCATCTACCAGATGCGTCCCGTTGTAAAGCCCTGCGCCAGAAGAGGCGTACCATCGCAGGGGGAGGCGTTCCGGCGCAGGAACGCCTCCCAAAAGTGGCTGAGTGAAATCTACAAGATTTCACTCAGTCACTTTTGGGCCCATGCTGTGTCAAAACCCTGCGCCTGCTTGAAGCAGGCATAAGGATTGATACAGCATTGTGCACATAGGGCCCCCCTGATCATTACTGGAGCTGCGTCGCACTTGCGACGCTACTCCAGCAATGCGCCGCTTTTATGGCCCAGATGCGTGACGCATCTGGCCCGTTTTTGCCCCATGGTGCGCCGCATTGTAAATGCGGCGCACCATGGGTGGCGGAGCTGCGGCGCACAATAACTGGCGCATCCCTGGGGATGCGCCAGTTATTGTCAATCTGCCCCATGGTAATTTAGATAAAGAAACACCTTAAGGTGAGTAAAGTTTAAATGCTAGTGTGTTGAAGTAATACACAATGTTATCATGCCTATTATTGAAAATGTCCCACTGAAACAGGGTTTCCTGTTTAAGATGGTCTTAGTAACACCTAAAAACAAGACTTCAACAAGCCCAATCCCCCTTAAAAGGAAGCTCAAAACCAAATAACTATCCTACCAAAGAAAAGTCCGACTGCTGGTAAACTTCGTAAATTGCAAAGAGGCTTAAAATACAAGCAAAGGAGCTGTAGGCAGGGGGGGCAGACTAATACAATGGTGGCATTAAGAGGAGGAAGGAGCGAGGAATGCTATAGTAAGCTGTAAGCAGATATGGAGCCGAAGCTGAACACAGGCAAACAAAAATAGGCAATCAAAAAACAAAAGAGTGTCCCAAAGATCAGATAAAGAACCTTAGCATAATGAGGCAGTACTTAGTCCCTGCTCTGTGGGAGGAACATAAGAGGAAAAGGAGGGACAAAGATGCAGGAACTACCACAAGCAAGCAAGCATTTTCAAAGGATACTGACATAGACAAATGAAAAGCAAAGGCATGCAATGCGAATAAACTGGGTATATAGGTCTACAGGTGCTCGTATGGATATCACTAATAATGTAATAGAATGTCCAAATCAATTATATAGCAGTGCCTTCAGAATGGGGAGATACACCCTACTTTCCCCAACTATCAATTCAAGACTGAAACAAGCAATTTACAAAATTCAAAGCACACGCTCCTCAAGTCAAATTATAGTATGATACACTGTACAAAAACTATATCACAACACAGCAGGCTTATGTATCTTCTCATATGGTTTTTATTCTATCTACTCGACTTTGGAGGTGAATTCCAAAGTTTCTTTATATAAAAATGCAGGGGGATGTTCTTGTTATATCCATGGACTTTCAAACGTTATACCCAATGTCCAATATTGTTAGATATATTTTGGTACCGCTTCGTTCTAAATTTAGGTCTTAGATTGGGGTTACCTGTTACGAAGGGTCCGCCTTCGAACACGTTGCACCGTCACCCGATTACAAGTCTAATTGAGAGTGATTTCAGGAGGTACAAATTGCTGGATGTTGATGAAACTTAAGCCCTGAGGGAGCCGTAGGTGTATTGCCCCATTGCGACAGAACGCGTTGGCTAAAAGAAGTAGATGAAATTAAAAGCATATGAGAAGACACAGAAATCTGCTGTGTTGTGATATATTTTTTGTACAGTGTATCGTACTATAATTTTACTTAAGGAGCGTGGGCTTCGAATTTTGTAAATCAAAGGAAAGCAATGGGTGAAGTTTGAACTCGATAAAGCAATTACAACAGGTCGCTAAGCGACAACGCAACTGCAGTTACGCTCGACCTATAAATGGGGCACGTGCTCTGATTTAAATCACTGGTCAGTGACTATAATATAGTAAAGCATTCGAAGGAGTATAGTCACAAACGCACACATGCTTGCCTTATGACCAAATGTGACTTAAAAGCTAGAGGGAAACCAGGTTTGCGTCTGGTGGGAGACTCAAACATCTTCTGATTGTGGGCAAATCACATAATCTCCCTATGCCTTAAAACATTTATGTGTCCCAGTGTACTGAAACTGGTGCTAATGTAAAGCGCTCTGATACCTTTGGGTAGAGTTCACGCTATATAAAACTGCCCCAATAAAAGCAATAATGCAAAGCGGTGGGAGGCCAAGGGACCGCCGGAGAGTAGAGCATTTTTTAAGCTTACGGTTGGAAAGACACCGCTCTGGATCTGGGAGGCAGGGTTTGAATCAGCAAAGCACTGTAAACGGGAAGAGAGTTAGGAAGGAAAGAATGACCGTTTGAGGATACATTAACTTGAAGAGGCTCGACGTGGGCGATGAGAGGTTGGAGGAGTTAGCGACAGGATAGGGGAGAGCTCGGCGAAACAGAACACTGCTTAATAATAAGCTCTATTTAAATAGCGCTGGATACCCCGGCCATGCCTTATTTAAGTACTGTAATGTCAGGGTGCTATATTCACCCACTTTAATGTTACTTGATGTATCATCATCAGACTGTTGATAAGATAATTTGGCGTTGCTGGAGTTCAAATTTGTGACGTGACATAGTAACCGTACAATTTGGCCTGCTCATCTGCTCTGACAGACCAGTGCAAAATCCTGTTTGCATTACTTGAGTAGAGCAAGCACACCATGTGCAACAACAGATTATTGCATTGAGTCTTGTCATTAGGTGCAAAATTGCCCCGTCCTCGTTCCAAAATGTATCTGGTGTATGTTGTAATGAAGCAGAGAAAGCATAGCTTACCGTGCAGTTTTGCTGACTTTAGAATGTTAGGGATGGCATTTCAAGCATAGTGTTAACGATGCATTATTAAACAATTTACTCGCCAGCCGGTTTATGAATTCTTATGATCTGCTCAATTCTATAAACATAAAATTGTGCGGGCCTGATTCACAAAGGTGAAGTGAGACGAAAGTCTAACTTTCGGACTTTCGGTACCGAAGTGGGTAGACTTTTGTCTCTCTTTACCTTTGTGAATGGGGCCCTGCATGTGTTGCATTCCTCACACGATTACATATCAGTGTAAACGAGAGCCCAGCATCCTTCGACATGCACAAGCTTGGTATTGCAAAAATCAATAGGTTGGCATGTTGGCATCATTTTGAAAGGCTCTCTTATGCCCGCGGCCTTTACTGCCCTGGTGGAGGACCAGAGTGGGAAATCACATCTATGTTTTATCAGTTACCCTCTCATTCAAGAAATTAACATAAAGCAGCGCAGTGCAATATTAATCTTATCGCCTAGTTACAAAGAGGATAAACACATGTACTGCATCTAAAGAATATCAAATGCATTTACTTGACTGATCGTACACCTCAGTCTTGAGGTGCTTCCTCTTGGTAAGCTTTAAGTCAAATTTGAAAAGCATCCATGCCACATACATTGAAATCTAGAGGAAATGTGAAGGTACACGTAGACTCAAAACACTTTCTTTCAAACACTACTTCTACAGAAGATCACAAAAATCGCCTTTGTGTCCACAGCTGAGCCTATGGTCACACCAGCTACACTGAAGAAACTATGAGCAAAACTTCAATATTACACGCACAATCACCCATATAGCTGCTCAGCCACCTTTGAAGCTGAAAATAACGAAAGCATTAATTTCCAAATGTGGATTTAAAAAAAAAAAAGTTTTTAACATAAATGCCTAAAAAAGTGCCAAGTTTAAGATGAGACGTGAGAGTTCGACAGTAATGTTGGCGAAACATACCGGTTGCTGCTGAGTACGTAGAATATGTGCTCCTGTACCTTTGTAACTGCTTGGCGATGAGAACAATATTTATAGAAAAAGCACCACATTGAAACTATTTCACGTTTCTAATGAGAGTCAACAACAGTTCTGCACTCTCAAAGGAGTTGCTGGTGAGTATGTTAAAGTCCTGCTTGACAAATCACCAGGGAGGCACCACCAGCCAAATGACCTCCACTAATGATGAGACTTGTTAGAGTGCAGCAAACACATTTTAATTTGAAGCAAACTCCAGTCATAGGAAGGGCAAATGATTCTGCAATTGATTTAGGATGTGGCAGGTCCCCAACACCCATCCAGGTCAGCGGAGGCACGCCTTCACTGGTCTAGCAGGAGACCACCACCATATTCAGAGATCACTTCCTGCTTAGGGATTGCTTTGAAGACTGATGAGTATACAGATTGGGCACCATGTTCTTTGGGGTTGCGCACCAATTTTTTTAGTTTTTTTAAAATAACTTCCAAACGACGGATGTCTGTTTTTGAAATAAAAAATAACCAAAGGCACTACTGTGCAGAGAGTTTTCTTCCTGTGCGTTAGTGTCATTAATTGGATCACCATGCCTAGCAGATCTGAGGAGGAAAGTCTAATGCAATCACGCTGACCTAAACAGGTCAGAGTGATTGCGACATTATGAACTCCCAGTCCAGTAGGATGTAGGTCCAAGGTTTCCACCAGTGAAGCCACCTTAGGCTTTGCTGACAGCAACCCAGCTGTTCCTCATCTCTAGATAGATTGTCAGCGAAATTGCTCTCCATCCCTCGCAGCTCCACCATTAACCTCTTCCATGCTCATGAGTCACGGTGGGTGTGTGCTGATGATGGCCGGGAGCCGTCATGACCACGCCCGCGATCGGAGTGTTCAGCACTTCGGCGGAATTCGCGCCGCAGTGATGAGGTTAAATGAGGCCTTCCCCTGAGCCCCTGCACTCTCGAGTGTTGGTGTTCGAGGCCCTCCTCCACCCGCAGGTTTTACCTGCACCTCTTCCCTGGTGGTCCAGTGGACCCCTGTCTCCATTCTCTCGCTCTGCTTTTCTCTCCTTTTTCACTCGTTTTTCCCCTCACTTCTATCTCCCCCTTCACTCTCCTTCTGGGTCTTTCCTCCATTTTCTGTCGTTTTCCCCTCATTTCAAGCTCCCCCCTTCACTCTCTGTTAGAAATGGGAATCTCTAGTTGGCAAGGGTTTGCACCATTGTGCAAGTAGGGACCCTTTTTCCTAGTCAGGATAAGGGAGTAACACTCCTAAAATAACTCCTGCTCACCCCATTGGTAGCTTGGCATGAGAAGTCAGGCTTATCTTAGAGGCAGTGTGTAAAGCATTTGCACCAAACCTAGAGTAATACAGTGTAAGCACTACAAACGGACACCACACGAGTTTATAAAAATATCCAGTATTTTTATACACTTAAAAGAAGACCAAATATGATAAAAATCCACAGTACAGTACTTTAAAAACAAAGGCTTTAAATTGCAAAAACACGGTGAAAACACAGTTACTTGATGTCAATAGGTCCGTCCGGGGCTATCAAGGCATCTTGAACACACAAATCCAAACAGTTCTAGCTGACCGTGGAGTCGCGGGTCAGCTACGGTGTTGAGCAGACCCGCAAACAGTACCTTTTAGAAGTGCAGGGCGTCGATGACCTCTCGTTGAGCTTCCAAAGACACGGCTTCTACAAGCGTCGTTCTGGAGAATGGTGCAGGAGTCATCGGGGCCCTGGATGTCACACATGTTGCAGGTCGATCTCCTCTCTGATGATGTAAGGAACGCTGGCATCGGCAGGCGTCGAGTGCTGCTTTGCAAAGTGCAGCGGTGAGGCATGCGGTGCCCTCAGGTCGTGGTGCGAGCAGCGGCTCGGTGGTGGCATCAGGTGTTTTCGTCTGTGATACCAGGGGTGGGTGTAAGATGAAGGTGGAGCCCGTCACAGTGCTGGCAGGTCACGGTGCAGCAGTGGTGTCGTCGTTGACTAAGCGCAGTCGTCGGCTGACGAACTGGAGTTGATGGCACCGGCATCAGTAGGTCAAGGCTGCGGTGCTGGATGAGGGCGGTGTGTTGTGTGACTTTACGAAAGGTGCCTTCAACTCACGGTGCAAGCAGCCACGTCAAGTCCGGCGTGTAGCATCGTCATCAGGGATACCAAGGCGCCATCGTGAAGTGAGGTGGTGCGGAGTGCTGTGCCCACAGGTCACGGTGCGAGCAGCGGCTCGGTGGCGGCATCAGCAGGCATCGTCGGTGAGACCAGGGTCGCAGTGCGGTGTTGTGGCGGTGCCCTCTGCGGCGCCCTCTACAGTGCCTTCAGGACACGGAGTCAGCAGCAGCGGCGTGGACGGCGTCAGGCTTGAAGTCTTTGCTGTTCCTGAGACTTGCACGTCAAGCACGACCCCAAGCCCTTGGAGACACTCACAAAAGTAGATTGCAGAAAGTTCAGTCCTTTCACTGCCCAAGACAGAAGCAGCTACTGCAGGCCAACACAGCAAAGCACACAGCAAAGTGGTAGTTCCTCCTCACAAATTCTCCGGCTCTTCTTCTTGGCAGTCTTCTTGATCCTAAAAGAGTTCTAAAGTTCTGGGGTCTGGGTCCCCCTTTTTATCCTCAATTTCTCTTTGTTCTCTGAAGGAAGAGAGGACTTTGCCTAGTCCAAACCTGTTATGGTCAGTATTGGAGCACTTTGTTGAAAAGACTCCTTCTTTCCTTTCACATTGTAGACCAGGGACATCAGATGCACCACAGGAGGTGGAGGCAGCATTGTGGAGGGAAGGCAAAGCCCTATTCAGGTCCCAGGTGCAACTCCGCCCATCCATCTACATGTATATCTTGCTATTCAGACCTTTGCTGACTCACACTGTCTCCTGGAATCCCCCAACCACTGTCACTCAAACTCCAGACAAGGAATACATAAGCTCGCAGAGGCAGGCTTGCATGGTTAGACAAGAAAATACCTACTTTCTAAAAGTGGTATTTTCAAACCCAGAATGTTAAAACCAACTTCAATAAATATGTATTTTACCATTCTGACTTCAGGCATACTAAACTCAAATTTCTACCATGTCCCCTGGGTCAGTTAGGATTACAAGATGTAATAATCAAACTGCCCATTCTGGCCTATGGGCAACAGGTAGCCTTCCAATAGTGAAAATCGAAGTAGGCTGTAACTCACTATCAGGACATGCCACACACACCAGGGCATGTCCTACCTTTCACATACAATGCACCCTGCAAATGAGGGTACCTTGGTCCGACCAATGGGGTGACTCACATATAGAAAAGAGAAGGTTTAGGGACTTGCAAGTGTGTGCACTTGCCAAGTCGACATGGCAGCCCCAGGCTGCGCACAGGCTCTGCAATGGCAGGCCAGAGTTACATTTTACACGCTGTTTGAGTGGGTGGCACATTCCAGTGCTGCAGCCCACCAACAGCATCTGATCTATAGGCCCTGGCACTTGCAGTGCACTTTACTAGGGACTGACACATTGATCAAATAGGCCAATCATGGAAACACAAATCCATAGCACATTCTATACAGGAGCACTTGCACTTTACCACTGGACAGCTGTGAGAAAAGTGCGCACAATCATTACACTAGCAAAAACAGTCAAAAACGGGAGGTCAGAAAGCAAAAAGTCAGGGGAAACACGCCAAAAGATGCCAAGTCTAACATTCTCCTTCTGTATCTTTCCTCCATTTTTCACTCATGTTTTACCCTCATTTCAATCTCCCCCTTTCACTCTCCTTCTGTGTCCTATGTGTCTTTTGTTCACTCTTTCTTGCACTTTTGCTGCCTTATTTGCACTTTTCACTCTCTTTTTGCCTTTTTCCTTTTGCCTTTTTCTGCCCGTTTTTCCCCGCTCTGCTGCCCCCGCAGCCACTCCCCTCCAGCACAACCAATGCAACCGGCCCAATCCTGCTCCCCTCCCTGCTCCCGCTTCCTAGCCGTCCAACCCTCCCTGATCCCTACTTAATGGCGGGGACAGGCAAGCAAGACCACTGACTCCTTGTCAGTTAAATTGCTCTCCCTCCCTTGCAGCTCCACCATTAAGTGAGGCCTTTCCCCGAGCCCCTGCACTCTTGAGTGTTGGTGATCAAGGCCCTCCTCCACCCACAGGTTTCAATTGCTCCTCATCCCTGGTGGTCCAATGGACCTCTGTCTCCATTCTCTCGCTCTGCTTTTTCTCTCCTTTTTCACTCTTTTTTTCTCTCACTTCTATCTCCCCCCCTTCACTCTCCTTCTCGGTCTTTCCACTGTTTTCTGTCATTTTCCCCTCACTTCAAGCTCCCCCTTCATACTCCTTCTGTGTCTTTCCTCCTTTTTTCACTCGTTTTTTACCCTCATCTCAATCTCCCCCTTTCACTCTCCTTCTGTGTCCTATCTGTCTTTCCTCCACTCTTCCTTGCACTTTTGCTGCCTTATTTGCACTTTTCTCTCTCTTTTTGCCTTTTTCCTTTTGCCTTTTTCAGCCTGTTTCTCTCTGCCGCTGCTGTTCCTGTGGCCCCTCCCCCCAGCACGACCAGTGCGACGGGCCCAATACACCTCCCCTCCCCGCTCCCTCCTCCCAGCTGTCCAGCCCTCCCCCAACCCTACTTAATGGTGGCTGCGCCGACGGTGTGCCAAAGGCAAGCCCGACTGCAACCAGTGCCAGGAACCCTGGATCTCTTTACTGCCAATGCTATGAGCCAGCGGCCCTCCACACTCTCAACCCAGGCTGCAACAACAACTGCAAGCTAGCATCACCAGCCAACACCCACGGACCTTTCAGCTGTCACCGCTGCTGGCATACTTGCAGCACTGCCAAGACCTTGGACCAGCACAACGCGCCCGCAAGAACACAATTGAACTGCAGACCTTGCAATGTATCCTCTCAACGTCCGATTCCTCTATAAACACGCCACCGAAATCTCGGACCTTCTCGATAGCACCACCCCGGACATAGCATTCTTTACTGAAACCTTGACGAACACCACCTCGGGATAGCACATCGCCATCGCCATTCCCCAAGGATACAAGATCTCCAGGAAGGACCGCCCCACCCACCTGGAAGAGGAATCGCCATCGTCCACCAATCCACCCTCCGCCTGAGCACACTCCCCGACGAGCCCACAGACATGATGGAACAACTTTGCTTCAAGATACTGGCCAGCCCTACCTCTACCCTCTGAGGAACCCTCATCTACCGACCCCCAGGACCCCACAGACTTTTTGATAACTCAACCACAGACATCATCTCCCAGCATGCCATCTCGTCCACCAACTACACCTTACTGGGAGACCTCAACTTCCACCTCGACAACAAACTCGACCCCAGAACCACATCCCTCCTGGACAACCTCCACAACATTAGACTCTGCCAGATCGTGACCGAACTCACACACTTAGCAGGACGCACCCTTGACCCCCTCTTCACAAAAGGAAATTCCATCACCTTCAGCCACACCACTGAACTCCCATGGACGAACCATCGATGTGTCCACTTCATCTTCCGAACACCCACCATCCACACACACCAGCACCCGCTCCCATGAAGAAAATGGACCAAAATCGGCACCCCCCAGCTAACCTCATTACTCACCAACTCCACCCCAACCATCGCGGAAAACAACAACTTCAACATTGCAGCCTGAACCCTGCACAGATGGATCTCCGACAGCGCCAACACCATGGCCCTCTTCAAGAAAAACAACAACACCCACACCAAGAAAGCTGGATGGTTCACCACCAAACGTTGAGAATCTCCACTCATGCATACAACAGCAAAGAACTCTTCAACATCATCAAGGAGCTGGCCCAACCTTCCAGCGAGTCCACCGACATCCCTCCCTCACAAGACCTCTGCGACAAACTCAGCATCTTTTTCCACCACAAAATCAAGAGCATCTACGACAACTTCGACGAAGACAACCAACACACTGAGCCCTCACCAACCCCGCTGACCTCAAAAACTACAGACCCATCTACCTGCTCCCGTTCCCAGCTAAAGTAATCGAGAAAGCCATCAACAGCCAAGTCACCACATTCATCAAAGAGCTCAACATCCACGACTACTCCCAATCCGGCTTCAGAAAAAAACACAGTACGGAAATCGCCCTCCTCAACGCAACAGACAACATCCGCACCTTACTGGACAAAGGAGAAACAGCAGCCCTCATCCTCCTCGACTTCTCAGTGGTGTCCCACACAGTCACTCAGCGCACCCTAATACGCAGACTCCACGACGCAGGGATCTAAGACAAGACTGCTCCTTCCTCTCCGGCAGAATGCAGCGGTTCAGACTCCCCCTTTCCTCTCACACCCTACACCTGAGGAGTCCCCCAATGGTCATCCCTCAGCCCTACGCTCTTCAACGTCTACATGGCTCCACTCGCTCCTTTCGTCAGAACCTACAAACTCAACATTGTGTCATATGCAGACGGCACCCAACTCATCCTCTCCCTATCCAACGAACCCAACACCGCCAGACACAACTTTCGAGAAGGCATGGAAATTGTCGCCCAATGGATGAAAAACAGCTGCCTTCAACTAAACACCAACAAAACAGAAGTACTTATCATGGGCCCCAACCCCGACGCCTGGAATGACACTTGGTGGCCCCCCTCCCTCGGAAGCCCGCCCACCCCCACTGACCACGCACGTAACCTGGGAATCATCCAGGACTCAGAGCTCAAAATGGACTGCCTGATCAACTCCGTCTTGTCCTCCTGCTTCCACACCCTCTGCCTTCTATGTAAGACCTTCAAATGGATCCTCCTTGAACACAGGAATACCATCACTCACGCCCTACTCACCAGCAGACTCGACTACGGCACTCAATGCCGGAATAAACAGAAACCTCACCCGCAAGCTACAGAACATCCAAAACGCCACCGCAAGACTGGTCCTCAACCTGCCAAGACACGGCCACATCTCACAGCACCTGAGCACACTCCACTGGCTCCCCATCGAAGCTAGAGTCACCTTCAAGATGCTAACCCACTTTCACAAAGCCCTCCATGCAACGGGCCAGCATACCTGAACAGCCGACTCCAATTCCACGCACCCCAAAGGACCCAATGATCAGCCCAGCTCTCCTACCCTGTGGTCCCCTGCATCAGAAAGACCAGATCGGTAGGTCGCTCCTTCTCCTTCCGCGCGGCCAGAGACTGGAAAGACCTTCCACTCCACCTCGGACAGACTACATCACTCCCCATCTTTGCAAGAAACCGCAAAACCAGGCTCTTCGACAGACCCCCTCCTTTACGGACTGGAACCTGTGACCCCCCACACCCAAGTACCTTGAGACTCTTACTGGTGAGTAGTCGCACTTAACAAACACCTGATTGATTGATTGACACAAGACCATGGGTTTGGTGGTGCAGTTGAAACCCTCTTTTGTCACTTTTAGCCTGCTTCATCAAACTCAAAATGATGCCAAAGCTTTTATCAAGGGCTATACAATGGGCAGTTGGTAAAAATTTGAAGGCCTCATTTTCAGAAACTGCACTGAAAGCCATTGAATATCGGTGCATACTGAGTGTATAAGGCTTCTTTAGAAGGTTAGAGAATCACTAAATGCTATTAATCGATCAGAAAGTATACCTTTACATTTGTGAGAGAATGCCAAATCCAACATTCACAGTAGAAGCATGTATTAAGTAAAAACAGAAACTTTGAAAAAAAGAAGACATTTTTCAGAGATGACATTGATGCTTTGGTGATAAGAAAGAGAAAGAGAAAAGAAAACCTAAACTCCTAAAGATATATATCACAAACAATCTTAATAGAGACAAAAGTAGACTAAGGGCAATGAAGCAAACATATTGATGAAAGTATTCAACTGAAGTACATGCTAAGGTCAGCAAAAATCATCTGTCTCAGTGATGATGACCAGAAATCAAATGTCGAAAAGAGGGGGGGACTGTGAGCCATTATTTAAACAGGTCCTGCACACGAGGCTCCTAGTTTACCTGAGCTACAAAGGGGTATGCAGTTCCTAAAGGGGACAAGGGAAAGACAGGTATTTCTTTGTGATTCCCTCACACACCCCGAAGGATGTCATGCTTCATCATTGGGCTCTGCTCCTCATCGGGCTGGTGCTGCAATTCCCGACGGGCTCCTGTAAACGGGGCTCTTTGGCGGAGATCTTTTGAAGAAGCTGTGGGGTGCGTGTGGGTAAGGCGGCAAGGATAGTGTAGTGCCCAGGTAGTGGGTATTAAAATAAGTCTGGAGCAGTCCAGTTCAGAAATAATGTTAATGGTTCAAGTAGTTCCAGCTTTGTTAAAAGATATTTGGATGCCCTATGTGGATGCAATGTTCCTAAAGGGCTATCGCTAAGTGATGGGTCAACATGTTTCGTGCGCTTATTGCTCCTAACGAGTCGTGTGGCACTTCACCAGGACCTAAGGGTGGAAGGCAACTAGCAGTGATCCTACCCTTGCATAGGGCCCAAAGCAAGGGTAGGATCACTGCTACTTGCCTTCCACCCAGCCCATCAGAGCAACAACGTAGACTTCTATACTGGGGGTCTCCGACTGCCTGGTATAAGTCTATTAGGGCACCACTCTATTGTGTCTGGTTACCATACTACACCTAGGGAACCAGAGCTCTAGTAGTGAACCATTCACTCACGATTCATTCATATGACTCGCATGTCTTGTGCCTTGTATTCCTCTGATTGCGAGACATTCTGTCATACCTTCCACTCCAGACTTGGAGAATGCTCATAATATTTCTTCCAACTGCTTGAGGTTGAGCTGAAGGAAGGAACTACTACCCCTTGCCATGCTTTAGTGCTTATGCATAGCAACTTGATTAAGTACAGAGCATTTCAAGGTTTGGAATTTGTTTTTAATGTTCTCAAGAACACATGGATATGTTGATTCGGTATTGATTTTTACTGGAATCCCCTTTCTCAGGCATATTCTTGTTTGTTTTTGGTGGCCTGAGATGACTCATTATAGTCAGGATCCCTTACCAACTCCTTGGCAAGGGTCTCCAACTGAGATGCTAAAACCTGTACTTCCTTTCCCTGCTGGGGCCAATGATGGAAGTGGCTGGCAAGTGTCAGCTTGAGATGACTGAGTAATATCAGAGTATGACAATGGCTTCACTTGTCTTGTTTCAAGGTGCTTTGCCCACACACAATAAATGCCTGAATAATCTCATACAGGAAGGATGTGTTGTTTACGTTGGGTGTGTCCTGAAACCCTACAGTGTTTTGCTCTGACTGTTTCTACTATCTATGAGTACATTTTCTCACTCACAAACATCCAATGCCTAAAAATGGGAACTTCCTGAAGTTTTGTGACTTTATTTAAGCAGTATTTACCACATGTGGTAAGTAGCACACATTCAGCATTCAACACAAGCAGTGAATACCAGTTCTGTCATACATGATAAAACTGATAATCAGTTTTATTTACAACACATTATATTTACTAAATCTAATGCAATGAGTATTTGTCCAGTGGACAAGCCATGCTGCTTTTAGCACCAAACTCGTAATCAAGGCCACAGTGACCAGTCATCAGTATCAAAGAAAAAGTTCTTGCCAATGTGCAGCAGGAAGAATTATGTCTGCAAGGGAATATTCACATACAAATGTGCTTGGCAAGCTAATATAGTTTGTAGGGCTGTAGAGGTTTAGCTGAAGGAGGAGCTGTCAATTTTGAGTCTCATGCCTGCCAACTCATGCGATGCCACAGGGGGAGAAGTGTGAGAAAGCTGCAAGTCAGCTGACTGCGGAGCATAGGGCTCACGTTTCAATTCCCAATGCTGCTGGCAGTTCAGCCCAGCACCCTGTGACTTTGGGCAATAGCTTGCTCAATCACCCTGACGGCCCCCAGTGCCCTGAAACTCTTAGGGTTGATTAGTTTGCGCTTACAAATAGCGGTTTAATACAGTGTGACACACAATATCGGACCCAACCACACTGTCACCCAGTGAGGAGCCGATAACACACTGTAGGAGGGAAAACGAGCTGAAAAAAACTATATATGGTGGTTTTCAGCTCGTTTTCAAGAGGCTTCGAACTGCTGTCGTCCATTATTGGGTGTGAAGAGACGCCAGGACATCAACACCAGCCACAGCAAGCTTGTTTGTTTGGAGGAGGGAGCTTGTGGGTGGGGTCTGGTTCCAAAGTCCTGAACTGGGACACAAGCAACCCTAGACTGGTTTCGACATTATTAGGGCTCATCAGTTAGGAATAGATTGGTTCCAGTAGCACAGTGTGCACAAGGCCCATGTCTGGGCCTACCCATCCCACTTTTGATGTCACGATGAAGTACACAAAAAAGTGATGGCTGTAATGCTTGAATTAATGAGGGGTGGATGTAACTTGCAGAGTTTCAATCTTTGGAGTTACATAAAAGCTCCATGAGATTCTGCGGAGGTCTGCCAATGGGTGAAAAATATGCAGCTCACAGTGCAATTTACAGCCGGGATACGAGTACCACTGAAAATTAGCACAAACCGCACCATGCATTGTGCAAGAGCACATGGCCATTCAAACTGATTTTGCTACTCAACCAGCAGCAAATTGACTCAAACGGTAACCAAACGGATGCCAAATCTTCCTCCCTCTTGCCAGCTCGCAGTTTCTGGTGCCTTGTGGGAGAAAAATTCGGACACACGGCATTTGACATAATTTGGCCGGAACTCCTCATTAAAGAGTAATGTAAAGTGACCAAAATTCTGCTGATTCTGCTGGCGGAACAAAGTATTCCACCCTGCACTAGAATGAATCTGAGCCACTGGTAATTATTCAAGGCTGCATCCTAGTCCACTCTTATCTTGCACATCATGCCACCTCAGTTTGGACCCAGTCATATGGAAATCAGTCTTGACCCTGGTCCACTGAGAACAGTTAAGGATGTGTTAATGGAGACTTGCAGAGCCCAGAGCTACTCAGGAAGAGTGTCCCAGAGCTTAAAGAACCTCAGGGCTGCACTCTTACTATTGTTGCAAAGGGAAAAAAGCCTTAAGATTGTTGCTGGCACAGCCAGGTTTTCAGCTGCTTCCTGAAGGTAAGTAAGTCAGGCACCTGTCTGAGTGAGACCGGCAGAAGGTTCCAAACACAGGCAGCTTGAACTTGGAAGGAGCGGCCACCAGTGCGACCATGGGAAAACTTAGGAACAACCGCCTGCTGTTGAGAAGATGACCACAGGGTTCTACCGGGCTACCGGGGACATAGTGTAGAACTCTCTTTCTAATATAGTAAGCGCCCGTACCATGTACATCCTGAACAGCCAAGACCAGGGCTTTAAAGCAAATTCTTTTTTGGACAGAAAGCAAGTGCAAAGCCTTCAGGTGAGGAGAGATCCGAGCTGTAGGTCCAAGCATTAGGACCGACCTGGCAGCCACATTCCGGACCACCTGCAGTCTATTCAGGAGAAGGCTCTGGAATGGATCATCTCCTTCCTCACCGGAAAAACACAGAGAGTCCGCCTCCCCCCGTTCAGAACAGAAGCCACCGAAGTCATCTGCGGCATACCACAAGGATCATCACTCAGCCACACGCTGTTCAACATCTACATGAGCCCCCTCGCGGCCATCGCACGCCAACACAACCTCAACATCATCTCCTACGCCGACGACACCCAGCTGATCCTCTCCCTCACCAACGACCCCGCCACCGCCATAACCAACCTACACGAAGGGATGAAAGACGTAGCCGAGTGGATGATGAACAGCCGCCTGAAACTGAACTCAGATAAGAAGGAAGTCCTCATCCTGGGATCATCACCCTCCGCCTGGGACGACTCCTGGTGGTCCCCTGCCCTGGGCAGCGCACCCAAACCAACAGACCACGCACGCAACCTGGGCTTCATCCTGGACTCCTCCCTCTCCATGACCAGACAAGTCAACGCCGTCTCCTCGTCTTGCTTCAACATCCTACGCATGCTACGTAAGATCTTCCGGTGGATCCCCACCGAAACCAGGAAGACGGTCACCCAGGCCCTCGTCACCAGCCGACTGGACTACGGCAACTCCCTCTACGCCAGAACCACTGCAAAACTCCAGAAAAGACTCCAGCGCATTCAGAGCGCCTCAGCACGACTCATCCTGGACATCCCCCGACACAGCCACATCTCTGCACACCTGAGAAACCTGCACTGGCTCCCCGTCAGCAAGAGAATCACATTTCGACTCCTAACCCACGCACACAAAGCTCTCCACAACCAAGGCCCAAGATACCTCAACGACCGCCTGACCTTCTACACTCCCACCCGCCAGCTTCGATCGACCAGCCACGTCCTCGCCACCGTCCCCCGCATCCAAAGAGCCCCAACGGGAGGAAGATCCTTATCCTACCTGGCTGCCAAGACGTGGAACTCCCTCCCCATGCACCTCCGCCTGACCCAAGACCACCTCGCCTTCAGGAAGCAACTCAAGACCTGGCTGTTCGAGCAGTAGCGGACCCCCCCCTACCCCAAGCGACTTGAGACCCTCCGGGTGAGTAGCGCGCTATACAAATGCTTTGATTGATTGATTGATTACTTTGGGAGGCCTAGGTATAGAACATTTACATAGTCCAACCTGGAGGCAATGAGGGCTTGGACCACGGTCTTCCTGTGATTGAGAGGTAGTAGGGGGAGACATTTCTTAAGCATTCATAGGAGGCCGAAACAGGATCCTGCGACTGCCTGTATTTGAGCTTTCATGGACAGGATGTCATCCAACTTGACCCCCAAGTTCTCCACCGTGTTTTCCAAAGTTAGGGGAGGCGACATGTCTGAAGGCCATCATTGTTTCCACTCATCCCGAGGTGGAGAGTAGAAGAAGATTATCTCCGATTTCTCTGGGTTACATTTTAAATGATTCTCTCTGAGCCAAGTAAAAACCCCAGGCAGGCATTTGTTGATCTTCTCCCCTGCAAAGTCCTCGCCCTCAACACATGTAAACAAAAGCCGCGTGTCATCAGCATAGGAAATTTTTGTTGCACTGCATGCTTTGACCTGGGGAGCAAAGGGGGACATGTATAGATTAAAAAGTGTCATGCTCAAAATGAAACCCTGAGGGACACCCACCTTCATAGGGGGAATGGGAGCAGTGAAAGGAGGGGACCAGAACTCTTGGTGTCTATCCTCCAAAAAGGAGGAGAACCACTGGAGCACCATGCCTCCCAGACCGCACTCCTGTAATCTGTGCAGGAGTCGGTCATGGGGCACGGTGTCAAAGTCCACAGAGAGGTCCAGCAAGATCAGCACCACTTTACCTCTCTTAACTAGTTTCTCCTTAATAGACTCAGAGATTTCAAGCAAAGCATCTCTGTGCTGAAATTAGATCTGAAACCGGAATGGCTCTGGTGGAGAAGATTGTTAGTTTCTACATAGTCTTTGATAACTGAATTCATGTATTTCTCTAGGGCTTTAGAGAAGAAAGGGAGGAGTGTGATTGATCTATAGTTGGATGCCACCAAGGGGTCGGCAGAAGGGCTTTTTTTTGCAGTGGTAGGATTTTCACACTTGTCCAACTGCATGGCACCTGGTCATTTCTCAGCGAGGAGTTTAGGACAATATTGGCACCTGGGTTAATAAGCTCGGCTACGGATGCCAGCCCTTAGGCCAGACAAGTGTCAGTGGGAGAGCCTGATTTAAGGCCTTTCATATTCTCCAAGGACGTCTCCAGTGGAAGGGGCGGAAACTGTGTGAAAAAAGAACCCACCGCAGGAGCGCCGGAGGATGGCCTATCAGTGCTCCCTACCTTAGCAAAGGAGTCTTGGATAGTTTTGATTTTGTCATGGAAATAGGCAAGTTGGGTTGCCCACTCCATAGTGGGGGTAAAAAGTCTGGCAGCCGCACTCGGGGATGTAAAGTCTTTAACAATTTTGAAAATGTCCTTACTTTTATTACCAGATTACTCAATTTTGGATGAAACATTATTTTTTTCCTCTAAAATTTTATTGTGATAGACCTTTAAGGCTTGTTTATAGATTTTTTTGTCCTCTATATTAAAATGTTTCCACCATAACATTTTCAGACGTTTACCAGCACTTTTGCTCTGCCTGTTTGCTTCATTGAACCATGGAGCAGAAATTCTAGTAGGCTTAGAGGGGTGAGTGGAAGAAGGTGCAAGCACCAGAGAGCGTTGCTGCAACCAATTCTTCAAACAGAGAGCATCACTCTCTGAGTTGCCGCTGAGTGAAAGCAGGTGGTGGACAAGCGCTTCGCTTAGTGCTACTGGAGTAATTCGATGGAAGGGTCTTGAAGAGGTAGTACGATGCTTCACATAAGATTGAGGGCATCCTACTAATTTACACACCTTGAAAACTATCAGGTAATGATCAGACCACACTAAAGGTAAAAGCATGTCTATTTGAATCTTTGCATTAGAAAAAATCTGATTGAGTGTGTGACCCTTATCATGGGTGGGATGTTAAACATAAAGAGACACATTAAAAATGGCAAGGGACTCAATCAGTGAGATGGACTTCTGCTCTGCTGGTTTGTCCATTTGAATATTGAAATTTCCAAGTAGCAGGAAGTGCTTATATTTGTGGACTGGTGTGAGATTGAGTCACTAAGGGACTTTAGGAACTTTGCGGCAGGACCAGGAGGTTTATATATTAAGGCTCCGTCCAGGGATTGGTGAGCAGAGAGTACACAATAAAAGCCTCAGCATTTCACCCCGTCCAACTCTCCTATACGGACTATGGTGCAGCATACGTCCTTTTTGAAAATAATTGCAACTCTGCCACCCTTGCCCACAGCATGGTCCCTTCTTAGGATCTGATAACCTGAGGGAATGGCGGTAGCAATAGGGGGGTTGATGGCTTAGTGAGCCATGTTTCTGTCAAAAATATTATGTCCAGGTTGGATTCTTGCAGCAGATCAGACACATGCAGTTTGTGCTTTTTTAAGGAGCGTTTATTGAGTAAATGTGCCTTTAAATGTTTGCCTTTACTATTCTGGGAACCTGTTCTGTGAACCTTGACACCCTTATGCACCCTCCCTGAGTTATTCTCACTGTTATAATTGGAGGCTACCCAGTTACAATGTGTGCACTATGAGGTGGTACAGTCAGAGTTCAAAGTAGAGTGGTTATGGCAGTGCAAATCCTTACCAATATATAGTAGAATGGCTCTGCTAAAAGTTATGCGCTGTCCTCGGTGTGGAAGGAACCCAGTAGCATGGCTAGTGCCAGCAGCCTCTGGGACGCTGATGGGTGCATATGGGCTTGCCTAAGGTGCACCTCCGGCACCTTTTATTTTCCAACGCTGAACAACTGGAGTGCTCACCTGTCAAGATGGTGGCACTTCATATCAGCATTCGGTACTCCCTGAGCTGAGTTCGATTCCCACCCTTCTTCCAACACAATCAAATTCAAATTACAGGTGGTAATAGGCACAGTATTTAAAAATGGCAACATAGTTTAGCACAGATTAAAACCAATTGTAAAGTGCAAAGTGTCAAGTTAAAACTAATTTTAGTAATAAATACGGCAGGGCGACAAGTCACCTGAGCGGAGACTGAGCAACAGACCAAGTGACAGACTAGCGTTAGGCCAACTGCATCCGCGTAGTGCCCGCCTTTTATTTTCCAGGGCTGAACAACTGGAGCGCTCAACCGTCAAGATGGTGGTGCTTCATGTCAGCATTAGGAGCTAGTTGGTGTCAGATCACCATAGACGACACGGACAACAGTATGAGGCGCAGGTGTAGGATTTATTACAGGAGAGCGCCGGGGTCACTCCTGCACTGCTTTTCTACAGTGGGGAGCATAGCCGCCACCGCTTCCAGCATGCCCCTGCCTGTCACGTGGTGCGCACGACTAGAGCGCTACACCACATATCTCCCCCCTTTACAATGCCATAACAATAACCATAACAATGAGTAGTGCCGAGGATTCCCGGGCACTGGTGCTATACCAAGACAATATAACATCTGATAAGGAGGGGAGAACAATAGGGTGAGGACGTACACAACCTATTACAATTTACCCATCCTATTCTCTGTATCTTTTTGGTAACACTAGTGCCCTACCTGTGCGGGTGCGTGTAGTGGGTGTTTGTGTTGTGTGGCTCTCCCTCGTGTGTGCTCTGGTTTCCATTGGACGCCCTTGCTGGTTACCATTGGGAGCTGTGGAGGTTTGTTGTGTTGTGTCTGGTTCACTTGTACCTTGATCTTCTTGTGGCCTAAGTCGTCGTGCGGGTTTCTAGACTCCTTCGTTCCTGTGTGTTGTTTCTCCTGTCTTCAGTGTTTCTTGCTGTGCCCTTTCTCTGTGTGTCTGTCTCCGGGTCGTGCTCTTCATTTTCTGATTCCCAACTAATGTTACTGGTACTTGATGGGGCATCTCCCTTGCACCATTCCATCATTTTATTGCACTTCGCCATTCTGTTGTAGGACCATACTTTTCCATCACTTAATAAAGCTGGTCGTGTGTATGCCTCTTTGACTTGCAGAGTTTCGCTGAACTTGCTGTCACCTTTTCCCTGCAGTTGTGCCAGCTTTGCTCGAACCCACTCCCCCTTTTCTAACGATACGTTGTTCACCCAGTGCTTCTTGTTGTAGTGGTTTGAGTACATTTTCTGGGCTTTCTCCAGATTGCTCCGGACTACCGCTGGGGACCATTTACTTTGAAGAGTGAGGTTCATCCAAGCTTTGTTGTCTCATGTGAATGGGTCTTGGCCCCGTAGAATCTTGAACGGGCTATAACCTGTAGCTGTGTGAGTTATACGGTACACCCATACGGTGTGTTTAATTTCCATCTCCCAATTCTTACCTGCGCTGATGGTTGCTTGCACAGACCCCATGATCACACGGTTAAACCTCTCCGCGAGGCCATTACCAGGAGGATGGTACACTGGGGTGTGTTTGTTCACAATGCCATTCCTTTTCATGAATGCCGTCCATTTCTCAGAGGTAAACTGGGGGCCATTATCACTCGTAATGACTTTCCGAATGCCCTCTCTCAAAAATGTGGCTGTGAAGAAGGCTACAATCCTGTCTGTGTCTGCTTTTTCACACATTTCTACTTCCGTACACTTGGAGTATCGGTCCATCAACACGATGGCGTACTTGGGAACTCCCCACGTGTCGAGGATGGGTCCTAGGATGTCGACCGCCAGTTCTTCTCACGGGCTGGTAGGAGTGGTAAACTTTCCGAACAGTGGTTGTAGGAGGGTTTGTGATTTGACTGGGTTGTTGCACTGCTCGCAGGTCCTTACATGCTTCTCCACTTGGCCATCGATAGCAGGCCACCATTAAATATTGTGGCCTTCATGCAGGATTGTGAGCAGCCATTACACTAGTTGTAGTGGAGGTATCGCCTTGTCGCCGCACAAGAGGAATATGGCATTTTCACTGATAGACAGCTCCTCCTGCACTTCCCACAATTTCTGGAGGTCAGTGTCCAAGGGTTCTACTCTGGCCACCCCACGTGACAAATCTTCACTCTAGAGCATAGGATGTTTGTCATACGCTTCCCACCAGTCCTGTGTGCTTATGCCTTCTTCCTGATCACTGGTGAAGACGATCATGTACTCATCCCATTCTGTGTGTGCAGGTGCACTTTCCATCGCCGCCGTTCTGCTGAGGAAGTCTGCCACTTTATTCTTGGTGCCGGGTACGTCATACACAAAGTCCAACAAGCTAAGGGTCATTTTTGCAACGCACAGGGTGGCGCTGGCATGTCCGCTAGATGTAAGGACTTTAACCAGCGGCTTGTGGTCTGTCCAGAGGAGGAACCTGGAACCCCAGAGAAATTGTCAGAACTTTTCCATCACCCAGATGGCTGCCAGCATCTCCTTCTCGACTTCTCCTCATTGGGGGCCAGAGAACGAGATGCAAAGCTGATGGTGGTGATGGCACCATCCGCAGACCTCTGTGACAGAACTGCACCCAGTCCTTTGTTGGTGGCGTCTGTGGTGAGGATGGAGAGGGCGGATTGGTAAAATCCATGTAGGGGCACAGAATCACAAATGTCGTTCTTGATTCACAGAAAATCTTCATTTGCCTGGATGGATCAGACAAAAGCATTCTTTTGTTTAAGGATTTGGCGTAGATGGTGTGTTTTGGTGGTGAAGTTTTGTACAAATTTACTATAGAATTCGGCCATTCTGAGGAAGGAACGTACTTCTTCCTTGTTTTGAGGCGTAGGTGCTGACATGATTGCGTCGACGTTGGCACTTTTGGGAGATGTGCCTTCATCGCTGATTTCGTGTCCTAGGTAGGTGACGGTGTGAAGGCCAAATTTGCACTTTTCCCACTCTGCTGTGAGGACGTTTCATGACAGGATGCACAATACCGTAGACAGCTTCGCATTATGATCCAGTTTGGTCTTGCCCTTGAGCAGGATATCATTCTGGAAGTATTGCACTCCGCCGATATCCTTGAACAGCTTGTGCATCAGCTTAGGAAACACCGCTGCAGCGGATGCCAGGCCAAAGGGCATCTGCTGGAACCTGGAGCAGCTGAATGGCGTGATGAACGATGTAAGTTTCCTACAGGAGGGGTGCAGTGAAATTTGGTGGTACGCCTCTGTGAGGGCAATAGTCGAGAACCATTTGATTCCCTTGGTCTGGGCCAACTTCTCGTTGATTTTGGGCACCTGGAATTTGTTCACTATGATATTTTTGTTGAGTTCCCTCAGGTCTATGCAGAGCCGCACCTTCCCGTTGGGCTTGCGTGCGACCACCAAGGGTGCCAGCCATTCCGCGCTTCTGATCGGCTCGATCACCCCGTTGTCTTCTAGCGCTGCAGTTCCATTTTCACTGCCTCCCTGCAGTTGAATGGGATGTTCCTTATTTATGGTATACTGGCGTGGCTCCTTCCTTGAGGCAAATTCTATGTGTGAATTTGGTGAGCCTGCCTATTGTGCCTCCAAAAACTACTGGAAAGTCATTTTTCCATGCTTCCCCCTTACTTGTCGTTGGGTTGTCTGTCATGAGGACTTTTGTGGCCTCACCCAGATTTAGTTGGATTCCTAACACCCCTTGGTCCACCCAGCCTAGTACTGAGAGCCGTTTTTCCACCACATACAGTTTCCTTTCCGAGGTCCTAGCCTTAAACTCAAAGCAGAGTGGGCGGAAGCCTACCATGAGATTTCTCTCTCCCGTGAAGGTGACTGGGTGAACAATCGTGGGGTGTAGGTGAGCGCCTAAAGAGTGTACAAAGTCCCTCTCCCAAATGGTACATTGGATGATGGTGTATGGGGACCCTGAGTCTGCTACCATGGAGACTCGTACTCCCCCAATGGACAATAAGCAAGAAGGTTTCTTTGTGTTATTACAATCAATACCCAGAAACTGGTCATCAATTCAAAGAACACAGTCCTCATCACCCTCACCCTCCAACCCTTCAGCGTCAGAATCCTGTAGGACACATTTTACAGAGGCGCAGCTGGGCTTGCGCCTACACACTTTCTCAAAATGACCCATCAGTCCACAATAGGAGCATTTGACCCAAAATGCTGGGCACCGTCTGTTATTGGCTGCGTGTGCGTGACTGCTGCATCTGTAACAGTTATTCTTGTGGTCACCGGGCGCCTTGTGGGGTCCTGCCACTCAGGGTAGTGGTTTCTTGGTAAAGGTGGTCCTACTAGTGGGTAGGGTGGGGGTTTGGTGTCGTAGGATTTGGTGTCAGTCACTCTGTACACTGTGGCCTTACTGGCACAGTTCTTTTTTGCGGCCTCAGCGCATCGTTTTGACAGTTCCTCCTTCTTGACCATGGCTATTATCTCATTGAGGAGTGCATCTCCCCTAACCCACAGCTTCTCCTGAATATTTGTATTGACCAAATGCATTATTATCTGGTCTTGCACCAGGTCATCATGGAGGGGTCCGAACTCGCACGTGACCGCTAACCTTTTCAGCGCCTGCACGTAATCTACCACGAACTCTGTGTCAGTTTGTTTCCGTTGAAAGAGGTTATAGCGGTCTATGTCTGTACACACCACTGGTTGGTAATGGCTATCCAAGTCTTCTAGTGCATGTTGAAATATGTCATCACCATCGGGGGCAAAACCAATAAATCGAAGATGCACAGCAATCAAATCTAATAATAGTTTAGCTACAAAGTTAGTTAGGGTAGGATGCTCTCACAGGTAGCGTGTCCGTCCACAACGCTAGCAGATATAGTTTAAATGTGCATACATACAACTGAATGCATCCCTGTATAAGGCACTCCTTAAGGTTCAACGAATAATGACTCCACTAAATATTACTTCGTATTTCCAAAGTTTATATATGATAATCAGTTTCACTTGTTGTATTCAACGTTTCAATTAATGCGATATAATGATGAACATCTCATTAATCATTGAGTTAATTCGACTCCAATGCATTTCGGGCCTGGGTGCCCTTTTTCAAGAAGTACTGTGGGGGACGAAGAAAACATCACACAAAAAGACCAGGATACTTTTAATAAGATTGCTTCAAGATTCAGTTGTATGTATGCACATTTAAACTATCACCATCGGGGAGCCTGGTCTTCTTCACCATATGTTCATACACTCTGAACCCTTCCAGTCCCAGATTGTGCAACAGATCTTCTTCCTGCATTTGCTTGAAAAAGCTTCTTCCCCTTCATCTTCCAGAGCTGATAAGTAATTTAGATAATACCCCTTCCAGTCTTCCCATTTCATAGCAGGTTCCCCTGGTTTTGGCAGAAAGGGGACAGAGTTTGTGAGGGAAAATGTCTGTGCGCACAAACTGACTGGGCATGTGGTGTGCATGACTAGAGTGCTACACCACAGGAACTCCCCCGGCCGAGTGCAATTCCCACCCTCTACCCAACACAATCGAAATTCTAATTACATGTGGTAATAGGCACAGTATTTAAAAATGGAGCACAGTTTAGCGCAGATTAAAATCAATGTTAAAGTGCAAAGTGTCAAGTTATAAATGATTTTAGTAATAAATGCGGCAAAGCAACAAGTCACTTGAGCGGGGACCAACCAACAGACCAAGCAACAGACTAGCGTGAGGCCAACTGCGTCCGCGCAGTGCCCGCCTTTTATTTTCCAGGGCTGAACAACTGGAGCACTCACCCGTCAAGATGGCAGCACTTCATGTTAGCATTAGGAACTCCCTGAGCCGAGTACGATTTCCGCCCTACCTCCAACACGATCAAATTAAAATTACAGGTGGTAATAGGCACAGTATTTAAAGATGGTATCACAGTTTAGTGCAGATTAAAACCAATATTAAAGTGCAAAGTGTCAAGTTAAAATTATTTTAGTAAGAAATGCGGCAGAGCAACTAGTCACTCGAGCGGGGACCCAGCAACAGACCAAACAACAGCAAGCATGAGGCCAACTGCGTCCGCGTTGCACCCCACCTTTTATTTTCCAGGGCTGAACAGCTGGAGTGCTCGCCCGTCAAGATGGCGGCTCTCCATGTCAGCATTAAGAACTCCTTGAGCTGAGTTTGATTCCCGCCCTCCCTCTTAATGTAAATGTAAATGTACATGTATTTATATAGCGCAAATCACCGACACGGTATCTAAGCGCTTGCTTAGGGAACCCGTCCTGGTATTTCCCGGCAGGGTATCCACAAGGTGAAAGCCAGGCATCCCGCCGCGAGGGGCCGTAGTGGAGATTAAGCAAGCTATTGCCCAGAGTCGCAGAGTGTGACCCCATGAGTCGAGTAGGCACCGGAGCGAGAATTGTCGAGTCCGTGGAATTTTTGAGCCCGAGACCCGCCGAGGCGGTAATCGAACCCTGGTCCACGGCCGATCTCAGCTTCTTGGTCTGCCGCCTTTAACCACTGAGCCACGCTTCTCCAAATTCAAATTACAGGTGGTAATAGGCACTGTATTTAAAAAACAGTAACACAGTTTAGCGCAGATGAAAACCAATGTTAAAGTGCTAAGTGTCAAGTTAAAAATTATTTTAGTAATAAATGTGGCGGAGCAACAAGTCATCCAAGTGGGGACAGAGCAACAGCCAAAGCAACAGACTCACGGGAGGACAGTCATGGACGAACTGCCAGGCCAGGTCATCCCTGATTCTGAACACAAGTCTACCAAGACTGTTTTCACCCTTAGGGTTTATTATTCGCATATGGCTTAGTTGCAGTCACACATGTACATGGAACCTACATCTGGGCATACCTGTCCCACTTAGGGTGACACACTGAGGTACACAAAAAAGTGTTCATTGGAATGCCTGAATTCACCTTAGGCACAGGTATTTACTAGGCGTGGGTTAACTAGCCTAATTTGCTATAGCATAATTGCGCCAAATTACTGTCAAATTACACAAGATTACGGAAAAACATGTGAGAAGCGTAACACATCATGTAGAACTAATTTCTTAGCGAAAAATCACCCAAGTATCCAAAAATAGGCCTGAGTTTGCATTTTGCACTATGAAAATAGTGCTAAATGCAAATAACATGAACAGCAGCAGCCAGAAGCTACTGGCATTCACAAAGTTTAATGTTCCTGTGTTCCCTGGCAGAAATTCCTCATAATCATGCAAAATAAAACAACTCAGGCCACCTTTCAGTCTTTGCTATTTTGCACATTATGCCACCGCATTTCATATGCAGCCATTAGAAAATTTGACTTAACCCTGATCTAATGAGAACTGTTCATCCTGAAATGCCAGGCCCTCCCTGAACTCCAACACAAGCAGCCCCTGACCGGATTTGCACTTATTTGCTAGCTATGTTCCAGTGCCAAAGTGTGCATGGTACTCGTGGAAATCACAGCATCATTTTTTAGTGAATAAGCTAATATGCTAGGTTTCAGGATGCAGAGTTTTGTGTAGATTCATCTGGGATTGGCAACAAGTTAAAAAGAGGTTTGTAAATAGTTGTGTTTTCCATTTTTAACCCCAAGCAAGAAATAATAAACGGAATCAGTTCAGAAGATTCTGTGAACTGTGACCAAAGCTAAACTGCTTGTGCTCACTCCTTTAAACTTGGTAAAATTGGACTGCACCTGATTGGCACATTTAATTTACTTCTAAGTCCCTAGCAAAGTGACGCAAGGTGCAGCACTTATTTTGCCACTGACTTATGTAGCCTTTTAAAGTTTTGTCCTGCCATTGTAGCCTGTGTGCAGTTTTAAACTGCCTGTTCAACCTGGTAAAATAAACCTTTTTCCATTCCTAAACCTTCTTTTTCAATTCATAGAAGTCACCCCTAAAGTAGGCCCTAAACATTCCTTAGGGCAGGGTGCAGTGTTTTTAAAATATTGTGCATGTACTTTTAAGTTTTTCAAGTCCTGGTAATGAAAGATTCCCAAATTAGTTTTCCACTACTGTGAGGTCTACCTCTTCCATAGTATAACACTGGGTTACCGTAGAAATGTCATGTTTGTTCTCAAACAAATTGTAATTTGAAATTCTTTTTAATAGTAAACTCAAATTTTTAGTCTCAATTCTAAAAATGCTACTTAAATAAAGTTGGCATTTTCTTATCCTAACCATTTATGCCTGCAGACTATGTCCTGGATCACATGACTGTGATTAGATTGACAGTTAGCCTTTGTGTATTCCTCCCCATGAGTAAGACAAAGGGGGACTAGGTGTTGGCAGATGGGCCAACATGTCAGGATTGGAGGAGCAGAGCTTTTCCCTGCCCCACTTACATTTCAAAGGAGAAATCTCTAGAACACTCTCAAAGAACACGACACTGATTTTTGTTACTCAAGACATCTTGGACTCTGGGCAGGAAATTTCAGTGCCAGATGTGGGGGAGGGGGAGTCGAAAAGTTTCTCCCACTTCAAAGACTGGCACCAGGTATTAACATTGGACCCTCAGACCAACTCTTGATCATACTCGTAGACCTGTATAGGACACTCAGAAGGCCTGTCTTGTACTTTAGAGGCTTGCCGTGCTGCATAAGGCCTGCTTCTTACCACAGAGAACTGCCCTGATGCTTAAAGCCTACATTTACCCTCGGGGTCTGCCCTGTTGCTTGAGGCCTGCCTTGCTGCTTGAACCCAGGACTACCAGAATGACTCCAAGGGCTATTTGGCTGGCCTACTGTTTTGATTTACAGTGACACAAAAAGCTCTAACAACTTGAACCCTGTACTGGAACCCTGACTGAGTGAGCCCTGCCCTCAGAGTGTGCCCATTCATTCCTGGAAATGTGGAAGGGATGCTAAAGGTGCAGAAACATTCAAAAACCAAAACTCGGGACAAAAAAAGTTTTTCGCTAAACATTGCTCTGAAAACTGAGAGGGGACTAGGACCTATAGTGCAAGGTGAAGATCTACAACTATGCTGATGATATACAGCTATTTTTCACAATTGATAACACACTGGAATCCAAAGAAATATTTAAAAACACCATGCTATACATCCGGTACTGGATGAACAGCCACCAACTGGAGTTGAATGCAGACAAATCTGAGATTGTGGTGACTAAGAACAAACTTCATCTATGGAACCCGTCCTTTTATCCTCCGGAGATGGGTGCCCACCCTCATCAATAAAAGTGGTGAAAAGTCTTGGAATTTGGATTGATGAGAAATTACCCCAGAAATCTCAGATAGATGCAGTCACTTAATCCTGTTTTCAGCAGTCACAGAATAAAATAAAAATAAGAAGATGCTTCGAAGCAATTATTCAAATTTAATCCCCTTAGTTACGTTACACATTGACTACACCAATGCTCTTTGCATGGGACTCCCTGCTGGCCTAAATCACAGACTACAAATAATTCAAAAATCAAGCAGCTAGGCTGGTCTTTCAGCAACCCAGATTTTGAGAGGAAAATGACATTGGCTTCCAGTAGCTCAGAGGTCTATTTTTAAAACTGGCTGCTTAGTCTTCAAATATCTTCATAGCAAAGGCTCGACATTCATATCTTTCAAAATTCAATGTTATACCCCTAACCACGAGCTTAGATCCTCCCATCTAATTCTATTAGGTGTTTCTAGAAGCAAAATGAAGAGGGTGGGTGGAGCCAGTTTTTTTGTGACTGCTTCCCATTCTTGGAACACTTTCCCCCTTGAAATTAAGTATGGGCGTAAAATCCATTCCGCTCGCGGAATTTGCGAATTTTTGGCAAATACTTTTGGATTTGAGATTTTACAAGTAAGTTGGTGTTGTTTGTTTGGGGCATTGCAGTTGCTGCAACTACAATTTTTTAACTTTTTCACAACTTTAAAAAAAATATATTGTGGATAGGCACAGTATCCAGTAGGCCCAGGGTTAGTCATGGGTGCATGATACAACTGTTTCTGTGAGTTTTGTTTAACTTAAATAACATTTATGTCATGGAATTGAATAACTCAATGTTATATGTGGAATTTTTTTTAAATTTTGGGGTGCGTGTAAAGCCACACTAGCCAGTAGGCCCAGGGGTAGTCACTCAGTGGTGCATGGACCAAGTCTTTCTGTGGGGAGTCTTGAATGTAAACATCATTTAGGGCATGGATGGCATTGGATGCTGGTGATTTATGTGTGTTTTTCGATTTGTTTGGGTGTTGTTGGGGCCTGGCCATGTGGTTGGGGGCCATTTTGAGGCCGGGGACAGGCAGGGCCTGGCCATGTGGGTGGGGGGTCAAGGGGCCATTTTGAAGCCAGGCAGTGTGCTTTGTGCCATAGGCCTGCACCCAGTCTGCCTTGCTTTCACCCATTATATGCCCAGAGGTAGTCAGTGGTGCATGGACCAAGTTTTTCTGTGGTGGTGTCTTGAATTTAAACATGATTTAGGCCATGGATGGCATTGGATTGTGGTGATTTGTGTGTGTTTCTCGATTTTTGGGGGTGTTGTTGGGGCTGGCCATGTGGGTGGGGGCCATTTTGAGGCCTGGTACAGGCAGGGCCTGGCCATGTGGATGAGGGTCAAGGGGCCATTTTGAAGCCAGGCAGTGTGCTTTGTGCCATAGGCCTGCACCCAGTCTGCCTTGCTTTCACCCATTATATGCCCTGGGGTAGTCAGTGGTGCATGGACCAAGTCTTTCTGTGGTAGTGTCTTGAATTTAAACATCATTTAGGCCATCAATGGAATTGGATTGTGGTGATCTTTGTGTGTTTTTTTATTTTTTTGGGTGTTGCTGGGGCCTGGCCATGTGGGTGGGGGCCATTTTGAGGCCTGGTATAGGCAGGGCCTGAGCATGTGGGTGGCGGCCATTTTGAAGACATGGTCCAGGCAGGGCCTGGCCATGTGGGTGGGGGCCATTTTGAGGCCTGGTCCAGGCAGAGCCTGGCCATGTGGGTGGGTGTCAAGGGGCCATTTTGGAGCCAGGCAATGTGCTCAGGCCTGCACCCAGTATGCCTTGCTTTCATTCATTATGCCCAGGGGTACATAGTGGTGCATGAAACAACTCTCTCTGTGTGGTCTCTCTTCTATTAATGTAAACATCCATTTTTGATTAGAATTGCAATTTTTGTTTTGGGTCTTTCCGTTTTTGGGTGTGTTGTAAAAATAAATGCCTAGTTGCAAATATTAATTGAAGTACGACATATGCAACATTTATTTAACTGATGACTCTCTGGCTTCCTTTGCTTTTAGGTGCACAAGAGAACCACAAATCAGTCATCGTTCATCATCAATGCCAGGAAGAAGTCCTGCTGCGGTGTGTGCAGCACAATGTCACGTGAAGTCACGTGTGGCCACAGACAACTCTGCAACTCATGAAACTGCGGCCTGCTGTTCTGACATCTGAAGAAGATGGGCCCAAAGAAAGGTGGCCGTAGCTCCTCTACCAATAAAGTTGCCAGTGCCACTGCCAGTAAGAAGGAGCAGAAGAAGCAAGTGGTGCTACTTACCAAGGAGACTGGTGTGCCCACAGACACTTTTTTGGGGAAAAAAAAGCACACCTGCTCAGCGGTGTCCGCCGGGGACGAAGCTGGGAGCAGCACCTCAGCTTCATTGGTCTCAGTGCCACCACGCCAAGTTAGGCCCAAGGCCATGAGTGCTGCAGAGGCAGCCACTTTCATTTCTCAATCACCATCGACCAGTGATGTTGGCGTTGACTCATTGCAAGAAAGTAGCATCCAATCAACGCAAGGTGTAACTCATCTGATAAGTGTTCAACCGCAGCCGCAATGACAACCACAAGTCCAACAAAGAGAGGTGCGGCAAGGAGAGGCACAAGGAGAGGCGCAAGGAGAGGCGCAAGGAGAGGCACCTGGAGAGGCACAACTGCTCACAATCATTGTTCTTTCAGAAGTAGGAGCACATCAGGAAATCGAGATTGAAGTGGAGATATCATCCGAGCAAGCCACTTCTCCTGATGAACCATTGTCTTCCAGATCCCCAACAAGAAAATGGTCAAGGAGGGCTAGTACAAGTTCTTCAAGCCCCCTTCCTCCTGATGATCTAGATCAAGATTGGAACCCACCATCTGAGAGGGAGGCACGCCATGAGCCCACAAAGGCTGCTAAGCCTAAAAGGAAGGTTCCCGCAAGGCTTCCACTTATGGGTGATGACGACGAACAAGAAGTAGATGTGGTGTATTCTGCTGCTGAGGAACAGTCTGACGATGATGATGACCCAATCATCACAGTCGTCACTCCTGCCCGAGCGGGAATGCAGCAGACAGACATTTTTACCCTATCCCGAATTGCTGCTCAGCGGGATGTGGGCGGCGTGGATCTGGTACCACCACCAACACAGGTAACCACTATACCAACACAACCTACAGCTTCCATATTTTCTCTTCAGAAGGGCCGGCAGGGACCTCCATCCAGCTCGACCTCCGTTACCTCAAGTAGTGGTCCTGTAACTGTAAGTGCACAACAGGGTCAAATTCGGCCACGCCCATCCTCCACTTCATCTGGCATTGAAACTGAAAGTAGCACCTCCACCACCACCACCATAAATCTCAACTCCCCAGTTTGGGACTTCTATAGTGTTAGCAAAAAGGCGGAAAACCTAGTCCTTTGTTCGATTTGTAAAGCTGTAGTTAGTCGGGGTAAGCTTGGTACCAACTATGGTACCGGAGGCCAGAGAGGTCATCTCCAAAAACACCACACTATCCCTTAGGAGGCACACCCAAGTAAGATCCATTAAGCCAAAAGTACAAGAAATCCAAATGTATCCATTGACATTGCATCTGATGATGACGAGGGGCTGATCGTGCAGGGGAGAGGTGAAGAAGCGACAGACATTTTTTCTGGTACACACAGTACCCCTGGTAGCAGCACTGCAGTGGTAGCGCCCACACCCTCTACCCCAGCAACATCTATGAGGCACACAAACAGCCTGATTCATCAAGCCGAAATCGGCTTGCAAAAGGCCAGATTCTGAGAATCTGGCCCTTTGCGAGCGCTATTTTTGCATTTGGGATGCCTCATCCCAAATGCAAAAATCGGTAATAGCGATTTCGCTATTTTGCGAGGAATTACATTTAATGAATCTCTATTTGAGATTCCTTATATGCAATTCATCATCCATTTAAAAATTGTGAATTCGCAATTTCGGCCCGCTATTTACCGCGAGGTCAAACCTCGTGGTAAATAGCGAAAACTTAGAAAAATGCTTTTAAAAGCATTTTTCTAAGTTGCATGTTGCACACACGTGTGTGCGCAACACCAGTTTCAATTTACTGGTGCTACAGGGTGTCCTTTGGACACCCCTGGCACCCTTTAAATCGCTATCTTATTTGCGATTAGCTAATTGCTAATCGCAAATAAGGAATACTCCCCATTCATTCTTATGGGCCTTTTTGCCTTTTGGCCCATTGGAATGAATGGGGAGTTATTCCTTATTTGCGATTAGCAATTTGCTACTCGCAAATAGGGAACATGTAGGAATCGCAATATTTATTGTAATTCCTACATGAATCCCGTTTTGCAAGTCCTTAATAGCGATTCGTTATGAATCGCTATTAGGGGCTCGCAAAACGGGAGAATGATGAATCAGGCTGATAGAGTCTGGGAGAGACACTAATGCGAAAAAGTACACCAATGAGCCTAACTGGGTTGAAGAAGTCTGGATCATCATCATCACGTAAAACGGTCCAGACCACCATTAAAAGCATGTTTTGGTCGGAGGCGCCATTTGAACGCAACCACCCAATGGCACGTCTTTATAATGCAATGCATGCTAAAATGTTAGCGCTGGACCTTCTCCCTTTTTCTTTCGTGGAAGGGGTGGGTTTTCTACAATTTGTGGCAACAGTCTGCCCTAAATGAAAGGTTCCTAGCCGGTCCTATTTTGCCAGAGTTGCGGTTCCAGCACTACATCAAGATGTGCTGGAGGTGATTGGGGCAGCTTTGCAGAAGAGTGCTGTTAACCCTATCAACCTGACAACAGACATGTGGACCAGTTGCCAAGCCCTTGATTACATGTGCATCTCTGCACACTGGGTCTCTTTTGCAGGGGATAGAGAGAAGCTGTCGGCAGGTGTTGTTGACACAGACACAATTTTTCAAGCTACTCGGAAACATGCAACAATAACCATGTTTGCCATGGAGAAATCTCATACTGCATTAAACATTTTGGAGGAGTTTAACAGTAAAGTCTTTCAATGGATGCATCCAAGAAACCGCATGATTGGTTATGTTTCCACGGATAATGGCAGTAATATAGTTAGGGCCATGGGTGAAGGTGGCTATTTCAGAGTGCCGTGTTTGGCGCACTGTATTAACCAAGTTGTTGAAGATTTCTTGAAAAAAGAAAACAAAGTCAGCAAGTTACTGACCACCTGCCAAAGAATCTACACACATTTCAGCCATTCTTTTAAGGCCCGGAAGCATCTGAGGAACATGCAACGTGAACGTAGTCTGCCAGTCAGAGGACTCATCCAGGAGGTGGTTACACGTTGGAACTCAACCTTCTACATGCTTGAGCGTCTGTCTGAGCAGTGCTTGGTAATCAATGAGTATGTCTTTGCACTGGGTTCTACTATGAAAGACATGAGGCTAGAGTTGGAGGAATGGGACCTAGTTAAAACCTAGTTAAAAGCCTGACAGACATGCTTCGTCCTTTTGAGGTCTTCACGCGTGACGTCAGCAGGGAGGTCTGTACTTTGGGCAAAGCTATCCCATTGTTGCGCATGCTAGAGCACCAACTGAAGGCGGTGTCTTCAACATTCAAAGGTGATACTGACAAGCAAGACGCATATCAGTTGTCTGTGAGTTTATTAACCTGCCTAGTTGACAATGAAAGGCTTAAAAAAACACATACAGAACAACATTACATTTGTGCCATTTTTCTGGTTCCACGGTACAAAAAGGCAGTGAACAGCAAAGCATTAATTCCTTTTAACCCCTTCAGTGCTGCGCGAATTTCGCTGCAGTGCTGAAGGGTCATAAATCAAATTGACTCATGACGGAAATGTTCCGTCATCAGCACCGGAGCACCGACGCTGATGACGGAACCGTTCCGTCATGAGCATGCAAGGGGTTAATGAAGCAGATGTTTCAAAGTACAAACATTGGCTAGCTCTGTCAGCCACTTGGTTCGAAAAAGAGTGGCAGGAAATTGAAGGAACCGGCGAAAGTATTACTGAATCAGCAGGCCATCCGGCGTCAGGGTCCACTTCTGTGGCCGAAGACAGTCACTTTCCCTCACAGCCGTTACCGACACCAGCAACTGTATCATCATCCTCACCTTCACCAGGGCCAGCCATAATATTGTCGGAAGCAGATTGGCTAACTCATAAGGGTTTACTCTTTCCATCATTCATGCAAAGGCCACAGATGGTACTCAAAGTGGAGCACCCCTGGAGAACCTTGACTGGATGGCGCAGGCCTATCTGGATGACCCAACAGAGGTCTTCTTTAATCAGAACCCATTGTTGTATTGGTATGGGAAGAAGGGTCAATGGCCACTTATCACCAACCTGGCTCTAAATTATTTGTCTTGCCAACTCACAAGCGTGTCTTCTGAACATGTTTTCAGTGCTGCTGGTGCCATTGTAACTTCAAAAAGGACCCGCCTCTTGCCCAAAAATGTGGAGAGGTTAACAATGATCAAGATGAATCAGCACTTCATACCACCAGATTACAAATACGTGAATCCACACAGGAAGAAGAGAACACTGACTTAGGAAGTTCTTCTGTGTTAGCTGACCTACTCCTGTCTCAATTCAGAGTTTGAGGACGAGCTCTACTTTCCAGACGCCTAGGCCTGAAACTGACTTCCTTTTTTTTCATCCTGACTCCTTATTCACTTTTACTTCTGTGTGTCTTTCTTTGTTTTGCAACTTTTACCACAACAAAACTCTAATCACAATAAATCCATCAGCAGCACTGTCTTTGTGTTATTTCCTTATTGAAGGTGCTGCTGTCTGTAAACCTGAATTTCACAAGTTCACAACTCAGTCATGCTCCTCTATCCTCCTCCTCCAGACTCCTCCTATCCATTTCCCTCAAGGCAGATGGCTGGATTACGCAGAATGAAGAAACTGTTGCTTCGTAGACGAGTCCCCTCAAAAAAAGGAGGACTGGAATTGCTGACTATTTGCTGATTGCTGACAGTTACTTCTGAAATTGACACACACGAGAGGCTGCCCTGTGGGCCTCCACTTTAAGAACAAGATGCGAACAAAAAGTGGGACAGGTAATGAATAATGAGATGGCATTTAGTTGACAGCACTGGCTGTCTGGCTCTGATAAAAGCAATTGCTGTTTGTTTGTTGTGCATGAAATGAATCATCATATGTCTTCTGTTATTATTTAATCTTTTACACACTAACTGTAACTCAAGTCTACTCTGTGTTTTTTTACCTTGTTAATTCAAATTCTTCTACAACAGGGGCCACTACGTTGCATTTTTTAATATGCAAAATGTCCTTGGACTCACTGTGTGTGTAGACTGCGACTGCATGAACAACCATCGAGTTTGCCAATATACCATGATGATGATGAGTCTTGATGATCAAAGTTACATGATATCTTTTTTCTTTACAGTCACTCACTGGGATGGATGGATCATCATCGTCGGTTTACCGAAGAACTATGGCCATTTCGTGAGTGCAAACTGGTAAACCAGTCAACAACAACTACAGCAGAAGTACATGTCTATCTAGTTGTGGTATGGAGTGGTCGAGCCAGTGCAGTGTTGTTATGCCAGAGTCTAGTGCAGACAGCAGTTCATGTAAAATTGCCGCTATATGGCTAGCTGCATACAATTAGATATGCTTTGTCTGTCTGTGTCAAAGAGGTATGCTACATCAGGTTGCTTCACTCCGTGGTTCCTGCCTTGACCGTCTGTATGGCCCTGGCCTGCTGTGTGCTAATTACTATCCTTGAAAAGGAGACTCAGAGTACGCACTTTAGAAATCATGCTTGTATGTAATACTGTCGCCTCTGAAACTGAAAGTGTTATTTTTGCACAACACACCGAACCTTATATTTTTTTCTCCGTGGTGTTTTAATATCACTTCCTGGTTTTCCATCAACAACTACAGGCCGGCTTTTACCCGGTGGGATGGGAAAAACGATTAACTCAGGCTTACCATTAGCGATCCGCAATTTTGCATCCGCCAGGCAGGCAGTGGACAGTGTATCTGGTCACCAAGATTGTTCAACGGAGCATCAGATGGAATGGAGGAGTACCGCAAAGAAGAGGAATGGCTGGATGCATACAACTTCCCAAATTGAACAGGACAACTACAACATACAGTTACAGTATCCTCTTCACTTCTCCTTATCTTTCAAATAATGTTATTGTTGTGAACTTCTAAGAGTGTGACTCTGTTCGTTTGTTTGCTCTCTGCTTCAAATTCATCCCTCCAGTTATTTGATAAGTTTCTTTGATATTTTTTAAACTAATTTAATGAACTACTAAGTGTGTATTCTCTCTGAGGGCAGAGAGGCAAGTGAAATTGTGTAATTACTGCAGCCCTGTACTGTCACATTGTTTCTTCATAGATAGTAAGTTGTAGTAAGCTACTTTTCAGTAACCTAACCATCCATTTAGCAAACAACTTCATGCATGCAGTAGTGCATGCCTTTCCTTTAAGTAACTTAAAACATTTATGGATATCTTCGTATCCAAAGATTGTTTTTTCTTCATTTGTTGTTTGTCCATGCCGTGTTTTTTTTCCTCTCTCCACAAAACTTTCCCCAAAACCCCCATTCCCATCCAATTTTCAAACCCTAACCCTCTTCCCCCGGGCTGTGTGGTTTTCATTGAGGTGTGACTAAATGATAACAATAATTCCACACACTTGCTGGGGAGGATAAGATTAAAGCAACAGAAAATAAATTTCAAGGATGGTGAAGGAATCCGAGGATATGTTCTTACTCTGTACTGTACTATCTATCATACTGTTCTAATGCTAAGCTCAGGCCACTCAATGTTTCATTTCCTTTTTTTTCATATGCTGCTACTGCCAGTGTGTACCACTACTATTTCCACCACCACAACAATGACATTACATCTGTCGAGGATTCCAGAGCCAACCTTACTCACCAGTTGCCATGCACCCAGCCCTGTGCCTAGCCCTATTCTCAAACATGAATCACAGGTAAGATAAGCATTTTGGGGGAGGAAGAATAATGGAGTAGGAGGAGAGGAGAGACTGATGGTAGTACTAGTAAAGTAGTAGGACAATTGAATTCACTAACTCCGTCAGTGGCACTTTTCTAAAAATATGGGCGATTAGACAATTTGAATCAACCAGCCAGTTAAGTTTCAGGAAAACAAACGTACTATTGAGTTAACCCCCCGACTCCCCCACAAAACAGTAAAAACGTGTATGCTATGTTTAAGTTGAAAATAAATAATTATTTACACCCTAACAAAAATTAGCTATCCCACAAGATCCGACCCACCCCCTCCCTAACCTCAACGCCCAAACCCCACCCCCCCAAAAGTCTTTTAAAAAGGGGCAAGGGACAGTCTCTCCTCCTCTACTGCGGAGGTCCTTCAGCAGGGTTTTTAGCCTCTCCACCTCCTGCTCAAGGTTGGACACCCTGAGGGTCAAGCAGTGCAGACGAGCCTTGCACCTGCTGTGAGGGCAGCTGACTTTTTTTGCTGCTTGGCGGTGGCGGGTGGCTGCGGTACCACGACTCTGTACCGCTGAAGGCTTGCGCTGACTGGATGACACAAGGTGAGCGGGAGAGGATGCAGCTGTCATGGATATTGTAGATGTCGACTGAGACTGCGTGTCACAATAGCACTAGCAACTTGCAAGCACAGTACATAACATTTATGGCCTGTATCTATCTAACCTCCCACTTCATCGGCCTCTGCTCTAACATTAGTGGGAGTTTCAGGAATTCTACTAGCACTATTTGGACTCACTACATTAGACTCAGACAGTACACCAGTCTTCTTCTTCTTCTCTCTTGTTTAGCGAAATTGGTACGTAAACTTGTGGAAGCCGGCATAATGCCAGCGCAGTCAACTTGCACCCGTGTACCATGATCCAGGCATCCGTCCATTCAAAGTAAATGTCAATCATTCTTCTTAATGTCTCAACTGGACAAACCTTACTTTTTCTCACGGAAAAACAAACTTTTTATTTTATTTTGGAAACTGCCAGCCATGCATCAATGCTTGACTTGCATTTGAATTTGAACCAAAGGATATATTGCGCACACATACAGTTTCTGTTTCACCCTTCCAGGCAGTCCTCTTTCCTTTCTCCTTCCACCCATCCTTGCTTCAGCCTTCAACCGGCCATGCATCATATTCCCAGACACCTCGGGCAGCATTCAAAAACACGTATCATGCTTTGCTAGTCATTACTTTTAACTCGTCCTTCCTTACACCCTTCTTTCCCTTTTCGTTCATCCCATCCATCAAGTTCATCTCGGATCTGACTTGGCTTCTCGATAAAACTTTCACAGCTGAGTTGAAGTCAAATTTAGAGGAGGCCATTGGTTACTCGTCAACTCCCGCCGCTAATGCTATTGATAATGAGAAGTCAAGGGTGAATGTCTTCTACCAGGTTGACAAAAACTTAGTTCTAAATTTGTAAGTCTTCTTAACAGTAAAGTGTACTTGTACTGTACAACATATACAACCCTGCAGAGAGCCCACTCTGCAGTCTGCAATCTCAATACATAACGGAATATAATAGCTAACCACTGCCCGCCACACCCGTGGCATCCCCCACAGCAGTTCCTGATGGCTGTTGCACTGCATCCGACCCTGGAGTGCCCACCTCCACGCTGGCCCCGGCACTGGTGCTTGGCTGTGCCGATGTTCCGCCTAGAAAATACATTTCATATTTTTAGATGCTATATACACACTCCCTTTTTTGTCTAGGAATGAAAAAAATGTACTAGTACTACATAAACACATTTACAAATTTGTGACTCTAGTCTAAACTACAAATTTCCCTTTCTTCAGGGAGGGGTGTTTTTTATTTATGCTTAGCCATAACATGTGATGCTACACTTTTTGGCATAACTGATGAATACTTGCTTTTTAACACACACCATTTTTCTCATAACAGACAGAAGCTTCCCTTCTAAGAAAAAGAGCAAGATCATCATCATTTCATGTTGGACGGAGTCGTCAATGATTCATCCCCACCAAGACTTTAAGTTCCAACCAGGTGAGGGCTCTCCCAAAATGAATGTGTGAAATCAGCCACTTTTCAGTTTTGAATCCTTCACCGTTTATCTTATATGAAGTTGATTTTAATAAATGTTTTTACTTTTAATAAAGCTTTAAAACTTACATAGACTCTGGTTTTTGGTCATGAGTGAGTGAGCGAAAGGGTTGCAATTTGCAAGCATGAGTCCGTGGCTCTGAGAGGTCGGGACTCTGACTCCATAGTCTTATGTTCTGGGCTGTATAATCATTGGGGATCATCGCTGCATTTGGGAGCTAAATAATGCCTCTGACACACTTGCTAGTCAATAAGGAGATTGGAGGTTCAACTTCTGTTATGACTGAGGTATGTGGAAAGTCTAACTGCGCCTATTATAATTTAAAACCAATGCCCTATTTCTTGTCCATAGTTCTGTTTGTGCAGAATAGTCCCTGCAACAGTAGTAGTATGGATTGTCCTCCTATCCAATCAAAAATTAAAGTAGTGCCTTATTCTTGATGGCCAATAACATTTTATTGTTGGGAATTGTCAAAGCATAAACATTTAGAAGACTTCAATAGACATTATCGACAACCCAGAGGACTGCACTCAGTGCATAGAGCTATTGCTGAATAGAATAGGAGTTTTGTTTAACACCTTTTGCCAAATGTGTAAGCTTAGTTAGCTACACAGACAGACTAATAATATGGCTCTGAGAGGTCGGGACTCTGACTCCATAGTCTTATGTTCTGGGTTGTATAATCATTGGGGATCATCGCTGCATTTGGGAGCTAAATAATGTCTCTGACACACTTGCTAGTCAATAAGGAGATTGGAGGTTCAACTTCTGTTATGACTGAGGTATGTGGAAAGTCTAACTGCGCCTATTATAATTTAAAACCAATGCCCTATTACTTGTCCATAGTTCTGTTTGTGCAGAATAGTCCCTGCAACAGTAGTAGTATGGATTGTCCTCCTATCCAATCAAAAATTAAAGTAGTGCCTTATTCTTGATGGCCAATAACATTTTATTGTTGGGAATTGTCAAAGCATAAACATTTAGAAGACTTCAATAGACATTATCGACAACCCAGAGGACTGCACTCAGTGCATAGAGCTATTGCTGAATAGAATAGGAGTTTTGTTTAACACCTTTTGCCAAATGTGTAAGCTTAGTTAGCTACACAGACAGACTAATAATAATCTAATAGTACCACAGGGAGTCATAGTAGAGGCAGGATAAGAATTTAGAAACAGTCTACAAGAAGATCAAAGACTATTTAGGAAACAATTGAATGAGGAACGTTTGGAAAAAATAGCTGCTGTAAAAGATAGGGAAGTATAATTATTAATATTATTAACAGGAAAACTTACTGGGGCCAGCAGAGGAACCCTCGGCGGACCTATCCTGGCCTTCCTGGTGTTGTTCCTGCTCTGCCGGCGCAGCTACCTCCTCCTGTGTCCTCTTGCCCCTGGGGGAAGCTGATGTACACCATGAAAGAAAGACACAAACATGTATGATTGTTGTCAACCAAATCAAACATTTATTAAAAACAATAACAAATTATTTTTGGGAAATAGACAACAATTGCACTAAATGTATTGACCTATCTGATGTGGTCTACTAGGATATTAGTATTGCTGGATTCGCAGACTGTCTACTTGGAAAGTTATGTAATTCACTAAACCAACTACAAAAAGGTTCTACTAGGACTGGCAGGCAGCACTCCGCAGCACGCGAAGTGACACACACAGTCCGTCATGATCACCACCACTATCTCTTCTTAGTGGCGGGGGTACAAAGGAAGGACTGGATTTGAGTCTCTAATGTCTAGCATTACGCAGTTCTGTAAAGTACACTGATGCATAATCATCACCCAGGCCAAATGAGCACAAAATTGAAAACAAGTAAGCATATTAGCACGGCCACTGAGCAGGCGAGCACCTGCAATCACCGAAGCTTTTGAAACATAATTTACCTGCAATGTAATCTCTAGTGTCTAGCATTACGCAGTTCTGTAAAGTACACTCGTACATAATCATTCAGATCAAATGAGCACAACATTGAAAACAAGTAAGCATAGTAGCACCGCCACTGAGCAGGCAAGCACCTGCAATCACAGAAGATTTTTAAACATAATTTTCATGCAATGTAATCGGCAGCATTCTTGCTCTTCGGAAAAAACAAACATTTGCAATATGATAACATAGAGCAGGAGAAAACAGAGTAGTGATTAAATGGCTACTACTACTCACCAAGCCCAGGGATCTCGAAGCCTAGCAGGTCGAGCAGGTCGTGTTCCCGGTCCAGAACGTCAGACCACCGGTGCGTCGCCTGGTTGTAGGTGCGCCGGACCCCAGACTCCCGATACATGGCCTGGCACACCTTCCCCCATAGCTTGCAACGCTCCCGGAGCCTGTACCCGGTACTGGGCCTGACGCGACGGTCGTGGGGAGGTGGCGCTGTACGTAGAAAATAAGTGCGGCCGGTGGGCAAGATGGCCGCCGAGAGGCTGTAGGGGTCAGTCGCACCAGACCTTCCTCCCGATGCTGTGTTGTATTCTTGCACGACGATGCCCTCTATGGAACTGTAATTTAATGGATTAGCAGATTGGATTAATGGACTGCCTTTGGAAGCATATTATTTTACACGGATTGCCTCTCATCTTTATCACAGCTCTACAGCTCTATTGCTCTATATGGTAGTGAATACAACTACTGTTGGATAGAACGCAAGGTGCTGCTGACGGAGGCAATGCTCGGAGCCTCTTTCTTATGGCCTCTACGATTTGAGGTTATTTTACAGGCCAAATCAAAAATTTCTTCTGCAACTGGTTTTTCCGTTTTGGCACGCCTGACACAGTCTGGGCGGATTGACTGGAGGAGTCTGCTAAGTAAGATGGCACCTAAGATACTGCCATCACCTAAAAAGCATAGGGAGCCACAAGGCAAATGGGGTGATGAAGGCGACAATGACGAGGTGCACTGGGATAGTCCTGGGGTCCCTGCCTCCAATTTGAGAGGGAAAGCACGAGTGAAGGCGCAACAGAGACGAGAGGCAGCCAAAGAAAGCAAACTGCGCAAGGTCCGTGAGAAGGAGACTGAGGCAAAGAAAAAAATGCTGGCGGTAAAGCGTAATGATGTGCAGATTGCTGATGGTGAGACAACAGTAAAAGAGACCCCATTGCGGCAAACTACCATTGTGGAGACGTTTTCCTCTATGCCATGTCCCCAACAAGCTCAGCAGCCTGCTCGAGCTTTCATCATTCCGCCGCTCAGAGCTCTGTGCAGCGTGGTAGAAAAGCGGGAGAGATGTCTGGCGGAGCAGCAGGAGAGGAGCATAATGAAGAGCGTCACTTACCGAGTAGACTTGGTGAACGACTTGGTGAACGACTGTGCTGAAGTTACAGAGCCCATACAACAGCTGAGGTTATCAGCAGGAGGAGGCGGAGTAGGGGGCGGAGCTAATACAGAGGCGGACCCTATGGCTGAAATCAACGAGAACAGCGGGAGTAAGCCTGCAGTTAAAGGTGCAGAGTCAGTATTGACAACAGATATTGCAGATAACGCAGTTGGCACCTCGCAACCCCAGGATGGAGTACATAAGGAGGTGTACATATCAGTTGGTGCAGATACAACGCTCCCGGATTTACCCCAAGGGAGTGACGGTAAGATTGTGGCTTTGGGGACAGGGAATACAGAGGCAAGCAGTGGAGTCTCTGAGAATATGGCTAATAGAGATGTTCTGGGTAAGCTTGCACTAGTCCCAGCCTCACCTACCGAGGATGTTTTTTTTACCGGAAATGATGAGGCAGATGATGAGGACGAGAGCGAGGACAGTGACCCGGACCCAGATCCACTGTCGGAATCAGAGCTGGAAACTTCTGATGGGTTGGTATCTGGTACTGGATCAGATAACGATAGAGAGTTGGAAGATGATAGCACCTCAACCTCTATTGATAGTGAGGCAGAACTAATTGTCATACAGCACGATACAGTACAGAAAGGCCCCAAGAGAGTGTCTAATTCCGTCCCCACTGAAAAGAGCAAATCTGCACTAGAGAACAAAGCCAAGTGTAAAAGTAAGAGTAAGAGCAAGACTAAAAAGAGCAAAAGGCGTAGCTTTAGACATATGATCCCGGCTAGGGAACATCACGAGACTCCTGTGAAATCAGTTGCCAAAAGACTTGAGTGGGAGAACACCGTGGAAAGTCGAGCGATGTCCACAGGAGATCCTGATAATATAAACACTGATATCCCGCAAGCTATCACACAGGATGTGGACGTGGATGTGAATCCTTCTAACTTTGAAGTCTTACTATCCACTTTAAAGCAAATGCAGGATGAGGCCCGCATTGAGAGTCAAAACGCTAAGAGAAGAGCTAGGCACGCCAATAAAAAAATTCAATCTTCACTTCATAAAATTAGTAAAATGTATGAAGAGGTGGTCGGGAGAATCACTGAGGTGGAAGAAAGAACAGGCAAGTTGGAGGAGGATGTGGTAAATTTGCAGGACACTAAGAGGGATCAGGAGAAGACCACAAATGATATGCTTTGGAAACTGGAAGAGACAGAAAATAGGCAAAGACGCAATAACGTTAGATTACTTGGAGTACAGGAAGGAAAGGAGGGGGGAGATGTTCGAGGATTTGTGATCGAACTTTTAAAGGGCGACTTTCCCGAAATGACATCATGGGTTTGGGAACATGAGATTCAACGGGCACACCGATTCCCGATGATGAGGAAAGAGACTCAGGGCAAACCTCGTGCAATTTTGATTTATGTTGGCAACTATCTACTGCGCGAAGAAATAATTAGCAAGGCAAAGCCACATGCGAAATGTACTTATAAGGACGTAGTATTTTTTGCTCGCCCTGATTTTTGCCATGTCACCGTGGAGAGGCGTTGGCGGATGCGGCAGATGATCACCCTTTTTCAGAACATTGGTTGCGAAGTTTATCTCCTTTTTCCAGCAAGACTGAAAGTTGGGTTGAATGGAAACTTTAAGATCTTCCACTCTGAAATTATGGCACAAGAGTACCTAAGTTTTTTTACGTGAATCCAGAGGCAAACAGAAGGTTCAACAAAGGGAGCTTGAAGAGCGTGGATCACAGCTGGTAGCTGTTAGAGATTTTTCTCGGAAGAAGTAGAAATAAAAAGACAATAATAGTAATAATGCTCAGAGCCAAGAGGCAGAAATGTAATGCTAGATGCGATGCTTATCCTATCATAAGTCACTTTAATATTTCACTACAATTTCAAGACCATGAATAGGATTTGTTGTATAACTCCAGATTGGGGAATAGGGGTGGATATACACTGGTTTAGGGGGTTTTTGTATCTCTCTTTTTCTGGGTTGGGGAAGTTTTGTGGGGTAGTTGAGGTGAGAGCGAGTGGCAATATCAGAGGGGGTAGCACTTGTTGAGATTAAAATGAGCATCGGGGGGGGTGAGGGCGCGACATCCCGTCGGCACCGTAGGTCAGATATAGGTCAGGTTGACCTATTTGCCTGTAGGGGGGGGTGGGAATCTGTGGGAGGGTGGTCAGGGGAGGGGGAGGGATGGGGAAGGGGCAGGGCACAAGAGCATTGAAGAGGAAGAAGATGATTCAGACATGAACTGTCATTATAGACTATGTAATGAAAGGTATAAATGTGTTAAGTTAGACCTGGAGATAAAAGACGGAAAGAATAGACCACCTAATTTGAGTGTTAGCATTGTGCAGTCAGCAGGCTGTTTTTTATTCAGATATGGCAGTTAGATTTGTAACTTGGAACGTCTGTGGTTTGAATGACCCAAAAAAGAGACAAAAGATAGCAGTCCGTCTTTGGCAGATGAATGTAGATTATGTATTTTTACAGGAGACACATGTAATGAATACTCAGGAGTTCTGTCTTAACCAATTAGGATTTCACCTGATAGCAAGATCTAAACTAGGGGCTAAAAATAGAGGGGTAGCCATCCTATCACGGAGTAGAAATGTGGTGATCGGTAGAAAATTAGAGGATCAATGGGGTAGATGGGCCATGGCAGAGACATTAATAGACGGTGTATGGACAACCTTAGTAGCAGTATATGGCTCAACTCAGGACGATCCAGAAATCCTGCAATTCCTGGATTCAGAATTAGTGGGCTGGCCACCTCAAATAATTATAGGAGGAGACTTAAATATTAATGGGGCAGACGGGTTGGGGGTAGGGTCAACAGGGCCCTATAAAGGGAGGAAGAAAAGAGTATACAAAGCCCTTATCAATCTTTTAGAGAATAACCTTCTGCAAGATGTTTGGGGTAGTATTAAATCAGGTCAAGCAGGATTTACATATTATTCAGCACCTCATCATCTTTGTGTTCGATTAGATTATTTTTTGGTTTCAACAGACCTACTGAATAGACTAGAAATTGATAGGCTTCCTTGTATTTTAAGTGACCATAACCCTTTAATATTAACAATGAAGTTGGGAGGGAGAAGTAAAGTAAGTAGGATCTGGACCTTTGAAAGAGGACTTCTCCTGGATAAAAACTACATAAAGCATATGTCCAAATGGATTTGCGAGTTTTTTGAGAATAGAGGTAGTGCCCCAGTAGGAGTAGTTTGGGATGCTTTTAAGGCTGGAGCGCGGGGTGAGACATGCAGCTTTAGCGCTCATAAAAGGAAAATAGCACAAATTAGGGACAGTGATATAGAGAGGGCTGTTTTAGAGGCGGAGGAACATCTCTATGAATCCTTGATAAGGGGCGAATTGATTGAAGAGGCTAGTATAGAATTAATGAAAGTAAAAAGTGAAGCGGAAGAAGATATGGCGAATAAGGCAGCTCAGAATTTTACAACCAAAAGGGAAAGATGCTACGAGTTTAGCGAAAAGGTTGGACATGTACTTGCCATGCGCACCAGACAGATAGCAGCAACGGGGATAGTTAGGGAGATTAGGGATGAGCTCGGGAAAATACACTCAGACTCACAGGAAATCAGGCAGGTATTTAGGAAATATTATCAGGTATTGTACGATGAGCAACACCCTAGTAATATTGTAGAGATAAGGGAATATCTTCAGGGCGTTCCGGTGGTCAGGGTATCTAGTGAGGATGCAGAAGATCTCGAGAAAGTGTTGGAGCCTAATGAAGTTAAAGAAGCCATGGTTAACTTGCCCTCTGGTAAGGCTGCTGGCCCAGACCAATTGCCTCTAGAGTTCTATAAGATCTTTTGGGAGAGTCTAGGGCAAGATCTAGTTAAGACTATACAAACTGCACAATTTGGGGAATCTACCCCTAAATCTTGGAGTGGCGCAGACATTGTTTTAATATTAAAAAAAGGGAAGATAGAAACTGAGCCAGGGTCTTATAGACCAATCACGCTGATGAATAGCGATACTAAAATTTACTCAAAAGCATGGCAACAAGATTTGCAGCTATTATATCTCCTTTGGTTAGTAGTAATCAACATGGTTTTATTCCTGGCAGAGGGACGACAAACCACACCCGGAAAGTCATAACCATGTTTGACACCGCAGATGTTACAGGGGACCCGATGGCGGTAATGTTGCTCGATGCTGAAAAAGCATTTGATCGGGTCTCCTGGGACTTCTTGTGGCATATCTTAATAAGAGCTGGGATGAAGGAGGGATTTGTTAAAGCCCTAAAAACTTTGTATAGGGATCCGGTCGCAGCTTTAAGAGTTAACGGGGGCACTACGGATCAATTCTCAATTAAGAGAGGTACAAGGCAGGGGTGTCCTTGTTCGCCTCTGTTGTTTGCCATGTATATGGATCCCCTAATTCGCAGGATAGAGCTATGTCCAGACATTACTCCATTGAATACAATGTTGGGATCCTGTAAGATACTTGCGTATGCCGATGATGTGGCGGTGATAACACCAAACCCCACAGAGGCAATAGTTACGATAGAGGGGGAGGCCCGTAAGTTTGGACAGGTATCTGGTTATGCGTTGAATACCTTAAAGACCCAGATTATCAAGAACTCTATGGCTATCTGTAATGATAATCGTGTTGTACATGAAGGGCTCTATTTAGGAATTAACATCACAGCAGATCTAGATAACTTAGTGGAAAAAAACATAGCTCCAATTATAGGCAAAGTTAAGAAAGATCTAGATCGTTACGAAAATCTGCACTTATCACTAGTAGGACGTGTGAATATCATTAAAATGATGGTCTTGCCTAAATTTTTATATATCTTTAGAGCAATTCCACTATTTTTCGATAACAAGTGGTTCAAAATCTGTGAACAAATGATTAATCGCTTTGTCTGGGCAAGAGGCAAGACGCGGAGGGCCCTGAGGTATATGTCGCTCCCGCGGGAAAGAGGGGGTTGGTCTCTACCTGATTTAAAACTCTATTATTGGGCAGCGGCATTACAATGTATGGTGGGTTTGATTGGAGGAGCAGAAAAGGAGGGTTGGCATGATCTTGGATCGCTCGTTATTTATGGTTTTGCTCTCGGTAGGAACGCTGAGAATGTTTTTTTGAGATTTTCTGAGGGTAGTTATTTTAAAAGAACACGTTTCAAGACTGTAATTGCTGCACATAATATTTGGAAAGGAATTTCTAAAAAGGTGGGAATTGGGAAGTATAGTTTCTATACTAGATTAAAAAATAATCCCTCGCTCTCTAGTGAGGTCTTCTCGGATGATGTATTCCAAGAATGGGACAGGCGGGGGATAAGAAAAGTTGGAGATATGATGGGTCCCTATGGCATATTACAATTCGCCGAACTGCAAAAGAGGTTTAATTTGGATACAAAACATTTTTTTAAATATCTTCAAATAAGAAGCTGCCTCATAAATAAGCAAGGGGGCGTATCGGGCTTCGAAAGAAATGCAATAATGGATCTTATGGAAAAAGGTATTGATTGCACGATTAAAAGATTTTATTTAGAGATGACGAAAATAAAGAAGGACGATTTAGAGAAATGGGGAGATAAATGGTCCATGGATTTAAATTTGGATACAGATGCGGGCAGGGACATTTTCACTGAATCAATGGAAATGGGCAGGACAGCGTTATGTTCATCGTCTCTTCAAGCCCAGCATTATAAGACACTATATCATTTGTATTACACGCCCGCTAAGATTGCCCAGTGGGGTGGTATGACTGGAAACACCTGTTTTAGATGTGGGAACGTAGATGCAGATCTCTCACATATTTTTGTAAGTTGCCCCCAATTGGATAAACTGAAACAAGATATTACGAATTTTTTTCAGATTGCTATGACTTCGAATATAGAATTAACACCAGCTGTTATGTTATTGGGGATAAGTATTGGTGATCAACCGACCTGTAAATATTTTCTGTTTGTTGCAATGGCGATTTTGAGGTTGATTGTGGCATCGGCTTGGCTAGACCCTAACCCTCCAACATATCATCAATGGCTAGGCAAAGTAATGTCTATACAAAAATTAGAAACAGCTATATATGCCAGAAGGGGGAAGAATGGTAAGAAAATGGGAATACAAATTTGGGAACCCTTCATTCGATGGAAAGTAGGCCTAGGCCCTCAGGGGGGGAGGGAATAGTTTGTTTATTAATTGACTTTGTTCACTGTCTGTAATATTATGCTTAATTCTTCGTTGCAAATGGATTGTAATTAATGTGCCCTGTTAATGTTAAAATGTGGGGGGGGGGAAGAAAAACCAATAAAATATTTAAAAAAAAAAAAAAGAAAATAAGTGCGGCCACCTCCACCACGTTGAAGATCTCCCGGGCTACTACTGCCTCCCCCCTTCAGCGCCCGCATGGGAGCCGGGTACGAGGTGCGGACCCTTCGCCTTCTGGTTCTTCCCGGCTCCTTTTGCCATGGTCCTGGACAGGAAAGTTAAATAAAAAATAGGAAAGAATAAGGAAAAAGGAAATAAAATAAAAGAGGTAAAAAAAGTAGTTTTTAAAGTAACGCAGAGTTGAAAAAAACACAAAATATAGATGTAGAAAAATAGAGGGATAGGTAATGAGTAAAAAAGATCAAAAAAAGTTCAAAGAAACAAAGGATTGCAAAGATTAGGGGAGGATTGAAAAAGCATGCCCAGAACCATAGCAATGAATGAAAAACAAGATGGCCGCGCCCATTGCGACCTCGTGGGTAAGTTTGTGCGATATTTCCCCCCTAGCACGCAAAAACGCACGCGAACACGTAATTGTGCCCCGCACGTAGCAAATGCCTAACGCGAGCATGCAACGTGCGCCCGGAAACGGAAATACGCAATGTGAACACTGAAAACATGATGGCCGCACCCATGTACGACCGCATGGGTAACTTCGCGGTCGACGCGCTGAAAAAAACCCTGCGAACACGCAAAGCGCCCCGCGACCACGCAAAAAAAAAAAATAAATTCGCACAAATTCGCGGAGTTTTCAGACCGCGGATTCGCTTTTGCGCAAATTCGTGTACCGCAAATTCACAAAGTTCGCACATACTTACTTGAAATGAGATGACCAGTAAACAATGAGTGTTTCAGGAAAAAAATCAAAGCTTGGTTGTTTTGACAAGCCTATGGCTAAGTTATGAGGGCAGATGTCTCTTCTCTACCTTAGCACCAAGAGACCTTTTGATGTATGTATGCTCAACAAATTCCCAAATACACAACAATAACAATCATCCTGCTTTCGAATCCATGCAAGGTGCATTGCCTTTCAGCCTGCATTTGTGGTAACTCTTGCTACATTCTTTTCCTGTGCAGCAAGACTTCTTTGGAAGGATATCTGGGCTTGTGGAGCCCTTGTTTGCTACAGCATGCAGCTTGGCCCTGCTGGAAATATTCGACTTCCATTAAAATAGAGCCCAAACTGGAAATAGTCACTGAGACTTGTTCCATTGGCTCCCCGATGATAAGTCTTCTCCTCAGACACCATTGGCTACCTTGCCCCGCTGCACTTTCTCTTCTCAGACATTTTTCCACAAAATTTGTTTTAAGTCTAAAGGTAAACTGAGACCAGGTCCAATCCGCTTCTTGTATCAGACCATTCTCTATCCATAACTTTCAGCTTTGTCTCAGTCTCATGCGACTGGATGCCTGTGGTTGGTGCTTTTGATAATTTAGGCACTAGATTTTCCTAAAACATTTAAGAATTCATAACTACACTTCTACTGATTGGATTTTTTTGTTTTTCTTAAATTATTTATCAATTCTTGCTCCATTTTTCTAAATTTGTATTGAATTTTTCCAGTGGTGTGTTTTCACTTAATTAGTAGTGTGCACAGCATACATACCTTACACATTGCCTCTAAGTTAAGCCTGACTGTTTTTATGCCAAGCAACAATAGGGTTAAGCACACATCAATTTAGTGACTTTTTGTGGTCCACTATGACAAGGATAGTGGTTATTGTTTGAGGAGTGTTCACACCCTTCTCAACCAAAAACCTAAATTCCTAAAAGCAGTATGTTGATGGATGAATGAGGAATGAGATTGAAGGCTAGACAGCTTTGGTATTAAGTAACTCTTACATTTGGCAGCAGTGTCTGTGGCCTTCTGAGAAACATTTGGGCCCCAGTACATATACTTTTACAAATTAGGCATAAAAGGCATATGGTGCTTTTGTCAGGCAATGCAGCCATATTGGTTGAAAAAAATGAAGTGAACAATAGAGCATATTGCAATAATATACACATATCAATATAACAGCACCAATAAAACATTACATATGGTAACACAACTAAACAGTTAAAACAGGACACAACACAATGACAGAGCAATAAAACAACACATTGCGAACATTCACCACAAAATACATCATTACAAAAACACATGAGTGCACAACAAAATCACACATAGCAAATATTCGCAGACATTCTAGTTACACATTACCTCCTCAAAATATTTCTTCATAAATCATTGGTAAAATGAATGAGCATCCAGCATCCCATCATTTTCCCTATGACGCTACAAGAACAAGCAGATGTATATGTGTTACACCTGACATCCTTGTCATGGTATTCGCTGAAACTTTTTGCCTTAACTAACTTGTTTTGCTGAACTCATTTTTGTTGCCATTGTGAAACTGCACACTTTACTCATGCTAACCAGTAATAAAGTACTTGTGCTCTCTCCCTCAAACATGGTGACATTCGCAAACAGACGATGGCATAGTTAATTTTGACATGGTCCTGGACAGGAAAGTTAAATGAAAAAATAGGAAAGAATAGGGAAAAAGGAAATAAAATAAAAGAGGTAAAAAAAGTAGTTTTTAAAGTAACGCAGAGTTGAAAAAAACACAAAATATAGATGTAGAAAAATAGAGGGATAGATAATGAGTAAAAAAGATCAAAAAAAGTTCAAAGGAACAAAGGATTGCAAAGATTAGGGGAGGATTGAAAAAGCATGCCCAGAACCATAGCAATGAATGAAAAACAAGATGGCCGCGCCCATTGTGACCACGTGGGTAAGTTTGTGCGATATTTCCCTCCCTAGCACGCAAAAACGCATGCGAACACGTAATTGCGCCCCGCACGTAGCAAATGCCCAACGCGAGCATGCAACGTGCGCCCGGAAACGGAAATACGCAATGTGAACACTGAAAACAAGATGGCCGCACCCATGTACGACCGCATGGGTAACTTCGCAGTCGACGCGCTGAAAAAAACCCTGCAAACACGCAAAGCGCCCCGCGAACACGCAAAAAAAATCAATAAATTCGCACAAATTTGCGGAGTTTGCAGACCGCGGATTCACTTTTGCGCAAATTCGTGTACCGTGAATTCACAAAGTTCGCACATACTTACTTGAAATGAGATGACCAGTGAACTATGAGTGTTTCAGGAAAAAAATCAAAGCTTGGTTGTTTAGACAAGCCTATGGCTAAGTTATGAGGGCAGATGTCTCTTCTCTACCTTAGCACCAAGAGCCCTTTTGATGTATGTATGCTCAACAAATTCCCAAATACACAACAATAAAAATCATCCTGCTTTCGAATCCATGCAAGGTGCATTGCCTTTCAGCCTGCATTTGTGGTAACTCTTGCTACATTCTTATCCTGTTTAGCAAGACTTCTTTGGAAGGATATCTGGGCTTGTGGAGCCCTTGTTTGTTACAGCATGCAGCTTGGCCCTGCTGGAAATATTCGACTTCCATAAAAATAAAGCCCAAACATGAAATAGTCACTGAGACTTGTTCCATTGGCTCCCCGATGATAAGTCTTCTCCTCAGACACCATTGGCTACCTTGTCCCGCTGCACTTTATCTTCTCAGACATTTTTCCGCAAATTTTTTTTTAAGTCTAAAGGTAAACTGAGACCAGGTCCAATCTGCTTCTTGTATCAGACCCTTCTCTATCCATAACTTTCAGCTTTGTCTCAGTCTCATGCGACTGGATGCCTGTGGTTGGTGCTTTTGATAATTTAGGCACTAGATTTTCCTAAAACATTTAAGACGTCATAACTACACTTCTACTGATTGGATTTTTTTGTTTTTGTTAAATTATTTATCAATTCTTGCTCCATTTTTCAAAATTGGTATTGAATTTTTCCAGTGGTGTGTTTTCACTTTATTAGTAGTGTGCACAGCATACATACCTTACACATTGCCTCTAAGTTAAGCCTGACTGTTTTTATGCCAAGCAACAATAGGGTTAAGCACACATCAATTTAGTGACTTTTTGTGGTCCACTATGACAAGGAAACAAAATTCCTACAAGCAGTATGTTGATGGATGAATGAGGAATGAGATTCAAGGCTAGACAGCTTTGGTATTAAGTAACTCTTACATTTGGCAGCAGTGTCTGTGGCCTTCTGAGAAATATTTGGGCCCCAGTACATATACTTTTACAAATTAGGCATGAAAGGCATATGGTGCTTTTGTCAGGCAATGCAGCCATATTGGTTGAAAAAAATAAAGTGAACAATAGAGCATATTGCAATAATATACACATAGCAATATAACAGCACCAATAAAACATTACATATGGTAACACAACTAAACAGTTAAAACAGGACACAACACAATGACAGAGCAATAAAACAACACATTGCAAACATTCAGCACAAAATACATCATTACAAAAACACATGAGTGCACAACAAAATCACACATAGCAAATATTCACAGACATTCTAGTTACACATTACCTCCTCAAAATATTTCTTCATAAATCATTGGTAAAATGAATGAGCATCCAGCATCCCATCATTTTCCCTATGACGCTACAAGAACAAGCAGATGTATATGTGTTACACCTGACATCCTTGTCATGGTATTCGCTGAAACTTTTTGCCTTAACTAACTTGTTTTGCTGAACTCATTTTTGTTGCCATTTGGAAACTGCACACTTTACTCCGGCTAACCAGTAATAAAGTACTTGTGCTCTCTCCCTCAAACATGGTGACATTCGCAAACAGATGATGGCATAGTTAATTTTGTTATATATCTCTAATAAATGGTTCTATATGTACCCTGGGCCTGTAAATTAAATACTGCTAAAGGGCTGCAGCAGTCATTGTGCCACCCACCATAGTAGCACTGTAAAACATGTCTACGGTCTTCCACTTCAGCCTGTAGTGCAGTTCTAAACTTTCACTTGACCAGGCAAAATAATCTATTGCCAGGCCTAAACCTTCCTTTTTAATACGTGTAAGTCTCCCCTAATATCGTCCCTTAAGGCGATTAAGGCACAGTACAGTGTATGGTATTTAAAATGTAGGACATGTGTATTAAAGCTTCACATTTCTTGTCAGTTAAAAACTCCTAATGTAGTTTTTCACTATTGAGGCAGGCACTGGGGATCAAAGTAGAAACTTTGGAACCACTCATCAGAACATTCCTGGACCTGTGGAAGATTTGAAAAAATGCCAGCAATGCAATCTGAAGAAGGAAGATTGGTTGGACCTGCTTGCCCTCAACAAAGGATACCCAGAAGTGACTCCAAATGTCAATTGGCTCACCTCCTTTCTGAGCTCTCCTTGGAGGTAAACTTTTTTGCTTGTGTGCCAATCTAGTGGAAGTGTTAAGCACAGGTTTATTTAGTTACTTTTGTGGTTCACCCTAGCAAGGATTTTGTTGATTATTTGAGTGGGGTTTCTATACCTCTCAACTAATAACCCCATTTCTTACATTGCTGTTCAGTCCTGGGATGCAGTACGTGTGTGTGCACAGTGCCACTCAGTGATTTGTATAAAATCAAAAATCCCAAATAAATAATCCATTAAAAATAATGTTGTAAAACAATTTACATTGATTGGCCATATATTATTTCATTGTTTCCCAATTCAATTAATGTCTCGTATGTTTGCACATGTTATACTTGCTGCAAGCATTAAGGGAGTCCTCTGCAACATTGAAAGCTATACTGTTGTGGAGGTAAAACTGCTGTGCAGGGAAAGGGGGCTCCAGATGGACAAAGAGTCCTAGAAAAAAGAGCTCCAGATAGCCCTCAGAACTTGTGAGGAGGCTGCAAGTTGCAGTCTACAGTACAGGAGCAGGAGGATGATGAGGGTGATATGGAATTGATGGATGAAGTAGAGGAAGGAGGATATGGTAGAGCTGAAAGAGGATTCAGATTGCAGCTGGCTAAGCAGAAACTGTCTGCAGCTAATTTAGCTTGCTCAAAAAATGAGTCAAAAGGAGCTGGTCCTCAATACCAAACGGCTCTATGAATTATGATCCCAGCAGGACCAGCATCAATGTGGCCATGTCACAGTGTCATCAAGTGTCTAATGGAGACAAGTGGGTCCACATACCCAAATACTGGTGTCTAGCTATTGCAGTTACCCTGGAGATGTATAGCGTCCCCAAGGAAGATAGGTGAGCCAATCTCAGGAGGCACATGCCAACTGAGGGGAGGGATTCTGTGTTGACCCTGGGGAAGAGTGACATGATGCAGTACATATTCATGAAGAAAACCCTTTCAGGAAATATTGTCTCACACCTGAGAAGTAAACGCTAAAGCTTGGGACAGCAAGAAGCTACAAACCATACCTGATTGGATTTTGTGGATTACTCCAAGAAGGCACCAGATGGTTGGGTGAAGGGCAGTAATGTGAGCAATTATGGTGGACTGTATAATCCTGTTCTAAAGAAGCATATAACTACTTTTGCAGTGACACCTCATTGAGTCCAAACTCACTGTTCTCAGTGAACATTTTAAGGAAGTGGACCTCTGGCTAGGCAGCAGGGTCCACAACAAGCCACCAGTGGAGCCCCAAAAGAAGGATGGATAGAAGGCCCTCCCAGCACAAGGAGGGAGAAACAGGGAATGATACATGGTATTCTCTCAAGACCCGCAAACAAGTGCCTGGGAAGGGTTCCCAGTCTCACCCTGATCCAAAGAAAGGTGTTTTGTTATTGGGACACATCATACCCAAATGCCATCATTGGTTCTAGTTTGAGTACTTTAAATCAGGGATCCCATTCGTGAGTGCAGGATACAACATGCCACTGGTAGGCAGACCTCAAGAATGGCAAGTGTAGTGCTTAGGGAGGATGTTAGTGTGTGGGAGAGTGCAGAGATTATCCAAGTGTCCCTGGGTGACAACAGATAATGCAAAAGGCTTACATGACTGAAAATACAAAAATGTGCAGGCAGTGATTCACCAGCAATGGGCAAAGGGGAAAGACTCGGAGAGACACAAGGGCCCGAATGACCACTGTTAAGTGTCTTCTGCTATCCTCAGAGCAAGTAATCCCAAATATATTCCACCAGGTAGTGATGACAGACAACCAGGTGAGTGGCTCTGCCTCCCTTTGAATGGGGGTCTCAGGTTCTTTAAATGTAGCTGTCATTCCATCCATGCCTATGAAATATGTGCTATGTAAATAACTAGAGAACACCATTTAAAAAGAGGTGAAGCTCTAGCCCCAGTTTGACATGTTGCCTCTAAGTTAAGCCTGACTGCTTTTGTGCCCATCTTACAAAAAGGTTAAGAACAGGTTTATTTAGCAATTTTTGTGGCACACCTTGACAAGGATAGTGTTTTCAATTTGAGTGGGACTTCTACTCCTGTCAACCAGTAACCCAATTTCTTATAGTAAGCACATGGTGGTGACATCATATAGTGTTAAGAGAGTTGTGCCTTTATTGGCTAAATACCTCAACACTCTCTCATGGGAAGCAACACTTGTCCCTTCTACATCAGGGATTTTCTATTAGGTTCCATGAACCCAGGTCAAAGTGCTTCTTGTATATAATATACAACGAGCTGTGGAACATTTCTCAACAGGAAGCTGTTAAGAGAGTGCTCGAGATCGACAGGGTTTGGTTATGGTTGACAACGGAATGACCACATTATAATCCAGAAATTATTCACTGGGCAACATAGTATCTTCTGGAATTGGCATAATACAGCAAGATATGTCTATTTTACAGCATGGACAATCACAACTATGGTCCACTATAATCCTAAGGTGGACGTTGAAAACATTACATTCAGGCCACGTGCCATGACATTACATCAATAGTATGAGCCTGTTTTCTGCATATGATCTAATGGAAAGGCAGATAGTAATGGCATGCATAGATGCAAAATATACCATGTTGTACATTGAAAAATTTGACCAATTACCTTTCACCTTGGCTGAGATACAATCCACAGACTGGTTAATCCATGTTTACATCACCCTACCGGTCGTGACTTTCCAATTCCAATATTGTCCTTAATACCAAAAGGTAGGCAGATATGAAGCATTAGGCGAAGGTTATATGCATGAGTACTGGGAATTACTATTCAGGTTTAGATGCAGAAATGGTGACACAGAAGTTTTCTTTAGCAGTTTCAACTGGGAGGATTCTTTGAGAGAGTCCTTAGTTTGCAAGGACATTTCTCTTCCTGGAGAATGCAGTGCTTTAGTAGCAAACCTGCCCTATTATCAGAAGCGCTCTTTAGCTGCTGTGATTCATCAGACTTCAGGTTGCTTTTGAATGGGAACTATTTAATGCTAAATGACCAAGGCATCACCTATCTGGTAAAGGTTAATTCCAATAGTCACTTGCTGCACACAAGTACTGTTTTCACCTGCCCACACAGTTAGGGAGGAAGCTCAATGCCTTCGATAAATGTTTCCAACATACGCTTTAATTCTTTGAACAAACTGAAAGCTATGCTTTTTTAAAAGGGTGTGGCCTTAACTTCAGCAAGAGAGCTGCTTGATCTCAAGGTTGCAAGGTCCTCGTCCGAGATACAAAAACTACTCCACACTATCTATCTGCTGCATTTTGGGGAGCTGGTTCACCGTATCTTTAATACGTGTGATACAGAGGGAATAGTGTACAATAGTGTAAAATACATCGGCTCTGGTCTCGTTAGCACCTTTCAGACAATTTTCAGAGTTATTCCATCTTTCATACATTCTGTGCTGGGAAGCGATTTTGGAGGTCTCCCTCTTGCCCTGTTACTTGTGGATCTGTTCAGACTGGGCCAGCCGAGTCCTTCCCCAGGATAGGTAAGACTGCCCGCCTCTCTTTTGCCATAGTCTATGGATCTGGGCAAAGCGTTGTATGGCTGGGGCCCACTGTCCTCCATCAGTTCCAGTCACGGCCTTCATGTGCCCTATTAGGACGTCTTGGGCATACAGCAAGGTCCTAGTCGATGTTCAGTAGTTGGCATGCCTCTCTGAGTGCTCGGATTTTGTGAACTTTCCCATCGTGGCAGAAGATGAGGCGGAAAGATGTCCCCAGGAGTACGGCATCTTATTGGCTCGAAGATGCAATGTGACTGGTCTAAATGATCTCTGTTTTTGCAGCGTGTATGTCGCCAAGTCTTGATAGAGGGTGAGTTGAAGTCCTTGGTAGTGAGTAGGGTGGGTGTCTCCGGCTTTTTGCAAAATGTGCTCATTTAGTTCAAAATCGTGGACGCCAGCGAGGATATCCGCAGGAGGAGCAGGTGAGGGTATCTTCGGGCCTACTCGGTGTACTCGATCCAGTTTGATCACCATGTCTTCAGGGCCCTCCAATACTGATCCAAAGAGTCCCTTAATAAAAAGGGTGATTTTCTGGCCTTCTGCCCTGTGCAAGGCTCCCTGGACGTGGCTATTATTGCACCAAGAACGGTTGTCCAAGTCCTCAGCGTGCGGCTGAAGATCGAGATGTTGATCCTGGAGGCGGATGACTTCCTGCTGGAGCAGTTTGAGCTCTTCGTCCCTGCTTGCGCCCTGTGACTCGAGCATGTCAACTCTGTTCCCCAATGCTTCCACGTCCCTTCTCACCTCGAGCTCCTGGGATATCTCTGTTTTTATAGATTTAAAGTCCTCTTGTAGCATGGTGAAGAGGGTTTCCATGAAAGAACCTGTGAGAGGGCCTCTCTGCTTCACCCAGTTCCGTTACAATCTGCACCTCCGATGTTCCAGTGCCAACCAATTTGAGCAAAATGTCCTTTACTGAGCAATCTTTTTTCCCCCTTGAGCGCATCCATATTGGTGGAGAGCATTGGTCAGTGGAGCCTTGTGAGCATAACTTGGGAGACAGATCTCGCGCCAGCAACTGTTGCGCTCTACCCGAGCACTAGGCACATGTCCAAGGGCCTAAGAGTACCCGCCCTTAACTGACGAAGGATCGTCCCCAGTCGGTGGGGCCACACAATGCTCAACCCCCTCACCGGCCCACTCCCGAAGCACTTCAATGAGTAGGAGGCCTCAGGCCACAAAGAGCAAATCAATCAGCCAGCCCACAGTCCCTGCCGTCGCCGGGCCTCTACGATTTTGAGGAGGGCTGTGGGCATGCGCCTGTCACAGCAAGGCTGCCTTAGTCCAGGTGTGCAGTACAATAGTAGAGTAGTCACAGTAGCAACAATTTAAAAAAAAACATAAACAGCATTCACAAAACCAATTTAAGTTAAACTGCAGGAAATATGATTTATTTTCAAAGCAAATATGCAATTTGTTTATAACAACGCAGTTGGTCTTTCATCTGAAATCAATTCAAATTATTGCACAGGTGCTCTAGTGAGAGGGAAGGAGAGGGTGGTGTGTAGTTAGTCTAGTAAAACCGCAAGGGTAGTGGATAAGGGAGAGGTAGTGTGACATATATCCATCTAATTCACAGAGTGATACCAATCCGGCCTAACATAGGTCAGTTGTTCCAACCATATCACATCGCAATACATAGACACTGATAATGAATTACAATTGTTAAGGCTTTTTGTGCTAATAGTAGTCAACGTTTCAACCCCTAAAAGTAATCAAGGTCATTCCAGCCTTAGGATGGGGTCTTTATCAGGACTGTATGGACAGGGAGCACCTAGAGGCAATAGGATACTCTGTATTAGGAAAGTGAAGTTACAAAAAGGTAGTGAATGCTCATAATTAAAAGTAGGGATTACCTAATTGTTCAGCCAGCATATACCTTTGAGCTGGGCGGTCATAGTAGGTGGGCTCAGCAGAGTTCCTAAGTGCAGAGAAGACACATATTCAACACGCGAACGTAAGGAACAGATCTGAACAATAAATATCTAAACCCTAGCTAGCTTGCCACTGAATAGAGGGGGGGTATGACCAAACGTGCGCATACGAGCTTTGGCAGAGTACTGTGGGTCAAATGATCCTTTGCAGTCACCAGATAAGACTATCTAATGCAGAAAAAAAATTAGGACAGAGTGGGTGGAGAGTCCGAGTCGCATGCATCTTACATGATAAACATTTTATTAAAAAGTAAAGGGCATAGCTTGTAGAAAGGAAACTAGTTTCATGAATCATATTGGTTAATATAGACTGACAACTGGGGCCCATATATGGAAAACCCATTCATGACTACAATCAACCCATGTGTATTTTACATATTACAATGCGCGTTGACTACGAGCCAAAGAGGAAAGAGCACTTCTGAAAAATAAACTAAAAAGGCTCCCGCATTAATGTCAGTTACAATTTACAGTGTAAAATCTGTATAAACACCGATGATCTTCTTATGCATCATCGGCTCAGTAAATGGAAACTCGCTGACCTCAGTACTAATAAGTATTTTGTTTAAGTGGCAGCTCTGGTGGTGGGGAAGGAATGGGATATTATAAACCCCTAAGCCACATTAACACGTACATATCATAACAAACATGGAGTCCAATAGCATACACTAAACCATTTTTCTTCAATAAAGAACAAATCACATGTGACATTTGCTGCCTACCAAATCAAATCAAATCACAAGTGACACTATCAAAAAATGCTTGTTGACTACAAGCTAAAAAGGAAAGAGCACTTGTGAAAAAAAAAAAAAGGTTCCCGCATTAATGTCAGTTACAAAGATTGATTTAAAATGAAAAGGCTATCGGAAAAAATTAAACATGTGCAATGAACCACTTAAACGTTCAAACATGGTTATTAAAACAAATCTTGAGTGAACCCACAGGGCCGTGAGGATGACGTACCCTGGAAACAACCTTACGGCTCCGATTCATCTGGCAGAATGAGCCGTGGCTCTTCATTCCCTATAAGAGCGCAAGAAGTGGCATGCATGTGAAGTGCAGCCGCTCGCTGTCTACACGTATTACAATTAGGAGTCAAAGGGCCTGTCAATGACTGACACCGAGCTTACAGGTCGTGTCTAAGGGATGTCTAAAAAGAGATGTCTTGTTACAAGCAGTTGTAAAGGTCTAAAAGGGCAAAATGACTGTGGCGCCCTTGTTAATATATTGATAATGGGTTGCTGAGAAAATTTAAAAAAGGGGAGGAATTGAAGAGACATGTGTTTCAGATTATTACAAAGAATGAAACATATAAATATTACATTAACCCCTTTGGTGCTACACACGTTTTCGCCCTGTGTGGGCACTATGGGAGGTCACAACACCTCACTGAATCTGGGAGGTCTTAGCACCTCAACTACAAATGGAGGTCCTCACACCTCGAACTCCATGGGTGTCCCTCGCGGCACAACATAACCGGGTGTCCCTCGCGGCACACTATATCCGGGTGTCCTTGGCAGCACAAAATATATTAATTGCTCATGATATTACGGGAGACAATGAAATTAATGATGATAATTCATCAGGTACCCCCGATGAATATATCCTTGATTTGGATGAGGACGATGATCAAGATCTTTTTAACCCCGCTGAGCCCCACTCATCCTCAAAAGATAGCATTCCCGACCCCCTGTGAGAAGAGATGTCCTCTCCCCTAAACCTTAAGCATCCCAGAAGCTATGAGTGGTGGCCTCAAGACCACATGGCAAAATTCATCAATAAGTGGTTGAGGTACCCATTGGAGGGTAATACACGAAACATCCTCAGAGCCGAGTGCTCTAGACCTACCATTGATGACAAAGCATGCCAAACTCCAAACTTAGACCCGGAGTTGATCACGTTTTTTTCAAACTTGGTCGGGATCCACGTAAAGGCATGGAAAGGTCCCATAAGGGGTGTCAAGATCGTCACCTAGACGTCCTAGGCCGACTAGCCAGGATTATCGATGCAGCGGAGGAAAGCCATATTAACAGGACTCCCCTTAATGCGAACCTGATCAGGGGCTGGAGCCAGAGGGCTCTAATCCTGCTTGGCAATGCTAATGCTAGCTTCAATGCAGAGAGTCGGAGAGTTGTCTTAACAAAAATAAACCCGAAACTCTCCGACATGGCTGACAAAGAGACCTCTCAGAACCCTAAAGGTTTACTCTACGGAGAGGATCTCATAAAGTCTCTTGGCAAATACGTCGCAACTTTTACAGCCTTGGATAAGGCCTAACAGAACATGCGCAAGGACTTTAATATTAACCTTTTTGCCCGGGCTGGAAGAAGGGGCCTCTCTACCGGCCGATTTAACAAAAAGGCCCTTCAAAAGATTTCACGACTTCGGAAGAGGCTTTCAGCAGTACAACAACTCACAGTTCTATCCTCAGAGAGGGAGAGGCATGCCCTCCATAGGATTCAGATCCCGTGGACCATCCATCAATAACAACCCACCAAGTGAGTACTCTTCCCCTTCCTACCTCTCCTTCTTTTCCCCAAAATGTGGGACGGAGACTCAAATGCTTTTTTCAACATTGGAAACTGATCAATCAAGATCCATGGGTTTTTAATATTGTCAAGGATTTCAGAATAGACTTTACAGAAACTCCTATTCAAATCTCTCTTCCAGGAGTCTTTCCACTCCCTTCGGAACAACAAAAAACATTAGAGGAAGAGATCTCCTCCATGCTCCAAAAAGGAGCGATTATAGAAGTTTCTCTGGAAGAACTCAGATTCATAAGCCCCCTCTTCCTTGTGGAGAAAAAGGACAAGGGTTGGGGACCTGTGATAAATGTAAGACATCTAAACACATTTTTTGGTCTACAGACACTTCAAGATGGACGGGATCCATCTTCTGAGAGATGTTCTTCTGGAGGGAGGATGGTTAGTCAAATTGGACCTAAAGGATGCTTTCTTCACTATGCCTATGGCCGAAATCCACCAACCCTTTCTCCAGTTCCTCTGGAAAAAACGCTTATATCAATTCCAAGCCCTCCTGTTCAGTCTTTCTTCTTCCCCTTGGTGCTTTACCAAGGTTATGAGACCAATCGCCTCATACCTAAGGGAAAGGGACATCCGTTTGATCATCTTTCTAGACGAAATTCTCATTAAGTTGCAAGAATGTTCCCAAATATCTCAAGATCTGAAGACAGTAATGAATCTTCTAGAAAGCCTGGGCTTCATCATCATCAAAGAAAAATCAGTCTTGACTCCTTCCAGGTCTCTCTAGTTTCTGGGCTTCACTGTAGATACCTCCAAATGTCTTCTCCTACTCCTTTCCAAGAAGATAGCCAAAATCAGGAGGGAAATTCGTCATGTCTTGAAGCAACAAGACTTTCCCCTGAGAGAACTGGCCAGACTACTCGGTTTCTTCTCCTCCTCTGTTCAGGTGATTTTTCCTGGTACCCTAAATTATCAGGCCCTCCAAAGGGTGAAAGCATGGCCCCTAAGGTCCGGTCTTTGGTACGAAGATCGTGTTTTTCGAGATCAAGAAGCCCAGTTGGAACTGGCTTGGTGGCTCTAGAATATGGACGCGTGGAACGGAAAAGTGATCTTTGGTTCAAAACTGGAATTTGTTTTAGAATCAGATGTCAGCCTCCATGGCTGGGGGGCTTGCCTTCTCGATCAGAACACGGGTGGCGACTGGTCTCTGGAAGAATATTCTCAGCATATAAACTACTTGGAACTCAAAGCTGGTCTTTACGCCTTGATGAGCTTCAAGCACTCTCTCCAGGGCAGGTCGGTCATCTTAAAGATGGACAACATGTCTCCAGTAGCCTATATAAACCGTCTGGGTGCCACCAAATCTGCGGATCTATCGAATTTGGCCAAAAAACATTGGATCTTCTGCCTGGAACACAAAATCGCTTTGAAGGCGGAATACCTTCCTGGGAAATCGAACATCTCGGTGGACTGGAACTCCAGATTCCTTTTAGATCACAGCGATTGGAAACCCAACGTTTCCATCTCCAGGTCTCTGGACAACATTAGGGGTCCCTTGAAAATAGATCTATTTGCGAGCAAACTAACATTTCAACTCGAAAAATACTTCAGCTGTATGCCTAATCCTGCGGCTCTAGCAATGAACACCTTTCTCCAATCATGGAAAGGTCTCAGTGCCTACGCCCTCCCCCCCTTTATCATGATCCACTGTTAAGTCATCACTCACCTGAACATCCAGGTAGTTCTGCCAGAAAGACGTGATGATTATTCACACCCTCTCCCAAACCTCTATTCCCACTCCAGCGTCATAAGAACAATGCAGAACGAAAAAGAAGTCCAAGGGAAGGGGGAAGTGTATAAAATAACAAAAGAGAGAAACACTGCTCCTCTTGACTTCTCACTCGTGCACGTATGCCTGTTCTTGCGAGGAACGTCTTCAGCAGGGAACAACGAACACCTACATAACGGTGCTATAATCTCACTGTTATCTAGGAATCAAAGAACAAATTCAGAACAAATTCACAATAAACATTGTACCTCTCTATTCTGGCATTTTCCTATTTCACCAGGTAAGGTTTTACAGGAGATAGCGATTCTGCTTCCTATAACAAACTTAAAGAAAAAAGAAGAACAAATATAACATGTACATTCACAGTTTTATATTCTCCTGTTCACATATGATATTGTTCCTTGCTTACTTTACTATTGTGTTCGTGATAACCAATCACGTGGTAAAAGAATTCTTCAATAACAGTTCTTGCTGCAAACAATGTCTTTAAATGTTAATATGCAAAATGCACACTACAAGGGCAATAACCTTGTTTGTCCATAAGGTTCATATGCAAATTGCTTCACTGTTTTTGATAAGACAACTGACCCATCTACGACCTTTCTGATATAAAGTCTTCGAGTTCTTTTTCTGAAATTACGGGCTTTGTAACAAAATGTAGAAAGTCTTGAAGTAAAAACCTCGAATTCAGTTCTGAATCTCAATGCGCATAGATTCTTCTTTGTAAATATTCCCGAAAATGTACTTACTTGGTTTTTGTTCAAATCAGAATGAATTTACTGTTCTTTCTCTTTTATTTTATACAGGACAGATGAAGGTACCTTCAAGATCGACGGCTGCTGAGGACCGGAAGGAGCAGGGAGGAGAAGAGATGCCGGACGAGGAAGACCAGAAGAAGCAAGGAAGGAAAACGGAGCCGGAGCAAGGCTGCAGGAAGGAACCCCTGAAGACGAGAGCCGCTGAATCTGCAATCATGTAAGTTGGCTCCAGAAGCAGGAAAGCTGGATCGTCAGATGAGGAGGGAAGAACAAACTAACACAAGTGCCGGCTCATGTTCCCGGCTTTCTTTTATAGGCAATGTTGGGTGGGGTCCTAATGCCAACACGTGTATGTGATAGAAACGGTTTTGCCGTTTACACGTGAAGCAACGCCCTTTCACCGTAGTAGGCGTTTTAACGTGCAAATATGGTACCATTGTTCAGAAAGGTTTAAATCCAAATATACAGATCTTTATAACAACATGTGAGATAACAACAAACAAGATATTCATTACAACATGGGTTGTCAATTGGCAAAGGAGCAAAGGATTAAAATAAAAGGCAGAAGATATTCATTACAACGTGGGTTGTCAATCGCCAAGGGACTAAGGTAAAGAGCATATTAAACTGTTGACAACATTACCTAATGAGAGGTGAGCGGACAGGCCATCTGTCTGGTACACACCCTAACATCCACAGGGTTCTACAGAAAGTGAGACACGAACAATGCTCCCTTGGTTCCCCACCACCATGGAGCTGGCATGCAACCCTCCCTTTCTAATCTCTTCCCTAAAATATCTCCTAACAGACGTAGATGGCAGAATTCACCCCTTAATCCAGAAAGGGAATTTGAACTTTCTTGCTTGCAAAGTATCAGGAAGTCCAATGAAGTCTCTGGACTTTCGTATACAGCTGCAACTCTCCCCAGGGAATCATGGTCTCCAGATACCCACTACAGATACAACAACATTTGGAGAAGCTGGGTTCGTTGGTGCCTGTAAAGGAACCTGGATTCCCTTAAGGCACCTATTGTTGACATAGTTAATTTTCTTTGCGAATAATTTGATAGTGGCCTTAGCTATAGAACCATCAACTGCTATAGGTCAGCTATATCCGCTGGTCACGACCTCCTGAATTGTAAAACGGTAGGTAAAAACGTAATTATTTGTAGAGTTATGAAGAGCATTTGTTTAAGAAGACCTCCAAAACCTAAATACGATTCTCTTTGTGACGTAAAACAAATTTTAGACCTTTTCTCTAATTGGCCGGATAACACTCTCCAAATCAGAAAATACCTTTCAATCAAACTTTCTACTCTTTTATGTCTAATTTCTTGTCGAAGAGTCTCCGACGTCAAAGCTTTAGAGGTTTCTAATAGGTCCTATAACACATTTGGTGTTAAATTTGAGATTTATAGAAGAAATAAGACTATTTCTGATTCAATTTTCTACCGTCGCTTTGACTCGTGCCCTAAACGTTGTGTTGTTGATTGCTTGAGAGAGTATGATCACAGAATGTCTGTTTTTTTGAACCCCTGATGTCAACCAATTACTAATTTCCTTTGTTAAACCACACCATGCACCCAACCGTCGAACCAACGCCCCCCACCGCCACCCTCCGCACCTGGACCACGGTGACCACCGAAGACACAGCCCGCACGATGAACACCATCCACTCCGGATCTCCAACCGACCCCTGCCCCCACCACGTCTTCAACAAGGCCGACTCCATCATCGCACCCCAACTCCGGGACATCTCCTTCAACACCGCCACCTTCCCGGAGAGCTGGAAGCATGCCGAGCTCAGCGCCCTACTGAAGAAACAAACAGCGGACCCCACCGACCTCAAGAACTTCCGCCCCATCTCGCTCCTCCCTTTTCCTGCCAAAGTCATCGAGAAGACTGTCAACAGACAGCTTGCCGCCTTCCTCGAGATGAACGGATCCCTCGACCCCTCGCAGTCCGGTTTCCGAGCCAACCACAGCACTGAGACCGCCCTCATCGCAGCCACCGACGACATCATAACCCTGCTCGACAATGGGGAAAAAGCGGCCCTCATCCTCCTGGGCCTCTCCGCAACGTTCAACACTGTCTGCCACCGCACCCTAGTTCAACGCCTCAGCAACACAGGTGTCCAAGAGAAGGCACTGGAATGGATCATCTCGTTCCTCGCCGGAAGAACACAGAGAGTCCGCCTCCCCCCGTTTCGCTCCGAGGCCACCGAAGTCATCTGCAGCGTACCGCAAGGATAATCACTCAGCCCCACCCTCTCCGAGTGGATGAAGGACATCCGCCTGAAACTGAACTCAGACAAGACGGAAGTCCTCATCCGGGGACCATCGCCCTCCGCCTGGGACGACTCCTGGTGGCCCCCTGCCCTGGGCATCACTCCCAAGCCAACAGACCATGCACGCAACCTGAGCTTCATCCTGGGCTCCTCCCTCTCGATGACCAGACAAGTCAACTCCGTCTCCTAATCATGCTTCCACATCCTACGCATGCTCCGCAAGATTTTCGATGGAACCCGACCGAAACCAGGAAGAAAAAAGCTATATCCTCAACCACCATTGCTAGATGGGTTAAGACCACTATGTACTTAGCAGGCATTGACTTACATAAATATCAAGCTCATTCTCTTAGAGGTGATATGGCCAGCAAATCCCTCTGGTCTGGTGGTAAGTTGGATAACATCCTCAAAGCTGCTGACTATTCCAATGCTAGCACGTTTGCTTGACATTGTTGCAAGCCTATCGAGCATATGTCTGATATAGTCTTACAAAGCTACCAACATGCATAATCCAGCCCCGTTCTTGTAATGAAATTGTGATTCTCCTATTACCATGACTAGTGGATCTGGATTTGCTCTTCTCTTTACAGTTGTAGCACATTAATTTGTATTATTCAGTACTGCAATTTTTTATTGCTTTATTGCTTTGTTTTCCCTCCAAGATTTCCTTCTCTTTCTTTTCAGATAACCCTTCATAACTACGAGATGTTTGGATCCTTTTTCACTTCTTCTCTCTTTCGCAGTTTACGCCTGAGGATCCTCTGGAAATCCTTTGGACATTTTGAAGTGTATTTCTATTTCATGGACTTATTCTTCTCTGTATTTCCACATTTAAAAGAGGCAGATTGATGTTCTTTAATGGAACCTTTTTACATTAAAAGATTATGCATCATGTCAGCCTCCGTGTCTTTAATGAAATCCTGATTCTCTAGCCATGGAAATAGGAGAATCACAATTTCTAGAGACCATATAATTGGGAGGCATATGTTGCACACAGTGGGACATATAAATATTACCAGTGACAGCAAGGTTAATATAACCGGATGTACATACATGGCAATGTTACTGTATGGTTAACTATATCCGTTTGTCAGACAGGATATCAGAGTGGACCTTGGATTTATGTACTCATTAAATGTAACCATTAACATAATTTCTTGATGGTATTACCCAGAGTTGCCGCCCGTCATTCAAATGAGATGTACAGAGAGGAGTAGCTTGTTGAGGGTCCTAATACAAAGATCTCAGTTAGAGCTCAGTGTCATGTGAATGAAAGAGGGCAATAGTGACAAACACATTATTCGGTGACAAGAATAGAAAGTAGCGCATTTGTGCCACCAAGTTCATTAAGGCTATTGTTCACAGTGTCTATCTTATGAATCCATTTGCATTGTCGCATATTCTGAATAGAGTTAATGTCTCCACCTCTACTTCCCAAGGAGACCTTTTCAAGAACTACCCATCGAATAGATTCTGGTTTGTGTAGTTTAGTGGTGAAATGTTCAACAAGTGGTGCAGCCGATGTGCCGCACCTAATCCTGCTACAGTGTTGTAATGTCCTTGTTTTTACTTTTTGTCTAGTTTGGCCTATGTACAACTCATCACAGGGACATAAGATGCTGTAGATCACATCTGTTGTGTTGCAGTTGGAGTGGACTTTTAAATCAATGGTGTGTTGTTTGTAGTAACATGTATTGGTTTCAATGGTAAGCTTGCATGCTTTGCATTTAGAGTATTTGAAATGTCCCACTATTTCTGGTAGGTTCCAGAGTGTTTGGATGGTGGGTTGAGTGGGCTCGGTATGCTTTGTACGATGAGCTCAGCTGTCCCCCTCGCAACTCCTCAGGCCAAAATCCCCAAGCCCATGGCTCATTGGTGCTGGCCAGCTCACTTGCTTGCTTTCCTTGCTGGCAGGGGGGCCTGCAGCAGGTCAGTATAGTCACACTTAGACTGTCTGTGGACTGCTTTAGGCCGGGCCCCGTATCTATGATGAGGCTCTTCTCTGGGAGGGATTACACCATCCAGCCCTCGACCGCCCACACCAACTGTGTCCTCACCGGGCGATCACGTTAGCCTGGAGATGGCTCTGAGCCCCACTGAAGTCAGGTCCCGTGTTGTGGGAAGCAGCTTAGTCACAATGCGTGTGGTTTAAGCCACAGTCTGTCCCCTGTGGATGCAACGCAGTCACCTCGGCCCCCCTGGGCCTCCCCAGAGATAGGGCTTCCTCACCTCAAGCAGGGCTCCGTAGGCCCTTTGCCAGGCCCTTAACACTGATGCTTCTTCGCCATCCAGTCCCAACTCCCGCCTGACACCGGGCACCGCCTCGAGTGCTCTGTGCTGTGTGGCCAGGAAGAGCAGTCTCTCCCGGCATTGCCACCTTCAGGTTCCACAGTCCATGGTGGCGTTCTCCTCCAGGCTGTTAGTTGAGCCGTGGGGACCGTCCGTCTCGTTCTGTCTCTGGTGCTCCCTTAGTCAGGCCGCACGGTGCAGGACCTATCCCTTGCAGCACCAACGGGTGCAGCTCTCGTCTCTTCTCCTCCAGTACAAGACTAGGGTGGCCAATGACTCAGGTCAGTAAGCACAGGCTATTGCTGGACCTCAAGGCCCCGCTTCGCTATGCAGTGTCTGTGGGCCCAGTTGGCGAGATGGAGCAACAAGCGGGCACGTCCTTCTTGGTCGCCATTTTGGCCGCACCCTGAGGATTATATTTTAAAGGAAAGAAAATCCAAGGTGACTTCCCATTTCTGTCCTTTGCTTAAAAAACGTAATCATAGATAAATGGCTTAAATCCTGGCACGGTATCCTTGGTGTTAGTTTCACCTATACCCTCTAATTCACCATCTCCTTTGACACTGGAGCTCAGTATCCCAGGATTACGAGAGTCCTGTGCCAGTAACTCCCTAGATCTGCCTAGATCTTCAGCAGTGGTCGAATTCAGAAAACATATACAAGGGACATGCTCGAACAGCGCTTCTCCAACCAGTAGCTCTTAAGCTACTAGTATCTCTACAGTTAACTGTAAGTAACTCTAAGGTGTGTAGCCCAACTTAATACACTGTACACATTTGCTTGATTGAAATGAGAAATTAATATATATATACATTTTCCCCTGACCTGCTTGGAGGACCCGCCTGTCAAGTTACCCAGAGCAACATGGGGAAGAGCCGCCGCTCAGTTTTGCTAACCTCCAAGGGATTGGATCTGCTTTGGCCCCTGCATCCGAGACCAGCATCGCACTAACTTCTGTGACTTCACAGCTGGACCAGCTGATTGCAGAGAGGTTTTCAGTACCGCTGGACACGGTTTGATGCTGTATCGTGTATGGTGGGGACCCAGGAGAGGAGGTGTTTTAACAGTGGTACCAGGACAATTTTACTTTGCGCGCATTTACGTTTTTTTAGACATCCAGCACTCACTACGAGATTTCAGGAGTCCTTTTTGAAAACGTTTCTTTCATTCTGCAGAGATGGTGCAGTGTGGGATTGGCAGTCTCCCGAGGAGGCAGCAGTGATGTAAATGAGACTCAGCTGGGCTCCCACAATTGGGAGTAGAATTACCGCCCAAAGAACGGACTGAAGAAAAGCACTGGTGCAATAAGGCATATGATTAAGGCAGTTAGCCGAAACGCGTAATGCTGTCAGTGTCGAATAAACCTTTTTTCCTGGAATCCTCACTGTGTCCCTCTGGTCTCTCTGTTGCGGAGTAACCTCTTGGTGGATATATATACATACAAATATATATATACTACAAGGCTCACCTTCAACGAAACGAAAAAGACGAGGAAGACCCTGGTTTAGTGCAAGTTTTTTAAATATTTATTTCCGTGCTTGCCATATCGTCACGCCGCGTTTCGGCAGATCCCTGCCTTGATCACATGGCAGGGATCTGCCGAAACGCGTCGTGACGATATGGCAAGCACGGAAATAAATATTTTAAAAACTTGCACTAAACCAGGGTCTTCCTCGTCTTTTTCGTTTTGTTGAAGGTGAGCCTTGTAGTATTAGCGCTGGACAGCTTTCCCCAGCGACGAAGACCCCCTCCTCGTCAAGTTGGCTCTGAAGACAGAAGGAAGGTTTGCCGGTACTGGCGTTCTGCAAACTGCTTTTGTGGAACTGAGGTGCGTGGCTTCAAACGCGCCACAACTATATATATATATATATATATGTATATATTTGAAAAAACCATAGGTTTCACACACGTTATAGTTAGGAATTAGCATTTAAAAAACCTTAGAAATTCACTGAAAAAACATAGGTTTTACAACAGTTATCAGTGATGTCATTTGAGATGTCATCAGTGATGTCACTGACCATGTCATGAATGATGTAATATGTGACATCATCAGCAGTGGATTGCGGGCGCGCAAGTTATAGTGATTACAACTAACTATAACGGTGGAATTTCAATGGTTTTGTATGAGTAAAATGTCCAGCTAACTATAACTGGTGTAAAACCTATAGTTTTTCAGTGAATTTCTAAGGTTTTTTAAATGCTAATTCCTAACTATAACATGTGTGAAACCTATGTTTTTTTCATTGAATTTCTAAGGTTTTTTAAATGCTAATTTCTAACTATAACGTGTGTCAAACCTATGTTTTTTTCAGTGAATTTGCAAGGTTTTTTTAAATGTTAATTTCTAACTTTAACGTGTGTCAAACCTATGTTTTTTTCAGTGAATTTCTAAGGTTTTTTAAAATGCTAATTTCTAACTATAACATGTGTCAAACCTATTGTTTTTTCAGTGAATTTGCAAGGTTTTTTAAATGCTAATTTGTAACGATAACGTATGTTAAACCTATGTTTTTTTCAGTGATTTTCCAAGGTTTTTTAAATACTAATTTCTAACTATATCAGGTCTGAAACATGTGTTTTTTTCAGTGAATTTCCAAAGTTTTTTACATGCTTTTTTCTTTATCAATTTTTAAATTTTTCATATATTTATTTTTCACAAACTGCCTTTGTATATTATAATAGATTGACTGTATCCAATAATATGCAATGGCACAGCTACTTTGTATAATTGGGTTAAAGTTTAACAGTATACTGTACATTTCAATCAACAATAAACACTCAAACTTGTTATCTATCTTTTTTTTGTGATTTTTTTCAACGTGCGCGCACCGTGCGCGCACCTCGCAAATTTTTCTATTTAAAGAAAAAATGTTTTTTTGGGCCTTTGGGGTCCTTCAGGGACCCCATGAGAAGGCCTAGGGGGTCAGGAAGTCTCTACCCTGCCTCCTTTTCACGTTGTCCACTATTGTTTTTCTGTGACTTCTGCCTCGAGGGTGTGCACAACTTGCGCGCACCTTGCGATTTTTTTTTTTATGGTTTTTTTTCCCCTCGGGGTCCTTCAAGGACACCATGAGAAGGCCTTAGGTGTCAGGGAATCTCTACCCTGCCTCCTTTTCAGGTTTTCCACTTTTATTTTTGACTCACTTCAGCCTCGAGGGTGCACGCAGCGTGCGCGCATCTCGCGTTTTTTTTTTTTTTTAAATGTTTTTTTTTTTGCCCCTCTGGGTCCTTCAGAGACCCCCTGAGAAGGCCTAGGGGGTCAGGGAGTCTCTTACCTGCCTTTTTGTCACATTTTTAAAAGCATTTTTGAAAATCAAGTAAAATGTAATTTATTTACGACGCGTGCGTGTACCGTGCGCGCATGAGCGCGCGCACGTACAGTCATGTGACTCTAAAACAGCACTTTTGATTGGTTCATAGCAGTTTCTGTTCCAGAATCTTCAAACACCCCACCAACTTCCCTCACTATCTCTTTTACTTTGTTGGGAGAAGGACCTGAAGACACATCGTGCTTCAATCCTTTTTCAACATGGCAGAACAGCAGTCTTCTTCAGACCGTGAGGTGGAGACCTTTGTTGTGGAACCTCCAAAGGAGAAAAAGAAAGACTCTTTTATCTGGCAATTTTTTTCTTTCCCAGAGGGGCAAAAAAAAGTTAATGCCCCCAAAGTCACGTGTATCATCTGTGGCAGTGTATTGTCAAGGGGAGACCCCAAGAAGAAGTACTCCTTTAGTATACATACAATGCTACACCACATGAAGAACGTGCATCCACATAATTATGCACGAGCAACCACTAGAGCCCTGGCCAGGGATCTTCCACCTGCTATGCCCTCCACCTCTTCGGCAGCACAATCACCAACTTCAAGAGTGCTGGACATCCGTCCAAATTTTTCAAAGGTTCATATTTCTTGCAATGTTTGCAAAGAAAAGTTATGCTACGGTGAGCAGAGTGTGGATTTTATAGATATTAAGATCTCACAGCACATATGCTGCCGCAGTGAAGTTTTTCATTTCTTATTTTTGTTCCAGTTGAACAATTTTTGGTTACCTGTTTACTTTTTTTTTTAAACTAAAAAAAATATAACATTTTTAAAAACTAAAAAAAAATACAAAACAAAAAAGACAAAAAAAGTTCTTGTCAGAACTAACCTCACTTCTCAAAGAAGAGCTATATCTTTTATATACTGTGTCATACTTTTTGGGAATGACTGTGTAGTGTATAAATGAATGACTGAAATGGAGAAAAGGATTGATGGAATGAGTGAGGAGAGGGTAGTATGGTGAGTGAGGAAAGGGGAGTCAAAGAGTGACTGAAACAAGGGGACTAAGGGTAGGGGAGTGAGGTAAGTGGAGAGAAAGAGTAAGGGAAGGGCAGTAAGAAAAGAAAAGTGAGAGAGAAGGAGTGAGAAAAGGGGAGCATGGAATAGAGACAGAGAAGGGGAGTAAGAGATGGAAAGGGAGAAGTAGAGCAGAGTGAAGGTAAGAGAAGTTGACTGACAGTGAGGGAAGGGGTATGAGGGTGAGGGAAGGGGGTAATATAAAGTGAGAGATGGGTAGTGAGGGAGAGAGAAGTGGAGTGAGGGGATGGAGGAACTTAGAAAAGGGGAGTAAGAAAAGGGGGGTAAAGAATGGAGTGAGAGAAGGAGAGCGAGGGGGGAGTGAGGAAAAGGGAACGGGAAAGTGAAAGGGTGAAAAATACAGACAGGAGAAAGTGGAGTGGGGAAGGGTAGTGACGGTGAGTGAAGGGCAGTGACACTTAGGGAAGGTGCATGAGGGTGAGGGAAGGGAATGGGAGAGAAGGAAGGAGATTAAGAGAGAGGAAAGGGGACTGATATGATGATGATTTGCAAATGTAGGGACATATGTGTACATGGTTTTAACAATATGGAGATACTTAGAGTTGAGTCATGTAATAGTCGTCTGCTTTATATTTGGCTAGGCCCAACACTCATGCAGTTATAAAAACACCCAAGTACTACCCATGCAGTCTTCCAATGATCCAATTACTACATATACACTGGTGTAATGACTCAGGCATTAGTCCTGCACTCATGCAAACATCCAAGCACTACCAATACATTCATTCAATCACCAAGATATTACTCATGCACTCTTTGAATCATGTAGCCACTACATATGCACTTATATAATCAGTCAGGCACTAACCTTTCAGTCACAAAGGCACTACCCTTGTACTTATGTAATCACTCAGCCAGTAGTCATGCTTTTATTAAATCACCCAGGCATTACCTTTACACTCCTTTATTCACTCAGGCACTGCCTCATTACTCCTCCGGTCACTGAAGCAGTAATCATGCAGTTATAAAATCACTCACTCAAATGCTATACACGCCAGTAATCCCAAGATATTACCCCTGTAGTCATGGAATCACCCAGGCACTACTTATGTAGCGCCTTTGCAGTAATAGAATCAAGCAGTGTCTACCTATGTAGTCATGTAATAACCCATACACTACCCTGGCAGTCATCGAATCACACAGGTCCTACTGTTGCAGTTGTTTATTCACCTAGGCACTACTCCATGACACATCTATGCCTTCAGATGCTATTAATACACTTTCCATGCATTAAACTTGTATGTATGCACTGATGAATTAGCCAGTCACTATTCATCTTCCCCTGCAATTACCCAGCAACTTCCTTTGGAGTCAGACAGTCATCAAAGCACTATGCATGGAGTTATGCAATCACTCAGGCAGAGCTATTACATTTCTCAGTTTCTAGGTTTCACTATATTTCAGAAATATTGTATACATATTTCTTTTAGATATGATGATGATTTAAAAAGGTAGAGATGTATGCATGCATGGTTTTAACAATATGGAGAGCCTTATGGTTGAGTCATGTAATAGAGTGCTTCTTTGTATTTGGCTAGGCCCAACACTCATGCAGTTATAAAAATACCCAAGTATTACCTACGCCGTCTTCCAATGATCCAGGCACTACATATGCACTGCTGCAATTACCCAGGTTATTACCCCATAACTCATGAAATCCCCCAGGCACTACCTATGCACTCACGCATTCACCCAGGTATTACCTATGCACTCTTTTAATTACCCAGACACTATCCACAAACGTATATAATCTCTCAGGTACTACCTTTGCACTCTTTTAATCATGCAGGTTTTAACCTTGTACTTATGTAATCACTTAGCCAGTACTCATGCACTTATAAAATCAGCCAGACACTACCTTTGCCCTACTCCAATCACTCAGGCATTCCCTTAGTACTGCTGCAATCACCCAAGCAGTACTCACATGCACTTATAAAATCACCCACTGATTTGCTATGTACTCCAGTAATCCTCCAGATATTACCCCTTCAGTCATGCAATCACCCAGGCACTCGTTACATGCCACCCTTGCAGTTGTAGAATCATCCAGGTCCTACTGTTGCACTTATCCATTCACCTAGGCATTACTCAACAAATTTCTTTGTTATAGATGACAATATTTGTATATAATTATTTCAATAATATTAAATATTTTTAGAAAGATAATACACTTTTTTTTATTCTCCATAATTAATAAGAAATATTCAGATTGACAAGAACATTTCAAAAGAAAAGAGAACTATTGAAAGGATAAAAAAAGCAGAAAGTAGATGAAGTACAACATGTTACGTTGAAGAAAGAGTGTTCTGGTAAGAGAACAAAATAATTTGTTAAAAGTCTCTTCAAAAATGTAATCGATTTTGAAAATGGGGAAAAGGGAAAGAAAAGTACTACAAAAAATCTGAAGAAAAAAAAAATGAAATTAATGCAAAATCTGGTTATAGGAATACAGACTATGTTAAAAAAAGGATGAAAGAATATAAATACATTAGGAAGAGAATGTATAAAAGTAGAGTACTACAAAATGTATTGAATGATTGCCAAAAATGTAAACGAAGATCAGCATTTTACAAGAAAAAAGAACAGATTGAAAGTGTAGTCGAAAAGGCTTTTGAAGTGAAAAGACAATTGTTTATTTTAGTATTGAAAAGAATGAAAACATTGAATAAAACATTGCACTTTATGAAGGAGAAAAGTAAAAGAAAAAGACTGTTTAATGGAACTAACTTTTACAAAAAAAAATTTGGGTGAATGGAAGCACACTTCTAGTACTGAGCCATTTTTTAAAGAAGATAGCAATTTTCAGCAAAGTTACATTATTTCATGTAGTTGATGTCAGGGGTCATTCTTATGAGGCTAAAAACAGTTGTCCAATTGAAAAAGAAAAGATGGTTCCTAGAAATGTAGGAGAAGTAATAGCTGAAGAAGTTCAAGGGAGTCATACACAAGCTCCAGTGTATAAGTGGGATTGTAGTAATATTTGTAGTACACAACAGGAATCTATTGCTATATTATGACATTTCTACGAGATTATGGTAATACAAGTGTTGAACAGAAGATTAAGATATTGCAAGGAATAATTCCCTGTAAAGTGAGAAAATATACTAGCTTGCAGGGTCATTGTCTGGCTTGTCTTTCTAGAAAAGTGTGTCAAAGTACTTTTCATCATTTAGGAATGTTAGCAGTATATCACTCAGAAATGCAGAAGTTTGTAAGAAGATTGTACTATGTAAAAAGTCCTGCAATATCTTTAAGTGAAATAAACACTGCTCTTTTGCATGGTTCAGTATTGGTGTAGAGTGTAGAGAAGGTGCGAGTTTGAAAAGTGTAGGTATTGAAGAAGAGGTGGAAGATAATACTACCAAGAAGTTTGCAGAAGAAATTACAAAGTTTAAGGACCTTTCTTGTTAAAAACCAAACTATGAGGCTGCACCAGCCGCAATGTTAAAAATGCATGCACGGCATTTGCGTGCACAAAGCGGCAGGCACCGCGCGGTGCCTGCCTCTTTGTTCACGCAAATGCAGGGGGGTACCATAGGTACCCCCCATGTGCACCCCCCACACCTCCTTCATCCAGGGGGCCCGCAACGGGCCCCTGAAGTGAAGGTCCGTAAGCTTTTCCACGGCGGAAAAGCCGCCATGGAAAAGCATACTTTCTACTCCATCCTAATATGGCTGGCGGTGTCTGATAGACACCTCCAGCCATGTTAATGCTTTTCCGCCGCGGTCGGAAGGTGACCGCGGCGGAAAAGCGGCAGACAGATTGCAAGACCCGCCAGCCATTCTAATTTGGCGGTGGGTCTTTCAAGCCTCCGCAGCGGTTTTCCCGCATCCTCTGGGCCGGCGGTGGCTTACGCCGGCCCGGAGGATGCGGGAAATCGCAATCGTAATAGGCCCCTATGTTTGTATTTGTTGACAACATACTCACTATAGAAGTCAAACAAGGAATGTAATGTTTATTTAAAAATTGAAATGAAAAACAATGATAAGTGGGAGCAATTGGGGCTTATTTGTTGGTAGAAGGTCATTTTGAGTTGGGTAGTGATTAACATATTTATAAATATTGTTACAACATATTAGAAGAGAACAAAATGTCAGCAAGAGCTGTAAATAACAACCTAGAGTTGGTAGCTATTCCTCTGGAACTGGTAGATTTAAATACATATGAGTCCATTCCTATTCAATCTGTGTACCCGTTTCAGGCTATAGTTCATATGGAGCCTAAAACAGGTAAACTGCCTCCAACAGATTTACAAAGAGGTGTAAAAGGAAGAGTTGTGTATTTACCTTTAGATTTTAGGAAAAATATTGAAACTGTTGGTGTAGAGAGAGAGGACAGTGAACCTGTAGTTATTCTAGTTAATGGTGTACCAACAAAGAGTTGTAAAATATGGCATGAGTTAGTATATGTCACCAAACTTCAAGAGGCTACATTATATCTTGTAAAAAACAATATTTATTATAAAAATATATATGTTGAAGCACAATAGTTATCTTTAGAAGATAATAGAGAAATTTAAACTGGGCAAATAGAAAAAGTGGACAACTCCAGGAGTGAAGAAATTTATGAACAGTACAGTATACATCCTCTATATTCAAAAGAAGTTATAGGAAACACTACTGAATTATTCCAAATGAAGAAAGCAAAAGGAACTCCCACAAGTGTATGGGAAAAATGTTTAGAAGCTTGTTCTTTTCCACAGCTCTTCCCCACTAGAAAAGGTGGACAATACGATGAACGACCAGTACAGATTTTAGCCTCAGAGTATCGTACAACAAGATTGTACTCAAAAGATCCAAGATTTCAACAGTGTATTCCATATTTAACTCATCTTCTGTTTGAAAGTGACTTGTCTCGACTTTCATATGTGGTGAACCACATATTAAAAATGGGAGTTCATTTTACACGTTTCTGCAAAGGAGTTTTTAAACAAAGTTCAACTAAGAGACGACCATGTAGAATCTTGGTTAATTAATTTGATGGCGTGCCAACATGGTACTAATTAGCATTGGTATCATCATCACGGATAACTTAAATGTATGTTAAGAAGCTTAGGACCCCTATGTGGTTTGTTACGCTTAGCTGTGCTGAATACGTATGGGACGATTTATTTGAATTTCTATGAGGAGCAAATTCAAATATAAAAAACATTGAATTGAAGACAGCTGGAGAACTGTGTTCCATGGATACTTAAATGTGTGCAAATATATTAATCATAGGATCAAGGATACACCTAAATTTAGAACCGATTCTGATAAAACTGTTCTATCTTTCATCCAAGACTATGTCACCTGTGCTATTCCAAAAAATGGAGGAGAATATAGCTTGAGACAACAAGTTTTACGGTTTCAAAGTCATCGATGTGGAAAATATGGTCCACGAAAATACACATCAAAGGAAAAATGTTATACAAAATGATGTTTTGCATTCCCACGTTCAATAATTTCAAAAGGAAGAGTGAATAGTTTCATGTCAGCAGTAAGGTATACTATCTCTCAAAAATCTCCAAAGAATACTTACAACATAAAAATAATTGAAGAATCGAAGTATATTAATGACTACAATCCAGTGATTTTGACAATGTGGAATGCAAATATGGATATCCGGTGTGTCTATTTCAATTGCTGTTGCTCGGTATGTTATGTCATATAAAAAAAATCTGAAAAGACGGAGTTGAAAGAAATGATGAGGAACGAAATTTCACAAGAGAATACTCTTAGTAACAAGTTGTACAGCTTTAGTTTGAAAATACTTTCCCATTGAGAAACTGGATCTTACGAATGATCGGATCGGTTGACCTCTGTAAGTTTATACTCAAAGTCAAGAGGAATCATTTGGATAAGTCTAGGTCTTGCTGAAACACGAAATTGAAAAATTATGACATGTTTTGAAGAATAGTTATACTGGGTGCTTGAAGAGAATGATGAATGAGAGCTAATGGAGGGTTCATTAGAAGATATGTGAGTTTGCTATGTGATAATTTTATGTGAGCCATTTAACTAAGTCAGTTCAAATCTTAACATTTATGTTTTTGTTTTTATTTGAATTTGTTATAGGAAGTGGGAAGATATTGTTATTTCCTGATGAAGGTTGGCAGTTATCCCCATTGGACCCAACAAAACGCGTCGATACTTTAACCTTTGGAAATCATTACGGATATAGGATACATGCAAACAACAGCTTTTTGACTATCTAACAAGAATTGTCTTGCCTAAAGCTTTGTGCATATAAATTGTCTATTCATTAGCCCAATTACCATGGTGTTCCCTGATTTGAAATGATCTTTCTCGCTGCTTTTTTGTCCACTTTTTTAAACATGTATTAAAGTTGTGTTTAATTTGTTTCATTATAATGCATAATGTACTTTTCACTGCATAGTTGCTATTGATATGATATCTTCAATAAATTGTAAGCAACTTTTTTATTTAATTTTGCACTGATTTGTTTTTGTGGTTCACAGTATGAGTTGGTGTAAATGAGTCATATGTGCATGGTAGGCGATTTAGTGAGATTGTATGATTAAGTTGTTATAACAGTTTCCAAGGGGAGATTTTTCTGACATTGGTCCTTTGGTACCCTATCCCTGTGGTTTTATTGGGTCCCTCTCTCTTGTTTTTGAAATCGAAATGGAAATATGACAAATATTTCACTGAGATTCAGAAAAAGAAAAGATTTCAAGAGAATATTAAAACTGCAAAGAAAATTAAAATGGACTCAGTTGAAAATAGTTCAGGTATCAACTGCTATGCTAATATAATTGTAAATGTTGTGTTTCATCTAGAGGATCTTCATCATGAAATTATGGAAAATCAAGAAAAAAGATTCTGTTCTTTACTACATTATATTTTTGAAAAGTTGATAACTGATAGAAAAAAATCCGTACTGCTTCTGGCATTCGGCATCTTTTGGATATATGTACTGGATCATTGACATTTACATTGAATGTACAACAAGATGCACAAGAATTTCTTATGTTTATGCTTGCAGTATTGGAAGATGAAGGAATAGAAATTGAAAATTTGTATGGAGTAGGTTACAGATGGGATCACAAATGTGAAGAGTGTTCATTTTCTTCAAGCACTGAAATAGACACCGAAGGATTCATATATTTGACAAACCACATTTATTTATTTTTATTTATTTTATTTATTTAAACTTATAACGCGCAACAGCTACCGCAGTGGCTTTCATCGGCGCCAGGGACAGACTCAAGAAGAAAGAAGGACAGGTACACTAACTAGTTTATATGAGCCCTCACAACCTACTAAAAAAGCCAGGTTTTGAGACTCTTACGGAATCAAAACAAGTTTGTCCCCGTCTTTAGGGCCATAGGTAGAGCATTCCAGGATTTAGGACCTAAGTGGGAGAAGGACGACCGCCCATCTTTACTAGTCTAAATCGAGGAATAATGAAATCACCATTCTCTGAGGATCTTAAGGTACGACTTGGCTTGTATGGTTGGACTAGGCTCTGTAAATATTTTGGAGCCGAGCCATGTCTAATTTTAAAAAGATAGCACATAGCTTTGAATTTAATACGGCTCGGAATCCTGAGCCAGTGTAGATCGCGGAGTGCATGGGAGGCAGCTGTTCTCCTCGGAACATTGAGAAGAAGTCGGGCAGCCGCGTTTTGTAAAACTTGAAGTTTATTAATAGTTGTCGAGTCTGCTCAGTGTCTTTTAACAAGTTACTAAAGACAGTGAATCAAGATATGAAATATTCTCATTGTAAATTAGAAATGTTGTCAACATAATTTAGAGAAAGATTTGGACAATATATCATTTTAATGCTACAACTTTGTAGGGCGGATGGAAGAAAACTGGAAACTTAAATGAAAAATGTTGAGGCAAGTCAAGTGTGCATTTCTGGAAGAACTTTTAAAGCAGTGGCTATTATTTTCCATGATGGACCTACTACAACATCTGGACATTATACTGTGTATCTAAAGTATACAATAAAGGATGGACACATTGCAATGATGCCCATTTAGAATTCAAATGTAGGTTGCATTACGAATTACCAAATTCATATCTGATATTTTTGAAACCAAAGTTTTGAAAACATTATTTGGCTTCTTGGGAAGATGTGAACACAAATTAAACTTTGCTTTGGATATTTAAATGCAAATGGATTCAGAAACATTATTCGGCCTATTGGGATGATGTAAACAATTACTGTTTGGATTACTGTTTGTGCAAATTCTTATTCCATTTGCAAAATTGTGTTTGAAAGAAGTAGTTTATATACTTGTTCTTTATATTAAACGCAATGTAAATGAGAGTGTATATTTTACAAAATGTACTTCAAAGAAAGAAATGAATTAATGTAGATGAAGAATGTAATTTAGAAACTGTAGTTGAACTTTTTGTAAATATATATGTCATCAGTGATGTCATCAGTGATGTCATGAGTGATGTCACTGACCATGTCATGAGTGATGTAATATGTGACATCATCAGCAGTGCATTGCGGGCGCGCAAGTTATAGTTAGCTGAGCTAACTATAACGGAGAAATTTCAAAGGTTTTGTATGAGGGAAATGTTTAGCTAACTATAACATGTGAAACCTATGTTTTTTCAATTAATTTCTAAGCTTTTTTAAATGCTAATTTCTAAATATAAGGTGTGTTAAACCTATGTTTTTTTCAGTGAATTTCAAAGGTTTTGTAAATGATAATTTATAAATTTAATAATTATTATGTCTTTCTTTTTATACTAATTTCTTATATTTTTAATATAAATATGTATATTTATTTTATTTCTTAGATTATATTTCATATTCTTATTATAAAATAATAACAAAACTAAATTGCAAAGTAATTGTTAGATAAATTATTGCTTGACTTCGGTTGCAAGTATAACACAGCTCCAGCAATGCTCTTGGGGCCCTATGCTCACAATGCTTTATCAATCCTTACACCTGCTTCATATATGTGCAAGGTTTTGACGCAGCAAAGTGACGCAACAGCTGTGTAAAAGAGGCAGAAGGGGATTGTAAATCCGCCCCTAACACATACAAATTCACCCAGGCAGTTTCACCAGCAGCGCAAATTAAAGCATAGACTTGTAACATATTTATGTACATATGTTACATTCAAGTGCTTCGGACATATTACAGTATACTATAGGTAAACACCTTATAGCTTTATGCTGTAGCACTTCCTTATAGTTCTTCACTTTCACATTCTCCATACACTAGTAATATATTAATTCATTCATTTATGAACTACACATTCATTCTGACAAACCTTTACACACTAACATAGAAGTATAGTTCTTTCTTTGACCAGTGAAGGTAGTTCTAAAAATAACAGTTTTTTTAGTTTTTTTGGTTTTGTATTTTTTTGTGTTTTCTCAACAAATTCCAAGCGGAACAAAAGAATGAAAAAAAAAAAAACTAATGTCGAGGACACCAATGATCCTGCATTTTATCAGGTCCATAGACTGTTTCCCATAACACAAAAGTTTGTCGCAATAAATACATACAATTTTAACTTTAGCAAAGTCAGAATCAATTTGTGGGTGTGGACTGCTTGCTGAAAATGATGCTGAAAGCAGTTGATGTGCTTGGTGTAGCAGCAGGTGGGTTCTCATGCAACTTGCACTTTGAAGCTTGAGCAAAGTTGTTGGGGTGCAAGTTCTTCACGTGTCGCACCATATTTGCTGTGCCAAAGGAGTATTTTTTACATGGATCACACCTTGAAAGAGTTGTTTGGCAAATTTTACAGGTTACTTTTGGAGCATTAACCTTTTTTTTGCCCTTCTGGAAAAATAAAAGAAGTCCAAATTAGAGCTTCTTTCCTCTTCTTTGGAGGTTCTTCAGGAATTAAATCTCCCTTTGACAAACTGCTGGAAGATGAGTCCATTGCTCTTATTATGGTGATCTTCCTTCTATTTGAGATGATTCTCAGAAGAAATACTTATTCTTAGAAAGTCAAAGTCGAATAATTATAATGGGACGGAACTTTCAACAGTCGCAATAGGAGAAGTTACGAACCAATCAAATCTTTTGAAGTCACATGGCTTTGCGTACGCTTATGATGCACTTGCGCAGCTCTTTCGATACGAGTATGCATGATGTTCTACCGCGATTTGTGTAATTGATTTTAAAAGTAATATATGTTTGTTAAAAGTATAAAAAAAATCATAGTCATCCCAAATGTCTGCCCTTAGTATCTACATTAAATACATAAATAAATGTTTTAAAACAAGTAGAAACATTGCCGCCTTTCATGTACAGAATGCTGTACATGATGTCACACGGAAGCTTTAATGCGACACGTAACGTCAAAGCTGAGTATGATTAGCAGTACAAAGTATGGTGCGATCACCCTCTCAGTGACAAATCAGAGCTCGGGGCACGCTAACGAGAATGATTAGAGGACTCAGCTCTACAACGTTGCAGCATTAAAATTACATATTGTCCATATCTTTGTATAAATAATGTTGATGACATTTCTGATTTACATTGGCTACACTCCATGTTTTGACTTGATCCTCTAACTAGATCTTTAAAAGACACTGATTCACAGTCTGGTAAAGTCAAATATATAAATCTTTCAGTGTCTATGTTAGTGCTACATGTAAACAAACAATTTTCACAGTCATGTTGCCATTTATAAGACGGGGCAAAAATGTTTTCAATATCTATACCTTCATCTTCTGATACAACAAGCATATACATTAGAAATTCCTGATAATCTTGCTCAATATTCTGCGTAAGTTGAGTAGAACAAGAACATATGTCCAAAACATTTCAAATATCAGAAACACTTTGTATTTTACTTTTATCACTATTATATTTCCCAAAAACAGAATCTTTCTTCCTGATTTTCAACAATTTGCTATTGCAAACTTTCAAGAAAAAAACAACATTAACAACTACATTAGCATAGCAGTTGACACCAGAACTATTTTCAAACTGATAACCAACATTCTCTTCAACAATGTCCTTTTTCTTTTTGCTTGCAATCACAACTTTATCATGTTTTTTTTCTTTCTCCACAGTTTCACTACAGATATTCTCAAATATGATTTTTCTACCTACCACACGCTTTTCAAATACTGGATATTGACCTAAGTTGGGAGCATATTATCTTCTTAACCTATTATACTCTTCACACAATTTGCATCTGCACTAACCTTTGTCTCATCAAAATCAATCAAGTCCAGATAAAGTTCTGACTCGACACAAAGCAACATATGCCATACCTTCTTTAAGTACGGTACTTCTAATATTCATTAAAGCTCTATCTACACTTAAACCTTGAGATTTATGAATGGTCACCGCATACACCAAAGAAATAGGAAACTGTTTTCTGCCAACATACAAATCTTTTACAAGCAAAAACCGAGCTGAACAACAACTAAACTGTTGTACTTCTGCAATTTCATCAAATTTGATTTTTAAAAATCCAATACCATCTCTATTTACATAATTAACGAAATCAACAATTTTACCCATTACTCCATTTACTAAACCTTTTTCCACATTCAAATTACGTCATAAAATTACCCTACAGTTTACACATGCATATAGATTGTTTTCTAAACCAGCAGTTTTACTTATCGATTTCTCTAAAGAATCCAATTTCCTCTTCAACTTTTCGCTCAAAATAATACTGATTCCTTCATGTTCTATTTTATCAATAGCTTCCAATTTAATAATTTCTTAATTTTTCAACTTTAAAATTTCTTCATTGAATATAGAACATTAACGCTGGGTTGGCATTAAGCAGATTACAGATTTGTTTTCTGCAATTCTCATATATATTTTCTCAGAAACAATATTTTTATTTGGAACCAAATTGGAAAGTAATCGTCTCTGTAAAGCTTCTTTGCCATGTTTAGTTACTTTTCCAATTCTTATATCTTGAAGAATACTTCCACAATCAGCATCATTTGCCTGTCGCATATTTGTAATAAGTTCCTTATATTAAAAAAATTGCCAAATGTTATCATTTCCAAGGCTCCCCAAAAGACGTTCTGGTATCTTCATGTGCCAGTGTTTTAAACACTGGTTGTCCTTTTACAGAAGTAAGTTGAAGTAGATCACCAAAAACAATGACGTGCTTTCCCCCAAATAATACGTCATACTTAAATGCACAAAGGCAAGCAATAAGCTTGATACCATGCTTACCTCATCAATAGTGAGAAGTTTCATTTTCTTGAAGACTCTTGAAACTTCACAACAAGCTTCTCCAGATAGCTTGTGGTATTTCAATCTGTTTTCATGCTCTACTGGTAGCATTAATAAACAATGTAAAGTAATTCCTTTAATATTGTGTGCTGCCAATCCAGTTGGAGCATTGACAACACAAGACAAATGTGACTCAGTTGTTTTTTGTAGAAAAGTTGTGATTACTTTAATAAAAAAACCTTTGCCTGTTCCAGCTTGTCCACTCACGTACATTCGAATAGGTTGAAATGATGAGCAAGAGCACTCTTTCTTTTCATGAAGTAATCCATAATCAATCTGTTCTCTCACTTGCTCATTTATTTGTTTCTGCTCAACATTTAGTTGCTCTTCCAAGTTTCCTAAGTTTGTTACATCGAGCTTGATACATTGTTGTTTCCACCTCTTCCATACCAGTTGCTGCTTCATTTTGAACAATTGGTTCTCCTAGTGGATACTGACTCAACGGAGCAGAAGTTTGACTGTCTTGAGAACTGTCTCTAGGAATCTCAGCTGCACTTGTAGCTTCTTGCTCAATTTCGTCGTTCAACATTTTTACATAATTAGCAGGACATTCTATAGTATCTTTACTTGCGTTGAAGAAATATTCTTAGCTCTCAAAATCTCCAAGTAATTCCAATTTTAAACGCCACGACTTGAAAAGTTGCAAAAGAGCTAAATAGTAAAATTCCCTTTTGTCAGGAGTTTCGCAACTCAGTTTACGGTGATTTATCAAATGTCCTTTTCTTTGTTTTACCAAACATCCTTCAGAACCAATCACGGCATATATACAATTATTGATGTTTTCTGTAATATTCCGTTTAAAAATATAGTTTTGCAGCACTTCATAGAGACAAATGTGCTCAAGATGATGACTTCTATTTGGATAATATGTATCCAACATATTAGTTTTCACAATATCTGTACTTTCTGACTCTTTTTCAGCTAAATATTACATTTCTTGTACAGATTTAAGTACTCGATTTCGTGTTGCAGCAAGACCTAGACTCACCCAAATGATTCCTCTTGATTTGGAGTATAGACTTGCAGATGGTAAGCGATCCTAGCATTCATAGACTCCAATTTCTCATTGAGATAACATCTTTAAACTGTAAGTATATAATTTCTTACTTAGACTCTTCTCGTGAGAAATCTCTTCCCATATTTCCTTCAATTCCGTCTTTTCTGATTTTGTTATGTAGGATGTTACATATCGAGCGATAGCAATGGAATTGTCCGCAACGTATTGAATATCCATGTTAGCATTCCACATGGACAAAATGACTGGGTTGTAGTCAATTATGTATTTTGAGTCATCATTTCTTCTTAAGTTGTAGGTATTTTTTGGAGACTTTCTTTTAATAGTATGTCGCAAAGATGACATAAAACTGTTCACTCTTCCTTTCGATATTATAGGACGTGGAAATCCAAAACAACATTTGGTGTAGAATTTGTCCTTAGATTTGTACTTTCGACTACAGTATTTTCCACAGCGATGGCTTTGGAATCGTAAGACTTGTTGTCTTAAGTCCTTATCTTTTGTACTTTTGGGTATATCAGATGTAGCATATTCTTCAATAAAATACAACACAGTATCTTCTGAGTCGGTTCCAAACTTGGGAGCATCTTTGATCCATATTAGCATATATATGTGAGGAGCACCTCTCGTTTGATACTCCTATCTCCAAAAGAAATCCAGAACCTCTCCAAGAGGACATTTTATTTTATTGGTGATAAAAGACATCATAGCTTCAAATCTATGATTGAAACACCTGCATACATTAACTGGATCCAAAGAGCACAATTCTCCAGGTGTCTTGTATTCAATATTTAGTATATTCGGATTTGCCTCTCGAAGAAATTGAGGTAAATCATCCCAAGCATATTCAGCACAGCTTAGAGTAAGGAACCATGTAGGAGTTCCTAAGTTCCTTAGCATACATTTAAGTTCTCCATGACGGCGGTACCAATACTCATTAGTACCACCCTGACATGCCATGGGATTAATTAGCTGAGATTCCAAAACATTATCTTGCTGCTGTACTTTATCCATAAATTCCTTTGCCGAAACATTTTGCAGGTGTACACCTGTTTTCAATATATGGTTCACTGCATAAGAAAGTCCAGACAAGTCACTCTCACACAAAAGATGAAACAAATACGGAATACATTGTCAAAATCTTGGATCTTCTGTATATAATCTTGATGTCCGATATTCAGATGCAGGATCTGCACAGGTCGATCATCATAACGTCCTCCTTTTCCTGTTGGAAACAACTGAGGGAATACTCTATAGTAGTTCCCATCACTTCTTTGGAATGAAGTGGAAGAACACTGTAATGTTCGTAGATTTCTTCAGTTCTGGACACATCCACTTATTCAATTTGTCCAGATGGCGAGTCACTATCTTCCTCTACAGTTATGTCATCTTCTTCCACATACACACTTTTATAGTATTGATTATTTTTTACCAGATACAACGTTGCCTTTTTCACTTTCCTAACATCCACTAATTCTTGCCAGATTCTCTTACTCTTAGTAGGAATGCCATTAACAAGAATAACTAAAGGTTCATCTTCTATGTTTTCTACACCGATTGTTGCAGTATTGCTCTTTAAATCTAGAGGCAAATATACAACTCTTCCCTTTAATCCTCTCTGTAAATCTGAAGGAGGCAATTTTCCTGTCTTAGGCTCCATACAAACAATAGCCTGAAATGGATGCACACATTGAATAAGAATAGACTCATAAGTATTTAAATCCATCAATTCAGAAGGAATATTTACCAACTCAAGATTATTATGCACAGCTCTAGCAGGCATTTTGTTCTCATCTAATTTGTTATAACAATATTTACAAATACACTGATCAGAACTCAAATCAAAACATGTCTCTACCAACAAATAAGTTGTACATTCCATCCACTCATTATTATTTTCCTTTTCACTTTTTAAATACAGATCAACAGTCCTGGTCTGATTTTTATAATGAGTTCTTCGACAACAAATACAATAATAATTTGGCCTTTCACCTGAAATCACCTTAAACTTTGTAATTTCTTGCTCAAAATTTTCTGTACTACAATATTGTACATTCTCTTCTACATTTCCTTCTATTAATGTATCAATTTCTGCACTGTCTTCCTCAGGACCAAAGTAACTAACCTGAATTTCATCACAAACGTTCATTACATCTGTCACAGATCCACTCAAAAGAGCACTGCTCAACTTTCTTAATATTAGTGCTGGACTTTTTGCATGATACATTCGTCTGACTAATTTACTCATTTCAGTTTGATGTACTGCTAACATCCTAAAATGGTGAAAAACACTTCGACATACTTTTTTAGAAAGACAAGCCAGAGAATGACCTTACAAACCAGTATTTTCTCTCACTCTGCAAGGGTCTAGTCCTTGCAACATCTTAATCTTTTGTTTAACACTTTTCTTGGTATAGTTACGTAAGGAATTGCTTAAAAATGCAATAAATTCCTGCCGTACAATACAAATACTACTGCAATTCCAAGTGTACACTGGAGCTTTAGGACGTCTCCCTAAAACTTCATCAGCTAACACCTCTTCTGCATTTCTAGGAACAATTTTCTCTTTCTCAATAGGACAACCATTTGTAACCTCATATGCATGACCACTGGTGTCAACCGCATGCAACAAATCATTACTCTGAAGATAACTCTCTTCATTAAAAAAAGGCTCAGAACTTGAACTATGTTTCCATTCACCCAAAAAAAACTCAGACAAATTACTTCTGTTAATTACTCTTCTTCACTTACTTTTGGACTTCATTAAAGGGATTGGCTTATCTAGTGATCGAATTCTATTTATTACTAAAACAACGGATTTTTTTCTCAATTCAAAAGCTTTCTCAACTACATTTTCTATATGTTTTTTCTTCTTATAAAATGCTGTTTTTTTTTGCATTTCTTCACTTCTTTGATCAAATTCGACAACACTCTATTATAAAACATTCTTTTTCTAATTTCCTGAAATTGATTCTTCCTCCTTTTACTATACACTGTTTTTTTAGAAGATAAATTCCCATGGTTGTTCTCTTTTCTCTTCCTTTTCTTTTTAGTTGCAGATACACAATTTATATTTTTTACATTGTGCACACTACTCCTTGTATTTGGTAAGTTCTTCAATAAAATCTTTGTCCTCTGACCAGAACTGTTTTTCTTTTTGTTCACACATTGTTGATCAGGTTAATCTTGTGGATGACTTCTCTTTGAATAATAACCTTTATTACGTAGTTTCCTCTTTTCACTTTTGAAGGCATGATGAATAGCTTTTACTTTCTTTTATAAATAAAATCTGTAAAATTTACTTCACTGCATCAATACTTGAGTACTCACTAAAAGATTACACTTCTGTAAGGAGAGTACCTGACTGAATTTATAAGTGCTTCAGCGTATGACGACACACAAACAGTATGAGGAAACAGGGAAGAATATATATATATATAAAGAGAGAGGAGTGAGAATGAAAAAATAGAGGAGAGTATAAAAACACACAGATGTGTATAAGTAGACAGGGTATGAGGAAAGATGGAGAAGTGTCAGAAAATACAGGAGAGTATAATGAAAGGACAGAGTATGAGGAAAGGGGAACAAATGAGCATAGAGGGTGGAGTAACAGTAAAAAGGGGGGTATGAGGAGAGAAGAAAGAGTATGAGGAGAGAGAGGGAGTATGAAGAGAGAAAGGCGATAACATGCAAAAAGAGGCGAGTATGAGCACAGACAGGGGGACTATAAGGACAATGGGTAATATGAGTAGAAAGGGAGAAGTAACAGGACAGATATGAAAATATGAGGACAAGGGGGAGTATGTAGACAAGGAGCACTATGAGGAAAGAGACGTGAGAATAAGGAAAGATAAGGAATATCGGAAGAGAGGGGACAGTATAAGGAGAGAAAGGTATACTGTGAGTAGAGAAGGCGGAAAATATGCAAAAAAGGCGAGTATAATTCCTTAATGTACAAAGACGCTCAGTGTGATTCTAGACAAAAAACATGAGACCATGCATTGTACCAAAACACATTAACTACACTAAAATGTTTAAGTGACTGCACACATTCCATGTATATAACTACTACATTTCAGTGGACAACCCTGACTCATTTTGCAAATACATTTCCAATTTGCTGCATTATTTTTGCCAACATTACATCAAAAATGTGACACAATAGAACAACAAAGAGGCGCAAGGGGCTTCTAAATCTGTCCAAGAGTGTATACAGCAGTGTATGTATACTGACTACAAAATTGTAGATTTAGAACACAAGTCTAATTCTAAGCAAGCAACACTATTAACTACTCAACAACAACAAAAAGTGACTGCACACAATCTAATTGTTTTAGTACTGCACTTTATTGCACAAAAGTGACTCATTAAACATATTAACTTACAAAATGATTTTATCACAATAGTTATCCAAATGCAGACAAACTCAGAATATGATTCTACAAACTTTAGAAGGATAAACACATTACTCTTACTAAAAATAAAATGCACCACATACATTCCCTTACAAGTTATCAACTCACCTCTCAAACTGATTGGTAGATTAAGAAGAATGCCACAGCAGATAGACAGAATCTCTCTACTTCAGTGCTTGCAGCAGAACCAAACAATGGCACATTTCCCCTTTCAATTTACACATATATACACGTTAATAACAAATCAAAGTCCTTCACACATTAATTCAAAACCAAACACAGATTTCAATTGGTTCAACATTTCAAACCTTTCCAACTGACAAAACTTTCCACCCTACCCCCAACAGATCATGCAAAAGTCAACTGTCAAGAGAGGTCAAAAGTTCAGCACACTGTAAAACACTCCTCCTCAACAAGTTTAGAATCTGCATAGGTACATACTTATAAGTTCCAAAAAACGGTCTCATTAGAACCAATCAACATATAAACACATTAACTTGATAAATCTCTATAAAATATGTTTTTTAATTGATTTTTTCTTGCTTAGGTACGCTTACGGGACGACTTACAGACTTCGCACCGTACATCGTACATATGTACATGGTACGCGTACGGTAAATGTACCGTAAAAAAAAAAATTGCCTCTATCACCAATTTTTAATAATCCCCTGGGACCCCATCCCCCGGGGCTGAAATATAATGTTGGGGACCGTGGAGGGAGCCCCAATGCCCCCACAGTCCCAGCCGGCTCCCCGCGTCCTTCGGGAGCCGGCATTGCTTTTCATCAGAAAGAGCAGCTTACATGCTGCTCTCTCTGACGAAAAGCAATCTGCTTTCCTACTTGAAAGAGAGAGCAGGTTTCTTGCTCTCTCTTCCAAATAGGAAAGCAGTTTGCTATGGTAGGGTGGGAGCCGCGAGGCTCCCCCCTACATAGCAAACAGCAGTGTCCCGGGGGTAGGCACCCTGGGACACTGCAGGAGCCAGCCTGGGGGGTGGCGGTCCCCAGGGCCATCAAAGGCTCCAGGAGGACGGCAGCGTGGCCCCCCTCCCAACATTCAAAAGCCCCGAGGGGGTGGTGGTCCCCTATTTTTATTAATAGAGTCCCGGAGGTGGTGGTCCCCGGGGCGTGTGGGAGGGCTTGAGACCCCCCACACAGGTTTTTTTAATAAAAAGAAGCCCCAGGGGTGGTGGTCCCCAGGGCAGGGAAAAAAAATGCCTCCGGGGGCTAATTAAGAATAAAGCAGACTTCGTTTTTTTCTTTTTCACCACGTACGCGTACCATACGTGTACCATTCGCGTACCCCGGATTATTAAAAAAAACATGTTTGGGCCTAGGGTGTCCTTGTGGGACCCCCTGAGCAGGCCTAGGGGGTCAGGGTGTTTCTACCCTGCCCCATTGCGTGTTTTTTACGTTTCTTTTGCTGCTTTCTTGTGCCTCAGTTCTACCAAGGCACAAGATGGGTGCCAACACTTCCTGGTTTGGAGTGTTGACTGACAGTTGACAGCCAATCAGCATGCAGCTCGTGCTCGTAATCGTACGTTTTACGGTACGCTTACCGTACGGTACTTCGTCTATAGATATATCTATGGATTTATTTTTTATTTTCTCAGGAACAACTAAACGGATTCACACCATTTAACAAAAAGCGTAATCTACGTACCGAACTCTACCTTTTTGCCAAAATTGGTGTAATTCTGTTCAGCAGTTAAGGCTGTAGCCCGTCTTAAAGGTCCTATGGAAAATTGCATGGGGAAAACACATTTTGGGACCCCCCTTTTTTTCTCGGCTCCCGCTTGACGAATAAGTGTGGGCTGAAAATCTGTTCCACTCGTGGAATTTGCGAATTATTGACAAATTTGTGGTCCGCGAATCACGCAAAAGTGTCAAAAAATTAGCAATTCGCAAGTTGGCGGATTTTTTCGCTTGGTTGCCCTTCAAAAATTCAATCTCTCACACGCGGCGTTGACTTACCGTGAGTTCACCAAGTTGTTTTTCCTCCCAGTTTGCGTGCGCTGCGCCATTTTGGATCTGGCTGCATGATCACGCGAGACTTTTCGACCGCGAGTACGTCATAGCGGCCCGTAATCTTGCACTGCGAGAGTTTGAGAACGCGACTACGTCATAAGGGCCCGCGATCACGCATCCCGGGATTAAACAAATGCGAACACGTAGATGCGACGCATAGCTGACTTCCGGTGGGAGATTTGAACAGCTCGCTTTCCCGAACGTACAAAAATTGCAATTCTGCACAAGAAATCTACCGCAGGCAGCATAAACCTTCTGAAAATGATGATTTGGATCAGAATAACTCCTCAGATTGACATTTGGCTGCACTTTTTTGTGCAAGGAGTCCATTTTGGGGGAGGGGGAGGAAGTGCCAGAGTCTCCAACTTCCTGTTCCTGTCCAGCAGGCTCCTCCCAATGCTTTGTCCATGTCCTGGTCAGTTTTCATTTGGATCTGGAGCTGGAAAGATTACATTTTGTGGCTGCTGCTGGATATTTGTATTTGGGTACTTTTTGTTTGGATCACTTTTGGATTACTTTTGGATTTGAGTTTTTACAAGTAAGTTGGTGTTGTTTGTTTGGGGCATTGCTGTTGCTGCAACTACAATTTTTAAACTTTTTAACAACTTTAAAAAAAATATATTGTGGGTAGGAACAGTATCCAGTAGGCCCAGGGATAGTCATGGGTGCATGATACAACTGTTTCTGTGAGTTTTGTTGAATTTAAATATAATTTATGTCATGGAATTGAATACATCACTGTTATATGTAGATTTTTTTTTAATTTTGGGGTGCGTGTAAAGCCACGCTAGCCAGTAGGCCCAGGGGTAGTCAGTGGTGCATGGACCTAGTCTTTCTGTGGGGTGTCTTGAATTTAAACATAATTTAGGGCATAGATGGCATTGTATTGTGGTGATTTTTGAGTGTTTATCGATTTTTTGGGGTGGTGTTGGGGCCTGGCCATGTGGGGGGGGGGGTAATTTTGAGGCCTGGCCGGGGTGGGTAAAGGGGCCATTTTAAAGACAGGCAATGTGCTTTGTGCCATAGGCCTGCACCAAGTCTGCCCTGCTTTCATCCATTATGCCCAGGGGTACTCGGTGGTGCATGGACCAAGGCTTTCTGTGGGGTCTCTCTTCTATTAATGTAAACATCCATTTTTGATTAGAAATAATTGCAACTTTTTATTTTTGGTCTTTCCGTTTTTGGGTGTGTTGTAATAATAATAAATGCCTAGTTGCAAATATTAATTGAAACACCACATATGCAACATTTATTTAACTGATGTTCCTCTGGCTTCCTTTGCTTTTAGGTGCACAAAGAGTACCACAAATCATCCTCATCATTCATCATCAGTGTCAGGAAGTAGTCCTGCTGTGGTGAGTGCAGCACAATGTCACGTGACGGCACGTGTGGCCACAGACAACTCTGCAACTCGTGCAACTGCGGCCTGCTGTTCTGACATCTGAAGAAGATGGGCCCAAAGAAATGTGGCAGTAGCTCCTCTACCAAGAAAGTTGCCAGTGCCACTGCCAGTAAGAAGGAGCAGAAGAAGCAAATGGTGCCGGCACTTACCAAGGAGACTGGTGTGCCCACAGACACTTATTTGGGGGAAAAAAAATCTAAGCACCTCAGCTTCATTGGTCTCAGTGCCACCACGCCAAGTTAGGCCCAAAGCCATGAGTGCGCAGAGGCAGCCACTTTAATTGCTCAATCACCATCGACCAGTGATGTTGGTGTTGACTCATCGCAAGAAAGTAGCATTCAATCAACGCAGTGTGTAACTCATCTGACGAGTGTTCAACCACAGCCGCAACGACAACCACAGGTGCAACAAGGAGAGGCGCAAGGAGTGGCGCAAGGAGAGGCGCAAGGAGTGGTGCAGGGAGTGGCTCAAGTAGAGGTGCACGTAAAGGTGCAAGGAGTGGTGCAAGGAGTGGCGCAAGTAGAGGAGCAAGGAGTGGCGCAAGGAGTGGCGCATGAAGAGGCGCATGGAGAGGTGCATGGATAGGTGCATGGAGAGGCGAATGGAGATGCACATGGAGAGGTACAACTGCCCACAATTCTTGTTCCTCCAGAAGTAGGGGCACATCATGAAATCGAGATTCAAGCGGAGGTATCATCTGAGCAAGCCACTCCACCTGATGATCCATTGTCTGCCAGATCCCCAGCAAGAAAAAGGTCAAGGAGGGCTAGTACAAGTTCTTCATCAAGCCCCCTACCTTCTGATGATCTAGATGTTGATTGGAACCCACCAATGCTGTCTGAGAGGGAGGCACACCATGAGCCGACAAAGGTAGATGAGCCTAAAAGGAAGGTCCCCGGAAGGCTTTCACTTATGGGGGATGACGACGAACAAGAAGTAGAAGTGATGTATTCTGCTCCTGATGAACAGTCTGACGATGATGACCCAGTCATCACAGTCGTCACTCGAGCCCCAGCGGGCATGCAGCAGACAGACATTTTGACCCTATCCCGAATTGCTGCTGAGTGGGATGTGGGCGGCGTGCCACTGGTACCACCATCAACACAGGTAACTACTACACCAACACGACCTACAGCTTCCATATTTTCTTGGCTGAAGGGCCGGCAGGGACCTCCATCCAGCTCGACCTCCATTACCTCTAGTAGTGGTGCTGTAAGTGCACAACAGAGTCAAATTCAGCCACGCCCATCCTCCACTTCATCTGGCATTGAAAGTAGCACGTCCACCACCACCAGAAATCTCCAGTCCCCAGTTTGGGACTTCTTTAGTATTAGCAAAAATGTGGAAAACCTAGTCATTTGTTCGATTTGTAAACAAGTAGTTAGTCGGGGTAAGCTTGGTACGAACTATAGTACCGGAGGCCAGAGAGGTCATCTAAAAAAACACAACATTATCCAGTGGGAGCCGCACCTAAGTAACATCCGGAAAGCCAAAAGTATAAATCCAAATGGAGACATTGATATTGCATCTGATGACGAAGAGGAGCTGATTGTGCAGGGGGGAGGTGAACAACAGATAGGTATTTTTTCTGGTACACCTAGTACCCCTGGCAGCAGTACTGCAGTGGTAGCGCCCACACCCTCCTCTACCCCAACAACATCAAGGAGGCACAGTAGTCAGGTAGAGACACCACTGCGAAAAAGTACAACAATGATCCAAACTGGGTTGAAGAGGTCTGGATCCTCCTCATCACATATGAAAACGGTCCAGACCACCATTAAAAGCATGTTTTGGTCGGAGGCGCCATTTGAACGCAACCACCCAACAGCACGTCTTTATAATGCAATGCTGGCTAAAATGTTAGCGCTGGACCTTCTCCCGTTTTCTTTCGTGGAAGGGGTGGGTTTTCGAGAATTTGTGGCAACAGTCTGCCCTAAATGGAAGGATCCTAGCCGGTCCTAGTTTGCCAGAGTTGCGGTTCCAGCACTACATCAAGATGTGCTGGAGGTGATTTTGGCAGCTTTGCAGAAGAGTGCGGTTCACACTATCCACCTGACAACAGACATGTGGACCAGTTGCCAAGCCCTTGATTACAAGTGCATCACTGCACACTGGGTCTCTTTTGAAGGGGTTAGAGACAAGATGTAGGCAGGTGTTGACACTGCCACAATTTTTCAAGCTAGTCGGAAACATGCAACAGTAGTCATGTTCGCCATGGAGAAATCTCATACTGCAGTAAACATTTTAGAGGAGTTTAACAGTAAGGTCTTTGAATGGCTGCATCCAAGCAAGCGCATGATTGGTTATGTTTCCACGGATAATGGCAGTAATATAGTTAGGGCCATGAATGATGGTAGCTATTTCAGAGTGCCGTGTTTGGCGCACAGTATTAACATTGTTGTTCAAGATTTCTTGAAAAACAAAGTCAGCAAGTTACTGACCACCTGCCGAATAATCTGCACACATTTTAACCATTCTTTTAAGGCCCGGAAGCAGTTGAGGACCATTCAACGTGACCATAGAGTGCCAGTCAGAGGACTCATCCAGGAGGTGGTAACACATTGGAACTCAACCTTCTACATGCTTGAGCGTCTGTCTGAGCAGTGCTTGGTATTCAATGAATATGTTTTTGCACTGGGTTCTTCTATGAAAGACATGAGGCTAGAGTTGGAGGAATGGGACCTAGTTAAAAGCCTGACAGACATGCTTCGTCCTTTTGAGGTCTTCACACGTGAAGTCAGCAGGGAGGACTGTACTTTGGGCAAAGCTATCCCATTGTTGCGCAGGCTAGAGCACCAACTGAAGGCAGTGTCTTCAACGTTCAAAGATGATACAGACAAGCAAGACGCATATCAGTTGGTAGAGAGCTTATTAACCCGCCTAGTTGACAATGAAAGGCTTACAAAAATACATACAGAACAACATTACATTTGTGCCACTATTCTGGATCCACGGTTCAAAAAGGTACTGGCCAGCAAAGCATTCATTCCTTTTAATGAAGCAGATGTTTCAAAGTACAAACATTGGCTAGCTCTGTCAGCCACTCGGTTCGAAAAAGAACGGCAGGAAATTGAAGGAACCACCACAAGTACTATGAAGCAGCAGGCCATCCGGCGTCAAGGTGCACTTCTGTGGCCGAAGGCAGTCACTTTCCCTCAGAGCCGTTACCGACACCAGCAACCGCACCAGACCCAGCCATAATATTGTCAGAAGCGGATTGGATAACTCATCAAGGGTTTTCTCGTTCCAGTGCTGATGCAAAGGCCACAGATGGTATGCAAAGTGGAGCACCTCTGGATGGCCTTGAGTGGATGGTGCAGGCCTATCTGGATGACCCAACAGAGGTCTACATAGATCACAACCCATTGATCTATTGGTATGGGTAAAGGGGTCAATGGCCACTGATCACCAACCTGGCTCTAAATAATCTGTCTCGCCCACTCGCAAGCGTGTCTTCTGAACGTGTTTTCAGTGCTGCTGTTGCCATTGTAACTTCAAAAAGGACCCGCCACTCCTCCTCCTCCTCCTGGGCCACCAGCCGCCGATATTCGATGTCAATGGCCTCCAGATTCCGTTGCCGGGCCCGTCTAGCCAACTCCTTCCTTGTTAGATTGGAAGGAGCATAAAAACATACTGTAACCAAAGTTCTTTATGATTAACACAAAATAATTCAGCAGAAAGTTGTGTCACTGTAGCACTAGCAACTTTCAAGCACAGTACATAGCATTTGTGGCATGTATCTATCTAACCTCCCACTTTGTCTGCCTCTGCTCTAACATTAGTGAGAGTTTCAGGAATTCTACTAGCACTATATGGACTCAGACAGTACACCGGTCTTCTTCTTCTCTCTTGTTTAGCGAAATTGGTACGTAAACTTGTGGAAGCCGGCATAATGCCAGCGCAGTCAGCTTGCACCCGAGAAAAATAGATGCAAGCCATGATGACACAGACTTGCGTTACTGTTACCAGTCCAGTACATGCAGGTGGTGAAGCTCTTATTTTTCTATTACGGGTGGCACTGTCCATACTCTGTTACAAGGGATTCTGCTCAATTAATTTAACTTTCACCCTGGCCTGCCCTGACTACTACAAAAGAAAAATGAAGAAGATAATATGATCATCTATCCCTTCACAGGATATTTGCTTACATATGGGATGATTTAGGTGCTTTGTTTTTGATTGACTGAACACAGATAGGCCACACATCAATGTCAATGACAGAGTTGTAAAAAAATTATTAACAAGGTAGTGAGTGGTCCCCGACTCCCCGTAATCGCCGGATATATGCTGTGCTTGTAAACTACTGTTACTAGTCATGGTAGAATTCTGAAAAATTACAACTTCTTTCCTCGGCTTTGCTACTCTAGCACGGAGGTGCGGAGTTACATGCTCTTCAAAGTAACACTCTTCATCTAGTGACCGTCTACTCTGTCTACATACACGTATGCTATCTATGAGGAAGATATCATCCCGGCATCCATCCATTCAAAGTAAATGTCAATCACTCTTCATAATGTCTCAACTGGACAAACCTTCCTTTTTCTCACCGAAAAACAACCTTTTTATTTTATTTTGTAAACCGCCAGCCATGCATCCGTGCTTGACTAGCATTTGAATTTGAACCAAAGGATATATTGCGCACACATACAGTTTCTGTTTCACCCACCCAGGCAGTCCACTTTTCTTTCTCCTTCCATCCATCCTTGCTTCAGCCCTCAACCGGCCATGCATCAGATTCCCAGCCACCTCGGGCAGCATTAAAAAACATGTATCATTCTTTTCCAGTCATTAATTTTAACTCGCTCGTCCTTCCTTACACCCTTCTTTCCCTTTTCGTTCATCCCATCCATCAAGTTCATCTCTGGTCTGACTTGGCTTCTCGATAAAACTTTCACAGCTGAGTTGAAGTCAAATTTAGAGGAGGCCATTGGTTACTCGTCAACTCTCGCCACTAATGCTATTGCTAATGAGAAGTCAAGGGTGACTGTCTACTACCTGGTTGACAAAAACTTAGTTCTAAATTTGTAAGTCTTCTTAACAGTAAAGTGTACTTGTACTGTACAACATATACACCCCTGCAGAGAGCCCACTCTGCAATCTCAATGAGTAAGGAATATAATAGCTTACCACTGCCCGCCACTACCGTAGCATCCCCCACAGCAGTTCCTGCTGGCTGTGGCACTGCATCCACCCCTGGAGTGCCCACCTCCGCGCTGGCCCCGGCACTGGTGGATGGCTGTGCCGATGGTGTTACGCCTAGAAAATACATTCAATTTTTTAGATGCCATATACACCACTCCCTATTTTGTCTAGGAATAAAAAAAGTTACTAGAACTACATAAACAAATGTAATAACTTTTGACTCTCTAGTGTAAACTAAAAATGTCCCTTTCTTCGGGGAAGGGTGTTTTTTATTTATGCTTAGCCATAACATGTGATGCTACACTTTTTGGCACGACTGATGAATGCTTGCCTTTTTAACAGGCACCATTTTTCTTATAACAGACAGAAGCTTCCCTTCTACGAAGTAGAGCAAGATCATAATCATATCTTAGGCGGAGTCGTCAATGATTCATCCCCACCAAGACTTTGAGTTCCAACCAGGTGAGGGCTGCCCCACAATTAATGTGTGAAATCAGCCACTTTTCAGTCGTTCACCGTTTGTTATATGACATTGATTTTAATAAATGTTTTTATATAATGCACAATTTTAATTTTTACAGACTACACACTGAGCTAGTTGTTTTACGATTAATAAAGCTTTAAAACTTACATAGACTCTGTGGTTTTTGGTCATGAGTGAGTGAGGGAAAGGGTTTGCAATTTGCAAGCATGAGTCCGTGACTGAGAGGTTGGGACTCTGACTCCATATAGTCTTATGTTCTGGGTTGTATAATCATTGAGGATCATCGCTGCATTTGGGAGCTAAATAATGACACTCTGACACACTAGCTAGTCAGTAATGAGATTAGGGGTTCAACTTCTGTTATCACTGAGGTTTGTGGAAAGTCTAACTGCGCCTATTATAATTTATAACCAATGCCCTATTTCTTGTCCATAGTTCTGTTTGTGCAGAATAGTACCTGCAATAGTAGTAGTATGTCCTCCTATCCAATCAAAAAGTAAACTAGTATCTTATTCTTGGTGGCCATTGACATTTATTGTTGAGAATTGTCAAAGCATAAACATTTAGAAGACTTCAATAGACATTATGGACAACCCAGACCACTGCACACAGTGCCTAGAGCTATTGCTGAATAGGAGTTTTTTTTAACAGTACACCTTTTGCCAACTGTGCAAGCTTAGCTAGCTACACAGACAGACTAAAAATAATCTAGTAGTAGCACAGAGAGTCATAGTAGAGGCAGGATAAGAATTTAGAAACAGTCTACAAGAAGATCAAAGACGATTTAGGAAAAAATAGAATTATGAGGAACGTTTGGAATATATATAGGTGCTGTAAAAGTCAGGGAAGTATAGTTAATAATATTACCAGGAAAACTTACTGGGGCCAGCAGAGGAGCCCTCGGCGGACCTATCCTGGCCTTCCGGTTGTTGTTCCTGCTCCGCTGGCGCCACTACCTCCTCCTCTGTCCTCTTGCCCCTGGGGGAAGCTGATGTACAACATGGAAGAAATACACAAACATGGATGATTGTTGTCAACCAAATCAAACATTTAAAAAAACAATAACAAATTATTTCTGGGAAATAGACAACAATTGCACTAAGTACATTTATTGACCTATCTGATGTGGTCTACTAGGATATTAGTATTGCTGGATTCGCGGACTGTCTTCTTGGAAAGTTATGTAACTCACTAAACCAACTACATAAAGGCTCTACTAGGACTGGCAGGCAGCACTCCTCAGCACGCAAAGTGACAGACACAGTCCGTCATGATTGCAGACCACTAAAGTTTCCTACTAAATAATATACTCAAACTATCAATCCACCACCACTATCTCTTCTTAGTGGCAGCAGTAATGATAATAATAATAATAATAATCCACATTTGTAAAGCGCACAATCACCCGTAAGGGTCTCTAGGCGCTGGGGGCCGTCGGGAAGATTAAGCGAGCTATTGCCCAGAGTCACATGGTGCTGGGCTAACCTGCTGCCGGAGCCGGGGATCGAACCCTGATCCCCAGATTCCAGCGCCAGTCGCCCTGGCCGCGGCGCCACACCTCTCCCTACAGTACAAAGGAATGACTAGACTTGAGTCTCTAGTGTGTAGCATTACGCAGTTCTGTAAAGCACACTCATACATAATCGCCCAGGCCAAATGAGCACAACATTGAAAACAAGTAAGCATAGTAGCACTGCCAGTGAGCAGGCGAGCACCTGCAATCACAGAAGATTTTGCAACATAATTTACCTGCAATGTATTCGGCAGCATTCTTGCTCTTCGGAAAAAACAAATATTTGCACTATCATAATAACACAGAGCAGGAGAAAACAAAGTAGTGATTAAATAGCTACTACTACTCACCAAGCCCAGGGATCTCCATGCCAAGCAGGTCGAGCATGTCGTGTTCCCGGTCCAGGATGTTGGACAACCGGTGCGTCGCCTGGTCGTAGGTGCGCCGGACCCCAGACTCCCGATACATGGCCCGGCACACCTTCCCCCATAGCTGGCGACACTCCCGGAGCCTGTACCCGGTACCGGGCCTGTCGCCTGCCGTGACAGTTTTGGGGAGGTGGCGCCTGGTGAAGAAAACTAATGCAGCCACCTCCACAGCGCTACAGATCTCCCGGACAGTTACTTCCTCCCCCCTCAAGCGCCCACAAGGGAGCCAGCTACGGAGTGCGGACCCTTCCCCTTAGACTTGCCGGCTCCCTTTGCCATGGTCCTGGGTGAAAGAAGAAAAGAATAGGAAAAAAAAGTAAATAAAAGAAAAGAGGGAGCTAAACAAAAAAGTAGTTATTAAAGTAACAAAAAGTTGAAAAAACCCCACAAAATATAGATGTAGAAAAATAGAGGGATAGATAATGAGTAGAAAAGATTTTAAAACAAGTTCAAACAAACAAAGGAATGCAAAGATGGAAGCAGGATAGAAAAAGCATGCCCAGAACCATAGCAATGAATGAAAAACAAGATACCCATTGCGACCACGTGGGTAAGTTTGCGCGATATTTTCCCCGTGAGCATGCAACAATGGACGCGATCACATAATTGGGCCCCGCATGTAGGAAATGCCCAACGCGAGCATGCAACCATGGCCCGGGAAACGAAAATACGCAACACGAACACTGAAAACAAGATGGCCGCACCCATGTACGACCGCATGGGTAACTTCGTGGTAGCTGCGCTAAAATAAAAAAAAACACGAACACGCAAAAATAAAAAATCCGCAAATTTGCACGTATTCGCAAATTTTGCATACTGCGTATTTGCAAATTACGCCCATACTTATTGATGAATCACCGCCAACCTTTTAGTAAAGGAGCGGAGTGGAGCAGGCCATTTTTTTGGAGAGTTTGGCAAAGATTCATTGACCGGCGCCAAAGTTATTTCAAATAGAATGTTGTGGATTTCCTATGGAAACTAGGTCCTAACTATAACTACCTACTGGCGACCGCCAGTAGGTAATATATATATATATATATATATATATATATATATATATATATATATTCACTGAAAAAACCATAGGTTATACACCATATATAGTTAGGAATTAGCATTTAAAAAACCTTATTTTACTCACACAAAACCATTGAAATTCCATATATAGTTAGTTGCACTAACTATATATGGCGCACCCGCAATCCACTGCTGATCATGTCACATATTACATCATTCATGACATGGTCAGTGACATCACTGATGACATCACTGATGACATCTCAAATGACATCACTGATGACATCACTGATGACAACATCCAGTGACTGTATGTTTCTGTAAAGTTAAAATATGTCTTACATATTGAAGAATGAGTGGATGTATAAGTGTCTGGATGAAGGATTTAGTAGGTGCATGACTGACTGTATGAGTGAGTGATTAAATGTGTCTCACTGAATGCATGGGTTAGTGACTAAACTGTCTTAATTTGTGCATCATTATGTCTGTTGTTCTGTAAACTGCTGCATGTGTTGATCATTAGCTATACGAGAGGCTATATGTGTTATTAATTGGTTGCCCAAGTATTTCTATGGGAGATTGAGTTTGTGTGGGGGTGGCTGGAAGGTGTGAGACTCTATGCATAGATGTGTGAGCAGTTTATTCACTAGGTGTATGAGTTCAAGAGTGCATGTGGAAACAGCTACATGGGCAGTTGACTGTGTGCATGAGTGTATTGATGAGTGAATGGATATCTCAATGCTACATGTCATAGTAAGTACATATGTAAAACACAGTACATGTGAGAGTTGGCATATATAAATAACTGTGCATGAGAGCCACTGAATGAGTGAGTGGTTGTATCGATCATTGTGAACTTGTATCAGGGATTGTATAAGAGAGTAAATATGTGTTAGTATATGTTTCAATAAGTAAGGTGTGTTTAACTGTATAGTTGAAGAAATGGAGGTGAGATTGTTTCTTTGCATGACTGACTGGGTGTGTGAGTAACTCCATGGATGAGTGGCAGTGTGTGAGTGTCTGTATACACTGAGTGTATCTAAGGTTATATTAGAGTCTGAAGAGGTTTATCGTATTAGCACAAGAATGATGTCAAATGAGATGTCATCAGTGATGTCATCAGTGATGTCATTTGAGATGTCATCAGTGATGTCATCAGTGATGTCACTGACCATGTCATGAATGATGTAATATGTGACATGATCAGCAGTGGATTGCGGGTGCGCCATATATAGTTAGTGCAACTAACTATATATGGAATTTCAATGGTTTTGTGTGAGTAAAATAAGGTTTTTTAAATGCTAATTCCTAACTATATATGGTGTATAACCTATGGTTTTTTCAGTGAATTTTCAAGGTTTTGTAAATGCTAATTCCTAACTATATATGGTCTATAACCTATGGTTTTTTCAGTGAATTTCAATGGTTTTTTAATAGCAAATATCATAAGCTGTCGAATGTCAAGTACGTGGTAAGTAAAAACATTTTCGTGTTTATGCACACTGATCTGCTTTGAATGCTGCCCCCCACCCCTCATTTCTATTAGGAGTACTCTCTCTTTGCAGATAGTGAAGGGTAGTTAACGCAGCCCTTTGCCCCCTTTGTAATCCGTCGTGCCTGCTTCTCTCTCCATTTGATTGATTGTTCTCTTTGGTTCATTCTCTATTTACAAACAAGCACAGAGTCGCAATACTCTGTTTAGTCTTTGCAGATAGCGAAAAATCGTGTAAAAAAACAAAAGGAATCGAGCAAAATCAGTAGGCCACTAATGGGATCTCTTTTTCACCTCGCTAAAATAGAAACATTAGGAACAACCTGTTGAAAATAGCAATGCGTATGTACATAAGCGGCGTTCATTTGTGTTCACAGTACCCCTTGTTGATTGTTTCAATCGAGCATTGAATTGTTCGATGTTAATTCTCTTAAGGATCTTCTCTACCTGCAAACGAGGAAGAATAGGAATATTCTCTCTCCCTTTGCAGATAGTGAAGGGTAGGTAACGCAAGCCTTTAACACGTCGTACCTATTTCATTCCTCATTGATTGATTGATTGTCCGAACATTGACTGTTTGGGAATTAGTTCTTTTTGGAGGTATTCCCTGTTTGCAAATAAATGTAGGAAAATCTTTGCAAGTAGTGAAAGGGTACGTAATGCGGACCTTTCTCCCCCGTTGTAATCTGTCATGCCTATCTACTCCCCACTGATTGATGCACCTGTTTCACCCGGACCATTTACTAGACATACGTCATCTGGCCCGACCAGAGAGCACCCCTAGTGAAAAGGACATATGCAATAATAACGAAGTGATCACTGTATCCTGTTAACAGAAACTTTAGCATGAAACAACCTGGAAAGAAAAGAATAGGAAAACGAAAATCAGTAGGCCACTGATGAACATGAACTTTTATTAAACAACGAACAAAGAAACGATAACATAACGTAATGATAAAACCTATTAATGTCCTAGAAACAAGAAAACGTTAAAATATGCCAGTGGTGAGAGACCAGAAAAACAGTAAGAGAAACCAAATCACCCCTCGCTGTCCCACCGCCTGCCACGCCAAAAAAATCGATAGACTAGGGAAAATGCAAGTCAGTAGAACATCCGCCCCCACTCTGGAAACTTCCAAGGTGAGGCAGGGTTCCGGCTACGCCCAGCCGGGAGCAGCCCATATAAGGCAGGTCCTGCTGCCACGCCTCGGCCAGGAGATCCTAACGTAGGGTGTAGCCGGAGGAGAGGCCGAGACCAACGGGACCCGGCCAGGGAATTGCCTTTACAACGCTGAACAGTTGCAGGGGGGGGGAATGTCTCCTCGACCCTCCCCTCTCTCTCCCAGTCCGGCCGCGGTGGCCCTTGAGAGTTGCAGGTATTCCCGCCACATGCTCTTCCGGTCCGGCCACCAACGGTCGGGGGGCCGAGACCGGTGGAATCCGGCTGCAGCCGATAAACCAAGAAACCCGTTCATGGGGCCAGAGCCAGGGGCGTCCGGCCGACATCTACCGGAAGCCCGGCCCGAAGACGGACGGGACACTTCTTCTTTCTTGTATAATTGCTGCAACAACCCTGGGGGGGGATGTCTTGCACATGCCTCCGACCCCCCCCCCTCGTCCTCATCGCCTGGTCCGGCCATAACAAATCTCAAGCGAGACGCCGTGGGGTGCACTGGGAGGGAGAGACGGTGCGAACAGGCCTCTCCCGCCTCCCCAGTGGAGGCTTCCCAGCTGCACCCTCAGCGGTCCAGGCGCCCGGAAAAGAGTTCTTCCACTGTGGCCATGCTGCAACGTCTCGCCCGGCAGGGTGGAGCCCGTCCGCTCATTTGACCCCGCGATCGCCAGTAGCTACCGAACTCTCAAAATGGCGGTCGACCTGGCAAGAGCGGGCCCAGCATAAAGAAATGGCCCGGTCACTGGTTGACTCCACCACCGTAGTCCTCCACGACCTTGAAGATTCTAGAGGAGCCGCGGGAGTCTCCGACCCCCGATGGGGAATGACTGCCATGATCACCCGTGGAGTGACGAAACTGTATCCGCGGGACGTCGGCGCCAGCCTCACTTTGAATTACTAGAATCCTGCAGACCTCACTTCCGGTGAAAGCACAGTGTGACCCGGTAGGAAAAATTGTTGCACCCCCTCCCCTTTTTGACTGATAGTTCAAACCACCGATCCTTTCCTTTGCCCTTTTAACGGAACTTTGGACTGCCTCCCCCTCTTTTACATTTTCTAGAGAAAACAAAACATTAACCACTACATTAGCATAGCAGTTGACACCAGAACTGTTTTCAAATTGAAAACCAACAACATCTTCAACAGAATCCTTTTTGTTTCTGCTGTGACCCTGCTCCAGCACAGGCATTGTCCCCAGCAGTAATTCTGCAATGCCGGTAAGAATAGCTGTGGTGCCTACTGGACTCACTCACCCCCGCGGCGCCCCACGCCGTTATTTGCTGGGCGGCAACTTGCTAGACATCACTTTCGTGACATCCAGATTTCAGCGCGTTCTGCTGCCTTGGAACTATTCGCACAACAGACCGCTACTGACAAGAATATTTCATTATTGGTGCTGTCAATTTCAATAAATCTATTACTGTTTTTGTTTTGTTGTATATATTTATATGTTATTAAAGTTTTATATTCCTACTACTTTGTTGGAGTGCTATATATTTTTTATGTGACACATAATTGTAAAAACTTTGATGTACAAAGAGTCATTCCTGGAATCTTCCGCTTCAGGCTCGGTCCCCTCCCCAATCACAATACAGGATAGTTTTCAGATAGTAGGAACACGTGTGGTGTGACGGATCTCATCGGGTGTGGGCCTTGATCTACTATAACTCCTTTGAAGAGGGGTGATTCTTTACAGCTGGGGCCATAAACTACATCTGCAGGGCTAGCTGATAGCCTGGACAATCGGACACAGAGGAAGAGGAGTGTCACAGGGTGCGGTAGTGAATAGGGCGAAAGGGAGGTGTCGGGCGGGCACAGTGTGATTCTCAGGGAAGAGCAGCGCAGATGGGGGGAGGTTTATTGCCCATGCATAAGACAGAGAGCGGGGGTGACCAGTGCCTGGGGAAGATGCTTGCGAGGGTGAGGAGCCATGCTACGAATCGACAGCGTGCAGAGAGTGGGTCTGGTCAAGACATCTAAAATGGCTGCCGTGCACGACAAAAGTGTGGCATTTCAAAAAAGGCAAGATGGCGCAGACAATGTTTTTCAACACTTCCTCATTTCCTTCGAATCGAACGTTAACAGACGTTGGGGCATATTACCAAAGTTAAGCGATATTTATCGCTAACGATGCTTACCAACGAATTTTTTACCGCTAAGCATCGTCAGAAATTATCGAAGATAAACCTTGCTATTATCAAGGTTTATCACAAATGCGATAATAAACGGCCGCAATGCATGAATATCGCTAAAAACTCAGCGATATTCATGCATTACCGAGCTAATGCTCTTAGCCATGTTATCCACCTCGCATTGGATAACATGGCTAAGAACTGCTCAGGGCAGGTGTTACTTTTTGGAGATATTCGCGCTTAGCGCGAATATCTCCAAAAGTTGTTAATAGGAGATAGATATCTTGCATGTTGTAATGCAAGTTATTGTGGTATATGGAACTCATACCATAATCTCTCAGGAAAGCAGAAACTGATCCTTTTGGGACCGCCTAAAAAGGCCTAGGGGGTGAGGAGTACTCTACTTTGCCCCCTTTTCACGTTCCGAACTATTTTATTTTACTCTCTTCTGTAATTACACAAAATACCAGCGATAAGATGCATCGGAGACACACAGTGAGAGAAAGGAGGCCGGAGATGAAGAAGACATGTCAAATACACATTGGAGATAATATAGTGGCAGAAGGGAAGTAAATATGAGTAAACTTACCATGTAACATAAAAATGTTGCACTCTATACTATAAGTCTCATTTTATACTACAATCACTTCGCTACAACCTCATAAATTAAAAATAAAAATGAATAATGTCTCAAACAATTTTTGATTTCTAAATATAAATTTATTCTTCAGAATTTTCTAAATTTGAAAGAACTAGTAACATGTCCTCATCAGCAATGTCCTCATTAAAAGTCTCCAATGATGATTCTTGTAACTCTATGGTCTCCAAACACTCGATAAATTCGCCATCAAGAGATTGATCAAAAAAATCATTCAAGTCATCTCCTCCTTCTGACAATATTTCATTATTGGTGCTGTCCATTTCAATCAATGTAGTGGAATCATTCAAGTCATCTCCTCGTGACAATATTTCATTATTGGTGCTCTCAATTTCAATCAATGTAGTGGAATCATTCAAGTCATCTCCTCCTTGTGACAATATTTCATTATTGGTGCTGTCCATTTCAATCAATCTAATGGAATCATACAAGCCATCTCCTCCTTGTGACAATATTTCATTATTGGTGCTCTCAATTTCAATCAATGTAGTGGAATCATTCAAGTCATCTCCTTGTGACAATATTTCATTCTTGGTGCTGTCCATTTCAATCAATCTAATGGAATCATACAAGTCATGTCCTCCTTGTGACAATATTTCATTATTGGTGCTCTCAATTTCAATCAATGTAGTGGACAATTCAAAAGAAATTGCCACGGTCTCTTCATTGTGAGCCATTTTATTTTGAAATTGCTTGCTGTAAATTGCAGAAAAAAATAATCACTTTCATTTATCGTTTTTAGTAATACATAATATAAAACTAACTTCATCAAGTATTTAGTATAACAGAAGGACTGCAAATAAATAACAGAAAACATTTTTCAAATTATCTTCAAGTGTACAACATAGTTCCCCTTACAAATTAACAACTCACCTTTTTAAAAGTAGCAGAAGTGTTAGTACTGTGTAAATCAAACACCAGAAATTCACCACCAAAAATTCCTCACAAATGTACCTCAGACAGTAGTATCGCAAAATGGCTGTGGTTTCCTCTCATTTGACATATATACATAACCAATTAACTTTCATCACACACAAATACAAAACCAAAGTAACATTTTAATTGGTTCTAAATTTCAACACTTTCAAATGTGTTTTCCCCATGCAATTTTCCATAGGACATTTACATACGTCTACAGCCTGAATGGCTGAACGGAATTACACCAAACTTGGCAAAATGGTACATCAAACCTAAGAGGTCAGGAAGGATCTACTATGCCCCCTTATGGTCATTTCCCCCTTCGCTTTGGCCTCCTCTTGTCTCTCAATCCTACCGAGAGACAAGATGGCGGCCGCTACGGACTGTTTGGAATGTTGACAGACGCCGGAGAACCAATCAGCTTCGCAAAGCTCCGTAACGCGAAAAGTACGCGAAGCGGAGCGCTGTTACAGATATATATCTTTTTTTGAACGTTAATTTCTCAAAATCCACTGGAGCACATATATTGAGACCTAGCAAAGGCACATCGGGCTACCAGTCCCTAATATTTTACCAAGTTTCGTGCAAATCCATTCAGCCGTTCGATTATTATTATTATTATTTTTTTTTGCCCCGCGGGGCCCTTTTAAAACCTCCACATCAAACCTAGGGGGTCAGCGAGGATCTACTATTCCCCCTTATGGTCATTTGCCCCTTCGCTTTCGCCTCCTCTTGTCTCTCGATCCTACCGAGAGACAAGATGGCGGCCGCTACGGACTGTTTGGAATGTTGACAGACGCCGGAGAACCAATCAGCTTCGCTTCACAAAGCTCCGTTGCGCGAAAAGTCCGCGAACCAGAGCGCTAACCGGTCCGCTGTTACAGATATATATCTTTTTTTAAACGTTAATTTCTCAAAATCCACTGGAGCACATATATTGAGACCTACAAAAGGCACATCGGGCTACCAGTCCCTACAATTTTGCCAAGTTTCGTGCAAATCCATTCAGCCGTTCGGGCTAAAAGTGAGGCCAACCGCCCTATGGAAAACTCAATGTTAAAAACACGTTTTGGGACCCCCCTTTTTTCTCGGCCCCCACTGGACGAACCCCCCCCAAATTTTCAAGGGCTGCTCAGAAACAAAATGTGCCATTTTCCTGAAAATTTCAGCCGATTCCGTCCACAAACGCCAAAGTTATTAGACATAGAATTTTCAAAAAACCCATAGAGAAAAAATCCTAACTATATATACCTACTGGCGACCGCCAGTAGGTAATATATATATATATATATATACATATATATATTCACTGAAAAAACCATAGGTTTCAGGCCTTATATAGTTAGGAATCAGCATTTAAAAAAACCTTTGAAATTCACTGAAAAAACCATAGGTTTCAGGCCTTATATAGTTAGGAATTAGCATTTAAAAAAACCTTTGAAATTCACTGAAAAAACCATAGGTTTCAGGAGTTATATAGTTAGGAATTAGTTTTTAAAAAACCTTTGAAGTTTTAGTGGTGTTATAGTTAGCCGGACATTTTACTCATACAAAACCAATGAAATTGCTCCTATATAGTTAGTTGTACTAACTATATTTCGCGCACCCGCAATCCACTGCTGATGATGTCACATATTAGATCATTCATGACATGGTCAGTGACATCACTGATGACATCTCAAATGACATCACTGATGACATCATCCAGTGAATGTGGTTTGCTTTGTTATTTAAATATGCATTATATATATATATATATAGCAATTTACATTGAAGAATGAGTGGATATATATAAATAAATATTTGGATGGAGGATTTAGTAGCAGTGTAATTGACTGTTTACTTGACCAATTTATAATGTCTCACCTGTTCCCAGGACACCCCCGCGCCGCACGGTCACCAACTGTGTGTGTGCCCCTTGCCTCGCTGCTGCCCGTAGCCTCGCTGTGACTGCCTCTGTGCTCCCCGCCCCTACGCCGCATTTGCGTGCGTGTGTTTCTGCCTTACGGTATTTAACCTTGATTTGTCTTTAACTGCTTCCTTCCTCGTGCGTGTGTCTCTGCCTTACTGTATTCAACCTTGATTTGCTTTTAACTGTTTTCTTCCTCGTGCGTGTGTTTTTGCCTCTCACTGTAGTTCTCCCGGATTCGCTTTGTATTTGTTGACTTCCTCTCAGTATATCGCTTCATTTTTTGTTCAGCCCCCTGTGCCCGCCCCACTCCCCGCTTCCCGCCGCCGTGCAACGGCCACGCCCCATTCTGTTCTGTACCCTCCCCGCCTCCCAGCTGCTCCTTCCTCCCTACCACTTCGCCATAAAGGTAAGCCCGTCTGCGCCCGTCCGCGCCTGGACCGCGCCCAGCGCCAGGACCCCTGGCCCCCAGCGACGCAAGACGACCCGACAGACCTACGACGCTGCCGCCCTCAACGCACTCAATGCCGGCCGAAACCCCGCCTGCTGCCGGGCCGCCCCAAAACGCTTCTACGGACCCTTCACCTGCACAACCTGCAAGTTCACCTGCCTCCGAACATGCACTGCGCCCGCCAAGCCAAACCCCAGCAGCGACCTCAAATGCATCCTGCTCAACACCCGCTCCGTCCACAGACACGCCGTCGAACTCTGGAACCTGCTCGACACTGCATCTCCAGACGTCGCGTTCCTCACTGAAACTTGGATGAACGCCTCCTCTGCCCCTGACATCGCCATCGCCATCCCGAATGGATACAAGATCATCAGGAGGGACCTCGTCAACCAGACTGGGGGAGGCATCACCATCGTCCACAAGAACACCGTCCGCATCACAACCGACGCCGACGACACCTACGCCACCGCCGAACACCTCCACTTCCAGATTCACACAGATCCAAAGACGACCCTCAGAGGCACCCTCATCTACAGACCCCCGGGACCACGCACACAATTCAGCGAAGACATCGCATACTTCATCAGCCCGCACGCCCTCCCCTCCGCCGACTACATCCTCCTAGGGGACCTCAACTTCCACCTGGAGAACAACAAGGACCGCAACACCGTCACCCTGCTGGACAACCTCGCCAACCTCGGACTCAAGCAACTGGTCAACACCCCCACCCACTACGCCTGCCACACGCTTGACCCCGTCTTCTCATCCAGCAAGCCAAATCGCCTTCAGCCACTCCGCCAGACTTCACTGGACCGACCACTTCAGTTCAGAAAAACCACAACCCACCACCACCCGCAACAGGTCCCTCACAGAAGCTGGAGCAAGATCACCGCCGACCAGCTGACCACCTCCCTCAACCAGAACCCACCTGCGAGCACACCGGACCCCAACGAAGCAGCCCGCAACTTCGCACAGTGGCTGACCGCCTGCGCTGATGACCTCGCACCACTGAAGAACCCTCCCAGCAAACCCAGAAGCAATAAGGCCCCCTGGTTCACCGACGAACTCAAGGACACCAAGAAGACCTGCTGCACCCTCGAGAAAGCCTGGCTCCTCGACCAGACCACCGACAACATGACCGCCCTCAAACACGTGACCCGCAAGCACCACCAGCTCATCCGCACCACCAAGAAGAAATCACTGAAGGATCGACTGGACAATAACGCCCACGACAGCAAGGAACTCTTCAGCATCGTCAAGGAGTTCTCCAACCCCAGCACCGGCAACAACGACATCACCCCTTCACAAGATCTCTGCGACTCCCTCGCCTCATTCTTCCACCGCAAGATCGCCGACATCCACAACAGCTTTGGCGCACCATCCTCACACCCAACCGTAGAACCAACGCACCCCAACTCCACCCTCCGCACCTGGACTGCAGTGACCACCGAAGACACAGCCCGCACGATGAACACCATCCACTCCGGATCTCCGACTGACCCCTGCCCCCACTATGTCTTCAACAAGGCCGACTCCACCATTGCACCCCAACTCCGAGACGTCATCAACATCTCCTTCGACACCTCCACCTTCCCGGAGAGCTGGAAGCATGCCGAGCTCAGCGCCCTACTGAAGAAACTAACAGCGGACCCCACTGACCTCATAAACTTCCGCCCCATCTCGCTCCTCCCTTTTCCGGCCAAAGTCATCGAGAAGATCACCAACAGACAGCTTGCCGCCTTCCTTGAGACGAATGGATCCCTCGACCCCTCGCAGTCCGGTGTCAGAGCCAACCACAGCACCGAGACCGCCCTCATCGCAGCCACTGACGACATCCGAGCCCTTCTCGACAACGGGGAAACAGCGGCACTCATCCTCCTGGACCTCTCCGCCGCATTCGACACGGTCTGCCACCGCACCCTAGTCCAACGCCTCAGCAACACCGGCATCCGAGAGAAGGCACTGAAGTGGATCACCTCGTTCCTCGCTAGAAGAACACAAAGAGTCCGCCTCCCCCCGTTTTGCTCCGAGGCCACCGAAGTCATCTGCGGCGTCCCGCAAGGATCATCACTCAGCCCCACCCTCTTCAACATCTACATGAGACCCCTCGCAACCATCGCACGCCCACACAACCTCAACATCATCTCCTACACCGACGACACCCAGCTGATCCTCTCCTACACCAGAGACCCCGACACCGCCAGAACCAGCCTCCAGGAAGGGATGAAAGACGTCGCCGAGTGGATGAAGAACAGCCGCCTGAAACTGAACTCAGACAAGACGGAAGTCCTCATCCTTGGACCATCACCCTCCGCCTGGAACGACTCCTGGTGGCCCCCAGCCCTGGGCACCGCCCCCAAGCCAACAGACCACGCACGCAACCTGGGATTCATCCTGGACTCCTCCCTCTCGATGACCAGACAAGTCAACGCCATCTCCTCGTCATGCTTCCACACCCTCTGCATGCTCCGCAAGATCTTCCAATGGATCCCGATCGAAACCAGGAAGACAGTCACCCAGGCCCTCGTCACCAGCCTGCTGGACTACGGAAACACCCTCTACGCCGGAACCACAGCCAAGCTACAGAAAAGACTACAACGCATCCAGAACGCCTCCGCCCGACTCATCCTGGACATCCCCCGACGCAGCCACATCTCCGGCCACCTGAAGGACCTGCACTGGCTCCCCGTCAACAAGAGGATCACGTTCAGGCTCCTCACACACGCACACAAGTCTCTCCACAACCTGGGCCCCAAGTACCTCAACAACCGCCTGACCTTCCACACGCCCACCCGCCAGCTACGGTCCGCCAGCCTCGCCCTCGCCACCGTACCACGCATCCGCAGAGCCACCGCCGGAGGCAGATCCTTCTCCTACCTGGCAGCCAAGACATGGAACTCCCTCCCCATCCACCTTTGGCTGACCCAGGACCACCTCGCCTTCAGGAGACAACTCAAGACCTGGCTGTTCGAGCAGTAGCGCCCCCCCTCCCGCAAGCGCCTTGAGACCCTTCCGGGTGAGTAGCGCACTATACGAGTGTTATGATTGATTGATTGAAAGGATAGTGACTAAACTGTGTGAATATCTGTATCACTTTGTCAGTTGTTGTGTAAACTGATTCTACAGTTGGTTACTAGCTATGTGAAAGTCTATATTAGTTATTGATTAGTTAACTGAGTATTTGTATGGGAGTGTGAAAGTGTGTGTGGTTCGGTGGGGGGTGTGTGACTGTCCAAAGATGTGTGAATAGTTGATTCAGTAGATATATGAAGTTAAAACTACATGTTCTAACAGTTTGGGTGAGGGAACCTCTTCATGGGTGTGGTGATGAGCAAATATATTTCTCAAAGGTACAGGTCCAACAAACTAGAAAAATAAAAGGCAGTGTATGTGTCAGTTGTTGTATATAAATAAGTATACATAAGACACAATGATTGTGTGAGTGACTGTATGAATAACTGTATACTTGTAATAATGATTTTATAATTCACTAAGTATGAACCCCCTCATTTTGTTCCTTTGCAAATGAAATGTTTTAAGTGTTAACACTTTATTCCAATCAAGATGACTTCAGGTGTGGCATACTTTTGTCATAAGTAAGACTGTTAGCGCTCTAGTTGTTCTTTAGAACACTCTGGGATATTCTGTCATTGGGCTATAGTTGGGCTACATCTGGCTGATACTTGGGCTACATTTGTTTTTTTTTGTCTCTGGTGGCCATCTTTGGGCTACATTGGGCTACGTTGGGCTACATTGGGCTACATTGGGCTACATTTGGGCTCTAACATATCTATAGCCCAATGTAGCCCAATATATATTTTTTCAAAGTTAATTTTCGTAAAAACCACTGGAGCACATATCTTGAGACATAGCAAAGGCACATCGGGCTACCAGTCCCTACAATTTTGCCAAGTTTGGTGGAAAACCATTCAGCCGTTCGGGCTAAAAGTGAGTCCAACCGCCCTATGGAAATTAACATGGGGAAAACACGTTTTGGGTCCCCCCTTTTATCTCGGCCCCCGCTTGACAAATCCCCCCCAAACTCTCAGGGAAGGAGCGGAGCACCGCGAGGCAAAGTTAAGGAACATTTCAGGAAGATTCCTCAACCGGCGCCAAAGTTATTCCCAATAGAATGTTGTGATTTCCCTATGGAAAACAATCCTAACTATATATACCTACTGGCTATCGCCAGTAGGTAATATATATATATATATATATTCCTCACCAAAGACGCCAAAACAAACACCCGCACTCCACGGACTTAGTCCTTAACGATTTATTTCAGTGCCATTCCCCCTTCACCAACGCGTTTCACCCTGCAGGGCTTGTTCACGGTGCAATCTATCAAAAGTCCATTGTCTCTTTCTACATTAAATACATTTTTCCACATTTGCACATTAGGATGCATTGTGGGATATGTAGTATCATGTGAATACACCCAAATTGTGAAAAATGAATTTCTTATTGTTTTCTTGTATTTTCATTTCTAAATCATACAATTATACTTATAATTCACAATGTCATTTAAGGATACAATTTTATATTTTACATCAGGTGATTTTAGTATCCACTTTAATGTCCAGTGTTTTAGTTTCATAGTATCTGGCCTCCTCGTAATGGTCTCAGTGACCTATATATTTATTAGAGGATAAACAATTATCCAGATTTTCATTTTTTCAGATTCAGTGCTTTTCCATTCTTTTTACATTATTTTTCTATGTGGAATTCCCTGATTACAAGACCTTATTCTTATTTCATTTTTCTTTCCACTTTTGACATTGTCTCTTTCTTGATGTTGATTTATTGTTTTTTCTCCTCACAGATGTACATATAGCTCCTCGTCCCCGTTAAGACCCAACGGGGTCATCGTTTTGAATCTTATTATTAACCTTGATTCTAGTCTTCTCAGTTTTAATGTTCTATTTCCTCCTCGATAGAGCGCATTTCTTTGAAAGGACAATTTGGTGGAAAATAATTGAATACAGAAATAGCGCCCGACCGAACTGTCTGCCTAAATCTATGCGGATTGAACATTCAGTAAGACGGGACTCCTCCCTCGCGGGATACGCAAGGATAGAAGAACCATCCGACGGAGAAAAGAATCCGAAAATATTTACAAAGCAGTAAACAGACCCAGAAGCCAGCTTTTCTACTCAGCTAAAGAAAGAAAGAAGGGATAACATTGTATCCTTAAATGACATTGTGAATTATAAGTATAATTGTATGATTTAGAAATGAAAATACAAGATAACAATAAGAAATTCATTTTTCACAATTTGGGTGTATTCACATGATACTACATATCCCACAATGCATCCTAATGTGCGAATGTGGAAAAATGTATTTAATGTAGAAAGAGACAATGGACTTTTGATAGATTGCACCGTGAACAAGCCCTGCTGGGTGAAATGCGTTGGTGAAGGGGGAATGGCACTGAAATAAATCGTTAAGGATAAGTCCGTGGAGTGCGGGTGTTTGTTTTGGCGTCTTTGGTGAGGAATCTCTTACGAGGTCTGGTCCGACCTCGACGCACGCACCAGCTGTGTGATAGAGCGCATTTCTTTGATAGGACAATTTGGTGGAAAATAATTGAATACAGAAATAGCGCCCGACCGAACTGTCTGCCTAAATCTATGCGGATTGAACATTCTGTAAGACGGGACTCCTCCCTCGCGGGATACGCGAGGATAGAAGAACCATCCGACGGAGAAAAGAATCCGAAAATATTTACAAAGCAGTAAACAGACCCAGAATCCGGCTTTTCTACTCAGCTAAAGAAAGAAAACAACGCCTTCGCGAGGCTCACAACGGAAGGAAGGAGAGTGCGAAGCAGCGTCAAACATTTGAAATAAGCCTGGCACTGGGGGTCGCAGCAAGCGAAGGGAGAACCAAAAGTTAGTTGCAGGCAGCAACTATATATGCTCCCTATATAAGCCGAAAAGCTCACGGACTTACAAACGACATAACAACATAACAGAAAGCCATGAAACATTCCCCTTTATCGGAAATTTAAAAAGATAAAAAAATTGTTTGTTTATCTTATCATTACGTTATAACTTATATAAAAAATCCTATCTTTCTTGAAATCACATTACCAACAAGGACATACTTTAAATTGAATGCCAATTATGGAAGAGAGGGCCATGAAACGCTCAGAAAGAGCAGAGCGCATGTTCCAGAAAGGGAAACAACCAGAGCAAAGGAGTAAAGAAAAGGAGAAAGGAAATGGATCTGGAAACCTAAGCCAAAAACAATTGTTCGTGCAATTAGAAAGAAAATTAAAGAGAGAAATAACAAAAAGCTGGGAAATCATCACCCTGGAAAAATATATCGAATGTGATAGAATACCGAGGGGTCTGAGAATCTTCACTCTACCCAATTACCCAGACACCACTCCAGAAATGTTGGAAGAGTGGGGCGAAAATAACATGCAATGCTCCAAAAATATGCTACGCATAATAGTGAAACATGCAAAAATAGATGTCACAAAACTACACAAAGACATTGCTGAATTGGAAGAAAAAATACTCTCCATAAATGATGAAGAAAACACGAAAAAACGTAGAAAAGAAATGGAAAGAAATTTGGAGAGACATGAAAATGAGGTAGCGGAGCGAAAAGAACGCAAGTTCAGACGAGATGAGCATGATTATGAGAGTGGAACCATCCTAACATTCGCCAAACGCTTCGAGACATTGAAACAACAAATCAAGGGAAATACAAGACAAATTCAATCAACTTTGAATGTAACGGCCAGCGAATCTGATACAGACTTCAGTGAAGGTGAAGGACAACAAAGCACTGATCAACGCCCTTCTTTTTTAGAAGAGATGCAACTGGTATATCTAGACCAACAGAATCCAAGAGGGAGAGGAAGAGGAAGGGGGATGAACAGAGGGAGAGGTGGAGAACACAAACCATCACAAAGAAAAGACGAAAAACAAGACGGAGCCTCGGTAGAAAAAAGAAGCTGCCCCCCTACGAAATCGAACAGTGAGGAAATAGAAGGAGAAGCTGAAAAGGAACCGTACTTGATAATCAATCTATCCAAGCATGTCCTGACAAGAGCTGAGGAAAGCTTACTGAATAAAGGATTGACCTTTTGTCCTGAGAAACATTTTGACCCTATTGAAACGAAGATAGATCTGTACAAGTACGTCAGAAAATTAAAACTAGCCACATTTTTCAGCAAACAACAAAAACAATCGATACAAACAGGAGAAGACAACCAACCACAAATGGTGATTCAGGAAATCGACAGCTTGCGAACAGCTTATGAACTAGCAAATGAGGCCGAAGGAGATACAATAACGGACACACACATGTTGCAAGTAATGGGAACAAAGATAGATGCAAATCCTAAAAGCAAATTCAGGGATAAATCCAAATTCTGCCCGATATTATATCCAGGAAATCGAATGGATACATTCTATGAGCTAGTAGTGTCAGACTTGGAGAAGATTTCCAACATAAAACATGGTCAATCAAAGGAAAACTTAAGCCAGCAGGAAAGAAAGGCACTGGAAAAACTAATGAAAAACGCGACTATAGAGATAAAACCTGCAGACAAGGGGGGAAATATAGTTATTCAAGATAAAACAGCTTACATAGCAGAGGCAATGAAACAACTAAAAAACTTGACTAACTATCAGAGATTAAAGAAAAATCCCCTAAGTGATCTAGCTATAGACCTCAGTTTGAAACTGAAAAAATGGAAATAAGATGGATGATTAACAGACAGGAGATGAAATTCTTGCAAAACGAAACTCCAGTAATGCCAACCATGTACTTTCTGCCGAAAGTGCACAAGACTCTAGACAATCCGCCTGGGAGACCGATCATTTCCAGTTGTGATTCATTGTATCAGAATGTCTCAGTATTTGTAGACAGTATATTAGCGCCCATGGTTACATCATTAACCTCATATATAAAGGATACGGGAGACTTCCTTCGAATTTTGATGAACACCCAATGGCAGCATAATTACATGCTAGTAACAATCGATGTGGTGTCATTATACACTTCTATCAATCATGATATTGGTCTCAAGGCGATAAAGTACTTTTTGAAACAAAAACCAATCGCCCAATTGAAATACTGTAATATGATTTTAGACATGATTGAAATGTGTCTTAGGAATAATATCTTCCTATTCAACAAGGAGGTTTTTTCACAAAAATGTGGGACCGCCATGGGAGTTTCCTTCTCTCCAAGCTATGCGAATCTAGTGATGGGATGGTGGGAGAAGACCATAGCTTGGAGAGAAGAAAACGACAGCCACACAGCCAAGATACCTCTCTGGCTGAGATTCATCGACGATCTCTTTCTCCTGTGGGATGGCACAGAGGCGGAGTTTTTTACCTATTTCAATATCTTGAACAACAACGACGTTGGATTAAAATTCACCTATAGCATAAGTTCAAAAGAGGTTGTTTTTTTGGACACCAAAGTATATGTGCAAGCAGAAAAAATAGAAACAACTGTCCATCGCAAAAGTACAGCGACTAACAGCATCTTACATGGGAAAAGTTTCCATCCTAAAAGCATAAAGAAAAATATTCCCTACGGTGAATTTATTAGAATGAAAAGGAATTGTTCCCAACAAAATGAGATGAATTTGAAATTCAAAGATACTAAAACACGCTTCCTAAACAGAGGATATAAACATAATGATATCAGACAAGGAGAAATGAAAGCAAGAGCAATCAAAAGGTCTGATACTCTCATAAGGAAAAAGAGTCACAAGGATGAGATCCCTACAAAAGAACCAATAAGAATGGTTATGACATTCAGCAAAGAAAGTTCTAAGATACAAAAATCCCAGAAAAAATACTGGAGCATCTTAACCAAAGACCCCGACATCGGAAAACAACTGGGAAAATGGCCACAAATTTCCTATAGAAAAGCTCCATCATTATCGGACAAATTAGTCAATAGCCACTTCGTTAACAAACGCCCGGATGCATGGCTCCAAGAGCACCAGAAAGGATTCAGCAAATGCAGCGTGTGTAAGGCATGTAAGATTGGAAAAAACATTAAGAACATCTTGGATCCACAAGGCAAACTTTTCAAAATTGAAGAGAAGATCACATGTAATACTACACATGTAGTATATTGCCTAGAATGTGAGTGCGGAAAAAGATACATAGGCAGCACCACGTGCCCCCTCAAGAAAAGAATCCTAGAACACACCAGGGCAATACAAAATAAGGATCAAACTAATGCCACATCAAAACACATGATGACACATCCTGGTAAAACTTGGGAGAACATGAGATACTTTGGGCTAGCCACGATTCCGATAAATGAACGAGGAGGAAATAGAACATTAAAACTGAGAAGACTAGAATCAAGGTTAATAATAAGATTCAAAAAGAAGACCCCGTTGGGTCTTAACGGGGACGAGGAGCTATATGTACATATGTGAGGAGAAAAAACAATAAATCAACATCAAGAAAGAGACAATGTCAAAAGTGGAAAGAAAAATGAAATAAGAATAAGGTCTTGTAATCAGGGAATTCCACATTGAAAAATAATGTAAAAAGAATGGAAAAGCACTGAGTCTGAAAAAATGAAAATCTGGATAATTGTTTATCCTCTAATAAATATGTAGGTCACTGAGACAATTACGAGGAGGCCAGATACTATGAAACTAAAACACTGGACATTAAAGTGGATACTAAAATCACCTGATGTAAAATATAAAATCGTATCCTTAAATGACATTGTGAATTATAAGTATAATTGTATGATTTAGAAATGAAAATACAAGAAAACAATAAGAAATTCATTTTTCACAATTTGGGTGTATTGACATGATACTACATATCCCACAATGCATCCTAATGTGCTAATGTGGAAAAATGTATTTTATGTAGAAAGAGACAATGGACTTTTGATAGATTGCACCGTGCAACCCTTACAACGCGTTGGTGAAGGGGGAATGGCACTGAAATAAATCGTTAAGGACTAAGTCCGTGGAGTGCGGGTGTTTGTTTTGGCGTCTTTAGTGAGGAATCTCTTACGAGGTCTGGTCCGACCTCGACGCACGCACCAGCTGTGAGATAGAGCGCCTTTCTTTGAAAGGACAATTTGGTGGAAAATATATATATATCTATCTATCTATCTATATATATATATATATATATATATATATATATATATATATTTCACAGCACACGTTCTCCAGTCTCTCAAGAACGACGTCCAGGCCAGCTTAGTTTTCAAAAACCGGTGTTTATTTCACAGCCCACTCAACGTTTCGGTAACCACTTCCCTTGCTCACGAGTGATCATGTCTGTTTACACCCAGTGTTTTAAGGTTTGTCATGTGATCAGAAACAAAATAAACATAGTAAACAGACTCCCATTTCATTCGTTCTCTGGAGCTGAGAAGACAGACTTCTATGCTTTGTCAGTGGGATGTGGCACATTTTAGATTCACATTTAAATAAATGAAATATATTTATGCGTCCTTCAATTGTGACAATAAAATTAATTAAATAAATTAAATTGACGGTATTATTTGGCCACAACAACGAAGCTCATGACTTGCTGCTATTTGGCCTTTGTTTCCCGTTGAACGGTGACATATTAGTATTTCATCCAGTCTCGTGGCTTTTAAGCCCCAGTGGGCTAAACCCAAGCATTGCATTTCTGTACATTTGCATGATTCTGCATACTCCAAGTTGACTCACTCGTGGTAGATCACCTCAGATCCTACTGCTCACGTCGTGAATACTGTTCTGATACTGCCCAAGTGGGCATTTGAATCACCAGTTTTCATTCAGTTTCACTCATTTGTCACTTGACGCATTGTGCCACACTCTTTCTGTGCTGCCTTAGCTGTCTCACACTCTCCCAAAATAAACGATTATAGGTACCTGTAAAAATAGATAAATACAGTGATTACAAATCAACTTTCTTCGTGTTATCTTCCTACCAACCATTAAAAACAACAAATTACTTTGAAGCAGCCAGACACATTACTGCTAAGTCCAATGCAATAATCAATCACTTTCAGTTTCTACCCAAGATTACCCAAGGTGTACACTCAGAGCCTCATCACTGTTATGTCCCAGGGGTTGCATAGTATGGTACTTAATTATGAACCTGGACTCCAGTCTCCTCAGTTCCTGCATTCTATTCCCACCTCTCTCTCTTGTAGGTATTTGATCTAACACTACAAATGATAGGAGGTTACAATTACCTTGGTGGTGCGTTGCAAAATGCCTTGCCACAGGGTACTGTTTGTCATGATTTTTTATGGCTCTTAAGTGCTGCAACACCCTATCTTTGGCAGGTTTGATAGTGCTCCCCACATACCATTTTTTGCAGGGACATTTCAGGGCATATACCACATACTCTGTGTGGCATGAGACATGTTTGGTAATTTTGTATGGTTCACAATCATTGGACAGTTTGATTTCTTTGACACTATGACTAAATTTACATGCCTTGCACCGCCCACATACAAAAAATCCTTGGACTGGGTTTTCATTCCGTTTTTTGTGTACCACAAGCGTTTGACAGATTCTATCTTTCAGAGATGCCGGCCTCCTATATGTTATCTGTGCGTGCTCTTGGATGCATGCCTTAATATCCTTATCTGTCATCAGGGCACTCCAGTATTTATTGATGGCTCCTCTGACTTGTTTAGCTTGGGGATTATAATCTGTAATGAACCTTACTCCCTCCTCATCTTTGTCACTCACTTCTGTAATTACAGAATTTTTATTCCTCTCCATTACCTTGCATTTTCAATTCTGACACTACCCCCCGTTCAAACACATCAATAGCATCATTATTCAGCATGGGTAAAAAAATAGACTTCGGTTTAAAACCGCTTTTGCTGCTTAGGTCCAACCTTATGTTCTCATTAATTAAATTCAGGGTTGGGTTTTCAATAACATCTGGATTTCCCCCAAGGTCATGCATCACTTGCAACGGGGGGTAGTGTCAGAATTGAAAATACTAGCCCAAACGAAAACGAGAATGAACAGCAACCTGAGTCAGGCACATAGAGCAGCGATAGATAGTCTATCCAAAGACACTAGCATTGTCATAAAGAAATCTGACAAAGGTGGTAACATTGTTATTATGTCAAAAGAAATGTATATAAAAGAGGGGATGAGTCAACTAAATGATGTCACTAAGTATGAGAAAAGTAGTAGAAAAATCTATGAAAGTAAGAACCAAGCATATCAGGAAAGGCTTATTGAATGGCGGAATCAGGGACTCATTGAGACAGAAGAGTTCAATTTCCTTAAATGCAAATTTCCGAAAATTCCAGCCTTATATCTGCTGCCTAAATTACACAAGAACGCCAAAAACCCTCCGGGGAGGCCGATTGTGTCCTCTAGGAACAGTTGTCTGGAAAACACATCCCGATATGTGGATCATTTTCTACAGCCAATTGTACAGAATCTGCCATCCTACTTGAAAGATTCGGGAGATTTTTTACAAAAGATCACTGAAATCAAAGTAGACCCAGACTGTATATTAATGACGTTAGACGTTAACAGTCTGTACACTAACATTCCCCATGAGATGGGAGTTAAAGCCTGCAGACATTTTTTCAAAAGCAGATCAGTCTCTTACCTCTTTCACACAGATATGCTACTAGACATGATCTATACCTGCCTAACCCAAAATTATTTTTTATTCAATGGCACCATATACCACCAGCTACTTGGGACTTCAATGAGCACTTGCTTTGCTCCTTGCTTTGCTGGAATCTATTTAGGCTGGTGGGAAGAGCAAGTGGTCAGACATCTTAACCAATACCGTACCGGAGTATGTACCTGGCTCCGGTACATAGACGATATTTTTATCGTCTGGAAAGGCACTGCAAAAGAGGCAGAAGAGTTTGTTGACATTTTAAATATAAATGACTACAATCTCTCCTTCACGAGCCACATAGATGAGGTATCTGTGGACTTTTTAGATCTAAGGGTCACAAGAGAGAATGACCGGTTAGTAACAACTCTGTATCGAAAGGAGACGGCTGGAAACAGCCTTCTGCACGCACAGAGCTGCCACCCTAGAAAACTGATTAACTCTATCCCCTATGGCGAACTTTTGAGAGCGAAGAGGAACTGCTCCAAAGTAGAGGACTTTGAAAAAGAAAAAACCACCATGTGTGAAAGATTTAAAGCCAGGGGGTATAGCAAAAAATGCATTGGTGAAGCTGTACGCAAGGTAATGGAGAGGAATAAAAATTCTGTAATTACAGAAGTGAGTGACAAAGATGAGGAGGGAGTAAGGTTCATTACAGATTATAATCCCCAAGCTAAACAAGTCAGAAGAGCCATCAATAAATACTGGAGTGCCCTGATGACAGATAAGGATATTAAGGCATGCATCCAAGAGCACGCACAGATAACGTATAGGAGGCCGGCATCTCTGAAAGATAGAATCTGTCAAACGCTTGTGGTACACAAAAAACGGAATGAAAACCCAGTCCAAGGATTTTTTGTATGTGGGCGGTGCAAGGCATGTAAATTTAGTCATAGTGTCAAAGAAATCAAACTGTCCAATGATTGTGAACCATACAAAATTACCAAACATGTCTCATGCCACACAGAGTATGTGGTATATGCCCTGAAATGTCCCTGCAAAAAATGGTATGTGGGGAGCACTATCAAACCTGCCAAAGATAGGGTGTTGCAGCACTTAAGAGCCATAAAAAATCATGACAAACAGTACCCTGTGGCAAGGCATTTTGCAACGCACCACCAAGGTAATTGTAACCTCCTATCATTTGTAGTGTTAGATCAAATGCCTACAAGAGAGAGAGGTGGGAATAGAATGCAGGAACTGAGGAGACTGGAGTCCAGGTTCATAATTAAGTACCATACTATGCAACCCCTGGGACATAACAGTGATGAGGCTCTGAGTGTACACCTTGGGTAATCTTGGGTAGAAACTGAAAGTGATTGATTATTGCATTGGACTTAGCAGTAATGTGTCTGGCTGCTTCAAAGTAATTTGTTGTTTTTAATGGTTGTTAGGAAGATAACACGAAGAAAGTTGATTTGTAATCACTGTATTTATCTATTTTTACAGGTACCTATAATCGTTTATTTTGGGAGAGTGTGAGACAGCTAAGGCAGCACAGAAAGAGTGTGGCACAATGCGTCAAGTGACAAATGAGTGAAACTGAATGAAAACTGGTGATTCAAATGCCCACTTGGGCAGTATCAGAACAGTATTCACGACGTGAGCAGTAGGATCTGAGGTGATCTACCACGAGTGAGTCAACTTGGAGTATGCAGAATCATGCAAATGTACAGAAATGCAATGCTTGGGTTTAGCCCACTGGGGCTTAAAAGCCACGAGACTGGATGAAATACTAATATGTCACCGTTCAACGGGAAACAAAGGCCAAATAGCAGCAAGTCATGAGCTTCGTTGTTGTGGCCAAATAATACCGTCAATTTAATTTATTTAATTAATTTTATTGTCACAATTGAAGGACGCATAAATATATTTCATTTATTTAAATGTGAATCTAAAATGTGCCACATCCCACTGACAAAGCATAGAAGTCTGTCTTCTCAGCTCCAGAGAACGAATGAAATGGGAGTCTGTTTACTATGTTTATTTTGTTTCTGATCACATGACAAACCTTAAAACACTGGGTGTAAACAGACATGATCACTCGTGAGCAAGGGAAGTGGTTCCCGAAACGTTGAGTGGGCTGTGAAATAAACACCGGTTTTTGAAAACTAAGCTGGCCTGGACGTCGTTCTTGAGAGACTGGAGAATGTGTGCTGTGAAATCTTAGGGAGTGGCGCTCCCGTCCTGGCCCGCCGCTGCAAGCGGCCACCTATGCTTCGCGCCAAACGAAGGAGTTGGATATATATATATATATATATATATATATATATATATATTACCTACTGGCGGTCGCCAGTAGGTATATATAGTTAGGATTTTTTCTCTATGGGATTTTTGAAAATTCTATGTCTAATAACTTTGGCAATTGTGGACGGAATTGGCTGAAATGTTCAGGAAAATGGAACATTTAGTTTCTGAGCATCCACTGAAAATTTGGGGGGGGGTTCGTCAAGTGGGGGCCGAGAAAAAAGGGGGGTCCCAAAACGCGTTTTTCCCATGTTAATTTCCATAGGGCGGTTGGCCTCACTTTTAGCCCGAACGGCTGAATGGATTTGCACGAAACTTGGCGAAATTGTAGGGACTGTTAGCCCGATGTGCCTTTGCTAGGTCTCAATATATGTGCTGCAGTGGATTTTGAGAAATTAACGTTCAAAAAAAGATATATATCTGTAACAGCGCTCCGGGCAGCGCCCCGGTTCGCGTACTTGACGCGTAACGGAACTTCGCGAAGCGAAGCTGATTGGCTCTCCGGTGTCTGTCAACATTCTAAACAGTCCGGAGCAGCCGCCATCTTGTCTCTCGGTAGGATCGAGAGACAAGAGGAGGCCAAAACAAAGGGGGCATAGTAGATCCTCCCTGACCCCCTAGGTTTGATGTGGAGGCTTTAAAAGGGCCCCGCGGGGCAAAAAAAAAAAAAAAATGTTTTTTTTCGTGGGGTGCGCCCGGTACGCGTACCGGAAAGCGGTCTGGGGAGCGTACTATAAGGAAACAAGAATGATTGACTTTTAACTTATTGTATGTTTATCAATTGTTCGTTTTGTTGTTTTTTTTTTTGTTTTTTTTTATTTACGTAGCAACATGTAGGTACCAATGCAGAGTCTATAAATTAATAAACGCCGTCTCCTTTGTAGATATCTTGCCTGTTGTTAAAGAAGTTATTGTGGAAAATGGAATTCATACCATAGTCTGTCTGGAAAGCCGAAACAACATGGAGGCAGGAGATGATAAAGAGATGTTAAATACACATTGGAGATTATATAGTGGGAGACAGGAAGTAACTATGAACAAAATTACTATGTAACACCAAAAAGTTGCATAGTATATTTAAAGTCTCACTTCATGTTATAATCAATTTGCTACTAGTTTACAATATACATATAAAAATAAATAATGTGTCAAACAATTTTTGAATTAACAAATACAAATTTATTATTCAGATTGTTTCTCAAAATTTAAAAGAAATTCTATAAAATCATGATCATTTTTTTCTTCATTTTCCAGTGGAAAATCTACTGCATCCACACATTGCAGAAGTTCATTGTTTATTGTATCGTCGTAAAAATCTTGGTGAACTTCCGTCTCCTTTTGTGTTTCTGTTTCAATTTTCAAGTTATTTTCTTGTCCTTCCATTTTGAATTCTGAAAAATTATTTTTTTTAAAATATATCAGTACAGATAGGGCACTGTTGGGTTTCAGTACAGACAGGTAGTTTGGTTATTTAAACAGTGTTTTTTTCTTTGGGCAGTGTATGGTATTAAATTGGAAGTAGAAATATGAAGAAAATTATCAAATAAACTCTTAGTCAATTCTGAATTATACTAGAGAAGTCTAACTCTATCCTTAACTCAGGGCCGGCGCTAGGCATGGGCAGCGTGGGCTGCCGTACAGGACCTCGCACTCAGCCCACCAGCATAGGGCAACGCACTGGTGATGTGTCCTTTTGTTTTCCTGGAGATCTATCACAAAGAAAGGTGTCGCCTGCAATTAAGGTCCATTGGAGGGGGCCCTGTCCTTGGGCCTTTCATGGATGGTGTCAGGAGGTATAGGGAAGGGAGAAGGAGACGCTCCCTCAATTGCAAGGAGACCATTCACAGACACTGTGGGGGGCCCATTGTCCAGCATTTTGGCGCACCCACAGTTTTAACTTTTAGACCACAAACAATTCCCACACCTATGAAGGTGTGAGAAATGCGTGTGGAGTAAAAGTTAAAACTGTGGGGGCGTCAAAATGCTGGACAATGGGCCCCCCACAGTGTCTGTGAATGTTCTCTTTGCAAGGGGCCACTTATGTAAATTGGAGGGGGCCTCGCACACGTTCCCTTTTAGCCCAGGGCCTCGCACATCCAAGGACTGGCCCTGCCATAACTAAAACAGAGAAGTCTATTTTATTCTATAAGTATTACAGAGTGATAGAATATAACTGTTAGAAAATGTTTTTCTAATTAGCTTTCAGTACAGAACATACTTCAGTTTTAAAAATAATATCTTACCTTTTAAATATAACTTGAAGTTATCAGTTGATTTTTAGTTGTTATGTACTTCATGAAGTAGTAGTCAAAATGGGTGTGTTTCACTCTCTTTGTTTATATATATTCAGGTACATAACCAATGAAATGTCATGATATAATAGGAGAAATTGAAAGTAATATTTTAATTGGTGGTCAATTCCAACACTTCCGATATGTTTTTTAAAGTAATTTACCTCAGGGATTTTAGAGAGTTCTACATGCTAAATGGCTAAATGGTATTCCAATGAAATTTGTGAGAATGGTAGGGATTGGTATGTAGTATGAGCTAATGTATAATTGGTGAAAGTGTGTCCAGTATTTTTTTGTAAATTACTTTCCCACCTTTTTTCAGCGAGTGCTTGTCAGTGCGTTTCCCGGTACGCGAACTTGCAGCGTTACGGGAGTCCTCCATTTTGTGTTTCGGTAGAATTGAGATACAAGATGGAGGGTAAATAATGTTCAGAAAGGGTAGATTGGGGTACTTTAGACGTATCGGTAAATAAATCTATTAAACAGTATCCCTGGTTTACTCCCTATAGCTGTCTTTCTTTTAACATTACTCTCTGTTTACTTCCCTTATACTTACTCTTCTTTTTTTTCTTTTTATTTTTTTTGGTTCGCTCCCGGTTCGCGTACCGGGGAGCGAACGGGGAAGCGAACCAAAAGAAATAGAGGTTGCCAGAGTGCTAAACATTCTAGCAATTTTTTTATAAAGGGGAGGTAGTTCTGAAAAGAACTTTTTTAATTTATTTTTTGTTGTTTTATATTTTTTCTGTGTTTTTTTGGAGGGGGGAAACAAAAATGATTCAGTACAAAGGGCACAACAGGAGCAATAAAAAAAAAAGAAAATTTAGTTTCGGGGACGTTTTGAACATTGATGATGTTCATATGCTGTATTTATTAGAGTAACACTCATCTGTCCACATGAAATTAATTTGCCACAATCTAAACATGTCATTTTAATTTTTCCAAAGTTCTTCTGAATATTTGGGACCGTTTCCCTTGCCTCTGATGCTGTCAGTGCCACTTCATTGGTGGGTGTACTGGCAGGTCGGGGGTTGTCCACCAAATCTCTCATTTGTGCAGCACTATAATTAAGCGGGTGCCACCTCTTCATGTGTCGATGCATGGTATAATTACCATAACTATATTTTTTTTCGGTCCCTCTGGAGAGTTGATCATGGCAGATCAGGCAGGTAACGTATCTGGCATTTACTTTCTTTTCATGCGGAGGCAAAGAAAAAAATTGCCAAATAAAATTGACTTTAACATGGGACGTCCTTGGCATTTCTTTCAAAAACCCCCTTGTCCCTTGCTCCTGTTCCTCGTCTTCCTCTTCTTCCTCCTCTTGTTGGAAGATGACCTGGCCAGTTGGACCTCTCTTCTTTGGTGGTGGTGGAGGTGGTGGGGAGCCACCAGCTGCAGCTACTACAGATGCCATGAGTAAGCATGCAAAAACAGGTCTTTCTCTCATAAAAATGAAAGTCGGAGTGAAGAAAAAAAGTGGGACTTTCATCATTTGGGAAAGAAAAATGTTGTAAACCAATGAAAAGTGATTATTTTACGTCATATGATCAAACGTTCCATCATTAGGAAACTAAAAGTAAAATGAACCAATGAAAAGTTTTATGAACTAGTCACATGACCTGTTATGCTTACATTACGCGCTCCGCGCCTCGGATCGTTTCCGGGGCTCTGCGTTTCGCGCCTTGGTTCGCGTTCCAGAGCGCTTCCGGGTGCGCTAACGAAGGGTGTCATAAGGCGCATTACGCAGTAACGCGATACGTTGTGATTACGCGACGCGTCACGATGTGGCTTTCTAACGTGGTACTTGCACTAACGGGACGTTTACCGGTTCGCGTACCGGCTGGAAAAATAAAAAATAATTTAAATTATAATATAAATTAAATTAAAAAAATATAATACAAAAATATATAAAATATATTTTTCCTTTACAAGAAGAATACATTTTACAGCTTTTCATATTTGCTATTAAAAAACCATTGAAATTCACTGAAAAAACCATAGGTTAGAGACCATATATAGTTAGGGATTAGCATTTAAAAAACCTTTTTTTACTCACACAAAACCATTGAAATTCCATATATAGTTAGTAGTACTAACTATATATCGCGCACCCGCAATCCACTGCTGATCATGTCACATATTACATCATTCATGACATGGTCAGTGACATCACTGATGACATCACTGATGACATCTCAAATGACATCACTGATGACATCACTGATGACTACATCCAGTGACTGTATAATTCTGTAAAGTTAAAATATGCCTTACAAATTGAATAATGAGTGTATTTATAAGTGTCTGGATGAAGGATTTAGTAGGTGCATGACTGACTGTATGAGTGAGTGATTAAATGTGTCTCACAGAGTGCATGGGTTAGTGACTAAACTGTCTTAATTTGTGCATCATTATGTCTGTTGTTCAGTAAACTGCTGCATGTGTTGATCATTAGCTATATGATTAACTATATGGTTTATTGATTGGTTGCCCAAGTATTTGTATGGGAGACTGAGTGTGTGTGTTGGTGGTTGAGAGGTGTATGACTCTGTGCATACATGTGTGAGCAGTTGATTCACTAGATGTATGGCTTCAAAAGTGCATATAGAAACAACTGTATGGGCGGTTGACTGTGTGCATAAGTGTATTGGTGAGTGAATGGATATCTCAGTGCTACATGTCAAAGTAAGTACATATGTAAATCACAGTACATGTGACAGTTGACACATATAAATAACTGTGCATAAGAGCCAGTGAATGTGTGAGTGGCTGTATGGATCATTGTGAACTTGTATCAGGGATTGTATAAGAGAGTAAATATGTGTTAGTATATGTTTGAATAAGTAAGGTGTGTATAACTGTATAGTTGAGGAAATGGAGGTGTGATTGATTCTTTGCATGACTGACTAGGTGTGTGAGTAACTCCATGGATGAGTGACAGTCTGTGAGTGTATGTTTACACTGAGTGTATCTAAGGTTATATTAGAGTCTGAAGAGGTTCATCATATTATCACATGAATGATGTCATCAGTGATGTGATCAGTAATGTCAAATGAGATGTCATCAGTGATGTCATCAGTGATGTCATTTGAGATGTCATCAGTGATGTCATCAGTGATGTCATTTGAGATTTCATCAGTGATGTCATCAGTGATGTCATTTGAGATGTCATCAGTGATGTCACTGACCATGTCATGAATGATGTAATATGTGACATGATCAGCAGTGGATTGCGGGTGCGCGATATATAGTTAGTACTACTAACTATATATGGAATTTCAATGGTTTTGTGTGAGTAAAAAAAGGTTTTTTAAATGCTAATCCCTAACTATATATGGTCTATAACCTATGGTTTTTTCAGTGAATATATATATAGATATATATATATATATATGTATATATATATTCACTGAAAAAACCATAGGTTATAGACCATATATAGTTAGGAATTAGCATTTAAAAAACCTTATTTTACTCACACAAAACCATTGAAATTCCATATATAGTTAGTTGCACTAACTATATATGGCGCACCCGCAATCCACTGCTGATCATGTCACATATTACATCATTCATGACATGGTCAGTGACATCACTGATGACATCACTGATGACATCTCAAATGACATCACTGATGACATCACTGATGACAACATCCAGTGACTGTATTTTTCTGTAAAGTTAAAATATGTCTTGAGTGGATGTATAAGTGTCTGGATGAAGGATTTAGTAGGTGCATGACTGACTGTATGAGTGAGTGATTAAATGTGTCTCACTGAATGCATGGGTTAGTGACTAAACTGTCTTAATTTGTGCATCATTATGTCTGTTGTTCTGTAAACTGCTGCATGTGTTGATCATTAGCTATACGAGAGGCTATATGTGTTATTAATTGGTTGCCCAAGTATTTCTATGGGAGATTGAGTTTGTGTGGGGGTGGCTGGAAGGTGTGAGACTCTATGCATAGATGTGTGAGCAGTTTATTCACTAGGTGTATGAGTTCAAGAGTGCATGTGGAAACAGCTACATGGGCAGTTGACTGTGTGCATGAGTGTATTGATGAGTGAATGGATATCTCAATGCTACATGTCATAGTAAGTACATATGTAAAACACAGTACATGTGAGAGTTGGCATATATAAATAACTGTGCATGAGAGCCACTGAATGAGTGAGTGGTTGTATCGATCATTGTGAACTTGTATCAGGGATTGTATAAGAGAGTAAATATGTGTTAGTATATGTTTCAATAAGTAAGGTGTGTTTAACTGTATAGTTGAAGAAATGGAGGTGAGATTGTTTCTTTGCATGACTGACTGGGTGTGTGAGTAACTCCATGGATGAGTGGCAGTGTGTGAGTGTCTGTATACACTGAGTGTATCTAAGGTTATATTAGAGTCTGAAGAGGTTTATCGTATTAGCACAAGAATGATGTCAAATGAGATGTCATCAGTGATGTCATCAGTGATGTCATTTGAGATGTCATCAGTGATGTCATCAGTGATGTCACTGACCATGTCATGAATGATGTAATATGTGACATGATCAGCAGTGGATTGCGGGTGCGCCATATATAGTTAGTGCAACTAACTATATATGGAATTTCAATGGTTTTGTGTGAGTAAAATAAGGTTTTTTAAATGCTAATTCCTAACTATATATGGTCTATAACCTATGGTTTTTTCAGTGAATTTTCAAGGTTTTGTAAATGCTAATTCCTAACTATATATGGTCTATAACCTATGGTTTTTTCAGTGAATTTCAATGGTTTTTTAATAGCAAATATCATAAGCTGTCGAATGTCAAGTACGTGGTAAGTAAAAACATTTTCGTGTTTATGCACACTGATCTGCTTTGAATGCTGCCCCCCACCCCTCATTTCTATTAGGAGTACTCTCTCTTTGCAGATAGTGAAGGGTAGTTAACGCAGCCCTTTGCCCCCTTTGTAATCCGTCGTGCCTGCTTCTCTCTCCATTTGATTGATTGTTCTCTTTGGTTCATTCTCTATTTACAAACAAGCACAGAGTCGCAATACTCTGTTTAGTCTTTGCAGATAGCGAAAAATCGTGTAAAAAAACAAAAGGAATCGAGCAAAATCAGTAGGCCACTAATGGGATCTCTTTTTGACCTCGCTAAAATAGAAACATTAGGAACAACCTGTTGAAAATAGCAATGCGTATGTACATAAGCGGCGTTCATTTGTGTTCACAGTACCCCTTGTTGATTGTTTCAATCGAGCATTGAATTGTTCGATGTTAATTCTCTTAAGGATCTTCTCTACCTGCAAACGAGGAAGAATAGGAATATTCTCTCTCCCTTTGCAGATAGTGAAGGGTAGGTAACGCAAGCCTTTAACACGTCGTACCTATTTCATTCCTCATTGATTGATTGATTGTCCGAACATTGACTGTTTGGGAATTAGTTCTTTTTGGAGGTATTCCCTGTTTGCAAATAAACGTAGGAAAATCTTTGCAAGTAGTGAAAGGGTACGTAATGCGGACCTTTCTCCCCCGTTGTAATCTGTCATGCCTATCTACTCCCCACTGATTGATGCACCTGTTTCACCCGGACCATTTACTAGACATACGTCATCTGGCCCGACCAGAGAGCACCCCTAGTGAAAAGGACATATGCAATAATAACGAAGTGATCACTGTATCCTGTTAACAGAAACTTTAGCATGAAACAACCTGGAAAGAAAAGAATAGGAAAACGAAAATCAGTAGGCCACTGATGAACATGAACTTTTATTAAACAACGAACAAAGAAACGATAACATAACGTAATGATAAAACCTATTAATGTCCTAGAAACAAGAAAACGTTAAAATATGCCAGTGGTGAGAGACCAGAAAAACAGTAAGAGAAACCAAATCACCCCTCGCTGTCCCACCGCCTGCCACGCCAAAAAAATCGATAGACTAGGGAAAATGCAAGTCAGTAGAACATCCGCCCCCACTCTGGAAACTTCCAAGGTGGGGCAGGGTTCCGGCTACGCCCAGCCGGGAGCAGCCCATATAAGGCAGGTCCTGCTGCCACGCCTCGGCCAGGAGATCCTAACGTAGGGTGTAGCCGGAGGAGAGGCCGAGACCAACGGGACCCGGCCAGGGGATTGCCTTTACAACGCTGAACAGTTGCAGGGGGGGGGAATGTCTCCTCGACCCTCCCCTCTCTCTCCCAGTCCGGCCGCGGTGGCCCTTGAGAGTTGCAGGTAGTCCCGCCACATGCTCTTCCGGTCCGGCCACCAACGGTCGGGGGGCCGAGGCCGACGGAATCCGGCTGCAGCCGATAAACCAAGAAACCCGTTCATGGGGCCAGAGCCAGGGGCGTCCGGCCGACATCTACCGGAAGCCCGGCCCGAAGACGGACGGGACACTTCTTCTTTCTTGTATAATTGCTGCAACAACCCTGGGGGGGGATGTCTTGCACATGCCTCCGACCCCCCCCCCTCGTCCTCATCGCCTGGTCCGGCCATAACAAATCTCAAGCGAGACGCCGTGGGGTGCACTGGGAGGGAGAGACGGTGCGAACAGGCCTCTCCCGCCTCCCCAGGTGGAGGCTTCCCAGCTGCACCCTCAGCGGTCCAGGCGCCCGGAAAAGAGTTCTTCCACTGTGGCCATGCTGCAACGTCTCGCCCGGCAGGGTGGAGCCCGTCCGCTCATTTGACCCCGCGATCGCCAGTAGCTACCGAACTCTCAAAATGGCGGTCGACCTGGCAAGAGCGGGCCCAGCATAAAGAAATGGCCCGGTCACTGGTTGACTCCACCACCGTAGTCCTCCACGACCTTGAAGATTCTAGAGGAGCCGCGGGAGTCTCCGACCCCCGATGGGGAATGACTGCCATGATCACCCGTGGAGTGACGAAACTGTATCCGCGGGACGTCGGCGCCAGCCTCACTTTGAATTACTAGAATCCTGCAGACCTCACTTCCGGTGAAAGCACAGTGTGACCCGGTAGGAAAAATTGTTGCACCCCCTCCCCTTTTTGACTGATAGTTCAAACCACCGATCCTTTCCTTTGCCCTTTTAACGGAACTTTGGACTGCCTCCCCCTCTTTTACATTTTCTAGAGAAAACAAAACATTAACCACTACATTAGCATAGCAGTTGACACCAGAACTGTTTTCAAATTGAAAACCAACAACATCTTCAACAGAATCCTTTTTGTTTCTGCTGTGACCCTGCTCCAGCACAGGCATTGTCCCCAGCAGTAATTCTGCAATGCCGGTAAGAATAGCTGTGGTGCCTACTGGACTCACTCACCCCCGCGGCGCCCCACGCCGTTATTTGCTGGGCGGCAACTTGCTAGACATCACCTTCGTGACATCCAGATTTCAGCGCGTTCTGCTGCCTTGGAACTATTCGCACAACAGACCGCTACTGACAAGAATATTTCATTATTGGTGCTGTCAATTTCAATAAATCTATTGGATAATTCAAAAGAAATTGCCACGGTCTCTTCGTTGTTTAAATGTTTTTACTGTTTTTGTTTTGTTGTATATATTTATATGTTATTAAAGTTTTATATTCCTACTACTTTGTTGGAGTGCTATATATTTTTTATGTGACACATAATTGTAAAAACTTTGATGTACAAAGAGTCATTCCTGGAATCTTCCGCTTCAGGCTCGGTCCCCTCCCCAATCACAATACAGGATAGTTTTCAGATAGTAGGAACACGTGTGGTGTGACGGATCTCATCGGGTGTGGGCCTTGATCTACTATAACTCCTTTGAAGAGGGGTGATTCTTTACAGCTGGGGCCATAAACTACATCTGCAGGGCTAGCTGATAGCCTGGACAATCGGACACAGAGGAAGAGGAGTGTCACAGGGTGCGGTAGTGAATAGGGCGAAAGGGAGGTGTCGGGCGGGCACAGTGTGATTCTCAGGGAAGAGCAGCGCAGATGGGGGGAGGTTTATTGCCCATGCATAAGACAGAGAGCGGGGGTGACCAGTGCCTGGGGAAGATGCTTGCGAGGGTGAGGAGCCATGCTACGAATCGACAGCGTGCAGAGAGTGGGTCTGGTCAAGACATCTAAAATGGCTGCCGTGCACGACAAAAGTGTGGCATTTCAAAAAAGGCAAGATGGCGCAGACAATGTTTTTCAACACTTCCTCATTTCCTTCGAATCGAACGTTAACAGACGTTGGGGCATATTACCAAAGTTAAGCGATATTTATCGCTAACGATGCTTACCAACCAATTTTTTACCACTAAGCATCGTCAGAAATTATCGAAGATAAACCTTACTATTATCAAGGTTTATCGCAAATGCGATAATAAACGGCCGCAATGCATGAATATCGCTAAAAACTCAGCGATATTCATGCATTACCGAGCTAATACTCTTAGCCATGTTATCCACCTCCCATTGGATAACATGGCTAAGAACTGCTCAGGGCAGGTGTTACTTTTTGGAGATATTCGCGCTTAGCGCGAATATCTCCAAAAGTTGGTAATAGGAGATAGATATCTTGCATGTTGTAATGCAAGTTATTGTGGTATATGGAACTCATACCATAATCTCTCAGGAAAGCAGAAACTGATCCTTTTGGGACCGCCTAAAAAGGCCTAGGGGGTGAGGAGTACTCTACTTTGCCCCCTTTTCACGTTCCGAACTATTTTATTTTACTCTCTTCTGTAATTACACAAAATACCAGCGATAAGATGCATCGGAGACACACAGTGAGAGAAAGGAGGCCGGAGATGAAGAAGACATGTCAAATACACATTGGAGATAATATAGTGGCAGAAGGGAAGTAAATATGAGTAAACTTACCATGTAACATAAAAATGTTGCACTCTATACTATAAGTCTCATTTTATACTACAATCACTTCGCTACAACCTCATAAATTAAAAATAAAAATAAATAATGTCTCAAACAATTTTTGATTTCTAAATATAAATTTATTCTTCAGAATTTTCTAAATTTGAAACAACTAGTAACATGTCCTCATCAGTAATTTCCTCTTCAATCATCTCATCTGGAATCTCCTCATTAAAAGTCTGCAATGATGATTCTTGTAACTCTATGGTCTCCAAACACTCGATAAATTCGCCATCAAGAGATTGATCAAAAAAATCATTCAAGTCATCTCCTCCTTCTGACAATATTTCATTATTGGTGCTGTCCATTTCAATCAATGTAGTGGAATCATTCAAGTCATCTCCTCGTGACAATATTTCATTATTGGTGCTCTCAATTTCAATCAATGTAGTGGAATCATTCAAGTCATCTCCTCCTTGTGACAATATTTCATTATTGGTGCTGTCCATTTCAATCAATCTAATGGAATCATACAAGCCATCTCCTCCTTGTGACAATATTTCATTATTGGTGCTCTCAATTTCAATCAATGTAGTGGAATCATTCAAGTCATCTCCTTGTGACAATATTTCATTCTTGGTGCTGTCCATTTCAATCAATCTAATGGAATCATACAAGTCATGTCCTCCTTGTGACAATATTTCATTATTGGTGCTCTCAATTTCAATCAATGTAGTGGACAATTCAAAAGAAATTGCCACGGTCTCTTCATTGTGAGCCATTTTATTTTGAAATTGCTTGCTGTAAATTGCAGAAAAAAATAATCACTTTCATTTATCGTTTTTAGTAATACATAATATAAAACTAACTTCATCAAGTATTTAGTATAACAGAAGGACTGCAAATAAATAACAGAAACATTTTTCAAATTATCTTCAAGTGTACAACATAGTTCCCCTTACAAATTAACAACTCACCTTTTTAAAAGTAGCAGAAGTGTTAGTACTGTGTAAATCAAACACCAGAAATTCACCACCAAAAATTCCTCACAAATGTACCTCAGACAGTAGTATCACAAAATGGCTGTGGTTTCCTCTCATTTGACATATATACATAACCAATTAACTTTCATCACACACAAATACAAAACCAAAGTAACATTTTAATTGGTTCTAAATTTCAACACTTTCAAATGTGTTTTCCCCATGCAATTTTCCATAGGACATTTACATACGTCTACAGCCTGAATGGCTGAACGGAATTACACCAAACTTGGCAAAATGGTACATCAAACCTAAGAGGTCAGGAAGGATCTACTATGCCTCCTTATGGTCATTTCCCCCTTCGCTTTGGCCTCCTCTTGTCTCTCAATCCTACCGAGGGACAAGATGGCGGCCGCTACGGACTGTTTGGAATGTTGACAGACGCCGGAGAACCAATCAGCTTCGCAAAGCTCCGTAACGCGAAAAGTACGCGAAGCGGAGCGCTGTTACAGATATATATCTTTTTTTCAACGTTAATTTCTCAAAATCCACTGGAGCACATATATTGAGACCTAGCAAAGGCACATCGGGCTACCAGTCCCTAATATTTTGCCAAGTTTCGTGCAAATCCATTCAGCCGTTCGATTATTATTATTTTGTTTTTTTTTTGCCCCGCGAGGCCCTTTTAAAACCTCCACATCAAACCTAGGGGGTCAGCGAGGATCTACTATGCCCCCTTATAGTTATTTCCCCCTTTGTTTTGACCTCCTCTTGTCTCTCGATCCTACCGAGAGACAAGATGGCGGCCGCTACGGACTGTTTGGAATGTTGACAGACGCCGGAGAACCAATCAGCTTCGCTTCACAAAGCTCCGTTGCGCGAAAAGTCCGCGAACCAGAGCGCTAACCGGTCCGCTGTTACAGATATATATCTTTTTTTAAACGTTAATTTCTCAAAATCCACTGGAGCACATATATTGAGACCTACAAAAGGCACATCGGGCTACCAGTCCCTACAATTTTGCCAAGTTTCGTGCAAATCCATTCAGCCGTTCGGGCTAAAAGTGAGGCCAACCGCCCTATGGAAAACTCAATGTTAAAAACACGTTTTGGGACCCCCCTTTTTTCTCGGCCCCCACTGGACGAACCCCCCCCAAATTTTCAAGGGCTGCTCAGAAACAAAATGTGCCATTTTCCTGAAAATTTCAGCCGATTCCGTCCACAAACGCCAAAGTTATTAGACATAGAATTTTCAAAAAACCCATAGAGAAAAAATCCTAACTATATATACCTACTGGCGACCGCCAGTAGGTAATATATATATACATATATATATTCACTGAAAAAACCATAGGTTATAGACCATATATAGTTAGGAATTAGCCTTTACAAAACCTTGAATATTCACTGAAAAAAACATAGGTTATAGACCATATATAGTTAGGAATTAGCATTTACAAAACCTTATTTTACTCACACAAAACCATTGAAATTCCATATATAGTTAGTTGCACTAACTATATATCGCGCACCCGCAATCCACTGCTGATGATGTCACATATTACATCATTCATGACATGGTCAGTGACATCACTGATGACATCACTGATGACATCTCAAATGACATCACTGATGACATCATCTAGTGTCTGTGTGTTTTTGTAAAGTTTAAATACGTTTTACATATTGAAGAATGACTGGATGTATGGAAGACTGAGTGTGTGTGTGGCTGGCTGGGAGGTGTGTGACTCTGTGCATATCAATGTGTACTTGTATCAGTGATTGTATAAGAGAGTAAGTATGTGTTAGTATATGTGTGAAAAGTATGGTGTTATGTGTTTAACTATAGATGAGGAAATCGAAGTGTGATTGATTCTTCACAGGACTGACTAGGTGTATGAGTGCATATGATAGTGTTCTAATAATAAGTGACTGTATGTATGAGTAATTGTATGGGTGAATGAGTGAATGTGTGTGTAGACGTACGAATCAGTGAGTGTGTATGTAGTAACTGGTATTGGTCTGTCATGATGTCATCAGTGATGTCATTTGAGATGTCATCAGTGATGTCATTTCAGATGTCATTAGTGATGTCATCAGTGATGTCACTGAAGTATGGTGTTCTGTGTTTAACTGTATAAATGAAGAAATGGAAGTGTGATTGATTCTTTACAGGACTGACTTGGTGTGTGAGTAACTCCATGGATGAGTGGCAGTGTGTGACTGTCTGCATAGGTGTATGAGTGCATATGATAGTGTTGTAATAATGAGTGACTGTATGTATGAGTGATTGTATGGGTGAATGAGTGAATGTGTGTGTAGACGTAGGAATCAGTGAGTGTGTATGTAGTAACTGGTATTGGTGTGTCATGATGTCATCAGTGATGTCATTTGAGATGTCATCAGTGATGTCATCAGTGATGTCATCAGTGATGTCACTGACCACGTCATGAATGATGTAATATGTGACATCATCAGCAGTGGATTGCGGGTGCGCGATATATAGTTAGTGCAACTAACTATATATGGAATTTCAATGGTTTTGTGTGAGTAAAATAAGGTTTTCTAAATGCTAATTCCTAACTATATATGGTCTATAACCTATGTTTTTTTCAGTGAATTTTCAAGGTTTTGTAAATGCTAATTCCTAACTATATATGGTCTATAACCTATGGTTTTTTCAGTGAATTTCATTGGGTTTTTAACAGCTAATATCTGTAGCTGTAAAATCTATTCTTCTTTAAATCCAACAATATATTTTATATGTTTATTAATAACTTTTTTTTTTTATATTTTTTTTTCTTCGTTCCCGCTTCACGAATCGGGAAGCTTCCCGTTAGCTGACCTTGATGCCGCGAAATAGACCGCGAGCCGGTAAACGTTTCTTTACCGCAACTGCCGCGTTAGAAAACAACATCGTGACGCCTCCCGTCCGCATGACGTTTCGCGTTGTCGCGTGATACGTCATATGACGTGCTACGTTAGCGAACTGGTACGCTTACCGAGTCGCAAAGCACAGGTTTCTGGAAGCAAACCGGGAGGCCCTGCAAAGCGCGTAACGTAAACACAGCAGGTCATGGGACTTGGTAATAACACTTTTCATTGGTTCATTTCACTTTTGGTTTCCTAATGATGTAAGACTAGGTCATATAATCTAAAATGAACACTTTTCATTGGTTGAGAACTATTGTTTTTCCCAAATGATGAAAATCCCTCCTTCTTTCCTCACTCTGACTTTCATCATTGTGAGAGAAAGACCCTTTGTTACCAGTGAGCAATGGCTTCTTTAGTAGCTTCAGCTGGTGCTTCCCCACCACCTCCACCACATCCAAGGAAGAGTGGACAACCTGCTGAAGTTATAATTCAGCAAGAAGAGGAAGAAGAGGAAGAAGAGGAACAGGACGACGAGCACGAAGAGAGGCACTTTTTGCCTGAGGAGCCCAGGACGTCTCACCGGAAAGAAAACTTCATTTGGCAATTTTTTTAAATTCCCAAAGGTCAGAAAAAAGTAAATGCAAGATACGTAACTTGCCTTATATGTCAAGATAGACTGTCCAGAGGGACCGACAAAAAATACAGTTTCGGAAACTACACAATGCATCGCCATATGACTAGGTGGCATCCTAACAACTACAGTGCTGCACAGTTTCGTAACGACCTAGATAATCTCCCTATTATGGCCAGAAGATCTGTTGTACAGGAAGTAACGGGACCAGAGGGCAGGGAGATGGTGCCAAATATACAAATGAGATTTGGTGAAGTAAAACAAGTCTGCGTACATTGCAGTGGATTCATTTGCTACGGAGAAAGTAGCATCACTCTGATCAACAGAGCTATTGACTATCATATGCAAGTTTGTACGAAACGCCCCAAATAATAAATTCTTTTTTTTTGTTTTGTTGCTCCTGTTGAGCCCTTTACAATGAATCGTTTTCGTTGCCCCCTCCGAAAAAAAACCAAAAAAAATATAAAACTGTTCAGAAAAATTCAAAAAAAGTAAAAAAATTTTCAGAAAAATAATAAAAAAAATATAAAACAACAAAAACAATAAAAAAAAAGTTCTTTTCAGAACTACCTCCCCGTTATTAAAAAATTGGTACAATATTTGGAACTGTGCCAACCTCTATTTCTCTTAGTTCGCTTCCCAGTTCGCTCCCCGGTACGCGAACCGGAAGCGAACCAAAACATTTTTTTTTAAAAAAAGAACAGTAAGTATAAGGGAAGGAAACAGACAGTTATGTTAAAAGAAAGACAGCTATACGGGAGTAAACTAGAGATACTATTACCCGTAATCCACTGCTGATGATGTCACATATTACATCATTCATGACATGCTCAGTGACATCATCAGCAGAGGATTGCGGGTAACAGTATCCCTAGTTTATTCCCTATAGCTGTGTTTCTTTTAACATAACTGTCTGTTTCCTTCCCTTATACTTACTGTTCTTTTAAAAAAAATGTTTTTAGATCAGTCAGAAACAGTGAAAGTAATGAAATATAAAAGACTACGTAGAATATGAGCAATGTATGCAACAACTTTGACACTTACAGAAACCTCACCTTCTCCATGCCTCCTACACAGTTCTACATGTACATCATAAATGCAAACAGAACAGAATTAATTATACATGTTAAATGGTTTATTTTTGCTGTTCTCAGAATGTATCAAATTTCACTAAAACAGTGACTTGAAGGTATTCATCATATAACAGCGGGGGAAAAAAAACACAATCAAAATGATTGTGTTTAAAAAACCCATACAACATAACAAATCAGAATTCAGAACTCCTTAAAGTTACCTTACTTTCCATGACGGCCAAGGATGTCCTATGAACAGCTTACACTCTGTTGTGCTGTTATTACTTTCAACCCGCCACTTTCTGAAAGAAAACCTCCATCGTTTTCAAAAACATGTTACATACAATAAATGACTTCTCGCTCTCTACCACACGTTTCCACAAGGCCAAATCGTGTCTGAGCCATTTATAACTCTTAGAATTCTTTTAAGCTAATCCCGTCAAGTTGTATTTCCGCAACTTTCACAATTAAAATGTTGAAGATCATTTTCACAATCCTGGACTAGTAATATCTTCCCCTTCTTGCTCAATCATGTTCTACATTTCCTATCACACTGATACTGCTTACTATGAAGCAGACTTACACTACCTTTATGACCAGTACAATTATTTAATTCTCTACATCACTTTTAATCACAAAGCAATGTAAAACAGTAGACAGCATTGCAGACTTACATTCCCTCTACTCCATGTTTTGATTGGCTGCTTCAATTAGCTTATAAAAAGAAACAGTTTTTCTGAACTCATTCAAAGTGCACGTATTTCTCCATGACGTCCAGTGTTATGGTAAGAAGTTATGTCTCTGTACTACACTTATCCTCAAGGCCAAATCGTGTAGGAGCCATTAGAACTTCTTGAAATTCCTCAGAGCACATCCCGAGATTCTTTCCCTAAAATTTTGGTTTTAAAAACACCAGGTAAGAGTTTTTAAGGTCATACGGCAATTTATTTTTGAAAATTAAAACAGAATCATTGCAGAATGACCAGCCATTTCTACACTTTAAATAAGCTGTATAATGTCCTGATGTTATTGAAGGACCATCATGATATATAATTGCTACAGTTACAAAAGTCCTTCCTGATATTGACAACTGTGAAGCCACAAAATTTTTAATTAAAGTTGTCAATTTTTTTCCATCAGGCCTACATCGTTGGAACATTAAAATGACATACTGGCCATATGTTCGTATAAATAATGTGGACATCATTTCAGATTTACATTGGCTACACTCCATGTTGTGATCAGCTGCTTTTACTAGCTTATTAAAAGAGACTGATTTACTGTCTGGCAAAGTTAAATATATAAATCTTTCTGAGTCTACACTAGTAGTACTTGATACCCTACAGTTCTCGCAGTCATGCTGCCATTGATAAGAAAGCCCAAACAGGTGATCTACATCTACACCTTCATCATGCAATACATCAAGCATATACATTAAAAACTCCTGACAATCTTGCTGACTATTTTGAGAGAATTGTGTTTGGCCTGAACATCTGTCTAACAGATTTCGAATTTCAGACACACTTTCTATGTTTGTTCTATCAGTGCTACATTTCTCTAACACAGAATTTAACAAACTGCAAAATCTTTGATCAGAATTGACCACAATCTCTTCTTTTACATTTTCTAGAGAAAACAAAACATTAACCACTACATTAGCATAGCAGTTGACACCAGAACTGTTTTCAAATTGAAAACCAACAACATCTTCAACAGAATCCTTTTTGTTTCTGCTTATAATTTCAGGTTCATCGACTTTTCGTCTTTTTGCTACAACCTCCCCAGTATTGGTCACATTTCTTCGTTTCCGGCCTACCACACGTTTCTCAAACAAAGGATACTGAGGCAAATGTGGCGCATACTCTCTTCTTAACCTATTGTATTCCTTAACACAATCTAGATCCGCACAAATGTTTGTGACATCACAATCAATCAAGTACAATCCCGATAAAGTTCTAACTCGTGACAATGCCACATATGCCATACCCTCCTTGAACACAGAACTGCCAATATTCACCAATGCACAGTCTACACTTAAACCTTGCGATTTATGGATTGTCACCGCATATGCCAAGCAAACAGGAAACTGCTTACGACGAACATATAAGTCTTTTACAAGCAAAAATCTAGCAGAACAACGAGCAATTAGCTGTACTTCCTCAATGCCATCAAATTAAATTTTTAAAAATTCAATTCCATCTCTATTTCTGTATTTCACAAAATCAACAACATTACCCATTGATCCATTTACCAGACCTCTTTCAACATGTAAATTCCTTCTTAAAATTATACGGCAGTTCAAGCACACATTCAGAGTCTTTTCAAAACCCGCAGTTTTAGATATACTCTTCTCTAATGAATCCAATTTTGTTTTCAGATTCTCAGACAAAATAATTGTTGATCCCATATGCTCTACTCTGTCAATAGCTTCCAGTTTCACAATCTCTTGCTTTTCTAAATGCAACATTTTGTTGTTGAATTTGGCACATTCTGCAAGAGTTGGCATCAAACATATTCCAGATTTTTTCTCAGTAACTTTCTGAAAAATATTCTCAGGCACAACATCTTCGTCTGGATATAAATTTGTCAGTAATCGTGCATGTAAAGCTTCTTTCCCATGCTCGGTCACTTTTCCAATTCTAACATCTTGTAGAATAGTCTTGTAAACTTCATCCTTTGCCTGACGCATATTTTCATGCAGTTCAGCATAATTGAAGTTTAACCATATATTGACGTTGCCAATGCTCCCTAAGCACTTCCTGGTATCTTCATGCGTGAGCATTTTGAACACAGGTTGCCCTTTCACTGGTGTCAGCTGCAGAATATCTCCGAAAACAATGATGTGTTTGCCACCAAATAACACATCATACTCTGTTTTGAGAACTTCTTGCATTCTCAAATGCACAAAGGCAAGCATGACATTGGCAACCATGCTTACTTCGTCAATGATAAGAAGTTTCATTTTCCTCAAGACTCTTGAAACTTCAAAACAAGCATCTCCAGATAGCTTGTGATATTCTAATTTGTTGTCATGCTCCACTGGCAGCATCAGTAAACGATGTAAAGTAATCCCTTTAATGTTATGTGCTGCCAGTCCAGTTGGAGCGGTGACAACACAAGACAGCGATGACTCTGTCCTTTCCTGCAAATAACATGAAATTGCTTTAATAAGGAAACTTTTTCCAGTTCCCGCTTCTCCACTCACGTACAGTCGGACAGGCTTCAACGACGTACATGAGCACTCTTTCTTGTCATGACTTAATCCATGATCAATTTGCATGGTAAGTTCGTCAAATATTTTCCTCTGCTCAACGTTGAGTTGTCTTTCCAACTCTTCTAAGTTAACCGCATCCTCCTGAGCATGTGCCATGGCTCTTTCCACTTCATTCATAGCAGTGGCAGCTTCATTTTCGATAAGAGGTCCTCCTAGTGGATCCTGACTCAATGAAGCAGAACTCTGACTGTCCTGAGAACTGTCTCTGGCAATCTCGGCTGCAATCGTTGCTTCCTGCTCAATTTCCACATTCAACATTTCTACATATTTGGGAAAAGCAGGACATTCTATGGTCTCCTTGGCAGCATTGAATGAGTCTTCGTAACAAAGGAAATCTCCAAGCAGTTCCTCTTCTGCACGCCAAGGCTTAAAAAGTTGCAAAAGTGCTAAATAGAAAAACTCCTTTTTTTCAGGAGATTCGCCACTCAATTTTCGATGGTTTATCAAGTGGCATTTTCTTTGCTTGACCAGACATCCCTCACTTCCTATTACAGCATACACTCCTTTCTCAGTATCTTCTTTGATGTTCCTCTTGAATATGTAATTTTGCAGAACCTCATACAGACAAACATTCTCGAGGTGACTGCTTCGATTTGGATAATATGTATCCAACATGTTGCTCTTCAAAATGTCGGTACTGTTTGGCTCCTTTTCCGCCAAATACTCAATTTCCCGCACAGGTTTCAGAACTCGATTACGCGTTGCAGCAAGACCAACACTCGCCCAAACGATACTCCTGGACTTGGCATAGAGACTTGCTGAAGACAACCGGTCAGAACATTCGTAAGCTCCGATTTCTCGATGCGACAACATCTTCAGACTGAAACTGTACAACTTCTTGCTGAGGCTCTTTTCATGGGAAATGTCCTCCCACATATCCTTCAATTCTGTCTTCTCTTTTTTGGTGATGTAAGATGTCACATACCGAGCCACAGCCATACAGTTATCAGCCACAAACTGTATATCCATGTTAGCATTCCACATGGACAAAATCACCGGGTTGTAGTCGTTGATGTACTTAGACTCTTCATTCCTCTTCAAATTGTATGTGTTTTTAGGTGATTTCTTCATCACATTATGTCGCAGCGAAGACATCAAACTGTTCACTCTTCCTTTAGAAATCACCGGTCGTGGAAAGCCGAAACGACATTTGGTGTAGAACTTGTCTTTGTTCCGGAATTTACGACGACAGTACTTTCCACATCGATGGCTTTGGAAACGTAGAACTTTTTCTCTTAGGCTTTTTTTCTCCTTTGCGTTTGGAACAGCACAGGTAGAATACTGTTCTATGAAACTCATCACTGAGTCTTCTGCATCCGTTCCAAATTTAGGTGCATCCTTGATCCACAGCAACATATGTATATGAGGAGCACCTCTTGCTTGGTACTCCTTCCTCCAGAAGAAATCCAACACCTCTCCAAGAGGTGGATTCTTCTTATTCATGATGAAAGACATCATACCTTCAAATCTATGATTGAAGTACCTACATACATTGACTGGATCCAAAGAGCACAGTTCTCCGGGTGTCTTGAATTCGATGTTTTCTACGTTAGCATTTGCCTCTCGTAGAAATTCAAGTAAGTCTTCCCAGCCATACTCAGCACAGCTCAAAGTGAGGAACCATGTGGGAGTTCCTAAGTTCCTCAGCATACATTTTAAATCACCATGACGACGGTACCAGTACTCATTAGTACCACGCTGACACGCCATGAGATTAATCAGGTGAGAATCCAAAATACTGTCTTGGTCATTGACTTTATCCATAAAGTCACTTGCCGAGATGTTTTGCATGTGTATACCACTTTTCAAGATGTGGTTCACTGCATATGAAAATCCAGACAGATCGCTTTCAAACAGGAGATGAAACAAATAAGGAATGCATTGTCGAAACCTAGGATCTCCTGCATACAATCGCAAAGTCCGGTATTCAGAAGCAGGAATTTGATGAGGTCGCTCATCATATCTTCCTCCCTGACCTGTTGGAAAAAGCTGTGGGAAACACCGAGCTTCCAAACTTTCCTCCCAAACACTAATGGGACTCCCTTTCGCTTGTTTCATTTGAAACAACTCAATAGCATTCCCCATGACTTCCTTGGAATGCAAAGGATGAACACTATAATGTTCATATATTTCTTCACTAGTACAGGGTTCTTCTTTCTCAATTTGACCAGCACACAAATCGCTATCCTCTTCCTCACTTACTTCCTCTTCTGCAACATATACATTTTTATAGTATTTATTATATTTTTTCAAATACAATGTTGCCCTTTGACTAACATCTACTAAATCTTGCCATATTTTCTTATTCTTTGTCGGAACCCCATTAACTAAGATAACAAGAGGTTCCTCTTCCACTTTTTCTACTCCAATTGTGTTAATGTTTTTCTTCAAATCTAGAGGCAAATAAACAACTCTTCCCTTTAATCCTCTCTGTAAATCTGATGGAGGCAATTTCCCTGTCTTTGGCTCCATTCTTACAATAGCCTGAAAGGGATGGATACTTTGAATCAAAATAGATTCATAAGTATTTAAATCCTTCAATTCAGAAGGAATCTCAACCAATTCCAGATTATTATGAACTGCTCTAGCAGGCATCTGGTTTTGATTTAATTTGTTACAACAATAAGTACACACACGTTGATCCAATCCCAAATCAAAACAATTTTCTACCATCAAGTATGTTGTAAAATCCTTCCATTCACTATTATTTTCCCTTTCACTTTTTGCATATAAATCCACTAACTTAGTCTGATTCTTATAATAAGTGCGTCGACAACACACACAAGTGAAATTTGGCCTCTCACTTGATTTCACCTCAAACGTCGCAATTTCCCTCTGGAAATTATCTGTACTGGAAACCTGTACACTATCTTCCACATTACTCTCTTCTTCTTGGTCAATTTCAACATTCTCCTCTTTACTTCCAAAGTAACAAAACTCAATTTCTTCACATATATTCTTCACATCTATTTCAGAACCATGCAAAAGAGCAGCGCATAATTGTTTAAGCATAATTGCTGGACTCTTAGCATAATACAACATTCTAACTAATTTCCTCACTTTATTATGATGCACTGCTAGCATCCTGAAATGATGAAAAACACTCTGGCATACTCTCCTGGAAAGACAAGCCAGTGAATGACCATGCAAACCTATCACTTCTCTCACTCTGCAAGGATCTAATTCTTGCAACAACTTCATTTTCTGCTTCAAACTTTTCTTATTAAATGACCGTATAAAATCACAAAGCAAATTGATGGAATCCTGTCGTACACTGCAAATACTACTACACTTCCAGGTGTACACAGGACCCTTAGGACGTCTCCCTAAAACCTCATTACCTAACACCTCTTCTATCTCTGTTGTCACAAGTTTTTCTTTTTCAACTGGACAACCATCTTTCACTTCATAAGCTCGACCACTGGTGTCAACTGCATGCACCAAATCATTATCCTGGAAATAACTCTCCTCATTAAAAAATGCCTCAGAGCTTGAACTATGCATCCATTCTCCAGAAAAAACTTCACAAAAATTACTACGATTAACTATTCTCTTCCATCTACTATTTCTTTTGAAATCATAAATTGCCTTGTTTAGCTTCCTAATTCTATTGATTGTCAAAATAAATAACTTACGTTTAATTTCAAATGCCTGATCAATAACTTTCTCAACTATTTTTTTTCTCTTATAAAAAACCACTTTCTGTTGACCTTTCTTAATATTTTTTAACAAATTGCCAATTATCCTGTTGCGGAACATTCGTTTACGAATGTCCCTAAACTGTTGTTTCCTTCTACTTTCATGCATAGAGTTATCTCTTACTCTAGCAGTAACATTTCTCATTGGCCTTTCCTTACCGTTTGAATTGCTTCTCCTTTTCTGGACTGAAACATTTTCTGTAGTAATATTTTTTTTACTAGAGATATTTCTTATGAATGTTTTTGTACTCTTACCCGGTGCTTTCTTGGTGACTTGACAAATCTTTTTGTTAGAGGACTGCTGCTTTTTTTCATTCACCTGCTGTCTTTGACGTTTTGCAGCCTTTCTCACTCTTTCTTTGCTTGGCATCCTAAAATCTTGAAATAATCTGCAGTTGAATCTGTGGTAAAATATAATAAAAAATGTTATTAACCACTATTACCCAACAGTAAATTAATAACAGTCATCAAAAACTTAACACACTACTTAACATTTTTACATAGAAGAATTTTTTGTACATGGCAAATTTAGAATACAGAAATAGCAGAAAAGAAATGGAATTTATATTCATTTTACCTGTGCTGTTTTATATATGAATCTGATCTAATTTTATGACCATATTTTAATATTTTATTGAAGACACTACACATAACCTGTTTTTGAAGAAGTCTTTATTTTTAAATTAAACGGTTTACATATTTACTTTTTATTTATTATAAATTTATAAAATAAATGTTTATAGTTCCATAGGCTCAAGCACGTCAGCTTCCCATCCTATGTCATACAATTCTGACAAATCTGCATCCTCATCACGTTCTTCTTCATCCTCAGGATTGAAATCATCCAAGGGATCAACATCCACTGATGTTTCAATTACGAGTTCAATGATGAGGTCGAAATCAACTGATTGCTGATTGTCGCTCATGTTGATGTTGTCTTTATCTTTAAAGAAAGATAACAACAATGAGATGTTGCACAGTAAGAGACAAATCTCAGAGATTATAATAGTAAAATTGTTTAACAAGAGTAACATTTTGCAGCTATTATTTAACCATGTCCAACGATGCTGAGGAGCAGAGGAGGTGAAGCCTATCTCCAATATTTCACTGAACAGGACTCATCTCTTCTTAACCTTGGATAAACCTCACCGACTCTGTGTCCCCTGCACATAATTAAATGTAAAGGGGCAGATTTATATTAACTAGCACATCCCCAGGGATGCACCAGTTAACGTGCACCGCTGCTCTGCCACCCACGGTGTGCCGCATTTACAATCAGATAGGACAAAGCTGCATCAAAACCCTGCGCCTGCTTGAAGCAGGCATAGATCTTGACGCAGGTAGGCTGAAAGCTAAAGCAACAACTAAGTGTCGTGTGCAGAAGTTGCAAAAAAGGAAAAATGGCGTTTAAACCAGTAATGAGCCCATGCTAACTTAACACAGTGTAAAGATATCCAGGATCTACATCAGTTTGGGGTTCACGAACCTGGCAGGTACAAGGCACTGAGGCTTTGCACCGTGCATGTCTCATCCCAAATCATATGTTGTTTGTGAATGAAACAATTTCCCAGACCAAATGCTTTGGATTGGCTACTTCTAAAAAATTAAACACCCCTACTATCCCGGAGTTAGAGGAATATGATGGTTGGAGTAATTTTACTCGGTTGTCCATTAAAGATTTACAGGCCCTACTCCGTAATTCTTCCTTTAACATTTCCAGTATAAATCCAAAAGGTTGGCTGCTTTGGCAACGTGCCTTATCCACGGTTTAATAACGCTGCCTTTTGCTTTATATAAGTTTTCAAATTGTATGAAATATATACCAATAGGTCGTTACATACAGATTTTCAAAGATGATCAAGAAGTTTATCTGAATGGAGAGGAATGCACTGAGACGCCAGATCATTCACTAATGTGTAGGCACATACAGTTACACGGTTCATGCAACAAACACCGACCAAATATGGCTTGCGTGTTGCAAGGCACGCCAGTTCCTGCTATCATCCCCACGTTCAAGTTGTTGGAAAATGGTAGTTATTTGATGCTCAATAATGAAGATTGTTCTGGGTTAATTAAAAGTATTCCTTTTATCGTAACAGTAAGTGAACGGGTTATTTGCTGCAGAAATGTTCTATTTCCTCCCACACATGAACATATGGAGTTTTCAATCTGGCCTCAAATACCAACCTTGGGAGCACATTTTAACGGCATGGCAAGAATAAGAGCTCTTTTGTCTCAGAGAGAGGTGGCCTTGAGTTCGGCCCGTGAAACTTTCGTGCTTCACATAGCGAACACCCGTACAGAGGTGCAGACCCTTTTAAATACTGATTCGCCTTTGCATTTCAGCGACATGGTTCGGACTATCTTTAACGCGTCCTCCACAAAGGGCCTGGCGCACTTTTTTAAACTTGTTACCAGTGGTCTCGTGACTTCATTTGAGAAAATCTTTGGAGTCATCCCTGCTTTCTTTCATTCTATTTTTTCCACTGTGCTTGGTGGATTCCCATTTTTACTTGCATTACCAACAGACGCTCTTGTGCTTTTTTACATTTTTAAATATGGATGTCCCTCCTGTGCAAGCTCCCGCCCTGCAGCTGCTGACGCTGTTCCGCAATCGCATGCTTGAATATTATGGCACAATGCCGTTGGCGATATTAAGCACGGCATATGGATTATCTTTTCGATTCTCCTACTTCACCTGTGTCCAGCCTGTATTTCACTGCCTGACCTGTGATTTCGATTGGGCCATTGATTTGTGTCTCTGCGGACCGGTTTCTCCTGACGTCGACTTTAATCAGCTGATGACTCCTATCATTACTCACGAGTTGGTTTGTCCTGGCGAAAGGATTATGGCTGTGGCATTGATGCATGGACTAATTGGTCCCTGGAATTTACTGGCGGCAACACAGTCTTTCTTGGAACAGAGCTTTCTTGAAAACCCACCGAGCTGTCCTCTGATGGTGATAGAGGATCCGGTGCTGGGAGAGCACGTATGTTCTTTTCCGCTTTTAAATTGGATGGCTGAACTCTTTTCGGATGAAGACGGTGACTTCCTATTAGAGGCTGTTGCAGCTTATTTTGCATACACAGTTATGTCATAGACCTTTTTCATGTTTGATATGCTGAGTACTAGCATTTCATTGACAATTCATTGACTTATTTGTCAAGTTTTTATTATTTAGCTTGCCTATTGGCTTAAGCCTCGATAAAGTAGTTGGCTGTTTTATTTTTCTTTAGCATTAAATTTTCCTAGTTTTTAATGTTTTACCTTGTGGACCGTCCACATATAAAGTTGCAATCTGCTCTCATGAGATGGCACTTCTATTATCTTATTCAGTTCGTTTCCGGATCATGGGGAGGTGTCATGTAGATCCTGGATATCTTTACACCATGTTAAGTTAGCATGGGCTCATTACCGGTTTAAACGCCATTTTTCCTTTTTTGCAACTTCTGCACACGACACTTAGTTGTTGCTTTAGCTTTCAACCTAATAGTTCATCGTGATTTACATGAGAATAATATGTTATTGCTCTACTATCTGCTTTACTTGTTAAACTATATCTGTACAGCGAGTGCTGAAGTTTCAAGAACAACACGATACAGAATTGTTATGAGGTCTGATCTCCACGACTTCATACTCATAACATAAGTGCAGCTTCTGCCAATTCTGGGCATGAGGCGGGTTTTATATTGCTTTGCCGAACACACATACACAACACTTGATGCGGTTCACATGAAGAGAGAGCTGGTGTATGCTGATGTGATTCCTTCAAATCTAAGACACTAAAGTATGGGCACGCCCTAAACCAACACAAAGAGACCTTCTTAGCAAATAATATAATATGTGTATTAGGGAGGGTGAGATATAAGCAGCCGCGGGCCGTGGAGGGAGTTACGGTGGGGCAGGGAGGCGGGGAGGGGGAGGGGCAGGGTGGAGCCCTCTCCACCCTGCCCCTCCCCCTCCCCGCCTCCCTGCCCCACCGTAACTCCCTCCACGGCCCGCGGCTGCTTATAAGTGTTGCTAACTCTTATTCATTTACAGCATGTTAACATACTGTCACCATTCGCTTTTTATGTACTAGTAACTATGCTGGTAATTTTCCTACTGATAATATGTGTACTTGTATTATCTAAGATACTACGCCTGAGAAGACGGCATTAGTAAATAAACATTTCAAATACACATGTGTTCTTCTTAACTCCATGTTCTGGTTTCTAAGAAATATATAACGACCGACTGTTCATGAGTTCCACGTATCCTGAGGTACTATAAGTTCATATTCTGGATTGTCTAAACATTGAGAGTTTGTTATATCCAATGTGACACTGTACCTAGCTTGCTAAGGGGTTTTTGATTACTAAGGTGAGTTTTGGGGCACCCTAATTCGCCGAGGTTCCAATCCTCTGTCCACAGTTCTGTGTGAGAACAGAAACCCTGCGACAGGGGCACCCCTGAGCCTTGCTGGAGCTTCATCACACTTGCGATACAACTCCAGCAATGCGCCACCTTTACGGCACAGATGCGTCACGCATCTGTGGTGTTTTTGCCCCATGATGCGCCGCATTGTAAATGCAGCACACCATAGGTGACGGAACAGCGGCACAGAATGACTAACACATCCCTGGTGATGCGCCAGTCATCATAAATCTATCCCTATGCTTCTTATCTTGTTAGAGATGAACCGCCATATGTATCATCAAAGTTTTTTGCATTTCCTAAATAGCGAACTTTAAGGAATAAATAGCGATTCTTTACCATTCCTAGTTTGCGATGAGCTATTTGCTAATTACAAATTACCCATTCATTTCCATGCAGCAGGAGGCCCATAGGAATGAAGGTGCAATTTGCGATTAGCAATTACCTCATCGCAAATTACGAATTTTTCCGAGGGTGCAGGGGTGTCTCAAGAACACCCTGCTGCACCCCTGAAAAAGAAATTTGGGGGCATATGGCGCACATACATTTTGAAAACATTCCTTTACCTCAAAAACGATTTTCAACTCATAATTTGAAAACACTGCACATGGGGAAATGACTTAAAATGTCCTTAAGACACATAAAAGCGTTTTTTGATTGCCTTTGCAGCATGTTTCAGTCACCTTTAACATGCCTATGTAACGCAAACATTCAAAATCTAAATTTGCCATGCACAGGTGGGAGTATATTTACAAGCAATTTGCTCCACAGACAAACTTCTTACATTGAAATGGGAAAAATAACATCAGAGACTCTCAATTACCTTATAAAGAAGCAGACACCATTATGTCCTTGTCATCAATATTAAAACCATTGCTTTTTCTCAAAAACGATTTACAAGTCATAATTTGAAAACACTCCACAGCTCCTATGCACATAAAAACCCTGTCAGTACTAATACTTCACATTTTCTCCAATTACAATTTCTCAAAGAAACAAAATCTATTTGTAAAACACTTGAGACAAAGCAACATTTGAAAAACACAACTTTCTTCATAATTTTCTCCTTAAAGCACACTATTTTCTATCTAAATTAAAGAAATCTTTTCTCACCTTAGCAAATACTTTGAGTTTCAAAACAGTCTCAGAAACACACCAATTTGTCTTCAGCAGAGCAAAAGGTATGCACTCCAGAGTCTGCAGCTATCAAAAGCACAGAAATGCTGTAATTCTTCACACATATCTCTCATGTCACCCAATCAAAACTCTTCCCTCACTTTTTTTCAAATCAAAACCCTTCCCCCCTCTGCCCCCTCTCTGCTTTTTCTGCATAGCAACCACCTCTTGCAAGACCTCTGGTGTTTCCAAGTTCACACAACAATGTTGCAATTGAACTCTGAACTCTCAGTGCACCTGCATATCCAGTGCAATCTTTCATTTAATGATTTTTTCTTCGCCACTCAAAATACATCTTTCAACGAACTCATTCATGCACCCTAACTTTCTGTTTTCAGCAATCAAAATCCACCAATCACTCTTACTGCTTCATTAACACAGAAACTCCTCAGTTTTTTTCATTTTACACTCTCATTTTTTCAACTGCCATTTCATTGCCACACTTCATCTGACTGCAGGAGAACCTTCTCTCGCCATGTTTTCTGTCTGGATTGTTGGACATAGTTACATCTATTGGGCTCAGAGGTACGCTGAAAACAGGAATTTACCTAATCTCAATTTACAAGATGTGGAAATTAAGTGGTTTGGCCACAGAGGATTAAAATGTCACCAATTGATACCATTGGTGAAAACCTTTATGCATTTGCCAAAACCTGACATGTTAATTGTGCACTGTGGAGGTAATGATTTGGGCACTTTGACTGGGGTAGGTCTGGAAATGCTTTTAAAGGACACCTTTGAGCAATTGATGGCACTTTTTCCTCAGACTGCCTTGGTATATTCAAATATATGCCAAAGACAAAAATGGAGGTGGTCGAACCAATTTTGTCCACAAATTGAGAAATCGAGGAAGCATGTAAACAAATCTGTTTCAGCTTACATGAGAGACCATGGAATGGGCTCCCTGTACAACAATAACTTGCGTTACTACATGCAAGATATCTACAGAGGAGATGGAGTTCACTTCTCAGATGAGGGCAACAGAATTTTCACTCTGAATTTAAGACTGTGCATTGGTACCTACTTATAAGTACCTAAATGTACCATAAACCCAAAAGCTCTTCTCAGAGCTACCCTACATCTGATCACTCACAATTATTATTTTACTCTAACTTTTTTCACTAATTTTCAAGAAAGTACGCTCCCCAGAATGCTTCCCGGTTCGCGAACCGGGCGCACTCCACGCAAAAAAACAAAAAAAACGATATATTTTTTTTTTGCCCTGCGAGACCCTTTTAAAGCCTCCACATCAAACCTAGGGGGTCAGGGAGGATCTACTATGCCCCCTTATGGTCATTTGCCCCTTCGCTTTGGCCTCCTCTTGTCTCTCGATCCTACCGAGAGACAAGATGGCGGCCGCTACGGACTGTTTGGAATGTTTACAGACGCCGAAGAACCAATCAGCTTCGCAAAGCTCCGTAACGCGAAAAGTACGCGAAGCGGAGCGCTGTTACAGATATATATCTTTTTTTGAACGTTAATTTCTCAAAATCCACTGGAGCACATATATTGAGACCTAGCAAAGGCACATCGGGCTACCAGTCCCTACAATTTTGCCAAGTTTTGTGCAAATCCATTCAGCCGTTCGATTATTATTATTATTATTTTTTTTGCCCCGCGGGGCCCTTTTAAAACCTCCACATCAAACCTAGGGGGTCAGCGAGAATCTACTATGCCCCCTTATGGTCATTTGCCCCTTCGCTTTGGCCTCCTCTTGTCTCTCGATCCTACCGAGAGACAAGATGGCGGCCGCTACGGACTGTTTGGAATGTTTACAGACGCCGGAGAACCAATCAGCTTCGCTTCACAAAGCTCCGTTGCGCGAAAAGTACGCGAACTGGAGCGCTGCCCGGTCCGCTGTTACAGATATATATCTTTTTTTAAACGTTTATTTCTCAAAATCCACTGGAGCACATATATTGAGACCTACAAAAGACACATCGGGCTACCAGTCCCTACAATTTTGCCAAGTTTCGTGCAAATCCATTCAGCCGTTCGGGCTAAAAGTGAGGCCAACCGCCCTATGGAAAACTCAATGTTAAAAACACGTTTTGGGACCCCCCTTTTTTCTCGACCCCCCTGGACGAACCCCCCCCAATTTTCAGGGGCTGCTCAGAAACAAAATGTGCCATTTTCCTGAAAATTTCAGCCGATTCCGTCCACAAACGCCAAAGTTATTAGACATAGAATTTTCAAAAATCCCATAGAGAAAAAATCCTAACTATATATACCTACTGGCGACCGCCAGTAGGTAATATTCACTGAAAAAACCATAGGTTATAGACCATATAAAGTTAGGAATTAGCATTTACAAAACCTTGAAAATTAACTGAAAAAACCATAGGTTATAGACCATATATAGTTAGGAATTAGCATTTAAAAACCTTTTTTTACTCACACAAAACCATTGAAATTCCATATATAGTTAGTTGTACTAACTATATATCGCGCACCCGCAATCCACTGCTGATCATGTCACATATTACATCATTCATGACATGGTCAGTGACATCACCGACATTACATTTGATCGATCAACAAAATGTGAATCCTAATCAACTAGCTAACTACCTACCTATCTTAACTAATCCCTAACCATACTACTGCTACCAAAGAAATATACTGATAGAGCGCGAATATCACCCGACTTTAATTTTAACAATACTCACCTGGGCCCATAATTCAATTCTCCATTTTCTCTCAATCGGGTTACCAACTCTCAACTAGCAGTCTATTTTATTTCACTAATTCCTATACCATTGACTTACCAATCCTTGTCACTGGTGCCTAAGACCACAATAGATCAGGGAGTTTAGAAAAATAGGCAAGCAGTCAAAAATACCATAACATTTGCTTTCAATATAATAAGCACAGACTCAGGGAAGTTTCAAACTCTTTATCTAATCATCATCAAAAGTCATAAGCCACAGATTAAAAGCAATTAGACTATTGATAACCAAGATTAAGAACAGTGTATAACTATGCAAAATATTTATCATGCCAACCATTTAGCAAGTTTGAAAAAAAGGGAAGGTAAAAACAAGGAACATGCTATTTTGAGAAACAGACTTTTACAACTTGACTAAATGAGGGTAAAAAAAGGAACATACTAATAAATCAAATACTCTAGCATAATCACTTTCAAGACAAGGTAAAGAAATAGGACGCAATTTATGCAATCATTAGACGTTTAGCATTTAACTAAAAGGGTGAGTAAAAAATGGAACATGCTAATAAACAGGGAAACACAAATTTTCATTTACCAAGGAAGGGTAGTGAAAAAGAACATATGCAATCAAAGCTTTGCAAATTAGGGAGGGTAAAGAAAAGGACGCAAATTATAATGACAATTATCCACACAGATTTATATTTACCAAGAATGGTGTGAAAACCAACCCTGGCTATGGGTCAGTTAAAGAACAGAAGAACCCCAAAGAATACAGTCGCGAGTAGGCCAGCAGGTGCAGTATAGAAATCAGGACAGGATAGACCAGATTTGGATCAGGACAGGACCAACAAAGGCTAAGACCAGCACCCGCAGTTCAGTTGCAATGCATGCGCTATGCCCTCTCTGCAAGGAATCGGCCAGAACCCCATCTGGGTTACAGCATATACCAGCAAAGTGCTTCGCCAGCACTTCACCTCCCCAGAACCCCGATTGGGTCAGCGAGTCTGTCTAACAGAGTGCTCCGCAGCCCTCTGCTCTTAGTCACCTTTTGAGTGTGTTGGATTAGTGAAACGTCAGCTATTCTGACAAGTCGGACAATTTCTCTAGCTTAACCTACTCTAGTTTTACTGTCTTTCAGGTCAGTGTACCACCCCCCAATGTTGCAAGTGTAAGGATCCCCAATTTCGATTGGACAAAAGAAGGGGAGAGGTCATCACACCACCTAAATTTTAGAATTTTGCCGTCTCCTATTCAAATTTATGTTCACGCCCATCAGATTCAGGTTCACACAATCTCTTCGTTTCTCCTACCAATGGATGTTCTATTTACAAATACAATGTATTTCTCTAGAGTTCATTGGGTGAGTTTCCCAGGAGCATCTTCTCAGTCAGTCAGCTCCTTGGCTAAAGTCCAAAGGTCACTGCTCTGGAAACTTGCGAATCTCGTGCTGTCACAGTTTCAACCAAGATGGAGTACAGCGTTATACGACAGGCCAAGTTTCAAATTGCAACATGAAATGGAAAAGAAACAGTTTTAGAACACAGAATAAATGAAGTACACTGTATACCATGAATTTCTACACTATACCCATTACTTTATAATAAACTATAGAATTAGGATTAGGCAGAACGAACAGCTTAGCAAAAGCAGCGATGCAAGCTTCTCGCATGTGAGAACACAGTGCAGCCATATTCGCTCTAGCGCGCAGAAGCAAAAGATTCCCTCCAAAGCTGCGAGTACATCATGTCACATGGGTGTGACAGACGCATGCGCAGTAGAAATTCCAGCGTAGCAGCAGCCATTTTAGACGCACGCATTTAGGATTAGAAAACACATAAGCAAGCTTCTCTCGGATGCCTGATATCCATGTAAAGGTGCAAAATTAATAAGACAAACATGTTGGTTATTTTGTTAATGTTATTCGAGGTTCATGAATACAAGCAAGTCGCTTCATATGCAAATCCTTGCTCCATCAGTGGTGATAGCAACGTTTCTCCATTTTAGGGAAAGGGACTATATCCGTATCCAGGTGCGCCTCAAAGGAGACATAGAGGTAGACAACTCAGTGCTGAGAATCTTCCCAGACTTTTCCAGAGAATCCCAATGGCAAATAGGCTCCTATCGAGTAGTGAAGCAGAGGCTGCGGCAACTAAGCTACAAATATGCAACACAATACCCGGCAATGCTACGAGTCACCATAGAGAAGGGCATGGAGTTCTTCAGGACCTCGCAGTAGGCAGCCAACTGGCTGGAGAAACAGGAAGAAAAGGTGCCGCTAAGGGAATGGGGGAGGAGAAGGAGAAAGAACCCGTCTAGGGGTCGGCGGACCATGAGGGAGATCCTAGCTCTGACACAGGAAGAGGCACAGCTTGAATTCCAGAATGCAATGAAGATGGTGGTGCTGATCAGGGGCAAGGGGAGAAGACACGTACCCCCTGAGGGCAGCAAGACAGCAGTGGACTCCGGCTTGGAGCATGGATCCTGTGAGTCTGAGACATTGAGCGCGGTGCTCCCAGACATAACACCAAAGGTGGTGGATGACATCCCCTAAATGGAGGGAGCAGATATCTTCCAAGAGCAGATGTATTGTAGACCTGGACGCACCTGACCTAGCAATAAGGTGCAGGGACAGTTGGAGGGGTTACTGTGGAGGTCCAGATGGGATAGTTGACCTGAGAGGTGGCTGCAGAGACTGGGAGAGCGATGGACAAGCAGCCTTCCCCCTTGCAATTGATTGATCGACCTGCAAGCAGTCACTTGTGGACCTATAACCTTAGTTTTTTATAGGGGGTGTTGTCCTGCTTATCCTGGGGAGTGGGAGTTGGGGACAATGCTTAATGTTGACAAGAGTGGGACACCTTGAGTTGCAGCATATCAGAACTTATGAGTGTTCGAGTGGGGGGAGCAGTCGGGGGATGGTACTTAAGGAGGTAGACAGGCCAGGAACAGTAACACCTCCCAATGGCTGATAAGTCCAAATGCATGACTTGGAATATCTGGGGTATGCACACAATGACGAAACGCCGCAAAGTTCTCTCATACATATGAAGGAGGGGAGCCCAGATAGCCCTGCTACAGGAGACACACCACACACAGAAAGAGGGACAAGCTTCACACAGACGATGCAGGGGCCAACTTATTTACACTACCTATTCAGCATATGCAAGGGGGTGCTAATATGGATCCAAGTGGGGGTTTCATTCTAACTGACGGACTCAGTGGTGGACCCGGAGGGTCGGTGTGTAGCCATAAAGGGGCGACTAGAAGGCTGTGAGGTCAGTATTATTAGACTCTATGCCACCAACACAGAACAACCAGCCTACTTCGCGAGACTGAGTCACTGCCTGACCCAATACTTGATGGGCACTACCCTGGTGGGGGGTGACTTTAATAGTGTGGAAGACACGCTCCTACACAGATCACACCCGCTATTGCGTAATTCCCAAGTAGTGCGCGTCTCACAGGCATTCACTGCCTGGAGACAGGGCTGGGGGCTGCTGGATGCCTGGTGGGGCTTGCATCCCCAAGATAGGGACAACTTCTAATTCTCAGCAGTCTAGGAAGTCCACGAACGACTAGACGCCTCCCTGTACTGGAAGACAGAAACAATTTTACAAAGGACCAAAAAACAACAACAGTGCCCCGGGGCACTGTTGTGGGCACTGTTGTTGTTTTTGGGTCCTTTGTAAAATTGTTGAACCTACATATGACTACATTAAATTGTGAACCATGGATTGTTTCTTGATTCTATGTGATTAGGTAACATTGAATCCCTAATTCTTCTAAACGGTTGTTTTCCAATTGAGAATTTGTTTCTGTCTTCCTTTTTTCTTTCCTTTGATGGTTTCACACTGGGACCACCTATCACTGTACCACTTGCAACCCAGGTCCCAGTGACTATTTTGGGTCTACCCCCCTTTTTTGTACCGCCTTCCTGTACTGAGCAGATAAGCAGCGCCATAGCATTGCTGCGGAATATCTAGCGTGCATGATATCGGACCAAAATCCACTGGTGCTACCCCTGGGATGGATGCAACCCGTATCAGCGATACCTACATGGATCCTTTGCCCAGACATACTGAAAGACCAGTTCTTCAGTGAAGAGATCAGGGGGGAATTAGTGAACTACTTCGAGGCCAACCTGGGGACAGCCTCCTCGCCGAAGGCTGAATGGATGCCTTCAATGTCCTCCTGCGGGGCCAATGCATAACGCACACTACGGGGGTCAGGCCTGTCATCTCAGGAGAAGTGGAAGGAGCAAAGACAACCGTTAGGGATCTTAAACGTAGGCGGCCATGACACCAAGAGCTCCAGCAGACACTATTAGAGGCCTAGAAAGAAGTGGCGAGGCAGACAGAGAGGCTTAAATGCTTCGACTACAAGAAGTACCTAGAGCGCGGCCACACTGAATGGGACAAGTCAGGAATGCTCCTAGCATGGTAAGCAAACCTGGTGAGCAGGGGCCTACCACTGGTTGAAATAGAGGATGAGGCAGGGGTCAGGCACTTTACACAAGAGAAGATTAATGAAGTCTTTGCCAGATACTACATACAACTGTACAGGAGGTCAAGGGAAGGAGACCACGCAGATGCAAGGGAATACCTTGCAGGCCTGCAGATGACATGATGGAACCCAGAGGAGGCGGAAGAGCAAGGAGCGGACAAAACGCAGTAGGAGATAAGAGCCGCCATCAAGGGTATGGCAAGGTACACAACTCCAGGCACTGCGGCCCACCAGATGAGTTCTATGCAGCGTACGTGGAGGAGCTGGCACCCAGGCTGACCACCATGTATCAGGAGGCCCTAGGAATGTAAATAATGTCAGGGAGCACTAGAGAGGCCCTTATTTTCCCAGTGCCTAAGCCTGGGAAAGAACTGCATGACTACACAGTCTTCAGGTCCTTATCTATGCTGAATATGGATTACAAAATCCTGAGCAAAATTCGAGAGATGCGCCTTCTCCCACATATGCCAGACCTGGTCCATGCGGACCAAGCGGGGTTTATCCCTGGGTGGAGCATGGCCATATATATCAGCCGACTCCTGGCTGTCATGTGCGCCATTGAGTATGACAAGCATGAGGTGGTGCTGTTCGCAGTGGACATCGAGAAGGTCTTTGACAGCCTTGAGTGACCCTACCTCTATGAGGTCCTGTCCAGGGTGGAACTGAGAGGAGAATTCTTGGCATGGGTACAGTTATTGTATGTGACCCCCACGGCCCGGGTGCACACCGGATGAACCATTTCTCCCAGGCAGAAGGTAGAGAGGGGTGCACGATAGGGGTGGCTACTCCTATTTGCACTGGCGATGGAGCCACTGGTGTGCAGAGCATGAAGCAGGCAGGAGAGGTGCAACACTTTATAGCACTAGATGTAGAAGACCTCCTACTATTCCTCAGCGACACAGCGGGTGAGTTGAGAGGGGCGCAGGGAATGCTGGCAAAGTTCGGTGCCAACTCTGGCCTCAAAGTCAACTGGAGGAAATCCAGCCTATACCCCATGATGTCCAAAGCCCTTCCACCACCTGACCTTGAACTACCTGAAATATTTGGAAGTCAAACTATATCATGTATCGGCAGAGCTGCTATAGGGAAACATGGGTAATCTGTGCAATCAGACCAGTGAAGACCGCAATGAAATTCTGGGGTACATTGCCGCTGTCGGTGGCAGGTGTTTGTCCTGAAGATGGTAGCATTCCTGTGCCTCCTGTACTACTTCGGGGCCCTACCAGTGTGGATTTCGAGAGCAATGTTCAAAGATCTTGACTCACTGATCACGTCATTTATTTGCGGAGCGCAGAAGAGTAGCACTGACCTCCTTGCTGCACCTGACGGCGGAAGGTAGCCTAGTGGTCCCAGACTTTGAGGGTTTTTATATTGCCGCCCAGTTGTACTGGCTGATACAATGGCTGGTGGCAGGACGTGACCCAGAATGGGATCAATATCCAGCCACGCCAGATACCACAACCCTCGCAAAGATCTTCCTACGGTTCCGACAAAATGCTTCTGATGACAGAATGGAAACCAGGGTGATGATATGATGCTGGGCTCAATACCTAAGATGGATGGGTGCCAAGATTCCCTACTCCCCAGAGATACCAATCACAATGCTGCGATGTTTGCCACAGGGTGGCCACTGGGCGGGGCTAGCGGACTGGGAAGAGGCTTAGGCTGACAACGATGGGGACCTATACCAAGACTCCACACTGCTCCCATTTGAGGTACTGCAGGAGATATGTGATTTGCCGGGAGGCCACTTCCTAAGGCAAGAGGCCCTCACCAGAAGTATTAGGCAACACAGGGTGGGGGAGGCACGGAACCAAGGGCAGTGTCAGGATGTAGGTATGTAGCACTATCAGCAGGGAGAATAAGACAGTTTCTTGCAATTACAAGGCAAGGAGACAACATATACAAAGGTCAATTGAGCGCTTACGATTACAGTGAGAGGAGGATTTGGGTAAACAGATCGTGGAGGCAGAGTGGGATAGGATCCTAGAGCAGACCCTGAAGGCATCTAGGAATGTGCAATTCAAATTGAATAATTTCTACATATTGCACAGAGCATACCTAACCCAGTCTCCCATTAGAAATGACTTTGGAACATTATTAGCAGTATGCCTGAGGTGCAGGGAGAGAAAGGCATATATAATCCACATGTTCTGGAGTTGCCCCATGCTACAAACCTTCTGGGAAGAGATCAGACAAGTGATAGGAGATCTCATAGACAAGAAGCTCTAGCATACTCCAGAGCATTTACTGCTTGGATGGTTCCCCCACACAGCCAAAAACAAGATGACTGGGAAGATTCAGGATCTGGCCTATGTCCTGGCCAAAAGAGAGATAGCCTGGAACTGGAATACAATGGGAGGGCCAAGGATTGTTTACTGGAAGAAGGAGCTAGAGAAATGGGCTGGGGCGGAAGGCAGACTGCTGCTCAGGGAGGATGGTCGAGGGATAGGAACAATAGATAGGGCAAGAGCCTGGGAAAATCTGGTAAGTGAACTGACAGTAGATAGGCAAGACAATAGAGGGGCGTGCTCCCCACCACCAGTGCTGCCAGAACAAGAGAATGACAGACAGGGGCACCTGGATAACGGACGATAGGTGCCGCAGTATGCTAGATGAGACGCTAGACACACAAGAACCCAACATCATCTGGAGATTAGATCGTATCCACCTAAGCGCAACTCAAGGGGGGAGAGAAGATAGTTCTGTTCATGGAGTGTTTAAGACAAAATGCACCAGAAAATGTCAACAGTGTGTATTATGTACTAGATTGGAGGTGCTCAATGCCTATCTATGTCTGTAGATGAAGTCTTTGAAAACCAATAAAATCTGGTTGGAAAAAACATACAGGGTTTGCATGTTAAGGTCGCCACCCCCCTCCCCACTGCCCTAAGGTACAAACTCCCCCAACACCCCTCCGGCACTATGGTGCAAATACCCCTATCCCCTCCCAGCCCCCAAACTTTGGCCTCCCCCTGCCCTAATGACTAAAACCCTGTCCCTTAACCTGACCCTGGCCAGCCCTGACCTAGCTATAAAAACTGCCCACCCTCCCTTAAGCCCTAAAAACTTCCCATTCTCCTCCCCCTTCTCTGAGGCTTAATACCCTAACTAGAAAAACTACCACAACACTCCCCAGCCCTAAAAACTACCTTAACCCCAACCCTGAAAACTACCCCTGACCCCCAGCCCTGGAAACTTGCCCTACCCCCTCAGCCTGAAAACTAGCTCCAATCCCCAGCCCAAAAACTATCCCAAACCTACAGCCCACAAAACTACCCCTGACCAACACCCCAGCTCACCAAATTACCCCTGACCGACAAGCAGCCCACAAAGTACCCTGACTCATACCAATCCACACTTACCTCACATCAGATCTCACCCTGCTTCTTGCTTCTGTCCGTCTGAAGCTAGATTACCCCTGACCCACACTTAGCCCCCAAAACATTCCTGATCCACCCCCTACCCCGTAAAAACATTCCAGATCCACCCCAGCCCACAAAACAACCCTGATCCCAGCCCACAAAATATCCCATACCTACCCCCAGCCCCATGTAAAACAACCTTGACCTACACCAGGCCACAAAACATTCCCATCCCACCCCAAGCCCATAAAACAACCTCCAAACCCCCACGCACAAAAGTACTTTGATCCAACCCAAGCCCCACTTAAAACAACCCGTCCCACCCCGTCCCACAAAATAACCCCCATCCCACAAAGGTTTAACGCCTCACCTCCAGCCCCACTTACCTCACCGCTGATATCTCCCTGCTTCCGTCCTTCTGCAAGCCCTACTGCACATTGCCTTAACCATGGAATCACAATCTGATCACCATCAATATCAGTATGAATGTAAAGGTCTATAATAATTTTGACCCTGCCGGCCATGTGCCCGAAGCAAACGGGGGCCCACTTACAAAGAGATTCAAATGGGGGCCAGTCACAATGACCAATTATGAAGGCTGGAAACACACTATTTCAACTGGCCAATGGACCCATGAGGCCACAAAGATAGGTCAGTGGTCCTCACTGTTAAATAAGCTCCGTACGTCATTTACCCCACAAAATCAGAAAGAATATCAAACTGCACCGAAAGAAGGTCGTTACCCCGAACTCCGGAACACGAAAGATCCTAGAGGCGAAAGAATGTACCAACGCGCTACAGAAAGCAAGCTGAAAGAGGCCAGAAATCAATGCAAAAAAATTGTGTGGAGCCAAAAATATCAAGCAGCTCAGGAACAGTGGAAACACATGTATCCCATGCTTGCGCCCAGCAAATCCGAATAATCCTGGAAACACGTAAATAGCTTAGCAACCACGTCATATAGTAGGGAAAATGTTGAACTGGCAACCAAATGGGAGCAGCACAAGGGGAATCTATATGTAGACCCAGACAAACCGAAGACCTTCTGTTAGAAATGATGGTCTCTAGTTGGCAGAGGTAGGTACCTTTGTCCAAATAGGGACACTTGCTTCTAGTCAGGGTGAGGGGGATACACTCCTAAAATAACCCCTGCTCTCCCACTTGGTAGCTTGGCATGAGCAGACAGGCTTATCTCAGAGGTGGTGTGTAAAGCATTTATGAACACGTACATAATACAGTGAAAACACAACAAATGGACACCGCACCTGTTTAGAAAAATAAGTAATCTTTATCTCAACCAAAAGACGACTCAACAACAAAAATCCACAATGCAATTATTAAGATATCCTTAAAAATAGGTTATTTACTCAAATAAAGATTGTAGCAACAAATAACTCCACCTGGAGTTATGACGACGTCGTGACAGATGAAAATCCCAAAGTTTGGTGCCGACCGCGAGGTGTGCGGTATCGGGCCCGGAGTCAAGCAGACCCACAAAGGACAGTACCTTGGAATTGATAAAAGCAAAGACGGTGCATGGCGTTGGGGAGGTGATGCTTTGTTGGTGCCTACGGTGTCAGATCCTTACGACTACAGGTGAGGTGATGCCTCTATTCCCAACTGCAGCGCAGGGGAGGTGAGACGTCATTTCCTTACTGTGTCGGGGAGGTGACATCATGAATGGCGGCGAGGTGGTGGTTCCTTATGATGGTACGAAGTCGATAGACTCAGGAGTCACCCACATCGAGGATTGGCTTACGCTAAAGTCGCTGAAGTCGGGACAGAGGTGCTTTTCAGGCAGTGCGTTGTGCTCTTCACGAGTGGTGCAAAAACAACAGTTGATGGACAGAATGCAGAACAATGTCATACATTCACCCCAGTACAGAGATCTGGGCCTAAATCCATCGTTTTTCTGCTCACCACACCACCGCAGTTCAGACATGGCCATATGCAAATCAGCCTTGACCCTGTGCCTCATGGGAACAGTCCAGCCCGAACTGCCAAGCCATGTCTTCCCTGGACCGGAATCAAGCATCCTAGGACCGGTTTCTGGCTATCAGCTGTCATCAGCCAGGATAGCTTGACTCCAGTAGTGTGGAGAGCACGGGACTCACGTCTGAGCATACCCATCCCACTCGGGGTAACAAATGCAAAAACAACAGTTGAAGGACAGAATGCAGAACAATGTCATACATTCACCCCACCATGAGCGGTGGCCACGGCTTTAGTGCAGATTACGGCATCGCTCGCACGCGTCGGTGATGCAATTTCCTTCTGTAGTAACTGAAACAGCAGTTCCACATGCAGAGAGATAGAAGGGATGAAGTCTATTTGTCCCGGAGAAATAAAAACAGGAGGCAAGCTCAGTTCCAAGCCCTTGGAGACCGTCCTCAAGTTGAAAAAGCAAACAGCAAAGTTATTTTCTCCTTTACTTGGCTGCAAGTAGCTACTATAGGCCAACCCCAGGCAGCAAACAGCACAGGGGCAGTATTCCTCCTCAGTTTCTACAGCTCTTCTCCTTGGCAAAGGTTTCTCTCAATTCCCAAAAGTGATCTAGAAGTGTGGGGTGTCTGGACCCCAATTTTTATACACATAAATCCTTTCGTCTCTGAAGAGTGCCTGTACCCAGCCAAAACCAGTTTTGTCCTCACTGGTGAAACTTACTGGCAGGAGGTAGAGACAGCATTGTTGAAGGTAGACCAGACCCATTCAGGTTAAAAGAAAATCTTCTCCCCCTACTCTAAATGCAGCCCAAGTCCATTCAGCCCAGCCCTGACTCATCAGACTTCTGGAGCCACAACCCCTCAACAGCCCCTGTCATCCAAAAGCCAGACTTGCAGTACACAAACCTAGCAGAGGTACATTGGATTGTTAGGCAAGAAAATACCTACTTTCTAAAAGTGGTATTTTCAAACACAGAGTAAAAAAGACACCCTCATAAAGAGATGCACTTTAACATTCATAGGCATACTAAACTTTATTTTTCTACTTTCTTCCTATGGACTGTTATGTTCATAAGCTGTTATTAAAAAAAACTCCCCATTCTGTCCTATGGGAACAGGTAGCCTTGCAATAGTAAAACATGAAACTGGCAGTAGTTCGCTATCAGGACATGTCACATACACACCAGGGCATGTCCGACCTTTTACATACATGGCACCCTCCTCACAGGGGTACCTTGGGCCTACCTTAGGGGTGGCTAACATGTAGAATAGGGAAGGTGCAGGGACTGGCAAGTTTGTGCCCTTGCCAAGTCGACATGGCAGTCCCAAACTGCACACAGGATCTGTAATGGCAGGCCAGAGTTACATTTTACAGGCTGCTTCTGTGGGTGGCACAATCATGCTGCAGCCTATTAGCAGCATTTGATTTACAGGCCCTGGACACACACAGTGCACTATACTAGGGTCTGACAAGTAAACCAAATATGCCAATCATTAAATGATTTATCCATAACAACAATTTACAAAGGCAGCACCTGTACTTTGGCACTGAACAGCAGTGGCAAAGTGCCCAAAACATCTGGACCAGCAACTCACAGGAGGCAACAGCAAAAAAAAATGGAAGGAAGACCCACATTAATGGTGCCAGGTCTAACACTTTCCATAAAGTGCAGCTGAATAATACCTTAAAAGATTTGGAGGACAGAACTATTACAGCAACAAGGGCAGAGGTATTAAAGATACTTAAAAACAGCCGGAGCGACGAGGCTCCAGGACTGAATGGCATACCGAGGATTATTTTTAAAGACGGCTGAAATTTTTGGGCTCCAGTGATTCTTAATCTGTTTAACAAATGCTCTTGCCATATCTGCCACCATGAAAGCATGGGGGGGCTTGATCCTCTACCCAATTCATAAAAGGGGAGATTCAACTTTTCCAGAAAATTATAGATTAATTGCCTTGCTTGGCATAGATGTCAATTTTTTGCCAAAGTCCCTCTAAAAAAAGGAGAGCAATTGATAACAGACAACAAAATCATACCACCCTACCAGAGAGGGTTCAGAGCTAATGTATCAACCCAGACAACATCATCACCCTCACCTACCTGGGCTCAAAGGCGCGCGAAACAAATACTCCACCACTATATGCCTGCTTTGATGACTATAGCACCGCCTTTAACGGCATTGACCGCAACAGCCTGTGGAGAAAACTGGCAGGATGGGGCATCCCAAAACAACTGCTCACAGCAACAGCATCCTTATATACGGACATATGGGTGAGGATTAAGTTAACACAATCGCCCACCACCGGGTGGATCCTTACCAACAGAGGCTTAAAGCAGGGGTACGTACTCACCCTGTCTTTATTTAACCTATACACCGAAGACCTGGGGGAACAATTATTGAAAGGCAGAACCTTTCCACCATCACTAGGATGGAAAAGATTTCCAATGATATAGTACACGGATGACCTGGTCTTGATGGACCAGACCTGTATTTGAATGATGAGGGCCTTGCTCATATTACACAGATACAACAAATGCAATACCCTCCATGCAAGTGCCGGGAAAACAAAAGTCCTGATTTTTGTCTGATGCCCCCTAAAACACCAATTCAAGTTGCAACTCTGTCCACTAAAGTTTGACACGTTCCAAGTACAACTATTTTGGAGTTTGGCTGACGGACACAGGGAAACAAACACTGGAGACAAATGCAATACGAGCTAAAGCAGCAAACACCATGTATACTCTATCTTCGATTCACCACAAGCGAAACAGCCATTCAGCTGATGTAATTCGAAGAGTCATCAGGGCCAAAATTGTACCAGCAGTGAGCTATGGCCACCTTTCCTATCTTGGAAGGCTAACAGAGGCACTCGAACAGAACCACACACTGTCACATAAGAAGATATTTGACATACTCTGTGCACTTTAATACGTCTGGAATTCAATCTTGTATGCATGAATGAAGCATATAAAAAAGGTAAAATCAATTACTTTCTTCAGGTGGGCCAGGCCGACCCTGAGCCCTTGCGCGGCTCCCTTATGGCAATGTTCTTTGACAAGAAAAGCACCTGTGCGAAGTCCCTGGTACTAGCAGCTCCAACATTAAATTTGGATCCAGCACCTCTGCTAGCCCTCCAAATCAGCAAAGAACAGTTAAAATTCAAAATAAAAGCACAAGGTAAAACGGCCTTAAAGGATCTGAATCTAAACAAGGCAAGAAGCATTAGAGGTGTGGAGAAGCATGTAACATCTCATGAAGCCTCTCTCTGCCAACCATACTTGAGAGCAGCAATCGGAAAGTACGCATTCCAGAACATTCTATCAATTAGACTGCTGACTACACCCATTAGGGAGTACAGGGCACATTGGAACAACTGGGCCCCGGGTCAGGAGCAATGTAGGCTGCCTAAATACCACTCTGAATCAATTACTCACATTGTATGTGCTGTACAAGCCCGTAATAACAGAGACACAGGTATCTTAGGCCTATCTCTGTATACAACCTGAGATACATTCATGCAAGGAAGCACTACCACTCATATACAATCTGTCACTTCAAAAGTTCAAGCACAGTTCGTCAAGTTCTTCGCGGAAGCAGGCAGACTACTATGAGAGTCTTTACAAATCCTCAATGGAGCCCCTTTTAACCCGCACGTCAGCACCCAACAAAACAGCAGGACTTGGAGCTGGCACTCCTATAAGCCTGCCTACACCCGCCACTTGAAACCCATTTAAAGACTCAGGGGCAGATGTATCAATATTGTGTTTTGCGAATCTGTAATTGCGATTTTTAGCGAATCGCAATTGCAGAATCACAAAATTATATGTATGTAGTATTTTGCGATTTGTTAGCGATTCCCTAAAAATCGCTAAAAATTCTGAGAGTATTTTGCGATTTCTTAAATTGCGAAATTCGCAAATTAAGAAATCGCAAAAAAACGGGAATCTGCAATGCAGGTACAGACTGATGACATCATACCCAGGAAGAGGGAGTGATTTCCTGCACCTACTAGCCTGAGCCACACCCAGTGGCAGTTGGAAGACAGTTTGGAGGCAGAGCAGACCTGTTTGGAGTGTAATGGAATCCCAGAACACACAGGAGGAAATGGCAGGAGACAAAAGGAAGAGAAAACACAAGTTTTCAGAAAAGGAACAAGAAATTCTGATTGAAGAAATGGTGTGCAGCCATGAGTTGCTTTTTGGGAAAAAGGCATTAAAAGTTCCTGAATCAAGGAAAAGAAAAATCTGGCTCTAGATTCAGCAAAAAGTCAATGCTGTTGGAGTGACAAACCGTACCATAGAAGAACTGAAAAAAAGATGGTATGACATGCGTCAAAGATCTAAAGAGAGGGTTGCTGAAAGAATTAAGGATGCAAACAAAACTTGTGGTTGAACTTCAACAGCAGATCAGCCGACACCATACGAGAAACTTGTTGAATCCACTCTGCTCTCAGAGAGTGTGAGTAGAGTGGCTGATATAGACAGCTCTGACCCTACGCCAACTGCACAAGGTAAGATGCATGCAAAGAAGTCCAGAAGAAGAGTTTAATGCAAGTGTGTTTGTGTAGTGCATGTACTCAGTGTGAGGAATGCAGTAGTCCTGGGAGACAGTTTAACATATAGCAAGCAATGCATCATGGGAGTTGTAGTGCACTCATAATTATATCAAATTTCCTTCACAGATACAGATGAAAAGTTTGTAATTTACTTTGAAGCAAAAATATAGTATAGTGAAAGTTAGTTGTTCAACATAAAACAACTTTATCTGTCAGAAAATGCACATACAAAGACAAACTCATATGTCTCACTCTACATGCACAGAACAATCAAGGGAATCCAGGGATCAAAGTGAGGGCGATGATTCACCTCCCCATGTTGTATCTGATGCTGAAGGAGGATGCACTGATGAGACTGTCTCCACTCCGATTGTGCGCAGAAAGCGCAGGCAGGTAGCTCCTCTGCCACCATTGGAAGAAGATGTCAATAATGATGGGGGCACAGTATACAGTCGCCATGACACAGTGTGCCCTCGTGACTCTCAAGAGCAACCCCAAAGACAAAGAAGGCCACGTACATACAGGTTGGATACATGTAGGAGCAGCAGTGGTCAACTGGAAACACCAACAGTTTTTGCCGGTTTAGAGCAGAATATGCTTCACGTGCAGCGCCTGCAACTTAAGGCCCTTCGATCAATAAATAGACAGCTATTTAAATTAAACAAAAATCAAGAAAGCATGGCAGCATCAATAGACAGACTGTGTCTGACCCTCGAACGTACTGAGACTTCCCGCAACAGGGCTGCACACCATGCACATGTGAGAATGCAAGGATATACAAAAGTCCTTAACGGGCTATGTACCGTGACATGCAACTTCACTAGGCGCAACAGCAACATGCAGTGTGAAATGAGTGAGTGCACTCATAACATGGCAAAAGGCTTGGATAAAGTCACATCTGCAGTTGAAATGTTACAAACTGCAAACTCTGGCGCCAGCGCTCTCATTGCTTCAGCTGACAGCGAGGACACCTCCAGCAGGAGTAGTAGGAACCCCAGACCAACTTCTCAAATGACCCAGCGCAGAAGTGGAAGGAGTGCTGGCACTGCACCTGATCATGAAAGCATGCAATCAGAAGAACGCTGTTAGACCTGGCACCTTGGCGTGAGTCTCCCTTCCACTTTTTGCTGATGTGCCTCAGATGTTTTGCTGGTGTTCGATGCTCAGGGCACTGCGCCACGGCCAATCCGTGCCGCAGTGCAAGTGCTCCCAATGTAAAGTGTATGTACAATTGATTTCTACGATTGGCTTATTTGGTTTACTATCAGTCCCCAGTATCATGCACGAGGAGTGCCGGGGCTTGTAGATACAAATGCTGCTAGTGGGCCTGCAGCGCTGGTTGCGCCACCCACAGAAGCGGCCTCGTAAGACATGACTCGGGTCCGCCATTGCAGACCCCGCATACAGTCCCGTACTGTCACGCTGACTGTGCAAGTGCCCACACTTGCCAGTCCCTGAACCTTCCCTAACCTCCATATCAGTCGCCCCTATGGTAGGCCTACGGGCAGGGCGCATTGAAGCGTAAGGTAGGACAAGCCTAGAGTGTGGCATGTCCTCATAGTGAATTGCCGCCCTTTTCCTTCTTCACTATGGAAGGGCTACCGGTTCTCTTAGGCCAAGATGAGCTGCCGGAACTATTACACGCTATAGTCGCGGCAGACTCAGGGAACACGGTAGCATGTCGAGTTTAGTATGCCTGAACTCAGAATAATAAAATACTTCCTTTAGTAAGGTTTATTTTAATATCCTGTGTTTGCAAATGCTACTTTTAGAAAGATAGCCTTTGCGCGCCTAACTATTTAGCCCGCCTCTGCCAGGATGTGTATCTGTTGTCTGGGTTTGTGTGAATGACAGGGCTGGGAGATTCCCGGGGACAGTTGGGACCCCCAGGTGGTAATAAGGGTGCTTGCACCAGGATGAGTGGGCGGAGTAGTCCTTGACTCTGAGTAGGGTTGTGCTCCACCACCACAAGGCTGGCTCCACCCCCCTGCGAAGCGTCTGATGTCCCTGCCCGCACTCTGAAAGAAGACAGCAGCTTCCTGTAAACAGAGTACTCCAGAACCGGGTTGAACTAGGCTCAGGCCCCCTGGCCTGCAAAGACAAAAGAATTGCAGTATAAATATAGGAGCTCCGCTCCTTACAAATCAGATCCAGTTTTGACCACGACGAACCTCTGCCTGACTAGAAGGACCAAGAGATGCTGAAGGACGGAAACCGGTCTGAATCCTGAAAGACTGGCCTGCAGTGGTGCCTTGCTGAGAACGGAGAGGAAAGGACCAGAAAGGACTTTGTAGACTTGTGCCTGAAACGATCTCCAAGGGCTTGATCGAGAGCTTGCCCCCTGAACGGAACCCCAGGACCATTGGGTTCTATCTGCTTGTGCCCGTCTGCTGTTGGGCCATAGTTCTTATTCCCTCACCGGAGTTGTGACTCGGGTGCCTTCGCCCCCTCCCAGGTCTTGACAGCTCGTAGCCTGGTCGCCCCGCCGTAGAGAGCCTGCTCATCCCTGAGTCGCTCTCCGTTTCAGTGCCGGGCCGCCCGCTCTCCTGTCACCTCGCCGCTAACGGAGCGCGTGGTGCACCTCTCATCTTCTCCTGCCGGAATCTGCACAGAGCGCATACTATAGCCTCGGACCATACGTCGTAACCTTACCCGACTGTCTTGCTTTGCCCTTCTGCATACCAAGACCCATGCCGCACCTCAAGAAAAGCCTCCCCGTACAGTGGTACCGGAAGCCTGGTGTTGCACCCGTCTGCCGTAGAACGTGACGCCCTTCACAGATCCACGAGTACGACCCAGCGTGCTAAGAAGTAGTACACCCCGCAGGCCTGAACGGCGCCTCGCCCCGTGAGCTGCATCGACCCCGGATCGCCGCAACCCTCCACAGTCCTGCTCCTCCACCTCGCACCTCGAGGAGGACCTGAGCCGGAGAGATCCTCTGGAGAACCGTCGGCCTCGTTCGGAGTCCTCCCTCACCAGCCGCGCTTGAAAACGCCTCGGACTTCCACAAGCAAGGTACACGTGAACTCCGTCCCGAGTTCACATCGGATCCAGGGTCCGCAACGTTCTTATTTCCCTGTCATCGTACCTTGCTGGACAACAAACCTTGAAAGACTAAATCTCGCCTATAATAATCTGGTGGCCCCGAATTTCTAAACGTTATACGGTCTTGTGATAATCCTGCTTGAATCTATCGTTTTATATAAAGTATACGTATTTTTGATACAACTACACGACTGGTGTCCATTTGTGGTGGGTCAGTGGGTTTAATGTGTGTGATCATAAATGCTTAACTTACTATCGCCCTGAGGATTAGCCTTGTCTGCTCGCGCCACACTACCTGGAGGGTGAGCAGGGGTTATTCGAAGGAGTAGTTCCCTTGCCCTGACGTGGAGCTGAGGGTCCCTGCTTGTCACAAGTGCATACCTGTGCCAACCAGAGACCTCCGGTTCCAACAAACGCCCTGCGCCAAGCAGTGACAGTTTACAGTGCAATACTTTTTTCATTAATGCATTTTCTAACATGGCTTTCTTTCACATTTGTGTTACTTTACCCTTACTGTGAACTAACATTTTCTGTTTGAAAAATGTACTATGGGTTGTGTGTTGTGAATAATCACCCTCCGCCTGGGACGACTCCTGGTGGCCCCCAGCCCTGGGCACCGCCCCCAAGCCGACAGACCACGCACGCAACCTGGGCTTCATCCTGGACTCCTCCCTCTCAATGACCAGACAAGTCAACGCCGTCTCCTCCTCATGCTTTCACACCCTCCGCATGCTCCGCAAGATCTTCCGATGGATCCCGATCGAAACCAGGAAGACAGTCACCCAAGCCCTTGTCACCAGCCGGATGGACTACGGAAACACCCTCTACGCCGGAACCACAGCCAAGCTACAGAAAAGACTACAACGCACCCAGAACGCCTCCGCCCGACTCATCCTGAACATCCCTCGACGCAGCCACATCTCCGGCCACCTGAGGAACTTGCACTGGCTCCCCGTCAACAAGAGGATCACGTTCAGGCTCCTCACCCACGCACACAAGTCTCTCCACGACCTGGGCCCCAAGTACCTCAACGACCGCCTAACCTTCCACACGCCCACCCGCCAGCTACGGTCCGCCAGCCTCGCCCTCGCCGCCGTACCACGCATCCGAAGAGCCACCGCCGGAGGCAGATCCTTCTCCTACCTGGCAGCCAAGACATGGAACTCCCTCTTCATCCACCTTCGGATGACCCAGGACCACCTCGCCTTCAGGAGACAACTCAAGACCTGGCTGTTCGAGCAGTAGCGGCCCCCTTCCCCCAAGCGCTTTGAGACCCTTCCGGGTGAGTAGCGTGCTATACAAGTGTTATGATTGATCGATTGATTGAATAAAAACAACACTTGCAAAAATGAGAAATTTTGTGAGATTGCTTGTCTTACCTAAAAGTAATTCCGTGTAATCTCAGACCGTCTTTGACGGCCAGCCGCTGCTCCTACTCCAGCTGCAGCCCTTCAAGGTGGAGGTATGTCATCGTCATCAGATGTGTCTGACTCACTTACTTCAATGTCTGTGCCTTTGCGCATAGCCATGTTATGCAGCATTGCACAGCTAGTTACAATTTTGCAACAGGTTTCAGGACTGTATTGCAAAGCTCCTGCACTATTGTGTATGCAGCGGAAACAGCTTTTTAAAATGCCAAATGTGCGTTCAGTGACCCCACGTGTTGACCGGTGTGCCCTGTTGTATCTTCTCTCACTTGCATTTGTTGGGTTCAAGTGTGGCGTTAGGATGAAGTCACACACTGCATAGGCACTATCACCTGCATGGAAGAAACAAAAGAGTAACTGTATGTTCCATTGTCAAATGAATGATGGATGGATGCATGGGTGTGATTTACCTAGCAGGTATCCCTCTCCAAACTGTCCAGCACTCATACGTCTATGAATTCCACTATGTCTGAAAATGAAGGAGTCATGTGTGCTGCCATGGTTACTTTGACACTATATCATTGATGATATATTTGGCATTGCATACAATCTGGTTGTTGAGGAAGTGGTAGCTTTTCCTATTTCGAAATACATATTCTGTGGCTGATGGTGGAGTGATGGCAATATGGGTTCCGTCAATGCATCCAATCACATGTGGGAAATGTGCAATTTGATAGAAATCCAGCTTGGTTTCTTGTATGGCTTGTTGTGTGTTTGAGAAGTAGGTGTGATGTTGAAGCCTGTTCAGCATTGCATCCAAGAAGGCATGGAAAAAGCGTGAAAGGGCACTTTGGGACACCCCGCCAACCTCTGCAATGACGCTTTGAAAAGACCCTGAAGCCAAAAGGTGCAGTGAGCACAATACCTTCACATGGGTTGGAATAGATTGTGTTCTGCCTGTTGGATACTCCAAAAAAGGTTTCAATTCATCAATGAGATCTAAAATGGTATTTGGATGAAGTCTGTATTTGTCATATATGTCCTCTTCAGTCTGCTGGAACAGCGTGATGCGTAGTCTGAAAATTCTCTCCTGTCTCTGTCTCCTTTGTGCAACAGCTTGAATACGCAGCCTCCTGGCTATCAGGTATAGTCCAGCCATTTTGAAAAAACACTCAGTGCAGTGTGGGTGCCTTTTTATATTTTATTTCTAGTTACCACCTGCATGTAGTTGGTGTTAACTGTGATTTCTTAATTTGCGATTTTATGAAATTCGCTAATTGCAAATTTTTCATACATCTTGTTGCGATTTCTTATGCTTTGATTTATTGTTTGCGAATTTCGCTAAACTTGAAACACGCAAAATGAGGAATCGCAAAAAATTCTCAGAATACCTGTTCTCGCAAATTAAGTAATCACTAATATTGCAATTTCTTAATTTGCAATGCGATTTTTTACATACGTGCCGTTTTCATATTTTTTAGTCGTAAACGCAGTTTTTTTGCGATTCGCAGCGTTTGCGACTAAAAAATACATTGATACATCTGCCCCTCAGATACCAACTTTCTTCATAAACTGGTGCACTTGCACAGATTTTAAACTCATTAAATCTTGATGCACTTATGTTTTTAACACTTCTGTTTGTACCAGCCATTCTAAAGGATAGATCAATCAGACTAGTCAACTAAAACAAAAACACTATTTTAACAAAAGCTTTACACTAGGTCCTGGAAAAGAGATACTCAAAGACTGGAGATAGCGAATCAATCTTAATGCTGCTTTAATTTTCATTTACCGTCTAAAACGAAGCTGGTAGCCACAGCTACCATTAATGACAAGTCAAATAAGGCCTTCAAACAAAGCAAAATGTCTGGTCTACTCCCGTACATGGACTTAACACTGTTATGCTTCTCTTAATAATGAATTTTGTTTTATTATGTATTATGTTTTATAGTGATAAAAGATTGTCATGGTTTCCATTAACTAAACAATACATACATCCATTTGACCTGGTTACTGAATGGTGACTGAGCGGTGACAAAGAATGAAAAGTAATTAAATCTTAGGATCAACCACAGACTTTGCTTTTCGATATTCAGCTGTAAGTGAAGATGCAAAGTACTACACTGCACACCTTACTTATATTGCTTACAATGGAAAATGGTGACAAATGTATAGGTAGATGGACACTACATTTGTAACAGGTAACTTTCATCAATGAATGGAAAATGATGATTTATATGCTGGATGTGACAGGCTTAGCTTAGATGAACTTGGTCGTTCATGCTTGGGTAATGATCATTTGTTTCAGGATGAACGCTGGAAGTGTTACTTCATTTGCATTTTGGTCATTTGCACACCAGCAGGTCTTGGTTCTTCAGAAACATCCTAGTATAGCTTGCCTAGATGAAGATTAAATTGCTTTTTTTATTTTCATGTTCACCAGGTCTGTCTCTTTTTGGAAGCAAAAACACAGTTTGAAAGTCTTGACAACAACATGCAGAAGAACGTGCCTATCTACTTCCATGGGAAACAAGAGGATTCAAAGAGGCCTAACCCTGCAGACTAGAAGTGGAAAGGGGTGATTAATTTATAATAATACAGACTAGAATGTCGATTAGCAAGTCCTAAGTGGTTGTCAACTCATGTTGAACAATATGGAAGACATGATGATGGATGAAGTGTGAGAAATCAGGACCTGTTTGCAGTGTCCCCCAACATTTGCCCTTACTGTGAACTACTAGGTGCTGGTATTCTGACTATGACTGAGCACTGGCCTCTGTTAAGGCTCTAATATATAAAAGGGTATGTAGGTTTAGAGGTACAGTAGACTTAATGCACTAAAGTGTGCACTACTGTGTTGTCTGCTGTCATTTTAAAGGCAGCACTGCTTTTCAGGCTGCCTTTATATTACATTTATATGCAAATTCGACTTTGGATTTAATGGTACTTCCAAAGTCTCAAAGTACCTTAGTTTTACATATAGGTAACCCCTAAAGTTATAGGTGGCCAGGAGTAGGGTGACTTGCAACTATAAGCAGGGACGTTATAAAATATGTTTTATAAGCCCTGGTGAGGGAAAAACTGCCAATTTAGTTTTTCCTCTTTTCGAAAACAAGCTCCATAGGCTAACCTGGGAATACTTAATTCAAGTATAAATATTGACAGGAGGGAGCTAGAAATGTTATTCAAAGACTCACAATGGTAATTATGTTACCACAACTTGCCACTGTTAGATTTAAAATAACTATTACAGAAAATAAGTTATAGAACTTTCTTTTCCGTATGCCAAAATCCAGCCTTCTAGCTGCCCTCCCCTGATTGACCAACCTCTGCTAGGCTGAGGAAAACTGTCTTAATGAGGTGTTAAGTGGCCTGCTAGAGAGGCAAAGTATTTCCTGTGGGTGGAGAACTGCAGGTGCAGAAGCATAATGTAGGGTGGGGGTGGAATGGCCAGACTGGTCTTCAATGTGAGAATGACACTTTATGACAGCAGAGGCTCAGCCTCACATCCTGCACCTGCACCCCCAGGCACACAGGAGCCCTGGTTATTAGATTAATGAGGAGGTTGGAAGGGGTGTGTTAGAGAATGGTATCAGTGGATTAGCCAGATCTAACTCTACAGGAGAAAGTTTCTACATTTTGGATGTTTGAAGAAGAGTACTTTCTGGCACAATAATATGACACACTTTGGAGGAACTGGTCATACCCGAGGGTGGCACCCTTCATCCCTTTGGTCAGAGTGCCCCCCTGATTGACGCACAGGAACACTGAATAAATATGGGATTGTTGCCAAGCAACTCAGATCTACTGTCTGAAATAAAAAAAGAGAAGAAGGACTGTCCCACTGGAACCCTGATATGTACCCAAAGGATTGCACATAGCAGGACTGCCCCTGCTCCACAATCTCGTTTTGCAGTCCTAAGGACTTTGCCTGGCTTCAGAAGGATTAAGACGTGGACTCCCTGATAGCTACAGGTTAACAGAGCCAACCTGCATCATCTTCAACAAGACGTTCCATCCTGGACTGGTTCCAGTGAGCTTTTATTGATTTGGCCAGGTGCATTGTGGGAATTGTAGTTCCAACATCACAAGAACCATCTCACACCTACTAGACCCTTGAATTAGTGCTTTGGACGCTTTGAACCCACAAGAGAAACTTCAGGAAGAAGTTCCAGAAGTTTGGAGAGGTTTAGAGCAACTTTTGTAAACACTTCCATACGTTGCCCAGGTGCACTGTGGGGGTTGTAGTCCTAGACCCCAAGAGGCATTCCCTTTGCTGGTGCTGCGGATCACTTTCCTGCATAAATAAACACTTCAGGAAGTAAGTGTAAAGAACTCTTTGAATTTGTGCCGGTACAGAACAACCTTTTTTAACCATTTGAGTGCTATTTGCGTCTAAGCGCTAGTTTTACTTTTATTCTTTCAAAATTCATATCTCTGGTTACCTCCATCAGATAGTTGTTGTTTTGGTGTCTGTATGTTCATAGAAATATAACCTAGCTTTATAAAGTGGGGTGGATTTTAATTGTGTATTGTGTCTTACCCTTTTAATGTATTGGTGTTTTTAAATGATTTACACACCTGTCTCCTAAGTTAAGCCTACCTGCTTGTAGCCAACTACCAAGGTTTGAGCATGGGAGCAATTCATTTAAACCTTGACTGAACATTTTATTGTGTATTTGGCCTTATTTCTATTGGTAGGTCTCTACTTATCTCTACTGATGAACCACTTTCCAACACAGAGCTACACGTTTTTATAGTTTGGGTGATGAGTTTATTGAGGGTACTTGTAGCTGGTTGCTTGGGACTGGTGATACAAGGATGGCCCTAAGTTAATTGTGTACTAGCTTATGTTCCCCACTCTGACTCCAACTTGTGCATCATGTTGTCATTTTCCTTTCTCATTTTACAGCCCTTTTCTTCTGCAGAGAAGGTTAACCTTCATTGAGTTCTACTATGCAGTTCACCTTTGCTCCCAAGAAAAATGCAGTTGCACCATTTGGACACAGGATCATTTCTTACATTTTTAAGTTAGTATTTTTGAACTGTGAGTATCGTTGCTAATTTGGACTTTAGCATGGTTCACTATAACTAATAATAATAATCCACATTTGTAAAGCGCACAATCACCCGTAAGGGTCTCTAGGCGCTGGGGGCCGTCGGGAAGATTAAGCAAGCTATTGCCCAGAGTCACATGGTGCTGGGCTAATCTGCTGCCGGAGCCGGGGATCGAACCGTGATCCCCAGATTCCGGAGTCAGTCGCCCTGGCTGCGGCGCCACACCTATTATTATTATTATTATTATTATAACATGGACTTTTATTGGAATTCACAAGGGCATATTATCAAGCCCATGTGTATATGAGTGTATATCTCTGGTTTAACTGATTGGATTTTTGTTGTTTTGGTTTCATATATTTTATAAAAATGTACTCTTTTTTTCTAAAGTGATGAGGGAGCTTTACTTTATTACTGTTTGAGGTGCTAAATAAATACTTTGCATAAATAATTTACACTGATTTTGTGCCAAGCTACCAGAGGGTTGAGCACAGGTTAAAATGCGGTTTGCTTATGTCTCACTCTGACAGAGTTTGTGGACGATACTTGAATAGGGTTCACCGACGCGCAACAAGCAACCCAATTTCATACACCCTGTTCCCCAAGATGTGAGATCTATTGTGCTATTATCTATTTCTGTCATCAACTGATATCACTCTTTATGGGGCAGATGTGGTGCCCACATTATTAAACTATCATGAGGGAGATAACAAATTGCTAATTTGCTGATACAATTCCCTCTAACCAGACCAGAAAGGGGAATCACAGTGCAGAAAAGAAAATTATAACAACTGTAGACCAAGAATGGGCTGTGTGCACTTATTCTTTCAACAACTACACTCCAAAAAGAATCAAACAATGTATCTATCTTCATTCTACCAAAAATTAACTGGTAATCAAGTCCTCTAACTTGAATGCTCCTTATGCTATCTTTATCAAGTGACTCTTCCGTTACTTTGTGCTTATCTATGCTGGTCATAATCTTGGTTTTCCTTTTTGTTTCATGTTGCAGATTGGAAATATTTCTTTGCTAATTCGCCTACTCCATTTGTTTTTCCAATGACTTCTTACCTGTTTTGGCCTCTTAGGGCTACCATCAGTTAATCCCTTTGGAAAAACCACTTCCTCATCGACATCAACGACAAAGGTGACAGAAAAGACATTTTGGCTCAGGTAAGAAGAACTAGAAGGTGGGAGTGGCTGGATTTGGGAATACACAGTTCTTTGAAATATGCATAACATAAACACATCTTATGTATTACATTGGTTGTTGTAAGTAGTCTTTTTCCTTGGTGGTGACTGATTATTTGGTGCAGAGGGTGGGGCAGTACAAAGTTGCTACTATTACTGACAGATGCGATGGTGGGCACACTCAGGTGATATCAAGTCCTGAAATGAGGGTTAAAGGTAATTAATTATCTGTAATCCAACACCGATTGCTGGAGGGTGGAGTAGAGTCAAGCATTGTGGCTAGCTTGTAGGTAAGGGAGTTAAAGTCAAGCAGGGACTAGAGAGAGGATGAAAGGGTGAAACATTTCTTTGCGATTGGCCATGTTTGGAACTCAGCATCTGCTCTGACTGTAGGTAGATGGTCATTCTTATTTGCAAATTAAGTACATCCAGATTTGCAGATTAAGTATGATAATAACAACAACAAAGTAATACCAAAGTAATAATAATAATCAAAATATCAATAAGTAGCCATATTATTTAACCCCTTCCTTGCTGGGCGTTTTCTCCCCCTGTGGTAAGCTTCTTTTTGGGTAATAGGGGTTCTTTGTGCTTAGGCCCCGTAACATTTTATCCATATAAGGTACCACATTTGTGTCCTTTACTTTGAACATCCAGGGGGTTGTGGATTCCCCTGGAGTGGACAGAGAAATTAGTCAAAATACAGCTAAATGTTGGAGTGTTGGTGAAAAAAGGAAAATAAAATGCTGCAGAAGGAAGCATCTGTTTTTTCTTCCTGCAAATGGTATCAATAAATGGTTTGCGGTGCTACAATCACCATCTTCCCAGCTTCCAGGAACAGACAGACTTTTGTCAGAAAATCGAAATTTTCCACACATTTTACAAATAGACTATTTTTCCTATTTATTGTGTTTTGAACCTCCTTCCAGTTAGCTGTAGAAATGGTCGCGTAACCAATAATGGATCCTGAAAAGCTGTACATTTCCGAACAGTAGAGAAAAGTTTTAATTCTGCATGAGGTCATTTGTGTTGATCTTTCAAGGGTTACCTATAGGAAGTAAGAGTTGAAAGAAACAAATATTGACATTAAGTTGAAAGAAACAGCCACTTGTGCCTATATTTTCACCTGTAGCTTCTTTTAAGTATGGCAGATTTTTTAAAACAATATAGCGTTATATCTGGTGAACCCTTCTGGTTGCGGAGATATATAGGACTTGTAGGTTCACCAAGAACCCAAGGTACCCAGAGCCAATAACTGAGCTGCGCCTTGTAATGGTTTTTCATTGTGTACCGGGTATACTGCAATTCATTTGGTAAAATATAAAGAGTGAAAAATAGATCTCAAGGAAACCTTTGTATTTCCAAAATGGGAACAACACATGGAGTTTAGAAACAGTAGTTATTTACTTATCTCCAAAGACTTTTGGGCACACAAACTAGCATGTGAATTAGTAAGTATTTTTCAAAATGACTTCTTTTTTACACGCTGTCTTACATTTGGAAGGCAGAATTGCATGGAAAATCAATAGGTAATAAAACTTGTTCTACTAATATTTGTTCCTCTAAGTCTTCTGATAAAAACGCAGTGTGGACAAATCACATGTTTCCAGTGAAATTTGACACTTTTTTTGCAATATGCCTAGCTGTGGATTTTAGACCCTAGCCAATGCCAGCACCTAGGGAAACCTAGCAAACCTGTACATTATTGAACTCTTTATACACTAAGAAACCTAGCATGGGGTGACTTGTGTGACTCTCACCGGTTTCTGTCACCTAGAATGCCTTGCAAACCTCAAACTTTGTAAAAACAAAATACATATTTTCCTCCCATTTCTGTGATTAAAAGTTCTTGAAACTGCGAGGAGCTGCAAACGTCTACCCACCCAGCATTTCCCCAAGTCTCTCAATAGAAATGGTACCACACTTGTGTGGGTAGGCCTAGTGCCCGCGTCAGGAAATGCCCCAGAACACAACATGGGCACATCATGAGCACTCGAGAAAACCTGGCGCAGAGACCCTACACCGGACAACATGACTGCCCTCAAGCTCGCCACCCGAAAACACCACCAACTGATCCACGCCACCAAGAAAACTGCATTCAAGAAACGACTGGACAACAACGCACACAATAGCAAGGAGCTCTTCAACATCGTTAAAGAACTCTCCAACCCCAACGCCGGAAACAACGACATCACCCCTTCGCAAGACCTCTGCAACTCCCTCGCCTCCTACTTCCACAACAAGATCGCGGACATACACAACAGCTTCTGCACTCTACCGACGCACGCCACGATCGAACCACCGCCCCCCACCACCACCCTCCACGCCTGGACCCCGGTCAGCACCGAAGAGACCGTCCGCACGATGAACTCCATCCACTCCGGATCTCCGACCGACCCCTGCCCTCACCACGTCTTCAACAAGGCCGACGCTGTCATCGCACCCCACCTACGGGACATCATCAACACCTCCTTCGACACCGCCACCTTCCCGGAGAGCTGGAAGCACGCCGAACTCAGCGCTCTACTAAAGAAGCCATCAGCCGACCCCACCGACCTCAAGAATTACCGCCCCATCTCGCTGCTCCCGTTTCCTGCAAAAGTCATCGAGAAGACCATCAACAAGCAGCTGGCCGCCTTCCTCGAGACGAACGGATCCCTCGACCCCTCGGAGTCTGGCTTCCGGGCCAACCACAGCACCGAGACCGCCCTGATCGCAGTGACCGATGACATCCGAGCCCTGCTCGACAACGGAGAAACAGCGGCCCTCATCCTCCTAGACCTCTCCGCGGCCTTCGACACTGTCTGCCACAGCACCCTAGTGCAGCGCCTCAGCAACGTCGGAATCCAGGAGAAGGCAGTGGAGTGGATCATCTCCTTCCTCGCCGGAAGGACACAGAGAGTCCGCCTCCCCCCGTTCAGATCAGAAGCCACCGAAGTCATCTGCGGCGTCCCTCAAGGCTCCTCGCTCAGCCCAACCCTCTTCAACGTCTACATGAGCCCCCTCGCAGCCATCGCACGCCAGCACAACCTCAACATCATCTCCTACGCCGACGACACCCAGCTGATCCTCTCCCTCACCAACGACCGGGCCACCACCAGAGCCAACCTTCACGAAGGGATGAAAGAGGTAGCCGAATGGATGAAGAACAGCCGCCTGAAACTGAACTCGGACAAGACGGAAGTCCTCATCCTGGGCTCTTCACCCTCCGCCTGGGACGACTCCTGGTGGCCCTCCGCCCTAGGCAACGCACCCAAACCAACAGACCACGCACGCAACCTGGGCTTCATCCTGGACTCCTCCCTCTCCATGACCGGACAAGTCAACGCCGTCTCCTCGTCGTGCTTCAACATCCTGCGCATGCTACGTAAGATCTTCCGGTGGATCCCCACCAAGACAAGGAAGACGGTCACCCAGGCCCTCGTCACCAGCCGTCTGGACTACGGCAACGCCCTCTACGCTGGAACCACCGCCAAACTCCAGAAGAGACTCCAGCGGATCCAGAACGCCTCAGCACGACTCATCCTGGACATCCCCCGTCGCAACCACATCTCCAGACACCTGAAAGACCTGCACTGGCTCCCAGTCAACAAGAGAATCACCTTCCGCCTCCTCACCCACGCACACAAAGCCCTACACAACGAAGGCCCAGGATACCTCAACAACCGCCTCAACTTCTACGCTCCCAAACGCCAGCTTCGATCGACCGGCCTCGCCCTCGCCACGGTCCCCCGCATCCGAAGAGCCACCACAGGGGGAAGGTCCTTCTCCTACCTCGCCGCCAAGACCTGGAACTCCCTCCCGACTCACCTCCGCCTGACCCAGGACCACCTCGCCTTCAGGAAGCAGCTCAAGACCTGGCTGTTCGAGCAGTAGCGCCCCCCCCCCAGCGCCTTGAGACCCCCCGGGTGAGTAGTGCGCTATATAGATGCTTTGATTGATTGATTGATTGATTGATTGATCACAATTTTCCAGTGAAAACTGACCCTTTTTTAGCAATGTGCTTAGCTGTGGATTTTGGACCCTAGCTCAGCCAGCACCTAAGGAACTGATAGAAATGGGATTTCTGGTTGGCTCAGGCTTGCGCCAAAGCCAGAGAGAAACCTCCACTCTAGTCAGGGCAAGGGAGTACACGCCAAGGGTAACCCCTGCTCACCCCCTTGGTAGCTTGGCACGAGCAGTTAGGCTTATCCCGGGGGCAATGTGTAAAGCGTTTGCGCACACACACAGCAACAACATCCCAGGCACACCACAAAGGAAATCCACACAAGGTTATATCAAAAATAGCCTTTGTATTCTCCTAAACACATTAGAAACATAATCACACATTTACACTGTGCCAAATGGCACAGGCAATATTCACAGGGGAATTATATACAGGTCAAGGCCAATCGTGCCACAGTCAGAACCATCAGAACAGATAAGTAAGTATAAACCACGACCAGTAATTACTGGTACCATAATGACCTCAGCATTATCACATTAGACATAAACCTACCCTAGGCCCAAATTCCATCAGCATAAACACATTACGCAATGGGCCTCACCAGCATAAAACACATTACGCAATAGGCCTCAGTAGCCCAAATAAAGTGCACCTTACCAACTGACCCCAGGCCAACTAGCCTTCTCTCTTGGCTCAAATGCCCTATGTCCCGCAATGTTAGGGCTTTGTGCTGCCAAAGCAGCAATCTCCCAAAAGGTGCGCAAAATATCAGGCCTAAACATAGCAGCTGCCCGCTAATTTCTGGGCAGCTGTGATGTAAGGAAGGCCTGGCACTAACTGTGCCTCTCCCGTCTCACTATGACTCTATCACTACCTGTATCCAACTGGACATGGGCCCGCAGGGCCCTCAGGACTACCACAGGGGCCCTAAAATGACTGTGCCCCTCGTTGGAGCCGCATGGGTGCTGGAAACAACCTGGCCCCCTCGTTGCAGCGGCCCAATGTCCGGTGGGGCAGCTGGGTAATGGCACAATCCGTGTGGGCACTCACTATGCCCTCCGAGCCCCACTGGGACTCCAAGTAAAAGTATGCCAAACGTGGCAGCTGCCCACTGTCAGGTGGGGCAGCTGGAAAATCAGCACAAGAACCCACGGCACCCTAGACACGGTCAAAGGGGGCGGGCACAGGGAATGTGCCCCGACACCCCCCCAACCACCGTATAACTGAGCCCCACTCACCGAGCTCTTTGGTAGCTGCTGCAGGCTCCGTCTCGTCTGGGCTCCATTCTCGAGACTGCGGGCAGGACCGAAGCGGGGAGCCTTTCGAGGCTCCAGATGTCTCCTCAGGCTATGGAGCGGCGCCTTCACACACGGGGCTCTCTCTCCTCATGAGAGCTCCGCTTTGAGTCGTGCCGGCCTTCTCGCTCAATCAAGGGTGCCCCAAACTTGCATCAGCGGCTGCCAGTTGTCACTTCACCTGGGCCCCCTCATGGGACCCGGGACTTGGGTGTGGAGCCCGCACGGCTCCGGACTTCCTCCACAGCGCGTCCCAGTGCGGGGTGAGCTCCTGGCTGGGTCTTTGAACGCAGCGCTTCATTTCCAGCCACAGGGTCCTTCCGCTTCCGTCTGTGAGGCCCCGCCCACAACCAGGCATTCCATGGATCACTGTTTCCTCCCTGCTTATGGCAGAAATGAGGGGTAGGCTCCCTCTTAATTTTAAGGGATTTAGCCTGGTGGGCACCCCCTCGACTTTGATATATGTGGGATGGGTACCTGCCGTTTTCCATGCATATAAAGCGGGATGGGCTCCTGCGAAAAGGGTGGCAAAAATACGGGGTGGACACCTGCTCTTCCTCATAATGAAGGGGAATCCCAACTGGATTCCCTCTAGGATCACAGCAGCAGCGCGCAGTACACTGCCAACTCCTCACTCTCTTCTGGGGCAAGAGAAATGCAGCTATGCCCCAAAACGTCTAGGGCAAAGGCTGGGCAAGGAACCCAGCAGGTAGGGAAAGAAAAAGTCCTTGGGGCTGGGGACACCCCAACAGGGCACAGACAGCCACGCCAGCTTGCAGGGACCCCCAAGAAGCTGCAGATGGGTCCCATGGCGGTTCCTCGTGGCAGAGTGTCTCCCCCTAGCCCAGGTAATCACAGGAACTTTCTTTGGGTCACAGGCACTTCATTTATAGGACATTTTCCTTTGTCTGTAGAGTAGAGAGCTTGGGGGAACCAGTTCCAACTGTTTCTGGAGAACTCTGTTTACCAGGCTCCTCTTCCTTATTGTTAGGTGGTGGCTCATCATCAGACAAACCACAGGGGGTGGAGCCAGCATTCACTAGGGCAGACGCCATCCTATTCAGGGACCAGGGACTTCCCCTCCCACTACTCAAAATGTAAATGTCCCATTCAGCTTAGCGCTGACTCACCCTGCCCCTCCTTGAGCCCCCCACACCTCACCAGCCCCTGTTACTCAAAAGCCAGACATGCAATTCAGGCAGGCAGACCCATAGCACTCAGAAATGCCAACTTCTTAAAAGTGGCATTTCTAACATAACCACAATAATCTGCGCACACCATTGCACAGCATTTAATAATACCATTTCATACATACCAGACTTGACCATGCTGCACCTCTCATATCAAGATTTACCACTGACCCACATTCATCAGGGAATCCCCCTTGCATTCCTATGGGAGGGCAGGCCAATCTTACTGCATGTACAGAGAGAGCACACCCACTTTACACTGGGCCTCAGTGCTAAAGTGCCCAGAGGTCTAAAACCACTACCACCATGTCAGAGCTTAAGGCAGAAAGTTCAGGGGTGAACATACCAAAAAGGGCCAAGTCCAACAGGATCTGTAGAAAACCTGTACATTTTTGAAAACTAGATACCTAGGGAAATCCAGGATGGGGTGACTTGTATGGCTCTCACCAGGTTTTGTTACTCAAAATCCCTTGCAAACCCAAAACTTAGTAACAAAACACATTTTTCCACATTTCTGTGGTTGAAAGTTCTGAAAACTGCAAAGAGCCACAAACTTTCACCCACCCAGCATCCCCCACGTCTCCTGATGAGAATGATACCTCACTTGTTGCGAAAAGTTGTGGGATCACCGGTCTCACACAGATTTCCAGCCACCCAAATTTCCCTTAGGTCTCCTGATAAAAATGGAACCTTGCTTTTGTGGGTGAGCCAAATCCCTGTGACAGGAAAGACCAAAACGTTTTGTGGGGACATCAAAATCTTCTATCACAAAACAACATGGTTTTGCAAAGGGGCACCTGCGTTTTTGGCCCTGGGCGCAGCAGCCATATAGGTACACCTACCAAACCCAGACATTTCTGAAAACTAGACACATGGGTGAGTCCAGGGTTGTATAGCGTGCATGGATCCCCAATGTTTTCATACGCAGAATCCCATGCAAACCTCAACTTTTTAAGCACCTCTATCTAAAGCTTTTGACAGCTCCTGCTGCCACTCACAAAGTCAAGGATAGTGTCAGCACCATTCCCCACGCCACAAAGAAGCCCGTCCATATCTACCTGTGAACTGTCTCATCCATACAATTTATTGCACATCGCAGTTCACTGTCAATTATTGATTGGTCTTAGCTATGGCTAATTATTAACCTTGGCTGTAGTTCGTGTAGTAGCGCTAAGCGTAGCTACGCAAAATGCACTTCGCAGTATGCAAACTACGCGAACTGCTTAGTGCACTGTGCATAATGCTGATCGTACTGATTGCACAATGCCGGATGCTCGTCCACACTGTGCAATCATTGCGAACGGTCTCTTGCACAGTGCAAACAGTCATTTTCTGCCGCTCGAGACTTGAGCGCCAGCTTTCTCAACGCGGACTGGTAGTTTCTCATTGCGAGCAGTCGCGAAAATACACGACCACTCGCAATGAGATACCTGACCTCCCCGTGTTGAGAATCTTGCCCGCTCGATTATTTATCACGATCGGGAACTTGATGTTGCTGATCGTGAACGAGCAAAAAAATCTCACCGGGATGGTATTTTGCTCGCTTGCGGTCTCCAAATTGATGTTGAGGGCCACGAGCAAGCAAAAAGTGCCCGATAATCTGCGCGTTTATGAACTTTGCAACGTGCAATTTGCATAGCACATAGTTTCGCAAACTATGTAAACTACACAATCGTAGCGTATTCCTATGTCCAGGGTGACTAATTATTCCATACACAATTCTCCCCGAGCATTCAAATATATATTCCTAATAAGTGTCCGTTATCTGTAAAAATAGAAACGATAAATTGACACAGTCACAGGAATCAGAAGTCTATATAATGACCCAATATCCCAGATGTTTGTGTCGTCAAAGTTGATTTAATTCTCAATCTATATACAGCAGCCTCAAAGTTGATTTAATTCTCAATCCATATACAGCAGCCAACACGTGTTTTGTTGTGCTTGGTAGAGCACATTGACTTCCACAGGGCTGCAACCCAAATAAACAAAAAATATACATAAAATGTTATACCCTATTAACACATATCACATCAAAGAAATGATATATAAAAAAGTAGATAGAATAACGTGATAAAGATAAGAATGGAATCTGAAAGCATCCAAGCCAACACATCACCCGAATATGTGTAAACACAGTAAAATCAACCATCAACCAACATGTAAATAAGGGGCAGAAAAACGTACCAGAGAAATCACCTGTTCTCTATTCCCTATAACCACTCCAATAATTCCTCAGTCAAATATGTTGAATCCAAAGATTCACCTGAAACAATAGTTCGCCATCAATACTCAAAACTGTGCCAGTAAGAGCCTTCAAAGTAAAAACTTCACTCATCTCTCATCAACATATAAGTCACCCCACATACTTTATCAAAAAGGTTCCATCTGACACATTGTGCCATACATGCTAATCTAACATGATCAAATTAGTCAACCATAATCACCAAAATTACCTCAAATAGCCTGCATTGAATCCTATTGGTATATATCTGTGTAGCTATAAAGTTACAGTTATCGTAATGTTGGGATATTAAGCAGGGCTCTGCGTTGGCTCAAAGCATTTCTGAGTAATAGGTCTTTTCAGATCTTTGCGGGAGACATGGTCTCTGAGAGTAGACCACTGACTTGCGGGGTCCCTCAGGGCTCATCCCTAAGCCCTGCGCTATTTAATATTTACATGAGACCACTGGCTGAGGTTGTCCGTCCGTTTGGTATTAAAATCATTTCATACTCAGACAACACGCAGCTAGTGCAGGAGAATGGCCAATCTTCGCCATCGGGGCTAATGCAATGCCTAGAGGAAGTAAAGGGCTGCATGACGACATCCTCCCTTAAACTTAACTGGGATAAAATGGAGCTGATGCTCTTGGGCCCAACAACCCCTATGCATTTTGACTCCCTTTGGCCCCTATGCCTAGGTACCCCCCCAGCACCCAAGGACAACATAAAAAGCTTGGAGGTTTGGCTGGATAGAGATCTGTCCTTTAACACCCAGGCCACTAAACTTTCGGCAACCTGCTTTGGTCTCCTTAGGATGTTAAGAAAAGTTCTTCCTCTTCTACCTATGGAAGCCAAGCAGGTGGCTGTACAGGGCCTGATCTAGTCTCGACTGGACTTCAGTAATGTCTTGTACCTAGGTGTCCCTGAGTACACACTACGTAAATTACAGCTAGTCCAAAACTGCACGGCCCGCACAATGCTTCAGGTGCCCCGTAGATTGTCAGTCAAACCTGGGCTGAGCAGCCTGCACTGGCTGCCGGTACGGCAGAGAATCGCCTTTAAGGCGATGTGCATAGCCCATCGGGCTTTTTGGTCACACAGGACCGGCAATTAGCCGTGAGCTGGTAACACAGTACCACCCTAGTAAAAATCTTCGCTCCAGCCAGGCTTTTCTGGCAATAGTCCCTAGAATAAAAAGAGCAAGGGCTGGCGGCAGGATGTTTTCTTACAACGCTGCCAAGCTGTGGAATACGCTCCCCATCCAGATTAGGTCCAACCCTAATTTGTCCTCTTTTCGGAAGCAATTAAAGACTTTCCTTTTTAACGTTCACCATTAATCCTTTCCTTAACTTCATACTGTTGTTAAGCAACTTCACTGATCACATAGCGCTTGGACGCCCCTGGGCAGCAATCGCGCTTTACAAATGTATGTTTCATTTCATTTCATTTCATCGCTCTATCCACCGCCGTAATCTGTCTCTTTCAAAGTCGGTATATGTATCCAGTCTCACTAGCCAATCCTAAAACAAATACCCCAGAAATTACCTTGTGATATATCATGTTCATTGTACATACAGCGTGTCCACTGAGCAAGGTACACTAGAAAGTACCACCTACTCAAGCCATATTTTCAAATCAGTAGAGCGAAAGTCTTCATATAATGCAATACTCGGTCAACAGTAGTTCTTAATTACGATCTGTAAAAGGAATTCAATTAGACGATAATTGTAACATTAATCGTCCCCCAATTCCCATATTGAAAAAATATTTAAAATAAATATCTAAAGAGTCCCACTCGGTCAATTGTGCTCACCATATGTGCCACGGGTCTGAGTATCAACAGATCCACTCAGTAGCCGCCTTCTACACCAGCGCCATATTGGAATGCCCTAATATAGTGTATTGTATCGAGCACCATCTTGTAGTAGGCAATCTCCATAGAATCTTAATAATACTTCTCTGCATCAATTGCGATATCTCCAAATATATAATGTACTGAGTTACTACTAACCAAGGCACTAAGGTATTTGTTTTAGGATTGACGAGTGAGACTGGATACATATACCGACTTTGAAAGAGAGAGATTACGGCAGTGGATAGAGCGATAATGGTAACTTTATAGCTACACGGATATATACAAATAGGATTCAATGCAGGCTATTTGGAGTAATTTTGGTGATTACAGTTGACTAATTTGATCATGTTAGATTAGCATGTATCAATTAAGCAACAAAGGAGTGACTTTCAACAAAATATTTTAACGAGTGAAACGCAAAAAGAGGAAATCAGTGGGTGTCAAGTGAAAGAATATCAAAAATGATTTTTATAAAACCCTCACTCACCCGTCTATTGGGTGACATGCTTCATCATTGGGTTATTTTCACAGGGCAAGCCAAATGCGTGCCCGGTGTGCTACTACACCTGCAACTGCAGTGGAGCTGGTTACTATTAAAAACAGTGTAGAAGGTGATAGTGAAAAAAAGGTGAGAATAAAAGAGTGCGTACTCCAACCTAAACCCAACTTTAATAAAGGTTGATGCAGGCACAACCTTAAAAATTAGTAGGTGGACAGGATTGACTATAAATTTGAGTCAAAATGTCCTGTTAGGTGCAACAAATGGTCGACATGTTTCTGCTCGTCATGGCCACTTTGGCCAAGCTTTCATCAGGACCAATCTCGAACACTGGGCGGTATACGCACGCTAAGGCGTACCCTAACCTCAGTGTGATTGAAAAAAGGGGGTTTTTTGGGACTCACGTTTTTTTTTACCGGATCACCCTGGTTAATCCAGGTTTTTTAACATGTGAAGGAGACAATCACTTCACTTCATGGGTCAGTGGCGGGGGTATTCTTCACATCGGAATCAACTTCATTCCGATGGCTCCCCGCGTAAACACCTACGTCGTGATCTACCACCGCCCGATTAGCATGTATGGCACAATGTGTCAGATGGAACCTTTTTGATAAAGGATGTGGGGTGACTTATATGTTGTAGAGAGATGAGTGAAGTTTTTACTTTGGAGGCTCTTACTGGGGCAGTTTTGAGTATTGATGGCAAACAATTGTTTCAGGTGAATCTTTGGATTCAACATATTTGACTGATGAATTATTGGAGTGGTTATAGGGAATAGAGAACAGGTGATTTCTCTGATATGTTTTTCTGTCCCTTATTTACATGTTGGGTGATTGTTGATTTTACTGTGTTTACACATATTCGGGTGATGTGTTGGCTTGGATGCTTTCAGATTCCAATCTTATCTTTATCACGGGATTCTATCTACTTTTTTATATATAATTTCTTTGATATGGTGTATTAATAGGGTATAGAATTTTATGTATATTTTTTGTTTATTTGGGTTGCAGCCCTGAGGAAGTCAGTGTGCTCTACCAAGCACAATGAGACACATGTTGGCTGCTGTATATGGATTGAAAATTGAATCAACTTTGAGGCTGCTGTATATGGATTGAGAATTAAATCATCTTTGACGACACAAAGATCTCGGATATTGGATCAATATATGGACTTCTGATTTCTGTGACTGTGTCAACTTATTGTTTCTATTTTTACAGATAACGGACACTTATTAGGAACATATATTTGAGTGGGTGTTGCAGGTAATCACACGTCCCCCCCTAGTAGCACCTGGATTACGTTGTTATTTAGACCTTTCCCCTATACTTTGCTGAGCACCCTAGTTTCTGGGTTACCAAACTTTTTTCTATTTACTAATTATTCCCCAGGTAACCTGTGCTAATGTCTCTATGCTCACTAAAATAATATATCTATATATATGACCTTGATTTTATTGAAAAGGTGTTTTTTCTGCATGTCAGCAGCTCACCTTGTCCAAAAGCAATGCCGGCTCCCACAGGAGGTGGGGCAATGGCTGGGACCGCAGGGGCATTGGGGCTCCCCCCGTGGTCCACAACGTGAGGGCCAGCCTCGGGGATGGGGTCCCCGGGGCCCAAAGCGGCCATGGGAAGGGGGCCACATGGCCCCCTCCTAAAAAAAAGCAAAAAAGCAGAGGCAGGCCAGGTCCTGGGGATGGGGTCCCCAGGGCCCCAAAAATATTTAGAGAAGGGTGGCCACACAGACCCTTCTAACAAAAAAAGAAAAGCCAACATATTATAAGAGGCCCGCCCCTCCCTGCACCACTCTGCAAATGCACCTCTTGGCGCGTTCTCAGTTGGGGGATTAAGTCCTCTTGAATCCTGAGGGTCCCTGGGGACAACTAGCCCACCAGGTACCTCCAGTAAGCCCCACACAGTGGGAGTTCTGAGAGGTGGTCCGAGGTAATAGAAGGGGTAGTTGGCACCCAAGGTGGTCCTTAGGGGCCAACTACCCCTGCTGTTACCTCCAGTAAGTCCCACATAGTGGGATTGCTAAGAGGTCTTCAGAGGCCACGCCCTCCCTCTCTCCACAACTCTGCAAATGCTCCGCCTGGCACACTACAGGTTGGGGGATTAAGTCCACTTTACTACTGAGGGACTTTGAGGGCCAAGAAGCCCTCCTGGTACCTCCTGTAAGTCCTGCGCAACGGAATCCCTGCACGCTGGTGGGAGGCCCAGCCCCCAACATCCACCACTCTGCAAACGCAACTACCAGTTGAAGACGCATTTGCAATGTGATAGATTTTGCATTTGCGACAGTTAGAGCTATTGGCGCTGTAAATGTAAAACTGTTTTATTCATGTTTCTGGGAGTGGAGTGCATGTAGGTTGTGTGTGGTGGAATTATGTGGTATGTTGTGCAGTTAAATTATGTGGATAGAAAGTATGTGGTATTTAGTATATCGGAATTATGTGGTATTTAGTGTATAGGAATTATGTATAGTGGGGTTATGTGTTCATGGAGAGTAGTTGTGTGGTATGATAGTCTGCATTGTGGAGTGGTAACCTTAGGTTTAGTCTTCCTCATTTCCATAGAAGCTAACCTAGAAACTCAATGAAACAAAAAAAAGAAGGAACCACTGAGGAGCACTTCTGGACCTAGTCAGCAGTATGAGCAGGGTTACTGGAATTATGCAACTATTTGGCTGCACTGACTTTTGCACGATTATATATTTTCCTTTTTTTTCTTTATTGAAGTTGTATGCAGTGTTTTACAACAAATGTAAAAAAAATAAGAATTTCACAAAAAATACAATTACATCCATTTACAGTTTAACATAGTATGTAACAAATTACTCAAAATAACACCCCCAGATTTGATCGAACTTTTTTGAACCCCAAACTCTTTTTGCATACTGTTGTTCACATTTCCTAACCCTCTTCATTTTCTCAAACCATTCCTGAAACGTCGGAACTGGTGGTGAACGCCAGTTCTGTCATAATAGAGATCTAGCAACGGCCATTATAATGTAAAACAATTTTGCCAAATAGCTTATAAATGTACATTCTGGATCATACCCAAATAGTAAGATTTTTGCATTACATGGAATTATTATCATATAATAAGTTTTAAGAAAAGCGAAAATTTCCTCCCAGAAAGACTTAATTTTATGACAATACGCCTTAATGTGAGACCAATTAGCTTGATCGCAGTTACAGCTGTCAGGAACCTCAGGATTGCCACAGTGTGTAGTACTGTAGGATCAGCTAAAGGACGTTCTGTGGTTAAGTCTAGTTATGTTGGCATTTGGTTCCCTTGTAGCAGTAAGAAAAACCTCCCCCAAGATGGCCGCCGCAGTGGCCGTCTCTCCCCCCAGTGAGGTTGCAGTTTAGTGTATCTGGGTCTGGTGCTCGTTTGTAACTGCGCACTTCAATCTCGACCCAGAGCTGAGTAGATGTGTTCCCCGCATCTCCGCGTCAATAGTCGTGACGGGAGAGTGCGGATTTTCTAAGGAGCGAGTCGGGTGCAGTGTTTCCTGCGTCAGACTCGTTCAGCTTTAGTCAGAGTCCCCGAGGAATATTTCCTGTTTAGTTCGAGGATTCCGAATTCCTTGACCGCAGTTCTCCAGTTTCCTGAAGAGACTCTGCATTTTCAGGTGAGAGTTCTGGCGGTTGCTCAGCCTGGATTGTGAGGTGAATAGACACTGATTCCAAGACATAGTTAGTGAAGTAACGAGTCGAAGCTGCTCAAGAATTCAGAATGTTCTACCACTCCGTGACTAGAGTTGGAACTCAATAAGCTTTTCGACGTTGGCTTAAGAAGAAAAGGCAGTTTGAATATAGTGAGAGAGACTTCGTCCAGTCTGCCTTTCAGTAGTAGGAAAAAGAACTTTCGTCATAACAAAGACAGTAAGAAGGTCAAGCAATACCAGCTGCGTTTACCCCGCTCGCTCCCCTCTTCATTGCGCTTGCCCTAGAAAGTGAAAGATTTAGTTTTGGGAAATCCCGCTCAGAGTCCCACAACCTCGAGAACTAGTCTATCTGGCACAGATCCTAAGGCAGTAGCGCAGGTTATTCACTCAGTCTCTCCATTAATTCTTTGGCAGCTCCCGAGAGATTTTCCGGGGATCCCCAGAAGGCACAGTTTTTTTTTACACAGTGCTCTTTGCATTTCATGTGTCGCTCTACGCTCTTCCCCGATGCACAGTCTCGGGTGGCCTTTGTCCTTTCCTATTTAAGTGGAGACGCAGCTAACTGGGCTATGCCTTTAGTCAGTAGGGATGACCCTATCCTTTGTGATTTTGAAAAATTCAAAACTGAATTCCTTAGAATTTTTGACAGGAGAAGGATATCCCAGGCCACAGACAACGAGTTATTAGAATTGCGCCATGGTTCAAGAGATTTAATCACCTATCTTACGCAGTTTAATAAATTAATTTTGGAAACTAATTGGCCAGAAGAGAAAAGAACTGCCCTTTTCTATCGAGGATTAAGGGATGAAATCAAGGATTTACTAGCTCAAGTTCCGAATCGCCCTACGGAATTGACTGCTCTGGTTGACTTGGTGTTGGAGTTGGATTTCAGAAATTCGGAGCGTAAGGGAGAGAAGAAGAAAGATTGGAGAATTAATGTTCCTCGTTTTGATTGGATGCGAAGTGACAGAGGAATTAACTCAGAAGGTGAACCCATGCAAATTGGATCGGTGAGGGGTCCACTAAGCAAGGAAGAGAAGGAATTAAGGAGACAAAAGAAATTATGCTTATATTGTGGAGGCTCCGGTCACTTTGTGAAGGAATGTCCTAAGCGTCCAAAGACTCCGTTGAAGGGAAACGAGTTGAGCCATCAGTAGACGGAGTCGCTCTGGTGGTGAAGGATGAGAAAACGACTCCTGAATCTCATTTGATCCTCAATACCTTGCAGACTATGACCCCACATGTGATTTTGCATATGACTATCAGATTTCGTGAACAGAAAATTGCAGGAGTTGCAATAATGTTGGATTCTGGAGCTACGGGCAATTTCTGCGACATAAAGTATGCTAGTCGAATGGGCATCCAAGCCATTCGAAAAGAGAAGAAGGAATCAGTCCGAGCGGTGGACGGAACCAACTTATCATCGGGACCTACTACTTGCCATACTGAGAAACTGGAATTAATTCAAGCCGATGGTCATAGGGAATTGTTACAATTTAATCCGATTGATGCCCCGCAGTTCCAGTTAATTTTGGGATTGCCTTGGTTAGCAACTCATAACCCTACCATTGATTGGGAAAATCGCACAGTAAGAATGCAATCCGAGTATTGTCAGGAACATTGTTACCATGCGGAAGTAAGCTCTTCTGAACCTTCTGTAGCTACTCTGTTGTCTTACCGAGGACAGTCTATTGGAGTTATCCATACGGGCGAAATTCCTGAAGAATACCAAGATCTGGAGACTGTCTTCAGTGAACAAGAGGCTGAGTGTTTGCCCCCTCATCGGGCTTATGATTGCACCATTGATTTGGTACCTGGGGCTGCCCTTCCGTGTAGTCGGATCTATGCTTTGACGGAGGCGGAGAATGGTCATTTGAAAGAATATCTGGATCGATATCTGGCTAATGGGTTTATTAGACTTTCGCAATCACCAGTGTCGTCGCCACTCTTCTTTATACCAAAGAAGCAAGAAGGAAGTCTCAGGACGTGCATTGACTACCGTGCATTGAATCAAGCCACCATCAAGAATCGTTATCCATTACCCTTGATTTCTGTGCTGTTAGATCAAATCAAAGAGGCACGAGTGTTCACCAAGCTAGACTTACGTGGTGCCTATCACCTCATCCGTATGAAGGAAGGACACGAATGGAAGACCGCCTTTCGCACCAAGTTTGGTCTTTTTGAATATTGTGTGATGCCTTTTGGGTTGTGTAACGCACCTGTTGTGTTTCAACATTTCATTAATGATGTGATGGGGGATTTGCTGGATAAAATTGCAATCATTTACCTGGATGATATTTTGATCTACTCTAAGCACGTGCAAGATCATTCTACGCATGTGCGGGCGGTGTTGGAACGATTGCAGACCCATCGATTATTTGTGAAACTGGAAAAGTGCGTCTTCCATGCTACCAAGGCGGAATTTTTGGGGTTCGTTATCTCCCCTCAAGGAATCACTATGGACCCAGGAAAGGTGCAGGCAGTGGAGACCTGGCCATCGCCCCAGAATATCAAAGAAATCCAACGATTTTTGGGATTCGCTAATTTTTATAGGCGTTTTATCCAGGGGTTCTCACAACTAATTGCACCTATTACACGTTTGTTGAAGAAAGGAGTTAAGTTTGAGTGGAATGCGGAGACAGAAAGATCCTTTTTAGACCTTAAGAAGCAATTTGTGACTGCTCCCATTCTGCTTCATGCTGATCCGGAGGAACCTTTTTTCTTGGAAGCGGATGCTTCAGATCAGGCGATTGGAGGGGTACTTTCGCAGCGACATCGTTCTACTGGTCAACTTCATCCGGTAGCCTATCGCTCTCGAAAATTGAATGCGGCTGAACTCAACTATACCATAGCTGAGAAGGAGCTCTTAGCAGTAAAAGATGCATTTGAGGACTGGAGGCACTATTTGTTGGGTGCTAAACATACTGTCACAGTGTTCACGGATCACAAGAATTTGCAGTTTCTCAAGTCTGCCAAGAGCCTCACCCCTCGCCAGCTGCGATGGTCACTTTATTTCGCCGATTTCAATTTCGTGATCACATATAGACCAAGCGCCAAGAATGGAAAGGCGGATGCTTTATCCCGTTTGAATACTGAGGAAACGGAGCACCGAGTGGACCCTCAACCAATTATCCCTGAAGAAAAGATTGTGTGTACCATCACTTTGGATAACTTTCAGGAGGAAGTCCGTAAGAGTTTCCCTATGGAGGAAGTGCAGAAATGGGTCATACAAGGAGAAGAAAGGAGTTGTCATCAACAATTGCCCTATTATAAGGAAGCGTTGTATCTCCCTACTCTGACTCTTCAACAGAAGGCTTTACAAAGTTGCCATGATCACCCTTTGGCTGGACATAAGGGTATTTCTAAGACCTTGGATTTGGTGCAACGTTATTTATGGTGGCCTGGGTTATCCTCTCATGTGAAAGAATATGTACAGTCCTGTGAGTTGTGTGCTCGAAGCAAACCGGTGCGACAGGCCCCTCAGGGGCTGTTACAACCGCTCCCAACTCCCACCCATCCTTGGCATACCATCTCTATGGATTTAATTGTAGATCTCCCCCTTAGCAAAGCTTTTGACACCATTCTGGTAATTGTGGACATCTTTACTAAGATGAGTCACTTCATTCCGTTGACAGGCACACCAACGGCCCAGGAGTTGGCACGGGTGTTTGGGGAAAACATTGTGAAGATCCATGGGGTGTCTAAAGTAGTGGTTTCAGATCGAGGTCCCCAGTTTGTTTTCCATTTTTGGCAGGCTTATCTTCAGGGGTTGGGCATTGAGAGAATGTTGTCTACTAGCTATCACCCAGAATCTGATGGTCAAACGGAACGAGTTAATCAGGAACTCGAACAGTACCTTCGATTGTTCCTCATGGACCAAAGGGAAGAATGGTCAGATAGATTGTGGATGGCCGAATTTGCTTGTAATAACGCTAAGAGTGTCTCTACCGGCTACTCTCCGTTTTACTTGAATTATGGTCGCCATCCAAGTCTTTTTGTTTCCCCAGAGGAGTTGAAGGTACCGGCAGTACAAAATTTAATGGGTGATTTAGTATCTGTACGAAAATCTGCTGAGCACAATTTACTAAAAGCTAAAGTTTCCTATAAGACATGTGCTGACAAACACCGACGTTCTGCCCCATCTTATCAGGTGGGCGATCAAGTGTGGCTGTCCACTAAGAATTTACACCTGAAAGGGAACAGGAAGTTTCAACCAAGGTTTGTGGGTCCATATTCAGTTGAGGAGGTGTTGGGGCCAGTCACAGTTAAATTAAAGTTACCAGCTAAGTTAGGAATTCATCCAACCTTTCATGTGTCCTTACTTAAAAAGATTAAAACACCAATGAGATTGACTAAACCTCCAGACCCATTAACTCTCCGGGGACACCCTGAATATGAAGTAAAGGACATCCTTGATTCCAAGTATAAGAGAGGAAAACTCTTTTATTTGATAGATTGGAAGGGATATGGCCCGGAGGAGAGATCATGGGAGCCAGTCAGTAATATTCATGCCCCACAGTTGATTAAGAGATTTCATGCTAGGAAACCCCTCAAGCCAGGACCGATGAATCGGTCTTTGAAAGGGGGTACTATCAGGAACCTCAGGATTGCCACAGTGTGTAGTACTGTAGAATCAGCTAAAGGACGTTCTGTGGTTAAGTCTAGTTATGTTGGCATTTGGTTCCCTTGTAGCAGTAAGAAAAACCTCCCCCAAGATGGCCGCCGCAGTGGCCGTCTCCCCCCCCAGTGAGGTTGCAGTTTAGTATATCTGGGTCTGGTGCGCGTTTGTAACTTCGCACTTCAATCTCGACCCTGAGCTGAGTAGATGTGTTCCCCGCATCTCCGCGTCAATAGTCGTGACGGGAGAGTGCAGATTTTCTAAGGAGCGAGTCGGGTGCAGTGTTTCCTGCGTCAGACTCGTTCAGCTTTAGTCAGAGTCCCCGAGGAATATTTCCTGTGTAGTTCGAGGATTCCGAATTCCTTGACCGCAGTTCTCCAGTTTCCTGAAGAGACTCTGCATTTTCAGGTGAGAGTTCTGGCGGTTGCTCAGCCTGGAGTGTGAGGTGAATAGACACTGATTCCAAGACATAGTTAGTGAAGTAACGAGTCAAAGCAGCACAAGAATTCAGAATTTTCTACCACTCCGTGACTAGAGTTGGAACTCAATAAGCTTCTTCGACGTTGGCTTAAGAAGAAAAGGCAGTTTGAATATAGTGAGAGAGACTTCGTCCAGTCTGCCTTTCAGTAGTAGGAAAAAGAACTTTCGTCATAACAAAGACAGTAAGAAGGTCAAGCAATACCAGCTGCATTTCCCCCGCTCGCTCCCCTCTTCATTGCGCTTGCCCTAGACTTCCCTTCCCCCCTTTGCCTTCCTTTTCCCTTTTTGCGCGCTTGAGGAGATTGGAGACTGAACCTGCGCAGTGCTGGATTGCTTCCTACATCAGACCCCCCCTTCATTACCTCTGCAAGAGAGTTACAAGGTATAGGAGATTACTAAAAGTCCTTATAGAAGAACTGAGTAGAGAAGTAGAGTTTCAGTATTAACTACTTTCTAATCTTCCCACCTAGAAAGAACTCTTCCTGCAGAGAAAAGATTTCATAGAAGAGACGCATTGCCTTGAAAATACCTGGTAGGACCAATTTTGATTCTAAATGTATTAGAGCTGATACAAAGTAGAGGTGAGGTCTTATGTGTCCCTGTTCTGTGCATTAGGAATCCACGAGGTGCAGAGGCTTAGGAGGATCACTTCTCCCGCCATTCAAGAGGGTACCAGGTGTCGCTAATTACAAGGTGTCTCTTCTCTGTCCAACTCCCCTTTCCCCGCCTTCTAGTGACATTGCTCTTGCAGCGGTGGTACTGGGAGACGGGGCATTTGGGATAAGCATCTGGACTGCTCCTGCGAAGATTCTGGAAGCCTTCTGACAACAGCGTCTAAAACAGATAGCGGATGTATTGTCATACATTTTGGCAAGGATTACTGGTGTGCGATATAACAGCCACTTGCTAAAGTAAAGCATTCGACGCCAATTGGCGCCGCGCAGTAAACAAAAATTAAATTGATTGATAGTTTTCCATATTTCAGTTGATAATACTAGGTTTTCCTGTGTATGCCATTTGCGTATAGCTTTGGAAGTCAACTCATCCTCCCGACTCTGTGTCAGGCACTGTTTCCATGCCCTAGGTTTCTTCCTAAGATCATTAACAAAAAGATCTAATGCTAATGAAGAAGAATTATTAATAATAATACTGGGGTCTAATTGCGTCAAAGTATGATAGATTAGATTAATATAGGACCCGATTAGCAGAAAATTACCAGGGATCAAACGTATCATATCATTAACAGTAAACCAGGTCCCATTCGCCAGAAAATCAGATAACGTTTTAAACCCTGCCTGACCCCAATTTTCTACAATTATAGGATCAATGTTAATCCTTAAGAAAGCAAAAACACCAATTAAAGGAGTTGTTAAATGAAAAAGAGGGAGGGAATATCTCTTATGCATGGCATCTCGTCGTTTAAAGAACCAATTTAGGGTCTTATAACGGACAAATTTGGGTGATTTCGGCACAAGCAAAGGGGATGGAATCTGAATTTCTAAACATACTAGATAAAAAAAAAAAAAAATTATGAAAAACCCGGTACCTGGATTTGTATTTTTAAATCTCTCTAGGTACTGCGCAAAGTATGCGTAATAATAGTCTTTTAAATTTGGTAAAGAAAGACCTCCATATTCAATTTCTGCAGATAAAGTCCGTAAGTCTATTCTAGGCGATTTTTTCACCCAGATAAATGTGGAAAACATAGATTCTATTCTGGAAAAAAAAGAGCCAGGCAAAAAAACTGGAATAGTTGAAAATAAAAAATTACAGAGGGGTAGTATTGACATTTTAATCAAAGCAATTCGACCAAGAATAGAGAAAGGCAGAGGGTCCCAGCGGGGAAACATTAAATGAACTTTTTGAATTAAAGGGACAAAATTAAGTGTATATAAGTCCTGGACGGTAGAAGAGAAAAAAATCCCCAGATATCTTTTAGGTTTTGAATTAATGCAACCTTGGAGATCTGTGTGTAAAACTAGGTCTGCACCCCCGCAAACCAGTATTTTTTTTAATTAATTCGATAGCATCCTAAGGCTTCAAACTCTTCAAAAATTTTAAGAATCTGTGTCTGTGATATAAGGTCTGGTTTATATAGTAGCATAATATCGTCTGCGTAAAGTTTTATCTTGGCCATGGAAGTAACCGGCGGAGTGATCTGGACACAGTTCCTAATAGCTACAGCAAGTGGTTCAATGAAAAAAGCAAAAAGAATAGGCGACAGGGGGCAACCCTGCCTGGTGCCCCGTTGAACTACTATTGAACCAACTGATGATTTGTTTATAATTATATTTGCTATGGCACCCGTGTACAAATTCTGTATCAAATTAATGATATGTTGTGGAATAGCAAACTTACTTAAAATAAAAAAAGGGTGTCTCATACCACCAAATCAAAAGCTTTTTCTGCGTCCAATAATAATACCAAAGCCTGTATCCCACGTGACTCAAAATAATCTAATGCCTCAGCTAAGAAGTGTGTGTTTGTAAATAATTGTCTACCTATAATAAAGCCGTTTTGGTCGGGATGGATCAGCTCCGCCGTAAAATTATTGAAACGAAGTGAAAGCAATTTAGTGGTAATTTTATAATCAGAATTTAGTAAAGTAATTGGCCTATATGAGTTCGGGTCTTTGGAGTCTTTCCCCTTTTTCAGGAAACTAACTACTGTACCTTCATGAAATGATTCAGGAATTTGTCCTCCATCAAGCATTGAATTTAATAATGACAGAAACAAATCAAAACTCTGAAGGGAGGCCATCAGGGCCACAAGCCTTGCCCAATGGGAGGTCCTTTACCACTTCTTCCAATTCTACCTTAGAAAATGGTCTTTGCATATTCAATTGATCTTCTGAGGATAGACTAGGAATTACGTGTCGTGCCAAAAAATCAGACAAGTTTTGATGGTCAATAATGTGTTTTGTACTATAAATTCTGTCATAATGTTGGAGCATAATAGAATTTATTTCAGCCTGAGTGAATGTATCGATATGAGTGATGTGGTCTTTTAAAGAATTAATCATATTTGAAGCCGCCTGCTCTTTTACTTGCCAGGCTAAATATTTCCTAGTAAAATTACTCTCTTCGTAAACTTTTTGCGATTGTTTACGAAAGACCTCTTCACTTTGTACAAAGTAATTGGCACTAAGCTCACGTTTGGCCTCCCTCAGTTGTTTTAGAAAATTACAAGTTGGATTACGATGTTGTCGTAATGTTAGGTCCTGAATTTTTTCTAGCAGAGAGTTCCTAATATTTTTCACAGCGGACCACTCAGCCGCATCTTTACTAATGATTATGCCCCGTATAAAGGCCTTTAAAGAATCCTAAATAATATGGAGAGGGGCCATACCTATATTTCAAGCAATATATTCCACACCCCACCACCCCCCACTCGTCTGCTGCTTCGTGGACTATAGCACCGCCTTCGACAAAGTAGTCAGAAAACGATTATGGTGGAAATTAGAAAAGTGGGGCATTCCTCCAAATCTTTTGAAGGCAATAAGGTCATTACACGAGGACACCTGGGTGAGGGTTAAAACAAGGGCCCGTACAGTCTCCCCCAAAATAAGTATAGAGAACGGGCTGAAGCAAGGGTGCGTGCTGGCCCCCACCATCTTCAACTTATATACCGCGGACCTGGGAGAGGCACCAAAAGATGCCAGCCTAATAGCCCCAAGATTAGGAAACGTGAGGCTTCCCGTTCTACAGTACACCGATAATACAGTTATACTGGACCATACGAAGGTGGGACTACAAAGAGCATTAAACACTCTCAATAGCTTTAACATCGCAAACAACTTGACAGTTAACCAAGGGAAAACCAAGGTTATCATTTTTGGGTCCTACCAACGGAAAAAGAAAGCACAGTGGCAACTGGGAAACGATCTAATTAACTCGGTGGCTTCATACAATTACTTAGGGGTCTGGTTCTCGGAATGGGCCAAGGCGAACATACATATAAATCAGCAGAGCTCTAAAGCCAACAAGGTCACCCACGCACTAAGACAACTTAGCCAGAACCTGACTAGCCCTTCCGCCAGCCCCATCCTGATAGCTCTTAGAGCAAAACTCCTTCCCGCAATCAGCTATGGCCACTTAGCCTTCCCCGGGAAACTGGATACTCTTCTCACTCTAGCCCAGGCTAAGGCATATAAATCGGTGCTACTAATACCAAAGTCGGCAAGAAATACTAGGCTAAGACTGGAGCTCGGCCTTGCAAGACCAGATCTGACATGTCAGGGGGAGATTATAAAACTATATTTAAGAATACTGAGGGCTCCGGCCAACTCGTTAAAAAATCATTTGAGATTCATCTTCGAGTGGCCAGGTTCGGAATGGCACATAAGGCTGGGAAAGGCAATACGAGTCTTGAAGATCGAGGAAGAATGTATGCCGCGGCAGGACATCCCCTTGAGCTCATGGAAGAAAGCCATTAATAGACAAGTGCGCGAAATTTCGTTCGACCTTGACTACAATTCTCTTTGCCGAAGCCCGCACCTGGTCACACTAAATGATTCATACAGGGCAGGAACAGTACAACCCTACTTAAGTGAGTCCCTCACAACTCAGATCCGAAGCAAAATTTTATATATGAGGCTGACCATGCTGGGGATAGCTGATTTCAATCACGTTTGGCCTCGAAAAGGGGAATCCATAACTTGCAGATTGTGCAAGAAGGAATCCTGGCTGCACCTTCTCTGTTGCTGCCCAAACCTCAACAATGATCGACGGTGACTGCTGCGCCCAGTTTGCCTCAGTAAGAACATAAAGTCTTGTAGCGAAGCATCAGCATTATGTCTGTCCAATACCAGCACAATGACCTTGGCAAGACTGGCGAAATTCATCCACCAAATCAGGCTGGCCTTAAAAGCTGTGGACCACAGTGGACAGGACCCATCCACGCAGCACCATTGACATTGTCCCATTTGCATGCCCCCTACCAAGAAAGCAAAGCACCTAGTAAGACACTTAATGCACCATGGAGAGTAGCATATGCGCTCACCTGCAACAGACTAACTCCAAGGCACATAAGTTGGGGAATGGACAATCATGCGGGACTCAGTCACTTGAACAAAATATTTCATGCAAGCAAATGATGTAACCAATCACAGTCCCGATTTTAGCATTAGCTTTAACTTCAGCTTTTTAAGTATTTATCCTTTTCTATATACAAGAATTTATTTCATTGTTAATTTTACTGTAATGATTTTAATTAATTATACAGTCAATAAAAAAATGTAAATTGAAATATTCCACAATCTCTAATTTTAATGCAGAGACCCAATTTATATCCTGTAAATACATTTTATTGAACATCCATCTTTTTGAGACTTTCATATTCTCTTCAAAGTCAAAATTAATCACCACCATGGCGTGGTCTGAAAAACCATTATGGTAGAATTTCTAAGAGCTAAATTTGAGCTGTCTAGAGGCAAGAAAAAAATCTATACAGGAAGAGGATTTGAACCTGCCTGACCAACAGGTAAAATCCCTTTTCCGTGGATTTCTTAAACGCCATGTGTCACACAATCCCAATATTGATATGTAGGTTAGCATAGTCCTAAAAGATTTAGGTTTGGACTGTCTTTTGGAGGACGTAGTAGAATCTAAATTGGGGTTCATAAGTATATTAAAATCGCCACCTATAACGATGTCCCCGCCTACCAATAACAGAGATTGAAACAGACCATCATAAATCTGGGGACTATCTTCTATAGGAGCGTAGAAACAAACAAAGGTAATTGGGCAGCGATGAGTTTTAAATTTACACGAAACCCAACACCAACGACCCAGAGCATCATTTTCCGTCTAAATAATTTCAGTCTCTACATTTTTATTCAAAAAGAGATCAACTCCCCGTTGTGAACTCATGGCGCACGAAAGACCCCGGAAGGAAGCCCAGGTTTTAAACATCTTGAAATCCTCTTTTTTAGAAGCAATAATATGAGTCTCCTGTAACATTACCACTGCGGGATTTTCAGTCTTAATCCAAGACTCTATCGCTCGCATTTTTCTTCCATTATTCAGACCATTCACGTTAAACGATATTAATTTCAGCCCCCTATTAACCAACATAATGCATGATTTACTGCAGAAAACAATACAAAGATTTTTATCACATAATGCCACATATTTTGCATATGCATATACTAATGTACCTAGAAAACACTATTTTACAAAAAACAAATCTGCTGCAAACAACTTCAGTCTTTTCAAATTTTACCCCCAGTATCCCCACCCCCACCTTCACCTGTGGCCATCTTCTTGCTGCCCTTACCCACGCATGCCATGGATTCTCTTCCCATATCCTAGAGGTGTCTTGATGTAACACCCCATAGCCTCCCAGCGTTCCCTCCCTGACCACCTACCACCCCTCCTCGACGTTAGTTAACTATTTTTAGCCAGGCAACATTTTGCTAAGCAGATCTTGTGCTTCTTCAACATCGGTCAGTAAATAAAATTTGCCTTTGATCAACACCTTAAGTTTTGACTGTTGTGCGATTGAGGCCTGAGCTCCCTTAGCCTTAAACAAATGTAATATTTTAACGAACTCTTTTCTGCGGTGGGCCGCAGCCGCGGACATGTCCGAAAATATCCTACATTTTGTAGTGGCATTTGCTGCGAATTGGCCTTGTTTAATGGCCCTATATAGAATTGTCTCTTTTATACGAATGTCAGCAAAATTTAACAAAATAGTACGAGGGAGGGCAGAATTAGGGAATGGTTGAGCAGATACCCGAAGGGCTCGGGTGATCGTCAGATCGCCTTTAAACTCCGGTATGACTTCATGTAACAGAAAAGAAGAGACCCATTTGACCATATCGGACCCCTCAATTTTCTCAGGAACCCCGACTATTGCAAGGTTTGATCTGCGGTTGAAGTTTTCAAGTTCATCAAGCTTAACTTCTAAGGCCTTAGATCTTTTAGAGGTACTTTTGCCGTCCTTTTTAACCTTAGTCATTTCATCCTCTAGGACTGAAATCCTAGCTTCGGCTTCCTGGAGACGGGGGGAAAGAGTGGATACGAGATCCTCAATTTTGTCCAAACGATACTGGATCCCGACCAACTCGGCCCTTTGAAACTGTTTAACTTCACGTATCTCATCTAATATCATGTTTAACATGTCTTTGACTGATAATTGCAGTGTTCCAACAGTCTGAGTAGTTTCCGAGTCCATAGTTAGAATAGGGCTTAGAGTTCCTGCCCCTTCAGTTGTACTCTGTGTCGTGTAAGTAAGGGATGAATTTGCCAAATTGCCTATATTGTGCTTTGAGGTTACTGCCATCTATGCCAGAGAAGGTGCTGCCTTTGGGATTGAAGGATGGGTCGTTGGTATGTCGGTATTTAGTACAAATGCGTCAGTCTGCAGTGGCTCGGTGTCCGAAACAGCAATTGCTGGAGCTGGAGCTGGGCCGAGGTCTAAATCGGAAATAGTTATAGTAGAGCTATTAACAACTGATGAATTAACCTTGGTTTCAAATAGAGGAAACTGTTTCAATGGCTTATTAGTAGTCATAATATTTTTTAGATGTATAGCAGTTTGCATCAAATTTTGGCTAAAAGCAGCCACCTGCACTGTTTCAGCTGAGATATTACCGTCCAGAGTCTCTCGATGTACTTCTAAAGTACTGATATTCCCAAATGTCTCTTCCCCAGAGGTCACAGAGGAATCCTCCTCCTTACCTTCCTGGGCGGCTAATCTGGCTGCTGCTTCTTCTTCTTTAGCTTGGAGGCGACGGGCTCTTGCTCGTACTCCAGTGAGTTTTCCCATTAAAGCAGTGGACTGCCGGCTCTGCTCCGTTCTTTATTTCTGTGGAGAATCCAACTGAAAGAGGTGGGAGATGGGAAATGTAGTCTGCTTTTTTTTTAACTGCTGTGCAGAAACAAAGGTTCTTTGAGTGCTCAATCTTCACTTAAAGCACTCAGAGCTGAAACACTGAGCCTGATAATCTCCCAATCTCTAATTTCCAGCAAACTCCAGGTGTGATAATATCTGCTTCGGTGCATCCGACGAAGCATCAAACTAGGCAGACATACAGAGCGTCGAACTCTCCAATCACCAATTGCCCAAAAATACTGTCCACTTCGGCCCTTATGACTGGGTGTGAGTGTTTGATTGATTCAGATGCTCCGTCTATCACCACTCCCTTTTGTACCGCTTTTGGCCGCCATAAGTGTGGCAGGGTATGCTCAGACGTGAGTCCCTTGCTCACTTTGCCACTGGATTCAAGCAAGCCGGGCTGAAGACGGCTGTAATGCCAGAAACCGGTCCTCGGAAGCTTGTTTCCGGTCCAGGGAAGACATGGCTTGGCAGTTCGGGCTGGACTGTTCCCATGAGGCACAGGGTCAGACTGATTTGCATATAGCCATGTCTGAACTGGGGTGGCAGAGTGGGCTAAAGAACGGTGATGGATTAAACCCAGATCTTTTGACTGGGTGTGAGGTTTTGATTGATTCAGATGCTCCGTCCATCACCACCCCCTCTTGTACCGCTTTTGGCCGCAATAAGTGTGGCAGGGTATGCTCAGACGTGAGTCCCTTGCTCACTTTGCCACAGGATTCAAGCAAGCCGGGCTGAAGGCGGCTGGAATGCCAGAAACCGGTCCTCGGAAGCTTGTTTCCGGTCCAGGGAAGACATGGCTTGGCAGTTCGGGCTGGATTGTTCCCATGAGGCACAGGGTCAGACTGATTTGCCTATAGCCATGTCTGAACTGGGGTGGCAGAGTGGGCTAAAGAACGATGATGGATTAAACCCAGATCTTTTGACTGGGTGTGAGTGTTTGATTGATTCAGATGCTCCGTCCATCACCACCCCCTTTTGTACCGCTTTTGGCCGCCATAAGTGTGGCAGGTTATTCTCAGACGTGAGTCCCTTGCTCACTTTGTCACTAGATTCAAGCAAGCCGGGCTGAAGACGGCTGGAATGTGAGAAACCGGTCCTCGGAATCTTGTTTCCGGTCCAGGGAAGACATGGCTTGGCAGTTCGGGCTGGACTGTTCCCATAAGGCACAGGGTCAGACTGATTTGCATATAGCCATGTCTGAACTGGGGTGGCAGAGTGGGCTAAAGAACGGTGATGGATTAAACCCAGATCTTTTGACTGGGTGTGAGTGTTTGATTGATTCAGATGCTCCGTCCATCACCACCCCCTTTTGTACCGCTTTTGGCCGCCATAAGTGTGGCAGGGTATGCTCAGACGTGAGTCCCTTGCTCACTTTGCCACTGGATTCAAGCAAGCCGGGCTGAAGACGGCTGGAATGCCAGAAACCGGTCCTCGGAAGCTTGTTTCCGGTCCAGGGAAGACATGGCTTGGCAGTTCGGGCTGGACTGTTCCCATGAGGCACAGGGTCAGACTGATTTGCATATAGCCATGTCTGAACTAGGGTGGCAGAGTGGGCTAAAGAACGGTGATGGATTAAACCCAGTTCTTTTGACTGGGTGTGAGTGTTTGATTGATTCAGATGCTCCGTCCATCACCACCCCCTTTTGTACCGCTTTTGGCCGCCATAAGTGTGGCAGGGTATGCTCAGACGTGAGTCCCTTGCTCACTTTGCCACTGGATTCAAGCAAGCCGGGCTGAAGACGGCTGGAATGCCAGAAACCGGTCCTCGGAAGCTTGTTTCCGGTCCAGGGAAGACATGGCTTGGCAGTTCGGGCTGGACTGTTCCCATGAGGCACGGGGTCAGACTGATTTGCATATAGCCATGTCTGAACTAGGGTGGCAGAGTGGGCTAAAGAACGGCGATGGATTAAACGCAGATCTTTTGACTGGGTGTGAGTGTTTGATTGATTCAGATGCTCCGTCCATCACCACCACCTTTTGTACTGCTTTTGGCCGCCATAAGTGTGGCAGGGTATGCTCAGACGTGAGTCCTTTGCTCACTTTGCCACTGGATTCAAGCAAGCCGGGCTGAAGACGGCTGGAATGCCAGAAACCGGTCCTCGGAAGCTTGTTTCCAGTCCAGGGAAGACATGGCTTGACAGTTCGGGCTGGACTGTTCCCATGAGGCACAGGGTCAGACTGATTTGCATATAGCCATGTCTGAACTGGGGTGGCAGAGAGGGCTAAAGAACGGTGATGGATTAAACCCAGATCTTTTGACTGGGTGTGAGTGTTTGATTGATTCAGATGCTCCGTCCATCACCACCCCCTTTTGTACCACTTCGGCCCTTATGCCAAGGCGGCAGCGACAGCAGAATATCCCAACCGCTGATCCAAGCCCTCCGCCGAGGAATCAGCCCCACCTCGGCGCGGGACTGTAAGAAGTCAGCTTTCACCGCTGCCGACGGAGCGCATCACTTCCACTCCCGCTCCTGACTTCAAACAATTTTCTCAGAGCTTCAGAGCTACGGGCACTTCACCGCCTCGGCACCGCAGCAAACCGCCGAACCTGGTCCGTCAAACTAGCAGCCGCTAGAAAGAGCTCTGGAAACCGAGCCAACAAACATTAGGAACGCCGTCAGGAACGCCATCTGAACTACACCATCGCTATCGCGTTCAAGGTAGGAGGGGCATGGATCAAGGGTGGGATGCCCAGGTGCACGTGGAGGCGTGGAACTCCACTGTAGCGGCCTCTGATATACACACGATTATACATTTTCCGTATTTGCCACATAATCATCTGCTGCATAATCTGCAGATTTGAGCCAAAAAATACTTGTTTTTAGCTAAAACGGTTCAAACGTTACCAACAATGCAGCGAAAAGTGTTACAGCCCGTTGGAAGGCCTTTTGTAAACCTAGAATGGCTACCTGTTACTTATTGCTTGATGTGGGTATTACATTGGTACTAATGTTGTGTAAACCATTCCTGCTTCTTTCTGTGCCTCTCTTGCCTCTTTCTGCATTTCTGTTGCTTCTTTATGTACCTTTCCTTCTCTTTTTGCACTCCTTTTGCCTAGTTCTGCTCATCTCTTGCACTTTCTGCACCTCTCTTGCCTCTTTCTGTACCTCTGTTGCCTCTTGCTGTACCCTTATTGCTTCTTTCTGCACCTCACCTGCCTGTTTCTAAACCTTTCTTGCTTTCTTCTGCACTTCTCTTGCCTCTTTTTGTATCTCTGTTGATTCTTTATGAACTTCTCTTGCCTGTTTCTGCACTCCTCTTGCCTCTATCTGCAACTCCGTGGCTTCTTTCTGCACTACTCTTCTTTCTTTCTACACCTCTGTTACTTCTTTCTTCACCCCTCTTGCCTCTTTCTGAACCCTTCTTCCCTCTTTGTGCAGCTCTCTTGCTTCTTTCAATACCTCTCTTCTCTCTTTCTACACCCCTATTGCCTCTTTGTGCACCCGTTTTCTTTCTTTCTGCACTTCTCTTGCTTCTTTATGCAGCACTCTTGTCTCTTTTTGCACTTATGTTGGTTTTCTGTACTTATCTTGCTTATTTCTGCACCACTCTTGCACATGTCTGCACCCCTCATGCCTCTGTCTGCACACCTGTTCCCTATTTCTGCACCTCTTTTGCCTGTTTCTGCAACTTTCCTCTTTCTGCAGCTATTGTGCCTCTTTCTGTACCTCACCTGCCTCTTTCTGTACTTCTCTCTGCTTCTTTCTACACCTCTGTTGCTTCTTTCTAGCGATGGGACACCTTCGGGTAGCCATGTGCTTTACAAACGCCTGTTTCATTTTATTTCTTTCAGCAATTCTCTTACCTCTTTATGCACTTCTCTTGCTTTTTACTGCACTGCTATTGCATCTTTCTGCACCCTTGTTGCTTCTTTCTGTACCTCTCTTGATTCTTTCGGCACCTCTGTTCCTTCTTTCTGCACCTTTCCTGCCTGTTTCTGTACCTCTCTTGCTTCTTTCTGTAACTCTGTTCCTTCTTACTACACCCTTTGTGCCTCTTTCTGTACCTAATTTGCCTTTTTGTGTACCTCTCTTGCCTCTTTCTGTAAGCCTCTTGCTTCATTTTGCACTCCTCTTTCTTCTTTCTGCACCTCGCATGCCTGTTTCCATATCCCTTTGCCTCTTTGTGTACTTCTCTAATCTCTTTCTGTACCCCTCTTGCCTCATTTTGTATCTCTGTTAGTTCTTTCTGCACTGCTCTTGCTTCTTTATGCACCTCTCTTGCAAATTTCTACATCCCTCTTGCCTCTTTCAGTTCCCCTCTTCCCAATTTCTCCACCTCACTTTCTTCCTTCTGCATTTCTCTCCCTTCTTTCTGCACTGCTCTTGCTTCTTTCTGCACCTCTCTTCCAAATGTATGTATCCCTCCTACCTCTTTATGCACCCCTGTTTACCCTTTCTGCACTTTTGTTGCCTGTTTCTGCACCTCTCTTGTCTCTTTCGACACCTCTTTTGCTTCTTTTTACACTTCTCTTGCCTCTCTCTCAATCCCTCTTGCCTCTTTCAGCAACTCTGTTGCTTCTTTTTGCACCCCTCTTGCCTCTTTCTGAACCCTTCTTCCCTCTTTGTGCAGCTCTCTTGCTTCTTTCAATACCTCTCTTCTTTCTTTCTACACCCCTATTGCCTCTTTGTGTACCTGTGTTCTTTCTTTCTGCACTTCTCTTGCTTCTTTATGCACCACTCTTGTCTGTTTTTGCACTTATGAAGGTTTTTTGCACTTATCTTGCTTTTTTCTGCACCACTCTTGCACATGTCTGCACCCCTCATGCCTCTGTCTGCATACCTGTTCCATCTTTCTGCTCCTCTTTTGCCTGTGTCTGCAACTTTCTTTCCTCTTTCTGCACCTTTTGTGCCTCTTTCTGCACCTCACTTGCCTCTTTCTGTACTTCTCCCTGCTTCTTTCTACACCTCGGTTGCTTCTTTCTAGCGCTGGGACACCTTCGGAAAGCCATGCACTTTACAAACATCTGTTTCATTTTATTTCTTTCAGCAATTCTCTTGCCTCTTTATGCACTTCTCTTGCTTTTTTTTGCACCGCTCTTGCGTCTTTCTGTACCCTTGTTGCTTCTTTCTGTACCACTCTTGATTCTTTCTGCACCTCTGTTCCTTCTTTCTGCACCTTTCCTGCCTGTTTCTGTACCTCTCTTGCTTCTTTCTGTACCTCTGTTCCTTCTTTCTGCACCTATCCTGCCTGTTTCTGTACCTCTCTTGCTTCTTTCTGTACCTCTGTTGCTTCTTACTACACCCTTTGTGCTTCTTTCTGTACCCCATTTGCCTTTTAGTGTACCTCTCTCGCCTCTTTCTGTAACCCTCTTGCTTCATTTTACACTTCTCTTCCTTCTTTCTGCACCCCTCATGCCTCTTTCCATATCCCTTTTGCCTCTTTGTGTACTTCTCTTATCTCTTTCTATACCCCTGTTTCTGCATTCCTCTTTCTGTACCTCTCTTGGCTCTTTCTGCACCTCTGTTCCTTCTTTCTGCACCTTTCCTGCCTGTTTCTGTACCTCTCTTACTTCTTTCTGTACCTCTGTTGTTTTTACTACACCCTTTGTGCCTCTTTCTGTACCTCATTTGCCTTTTTGTTCACCTCTCTTGCCTCTTTCTTTACCCCTCTTGCTTCATTTTGCACTTCTCTTCCTTCTTTCTGCACCCCTCATACCTCTTTCCATATCCCTTTTGCATCTTTGTGTACTTCTCTAATCTCTTTCTGTACCCCTCTTGCCTCATTTTGTACCTCTGTTAGTTCTTTCCGCACTGCTCCTGCTTCTTTATGCAGCTCTTTTGCAAATTTCTACATCCCTCTTTCCTCTTTCTGTACCCCTCTTCCCAGTTTCTCCATCTCACTTTCTTCTTTCTGCATTTCTCTCCCTTCTTTCTGCACTGCACTTGCTTCTTTCTGCACCTCACTTGCAAATGTTTATATCCCTCCTACCTCTTTATGCAGGACTGTTTCCTCTTTCTGCACCTTTTTTTGCCTGTTTCTGCACCTCTCTTGTCTCTTTCGATACCCCTGTTGCTTCTTTTTACACTTCTCTTGCCTCTTTCTGCATCCCTCTTGCCTCTTTCAGCAACTCTGTTGCTTCTTTTTGCACCCCTCTTGCCTCTTTCTGAACCCTTCTTCCCTCTTTGTGCAGCTCTCTTTTGCTTCTTTCAATACCTCTCTTCTCTCTTTTTACACCCCTATTGCCTCTTTGTGCACCTGTGTTCTTTCTTTCTGCACTTCTCTTGCTTCTTTATGCACCACTCTTGTCTCTTTTTGCACTTATGTTGGTTTTTTGCACTTATCTTGCTTATTTCTGCACCACTCTTGCACATGTATGCACCCCTCATGCCTCTGTCTATACACCTGTTCCCTCTTTCTGCACTTCTTTTGCCTGTTTCTGCAACTTTGTTTCCTCTTTCTGCACCTATTGTGCCTCTTTCTGTACCACACTTGCCTCTTTCTGTACTTCTCTCCGCTTCTTTCTACACCTCTGTTGCTTCTCACTAGCGCTGGGACACCTTCGGGTAGCCATGCGCTTTACAAACGTCTGTTACATTTTATTTCTTTCATCAATTCTCTTGCCTCTTTATGCACTTCTCTTGCTTTTTTTTGCACCACTCTTGCACCTTTCTGTACCCTTGTTGCTTCTTTCTGTACCTCTCTTGCTTCTTTGTGCACCTCTGTTCCTTCTTTTTGCACCTTTCCTGCCTGTTTCTGTACCTCTCTTGCTTCTTTGTGTACCTCTGTTCCTTCTTTCTGTACTTTTTCTGCCTGTTTCTGTACCTCTCTTGCTTCTTTCTATACCTCTGTTGCTTCTTACTACACACTTCGTGCCTCTTTCTGTACCCCATTTTCCTTTTTGTGCACCTCTCTTGCCTCTTTCTGTACCCCTCTTGCTTCATTTCACACTTCTATTCTTTCTTTCTGCACCCCTCATGCCTCTTTCCATATCCCTATTGCCTCTTTGTGTACTTCTCTTATCTCTTTCTGTACCCATATCTCTGCATTCCTCTTTCTGCACCTCTCTTGCCTCTTTCTGCACCTCTGTTCCTTCTTTCTGCACCTTTCCTGCCTGTTTCTGTACCTCTCTTGCTTCTTTCTGTGCCTCTGTTGCATCTTACTACACCCTTTGTGCCTCTTTCTGTACCTCATTTGCTTTTTTGTGCACCTCTCTTGCCTCTTTCTGTACCCCTCTTGCTTCATTTTGCACGTCTCTTCCTTCTTTCTGCACCACTAACGCCTCTTTCCATATCCCTTTTGCCTCTTTGTGAACTTCTCTAATCTCTTTCTGTACCCCTCTTGCCTCATTTTGTACCTCGGTTAGTTCTTTCCACACTGCTCTTGCTTCTTTATCCACATCTTTTGCAAATTTCTACATCCCTCTTGCCTCTTTCTGTACCCCTCTTCCCAATTTCTCCACCTCACTTTCTTCTTCCTGTATTTCTCTCCCTTCTTTCTGCACTGCTCTTGCTTCTTTCTGCACCTCTCTTGCAAATGTATGTATCCCTCCTACCTCTTTATGCACCCCTGTTTCCCCTTTCTGCAACTTTTTTGCCTGTTTCTGCACCTCTCTTATCTCTTTCGACACCTCTGTTGCTTCTTTTTACACATCTCTTGCCTCTTTCTGTATCCCTCTTGCCTCTTTCAGCAACTCTGTTGCTTCTTTTTGCACCCCCTTGCCTCTTTATGTACCCCATTTGTCGCTTTGTTAACCTCTCTTGCCTCTTTCTTTATCCCTCTTGCCTCCTTCTGCACATCTGTTTGTTCTTTCTGCACTGCTCTTGCTTCTTTCTGCACCTCTGTTACAAATTCTGCATCCCTCTTGCCTCTTTCTGTACCCCTCTTCCCTCTTTTTACACCCGCTCTTGCCTCTGTCTTCACATCTGTTCCCTCTTTCTGCAACCCCTTTGCCTGTTTCTGTAACTCTCTTGCCTCTTTCTGTAGCTCTCTTGCCTCCTTCTGCAACTTACTTGCCTCTTTCCTCACTTCTCTTGCGTCTTTACACACCCTTCTTCTGCACATCTCTTGCCTCTTTCTGCATCCCTCTTGCCTCTTTCTGTACTTCTTTTACTTCTTTGTCCACTTCTCTCCCATCTTTCTGTACCACTCTTGTATCTTTCTGCACCTCTGATGCTTCTTTATGCACTGCTCTTGCTTCTTTCTGCATTTCTCTTGCCTCTTTCAGCAACCCTAGTCCCTCATTCAGCAATTCTCTTGCCTCTTTGTGCACCCCTCTTCCATCTTTCTGCAGTTCTCTTGCTTCTTTCTGCACTGCTTTTGCTTCTTTTTGTGCATTTCTTCCTCTTTCTGTGCATGTCCTACCTATCAAGATATAGTTAGAAATTAGCATTTAAAAAACCTTAGAAATTGACAAAAAAACATAGATTTCATGGATGCTATAGTTAGAAATTAGCATTTAGAAACCATAGAAATTCACTGAAAAAAACACAGGTTTCAGGGACGTTATAGTTAATTGGACATTTAACTTGTACAAAACCAAAGAGATTCTGCCGTTATAGTTAGTTGAGCTAAGTATAACTCATGCCCACGCAATGCACTGCTGATGACATCACATACTACATCACTCATGACATGGTCAGTGACATCACTGATGATATCATTGATGGAATCTAAAATTACATCACTGATGATATAATCCATGTGATAATCTGATGCACCTCCTCACAACCTAATATAACCTTTCATACACCCACTCTAAAATACAGACTACCCTTCTCGAAACCATAGACACACCAATATAAATTATCACATACCCACTCACTGATTCCTAGTTCTATACACTCAACCACTCACTCACGCATACAGTTACTCATACATGTAGTCACTCCTCAATACAGCCACTATAATATGCTCTCAGACACCCATACAGATACTCACACACCGCCACTCACCTATAGAGTGACTCACACAGCCAGCTAGTCAGTCATACAAATAATCAATCACACTCCCATTTACTCACATATACAGTTATACACACTCTACCTGACTTATTCATAAAAATGCTAACACATACTTACTCTCTTCTACAATCACTGACACAAGCACACACTCATCCACACAGCCACTCTCACAATCACTCACTCTCACATATAGTCATGTATATACTCCAACACTCACATATAATGCCTTTCACATATATCGTTACTCACACATGTACCACTGGGACATCCATTCACTCACCAACACAGTCATATACATACTTACCCCCCATACACACACAGCCCCTCACAAACGCACTCTTTAACTCATACACCCAGTGAATCACTCACTCACACATCCATGAAGAGAGTCACACACGCCAAACCCATCCACATAGACACTCAGGTACCCATACAGAAACGCAGACAACCAATCAATAACCCAAATAGACACTCATGTAGCTACTCACAAACCCATGCAGCCACTTGCACACAAACAGACAGACTGATACAGACATTCACACAGTTTAGTCACTAACCCATGCATTCAGTAAGACATGTTATAGTTATAGTTAGCTAGAGATTTCACTCATACAAAACCATTGAAATTCCCCCGCAATGCACTGCTGATGACGTCACATATTAAATCACTCATGACATGGTCAGTGACATCACTCATGACATGGGTTAGTGAGCAGCTTCATGAGTGTCTATATGGGTTATTAATTGTATTTTTGAGTATCAGAATGACTGTCTGTATGGCTTGGTGGGGGTATTACCTAGCCCACAGATGCATGAATGAGTGATTCACTATTTGTATGGGTTTTGAAGACAGCATGTGTGCAGGACTGTATGGGTGAATGAGTGTGTGTATGGGTGTGTTAGTAACTGAATGACTGTCTCAATAGTGTCTTTATGAGTAAGTACATATGTTTTAAATTAGCATATGTGAGTATTAATGTATATAAGTAAGGATATATGACAGTGACAAATTGGAAGAGTTCCTGTATAAATAAGAATGTGTTTCTATAACTGATTGTTTAAGAGAGTAAGTATGTGTGCATTTCTGTAGAAATAAGTGTAGTGGTGTGTAGACCTGTATTTGCAAGTAAATGGATGTTTGATCGTTCATTTGCATGTGTGAGTATGTGTGTGAATAACTCTATGTATAAGTGTAGGTGAGTAACAGGATGTATAGGCGTATGAGTACATATGATGAGTGATTACATGTATGAGTGACTATATAGAACTATGTGAATGAGTTGATGTGTATGTAGATTTGGGAATTACTGAAGAGGTTGTTCTAACTGGTATTGGTATCTCCATTTTTTTTAACATTTAGTTTCTATTGTTGATGTGTGTATCAAGGGTTATATTACGCTAAGAGGAGGTCTGCCACTCTTTCACAAGGATGATGTCATCAGTGATGTCATTTGAAATGTCATCAGTGATGTCATGAGTGATGTCACTGACCATGTCATGAGTGATGAAATATGTGACGTCATCAGCAATGCATTGCGGGTGCGTGAGTTACAGTTATCTGAAATAACTATACCGGGAGAATTTCAATGGTTTTGTATGAGTGAAATGTCCAGCTAACTATAACATGTGTGAAACCTATGGTTTTTTCAGTGAATTTCTAAGGTTTTTTAAATGATAATTCCTAACTATAACATGTGTGAAACCTCTGTTTTTTTCAGTGAATTTCAAAGGTTTTGTAAATGATAATTTTTAAATTCTTTCTTTTTATACTAATTTCCTACATTTTTTGTATCAATATTATAGTTATATTTCATATTCTTAATGTAAAATAATAAAACTAAATTCAAATATTTTTTGTTTATTAATTACATTTTTCTTTCAACATATTAAAAATAAATTCTATATAACTCCTTTTCCATTGTTTTTTTGGGGTGATAATCATACCATACGCGTACGGTGATCGCACTATACTTTGTACAGTAATGTATATTCTGCGCATACACCTCACGAATGCGCTTTGATGTTACGCTTCACATCTACGCTTCCATGTGACGTCATGTACGGTGTGACGTCATGTACGGTGTCCCATACGCGTACGGCGCAAAAGTTTCTAATTGTTCAAAAACATATATTTAATGCACATATTAAGGGAAGATATTATCTGGGATAATCATGAAACTATTTTTTTTAACTTATAATAATCGTATATTACTTTTAAAAACAACTACGAAAATCGCGGAAATACGTCATTCACACTCGCATGGTAAGAGCACAGTAAACACACCGTAAGCGTACACAAAGACATCTGACTTAAAAAGAAGAGATTAGATTGCTTCATAACACTTCCTATTCCAACTCATGAAAGACCCCTCCTATTTAAATCATTCTACTTTGACTTTCTAAGAAGAAGTATCTCTTCTCTTAAGCCTGTCAAATTAGAACGATGACAACACCTATGGATTTATCTTTTAGCCACTCCTCTCATGGACAATTTACTGAAGGTGAAACAAATGTCAAAGGACCTACTGTGACCTGTAAAATTTGCCAAACTACACTTTCCAGAGTCAATCCTGCAAAAAAATATTCATTTGGCACTGCAACTATGGTGAGGCTCGTGAAGATCTTGCACCCCAACAAAGAGCTGCAACACGGAGGTCGCAAGAGGACCCACCTGCTGCTGTAACAAGTACATCAAGTGCACCACCTGTGGAAAGCAGTCCACAACCACAAATCAAACATGATTTTAGTGAAGTTAAAATACTCTCCATTTATCGTGACAAACTTTTATGTTACGGGGAACAGTCCATCGACCTCATAAAACGCAGGAAGTGTGAGCATCGCTGTCATCGTCATAACTGTTTTTTTTCACATTCCATTTTGTTTACCTTTTTTTCACATTCCATTTTGTTCCTGTTGGACACTTTTTGAGTTCCTGTTCTATTTTTTTAGTTAAAAAAAAAACTTGTTAAAAAAGTAAAAAATAAAATAGAAAACTAAAAACACAAAAAAACACTACTTTTTAGAACTACCTACACTGCTCAAGGAAAGAACTATATTTCAATGTGAGTCTGTAAAAGTTTGTCAGAATGAATATGTAGTTCATAAATGAATGAATCAATACATTACTACTGTATGGTGAATGTGAAACTGCAGAACTATAAGGAAGTGCTACAGCATAAATCTATAATTTATGTATAGTATAGTGTAGTACTTCTGAAGCACTTGAATGTAACATATCCATATAAATATGTTACAAGTCTATGCTTCAATTTGCACTGCTAGTGAAACTACCTGGGTGAATTTGTATGTGTTAGGAATGGATTTACAATGCCCTTGTGCCTCTTTTACACATCTGTTGCATCACTTTTGTGATGCAGCAGTGGTGCAAAAGATGTGCAATAGTGTGTGGTATTCACAATGACATGCATATGGAAGGTGCATCACATTGTAAAGCCCTGCGCCAGACAGAGGCTTTCCGGCGCAGATGGGGGGGCGAGGGTGTGGAGGTGTCTGGTGCAGGAACGCCTCCTAAAAGTGACTAAGTGAAATCTATAAGATTTCATTCAGTCACTTTTATGCTTATGCTGCATCAAAACCCTGCATCTGCTTGAAACAGGTGTAAGGATTGACACAGCATTGTAAGCATAGTGCCCCAAAAACATTGCTGGAGCTGCATTATGTTTCCTTTTTTTTTTTTCAAAATATTCAGTGTTTTACATTGTTTTGTCCCCCTCCCTCTCGCCCACCCCTTCCTTTGGACAATACAAGTTTACCAAGTTCGTCAGGGACGCAAAATTATACACAGAAGCACACATAAGAAAGAAGCAGAAAAAGAGAAAGAAGAAACAGAGAAACCAAGAGAGAAAGAGGAAAGAGAGAAGAGTTAATCAGGCTGTTCTAGCCAAGTGGTGAGAGGCCCCCAGATGTCCAAGCCCTTTTTCCTCCCTTTGCGACCTTTTTTCGTGTATAAAGCTTTTTCAAGATGGTAAGTTGCCATTAGCCTGGCTAACCACTGGGAGAATAGAGGTGGATTGGCCCCTATACATACCGAAGCCACATATATCCTCCATACAGTCATAGCTACAAATACCAGTGCCCCTCCTTTAGTCCTACTAAACGCTTCACAAATCCCTAGCATGATTGTCATGGGGGTTAATACAAAGTCCTGAGACATAACTTTTCCCAGAAATACCTGTATTCTAAGAAGAACAGGGAAAAGTTTTTGACAAGTGGCAAACAAGTGGATAGAGTCGGCGCCAAACTCGGAGCACCGTGGACAGGTAGTCCCCTTGCCTGTTCCCCATTTGGAGATTTTACTAGGCGTTATATATAGAAAGAAGGTGGTCTTGAAGTGTTGCACCTGTAATTTAGCTGACAGCAAGTCACTATGAGAAAGTTCAAGTGATTTAAAAAACAAACTATGAGGTGCATCTGGTTTAGAGTGCCACTTGTCCGCTATTCTAGGGAGATCCTCTGGGGTTTCGGTGTTTGTCTCTTTGTTTCTGAGGGGAGGGTTTCCAGTGGATTGAGGAGTGTGGAGGTCTAAGGAAAGTTTGATCTTTGAATTTTAACCATTGAAGAATTTCACAAATGTGTCACAATGTTCTTTGAAGACATGGGGATTTTGTTTTGCTGGGTTTGAAGTTTGCTGTTTAATGATATTGAAAAGTTCCTTGGGTCATTTTTTTGCTTTATCACAGATTTTTAAGTCTCGTTTGACAGTGTATTCATAAGCCAGACCAACTGACATTGTCAATACTTGCTGTATGATAGACCACTCTACACTGGAGGGTTTCAGTTAAACTATATGAGTCATCAAAAGGGAAGACGTGTAAGCCATGGCCGAATTGATCATTGGGAACACATGCATTTTACCAACTTTTAAGCAGCGTTGATGGAACCTATTCGTGGCACTACTGGAGTTTGTAGAATATTGATAAGTTTATCCTCCCAAAACCCTGCGAACTCCCCAACCTTCCGAGAAAGAAAGTCAAAAATAGCTAGGTGTTTAAAGGCGTCTTGCTATTTAAGCCATATTTGTGTTGTAAGTTAGCAAAGGTGTTCACTCTTTCGTTTGAGATTAAATCCCCTAGTTTTGAAATACCAGCTTTGTACCAGTCTGCTAAGTAACTTCGGCCAAAGATAGCGGGTAAGTTGCCATTCAAGCTAATAGGGGTGTAGTGGTTAAACCTTCCAAGACCATAGATTCAACTTATGTTACCAAATACCTTAAAAGAATTTATCTGTTTCTTAAACCGGACCCGCTTGTAGTACCCAAAGAATACCTGTCTAAAGAGACAGCCGCGGGCCTCCTCTCCCAACAAAAGCCAAAAGGGAGAGGGCAAGCTAGTTGGTGGAGTATGAGGGTGTTCTGTAATTAGGTCGGTACTGTAATTGTAGAACTGATGCCCAGTAATAAAGCACTATATTTGGCAATGCCCATCCCCCCCCGCTCTTTGGGAAGCGACAGCTGTCTTGGAGCCCGTGTAGGTTGCGCATAAGCCCAAATGAACTGTGTAAAAATTTGCTTAAATTTTAGTAACTGTGTCTTACTAAATTCTAGTATAATGGAGCAGAAATAGTAAAGCAGCTTTGGAAAATACATCATTTTAATTACACACGTGTCAGATGCAAGTTGTCAATTAGTTTGAGGGATCTTTTCATTTCAGAAGCCAAAGAAGCTAAATTCTCCGTTACAATTTCATCCAGGTTGGCTGTTATCGTTACCCCCAGGTATTTAGCCCTTGCAACTACTCGACTATTATTCCAGTGGACTTCTCTGTTAATTATTATCTGTGTTTTGCAGCTATTTAATGCATAGCCCGAAATTCTTCCAAAAGCCTGTGCTTCCGACTCTAGTGCTAGGATGGTGCTTTCAGGATTGGGGGTGGTAATGGAAAGGTCATCAGCGTATGCCAAGAACTTAGTATTAAGTCCCTGTGTTCTCATTGCTAGAATTGCTGTTTTTTTCAATTTTCTTAATTAGGGGATCTATGTAGAGGGCAAAAAGCAAGGGGGAGCAGGGGCATCCTGGCCTTGTACCCCGCGATATGTTAATGTTTTTGGAGAACCTCCCGGTAATTACTACACAGGCCCTCGGGTGCTGATACAGAGCTCAAACTGCCTGTGTAAATTTGAGACCAAAGCCCATCCTCCTCATGACACTCCACAGGAACTGCCAGGAGACCCGATAAAATGCCTTTTCGGCGTCTAACAGAATCAAGGACATCTCCTGACACCTGCGCAGCGTCAAATAAGGTGATAGCCCTTCGTATATGCTCAGTAGTGCTCTTTTTTGCAACAAATCCATGCTGCCATTCTGACACCAGGGATTCTATTACCGTGGATAAGCGTATTGCAAGCATTTTGGAGTAGATCTTGGAGTTGCAATTCATTAAGGTAATAGACCTGTATGAGCCCATTTCTAAGGGCGACTTATCCTTTTTGGGAAATATGGAAATGTTGGCGTTGGACTAGGATGCAGGGGGGGAACCTCCATTGAATATAGCAATCACTACATCAAGAAAGAGGGATTTTATTTGGAATGCGAATATCTTGTAAAATTCCACAGGAATACCATCTATTCCTGCAGCTTTACCGTCAGGTAGGCTAGCTAGGGCCACTGAGATATCGTCCCAAGTTGGAGTAACCTCCAACTGTGCACAGTGGCTCGGGTTAAGCTGCCTGAGTTCTATGCCATGCATATAACTAGTAATTTTAAGTTCGTCCAAGTCGGCTGACCGATTTTTTCCCCTAGAATGTTGCGTAGAAGTCTTGAAAGCCCTCTTGTATCTCACTAGGGTCACTGGTCTCTATTCTTGTTGGTAATCGAATTGTACATATTTCACTGTTCACTACTTTTTGCCTGTTTTTTACAGCGAGATGCTGGCCAATACTGTCACCACATTCATAAATCATTTCATGCGCAGCCACCCATTTAGCTGCTGTTTTTTCTGCAAATATTGCCCCTATTTCGGCTTAGATGTTCTCCGTCTCAACTCCATTTTGGACCCTTGTACTAACGTGGTTTCTGCTTTCATTAACTTCACCTGTAATTCAGTTATTAGTTCTTTTTCTTTTTTGGTTTTTTTCTAATTGAAATTCTTAGAGTTTCACCCCGGATTCCCGCTTTTAGTGTATCCCAGACTATTATTTTAGAGGCAGATCCCAAGTTTATTTCAAGAAATTCCTGGATCCAGGCTTGCATATGAGCCCGGTAGCTAACATCGTGTAGGAGTGCTTTCTTGAAGCTCCACCTTGGAGTCTCCTTCCAATTCTACAGCCCCCCAATATTCAGGATAAGCAGATTAAGATCTGACATGAAGCGCCGAGCTATGTCTATTGTGCATTTGTCTAGTAGGGAAGGCAAGATCAGGAAGTAGTCTAACCTAGCAAATGTTTGGTGTGGGGATGAGAAGTAAGTGTATCTGGGCTATGGGGAGTTAAGTTTAGACCAAACGTTGCTATGCCCATGTGTCTGTGCTAAGTTGGTTAATGCTTTGTATACCAAGGGTTTTCTACCTTTGTAACCCCATTTGCTCCCTATTTCTCTGTCATGCGGCAGATTGATGTTGAGGTCCCCACATAAGATTATTGGAGTAGGCCAGTCAGCTTGCTCCCCAGAGATCAGATTAATAATGCTTGGATCGTCGGTGTTGCTACTGTAAATTGAGCATGTAGTGAAGGGGGAGCCTGTGGGCAAATGACATTCCGCAATCACCCATCTGCCGAGAGGGTCAGATTTAACTTTTTGGTTTTTAATAGGTAGTCTTCTTTCTGCCAAAATTCCTACCCCTTTTATTTTGGCTCCCTTTGTAGTAGCACCAATTATTTTATACCATAATGAATTGAGGAGATGTTTCTGATATGATGTCGCCCCCTAGAGACCGTAACCCTTGTGTAACGTTTTGTCTTTTCCCAGCATCATTTAGCCCACAGATACTGGCTGAGATAAACCTAAGTACATCTTTTTTAGCCATTAGGGCATTTTAAAAGAAGGCATGCTGGATAGCCTCTTGGGCCAGCTGGCTCGCCTCTTCTCTCTCTTTTTCTTTTCCAAGTGAATCTTAACATTGCCTATTATGTATGTGAGTAAGTAAGTAAGCAAGCGTGTAAAAAAGGATGTCCCTGATATCTGCTGCTTCCCTTCGAGTGCCCCCCCAACCAGCCCACCCACCATTATTCTCAGAGCAATCAGGTACTACCTGAGTGATGGTTGTCATTAGAAAAGTTCAGCCGCCCACCACGACTTTATATGCTTAAGACCTACAACAGCTAGGTTCCCTACCTAGATCACAAAATTATAAGCCTTACAGTAGTCTAATTTATTCTAAAGGGGGGCCCATGAGTTTTTCCCAGGTTTAAAAGCACTGGGGTACAAAAGTATCAAGGCATAACGAAACAAAGATATTTCTTATCAGGGCCCTCTTGAGTTCTTTATCTAGGTCCCTTTTTAGATGTAATCTCCTCTAGGTACACCCCAGCTTTAAACTCTGACAGAAATATCTTGGAGCGTCCATTAAAGATAACTTTAAATCTAGCTGGGTTCATGAGGTAGGCTGCCGCTCCCAACTGCATGGAGAAATCAGTTGCCTCGAGTGCCATCTCCGCTCGACTGTCTGGTGGCAAAAGTCTGGTTTTGCAAAGAAGCTGGTTCCATTGGCTCCTTTCTTAGAGTTAGGATGGGCTTGATCGTAAATGAGTTGTCTCAAAAGGAAGTTCCCAAAGCATACTAAGAACACCCTTGGGTGCCCACCTTCTGTGCCCCTGTTGCCATCATGTTGCCGCCTTAGGTTGAAGGGAAAGGGGTGGGCCCTCTGTACCTTTTGGTCCCAGTCCCAGCCCGAATGCTCAGGGAAAGAGTTTTGCGAGAGTTTCACAATGAACCTTCTGGGGTCCTCTCCTTTCTTACCCTCCGGAATACCAAGCAGGCAAAGATTGTTCCTGCGCTGGCGATTTTCCTGCTCCTCCATTTTCGCCATGATGTCCTCAAGGCAAGCAGTGTTGGCCTCACTCTGGTTTTTAACTGCAGTGGTTTTGGTTTCTAGACATTCAGTGCACCCCTCGATCATGTAGACACGGTCACTTATATCCGTGCATGTTTTGTTTAGTCGTCTGAGGCCTCCTTGTTCTTTTTTGTCTGATCCCTTTGCTGCGCAATTGTCTGCCCGTACCTCTTCTTGAAATTCTTTGATTGAGGCTAGGATTGATGCCAATGAGGGCTCAGAGGGTTCAGAAGTGGCCGGCAGGCCTTTCATCTTATCCCAATCAGCTGGCTGGAGATACTCTTCCTCATCCAGGGGGTAGGACTTCTGTGAATCTGAATAGTCCCACTTGAGTTGACTCCACCTTTTCCCCTTACTTTTTGCCTTCTTGCACTGCACCGTGCCTGTGTCTTTCGTTGACTCTTCACTGTCACCTTCGCTGGTGTCAAACCCTCCTTCGTCGGAAGATGTCCCAGTGCCGTCAGAAACAGAATAGAAGTTCTCAGGCCCGGTTTCCGGGGTCCAGGGTGCCTGTGCACCAGCAACTGCTTCCAAGCCCTGAATGTAGTTGATAATGCCAGATTCGGGGGATAGAGGGTAGCGAGTCCTGATCGTGAGAGCAGCCCTCATTGTTAGTAGTAATTGGGCCCAGCTGGTCTGCCTGATCAGTAACAACGAGGGGAGTAGAGAGTGTTCAGGATCTCCACCCTTGCTGCGGTGTCTACGGTAGCCTTGGCGTTAGTTTGTGGTCGAGCCCCCAAGGTTACACCTGCGGGGTCAGTCTTTTGGTTCTGATTTGATGCAGGCACAGTGCAGGGGTTTGAGTCAGGGTTAAGTCCAGGCCCAGGGAGGCATTCACGGGGGGGCATTTGGAGAGGTTTTGCCGCAAGTGCTGCTAGTGCTATGCATCTGCCCTTTGGCCCCTTGGAATATTTTGGCAAGTGCAGGTAAAGAATTATTGTTGGTAATGTCTTTGGCATCCCCTGCCCCCCGAGTTTCCTCGGCTGCTTCTTTGCCCCACTGACCTCTTGTTGAGTTCTGCCGCTGCTGCTGCTGCCTTCCAATAGAGCCTTGTCTCTAGGCTCGCTGCTGGCTGTCTTCAATTTACTGCCCCTCTTGGCGCCCCTGCTGCTCATCTCCAGATGACCGCTGATGCAACTCCGAAGGACTCTTTCCCAATAGGCAGGGATATACGGGCGCTTTAAGCAGGGCCCCTGATGCTCCAAGGCAGCAAAAACAATGAAGGCAAACGGTGCTAAAATCCAGATGGGCTCACTGTGCCAAAATACTTTTTTATCCGAGGCAGGCCGATCATGGGGCCCAGCGCGGGTTTTCCAAAAGAATGCTCTTGTGGATGTCTCTGCTCGGCTCCTCTGAAGCGCGTCTCGCCTCGCTGTCAGCCTGCACGTCCACTCGTGCATCGCAGGGTGCCTAGCTGATTGTGTACGCGGCTGGCGTGAGGCTGATCGACAACCGTTCTTCACTCTGAACCCTTCATTGCCCAAGCTTGTTTCCAACGCAATTCAAGCAATGTTCCACCTTCACAACACAAATACATCACATATATGTACCGCTTTTGCCCCATAATACACCACAATGTAAATACAGTGCATCCATGGTGGTGATGTCACAGTGCACAATACCTGGCATGTCTCTGGGGATGTACCACTTATTGTACATCTGCTGATTACTGTTTGAATGTAGTGAATGGATTACTACACACTGATTAATGAGTCACTACAAAACTATAACAGGAATGACAGAGTGTTTTGTGCAAGTGTAAGGATAAAAACTGCGGAATTGAACATATAAAAAGGAAAACTTGCAGGTGCATAGAACAGTGCATGCATAGTCTATAGGAGATTCAAGCAGTCCATGCCCTAAGGCCCACTTTGCACCAAGAGTACTTAGGTACTGACTGAATTATTACAATTCAGTGTGTGGCTGCATGCATAGCAGCTTTACTTTTACAACAATGTATAGATAAGCACATACTACTATATGGTTCACAACAATACTGAAACAGTAGTATGATACTGTTTGCTGGAAGTATAAGGATACAAATTGAGGAATTGAAGGTATCAAACATAAGTTTTCTGGTGCATAGAACAGTGCTTGCACAGTCTATAAGGCCTGTTTTAATCCATGAGTATCTAGATAGTGAGTGGATCATTACAGTTCTGTAAAGAAATTTCCTCACTAAATTTATTACAGCTTCAGTTTTACCAGGGTACAATGGAAAAGAACATACTGCTGACTGTCTCACCACAGTACTAAACCAGCAGTGTCAGAGTGTTTGGTGGAAGTCTAAGGATAAAGACTGGGGAATTTAAGGTATAAAACACAAGTTTGCAGGTGCATACCAGACTGCATGTATACTCCATAGGGATTTTAAGCAATCCATACCCTCAGACCCACTTTGCATATTTTAAACCAATACAAAAATTTTAAGAATGTATAACTGAATCTATAAGTGCTTCACTTTTAGTAAAATGAATACATTAGTAGATAGTGCTCATACCTTTATTATTTTTAAACAATACATTTATTCCTGTAACATCTCATAATTTAACAGACCTTCCAAAACAAGTTCATCAGGTATTTCATACACATTAATTCCCTCGTTAGCGGTTTCGGAATTAATTTGTTCTAAAATTTCAACATAATTTAATGCTTCCAGAAAATCTGCATCAAAGCTTTCGCCTTCGAAATCATAGCTCATGTCTGCAGCACTAATTTCTCCTTCTTCACTATCATTGCCTGTGACAGATATGATTAGTTCTTCAATTACACTCAACGTAATATCTAAAATCTCCTCAGTATGAGGCTGTTCTCTTTCCATATTTTTTCCTTTGTGTTCTTGCTTCTTCTATGAAATTATAAACAGTTAATTTTATCACTTTTCGCAATATATAATACAAAACTAGCGTTTTCACCTATTTTGGCCGCCAAAAAATATTATATAAATACCATTATCTAATAACATTCGATTCGTAGAGTTTTGCTCCTTTACAAAGTTATATAAATATAATTACTTATAAGGATATCCTGTTCTTAGCTTTTCTTTCATTTTTAAACCAGTCACTCCTTATGACTATAGGAAAAGACTCAGTCTGTTATAGTAAAATACAGTACTAAAAAATGTAGAATATGTCTATTCACCTTACCCATTCCAAAATAGTAAATGTGTTTTAGTAAAATGCAAGAGATACTATTGATTGTCCAGAATAACATTGTGTATCTGTGTATATTTAGATATCATTATCACAATACTTTTTGAATACTTCATGTGTTTTCACACAAATAAACTCTTAAAGACCTTTCCAGTACTTACCTTTTAACATAAATAGAAAGTAGTAATTCCTTATATAAGTAAAAAATACTCACAACAACAGGTATATAACACTGGTACTGTCAGGAACAGTAAGCCCAGAAACTCTTACCGAATACTTGCAAAGGTACAGATGATGCTAGTTCCCAACTCCCCCTCCTGGATCCTCCAGAGACCAAACATTTCAATCTAATCTAAAAAAAAAAAACACGGGAGAAAGGGGATGGGAACAAATAATAAAGAAGAAGAGACTAGCTCGCAACCTCTGCATTTCCTCCTTGGCACCTTCTCTCTGGCTGTCTTGTTTTATTCACAGACAATCCCTTCACATGGATACATAACGGAAACTAACAAAGAACAAATATTCAATAACCTACCTTACTGTATCTCTATTCCTTATCTATAACTTAGTCTAACGCTACTAATTACCTACCTCTTGGTCTCTCGAACTAGCCTCTCCTCTAGTATTTATCTGCAACCTTGTAGCTTGCGGTTCTTTATTTTTCAAACAGCTGATAACCTATAATTAAATAACATTCATTAACCCAGGCCTCTCAGTTTATTGCCTAATTTTTATATTATTCATTTCCTTGTATTCTTCTACCAACCTTTCTTTATGCAGTTGCTTGTCATCTATTCTGTCATTCCTTGAATATCTTGTGTTTTTCACTAATGTTCCTTCTTAATTGACCAGTCTTTCTGGTACTCCTTACTCAATGTGTTCTTTTCCCTTAAGACCTTGCTTATCACGAATTTTATCGTTTCTTGTTTTAGGTTAGAGAAAATACATCGATTGAGTACATTCAATATTGTCTATAATGTCAGGTAAGTTTAGTCACACAGTAACCTGTCATACGATTATTTTCAAAGAATATACCTTTGTCAAATATAATGTATCACTTAGGTTTCTTGTATGGTTTCTTCTTCTCTCTGCTCTTCAGGTGCCGAACACGACTGAGTCCGTCTGCCCCGGAGGAGACCCGACGGGAAAATCAAACGCTGTGCAATGTTCGGGCTTCTTCCAACTCAGAAGCTCAATTCTAGTTGGGGGCACGATAACTAAGGTAAGTTTAACCGGGAACCTTCTTTAACTCTCTCAGAAATATTTGTGCTTTCTCTTCAGGAATATCTATGGAGCAACTGAAAATGGGTCTGAACTTGGGAACATCTTAGGTGAAGTACGCACTCATAAGAGAGCGCGCGCCTCACCAAGGATTCCCCACAGAAGTATGGTAAATGACTAGACTGCCACCACGCCTTTCCTCGAGGCGGCCATCTTAGAATTCCTCTGTTGCACTAAATCACTCCAAGTATGTTTCCTTGTGGATTCTTCATCTCTCCTGCGCCAGCTACGGTTTACATAAGTCATTATCGTATCCACTGATTGATTAGGGGTTCTGACAGGTACACTCAGTATATAATTTTTCGAAATATCTTTAAAAGATACAAACCATCTTTACACACTTATGTTCTCCATACATGTTTTGTTACTTCAGCTCGGTTGAAGCACATTCCATCGAACATTTTTAACAGTTACTTGCACTAACGTTAACAATAATAAATAATAAGAAAATTATATAATATAAAATTACCATCTGTAGAAGACAAAAAAAATACAGTTACAATATATCTTTTACAAAACAAAATAATTTGTAAAGTATTACATTTAACTTTTTTGATATTGTCAGAATATATTGAATTTCACTAGAAACAGTGAGTTCAATAGTACTCATCACATAACAGCGGGCAAAAAAAGACAATCAATAAGATTATCTTAAAAAAAAACATTCAATATTCTCATTAACAATTGAAAAAATAGAAATAAAACATATCTTAAATGTTATTTTCTAAGCGCAATTTCTTACATAAATATGACACATCTCAAACAATCATAACATAACAAAACATTATGATTAATTTTCATACACTGTAAATAATGTTACTTACAAATATATCCTGACAAAATATACAACAAAAATTCGTTATTGGTTTCATATACTTTTCCGCATGGCCAAATAGTATGCGTCAAATTCTTACTTTGGGAATTGTTCAATAGTAATCCTGAGTATCTGCCTCCCAGCCTTCTGATCCAAAACCACCAACATCATTTGCTCCATCCCCCAGTGCTCATCCCTCAACCTGATGCTTTTTAACATCTACATGGCCACCCTCACACAAGTAGCCCACCATCACAACCTCAACAACATCTCCTACGCCAACAACACCCAGCTCATCCTCTTCTTCACCAAGAATCCACATACCACCAAAAGCAACCTCCACGACACAATAAAGGACGTCACCAACTACATAAAGAGCAGCTCTCTAAACATGAACTCGCACAAAATAAAAGTACTCATCCTCAGACCCACCCCCTCAGCCTCGGACGACTCCTGCTAGCTGACTACACTTTGGACAGTACCAACAACTACCAACCATGTCCACAACCTAGGATTCATCCTCAACTCCCCCTCTCCATGTGTAAGCAAGTCTACACCGTCTCCTCGTACTGCTATAACACCCTCCACATGCTTCACAACATTTACAAGTGGATCCTAACCAAAACAAGAAGAACAGTGGCACAGTCCCTCATCAGCAGCAGACTACACTGTGGCAAAACACCTACAACAAGTACAACAAATCCAAAAGACCTCCACCTGAGTGATTTTCAATGTCCCCTGCTGCAGCCAGATCACCCACCACCTGATACACCTACACTGCCTCAATATCAACAAGATGATCACCTTCAAGCTCCTCACCCTCACTTACAAAATACTCTACAACACCAGACTGATCTACCTTAACAGCAGTAATCCTGAAAGGCCAAATTCTGATCTTAAAATGTTGGCTTTAAAAATATTAGGTAAGAATTTGTTAACTCTTTAGGCAAACGTTGCTTAAAAACGAATTGACTATCATTACAATGCATCCAAACTTTCAGACATTTTAAATAAACAGTGTAATGTCTAGATGTTGTAGAAGGTCCATCATGAAAAATAATTGCAACAGCTACAAAAGTTCTTCCTGATATTGAAACTTGACCAGCTAAACATTTGTAATTAAATGTTTCCAATTTCCTTCCATCAGCTCTACAACATTTCAGCATTAAAATTACATATCTTTGTAAAAATAATGTTGATGACATTTCTGATTTACATTCGCTACACTCCATGATTTGACTTGCTCCTCTAATTAGATTGTTAAAATACACTGATTCACAGTCAGCTAAAGTCAAATATATGAATCTTTCAGTGTCTATATTAGTGCTACATGTAAACAAACAATTTTGACAGTCATGTTACCATTTATAAGAAAGGCCAAAAAGGTTTTCAATATCTACACCTTCATCTTCCAGTACACCAAGCATAAACATTAAAAATTCCTGACAATCTTGCTGAAAATTCTGTGTTAATTGACTAGAACCAGAACATATGTCCAAAACATTTTGAATATCAGAAACACTTTGAATTTTACTTTTATCACTACTTCATTTCTCATAAACAGAATACAACAACGAACAGAATCTTTCGTTCCGATTTTCAACAATTTGCAGTTGCAAACTTTCAAGAACAAAAACAACATTAACAACTAAGTTAGCATAGCAGTTGACACCACAACTATTTTCAAACCGATAACCAACTTTCTCTTCAACACTGTCCTTTTTGTTTTTGTTTGCAGATGCAATTTCATCCTGTTTTTTTTCTTTCTCTACAGTTTCACTACAGATATTCTCAAATATTCTATTTCCACCTACCATACGCTATTAAAATACTGGATATTGACCTAAATTGGGTGCATATTCTCTTCTTAACCTATTATACTCTTTCACAAAATTTGCAGCTGCACTAACCTTTTTCTCATCAAAATCAATCAAGTACAATCCAGATAAAGTTCTGACTCAAGACAAAGCAACATATGCCATACCCTCTTTAAACATGGTACTTCCAATATTCACTAAAGCACTATCAGCACTTAAACCTTTAGATTTGCCAAACAAACAGGAAACTGTTTTCTGCATACATACAAATCGTTTACAAGCAAAAACCGAGATGAACCACAACTAAATTGTTGTACTTCAGCAATTTCATCAAATTTGATTTTCAAAAATTCAATCCCATCTCTATTTACATAATTAACAAAATCAACAATTTTACCCATTGCTCCATTTAGTAAACCTTTTTCCACATTCAAAGTACGTCGTAAAATTACCCTACAGTTTACACATGCATACAAATTCTATTCTAAACCAGCAGTTTTACTTATCGATTTCTCTAAAGAATCCAATTTTCTCTTCAACTTTTCAGTCAAAATAATAGTGATTCGTTCATGTTCAATTCTATCAATAGCTTCCAATTTTATAATTTCTTCATTTTCTAACTTTAACATTTCTTCATTGAATGTAGAACATTCATGTAGTTTTGGCATTAAGCAGATTACAGATTTGTTTTCTGCAATTCTCATGTATATTTTCTCTGATATAATATTTTCATTTGGAAACAAATTGGAAAGTAATCATCTCTGTAAAACTTGTTTGCCATGTTCAGTCATTTTTCCAATTCTTATATCTTGAAGAATAGTTCCATAATCAGCATCATTTGCCTGTCGCATATTTCTAATAAGTTCCTTATACTCAAAATATGACCAAATGTTTACATTTCCAATGCTCCCCAAAGACTTTCTGGTATCTTCATGCGACAGTGTTTTAAACACTGGTTGTCCTTTTACAGGAGTAAGTTGTAAAAGATCTCCAAAAACTATGATATGTTTTCCTCCGAATAAACGTCATACTCTGTTTTAAGAATTTGCTGCATTCTTAAATGCACAAAAGCAAGCATTAAGTTTGATACCATGCTTACCTCATCAATAATGAGAAGTTTCATTTTTCTCAAGACTCTTGAAACTTCACAAGAAGCTTCTCCCGATGGCTTATGGTATTCTAATTTGTTTTCATGCTCTACTGGTAGCATTAATAAGTGATGTAAAGTAATTCCTTTAATATTGTGGGCTGCTAATCCAGTTGGAGCAGTGACAACACTAGACAAATGGGACTCAGTTGTTTTCTGTAGAAAAGTTGTGATTACTTTGATTAAAAATCTTTTTCCTGTTCCAGCTTGTCCACTCACATACATTCGGATAGGTTCAAATGATGAGCAAGAGCACTCTTTCTTCTCATGAAGTAACCCATGGTCAATCTGTTCTCTCACTTGCTCATATATTTCTTTCTGCTCAAGATTTAGTTGTTCTTCCAAGTCTCCTAAGTTTTTTATATCTTCTTGACCTTGATACATTGCTGTTTCCACGTCTTCCATAGCAGTTGCTGCTTCATTTTGAACAATTGGTTCTCCCAGTGGGTCCTGACTCAACGAAGCAGAAGTTTGACTCTCTTGAGAACTGTCTCTAGCAATCTCAGCTGCAATTCCAGCTTCTTGCTCAATTTCGTAATACAACATTTTCACATGATTAGCAAAAACAGGACATTCTATAGCATCATTAGTTGCATTGAATTAATCTTCATAGCTCTCGAAATCTCCAAGTAATTCCAATTCTAAACGCCATGGCTTGAAAAGTTGCAAAAGAGCTAAATAGTAAAATTCCCTTTGGTCAGGTGTTTCGCAACTCAGTTTACGGTGATTAATCAAATGTCCTTTTCTTTCTTTCACCAGACATCCTTCAGAACCAATCACGGCATATATACCATTATTGATGTTTTCTGTAATATTCCGTTTAAAAATATAGTTTTGCAGCACTTCATAGAGACAAATGTTCTCAAGATGATGACTTCTATTTGGATAATATGTATCCAAAATATTTGTTTTCACAATATCTGTACTTTCTGGCTCTTTTTCAGCTAATATTCAATTTCTTGTACAGATTTAAGAACTCAGTTTCATGTTGCAGCAAGACCTAGACTCACCCAAATGATTCTTCTCGATTTGGAGTATAGACTTGCAGATGATAACTGATCCGACCATTCATACGCTCCAATTTCTTGATGAGATAACATCTTCAAACTGTAAGTATATAATTTCTTACTTAGACTCTTCTTGTGGGAAGTCTTTTCCCACATTTCCTTCAATTCCGTCTTTTTTGATTTTGTTATGTACGATGTTACATATCGAGCAACAGCAATGGAATTGGCCGCAACATATTGAATATCCATATTAGCATTCCACATAGACAAAATGACTGGGTTATAGTCATTTATGTATTTTGACTCTTAATTTCTTCTTAACTTGTAGGTATTTTTTGGAGACTTTCTTGTGATAGTATGTCGCAAAGATGACATAAAACTGTTCACTGTTCCTTTTGATATTACTGGTCGTGGAAATGCAAAACGGCATTTGGTGTAGAATTTGTACTTTCGACGACAGTATTTCCCACAACGATGGCTTTGGAATCGTAAGACTTATTGTCTTAAGTCCTTATCTTGTGTACTTCTGGGTATATCACATGTAGCATATTCTTCAATAAAAGACAACACAGTATCATCTGAGTCTGTTCCAAATTTGGGAGCATCTTCCATATTAGCATGTGTATGTGAGGAGCACCTCTTGCTTGATACTCCTTTCTCCAAAAGAAGTTCAGAACCTCTCGAGGAGGAGTATTTTTTTATTGGTGATAAAAGACATCATAGCTTCAAATCTATGATTGAAATACCTGCATACATTAACTGGATCCAAAGAGCACAATACTCCAGGTGTCTTGTATTCACAATTTAGTATATTTGGATGTGCCTCTCGAAGAAATTGAAGTAAATCATCCCAAGCATATTCAGCACAGCTTAGAGTAAGGAACCATGTAGGAGTTCCCAAGTTCCTTAGCATACATTTCAGTTCTCCATGACGACAGTACCAGTACTAATTAGTACCAAGCTGACATGCCATGAGATTAATTAGCTGAGATTCTAAAACATTATCTTTCTGCAGTACTTTATCCATCAATTCCTTTGCCGAAACATTTTGCAGATGTACACCTGTTTTCAATATATGGTTTACTGCATAAGAAAGTCCAGACAAATCACTCTCAAACAAAAGATGAAACAAATACGGAATACATTGTCAAAATCTTGGATCTTCTGCATATAATCTTGATGTCCGGTATTCAGATTCAGGAATCTGCAGAGGTCGGTCATCATATCGTCCTCCTTTTCCTGTGGGAAACAATTGAGGGAAACAACTTGCTTCCAAGCTTTTTTCCCATACACTGATTGGACTTCCTTTTGCTTCTTTCATTTGAAATAACTCTATAGTATTCCCTATCACTTCTTTAGAATGCAGTAGATGAACACTGTAATGTTCGTAGATTTCTTTAGTTCTGGACACAACAAATTTTTCAGTTTGTCCAGATGGCAAGTCACTATCTTCTTCTACAGTTATTTCTGCTTCTCTCACATACACATTTCTGTAATATTGATTATTTTTTACCAGATACAACTTTGCCGTTTTCACTTTTCTAACATCCATTAATTCTTGCCAGATGTTCTTACTCTTAGTAGGAACGCCATTAAAAAGAATAACCTAAGGTTCATCCTCTATATTTTCTACACCAATTGTTTCAATATTTTTCTTTAAATCTAGAGGCAAATATACAACTCTTCCCTTTAATCCTCTCTGTAAATCAGAAGGAGGCAATTTTCCTGTCTTAGGCTCCATACGAACAATAACCTGAAATGGATGCATAGATTGAATAAGAATAGACTCATAGGTATTTAAATCCATCAGTTCAGAAGGAATATTTACCAACTCAAGATTATTATGCAAAGCTCTAGCAGGTATTTTGTTCTCGTCTAATTTGTTATAACAATATTTACAAATACGCTGATCAGAACCCAAATTAAAACAATTCTCTACCAACAAATAAGTTGCAAAACCCTTACACTCATTATTATTTTCCTTTTCATTTTTTAAATACAGATCAACAGTCCTGGTCTGATTTTTATAATGAATTCGTCGACAACACACACAACAATAATTTGGCATTTCACCTGAAATCACCTTAAACTTTGTAATTTCTTGCTCAAAATTTTCTGTACTACAATGTTGTACATTCTCTTCTACATTTCCTTCTATTAATATCTCAAATTCTGCACTGTCTTCCTCAGGACCATCTTTACACACTTATGTTCTCCATACATGTTTTGTTACTTCAGCTCGGTTGAAGCACATTCCATCGAACATTTTTAACAGTTACTTGCACTAACGTTAACAATAATAAATAATAAGAAAATTATATAATATAAAATTACCATCTGTAGAAGACAAAAAAAATACAGTTACAATATATCTTTTACAAAACAAAATAATTTGTAAAGTATTACATTTAACTTTTTTGATATTGTCAGAATATATTGAATTTCACTAGAAACAGTGAGTTCAATAGTACTCATCACATAACAGCGGGCAAAAAAAGACAATCAATAAGATTATCTTTAAAAAAAACATTCAATATTCTCATTAACAATTGAAAAAATAGAAATAAAACATATCTTAAATGTTATTTTCTAAGCGCAATTTCTTACATAAATATGACACATCTCAAACAATCATAACATAACAAAACATTATGATTAATTTTCATACACTGTAAATAATGTTACTTACAAATATATCCTGACAAAATATACAACAAAAATTCGTTATTGGTTTCATATACTTTTCCGCATGGCCAAATAGTATGCGTCAAATTCTTACTTTGGGAATTGTTCAATAGTAATCCTGAGTATCTGCCTCCCAGCCTTCTGATCCAAAACCACCAACATCATTTGCTCCATCCCCCAGTGCTCATCCCTCAACCTGATGCTTTTTAACATCTACATGGCCACCCTCACACAAGTAGCCCACCATCACAACCTCAACAACATCTCCTACGCCAACAACACCCAGCTCATCCTCTTCTTCACCAAGAATCCACATACCACCAAAAGCAACCTCCACGACACAATAAAGGACGTCACCAACTACATAAAGAGCAGCTCTCTAAACATGAACTCGCACAAAATAAAAGTACTCATCCTCAGACCCACCCCCTCAGCCTCGGACGACTCCTGCTAGCTGACTACACTTTGGACAGTACCAACAACTACCAACCATGTCCACAACCTAGGATTCATCCTCAACTCCCCCTCTCCATGTGTAAGCAAGTCTACACCGTCTCCTCGTACTGCTATAACACCCTCCACATGCTTCACAACATTTACAAGTGGATCCTAACCAAAACAAGAAGAACAGTGGCACAGTCCCTCATCAGCAGCAGACTACACTGTGGCAAAACACCTACAACAAGTACAACAAATCCAAAAGACCTCCACCTGAGTGATTTTCAATGTCCCCTGCTGCAGCCAGATCACCCACCACCTGATACACCTACACTGCCTCAATATCAACAAGATGATCACCTTCAAGCTCCTCACCCTCACTTACAAAATACTCTACAACACCAGACTGATCTACCTTAACAGCAGTAATCCTGAAAGGCCAAATTCTGATCTTAAAATGTTGGCTTTAAAAATATTAGGTAAGAATTTGTTAACTCTTTAGGCAAACGTTGCTTAAAAACGAATTGACTATCATTACAATGCATCCAAACTTTCAGACATTTTAAATAAACAGTGTAATGTCTAGATGTTGTAGAAGGTCCATCATGAAAAATAATTGCAACAGCTACAAAAGTTCTTCCTGATATTGAAACTTGACCAGCTAAACATTTGTAATTAAATGTTTCCAATTTCCTTCCATCAGCTCTACAACATTTCAGCATTAAAATTACATATCTTTGTAAAAATAATGTTGATGACATTTCTGATTTACATTCGCTACACTCCATGATTTGACTTGCTCCTCTAATTAGATTGTTAAAATACACTGATTCACAGTCAGCTAAAGTCAAATATATGAATCTTTCAGTGTCTATATTAGTGCTACATGTAAACAAACAATTTTGACAGTCATGTTACCATTTATAAGAAAGGCCAAAAAGGTTTTCAATATCTACACCTTCATCTTCCAGTACACCAAGCATAAACATTAAAAATTCCTGACAATCTTGCTGAAAATTCTGTGTTAATTGACTAGAACCAGAACATATGTCCAAAACATTTTGAATATCAGAAACACTTTGAATTTTACTTTTATCACTACTTCATTTCTCATAAACAGAATACAACAACGAACAGAATCTTTCGTTCCGATTTTCAACAATTTGCAGTTGCAAACTTTCAAGAACAAAAACAACATTAACAACTAAGTTAGCATAGCAGTTGACACCACAACTATTTTCAAACCGATAACCAACTTTCTCTTCAACACTGTCCTTTTTGTTTTTGTTTGCAGATGCAATTTCATCCTGTTTTTTTTCTTTCTCTACAGTTTCACTACAGATATTCTCAAATATTCTATTTCCACCTACCATACGCTAATAAAATACTGGATATTGACCTAAATTGGGTGCATATTCTCTTCTTAACCTATTATACTCTTTCACAAAATTTGCAGCTGCACTAACCTTTTTCTCATCAAAATCAATCAAGTACAATCCAGATAAAGTTCTGACTCAAGACAAAGCAACATATGCCATACCCTCTTTAAACATGGTACTTCCAATATTCACTAAAGCACTATCAGCACTTAAACCTTTAGATTTGCCAAACAAACAGGAAACTGTTTTCTGCATACATACAAATCGTTTACAAGCAAAAACCGAGATGAACCACAACTAAATTGTTGTACTTCAGCAATTTCATCAAATTTGATTTTCAAAAATTCAATCCCATCTCTATTTACATAATTAACAAAATCAACAATTTTACCCATTGCTCCATTTAGTAAACCTTTTTCCACATTCAAAGTACGTCGTAAAATTACCCTACAGTTTACACATGCATACAAATTCTATTCTAAACCAGCAGTTTTACTTATCGATTTCTCTAAAGAATCCAATTTTCTCTTCAACTTTTCAGTCAAAATAATAGTGATTCGTTCATGTTCAATTCTATCAATAGCTTCCAATTTTATAATTTCTTCATTTTCTAACTTTAACATTTCTTCATTGAATGTAGAACATTCATGTAGTTTTGGCATTAAGCAGATTACAGATTTGTTTTCTGCAATTCTCATGTATATTTTCTCTGATATAATATTTTCATTTGGAAACAAATTGGAAAGTAATCATCTCTGTAAAACTTGTTTGCCATGTTCAGTCATTTTTCCAATTCTTATATCTTGAAGAATAGTTCCATAATCAGCATCATTTGCCTGTCGCATATTTCTAATAAGTTCCTTATACTCAAAATATGACCAAATGTTTACATTTCCAATGCTCCCCAAAGACTTTCTGGTATCTTCATGCGACAGTGTTTTAAACACTGGTTGTCCTTTTACAGGAGTAAGTTGTAAAAGATCTCCAAAAACTATGATATGTTTTCCTCCGAATAAACGTCATACTCTGTTTTAAGAATTTGCTGCATTCTTAAATGCACAAAAGCAAGCATTAAGTTTGATACCATGCTTACCTCATCAATAATGAGAAGTTTCATTTTTCTCAAGACTCTTGAAACTTCACAAGAAGCTTCTCCCGATGGCTTATGGTATTCTAATTTGTTTTCATGCTCTACTGGTAGCATTAATAAGTGATGTAAAGTAATTCCTTTAATATTGTGGGCTGCTAATCCAGTTGGAGCAGTGACAACACTAGACAAATGGGACTCAGTTGTTTTCTGTAGAAAAGTTGTGATTACTTTGATTAAAAATCTTTTTCCTGTTCCAGCTTGTCCACTCACATACATTCGGATAGGTTCAAATGATGAGCAAGAGCACTCTTTCTTCTCATGAAGTAACCCATGGTCAATCTGTTCTCTCACTTGCTCATATATTTCTTTCTGCTCAAGATTTAGTTGTTCTTCCAAGTCTCCTAAGTTTTTTATATCTTCTTGACCTTGATACATTGCTGTTTCCACGTCTTCCATAGCAGTTGCTGCTTCATTTTGAACAATTGGTTCTCCCAGTGGGTCCTGACTCAACGAAGCAGAAGTTTGACTCTCTTGAGAACTGTCTCTAGCAATCTCAGCTGCAATTCCAGCTTCTTGCTCAATTTCGTAATACAACATTTTCACATGATTAGCAAAAACAGGACATTCTATAGCATCATTAGTTGCATTGAATTAATCTTCATAGCTCTCGAAATCTCCAAGTAATTCCAATTCTAAACGCCATGGCTTGAAAAGTTGCAAAAGAGCTAAATAGTAAAATTCCCTTTGGTCAGGTGTTTCGCAACTCAGTTTACGGTGATTAATCAAATGTCCTTTTCTTTCTTTCACCAGACATCCTTCAGAACCAATCACGGCATATATACCATTATTGATGTTTTCTGTAATATTCCGTTTAAAAATATAGTTTTGCAGCACTTCATAGAGACAAATGTTCTCAAGATGATGACTTCTATTTGGATAATATGTATCCAAAATATTTGTTTTCACAATATCTGTACTTTCTGGCTCTTTTTCAGCTAATATTCAATTTCTTGTACAGATTTAAGAACTCAGTTTCATGTTGCAGCAAGACCTAGACTCACCCAAATGATTCTTCTCGATTTGGAGTATAGACTTGCAGATGATAACTGATCCGACCATTCATACGCTCCAATTTCTTGATGAGATAACATCTTCAAACTGTAAGTATATAATTTCTTACTTAGACTCTTCTTGTGGGAAGTCTTTTCCCACATTTCCTTCAATTCCGTCTTTTTTGATTTTGTTATGTACGATGTTACATATCGAGCAACAGCAATGGAATTGGCCGCAACATATTGAATATCCATATTAGCATTCCACATAGACAAAATGACTGGGTTATAGTCATTTATGTATTTTGACTCTTAATTTCTTCTTAACTTGTAGGTATTTTTTGGAGACTTTCTTGTGATAGTATGTCGCAAAGATGACATAAAACTGTTCACTGTTCCTTTTGATATTACTGGTCGTGGAAATGCAAAACGGCATTTGGTGTAGAATTTGTACTTTCGACGACAGTATTTCCCACAACGATGGCTTTGGAATCGTAAGACTTATTGTCTTAAGTCCTTATCTTGTGTACTTCTGGGTATATCACATGTAGCATATTCTTCAATAAAAGACAACACAGTATCATCTGAGTCTGTTCCAAATTTGGGAGCATCTTCCATATTAGCATGTGTATGTGAGGAGCACCTCTTGCTTGATACTCCTTTCTCCAAAAGAAGTTCAGAACCTCTCGAGGAGGAGTATTTTTTTATTGGTGATAAAAGACATCATAGCTTCAAATCTATGATTGAAATACCTGCATACATTAACTGGATCCAAAGAGCACAATACTCCAGGTGTCTTGTATTCACAATTTAGTATATTTGGATGTGCCTCTCGAAGAAATTGAAGTAAATCATCCCAAGCATATTCAGCACAGCTTAGAGTAAGGAACCATGTAGGAGTTCCCAAGTTCCTTAGCATACATTTCAGTTCTCCATGACGACAGTACCAGTACTAATTAGTACCAAGCTGACATGCCATGAGATTAATTAGCTGAGATTCTAAAACATTATCTTTCTGCAGTACTTTATCCATCAATTCCTTTGCCGAAACATTTTGCAGATGTACACCTGTTTTCAATATATGGTTTACTGCATAAGAAAGTCCAGACAAATCACTCTCAAACAAAAGATGAAACAAATACGGAATACATTGTCAAAATCTTGGATCTTCTGCATATAATCTTGATGTCCGGTATTCAGATTCAGGAATCTGCAGAGGTCGGTCATCATATCGTCCTCCTTTTCCTGTGGGAAACAATTGAGGGAAACAACTTGCTTCCAAGCTTTTTTCCCATACACTGATTGGACTTCCTTTTGCTTCTTTCATTTGAAATAACTCTATAGTATTCCCTATCACTTCTTTAGAATGCAGTAGATGAACACTGTAATGTTCGTAGATTTCTTTAGTTCTGGACACAACAAATTTTTCAGTTTGTCCAGATGGCAAGTCACTATCTTCTTCTACAGTTATTTCTGCTTCTCTCACATACACATTTCTGTAATATTGATTATTTTTTACCAGATACAACTTTGCCGTTTTCACTTTTCTAACATCCATTAATTCTTGCCAGATGTTCTTACTCTTAGTAGGAACGCCATTAAAAAGAATAACCTAAGGTTCATCCTCTATATTTTCTACACCAATTGTTTCAATATTTTTCTTTAAATCTAGAGGCAAATATACAACTCTTCCCTTTAATCCTCTCTGTAAATCAGAAGGAGGCAATTTTCCTGTCTTAGGCTCCATACGAACAATAACCTGAAATGGATGCATAGATTGAATAAGAATAGACTCATAGGTATTTAAATCCATCAGTTCAGAAGGAATATTTACCAACTCAAGATTATTATGCAAAGCTCTAGCAGGTATTTTGTTCTCGTCTAATTTGTTATAACAATATTTACAAATACGCTGATCAGAACCCAAATTAAAACAATTCTCTACCAACAAATAAGTTGCAAAACCCTTACACTCATTATTATTTTCCTTTTCATTTTTTAAATACAGATCAACAGTCCTGGTCTGATTTTTATAATGAATTCGTCGACAACACACACAACAATAATTTGGCATTTCACCTGAAATCACCTTAAACTTTGTAATTTCTTGCTCAAAATTTTCTGTACTACAATGTTGTACATTCTCTTCTACATTTCCTTCTATTAATATCTCAAATTCTGCACTGTCTTCCTCAGGACCATCTTTACACACTTATGTTCTCCATACATGTTTTGTTACTTCAGCTCGGTTGAAGCACATTCCATCGAACATTTTTAACAGTTACTTGCACTAACGTTAACAATAATAAATAATAAGAAAATTATATAATATAAAATTACCATCTGTAGAAGACAAAAAAAATACAGTTACAATATATCTTTTACAAAACAAAATAATTTGTAAAGTATTACATTTAACTTTTTTGATATTGTCAGAATATATTGAATTTCACTAGAAACAGTGAGTTCAATAGTACTCATCACATAACAGCGGGCAAAAAAAGACAATCAATAAGATTATCTTTAAAAAAAACATTCAATATTCTCATTAACAATTGAAAAAATAGAAATAAAACATATCTTAAATGTTATTTTCTAAGCGCAATTTCTTACATAAATATGACACATCTCAAACAATCATAACATAACAAAACATTATGATTAATTTTCATACACTGTAAATAATGTTACTTACAAATATATCCTGACAAAATATACAACAAAAATTCGTTATTGGTTTCATATACTTTTCCGCATGGCCAAATAGTATGCGTCAAATTCTTACTTTGGGAATTGTTCAATAGTAATCCTGAGTATCTGCCTCCCAGCCTTCTGATCCAAAACCACCAACATCATTTGCTCCATCCCCCAGTGCTCATCCCTCAACCTGATGCTTTTTAACATCTACATGGCCACCCTCACACAAGTAGCCCACCATCACAACCTCAACAACATCTCCTACGCCAACAACACCCAGCTCATCCTCTTCTTCACCAAGAATCCACATACCACCAAAAGCAACCTCCACGACACAATAAAGGACGTCACCAACTACATAAAGAGCAGCTCTCTAAACATGAACTCGCACAAAATAAAAGTACTCATCCTCAGACCCACCCCCTCAGCCTCGGACGACTCCTGCTAGCTGACTACACTTTGGACAGTACCAACAACTACCAACCATGTCCACAACCTAGGATTCATCCTCAACTCCCCCTCTCCATGTGTAAGCAAGTCTACACCGTCTCCTCGTACTGCTATAACACCCTCCACATGCTTCACAACATTTACAAGTGGATCCTAACCAAAACAAGAAGAACAGTGGCACAGTCCCTCATCAGCAGCAGACTACACTGTGGCAAAACACCTACAACAAGTACAACAAATCCAAAAGACCTCCACCTGAGTGATTTTCAATGTCCCCTGCTGCAGCCAGATCACCCACCACCTGATACACCTACACTGCCTCAATATCAACAAGATGATCACCTTCAAGCTCCTCACCCTCACTTACAAAATACTCTACAACACCAGACTGATCTACCTTAACAGCAGTAATCCTGAAAGGCCAAATTCTGATCTTAAAATGTTGGCTTTAAAAATATTAGGTAAGAATTTGTTAACTCTTTAGGCAAACGTTGCTTAAAAACGAATTGACTATCATTACAATGCATCCAAACTTTCAGACATTTTAAATAAACAGTGTAATGTCTAGATGTTGTAGAAGGTCCATCATGAAAAATAATTGCAACAGCTACAAAAGTTCTTCCTGATATTGAAACTTGACCAGCTAAACATTTGTAATTAAATGTTTCCAATTTCCTTCCATCAGCTCTACAACATTTCAGCATTAAAATTACATATCTTTGTAAAAATAATGTTGATGACATTTCTGATTTACATTCGCTACACTCCATGATTTGACTTGCTCCTCTAATTAGATTGTTAAAATACACTGATTCACAGTCAGCTAAAGTCAAATATATGAATCTTTCAGTGTCTATATTAGTGCTACATGTAAACAAACAATTTTGACAGTCATGTTACCATTTATAAGAAAGGCCAAAAAGGTTTTCAATATCTACACCTTCATCTTCCAGTACACCAAGCATAAACATTAAAAATTCCTGACAATCTTGCTGAAAATTCTGTGTTAATTGACTAGAACCAGAACATATGTCCAAAACATTTTGAATATCAGAAACACTTTGAATTTTACTTTTATCACTACTTCATTTCTCATAAACAGAATACAACAACGAACAGAATCTTTCGTTCCGATTTTCAACAATTTGCAGTTGCAAACTTTCAAGAACAAAAACAACATTAACAACTAAGTTAGCATAGCAGTTGACACCACAACTATTTTCAAACCGATAACCAACTTTCTCTTCAACACTGTCCTTTTTGTTTTTGTTTGCAGATGCAATTTCATCCTGTTTTTTTTCTTTCTCTACAGTTTCACTACAGATATTCTCAAATATTCTATTTCCACCTACCATACGCTAATAAAATACTGGATATTGACCTAAATTGGGTGCATATTCTCTTCTTAACCTATTATACTCTTTCACAAAATTTGCAGCTGCACTAACCTTTTTCTCATCAAAATCAATCAAGTACAATCCAGATAAAGTTCTGACTCAAGACAAAGCAACATATGCCATACCCTCTTTAAACATGGTACTTCCAATATTCACTAAAGCACTATCAGCACTTAAACCTTTAGATTTGCCAAACAAACAGGAAACTGTTTTCTGCATACATACAAATCGTTTACAAGCAAAAACCGAGATGAACCACAACTAAATTGTTGTACTTCAGCAATTTCATCAAATTTGATTTTCAAAAATTCAATCCCATCTCTATTTACATAATTAACAAAATCAACAATTTTACCCATTGCTCCATTTAGTAAACCTTTTTCCACATTCAAAGTACGTCGTAAAATTACCCTACAGTTTACACATGCATACAAATTCTATTCTAAACCAGCAGTTTTACTTATCGATTTCTCTAAAGAATCCAATTTTCTCTTCAACTTTTCAGTCAAAATAATAGTGATTCGTTCATGTTCAATTCTATCAATAGCTTCCAATTTTATAATTTCTTCATTTTCTAACTTTAACATTTCTTCATTGAATGTAGAACATTCATGTAGTTTTGGCATTAAGCAGATTACAGATTTGTTTTCTGCAATTCTCATGTATATTTTCTCTGATATAATATTTTCATTTGGAAACAAATTGGAAAGTAATCATCTCTGTAAAACTTGTTTGCCATGTTCAGTCATTTTTCCAATTCTTATATCTTGAAGAATAGTTCCATAATCAGCATCATTTGCCTGTCGCATATTTCTAATAAGTTCCTTATACTCAAAATATGACCAAATGTTTACATTTCCAATGCTCCCCAAAGACTTTCTGGTATCTTCATGCGACAGTGTTTTAAACACTGGTTGTCCTTTTACAGGAGTAAGTTGTAAAAGATCTCCAAAAACTATGATATGTTTTCCTCCGAATAAACGTCATACTCTGTTTTAAGAATTTGCTGCATTCTTAAATGCACAAAAGCAAGCATTAAGTTTGATACCATGCTTACCTCATCAATAATGAGAAGTTTCATTTTTCTCAAGACTCTTGAAACTTCACAAGAAGCTTCTCCCGATGGCTTATGGTATTCTAATTTGTTTTCATGCTCTACTGGTAGCATTAATAAGTGATGTAAAGTAATTCCTTTAATATTGTGGGCTGCTAATCCAGTTGGAGCAGTGACAACACTAGACAAATGGGACTCAGTTGTTTTCTGTAGAAAAGTTGTGATTACTTTGATTAAAAATCTTTTTCCTGTTCCAGCTTGTCCACTCACATACATTCGGATAGGTTCAAATGATGAGCAAGAGCACTCTTTCTTCTCATGAAGTAACCCATGGTCAATCTGTTCTCTCACTTGCTCATATATTTCTTTCTGCTCAAGATTTAGTTGTTCTTCCAAGTCTCCTAAGTTTTTTATATCTTCTTGACCTTGATACATTGCTGTTTCCACGTCTTCCATAGCAGTTGCTGCTTCATTTTGAACAATTGGTTCTCCCAGTGGGTCCTGACTCAACGAAGCAGAAGTTTGACTCTCTTGAGAACTGTCTCTAGCAATCTCAGCTGCAATTCCAGCTTCTTGCTCAATTTCGTAATACAACATTTTCACATGATTAGCAAAAACAGGACATTCTATAGCATCATTAGTTGCATTGAATTAATCTTCATAGCTCTCGAAATCTCCAAGTAATTCCAATTCTAAACGCCATGGCTTGAAAAGTTGCAAAAGAGCTAAATAGTAAAATTCCCTTTGGTCAGGTGTTTCGCAACTCAGTTTACGGTGATTAATCAAATGTCCTTTTCTTTCTTTCACCAGACATCCTTCAGAACCAATCACGGCATATATACCATTATTGATGTTTTCTGTAATATTCCGTTTAAAAATATAGTTTTGCAGCACTTCATAGAGACAAATGTTCTCAAGATGATGACTTCTATTTGGATAATATGTATCCAAAATATTTGTTTTCACAATATCTGTACTTTCTGGCTCTTTTTCAGCTAATATTCAATTTCTTGTACAGATTTAAGAACTCAGTTTCATGTTGCAGCAAGACCTAGACTCACCCAAATGATTCTTCTCGATTTGGAGTATAGACTTGCAGATGATAACTGATCCGACCATTCATACGCTCCAATTTCTTGATGAGATAACATCTTCAAACTGTAAGTATATAATTTCTTACTTAGACTCTTCTTGTGGGAAGTCTTTTCCCACATTTCCTTCAATTCCGTCTTTTTTGATTTTGTTATGTACGATGTTACATATCGAGCAACAGCAATGGAATTGGCCGCAACATATTGAATATCCATATTAGCATTCCACATAGACAAAATGACTGGGTTATAGTCATTTATGTATTTTGACTCTTAATTTCTTCTTAACTTGTAGGTATTTTTTGGAGACTTTCTTGTGATAGTATGTCGCAAAGATGACATAAAACTGTTCACTGTTCCTTTTGATATTACTGGTCGTGGAAATGCAAAACGGCATTTGGTGTAGAATTTGTACTTTCGACGACAGTATTTCCCACAACGATGGCTTTGGAATCGTAAGACTTATTGTCTTAAGTCCTTATCTTGTGTACTTCTGGGTATATCACATGTAGCATATTCTTCAATAAAAGACAACACAGTATCATCTGAGTCTGTTCCAAATTTGGGAGCATCTTCCATATTAGCATGTGTATGTGAGGAGCACCTCTTGCTTGATACTCCTTTCTCCAAAAGAAGTTCAGAACCTCTCGAGGAGGAGTATTTTTTTATTGGTGATAAAAGACATCATAGCTTCAAATCTATGATTGAAATACCTGCATACATTAACTGGATCCAAAGAGCACAATACTCCAGGTGTCTTGTATTCACAATTTAGTATATTTGGATGTGCCTCTCGAAGAAATTGAAGTAAATCATCCCAAGCATATTCAGCACAGCTTAGAGTAAGGAACCATGTAGGAGTTCCCAAGTTCCTTAGCATACATTTCAGTTCTCCATGACGACAGTACCAGTACTAATTAGTACCAAGCTGACATGCCATGAGATTAATTAGCTGAGATTCTAAAACATTATCTTTCTGCAGTACTTTATCCATCAATTCCTTTGCCGAAACATTTTGCAGATGTACACCTGTTTTCAATATATGGTTTACTGCATAAGAAAGTCCAGACAAATCACTCTCAAACAAAAGATGAAACAAATACGGAATACATTGTCAAAATCTTGGATCTTCTGCATATAATCTTGATGTCCGGTATTCAGATTCAGGAATCTGCAGAGGTCGGTCATCATATCGTCCTCCTTTTCCTGTGGGAAACAATTGAGGGAAACAACTTGCTTCCAAGCTTTTTTCCCATACACTGATTGGACTTCCTTTTGCTTCTTTCATTTGAAATAACTCTATAGTATTCCCTATCACTTCTTTAGAATGCAGTAGATGAACACTGTAATGTTCGTAGATTTCTTTAGTTCTGGACACAACAAATTTTTCAGTTTGTCCAGATGGCAAGTCACTATCTTCTTCTACAGTTATTTCTGCTTCTCTCACATACACATTTCTGTAATATTGATTATTTTTTACCAGATACAACTTTGCCGTTTTCACTTTTCTAACATCCATTAATTCTTGCCAGATGTTCTTACTCTTAGTAGGAACGCCATTAAAAAGAATAACCTAAGGTTCATCCTCTATATTTTCTACACCAATTGTTTCAATATTTTTCTTTAAATCTAGAGGCAAATATACAACTCTTCCCTTTAATCCTCTCTGTAAATCAGAAGGAGGCAATTTTCCTGTCTTAGGCTCCATACGAACAATAACCTGAAATGGATGCATAGATTGAATAAGAATAGACTCATAGGTATTTAAATCCATCAGTTCAGAAGGAATATTTACCAACTCAAGATTATTATGCAAAGCTCTAGCAGGTATTTTGTTCTCGTCTAATTTGTTATAACAATATTTACAAATACGCTGATCAGAACCCAAATTAAAACAATTCTCTACCAACAAATAAGTTGCAAAACCCTTACACTCATTATTATTTTCCTTTTCATTTTTTAAATACAGATCAACAGTCCTGGTCTGATTTTTATAATGAATTCGTCGACAACACACACAACAATAATTTGGCATTTCACCTGAAATCACCTTAAACTTTGTAATTTCTTGCTCAAAATTTTCTGTACTACAATGTTGTACATTCTCTTCTACATTTCCTTCTATTAATATCTCAAATTCTGCACTGTCTTCCTCAGGACCAAAATAACTAACCTCAATTTCATCAAAACGTTCTTCACACTTGAAACAGATCCATGCAAAAGAGCACTGTTCATTTTTTTTAACAGTAGAGCTGGACTTTTTGTATAATACAACCTTCTGACTAATTTCCTCATTTCAGAAGGATGTACTGCTAACATCCTGAAATGGTGAAAAACACTTTGACATACTTTTTTAGAAAGACAAGCCAGAGAATGACCTTGCAAACCAGTATGTTGTCTCACTCTGCAAGGCTCTAGTCCTTGCAACATCTTAATCTTTTGTTTGACACTTTTCTTAGTATATTTACATAAGAAATTGCGTAAAAAATTATTTGATTCTTGCCGTACACTGCAAATATTACTACAATTCTAAGTGTACACTGGAGCTTTAGGACTTCTCCCTAAAACTTCATCAGCTAACACCTCTTCTGCATTTCTAGGAACACTTTTCGCTTTCTCAATAGGACAACCATGTCTAAGCACCTCATAAGCACGACCACTAGTGTCAACTGCATGCAACAACTTACTACTTTGAAGATAACTTTCTTCATTAATAAAAGGCTCAGAACTTGAACTATGTTTCCATTCACCCAAAAAAATCACAAAACTTACTTCTGTTAATTACTCTTCTCCACTTACTTTTGGCCTTTGTTAAATGGATTTGCTTATCCTCTTGATCGAATTCTATTGATTACTAAAATAAACAATTTTGTTTTCAATTCTAAAGATTTCTCAACTACATTTTCTATACCTTTCTTCTTCTTATAAAATGCTGTTTTTTTTACATCCCTTATTGTCTTTAAATAAATTTGAAACAACTCTATTATAAAACATTTTTTTCCTAATTTCCATAAATTGGTTTTTCCTCCTTTTACTATACACTATTTTTTCAGCAGTTGACTTTCCATGATTGTTTTCTTTATTCTACTTTTTCTTTTTCGTTTCTGACACAGTAATACCATTTTTCCCTTTGTGCACGCTACACTTAGTCTTTAATATTTTCTTCACAAAAGTGTTCCTTCTCTTACCAGGACTTTTTTTTCTTTTTCTTAACACATGGTTCTTCATGTAAATCTTGTGGATGACTTCTCTTCAAATAAACACCTTTCTTTCGTTGTTTCCTCTTTTGACATGTGGTAGGCATGAAACCGTTTTTTCAGTATTGATAGACAGAATGTATTAAAAAAAATATATATAACATTACAAAAATAAATATATGAAATATTCTATAATATTACTTATAAGAACAGAGAGAGGATTTGACGAGAAACGTGAGACTATGAAAATGAAAGTACTTACAACAAGAGAGGAAGAAGTATGAAACAAGGGAAAATATAACGAAAAAGGTGAGTATAAACAGACACTGTAATATAACTAGATAAAGGAAGTTTGAATAAACTGGAAATTATCAATAGGTAAGGGAGAGTATGAAGAGAAAGATGGAAATATGAGGATAGAAGAAAGAGTATAAGAAGAAAAAAAGAGAGTAAGAGGACAGAGTGGGCACTATAAGAAGAGAGAGAAAGACTCTAAAGAAAAAAGAAGGAATATGTGAAAAGATACGCAGCTATAAGAACAAAAAAGGAATACTAGCAAAGGACAGTGTGTATAAGGAGAGAGAGAACAGTACCAGAAGAAAGCACGAAGAATGTGGGGAAAATTGGAGCATAAGGAAAAAAGGGGTGTACAAGAACAGAAGATACAGATTGAGGAGAAAAGAAGGCGCATAAACAGATGGAGGATTATAAAGAGTGAAAAGTGTATGAGAAAACGGGCAGAAGTATGACAAGAGAAACCAATATAAAGAGAGATCACTATGAAAAGATGGAGAATATGAGGAAACTGCTGCAGCGTGTATGCAGGGAGTCAAGGAGGAATAAGAGAAGAGAGCAAACAATATGAACAGATTTAAGAAGTGTAAACAGAGGAGGACAGAAAATGAAAAGAGAAAAGAAATATGAAGAAAAAAGAGGAAAATATGAACACAGAGAGAAGGAGTATAGGACAAAAGAAAATATAACAAAAACTCAGTAGTATGTGGAGACATGGAGAAGTAAGAGAACAGAGAGGAGAATATGAAAACAGGGGGGAGTATAAGAACAGGGGGGGAAATGATGAGAGGAATGTGACAATAAGAAATGACGGCAATATTAGTAGAGAGTGCAAAGTATAAGAAAAGAGAGGAGAAATGTGACTACACAGAGAAAAGTATTAGAACAATAAGAAAAGTATGAGAAAACAATAGGGAGTACCTGCAAAGAACAAAGAGAATAAGAAGAAACAGAGGATATAAGAACAGAAGAGTATATATGAAGAAAGAGGGAAGAATGTAAAAAGACATAGAGACAAAAATGTGGAGAAAAGACAATTATAAAGGAAGACTGACCGCATAAGGAGAGAGGGAGTACTATGAGAACACAGTAAGAACTATGGCAGTGGTGAATATAAAGACAAGAGAGAATATAAAGAGGAGAAGACAAATATGCAAACAGAGGAGCAAGTATGAAAAAAAGGATAAAAAGAGAGCAGAGTATAAGAAAAAGAAGATAGTATAATCAGAGAGGAAGGAGTAAGACGAGAGAGGAGGGAGTATGACAAGAAGGTGTAGAAAAATATGCAAAAAAGGTGCGAATATGATTCCTTAATGTACACACATACACAGTGTGATAGTACCCCAAAAAATGATAAGACCATGCATTTTACCAAAACATATTTACTACTGTAAAACATTTAAAAAGGAGCAAATATAGGGGCATATTATCCAGGACTGGTGTTAAAATTTTTGCTGATTTATCGGCCAGAAACTGCCGATAAAACGGACGATAATGGGCTTGATCATACAGCCTTGTTAATTCCCATAGAAACCCATGTTCTGGTGTTAACATGGGCTTTTATAGGAAATAACAAAGGCGTCCTTCACATCTAACATGGGCTTTGATTGGAATTGCATAGAGCATATTATCAAGCCCATTATCGCTGCTTTATCGGCAGTTTTCTGCCGATTAAGCGGCTATAATTTGATCACCTGTCTTGATAATATGCCCCATAATTCCTATATACAACACATGAACCACATACATTCCAATACAATTTGTCAACCCACCTTTTAAATTGATTTGTAGATTAAAAGGAATGCCACTCACACAGTAGATATTCTTATACAGAATCTCTCTAGTTCAGTGTTTGCACCAGAACCACGAAATGGAACATTTTCCCTCTCATTTTACACATACATACATATAAATAACCAATTAAAATCCTTGACACATTTATTCGAAATGAAACACACATTTCCATTGCTTTGACATTTTAAACCTTTCCAACTGACATAACTTTCCACCCTACCACCAACAGATCATGCAAAACTCAACTGTCAACAGAGGTCAAAAGTTCAGCACTATATAAAACACTGCTCCTCAACAATTTTAGAAAAGGGGGTGGTGATGAACAGAGTGTCTGAATTAAGCAGACCACTCTTACCCAGTCCAAAGATCAGGGCTTGATCCATCACCGTTATTTAGCTCACTGCCCCATCCCAGCTCAGAACCTGGCTATATGCAAATTAGTCTGTCCCTGGCCCAGTGCATCATGGGAACAGGGCAGACCAAACTACCAAGCCAATTCTTCACCAGAAAGGAGACAAGCTACCGGGGACCGGTTTCTGGCATTTCAGCCTCGTCGGCCCGGCTTGCTTGAATCCTGATGGAGCAGTGAGCAAGGGACTCATGTCTGAGTATACCCTGCCACACCTATAGTGGCCAAAAACGATTCAGAAAAGGGGGTGGTGATGAACAGAGTGTCTGAATTAAGCAGACCACTCTTACCCAGTCCAAAGATCAGGGCTTGATCCATCACCGTTATTTAGCTCACTGCCCCATCCCAGCTCAGAACCTGGCTATATGCAAATTAGTCTGTCCCTGGCCCAGTGCATCATGGGAACAGGGCAGACCAAACTACCAAGCCAATTCTTCACCAGAAAGGAGACAAGCTACCGGGGACCGGTTTCTGGCATTTCAGCCTCGTCGGCCCGGCTTGCTTGAATCCTGATGGAGCAGTGAGCAAGGGACTCATGTCTGAGTATACCCTGCCACACCTATAGTGGCCAAAAACGATTCAGAAAAGGGGGTGGTGATGAACAGAGTGTCTGAATTAAGCAGACCACTCTTACCCAGTCCAAAGATCAGGGCTTGATCCATCACCGTTATTTAGCTCACTGCCCCATCCCAGCTCAGAACCTGGCTATATGCAAATTAGTCTGTCCCTGGCCCAGTGCATCATGGGAACAGGGCAGACCAAACTACCGAGCCAATTCTTCACCAGAAAGGAGACAAGCTACCGGGGACCGGTTTCTGGCATTTCAGCCTCGTCGGCCCGGCTTGCTTGAATCCTGATGGAGCAGTGAGCAAGGGACTCATGTCTGAGTATACACTGCCACACCTATAGTGGCCAAAAACGATTCAGAAAAGGGGGTGGTGATGAACAGAGTGTCTGAATTAAGCAGACCACTCTTACCCAGTCCAAAGATCAGGGCTTGATCCATCACCGTTATTTAGCTCACTGCCCCATCCCAGCTCAGAACCTGGCTATATGCAAATTAGTCTGTCCCTGGCCCAGTGCATCATGGGAACAGGGCAGACCAAACTACCAAGCCAATTCTTCACCAGAAAGGAGACAAGCTACCGGGGACCGGTTTCTGGCATTTCAGCCTCGTCGGCCCGGCTTGCTTGAATCCTGATGGAGCAGTGAGCAAGGGACTCATGTCTGAGTATACCCTGCCACACCTATAGTGGCCAAAAACGATTCAGAAAAGGGGGTGGTGATGAACAGAGTGTCTGAATTAAGCAGACCACTCTTACCCAGTCCAAAGATCAGGGCTTGATCCATCACCGTTATTTAGCTCACTGCCCCATCCCAGCTCAGAACCTGGCTATATGCAAATTAGTCTGTCCCTGGCCCAGTGCATCATGGGAACAGGGCAGACCAAACTACCGAGCCAATTCTTCACCAGAAAGGAGACAAGCTACCGGGGACCGGTTTCTGGCATTTCAGCGTCGTCGGCCCGGCTTGCTTGAATCCTGATGGAGCAGTGAGCAAGGGACTCATGTCTGAGTATACCCTGCCATACCTATAGTGGCCAAAAACGATTCAGAAAAGGGGGTGGTGATGAACAGAGTGTCTGAATTAAGCAGACCACTCTTACCCAGTCGAAAGATCAGGGCTTGATCTTTCACCGTTATTTAGCTCACTGCCCCATCCCAGCTCAGAACCTGGCTATATGCAAATTAGTCTGTCCCTGGCCCAGTGCATCATGGGAACAGGGCAGACCAAACTACCAAGCCAATTCTTCACCAGAAAGGAGACAAGCTACCAGGGACCGGTTTCTGGCATTTCAGCCTCGTCGGCCCGGCTTGCTTGAATCCTGATGGAGCAGTGAGCAAGGGACTCATGTCTGAGTATACCCTGCCACACCTATAGTGGCCAAAAACGATTCAGAAAAGGGGGTGGTGATGAACAGAGTGTCTAAATTAAGCAGCCCACTCTTACCCAGTCCAAAGATCAGGGCTTGATCCATCACCGTTATTTAGCTCACTGCCCCATCCCAGCTAAGAACCTGGCTATATGCAAATTAGTCTGTCCCTGGCCCAGTGCATCATGGGAACAGGGCAGACCAAACTACCAAGCCAATTCTTCACCAGAAAGGAGACAAGCTACCGGGGACCGGTTTCTGGCATTTCAGCCTCGTCGGCCCGGCTTGCTTGAATCCTGATGGAGCAGTGAGCAAGGGACTCATGTCTGAGTATACCCTGCCACACCTATAGTGGCCAAAAACGATTCAGAAAAGGGGGTGGTGATGAACAGAGTGTCTGAATTAAGCAGACCACTCTTACCCAGTCCAAAGATCAGGGCTTGATCCATCACCGTTATTTAGCTCACTGCCCCATCCCAGCTCAGAACCTGGCTATATGCAAATTAGTCTGTCCCTGGCTCAGTGCATCATGGGAACAGGGCAGACCAAACTACCAAGCCAATTCTTCACCAGGAAGGAGACAAGCTACCGGGGACCGACGACGCCTGAAATGGCAGAAACCGGTCCCCGGAAGCTTGTTTCCTTCCCAGTACAAGAATTGGCTTGGTAGTTTGGTTTGCCCTGTTCCCATCATGCACTGGGACAGGAACAGACTAATTTGCATATAGCCAAGTTCTGAGCTGGGATGGTGCAGTGAGCTAAAAAACGGTGATGGATCAAGCCCTGATCTTTGGACTGGGTAAGAGTGGTCTGCTTAATTCAGGCACTCTGTTCATCACCACCCCCTTTTCTGAATCATTTTGTCCACCATAAGCGTGGAAGGGTATACTCAGATGTGAGTCCCTTGCTCATTGCACCATCAGGATTCAAGCAAGCCGGGCCGACGACGCCTGAAATGGCAGAAACCGGTCCCCGGAAGCTTGTTTCCTTCCCAGTACAAGAATTGGCTTGGTAGTTTGGTTTGCCCTGTTCCCATCATGCACTGGGACAGGAACAGACTAATTTGCATATAGCCAAGTTCTGAGCTGGGATGGTGCAGTGAGCTAAAAAACGGTGATGGATCAAGCCCTGATCTTTGGACTGGGTAAGAGTGGTCTGCTTAATTCAGGCACTCTGTTCATCACCACCCCCTTTTCTGAATCATCCTCAACAATTTTAGACCATGCATATTCGCTTACTTATAAGTACCAATAAAAAAAAAGTCCCATTACAAGCAACCAACATATAAACACATAAACTTGATAGATATCTGTAATATATATATATTGTTTATTGATTTTTTCTTGCTTACATATGCTTATGAAAAGACTTTGTGAATTCGCACAGTACGCCTACACTAAATATACCGGGAAAAAAAGATTGCATCTATCACTAATTTTTTTCGATCCCCGGGGACCCCATCCCCCAGGCCTCAAATATAACGTTCAGCACCGTGGGGGGAGCCCCAAAACCCCCACAGTCCCAGCCGTCTCCCTACGTCCTTCGGGAGCCGGCATTTGATTTTTGTCAGAGAGACCAGCTTACATGCTGCTCTCTCAGACGAAAAGCAATCTGCTTTCCTACTTCAAAGAGAACTCTCACCCTACCATAGCAAACAGCAGTGTCCCAGGGATAGGCACCCCATAACACTACCGGAGCCGGCCCTGGGAGGTGGTGGTCCCTAGGGCCATCAACGATTTTGACATTGGGATCATTGTAAACCCCCCTAAGCAGTCCTAGGGGGAGAGGAAGTCCAATAGCAAATAGCAAACTTTTCCTGTCAATCTACACACTCAACCTACACACATATACAAATAAATATAAAATCACATTTATTCCCACATTACATCAAAACGAAACACACGTTTATATTGCTTGAACTTTTGCACCCTTTCCAACTGACAAAACTTTCAACCCTTCCCCCATTCCACAATCTGCCAGTTACCATAGAAACACTTCAGGGAACCCCTAACTCAGCACATAGGTGAAAAGTTCATCATAAATTGTTGCAAATTAAAACAGCAAGTGTGCTTGACTTGAGAATATACCAGCTTATCTTATGTAACGTTCTTTTCTATCAGTTTTTCTTGACCAATAAACATCAGGCTTTTAAAAAACTGAAACATTCATCCTAGCCTAGTGTAGAATGTTCTCGAACAACTAATCATTCCTTTTCTTTTTTCAAAACTGCATGGTGTCCACCGTTTTAGAAAAAAAATTACTTTTCAAACTGCAATTATATTTACAGAGACCTTCAGAGTGCATCCAGACCTCTCTTCAAGATGCTTACAGTGTGGATTGTGGGACACAGCTATACTTTCTGGAGTCAAAGGTACGCAGAACAGAAAGGAATTCACAAAGACCTACGTTTACCAAATGTAGACATTAAATGGATTGGACAGGGAGGATTAAAGTGGCACCAATTGAAACCATTGGTGAAATCCTTTTTGCATCTCCAACACCCTGACCTCATAATTGTGCACTGTGGTGGCAATGACCTATGCACTTTGACAGGGGTAGGTCTGGAAATGTTTATGAAGGACACCTTTGCACAATTGACGACACTGTTCCCCAAAACTGCCTTTGTATATTCTAATATATGCCAAAGGCAGAAATGGAAGCGGTCCAACCACTATTGTCCACAGATTGAAAAAGCTAGAAAAAATGTGAATAAATCTGTTTCTGCCTTTCTCAGAGACTATAGAATGGTGTCCATCTACCACAACAATCTATGTTTCAATATCCATGACATATATAGGAGAGACGGTGTACATTTTACAGATGAGGGAAACAGAGTCTTCCTCTTGAACTTTAGACTCTGCATTGGTACTTACTTGTAGGTACTAACATCTCCCAATAAACACAAGGGCTCTTTTTAGAGTCATCAAACATCTAAACACATACACTTCATAAATATCTTAAAACTATTCTTCTTTTTCTTCCTTCAGTACGCTTATGGGACGACTTCCAATCTTCGCACGCTACGTCGTCCATACGTGCTTGGTACGTAAATAGCCTTTATCACTAATGTTTTATAATCCCTGAAGAACCCCATCCCCCTGGGCTCAAATGTAACGTTGCGGACCGTGGGAGGAGCCCCAAGGCCTCCACGGTCCCAGACGGCTCCCCACTTCCTGCTGGAGCCAGCATTGCTTTTCGTCACAGAGAGCAGCTTACATGCTTACATTCTTCTTCAAAGATGATTTAATCAGTTATACATTTTATAAAATAATATAGTACTGCATGCTAAAGGAGAAAAGTCAGCACAATTATAATAGAATAGAAAATAGAAAAAAAATACTTCTACACTCAACAAACTCGTAAGCAGACTTTGCAGTTTAATTTAAAAGCACCCTACCACAACTAGTTTTTGAAACGCATTATACAATAAAATGCGTCACAAAATAGGCTATATACATAGTGACTGTATCGTAACGTCACATAGAAAAAAGAAAGCCACTCTTACGCTACCAGGAAAACACAACAACACTAATAGGCCCAAATTTCCATTGTACTGATTTCTTAGTTGCAGGTCTAGTTGTCAGATCGACACACACACACTCCCTCATGGCTTTTATACACCCACACCACACCCATTCAGCGTATTCCTCACTTCTCACGTGACCCTATGTATAAAAAAGACAGAGCGCACGTGTTGTACGCCATTTTAGAGTTGTTCCCAAACCACCGAACAAGGGTCCCACTACCACTCTTTGGTCACTGAGTTAGTGGTGCCCGAAGCACTGAGCGGGTGAAGAACCTGCGATGATGATGATGGGAGCACGCGTATGTCGTTAGCCATACAGATATCAAGACTCTGCACCATATATGAGACTTCTTTGTTGGAGATCGGGACTACATCATGAAGAAGATGTCTTTTCCACGAAAAGGTGAGCAATTAGGCTTCAGTATGCATCGGAAGGAGTCAAAGGGTTGAAGCTGACTACATACAAAAATGCGACTTAGTATTTTAGATGAACGCACGTTTCATTTTGTTTCCCAATAGCAGTAACGTTTTTATAATAGCTGAAATGTCCGGAATATATTCACAATACAAACAGTTCGTAGAAATGTGACAATCAATGTCTATAAAAGCACAATATTATCTAACTCCAAATTAATATTGTAACAATTACCAATCATAACATCTTTCTTTCAATATCTTTTAGAAGTACAGCGCCATGATGGTTTATGTAACACAGACGACGGCAATAGGAGAAGGTGAGCAAAGAAGCTTGTTTCTGAAACAACTACAAGTTATCCGTCAAAGGAGAGAATCTGCATTATGCAGCAAACGCAAAAAAACATTGGGCTAATGGGGCTTCAGCTAGGATGAAATAGCTTCCTGGTCCCACACACAGTTGCACCCGAGTACGTCACAGGTCTTTCAAACATATTTTGCGTGTTAATGAGGCTTTGATATTCCCCCCCGCTTACAGCCCCTGCAGCTCCACTTTTTGCTTGAACTTAAGCCCCCACCCCAAATTTTTTCTAGCCTCCCCACCCCTGATATTTTTGACTGTGGTTGCGCCTCTGGCTTCACGTACCCCTCCCCTGTCGTGTGTATTTGTATTTGTATTTGTATTGGTTATTTATAGAGCGCAACTATCGCTCCGGAAGGAGCATCTTGGCGCTAGTAAAACAAAGTGCATACAATTGCGGGTTTTGGGTTAGATGGCTGTCATTACATACTCATCTGGAAGACTGAAGATCCAGGTTTTCAGATGTTTCCTGAACTGTTTTTCCTGAGTGAGCAGTCTAAGGTGTTTGGGCATCGCATTCTAGGCCTTGGAGGATAAGAAGGTTAGGGTCTTACCCCCCTTTGTTTTGAGGTTGAATTTGGTCAGTTTAATGAGGTTTTCTCCTGCTGATCGTAATGTCCTAGTTGGAGTGTAATGGGGGAAACGTTTAGTAAGATACTTCGGGCCGACGCCATTGAAAGCTCGAAAGGCAACAATCAAGATTTTGAATAAGATCCTCTTGTGGAGGGGTAGCCAATGTAAGGTTTTTAGGGCAGCTGACGCTGAGGATCTTCTTGGCAATTTAAGGACCAGTCTGGCTGCCGCGTGTTGTACACTTTGGAGTTTTTTTAGTGTAGTTTTCTTAACGCCAGCCATCAGGCCATTGCAATAATCCAAGCGTGCTAGGATTAGGGCTACAGTGACGGCTTTTCGTGAGTCAATGGGCAGGAAGTCAAAGAATTTCTTTAGGGATTTAATGATGCTAAAGCAACTTCCTGCGACATTCCTCACGTGTTGGTCAAATGAAAGCTCGGTGTCGAATAAAACCCCTAAGTTTCTTGCTGATGTCACAGTTTGTGAGGGAACAGGAGAGTCTTCAGGCCACCATTTGCTGGGACAGAAATGTTGGGACTTTCCCATAGGAAGAATCTCTGTTTTACTGACATTGCATTTAAGATGGTTTTTGTCCATCCAGAGAAACACATCCTTCAAACAGTTCTTAAGGTTAAGCTCAGCATTGGTAGAGTTCTTCTCCAGAGGAACAATGAGCTGAGTATCATCGGCATACGATGTTACCAGTATGCCGTATGATTCAATGAGGGAAATGAGAGGGACCATGTAAATATTGAACAGGAGTGGGCTCAGAATAGAGCCCTGGGGAATTCCTGACATGATCTTTTTTTCCTTAGATAGGAAAGGGCCTAGAGCGATAGTTTGTGATCTCTCCGTCAGAAAAGAGGTAATCCATGACAGTACTACCCCTGAGATTCTGATATCTCTAAGTCTCCCTATCAGTATTGTATGGGAGATGGTGTCGAATGCCGCTGTGAGGTCTAAAAGAATTCGGACGGCGTTCTTTCCTTGGTCCTGCAGGATTTTTATGGAGTCGGAGAGTTCGATCAAGGCTGTTTCTGTGGAGTGGCTAGGTCTAAAACCCGATTGTTGAGGGTGCAAAATATTATTGGTCTCCACGTACCTTTTTAGTTCTTTATGTACCATCTGTTCTGTAATCTTGCCCAGAACTGGGAGAAGTGATATTGGGCGTAAGTTGGCCAGCTCTGTGGGGGGTTTGTTGGGTTTCTTCATTAGTGGTTTTACGACTGCCTGTTTCCATTGGCGAGGGACTATGCCTGTATTAAGAGAGGTATTTACAATATTGTTTATCAAAGGGTTGACCACTTCTATTGCCTGATGGAGAATTCGTGGGGGGCACGAATCAGAAGGGGCACCTGATTTGCAGGTGAGAATTACTTCCCTGGTAAGGTCGAGCGATACTGGTGTGAAGGTGTTAAGATTATCAGTTATATTTGCTCCTTGGTGAAAGGGAGTTGAGGGCTGGTCGACTTTAGGAATTGGGAAATCTTTTTGTATAAGATCGATCTTTTCCACAAAGAAGTCTGCAATTTGGTTGCAGAGCTCTAAGGAGGGTGGAATTTCTGGCTGTAGGAATTTTGGGTGCGTAAAGGTCTTTACGATGGAAAATAATGTTTTTTGTTTTTGTTTTGCTTCCCTTATAGCATTAGTGTAGTAATCCTTCTTAGCAATTTTAATAGAGACTAGGTATATTTTCCTCTGTTGTACATAAAGGATTCTGTGGGCAGGATCATAGGTTTTGCGCCAGTTGCGTTCCCCTTTCTTGCATGATAAGTGGAGCTCTGCTAGTTCTGGCGTAAACCAGGGGGCACTCTTCTTTCCTCTTTTTTCCATTTTGCGGGGATGTTTTGGTGGAACACGTTGTGTGATCTCTTGCTGCATCCAGTCATGGAAGTGTATTGAGTCTAGTTCTACATTGCCAGACAAGTTAGGAGTCTGATTCTGTATTATGGGTCGAAGTTTAAAACTGTCTTCGACCTTAGTCCAGTTTATACTATTTACTGCCTGTTGAATCAATTTTGATGAGTTAGGGGGGCGTGTTATTTTGATGTTAAAGGGTATCAGACTATGATCTGTCCAAATTTGTGGAATGGGAGTGTGGACATTCAAAAGGGGAAAGTTCGAGCATATCCCATCCAGGATATGACCTGCTTGATGTGTCTGTTTGGTTATCTTTTGCTGTAGATTGAAGATCTCCAGAATTTGGTGGAAGGTAAGCACCTGGGTGTCTATATTGGATTCCAGATGTAAATTGAAATCTCCCAAGAGTGTGAAATGAGGGTAACGGAGAAGGAGCTGGCCTAGGGAGTCGCTCAGTGACTCTAAAAACTTAGTTGTGGATCCTGGTGGGCGGTAAATTAGTCCTCCTGAGAAGGAGGTGGTGTCGTTTAATTTGATGGAGAATCCAATCCCCTCAGAACCCTGCAGAGAGTCTAGGTTAAAAGTGTGACATTTTATATGGTTTCTCAACACCAAAGCAAGACCTCCTCCTCTTCCCTTCAGTCTATCCTGCCTAACAATAGTATAGCCGTCAGGTAGGGCTATTGCTAAGTCTGGGTTACTGCTGTTCGTGAGCCATGTCTCTGTTATGAGAAGGCAGTCTAGATTTTGCTCCAGAATGAGGTCATTAAGGAGACAGCAGTCAATGTGTGCCTCTCCTACATTTTAATGTCCTTTTTTCCCTTTCTCTTTCTCTTTCCGTGTACCTTATAGTTATGGCGCAGGTTTCTTGGGAGTAGCCCGTAATATACTATGGTCCATACCTGGAACTGACCGACTAGGAGTAGCCCGCAATTTTCTTCACGCACTGGACCCTGTCTGACCTCGGGTCCCGTGTTTTTCATAGGAGTGGACTCGCTCCTTGCATCGACATTTGATGCATAGTATGTTACAGGCTACTTCCAAGAAACCTGCGCCATAACTATAAGGTACACGGAGTTCTACATACCGACGTCTCTATTTGCTAGTAATTTTGGCCACTTTATAACCACATCAGTGCTTGTACTCAAGCGGTATACTTGTGCTTGTTGCTTCGTGACCCTCGATTTCTGTTAAATCCTGATCTCCTGGTCAAAGGGCCCAGCCGGGTTGGAATTATCACCGGCTGTGCGACCTCAACAGACTGACAACGTTTTTGGAAAGCCCTGAAGAGTCGCGGAATTTATGTTCCAACGTGACGAAACACGTGTCGGCTGGCTTCTAAAGTATTAAACAAAGACACCCGAAGAAGATTCTGTTTCTGTTCTTTTCTTCCTTTTCTCCTCTAGGAAACCGTGATTTTGTAATTCGAGTGTCACACTACACACACTATTTGCTGTACTAGTATTTGAGTGCAGAGGGCTTTTTTCTAAACTAAATATACAATGCCTTCATTACAATGCATAAGAACTTAGTCGGTATATTTACAAACCCGTTGTGCCACTTTTGTGTCACCAACGCAATAGGCACTTCCATATAGACACCACTTTAACGCGGCACTATAACGGAACTGAAATTTACTAGGCACACTGCACACGTAAAACTGTAGTGTTACCTTCATTTGTGAAAGGAGACAGTCGGTAGTGTGCAGCAGATTCACTGTGTAAAATGTATAATTACCTCCGAGCAGTGACATCAGATAGGTTACAACAGTCTGACAAAAAGATCTACAAGCTTATTACGCCACTTTTCTGTCACTTTTAACATGGGAAAAGTGATGCAAGAAGCTTGTAAATCTACGTCTGACTTTTCAAGAAAAAATCTCAACTCCAGACTCTGCGACACAGTTTTAATGTTGTTTTCTCTCTCTCACTCTTTGTGACATCATTTCTCTTTCTCTTTTAAACTTATAGACACTGCTGTCTCCTTTGATTTGTAGAACAACACCTGAAGTGAAGTTGTGAATTCCACTGGCCGCAGTGTTTGGCCGCAGTGTTTATACAACGGTAAGCACAGAGGCCTAGATATACGATGCCTTCATTGCAATGCATTAGAAATAAGTCAGCATATTTACAATCCCGTTGTGCCCCTTTTATGTTAGTAACGCAGTAGGCACTTCCATATAGACACCACTTGAATGCGGCACTATAGCAGAAGTAAAATGTACCAGGCACACTGCACACGTATAATCGTAGTGTTACCTTGACTTGTAATGCTTCAGCTCAATTAGTCACATCTACATAATTCTAAACTCTAATTTTCTTTTTTGTTTTGCAGATTACCAATTGTCCGTCTTTTGGAGTCAACTTCACAATTTGTTTATACTATTGTTTTTTAAAGTTATATTTCTAGTTATTTATTATATAGTTATCATCAAGTTTCGTTTACAGTTATTCTTTTAATAAAAGTTAATAAAAAAAACGACATACTGGGTGACGGTCCACAATAAAAATAATATTTATAATGTTGAAGTACTATAGTAAGATGTTCAAGACTAGGATTGAAAAGTACTGAGTTATATTTTCTCTGGATACACTACAACATGGCAAAGAAATCAAACTAATACGAAACAATGTGTACCACATTTACAAACCTCTTGCGACATTTCCCCATGCAATGCCTATCCCCCTACAAAATTGAGTGTGTGGGCCTCAATGACGCCCCTCAAACCACAGAAACAATAACCCCACAAAGACTTCTATATTGTATGAGCGGGGATGCGTGGCACTCCGCCTAGTGCCCTGGAGTCCACCACGCCCAGACCTGGTTTCTGCAGTCTCATGGGGTGAAACAGCTATTACAACGCGGTCATAAGCACGCGTGATCGTCGCCGCGAAGCCATTAGCACGCATATGGCTTTACCACACATGCTTTTTCAACTAGTATGCATTTACGACGTATGATAAACGCATACTCTTAATAATGTCTTTGTATTGACGAACATGTCTTATAATGGCTGTGGCTTACGTCCTTCAAATTAGTTTCTAGGTATACGTGTGACCAAGTATGATAAGATCGGAGACCAAGGACAAACACCGTGGTGTCTGTGGCAGGAAATCTCATCGATCACAGAGAAAATATGTGGAGGGTAAAATGAGAGTAACAAGTATAATAAAAATAACAGAGGAAAACGACTAAAATGGTGGTGGACGGAGTATGTAATCAACGTTTGGCGTCTCGACACTACATTTCAAATAAATATAGATACAATATGTTTTTTAACATATTACAAAAGTATAGCAGTGGATGACTTAGCCGACCCGGGTAAAGAAAGCAGCAAATTTAATACCTGAAATGAGGAGAGGTTTGCTTGGCAAACTTGAAGAAAAAGAAAAAAAAAACATGCGTTTGGAAACAAGGCTGTGCATGCGTAGAGAGTACAACTGGTGCAGAAAAAAACCACCGGAAAGTTTTACATACTATCATAGAAATATAGCTCTAAAAATTGCCCCCGGAATTGGCCCCCCCGAGACCTAATGAATGACACGGGCTTCTATTATTTTTTCCCTTTTTCACCACGTACAAGTACCATATGTGTACGCCGCGATTTTTTATTTCAGGTGCCAAAGATTTAAAAACCATGCTTAACAAGAACTGGCATATATTACAAACAGACAACATACTTAAGGAGGATTTACCGTCCCATCCCCTAATTACATTCAGTAGGGCTAGATCACTTGGTGACATGTTGGTCTCCAGTCATCTGGAGAAACTGACACCCAAAACTTATACCTTGAAGCAAATGGCGGGATTCTTTCCCTGTGGGCACAGTAAGGCCTGTACAGGAAGTAGAAGAGTGTTATCATACACTATACCAGATACGGGAAATACAGTGCCCATTAAGAAATTTATAACCTGCAGCTCCAAGTTTGTTGTATACTGTTTGCTCTGCCCGTGTGGCCTCCGATACATCGGCAGCACAATTAAGAAACTTTTGCCGAAGAACATGGCAAAGATTGCAACAAGCTCCAATTCTTTGGGTTGGACATTGTTCCACCTAATGTTAGAGGAGGCGATCGATTGAGAAGACTCCGCAGGTTGGAATCAAGGTACATTATAGACCTTTCCACGAAATACCCGAGAGGACTTAATAGTGGGGAGGAATTGTCATTCCACTTAGGCAAGTAAGATTGAAACAACCATATCACCTCCTGGAAACGGTCTATTACTAGCATGTGATCTCTGCCCTTGATATCTGTCGGTATGCCACGTACTGTTTAACTGCCATCCTTGACTGCCATGTGTATATTTCTGCACCTCTCTTTGTACAGTTGGATCTTTTTTGTCTTTTGCCCTGCACTTATTTTCCATCTACATAGTTCTTGCAGGGCTCATGACATGTAAATATTTATATATGTATATATGATGATTTACACTGTTATCATAAATTTTTCGTAACTGGCTGCATTGTTGATCCAAGTATATGTTTTATGCAAGAATCATGTGTAGACACTTTGTACATAGGACACTAGCCGATCCACGGCACAATTAATTGACATCTTATAATTTCCATACCCTCTTATTGGATATAACACCACTCCAAAATGGCGCCCTCATCGGCGTGTGAGGGTTGAGTCCTATGTCAGTGTCAATGATTGCTAAAAAACTTTATTAACCTGCTGTTTGTTTGTCACGAGTGACACACTGACGAAGGCTCACGCCGAAACGCGTCTTGTGCTTTTCCCTAAATAATAAATCACCGTGCAATCTTTATTCCTTGAGTGCTGCCTTCTGTTTCTTGTGAACCGAGAGGAGTTTGAGCGAAATATAAATACATATATATATATATATATATATATATATATATATATATATATATATATATATATATATATATGTATATATATTGTACCCCAAATACCTCCTTTACCGAAGTAAACCAGGACACCCGGAATCTGTATGCAGAATTTATTCAGCAAAGTGAAAAAGTACTTTTTCACTTTGCTGAATAAATTCTGCATACAGATTCCGGGTGTCCTGGTTTACTTCGGTAAAGGAGGTATTTGGGGTACAATTTTGAAGGCCTGTCGGTGGCCTACCCAGGACCGTTCCGTGACAGCCCAAGGTGCGTCAACCGGCACTGGAGGAGATAATATGTATATATATATATATATATGAAGAAAGGATCCCAACCTGTCAATGGACGACAGGCTACGGCAGGGTGCAGACCTCAAGACGCCACATCAAACGGTCAATTAAGCTCAAAAAACGTATCAACTCCAGTGAGTATGCAGGAAAAACGTTTTATTTTAAATGACGCGTTTCACTCCACAAGGGAGCTTGTTCACATAAGGACACTCAGAAAAAAGTGTAAGTATATATACAAAACATAGGGAGGGGCTTAATTCGGGGAACACGCCCAAAAGTAAAAATAGAAATAGTGCACAAGAGAGTATTATATTAAAGTGATACACGCATGACAGTAAGGTATAGACACGAGAAAATGAGGCAGTTGCAAAATGAACACTTGGTAACAGTGGAACATGTGGAAAAAATACAATAATTTGACACATGGTAAATAATATAACATTGAAGTAACTGGCAAATAACGCTCAGAGATAGACAAAAAAAGTCGCAACCTCTAATAAAGGTACCACATTGGGCAACAAGCAAGTGTAATGACATAGTGCCAAATATTACTTGAGTGCCAAAAAAGAGGAACCAAAAGGAGCAAAAGATTAGCCAATAATATACAAATAACCAAAAGTGTCAGAAAAGTCAGGACATAGTGCCTGGAATGAAAATAACCACATTACTGTTGGAAAATATATATTCACTGAAAAAAACCATAGGTTTCACCCACTTTATATTTAGGAATTAGCATTTAAAAAACCTTAAAAATTCACTGAAAAAAACAGGTTTCACACATGTTATAGTTAGCTGGACATTTCACTCATACAAAACCATTGAAATTCCCCCATTATAGTTAGTTCAGCTAACTGTAACTAGCGCGCCCGCAATGCACTGCTGATGACGTCACATATTACATCACTCATGACATGTTCTGTGACATCACTCATTACATCACTGATGATATCTCAAATGACATCACTGATGAAATCACTGATGACATCATCCAGTGAATGTGTGTATTTCTGAAAAATAAATATTTTTTATATATGTATACCTAAACGTCGATGGAAGAACACACGGTTAAATAATTGTCTAAATGGATGTTTTTTTTTATTGATTGTATAACTGACTTATTAAGTGTATCTTACTGAATACATGTATTAGCGAGTAATGTTTAAATATTTAAATATCTGTATCAGTGTCAAAACAAGAAGGGTTTTTGGAGTAAAGGGAAAGGGGCGCTCAGCTACTGTAGATGCAAGATAAGTAAGATTATCAATATTAGGTGTTGGTGCATATAGGCGAGGGGATAAGCCCTGTAACCTCTCCAAAACGTTAGTTCCCAGAACAAACACTATAAACACAAAACAGGATGCCTATTGCACACAACAAGAGAGTAATTCCTTCTCTATATCACTAGTGCGTGTCTCAGTGGACACATTTTTCAAAACATTATACATATACAGCTGTCAGAGAAAACACAATATCTTAAAGAGAGTCTTCTTTAATATCTTTTGCAGCCAGCCGACACGTGTTTTGTCGCTTAACAATGCGACTCCTCAGGGCTGTGAGGTTCAAACAAAAAGAAGAAAGGTCGCTTAGCCGGTGATACTTCCAACCCGACCGGGCTCTAGACCATGTGAAGTGTGTGGGTCAAGGTAGAGTGCTCCAGGTTCCGGTCAGAAACTCGAGTGCGAGTATTTTGCTGCTTCACTCCAATTCAGTTGTTGAAATTATTATCGATAAATATTTTGGCGGCGGGGAGAATGAAGCTCAATAAAGCTAGAGAAAGGTGAATCCGCTAGGGAAAATCCGCCGGCAGCCGCTAGAGGTAACGAAGGAGCGGGTGTACTCCCTTCGATGGGTATCAGGATTGTATTCTTCCGGCTATACGTGGACTGCCTTGATGCCGTGCGGGATCCCGTGTTCCGGTCCTTATCCGGATACAATCCGGATAAGGACCGGCAAAGTCATTTGTAGGGAATGATTCTCTATGTATATTTCTGTGTCCTAAAACACCACTCTTTCAGGACTTATTTCATATGTGAGTTTTAATTTTGCCGGACTGTTGTTCAATTTGTCAAAATAGTTTTTTAAATCTTCTTGGGTACCATTCCAGATGATCAAAAGATTGTATAAGAATCTGAGCCATAGTATGATCTTCTCTCTCCATTCATAGTTTTCTGTATTCCATGCCAGATTTTGTTCGAACCACCCCTTTGTTAGCTTCGCATAATTGGGTGAGAATGAAATCGCACATCCTCTCACTTGTTTGTATATCTGCTTATTAAATAGGAAGATGTTGTTGTTTAAGCATAATGAGATCATTTCATTCAACATGATGTTATGCACCTTGTATTTTATGTTTCGTTTCCCAAATATTATTTACAAGCATTTGTACCAATGGAGTGTTCGATGTTTGTGTATAATTAGACCACATCCATGATTATTAATTTATATGTTGGTTGCCAGTTAACTTCCTCTATTTTTTTCAGAAGATCTGTCGTGTCTTTTAAGTAGGAAGTAAGATGTTTGACTAATGGTGCTAGAACATAATCGATGTAGTTTGAGATGGGTTCCAACAAGAAGTTATTGGCAGACACTGTCGGTCTCCCAGGTGGTTTATCTCGATTTTTATGAACTTTAGGAAGGCAGTAAAATGTTGGTGTATTTGGATATTTTTTGTCTAGATATCAAAATTCATCATCATCAATTAGACCTTTTTGATGCCATATCTGTAGTTGGTTCATTGCTTCTTTTTGTAATTCCTTGGTTGGATCTTTGTAACATTCTAGATCCATTAGTTGACGTTTCGCCTCAGTGATATAGTCATGTTGATGATGACGATATTACAGCCTTTGTCCGCCGGTTTTATCTCAATGGTTGTATCCTCTTGTAGTGTCTTTAGTGCCTTCATTTATTCTCTGGTTAGATTATTTTTATCTTTGTTTGGTGTCATTTTATATAATTCTTCCACAATTGCCTCATGGAAAGTGTCTATTTTATTACCCAGTGGCAGGTTTGGATAAAATGTTGATTTTAATTTCAAAACACTTTCACTCGCTCCTTCCATCGGTTGTAGTTCCTCTAAGGAAAGAGTTGTTGTGCCCATTGTTATTAATGCTTCTAAGCCATCTGCATCTTCTGCAAATAGTGAACTTGTTGTTTTCTTCATGGTGGTATGATTTTTGCTCATTGGTTTTTCTGCATACATTTTGGTAAGTTTTAGTTTTCTGGTATATATATATAGATCAATTCTTGTTTCTGCAATGTCCAGATGGGAAGTGGCACAGAAGGTGAGGCCCTTTTTCAAAATGTCATTTTCATTTGGTGTTAAGATTTTTCTTGAGAGGTTGATTACTTTCAATTCTTGTGTGATAAAGTTGTCTATTTCCTGGGTGGTCTCAGTCTTTCTTTCGACCATGTATCCGATTTTGCCTCCTCCCTGACCTCTCTGGCCTCTTCTTGTCTTCCTCGTCCTCCTCTGCCACGGCCTCTGATGCCACCTCTTTTTGGTTGATTGCTTTTGTTTTGTTGCTCTAAGGCCATCTGCATTTCCGTTAAAAAATTGGTCTTTTTTCTCAGTTATGTTGTTTGTTGTGGGTTGTCTTCTGTTTCACTTATACCTGTGCTGGATAAGGAATCAAAGCTGGAAGTATCCCGATTCGTTGTCTCTAATTGTGTTTTACCTCTTCTATTTTTATACTGTCTCTCAAATGTGAAAATTCTCCCTTCTTCAAAGTCAGTTTTGTCACTCTGAAATTTGAATTGTTTACGTTGTTTCACCCTCTCTTCATGTTTCTCCAGGTTTTTGAGAATGTCAAACTTCAGTTTTTGTTGTTCCTCATTTAAGGTTAGTTTATTTATTTCTTCTTCCATATTTTTAAGCTATTTTTTAATTTCCTTCAATGCTTTTTCAATGTGTTTTATCAGGATGATCATTAATTCAGTGGATGATTCTAATAAGTGTTCCCCCCATTCTTGTAGGAGTTCCCCACTTGTGTCCTGATGGCTTGGCATCAACATGAGGCGTAGTTCTCTTGGGTTTCTCTTTACTTCGACATACTTTTGCAGAGTTAGCAATTCCCACCACTTATTTATCTCCTTTTTGACAGTCTTTCCCAATGTGTCTTTATTGTTGTTTGATGTTAAAATGTGTCCCCTTTCTGTTCGAGGTGTTGTTGTTGTTGTGAACATATCTGACAATTCAGCTATTCGCTTTGCTTCTCTTATTTCCATAGCGAGCACTTCTTCTGTCTTTTATTTAAATTAAAGTAGAGCGCTTTAATCTGGGTTTAATCCATCACCGTTCTTTAGCTCAATCCGCCACCCCAGTTCAGACATGGCCATATGCAAATCAGTCTGACCCTGTGCCTCATAGGAACAGTCCAGCCCGAACTGCCAGGCCATGTCTTCCCTGGACCGGAATCAAGCTTCCCAGGACCGGTTTCTGGCATAACAGCCGTCTTCAGCCGGGCTTGCTTGAATCCAGTGGCAAAGTGAGCAAGGGACTCACGTCTGAGCATACCCTGCCAACTTAGGGCGAACAAAGAAAAACCAAAGGTGATGATGGACGGAGCGTTGACAATACAAACACTCACCCCAAGTCAACTGATCTGGGTTTAATCCATCACCGTTCTTTAGCTCACTCCGCCACCCCAGTTCAGACATGGCCATATGCAAAGCAGTCTGACCCTGTGCCTCATGGGAACAGTCCAGCCCGAACTGCCAGGCCATGTCTTCCCTGGACCGGAATCAAGCTTCCCAGGACCGGTTTCTGGCATAACAGCCGTCTTCAGCCGGGCTTGCTTGAATCCAGTGGCAAAGTGAGCAAGGGACTCACGTCTGAGCATACCCTGCCAACTTAGGGCGAACAAAGAAAAACCAAAGGTGATGATGGACGGAGCGTTGACAATACAAACACTCACCTCCAGTCAACTGATCTGGGTTTAATCCATCACCGTTCTTTAGCTCACTCCGCCACCCCAGTTCAGACATGGCCATATGCAAATCAGTCTGACCCTGAAACAAGAAAGTGTAGCAGGGTACAAACACCCTGACCCCAGGCCTTTGTTTTTTTAAACATATCGTCCGACTTGGGTGCGAGAATCTGGCAAAAAAAGAAGAATAAAAACGAAATGCGGGCTCTCGTGTTTCATTTTGTAAAAGCCCCGAGTTCTCCAGGTCCCAGGTGCAATTTTGAAATAATTGGCGGCATCAATGGGGGCCCTTGCAGCCCCGGGGACCACAACCTCCCCGGGGCTTTTAAATATTTTGTGTGGGAGGGCAGGTGGGCCCCTCCAAGCCCCGAGGACCACCACTTCCCCAGAGCTACATGATAATAATGCGGGGGCATGCGGCCCTCCCGCAGCACCGGTGACCGCCACCTGCCTGGGGCTGTATTAAAAAACAAAGTGTGTGGCACTCTAGCCCCCCCCACACTGCCCCAGGGACCACAACCTCCTGGGGCATTGAATACGTAAATGCGGGAGTCTTTTGCGGACCCTGGGCCCTGGAGACCACCACCTCCCGGGGCTTAAATTAGTTGGGAAGGGGGCTGCCCGGCCCCCCTCCTGGTGCCCAGGATGGTCCTGGGAACTGCCACCCCCAGGGATGGCTCCTGCACTGTCCTGGGGTACTCTCCCCCGGGACATTGCTGTTTGCAATGACAGGGCGGGGGCCGTGCGGTTCCTGCCCCGTCATTGCAAACACTGGTTTGGTTCTTGGAAGCGAGAGCAGGAAACCTTCTCCCACTTTCAAGAAGCATAGCAGTATTGCTTTTGGACAAGGGGAGCTGCATGTTAGCAGTTCCCCTTGTCCAAAATCAATGCCGGCTCCAGCCGGGGGCGGGGAGCTGGCAGGGACCCCTATGGTCCCCAACGCTAAGAGCCAGCCTCAGGGGATGGGGTCCCCAGGGCCATTATTGTACTTAGGAAGTGGGCCACGCAGTCCCCCTCCTTATTTTTATATATATATTTTTAAATGGTTGCAGGCTCTGGCGGAAGGGGTCCTGAGGCAAATACAAAATAATGGAAGTAAATCTTTTTTTTGCTTCGAGTTTGGATTTTCGACTCCAACGCAGCTCTCAGCATCGCCCCAGTATAACGTCATGTTGCCTTTTGCGAATTCACCTTAAATAAATAATTAAATATTAAATAATGTAGAAGGTAGTGTTGCATTTGTGAACTTGTTTTAAAGCTTTACTGTGATTGAAGTTAATGACAAGATTACGATTTATAGAGTTGTAAAAAATATATACAACTTAAAATTAATAGTTAAAGTTGGAAAGTGGGTTGTATTGTAGTACAATTAAGTTTGTGCTTTTGTTTTGTGAAATTGTCCTGAGTGTGCGAATCTGGCCGAGAACATTTTAAAAAAAAAAGAACCGGCTTCCGTGCTGCCTTGTACTCAGGGGCAATCATTAATTAATTTGCAGCCCCAGGGGCCGCCACCTCCCTGAGGCTTAGTTAACTGTATACAGGGGGAACTGGGTCCCCCTGCAGCCCGGGGACCGCGACCTTCCTGGGGCTTGTTAAATTAATGTCTGTGGGGTCCTAATCCTCCCACGCTGCCCCAGAGACCACCACCTACCTGGGGCTTCTTTCATTAATGGGGGCTTCACAGGGCCCCCAAGCCCCTGGGGGTATGTGGGGGGAATTGGGCCCCCCTGTAGCCCCGGGGACCGCCACCTCCCCGGGGCTTGTTAAATGAATGTCTGGGGGGTCCTAAACCTCCCACGCTGCCCCAGAGACCACCACCTCCCTGGGGCTTTTTTCATTAATTGGGGGGCTTCACAGGGCCCCCAAGCCCCGGGGACCACCGCCTCCCCAGGGCTTCCTTCATTAATCAGGGGAGTTTCACGGGCCCCTAAGCCCCAGGGACAACCGCCTTCCCAGGGCTATGTTAAATGTTGGATCGGGGGCCGCACGGCCCCTCTCTTGGAACCCTCGATGGCCCTGGGGACTGCCACCCCCCAGGGCCGTCTCCTGCAATGTCCCGGGGTGCTCACCCAGGGACATTGCTGTTTGCAATGACAGCAATATTGTATACACATTTCTTTTAGATATCATGATGATTTGAAAACATCAAGACATATGTATGTGTGCTTGTCATGTAATAGTCTGCTGCTTTATATTTAGCTAGGCCCAATACTCATGTAGTTATACAAACACCCAAGTACTCACCATGCAGTCTTCCAATGATGCATGCACAACATATGCAGTACTGTAAACACTCAGGCATTACTGCTGCACTGATGCAATCATCTAGGCACTATCTATGCACTCATGCAATCACCAAGGTATTACCCATCTACTCTTTCAATCATGTAGCCACTACTCATACACTTATATATTCACCTAGGCCCTACCGTTGTAATCCTTCAATCACAGAGGCACTAGCACTATACTCATACAACCACTCACACATTACTCCTGCACTCAGTTCAGTAAGTTCAGTAAATCTTTATTTCGAAGAATAAAAATTCCTCATAAAAACACATTACATTATAAAATTTCATTAAATATCATTACATTTCATTCCTGAACTTTAAATGATAAAAACAACTTTAAAAAAGAGAGGATATAATTCATGAAGCAGGTATGATTTTACAAAACAGATTCATTTCTTGTATGCCTCAATCTTACGGCTACTTTTAAAAAGCTTAAAATGGCACATAGGGTATGGGGATTACTAGCTTTCTGTAAAAACAACAATGCAGTTTTTGCGTGGAGGAATTTCTGTTTCTTAAGAATGTCTACCAAAAACAAGCGTCTAGGGTTACTATAAAATGGACATAAGAGTCCTGCGGAGACCTATTGTCGCAGCCGCAGGCACCCTTCTGCTCAATTGTTATGGGAAACCAGCAGGATAAGCTAAAATGTTTGGTAACCAATTGAGCCTAAAACGGCACATTAAAAATCGATCATTTTGACTATACATCAGAAACAGATATGATTCCATTCCCACCCCATTTTTTACAAGATCATAGGCTGCTATTGATTTCTTTGCCAGGCCATGACTTCTTCTGTCAGAAACTATTTTTTCTAAAAGCAATTTTTTCACCTTCAGTTTACAACTATTTACAATCGAGGAAGGATCATTAAAAAATTGGCACTGGTCAATACTTATTAGAGAGTCTTTCACATACTTTAACCAAGGGATTTGTAGGGCCTTGTCTCTCTGTAAGCAGTCCGTGACTATTTCCCTGGTCAGGGATGCCTCCGGGTTGGTCCAGATTCTCATCCATGCCATGGTTGGTCTTAATTTAGCAATGTCAAAGATATAAGGCATTCCTAATTCATCATGGGCAATTTCGGCAGGGATGGTTTGTGGGATTTTTAGGATCCTTCGAAAAAATGTATCTTCATATTGTTGAAGGTGCTTGCAGTCCCTGAAGCCCCATACCTCAGCACCATACAAGGCCTTTGCTGTGCTGATTGAGCCATATAATGCCTTTATCTGTTCTGGGCACCAGCGTCCCAATCTACGGGCAAAACTCGAGATGGCCCTATTTGAGGAAACAAGCTTGTTACAATGAGCCTCGAGCAGCTGACTAAACTGCATGTCCCCATCCATTAGCAGCCCTAGATAGGGGAAGGTCTTTACTTTGCCCAAGGTGTGTGACCCTATTTTAAACACACTCTTATTGGTAGGTTTTTTGCCGGCCACCATAACAAAGGATTTGGTTAGGTTGACAGACAGGTCCAAGTCACCCATAAACTTAACAAATCCGTCCACCAGAAGTTGTAAAGCCCTTGGTGTCCTGGCAAGCAGGACCGCGTCATCCGCGTTCAATAGTACAGGGATATGACGCGGTCCTACTTTAGGACAATCAACTTCTAGGGCGGTAAGGGCACTCTCTAGGGCGTTAATGTAAAGAGAGAAGAGAAAAGGGGCTAATATGCACCCTTGTCTTACTCCCCCTGAACATAAAAATTGATCAGTTCGCCCCCCCTCTGGACTGAAGCAGACCCTGACCATGGTGTTCCAGTGCAGCTCTTTCAGGATATTTATCAGCCCCTCTTCAATCCCTAGGTTATGCATCATAGACCACAGTTTAGACCTATTGACATTGTCAAAGGCCGCGGCTAGGTCCATAAATGCCATGTAGACCGTGCCCCTGCCTGCTTTTGTATATTTAGCTGTCAAAAGATACAAATTTAGGCACTGGTCACTTGTCGATCTGCCCTCTCTGAACCCATATTGTATTTCAGCCAAGATATGATGTTTCTCAGTCCACTCCATAAGCCGGTTTAAAATCACTCGCCCCAGAATTTTGGCAGAAACATCTGTGAGCGAAATCGGCCTATAACATTTAGGATCGTCCCTGGTTCCTTTTTTGAAAATGGGTACAATCAGTGCCGTGGACCAGGAGTGTGGTAGGCCATATTTGATGGCCGCATTTAGGACCCTTGTTAACCCCTTCGACGCTCATGACGAGCTGGGCTCGTCATGAGGTAGCCTCCCAGCACGCTCATGACGAGCCCAGCTCGTCATGAATAATGGGTTTTTTAAAACATGAGCACAGGAGCGGAATTTCGCTAGCGCTCATGTGGTTAAAATCGGTGCCCATAAGTCTATATTGCTTCTATATAGATCCGGTGGGGTACCATCCGGACCAGGGGCTTTGTTAGGGGTCAACCCACTAATAGCTTTTGTTATCTCCACTAGCGAGAGGGTTATGTTATCGCTCCGTGTGCCCTGCCATTCGCCCTCCTGAATTTCTAAGTTTAACTTATTGTATAACCCTTGGAAGTGATTCACCCATTGCTCTGGGAGGATGTTGCTACTAATCGCCGGAGCAGAGTTCTCGTTAAAACAGGGGCGATTCACAATTCTCCAGAATTCTGCAAAGTCCCTGTTTTCTCCCGCCTCTCTCAGATCTGCCCACACTTCTGATTGTAGCACTTTCTTCCTCTCTTTTACTTTAATTCTGTAGTTTAGTCTGCAAGTGGCCACGTCTATCTTGTTCCTTGGTTTAACTTTGAGACAAGTTTTTAGATCCCTTAAGGCTTTGGAGCAGCTCTTATCAAACCACCGTGGGTTGTTCGGCTCTTTCCTCGGGCCTTTGATTTCCAACATTTTATCCACTCTGCTTGTGAGGGCTGTGAATGATTCCATTAATTCTAAACCTTCCTTTAGGGGGTCCAAACAGTCTTCTATCTCTTTTCTTCCATTTTGGACAAGAGTTTTATAAAAACTCGTGAGAGTTTACCCTTGCCCACTTGAGTCGCCTACCCTGATCTGTTGGTTGGAGGCTAAGTCCCCCCCCCCTTTGGGTTTGCCCACCCCGCAGGTATGTCTAAGTTCCATAACAAGAGGGTTATGGTCACTAAAGGAACTCCATTTAGTTTTGATCCTGGTAATTCTATTTTTTGCAAAGGAGAATATTAATATATAGTCTATTATGGTAGAGCTTCCTCTGCCTTTGAAGGTTGGAACGTATATACCCTCTACCTCCAGGACTATTAAGTCCATCGTATGCGCTAGTGAAGGGGCTTCTATCATTGCGTTTAATTCTGTGCCCTCCTGGTTGTGTTCCCAATGTGGCCCCTCATTAAAGGGGCAAATGTCCCAATATAGATGGTCCCGAAGCAAATCTGGGCAAGGATGACAGTTGAAGTCGCCCATTACTAATGTCATTGGTACCCCCCCCCCTTCTTCAACTCTGCCTCATGTGTGAGTTTATCATCTAGTTCACCGAGTGCGGCATTTTTCCCATCTATGGGTCCAGGGTTGTAAAAATTGAAAAACTGTACCCTCAGCCCTCTACTCTGAAATATTACAGTTTGCTGGGTATGTGATGTCCAAGGTGGTACAGTCCATTTACCTTCTAATGTTAAATCAACATAGAGCACCAGCCCTCCTCTCGCTCTACCCGCCCTTCCTTTTTGTGCAGGCACAAAAAAGCACTTGTAGCGCTCTATTTGGTATGATGCCGCACTGACTGCCAATGTCTCCTGAAATGCCAGGATGTGGAATCCCTGGATTTCATTCCTCCATTCAGGGCTTTCAAATTTACCTGCTAAACCCACTACATTCCATGACAGAATGTTCACCTTTCGTGTCCGTGCTTCCCCGCTGTTCATATCTCGTAAGACAGGGTTTGAATCAGTTAGCATCTCGTGGCCAGCCCTCGCTTTTTCTACTGCTTTGTTGTTTAGGTTTTCTGCCCTATTTTGAGTATTTTCGCTTTCCTCCACTGCCTCCCCTCTGGCCAACATTATAGTCTTTTCTCCCTTATCCTTCTCTACTACCCTTAGTCATTCATTTTCGTCCATGGATTGTAAAGGACTGTATCTATTTCTCCACTGGGGACCTCCCTGGTATGCTATGGTTTTCATGCCATACTCCATGGGCCTAGGACCGTGTCCATCTGTGAATCTGTTCCTTCCCGGGAATTGGAAATTTGGTTGGTGTGTAACCAGTTTTCTGGGGTAGAAATATGCTAGTGGCATGGTCCTTATCGTGCTAGTGGTGTTTCTGTTGTCGTTAGCTAATATATACTCCACAAGATTCGGGTCCCTGAAGTTGGCAATAATACAATTCCCCTCAATTTCTTTCTTTCTGGTTCCCACCCACTGTGCTCTCCTTAAATGTAAAATCTCCCCCCTCTTCCTCCCTGCAAGGGTCTATGGATGTTTAGCCAGATTGTGATTTTCTGTTTTAGTTCTATAAAAGTTTCTCTCTGCCCCCATCTTAGCCCTGGGACCCCGGTGAAAATAACGACAAAAGGGCTTGCTTCCGGGGGTAGGTTTACACATGGGAGTGGGCCTTGTGCCCAGCATTTTGCTCAGTGAATGGTTGCTGATTTTTTACCTGATGTAAGGTGCCGATGTTATCTGGCTGCCTTGGCCCTCCCACACCCTGTCTTTGAGGGTTATTTCTATCCGTGTTTCCATGTGTGTTTGTACTCCCGCCCCTGTCTGCAATTGCCTCATCTGTCGTGGCATGCACCTGGGCGATGGTGCATTGGTCATAGCTAACACAGTTATTAGATAGTACTGGTTGTTGGGCTGGGACGTTATTTGTTGAGATCCCCTTATCATTTTGTTTGGATATTGGGGATTCCCTTGCCTTACCTTGTCTTTGCAGTTCGCTAGCTATTTTATCTATCTTACTCACTAGAGGTTTGATTAGGCTAGTTATAAATGTTTCCAGGTGCTTTTGTAGATCTAAAATTATAGGATCAAGCCACCTCGGGGGGATTGGGGCAGCTTTAGGTTCTATAATTAAGACTTCCTCCTCTGTGTCTTTAGGCTTACTACACGTATTGATCTTTTTCCTAGTCCTTGTTTGCCTGCTCTTATTTTGGTGTTTTTTAGAGGGTAGTTTAGATGTGACGTTTGTGTCTATATTTATAGATGTTTGGTCCTCTGCTACTAATTGTGCGCAGGGGATAGTGTCTAGTGAGTTTTCACTGCTCCCTACGGGTAATATATCAGCTGGGGTTATATCCTCGGTTTGAGTTGGTGTCAATGGCAGGGAGGTTAAAGTCATTGATATGCGTCTCTCCGCGCGCTCAATATCCCCTGCAACCTTACGTAACATTAAATCAATGACCGTCGGAATAGCTTTGTGGGTAGATACATCACCAGGCACTGGGCCGGGGTTTTTTGGTTTGAGAGGGGTTCCTACTTTGCTCTTGGTCGAGCGAGTTTTGGGTTTAGTAGCCATGATGTTTAAGTTACTATGTCGGTACTATCTACCCTCTTCCTATTGTTTATAAAACAGTTCTGACTAGAATAGTAAACACAATAGCAATGATATGTCCACTTTCACATCTAGCAGTTACTGGTGTTCTGTTCCAGTCTTTTTTTTTTTACCAGACCTCCAGGCTCTTTTTAAATGTGCGCTTCTGGAGTATGGGAGGTGGGTGTTACAGTACCTTTCAGCAGAACCAAGGGGGGTAGCCCATCCCGTCCCTGGTCGTCCCCGGACGGCCACAGACGGCCCGCCCTCTGCCCGGGTTCAGCCCGGCGTTGCCCGTGCGCGTCCCGCGATGCGGGAGGAGCGCCGCGTCTATATGCGCCTCCGGGCGCGGGAAAGTCGCGCTGCTGTGGGCGTCTCGTCGTCCCAGCAAGGGACGCTGGGAAGTGGAGTCCTTTGCTCGCTCCCCCCTCTCGGCGGGGGAGAGCGGTAGGATGATGAAGCGGTGTCCGATGTTCTGCAAAGCTGCCTGGTAGGGTGAGTTTCAGCCAGTGCCCCCAGATGAATGAGAGCCCCGCCCCCGCTCCTCTGCTGGAGCGCCGCGTCTATATGCGCCTCCGGGCGCGGGAAAGTGGCGCTGCTGTGGGCGTCTCGTCGTCCCAGCAAGGGACGCTGGGAAGTGTAGTCCTTTGCTCGCTCCCCCCTCTCGGCGGCCGCGATAACAACTGCGGCGGCGGGGGAGAGCGGTAGGATGATGGCGCGGTATCCGATGTTCTGCAAAGCTGCCTGGTACGGTGAGTTTCAGCCAGTGCCCCCAGATGAATGAGAGCCCCGCTCCTCTGCTGGAGCGCCGCGTCTATATGCGCCTCCGGGCGCGGGAAAGTGGCGCTGCTGTGGACGTCTCGTCGTCCCAGCAAGGGACGCTGGGAAGTGTAGTCCTTTGCTCGCTCCCCCCTCTCGGCGGCCGCGATAACAACTGCGGCGGCGGGGGAGAGCAGTAGGATGATGGCGCGGTGTCCGATGTTCTGCAAATCTGCCTGGTAGGGTGAGTTTCAGCCAGTGCCCCCAGATGAATGAGAGCCCCGCTCCTCTGCTGGAGCGCCGCGTCTATATGCGCCTCCGGGCGCGGGAAAGTGGCGCTGCTGTGGGCATCTCGTCGTCCCAGCAAGGGACGCTGGGAAGTGTAGTCCTTTGCTCGCTCCCCCCTCTCGGCGGCCGCGATAACAACTGCGGCGGCGGGGGAGAGCGGTAGGATGATGGCGCCTTGTCCGATGTTCTGCAAATCTGCCTGGTAGGGTGAGTTTCAGCCAGTGCCCCCAGATGAATGAAAGCCCCGCCCCCGCTCCTCTGCTGGAGCGCCGCGTCTATATGTGCCTCCGGGCGTGGGAAAGTGGTGCTGCTGTAGGCGTCTCGTCGTCCCAGCAAGGGACGCTGGGAAGTGTAGTCCTTTGCTCGCTCCCCCCTCTCAGGGGCCGCGATAACAACTGCGGCGGCGGGGGAGAGCGTTAGGATGATGGCGCGGTATCCGATGTTCTGCAAAGCTGCCTGGTAGGGTGAGTTTCAGCCAGTGCCCCCAGATGAATGAGAGCCCCGCTCCTCTGCTGGGGCGCTGCATCTATATGCGCCTCCGGGCGCGGGAAAGTGGCGCTGCTGTGGGCGTCTCGTCGTCCCAGCAAGGGACGCTCGGAAGTGTAGTCCTTTGCTCGCTCCCCCCTCTCGGCGGCCGCGATAACAACTGCGGCTGCGGGGGAGAGCGGTAGGATGATGGCGCGGTGTCCGATGTTCTGCAAAGCTGCCTGGTAGGGTGAGTTTCAGCCAGTGCCCCCAGATGAATGAGAGCCCCGCTCCTCTGCTGGAGCGCCGCGTCTATATGCGCCTCCGGGCGTGGGAAAGTGGCGCTGCTGTGGGCGTCTCGTCGTCCCAGCAAGGGACGATGGGAAGTGTAATCCTTTGCTCGCTTCCCCTTCTCGGCGGCCGCGATAACAACTGCGGCGGCGGGGGAGAGCGGTAGGATGATGGCGCGGTGTCCGATGTTCTGCAAAGCTGCCTGGTAGGGTGAGTTTCAGCCAGTGCCCCAAGGTGAATGAGAGCCCCTGCACGCTTTTTTCATTAATTGGGGGGCTTCACAGGGCCCCCAAGCCCCGGGGACCACCGCCTCCCCAGGGCTTCCTTCATTAATCAGGGGAGTTTCACGGGCCCCTAAGCCCCAGGGACAACCGCCTTCCCAGGGCTATGTTAAATGTTGGATCGGGGGCCGCACGGCCCCTCTCTTGGAACCCTCGATGGCCCTGGGGACTGCCACTCCCCAGGGCCGTCTCCTGCAATGTCCCGGGGTGCTCACCCAGGGACATTGCTGTTTGCAATGACAGCAATATTGTATACACATTTCTTTTAGATATCATGATGATTTGAAAACATCAAGACATATGTATGTGTGCTTGTCATGTAATAGTCTGCTGCTTTATATTTAGCTAGGCCCAATACTCATGTAGTTATACAAACACGCAAGTACTCACCATGCAGTATTCCAATGATGCATGCACAACATATGCAGTACTGTAAACACTCAGGCATTACTGCTGCACTGATGCAATCATCTAGGCACTATCTATGCACTCATGCAATCACCAAGGTATTACCCATCTACTCTTTCAATCATGTAGCCACTACTCATACACTTATATATTCACCTAGGCACTACCGTTGTAATCCTTCAATCACAGAGGCACTAGCACTATACTCATACAACCACTCACACATTACTCCTGCACTCAGTTCAGTAAGTTCAGTAAATCTTTATTTCGAAGAATAAAAATTCCTCATAAAAACACATTACATTATAAAATTTCATTAAATATCATTACATTTCATTCCTGAACTTTAAATGATAAAAACAACTTTAAAAAAGAGAGGATATAATTCATGAAGCAGGTATAATTTTACAAAACAGATTCATTTCTTGTATGCCTCAATCTTACGGCTACTTTTAAAAAGCTTAAAATGGCACATAGGGTATGGGGATTACTAGCTTTCTGTAAAAACACCAATGCAGTTTTTGCGTGGAGGAATTTCTGTTTCTTAAGAATGTCTACCAAAAACAAGCGTCTAGGGTTACTATAAAATGGACATAAGAGTCCTGCGGAGACCTATTGTCGCAGCCGCAGGCACCCTTCTGCTCAATTGTTATGGGAAACCAGCAGGATAAGCTAAAATGTTTGGTAACCAATTGAGCCTAAAACGGCACATTAAAAATCGATCATTTTGACTATACATCAGAAACAGATATGATTCCATTCCCACCCCATTTTTTACAAGATCATAGGCTGCTATTGATTTCTTTGCCAGGCCATGACTTCTTCTGTCAGAAACAATTTTTTCTAAAAGCAATTTTTTCACCTTCAGTTTACAACTATTTACAATCGAGGAAGGATCATTAAAAAATTGGCACTGGTCAATACTTATTAGAGAGTCTTTCACATACTTTAACCAAGGGATTTGTAGGGCCTTGTCTCTCTGTAAGCAGTCCGTGACTATTTCCCTGGTCAGGGATGCCTCCGGGTTGGTCCAGATTCTCATCCATGCCATGGTTGGTCTTAATTTAGCAATGTCAAAGATATAAGGCATTCCTAATTCATCATGGGCAATTTCGGCTGGGATGGTTTGTGGGATTTTTAGGATCCTTCGAAAAAATTTATCTTCATATTGTTGAAGTTGCTTGCAGTCCCTGAAGCCCCATACCTCAGCACCATACAAGGCCTTTGCTGTGCTGATTGAGCCATATAATGCCTTTATCTGTTCTGGGCACCAGCGTCCCAATCTACGGGCAAAACTCGAGATGGCCCTATTTGAGGAAACAAGCTTGTTACAATGAGCCTCTAGCAGCTGACTAAACTGCATGTCCCCATCCATTAGCAGCCCTAGATAGGGGAAGGTCTTTACTTTGCCCAAGGTGTGTGACCCTATTTTAAACACACTCTTATTGGTAGGTTTTTTGCCGGCCACCATAACAAAGGATTTGGTTAGGTTGACAGACAGGTCCAAGTCACCCATAAACTTAACAAATCCGTCCACCAGAAGTTGTAAAGCCCTTGGTGTCCTGGCAAGCAGGACCGCGTCATCCGCGTACAATAGTACAGGGATATGACGCGGTCCTACTTTAGGACAATCAACTTCTAGGGCGGTAAGGGCACTCTCTAGGGCGTTAATGTAAAGAGAGAAGAGAAAAGGGGCTAATATGCACCCTTGTCTTACTCCCCCTGAACATAAAAATTGATCAGTTCGCCCCCCCTCTGGACTGAAGCAGACCCTGGCCATGGTGTTCCAGTGCAGCTCTTTCAGGATATTTATCAGCCCCTCTTCAATCCCTAGGTTATGCATCATAGACCACAGTTTAGACCTATTGACATTGTCAAAGGCCGCGGCTAGGTCCATAAATGCCATGTAGACCGTGCCCCTGCCTGCTTTTGTATATTTAGCTGTCAAAAGATACAAATTTAGGCACTGGTCACTTGTCGATCTGCCCTCTCTGAACCCATATTGTATTTCAGCCAAGATATGATGTTTCTCAGTCCACTCCATAAGCCGGTTTAAAATCACTCGCCCCAGAATTTTGGCAGAAACATCTGTGAGCGAAATCGGCCTATAACATTTAGGATCGTCCCTGGTTCCTTTTTTGAAAATGGGTACAATCAGTGCCGTGGACCAGGAGTGTGGTAGGCCATATTTGATGGCCGCATTTAGGACCCTTGTTAAAATCGGTGCCCATAAGTCTATATTGCTTCTATATAGATCCGGTGGGGTACCATCCGGACCAGGGGCTTTGTTAGGGGTCAACCCACTAATAGCTTTTGTTATCTCCACTAGCGAGAGGGTTATGTTATCGCTCCGTGTGCCCTGCCATTCGCCCTCCTGAATTTCTAAGTTTAACTTATTGTATAACCCTTGGAAGTGATTGACCCATTGCTCTGGGAGGATGTTGCTACTAATCGCCGGAGCGGAGTTCTCGTTAAAACAGGGGCGATTCACAATTCTCCAGAATTCTGCAAAGTCCCTGTTTTCTCCCGCCTCTCTCAGATCTGCCCACACTTCTGATTGTAGCACTTTCTTCCTCTCTTTTACTTTAATTCTGTAGTTTAGTCTGCAAGTGGCCACGTCTATCTTGTTCCTTGGTTTAACTTTGAGACAAGTTTTTAGATCCCTTAAGGCTTTGGAGCAGCTCTTATCAAACCACCGTGGGTTCTTCGGCTCTTTCCTCGGGCCTTTGATTTCCAACATTTTATCCACTCTGCTTGTGAGGGCTGTGAATGATTCCATTAATTCTAAACCTTCCTTTAGGGGGTCCAAACAGTCTTCTATCTCTTTTCTTCCATTTTGGACAAGAGTTTTATAAAAACTCGTGAGAGTTTACCCTTGCCCACTTGAGTCGCCTACCCTGATCTGTTGGTTGGAGGCTAAGTCCCCCCCCCCTTTGGGTTTGCCCACCCCGCAGGTATGTCTAAGTTCCATAACAAGAGGGTTATGGTCACTAAAGGAACTCCATTTAGTTTTGATCCTGGTAATTCTATTTTTTGCAAAGGAGAATATTAATATATAGTCTATTATGGTAGAGCTTCCTCTGCCTTTGAAGGTTGGAACGTATATACCCTCTACCTCCAGGACTATTAAGTCCATCGTATGCGCTAGTGAAGGGGCTTCTATCATTGCGTTTAATTCTGTGCCCTCCTGGTTGTGTTCCCAATGTGGCCCCTCATTAAAGGGGCAAATGTCCCAATATAGATGGTCCCGAAGCAAATCTGGGCAAGGATGACAGTTGAAGTCGCCCATTACTAATGTCATTGGTACCCCCCCCTTCTTCAACTCTGCCTCATGTGTGAGTTTATCATCTAGTTCACCGAGTGCGGCATTTTTCCCATCTATGGGTCCAGGGTTGTAAAAATTGAAAAACTGTACCCTCAGCCCTCTACTCTGAAATATTACAGTTTGCAGGGTATGTGATGTCCAAGGTGGTACAGTCCATTTACCTTCTAATGTTAAATCAACATAGAGCACCAGCCCTCCTCTCGCTCTACCCGCCCTTCCTTTTTGTGCAGGCACAAAAAAGCACTTGTAGCGCTCTATTTGGTATGATGCCGCACTGACTGCCAATGTCTCCTGAAATGCCAGGATGTGGAATCCCTGGATTTCATTCCTCCATTCAGGGCTTTCAAATTTACCTGCTAAACCCACTACATTCCATGACAGAATGTTCACCTTTCGTGTCCGTGCTTCCCCGCTGTTCATATCTCGTAAGACAGGGTTTGAATCAGTTAGCATCTCGTTGCCAGCCCTCGCTTTTTCTACTGTTTTGTTGTTTAGGTTTTCTGCCCTATTTTGAGTATTTTCGCTTTCCTCCACTGCCTCCCCTCTGGCCAACATTATAGTCTTTTCTCCCTTATCCTTCTCTACTACCCTTAGTCATTCATTTTCGTCCATGGATTGTAAAGGACTGTATCTATTTCTCCACTGGGGACCTCCCTGGTATGCTATGGTTTTCATGCCATACTCCATGGGCCTAGGACCGTGTCCATCTGTGAATCTGTTCCTTCCCGGGAATTGGAAATTTGGTTGGTGTGTAACCAGTTTTCTGGGGTAGAAATATGCTAGTGGCATGGTCCTTATCGTGCTAGTGGTGTTTCTGTTGTCGTTAGCTAATATATACTTCACAAGATTCGGGTCCCTGAAGTTGGCAATAATACAATTCCCCTCAATTTCTTTCTTTCTGGTTCCCACCCACTGTGCTCTCCTTAAATGTAAAATCTCCCCCCTCTTCCTCCCTGCAAGGGTCTATGGATGTTTAGCCAGATTGTGATTTTCTGTTTTAGTTCTATAAAAGTTTCTCTCTGCCCCCATCTTAGCCCTGGGACCCCGGTGAAAATAACGACAAAAGGGCTTGCTTCCGGGGGTAGGTTTACACATGGGAGTGGGCCTTGTGCCCAGCATTTTGCTCAGTGAATGGTTGCTGATTTTTTACCTGATGTAAGGTGCCGATGTTATCTGGCTGCCTTGGCCCTCCCACACCCTGTCTTTGAGGGTTATTTCTATCCGTGTTTCCATGTGTGTTTGTACTCCCGCCCCTGTCTGCAATTGCCTCATCTGTCGTGGCATGCACCTGGGCGATGGTGCATTGGTCATAGCTAACACAGTTATTAGATAGTACTGGTTGTTGGGCTGGGACGTTATTTGTTGAGATCCCCTTATCATTTTGTTTGGATATTGGGGATTCCCTTGCCTTACCTTGTCTTTGCAGTTCGCTAGCTATTTTATCTATCTTACTCACTAGAAGTTTGATTAGGCTAGTTATAAATGTTTCCAGGTGCTTTTGTAGATCTAAAATTATAGGATCAAGCCACCTCGGGGGGATTGGGGCAGCTTTAGGTTCTATAATTAAGACTTCCTCCTCTGTGTCTTTAGGCTTACTACACGTATTGATCTTTTTCCTAGTCCTTGTTTGCCTGCTCTTATTTTGGTGTTTTTTAGAGGGTAGTTTAGATGTGACGTTTGTGTCTATATTTATAGATGTTTGGTCCTCTGCTACTAATTGTGCGCAGGGGATAGTGTCTAGTGAGTTTTCACTGCTCCCTACGGGTAATATATCAGCTGGGGTTATATCCTCGGTTTGAGTTGGTGTCAATGGCAGGGAGGTTAAAGTCATTGATATGCGTCTCTCCGCGCGCTCAATATCCCCTGCAACCTTACGTAACATTAAATCAATGACCGTCGGAATAGCTTTGTGGGTAGATACATCACCAGGCACTGGGCCGGGGTTTTTTGGTTTGAGAGGGGTTCCTACTTTGCTGTTGGTCGAGCGAGTTTTGGGTTTAGTAGCCATGATGTTTAAGTTACTATGTCGGTACTATCTACCCTCTTCCTATTGTTTATAAAACAGTTCTGACTAGAATAGTAAACACAATAGCAATGATATGTCCACTTTCACATCTAGCAGTTACTAGTGTTCTGTTCCAGTCTTTTTTTTTTTACCAGACCTCCAGGCTCTTTTTAAATGTGCGCTTCTGGAGTATGGGAGGTGGGTGTTACAGTACCTTTCAGCAGAACCAAGGGGGGTAGCCCATCCCGTCCCTGGTCGTCCCCGGACGGCCACAGACGGCCCGCCCTCTGCCCGGGTTCAGCCCGGCGTTGCCCGTGCGCGTCCCGCGATGCGGGAGGAGCGCCGCGTCTATATGCGCCTCCGGGCGCGGGAAAGTCGCGCTGCTGTGGGCGTCTCGTCGTCCCAGCAAGGGACGCTGGGAAGTGGAGTCCTTTGCTCGCTCCCCCCTCTCGGCGGGGGAGAGCGGTAGGATGATGAAGCGGTGTCCGATGTTCTGCAAAGCTGCCTGGTAGGGTGAGTTTCAGCCAGTGCCCCCAGATGAATGAGAGCCCCGCCCCCGCTCCTCTGCTGGAGCGCCGCGTCTATATGCGCCTCCGGGTGCGGGAAAGTGGCGCTGCTGTGGGCGTCTCGTCGTCCCAGCAAGGGACGCTGGGAAGTGTAGTCCTTTGCTCGCTCCCCCCTCTCGGCGGCCGCGATAACAACTGCGGCGGCGGGGGAGAGCGGTAGGATGATGGCGCGGTATCCGATGTTCTGCAAAGCTGCCTGGTAGGGTGAGTTTCAGCCAGTGCCCCCAGATGAATGAGAGCCCCGCTCCTCTGCTGGAGCGCCGCGTCTATATGCGCCTCCGGGCGCGGGAAAGTGGCGCTGCTGTGGACGTCTCGTCGTCCCAGCAAGGGACGCTGGGAAGTGTAGTCCTTTGCTCGCTCCCCCCTCTCGGCGGCCGCGATAACAACTGCGGCAGCGGGGGAGAGCAGTAGGATGATGGCGCGGTGTCCGATGTTCTGCAAAGCTGCCTGGTAGGGTGAGTTTCAGCCAGTGCCCCCAGATGAATGAGAGCCCCGCTCCTCTGCTGGAGCGCCGCGTCTATATGCGCCTCCGGGCGCGGGAAAGTGGCGCTGCTGTGGGCATCTCGTCGTCCCAGCAAGGGACGCTGGGAAGTGTAGTCCTTTGCTTGCTCCCCCCTCTCGGCGGCCGCGATAACAACTGCGGCGGCGGGGGAGAGCGGTAGGATGATGGCGCCGTGTCCGATGTTCTGCAAATCTGCCTGGTAGGGTGAGTTTCAGCCAGTGCCCCCAGATGAATGAAAGCCCTGCCCCCGCTCCTCTGCTGGAGCGCCGCGTCTATATGCGCCTCCGGGCGTGGGAAAGTGGCGCTGCTGTAGGCGTCTCGTCGTCCCAGCAAGGGACGCTGGGAAGTGTAGTCCTTTGCTCGCTCCCCCCTCTCAGGGGCCGCGATAACAACTGCGGCGGCGGGGGAGAGCGGTAGGATGATGGCGCGGTATCCGATGTTCTGCAAAGCTGCCTGGTAGGGTGAGTTTCAGCCAGTGCCCCCAGATGAATGAGAGCCCCGCTCCTCTGCTGGGGCGCTGCATCTATATGCGCCTCCGGGCGCGGGAAAGTGGCGCTGCTGTGGGCGTCTCGTCGTCCCAGCAAGGGACGCTCGGAAGTGTAGTCCTTTGCTCGCTCCCCCCTCTCGGCGGCCGCGATAACAACTGCGGCGGCGGGGGAGAGCGGTAGGATGATGGCGCGGTGTCCGATGTTCTGCAAAGCTGCCTGGTAGGGTGAGTTTCAGCCAGTGCCCCCAGATGAATGAGAGCCCCGCTCCTCTGCTGGAGCGCCGCGTCTATATGCGCCTCCGGGCGTGGGAAAGTGGCGCTGCTGTGGGCGTCTCGTCGTCCCAGCAAGGGACGATGGGAAGTGTAATCCTTTGCTCGCTCCCCCTTCTCGGCGGCCGCGATAACAACTGCGGCGGCGGGTGAGAGCGGTAGGATGATGGCGCGGTGTCCGATGTTCTGCAAAGCTGCCTGGTAGGGTGAGTTTCAGCCAGTGCCCCAAGGTGAATGAGAGCCCCTGCACTCATGTAATCACCCACACTGTACTCATACACTCCACCAATATCCCAGACAGTTATGCAATCACCCAGGCATTATCCATGGCAAACAATGTTTACAACATGGGTTTTACACTGTGTGCAAACACAAACGCGGTCGTTACAAGTTGGTAGCTATTGCTCTGGAATTGGTGGGTTTGAATGCATATGAATCTATTCTTATTAAATCTGTATACCCGTTTCAGGCTATAGTTCGTTTGGAGCCTAAAACAGGAAAGTCCCCTCCTGTGCATTTAACTTTAGATTTGAAGTAAAATATTGAATCTATTTGTGTAGAGAGATAGGAAACTGAACCTGTAGTTATTCTAGTTAATGGTGTACCAACAAAAAGGGAAGAATGGCAAGAGTGAGTAGATGTCACCAAAGTTCAAAAGGCAACGTTATATCTCATAGAAAACAATATTTATTATAAAAATGTATAGTTCAACTGGCCAAATCGAGAAAGTGGACAACTCCAGGAGTAAAGACATTTATGAACATTATGGTACAGATTCTTTATATTCAAAAGAAGTGATTGGAAATACTATTGAATTATTCCAAATGAAGAAAGCGAAGGGAACTCCTATTAGTGTTTGGGAAAGATTTTTAGAAGCCCGTTGTTTTCCACAGCTTTCCCCACTGGAATAGGTGGATGATATGATGAATGACCCGTACAGATTCCAGCTTCAGAAGATTGTACTCAGAAGATCCAAGATTTCGAAAATGTATTCCATATATATTTCACCTTCTGTTTGGAAGTGACTTGTCTGGACTTTCATATGCAGTAAACCACATATTAAAAACAGGAGTTCATCGAACACATGTTTCTGCAAAGAAATTCATGGACATAGTACAACAAAGAGACAATCAATTTAAATCTCAGATAAATAATTTGATGGCGTGTCAACGTGGTACTAATGAGTATTAGTTTTATCGTCACAGAGAACTTACATGTATGTTAAGGAACTTAGGAACTCCTATGTGATTTGTTACGCTTAGCTGTGCTGAATACGCATGGGACGATTTATTTGAATTTCTACAAGAAGCAAATTCAAATATTAAAAACATTGAATTGAAGACAGCTGGAGAACTGTGTTCCTTGTATTCTGTAAATGTGTGCATATATTTTAATCATAGGTTTCATGCTATGATGTATTTTATCTGCAATAAAAATAATCCACCTCATGGAGAAGTTATTGATTTCTTTTGAAGAAAGGAGTACCAGCCAGAGGTGCTCCACATATGCACATGCTATTATGGATCAAGGATGCACATACATTTGGAACCAATTCTGATGAGACTGTTTTGTCTTTCATTGAAGACTATGTTACCTGTGTTATTTCAAAAACAGGAGGAGAAAATACCTTATGACAGCAAGTTTTACTGTTTCAAAGTCATTGATGTGGGAAATTTTGTTGACGTAAATATAAGTCGAAGGAACATTTTTTTACAAAATGTAATTTTGGATTCCCACCTCCAGTAATTTCCAAAGGAAGAGTCAACAGTTTCATGTCAGCAGTGAGGCATACTATAACTCAGAAATCCCCAAAGAATCCTTACAATATAACAAGAAGTGAAGATTCAAAGTATATTAATGATTATGATCCAGTGATTTTGACAATGTGGAATTCAAATATGGATATCCAGTATGTTGCAGATAATTCAATTTCTGTTGCTCGCTATGTTACATCATATATAACAAAATCTGAAAAGACATAGTTGAAAGAAAATGTGAGAAGAATTTCCACAAGATAAGACTCTTAGTGACAAATGTACAGCTTTAGTTTGTAGATTCTTTCCCATCGAGAAATTGGATCATATGAATGTTCGGATTGGTTGACGTCTGCAAGTTTATATTCAAAGTCAAGAGGAATCATTTGGGTAAGTGTAGGTCTTGCTGCAACCCGAAATCGAGTATTGAATTATGTACAAGAAATTGAATATTTAGCATTGAATGAACCAGAGAGTACAGATATTGTTTAAACAAATAAGTTGGAAACGTACTATCCTAAAAGAAGTCCACATCTGGAAAACATATGTCTCTATGAAGTACTGCAATAATACAGCTTTAAGAGAAATGTTACAGAAAATATAAATGACGAAAAATATGCAGTACTTGGATGTGATGGATGTTTGGTAAAACATTACAAAGGAAATCTTATTAATCACAGGAAACTCAGTTGTGATACTTCAGATAAAAGGGAATTCTTCTACAACTGTTCAAACCTTGGGGTAGTGAAATGGAATTACTTGTGTCTACTATGAAGATTCTTTTAATGCATGTAAAGATAGCATTGAATGAACAGTTTTTCAAATTGTCTAACAAATTTGAATAATGAGATTGAACATAGAATTGCAGCTGAAACCGCTAGAGATAGTTCTCAAGATAGTCAAAGTTCTGCTCCACTGAGCAATGCAACAGGCACAGCAGGATTTTATTGAGTTGGGAAACTTGGAAGAACAACTAAATATTGAACAAAAAGAAATATATCAGCAAGTTACACAACAGATAGAGAGCATGGTTTACTGCATGAAACAAAAGAATGCCAATGCACATCATTTAAACCTATTCCAATGTATATCAGTGGACAAGCTGGAACAGGAAAACATTTTTTTCATTAAAGTTTTAATCAGTTATCTACTCAAAACTAAATCATATTTATCTTGTGTGATAACTACTCCAACTGGGTTAGCAGCACAGAACCTTAAAGGGATTACATTACATCGATTACTCATGCTACCAGTTGAACATGAAGATAAGTTGGAATATCAGACGCTATCAGGAGAAGATTGTTATGAAGTTTCAAGAGTACTAAAGAAAATGAAACTTCTGATCATTGATGCAGTGAGCATTGTCTCAAACTTAATGCTTGCCTTCGTAAATTACAGAATGCCACAGATTTTAAAAACCGATTATGAGGATTTATTTAGAGGAAAACATGCAATTGTATTCAGCGATCTATTACAACTTACTCCTGCGAAAGGACAACCAGTTTTTAAAACACTTGTCCATGAAGACACTAAGAAATCTTTGGTTAGTAATAGAAATGTGAACATTTGGTCTCTTTTTGCATATAAAGAACTTAATAAGAATATGTAACAAGCAAGTGATAAACATTATGTAAGCATTCTTCAAGATATGAAAATTAGTATTTTGACAAAAGATGGTAAAGAAGCTTTACAAAGATGACTACTAACAAACTTGTTTCCGAATGAAAGTATTGCACCTGAAACAATGTACAAAAATATTGGCGAAAAGAAGTCTATAGTTTGTCTAATGGCAACACTGCAAGAGTGTTCTACATTCAATAAAGAAGTTTTGAAACTGGAGAAACAACCAATAGCTAAAATGGAAGCCAATGATCAAATGGAACACGAAGGAGGTACTATTCTTCTCTCAGAGAAATTACAGTCAAAATTGTATTCTTTGGAAAAGTCTGTATCTAAGACTGCTGGTTTAGAGAAGACTTTATATGTATTTGTAAATTGTCGGGTAATATTACGGTGTAATTTAGATGTTCAAAAAGGTTTGGTGAATGGAGCAATGGGAAAAGTTGTTGATTATGTAAATTTTCAGAACAGAGATGGAATTGAATTTTTGAAGAACAAATTTGATCAGATTGAAGAGGTAAAACAGATTGGACGTTGGGCTGTTTGTTTTTTGCTTGTAAAAGATTTGTATGTTTGTAGAAAACAGTTTCCTCTTTCTTTAGCCTATGCGGTGACCATTCATAAATCTCAAGGTTTAAGTGTAGACAGTGCTTTGGGAAACATTGGAAGTGCAGAGGTTAAAGAAAGCATGGAATATGTTGCATTGTCTCAAGTAAGAACATTATCTGATTTGTATTTAATTGATTTTGATGAGAAAAAGGTTAGTGCGGAGGCAAATTGTGTAATTGGTTAAGAAAACTGTATGCTCCTAACTTAGGTGAATATCCCATATATGAAAAATGTGTAGTATGTTCAAAATGAAAATATGACAAACATTCTAGTGAGGTTGGAAAAAAGAAAACAATTCAAGAAAATGAGGCTGCAAAGAAAATGTAAATGGACACTGTTTATGATATTGTAGGATATCAGTTAGAAAATCGTACAGGTATCAACTGCTATGCTAATGTAATTCTAAATGTTGTCTTTTATCTAGAAGATCTTTATCATAATATTACATTATGTTTTTCAAAAGTTGGTAACTGATAAAACTAAAATCCATAATGCTTCTGGCATTTGGCATTGTTTTGATATTTATATACTGGTTCTTCGCAATTTACACTTAATATACAACAAGATGCACAATAGTTTCTTATGTTCATGCTTGCAGTATTGGAAGATGAAGGGATTGAAATTAAAAATTTGTTTGGACTAAGGTACAGTTGGGATCATAAATGTGAAAAGTACTTAATTTCTTCTGCCACTGAAGTAGACACTAAACGATTAATATATTTGACAATACCAGATTGCAAATCAGTGTCTTAACAAATTAGTAAAAACGGCTAACTACAATTTGAAATGTTCTCATAGTAAATCATATATTTTGTCAACATTATTTATAGAAAGATTTGGACAATAAGTCATTTTAATGCTACAACGTTGTAGAGCAGATGGAATAAAATTGGAAACCAAAACATTTTTGGGGTGGAAAGTCATGTGTCAATTTCAGGAAGAACTTTTAACACAGTGGCTATTATTTTCCATGGTGGACCCACTACAACATCTGGACACTATACTGTGTATTCAAGGTGCAATAAAGGAAAGACATATTGTAATGATGCCAATTTGGAATTCAAATGTGGGTTGCCTTATGAATTACCAAATTCATATCTGATATTTTTGATGCCAAAATTTTGAAAACATCATTCGGCCCATTGTGAAGATGAGAACATGAACGAAAGAGTCTATTTTGGATATTTTCAATGCAAATGAATTCGGAAAAATCATTCAGCCTATTGGGAAGATGTGAACAATTTGTGTTTGGATTATTGTTTGTGCTAATTGATGTTGCATTTGGAAAATTGTGTTTGAAAGAAGTAGTTCATATATTTGATCTTTATATTCACTGAAAAAAAACACAGGTTTCAGGGGTGGTATAGTTAGTTGGACATTTCGTACAAAACCATTGAAATTCCCCCGTTATAATTAGTTGTACTAACTATACCTCACACGCCCGCAATCCACTGCTGATGATGTCACATATTACATCATTCATGACATGGTCAGTGACATCACTGATGACATCACTGATGAAATCTCATGATGATATTAAGCGGAGTAGCCGTATTCAATTTGTTTATGGGAAGGGGGCTGTGTGGCCCCCCTCACAAGGCCAATTCTGGGCACCGGGGTCCCAATCCCCCGGGGCATTGCTAATTATCTATTTTTATTTTATGGAGTAGGGCTACATAGCCCCCGACCTGAAGCCACTTCAAGGTCCCGCGGACCCCATTCTCCGGGGACGGCCTTTATTTAAAATGTATTTTGGCCGCCACTGTTGAGGACCATGGGAGGGTCTCCAATTCCCCCACTGTCCCGCCGGCTTCCTGTCTCCTGCAGGAGCTGGTGTTCAAACGACATCTGAACTTCATCTGTGTATTTACCTCCTAGGAGTTGCCTTCACTTTGCGCATGCATGTTTGTGGTAGCGTTTGCGTGTTAATGTTACCCATGCGCACAATACGCCCACCGTCTGGCTAAGTAACCCTAACATATTTAATTTTATTTGCACATGCTCAATTACAGCATGCCCAAACACAGCTCTCACACACAGTGACATCATGCTCAACCAATCATTATTCTGCAAAGCATTTATAAGCTGCCAACCTTCTCGAACTTTTACTATTCCGGAGTCACAGCCATTAATACTATTCGTATCCACATCTTCCTAGGTGAGTACTTTTTTTAAGAGTAATTAAAATAATTATTCTGAACGATCTTTAAATACCACGTAAATGCACATTTTGTTCGATTTGACAATGTTGTTTCTGCTCCTGCTTTTTTATATCGTTAAAGTTGACTTTGTAACTTTTGTTTCTGTGCAAATCACTTAATCCTGCTGCTTTTCTTTAATTTGCCAAGCGCCACGTGACCGTTCCCGCACCAGTGTGCTATGTGCTTTTCAACTTAATGCAATGTAGTCTTTCTCGTGTAAGTAGTGCGTCACGTGCTCCATGCATTGCAAAAGTAATGTTTTCAGCAATAGTGTATTTTAGTACGGTTTCCAGGTCTTGTATATCAAATAAATTACCTTGGTAGCTGTTGTTTCTGTGAAAATCACTTAATCCTGCCTCCTTTCATTATTTATGTAGTGCGCCACGTGCTGCTTCTTCCCCATGCAGTGCACATGTAATGATTTGTTATTGTTTGTTCCATGCAAATCACTTAAACCTGCCATGTTTCTTTAATTTGCCAAGCGCCACGTGGTCGTTCCCGCACCAGTGTGCTACGTGCTGTTCAAGGTAATGCGATGTCGTTTTTCTCGTGTAAGTAGTGAGTCATGTACCACATGCATTGCAAAAGTAATGTTTTTGGCAATAGTGTCTTTTAGTACCGTTTCCAGCTCTTGTATATCGAATAAATTACCTTGGCAGCCATTGTTTCTAGGCAAATCGCTTAATCATGCCGCCTTTAATTTTTTAAGTAGTGCGCCACATGCTGCTTCCTCTCCATGCACAGCACATGTAATCGATTGACCAATGTCGTATTTTAACACACACTCCATGTTTTTAATAATTTTAAACTTGATTTGTTATTGTTTGTTCTATGCAAATCACTTAATCCTGCCACGTTTCTTTAATTTGCCAAGCGCCATGTGGCCGTTCTCGCAGCAGTGTGCTACGTGCTGTTCAAGTTAGTGCAATGTAGTTTTTCTCGTGTAAGTAGTGCGTCATGTGCCCCATGCATTGCAAATGTAATGTTTTCAGCAATAGTGTATTTTAGCACGGTTTCCAGCTCAAATATCTTGCCTTGGTAGGCGATGTTTCCGGGCAAATAACTTAATCCTGCTGCCTTTAATTTTTTAAGTAGTACACCACATGCTGCTTCCTCCACATGTACTGAACATGTAATCGATTGACCAATGTTGTATTTTAGCATGCTCTCCATGTTTTTTAATAATGTTAAACTTGATTTCTTATCCTTTCTTCTGTGCAAATCAATTAATACTACCATGTTTCTTTAATTTGCCAAGCGCCACGCGGCCGTTCCCGCAGCAGTGTGCTATGTGCTGTTCAAGTTAATGCGATGTAGTTTTTCTCTTGTAATGCACATGTAATCGATTGGCCAATATTGTATTATAGCACGCTCTCCATGTTTTTTAATAACGTTAAACTTGATTTGCCCTCTGTTCTAGCTCATTATACAGATGTCTCAACCATGGGATGTATTGGTCGGCACAAACTGTTTATTCCTGACCATGCCCTATCCCAGGTTGTAGTCAACAACTCGACACACCAGATCCACTGACTACTCTCTATATGCTATCAGCCGAAAATTGCAATGGACCTAATGGAGTTATCAGGTTTGACTTCAACATTTCATAATAGAAAAACATTCTGAGATGAGCATTTGTGTTTTTCATGTGTTTGCAGACATATAACTACAATTGTGGTGTTTTTTGCAAACTGGTAATGATTAATTTGTTGAAGATACATTACTTTATGTTATTTTATGTTAATAACTGTTTTTGTTAGAATAGTTGTAAATAGGAAAGAGGGCTCTTAGGGATGACACTTATGAACGCCCACTGAGCGCGTCAACAGTGCCAATCGAAAGCATATTGGTATTCGCATATGATTTTGCCTAACCACTAATATGGTCCTAACGCGGTTGGTTTGAAACCTCTAATGGTTGCTATTCATTTATGTACATTAAAATTAAGCTTGGACATATGTACAACATATACTTTTTAACTCTTTTTTTCATTTTGCAGAATGCTACATAAGTCAGCAGCAAATTCTAGCTCATTACACCGATGTCTAAAATATGGCATGAACTAGTTGTAAGAAGCCAAAAAAATCTGCACATTTTTAACTGATAACGTTAAGGTAAATACTCTCAATAGGACCAGTCGACGAAGTTTAAAAAAGTAACCGATATAAGTACTTGAGGGTTTTTTGGTGGCAGATACTCTCCAATTCACACTTGTACAGATGGTTCAGATACAGGGTGGATCTCTGTATAACTAATGGATGATTAGGTGCGCTTATGCTACGATGCCAATCCTCGCACAATCCGCGAATGACTTTAATCGCAATTTTCTCAAAAACTGCTGAACAGGTTGACACCATATAAGCAAAAGGCACAAGTTCGAACTGAGGATTACCTCTCAGCAAAATTTGGTGTAATTCCATTCAGCTTTTCAAGCCGTAGCCATGTCTAAAGGTCCTATGTGAAATTGCATTGGGAAAACACGTTTTGGGACCCCCTTTTTTCTCTGCCCCTGCTTCACCAATCACCCCCAAACATTCAGGGAAGGAGCGGAACTGATCTGGCCGAAGGTTTGGAAAAGATTCATCAAACAAGGCCAAAGTTATTTCCAATAGAATGTTGCAGTTTTCCTGTGGTTTCCATAGGAAATCCACAACATTCTATTTGGAATAACTTTGGCGCCAGTGAAAGAATCTTCATGAATTTCTCCAAGAAAATGGCCTGCTTGGTTCCAAACCTTCCTTTTGGGGGTGATTCGTCAAGTGGAGGCAGAGAAAAAAGGGGGGTCACAAAACATGTTTTACCTATGCAATTTTCCTTAGGGACCTTTAGCCAGGGCTACAGCCCGAACGGCTGAACAGAATTAGACGAAATTTGGCTGAGAGGTACAGTTTGGTTTGCAGATTGTGCTTTTTGTTAAATGGTGTAATTCTGTTCAGTAGTTTTTGAGAAAATTACAAGTAAAATCATAGCGATATCTAGAGACGGAGTCCGACACACGTACCGAAATTCGTACAATTACGAGCAAGAGCTGCATGCTGATTGGATGTCAACTGTTTGTGAACACTGCAAACCAGAAAGTGTTGGCAGCCATTTTGTTCGTCGCTAGAAGCGAGTCACAAGAAAACAGTAAAACAAAGTTGAGAAATGTATTATTATTATAGGCTTTTATAGCGCGCTCTGTTACTAAGAAAATAGTATCCTGGCGCGAAGAAGGTGAGAGGCAAGGCAGAGGGGGACTCTATACAGTGATGTTGAAGAGGTGGGTCTTCAATCCCTTCTTGAACAGAATGATGGATGGAGCTGTTCTTAACTGCTGCGGGAGGGTGTTCCATGCTCTCGCCGCTCTGACTGAGATGGATTGGCCGCCGAGCCTGCTGTATTTGAATTTTGGGACAGTCATTTGGTGCAGATTAGCTGATCTGAGGGGGCAGTTGGGAACATATATGGAGAATCTTTTCCGCAGGTAAACTGGACCGGCTTGGTGGACAGCTCGATAGGCGAGGACAAGGATTTTAAATAAAATCCTGTGGGCAACCGGGAGCCAATGTAGGGTGCGGAGAGGTTGACGGACACTTGAACTTTTTGGGATATTAAACAAAAGCCGTACAGCGGCATTTTGTATAACTTGGAGGCGATGGATCAGATAGGCAGGAAGGCCGCAGAAGAGGCCATTTGCGTAATCCAGTCTGGATAATATAAGGGCACGGATGACGGTCTCTTTGGCCGCTCTCGGGAGGAGTGGAAAGAACCTGCGTAAAGTTTTAAGTGTAGAAAAGCAGATCCCGGTGAGTTTTTTTAAATGATCCTCGAATCCGAGGTCATTGTTAAACCAGACTCCAAGATTTTTAGCAGGGCCTCCGATGGATTTGGGGCAAGGTAAATCGGCCGGCCAAAGAGAGTTGCCAAAGTTATCTGGGAAGGAGCCATATAGCAGAATTTCAGATTTGCTTTTGTTGCATTTTAATTGTGCGAGGGCAAGCCAGCGAAAGACAGATGACAAGCAGGTTTGGGCTCCTGATTTGTCCAGGTTGTTTTTGGGCCACGTGAACAGGAGTTGAGTGTCGTCAGCGTAGGCCATTATTTTTGCTCCCAGTTGTTCAGCGAGGTAAATGAGCGGGGTTAGATATATATTAAAAAGCAGGGGGCTAAGGGTAGAGCCCTGGGGTACACCCGTTGCAAGTTTCTTGAAATAAGGAAAGGGGACAGGGTAGAAATATCCTGACTCTCTAGGCTTGCTCAGGGGGTCGTACATGGATTTTTAGGGTCAATTTTTATATTTTTTAAATAAAACATTGCGGCGTACGCGTATGGTACTCGTACACGGTGGAAACGGGAAAGTCCGTTTTATTCATTAGGTCTCGGGGGGCAAATTCCGGGGGCAATTTTTAGAGCTATATTTTTATGACAGTATGTAAAACTTTCCGTTTTTTTTCCTGCATCAGTTGTACTCTCTACACATGCGCAGCCTTGTTTGCAATTGCACTTTTTTTTTTTCAAGTACGCCAAGCTAACCTCTCGTTTTTTTTGTTATTAAATTTGCCGCTTTCTTTTCCTGGGTCGTGTGTGTCATCCGGTGCTATACTTTTATAATATATTAATAAACATATTGTATGTATATTTATCAGAAATGTAGTGCCGATGTGCCAAACGTTGATTACATACTCCGTCCAACCGCCATTTTAGTAGTTTTCCTCCGTTATTTTTATTATACCTGTTAGTTTCATTTTACCCTGCGCATATTTCTCTGTGATCAATGAGATTTCCTGCCACAGACACCACGGTGTTTGTCCTTGGCCTCCGATCTTGTCAGACTTGGTCACACGTATACCTAGAAACTAATTTGAAGGACGTAAGCCACAGCCATTACAACGCATGTTCGTCAACAAAAAACATTATTAAGATTATGCGTTTATCATGCGTGGTAAATGCATAATAGTTCTAAAAGCATGTGTGGTAAAGTGATATGCGTGCTAATGGTTTCGTGGTGACGATCACGCGTTCTCATGAACCGGGTCTGGGCGTGGTGGAGTCTAGGGCACCAGGCGTAGGGCCACGCAGCTCCACTCATACAATATAGAAGTAATATAGGATTTTTAAAAGTTTAAAAAAAATTATTTCAAAATTATCCTAGATTAAGTCTTCTGTTAGTATGTTCATTAAATACATGAATATATGTTTTTAAACAGTTAAAAACATTTTCGTCTTTCGCGTACGGGGTGCCATAAATGACGTCACACGGAAGCTGTGATGCGACGCGTAACGTTGAAGCGTATTTGTAGCGTATGTTAAGAATGATTAGCAGTACAAACTATGGTGCGATCACTCTCTCACTGTCAAATCAGAGCACAGGGCACGCTATGAGAATGGTTAGAAGTGGTCACTCATTGGAGATGCAATTCAGGTGTGTGGCTTATCCACAGTATCAGAACGTTATTTTTGAACCTGATTAAGTTTGAGGTTTGAGTGAAATACTATGCTATGGGCAGATATGGATCTTTAGCCAGCGCTTATCTCCATGAAGCTTGGTTATTACCATTTACATATAGGTGCCTGAGGGAGGGAAAATAAGTCTATGTGAATGGCGAGGATTGCACAATAGCACCAGATCACTCCTTAATTTGTACACATATAATTGCATGGCTCTTGTAAACAAGATGTGCCTAATCTGGACTAAGTTTTGAAAGGTAGTCCGACACCTCCTATTGTAACAACGTTCAGTTTACTGAAAACGGGAGTTATTTACTTTGAAATAATGGAGATTGTTGTGCAATGTTAGCAGGCATCGCTTACATGATTACGGTAACTGAGCATGTGCTTTGATTAAACGTTGTGTTAACTCCTCTGCATGGGAAGCTGGATGTTTCCATCTGGCTGTTCATTTCAACCAAATGAGTCGTCTAAGAGCGCTATTGTCTCAAAAAGAGGTCGCTCTTATATCTGCTACAGAAACATTTGTCCTTCATGTAGCAAACACCCGCACAGAAGTGCATGCTTTATTAAATACAGACGTGCTCTTGAATTTTGGGGAGTTAATTTAGACTATCTCTAATGTGTTCCTGACTACGGCGTTACCTTAGAAGCAGTGGCCTTGTGACTTCTGTAGAAAGTATATTGGGTCACTTTTCGGGATTTTTTCATTCAATTTTTTCCAGCAGTTTAGGGGTGATTCGTTAAGTTGGTGCCGAGAAAAAAGGGGGGTCCCAAAACGTGTTTACCCCATGCAATTTTCCATAGGGACCTTTAGCCAGGGCTACAGCCTGAACGGCTGAATGGAATTACACGAAATTTGGCAGAGAGGTAGAGTTCTGTTCGCAGAATGTGCTTTTTGTTAAATGGTGTAAATCCGTTCAGTAGTTTCTGAGATAATTGCAAATAAAATCATAGCGATATCTAGAGATGGAGTTCAGCACGCATGCGGAAATCTGTTCAATTACGAGCACGAGCTGCATGCTGATTGGCTGTGAACTGTCTGTCAACACTCGAAACCAGGAAGTGTTGGTGGCCATCTTGTGGCTCACTAGAACCGAGTCACAAGAAAACAGTAAAACAAAGTTGAGAAATAAGGGAAGGGGATAGGCTAGAGACATTCTGACCATCTAGGCTTGCACAGGGGGTCGTATATCGATGTTTAGGCTCTATTTTTTTTTGTTTAAAGAAAAATCGCGGCGTACGCGTATGGAAATACGTACAATTACGAGCAGGAGCTGCATGCTGATTGGCTGTTAATACTCCAAACCAGGATGTGTTGGCAGCCATGTTGTTTGTCGGGAGAGCAGAGTCAGAAGAAAACAGTAAAACAAAGTTGAGAAATAAGGAAACGGGGCAGGGTAGAAACATTCTGAGCCTATAGTCTTGGTCAGGGGGTGGTACATGGATCTTTAGGCTCAATTTTTATTTTTAAAAAAATAAAAAATGGCGGGGTACTCAAGCAGTAGTTGTACACGGTGGAAAAGTTGTAAAAAAAGTAGAAGTCTGTTTTATTCATTAGGTCCCGGTGGGAAATTACGGGGGCAATTTTTCTGCATAATGGGGGCTTGTAAGGTACCCCGAGCACTTCGTACACTCTGCAGTCTCGGTGAGCGGCATCTCTCGGGTCTTTAAAAAAACAAATATGTTTTGAGGTCTCTCTCTCTCTCTCTCTCTCCCCGTACACGTCACGGGGAACGCCTCATTTCTGGGGCAGTGATATGTAAAATGACCTTCCAGCTCCGGGTACCTGCATTGTGTGGAGTTTTTTATATTAATGATGGGAGGGTGGGCTTGATAATACGTCCTTGTAAATTCCCATAGAAGCCTATGTTCTGGTGTTAACATGGGCTTCTATGGGAAATAACAAGGCCGTATTATCAAGCTCATTATTGACGTTTTATGGGCAGTTTCCTGCCAATAAAACAGCGATAATTTTAATACCGGTCCTTGATAATATGCACCTAAGTTTACTGCTAAAAAAAAAGAGCAATGGGCCATATTATCAAAAAAAGGCGATACATTATCGTCGCTTTTATTGGCAGGAAACTGCCGATAAAGCGGCGATATTGGGCTTGATAATATGCCCTTTTGAATAACCATAGCAGCCCAGGTTAACATCAGAACTTGGGCTGCTATGGGAAATTACAAGGGCCTATGTTTTTTTTTTTTATTAATGTTGGGAGGGTGGGCTTGATAATACGTTCTTGTTAATTACCATAGAAGCCTATGTTCTGGTGTTAACATGGGCTTCTATGGGAAATAACAAGGCCGTATTATCATGGTCATTATCGCCATTTTATCGGCAGTTTCTTGCCAATAAAACGGCGATAATTGTAACACCGGTCCCTGATAATATGCACCTAAGTTTACTGGTCAAAAAATGAGCAATGAGCCATATTATCAACAAAAGGCGATACATTATCGTCTCTTTTATCGGCAGGAAACTGCCGATAAAGCGGCGATAATGGGCTTGATAATTTGCCCTTGTGTATAACCATAGGAGCCCAGGTTAACACCAGAACCTGGGGTGCTATGGGAAGTTACAAGGGCCTATTATCAAGCCCATTATCGCCGCTTTATCGGCAGATTCCTGTCGATAAAAGCGGCAATATTGTATCACCTTTTGTTGATGATATGCTCGTTCATTTCTATGATAGTATGTAAAGGCTTCCTTTTTAGTTGGTGCAGCAGTTGTACTCTCTTCGCATGCTCAGCATCGTTTCGAAGCCCACATTTTCTTTTTCTTCAAGTTCAGCAAGCAAACCTTTCTTTATATCAGTTAGTAAATCTGTCGCTTTCTTTTTGCGGTTCGTGTGTGTCATCCGCTGCTATACTTTTGTACAGTATTAATAGTCATATTGTATGGGAAATACCAAGGCCGTAATATGAAGCTAATTATCGCTGTTTTATCGGCAGTTTCCTGCCAATAAAACGGCGATAATTTTAACACCAATCTTTGATAATATGCACCTAGGTTTACTGGTCAAAAGAAGAGCAATAGCCATATTATCAACAAAAGGAGATACATTATCGTCGCTTTTATCGGCAGGAAACTGCTTAGAAAGCGGCGATAATGGGCTTGATAATATGCCCTTGTGAATAAGAATAGGAGCCGAGGTTAACACCACAACCTGGGCTGCTATGGGAAGTTACAAGGGCCTATTATCAAGCACATTATCGCCGCTTTATCGGCAGTTTCCTGTCGATAAAAGCGGGATAATGTATCGCCTTTTGTTGATAATATGCTCCCTCATTTCTTTTATAGTATGAAAAGCTTTCCTTTTTTTTAGTGTAGCAGTTGTACTGTGTTTGCATGCTCAGCATCGTTTTGAAGCCCACGTTTTCATTTTCTTCAAGTTTAACAAGCAAACCTTTCTTTATATCAGTTAGTAAATCAGTCGCTTTCTTTTTCCGGTTCGTGTGTCATCCGCTGCTGTACTTTTGTACAGTATTAATAGTCATATTTTTTATATATTTATTTGAAAGGTAGTGCCGAGGAGCCAAACGTTGATTATGTACTTCGTCCACCACCATTTTAGTAGAACTCAGTAGATTTCAATCCTAGTCTTGACTATTTTACTATAGTATTTCAACCTTATTTTTATTGTGGGCCGTCATATCCCTCCCCCACAAAATAAAAGAAGTATGTAGTTTTTTTTAATTAACTTTTAATAAACAATAAATATAAACGAAACTCAATTATAAGTATATTAGAACTGGAAAAACAATGTTATAAACAAATTGTGGAATGGATTCCAAAAGGTGTCCAATTGGTAATCTGCAAAAGAAAAAATAAAATTAGAGTTTAGAATTATGTAGAAGTGAGGAAATGAGCTAAGCATTACGGTGCATATTATCAAGAACGGCAATAAAATTATCGCCGTTTCAGCTGCAGGAAACTGCAGCTAAAGCGGCGATAATGGGCTTGATAATATGCTGTTGTGAATTCCCATAGCAGTGCATGTTCTGGTGTAAACCTGGGCTACTATGGGAATTTACAAGGGCATATTATCAAGCTCATTATCGCCGCTTTAGCGTCAGTTTCTTGCCGCTGAAACTGCAATAGTTTTATCGCCGTTCTTGATACTATGCCCCTACAAGTTTTGGTAACTCTACTGTTTTATGTGTGCAGTGTGACTCGTACATTCCAGTTCTGTTATAGTGCTGCGTTCAAGTGGTGTCTGTATGGAAGTGCCTAGTGCGTTACTGACGCCCGTTATGGTGACTTATTTCTAATGCATTCCTGTGAAGGCTTTGTAGATCTAGGCCTTTGTGCTTACCGTTGTATAAACCTTGCGGGTAAACATTTTAGGCAGTTGGTTTCAAAACTTATTCTGAACAATTCTTCTACACGTCTACACGTCGAAGACAGCAGTGTCTAAGTTTAAGAGAGAAAGAGAAATTATGTTACAGAGAGTGAGAGAGAGAAAGAGAGAGAAAACAACATTGAAACTGTGTCGCAGGGTCTGGAGTTGAGATTTTTTCCTTGCGTCACTTTACTCATGTTAAAAGTGAATCACAAGTGGTGTAATAAGGTTGTGGATCTGTTTGTCAGACTGTTGTAACCTATCTGTTGTCATTGCTCGGAGGTAATTATAGATCAAACCCATTATAGCCACTTTAGTGGCAGTTTGCTGCCAATAAAGTGGCGATAATTTTGTCGCCAAGGCTTGATAATATGGCCCTCTCTTGTTTCACAAATAAAGCTATCACTACAGTTTCACGAGTGCAGTGTACCTGGTGCATTTTACTTGTTATAGTGCCGCGTTCAAGTGGTGTCTATATGGAAGTGCCTACTGCGTTACTAATGCCCGTTATGCCGAATTATTTCTAATGCATTCCTATGACGGATTTGTAGATCTAGGCCTCTGTGCTTACCATTGTATAAACCTTGCGGCCAACCACATTAGAAAGTAGAGTTCACAATTTAAGTTCAACAAGTCTTCTACACGTCCAAGCATACAGCAGTGTCTAAGTTTAAGAGAGAAAGAGAAATGATGTCACAGAGTGAGAGAGAGAGAAAACATTAAGTTCAAGTTCAAGTTCGAGCATTTGTATAGCGCACTACTCACCCAGAGGGTCTCAAGGCGCTAGGGGAAGGGGTACATTATTTGTCGAATAGCCAGGTTTTGAGCTCTTTTCTGAAGGAGATGTGATTCTGAGTAAGGCAAAGGTGGGTGGGGAGTGAGTTCCAGGTTTTGGCAGCCAGGAAGGAGAAGGATCTGCCGCCCATGGTGGATTTCCGGATACGCGGGACTGCGGCGAGGGCTTGGTTGGACGATCTTAGTTGACGGGTGGGCTTGTAGAAGGACAGTCGAGTGTTGAGGAATTCGGGTCCTAGATTGTAGAGGGCCTTGTGTGCGTGGGTGAGAAGGCGGAATGTAATTCTTTTGCTGACGGGGAGCCAGTGGAGGTCTTTTAGATGTCCGGTGATGTGATCTTGGCGCGGGATGTCTAGAATGAGTCTAGCTGACGCGTTTTGGATGCGCTGGAGTTTTTTCTGTAATTTTGTTGTGATTCCGGCGTAAAGTGTGTTACCATAATCCAGTCGACTCGTGACCAGAGCGTGGGTGACAGTCTTTCTTGTTTCGAGGGGGATCCAGCGGAAGATCTTTTTGAGACTGCGAAGTACGTTGAAACAGGAGGACGAGACGGCGTTGACTTGTCTGGTCATCGAGAGGGAGGAGTCTAGGATGAAGCCGAGGTTGCGTGCATGGTCTGTGGGTGTGGGAGCTGTGCCCAGAGCGGAAGGCCACCAAGAGTCGTCCCAAGCTGAGGGGGAGGATCCTAGGATGAGCACCTCCGTTTTGTCTGAGTTGAGTTTTAGGCGGCTCTGTTTCATCCATTCGGCTACTTCTTTCATTCCTTCGTGAAGATTGATTTTGGCGGTGTTGGGGTCTCTGGTGAGGGAAAGGATTAGTTGGGTGTCATCGGCGTAAGAGATGATGTTTAGGTTGTGTAGACGCGCGATGGAGGCGAGAGGACTCATGTAGACGTTGAAGAGGGTGGGGCTGAGTGAGGATCCTTGAGGTACGCCGCAGATGACTTCGGTGGCCTCTGAGTAGAATGGGGGAAGTTGGACTCTTTGAGTTCTCCCAGCGAGGAATGAGATGATCCAGTCCAGGGCTTTTCCTTGTATTCCGATGTTGCTGAAGCGGTGTATAAGGGTGCTGTGGCAGACTGTGTCGAAAGCGGTGGAAAGGTCGAGTAGGATGAGGGCCACTGTTTCCCCGTTGTCCAGGAGTGATCGGATGTCGTCGGTCCCTGCAATGAGGGCGGTTTCGGTGCTGTGTTTGGCTCGAAATCCGGATTGAGATGGATCAAGGGAGTTATTGGATTCAAGGAAGGCGGCGAGCTGGCTGTTGACGGTTTTCTCTATGACTTTGGCCGGGAATGGGAGGAGGGATATGGGTCGGTAGTTTTTCAGTTCAGAAGGGTCTGCTGTGGGTTTCCTCAGAAGGGCGCTGAGTTCGGCGTGTTTCCAGCTGTCTGGGAAGGTGGCGGAGTTGAAAGAACAGTTGATGACATCGCGGAGATGGGGTGCGATGATGGAGTCAGCTTTGTTGAAGATGTGGTGGGGGCAGGGGTCAGAATGCGAGCCAGAGTGGATTGAGTTCATGAGGCGAATGGTGTCTTCAGTGGTGATTGGGTTCCAGGCGCTGAGGATGTTAGTTGGCGGAGTAGGATCTGAAGGGGATGGGGAGGGTTGATCGCTGGGAGAATTCTCGAAGCTGTTGTGGATGTCGGCGATTTTGTTGTAGAAGAAGGAGGATAACGCGTCGCAGAGGTCTTGGGAGGGAGTGATGTCGTTTGATGCTGCTGTGGTGTTGGTGAATTCTTTGACGATGTTGAAGAGTTCCTTGCTGTTATGAGTGTTGTTGTCGAGACGATCCTTGAATGCTGATTTCTTGGCGGAGCGAATCAGTTGGTGGTGTTTGCGGGTGGCTGTCTTGAGGGAGGCCATGTTGTCAGAAGTTGGGTTTTTTCTCCATATCTTCTCCAGGGTGCGGCATAGTTTCTTGGTTTTTTTGAGTTCATCATTGAACCAGGGGGCCTTTTTGCTGGCTGATTTCATCTGGTGCTTTTTCAGGGGTGCTAATTCGTCAGCACTGTGGGTAATCCATTGCTTGAGGTTGGTGGCCGCTTGGTCTGGGTCCATTGGGAGGGTGGGAGGGTTTTGGTTGAGTGATGTGAGGAGTTGGTCGGTGGTGATTTTGTTCCAGTTTCTCCGAGGAATAGGTTGTGGACGGTTGTGGGTCAGGGCGCTTTTGTAGCTGAAGTGAACACAGTTGTGGTCCATCCAATGGAGAGCTGTGGTGTGATCGAAGGAGATGTGCTTGCTGGAGGTGAAGATTGGGTCGAGCGTATGTCCGGCTATGTGGGTGGGGGTGTCAACGCATTAAAACATTAAAACTCTGGGCCATAATATCAAGCCTGCGCGACAAAATTATCGCCACTTTATCGGCAGGAAAGTGTAGCTAAAGTGGCAATAATGGGTTTGATAATATGCTCTATGGAATTCCAATCAAAGCTCATGTTAGATGTCCTTCACATCTAACATGAGCTTCGATTGGAATTCTATAGAACATATTATCAAACCTATTATGGCCACTTTAGCGGTTTGGTGCTGATAAATTGGCGATAATTTTGTTGCCAAGGTTTGATAATATGGTTGTCTCTCCTTTCATAAATAAAAGTTACACTACAGTTTTACGAGTGCAGTGTACCTGGTACATTTTACTTGTTAAAGTGCCGCATTTAAGTGGTGTCTATATGGAAGTGCCTACTGCGTTACTAACGCCCGTTATGCCGAATTATTTCTAATTCATTCCTGTAAAGGCTTTGTAGATCTAGGCTACTGTGCTTACCTTGTATAAACAGTGTGGCCACCGGAGTTCACCACTCCACTTGAACTCTGCTTCTATACGTCAAAGTATATTCAATAAGTTGCAGAGAATTCCATTGCTGTTGCTCGATAGGCAGTAGTTGCTTCTGAACGATGTTTGCTGAAGGAAACAAAAGGACATTTTGATTAGTCATCGTCAACGGAGTTGCGTAACTACTATCAAAAGTGAATTTTAATGTGAGTTCTTAATATTCCGTAGTTAAGACTTTTGCAGCTCCAGCAAACAAAGGAAGATCAATAAGTTAATAGAGGCCTGGGACGGCCTCGTGACGCAGAAAAACAAATACTATCATGTACGCACAATTAATAATAATAGAGGCCTAAGCATGTGGCGTAGTACAGAAATACGACACCGAAATTTATGCTTGCACAATTTTTAAGATTAGAGGTGTATAGGACCTCGTGACTTATAGACTTATAAAGAAATATTTCAATTATGTAAGTACAATTTAAAACCATTTAAGGGGAAGGAAAGCCATATGAAGGATAAAAAAAATAGTAATATGCATATACAATTTACAGTGGAGGCTGATGTTGTGATGTCTTCTCTTACCTTTGCTTTTGTCGTCTTTTGTCGTGTCTCGAAAGGCTGTGGTTTCGCTGAGTCTGGGGTGTTTCTGACAGTCTGTGTGTCATCGTAGCAGAGGCAGGCAAAAGAGAGCGTGCTCATGTCAGTGCCCGCATTATATGGGAATTGCGGGGGCTGACCAAACCAAGCCCAGGGCCGTCATTGGTAGCGTTTTCGCGGTCTGCAATAATGATGGCCCTGTGGGACATCCCATTAGCTAATGTATTGGTTTCCAGGCTAAATGATAGCAAGCATGCTTGGTGGTGGCATGTGTGTCAAGCATGCGTGGTGGTGGCATGTGTATAGTGTGGGAGGGCATGCACCGCGCATGTGCAAGTGTGAATGTGTGCCCCAACAATTAACAACAGAAACCTGATAGATCTGCTGAAACACAGAATGGGTCTCTCAGGACCGGTACTTGACTGGTTTACCTCATTTCTGCATAACTGGACTAAAAAATTCAAGGTCAACAACACACTGTCCAAACCAGTTCCTGTTACGCTAGGTGTACCACAAGGCTCCTCGTTATCCCCCACACTCTTCAACCTCTTCATGGAACCACTCACCGATCTGCTACAAACATCCACCGTGCAATTCCGCATGTATACAGACGACACTCAACTCTACTTTAAAATCAACACCTTGGACGACATTAATTTACTCAACAATACTCTTAAGACCACCAAATCATGGCTAGCACTGAATCACCTCAAGCTGAATGCCTTAAAAACTGAATTCCTCCTTATTGCCCCACCCGCCAAACTCCCCACTATGCACAATTTGATGAAACACCTCACAGCACTTGATGTTCAACCAACCATCGTGGACTCAGCGAAATCACTCTGGATAGTAACCTCAACATGCAGAAGCATATTAGCAATGCTACGAGGGGAGCAAACTTTCAGATCAATACCCTGAGAAAGCTGAAGCCCTTCCTACCTCCCAATGACTCCAAGCTAGCGGTTCAGGCCCTAGTTTTACCTCGACTGGACTATGGAAGCGTCTCTTTATGCGGTCTCCCCAAGACCACTACAGCTCCTCTAAGAGCCTCTACCAACGCGGCAGCAAGACTAATAACTGGCTCAAAAAAAAGGGCCCACATCTCCCCTCATCTAAAATCTTTAAATTGGCTGCCATTTGAAGCCAGAATCCACCTGAAAATAGCTTGCATGACCCACAGGGCTCTACATCACAATGCGCCCAGCTATCTCACACATAAACTCACAATATCTGGAGGTTCAAGATCAACAAGAAGTGCTGAAAACCTCCTTCTGAAACCACAAAAATTCAAATCGAAAAAAAGAAAAAAACGTATAATCGCTCCTTCTCTGGAATGGCACCTATGATCTGGAATGCCCTTCCACCAGAAATAGGACTGAACCCCTCCTCCTCTTCCTTCAAACTGGAAGTAAAAAGCATCCTTATGGCTAAATTCACATAAACATTGCCTCACATGACTGTGGATCTTACATGTACAGCCTTGCTCCACGTACTGTTTTCTCTTTCTTTTACAGCTGTGCGCCACTTATTTTTGTCGTTTTTACCTTCAATGTACTTTCATCATCCATCAAACCCAATCGGTACAGTGTCGCACCTTACTTGACTTTCCCTTCTAACCATTGATTGTTCTCTGCTGTCCTGCCGTCCTGACCTGGTCAGAACCGGTCGCTCCACCCGCTCCTGAGCTGCCTGCTGTCGTTTCCACATTGCTCCCTCCTTCTGCATTGCTCGCTCCTGGGCTGCCTGGTATCGTTTTCTTCATTGCTGTGCCTGCTATTGTTTCTACGCTGATTAGCCTAATTTTGTTTCTAAATTTCTTTGCCTGGTATCGTATCCACACTGCCTTTGTGAGTCGCATCTGTGCCTGCCTGGTATCATTTCTACTTTGCTTTGCCTGGTATCGCTGCTTTGGTGGTTCGTTCTGTGCCAGATTGTGCCCCCGATCCCATCCTGCTTTGTTTTGGTGCCATTTGTTGTGCCTCTACTGCTCCCCCGCGGCCCCACCCCCGTTCCCTCCAGCATCTCTGGACCTCGCAACCCCGCTCCAGCCTCCCAGCTGCTCCTCCCTCCCACTGAATAACATAAGGAAAGCCCCGTGCGTAGAGGAGCTGTGACCGTCCTGATCTGGTCAGAACCGGTCGCTCCACCCGCTCCTGAGCTGCCTGCTGTCGTTTCCACATTGCTCCCTCCTTCTGCATTGCTCGCTCCTGGGCTGCCTGGTATCGTTTTCCTTATTGCTGTGCCTGCTATTGTTTCTACGCTGATTAGCCTAATTTTGTTTCTAAATTGCTTTGCCTGGTATCGTATCCACACTGCCTTTGTGAGTCGCATCTGTGCCTGCCTGGTATCATTTCTACTTTGCTTTGCCTGGTATCGCTGCTTTGGTGGTTCGTGTCTGTGCCAGATTGTGCCCCCGATCCCGTCCTGCTTTGTTTTGGTGCCATTTGTTGTGCCTCTACTGCTCCCCAGCGGCCCTACCCCCGTTCCCTCCAGCATCTCTGGACCTCGCAACCCCGCTCCCGCCTCCCAGCTGCTCCTCCCTCTCTCCGCCCCCTCCGCTCTCCACTTATGGCAGAGTCGCATACGCACAGCGTTCACGTGCAGCGCGCGCACCCTATGCGCGCCAAAGGCGCGCCAAAGGCAAGCCCGTCTACGCCGGTCTACGCCCGTCCACGCCTGGACCGTGCCCAGCGCCAGACCCCCTGGATCCCGCAAACTCCACCCCTACCGCCGAACTTACGACACCGCAACCCACACTGCACTCAACACGGCCGCCTCCATGACTGCCACCAAGCCGCCCGAGGCCGTACCCATGGACCCTTCACCTGCCAATCCTGCAAGGTCTGCTGCATCAGGACCCACTCTACAACCACAAACGCCAAACAGAGCTCCAAGAACAACCACCTGAAGTGCATCCTGCTCAACACCCGCTCGGTCCACAGACACGCCATTGAACTATGGAACCTACTCGACACTACTTCACCGGACGTCGCCTTTCTCACGGAAACCTGGATGAACGCCTCTTCAGCACCTGTAATCGCCATAGCCATACCGGACGAATACAAGATCATCCGAAGAGACCGCATTAACCAAACAGGAGGAGGCATCGCCATCGTCTACAAGAACACCATCAGCATCTCGACCAACTCCGACGACACCCTCATAGCCACCGAACACCTCCACTTCCAGATACACACCGACCCCAAGACCACACTCAGAGCCACCCTCATTTACAGACCCCCAGGACCCCGCACTCAATTCAGCGAAGACATTACTGACTTTGTTAGCCCACACGCCCTCCCCTCCGATGACTACATTCTCCTAGGGGACCTCAACTTCCACCTGGAGAATAACAACGACAACAACACCACCACCCTGCTGGAGAACCTCGCCAATCTCGGACTCAAACAACTGGTGAACACCCCCACCCACTACGCCGGACACACGCTCGACCCAATCTTCTCCTCCAGCAAGTACATCTCCTTCAATCACACCATTGGGCTCCACTGGACGGACCACAGCTGCGTCCACTTCAGCTTCAGAAAGACCACGACCCACCACCACCCGCAACAGGTTCCCCGCAGAAACTGGAAAAAAATTACCACCGACCAGCTCACCACATCTCTGAACCAAAACCCTCCCGCCATATCAACGGACCCTAATCAAGCAGCCATCAATCTCGAACAGTGGATCACCCACTGCGTTAACGAACTAGCACCCTTGAAAAACCATTCCAACAAGCCAGGAAGCAAAAAAGCCTCCTGGTTCAACGACGACCTCAAGAACTCCAAAAAGAACTGCCGCACCCTCGAGAAAGCCTGGCGAAAAAACCCAACCACAGACAACATGACCGCCCTCAAGAACGCCACTCGCAAACACCACCAGCTGATCCGCACCACCAAGAAATCTACATTAAAGGATCGTCTAGACAACAACACCCACAACAGCAAGGAACTCTTCAGCATTGTCAAAGAGCTCACCAATCCCAGCGCCGGCAACAACGACATCACTCCCTCTCAAGACCTCTGCGATTCTCTAGCCTCGTTCTTCCACAGCAAGATCGTAGACATACATAACAGCTTCGGCGACCAGCCCACTCCCCTCACAACTGAACCGAAGCCCCCCACCACCACCCTCCGCGCCTGGACCCCAATCAGCACCAATGACACCATCCGCCTGATGAACTCCATCCACTCCGGATCGCCAACCGACCCATGCCCCCATCACATCTTCAACAAGGCCGACTCCGTCATCGCACCCCAACTCCGGGACATCATCAACTGCTCCTTCAACACCGCTACCTTCCCAGAAAGCTGGAAACATGCCGAGCTCAGCGCCCTCCTGAAGAAACCTACAGCAGACCCCACCGAACTTAAGAACTACCGCCCCATCACGCTCCTCCCGTTCCCCGCCAAAGTCATAGAGAAGACCGTCAACAGTCAGCTCGCCGCCTTCCTTGAGTCTAACAACTCCCTCGACCCCTCACAATCTGGCTTCCGAGCCAACCACAGCACCGAAACCGCCCTCATCGCAGCCACAGACGACATCCGGACACTGCTCGACAATGGGGAAACTGCGGCCCTCATCCTCCTGGACCTTTCCGCAGCTTTCGACACGGTCTGCCATCGCACACTTGTACAACGCCTCAGGAACATCGGGATACAAGATAAGGCTTTGTATTGGATCATCTCTTCCCTCGCCGGAAGAACCCAGAGAGTCCGCCTCCCCCTTTCAGATCAGAGGCCACTGAAGTCATATGCGGCGTTCCACAAGGATCATCGCTCAGCCCCACCCTCTTCAACGTCTACATGAGTCCCCTCGCATCCATTGCACGCCAACACAACCTCAACATCATCTCCTACGCAGACGACACCCAGCTGATCCTCTACCTTACCAAAGACCCAACCACCGCCAAAACCAACCTACACGAAGGGATGAAAGACGTAGCCGAATGGATGAAGAACAGCCGCCTAAAACTGAACTCCGACAAGACGGAAGTACTCATCCTAGGATCATCCCCCTCTGCCTGGGACGACTCATGGTGGCCCCCGGCCCTAGGCAGCGCACCCAAACCAACGGACCATGCTCGCAACTTGGGATTCATCTTAGACTCCTCCCTCTCGATGACCAGACAAGTCAACGCCGTCTCATCATCATGTTTTAACATCCTACGCATGTTCCGAAAGATCTTTCGATGGATCCCCACCGAAACAAGGAAGACGGTCACCCAAGCACTTGTCACCAGCCGACGGGACTACGGAAACACCCTCTACGCCGGAACCACAGCCAAATTGCAGAAAAGACTTCAACGCATTCAAAACGCCTCAGCTTGAATCATCCTAGGCATACCTCGCCACAACCACATATCCGGTCACCTGAGAGACCTGCACTGGCTCCTCGTCAACAAGAGAATCACGTTCCGTCTCCTCACCCACGCACACAAGGCCCTCCACGACCTAGGACCTAGATACCTTGACACTCGCCTAACCTTTTACATCCCCACCCGCCAACTACGTTCGTCCAACCAAGCCCTCGCCGCAATTCCACGCATCCGAAAAGTCACCATGGGAGGAAGATCCTTCTCCTACTTGGCGGCCAAGACCTGGAACTCGCTCCCACCCACCTCCGTCTCACACAGAACCACCTCTCCTTCAGAAAGCAACTCAAAACCTGGCTGTTTGATCAGTAGCGAACCCCTCTCCCTTAAGCACCTTGAGACCCTCTGGGTGAGTAGCGCGCTATACAAATTTCTGACTTGACTTGACTTGACTTGCTGCCACCCTTTTGGTCCTCATTATCCTTAAATGTTTCATTTGTAAATTGCTTTTGGTGCCATCCTTACGTTACAGCTTATTTTATTGTTTGTATGTCTATGCACTTCTTTACTGTGAAGCGCTCTGATACCTGCAAGGGTTTTGTTTGCGCTCTATAAAACTTTCAAATAAATAAATAAATAAAGAGATGGGGGCGGTGTTATCATGTGCACAGAGGCAGGCCCAGAATCGGATCTGCAATGAGTCAGCACTTCTAATCATTCTCCTTAGCGCGCCCTGAGCTCTGATTTGTCACTGAGAGGGTGATCGCACCATAGTTTGTACTGCTTATCATACTCAGCGTGTACCCGCGCATACAGTATGAATATGCTTTGACGTTACGCGTCGCATTAAAGCTTTGGTGTGGCGTGATGTACGGTGTTCTGTATGCAAAAGGGGGCAATTTTTCTACTTGGTTTAAAACATGTTTGTATTTAATGTACATACTAAGGACAGACATTTGTGATAACTATGATTATACTTGTAATAATCATATATTACTTTTAAAAAGAATTACACAAATCGCGGTAGAACATCATACGTACTCGTATTGAAAGAGTTGCGCAAGCGCATCATAAGCGTACGCAAAGCCATGTGACTTAAAAAGTAGAGATTTGATTGGTTCATAACTTTTCCTATCGCGACTGTTGAAAGTTCTGTTCCATTATAATTATTCGACTTTGACTTTCTAAGAAGAAGCATTTGTTCTGAGAATCTTCTCAAATAGAAGAAAGATCACAATAATAAGAGCAATGGAGTCATCTTCCAGCAGTTCTTCAGAGGGAGATTTCATTCCTGAAGAACCTCCAAAGAAGAGGAAAAAAGCTCTAATTTGGAGGTTTTTCACTTTTCCAGAAGGTCAAAAAAAGGTTAATGCTCCAAAAGTAACTTCTAAAATTTGCAAAACAACTCTTTCAAGGGGTGATCCGTGTAAAAAATACTCCTTCGGCACAGCAAATATGGTGCGACACGTGAAGAATTTGCACCCCAAGAACTTTGCTCGAGCTGCAAGATGGAGGTTGAACGAGATCCCACCTGCTGCTACACCTAGCACATCAACTGCGGCAGCAGCATTTTCAGCAAGCAGTCCACACCCACATATTGATTCTAACTTTGCTAAAGTTAAAATTCTATGCATTTATTGCGAAAAACTTTTGTTATTGGGAAAAGTCTATAGACTTGATGAAACGCAGGATGCAGGATCATTGCTGTCCTCGACATTATTTGTTCTTTTTTTCATTCTTTAGTTTCGCTTGGAATTTGTTGAGAAAACACAAAAAAATATCAAACAAAAAAAACAGTTCTTTTTAGAACTACCTTCACTGGTCAAAGAAAGAACTATATTTGTATGTTAGTATGTAAAAGTTTGTCAGAATGAATGTGTAGTTCATAAATGAATGAATGAATATGTTACTAGTGTATGGAGAATGTGAAAGTGCAGAACTATAAAGAACTGCTACAGCATAAATCTATAAGGTGTTTATCTATAGTATACTGTAGTATGTCTGAAGCACTTGAATGTATCATATGTACATAAATATGTTACAAGCCTATGTTTCAATTTACGCTGCTGGTGAAAGTGCCTGGGTGAATTTGTATGCCTTAGGGGTGGATTTACAATCCCCTTGTGCCTCTTTTACACAGCCGTTTGTGACACAGCGGTAGTACATAAGATGTGCCATGGTGTGTGGTATTAACAATGTGACACATCTGGAGGGTGTATTACATTGTAAAGCGTTGTGCCAGAGGAGTGTTTCTTCTGCAGAAGGGGGTGCAGCAAGGCCTCCTAAAAGTGACTGAGTGAAATGTATAACATTTTATTCAGTGACTTTTGAGCTTATGCTGCTTCAAAACCTTGCACATGCTTGAAGAAGGTGTAAGGATTGATACAGCATTGTGAGCATAGGGCCCCAAGAGAATTGCTTGAGCTGTGAAATACTTGCAACCAACGTCAAGCAATAATTCATCTAAAAATTACTTTGCAATTTAGTTTTGTTATTATTTTATAATAAGAATATGAAATATAATCTAAAAAATAAAATAAATATAAGTATTTATATTAAAAATATAACACATTAGTATAAAAAGAAAGACATAATAATTATTACATTTATAAATTATCATTTACAAAACCTGTTAAATTCACTGAAAAAACCATAGGTTTCACACACGTTCTAGTTAGGAAATAGCATTTAAAAAACCATGCAAATTTATTGAAAAAACCATAGGTTTCACACATTAAAGTTAGCTGAACATTTCTCTCATACAAAACCTTTGAAATTCCTCCGTTATAGTTAGCTCAGCTAACTATAACTTGCGCGCCCGCAATGCACTGCTGATGACGTCACATATTACATCACTCATGACATGGTCAGTGACATCACTCACGACATCACTGATGACATCTGAAATATCATCAGTACCACCAATCTCAATATTTTCTCAAATGTAAAATGGTGGACAAGATGCTGTTTTTTTTAAAAGTAGAGAATTGATTGGCTGTTTGAGAACATTGTTCAAAATTAGGGGGCATATTACTGTCTTTAAAAAGCATTTTCTTATTGGTATAAAAAATGTTTGTAAGCTACAGTAGATAGGATAAGCTCATATTTTTAAAATGTCAACCACACCTGCTGTTTGCATTTGTAAAATTGTGTGGTGAACTTGAAAATATAGTGAAATTGTGACCTGTCAGTTCAGTTGAATGTTCCAAGAACTGTTACTTTGGAAACTGGCATGAAGCAGAATGGGGGAAGGGTTGAAACTGAACTATAGACTTAAAATGTAAAATTTTAATTTATATATAAGTGAAATGTTAATAAAGTAAGATTTCCCAAGTCAGTAGTATCTTTAGAAGTGGTGTGTTTTAAATAAATAGTGGTATTTTCATTAGTAATATATGTTTGAACTCCTGTATAGAGCCGCAGCTCCATCGCTTTGATGCACGATGCAGTCATGACTCAAAAAAAATTCCAGAACTAGTTTGGGCACTTTTAGAAGTCAATTGGTAAGGGTTATTATGTCTAACCAATAGAATGTGTTTTACAATTTGGAATAATGTTGGACGCAATGTGATTTGCATTTATTTGCGTGGAGAAAGAGAGGGAAAGTTTGAAGTTACTGGTTTTACCTTGTTGAGAGCAGTACATTACATTGATTGTGTGCATAAGAAAATCATTTCTGAGTTTCTGATATTTGTATTCTAAAAATCAATTTGGAAGGTGAGTTACACATTTGTGAAGTGTATTATGTGTTAGCTTTATTTTTAAAGTGAAAACATTTATTTTGTAACTAAATGTAGAGATGTTTATTGTAGTTTGTTTTATTGTAGTTAAATGTTGTTTGAAATAGATGCTATATAGTAATATGTGTATATTGGAATATGGATTACTGATTATGGTAGTTTGTTGTAGTGTGTAAATATGTACATTTATAGTATCCCGCATAATTTTAGCTGTTGCTTTAAATTTGGAGGTGGAGTGTGTCAAGTTTTAAGGTTTGCATGGACTTCTGTCTGAAGTATGTTTCTACTTGTATATGTATTTTCATATGTCTTATACATTTGAAGGTGCATAATGTATAACAAAGAGGTGTTGTTGTTTTTTATGTGGTAGGCTTAAAACTGTGAGTACTAGTAGTATGGTGAAGATGGAGCACAAAAGTGTGGTGAAAAAGATGCTGACATAAGGCGTTATTAATTAGGCTTCTTTTTTTCAAGTTTCTAGAGAAGTACAGTCGATGCATGGAAAATGATTGTTGATGTTTGTTTGAAATTGGAAGTTTGTTCGGTGATTTTTTAAGGTTTGGATAGTGTTATGGTAGAGACATATGCATGTATGGGTTTAGAAATACAGTGAGAATTTTACTAACGATATATGAAGGGTTCCTACTTTGTATTTGGGTAGATCTATTATTATAATTAGTTGTCCAATGGTTAAGCAGTAGCCTGAAAGTGAAGTTTGAGATGTTTGTAGAAATGTTATTTATTAGTGTAATTTTTATGATGTGAGGAAAGTTATATTTCATATATACCGCATAATTTTTAGTGTCTGTTTAAATATTGAAGTGTACTCTATGAAGTTTTGATCTGTGTATCGTGTTTTGACTGAGACGCCTAAACACATTTGGTGCTGGTCACTTACTTTTTTCCTTGGCGTCTGGGATCCTTCTGACTGCTTCAACTACCCGCTGCTGACATCGACCGCGGAGCGCAGGACTGCCCGGGACTATAATCCCCAGGAGTCAGTGCGCTCTCGCGGGACTTGCTGAGATATCGAGGCCCCTTTAAAAATCACCCGGGGCTCCTGCGGTGCAGGACATGCTGACATATCGAGGCCCCTTTAAAAATCACCCGGGGCTCCTGCGGTGCGGGACTTGCTGAAATATCGAGGCCCCTTTAAAAATCACCCGGGGCTCCTGCGGCGCGGGACACGCGTGGGCCGAGGGCGGACCCGTCCTTTAACGTCTGTGCCCGGATGAGGCTGGGCTAGGCCTATTCTCTTGGTTCTACAGTGAGACATCGGATAAAGACTTACAGTAAGGAACTGAACCGGTAGAAAATGTGACTGATTTTAAAGTAATGATGTGTGTTCTCTGCTAACTGTTTAAGGCAGGTTGGTGAGTAGAATATAAATCCTCAGATTACTGCTATATTTTTGTATCATCTAAATATACGGTGGAACAAAGATCAACGGGCAAGAGCATTCCGAGCCCTGGAGATCATACATATACTACATCTAGTGAAGAACTGTTTTTTATTATGGGTAACATAAAAATACCTAGCCCTAAACCGAGTGTGGTAAAAAAGGTCTCCACCGACGCACAGCAAACCCTATTGAGCTATCTCACAGGGGCAATGGGGACTCTGGACAAACTGATATCTTCTGTAGAAGAATCTTTAGAGGTAGGGTTATCACGTAACAACCCTGAACTTGAACAATTTGAGCCCTTGGACTTCGTGAGGTCTGGTTTAAAGTCTAACGCAGTCTAACGCAGTCTTGAATGGCTGTGTTCAGCAGACGTCTGAGGAGATTGTGGTGAGTGATTCTGACTCCTCCCTACAATCTCCTTAGAAAAAGCAGAGGAAAGTAACTGTTCGTGCTGTTTTCAAATCAGTTCTTCAAGGGAAAAGGAGGCTAGGGTCAAGAAAAGGCTCTTGTAAAGGCAAGGATGAGGAAAGTAGAAAATGTGACGTACACAGTAGCGAGTTAAAAAGTATTACGACCTTGGTCGAAAGATTAGATCTCTATGTTAGGGTCAGATTGGACCAAATGGGTGAGAGATTGACTCTAATTGAAGCATCTATGTCCAATATGATTACTATAGGTAAAGACATGATTTTGACATCTGTTGACCCAAGAATGGGAAATAGGGGAAACACTCTGCAAAGTGGGATACCATGCGAACTAAAAAGAAGTTTAAGTATAACTTAAGAAGGTGAGCACCCAATGCCTAAAATTACTAATCCCAAGGAAAGTGCGTTTCAGGCCAGAAAGGAGATGAACAATCAAGTAATTAGTACAAAGCATGGGGAAGGGTATAGGGGACCTAAGAGGATACTAGAGGATGACAAGCTCAACCCCCTTACCCGGGCATTGCAACATTCTGGCTCTCTCCTTCCTGTTCAAACCCAAAATAGACTTGGACTGGATCAACATCTTGACTTACCACCTGAAGCCACCCCTTATATAATCATCCTGGCAAATGTACCGAAAAAATAGCCGTCAGATAAAGAAACTTGGGAATCATTGAAGAACAAATAACTTCATTGGTTTGGCAGGAGGACAGGAGTAACAGAACAACTTTTTAATAAATTCAAGATGGTGAGAAGGGTTCAGTGGGTTGGGACTCGAGATGGAATCAAGGTCACCTCTATAATGTTCCAACTTTCAATAGGTCTGATATGCTATCAGGTTTGGAGGAAACAGACTAACTGGTCAAGTCAAATCTCAATTTTCAGAGGGTATTTGATGAATCCATTAAGAAGGTTCCGCCTTCTCAGGAACATGTTTTAAAATCTAATTCCAGGTTTTGTATTGTGAAAATTAATCATGTACCACTTTCTCAGTCTACTCATCATCTTGGTCCCCCAGTAGGCACTGCCTCAAATTCGCATAGCAATTTGGTGTTAAAACAGGGAGGCGTGGGAAACGAGATGAACTGTGACCCCCAAAGGGACCCAAACAAACAAGGCACGGTGCAGACTGAATCCACTGGCCTGTCCAGTCTTAACATTGCCTATTGGAACGGAGCAGGTCTTAGGCTTGCTGGAAAATTCTTTGTCTCCAAGAGACTTGGGTTTCCTCACCCATACATATGGAAGGATATAAGATTTATTTTCCGCCCGCCATTCCGTCTATTTGCGGGTGAGCCAAGGGTGGGTTGATAATATTTATCTCCAACCTCTTGGAGATTGAAGAAATAGTTTCTCTTAAACTGGACCTAATTTCAAAATTATAAGCCTTGCCATGAACAAATATGACATTTTTGTGCTCGTTAATTTCTACAATAATATGGATAAGCTGTTGCTGATTGCAACTTTAAAAAAATTCGTTGTTCCCTGCAGGAATTCAAGAATAGGACCACTAAAAATGTATTTATAATATGGGGTGGTGATTTTATTTTAACACCGTGCGGGATTAACGCTAATCAAACTTGTGGATTGTCAGACGAGAAAAGTAATGATTTAACTCATTTTCCGCATACAAGAAGTGGGGATTGTCTGAATGAGACCCTAATCTCTCACTCAGACTTTTAATGGTAGAGGAGCCACCTCTATTATAGATTTTATATTTGTATCGAATAGTGCTGCGTCCCGTATTTTGAATTTTAAAACACACAATAATGCTACCAGTGATCATTTCCCAAATAGTGTTACATTATCCCACTCGAATAAATCTGATAGAATCAATCTACCAAAAACACTTGGCCCAAAAAATCTGACCCTTGATAGACTTAATGGGTTTTCGTTTAAGTGGGATAGAGTGGACCCACTTGAGATCACAAAAAAAGTAGTTAAGAACTCTCTTAAAGCCATAGATTAAAGTTAGGTACTACTAGCCCTCTTCAATAGGTCTTAAGTAGCGTTGCACTCATAACAAATGCAATAAAAGAGGCTCTGTTTATTCAATTGAAAAATAAAAATATAAACGTAAAGTTTGGTTTAATAATGCCTGTACCAAAGCTTATTCGCAATTAAAATTAGCTTTACATAAAGAACAAAGAGACAAATATGAAATCTTCCTCCTTAGAAAGGCCTATAATCAGGCTATAAAACTAAGGAAAGCTGAAATAAAGAAAGATTTTTGGGAATAACTACATAAATCATGTACGAATAAGGACAACATTTTATTCTGGAAAATTATTCAACCCTTTTTTCTTGTGGAACCTAAGGACCATCCGAAAGTTGAAATAGCGATTGATGAAACTTCATGGGTTGAACACTTCTCGCAGATATTTGGAGCTGGAACTAAGGAAGACAGCAGGCTAATAGAAAAAGAGACCCTGTGCCCCAATCTTAATCCTGCAGTTTTCCCTATTGACCTTGATATCCCCCATTTGGAAGTGGAACACGCCCTAAAGGCCAGTAAAGGGGGAAAGGCGCCTGGCCCTGATGGGGTCCCAGTAGACCTTTTTAAAATACAACATGGACCTGTGGACCCCAATATTGACCAGGGTCCTAGAGGCCTCTTGTGCAGTTGGGCTCATTCATTTGTGGTCAGAGTCAATTCTGGTCGCGATATTCAAGAAGGGAGACTGCCAGAGCCCATTCTGCTACCGTCCTATCTCCCTTTTGGATTCTCTGGGTAAAGTATCTGGACGTATCATTCTTGAACATTTTCAGCAGTGGGCAGCTGACCATAAGATACTGTCAGACCTTCAATTTGGGTTTAGGGAGGGTCTGGCACCACGGAACTAGCCCTTAGTTTAACCCTTCTAACGGGCAAATATGTGAATGCAAGGGGGGGGAGCTGTATACGGCTTACATAGACATAACTGCAGACTTTGACTGCGTAAGCCATTCTAAATTATGGATAGTTTTAACTAATATGGGTGTGGAGTCCTCCTTGGTAAATTTTCTGCGAGAACTGTATACAAATTCCACAGCTAGGGTAAGGTTCGGCCTGGGAGGGGAACCTACGGTGTCGTTCAGGGTGGAGAGGGGGTAATGCAGGGCTGTGTCCTGGCGCCCTTCCTATTTACACTGTATACCAACAGCCTTGAACAGGCCATGCTGGAGGGGTGACAGGACTTACCGCACTTGAAAAAACGCTCACTGCCCGCCCTACTCTACGCGGACGATGCCGTAATTATAGCACAAACCCCTCTAGAATTACAGACTGCCATTAATAGGAACTATAGTTATAAGGCCAACTTGGATCTTAGAATCAACATTAAAAAATTGTTTGTAATGTCTTGTGGATCGAGACACAAGTAAATGAGGGATATTTTTATTGATAACACTAAGTTGGAGGTTACCACCACATATCCTTATTTAGGAATTTTGATAGATGACAGGTGCTCATGGAGACAGGCAATAGATGCAAGAAAACTGCTGTTAATGAGGGCAACTTCCGCTTTAGTTAATTTCTCTCAGAGACTTGGAAAAAGGCCACCGGTGGAGTTGCTTTAAATACATAAGGCTAAATGTATCAGTACAGTGATTGGTGCTGCTGGGGTGTGAGGTTATGGAAAAACAGAAGCCCTCCATAAAAGTTGAGAACAGCTTCCTGAGGTTCCTCTTGGCGGTACCACAAGGTAGCTCGACTTTTAATTGCCATTTGGAATTGGGTTTGCCATATGTCACAGATATGGAGAAACTACAGGCAATGCTCTATGGCATCACATATGGTCTTCCCCTCAATTAGTTTTTAACCAGGAGCTAATGAAAGATTGTCTTTCATTAGAAAACTCTCACAAGATAGGATGGTTGTTATACGTTAAAGAATTCTTGACTGACTTAGGTCTGGTAGGGTATTACCATAACACCCCACAAATATCAGAGATTTCAAGAAAACACCTCAAACCTTATGCCTCACACACCTGGAAGAATTAAGACTAGCCCCGGAGGCAAATAAAATCCCGGAAGAAAACACCCTTTTAATCCAAACTACTATGTTTATACAGCCTTATTTAACTTTTAATTTGAGTGGTTTCTACAGATTCGTCTTGACACGTTTCTGGTTGAATATATTCTATCGTTTGGTTTCTTTTCCGAAAACAAACAATTGGTCCATATCGGTATCTCCCTACCCTTGTGATGAAGAATCCACACAATCATCAATGCACGTGTCCTGTTTTGCAAGGAAGCAATGGATTAAACCTATACTAAAAATTATTGGTCTGCGAGAATGTCGCCCAGCTTACCTTGAAATGCAATTCCTTGATGTAGAATGCTTTGCAAAAAACATTGCCACAATTTTGAATCTCTGCATTAGACATAGGTCAAACTTAGAATAGAAACAGGGCTGTAAATATTGTCTAACTATTCAGATGAATTTTTATTTCTCTGAGCTGAAAGATGAACTTGAGTCCACTTTATACCGTGATTTGAACTAAGTATTTTAACTTGCTGGTATGCATTGTAATTGATTGTATCTGTAAAGTTTTTCTATAACTACATATTTAAAGATGATGAAATTTTTTCAAATGTATCCTGTTTTTTAACATTGTACTTTTATGGTTTTTGTATTCTATGAGAACCGAATAAAGGAATTTTGATTTGATTTGATTTTTGACTGAGATATGTCTATACTTGCTCACACATTTATAAAATTGCCCAGGCACTACCTTTGTACTCTTGTAACCAGTCAGGCAGTACCTTAGTACTTTTGTAATCACCCAGGCAGTACTCATACACTTTTAAAATCACCCACTCACTTGCTATGTACTTCAGTAATGTCCCAGATGTTACCGCTTTAGTCAAGCAATCATGCAGGGTGTATCAATGCACTCATGTAATAACCCACACACTAATCTTGCAGGCCCTACTGTTGCACTCATCTATTCACCTAGGCACTACTTAATGACTCATCTATGCCTTCAGGTGTTATTTATACACATATCCATACACTTGATGTGTATGTGTGCCAGTTACTTTTAATTTTCTAGTGAAATGTGCACTCATATAATCCCCTAAACACTACTCATGGAGTTATGAAATCACTCAAGCAGATCTACTACACATCTCAGTATCTAGGTTTCACTAAATTCCAGAAATATTATATATATATTTGTTTTAGATATCATGAAGATTCGAAAATGTGGAGACATATGTATGTGTGCTTGTAACAATATGGAGAGCCTTATAGTCGAGTCATGTAATAGTCTGCTGCTTTATATTTGACAGGGCCCAACTCTCATGCAGTTTTAAAAACACCCAAGAACTTGCAATGCAGTCTTCCAATGACGCAGACACTACAAATGCAGTGTTGTAATCGCTCAGGCATTACTGCCGCAGTGATGCAATCATTTAGGCACTATCTTTGCACTCATGCAATTACCAACATATTACTCATGTACTTATATATTCACCCAGGCACTACTGCTGCACTTCTTTATTTACTCAGGATGTACCTCAGTAGCCAGTGGTCATGCTCTTATGAAATAACCCAGGCACTACTTTTGCACTCCTTTATTTACTCAGGATGTACCTCAGTCGAACTGCAGTCACCCAAGAAGTACCCATGTACTTATAAAAAAACCCAGTCACCGCCTATGTTGCCATGTAAATCCTCAGATATTACCCCTGTAGTCATGCAATCACTGGGCATTTACCATACTGCAAGAGATTTGCTCGCATCTTTTCTGGCAGATAGAACACAGGCTGTCACCCTGGGGCCTTACCAATCTGCAAAGCTCTCGCTGCCGTGTGGGGTTCCTCAAGGCTCATCCCTTAGTCCGTCACTATTTAATATCTACGTGTCGGACCTTGCTAATGTTATCAAAGCAAATGGGATGAGCCTAACCTCCTATGCGGACGATACGCAATTGGTATTGGCCATCAAAGGTGACGGAGGCGAGGTGGCACAAAGCTTCCAAAATGGAATGCTGGAAATTGGAGAGTGGATGGCAACAAACTGCCTTAAGCTTAACTCCGAAAAAACGGAGGTATTTATTTTTGGACCCCTCTCACCAGGTTGGTCAGCATCCTGGTGGCCACCAGCCTTTGGAGCACTCCCTAGCCCGGCATATAAGGTCAGGAACCTGGGAGTCACTTTTGATGAGGGTCTCAACTTTATGGCTCACGCGAATAAAGTAGCTACCACAGCCCACCACAAATTAAGAATGATCAGGAAAATTAGCGCGTTTCTGCCAGAGGCATCCACTAAAACATTGGTCAGCTCTTTAGTCTTATCGTCCCTTGACTACTGTAATGGCCTATTCTTAAATGCTCAGGTTAGGGTCACGACGAAGCTACAGGCGATACAGAATGCCGCAGCACGTTTACTCTCTGGAACACCCAAATTCGCGGCCATATCAGATACCAATAAAAAATACCACTGGTTGACGATCCGGAATAGGATCAAGTTCAAATCACTCTGTATAGTGTACAAGGCACTTAACGATCAAGCACCGCACTTTCTTAAGGACCAGCTGATACCCTACAAACCTTCCAGACAGCTTCGCTCCACCACTCTTAACCAGCTAGCGATCCCACGTTCTAAAACAGTGTCCTGGGGTGACCGCCGCTTTTTAGTCGCGGCACCCAAATTATGGAACACCTTGCCTCAACACATCAGGCTAAGCCCTTCACTTCTCCAGTTCCGCAAGAGATTAAAGACATGGCTTTTTAATCAGTAACATCCATTAAAAACCCTTTGGAGTAATTAACATCGAGCTGAAGTTATGCGAATTGTCTAGCGCCGAGACGCCTGCGGGTATTAGTTTGCGCTTTATAAATAGCAAAAATAAATAAATAAATAAATAAGTATGGGCGAAATTTGTGAATTCGCGGTCCGCAAAATTGTACGAAAGCGAATTTGCGATCCGCATAATCCACAAATTCGTGTGAATTTGCGGATTTCTTTTTTTTTCCGCATTCGCGGGGTTTTTTGCGTATTCGCGAACCGCTTGCAGCGCACCGACCGCGAGGTTGCCCATGCAGTCGTACATGGGCGCGGCCATCTTGTGCGCGTTGGGTATTTCCGTTTCTGGGCGCTATTGGCAATATCGCGTTGTATGCGGTGCGCTATTACGAGTTTGCGAGTGTTTTTGCGTGCTCGCGGTTTGAAATATCGTGCAAACTTACCCACGCGGTCCACAATGGGCGCGGCCATCTTGTTTTTCATTCATTGCTATGGTCCTGTGCATGCTTTCTGAATCCTGCTTGAATCTTTGCCATCCTTTCTTTCTTTGAACTTTTTTTGCTCTTTTTTGCTCATTATCTATATCTCTATTTGTCTAGATCTATATTTTGTGTTTTTTTCAACTTTTTGTTACTTTATAACTACTTTTTTGGTTTAGCTCTCTCTTTCATTTCATTTTTTTTCTTCCCCCTATTCTTTTCTTCTTTCGGCCAGGACCATGGCAAAGGGAGCCGGCAAATCAAAGGGGAAGGGTCCCGCACCCCGTAGCCGGCTCCCTTGCGGGCGATTGAGGGGAGTAGATTTAGTGGCCAGGGAGGTTTTTACCAAGGTGGAGGTGGCCACCCTGATATTTTTTGTTCAGCGCCACCTCCCTAAGACCTTGGCAGCAGGGGCAGGCCCGGTAAAGGATATGGCCTCCGGGAGCGTCAGCAGCGGTGGGATAAGGTGTGCCGGGCCATGCGGAGGGAGTCGGGGGTCCGGCGCACCTACGACTAAGCGACGCACCGGTGGGCCAACGTCCTCGACCGGGAGCAGGACCTGCTCCACCTGCTAGGTGTGGAGATCCCTGGCCTTGGTGAGTAGCTATTTAAGAACTACTTTGTATTCTTCTGCTCTGTGTCATATTGCTAATATATGTTTTTCCCGAAGAGCAAGAATGCTGCCTATTCGATCACATTGCAGGTAAAATAGTGTTTAAATAGCTTCTGTGATTGCTGGTGCTCGCCTAGTCAGTGGCGTTGCTACTATGCTTACTTGTTCGCAACTTTGTGCTCATTTGGCCTGAGAATATGTATGAGTGTAGTACTTTACAGAACTGCGTAATGCTAGAGAGACTTGAGACTCAAGTCTAGTCCTTCCTTTGTACTCCTGCTGCCACTAAGAAGAAGACATAGTGATGGATTGATAGGTTGAGTATATTATGACTTGTTATTATTAGTAGTAGGACATTTTTTAGTACTCTGCAATCATGATGACGGACTGTGTCTGTCACTTCGCGTGCCGCTGAGTGCTGGTAGTCGTAGTAGAACCTTTTTGTTGTTGGTTTAGTTGGTGATTTACATAACTTTCCAAGTAGACGGTCTGCAAATCCAGCAATACTGTACTAGTAGTATCCTCCTAGTTGACCAGATCAGATAGGTTAATACATGTAGTGCAATTGTTGCTAATTTGTTTCCCAGAGATAATTTTGTTCATGATCATCAGCACCTCCCAGGGGCAAGGCGACAAGCAGCACCATTGAGACTCCGGTGGAAGAAGGTGGACAGTCACAGCAGTCCCTTGCAGGCTCTTCTGCTGGCCTCAGTAAGTTGTTCTATTGTTATATTAATACTTATACTTCCCTAACTTTTACAGCTCCTATTCATTACAAACTGTTTCCTAATTCTATTTTTTACAAAATAGTCTTTGATCTTCTTCTAATCTAGACTACTTTCTACATTCTTATCCTGCCTCTACCATCACTCTCTGTGATACTACTATTTAGGATTATGAGTCAGTCTGTGTAGGTAGCTAAGCTTGCCCAGTCGGCAAACGGTGTTAAACAAAACTCTGATCCAGAACAAAAGTTGAACCCCCAATCCCCTGACCGACTATCTAGTGTGTCTGAACATTGATTTTACGACCCAGAAGAACAGAAGAGGACTACCGCTGAGTCCTGGCCTATCTGAGTCACTGAAACATGACTGCCAAGTGCAGTAGTTCAAACCCTTCCGCTCACTCACTCATGAACAAAAACCACACAGTGTTTGTTAGTTTTAAAGTTTTATTTTCAATTAAGAAATGAAAAAAATATTTCTTTATTTTTAATAGCGTAGTATTCGGAGCGAGCACTGCTGATAGATGACGTTAAAGTTTAAACAACATTCCCATGAATCAAATTACTTTAACGTAATAGTTAACAGACACATTAAATTATTAGAAAAATTGTGCGGGAGCCACCACCTTCTTTAAAGTACTTACTGCTTGTGATGACTTACTAGTAGTTGGTGAATCGTTCTGTTGGCAGAAGGGCAATGTAATCTTCTTTCTGAAATTAGAAAAATGGTGCACGTTAAGCAAGCATTCATCAGTTGTCCTAAGAAGTGTAGCATTTAATGGCATAAGCACATACAAATTTAACACCCTCCCCAAAACCATTACTTTTTTCCAATCCCAGTATTAAAAAATGTGTTATGTAACATTTCCTTCCATTACGAGATGAAATAGGGGGTTGTGTATGCCATCTGAAAATATGACATGTTTTTTCAAGATGTCACAACATCTGATGCAGCACAGATGACCACCAGTGCCAGCACTGTGGAGGGCTCCACTCTAGGGGCGGATGCGGCGGCGCCACCAGGGGGAGATGGGGGGGAAGGCTCAGCGGCGGCGGACGGTGGTAAGTTATTATACTCCTTACTTTTTGACATTTTTGAGTAGGCTCGTAAAGGAGTGTATGATGTACTGTACAGTACACTAGTACAAGTTAACAGTACTGTTAAGAACAGTTACTTATTTAGAACTACTTTTTTGGCTATCACGGCAAAGACAGTCAACTTCGACTTGTAATAGCATTAGCGGCGGTACTTCTCGGGTAAGCAATGGCCCCCTCTATTTGAGATCAACTCAGCTGGCAAACTTTTATCGTGAAGCCAAGTCATATCAGATGTACTTTAGGGATGTGAAGAACGAAAAGTGAAAGAAGGGTGAAACGAAGGACGAGCGAGTTTTAACATTTATCACTGTGAAGAATGGTGTTTTTGAATGCAAGTCAAGGGAAGAAGACGGTGGTTTCCAAAATATAATGAAAAGGGTGTTGGTTGGTTGTTGAGAAAAATAAAACTTGGTACATTTGAGACATTAAGAAGACTGATAGATGTACTTTGGAAGCCTGGATGTTATCTTCTTTTTCCTCATCGACACTAGCAGATGTGTATGATGTAGTAGAGCAGACGCTGAGTGGATAAAGATTGTTACTTTGAACGGCATGTCCGTGCCAGAGTAGCAAAGCTGAGGAAATCCAAATACTAGAATTTGTGATTGATCACAAATACTCCCTGCCTTGTCTACCAGTACAGTACTTTACTTTGCAAGCGCAGCATCTATTGTGTATGGATTGTATAGTTGACAACATTATATCAAGTCAAGTTCCTTCCTCCGCCAATTATGGGTTCCACACTCACTCCCTATGTTAATAATTTTATTTCAGCTGTGTCATGGGTGGACTATCGCTGTAGTTCACTCAATCTATCAAAACAAAGCACCTAAAGGCATCCATCATATAACCAAAGATCATGTGATCGGCAGGATAATGATATATGATCATAATTGAATAATCTTCATTCTTCTTCTGTGGTAGTAAAGGCCCGGGGGGGCAGTGCGAAAGATATCATTACTTTGAGCAGTAGCCTTGATGCAACCGAGTATGGCCAGTGGCAGAGCCACCCCTATGAAAAGTAAGAGCTTCCTATCCCAACCTGCATGTACTGCTTAAAGTACTGCGAGTCTGCGTCCTGATGGCTTGTGTCTGTTTTTCTTGGGTGCAAGCTGAGTGAGCTGCCATGCCGGCTACCACAAGTTCACGTACCAGTAATTTCTTTTTGCAAAACAAGGGAAAAAAACTGAAGACTTTTTTTAGTACTCTCTGACTATGTATGTATTAGTGAGTCCATCCCTAGTCCTGCTAGTGGAATTCCTGAAACTCCCAGTAATGTCACAGGCCTACAGATACATGCCAAAATGTTATACTGAGTTTGCTACTTGCTGGTGTTACTGAGAGTCAACCTTCCGTAGAATTATTTTGACTTTATGTTAAAGAATATTGGCTACAGTATTTTTCTTTCTTTCTTCATATAGATGCTACTCCGAAAAAGCTCACACGAAAGGAGATGGCTGTCCGGGCCAGGGCCCGTAAGCTGGAGGCTATTTGTGCCGAGTATCAGCGGCTGTGGGATCGGGAACATGAGGAAGAGACAGCAAACCACTGCATCCTCCTCCAGTGCCCCCGTGTCCACCAGCCAGAAGCCTCCAGTCTAATGGAGCCGTGGCCCAACAGCCTCCCGCCACCACCGCACAGCAGCAACACAATCAGCTGTCCCCCCCAGAGTGGAGTACCTGAAGCGGTTGGCCAAAAAAACATCAGCGCCAGCTCCGGGACCTCCGCAAAAGGCTGTGGGTCTTGCAGCAACAGCTGTCCACACTACGCCACCGGAGGAAGTGATTGTCCCTTGCCCCTTTTTTAAAGACTGTTGGGGGGGGTGGGAATTGGGTGTTTGGGAAAGGGGACTTTTGGACAATGCTTGGGGTTAGGTAGGGGGGTGTGTTGGGTTAATTTATTTTATTTTTGTAATACATGAATATATTTCTTAATAATTATTTCTCATACCAAAACATGGTATACACGTTCATATTATTTTGTGTGGGGGTGGGCGGTGGTTACTGGACGTTTGGTTTCTTCCCACTTACCAGCATGAATTAAACATCAAGTCCTGAAATGTACCAAAGTGCCAGTAACCGAGTTAGTGAATTCAGTAGCCCTACTAGTACTTTACTAGTAGTACTGGTAGTCTCTGCTCTCCTCCCAGTCCTAGCCCATTATTCTATCTCTCCAAAATGCTTATCTTACCTGTGATTCATGTTTGAGAATAGAGGTAGCCACAGAGCTGCCTGCATGGCAAATGGTTGATTGTTGACATGAATCCTCGATGGATCAAATATCATTGTTGTGCTGGTAGTAGTAGTGGTACACACTGGCAGTAGCAGCATATGAAAAAAAAGGAAATGAAACATTGAGTGGCCTGAGCGTAGCATTAGAAACAGTACGATAGATAGTACGCTACAGAACAGTGCCATAAATTGTAGCCTAAGCATTGCTAAAGTATTCTAAATATAAGTACTAGTTTCGTGGACTATGGCTACTATAAGAAATATTATGAAGGCAAAGGATACTTAAACATAAGAATTAACCATTTGGTTGAATTCTGCTGATCCACCATGGATTTCCTTTAAGAAAATTTCAAACAAACTCAGACATTCCCAGGAGTGCTCCCAGACCCCTGAACCCAGTCGGCAAAATGTAGAACACCCCCAAGTAGCCCCCCAAAAACATGCAATACTGCGACGGAGATGAGGCCTAGTTGAAAATCAAGAAAAAAACGCACTTTGAAATAAGGCCCAAAAGACCCCTTTTCCAACATGGATTTTCTTCAAAATACTTGCAATGATTATTAGAAATTCCCAGGAGTGCTCCCTGACCCCTAAACCCAGTCGCAAAAATCTAGCACCCCCCCCAAGTAGCCCTCCGCAGAAAAGCAATTTTGTAAAAAAAAGATCATTTCAGTTCGGATTTTATTCAAACAACTTGCAATCACAATTACACATTCCCAGGAGTACTCCCAGACCACTGAACCCAGTCGCAAAAATGTAGAACACCCCCAAGTAGCCCCAAGAAAAAATGCGAAAGTGCTAACCCTAACTCCAAACCGTGCCAAAACTCACTCTGCAACTAGGCCCAAACCCCCCTTTTCCACCATGGATTTTCTTACAAACACTTGCATTCAAAATAAGACATTACCAGTAGTGCTCCCAGACCCCTGAGCCCATTCGCAGAAATCTAGAACACCCCCAAGTAGCCCCTAAAAACATGCACTACTGCTACCAGGTTGAACACTAACTCCAAATCATGCCAAAACTCACTCTGCAACTAGGCCCTAACTCCCCTTTTCCACCATGGATTTCCTTAAAAACAAATGCAATCAAAATTAGACTGTGCCAGCAGTGCTCCTAGACTCGAAAACCAACCCCCAAAAACTTAGAACCCCCCAAAAAGCCCCCCAAAAACAAGGAAGTGAGCAAAAACTGAAAAACTTTTTCACCATGGATTTTGTCCAACCCACTTGCGCCCAATGTTAGACCTTCCCAGCAAAGCCCCCAGACCTGCCAACACACCCGCAAAAAAGTAGAACCCCCCCAAACAGGCAAAAATGCAAAATCTCACTCAGAATATTTTCGGCCTAGTTCCCAGATCACTCCATGCGCGTTCTGCAGCTAGGCCCTAACTCCCCTTTCCAACCATGATTTTCTTCAAACCACTGGCAACCAAAATTAGGCATGTCCAGCATTGCCCCAAGACCCCCCAACCCCCCCAAACACCAGGAACCCCCCCAACAGCCCCCCGAAAACAAGAAAGTGAGCGAAAAGTCTGAAAAGTGAAAAACTTTTTCACCATGGATTTTGTCCAAACCACTTGATTCCGATATTAGACCTTCCCCGCATTGCCCCCAGACCCCTGAACCCACCCGCAAAAAAGCAGAACCCCCCAAACAGGCAAAAAGCAAAAATGCAAAATCTCACACTTAGAATATTTTCGGCCTAGTTCCCAGATCACTCCATGCGCGCTCTGCAGCTAGGCCTTAACTCCCCTTTCCAATCATGGATTTTCTTCAAACCGCTTGCAACCAAAATTAGGCATGTCCAGCATTGCTCCAAGACCCCCCAACCCCTCCAAACACCAGGAACCCCCCCAAACAGCCCCCCGAAAACACGAAAGTGAGCGAAAAGTCTGAAAAGTGAAAAACGTTTTCACCATGGATTTTGTCCAAACCACTTGATTCCGATATTAGACCTTCCCCGCATTGCCCCAGACCCCTGAACCCACCCGCAAAAAAGCAGAACCCCCCAAACAGTCAAAAAGCAAAAATGCAAAATCTCACACTTAGAATATTTTCGGCCTAGTTCCCAGATCACTCCATGCGCGCTCTGCAGCTAGGCCTTAACTCCCCTTTCCAATCATGGATTTTCTTCAAACCGCTTGCAACCAAAATTAGGCATGCCCAGTATTGCTCCAAGACCCCCCAACCCCCCAAACACCAGGAACCCCCAAACAGCCCCCCGAAAACACAAAAGCGAGTGAAAAGTAAAAAACTTTTTCACCATGAATTTTGTCCAAACCACTTGATTCCGATATTAGACCTTCCCCGCATTGCCCCCAGACCCCTGAGCCTACCCGCAAAAAAGCAGAACCCCCCAAACAGGCAAAAAGCAAAAATGCTAAATCTCACACTTAGAATATTTTCGGCCTAATTCCCAGATCACGCCATTCGCGCTCTGCAACTAGACCCTAACTCTCCTTTCCAACCATGGATTTTCTTCAAACCACTTGCAACCAAAATTAGGCATGCCCAGCATTGCTCCAAGACCTACCACCCCCCAAACACCAGGAACCCCCCCATACAGCCCCCCGAACACACAAAAGTGAGCGAAAAGTCTGAAAAGTGAAAAACTTTTTCACCATGGATTTTGTCCAAACCACTTGATTCCGATATTGTACCTTCCCCGCATTGGCCCCAGCCCCTGAACCCACCTGCAAAAAATCAGAACCCCCCCAAACAGGCAAAAAGCAAAAATGCAAAATCTCACACTTAGAATATTTTCGGCCTAGTTCCCAGATCACTCCATGCGCGTTCTGCAGCTAGGCCCTAACTCCCCTTTCCAACCATGGATTTTCTTAAAACCACTTGCAACCAAAATTAGGCATGCCTAGCATTGCTCCAAAACCCCCAACCCCCCCGAAACACCAAGAACCCCCCAAACAGCCCCCCGAAAACACGAAAGTGAGCGAACAGTCTGAAAAGTGAAAAACTTTTTCACCATGGATTTTGTTCAAACCACTTGATTCCGATATTAGACCTTCCCCACATTGCCCCCAGGCCCCTGAACCCCCCGCAAAAAAGCAGAACCCCCCCCCCAAACAGGCAAAAAGCAAAAAAGCAAAATCTCACAGAATATTTTCGGCCTAGTTCCCAGATCACTCCTTGCGCGTTCTGCAGCTAGGCCCTAAATCCCCTTTCCAACCATGGATTTTCTTCAAACCACTTGCAACCAAAATTAGGCATGCCCAGTATTGCTCCAAGACCCCCCAACCCCCCAAACACCAGGAACCCCCCAAACAGCCCCCTGAAAACACAAAAGTGAGCGAAAAGTCTGAAAAGTGAAAAACTTTTTCACCATGGATTTTGTCCAAACCACTTGATTCCGATATTAGACCTTCCCGGCATTGCCCCAGACCCCTGAATCCACCCGCAAAAAATCAGAACCCCCCCAAACAGGCAAAAAGCAAAAATGCTAAATCTCACACTTAGAATATTTTCGGCCTAGTTCCCAGATCACTCCATCCGCGCTCTGCAGCTAGGCCCTAACTCCCCTTTCCAACCGTGGATTTTCTTCAAACCACTTGCAACCAAAATTAGGCATGCCCAGCATTGCTCCAAGACCCCCAACCCCCCCCCCGAAAAACCAGGAACCCCCCCAAACAGCCCCCCGAAAACACAAAAGTGAGCGAACAGTCTGAAAAGTGAAAACATTTTTCACCATGGATTTTGTCCAAACCACTTGAATCCGATATTAGACCTTCCCCGCCGTGCCCCCAGACCCCTGAACCCACCCGCAAAAAAGCAGAACCCCCCCCAAACAGGCAAAAAGCAAATATGCTAAATCTCACACAGAATATTTTCGAACTAGTTCCCAGATCACTTCATGCGCGCTCTGCAGCTAGGCCTTAACCCCTTTCCAACCATGGATTTTCTTCAAACCACTTGCAACCAAAATTAGGCATGCCGAGCATTGCTCCAAGACCCCCCAACCCCACCCAAACACCAGGAACCCCCCCAAAAACACAAAAGTGAGCGAAAAGTCTGAAAATTAAAAAACTTTTTCACCATGGATTTTGTCTAAACCACTTGATTCCTATATTAGAAATTCCCCACATTGCCCCCAGACTCCTGAACCTACCCGCAAAAAAGCAGAACCCCCCCAAACAGGCAAAAAGCAAAAATGCTAAATCTCACACTTAGAATATTTTCGGCCTAGTTCCCAGATCACTCCATGCGCGCTCTGCAGCTAGGCCCTAACTCCAGTTTCCCACCACGGATTTTCTTCAAATCACTTGCAATCAAAATTAGACTATCCCAGCAGTGCTCCCAGACCCCCAGACCCCCCCCCCCCAAATCTAGAACCCTCCCTAACAGCCCCCCAAAAACATGCAATACTTGTATATTCAAAACATGGCAAATTGCGCTGTTAAAAAAAATTGCTGTTTTCAGCACTTCCACTACTTCGATCCTCTTGAAACTTACCTGGACACTTGTTCCAGCGATTCTCAAGAATCTCAGCAAGGCAGTACGAAATCGAACCACTGCGCTCTTTGAAGAAGAAGAAGAAGAAGAAGGTCTACGGCGAGTTTTCACTTACTTTTCACCCAAACACACGCACCCGCAAAACACCTATAAAGGCCAAAATTCTGCCAATTCCGGACCAAAGAACACTTCAGAATCAGAATCAGAAAATTGCGTTATTCGATTTTAACAGTAATAAAATCATAAAAGCAAAGAACACTTAACCCCCCTAAAACCTTGCCAACATCATTATGAACGAGCCTGCATCGGGCCCTGAGCCCTAGACTCAGGGGGAACCCTACCAACTTAAACCCAAAAACCCTAGTAAATCGCACTGAACCCTAAACCCTAGATATGCTTTGTGTGTCTGTGTCAAAGAGCCTAGGTATGCTACATCAGGAGGATGCTTCACTCAGTGGTGCCTGCCTTGACTGTCTGTATGGCCCTGCCGCAAGCATGGGCCAAAAATCCGTTCCGCTCAAGAATTTGCGATTTTTCGGTAATTTTGCGAGATTTGAGAAAAAACGAAAAACAGCAAATTTCGCAAACATAAAGGATGTTTGGCCCAAGCTTGAGGCAGTGCCATGCAGACAGTCAAGGCAGGCACCACTGAGTGAAGCAACCTGATGTAGCATACCTAGGCTCTTTGTCAGACAGACAAAGCATATCTAATTGTATGCAGCAAGCCACATAGCCCCAATTTTACATGAACTTCTGTCTGGACTGGACTCTGCTTGGCATAACAACAACAGTACACTGCCTCACCCTCGACCACTACATACCACGAATAGACAGACAGGTAGTTCTGCTGTAGTAGTAGACTGGTTTACCTGTTTGCCACACACAAATTGGCCATAGTTCTTCCGTAAACCGACGCTGATGATCCATCCATCCCAGTGAGTGACTGTAAAGAAAAAAGATATATTATTTAATCAATCATCATAGTATATTGGCAAGTGAGTCCACTCCAAGGAGATTTTGCAATTTGTAAAATGCAACATAGTGGCCCCTGAATTTGAAGTACAATTCGAAATAAACAAGGTAAAAAAAAAAGAGTAGTTGACATGAGTTAGAATTACGGTGTAAAAAATTAAATATTAACTAAGACAAGACATATGATTCATCATTTCATGCACAAAAACCAAACAGCAGTTGGTTTCATCAGAGCCAGACAGCCATTGCTGTCCACTGCATGCCATCTTCTCAATTATTATTCATTACCTGTTCTACTTTTTGTCCGCATCTTCTTCGGAAAGTGAGGGCCCACAGGGCAGCCTATCCTGTCAATATCAGAAGTAGCTCTGTCAGCAATCAGCAAGCATGTAGTCAGTCAGTAATTTCAGTCCCACTTGAGGGTACTTGTCGTAATCCATCCATCTGCCTTGAGGGAAATGGATAGGGGGAGTCTGGAGAAGGAGTATAGAGGAGCATGATTGAGTTGTGAACTTGTGAACCTCAGGAATGCAGACTGCGGCACCTTCAAATCAATAAGGAAAATAAGATGAAGACAGTGCTGATGATGGACTTGTTGTGATTAGGTGATTAGAGTTTTGTTGTGGTAAAAGTTGCAAAACAAAGAAAGACACACAGGAATAAAAGTGAATAAGGACGGAAAAGAGGAAGTCATTTGCCTCGGTGTCAGGGAAGTAGAGCTCGTCCTCAAACTCTATGAATTGAGACGGGAGTAGGTCAGCTAACAGAGAAGAACTTTTGTCACCTAAGTCGGTGTCCTCTTCTTCCTGCGTGCATTCACGTATTTTGTAATCTGCTGGTATGAAGTGCTGATTCATCTTGATCAGTGTTAACCTCTCCACATTTTTGGGCGAGAGGCGGGTCCTTTTTGAAGTTACAAGGGCACCAGCAGCACTGAAAACACGTTCAGAAGACACACTTGCGAGTGGGCAAGATAAATAATGTATAGCCTGGTTGGTGATCAGTGGCCATAGAGGCATTTTCCTGTACCAATACAGCAATGGGTTCTTATTAACAAAGACCTCTGTTGGGTCATCCAGATAGGCCTGCACCATCGACTCAAGGTTCTCCACGGTTGCTCCACTTTCCGTACCATCTGTGGCCTTTGCAGCACTGTAACGAGCAAACCCTTGATGAGTTAGCCAATCCTCTTCCGACAATTTTATGGCTCGGCCTGGTGCAGGTGAGGGCGATGATACGGTTGCTGCTGGTGTCGTTAACGGCTGTGAGGGAAAGTCAATCAATCAATCAATCAGGTCATTTGTAGAGCGCACTACTCACCCGTAGGGTCTCAAGGCGCTAGGAGGGGGGGGGTGCCGTTACTGCTCGAACAGCCAGGTCTTGAGCTTCTTCCTGAAGGAGAGGTGGTCCTGGGTCAGGCGCAGGTCGGTCGGGAGTGAGTTCCAGGTCTTGGCGGCCAGGTAGGAGAAGGACCTTCCTCCTGTTGTCGCTCTTCGGATGCGGGGGACGGTGGCGAGGGCGTGGCTGGTTGATCTGAGGAGGCGCTTGGGGGTGTAGAAGTTGATCCGGTTGTTGAGGTAGCTCAGGCCTTGGTCGTGTAGGGCTTTGTGCGCGTGGGTTAGGAGACGGAAGGTGATTCTCTTGTTGACCGGGAGCCAATGCAGATCTCTCAGGTGTCCGGAGATGTGGCTGCGTCGGGGGATGTCGAGGATGAGTCTGGCCGAGGCGTTCTGGATCCGCTGGAGTCTCTTCTGGTGCTTGGCGGTGGTTCCGGCGTAGAGGGCGTTGCCGTAGTCCAGTCGGCTGGTGACGAGGGCCTGGGTGACCGTCTTCCTCGTCTCGGTGGGGATCCACCGGAAGATCTTACGTAGCATGCGCAGGATGTTGAAGCAAGACGAGGAGACGGCGTTTACTTGTCTGGTCATGGAGAGGGATGAGTCCAGGATGAAGCCCAGGTTTCGTGCGTGGTCCGTCGGTTTGGGTGCGGTGCCCAGGGCGGGGGGCCACCAGGAGTCGTCCCAGGCGGAGGGCGAGGAGCCCAGGATGAGGACCTCCGTCTTGTCCGAGTTCAGTTTCAGGCGGCTGGTCGTCATCCATTCGGCTACCTCTCTCATCCCTTCGTGCAGGTTGGCTCTGGCGGTGGCGGGGTCGTTGGTCAGGGAGAGGATCAGCTGGGTGTCGTCGGCGTAGGAGATTATGTTGAGGTTGTGTTGGCGTGCGATGGCCGCGAGGGGGCTCATGTAGACGTTGAAGAGGGTGGGGCTCAGTGAGGAACCTTGAGGGACTTTGGTGGCCTCTGACTTGTACGGTGGTAGGCGGACTCTCTGTGTTCTTCCGTCGAGGAAGGAGGTGATCCATTCCAGTGCCTTGTCCTGGATTCCGATGTTGCCGAGGCGCTGTATTAGGGTGCGGTGGCAGACAGTGTCGAAAGCCGCGGAGAGGTCCAGGGGGATGAGGGCCGCTGTTTCTCCGTTGTCCATCAGAGTTCGTATGTCATCGGTGGCGGCGATGAGGGCGGTCTCGGTGCTGTGGTTCGCTCGGAAGCCAGACTGTGAGGGGTCGAGGGATCCGTTCGTCTCGAGGAAGGCGGCCAGCTGTTTGTTGACGGTCTTCTCGATGACTTTGGCCGGGAACGGGAGGAGCGAGATGGGACGGTAGTTCTTGAGGTCGGTGGGGTCTGCTGTGGGTTTCTTGAGAAGAGCGCTGAGTTCGGCGTGCTTCCAGCTCTCAGGGAAGGTGGCGGTGTCGAAGGAGGTGTTGATGATGTCCCGCAGGTGGGGTGCGATGACAGCGTCAGCCTTGTTGAAGACGTGGTGAGGGCAGGGGTCAGTCGGAGATCCGGAGTGGACGGAGTTCATTGTGCGGATGATGTCTTCGGTGCTGATCGGAGTCCAGGTGCGGAGGGTGGTGGTGGGTGGCGTTGTTGCGGTTGTGGCTTGCGTTGGTTGGTTGCTGAAGCTGTTGTGTATGTCCGCGATCTTGTTGTGGAAGTAGGACGCGAGGGAGTTGCAGAGGTCTTGCGACGGGGTGATGTCATTGTTTCCGGCGTTGGGGTTGGAGAGCTCTTTCACGATGTTGAAGAGTTCCTTGCAGTTGTGTGCGTTGTTGTCCAGCCGGTCTTTGTATGTATTTTTCTTGGTGGCGCGGATCAGTTGGTGGTGTTTCCGGGTGGCGAGCTTGAGGGTGGTCATGTTGTCCGTAGTTGGTTCCCTTCTCCAGACTTTCTCGAGGGCTCGACAGTTCTTCTTGGAGCTCTTGAGTTCGTCGGTGAACCATGGTGTTTTTCTGCTGCAGGGTCTGTTGGGTGGGGTTCTCAGAGGGGCGAGTTCGTCCGCGCAGTTGTTGATCCACTTCGTGAGGTTGTCGGCGGCCTGGCTGGGGTTCGCTGAGCTGGCGGGGGGGTGCTGGCTCAGGGAAGCGGTGAGCTGGTCGGCTGTGATCTTGTTCCAGCTTCTTCGGGCAACCTGTTGCTGGTGGTGGTGGGTCGTCGTTCTTTTGAAGGTGAAGTGGACGCAGCTGTGGTCCGTCCAGTGGAGTCCTGTTGCGTGGCTGAAGGTGATGTCTTTGCTGGATGAGAAGACGGCGTCGAGTGTGTGTCCGGCGAGGTGGGTGGGGGTGGTCACCAGTTGCTTGAGTCCGAGGTTGGCGAGGTTGTCGAGCAGGCTGATGGTGTTGCGGTCGCTGTTGTTCTCCAGGTGGAAGTTGAGGTCCCCCAGGAGGATGTAGTCGGCGGAGGGGAGGGCATGCGGGCTGACGAAGTCGGCGATGTCCTCGCTGAATCGTGTGCGTGGACCCGGGGGTCGGTAGATCAGGGTGCCTCTGAGGGTGGTCTTCGGGTTGGTGTGGATCTGGAAGTGCAGGTGTTCAGCGGTGGTTAGGGTGTCGTCGGTGTTGGTCGTGATGCGGATGGTGTCCCTGTGGATGATGGCGATGCCTCCTCCCGTAAGGTTGGCGGTGCGGTCCCTCCGGATGATCTTGTAGCCCTCCGGGATGGCGATGGCGATGTCTGGGGCTGAGGAGGCGTTCATCCAGGTCTCGGTGAGGAAGGCAACGTCAGGGGCGGTGGTGTCGAGGAGGTTCCAGAGTTCTACGGCGTGTCTGTGGACGGAGCGGGTGTTGAGCAGGATGCACTTGAGGTGGTTGCTGCTGATGGTCGGCTTGGCGAGTGCTGGTGCAGGATGAGTTCGGATGCAGGTGAACTTGCAGGCGTGGCAGCTGAAGGGTACGTGGGTGTGCCTCGGGGCGGCGCGGTGACATCTCGGGATGGCGCCGGTGTTGAGTGCGATGAGGTCGGCGGCGCTGTAGGTTCGTCGGGTCGGCTTCCGTCGGTGAGGGCCAGGGGTCCTGGCACTGGGCGCGGTCCAGGCGCGGACGGGCGCAGACGGGCTTACCTTTGGCGCGCCTTCGGCGCACAATCGGCGCGCCCGCTGCGCGTCAACGCTGCGCGTTCGCACGGTCGCCATTTAAGGCGAAGTGCACGGGTGGGCGGAGCAGCTGGGAGGCGGGAGCGGGGAGGGAACAGAAGGAAAAAGGGGCGGGGTCGGCGGTGGTGGCGGGAAGCGGGGGGCGGCGAGGAGGCGGCAAACAGGAAGGAGGACGGGCAGAAACGACGAAAACAAGCACAAATGGGGTCAAAACAACGCTTAACACGGGCAAAAGAAATACGAGAGAAAAACAAGCACAAATGGGGTCAAAACAACGCTTAACACGGGCAAAAGAAATACGAGAGAAAAACAAGCACAAATGATTTACAATACAGGGCAGAGCAACGACAGCAGGGTCAGCCGGCGGCGAGGCAGGCAGCGAGGCAGAGGGCACAGCAAGGGGCACACGCAGCAGCTGGTGGCCGTGCGGCGCGGGGGTGTCCCACAAGTGGGTCACACTCACCTGTGTCGCACGGTCGCCATTTAAGGCCAAGTGCGCGGGTGGGCGGAGCAGCTGGGAGGCGGGAGCGGGGAGGGAACAGAAGGAAAAAGGGGCGGGGTCGGCGGTGGTGGCGGGAAGCGGGGGCGGGAGGAGGCGGCAAACAGGAAGGAGGACGGGCAGAAACGACGAAAACAAGCACAAATGGGGTCAAAACAACGCTTAACACGGGCAAAAGAAATACGAGAGAAAAACAAGCACAAATGGGGTCAAAACAACGCTTAACACGGGCAAAAGAAATACGAGAGAAAAACAAGCACAAATGGGGTCAAAACAACGCTTAACACGGGCAAAAGAAATACGAGAGAAAAACAAGCACAAATGGGGTCAAAACAACGCTTAACACGGGCAAAAGAAATACGAGAGAAAAACAAGCACAAATGATTTACAATACAGGGCAGAGCAACGACAGCAGGGTCAGCCGGCGGCGAGGCAGGCAGCGAGGCAGAGGGCACAGCAAGGGGCACACGCAGCAGCTGGTGGCCGTGCGGCGCGGGGGTGTCCCACAAGTGACACCCTTCGGCCACAGATTCAGAAGTGGAACTTGACGCCAGATGGCCTGCTGATTCAGCTGTACTTCTGCCGTCTCCTTGAATTTTCTGTCGCTCTTTTTCGAACCGACTGGCTGACACAGCTAGCCAATGTTTGTACTTTGAAACATCTGCTTCATCAAAAGGAATGAATGCTTTGCTGGCCACTGCCTTTTTATACCGTGGATCCAGAATTGTGGCACAAATGTAATGTTGTTCTGTATGTATGTTTTTAAGCCTTTGATTGTCAACTAGGCAGCTTAATAACCTCTCCGCCAAATGATATGCGTCTTGCTTTTCAGCATCATCTCGGAACGTTGAAGACACCTCCTTCAGTTGGTGCTCTAGCATGCGCAACAATGGGATAGCTTTGCCCAAAGAACAGTCCTCCCTGCTGACTTAATGCGTGAAGACCTCTAAAGGACTAAGCATGTCTGTCAGGCATGCAACTAGGTTCCATACCTCCAACTCTAGCCTCATGTCTTTCATAGTAGAACCCAGTTTATAGACATACTCATTTATTACCCCCCACTGCTCAGACAGACGCTCAAGCATGTAAAAGGTTAAGTTCCAATGTGTTGCCACCTTCTGGATTAGTCCTTTGACTGGAAGTTTATGTTCATGTTGAATGCTCCTCAGCTGTTTCCGGGCCTTAAAAGAATGGCTGAAATGTGTGCAGATTCTGCGGCAGGTGGTCAGTAACTTGCTGACTGTGTTTTCATTTTTCAAGAAATCTTACACCACGATGTTAATACTGTGCGCCAAACACGGCACTCTGAAATAGCCACCATCCTGCATGGCCTTAACTATATTGCTGCAATTATCCATGGAAACATAACCAACCGTGCGATTTCTTGGATGAAGCCATTCAGAGACCTTCCTATCAAACTCGTCGAAAAAGGTTAGGTGCAGTATGAGTTTTCTCCATGGCAAACATGGCTAATGTTGCATATTTGTAAGTATCTTGAAAAAGTGTGTCCGGGTCAACACCTACATTCGTCTTGTCTCTAACCCCTGCAAAAGAGACCCAGTGTGCAGTGATGCACATGTAATCAAGGGCTTGGCAACTGGTCCACATGTCTGTTGTCAAGTGAATAGTGTGAACAGCACTCTTCTGCAAAGCTGCCCCAATCACCTCCAGCACATCTTGATGTAGTGCTGGAACCGCAACTCTGGCAACATAGGATCGGCTAGGAACTTTCCATTTAGGGCAGGCTGTTGCCACGAATTCTAGAAAACCCACCCCTTCCACGAAAGAAAAAGGGAGAAGGTCCAGTGCTAGCATTTTAGCCAGCTTTGCGTTATACAGATGTATCGTTGGGTGGTTGCGTTCAAATGGCGCATCCAACCAAAACATGCTTCTAATGGTGGGCTGGGCCGCTTTACGTGATGATGATGATGATGATGATGCAGACTTCAAACCAGTTAGGCTCATTGATGTAGTTTTTTGCATTGGTGTCTCTCCCAGACTCTTAGTGTGACTCATACATGTTGCAGGCATTGAGGGTGTGGGCGCTACCACTGCAGGGCTGCTGCCAGTGGTACTGGGTGTACCAGAAAAAATGTCAGTCGGTTCTTGATTTCCCCCCTGCACAATCAGCCCCTCGTCAGCATCAGATGCAATGTGAATGGATACATGTGGATCAGTTCTACTTTGGACTTCCTGGATCTTACTTAGGTGCGCATACCACTGGATAGGGTGGTGTTTTTTGAGATGACCTCTCTGGCCTCCGGTACCATAGTTGGTACCAAGCTTACCCCGACTACCTGATACTTTACAAATCGAATAAACAAACATGTTTTCCGCCTATTGGCTAACAGTAAAGAAGTCCCAAACTGGGGACTGGAGATGTCTGCTGGTGGTGGAGGTGCTACTTTGACTTTCAATGCCAGTTGATGTGGAGGATGGGCGTGGCTGAATTTGTTTCTGATGATCACTTACAGCACCACTACTTGAGGTAATGGAGGTAGAGCTAAATGGAGGTCCCTGCCGGCCCTTCTGACTAAAAAAGATGGAAGCTCTAGGTCGTGTTGGTGTTGTAGTTAACTGCGTAGGTGGTGGTACCAGAGCCACGCCACCCACATCCCGCTCAGCAGCCATTCGGGATAGGGTGAAAATGTCAGTCTGCTGCATGCCCACTGGGGCTGGAGTGAGGTCTGTGATGACTGGGTCGTCGTCAGACTGTTCATCAGCAGCAGAAGACACCACTTCTTGTTCGTCGTCATCACCCATAAGTCGAAGCCTTGCGGGAACCTTCCTTTTAGGCTGAGCTACCTTTGTCGGCTCATGGCATGCCTCACTGTCAGACTGCATTGCTGGGTTCCAATCAAGATCAAGGTCATCAGAATGAAGGGGGCTTGAAGAAGAACTTGTAGTAGTACTAGTAGCAGCCCGCCTTGACCTTTTTCTTGCTGGGGATCCGGAAGACAATGGATCATCATCAGGAGGAGTGGCTTCCTCGGATGATACCTCCGCTTGAATATCAATTTTCTGATGTGCCCCTACTTCTGGAGGAACAAGCGTTGTAGGCTGTTGTGCCGCTACATGAATCTCTAGTTGTGCCTCTCCATGCGCCTCTCCTTGCGCCTCTCCTTGCGCCTCTCCTTGCGCCTCTCCATGTGCCTCTCCTTGCGCCTCTCCTTGCGCCTCTACTTGCGCCTCTACTTGCGCCTCTACTTGCGCCTCTAGTTGCGCCTCTCCTTGCCCATGTACTTGCGCTTGTACTAGTTGCTCCTGTGGTTGTCGTTGCGGATGTGGTTGTTGAACTCTCATCAGCTGAGTTAAACCCGGCTTTGATTGGATGGTACTTTCTTGTGATGAGCCAACATCACTGGTCGATGGTGATTGAGAGAGTAAAGTGGCTGCCTCAGCAGCACTCATGGTCTTGGACCTAACTTAGCGTGGTGGCACTGAGCCCAATGAAGCGGAGGTGCTGCTTGCAGCTTGGCCCCCGGCGGACACCGCTGCTGCTGCAGGCGTAGTTTATTTTTTCCCAAAAAAGGTGTCGGTGGGCACACCAGTCTTCTTGGTAGGGGTGCCACTTGCATCTTATGCTCCTTCTTACTGGCAGTGGCACTGGCAACTTTATTGGTAGAGGAGGCTGTAAAATTCATGTTATAGAGAGCGAAGTTGAAGGAGACTGAAAGAGACGGACAGCATTGTGTAGGGATCGAGCGATTTGAACGAGGGAAGAACAGGTTGCTGTTGCACAAAGAGTTTATAACAAGGAGGAGAGCAGAGGATTTTTGCACTCCTTGATTCACAGGCCCCTGAGGAAGAGCTGTTTCAGCTTGAAATGCATTGGGCATGGAGCGAATTTGGCCAAGTGAATTCATCTTTGAAGCAATTATGATTTTGAGTGTTTAAATAATGTTGGAAATTTGTAATTTCTCAGAGACTTCTGTTGTTTTTGTAACTGTGAATTGATAGGAAGTTTTACGCCTCAAGTAAAAAGGTGTTAAAAATGTGTTAATTTGAAATATCATGAAAACTGAAAAATAGAAGAAGTAAAAAGAAAATTGTGTTTATTCATTATTTGTAAAATTGCATAAGAGTAAGTGATGTTCTAATTCTAGAACCACACTGGCAACAGTGCACGAAGGTAAAGTGTCAGGTTCACTTAAGATAGGAAGTTTCAACGTAGGCACGGTAGGGACTCACGTGATACCCCCGCAGCATGCCTGGTTTAAAAAGTAGAAAGAGTCAAGTGTTGTCAAAGCAAACAATATACATATAAAAATTAAGGAGTGCTTCTCCAATCTTTGTATATTCATTTTGGCTATTTCAGAGTGCCATGTTTGGCGCACAGCATTAACATTATTGTTGAAGATTTTTTGTAAAAAGAAAACACAGTAAGCAAGTTACTGACCACCTGCCGAAGAATCTGCACACATTTCAGCCATTCTTTTAAGGCCCGGAAGCAGCTGAAGATCATTCAACATGACAGTAGAGTGCCAGTCAGAGGACTCATCCAGGAGGTGGCAACACGTTGGAACTCAACCTTCTACATGCTTCAGCGTCTGTTTGGGCAGTACTTGGTAATCAATGATTATGTCTTTCACGCACAGGGTGCTTCTATGAAAGACATAAGGCTATAGGTGGAGGAATGGGACCTAGTTAAAAGCCTGACAGACATGCTTCATCCTTTTGAGTTCTTCACGCGTGAAGTCAGCAGGGAGGACTGTACTTTGGGCAAAGCTATCCCATTGTTGCGCATGCTAGAGCACCAACTGAAGGCGGTGTCTTCAACGTTCCGAGTTGATGCTGAAAAACAAGACACATATCAGTTGGCGGAGAGCTTATTAAGCCGCCTAGTTGACAATGCAAGGCTTAAAGCAATACATTTAGAACAACATTTTATTTGTGCAACTATTCTGGATCCACGGTACAAAAAGGCACTGGCCAGCAATACATTCATTCCGTTTTCTGAAGCAGATGTTTCCAAGTACAAACATTGGCTAGCTCTGTCAGCCACTCGGTTCGAAAAAGAGCGGCAGGAAATTGAAGGAACCACCACAATTACTACTGCAGCAGCAGGCCATCCGGCATCAAGGTCCACTTCTGTGGCCGAAGGCAGTCACTTTCCCTCAGAGCCGTTACCGACACCAGCAACCGTATCATCACCTGCACCAGGCTCAGCCATAATATTGTCGGAAGCGGATTAGATAACTCATCAAGGGTTTGCTCGTTCCAGTGTTGATGCAAAGGCAACAGATGCTACGCAAAGTGGAGGACCTAGGGTGGATGGTACAGGCCTATCTGGATGACCCAACAGAGGTCTTCTTTGATCAGAACGCATTGGTGTATTGGTATGGGAAAAGGCCTCAATGGCCACTGATCACAAAGCTGGGTATAAATTATTTTGCTTGCCCACTCGCAAGCGTGTCTTCTGAACTTGTTTTCAGTGCTGCTGGTGCCATTGTAACTTCAAAAAGAACCCGCCTCTCGCCCAAAAATATGTAGAGGTAAACAATGATCAAGATGAATCAGCACTTCATACCACCAGATTACAAAATACGTGAAACCACGCAGGAAGAAGAGGACACCGACTTGGGTGACGGAAGTTCTTCTCTGTTAGCTGACCAACTCCGGGTTCAATTCACAGAGTTTGAGGACAAGCTTTAATTCCCTGACACCTAGGCTTGCAATACTTACTTTTTTTCCGTCCTTATTCACTTTTATTTCTGTGTGTCTTTCTTTGTTTTGCAACTTTTAGCACAACAAAACTTTAATCACAAGAAATCCATCAGCAGCACTGTCTTCGTCTTATGTCCATATTGAAGGTGCCGTTGTCTGCATTCCTGAAGTTCACAACTTCACAACTCAGTCATGCTCCTATATCCTCTTCCTCCAGACTCCCCCTATCCATTTCCCTCAAGGCAGATGGCTGGATTACCCAGAATCAGGAAACTGCCCCCTCAAAAGAAGTGGGACTGGAATGACTGACTATGCTGACTGTTACTTCTGAAATTGACAAGAGAGGCTGCCCTGTGTCCCTTCACTTAAGAATAAGATGCTGACAAAAAGTGGAACAGGTAATGAATGATGAGATGGCATGCAGTGGACAACACTCTGTCTGGCTCTGATGAAAGCAATTGTTGTTTGTTTGTTGTGCAGGAAATTAATCCTATGTGTTCTGTTATTATTTAATCTTTTACACACTAAATGTAACTCAAGTCTACTCTGTTTACCTTGTTTAATCCAAATTGTACTTCTACTGCAGGGGCCACTACATTGCATTTTTTAATGTAATACTGTCGCCTCTGAAAGTGAAATGTTTTTTTTTTGCACTACACACCGTACCTTATATTTTTCCTCCGGGGGGTTTTAATATCCCTTTCTGTTTTTCCATCGACAATTATAGGCCGGAACTTACCCTGTGCAATGGGAAAAACATTAACTCAGGCTTACCCTAGCAATCCGCAATTCCGCATCCGCCAGGCAGGCAGTGGACAGTGTGGTCACCAAGATTGATCGACAGAGCGCCTGATGGAATGGGATGGAGAGGAGTACCGCGAATAAGAGGAATGGCTGGATGCATGCAACTTCCCAATTTGACCAGGACAACTACAACATACAGTTACAGATTCCACTTCACTTGTCCTTCTTTTAAATAATGTTATTGCTGTGAACTTCTATGAGTGCAACTCTGTGTGTTTACTCTCTGCTTCAAATTCATCCCTATAGCTATTTGATAAGTTTCTTTGCTATTTTTAAAACTAATGTAATGTACTACTAAGTGTTTATTCTCTCTGAGGGCAGATAGGCAAGTGAAATTGCGTAATTACTGCTGCCCTGTACTGTCTAATTGTTTTGTACTAGTTAGTAAGTTGTAGTGAGAACTACTTTTCAGTAACCTAACCATCCATTTAGCAAACAACGTCATGCATGCACTTCCTTTATGTCCCTTAAAAGATTTATGGATATCTTCGTATCCAAAGATTTGTTTTTCTTTATTTGTTGATTGCAATGCGTACTGTGTTTTTTTTTCTCTCTCCAAAAAACTTTCCCAAAAAACCCCATTCCAATCAATTTTTCAAACCCTAACCCTCTTCTCCCGGGCTGTGTGGTTTTCATTGAGGTGTGACTAAATCACACCAGTAATTGCGCACGCTTGCTGGGAAGGATAAGGTCAAAAGCAACAGAAAATCATTTTGAAGGCAGGTCAAGGAATCCGAGGATATATTCTTATTCTGCTTGACACACACCCATGAGTATTTGCAAATTTATTCAGAATTTTATGTCAGCCATCGAGTGGATTCATCATCAACAACATCCTCCTACACGTGACTAAAGATTACGCTGCTGTGTCCTTCAGTACTAGTTCTTGTAGTAGCCATAATCCACGCAACTAATAATTAACTTTTGATTTAATACTTTAGTATTGCTTAGGCTACAATTATGGCACTGTTCTTGTGTACTGTACTATCGTCCTGTTCTAATGCTCCTCTCATGCCACTCAATGTCTCATTTCCTTTTTTTCATATGCTGCTACTGCCAGTGTGTACCACTACTACTACCACCACAATGATGCAATTTCATCCGTCCAGGATTCCATAGCCAACCTTAATTGCCATTTGCCATGCAGCCAGCCCTGTGCCTAGCCCTATTCTCAAACATGAATCACAGGTAAGATAAGCATTTTGGGGAGGAAGAATAATGGAGTAGGAGGAGAGGAGAGACTGATGGTAGTACTAGTAAAGTAGTAGGACAATTGAATTCACTAACTCTGTCAGTGGCACTTTTGTACAAATATTGGCGATTGCTTAGACAATTTGAATCAACCACCCAGTTAAGTTTCAGGAAAACAAACGTACAGTTACCCCGCCCGCCTCTGCCACAAAACATTAAAAACGCGTATGCTCGTTTAAGTGGAAAATAAATAATTATTCAGACCCTAACAAAAATAAACTATCCCACAAGACCCGACCCACCCCCCTCCCTAACCCCAACCCATGTCCTTGAAATAAATGTCCCCAAAAGTTCAAAAACCGCAACGCCCAATTCCCACCCCCCCACAAGTCTTTAAAAAAGGGGCAAGGGACAGTCTCTACTTTGGCCGGTGGTGTCCTGTGGCCAGGTGGTCCCGCAGCTCCCTCCGGAGGGCCTTGAGCAGGGCTTTCTGCTTCTCCACCTCCTGCTCAAGGTAGGCCACTCGCAGGGTTAGGCGGTGCACACACGCCTTGCAGGTACTGTGGGGGGCAGCTGTTGGTTGGGCTGCTCGGCAGCGGCGGGTGGCTGCCGGACCATCGCGCAGTACCGCTGGAGGATTTTGCTGGCTGAATGACCCAGGGGCAGTGGAGGAGGATGCAGCTGTTGTTGTACTTGACTCCTCCTCCTCCTGAGCCACCACCCACCGATATTCGGTGACAATTGCCTCCAGCTTCCGGCTCTTGGCCCGGACAGCCAACTCCTTCCTCGATGTTTTAGAAGGAGTATCTATATGAAAAAAGAAAAATATATTGTAACCAATACTCTTTAAGATTAACACAAAATAATTCAACAGAACGTTGTGTCACAGTAGCACTAGCAACTTGCAAGCACAGTACATAACATTTGTGGCATGTATCTATCTAACCTCCTACTTTGTCGGCCTCTGCTCTAACATTAGTGGGAGTTTCAGGAATTCTACTAGCACTATGGACTCACTACATTAGACTCAGACAGTAGACCAGTCTTCTTCTTCTCTCTTGTTTAACTAAATTAGTAGGTACATTTGTGGAAACCGGCATAATGCCAGCGCAGTCAGCTTGCACCCAAGAAAAACGGACGCAAGCCATGATGACGCAGACTCGTGTTACTGTTAACAGTACATGCAGGTGGAGAAGCTCTTACTTTTCTACTACGGTTGGCACTGGCCATACTCTGTTACAACAAGGGGTACTGCTCAATTAATTTAACTTTCACCCTGCCCTGCCCCTAACTACTACAAAAGGAAAATGAAGAAGATAATATGATCATCTATCCCTTCACATGATATTTGCTTATATAAGGGATGACTTTAGGTGCTTTGTTTTCATTGATTGAGTGAACACCGATAGGCCACACATGAATGACAGAGTTGAAAAAAAATTATTAACATAGGTAGTGAGTAGGTATGGGCGAAATTTGCAAATTTGCGCGAACGCTAATTCGCGGTCCGCGAAATCTGTGAATTTGTGCAAACTTGCGAATTATTTTATTTTGCCGTGGTCACGTTTTTTTTTCTTCAGCGCGGCTACCACGAACTTACCCATGCGGTCGTTGTCTGCGGGAGGAAAACAACTCGATAAACTCAGAATCAAGGTAAGTCAACGCAGCACGCGCGAGATTGTATTTTTGAACCGCGAACAAGCAAAAAACAAATCGCAAACCTGCGAATTGCAGATTGTTTGGCAATTTAGCACGATTCACTGTGAAATTGCCAAAAATCCGCAAATTTTGCAAGCAGAACGAATTTTCAGCCTATGCTTAGTAGTGAGTGGTCCCCGTAGTCGCTGGAGGAAGGCACTTGTGACTTGACTTGATAATGTGAACTATACAATATAGATACACAATATATGCTGTGCTTGCAAACTACTGTTAGTCAAGACAACTTCTACTTTCCTCGGCTTTGCTACTCTGGCACGGACGTGCGGTGGTACATGCTCTTAAAACTAACACTTTTCATCCAGTGACCGTCTACTCTGTTTACTCTACATACACCTATGCTATCTATGAGGAAGATACCATTCAGGCATCCATCCATTCAAAGTAAATGTCAATCATTATTCTTAATGTCTCAACTGGACAAACCTTGCTTTTTCTCACTGACAAACACCCTTTTTATTTTATTTTGTAAACCACCAACCTTGCATTTGAATTTGACCCAAATGATATATTGCGCACACAGTTTCTGTTTCACCCAGCCAGGCAGTCCTCTTTCTTTCTCCTTCCACCCATCCTTGCTTCAACCGGCCATGCATCAGATTCCTACCAGCCGCCTCTGCCTGCATTCTAAAAAATGTATCATTCTTTGCCAGTCATTAATTTAACTCGCTCGTCCTTCCTCCTTCCTTACACCCTTCTTTCCCTTTTCGTTCATCCCATCCATCAAGTTCATCTCTGATCTGACTTGGCTTCTCGATAAAACTTTCACAGCTGAGTTGAGGTCAAATTTAGAGGAGGCCATTGGTTACTCGTCAACTCCCGCCACTAATGCTATTGCTAATACGAAGTCAAGGGTGACTGTATTCTACCGGGTTGACAAAAACTTAGTTCTAAATTTGTAAGTCTTCTTAACAGTAAAGTGTACTTGTACTGTACAACATACACCCCTGCAGCGAGCCTACTCTGCAATCTCAATAAGTAAGGAATATAATAGCTTACCACTGCCCGCCACTACCGAGGCATCCCCCACAGCAGTTCCTGCTGGCACTGGTGGCACCGCATCTGCCCCTGGAGTGACCACCTCCATGTTGGCCCCGGCACTGGTGGTTGTCTGTGCCGCTGGTGTTCAGACTAGAAAAAACATTTCAGATTTTTAGATGCCATATACACCATTCCCTATTTTGTCTAGGAATGAAAAAAAATGTTACTACATAAACAAATGTAATTATTTGTGACTCTCTAGTCTAAACTAAAAATTCCCCTTTCGGAAGGGGAGGGTGTTTATATTTATGCTTAGCCATAACATGCTACACTTTTTCACACAACTGATGAATGCTTGCTTTTTAACGTGCACCATTTATCTCATAACAGACAGAAGATTCCCTTCTACGAACAAGAGCAATATGTTACTCATCATCATCACCACCAGTACTTTAAGATCCTACCAGGTGAGGGGTCTCCCACAATTACTGTGTAAATCAGCCACTGTTCATTTTTCATGAGTTCACCGTTTCTCTTCCATGAAGTTAATTTTAATAAATGTTTTTATATAATGCACAATTGAAAATTAATATACAGAGTACACACAGAGCTAGTTGTTTTACTTTTGTTAAAGCTTTAAAACTTACATAGACTCTGTTGTTTTTGGTCATGAGTGAGTGAGCGAAAGGGTTTGCAATTTGCAAGCATGATTCCATGACTCTGAGAGGTCGGGACTCTGACTCCGTAGTCCTTTGTTCTGGGTTGTATAATCATTGGGGATAATGGCTGCATTTGGGAGCTGAATAATGACTCTGACACACTAGCTAGTCAGTAAGGTGATTGGGAGTTCAACTTCTGTTATGACTGAGGTATGTGAAAAGTCTAACTGCGCCTATTATCACCAATGCCCTCTTTCTTGTCCATAGTTCTGTATGTGCAGAATAGTCCCTGCAACAGTAGTAGTATGTCCTCCTATCCAATCAAAAAGTAAACTAGTATCTTATTCTTGGTGGCCATTGACATTTTATTGTTAGGAATCGTCAAAGCATAAACATTAAGAAGACTTCAATAGACATTATGGACAACCCAAAGGACTGCACTCAGTGCCTAGAGCTGTTGCTGAATAGGAGTTTTGTTTAACAACTTTTGCCAACTGTGCAAGCTTTGCTAGCTACACAGACAGACTAATAATAATAAATAGTAGTAGCACAGAGAGTCATAGTAGAGGCAGGATAAGAATTTAGAAAGAGTCTACAAGAAGATCAAAGACGATTTAGGAAAAAATTGAATTTGATGAACGTTTGGAATAAATGGGTGCTGTAAAAGTTAGGGAAGTATAATTATTAAAATACCAGGAAAACTTACTGGGGCTAGCAGAAGAGCCCTCGGTGGACTGATCCTGGCCTTCCTGCTCTGCCGGCGCTGCTGCCTCTGTCCTCTTGCCCCTGGGAGGTGCTGATGTACATGAAAGAAAGACACAAACATGGATGATTGTTGTCAACGAAATCAAACATTTAAAAAAAAACAATAACAAATTATTTCGGGGAAATAAACAACAATTGCACTAAATTCATTGACCTATCTGATGTAGTCTACTAGGATATTAGTATTGCTGGATTTGCGGACCGTCTACTTGGAAAGTTATGTAACTCACTAAACCAATTACAAAAAGGTTCTACTAGGACTGGCAGCACTCAGCAGCACACGAAGTGACAGACACAGTTCGTCATGATTGCAGACCACTAAAATATTTCCTACTAAATAACAAGTCATAATATACTCAACCTATCAATCCACCACCACTATCTCTTCTTAGTGGCAGGAGTACAAAGGAAGGACTGAACTTGAGTCTCTAGTCTCTAGCATTACCCAGTTCTGAAAAGTACACTTATACATAATCACTCAGGCCAAATGAGCACAACATTGAAAACAAGGAAGCATAGTAGCACCACCACTGAGCAGGCGAGCACCTGCAATCACAGAAGCTTTTGAAACATAATTTACCTGCAATGTAATCGGCAGCATTCTTGCTCTTCAGAAAAAACATATATTTGCAATATAACACAGAGCAGAAGAAAACAAAGTATTATTAAATAGCTACTAGTACTCACCAAGCCCAGGAATCTTGACGCCAAGCAGGTCGAGCAGGTATTGTTCCCGGTCCAGTATGTCGGACCACCAGTGCGTCACCTGGTTGTAGGTGCGCCGGAACCCTGACTCCCGATACATGGCCCGGCACACCTTACCCCATAGCTGGAGGCTGTACCCGGTACCGGGCCTGCCGAATGCTGCAATGGTCTTGCGGAGTTGGCGCTGGACAAAGAAGACAAGTGCGGCCAACTCCACGCGCTGAAGATGTCTCTGGGACTTACAGACGCACCCGTTAAACGCCCGCAAGGGAGCCGGCTGCGGGGTGCGGGATCCTTCCCCTTGGAGTTGTTGCCGGCTCCCTTGGCCATGGTTCTGCGTTAAAGAAAAAATAAAATAGGAAAGAATAGGGGAAAAGTAAATAAAAGAAAAGAGAGAGTTAAAAAAAAGTAGTTATTAAAGTAACAAAAAGTAGAAAAAAACACAAAATATAGATGTACAAAAATAGAGAGATAGATAATGAGTAAAAAAGATTTTACAAAAGTTCAAACAAACAAAGGATTACAGAGATTGAAGCAGGATAGAAAAGGCATGCCCAGAACCATAGCAATGAATGAAAAACAATGGCCGCGCCCATTGCAACCGCGTGGGTAAGTTCGCACGATATTTTCCTCGCGAGCACACAAAAACAGAGTGAACACGCAACTGCGACCCGGTACAGGAAATGCGCAACGCGAGCATGCAACTAGCGACCGGAAATGGAAATACGCAACGCAAACAGTGAAAAAAAGATGGCCGCACCCATATAAGACCGCATGGGTAACTTCGCGGTAGCCGCGGTGCAAACAAATCCTGCGAACTCGCAAAAATAAAAAAAATCCGCAATCTCACGAAAGTTTGCGTATTTTGCGAACCGCGAGTATGCTTTCACGAGAATTTGCGTACCACGAGTTCACAAAATTCGCTCATACTTAATTTACTCAGGGTATACCTCAGTAGACCTGCAATCACCCAAGAAGTACCCATAAACTTATAAAATCACCCAGTTACTTCCTTTGTAGCCATGTAAATCCCCATGCTGTCAACAATGCATTAGGTATAAAGTGCTTCAATTACCCAACCACAATCCTTGCACTTTTTCAATCACGCACATACATTTCTTGTACTTATCTAATCACTCAGCCAGTATTCATGCACTTTTAAAATCACCCAGTCACTACGTGTGCACGCCTGTAATCACTCAGGCAGTGTCATAGTAGTTCAGCAACCCAGGCGATACTCAAGAACTTTTAAAATCACCCCTCACTTGCTATTTACTCCAGTAATCCACCATATGTTACCCCAATAGTTATGCCATCACCCAGGCACTAGTATATTTCATTCAAACAAGGGAACCCACATTGTAGGAAGGACCCTGGGTATCACCTAATTGTGGAGAACAAACGGTACTTCAAAGAAACAATTAAATGGCAATAAATATAGACTTGAACCAGTGCTATATTAGCGATGTCCAGCCGGACACCTGATTTAAATAATCAAATTGGTTTACAAAAATCAGAGGCAGATAGAGTGGGACACAGTCCTGCGTCCTACAAAAACACAACACAATTACAATTGGACAGACACATTTCAGGCAAAACAAAAGTAGCTCATGGCCAATACAGATGATATGGGCAAGCTTTTAAGAAACAGTTATTGCACTTGTTTTAACACAATGGTTTAACGGGCACTGTTTAAACAAGTTGGCAATGTTTCGATCCATGACTAAATACTAGGATCATCATCAGCACGTTTGAAATAAAAGCATGAAGTAATACACTGCCTTGGAGCCGAGAGGCGTGCGGGCTCAGTGTGAGTCAGGAGAGTTAACCCCTTCACCGCGGGGGTAATTCCCCCACGGTGCGGAGAGGGGGGCCCCTCGCACCGGGGTGCTCGTGACAAGCCCAGTTTGTCATGAGTCACAGTAGAGCTGTGCTCATGATGAGCTGGGCTCATCCCAGCCCCGCCCACTGATTAATTCTCCCGCACAGGCAGGGAATCAATCGCAAGTGGGCGTGACGCAGCAGTTATGATGAGCCCAGCTCTTCATGAGCACAGCTCCACTGTCCCATGGTTTTTTTCTTCTATGGTGGGATTTTGAGGCGAGATTCTCCTTTAGAGCGGAGGTTCCTTTGTTGAATGTGTTTGGTGATTTTATTCCTGATTAAGAGTGGTCCTATTCCATGTATTGCTTTGTGGGTAATACAAAGCAGCTTGAATGTGGATCTTCTGGCAACCGGTAACCAAAGCAGGGCTTCCAAGGCAGGGGAGATGTGGTCTTGTGGTTTGAGTAGTCTGGCAGCCAAGTACTGATTCCATTGTAGTCTTTTCATGGTCGTTAAAGGTGATCCGTGGTAGAGGCTATTGGCATAATTGAGTTTGGATAGAACAAACAAGATGGTAGCTTGGACCTTGTGTGGAAATCCCAAATGAGGGAAAATTTGTCACAGCGTTTTTATAGTAGCAAAGCTTGATCATGCTAGTTTATCCAATTGGATATTCATCAACAGCTTGAAGTCCATGGTCATTCCGAGGTTTCTTACTTCCTTCGATACTTTAGGCAGTGATCCCAGTTCATCAGGCCATGCGGCAAGCAAGTTGTAATTTTTCCAATCGCCACACGTGAGTATTTCAGTTTTTGAAGAATTCAATTTGAGATGGCTCCAAGTCATCCACTGATCCACGGCTCTGAGACAGCTGAACATTGGTGATTTTCCAATGTCTTTGGGGCATTCCAGTTGAAGGAGTATTTGCGTGTCATCTGCATAGTTGTAGCAAGTGAGGTGAAATTTATTGATCAGTACTGGTAAAGTAATTTATGTAGATGTTGAAATGCATGAGCGAGATGATAGAACCTTGAGGGACCCCTGCTTTTGTGGAGTACGGTTTGGAAGAGAAAGGTGGAGTGTGGATGACATTCGTTCGGTCTCAAAGGTAGGACGCGATCCAGTCTAGAGCAGCTCCTTCTATGCCGGCTTCATAAATTCTTTGTTTCAGAGTGTCATGGTCAACCGTGTCAAAGGCAGCTGAGAGGTCCAAGAGGAGTAGCGCAGCAACAACGTTGCGGTCAACTGTATTCTTTAGGTCATCCCAGATGGAAAGGAGGGCAGATTCAGTGCCTCTTCCCGGATGGAATCCTGTTTGGAAACATGAAAGTATGTCATTCTCTTCAATAAATTGTGACATCTGGGCGAACGCTACTCTTTCTATCAGTTTGCCCAGGAAAGGTCCATTTGTAATGGGTCTGTAGTTGTCAGGGTTCAGCGGGTCCAAGTAAAGGGCGTATGTATGACTTTTTGAGTTCTTCTGGAAATATTCCAGTAGTTAAGGAATCGTTGATGATTCTTCTTACTGGAATGGCAGCAGAGGTTGTTAAAAGAATTGTCTTGAAAGTTTGTGGCGGACAGGGGTCAGAAGGGCTGCCGGCAGGCCTGCTTGCTTTGACCAGGTCCATAAATTAATCGTGTGAGATGTGTTGGAAGGAACCGAGAGGCTTGATTAGAGCATTCTTGGATAGTTGTTTTGTACAAGGGTTAGTGCTGGTGCTTTGTTTCTGTTGTAAGTACGAACCCAACGTGTCTGCTTTGTCCGTGTAATGATTTGCCAGTTTGTCTGTGAAATCTTGAGTAACAGGATGAGTTCTTTCTTGGCAATTTGGTTTTTGAAATTCATTGAGTATTTTATAGAAGTCTTTATTTGCACATTTAGCGTTTTTAATTCTGTCTGAACAGTACCTTTTCTTAGCTTTTTTGATAGCCGACTTATATCATCTGTTAAATTTTTGTAGGTGAAGTTTGTCTTGTTTGGCATTTGTTTTGAGCCAGGTACTTTGCAGCTTTCTAATTTGTTTTTTTATGTCTTTCATTTCTATGTGTCTCTAAGGCGCTTTTTTCTTTTGTTCTGTTGTGTGGTTTTGAGTAGTATCAGGATGTCAAAAGCTTCCTGTAGCCACTCATATAGATTCTGAACAGAATTTATGGTTTCCAGATGTATACTGGATGTTAGTTGTGTTTCCAAGTGTTCCAAATTGAGTTTGTTCCACGGCCGATAGGTGGATGGATGTAAGGTAGTTTTAGGTGAGTCACTTAGTGTTGTTTTATGTTGGAAAGCAAGCAAGTGGTGGTCTGACCATGTGACTGGAGTTATAGTTTGAAAGGTAACTAGTTCAGTATTAGCAAAAATGACATCTAGGATATGTACAGCGGTGTGTGTCGGATTGGGGACAATCTGATGCAGGTTCAATGCGTCTAGGCCGGTGATTTTTGTTTTTGGATAGGTCATATTGGTTTTATCAAACCAAATGTTAAGGTCATCCAGAACGCATAGGTTGGAGTGTATTGTTATCTGGTTTGAAACTGTGTCTAGAAGTGCGTCTGGGAATGTTGCCTTGCTAGGTGGAGGTCTGTAAAGGAGCAGGAAGTTACAGGTGGAAGATGGTGTAGGATTGCATCTTGTTAGAAGAGCCTCACAATTCTTTATGGAGATGTTGTCAACTTTAGTGACATGTATTGTTTGCCTGAATACAACAGCTAAACCACCTCCTTTTTTGCCTATACAATTTTGGTGGAATATTTGATAGCCTAGAGGAATGGATTCATGCAGGACTGGAGCCATATCCTCTCCCAACCATGATTCGGTTATGAATAATATGTCTGGTTTGGCATCGGTGAGAAGGTCGAAGATATGATGCTTGTTTTTAGAGAGGGATCGAGCATTTATTAGTAGACAGTGTGGAGAGTGGCCTTTGGTGATAGTGGGACTTTGTTTTGTACAAGAGTGATCAGTATTGTGTGGGTGTGTAGCAGGTGTGTTATTCTTTGCTCAATACTGATCACGTTACTTTTATGTATGTGTATATTTTTAGACATATGTTTTCATTCAAGCTCAAACTGGGCTCATTCTAATTGTTGTCTTATCAGATTGTATAGGTTACTTATCTACTTTGTTGTTCCCGCAGATTAATGGCCTGTGAGCCCACAATACCACATATCCGGTGGTTAACCCACATGTAGGCATTTTTCTAGTATAGTCCTTGTTTATGTATTGTTGTTCATTACATTATTTCATAGTGTGACTTTGTTAGATGTTAAAAATGTTCATTTAGTTAATGAATGAAATGTAATATTGTGTATGTTGCATTGTGTTCTCCACCATGGGTCTCTGTTTATGTAGTGTTCATACAGCTTTATGAAAAAGCAATCAATTTTTAACATGCTTTTAAGTGTTTATCTTATTTAACTTTTTGATACTAATAAAATGTGAAATTATATCATGTGGTAATGTTGCATAATCTGCGGGACAACTATCTATTTAGTATGGAGTAGTTACCCTCTAAAGTATAATTATATGGAGGAGGATTTTGTTCTTAACTTCTGCTTTTCCCTGCTCTCTTCCTCCACATTGAGATTTCAGGGTCCCTCTTAAGTTTATGGTAAATATTTTCTACACAGATTTGTTTTTGTTTTTTACAATCTCATTGATTCTATTTTTTTCTCCGCTGTTATATGATGATCTAAATTGAGATCACTGTGTAAGGTGAAATTCAATAGAATCTGAGAACAGCAAAAAAGAGAAACAGAAGGACCATATTCACTTGCACCAGCTGATTCCAGGAAGGTCATTCCTGTCCCGTTTTTTGATTCAGCTGTGCTACAGCATCGGAGCAGGAGCGGAGCGGTGCAGTTGCGGTTGCAACCTGTATCAGGGGACGAGTTTCTGGACTGGTGGCAACCACAAACCTGTCGGATCACGAGTTGAGCACCTCCGCGGAAGCGGTCCAATTGTCTCAGGACTGTGCGCATCTTGTGGTGTGTGTGGTACAAAGGGGCAGAGCTTCAGCACCAGTGGTGACAGGCGGCAGGTTCAGGCCGCAGGTTGAACCGCTAGATTGCAGATCTGTGGTGCCTACGGTGGACTTGCAGTGGACTTGCGCATTGGCAGCGCTGTACTGGCAAATGTTTAGCCGCCCTGCCAGCCTAGCCTGCTGATCCCTCCTCTTGCTGGCAGCCTTGAGAAGGCTGAGTGGGCTGAGTTGTAAAGAGATGTGAGGCGGTCGCGGAACCACCTCCACTTGATAACCAGCTCCAATAACAGTAACAGCGGGAGTCTGATGCATGCACTGTAGGACAAGGGTGAAGGGTCTAACCCAAAAGTTTCAGTTTGTCCTGGAGCCTCTGTGAGCTAGTATTCAACAGCGAAAATGAGTATTAGTGGGGACTGGTGCGTGAAAAATAAAAAATAAATGAAATAAAGCCTGCGAAAAGATGTACAGACCCCTCCAGCGGGATGGGAAGAGATAGTTGTGAAAGCACATTCAGCAGGTACAAAGGGGTAACCAAGTGGCTGGGCTATATGAAATCCAGTACAGCTTCATACAACACTGCTGTATTATGGTATTATAACCGGCCCGGGAACCTCTTGGAAATCTATTGCTCTTACTTCTCAACACCTCTCTTCTCCACCTCTACGATCTTTACGACATCTAGCCCAAATTTGGGCCAAATACAGAGAGGTATCTGCTCTTAAATTCTGTTGATTTTAAGCTCTAGCGGGTAATTGGCCTCTAGATAAATATGTGTCAAGCACACATTAAATCATCTCTGAGCAGCAAAAGAGTGAACCACTTTTGTAGAAGTTGGGAGAAATGTGAAAAAAGAAAGGAAGAAAGAAAAACAACAGGCAGGTACACCATCCATCTCACCAGGTGATTTTCTTGCCCACCTGATTAACCTAAAATCATGGCCTATAAAAAACTCAGAACACGAACAGTGCACATGAAAGGACTGGGTACAACCCAATCTAAGAAAAAGAGTACACATATTGCTCCCCACATTGGACCAGTCCAACAAACAGTAGGTATAACACCCTTTTTTACTACCTCCGCCAGAACACATAATGAAATAGTACCAGTGGAGCAAGGAACACCCCCACAGGAAGAAAAATCAATGATAAAAGAAAGGGACAGGGCTCAAGTGCAATCAACAGCCGGCGACGACCAGCAAAAGCCTATTAAACACGAAAGCAAATCACAAATAGACTACAAAAAGATGTGGCTAATGGGTGAGACCAGGAACAACCATACCCAAAATTAATCAGAGTCCTGAAGGTTCCTCCTGCAAACTTAGAAATGGATTTTACCCTTCCAGACATAAATCTCTCACTAGGCTTACATCATGTGTATCCTATAGTATCCGAAGAGGGTCCACAACCTCTCAATAGTACACCAACCCCTGTTACAGTTTGTGTGCAAATTTGTTCAAAATCTCTAGAATTTCCCTTCTTTAACGCATCACAATCTCCAAATAAGCAAGAACCTATATCCAATGCTTTCTTTTCACTACAGAGAATTTTGGAATCTATTTTGGCTCTGCTCAAGATTAATTTAGATAACTCTGATAGGATTCTCGAAGCACAAACTGGAACTCTTCGATATCTAGTAGATAAAAAAGGAAAAACTAAGCTAACCAACTTAACCAATATTCTAAAATCTTGCTAACTTGTCTGGAAAAATCTGCAACAAGAATTCCTAAATTTGTCATTTTTTTACCATCTCACAAGAAAAGTGCAAAAGGCAACGCAAACAGAGGGATTCCATACTAAAAAAGTAAAAAATAAGCCCATAAATAACAAAGTTTATTCTTTACAAAAATTATTTGCAGAAACCAAGACAGAAAGCCCCCCTTAATTCGTGATACCCTTGATTCCAAAAAACCCGCAAGGAACATTAACTCAAACACCAAAGCATCTGGAAATTATTTAAAAAAATCTTCTAACAGCGAAAGAATCTACTATTACGACAAAGGCAGAGGAGAAGACCCATATTATAAAGGTGAAGAAAAGCAAATAAAGAACAAAGCAGAACATCTCAAGACGATCATCTAGGAAAATAAAATTTCCACAAATGTCAGATCAAATTGATCAGAGCAATGAACTAATCGTAACTACGGATGACCATTCCCTTCCATACAAAAATAAAGGGGCGCAATGGAAATATTTGAACCCTCTGGCGGAAAACTTCTCAACAATGCAGATAAGGGAATGCCAGAATGTATTAAATCTGGAAGGAAAGGAAATCTATCCCTCCATTAAAAATAGTCAAGGAAAGGAAGAGCTGACTGACTCCTGAATCTTATAATTGATTCATTTATTCCCCAATGAAACAACACCTCTAAATCATGGGAAAATACTAAACCTATTACATAAGATTCCTCAACTCCATTCACTCACAACTTTTGAAATAAAATTAGTAGCATTTCCAAACGAATCAAACCTAACAGTGACAGATTTTAAAATAAAGTCAGCACAGTTCAATAGGTCAAGGGACAATACCGAGAGGAAGAATTACCCCACCCATAACCCTATGGATTGGCCCCCTAAAACTCAAACCAGTAAACTGGAAGGATCTATAATAATATCTATCAGTAAAGGAATGGCAAATCTGGAATCAGGCTTCACCAAAAACCGAGCCACAACTAAAAGAAAATTCATAGTCCTGGATCTCTAGCAATCTGAACAGCAATAAGCACGGTCATTCACCAACTCTTCCTTTTTAACAAAAAGTTAACAGTTATCTCCTGGAATATCACTGGAAAAAGTCAAGAAAAGCTAACCCATAGCCTCAAAAAATCTCCATCAATACTCTTATATCAGGAAACATGGTCTGTACATACCTTTACTCCAAAAATTATTTCGGATTTGACATTGCAGCTGACGCCACAAAAAGGGGCCACGCAAAAGGAGGCCTTGCAATTTTACTAAAAGAAGAATTCTTTTGGGACCATGAAGTTATTGATTTACATCCTCAAAATGCTAAGTGCATTAAGATTACACACAGTTTGCACACCATCCAGGATTTGCTAATTGTCAATGTCTATATACCACTGGGTCCCCACCACGACTTTCTGTTGACAAAAATATTTGAGATGATTGAAACAATAATGGACCAAAAAGGGTGACTACCAGCAATATTTGCTGAATATTTTAATGTAAACATCTCTAATGCATTACTGGATAAATAGGGATATAGCGAAAAAGAGGATGCCTGTTTTATCCCAAGCCACTATTTCCACAAAGATAAAAGCTAATAGATGAGGGAATCTACTACTCTCTCTTGTCAACGCAATGAATGGAGTCATTTTAAATGGTGGAACAGAAGGGGATATCCCTGCCACATACATTAGAGCAAAAAACACAGTTGATGGACAGAATGTAGAACAATGTCATACATTCACCCCAGTACAAGGATCTGGGCCCAAATCCATCGTTTTTTTGCACTCCACACCACCCTGGGCTAGACACTGGCTATATGCAAATCAGCTCTGACTCTGTGCCTCATGGGAACAGTCCAGTCCAAACTACCAAGCCATGTCTTTCCCAGACCAGAATCAAGCATCCAAGGACCGGTGTCTGGCTATCAGCCTTCATAAGCCTGGATAGCTTGACTCCAGTGGTGTGGAGAGCCTGGGACTCACGTCTGAGCATACCCAGCCCACTCGGGGTGAAAATTGCAAAAAACACAGTTGATGGACAGAATGTAGAACAATGTCATACATTCACCCCAGTACAAGGATCTGGGCCCAAATCCATCGTTTTTTTGCACTCCACACCACCCTGGGTTAGACACTGGCTATATGCAAATCAGCTCTGACTCTGTGCCTCATGGGAACAGTCCAGTCCGAACTACCAAGCCATGTCTTTCCCAGACCAGAATCAAGCATCCAAGGACCGGTTTCTTGCTATCAGCCTTCATCATTGCCTGTTATTTTTGTGTTAATCACTCGCCTTGAGGCAGAAAGCCGGGGCTCTTAGCGCTCTCTTGCGCTGCTATCTTTCTGTGCCATTTTTGAATGAGAAGAATTGTACAGATACTTTTGCTACCACGAACGCTGCCTTCAGCTTCTAAATTGTAAGAACTGATTCTTTTTAAAATATTGTATATATTTTAAATAGCCCGTTTTTAGCATTGTTCTTACCTGGGGTGAGATTACTTCCCTCCAGGCAGCAGTCAAACAGGACAGCGCAGCTCAGCTGCGAGTGACGCTGGGCACTCCCCCCCACCCACCGGAGCCGCCATCTTGGGAAGGGAAGGGAGACGGTGCAGTCCATCGTCCCTCCCGCCCTCCCATAGTACTTAAGAGACGCCCAACCACAAACCGGCATTGCCTGTTATTTTTGTGTTAATCACTCGCCTTGAGGCAGAAAGCCGGGGCTCTTAGCGCTCTCTTGCGCTGCTATCTTTCTGTGCCATTTTTGAATGAGAAGAATTGTACAGATACTTTTGCTACCACGAACGCTGCCTTCAGCTTCTAAATTGTAAGAACTGATTCTTTTTAAAATATTGTATATATTTTAAATAGCCCATTTTTAGCATTGTTCTTACCTGGGGTGAGATTACTTCCCTCCAGACAGCAGTCAAACAGGACAGCGCAGCTCAGCTGCGAGTGACGCTGGGCACTTCCCCCCACCCACCGGAGCCGCCATCTTGGGAAGGGAAGGGAGACGGTGCAGTCCATCGTCCCTCCCGCCCTCCCATAGTACTTAAGAGACGCCCAACCACAAACCGGCATTGCCTGTTATTTTTGTGTTAATCACTCGCCTTGAGGCAGAAAGCCGGGGCTCTTAGCGCTCTCTTGCGCTGCTATCTTTCTGTGCCATTTTTGAATGAGAAGAATTGTACAGATACTTTTGCTACCACGAACGCTGCCTTCAGCTTCTAAATTGTAAGAACTGATTCTTTTTAAAATATTGTATATATTTTAAATAGCCCGTTTTTAGCATTGTTCTTACCTGGGGTGAGATTACTTCCCTCCAGGCAGCAGTCAAACAGGACAGCGCAGCTCAGCTGCGAGTGACGCTGGGCACTCCCCCCCACCCACCGGAGCCGCCATCTTGGGAAGGGAAGGGAGACGGTGCAGTCCATCGTCCCTCCCACCCTCCTCACTCACCAATGGATAAAAACATCCGCTCTGCACGTCCGCGCAGCGGGCGGGCGCAGCGGGCGGGCGCAGCGGGCGGGCGCAGCGGGCGCGCCAAAGGCAAGCCCGTCTGCGCCCGTCCGCGCCGGGACCGGGCCCAAGGCCACAACCCCTGACTTACAAAGGGCAGAAGCCGTCATAAAATACTCTAACCAAAGGCTACTTGCTCTTAGGCCACCCGTCAGTGCTAGTTGTTCAGATTTTAATCTCTCAGAGATCCATGAGAATCTCGCCATCTCATGTCCCCATTGTAACTTTACGATTCCTCCTCTTTCTAACTTCAGCTCTATAACTAATAGCCAGGAGGAAGGAGTTAGTATATTCATAGCGCTCATTAATGCACGCTCTCTTGGAAAGCATAGGCAGGAAGTTTTCGATCTCATTACTGATTTCAAACTAGATGCACTATTTCTTACAGAAACCTGGACTGACGGTACCTCACAACCCGATCTGGCTATCGCAGTGCCAGACGGATATAAAGCCTATTGTCAGGATAGGCCCAATCAAAGAGGAGGTGGACTGGCCATAATAACCAGAGACTCCTACCCTGTTAGAATAACTTCCATTCCAGTTAACTCGTGTGAAGCCATGCAATTTGCCATTAATTTTTCCCCTCAGTTTAATTTCAAGGGGATTTTGATATATCGACCCCCTGGATCTAAAACGGCATTTCTATCCAGTATAAATTCCATGATGGAATCTGTAGTCACAGAAAGTGCTTTTACAATCCTAGGCGATCTAAATTTTCACCTAGATCTTACTCACTTAACGGATTCTGCCACCCTCATATCTGATCTGGAAACTTTAGGGCTGAAACAACGTGTCATGTCCCCCACCCACCAAGCGGGCCACATTTTGGACCCAATTTTCTCTAACCTTGAAGGCATGCAAATAACTAACATCTTGCCCATGCCCTGGACGGACCACTACGTCGTTTTCGCAAAAATAATCACGCACAATCAGTGCAGTAACAGACCACTTTCTATGCCTAAACAGCCCTTCAAAGATTGGAAAAATATGAACCACGACCAATTAAAACTAACACTTGAACTCACCCGTCCTACACTGTCCCCAGAGCCTAATTCAGCTCTTCAGCAGTTTTACACCTGGGTGAGTCAGGCTACGAACCAATCAGCCCCTACTAAAGAACGGTCCAGTAACAGATCTAAACCTACTGCCCTTTGGTATAATGACAAATTAAGGGCACAAAAACAAATAAATCGTAATAAGGAACGACAATGGAGAAAGGATTATGATGCTGATAGTAAAATCATTTATAAAGAAGCATTGGCTCTTTATAAAGCCATGATAACAAAAGCAAAGAAGGACTATTACAGCGACCAAATCAAGAACGCCAAAAACTCCAGTAGACAACTGTTTCAAATTACCAAGGTATTATCAGGTAACGTTCCTGATCTTACCCCCCCTCCATCGCAATCGCTATGTGATGCTCTTGCCTCGTTTTTCTACACTAAAGTAGATGATATTTACCAGGCTTTCGCTTCTAATCCACCCTCACGCGTAGGCAGTCTCCCTACCTCGTCCCCAGCTAACATTTTCTCTAGCTTTCAACCTGTTACTCCAGATCACATAAAAATGATATTGTCCTCCATCAAATCTGGATCACCCTTGGATCCCTGTCCACTCTCAGTACTCCGGCCGGTAATGGAGGACATCATTCCAGTGGTCACCCAAGTCTGTAACGCCATTCTTCTATCAGGTGACTATCCAGACCCCCTTAAAAATACCCTATTAAAACCCCTGTTAAAAAAACCATCCCTTGATAAAACTGAGTTAAAAAATTACCGTCCCATTGCAAGCCTCCCTTTCATGGCGAAAGTGCTCGAAAAAACTATGAATTCCCAGATTTCTGACTTTATAGAAAAACATCAGCTCCTAGATAACACTCAGTTCGGATTTAGGAAATTCCATGGGACAGAGACAGCCCTGATCAAAGCGGCTGACGATATCAGGGTAATCAGGGACCAGGGGGGCACAGCCATTTTGGTCTTGTTAGACCTATCCGCGGCCTTCGACACGGTCGACCACACCATCTTGGTCGACCGGGTCGAGGGTGTCGGAATTTGTCACACTGCCAAAAACCTAATTGCGTCCTTTCTTGCCAAAAGAACGCAGGCTGTCATCCTAGGACCCTATCAATCGGCCCAACTCTCAGCCCCATGCGGCGTCCCTCAAGGCTCATCCCTGAGTCCGACACTGTTTAATATTTACGTGTCGGACCTTGCTAAAACCATCAAAGCACATGGGATGAGCCTAACCTCCTACGCCGATGATACCCAACTAGTGTTGGCAATCAAAGGGGACGGAGACCAAGTGGCCGAGCAATTCAAGAAAGGACTCCTAGCTATAGGAGACTGGATGTCAACCAATTGTTTAAAGTTGAATTCTGGAAAAACAGAGGTACTTATTTTTGGAACCCTTCTGCCAGCATGGCCTTCAAGCTGGTGGCCCGAGACCTATGGTATGCCTCCTATTCCTGCTACCAAAGTTAGGAACCTGGGCATCATCTTTGATGATGCCTTAAATTTCATGGACCATGCCAATAAAACGGTGTCTTCGGCACATCTAAAGCTTAAGATGATCAGGAAAATACACTCTTTTCTACCTGAATCAGCTATCAAGACACTGGTCACCTCACTTGTCTTGTCCTCCCTGGACTACTGTAATGGTCTCTTTTTAAATGCTCAATCCAGAGTCATTACCAAACTGCAGACCATTCAAAACGCCGCAGCACGTCTGCTTGCAGGCAAAACCAAATTCGAATCTATTTCAAACAGCATTAAAGACTTTCACTGGCTCACTGTGCACAAAAGAATCCAATTTAAATCTTTATGTATTGTGTTCAAGGCACTCAACAACCAAGGCCCCCAGTTTCTAAGAGACCAATTACAACTGCACAAACCTTCCAGAGTCCTAAGATCAGCCACCCTTAACCAATTAGTTACCCCCCGTACCAAAACTGTTACCTGGGGCGATCGCCGCTTTCTGGTGGCCGCCCCCAAGCTATGGAATACTCTGCCTCTCAACATCAAGCGAAGTCCCACCCTCCTTCAATTCCGTAAGCTTCTGAAGACCTGGTTGTTTACCCAATAGTCATTCATGCTCAGAGTCATTTACAAATAATAGGCATACAGCGCCAAGACGCCTACGGGTATAAGCAGCGCTTTAGAAATGTTAAAAATAAATAAATAAATAAATCAGCCTGGATAGCTTGACTCCAGTGGTGTGGAGAGCCTGGGACTCACGTCTGAGCATACCCAGCCCACTCAGGGTGAAAATTGCAAAAAACACAGTTGATGGACAGAATGTAGAACAATGTCATACATTCACCCCAGTACAAGGATCTGGGCCCAAATCCATCGTTTTTTTGCACTCCACACCACCCTGGGTTAGACACTGGCTATATGCAAATCAGCTCTGACTCTGTGCCTCATGGGAACAGTCCAGTCCGAACTACCAAGCCATGTCTTTCCCAGACCAGAATCAAGCATCCAAGGACCGGTTTCTTGCTATCAGCCTTCATCATTGCCTGTTATTTTTGTGTTAATCACTCGCCTTGAGGCAGAAAGCCGGGGCTCTTAGCGCTCTCTTGCGCTGCTATCTTTCTGTGCCATTTTTGAATGAGAAGAATTGTACAGATACTTTTGCTACCACGAACGCTGCCTTCAGCTTCTAAATTGTAAGAACTGATTCTTTTTAAAATATTGTATATATTTTAAATAGCCCGTTTTTAGCATTGTTCTTACCTGGGGTGAGATTACTTCCCTCCAGGCAGCAGTCAAACAGGACAGCGCAGCTCAGCTGCGAGTGACGCTGGGCACTCCCCCCCACCCACCGGAGCCGCCATCTTGGGAAGGGAAGGGAGACGGTGCAGTCCATCGTCCCTCCCACCCTCCTCACTCACCAATGGATAAAAACATCCGCTCTGCACGTCCGCGCAGCGGGCGGGCGCAGCGGGCGGGCGCAGCGGGCGGGCGCAGCGGGCGCGCCAAAGGCAAGCCCGTCTGCGCCCGTCCGCGCCGGGACCGGGCCCAAGGCCACAACCCCTGACTTACAAAGGGCAGAAGCCGTCATAAAATACTCTAACCAAAGGCTACTTGCTCTTAGGCCACCCGTCAGTGCTAGTTGTTCAGATTTTAATCTCTCAGAGATCCATGAGAATCTCGCCATCTCATGTCCCCATTGTAACTTTACGATTCCTCCTCTTTCTAACTTCAGCTCTATAACTAATAGCCAGGAGGAAGGAGTTAGTATATTCATAGCGCTCATTAATGCACGCTCTCTTGGAAAGCATAGGCAGGAAGTTTTCGATCTCATTACTGATTTCAAACTAGATGCACTATTTCTTACAGAAACCTGGACTGACGGTACCTCACAACCCGATCTGGCTATCGCAGTGCCAGACGGATATAAAGCCTATTGTCAGGATAGGCCCAATCAAAGAGGAGGTGGACTGGCCATAATAACCAGAGACTCCTACCCTGTTAGAATAACTTCCATTCCAGTTAACTCGTGTGAAGCCATGCAATTTGCCATTAATTTTTCCCCTCAGTTTAATTTCAAGGGGATTTTGATATATCGACCCCCTGGATCTAAAACGGCATTTCTATCCAGTATAAATTCCATGATGGAATCTGTAGTCACAGAAAGTGCTTTTACAATCCTAGGCGATCTAAATTTTCACCTAGATCTTACTCACTTAACGGATTCTGCCACCCTCATATCTGATCTGGAAACTTTAGGGCTGAAACAACGTGTCATGTCCCCCACCCACCAAGCGGGCCACATTTTGGACCCAATTTTCTCTAACCTTGAAGGCATGCAAATAACTAACATCTTGCCCATGCCCTGGACGGACCACTACGTCGTTTTCGCAAAAATAATCACGCACAATCAGTGCAGTAACAGACCACTTTCTATGCCTAAACAGCCCTTCAAAGATTGGAAAAATATGAACCACGACCAATTAAAACTAACACTTGAACTCACCCGTCCTACACTGTCCCCAGAGCCTAATTCAGCTCTTCAGCAGTTTTACACCTGGGTGAGTCAGGCTACGAACCAATCAGCCCCTACTAAAGAACGGTCCAGTAACAGATCTAAACCTACTGCCCCTTGGTATAATGACAAATTAAGGGCACAAAAACAAATAAATCGTAATAAGGAACGACAATGGAGAAAGGATTATGATGCTGATAGTAAAATCATTTATAAAGAAGCATTGGCTCTTTATAAAGCCATGATAACAAAAGCAAAGAAGGACTATTACAGCGACCAAATCAAGAACGCCAAAAACTCCAGTAGACAACTGTTTCAAATTACCAAGGTATTATCAGGTAACGTTCCTGATCTTACCCCCCCTCCATCGCAATCGCTATGTGATGCTCTTGCCTCGTTTTTCTACACTAAAGTAGATGATATTTACCAGGCTTTCGCTTCTAATCCACCCTCACGCGTAGGCAGTCTCCCTACCTCGTCCCCAGCTAACATTTTCTCTAGCTTTCAACCTGTTACTCCAGATCACATAAAAATGATATTGTCCTCCATCAAATCTGGATCACCCTTGGATCCCTGTCCACTCTCAGTACTCCGGCCGGTAATGGAGGACATCATTCCAGTGGTCACCCAAGTCTGTAACGCCATTCTTCTATCAGGTGACTATCCAGACCCCCTTAAAAATACCCTATTAAAACCCCTGTTAAAAAAACCATCCCTTGATAAAACTGAGTTAAAAAATTACCGTCCCATTGCAAGCCTCCCTTTCATGGCGAAAGTGCTCGAAAAAACTATGAATTCCCAGATTTCTGACTTTATAGAAAAACATCAGCTCCTAGATAACACTCAGTTCGGATTTAGGAAATTCCATGGGACAGAGACAGCCCTGATCAAAGCGGCTGACGATATCAGGGTAATCAGGGACCAGGGGGGCACAGCCATTTTGGTCTTGTTAGACCTATCCGCGGCCTTCGACACGGTCGACCACACCATCTTGGTCGACCGGGTCGAGGGTGTCGGAATTTGTCACACTGCCAAAAACCTAATTGCGTCCTTTCTTGCCAAAAGAACGCAGGCTGTCATCCTAGGACCCTATCAATCGGCCCAACTCTCAGCCCCATGCGGCGTCCCTCAAGGCTCATCCCTGAGTCCGACACTGTTTAATATTTACGTGTCGGACCTTGCTAAAACCATCAAAGCACATGGGATGAGCCTAACCTCCTACGCCGATGATACCCAACTAGTGTTGGCAATCAAAGGGGACGGAGACCAAGTGGCCGAGCAATTCAAGAAAGGACTCCTAGCTATAGGAGACTGGATGTCAACCAATTGTTTAAAGTTGAATTCTGGAAAAACAGAGGTACTTATTTTTGGAACCCTTCTGCCAGCATGGCCTTCAAGCTGGTGGCCCGAGACCTATGGTATGCCTCCTATTCCTGCTACCAAAGTTAGGAACCTGGGCATCATCTTTGATGATGCCTTAAATTTCATGGACCATGCCAATAAAACGGTGTCTTCGGCACATCTAAAGCTTAAGATGATCAGGAAAATACACTCTTTTCTACCTGAATCAGCTATCAAGACACTGGTCACCTCACTTGTCTTGTCCTCCCTGGACTACTGTAATGGTCTCTTTTTAAATGCTCAATCCAGAGTCATTACCAAACTGCAGACCATTCAAAACGCCGCAGCACGTCTGCTTGCAGGCAAAACCAAATTCGAATCTATTTCAAACAGCATTAAAGACTTTCACTGGCTCACTGTGCACAAAAGAATCCAATTTAAATCTTTATGTATTGTGTTCAAGGCACTCAACAACCAAGGCCCCCAGTTTCTAAGAGACCAATTACAACTGCACAAACCTTCCAGAGTCCTAAGATCAGCCACCCTTAACCAATTAGTTACCCCCCGTACCAAAACTGTTACCTGGGGCGATCGCCGCTTTCTGGTGGCCGCCCCCAAGCTATGGAATACTCTGCCTCTCAACATCAAGCGAAGTCCCACCCTCCTTCAATTCCGTAAGCTTCTGAAGACCTGGTTGTTTACCCAATAGTCATTCATGCTCAGAGTCATTTACAAATAATAGGCATACAGCGCCAAGACGCCTACGGGTATAAGCAGCGCTTTAGAAATGTTAAAAATAAATAAATAAATAAATCAGCCTGGATAGCTTGACTCCAGTGGTGTGGAGAGCCTGGGACTCACGTCTGAGCATACCCAGCCCACTCAGGGTGAAAATTGCAAAAAACACAGTTGATGGACAGAATGTAGAACAATGTCATACATTCACCCCAGTACAAGGATCTGGGCCCAAATCCATCGTTTTTTTTCACTCCACACCACCCTGGGTTAGACACTGGCTATATGCAAATCAGCTCTGACTCTGTGCCTCATGGGAACAGTCCAGTCGGAACTACCAAGCCATGTCTTTCCCAGACCAGAATCAAGCATCCAAGGACCGGTGTCTGGCTATCAGCCTTCATAAGCCTGGATAGCTTGACTCCAGTGGTGTGGAGAGCCTGGGACTCACGTCTGAGCATACCCAGCCCACTCGGGGTGAAAATTGCAAAAAACACAGTTGATGGACAGAATGTAGAACAATGTCATACATTCACCCCAGTACAAGGATCTGGGCCCAAATCCATCGTTTTTTTGCACTCCACACCACCCTGGGTTAGACACTGGCTATATGCAAATCAGCTCTGACTCTGTGCCTCATGGGAACAGTCCAGTCCGAACTACCAAGCCATGTCTTTCCCAGACCAGAATCAAGCATCCAAGGACCGGTTTCTTGCTATCAGCCTTCATCAGCCTGGATAGCTTGACTCCAGTGGTGTGGAGAGCCTGGGACTCACGTCTGAGCATACCCAGCCCACTCGGGGTGAAAATTGCAAAAAACACAGTTGATGGACAGAATGTAGAACAATGTCATACATTCACCCCAGTACAAGGATCTGGGCCCAAATCCATCGTTTTTTTTCACTCCACACCACCCTGGGTTAGACACTGGCTATATGCAAATCAGCTCTGACTCTGTGCCTCATGGGAACAGTCCAGTCGGAACTACCAAGCCATGTCTTTCCCAGACCAGAATCAAGCATCCAAGGACCGGTTTCTGGCTATCAGCCTTCATCAGCCTGGATAGCTTGACTCCAGTGGTGTGGAGAGCCTGGGACTCACGTCTGAGCATACCCAGCCCACTCGGGGTGAAAATTGCAAAAAACACAGTTGATGGACAGAATGTAGAACAATGTCATACATTCACCCCAGTACAAGGATCTGGGCCCAAATCCATCGTTTATTTGCACTCCACACCACCTGGGTTAGACACTGGCTATATGCAAATCAGCTCTGACTCTGTGCCTCATGGGAACAGTCCAGTCCGAACTACCAAGCCATGTCTTTCCCAGACCAGAATCAAGCATCCAAGGACCGGTTTCTGGCTATCAGCCTTCATCAGCCTGGATAGCTTGACTCCAGTGATGTGGAGAGCCTGGGACTCACGTCTGAGCATACCCAGCCCACTCGGGTTGAAAATTGTAAAAAACACAGTTGATGGACAGAATGTAGAACAATGTCATACATTCACCCCAGTACAAGGATCTGGGCCCAAATCCATCGTTTTTTGCACTCCACACCACCCTGGGTATGACACTGGCTATATGCAAATCAGCTCTGACTCTATGCCTCATGGGAACAGTCCAGTCCGAACTACCAAGCCATGTCTTTCCCAGACCAGAATCAAGCATCCAAGGACCGGTTTCTGGCTATCAGCCTTCATCAGCCTGGATAGCTTGACTCCAGTGGTGTGGAGAGCCTGGGACTCACGTCTGAGCATACCCAGCCCACTCGGGGTGAAAATTGCAAAAAACACAGTTGATGGACAGAATGTAAAACAATGTCATACATTCACCCCAGTACAAGGATCTGGGCCCAAATCCATTGTTTTTTTGCACTCCACACCACCCTGGGTATGACACTGGCTATATGCAAATCAGCTCTGACTCTGTGCCTCATGGGAACAGTCCAGTCCGAACTACCAAGCCATGTCTTTCCCAGACCAGAATCAAGCATCCAAGGACCGGTTTCTGGCTATCAGCCTTCATCAGCCTGGATAGCTTGACTCCAGTGGTGTGGAGAGCCTGGGACTCACGTCTGAGCATACCCAGCCCACTCGGGGTGAAAATTGCAAAAAACACAGTTGATGGACAGAATGTAGAACAATGTCATACATTCACCCCAGTACAAGGATCTGGGCCCAAATCCATCGTTTTTTTGGACTCCACACCACCCTGGGTTAGACACTGGCTATATGCAAATCAGCTCTGACTCTGTGCCTCATGGGAACAGTCCAGTCCGAACTACCAAGCCATGTCTTTCCCAGACCAGATCAAGCATCCAAGGACCGGTTTCTGGCTATCAGCCTTCATCAGCCTGGATAGCTTGACTCCAGTGGTGTGGAGAGCCTGGGACTCACGTCTGAGCATACCCAGCCCACTCGGGGTGAAAATTGCAAAAAACACAGTTGATGCACAGAATGTAGAACAATGTCATACATTCACCCCAGTACAAGGATCTGGGCCCAAATCCATCGTTTTTTTGCACTCCACACCACCCTGGGTTAGACACTGGCTATATGCAAATCAGCTCTGACTCTGTGCCTCATGGGAACAGTCCAGTCCGAACTACCAAGCCATGTCTTTCCCAGACCAGAATCAAGCATCCAAGGACCGGTTTCTGGCTATCAGCCTTCATCAGCCTGGATAGCTTGACTCCAGTGGTGTGGAGAGCCTGGGACTCACGTCTGAGCATACCCAGCCCACTCGGGGTGAAAATTGCAAAAAACACAGTTGATGGACAGAATGTAGAACAATGTAATACATTCACCCCAGTACAAGGATCTGGGCCCAAATCCATCGTTTTTTTGCACTCCACACCACCCTGGGTTAGACACTGGCTATATGCAAATCAGCTCTGACTCTGTGCCTCATGGGAACAGTCCAGTCCGAACTACCAAGCCATGTCTTTCCCAGACCAGAATCAAGCATCCAAGGACCGGTTTCTGGCTATCAGCCTTCATCAGCCTGGATAGCTTGACTCCAGTGGTGTGGAGAGCCTGGGACTCACGTCTGAGCATACCCAGCCCACTCGGGGTGAAAATTGCAAAAAACACAGTTGATGGACAGAATGTAGAACAATGTCATACATTCACCCGAGTACAAGGATCTGGGCCCAAATCCATCATTTGTTTGCACTCCACACCACCCTGGGTTAGACACTGGCTATATGCAAATCAGCTCCGACTCTGTGCCTCATGGGAACAGTCCAGTCCGAACTACCAAGCCATGTCTTTCCCAGACCAGAATCAAGCATCCAAGGACCGGTTTCTGCCTATCAGCCTTCATCAGCCTGGATAGCTTGACTCCAGTGGTGTGGAGAGCCTGGGACTCACGTCTGAGCATACCCAGCCCACTCGGGGTGAAAATTGCAAAAAACACAGTTGATGGACAGAATGTAGAACAATGTAATACATACACCCCAGTACAAGGATCTGTTCCCATGAGGCACAGGGTCAGAGCTGATTTGCATATAGCCAGTGTCTAACCCAGGGTGGTGTGGAGTGCAAAAAAACGATGGATTTAGGCCCAGATCTTTGTACTGGGGTGAATGTATGACATTGTTCTACATTCTGTCCGTCAACTGTGTTTTTTGCAATTTTCACCCTGAGTGGGCTGGGTATGCTCAGACGTGAGTCCCAGGCTCTCCACACCACTGGAGTCAAGCTATCCAGGCTGATGAAGGCTGATAGCCAGAAACCGGTCCTTGGATGCTTGATTCCGGTCTGGGAAAGACATGGCTTGGTAGTTCGGACTGGACTGTTCCCATGAGGCACAGGGTCAGAGCTGATTTGCATATAGCCACTGTCTAACCGAGGGTGGTGTGGAGTGCAAAAAAACGATGGATTTAGGCCCAGATCTTTGTACTGGGGTGAATGTATGACATTGTTCTACATTCTGTCCATCAACTGTGTTTTTTGCAATTTTCACCCCGAGTGGGCTGGGTATGCTCAGACGTGAGTCCCAGGCTCTCCGCACCACTGGAGTCAAGCTATCCAGGCTGATGAAGGCTGATAGCCAGAAACCGGTCCTTGGATGCTTGATTCCGGTCTGGGAAAGACATGGCTTGGTAGTTCGGACTGGACTGTGCCCATGAGGCACAGGGTCAGAGCTAAATTGCATATAGCCAGTGTCTAACCCAGGGTGGTGTGGAGTGCAAAAAAACGATGGATTTAGGCCCAGATCTTTGTACTGGGGTGAATGTATGACATTGTTCTACATTCTGTTCATCAACTGTGTTTTTTGCAATTTTCCCCCAGAGTGGGCTGGGTATGCTCAGACGTGAGTCCCTGGCTCTCCACACCACTGGAGTCAAGCTATCCAGGCTGATGAAGGCTGATAGCCAGAAACTGGTCCTTGGATGCTTGATTCCGGTCTGGGAAAGACATGGCTTGGTAGTTCGGACTGGACTGTTCCCATGAGGCACAGGGTCAGAGCTGATTTGCATATAGCCAGTGTCTAACCCAGGGTGGTGCGGAGTGCAAAAAACCGATGGATTTAGGCCCAGATCTTTGTACTGGGGTGAATGTATGACATTGTTCTACATTCTGTCCATCACTGTGTTTTTTGCAATTTTCACCCCGAGTGGGCTGGGTATGCTCAGACGTGAGTCCCAGGCTCTCCACACTACTGGAGTCAAGCTATCCAGGCTGATGAAGGCTGATAGCCAGAAACCGGTTCTTGGATGCTTGATTCCGGTCTGGGAAAGACATGGCTTGGTAGTTCGGACTGGACTGTTCCCATGAGGCACAGGGTCAGAGCTGATTTGCATATAGCCTGTGTTTAACCCAGGGTGGTGTGGAGTGCAAAAAAACGATGGATTTAGGCCCAGATCTTTGTACTGGGGTGAATGTATGACATTGTTCTACATTCTGTCCATCAACTGTGTTTTTTGCAATTTTCACCCCGAGTGGGCTGGGTATGCTCAGACGTGAGTCCCAGGCTCTCCACACCACTGGAGTCAAGCTATCCAGGCTGATGAAGGCTGATAGCCAGAAACCGGTCCTTGGATGCTTGATTCCGGTCTGGTAAAGACATGGCTTGGTAGTTCGGACTGGACTGTTCCCATGAGGCACAGGGTCAGAGCTGATTTGCATATAGCCAGTGTCTAACCCAGGGTGGTGTGGAGTGCAAAAAAACGATGGATTTAGGCCCAGATCTTTGTACTGGGGTGAATGTATGACATTGTTCTATATTCTGTCCATCAACTATGTTTTTTGCAACATACATTAGAGCAGGCATAAATAGTTCATCTATCTTAGACTATGTAATCTGTAGCATTGATTTTTTTCAGAATGTGCAATCTCTGAATGTACAGGGTATATATGAAAGTGATCATGCTCCCTTGTCTCTGGCAATAGATCTTTCAATCCAATCTACTACCCCGTGGTCATTAGGCTCCTTAAATGGCCATACAAAGATAGATCATAAAAAAGATAGTATCATCTGGAACTCAAAAGCAATAGAGAAAATGAACATTGTAATCTCAGCTAAGCCTTCAGATCCACACAATAAAGAAACAAATCCAATAACAAACTACGAAGAAACAGTAACCACGGTAGTCGCAGCTCTTCATGAACACCTCGCTAGGCAGGAAAAGAGAAGGAGCCTTCATAAAGGAAAGAAAAAAGACCATGAATCAGCAAAACTAAATAGCCTGATCAGATTGCAGTTTCTGAACTATTCACGGATAAGATAGGAAGATATCAAAAAGTTAAAAAAAGAAACAGAAAAAAGCGAAAAAATAACTGGACGAAAAAGATAAAAAATGGACAGAGATTACAACAGGTAGTAAAAAGTAAAAACAGCAAAGCATTTTGGAGCCTAGTTGCTAAACAAATGGGTATTAGGAAAACAACACAAGCCCTTCCAGTGAAAGCATCGGCCTGGGCAAAACACATTTCTAACCTATTTAAACCTAATCTACAGAAGGAGGCAAAATGGTACCTGCACCATGAGATACTGATTAGGGTCCTTCAATCAAAACCAGACGAGTGGGGCACATTTCTTTCCTCCCTATTTCTTTACTGCTCTTTTCCACAGAAAATATCCCAAAATTTTGGTGGGGTAGTATAGTGGTTCCTATTTTTAAAAAAAGGCTCCAGAACAGATCCAAAGAACTATCACAAATCACCCTACTTGACACAATGCGAAACATCTTTGCAGCCTGTATCTTAGAACACCTAAAGCACTGGGCCTTTTCCAGAGGAGTAATTCTGATGTCCCAGGTAGGATTTCACCTAAACCATTCTGTAACAGACAGTATTGCAATTCTACAAACGATACTTGAAAAAGGTGTCATGTCAAAATCTCAAATTGTATATTGTTCTTTCATTGATTATACAACGGATTTTGATAGGGTAGATAGGCCAACACTCTGGAAGAAACTGGTGAGGATGGGAACTCCTCCAGATCAACTTACAATAATTATATCCCTCAATTCAGAAACATGGTGAAGAGTTCAAATTGGGGGATCAAAGTCTTTAACTAGACCAATCTCCACGCTAAATGGTCTTCAACAAGGTTGTCTCCTTGCTCCCCTGCTGTTCTCCGTTTACTTAAGCGATTTACCAGAACATTTTATTGAAGTAAAAAATTTCCCTCCAAAACTGGCATTGAGTGACATACACATTTTAATGTACGCGGATGATATTGGAATTTCAGATCTTACACCGATAGGGCTCCAAAGAAACCTAAATGCACTATGTGGCTATGCAGATGACAACTTCTTAACCCCAAATATTACAAAAACTGAAATTTAACTATTAGGGAAAAAAGCGACTGCTACCCTTTAATTGGACACTAGAGGGGAAACCATTAGAATCTGTCAAAGAATATACTTATCTCGGTCACATTTTCTCCCAAACTTACATAATATTTTCACCTATATCACATAGGTCATAAGGCCGATGCACATATAAGAGCAATGTTGAAGCTAAATTCCTCCTCGGGGAAATGACATTTCCAACCTTTGTTGGAGGTCTATTGTATGAAAATCCCCCCATCTTAACGTATGGTTTAGAGTATATACAAATAAAAACCTGGAAATCTGTAAAAACCATAGAAGGAAATTCCTGAAGGAAATGGATCAGAGTAAACCAAGCTGTCCAGGCTCAATCAATATGTCTTGAACTCTCCTTATCCAGCGTACACTCAAGGGCTATCTCGAATATGTTAGGATGGGCTTATCATCTTTTGCATGCTGACTCTGGCACCTTAAAGCACATCCCAAAATTGGAAGCTGAGAGTCACCAGGATACACTTTTAATCAGAATCTTAATATAGCTCTTAATCAGTCTCACTGCATAGTAGCAATTTTACAATCTTGGACACCAGCACTTTAGAAGCTCTTTTAAAAAAATATGGTTCCAAGATTAAGCTTTGATCTGGACATAGAACATTGCGTACAATTAAAACACTATAAAGAACATGCAAAAAATATAGATTCTAAATCCCCAGAGAAAGATGCGAACTTCTCATTAGTACATAGGGTTTGGTGCTGCATTCTTTTACTGAGGCTGGAAATCCACTCTCTGAAAGTATTTAAAGAAAAATGAAACAATTCTGAAAATACAACTGGGCTTTGTGATTTGTGTAAGGGAGGAATACAAGACCTAACTCATGTTCTACTGTCTGTCCCAACCCAACCATATTTGAAGCCAGAAGGAGGTATTTAAAGCCTATGGGTATGCGATGCAATGCTACGTCTATACAACATCTGATCAAGCTCTATAAATCACCACCGGATGAACTCCAACTTACCCACTGTATACATTCTTAAAGAGCTTTCTAAAGCTGTTTTAAATCCCATGATAATTATGAATAAAAAAATAAAATTATAAATATCTAAAGTTGATATTATGTACCATCACTTTTAAGTACAATATGTCTCTTTAAATGATCCATTTATGTTTTGGAAACATATCGGATGAATTTATCTGGTACTCAACCATACATATATATATGCACAATTTTAATGAAACATTGTAACCTTTTGCTTAAAGTTGATATTATGTCTGTCATTTTACATGTTCTAAAATTGTATCTGTGTATTTGTTGAACTCAGTGGAGGTCTATATCAAATTAAAATAAAGCTACAGGTTAGAAACCGCATATGTTATGTAATTGTAAAATTATGTTGTGTTCCTAAAACTATAATATTATTTGCAATACCAATATTTGTTCTTTTCTTGTACAGAAAGTAATAGTAAAGTTTGAAAAGATTTTAAATTTAGTTTATAATTAAACAACTGCAAAATAGTTTGACTGAGTTTGAAATCTACTTCAATAAAGAAGGTAAGATGAAATAATGCAATAAGCATAATATAATGAATTCAATGTTACAGTCACTTTTATTGCAGTGATTAATTTTTTTTAACTGAATCATCTCACTCCTCAAATCACCTCTGCAAAACCCATGCACTGCTACAATCACTGAAGTATAACCTATGTACTTACAAAATCACCTAGGCATTACCAATACATACCTTTAATCACACTGAAAGTACTTATACACTCTTGCAATTACCCAAACATTACTTACCAGAGTTTTACATTCACCCAAGTATTACGTATGCACTATTTCAATCATCCAGACATTACTGCTCCACATATAGAATCAACCAAGCAGTAACCATGCACTCATGCAAGCACCTAGGCATTACCTATGAACTTACAAAATCATCTAAACAATACCTAAGTACTGACAAAATCACCCAGGCATTTCCAATGCACTGCTCAAATATTCCCGGCCCTACTTATGCACTCATGTAATAACCCAAGCAATAGCTATGTAATCTTCCAATCACCCATGCACTACCCATGTACTCCTGTAATAATCCAGACACTACTCATTCACTCCTTTAATTACCCAGCCAGTAGCTATGCAATCCTTCAATTACTCAGTCACTATCCATGCACTTATAAAATCACCATGCACTACTCTCGCACTCCTGCAATCACGCAGGTACAACCCATGCACTCATGCAATTATCCAGGCATTACCCATTTACTATTCTAATCATCCATACATTAACTCTGCAGACATACAATTACTCTGGCATTACTTAGGTAGTTATAGAATTACCATGCAGTATCCTTCCACTCCTTCAATAACCCAAGCACTAATCATCCACTCATGCAATCATCCAAGCACTACCCCTGCACGGTTCCAATTACTCATGCCTACCCATGCACTCCTCTATTCACCCAGACACGACTCATTCACTCCTTTGATTACCCAGCCAGTAGCCATGTACTTCTCCAATCACCCATTCACTACCCATGCACTTATAAAATCACCATGCAGTATCCTTGCTATCCTTCAATCACCCATGCACTACCCATGCACTCATGCAATCACGTATTCACTATCCATGCGCTCATGCAATCATCCAGGCATTACCCATAAAGTCATGCAGTCACCAAGGCATTACCCATGCACTTACAAAATCACCCAAGCAATACCTACGCACTCACAAAATCACACAGGTATTGCAAATGCACTCCTGCAATCACCCAGGCTCTACTCATACACTCATGCAATTACCCAGGAACTACCCATGCATGCTCAAATCATCCATGCCTACTCTTGCACTCCTCTAGTCACCCAGGCACTACTCATTTATTCCTTCAATTACACAGCCAGTAGCCATGCACTCTTCTAATCACTCAGCCACTATCCATGCTCTTATAAAATTACCATGCACTATTCTTGCACTCGTCCAATCATCCAGGCAGTACCCATACACTCAGGCAATCACCCAGGCACTAACCATGCACTCATGCAATCATCCAAGCCTTACCCATAAACTCATGCAATCACGCAGGTATTACTCATGCACTTACAAAATAACCCAAGTAATGGCCATGCACTTACAGAATCACCCAGGCACTACCCATGTACTCCTCCAATCAGCCAGGCACTACTCATTCACTCCTTCGATTACCTGGCTACTAGCCACCCACTCCTCCAATCACCCATTCACTACCCATGTACTTATAAAATCACTGTGCAGTATCTTTGCACTCCTCCAATCACCCAGGCACTACACATGAACTCATGCAATCACTCAGGTACTATTCATTCAGTCATCCAAGCATTGCCCATGAACTCATGCAATCATGCAGGTATTATCCATGCACTTACAAAATCATACAAGCATTACAAATGCACTCCTGCAATCACCCAGGCACTACCCATCCACTAAAGCAATAACTCAGGCAGTAACCAAGAACTGTTCCAATCACCTGTGCACTACCCATGCACTCCTCCAATCACCCAGCCAGTAGTCATGCACTTATCCAATCACTCTGGTAATATCCAAGCTTGTACAAAATCACCATGCACTACCCTTGCACACAATTACCCAGGCACTACCAATGTACTCATGCAATCATCCAATCGTTACATATAAACTAATGTAATCAAACAAGCATCAACCATGCACTCTTCTAATCACTCATACATTACCTGTGCACTCACCCAAACACCCAGGCACTACCCATGCACTCATCCAGTCACCCATGCTCTACTCATCCAACACATACACATTTTTCTTTTTTTAACCAGCTAGGCGGCTCTAACAAGAACCATTTTTTCTTCTTTTTTTGTTTTATACTTTTTTGTGTTTTTCTAACTCTTTTTTGAATTTCTTTAGTATTTTTTTAATGAAAAAATCAAGAAAATAAACAGAGAGAACTTTTGAAACATTTTGCAGGTAACAAGTCAATGCAAAAAGAAAAATAATTAAATAATTAACAATAGTGGTTTTTAACAGCAACCACGATAGCATCCACTGATTGCTCTTCATAGCAAAAAACCTTTTTACATTTAATGCAATGCTGCTCCAGTCTAGCAAATTCAGGTTTTGTATTGGTTGGTAGAGTGGAGCAAGAACCTGATGAAGTACTAGGCCCTGCAGCTTGGTCGTCTTGCGATGCCTGTTTTTGAAGGTCACAACGATGTTGCTCTCGTGCAAGGGCCTGTGGATGTATTGTTTGCAGGTGTTTAAGCATTGAATATGTCCCACATGAGTATTTCTTTTCAGATCTATGTCAGAGGACGTTCTTGCCGATAGTGCAGGTCACCTTACGAGCATTGACCTTATTCTCACAAGCAGGAATTGAAAAAAGTCCATACAATACTCTTTCATCTTTTCTTCACTGGTTCTTCAACTTTTCTTCTTCTTCTGGAGGAAGCTATTGACCAGAGTTTGAAGAAGCCATTTTCTCTTGATGTCAAAAAAACACCAAAAAATGCACAAAAGAGGAGACAAAACACAAGAGCTGTGTCTCTCTAGATGTTGTGAGAAGAATGAAAAATGTGGGTGGGGTTTTCAAGTTTTAGAAAAAAAAGCTTCTGAAACAATGAAATGCTTTCTTTTAAAGTCACATGGATTCGCGCACCATGCCCGCCACCAGCGTGAACTCGTCGCAACTCCGTAAATATATATTTATTAATAATTTATCTTTATTCTAGGTACAAATGTATGATTTTTATAAATAAATTAAATAATAATCTCTTACTTTAATATACATATTAAACTGATATATATATTTTTAAAACTTAAAAATTTGCGGTGTATACACGCACCCGCGCGACCTCTGCAACTACATATGGAATGTTACGCGGGGTCGAAATTCCGGCCGTTAGTAATCAGCATTTAAAAAACCATAGAAGTTCACTGAAAAAACATAGGTTTCAGGGACGTTATAGTTAGTTGGACATTTTGTTCATACAAAACCAGAGAAATGTGGCAGTTAGTTGGATGTATGACATTACAACGCATGCTTTTACATCGCATGCCTTTACAACGCGGTTTTTACATTGCAGTCCATTACAACGCATAGCGCTTTGGGGTGCTGGATAGTGAATAGTTTAATTTACTATTCCAACTCCAGTCCCCGTGGACACTAGGGAAGGTTATTGGATAGTAAATTAACCTATTCCCTATCCTAGAGCGCCCCCAGAGCAATGCGTTGTAATAGTTTGCATTGTAATTTCCGCGTTGTAATGGTAGTGCGTTGTAAAAGTTTCGTTGTAAAGGTTGTTCACCCGTTAGTTGAGCTATATATAACTCACACCCATGCAATGCACTACTGATAATGTCACATATTACATAATTCATGACATGGTCAGTTCTATTTTTGAATTTGAGTATCAAAGTTTATATTAGGGTGAGAGGAGGTCTGCCACTCTATCACAATGATGATGTCATCAGTGAGGTCATCAATTATGTCATTTGAGATGTTATCAGTGATGTCATGAGTGATGTCACTGACCATGTCATGAGTGATGTAATGTGTGACATCATCAGGAGTGCATTGCGGGTGCGCGAGTTATAGTTAGCTGAACTAACTATAACAGGGGAATTGTAATGGTTTTGTACGAGTGAAATTGCCAGCTAACTATAATGCCCCTGAAACCTATGTTTTTTTCAGGGAATGTCTAAGGTTTTTTAAAAGCTAATTCCTAACTATAACATGTCGGAAACCTATGGTTTTTTCTGTGAATTTCAAAGGTTTTTTAAATGCTAATTTCTAACTTTAACGTAACTGAAACCTATGGTTATTTAAGTGAATTTCAAAGCTTTTTTAAATGCTAGTCTCTAACTATTCCTACAGAGGTAGGACATGTGAAGAAAGAAGAAAAAACACACAGAAAGAAGAAACAGAAATGCAGAAAGAAGCGACAGAAGTCCTCAAAAATGAAGAAAAGTGCATGAAGAAGGAAGACTTGCAGAAAGAACAAACAAAGGAGCAGAAAGAAGCTTTGTTGCAAAATAATCCTGTACCCTCAACTTTTTCAGATGGGTACTGGTAGTAACTGACTCTGACTAAGCAGTCCTAGAGCCTGTGCTATGCTAAAAGACACTTAGAATGCAGTTAAAACACCTTCATACACCGGGGCGTGGCTTGGACGCCAGAGAAGATGGCTGCCTGAGCTCTCATCTCCAACCGTGGCGCAGAGCTTCGACATATTTTCAGTGCCTTCCTGCAAATACAGACTCCATCCAATGATGCGGTGAAGCATCGGAACATACCAGGAGCCTGAAAGTGGTATTTTGGCCAACAGGACGTGTCGCTTTCATCAGATTTAGCGACCGTATGCCAGGGGCCGCATGGAAACCAGCACGGAACTCCGCCGCATTGCTGAAGCATCCGGGATTTTAAAATAACCCTCCCCGAGTGATCGCAGGTCATCGAAGTCTCTTACCGCTGACTTGGGTACCCAGGTACACGGAATGCGCTGCCGAATGTGGTACTGCAGCTTCTGAGGAGTTTGGCCACCATTTACAGGTACCGCGTCTAAGCGTAGACAAAATGGCGGCCGCCCAGCTCTGTAGCAATCCGATACCGCGACGAGATCGCTTCCACTGCCCAAGAGACTCAGCTTAAGGAATTTGGGAATACCAGTGATATTTAGCAGTAAAAACGCCAATAACGCCATACCTGCATGCTAGCAGCCACTGCTTCCCCGATCTATTTTGCCCAATGTGCCTTCTATATGGGAGCCTTATCATGGAGCCATTGCATACTTAGTGACAACTCATATTTTAATTGACTGCTCATACATTCAATGCACGCTTACCTTGCCACAAAGCTGCCTTATCTGCTTGAAGCCCTGTATTCTAACCTCCTCTGTGAGGGAGGGAAAGTTCCATCTTCTGCCTGCCTGACCCCAAGATGGCCAACGTTTGGGACACTCCCATCTATAACTGTCTACTAATGCTCTCATAGCTGTATCCACTTGTTCATTTGGCAAAAAGGGGCAAAAATAAAATCTTCCACAGACGGAGCCGAGAGATGCACTTCATGGATGGTGTATTTCGAACCTGCGATGCTGGGATATTTTGATAACGACCACAAACCACGTGTTCACTGAGGCATTATCACTGCTGCTTTACTCCAATCTCCAGTCAGTTAACACACGGTCTGCCATGCTTGCAATTAATACATCTGGGCCAAAAAATCCTTGCGGTGCGCTACGTACTATTGCTGTTCTTCCACTGTTTTGCGCAATTTCTGAATACCTGTAGCTGCGGCTGAACTCAATCCTTAACCATGGGCGAGAAGTAAGCTAAAAATCTTAAAAGGTTGAAGGCCAAACCGCCGAACCCACTTTCACCAACCAAAGGTGCGCGTGATATGAACGCGACACTGGACACGATACTTCTTAAAATCGCCGAAGTACATGAAATAACAAAGTCCACCAGAGAAGAAATAGAGGCAGTGAGACAAGACATTAAATAAAGACACTAATGTGAGGCTTTCTGAGACTGAATGCAGGATCAGCCAGCTGGAAGACTCGGAGGTGAAAGTGACCAAATCCCTCAAAGAACTCTCACTATCTACATCCTCCATGTCATGACGCCTTTTGGAATTGGAAGACAGGAACCGAAGGGGGAACTTACGAATTTTTGGTATCCCGGAAGGATCAGAAGATAAGGACGGATCATGCATACCTTTCTTGGAGTCCTGGTTCCCTCAGGCCACCAACCTCTCCTTCAATATCCCATTGGAGTTTGATCGGGCTCATAGGGTCCTGGCCCGTATCATGCCTCAGCAAAGGGGTCCTAGACCGATTGTCTGTAAGCCGCTCAGGTATCAGCACGTGGAGCAGATTTTGGCGTTCATGCTCAAGCATAATCACATCCTATGGAAGACCAACAAAGTATACATCTCTCAGGACTACTGCAAGGAGACTGTCAATTTGAGGAAAAACTTCCTAGCTATTCGCCCAAAGGCTCCGTTCACTCGAATATCAATATGGCTTTGTCGGTCCGGCACGTTTCCGGGTCATGATTCAAGGTGTACCGCAGATTTTCACGGATCCTTTACACTTGAAGAAATTTCTTGATGATCCTGATGACTCAGCGATGGACACTGCTGCGACAAATGCCCATGGAGATGGCACCTAACATATGGAACTCATGCTCAAGGGGCACTTTCAACTTCATCATCTTTATTGACTTCATTGTCTTATGATAAAAGCATAATGATAAAAGCATGGCCGATGGTCTGGTATTGCGAAAAGGGCTAACATTGATGTTCTACATAACATTGCTGACACTAAGAGTAGGTGGGTGTCCACTAAACTGACAAAAGATGGTAAGGAATTTTATGTAACCAGCGTTTATGCACCCAATAAGGACGACCAAGGTTTTTGGAAGGAACTCTCTACCCACATCGACAAGATCCCAGACAATGTAACGCACATCCTGGGTGGTGACCTAAATCTACCTATGGATCCCCTTTTAGACAGAGATTCCCGGTGTCCCTTCCAGCCAAACAACTCACACCAAGCTCTACTCAATCTCTGCTCTCGCTTCAACCTGGTTGACTCATGGAGATTGATGAATCCAACAGGAAGAGACTACACATTTTATTCTCCTCCTCACAGCTTGTATTCACGCATAGACTACTTACTTACATCGGCTCACTCCACTGCGGACATTGAAGCCACTTCCATTGAACCGCGTGTAATATCTGACCAGTCATGCATCACAATGACTCTGGCAGTAAACAATGTGGTTAAAAAATCCTCTTTATGGAGATTCAATAACGCAGTTCTGAAAAAAGAGACAAACAGGGCGGCTATAGAAACAGCCATTACCGAATATCTCAGTCACAATAAAAACGGGGATACTACCGACCTTACAAGATGTGAGGCCCTTAAATCAACAATTAGAGGGGCTTTAATTAAAATACGTGCAGCCATGAATAAGGATGCTAACTCAACCCTAACAAGGCTAGAAGGGGAGATATCAGATCTAGAAAAATGACACATAACCTCTAAAGATCCCTTGGTTCTCAATGATCTGATGAACAAAAAATACGAATATAACAAGATAGTTAACGAAAGAGCAGGAATTTGGCTTCAGCATCATAAAAACTTCAGACTGTGTCACACCAATAAGGCTGGTAAGAGCCTTGCTTCCTACTTGAAATTCAAATCACAGCAAACAACTATTAAGAGCATCATTGATACATTAGGCGAACCCCTTTCGAACCCCAACAAAATTGCTGACATCTTTAAAGAATTTTATAATGACCTCTACAGTAAAAACTTAGAAATCGATGGCTCCAAAGTAGGGAAGTATCTGGATAACTGTAAGCTCCCCTCTCTCTCGTTACATGACCAGTCTGAACTCAACCGTACCATATCCTTAGACGACATCACACAGGCCATTAAATCCCTCAAAACTGGGAAAGCCCCGGGCCCTGATGGGTTCAGGGCTACGTTCTATAAGAGCTTCTCGTCTGCCCTGCTAGAACCACTCAAAGACTTATACGAACACTTTACCACAACTAGTCAAGTACTCGGTACCCTTGCAGAGGCCATCATTGCTGTTATCCCGAAAGAAGGGAAGGACCCGACATCCCCGAATAACTATAGGCCGATATCCTTGATTAACCTCAACTGTAAGATCTAAGCCATGATTTTGGCAAAAAGGATTCCAAAGGTCTTGCTCCAGCTGATCCATCCGTCACAAGTAGGTTTTCTTAAAAACAGGCTATCAAGCGACAATACGCGAACACTCGCGCACATCTTAGAGAGAGCAAAATTGACTACCTCCCCCACGGTGACGGTGACCTTGGATGCCGAAAAGGCCTTTGACAAGGTCGACTGGGCCTACCTGGAGGCAACTCTACATAAATTCAATCTGGGTTCCGATTTCATCCGCATGGCGATGGCCTTATACTCTAATCCTTCAGCGAGGGTAAGAGCCGGAGGGTGCCTGTCGAACTCATTCGAACTAAAACCAGGCACAAGACAAGGCTGCCTCCTTTCCCCTTCACTTTTTCTTTTAGCGATCAAGCCCTTTCTTTATTCCCTGCAGAACAATGACCTAATTAAAGGAATTAATTTTGAGGACTTCACAGTCAAAATTTCGGCTTACGCTGACGATGTTCTGATAGTTTCCGAGAATGCAGAAGTGGCAATTCCGGCTTTGATGTCCTCCATTGCTGACTTTGCAGTAGTGTCCGGATATAAACTCAATAAAGACAAGACGGAGGTTAAACTGCTTAACAATATAGGTGACAGGAGCATTTTGGGTGGTTCCGGTCTTTGCTGGCAATTAAAGAGTTTTAAATACCTAGGTATTGACTTTGAGAAAGACTTAATCAACACTCTTAAAATCAATGAGCTCTCTCTATATAAAAAGATATCCTCACTGTTGGATGGCTGGTCCCCAAAATTTTTGTCCTGGTGGGGCAGGGTAGAAACCCTGAAAATGATGATCACGCCACTCGTCAACTATCTAATAAGTATATTGCCCATGTTACTCTCTGATGATTTCCTTACCAAGATACACAAGCTTTTTAATGTCTATTTGTGGCAGGACAAGAAGCCAAGAATCTCCTTGCAAAAACTCCAACTACCGAAAGATAAAGGGGAGTAGGCTTACCAAACTTTAGATGCTACCAGACGGCCTATCTGTGCAAACAAGGAACAAATTGGTTTGATGCTCAGCAGGGTTACACTTCCATATGGGTCCAAGTTGAAAAGTCTATCATCAACAACTTACCACTCTCTGCTGTAATGACTATGGATGCCACAGCCTTTTCTCAGTCCAAGTATATATTTCCTAACACTAAAAGAGCTCTTCTTAACCTCGAGAGACACTGTAAAGTTAAAGTAAAATTCTCCAAATCCAACCTAACCTCACTCTGGTTCAACCCGGCTCTCAAAGATGAAGGCAAATACCTCTTTTGGGAACACTGGTCCGAGACGGGTCTGAACTCACTGCAAGATATTTATGAAGGTTCTTCTCCCCTACCTTTTGCCACCTTACAAACACGTTTTGATCTCAAACCTCTTGATTTTTATAGGTTCCTACGTCTCAAAGCCCTTGCCTCTGCCAGAGCCATAACACCACACGCTCCTACACTTTGCAGTAAATCACTCCAACTCATGTCAATGGGTCATATAGTGTCGAAAGTTTACAAAATCCTCTCTCCTTTGCCCCAGAAAGCCCATAGAAAGTGCGAACGAGACTGGGAAGCTGAACCTAACCCCTCCAACTTAGTTTTCGACTGGCATAAGATACACCTCACTCCATTCTACAACAAAATATCTCCGATGCTCTCTCAGACAAAACGTATGTTAATAAACAGATCATATTGGACTCCAGAAAAACTTTTAAAGCTCAAGCTCCTTGATAGCCCTCTCTGCTGGAACTGCAAATCCCACGTGGGTGACCTGGCGCATATGTTCTATCACTGCCCACTACCCCAAACGTTCTGGGATAAAATCTATAACTACATTCACCGAACCTTCCACTTTCAGCCGCCCAGAGACTTAGTGTACGTACTTCTGGGTACGATTGACCCGAGAGTGACAAATGATCATGATAGACATCTACTGGACCTCATGCTCACGCTTGCATGTCAGGTAGTGCTAAGTAAATGGGAGAGTGCTTCCGAAGTTTCATTCAAGGTTTGGCAGGAATGGCTGCCTTCATTGAGGGGAGCAGATAATGACGCCCTTCATTCCTCTCCTTGGAGAAAACCTCATACCAAACTTTGGAGCTTACTAGATTCACTTAGACTATCTATCTTGGATGTCTGAATCTTACTCCATGCCCTTTCATTGACGCCAAAGTGTACATTCATTCTAGAGCTGCGTCCTTGCTGTCCTCGTTCAAGCTTATTGCTTTTTGACAGGTTGCTGCTATCCACCTTCTCTCCTTCTTCCCTCTCTTCTCTCTTTTATCAGCTCCTCTCTTATCTCTATCTCCTATATTATTTCCTATCCATAGTATCAAATATTTTGCAAGGCTGTAATGTACAATATTCTTCAATTGGGAATTATCTATAAGTGAAATGCTGCGTTTTATCCCTATGTGCCATGTACTCTGACCATATTATTTACATGACAGTACCTTTTGTATTCATTCTTGCATTATTCTGTGCCTTCTTCCTCTTTGGTATTTTTCTTGTATTATTTGTATTCTCAAATAAAAAAGATCTGAAATAAAACACCTTCATACACTAGGGAACACTATACGTTGGGGTACCCCTGTTATTGGCATGATCTCCTCTGTAAGCCCCTAGTATATAAGAGGGCAGGGGGATTAAAACTATCTCTTAAAACGTGCCACAGGGTGCGTTTGCACACTGGTGAAGGGAGGGGAGGCTGACCTGACGTGTGCAAACACGCCCTGTGGCTGTTTTAATTTGGGTGATAAAGTCCCCTTGAATCCTGAGTGTCCCTTTGATACAACTAGCTCACCAGGTATCTCCAGTTAGCACCACAGAGCTGCTTTGCAGAGAGTTGTAAAAATGGGCACGGCCTGGACCACCTCTCTGCAATGCAGCACAGTGGCGCTTACTGGAAGCACCTGGTGGACTACTAGGCCCCCATGAGCCCTCAGGAGTGAAGGGGAATTATTTCCCCAACTTAAAACGCACCATGGGGCATGTTTGCACACAGCTTGTCATCGGGAGGGTGCGCGGATCCTGCACGGCCATGGATATATATGTGATTTTACTTTTGATTTGCTCAGGAACTACTGAACGGATTTACACCATTTAACAAAAAGGCACGAGTCTGAACCAAGGGCTACCTCTTTGCTAAATTTGGTGTAATTCCGTTCAGCAGGTTCCTATGGAAAATTGCATGGGAAAACACATTTTGGGACCCCCTTGTTTCTCGGCCCCCACTTGACGAATCACCCCGAGACTTTCAGGATAGGAGCAGACTGGAGCTGGCCATAACTTTTAAAAATTTTGCAACGATTCGTCAACTGGCGCCAAAGTTATTGCAAATAGAATGTTGCAGATTTCTTATGGAAAATAGGTCCTAACCATAACCACCTACTGGCGACTGTCCTTGATACATTCATTCATTTCACTTACGTATTGCCACTATGTCATTATGTCTAACCAAATTAGTAATGATAGTATACCCTATGAAAACAATTTCATAAACTGTCTCTACATCAGAAATGTCTAAACATTTCACCTGTATACAGCCAAGATATCTTTATGCCTCCACCCAAAAGGTACCGCTAATATGTGGTTCTAAAACTAATTATACAGCCATAAACTGTGTCTAGCTCAGAAATGTATTGTTGCTGATCCTTACACCTTCTTACGTATTGTCTATGTACTGCCACGTCTACCCTAATGTTTTTCATGTAAACCACATTTTTGCTACCATGCATACACTGTGAGGAGCTCTGATGCCCTCGGGTCAAGTTAGTGCTATAAAAACTAAAAATATAATGTTCTTTGCACGCATGGGTTTGTATCACCTCCTCATTTTCAAAGTGAGGTAGGGAATTCAAAGTAACTCACAAACAGGAAACAGCTGTGATCCAAAAGATAAGTATATATTCAGATAAAAACTCCAGCCTCCATCTCATCAACTGGCCCAGCACAATCTGTTCACCATGCATATAGAACTTGGAACATAGGACCCCCATGACATAGGCACAAGCAAGATGCCACCGCTTTTTTTGCATTAGGGTTTTAGTACATTATACTGTTATTGATTTTATATTGTTGTGGGCGCAGTGTTGTGTTCTATTTAAGAGTTTATTCTGTAGTTCTTTACTATATTTTATTTGTGTTATTTAGCTTTGAAGTATGACATAGTGTTATAATATGCACTGTAATCGCTTTAGAGATGCTAACATGCTGCTATATTCCCATCCAAAAGCAGAACACTCCTTTTAAGCTCCAGCAACAAACAACAATTTAGCACCGTTTAAGGTGGGAAGTTGCACTGATCCGGTTGTAAATTAGCACTTTCTGAGCTCACTTTATGTCATAGAGCCCTGTGTTAGATAACAGGGTACTTCAAATGAGGGCCTAAATGGCTTCACTTCAGGTAGCCGTACTTTTATTTTAAAGAACAAAGTGTCCAATTATTTTTCTTCTGTCGGGCCATTGCTCTACCAGGGTGACAAAGTAAATACCTCAGTCCCCCTGGTGGAGTCCCTGCTGCTGAATTTATAAATGACTGCCAACCTCAAGGACATGTATAAAGAATTACCAGGAGCCAACGTCACAGCATTTGTTGTCAATATAATCCGCTGTTTGGTGCAGGGTTGTGTCAGTATGATGCAGCCCTGCACCAAATAGTATTCGTTTTTTTGTATAAAAAATGAAATCCTGAAAATGAAAAAAGAATGCTGCCTTCACAATGGGTGTCATCTCCCATGGTGGTGGTGGAAGGGGGTTACTGTCCCTCACTTGGGTTTGCTTGGCAGTGATGGACAGTAAAAACTGGCTAAATATCCACCCACCCTGATTGGGCGGGCGGACATGTAGACATTTCTCCATTGGCCCTTACTCTGTCAGGTTGTCAGTGAGGTTTGGCTATTGCTGTGATGGAGTAGTCACTGCCACAGCAAAATCTGAAGGTCCGCCCATTTTAGAAAATGAGTTATTAGTTATGGTCTGCAGAAGTAATGAGTCTACATTTGTCGTCTACAAGGAACTAAACACCCCATTGTAGTGCTTGACTCACATAGGGTAGCAAAGCAGAGCAGTCCAAGGCCTACTCAAAGGAGGTGGTGTAGGCTAGCAATCCCCATTCACAGATACAACATAATAAAACTCAATAAATGATGGTCCAGTCTGTGCTTTTTCTTTTTTTAAAGGAAGAAGTACATTTATTACACACACTATTCAATACTATGCAGCAATCTACAGTTACACATTTTCAAATGGAAATGCTTCTTGATGACATTGCATAATTACTCTTGCCCCTCTCAAATTGGAGGTCTAGGTAAGCAACTAACCGCATGTCAAAACCGTTCATGGTATTAAAATGCCATGATGAAATACCAGTTTGAAAAACACATTTAACATTGCCAATAAAAAATACATAATTTGGACATGAATGATTTTCTTGATCTGGTCGAGCAGAGAAGGATAGGCCCTTTGCACTCCACGCACATGGATCATTTAGCAGCTGTATGCCGACCTCTGTTCAAATCATGTGAGACAATTTGTATTGATTCATAGGGTTGGACGGTATTTTTTTTATCCTTGAACCAGGTTTTTCACCTTTAAGGAATACCTACACTACGCATTATGGTATTGATGTCAGGTAGGCTCACCTCCTCCCTTGTCGGGTCCTGAAGAAGCACCATGAATTAGCTCTGGGCTACTGGGCATGAAACATGTTGACCTAACTACACTTTACTCACAAATGTCAAGCTACTTGGGCACATTATGCCTCCACATTAGCTCCAACCATTTACTTGGTCTTTTAATCCTGCGAGGAGACCCATCACATTAAAATACTTTTTGGGAACCTCCTAGAGAGTTTTATCTCACCTTCTTTACTTCCAAATATACAACCACCTCAAAAAAAGATGACACCCTCATATATCTTTCATCATACGGCATAAACAACAAAAGAATGTCATTGCAGCACTGGCCGGAAAAGGAGTAATACCTAATGATGAAGCATGACATCCCTAGTGGTGTGTGAGGGCAGCAAGAAGCAGTCCGTAGGATTTGCATCCTTAGATGCATCCACCTTTCTTTCTGTCTCCTCTCCTAGCTCTTTTGGTAGGATCAGAACCTCCCTAGATGATTTAATTACATTTATTACACACACTACTTACTGCTTGGTGACGTGCAATTAAAAGGGAGATCTAGGTCAACAATCACATGTCAAAACCTTTACTGGTATTTAAAAGCCATTATGGAATATCAATTTGAAGGAGCCCACTTCACATTGCCCCAAAAAATACAGTTCAGTTCAAAAGCTTTATTTCAGCAATACGTGCCAAAAATGCAATATAAATACTAAAACATAAAAAGTCGCACAAACATTAAACATAAAATCATTTTCAACACAATTTGCATATAAATTGTACACTAAAATGTAATCATCATTGCCATATTAAAACTCATAAAATTAAGCTTCATTAAATTAGCAAGTTAACTAAGAGGTCGGCTTTAATTCTATAATCCACATTCTGCCCAAGAACGTGGCAACAGAGCATGCATATAGAGGGGACAGACCAGAGCGTAGTATTTAATGCATCACTACTGCTTCTGTTGACCATATTGTTATATGTGGGCTTCAGCCATTTTTTTGTGGGCACAAATATGCTGGGTGGGCAAACAAAAGAAGAGAGAGTGTTTCACTTTTATCAATGCAAATAGAACATTTATTGTCAGCGTTAGAAGACCAGTTACATGTAAAAGATTAGATTAGGAGGGTTCCTATCCGAAATTGAAAGTAAAGTCTCTTGGATATAATGTCCCAAAAAGGCTCATGGACGGGGGTGGATTTAAATTGAAAAAACCTCCCTGTCAATGTTGTGCTCTCAATTGCTCTAAAATCGTTTTCCATATTCATGTGTCAATACTGATCTTTTATTTTTTCTTTCGAGGGGAACTGTGCACCAGTTGGGTTATCCCTTAAAGACCTCATTCCCATTTTGGTCATTGTTCTTTTGATATTATGGCGCCAATCAATCTTCTGTGAGCGATTGGCCTCCATAATATTCCTCAGAGCATGAGCATATTTCACCAGCTCAGGGGTGGACCGCATTCTACGCCAAAATACTATAATATTGGACAATGTCTTGATGTATCTAATAGGGGTTTTCAGCCTAAGCCATAAAACAAAGGTTTGAGAGGGGTACTTTGTGGCATGTTATATTTCGCAAAAACGTATTCCCTGCTAAAGTGAGTGGGGCTAGGTTTGTAAAATCCCAAAGTTCTGAACCGTAGAGAACTGAGCCCACTACTTTGGCTTAAAAAATCTGGATAACTGCACTAATTGGCTTAGTAAATGAGCTTTTGAATTATCTTACTAATACATCCACTATTTGACAGTGTTTGTGGGCCATTATTTTGACTTGGGATTTCAAGGACACATTCTAGGCCAAAGTAACTCCCAAATTACTAAAAACATCAGTTTGTTTAAGGGATTCACCACCCAGCTTCACAATGCCCCTAAAAGACGTATGTTGATTAAAAGCCATGAATTTAATTTTGGCAGATGTAATAACAAAATCTCAAATCATGCGGAATTCTTCAAAGTGGAGAAGCACGCATTGCCACCCACTAGGGGTTTTGAGATTATAAGCATATAATCCGCAAACATTAAGATAGGAATCTTTGTACCTGCTAAAGTCGGGGCATCTGTTAGGCAGCTAGCCAAGAATTGGGAGACACCATTCAAAAATAAAGAGAATAGTGTCGGGCCAAGACACACCCTTGGCGAACCCCATTCCCTATATGAAATCGGTCAGCAGTGTCAACCTGAGTTCCCCATCGGTATTGGGCAATGCTTCGCTCATGAAGGGAAACGATTAAGGAAAGTAGGTCCATGGGCATACCCAGGTCATGCAGTCCCATTAAATATACCACAAAAAGGCGTGATACCCTTTGATTTCGCTCTGAGACCAGTTGGCTCTTCAGCGAGATGAGTAAGAAGACCTTATTGGTTTCCTGTGTCTGGCTACCTCCTGTAATTCATGTTTTCAGACAATTCCAAGAATTGGACGAGATGGCTCACTCTCGTAATGTGACATGCTTCATCATTTTGCTGCCCCGTCCCACCCTAGTAAGGTGGTAATACCAGGGCGAACAAAAGCTTGGGGGAGTGGGGATTAAACTGAATGAGTTCTTAGATATTTCTTATCTTTTCTGTATAATGCTTCTATCCAGTTTTCTGATTTAAAAAAAAATCATAGGATACACCGCAGAGGCATCCTAGGTTTATTAAAGATTAATAAAGGGTAAAGAGCAGGAGAATATATTGGTATAATAACCTATTTACGTCACTGCAAAGAAATACATTTCAAGCCAACATGTTTCAGCCTATTGTCAGCGTATGGGTCTAAGACACTCATTATGGCTAAGTGTATGTGTCTCTACACTACAAACAATAAAGATGTTCCGATTTGATAAGGCTACCTTAGATATAAAGCCAGCAACATTCCAAGAGAGCAAAGACATCAGGGATATGGTTAGAATCTAAAAATGGGTTGGGTTGTTGGCTTCACTAATAGATCTAACATTAATGATACATAGACCTTTTGGGGCACCAATAGAAACAAACTATGCAGAAGTATTTAAAGATATTAATTTTTTGGTATCCTTTCCAGATACCTTGGGAGTCAACATTCATAAAGGAGCATCTATGACCTCAATCTGTCTCTCGGGTTGGAGTCTCCACACTGGTTAATGGGTATAATGTTTGTGATCCAGGCTGTGTTTGGGATACCAGGGGCTTATATTTAAAATGTATGCTTTTCTCAACCAATTGTGAAGTATGGCCATGAAAGGCCACTAAGTTTTCTAATAGGTCTCTCTGATGGAATGCAAATTCTATACTATAAAGCTGGGTGCCCTGCTGGGGAAGTCTTTGTGCTTTGCATATTTCTTCCCTTGTGATCGATCAACATCCTCTCTCCAGCCGAATCCAGTGGGTGCATTTATTTATTGATGTGCTTTTGTCCTCCTTAATTAAGCTCAGGGCCAGCTTTAGCACTGGTAGCGCACGGTGCAACAATCATCCCCCCCCGCACCTCATGACTTCCTCCTCGGAGTCCCCCACTACCACCAGGCAAAAGTGCCCCTCATCACTCCAAACATAAGCTATTGATAAACACAGAACCCCCCCCCCCTTAAGGTTGACGCCCCCTCCACAGGTCAGCGCCCTGTGCGGCCGCACCAGTCTCACTGCCCTAAAGCTGGCCCTGATTAAGCTAGCTGATACTTTGTGGACGTTTGTCAGAAACCCTGAACCTTTTCGTTCGGTGGCCTGTGGTGCCTCCTAGGTGATGTATCTCGACCTGGGCATAGGAAAAACTGTCTTGCCATAGGCCTGAGAGCTTCAAATGATTTGATAGACTGAGGTCTTGTCTGTGGTATACACATTGATTTATTAGGATTTAAAACTGCATATTGATCTGGTTGCTTATGTGAAGGTAAATTATCTGGAGGGAGTGACTTTGGGCGTAACATTTGAGGGCCATATTAACTACTTGTTCCCTAGTAGGCTGTCTTTCATGACACAGCTGACACCGCTCAAGTAAAATAGAGTCATTTAGTGGCCCCTCTTCTGGCATGGTTGTCGAAGTTATCACTATATCCAGTTCAGCATGCCCTTCATTCTGTAGGGGTTCAGCAACGGGAGTGAAAATATTGGTATAGGTGATTTAAACATGAGGAGATATCGGGGTAATTCCTTCATGTTTTGACCTATTTTCACCATGTGAGGTAACTTTAGGCTTGAATGTGTGCGCAGAATGCCCAGATAAGTAACTAGTTATTGTGTTATGCTTTGTCCCCTGATTAGTTGCTAATCCCACTAACCCCTGTGAATTACTCTTTTTTTGGCATTGCCCCCAGCTCTGTATGTTTTATTGACGCAAACCTCTGCTTCCTTTCTTTCAGGGGCTCATTTGATATCGTCAGGGCAAAATGAGTAGCCCAACCTTTTTCAATTTAGTTGTTTATTTCTTCTAGATTGCTTGTGTCATTAGTCCCTGATTTTTTGGATTGCTCGTCTTTACACTGGGCTGAATCTAAGGCGTTGTGCTTTCCCATAATAGCAGGTCAATTCCTTCCCATGCCACCCAAAAGTAGTACAAGTAAATAATAACAGAACGATAAGGAGAACTAATGAAACTTTAGGTCAAGTTATATACAGTCACAAACTAATCCTCCAAACATTATGGCAGATGAATAGTGTTTTTTAGCAGAATCAAGAAAGAATGGATCTATGTTCGTGTAAACAGTACCTCTAAAGAACCAATGCTATGACCAAGGCGGGGGGGGAGGGGGGGGGCTTGGGGAGGGGCAGCGCAGTCTCCTCCAGGCTTTGACAGGCACGCCATTTGCCCGCAATTTATGATGCAGGAGTGATTGATTGAGAGGCCTGGAGGGGGTTCTGGGACACATACAGTCTGATTCATCAAAGACCCGTTTTGCGAGTCTATAAAGGCGATTCATAAGGAATCGCTATTACAGACTCGCAAAACGGGATTCATGTAGGAATTGCAAAAATAATAGCGATTCCTACACATTCCTTATTTGCGATTAGCAAATTGCTAATCGCAAATAAGGAATAACTCCCCATTCATTCCTATGGGCCAAAAGGCCCATAGGAATGAATGGGGAGTATTCCTTATTTGCGATTAGCAATTAGCTAATCGCAAATAGGATAGCGATTTAAAGGGTGCCAGGGGTGTCCAAAGGACACCCTGTAGCACCCCTTAAATGCAAATTGAAACAGGTGTTGCGCACACACATGTCCAAAGGACATGTGTGTGTGCAACATGCAACTTAGAAAAATGCTTTTAAAAGCATTTTTCTAAGTTTTCGCTATCTACCACGAGGTTTGAACTCGCGGTAAATAACGGGCCGAAATTGCGAATTCGCAATTTTTAAATGGAGGATGAATTGCATTTAAGGAATCTCAAATAGAGATTCCTTAAATGTAATTCCTCGCAAAATAGCGAAATCGCTATTACCGATTTTTGCATTTGGGATGATGAATCCCAAATGCAAAAATAGGGCTCGCAAAGGGCCAGATTCTCAGAATCTGGCCCTTTGCGAGCCGATTTCAGCTTGATGAATCAGGCTGATAGTCCCTAGCAGCCGTGGTCCTGTGGCAGCTCAGCCCCTGAGCATAGACGGCAGCAGTATACCCCCTGTAGCGATGACACAGGCACAAATAGAGGCTGTCTCACATCAGCAGAAGATTGCTCTGGCAGCAGTTCCACAGCAGAAAGAGAGGTTGCAGTAGAACATGAAGACTTTGGACATAAATGATTGTCACTGTCTTTACTTCATTAAAACATTCACATTTTAAAGGATCTTAGCATGCATGGGTGATTGGGGAACGTCAGCATAACTTATGAATAATGTAATTCAAATATCACATTTGTAATCACAGCCAGTGTAATTATAAGCAATCACCTCTAAAAGGTTCTTGGAGCAGACACTGTTAATAAAATCCAACATAATCTACTGCACTTTAAACATGCTCCCCAACTGGCATAACCTATATAATTACAAACTTTCACATTTAGAGAGTGTCTATCAACATTAACCCTCACATTACACCACTCCACACAAATGAAGCCATAATCTCTACCTCTAGAGGATGCAGCACTCCCATGCTCCAACCGTGGAATGTGTGAAAATGGCAACAAATCCTAGCAAGGGTATTTTTTTAATGTCCCACCACACTTAAGGTGGGGACTTGTTAATTCCTTTTGGAGCAGGCTTGCACTCCCCTGCAGCGCCCCTGCACTTGCAGATCATTTTGGTTGTGACCATATTCTCCTGGAGCCACCGCAAATTGAACACAAGTGATTTTCCCTTTTAATGCGGGTGAGCTGCACTAGGCATTATGGGCTGCTCCTGACAAATATTTGAGCAGCGGTTCTCCCAATCTGAACTGCTCTGATTTTCCTTTTGTGTTTGTTTTTGTATGTAGCCTCATGCTGTACTGGGAGTCTCGAGTTGCCCGGTCCCACTGGGGCACCCCTCATGTAGAGTCCTTCTTGGAGGACAGCCCGGTAAGCCGAACCGTGGCTGTCCACGCCGGCTTCCCGCACAGCTAGGACTCATTTGTGCTCTCGTGGGAACCTGCATACACATTCTGGCCTGCCCACTCCTGTGTGCAGTCATGTCAGTGCTAGCCGGCCTTCCCAACTTTGTGGGGTAGTGCAACAGTGCTCCTTCACCTCCTATTACTTTCCCTATCCCGGGGATAGAGTCCTGGGTCCTGTTGCTCACACAGGAGTATGTGATGGCACTCTTGCGCACTTTTCTTTGTGGCCCAGGGATGGGATCTTGGCCCCCCTTCCGCTTTGGCGGAGAGCATGTGATGGAACCCCGTCACTTCTTCATGTGGCCCAAGAGGGGGGTCCTGGGACCCTCCTCAGTGTCGCAGGGGAGCGTGATGGCACTACCTCTGCAGTGTTGGTCTTCTGGGGACAGCGCCTGGGCCCTGCTCAAACCCAGGGCAAGGCTGAAAACAGTGCTCCATTGCCATCTCAGTATAGTGTCATAGGTCACCCAACTTCAAACCATAACTCGGGCCTGTTGGTCCGATATGGGTGATCTTTGTCTCATTTTGATCTGGCCGCAAGCCCTAGCAACTTGGAGTACTTTCTTCAGGCCTTGTGGCCTCCTAAGGTGATAAACTGTGCAGAGAGCTGGTTTCACTGGCTCCCTGCACCAGTTGTTAGCTTTGCTTCTCCTCTGGGCTTTTCTCCTTCCTGGTCAGATGACCAGTCTTTCCCCCAACTAGTCTTTAGGGGGTGTAAGGGTACCAGTGTCCCTGGTCCTGGGTGAGTGCTCAACTGGCCCTGGGGTCAATCAAAGGCAGAGTCCTTAATCCGGATGACAGTCAGGGGGTTCTTTCTTCCAGTTATCCTTGGCACATCCAAGAGAGAGCACTCCACTCTGCACAAGATCTTTTAAGTGGGGCCAGGAGGTACCGGCAGGTATGCACCTCTCTCCTATCCTGAGGTGCCGTATTATCTCTTCACCCCTGTTTCAACCTTCCTGCAAAGCCTTCTGAGATACTTCAAGATGAAGTTACTCAGGAGTCACTTGCCACACATGCTCTGGGGTCTCAGCTCCATCCTTCGCTAAAATCGCTACCAGGGCCCACCTCAAGAAAACTTCAAATGAGGCCTCCTGACGGTTTGGCTCCAAAGTCTAGGCTTCCTCCCTTTGTTCAGTGGGCTTGAGCCGAACCTCTTCCTGGCGCAGGATGACAGCAGGCTGATTGCTGCAGTCCATCACACCCCTTGCTCTTCAGGAGCTGACCTAAATCAACATTAAGTGTTCCCTTTGTGGGGGGAGGCCTTCATTCCTGCTCCTGGAGGGAAAAGTCATCAACCCAGCCTAGGAGGGTGACAACAGGCCTGGGCTCTGATCTTGAGCTGAGCCAGAAAAACATGGCATTCCTGAATAACTCACCAGCTGTACAGTTATGTCTTTGGACGTTATGCGATTGTTTTCAGACAGGTTACATTGTACATATGTCTCTGGTGTCTGTTCGACCCAAGGGGAGAGGAGCTGCACTCTACGGTAGTCTTCATGAAAGTGTATAAAGGAGGGTCACCATGGATCAGACAGTAAGCACACTGACTTTCCGTCTCTTAAAAGCCTATCCCAGATCAATACCCCTCCCTGCAGAGTCCCTTCGGAAGCAGGCTACCTGCATGCAATTCCTAAGCTATGCCTGACAGGAGACTCCACACACACAGGCCTGTACACCTGTGTTCACCTTTATCTTAAAAGGCAGACACTGGTGGTAAACACGTGAAGTCCAGTTTACCATGACTTTACAGTGAGTGTGTCACAGGTTATGAGGCTCTCGCATAGTAAAAAATAAAAAAAAACAGGTGACCAATAAAGCAAAAAATCCGGGGGAATTAGATGGCCATAACCAACTTCTCTAGGCCCACATTTAAATCAGGCAGCTGGACCTTCAAGTTGGCTATATGTATACTCTGTCACCATTGCAACAGCATATACATACCTCCAACATTTAAATGTGGTCCATGAAAACCTGCAATACATCTGTTATGCTTCTTAATGTACCCCAATATAGGCATGGGTAGTCACCTAACCTTTCACCTACATGTTCCCTGCCATTATACTAAATAATGGTTTTGGTGCTGACCTTTTACCTAGTTAGGTGCTACATAAATGTTGTGTGGTTTTCTCCGAAAACTAGCCTTATCTATTATGCATGAGATTCTCAGATTCACAGCAGGATTACCATCTTCTGCATAATAACTGTGTATAAGGTTCATCACTATCGTCATCCGTGGCTAACATGGCACAGCAAGGTAGAGCCCCTGAAGGTACCTTTTGGGTATATAAACACCATATCTTTGCTGGTGCAGCCAGAGGAGAAAAAGTCTTTCATGCTTACACACTGAGGTTCCTGCATGCAGCCACTCCAGCATGCAGGGGGCTGACATCCCTCACAGGGTGTCCATCTCGAGACCAAAATGGGATCCTTTGTTCTCTCACACCGGGTAATCGGGATAGCTTTATCCTGGGGGGAAACTTGGAACTACACCTACATACATGCTATTTACATTTAGGTATAACCGTTTCATAAACTTTATTCGACAATTAAGTCATAAAAGTATACATAAAATACACAAATGTTAATTAAAAAAGTCATTAAAAAACCATACAATAAATATTTAAAAAGAGTATTAAACTACAATAGACTATTGCCGAATTACAATTTAAAAAGGTCTTAAAATCAATGTCATCAATATACATTTGTCCAGAGGAGTATTGCACTGAAATTCACAAGAGTTAACCCTAGTATACATAGGCGAAAACAGCCTAATCTTCACATAGTTACCGCTGTATGTTTTGTGCGGATTACCCAAGCCCATCTCAAGAATTTAGCCACGGCAACAGCAATTCTAGGCGTTGGGTCTGTAGATAGAATTCTCAGAGCCTCACCATGCCTGTGTATCCCAAGCAGTTTACATGTAGGCTTGATCCACATCGTTCTGGGGGCAGTATACAGAGGACAGAGGAATAAAAAGTGACTTAATGACTCTTGTTCCTCCCCACACTTGGGACATCTGTCGTTACCATTTTTATCTGCCAGGTACAACCAGTTATGGCTAGCATCATAGGAGTACACTTTACTACTGTCATGTATTTATATGCCTGCATATATTCATTGTTTTATCACTATGGTAGAATTCTACCACCTATTTACTCTGTTTGTGGTTGTAACAGTATACATCTGTTTCTGTCTCATGGTTGTTGCAGCACACATATTTTAAACTAGAATGACACTAGTTCAATGAATGCTTATTGAAAATGTCTCTCTTGTTTATTCTGTGTATCTCTCTGAGACAAAATGAGCATGAATGACTGAGTGAAAAGTACTGTACTGTTTCCACGATCCCTGAGGGGACGGGGTTGCCATGTTCGATAGTTTCCAGAAACTATTCTCTCCTTGGTAACAGGGGTGCATAGTGGTAGTGTGAGCTAGCTGGTATACAGGCGAGCATATCCGGTAGGGGTGTCTGATTCAGTCTGGACGCCACTACCACAGTTTATGTTGTGTAAACACGTAGATACTATATAGATTCATAGGAACTACACAAAAATCTAATAGAATGTAATTACAAAATATTTAAGAAAATGAGACATGTGTAATGATTCAATTAGCTATCAATACTCTTATTTACTCCAAGTACCCTTCCTCTCATACCAATACTTACAATATGTGTTTTCTGGTCTTAATTTAGCATTGAGAGCTATGATCTATTCAGTTTTAGCCTCCTTCAGGCATCACTGGATGTAACTAAATCTTGCCAGAAATACATCCAGTAAAAGCCCCCGCCCTGCACACCTCTCCTACCCTTATGATAATTAAAGGGGACCAAGTCCACAACACTTCCTGCAAGTTTCCAAGTTAAATGAAAGGAAAGAGGTTGTGAAAGTTAACAGGAGGGAATGTGAAAGTTAACAGGAGGGAAGGTGTATTGGTACAAGAAGATGGGTACTTGGAGTAATGAAGACTGGCGGTAAGAATATGTAATTATTTCCTTCTCAACCCTCTTCTTGTACCACTAATTATTTATAAATGAGGCTAAAACAGAACAATCGGCACAGCTTGATTCCCTGATAAACAACAAATACTCACAGTTCAGTGCAAGAGAAACATTTATTACAAACTCAGCAGACCCTAGTACCAAAATGAATAAATTCAGAATTCTGAACATTCCTGAGGAAAGGGAGTCAAGTCCTCAGGGTAAAATCCTGAATCCAACTTTTAAAAAAAACGGTTAGATAATATTCCCAAATATGGGGGCCTGATGGACAATGAACAGTTCTCCCCAAATCTACGTGCGGATGTGATAGCCACCAAAGACATACTATGAAATACAAATGGTTTAAACTCCCCTTCTCCAAATGTTCAAAAGGAGGAAGTTGAAATGCACTACGGACCAAAGGGAGACCCCAAAAAGGGAAAAAGACTTTGGTTTCATAAAAGAAAACCCCGTCAACAATCTTGCACCAATAGAATCTAGTTTAGGAACACACCAAGGAGGTCTGACCATCCTTTGAGATGCCCATTGGACCCTTAAAGTGGCAATAGATCCAAGAGAAGGCCCTGGACTGGACCACCTCCTTCCTCTCCGGCAGAACACAGAGCGTCCGCCTTCCCCCCTTCCACTTCGAAGCCACCGAGATCATCTGCGGCATACCCCAGGGCTCATCCCTCAGCCCAACTCTGTTTAACATCTACATGGCACCGCTCGCCCACATCGCCCGTCGGCACGACCTCAACATCCTCTCTTACGCCGATGACACCCAGCTGGTACTGTCCCTCACCAAGGACCCCCACACCGCTAAAACCAACCATCACTAAGGAATGAAAGCCGTTGCTGAATGGATGAGGAACAGCCGACTGAAGCTGAACTCGGACAAGACGGAGGTCCTCATCCTGGGATCCAACCCTTCGGCCTGGGAAGACTCCTGGTGGCCGACCGCACTGGGAACCGCTCCAACACCCACCGACCACGCACGCAACCTAGGGGTCATCCTCAACCCCACTCTCTCCATGACTAAACAGGCCAACGCCGTCTCCTCCACCTGCTTCAACACCTTTTGCATGCTCCGTAGGGTCTACAAGTGGATCCCCACTGAAACTAGTAGAACAGTTACCAAGGCCCTTGTCAGCAGCAGGTTGGACTATGAAATGAAATGAAATTAAATGAAAAATTATATTTATATAGCGCTCAACTACCCGGAGGCCTCGCAGCCCTTTAGACTGATTACTGTGGCGAGCTACTGGGAGGATTAACACGCTTTTGCATAAAGATGAGTTTTCAACGCTTTCCTGAATGCCATCCGGTTGGCCTTCTCTCTAAGAGCCAAGGGAAGAGAGTTCCAAAGCCTCACAGCCGTGTGAGAGAAGGAACAGCCGCCCCACCGGGCTTTGTTGATTTTGGTTGTGGTCGCTAGGTGCAGTGACCCAGAACGAAGGGCTCTGGAGGGGGCGTAGGGCACAACTAAGGGGAACAGGATGGCAGGGCCTGTTCGGTGGAAGGATTTGTGCACAATGCACATGGCCTTAAACTGTGCTCTCGCAGCCACTGGAAGCCAATGAAGGTCTTTTAGGGCTTTCTTGGCTAACTGCCAACAGGGGATGTTGAACAGTAATCGGGCGGCACAGTTTTGCGTGACTTGAAGCCTGTGGGTCACTGCTGCCGGGGCTCCTAGATATAAAGCATTTCCATAATCCAGGGGGGAGAGTATCAGGGCCTGAACCATGACTCTCCTCGCCTGGAAAGGAAGCAGAGGGAGCACTTTGCGGAGCATTTTCATTAGCCCTACACACGTGGAGGCTGTTTTGGTGGCTTGGACCGAAAAGTCAAGCCAAATACCAAGGTTTTTTATCTGATGTTTAGGGGGGAGGAGGAACGCCGAGACATGTGGGCCAGATGGAGGCCAGGGAAGTCAGAGGAGGGTTACCCAGTAGCATAATCTCCGTCTTCTCTCCGTTAAGTTTAAGACAGGAGAGTTGCATCCACTTAGCAACAGCCTCCAGGCAGGGACCCAGGGTGTTGGACGATCCCTCCGTGTGGTCAAGAGAGACCACCAATTGGGTATCGTCCGCGTAGGTGACAATACGCACACCGAAGGGATGGACTATCTCTGCTAGCGGTTGCATATAGACATTGAAAAGTGTGGGGCTCAGGGAGGAGCCCTGAGGAACCCCACTGCTAAGAGTATGCTTGGGGGAGACTACCTCGTCCTCGAACACCTGGAAGAATCGCTCATCCAGGAAGGAGGACAGCCATTCCAGTGCCGCGCCCGACACGCCCATGCCCTTTAGACGATGTAATAAAGTGGCATGGTTAACCGTGTCAAACGCAGCACTGAGATCGAGTAATATAATGGCTGCTTTTCCTCCCCGGTCCAGCACAGCTCTAGTTTTTTCCGTCACTGCTAGAAGGGCAGTTTCGGTTCCGTGCTGAGGGCGGAACCCTGTCTGAGAGGCACATAGCAGACCATTAGATTCCAAATAATCTACTAATATGATGTTAACATGCCTCTCAAGCAGTTTGCTCATCCAAGGAAGTAAGGAAACTGGGCGGAAGTTGGCCAAGTTGTTCTGGTCCAAAGTAGGCTTTTTTAGTAGGGCCTTGACCATCACACACTTCCAAGGGGCTGGGACGGATTGGTGATGATGGAGGCGTTAAGAATCTGCGGAGGTGCTGGGTCATTGGGAGATCCCGAGGTGACTTTGGAAATCATTTTGTCTAATGTGGTGGAGTCTAGAAGAGGGAATTTGTCCAGCGAGCAGGGGGCAGGAAGGTCAGGCTCAGTTGTGATGGTGGATTCCATATCATCATTACCACTGGTGAATGAGGAATAAATGGTCTGAATCTTATGAGAGAAGTAGGTGGCCAGGTTATTACAACGGGATTGTGCGCCATCCGATGACAGACGCTCGGGGGGGGAGAAATTAAAGATTTGGCTATTTCAAAATTTTCTTTAGGGGAATTTGCAGCTAGGTTGATTTTGGAATCATAAAATTGAGCCTGTGCAGATTTCATCTCATTTTTGTAGAGCTTTATTGCGGTTCTGTACTCTGCTTTCTTAGAGAGTGAGTGATCATGTCTCCATGCTCTCTCTAATTTACGGCAGGATTGCTTCATGGTTCTGAGGGCCGGGGAGTACCAGGGGGCGACTTTGGATCTTTTTATCAAGTGCAAGGATTCCTTCGGAAGGACTTGATCAAGAGTACAAGAAATCCAGTTGTCAAAATTGACAGTGGCTGTGTTGGGATTAGTCACCTTCAGAGGTAGATGTTCGTTGAGAGCCAGTGTCCACTTGGGGAACGGGAGCGAGACCCATTTTCTTTCCCAGCGTTTATTATGATTTTGTAAGGTGGGGCGAGTGCTTGTGGACCATGCAAAAGGTATTAAAAAATGGTCAGTCCAGGGCAGTGGTATGGTTACCTCGACAATAAGGTTATCTAGATTACTATAGATGTGATCTAGGAGATGTCCCTTAGTGTGCGTCGAGTGGAAACCTTTCTGACGCAGGTCGATAGCCTGGAGGTTCGAACAGAGACTGTTGGCTGCTGAGTCAAATGGATCATCTAAATGTAAATTTAGGTCACCCAGCAAGGTAAAATTTGCAGAGGTGAGTACTAAGTTGGCGGCTATATCCGTTATATTAGTGACGAAGTTACCAAGAGTACCAGGTGGTCGATAAACTAGAACCCCAGAAAAAGTGGTGGTAGAGGAGAATTCGAGAGTGAAGTGTAGGCTCTCGCAACCTGGTGCTGTGGAGGGGGTGATGCGATATCTATAGTTGTCTCTATAGATGATAGCCAGCCCTCCACCTCTACCTGTCTGACGATCCAATCACTTAAGAGTGTAGCCTTGGGGGGTGGCCCATACTGTTGCAGGATCGCTCTCTAACTGAAGCCATGTCTCTGTTAGAAGGAGGGCTTCGGGTTTGAGCTCCTCTATAAGCATGGCCAGTTCGGTATAATGCTTCGACAGAGACCCACAGTTGAGAAGGAACATCCTCCATTTATGCATGGAGGAATGTTTCCCTATAATAGGGGTATACATACCCCAGTCACATGTTTTACATCGGGCCATCGTATTTATAGGGGAGACCGAATGTAGGCAGAGTGAGTTGGGGGTAGATCGTAGAGCGTGCAGGGAGGAAGCGCTATATGAGAGGCGGTTTCCTACCATAGTGCCGGCACGGTCTGAGAGCTGAGAGCATCTGGACGTGGACTGGCTTCTCTTTGGCGCCTCTTCGGCACGTCTAGGCGCTCCCGCTGCGCGTCACCGCTGTGCGAGAGTGCAGGGGAATAAGTAGATTGGGGGAAGGTGGAGACTAGAGCGTCACCCTCCAAAGATGGCCGCCCGGCGTGGAGCAACCAGGAAGTAAGGACGCTTTTCCTCCCTCCACTACAAACAGCAGGAATTGCTGCGGTGGACCGGGGAGTCAGCGTGCAATGTGGCAAGAGAACAACAATTTTTAAAAAAGCATCAGCAAAGTTAAAAAACGCTTGTAGCAATGTAAGTTAACAATCAAGCGCTGGCGCAACGATGTTAGCAATCAACAATTCGTGCACGTAGGCGCTGAGCCCTTATGTAGTCAGGGGGACGGGGGAGACTAGAGCGTCACCCTCCAAAGATGGCCACCCGGCGTGGAGCAACCAGGAAGTAAGGACGCTTTTCCTCCCTCCACTACAAACAGCAGGAATTGCTGCGGTGGACCGGGGAGTCAGCGTGCAATGTGGCAAGAGAACAACAATTTTTAAAAAAACATCAGCAAAGTTAAAAAACGCTTGCAGCAATGTAAGTTAACAACCAAGCACTGGCGCAACGATGTTAGCAATCAACAATGGAAACGCCCTCTACGCAGGAGCCTCGGCCAAACTCCTGAGACAGCTCCAACGCATCCAGAATGCCTCTGCAAACCTGATCCTCGACATCCCTCGCCGCAGCCACATCACACCCCACCTGAGAGACCTGCACTGGCTCCCAGTCAACAAGAGGATAACCTTCAAGCTCCTCACCCACACACACAAGGCACTCCACAACACCGGACCAACGTACCTCAAAAGACGACTCAGCTTCTACACCCCCACCCTCCAGCTCAGCTCTGCCGACCTCGTCCTCGCTACAGTCCCCCGCTTCTGAAGAGCGACCTCAGGCGCCAGATCGTTCTCCCACCTTGCCGCCAAGACCTGGAACACCCTTCCCATCCACCTACGGCAGACCCAAGACCTGCTGACCTTCAGAAAACTCCTCAAGACCTGGCTTTTCGAGCAGTAGCAGCATTCCCCACCCCAGCGCCTTGAGACCCTCACGGGTGAGTAGTGCGCTTTACAAATTATATGATTGATTGATTGATTGAACTGCCAAAACCTTGTCAAAACCGGCCTTCGAAAATTGAAGAATCCATCATGATTCACACTCTGTTGCATTTAAGGATCACACATCACACCACCTGGGGAATGAGGACCAATGATGAGAATATGATTTCCTAGTGAATGCTTTCTAGTCTGTTGATTCAAGTGAATTACTAGAGTAGCGAGACACACATTTCTCAAAACCCACCCTTCCACAGCCATACTGTTAGGTGCATTCTCTTGTATGCTTCCAAAGGCAAGAGGGAAGAATGAAGAGGACCCTGATCCAGTGGGATAGTCCAGTCTGGAGCCAGTGCCGTAACAAAGTGAACCATCCCATCCTTGGCCAAAATGTGACAGCTGAGTGAGTAAGTCCTGAGGCGGAAAGCCGGGACTCTGCGTGTATGATTTCTGTTGTTCGCGCTTCTGCGCTCGGATGCTCATAATTTTAAAAAATATTGCCACAAATTGCATTAATATTGTGTATGTTTTATTTTGGCTCACAATTTTAACCAATTATCTTACTGTCTTTGCGCACTCGGCGCTCACATTTGGGGTATCTCCTGACTCCTCCTGAAGCGCTGTAGCCCCCACCACAGACGATCAAGGTCTGGTTGGGTAGAACTACTTTGGGCGCCATCTTGTGTGAGGCGAGGAGGCGGCGAGCGGTCTAGTGCTCTGCCCCTCCCGCCCCACAAGCTTAAATGGCTCACCTGTACCGGAAGCGCAGCGGACGAGCGCAGCGGGAGCGCCGACTTCGCGCCGAAGTCGAGCCAAAGTCCTGCCCGTCTGCGCCCGTCCGCACCAGGCCGGGACCAGGGGCCATTCATTCTGCTCCCGAATACATTTGCTATTCGCGCTCAGCTCTATTGAGCCTACAGCCACCCCCCTGCACTTTTACCCCTGCCCTGATTTGTCAAGATGCACCGTTAAAATGTCCCAAATGTGCTCTTACATTAGATTCTGCTACCTCGGTCACAGATTCTCCATCATCCTCTTTTTGGGACACTCCGCCTATTTTACATCAGGCTTCCTTTGCAAAGTCGAAATGCCTTGATTTGAACTTCCTCAGCATTAATTGCCGATCTCTCCCTAAACATAGGAGAGATATTTTTGACCTCCTTGAGTCATCTAGCCCGGCTGCCATGTTTGTTACAGAAACATGGCTTAACGAGAGCTCCGGCCCTGACATCGCTATGGCCCTCCCCAACAACTACACCTTTGTGGGGAGAAACCGTGCGCTCAAGGAGGGTGGAGGGATTGCTGTTATTTTTAAAAGAGATTTCTCCTGCTCATGGGAAGACCTTGATTTTCCAGGTTGCGAAGCAGGTATTTTTAAACTTCTTCTCTCTCCTTCTTTCACCCTGACAGGAATCCTTATTTACCGTCCTCCTGGGTCAGCCTCTGCATGGGCCTCTGCTCTTCCTGAGCTTATTGCCCCTCTGATTGTACAATCCACTAATCTCCTTATAGTGGGAGATTTAAATATCCATTTTAATCAAGTTTCTTGCCCCATTAGTACACGCTTATTATTGGATTTAGCTGCCTTGGACCTTCATTTACTTAATTCAGGCCCTACTCACAAAGCAGGTAACTTATTAGATCCCCTTATTTCAAATCTCGAGTGTATAATTTATCACTCCTCTTCTCCTGTTATTTGGTCGGATCATTTTATTATTGATTTTTCAATTAGAATTCCCTCTTGCTACTCTTCCATGAGTTTAGACCCTCACAAGGCTAGTAGGAATTGGAAACGACTAGACAAGGACAAGTTGAACATCTGCCTTGATATTTCCAAACCTACCTGCCCTATTACCACTACGAAGGAAGTGTCCATTGTCAGCTCCTGGTTGACATCAGCCTTAGATTCCTGTCTTCCTACTCAGAAAAACAAAACTCAGATTCATCACCCTCCGGCCCCTTGGTTTAATGACTCACTTCGCGCGGAAAAATCCAGTTGTAAAAAATTGGAACGCATTTGACGCTCCAATTACTGTACGACTAACAAAACAATATACAAGGACGCCTTGCGGTCTTACCATTCTGCTTGTGATACCGCCAGAGCGAACCATGCCAACTCGACCATACTCAATGCCCAAAATCGACCAAAGGCTTTGTTTAAGGTGGTTAAAGACCTTTCAGGCATGTCCTCTGCACCTAAAGATCCCTGTCTGGACTTACTCCAATGTAATGCTCTGGCTAAATTTTTCGTAGAGAAAATAGATAAAATCTACGCTATCTTCAATACTACTCCTACTGTTCCTTCCACTTCCATGTCGTATTTATCCAATATTGGTTCTAGCGATACACCTGATCCAACTCCCATGGCCCCTTTTCTTCACTCTTGGGAGCCGATTTCGCTTTCACTCTTACAAAACTACCTTAAAGAAATTAAATCCGGCTCTCCCCTGGACCCCATGCCACCACAAATACTGCGTACTATGGCCCCAACCACCCTCCAAATCATTCTAAACCTTCTAAATGCTTCTTTGATTGAAGCGACGGTCCCCAGCGAATGGAAGCATGCGATGGTGGTCCCACTAATAAAGAAGGCCAACGCGGACCCTAATAACCCTGCCAATTTCCGTCCCATTTCTCTTCTCCCCTGCTATTCTAAGATTCTGGAGAAACATGTTAATTCTCTTCTTACCTCCTATGTTGAATTTTCTAATCTTTTACACTTCTCTCAATCTGGGTTCAGGGCTGGCTTCTCTACCGAGACCACTTTACTTGGTGTGTCTGAGACTATCAGAAGACAAGTGGACTGCGGGGAGACTGTGGCACTCATCCTGTTAGATTTGAGTGCCGCGTTTGACACCGTCTCCCATGCCATCCTGCTGTCCACTTTGAAATCTGTGGGTATTGATGGCGCCGCCCTGGCCTGGATTGCTAGCTTTCTCTCTAATCGTACTTTTCAAGTCTTTTCTTCCTCATCTGTCTCCTCTATCTTTTCCTCCCCTCACGGTGTGCCCCAGGGGTCTATTCTCAGCCCTCTTTTTTTCAATCTCTATGTGAGACCTCTTGCTTTTTTGGCAGAACAAGCAGGCCTCACAATCTATTCTTACGCTGACGATACACAAATCGTCTATTCGCTATCCACTAACAAACATCTCCCTACGTCCTCCTTACAGTCCGGGCTGGAGCAAATTGCCAACTGGATGCATTGCCATAAATTAAAATTGAATGGCGATAAAACGGAGTTACTTCTATTCGGCCCTCTCACTTCGCTTTGGGGCCCTCAACATTGGCCTCATCAGATGGGTCCCACTCCTACCCCTTCAGCCTCAGTTCGCAACCTTGGGGTCATTTTTGACAACCAGCTGTCTTTTAAGCAACACGTGGTAAAAGTCTCTGCCACCTGCACTACCATCTTAAGGTGGCTGAGAAAAATCAGGTGGATGCTTCCAGCTGATACCCTGAGGATAGTAGTCCAGGCCCTCGTCACCTCACGCTTGGACTACGGGAACATTCTGCTTCTGGGTGCCTGTAAAGAGGTAACAAAGAAACTTCAGGTGGTCCAGAATGTGGCAGTCCGACTTCTCTGTAACTTGCCTGCTAGGTCATCGGCTTCTATCCATCTGCGCAAGTTGCATTGGTTACGCATTGAGAGCCGAGTAAAGTTTAAAGCGCTCTGCATAATGCACCATATTAAAATGGGTAAAGCTCCTGAATATCTATCTTCCCTAGTCCAGCAGTATGTTCCGTCCCGTACATTGAGATCTTCTACACAAAATAAGTTTACGACCCCGCGGGTCAACAGAGCTAAAATGGGCGGCCGCTCGTTTGCTCTTTTGGCACCTTCTCTATGGAACTCTATGCCCCAGTCCCTGCGTTCTGAAACATGTTACCTGTTATTCCGCAAGGGAATAAAGACCTGGCTTTTTAACACTTAATTTTGTATTTCACTCCCCCCTCAACTCACTCATTCTCTGTTTATCTTTAGCGCCGGGAAACCTTCGGGTAGCTGTGCGCTCAATAAATACAATAATAATAATAATAATAATACCAAGACCAAGTACACAGACTTCCTCTGTAGTGTGACAAGTAGGATGAGAATTAATAGAAAAAGGGGAAAGGAATACAGCAGGACCTGTAGCCATAGACACATTAATGCATCTATCCCCCAACATCATTGTTTCTGGAATAGGGATGGAAAGGAAGGAAGAAGAGTATTGGCAGTGGGTCAACAGGTCTAGCTGAGGAGTACTAAACCTTCTGCACAATTGCTCACACACATGCTGAGCTAGACAAAAGCCATGGGAGGAAGGGAATACTCTGCTGAGCCTGTCTGCTAAAACATAGGGGCAGATTTATGAAGGCCTTGCGCCGCCTGTGCGTCACTTTACTTGACGCAACGGCGGCGCAAACAATGCGCCCTATTTACAACGTGACGCATCTAGGAGATGCGTCACGTTGTAAAGCCCTGCGCCATAAGGAGGCGTTCCTGCGCAGGGGGGGGGGCGTTCCTGCGCAGGAACGCCTCCTAAAAGTGGCTGAGTGAAATCTATGAGATTTCACTCAGTCACTTTCAGGACAATGCTGCGTCAAAACCCTGCGCCTGCTTGAAGCAGGCGTAGGTCTTGACACAGCATTGTGGAGATGGGGCACCCTCGAGCCTTGCTGGAGCTGCATCGCGCTTGCGACGCAGCTCCAGCAATGCGCCACTTTTACGGCACAGATGCGTCACGCATCTGTGCCGTTTTTGCCCCATGGTGCGCCGCATTATAAATGCGGCGCACCATGGGTGGCGGAGCAGCGGCGCAGGATGACTGGCGCATCCCTGGGGATGCGCCAGTCATCATAAATCTGCCCCATAGTCCTTCCCTTGAATGTTCGTTGCTGTGAGAGATAATAGTCGGGTCTATGTCCAGCACCCTATTTGAAATGCCATATCCGCTAAACTCTGTGACCCTGTGCCAGGCTGCTTGTTTATGTAAGACATTTTGACTGTATTATCTGTCCTGACTACAACCATATGATTTTGTAACTGGAAGGAAAAATAAAAGAGAGAGTGAAAGACAGCTTCAATTTCTTTCCAGTCTGAACAATGGCACTTCTCCTCCAAGCACTACTTCCCTTCAACCAACTGACTGCCCAGTGTAGCTCCCCAAACTAACCCACTTGCAGTTGTTGTTAGAATACATGGGAGTGGGCTGGACAATGAAATCCACTTGAGGAGGTGATGGGATCCAGCAACTACTATATTTGCACACACACATTGTTTGACACCGCATGCAGCATTTTGTCAAGGCTGTGCAAAGCAGGAATCAAGTGAGCCAGGAGATGATGCACCAATGGGTCCATATGAGAAACAAAGACACATGCTGCCAAAAAACAAAAAAAACAAAGACAACAAGAATAACTTGTAACACATGGAAACCTGGGTTGAAAAGAATTTGTTACAACCAAAATCTTACCATGTCACTCTCGAGAGAGATGCAACCACTCTCTTCAAGACATCTCGGACTGCTATTCCATGGACTGGATAAGACTCTGGATAATCAGGGCTCTTGTCGGAGGTAGGCTGAGAATTCCCAGCTTGATCTGAAAATCTGCTCCAATGATCTCCAGATCCTGAGTCAGAGAGAGCTGAGACTTCTCCATATTTATCAGAAGACCAAATCTGATCAGAATTTCTCAATCCAACTTGATATGGTCCTGAACAACTGTCTTTGAAGGAGGATGGACCAGCCAATTGTCGAGATAAGAGTGAATCAGAACTCCCTGGGTGTGAAGATTGGCCACAATAGGTGGTAGACTTTCGTAAAGACACGTGGGATGACGTTGGACCAAATGGGAGGGCTTTCAAGTGCCAGTGGTGACATCCTACACAAAATCTGTGGTATTTCTGATGCAGAGTGAAAATAGGGATGTGGAGATAAGCATTCAGGGCTGCCAACTATTCCCCTGTAAACACCAGAGAGATTAACCTCTGTAGAGTTTCTATCTTGAAACATGTTTTCCTAAGAAAAGAGTTCAATTTTCTTAAGGTGATAATCAGTCTGTATTGTCTTAAAGACTTTATTACCAAGACGATTGGACAGTAAAATCCTTTTCCTTGTTGATTTTCCAGGACCGGAAACATTGCATTTTCTACAGCAAGGTCTGATATTTCCTGAATCAAGGTTAATGACTTACCTGTGTCCCTTGATTCTTAAAGCTGAACCAAGCCTGTGTCAGTGCGAAAGCATATAACTATTTTCTACGATCTGCAAAACCTACGTTTCTGAAACAATGCTTTTCTATCTTTGAAGAAAAAAAGACAGGCACCAATGGGAGGCCAGCATAGTCAGGAAGGTTTCCTGACCCGTGGAAGAGGCAGCTGGGGTTTTAGGTTTACAAGAGTAGGGCTGATTTGACCTGTTAATTTTTGGAAGGAAATTTAAAGCAAAACCCTTTTTGGTTCCCTACCTTCGGGGGCACTGTCTACCGTCTCCCTTTTGGGCATCTATCCTCTGGGCAGAATCTGTCTTCCAATCTCTTAACCAGATCTGAAGTCTAACAACCATATTAGAAGCAAGAGACAAAACAGGAGTCTTAAGAATGTCACAAGAAACTTCTGAAAATCTTTAACCAAAGACTGAGATGCCTAGACCACATAGATCACAGCTCTCAATGCCACATTAAGACCCGAAAACTCATATAGTAGGTAGTGTAACAAGAAAAGGATTGAGGAGGTAATGTTGAATCTGTCGCTCTGTGGAGTACCAAGCAGGAATTACTAAATTGATGCAAGTAAATTACAAACGTTTACTATAATAAAACAAACTAGCAGGAACCATATTTCTCTCAAAATGCTGATAGAACACGGTTCATTGGTTCTTTGCACCAAAACCTCGCTTGGATGCCCCACAAGAAAAGTCTCATACTTATCTTTGTGCATACTATATCTTTTTGGAAATATCCTCAATTATCTGCAGTGGGTGTGCTGCCATTTCCTCTCTCTTCATTGTTTCACCTGCATATGATGCAATTTATTACCCAATTCAGTGGAATGGACCATCACATCTAGGTACTACTTCCCCTCTTACTTGGGCTAGCCATTTTCTTCTTATGTTGCGAAGCATCTGCTGCATGCTAAAGCTGAACTCAGACAAGACGGAGGTCCTCATCCTCGGACCCACCCCATTTATTTATTTATTTATTTATTAATGAAATTTGTTAAGCGCAAGCAATTGCCCGAAGGCGTCTCAGCGCTAGATATTGACTGCTCAGAACGGGAAGATGATAAAGCTTTATTGGTTGAAAAGCCAGGTCTTTATTTTCCTTCTAAAGAGAGTAAGAGTAGGGCAAGATCTAATTTCCCCATCAAGGGAGTTCCATAGTTTAAATGTGGCAACAATGAAGCGGCTGTCACCCCATGAGGCTGTTTTGGTTCAGGGCACAGTCATCAACAGGGCATTCATAGAGCGTAGTGTTCTGTTAGGGGCGTAGAATGCCAAACAGTTGATGAGAAAGCGGGGCCCTAGCTTACGGGAGGCTTTATAAGCTATACAAAGTGCCTTAAATTTAATTAGATTGTTTACCGCTAGCCAGTGATAATTTTTAATCACTTGGGTGATGGATTTAAATTTTGGGGTCCCAGAGAGCATTCTAGCAGCTGCATTTTGCACAGACTGTAATTTGCGAATGACTTTCTGTTGAGCGTTAATGAAGAGTCCGTTACAGTAGTCCAGGGTTGACATAACAAAAGCCGTAATTAATGTTTTACCTGAGTCGGGGGGAGAAAAGGAAGAATCTTTTTGATAGATTTAAGTTTGTAGAAGGCAGTTGAAACTATGGAGTTTGCATGAGCAGCAAATGTTAATTTGTCATCTAGTAGTACCCCCAAGTTTTTAACTTTAATAGTTGGTATAGGCGGGGAGTCTAATTCATTTAGCCACCATGCTCCTGGCCAATCGGGGGACAGATTTCCAAAGATCATTACCTCCGTCTTATTAGAGTTTAACTTAAGACAGTTGGTCGTCATCCAGTTGCTGATAGACACAATTCCTTGTTGAAAATTAGCCGCAATTTTATCTCCGTTATTTTTTATGGCTAGTATCAGTTGGGTATCATCTGCATAGGATGTTAGGCTCATCCCAAAATCCTTGATAACCCTAGCTAAATCTGTCACGTAGAATTTACATAGGGTTGGACTTAGGGATGAGCCTTGGGGGACACCACAGGGAAGTGTCATCCGGGCAGAGCTGAAATTTCCCAATTGCACCATTTGTGTGCGGTTGGAGAGGAAGGAGGTGAGAAGATCCTTGGCCTTGTTCTGAACACCTATGGCATTGACACGGTCGATCAGGATGTTATGATCCACCGTGTCAAAGGCCACAGACAGATCGAGCAGGATAAGTACTGCCGTCCCTCGTTGATCTAGGATTGTTCTTATCTCGTCTGTGGCCTTGATAAGTGCAGTCTCGGTGCTGTGATGTTTACGAAAGCCAAACTGGGTATCGTCTAATACATGGGTACTCATAGTACGGCCCGCGGGCCAGCTGCGGCCCGGCAAGCCTTCCCTGGCGGCCCGCCGACCTTCCAGACATCGTACCCGTGCATTAAAAAAAAATGTCATCGTGTCTTCAAACACTGCTGGTTGCAGCCGCGCAAGTCTAAGAGACTCTGCTGCTCTGTGGGGGCCGGCCGCCGGGTGATTCCAATGACAGTCACAGTGGAGCTGCAGGGGTCTAAGAAGAGGTTAAATACAGCAAGGCCTCATTACCATACGAATGGTCTTGTGAAGTGCTCGGGTGGGGCTGTGTGTGCCAGGAGGCTGTCTCAGCCCGGGCTGACACACAGCAGGGTGAGGTGAAGAGGGTGACGGAGGTAATGGGACGGAGACAAAGGGAGAGGGAGGGAGGGAAAGAAGACTGTAACACCGGGGCTTGTTCCATTAAATATGAGAGCAGCAGCAAGTGCAGAATCCAGGAACACCGTCTGGTGTTCAAATCCAAAAGGTTTCTGAGTTATGTAGACGCATTCCAAACTTGCCTGTAGTCAGCACATGTTGAAGCGCTGGTGTGTTTTGGTTCGAGTAATTATTAAGTTATTGCTGGCAATTCCTGCAGTGCAGGAGTATTGGGACCACTCAGTCCAATGCAGGTAAGCAATTGAAGGTGCCAAATTATTGCGGTACTTCAGACAAGCAGCGCTAGTGCTTAGGGCAGTGTCTTTAGAACCCACATTGTTTTAAAAACAGGCAACGTTTCTCAGTCCTGGCGTCGCAATGAACAAGATGCAGGCACTCCCGTTTAAGGGAATTATGGTAATGGCAGCCCCTCACAGATAAATGTGCTGGGGCACTGGGAGGGAGGAAAAGGGGAGGGAGACAGAGCGGGAGGGAAAGGGGGGGAGAGGGAGACCGAGAGGGAGACAGCCAGAGGGAGGGAGACAGCCAGAGGGAGGGAGACAGCCAGAAAGAGGGAGGGAGACAGAGGCAGGAGGGAGACAGACAGAGGAAGACAGGGAGAAGGAGGGAGACGGGGAGAGGGAGGGAGAGGGAGACAGAGAGTGAGACAGAGGGAGGGTGACAGACAGGAGGGAGACAGCCAGAAAGAGGGAGACAGCCAGAGGGAGGGAGACAGCCAGAAAGAGGGAGACAGCCAGAAAGAGGGAGACAGCCAGAAAGAGGGAGACAGCCAGAGGGAGGGAGACAGCCAGAAAGAGGGAGACAGCCAGAAAGAGGGAGACAGCCAGAAGGGGGGAGACAGCCAGAGGGAGGGAGACAGCCAGAAGGGGGGAGACAGCCAGAGGGAGGGAGACAGCCAGAGGGAGGGAGACAGCCAGAGGGAGGGAGACAGCCAGAGGGAGGGAGACAGCCAGAGGGAGGGAGACAGCCAGAGGGAGGGAGACAGCCAGAAAGAGGGAGGGAGACAGAGGCAGGAGGGAGACAGACAGAGGAAGACAGGGAGAAGGAGGGAGACGGGGAGAGGGAGGGAGAGGGAGACAGAGAGTGAGACAGAGGGAGGGTGACAGACAGGAGGGAGACAGCCAGAGGGAGGGAGACAGCCAGAAAGAGGGAGACAGCCAGAAAGAGGGAGACAGCCAGAAAGAGGGAGACAGCCAGAAAGAGGGAGACAGCCAGAAGGAGGGAGACAGCCAGAGGGAGGGAGACAGCCAGAAGGGGGGAGACAGCCAGAAGGGGGAGACAGCCAGAGGGAGGGAGACAGCCAGAGGGAGGGAGACAGCCAGAGGGAGGGAGACAGCCAGAGGGAGGGAGACAGCCAGAGGGAGGGAGACAGCCAGAGGGAGGGAGGGAGACAGCCAGAAAGAGGGAGACAGCCAGAGGGAGGGAGACAGCCAGAGGGAGGGAGACAGCCAGAGGGAGGGAGACAGCCAGAGGGAGGGAGACAGCCAGAAAAAGGGAGACAGCCAGAAAGAGGGAGACAGCCTGAAAGAGGGAGACAGCCAGAGGGAGGGAGACAGCCAGAGGGAGGGAGACAGCCAGAGGGAGGGAGACAGCCAGAGGGAGGGAGACAGCCAGAAAGAGGGAGGGAGACAGAGGCAGGAGGGAGACAGACAGAGGAAGACAGGGAGAAGGAGGGAGACGGGGAGAGGGAGGGAGAGGGAGACAGAGAGGGAGACAGAGAGGGAGACAGAGGGAGGGCGACAGACAGTGGGGGGGAGACAGAAAGAGGGAGACAGACGTGGGAGACAGACAGTGGAAGACAGATGGAAGGAGAAAGACGGAGGGAGAAGGGAGACAGAGGGAGAAGGGAGACAGAGGGAGGGAGAAGGGAGACAGAGGGAGGGAGAAGGGAGACAGAGGGAGGGAGACAGAGGGAGGGAGACAGAGGGAAGGAGGCAGAGGGAAGGAGGCAGAGGGAAGGAGGCAGAGGGAGGGAGGCAGAGGGAGACAGGCAGAGAGAGACAGACAGAGGGAGACAGAGAGGGAGGGAGACAGGGAGGGAGACAGGGAGGGAGACGGAGGGAGGGAGACGGACGGAGGGAGGGAGACGGAGGGAGGGAGACGGAGGGAGGGAGAGGGAGACAGAGGGAGTCAGAGGGAGTCAGAGGAAGGGAGGTGGAGACAGAGGAAGGGAGGGGGAGACAGAGAAAGGGAGGGGGAGACAGAGGAAGGGAGGGGGAGACAGAGGAAGGGAGGGGGAGACAGATGGAGTCAGTGGGGGACAGAGGAAGGCAGGGGGAAACAGAGGAAGGGAGAGGGAGACAGAGAGGGAGAGGGATGGAGACAGGGAGTGAGACAGGGAGGGCGACAGAGGGAGGGAGAGAGAGAGAGACAGACAGAGGGAGACAGAGAGGGAGTGAGTGAGACAGAGGGAGAGAGAGGGAGAGAGCTAGAGAGAAGGAGGGAGACAGAGAGAAGGAGGGAGACAGAGAGAGAGAGAGAGAGAGAGAGAGAGAGACAGAGACAGAGAAAGAGAGAGAGAGAGAGCCCGAGAGAGAGAGATGTGTGTATGCCGGGTCTGGTGGCTCAGTGGACGAAGGCGTCCGCTGCAGGGACCTGTGATCAACCTCATGGTAAGAGGTTTTTTTGTTGCTCTAGCCCCGCCCCCTACCCCACTGACCCCGCCCCACCGGTGCGGCCCTCGGACACAAACCACACTATAATTTTGGCCCCCGAGAGAAAGTTTGTGAGTACCCATGGTCTAATAGGAGGTGGTCTTCAATGTACTGTGATAGTTGTATGTTCATCAGTTTTTCCATCAGCCTGGGACGACTCCTGGTGGCCCACATCGCAAGGCACAGCCCCAGAACCCACCGACCACGCACGCAACCTGGGCGTCATCCTAGACTCCACCCTTTCCATGACCAAGCAAGTCTGCGCCGTCTCCGCATCCTGTTTCAACACCCTCCGGATTCTCCGCAGGATCTTCAAATGGATCCCTCCCGACACGAGAAAAACCATCACCCAGGCCCTCCTCACCGGCAGACTGGACTACGGGAACACCCTCTAATCAGGAACAACAACCATGCTCCTGAGACGACTACAACGAATCCAGAACGCCTCGGCACGACTGATCCTCGACATCCCCCAACCCAGCCACATCACACCCCACCTGAGAAGCCTACACTGGCTCCCTGTCAACAAGAGAATCACCTTCAAATTCCTCACCCACGCACCCAAAGCACTACACAACACCGGACCAACATACCTCAACAACCGGCTCAGCTTCCACACCCCCTCCCGCAACCTCCGCTCTGCCACCCTCGCCCTCGCCCCAGTCCCTCGCATCCGGAAAACTACCGCCGGCGGCAGATCCTTCCCCTACCTCGCCGCCAAGACCTGGAACGCTCTCCCTACCAGCCTACGACAGACCCAGGACCTGCTGGCCTTCAGAAGACTTCTCAAGACCTGGCTCTTCGATCAGTAGCAGCCCCTCCCCCCCCAGCGCCTTGGGACCCTCACGGGTATGTAGCAGGCTTTACAAATGCAGTGATTGATTGATTGATTGACTGCATGCTGTTTATAACTGCTGATCGCAGACACCTCTAGAGACTGCAGAAAATACCAAGACAAGTAATTTCTGCTATCTCCATCCAAATATTCGGTACCTCAGTGTTTTGTAGCTTTTCCATAGCTTAAGAATCCTGGACTGGACCTCTGTAGATATTTTGCATATTACAAAATTCTGAATTATGTTTTAAAATATTGTATTATTTATGGAAAAATAGATGGGCAGGAAAGTCTCACCTGGGAAATATACCACTTATTCCAATCAAAATCTTTCTTGGAATGACAAACAATCACCGAAAAGCTGAAAATATTTCAAACTCAAGACGGTCAGTAGGATGAATCCACCCTGAGGCAATGCTTTTTCCATTTGACTATTTAAAAATACATTAGGCAATATTCAGTTAAGTGTTAAGTGTGAAAGGCCTTAGATTGACTTTTCAATTAAAGGCTGAGGTTTATATCACGGTAGGCCACTTCAAAGCCTCAACATACCTTTTACAGGCAGAGAGTGAAAATACATTCTAAGACACAGTGAAGTCAGCCATGGGCTGTTGTTTTTAGGTAATTGTGCGTCAGTAGGACCTTAGGAAGAGATGGGATTTAGCCCTTGTCTGAACCACGTAAAGATTGAAAGGCATGTTTAAGTTTGAGATGGAATAGTTGGAAATGTGAGCTTTGGGTGTGAAGTTATCTCCTGCCCAGCCTTTTGTACTTCATCATGTGATCAGCCAGCATTCTGTGAGAGGCTGAACTTTGATAATTTAGTCATCTCTCAGCTGGTAAGGAAGGAAATGTGCATAGGTAGCTGGAGTTGTTTGGTGCAAACCTTTCTGAATAATGCAGAGTGATTTTTGCTAATTTGTTTTTCACAACCAAAAACAATGTGACGGTGGTAATAAGGCCAAGTCACTTAAGTTTTTTAATTGTGCTGGACAGAAGATTCAGAGCCCTTTACATCTTACTCCGGTGACTTGTCTGGTGAAATAAAGTTGGGCGAATTTGCCTCTATAAAGCCGTGTGAAGTATTCTAATTTTGCCAAACGTTTCTGAGCAGTGTTTCGCTGTCATTGACCTACAGAACTGTTTCCTTTCTGATCTCAGGTTATTCCACCAGTGAATGGCAGGCTATTCAACAATGGGGAAAATAGCTAACAGACCAATAAGGTGTAGTAGATTAGAACTTAGAGGACAAGAGGTTGGGACTTGGATACTTGGCAGAAGCTCCACTGATGGTGCACAGACAGTGGTGGAGTATTTCCACAGGAACCTTTGTTGAAAACGGACAGGGGGAGGTGCAACATGTGCCAGAGTGTGGACTCAAACAAGGGCAGCTAACAAGTGGTGCCAGTCCACCTACTGCTTCATTGCATAAAGGGAACAGCGTCCTAGTACAGTGAAGTGCCACTGAAGATGCTCTCGTTTTTGTATTTAATATGTGTAAGCTCTGTACGAGAATGAGAGGTGTTCTGCAAAAATATTGCAAAGTGTCAGCCGACTTCGCAACTTATTAACTGAGGTCGATGTTTTAATAAGTGTGTAGTATCCTGCATTTGTAATGTAAAGTTTGTTACTCTTCCTACTCAGCCAGTGCCTGTGCTCCGTGCCCAATAGAATGTTGGAGTTTGGATGTGCCTAGGAATGTTGGGACACAGAGAGGTGAATGGACAGTTATGCATGGGCTGAGCAGCTGACAGGCTTCGCCTGGTGGAACTCACCTTAAGAACTTAACTACTTGTTATACTACTTGTTACCTTCTGGAATAAATCTTACTGAATTACTACTTCCTGCATGGACCTTCGTCACTACATTTGTTTGGCGACGAGTTGGTGACGAACCTACTGCTACAAGCAAATCTCAGGTACCTGATAAGTGGACCTGGAGATGGCAAAATCGACTGAGACTAAAGCATCAACTACAAAAAAAGTACACTAGGAGGTATCCACAGGAAAGGAACAACTTCGAGCAAAAAACATGAGTATTTGACATAGAACAATTTTGACATCATCAAAGAAGAAACAAGTCTTTCTCAAGAAACAAAAGAAGACAACAAGAAACAAGTAAGCTTGAAGCACTATGCCTCTCAGTCCCACCGGTGTCTTCACCACCGGACAGCCCTAGCCCAGGCATGCAGTGCTCATCAGCCTTACGCTTTTTGGACTTTGATGAAACAACTACTGTTTGTGCCTTTCATCACATCTACTTTACTGGCAGAACATTAATCTCTATCACGCTGGTGCACTCCCAGGCACACATTCTACCACCTTTGTGGAAATACATATACAATGCAGAATGTATTAGTTTCATGCTGCTGACTATGTTGTGTGATCTTGTGCACATTCTGCTGACTTTTATGAAGGGTTTTACCAGTGTTGTTGTTGTATAGCTAGCACACGAGTCAGCGCGAGTACATGCGTGGCGCGAGGTCCACTCGCGCATTTCTCCCACATGGACTCGTACTGACTCGTGCCTATGTTTTGATTTAACTTATCACCTCGAGCTTTGTTATTGTTTAACTCTATATCACTCGTGACCATTTACAGTTCACTGTATGTATATGCTTGTTATTAACTGTAATCTTTGTCAGTTACCACGGAGTTCCTGGAGACTTCGGCTGTATGCAGGAGTGCTTCTTTATATAGAATAAACTTACTATTTATTCAAATCATTTGTAGTTATTTACACCACAATTTGGCGACGAGGGACGGAGCATTGAACCTTCCTAGAAGCATTTCCTGCTTAATTTTATGCTATTTACGCATTTTTGACCAAATTTACATCGGAACTTATAAAAGTTTCTGAATACATTCTTGTTTCCTGTACCTGGAAAAGAAGCGACGGACAACCTTCAGCGACGCTCTGCATTTCAGAAGGAGGATTTCATTTGTTTTTTTTCAAATGCGTTGATAAATGCGCATTTTCGTTTCCTCCTGTGTGCTCTTCACACCTGAAACAGAAGCCACGGCTGTTTCTTTTCCATACGCGGAAACATTGAAACGCTTCTTTCCATTGGTTGTCCTGTTTCTTCTGAAACTGAAGAGGTGACTTTGTTTTCCTCACCCGACGGTCCCGTTTTACAGTTTAAAACAACGAAGATTTCAACCAAGAGGAAATCGGACTAAATGGAAAGCGAGGGAAGCGCATAGAGATCGGAGTTACAGAACAGACTAAGTTAACCTTCATTTATACACATGAAAACGCTCTTTCTTCAAGAAATCGTTTAACTTAATTTTTTTTCAACATTTCAAATATTCACTTACCATCGTTATTTTGATAGTACGCTTGTTAGTGTGAATTATAATTTTTTCTTATTTTATTTTACTTACTTTATCCACCATGTGTGCTCAAGGTTATACTCTTTCCCCACCACAAAGTTATTGGTCAGCTGGTAGGTCTCCTTGTATGCAGTGGATAGAGTGGAAAGCTTACTTCTTGAATTATATTGAGACATTGGATGCAAATGGTAAGATGAAAGCTCCTGAAAAAAAAGGAATTTTTTTACACTCTTTGGGACCTGAAGGACTAAAAGCCTTCAATCAACTTCCTGCTTCGCAAGCAAGTGGAGACATGAATGTATTTGATAAAGCTTTATATGATTTTGATAAGTATTGTTCTCCCAAAGTGTGCATAGGAATTTCTAGATTTAAGTTTTTTCAAAGAAAACAGTTGAGTGATGAAACAGTAGATAACTTTGTCTCATCTCTGAAAACATTAGCCCTTGATTGTAAATTTGGAAATTTACAAGAAGATTTCATAAGAGATCAAGTAGTCATGCATTCTAAAAATGAGACCATACAAGAAAGGCTTTGGATTAATGGGGATGAAAATTTAGATTTTGTTTTATCCATTGTTAGAAAAGCTGAACTTTCCTGTAGAAGTGCATTACAAGTTAAAGGGGAAGATGTTTCAATTAGTAAAAGCATTGTTGCAAAAATTAACCATAAATACGATAGTAAAAATAAGGACGCATTTAAAAAGAAACAAATATTTTCTTCCAAAGGGAATTCTGAAGTTCCAAAGAACAACCTTAAATGTTTTAGGTGCAATAGCAAGTCACATTTAGCAAATGACAAGAGTTGTCCTGGTTTGAGACAGAAATGTGCCAATTGTGGTTTAAAAGGACATTTCACCTCTGCTTGTAGAAGAGGTAATGCCAATCAGAAAGTCAAATGCATTGAGTTAAGTGAGAATAGTGATGATGAAGACTATACTGATAATTCCAATGACTGTCTTTTTGTGTTAAACATAAAAGATTCTGCAGTTCTAAATGTAAATGACCATACCATCAAGAAGAAGCCATTATGTGACATGGTTATTGGAGGGGTAAAGATCAATATATATGCAGATTCAGGATCACCTTATTCTATAGTATGTGAATCTGTCTGGAGAAAGCTATTTGCACCAAGACTAGGTAGTCATTTGGAAGAAAATGATATCAGTCCTGAAGGATATTCTGGTGGGAGAATAGATATTTTAGGGTTCAGAACTCTAGTTTTTAGATTCAAAAATAGAAAATGCATTGCGAAATTGTATGTTTCAAAAAAAGGTCCTTCAGTTCTTAGCTGGTTTGATTGCGGTAAACTTGATATTGTCCTTGATCCTAATAGCCCAAATCCTGTGATGTTGATTGATGAGCAAAATGGCATTTCCTCGCTCATGTTAAAAAAATTTCCTAATGTGTTTTCTAAAAGCATTGGGAAGTTAACCGACTTTAAGCATGAAATTCGTTTGAAGGATAATGCTTGTCCAAAAATACATAAAGCTCGCAATATTCCCTTTGCTGTCAGAGAGGAAGTTAAGAATGAATTAAATGCCTTGGTAGAAGGTGGCATAATAGAAAGAATAGAGTCATCAGAATGGGTTTCGCCTATAGTAGTTGCTAGACGAGCTAATGGCAAAGTGAGATTATGCATTGACCTTCGCCATCTTAACAATAATATTATTGTAGACCAGTTTCCTCTTCCTCGTATCTCTGAGATGTTATCTGTAGTTGGAGGGTCTAATATTTTTTCAACCATCGATTTATCTGCTGCCTACCACCAGATAGAATTAAATGAGAAGAGCAAGGATTTAACTGCATTTATTACGCCTTTTGGGTGTTTCAGGTTCAACAGGATGCCTTTTGGTTTGGCGTCCGCAGCAGCCATCTTTCAAAGGGTCATGCAAGACATTTTAAAAGACTGTAAAAATGCCATTTGCTTTCAAGACGATATTTTGGTCTTCAATGATGACAAGGACAAACACATTACTGCCTTAGAAGAAGTTTTGAATGCTATTAATGAACATGGTCTTACCATTAAGCATGAGAAATGCAAATTTGGTGTACATTCTGTAAATTATTTGGGTCATGAACTATGTGCAGAAGGTGTCAAGCCGAAACCTTCACTGTTGGAGGCAATTAAGTTAGCTCCTCACCCTTTATCTAAAGACGACGTAAGATCTTTTTTAGGGTTAGTTGAGTTCTACGCTAAGTATGTCCCTGACTTTTCGTGTAGAACTTATAATATCAGGCAATTAATTAAAAGTAGAGTTGTTTTTGAATGGACGGATGAATGCGAGAAGGAGTTCTGCGATGTGAAGAATGCTATCTGCTCAGCGAGTGCACTCTCTTGTTTTGATCCTTCTCTGGAGAACATAATCACCACTGATGCCAGCGCGAAAGGACTGGGTGCTGTGTTTACTCAAAAAAATAAAGAGGGTAGAGAAGTCATTATTGCGCATGCTTCTAGGGCTCTTACTCCTGCTGAGGAAAAGTATTCTACAATAGAGAGGGAGACGTTAGCATGCATTTGGGCTTTAGAACATTTCAGGGTGTTTGTCTGGGGTAAGGAGTGTACACTGAGGAGTGATCACAAACCTTTAGTGCGGCTCCTCACTACAGAGGGCATGTTGAGAGCTTCAGCCCGCATTGCACGTATGTCCATGCGTTTGCAGGATTTCATTTATAATATACAATATTTACCTGGCAAGGAAAATGTTTCTGCCGATTTTTTATCTAGGATGCCCTTACCTATTCAGGAGGATTTACACAATGAGTGGGACAATTTTCAGATTGCTTTGATTCATGATGAGGGTCCGATTACTATTGATCAAACTTTATGGAGAGAAAAATTTGAAAATGATGAAATTTTAAAGAATGTTGCAAATTACATTATTGGTACTTGGCCTGACAAGAAGTTTCTAAATCCAGAACTGAAAAGTTTCTGGGAAATAAGGTCAGAACTTTCAGTTAGTGAGAATATTATAAAAAGAGGTGAACGTATTGTTCCACCTATGGGTGTAAGAAAAACTATAGTCCTGCAAGGTCATGAAGGTCATAGTGGCATGGTTAGAACCAAGCAACAGGTCAAACAATTATTTTGGTGGCCAGGAATGGATATGTTTATTGAAAGACTGGTTAGAAATTGTGTGGTATGTGCCAATTCAGATAAGTCTTTAGTTACCTTAAAACCAAACATGAGTGCGCATACTATTCCAAACAACCCTTGGGAAACCATTGCCATAGATATCATGGGTCCTATTGGTTGCAACTCAAAGTATGTCATTGCAGCCATTGACATTTTTTCTAAGTGGCCAGTTATCAAAGTTGTTAGTAAAGTAGACACTGATTCAGTGCTGTGTTTTCTAGACAAAGTTTTTATTGATGAAGGTCTACCTGTACGGGTTATTTCTGACAACGGTGTACAATTTAACTCAAAGAAAGCAAATGATTATTTTTCAAGGCTTGGAATTGTTCATTCTACTACCTCTTTATACAATCCTAGTGGAAATGGAGTAATTGAGAGGTTTAATAGGGTCCTAAAGAGCGCTATACAATTTACTGGCAATGATGATAAAAAATGGGAAGTTGATATTTTTAAAAAAGTATGGATGTACAGGACAACCATGAACTCTATGACTGGGTTTTCTCCTTTTGAGATCATGAGGGGAAGAATTCCAAGAACCAAAGTGAACCCTTTGTGGTTGGTTAAATCCACATCTTCTAATGTGGATTTGAGTTTAGTTAGAGAAAACCTTATTCGCACGCATTGTTCTAGTAAAAAGTACTTTGATGAAAAATGTGGTTCCAAAAAAGATCCGAAAGTGGAAGTTGGCATGATGGTGAAAGTAAAAAAACCATGGAAAGTCAAGAAGGGGGAAAGTTCATTTATGGGTCCTTTTGAAGTTTCAGAGGTTCTAAGAAACTCTGTGAGATTATCCAACAATAAGGTCTGGAACTTGAGTAGAATTGCTATTCTCAAAGCTGACAAGGGTGTTTACTGCAAAGAATCTATCCTTGAACATCCTGATCTTTCATTTTTAGATGAGGATTTTGGTGAGGCTACAGTTCGTGATAGTACAGATGCTACACCTTGTTGCTCTAGTGGTTGTCATATCAATCAAGCTTCCACTGTATCTTCTGATGCAGGTGGCAGTTTCACTGGTCAAGAAGTTACTGTACAACATGATGTTTCCTTACCCAAAAGAACTACTAGGAAACCCAAGTGGCTAACAGACTTTGTTGCTTTTGTTACAGGAAAAGTATAAATTTTCAAATTTTTATAACAATTTTCTTTCTTTTTCTATAAATTTTTTTTTCTTCTCTCATAAGGAGGGGAGGTGTGTTGTATAGCTAGCACACGAGTCAGCGCGAGTACATGCGTGGCGCGAGGTCCACTCGCGCATTTCTCCCACATGGACTCGTACTGACTCGTGCCTATGTTTTGATTTAACTTATCACCTCGAGCTTTGTTATTGTTTAACTCTATATCACTCGTGACCATTTACAGTTCACTGTATGTATATGCTTGTTATTAACTGTAATCTTTGTCAGTTACCACGGAGTTCCTGGAGACTTCGGCTGTATGCAGGAGTGCTTCTTTATATAGAATAAACTTACTATTTATTCAAATCATTTGTAGTTATTTACACCACAGTTGTTTGCTGGTTTTTCTTCACATCGTATTGCTATGGAGGCTTTTTCCACAAAGTGATTTTCATCTACATAGCGCTACCCCCACCCTTCACCTACAGTTTTCCTGTGCTGGGGAGATGTACATCTGCTGTTTGCTCGGTGACGGTTGAAGTATGAGGATATTGACACTTAGGACACACTTCATGTCGCCTAAGGAGAGGAATGCCTACATGTCATCGCGCTTACTACACTTCGGCTTCTGTTTTCTAACCTTTTGTGCACAGGGCACTCTTGCCTCAACTACTCCTCTCTACACTTTTCCTGACATTTCCACCGGAATGAAAAGCTGTGGTGAGTTTTCTACACTTTTTCTGCACCTTTTTGTCTCCTCAACAGTCTCAATGCCTCATTCTAGACATTAATACCGTTATTTCCGTTGGCCTCCTGCGACTGCTGTTCTCCTCATCCAGCGGCGCGCGCGCGGATTTTCATGTTGCACGAGAGCTCTCTGTGACGTCACAGTAGGTCTGGCCTAGAGACACCGCTTAGCGCCCTAACGTGCCACAAGCCACCCGGCAGCGAGCCCTGTACGTGCTGCCATGTTTTCTTCAAGGAATCTTCACGGAGCTCTACTAGACTTACCTCTATCTACTGTGCCTCTCAGACTATGTCAGCCAGCTCACCACTATACGCTCTTCACAGCGCCCCAGGTCATCGGGGAAAGTTCACCGCCACGCTATTTCCCTTTTCGTTTGGACATTCAAACATCAGAGGAACTTTTATACAATACTCTCACGGATGGGTGAAAATATTTGTGAGTTCTTTCCGTGTTTGCTTTTCTGGGCCACCCTGTACTCCATCAGTATCAGGATGTTATGTTGCTCACTAATGTCCATCCCCATCATTAACATACAGGGGATTGTATTTTGGGTCGTATGTTTTTTTGCCTCTGGGTGCACACCTTCGTGGGGTTTATATGTGATTCTCATATGTGTACACCATACACGTTTTATTTTCCTACATAGGGAGGACAAAGGATTTATTTTCCCTTATGCTTACACTACATTTACGTCCTTCTTTTAGGGATGGTAATGGGTTCTAGCCCCATTAGCTTATACACACATTTTAATACGTGCTTTGTTTTCAGCACACTTTAAATTCTCCTTCACAGGTATGGGAATGGGCACTAGCTTAATTTTCCTACATACAATTGCCTACATGGGCTACTCACAGGTACCCATACACTGTGCACCGTTTCATGGGCTACAATTCCAACTACGCTCGCATCGCTACCCTCACACAGGGTGCGTCTTATGGGTCTTTGTCCCATTCTTATTCTACATCAGGGGCGGCTGGTGACATTTGAAAGTGGTGAGCCGTAAACTAATTTGCATATTGCAGCGAGCGTAGCGAGCGAGCGAGCCCGAACCACCTTGCATCCATCCATACATCATTCATGCATCCACCCATCCATCCATCCATCCACCCACCCATCCACCAATTCTGCATTCATCCTGCATCCATCATTCATTCATGCATCCACCCATCCATCCAGCATCCATCATTCATTCAAACATTCACCCATCCATCCATCCTGCATCCATCATTCATTCATGCATCCACCCATCCATCCATCCACCCATCCATCCTGCATCCATCTTTCATTCATGCATCCACCCATCCATCCATCCACCCATCCATCCATCCCTCATTCATTCATGCATCCATCCACCCATCCATCATCCATCCTGCATCCATTCCTGCATCCATTCATGTGTCCACCCATCCATCCACCCATCCTGCATCCATCATTCATTCATGCACCCATCCATCCATCCACCCTGCATCCATCATTCATTCATCCACCCATCCATCCACCCATCCACCCATCATTCATTCATGCATCCATCCATCCACCCACCCATCCATTCCTGCATCCATTCCTGCATCCATTCATGCATCCACCCATCCATCCATCCATCCATCCATCCTGCATCCATCATTCATTCATGCACCCATCCATCCTGCATCCATCCTGCATCCATCATTCATTCAGCCACCCATCCTGCATCCATCATTCATTCATGCATCCACCCATCCATTCATCCACCCATCATTCATCCTGCATCCATTCATGTGTCCACCCATCCACCCATCCATCCACCCATCCTGCATCCATCATTCATGCACCCATCCATCCACCCATCCATCCTGCATCCATCATTCATTCATGCACCCATCCATCCATCCACCCATCCATCCTGCATCCATCATTCATTCATCCACCCATCCATCCACCCATTCAGCATCCATCATTCATTCATTCATGCATCCATCCATCCACCCACCCATCCATCATCCATCCTGCATCCATTCCTGCATCCACCCATCCATCCATCCATCCATCATTCATTCATGCACCCATCCATCCACCCTGCATCCATCCTGCATCCATCATCCATCCATCCACCCATCCTGCATCCATCATTCATTCATGCACCCATCCATCCACCCTGCATCCATCCTGCATCCATCATTCATTCATCTACCCATCCACCCATCCTGCATCCATCCTGCATCCATCATTCATTCATGCATCCACCCATCCATTCACCCATCATTCATCCTGCATCCATTCATGCATCCACCCATCCTGCATCCATCATTCATGTATTTTTATGACTATATAACTTAGCACACAGCTTGTCAGTGTTTAATACCAGTCTCGAACCTTGTACTCCAGCACCAATGATACATGATTAATATTAATTGTTTTTAAAAACATGTATTTATTCAACACCAATTTCACACCTTAGTCGGAACATCATTTTTATTTGTTTTTTTAAAATATCTATTTATTTAACACCAAAGTAAGTCATGTATACATTTTTATGGTTCGATAAGAGGCTCGAACCTGGTTTCCCAGAACCAAAGTCGGCCGTGCTATCCGTCAGGGGTTATGTAACCGGGCTATGTAGTGACCAGCCAATCCTGCGCCCGGATTGGCTGGGGGGGCACCATGACTCCTCGCCCAGTCGCCCTGTGTAACCCCTGGGGCTGCGCCCCGCCCCCTGGTCCTCTCTCTAAGGGGCAATTCACAAGAAAACGATCTGCGCATGCGCGGGCATGTTTGTGCCCAAAAATACACTTGCGCAGCTGCAGCAGCCCGATCCTTCCCCCCCCCTTGCGCACTCCGGGAAGGTCGGGTGTCTCCCGGTTTCCCGGGCGGCAGATAGCGCGATTTTTTAAAATAATTGTGTTTGGCTTCTAGTGACGACGTGGTGGGTCCATGGGGCTTAGTGGGGCTTCGCCCCTACGCCCCAATGGACGCACCGCGCCTGTTCTACATGTGACCTCTACACAGGGGTTGTCCTTTTACAAGCTTTCTCATTATAGGTCACATTCCCAATCACAGTGCTCCTCACACTCTTGCATAGGAGAAGAGGACAGTCATGGGTTTCATTCCTATTGGCTGATATTGTCTTTCAACATTCAGTTACTTTGCTGTTTTGTATAGCGCAATTTTACACTAATATTGTATTGTTATTGTCTAATTGAAAATGGGGGCAAGTGTTAGTTATACTGTATGTATCTACTTTGCCTCTTCTCTGTTTTCCATTATGTCCAGCTTTCCTCTTGATGTTCTCCTTAATTTTCATCCTTGGTTTCTGGAGTTACACTGCTTGCTAGGGGCGACACCGCCGGTGTGTGAGTAGTGTGCGACCCCACCCCCATTTGTAACTTTAAAGCTCCCTTGAGCAGCGGGCTGACGAGCCTGGGATCCCGCACCTACGCGCCTGAGTGGTACTATACCTGGCAGATATTGGCAGCCATCGGCAACCCCAGTACACGGCCTATCCTTGCTGATGAGGGGTAATACCCCGAAACACGTGTCCAGGGATGGCGAAGACAGCGAAGATAGCAGAAGATCGAAAGATGATACATCGCAAACACTTTACTACATTGACCAGAGTCCTTAGGGGCGACACCGCCGGTGTGTGAATAGTGTGCGACCCCACCCCCATTTGTAACTTTAAAGCTCCCTTGAGCAGCGGGCTGACGAGCCTGGGATCCCGCACCTACGCGCCTGAGTGGTACTATACCTGGCAGATATTGGCAGCCATCGGCAACCCCAGTACACGGCCTATCCCTGCTGATGAGGGGTAATACCCCGAAACACGTGTCCAGGGATGGCGAAAACAGCGAAGATAGCAGAAGATCGAAAGATGATGCATCGCAAACACTTTAGTACATTGACCAGAGTCCTTAGGGGCGACACCGCCGGTGTGTGAGTAGTGTGCGACCCCATCCCCATTTGTAACTTTAAAGCTCCCTTGAGCAGCGGGCTGACGAGCCAGGGATCCCGCACCTACGCGCCTGAGTGGTACTATACCTGGCAGATATTGGCAGCCATCGGCAACCCCAGTACACGGCCTATCCCTGCTGATGAGGGGTAATACCCCGAAACACGTGTCCAGGGATGGCGAAGACAGCGAAGATAGCAGAAGATCGAAAGATGATGCATCGCAAACACTTTACTACATTGACCAGAGTCCTTAGGGGCGACACCGCCGGTGTGTGAGTAGTGTGCAACCCCACCCCCATTTGTAACTTTAAAGCTCCCTTGAGCAGCGGTCTGACGAGCCTGGGATCCCGCACCTACGCGCCTGAGTGGTACTATACCTGGCTGATATTGGCAGCCATCGGCAACCCCAGTACACGGCCTATCCCTGCTGATGAGGGGTAATACCCCGAAACACGTGTCCAGGGATGGCGAAGACAGCGAAGATAGCAGAAGATCGAAAGATGATGCATCGCAAACACTTTAGTACATTGACCAGAGTCCTTAGGGGCGACACCGCCGGTGTGTGAGTAGTGTGCGACCCCATCCCCATTTGTAACTTTAAAGCTCCCTTGAGCAGCGGGCTGACGAGCCAGGGATCCCGCACCTACGCGCCTGAGTGGTACTATACCTGGCAGATATTGGCAGCCATCGGCAACCCCAGTACACGGCCTATCCCTGCTGATGAGGGGTAATACCCCGAAACACGTGTCCAGGGATGGCGAAGACAGCGAAGATAGCAGAAGATCGAAAGATGATGCATCGCACACACTTTACTACATTGACCAGAGTCCTTAGGGGCGACACCGCCGGTGTGTGAGTAGTGTGCAACCCCACCCCCATTTGTAACTTTAAAGCTCCCTTGAGCAGCGGGCTGACGAGCCTGGGATCCCGCACCTACGCGCCTGAGTGGTACTATACCTGGCAGATATTGGCAGCCATCGGCAACCCCAGTACACGGCCTATCCCTGCTGATGAGGGGTAATACCCCGAAACACGTGTCCAGGGATGGCGAAGACAGCGAAGATAGCAGAAGATCGAAAGATGATGCATCGAAAACACTTTACTACATTGACCAGAGTCCTTAGGGGCGACACCGCCGGTGTGTGAGTAGTGTGCGACCCCACCCCCATTTGTAACTTTAAAGCTCCCTTGAGCAGCGGGCTGACGAGCCTGGGATCCCGCACCTACGCGCCTGAGTGGTACTATACCTGGCTGATATTGGCAGCCATCGGCAACCCCAGTACACGGCCTATCCCTGCTGATGAGGGGTAATACCCCGAAACACGTGTCCAGGGATGGCGATGACAGAGAAGATAGCAGAAGATCGAAAGATGACCTCTACACAGGGGTTGTCCTTTTACAAGCTTTCTCATTATAGGTCACAGTCCCAATCACAGTGCTCCTCACACTCTTGCATAGGAGAAGAGGACAGTCATGGGTTTCATTCCTATTGGCTGATATTGTCTTTCAACATTCAGTTACTTTGCTGTTTGTTATAGCGCAATTTTACACTAATATTGTATTGTTATTGTCTAATTGAAAATGGGGGCAAGTGTTAGTTATACTGTATGTATCTACTTTGCCTCTTCTCTGTTTTCCATTATGTCCAGCTTTCCTCTTGATGTTCTCCTTAATTTTCATCCTTGGTTTCTGGAGTTACACTGCTTGCTATCAGTATTCCGAGAGAAGAGAAGAAATCGGTGGAAGCACGAGCCATTATTGCTATTAGGTAACAACCATCTATCAATCGAACTTGAGAAAAAAGAAAAATAATAAACAGATAAACAGCGTGGGTCGCCACATCTATCCAAGATCACAGTACATACGCAATAACTGAAAAAGCGTACTACACAAAGATCGTGTCCACTCAACTAAAGAGGACCTAATATATGGACCCGATTTATAAACCAATAGCAATATGGTTCCAAATGGAATTATGAAAAATATGGCCAATTAAGAAGGTCTACGAATACACCGATGTATATCTGACTATAAGTAATCACAGGTCCAAATTGACTGAAAGTGACCAAAAGAATTGCTTCTGTCAAGAATCACCAAGTATTCCAATTAATTAACGAATACTTTTAAGATCTTCTTAAGATCCTTGATCTATAAATTGTCCTGAAGAAGGTGGGGCCTAGCGCCTTATCCACCGAAACGCGTCGACAACCCTAAGGGTTTTTTTAAAATGGATTTTTAATTGTTTTAAATTGGTTATTAAAATTGCATTATAATTGTTTACATATGTTTTTAACTTTGAATTACAGCTATATTTTGCACATATATGACCATTTACTGACGAGCATTAGGCACTGTATTAAATAGAAAAAACACCTATGGTCACCTTGCCCCTGTATGAATTCATGTGTGTTTTTGATGCAATACTTTTAATTTAATAAATATCCTTCTGTCGATTTATGTAGCTTTTTAGGTTCTACTATTACCAGGGGTTAAGAATAAACACAAGATGTGGAGATTGAATGTTGTTACATGAGGCCTGAGTGGTTTGTATGGTGATTATTAATTTTCCCCTATCAACGAACAAAACCCAAGGAACACTTTCCATTTTTTGAATTTACTCTACCCAGTTCCTGTGGGTTTAGAGGGTACTCTCTTTCCTTTGTTGTTACACTGCTTGTTGTCATCCTCTGTCTCCAGCCTTCCCTCGTTCGTATTTGTATTCTATGTCCTCCCTGTTCAGGAGGAGATCCGATATTCCTCCTCTCTGTGTCTGTGTGTAGGCTGGTGCTCCTTTCTTGCCTGCTTGGCCAGTTGGTATGTTTGGGGGAAGTCTTTGCTGCATTTATGTCTCTCCGTTCTCTGGTTGTTTACTTCGCTTTATCTCTGCTTCCTTCTCCTTTCTACTTCTTTCTGGAGGGTATTCATATTTTCATTTTGTGCATATTCACTTTTTGCTTCTTTCATCTATCTCTTCTCTCTTCTGTTTGGTCATTTCTTTGCTGCCTCATTGTAATCATTGTTGCAGTTTGGGTCTTTCCCATTTTGTGTATTTCTACTCTTTACTTCCTCCTCGTCTTCTTCCACTTGTCTCTTTGCTCTGCTTTGCTTGCTCTTCTCTTTGACGTTTATGTTGTCACACCGTTGATCTTCCTATTCACGCTTTTCATGGTTTTCTCTTGTTTACATTTTATTCTCGTATTACATTTGTGCTTCTGTTGGAAGGAAAGGGGATATGTAGTATCCTGTACTTGTAATGTAAAGTATGTTACTCCTCCTGCTCAGCCAGTGCCTGTGCTCTGTGCCCAATAGAATGGATGCGCCTCGGAATATTGGGACACAGAGAGGTGAAGTGACCATTGGGCATGGGCTGAGCAGCTGACAGGCTGTTCATAGTGGGGCTCTCCTTAGGAACCTAACTACTTGTTATACTACGTGATACCTGCTGGAATAAATCTTATTGAATTACTACTTCCTGTGTGGCCCTTCATCACTACAAAGTGGCCAATGTGTAGTGTAGCCTCTTAAATGATGAAGAGTAATTAAAATTGGTTGGGATATGAAGTACAGATTAAAATAAAAGAGTAGTCCAAGGTAGCATAGATTTACTATGAGGAGGTCGGTTCTAGGGAAGAGGTCCATCTGAAGAGTAACCTGCGTGAGACTGAGAATTCAGATGTGATTCTGATCTTACTGCATTAATGAAAAGTCAGTCCTCATATATTGAGTTCTGAATGCGTGATATTTCACCAGCAACATGATCTTGAGGACCAGACCACATATTTTCCAAAAGTAAGACAAATGCGGTAGATATGTTTGAACAATAAGAAAGCATGTTTTTTGTTTTATAATCAGTAGTGAACAAGCACTCTTTAATGAAGTGATTCATATTCATTTCCATATACAACATCAGTTCTTATCTGATTACATCTTCTCTATTGCTATTTTCCAGTTGATTAATTTTTTCATGGCTGTTTTCATTTCAGCATTTCTCAAAGTGTAAATGAGGGGATTCAACATCGGAGTTATTACTGCATAAAATACAGAGATTATCTTATCCATAGGCAAGGTAGTGGAGGGTCTTGTGTAAATAAATATGCATGGCCCAAAAAAGATAGTCACGACTGTGAGGTGGGCGGCACAGGTGGAAAGGGCTTTTTGTTTCCCTTCAGCAGAGCGCTTCCTCACGGTTAGTAGGATGGAAGTGTAGGAAACAAGCAAAAGCAGAAAACACACTAGTGCTATCAGGCCACTGTTAGACACCATCAAGAGTCCTGTGATGTACGTGTCACTGCAAGCCAGACTCAACAAAGGCAGAAGATCACAAACGAAGTGGTCAACCTCATTTGGACCACAAAAAGGTAGAGCCATCACCAAGTAGGTCTGAACGGAGGAATGCACTGCTCCCCCTACCCAGCAGGCTAAAACCAGGAGGTTACACACAGACCTGTTCATGATAGCAGTGTATCGCAATGGGTTGCAAATGGCGATGTAGCGGTCAAAGGCCATGACAGTAAGCAGGAAGATTTCAGCACAGGCAAATAGGTGGAAATAGAATATTTGGGAAATGCAACCACTGAAGGAGATTGAGTTATTCCTGGAGATCAGGTCCACGAGCATCTTAGGGGTGGTAGCGGAGGGGTAGCACAAGTCAATGAAGGACAGGTTACTCAGCAGGAAGTACATGGGGGACTGGAGGGAAGAGTCAGCATTCACCGTCACCATGATGAGTAGATTTCCAAACAGGGTAGCAAGGTAGAAAAGCAGGAATAAGAAAAATAAAACAGTTTGCAGCTTGGGGTTTTGAGTAAGACCCATGAGGAAGAAGTTTTCAACAGTTGTTTCATTTGCCAAATTTTCTTGTCTTGATTTTTCTAGTCTCATTCCAAAAGTCAAGTTTCACTTTCAAAATAATGTTTACTTATTCAAGCATTCTCTGCAAAAAAAAGCCAATATTACAAACAGAAAATAGGTCCTTAAGGCAGAAGTACAGAAAACATGCGGGCCAAGGTATGGTAGAGAGATTAATAAAGAGAAGGCTTCCAAACTTAGAAATGTATCAGGGAAATGAAATGCTACTAATAAAGCTATATTACAAAACATATAGTACTTCTGTGCAAATGTCAAATTCAACTTTATCAGCATAAGACTATCCAAGTTGATGGATAACTGATTACTGCATTGGATATTCTATGTTATACTTACTATGCAGTTGCAAAATGTGGGCACAAACGATTATGCTATATTTACCAAGATTGGGTCTCACCTCTCTGATTAGTGTCCCTCGTTAAATGTGGTCATTTAGTTACACCTAAAAGAAAGAACAGGTCCCTTGGTCTTACCAGGGTTCAGAGTGTGACCTCTGCATTAGGCAGGGGTCACTGCAGCAACTGGGTTTTTGGCCCAGCTTACTGGGATTGACTGTGAAGCAGACGTAATAGCCAATGACATATCCAAGGGGCGTAGCCGCATATGGAGCTGTGAAGAGGTGGCGACTATTTTTTATGGAATTAATACTGGGACCACAACCATAGAAAACAAAGAGGACTGGACTACTTTCATTCACTTGATTGGAGGAATTTGACTTCGTATATGGAGAATCTTATATAGAGAATTACGTTTATGGACAAATCTGTGCTTAGATGACTATGGTGCTTTAAACATAGTAAAAAAGATTTGAGGAAGCCCGCAAAGGGTGAAACGCGCGTTGGCTGTGGAGCATTGTGGTGTAAAAGAAATAAAGTCTGAATTTTCCACAGCAACCTGACCTTCTTGGATTGAAAAAAAGGTTCCTACAAAAATCCGAATTGAAAAGAAAAATGTGCTGACTGCACATAGGAGAATAGTTACTACATATGATGTGCACTGCTGTTTTGCTTTTTTTGATTATAACAATCTGCCACATTGTCTGTGGGTGTAAAGTCTCTTTTGATGCTTGAGGTGGATAAGTATCCAACATCAAAGTTGCCCTCAATATTACAATTTTAAAACTGTTTATTTGGAAGAACTACTGTGATAACAAGAGGGTATGACCAGATGTGCAGATCTTTTTTAGCAAATCCACCTTTCTTTGTTTGTTATATCCAAGAGGGATTTGAATCTGTGACTTGTGACTTGAAAGACAAATTAGATCCTAAAACTTAGTATTCACATTACCAACTTCTGGTATCTTACTGTGGTAGAAACCTATAGATTACATATCTAAAAAAGTTTACTTTGGACTAACTCCTTTAAAACCATTGCTCAAATAAAGTATCTTTCATTGTTTTATGTTTGTGTCAGGACTAGAGTGCAAGCCTCTCTCTAAGATGCCCTCCTATTGGGTTAGTGTATGAAGAACAAGAAGAATTTACTTTTAGTGCCTATTCCTCACTACTAGGATTGAAACCTTACATTGCTAAATTTTGCAAAATGTCTCTGTAGCACATAGAAAATTCATCTTACCTTTCTAGCACTGAAAAATGCAGACTAAAGTTTACACACAGCTGTCAGCATGAAGCCGGTTATCTAATTTGTCCATTTTACAAAGAGGGAACAATGTAGTATTTAGGTTTCTCTTATATCTTATATCACTTATACCAACAGTAGTTGTATTATCCCCCTAAGCAATATGTCGTAGTGAGACCGGCAACCAATATGATTACACAGAGACCTCTGTAGCCAGGTCTAGGTTCCTGAGCTTTAATTTAGGTTGTAACACGTAGTCTTCAGCCTGCAGTTTTCCAAAAGGTATGCTTGATTCATTGATTAAATACTCTTCTTAAAACACGCACAGACAGCAAAGCGTGGAGCCTTTCTCTGTGAATGCATAGGATATCATGAAATGAAGGCTTTCCCTGCTAAATGCAACAAATTCCTCATTAAGAACAAGTGCTTATTTGATACCTTGTTTAATTGGAATGCACTACAATATTTGTATTGTGCTATTTTTCAAATGAATGTCTAAATATAGTATTTTTTCATTTATTTATGTTACTTGTGCCCAAGGCCCGTAAATAAAATGCTACCAGTGGACCTGCAGCATTGCTTATGCCACCCACCTAAGAAGCCATCTAACAACTTCGAGGGCTTGTGTGTGCAGTTTACTGCCACTTCGACTTGGCACTTAAAGCTGCTTCCCAAGCCTTAAACTCCCATTTTAATACACATAAGTCACCCCCTAAAGCAGGCCCTAGGAGGTCCTAAGTGATGGGTGCTGTGTAACTAAAAGGTGGGACATGTACTTGTATGTTTTACATGTACTGGTAATGACAAACAGCTGAATTAGATTTTTCACTGCTGTGATTCCTTATTAGGAAGGAATAGCTGCATCATGTTTTATATGTTATGTTGTGGGATTTGTAAAGCGTATGGCTTCCCCAGCAACAGGGCATCCCAGCACTGATTCGAGAAACAACCAGACAGAAGAGGAGAGGCGAGACAGATGGATTATTCGGATAAAATCCAGGTCTTTACTGCCTTCCTAAAAGCCCCATGATTCTACATGCTCCTGATAGTACATACAATAGCTTTCCAGAGAGAGGTAGCTAAGGCATGGAATGACCGACCTCCAGCCCGTGTTCTTCTAACACGGGGAACACGTGCCATATGTTGGTTCGAGGAGTGGTGGTGTCAGGCAGTAAATAAATATATTGCACCAATTATTGTGTTCGCTTCGTCTGCTGTTCTACGGATTTCTACCTGAAAGACAATCAGATATATATATATATATATATATTACCTACTGGCGGTCGCCAGTAGGTATATATAGTTAGGATTTTTTCTCTTTGGGATTTTTGAAAATTCTATGTCTAATAACTTTGGCGTTTGTGGACGGAATTGGCTGAAATTTTCAGGAAAATGGCACATTTTGTTTCTGAGCAGCCCCTGAAAATTGGGGGGGGGGGGTTCGTCCAGGGGGGGTCGAGAAAAAAGGGGGGTCCCAAAACGTGTTTTTAACATTGAGTTTTCCCTAGGGCGGTTGGCCTCACTTTTAGCCCGAACGGCTGAATGGATTTGCACGAAACTTGGCAAAATTGTAGGGACTGGTAGCCCGATGTGCCTTTTGTAGGTCTCAATATATGTGCTCCAGTGGATTTTGAGAAATTAACGTTTAAAAAAAGATATATATCTGTAACAGCGGACCGGGCAGCGCTCCAGTTCGCGTACTTTTCGCGCAACGGAGCTTTGTGAAGCGAAGCTGATTGGTTCTCCGGCGTCTGTCAACATTCCAAACAGTCCGTAGCGGCCGCCATCTTGTCTCTCGGTAGGATCGAGAGACAAGAGGAGGCCAAAGCGAAGGGGCAAATGACCATAAGGGGGCATAGTAGATCCTCCCTGACCTCTTAGGTTTGATGTACCATTTTGCCAAGTTTGGTGTAATTCCGTTCAGCCATTCAGGCTGTAGACGTATCTAAATGTCAATAATCGAACGGCTGAATGGATTTGCACGAAACTTGGCAAAATATTAGGGACTGGTAGCCCGATGTGCCTTTGCTAGGTCTCAATATATGTGCTCCAGTGGATTTTGAGAAATTAACGTTCAAAAAAAGATATATATCTGTAACAGCGCTCCGCTTCGCGTACTTTTCGCGTTACGGAGCTTTGCGAAGCTGATTGGTTCTCCGGCGTCTGTCAACATTCCAAACAGTCCGTAGCGGCCGCCATCTTGTCTCTCGGTAGGATCGAGAGACAAGAGGAGGCCAAAGCGAAGGGGCAAATGATCATAAGGGGGCATAGTAGATCCTTCCTGACCTCTTAGGTTTGATGTACCATTTTGCCAAGTTTGGTGTAATTCCGTTCAGCCATTCAGGCTGTAGACGTATGTAAATGTCCTATGGAAAATTGCATGGGGAAAACACATTTGAAAGTGTTGAAATTTAGAACCAATTAAAATGTTACTTTGGTTTTGTATTTGTGTGTGATGAAAGTTAATTGGTTATGTATATATCTCAAAAGAGAGGAAACCACAGCCATTTTGTGATACTACTGTCTGAGGTACATTTGTGAGGAATTTTTGGTGGTGAATTTCTGGTGTTTGATTTACACAGTACTAACACTTCTCCTACTTTTAAAAAGGTGAGTTGTTAATTTGTAAGGGGAACTATGTTGTACACTTGAAGATAATTTGAAAAATGTTTTCTGTTATTTATTTGCAGTCCTTCTGTTATACTAAATACTTGATAAAGTTAGTTTTATATTATGTATTACTAAAAACGATAAATGAAAGTGATTATTTTTTTCTGCAATTTACAGCAAGCAATTTCAAAATAAAATGGCTCACAATGAAGAGACCGTGGCAATTTCTTTTGAATTGTCCACTACATTGATTGAAATTGACAGCACCAATAATGAAATATTGTCACAAGGAGGAGATGACTTGAATGATTCCACTACATTGATTGAAATTGAGAGCACCAATAATGAAATATTGTCACGAGGAGATGACTTGAATGATTCCACTACATTGATTGAAATTGACAGCACCAATAATGAAATATTGTCACAAGGAGGAGATGACTTGAATGATTTTTTTGATCAATCTGTTGATGGCGAATTTATCGAATGTTTGGAGACCATAGAGTTACAAGAATCATCATTGCAGACTTTTAATGAGGAGATTCCAGATGAGATGATTGAAGAGGAAATTGCTGATGAGGACATGTTACTAGTTCTTTCAAATTTAGAAAATTCTGAAGAATAAATTTATATTTAGAAATCAAAAATTGTTTGAGACATTATTCATTTTTATTTTAAATTTATGAGGTTGTAGCGAAGTGATTGTAGTATAAAATGAGACTTATAGTATAGAGTGCAACATTTTTATGTTACATGGTAAGTTTACTCATATTTACTTCCCTTCTCCCACTATATTATCTCCAATGTGTATTTGATATCTCTTCTTCATCTCCGGCCTCCTTTCTCTCACTTTGTGTCTCTGATGCATCTTATCGCTGCTATTTTGTGTAATTACAGAAGAGAGTAAAATAAAATAGTTCGGAACGTGAAAAGGGGGCAAAGTAGAGTACCCCTCACCCCCTAGGCCTTCTCAGGCGGTCCCAAAAGGATCAGTTTCTGCTTTCCTGAGAGATTATGGTATGAGTTCCATATACCACAATAATTTGCATTACAACATGCAAGATATATATCTCCTATTACCAACTTTTGGAGATATTCGCGCTAAGCGCGAATATCTCCAAAAAGTAACACCTGCCCTGAGCAGTTCTTACCCATGTTATCCAATGGGAGGTGGATAACATGGCTAAGAGCATTAGCTCGGTAATGCATGAATATCGCTGACTTTTTAGCGATATTCATGCATTGCGGCCGTTTTTTATCGCATTTGCGATAAACCTTGATAATAGCAAGGTTTATCTTCGATAATTTCTGACGATGCTTAGCGGTAAAAAATTCGTTGGTAAGCATCGTTAGCGATAAATATCGCTTAACTTTGGTAATATGCACCAACGTCTGTTAACGTTCGATTCGAAGGAAATGAGGAAGTGTTGAAAAACATTGTTTGCGCCATCTTGCCTTTTTTGAAATGCCACACTTTTGTCGTGCACGGCAGCCATTTTAGATGCCTTGACCAGACCCACTCTCTGCACGCTGTCGATTCGTAGCATGGCTCCCCACCCTCGCAAGCATCTTCCCCAGGCACTGGTCACCCCCGCTCTCTGTCTTATGCACGGGCAATAAACCTCCCTCCATCTGCGCTGCTCTTCCCTGAGAATCACACTCTGTGCCCGCCCGACACCTCCCTTTCGCCTATTTCACTACCGCACCCTCTGACACTCCTCTTCCTCTGTGTCCGATTGTCCAGGCTATCAGCTAGCCCTGCAGATGTAGTTTATGGCTCCAGCTGTAAAGAATCACCCCTCTTCAAAGGAGTGATAGTAGATCAAGGCCCACACCACACGTGTTCCTACTATCTGAAAACCATCCTGTATTGTGATTGGGGAGGGGACCGAGCCTGAAGCGGAAGATTCCAGGAATGACTCTTTGTACATCAAAGTTTTTACAATTATGTGTCACATTAAAAATATATAGCACTCCAACAAAGTAGTAGGAATATAAAACTTTAATAACATATAAATATATACAACAAAACAAAAACAGTAAAAACATTTAAACAACAAAGAGACGGTGGCAATTTCTTTTGAATTCCTGATGAGGACATGTTACTAGTTCTTTCAAATTATGAAAATTCAGAAGATGTTGCCTGGGGGTGGGTCGTCAGTAGCAGTCTGTTGTGCGAATAGTTCCAAGGCAGCAGAACGCGCTGAAATCTAGATGGCACGAAAGTGATGTCTAGTAAGTTGCCGCCCAGCAAATAACGGCGTGGGGCGCCGCGGGGGTGAGTGAGTCCAGTAGGCACCACAGCTATTCTTACCGGCATTGCAGAATTACTGCTGGGGACAATGCCTGTGCTGTAGCAGGGTCACAGCAGAAACAAAAAGGATTCTGTTGAAGATGTTGTTGGTTTTCAATTTGAAAACAGTTCTGGTGTCAACTGCTATGGTAATGTAGTGGTTAATGTTTTGTTTTCTCTAGAAAATGTAAAAGAGGGGGAGGCAGTCCAAAGTTCCGTTAAAAGGGCAAAGGAAAGGATCGGTGGTTTGAACTATCACTCAAAAAGGGGAGGGGGTGCAACAATTTTTCCTACCGGGTCACACTGTGCTTTCACCGGAACTGAGGTCTGCAGGATTCTAGTAATTCAAAGTGAGGCTGGCGCCAGCATGGGAGCGCCGACGTCCCGCGGATACAGTTTCGTCACTCCACGGGCGATCATGGCAGTCATTCCCCATCGGGGGTCGGAGACTCCCGCGGCTCCTCTAGAATCTTCAAGGTCGTGGAGGACTACGGTGGTGGAGTCAACCAGTGACCGGGCCATTTCTTCATGCTGGGCCCGCTCTTGCCAGGTCGATTGCCATTTTGAGAGTTCGGCAGCTACCGGCGATCGCGGGGTCACATGAGCGGACGGGCTCCACCCTGCCGGGCGAGACGTTGCAGCATCGCCACAGTGGAAGAACCCTTTTCGGGGCGCCTGGAGCGCTGAGGGTGCAGCTGGGAAGCCTTCACCTGAGGAGGCGGGAGAGGCCTGTTCGCACCGTCTCTCCCTCCCAGTGCACCCCACGGCGCCCCGCTTGACATTTGTTATGGCCAGTGGCGATGAGGACAGGGGGGGGGGTCGGAGGCATGTGCAAGACATCCCCCCCAGTGTTGTCAAAGCCATTTTTGAAGAAAGAAGTGGTGCCTGGCGTGTTGCCGCTGCTATTACGAAGGAGAAAAGAAAAAATGTCCTGTCCGTCTTTGGGCCGGGCTTCCGGTGGATGTCGGCCGGACGCCCCTGGCTCTGGCCCCATGAACGGGTTCCTTGGTTTATCGGCTGCAGCCGGATCTCGTCGGCCTCGGCCCCCCGATCGTTGGTGGCCGGACCGGAAGAGCATGTGGCGGGACTACCTGAAAAACCAAAGGTGATGATGGACGGAGCGTTGACAATACAAACACTCACCCCCAGTCAACTGATCTGGGTTTAATCCATCACCGTTCTTTAGCTCACTCCGCCACCCCAGTTCAGACATGGCTATATGCAAATCAGTCTGACCCTGTGCCTTCTGGGAACAGTCCAGCCCGAACTGCCAAGCCATGTCTTCCCTGGACCGGAATCAAGCTTCCCAGGACCGGTTTCTGGCATTACAGCCGTCTTCAGCCGGGCTTGCTTGACTCCAGTGGCAAAGTGAGCAAGGGACTCACGTCTGAGCATACCCTGCCAACTTAGGGCGAACAAAGAAAAACCAAAGGTGATGATGGACGGAGCGTTGACAATACAAACACTCACCCCCAGTCAACTGATCTGGGTTTAATCCATCACCGTTCTTTAGCTCACTCCGCCACCCCAGTTCAGACATGGCTATATGCAAATCAGTCTGACCCTGTGCCTTCTGGGAACAGTCCAGCCCGAACTGCCAAGCCATGTCTTCCCTGGACCGGAATCAAGCTTCCCAGGACCGGTTTCTGGCATTACAGCCGTCTTCAGCCGGGCTTGCTTGACTCCAGTGGCAAAGTGAGCAAGGGACTCACGTCTGAGCATACCCTGCCAACTTAGGGCGAACAAAGAAAAACCAAAGGTGATGATGGACGGAGCGTTGACAATACAAACACTCACCCCCAGTCAACTGATCTGGGTTTAATCCATCACCGTTCTTTAGCTCACTCCGCCACCCCAGTTCAGACATGGCTATATGCAAATCAGTCTGACCCTGTGCCTTCTGGGAACAGTCCAGCCCGAACTGCCAAGCCATGTCTTCCCTGGACCGGAATCAAGCTTCCCAGGACCGGTTTCTGGCATTACAGCCGTCTTCAGCCGGGCTTGCTTGACTCCAGTGGCAAAGTGAGCAAGGGACTCACGTCTGAGCATACCCTGCCAACTTAGGGCGAACAAAGAAAAACCAAAGGTGATGATGGACGGAGCGTTGACAATACAAACACTCACCCCCAGTCAACTGATCTGGGTTTAATCCATCACCGTTCTTTAGCTCACTCCGCCACCCCAGTTCAGACATGGCTATATGCAAATCAGTCTGACCCTGTGCCTTCTGGGAACAGTCCAGCCCGAACTGCCAAGCCATGTCTTCCCTGGACCGGAATCAAGCTTCCCAGGACCGGTTTCTGGCATTACAGCCGTCTTCAGCCGGGCTTGCTTGACTCCAGTGGCAAAGTGAGCAAGGGACTCACGTCTGAGCATACCCTGCCAACTTAGGGCGAACAAAGAAAAACCAAAGGTGATGATGGACGGAGCGTTGACAATACAAACACTCACCCCCAGTCAACTGATCTGGGTTTAATCCATCACCGTTCTTTAGCTCACTCCGCCACCCCAGTTCAGACATGGCTATATGCAAATCAGTCTGACCCTGTGCCTTCTGGGAACAGTCCAGCCCGAACTGCCAAGCCATGTCTTCCCTGGACCGGAATCAAGCTTCCCAGGACCGGTTTCTGGCATTACAGCCGTCTTCAGCCGGGCTTGCTTGACTCCAGTGGCAAAGTGAGCAAGGGACTCACGTCTGAGCATACCCTGCCAACTTAGGGCGAACAAAGAAAAACCAAAGGTGATGATGGACGGAGCGTTGACAATACAAACACTCACCCCCAGTCAACTGATCTGGGTTTAATCCATCACCGTTCTTTAGCTCACTCCGCCACCCCAGTTCAGACATGGCTATATGCAAATCAGTCTGACCCTGTGCCTTCTGGGAACAGTCCAGCCCGAACTGCCAAGCCATGTCTTCCCTGGACCGGAATCAAGCTTCCCAGGACCGGTTTCTGGCATTACAGCCGTCTTCAGCCGGGCTTGCTTGACTCCAGTGGCAAAGTGAGCAAGGGACTCACGTCTGAGCATACCCTGCCAACTTAGGGCGAACAAAGAAAAAACAAAGGTGATGATGGACGGAGCGTTGACAATACAAACACTCACCCCCAGTCAACTGATCTGGGTTTAATCCATCACCGTTCTTTAGCTCACTCCGCCACCCCAGTTCAGACATGGCTATATGCAAATCAGTCTGACCCTGTGCCTTCTGGGAACAGTCCAGCCCGAACTGCCAAGCCATGTCTTCCCTGGACCGGAATCAAGCTTCCCAGGACCGGTTTCTGGCATTACAGCCGTCTTCAGCCGGGCTTGCTTGACTCCAGTGGCAAAGTGAGCAAGGGACTCACGTCTGAGCATACCCTGCCAACTTAGGGCGAACAAAGAAAAACCAAAGGTGATGATGGACGGAGCGTTGACAATACAAACACTCACCCCCAGTCAACTGATCTGGGTTTAATCCATCACCGTTCTTTAGCTCACTCCGCCACCCCAGTTCAGACATGGCTATATGCAAATCAGTCTGACCCTGTGCCTTCTGGGAACAGTCCAGCCCGAACTGCCAAGCCATGTCTTCCCTGGACCGGAATCAAGCTTCCCAGGACCGGTTTCTGGCATTACAGCCGTCTTCAGCCGGGCTTGCTTGACTCCAGTGGCAAAGTGAGCATGGGACTCACGTCTGAGCATACCCTGCCAACTTAGGGCGAACAAAGAAAAACCAAAGGTGATGATGGACGGAGCGTTGACAATACAAACACTCACCCCCAGTCAACTGACGGGCTCCACCCTGCCGGGCGAGACGTTGCAGCATGGCCACAGTGGAAGAACCCTTTTCCGGGCGCCTGGAGCGCTGAGGGTGCAGCTGGGAAGCCTCCACCTGGGGAGGCGGGAGAGGCCTGTTCGCACCGTCTCTCCCTCCCAGTGCACCCCACGGCATCTCGCTTGAGATTTGTTATGGCCGGACCAGGCGATGAGGACAAGGGGGGGGGGGTCGGAGGCATGTGCAAGACATCCCCCCCAGTGTTGTCGCAGCCATTATTCAAGAAAGAAGAAGTGTCCCGTCCGTCTTCGGGCCGGGCTTCCGGTGGATGTCGGCCGGACGCCCCTGGCTCTGGCCCCATGAACGGGTTCCTTGGTTTATCGGCTGCAGCCGGATCCCGTCGGCCTCGGCCCCCCGACCGTTGGTGGCCGGACCGGAAGAGCATGTGGCGGGACTACCTGAAACTGTCAAGGGCCACCGCGGCCGGACTGGGAGAGAGAGGGGAGGGTCGAGGAGATATTCCCCCCCCCGCAACTCTTCAGCGTTGTAAAGGCAATCCCCTGGCCGGGTCCCGCTGGCCTCGGCCTCTCCTCCGGCTACACCCTACGTTAGGATCTCCTGGCCGAGGCGTGGCAGCAGGACCCGCCTTATATGGGTTGCTCCCGGCTGGGCGTAGACGCAACCCTGCCCCACCTTGGAAGTTTCCAGAGTGGGGGTGGATGTTCTACTGACTTGCATTTTCCCTAGTCTATCGATTTTTTTGGCGTGGCAGGCGGTGGGACAGCGAGGGGTGATTTGGTTTCTCTTACTGTTTTTCTGGTCTCTCACCACTGGCATATTTTAACGTTTTCTTGTTTCTAGGACATTAATAGGTTTTATCATTACGTTATGTTATCGTTTCTTTGTTCGTTGTTTAATAAAAGTTCATGTTCATCAGTGGCCTACTGATTTTCGTTTTCCTATTCTTTTCTTTCCAGGTTGTTTCATGCTAAAGTTTCTGTTAACAGGATACAGTGATCACTTCGTTATTATTGCATATGTCCTTTTCACTAGGGGTGCTCTCTGGTCGGGCCAGATGACGTATCTCTAGTAAATGGTCCGGGTGAAACAGGTGCATCAATCAGTGGGGAGTAGATAGGCATGACAGATTACAACGGGGGAGAAAGGTCCGCATTACGTACCCTTTCACTATTTGCAAAGATTTTCCTACGTATATTTGCAAACAGGGAATACCTCCAAAAAGAACCAATTCCCAAACAGTCAATGTTTGGGGAAACAATCAATCAATGAGGAACGAAATAGGCACGACGTGTTAAAGGTTTGCGTTACCTACCCTTCACTATCTGCAAAGGGAGAGAGAATATTCCTATTCTTCCTCGTTTGCAGGCAGAGAAGATTCTTAAGAGAACCAACTTCGAACAATTCAATGCTCGATTCAAACAATCAACAAGGGGTACTGTGAACACAAATGAACGCCTCTTATGTACATACACATTGGTATTATCAACAGGTTGTTCCTAATGTTTCTATTTTAGGGAGGTCAAAAAGAGATCCCATTAGTGGTCTACTGATTTTGCTCGATTCCTTTTGTTTTTTTACACGATTTTTCGCTATCTGCAAAGACTAAACAGAGTATTGCGACTCTGTGCTTGTTTGTAAATAGAGAATGAGCCAAAGAGAACAATCAATCAAATGGAGAGAGAAGCAGGCACGACGGATTACAACGGGGGCAAAGGCCTGCGTTAACTACCCTTCACTATCTGCAAAGAGAGAGTACTCCTAATAGAAATGAGGGGTGGGGGGCAGCATTCAAAGCAGATCAGTGTGCATAAACACGAAAATGTTTTTACTTACCACGTACTTGACATTCGACAGCTTATGATATTTGCTATTAAAAAACCATTGAAATTCACTGAAAAAACCATAGGTTATAGACCATATATAGTTAGGAATTAGCATTTACAAAACCTTGAAAATTCACTGAAAAAACCATAGGTTATAGACCATATATAGTTAGGAATTAGCATTTAAAAAACCTTATTTTACTCACACAAAACCATTGAAATTCCATATATAGTTAGTTGCACTAACTATATATCGCGCACCCGCAATCCACTGCTGATCATGTCACATATTACATCATTCATGACATGGTCAGTGACATCACTGATGACATCACTGATGACATCTCAAATGACATCACTGATGACATCACTGATGACGTCTCATTTGACATCATTCTTGTGCTAATACGATAAACCTCTTCAGACTCTAATATAACCTTAGATACACTCAGTGTATACAGACACTCACACACTGCCACTCATCCATGGAGTTACTCACACACCCAGTCAGTCATGCAAAGAAACAATCTCACCTCCATTTCTTCAACTATACAGTTATACACACCTTACTTATTGAAACATATACTAACACATATTTACTCTCTTATACAATCCCTGATACAAGTTCACAATGATCGATACAACCACTCACTCATTCAGTGGCTCTCATGCACAGTTATTTATATATGCCAACTCTCACATGTACTGTGTTTTACATATGTACTTACTATGACATGTAGCATTGAGATATCCATTCACTCATCAATACACTCATGCACACAGTCAACCGCCCATGTAGCTGTTTCCACATGCACTCTTGAACTCATACACCTAGTGAATCAACTGCTCACACATCTATGCACAGAGTCACACACCTCCCAGCCACCCCCACACAAACTCAATCTCCCATACAAATACTTGGGCAACCAATCAATAACACATATAGCCTCTCGTATAGCTAATGATCAACACATGCAGCAGCTTACATCACAACAGACATACTGATGCACACATTCAGACAGTTTAGTCACTAACCCATGCATTTAGTACGACACATTTATTCACTCACTCATACAGTCAGTCACGCACTTACTAAATCCTTCATCCAGACACCTGTACATCCACTCATTCTTCAATATATCAAACATATTTAAACTTTACAGAAACACACAGTCACTGGATGATGTCATCAGTGATGTCATCAGTGATGTCATTTGAGATGTCATCAGTGATGTCATCAGTGATGTCACTGACCATGTCATGAATGATGTAATATGTGACATGATCAGCAGTGGATTGCGGGTGCGCGATATATAGTTAGTGCAACTAACTATATATGGAATTTCAATGGTTTTGTGTGAGTAAAATAAGGTTTTTTAAATGCTAATTCCTAACTATATATGGTCTATAACCTCTGGTTTTTTCAGTGAATTTTCAAGGTTTTGTAAATGCTAATTCCTAACTATATATGGTCTATAACCTATGGTTTTTTCAGTGAATATATATATATAGATAGATATATATCAACAAAAGTTTTGGCGCCAAGCTGTAGTGGCCTCTTGCAGCGGCGGGCCAAGGACGGGATCGCCAATCCCTTCACATACCAACACACTCGTTCACGATTCACAAGAACGAAGTCCAGGCCACCAATAGTTTTCAAAATCCGGATAAAGCTGTGATTAAATCCGGATTTTGAAAACTATTGGTGGCCTGGACTTCGTTCTTGTGAATCGTGAACGAGTGTGTTGGTAGATAGATATATATATAGATATATCCAAAAATAGTTGCCACAAACACAGGAAGGAACCCAGACAGGAGATGAATATCGCTGGTTATTTAATGAAAGACTTGCTGTTTGGCTTGACACACAGAGTACAGCTTTAGTTCCATCAAACATCAGGCCTGACGCGTTTCGTAATGTCTTACTTCCTCAGAGGCTTGAAGCAAACAGCGTGCACAGACATTTTTGGCGGGACACTCTAAATACTCCCTCCTACCAGCACAAGTGGGCGTGGCCGTAAACACGGCATTCTGGTCGGTGTAGTGTCCTCGCTCATACTCCAGTGAGTTTGTATGTGCCGCGTTGTAAATAACTAAGAAAATATTCCCAAGTGGGGCGCAGTCGAATCTTGCGCAACCCTAAACAGTCTCATTGCCTCTTTCAAAGCTTCTCCTGTCCTATATTGCAGAACCGCATCCAGCGGGACAGCGGGTCTGTAAGCTTAGCAGGGCTCCATCCACGACCTCGGGCTGGCCGTTTAAAATCCCAAAATAGTTGCCACAAACAACAGGAAGGAACCCAAACAGGAGATAAATATCGCTGGTTATTTAATGAAAGACTTGCTCGGCATAAATCCATCTCTGAGGAAATTCAGAAACTGCACTGGCTTCCAGTGGGGCAACGGATTAAATTCAAGGCTCTTTGTGTAGCTTTTAAGGCCTTGTCATCTAAAGGCCCTTTGTTCCTGCAGAAACTCTTTACATGGTATCAGCCAGGCAGATTACTTAGTTCAACAGGTTCAAAATTACTTACTGTTCCAAAAATTCGGACTCTGCAGTGGGGAGGGCGTAGTTTTCATTACGGCACTTCTAAGCTGTGGAACCTGCTGCCATCTGAGATCAGGAATGCTAGCTCTCTCTTGAGCTTTAGAAAAGATTTGAAAACCTGGCTATTTCAGTGATGGGAGCTGGTGGGGGTTTGCTCATGGTTCTAGCGCCGAGACACCATTTTGGTATTTGTGCGCTTTATAAATATCATTATCATTATCATTATCACTATCATTATCAATGAAAGTGCTTTTTTAAGTACCGGGTCTGTAAGGCATGTAACTATGGGGTTAACAAACCCTCATATAAAACACCCTTTGTTGATGGCTGATATTACCTCCTCCACTCGAATCGAACATCCAAAGAGGTGGCTCGAACCAGTAAAAAATGAGAGTGTGTTATACCCTGTAAATATGCAGAGGAGCTCGGCTCCAGTATTAGCTGTGCCCAATAAAGATCGGCTTAGAAGTCCCTGAAAGCCCCAAAGATATCCGCCTCTCGAGAAAGTTCAGAGCCCCCTGCATCGATGAGTATTGGGTCCGCTGCTGCCTGGCGCTAAGCGCGCATTTTATGCGCTAACAAGTGGCCGCACCTGTCTCCTCCTGTGTAGAACATTTGTTTAAGACGGAGGACCGCGTACTCAGCTCGATCCAGGTCCAAGCTGGTGTTGAGCTTGTGCTGTTTGTAGTTGCCTCTATACCCTCGGAGCCCCTGTTCATTAGTGGATCCCCTCTAGTCCTGAGACCTGCCTGGAAAGCTCTTCCCTTTTCTCCCTACATATCCTATTGTCTGCAGAGGATGTAGCTACTAAATCACTCCTGGCCACTAATGTGAGCATTGCCCACAGGGAGACTATTGAGGATTCTTTGGTGTTATTTACAGCTAAGTAGTCCTCAAGCGTCTTGGTGAGGCAAGCAATAACTTTGGGAAAGTGTAGGAGTGTATCTCTGAGCCTCCAAGAAAAAGATGTGCGAGAAGTGGGGGGAGATAATAGAGTTGCGGTCAGCGCTACGTTATCTGATAGCGCCTGCGGCTTGATTTTCGAGTCTTGTAGGAGAGGAAGGAGGGATTGGGAACTTAGGAAATAGTCTAAATGGGCATATATTCGGTGGGAGTGGGAATAAAAGGTGTAGTCATTTAAATGAGGGTGGAGATGGCGCCACACATCTAGCAGCCCCAAGCCGTGAAACCACTGACGAGTGCTGTCAGAAGGGAAGGAGCTTAGGTCTGTCCCTGCCTCTGAGTCGAACGGTCCCTTTGGCCGTCAAACACAATATTCAGGTTATCCCCTACTAGTACTAGCCCATCCAAAGAGGACGTCAAGTCCTCAACAGTTTCGCTTAAAAACACCTCCTGACCTTCATTGGGACCATAGATGATGGCTAGCATACGTGTGAGCGACCGCAGAGTCAAGGAAATTGACAAGAGCCTCCCCCTAATCTCCCATTCCCCTGCCCCCACTGCCCCCAGGAAGTTGTGGGAAATGAGGATGGCAACCCCCACTCTTTGAGTGGGGAGTGAAGAAAAATATTGTTGGGGGAAGGCCTTAGAACATCATCTATGTGTGTCGAAAGTAACCTTTTTAGTGCTATTTACTTCCAATCTCTTTACTGCATTTATTTCTTCAAAATTCAATATCTCAACTTCTACACATTAATTTCTATTGTTTGGTTTTATATTTTTCTATTTTCCTAAACTGTTTTGAATCTTTACTGTGGTGTTTTCACTGTGTTACTGTATGAGATATTGCATCAATACTTTACACATTAGCTTCTAAGTTAAGCCTTCCTGCTCTGTGGCAAGCTCCCAGATGGTGGGCAAATGATAAGTGTTGTGACTTACCCTGACTAGGATTGTGCATACTTCTGCAAATTAGAGACCCCCTTTCTAACAATCCCATAGTGCCTCATTGTATCTCTCTGAGCTGTCTTGCAGCTGACTCTCCTTTCTGTCAACCTTAACAGTTTTCCAGTTGCAACCTTTATTTTTTCTGTCTACTCCAAAACGGTGATTAGCCTAGGGCATGTGGATGGTGACTGGTACCTCTGTTGGATACAAGCTGAAAGATTGAGTGAATTCATGTAGAAATTACCACTCTCGTCTGAAATGGAAATACAAATATATAGACTGTATTTGAAAATGTCCACAGAAAACCCAATGTATTTATTTATTCGTTTTATAGAGTGAGCAATTAATGAAGGGTGTCCTGTGCTAGCAAACTAATCGTTCTTTACATCTAACGTACATACTCAGTTTCTCCAGGCAAAGCCTATGGAAATAACTGGGTATTTAGAGCTATGTAAAATTTTAAAATATTCAGCTCCAAGAGTAACTCAGATGGCAGTCTGTTCCATGCCTGAGTTTAACCACAGAAAAGCCTGGCCTCCTAATCTTGCTTTCCGGTATTTAGATACTGTGAACAAACAGGCAGAGGTTGAGAGAGCAAGTCAGTCTGGAAGGAATCTATTTTTTAAACACATTTGAGATATTAGAGGACCACACTACTGGGTAAAGGGATTTAGGAAACTTAAAAGGTTTGAACAGTCTCCTTTGAACAGGTAACTGGCCATTTAGAGACAAGAACCTATTAAACTTGCTCTATCCAGAAACCATCCTGGCCGGTGCATTCTGTGTAAGTTGTTAACTCTATATAAAATATTCTGGAAGTCTAACATAGAGAGCATTGCAATAGTCCACTATGGTTAAAACAGGGTTGCACAAGCAGCTGCTAAAAATGATGAGAAATTAAATGAGAATTCTTCGTTAATTGTTTCATTAGCAGGAAAAGAATAGACTTCAACTTATTCCTCGAATGGGAGTTTATTATCAAATAGCATGCTCAGATTACTGGCAGTAAATGCTGGTTGCGGACATTCTTCAACTGATCGGGGCCACCACACAGAGGACCAGATTGAGGGATTATCAAATATCAGAACTTCAGTTTCATCTAAATTTAGCCAGAGAGAATTGAAATTCATCCAGCTGGCTACCTTAATCAAACAGCCTTTAAATTTATCCTGAAATTAGGAAAGTTGTCCTTCATGCAAATTAAATTTAAAGTCAAAACTGGCAATAGGATCGACAAGAGGAGCATACATTAAAAAGAGTGGGACTGGGATAGATCCCTGAGGAACAACACAAGAAATATTCTTCTTTTACATCTGAGCAAACAGTTGCCATCTGGACTGCTTGAGCTTTGTTTTACAGCAAGGACTCAAATCATCTGAGTCACTTCTCTTTTTTGGCCATTAGTAAAGATTAACCTTTCCACTAAAATAGCATGGGAAACCATAGCAAAGGTGGATGATAATTGAAGGAGGATAAGTACTGAGGAAATTCCTCTATCCAAGATCATATGGCTGTCATTGATAGAAAACGCAAGTGCAGTTTCACTGCTAAAGCAGGATCTCAATCAGATATGTGCTTAATAAACACACTATTTTATTCACTGTAATAAGCTATCTTTGTACTTACCTAGCTTTCCTTGATTTTGCACTAAATGGAAGGAGAGAGGTTGGTTGATCATTAGAAGAAGTTCCAGAGTCTAGAGTTTCCATTTTTAAGAGTGGAGTAACTAATGCTCATTTACAAAAAACAGCTATTACACCCCTCTCTGAGATGTTGTTCCACATAATGTTATCAAAGGAAAGAAAAAGAAGGCTAGCTCCTTAAGAACCCTAATAGGTCAGGATTTGAGAGGAGACCCCAAATTGATCATTGACATTTTAGATATCACTTCCACCTGTGTGAAAAGTTTAAATTTGACCAACAGTTCAGATTCCATTGTTGGTATGAATGATGATAAATGTTATAAAATGTATTCTGAAAGAAGTCTAATAATTATGAGCTAAGCATTTGCAATGGGGGGCCTTGGAAGAATGATTCATACCTTTTGCCAGAGAATTATAGCACATAACCAGAGCGAAGATGTACTACGGAGTGAAAACGGTGACCTGTGTCAAGTGGAAGGACATTCAATCGGGGGACATGCGTGGGGTAAGCGTGACCCGACTTATTCAAATTAATGGGATTAAAGGCTAAGACAGTACGCAGCTCCGGAGGGTAAGGGTCGCCTAAGTGACTACGGACAATGCGCCAATACGGAATAGTGAAGGTCACTTGAGTGACTACGGGAGAGTGGGAAATGGACCGAGATCAAGGCAGAAGGCTTACCGTTTGGAGCTAAGCAGGGATATGGCTCCGGAATTGTAGACGAGCGATCAAAAGCAGAATTACCGGTGGCCCTGTAACAATAAATTAATCAGAAAAGTGCCCGGAGGGGAACTACAAGGTGCGAGCTGAGGGCGGCGGTAGGCTTACCATAATAGGGGTCCAGCGTGAAGCGTTCAAGGTGGTTAATCTAATTAAAGTATAGTCGCTTCACTAAAGTAAATTGCGCCTGAAATTACAAGGCAAGGAGAGAGTCAGCGAGGTGTCAGACCTCTCAGTTAAAAGGCACCAATTCCAGAAGGAGATCGGACTTACCGGAAGCGTGAGTCGGATGCAGTCTGACAATGCAGCGATAACCGGCAGTGTAGAGCCGAGGGCTCCATAGGGGATTAGGTGCCGCAGGATTGGTTAGTGCTGGCAGGTGATTACCATAGACATAAGGGAGGGGTGCGAGGGGAGTGAGTACGGCGGCCATCTTAAGGTGGTCAGGAAAGTGAGTGCGAAGAAAGAACCAAGGTGGATACAGCGGCCATCTTAGGATGGTGACTGTAGATAGTAGTAAGAATGAAAAAGGTTAATGAACGTAGTGAACATATATAGTATACCATTTTTTGATTAATTAATCAATTACAATAGCAATCAGGGAAAAGAACATAACCATTTAACCAGGCCTTAAGATAAAACAAAGGCTATGTCAGCAGAATCAGTATAACACACAGCGATAAGAATCATTTAGATCAGGGGGGTCCAGTCCTCAAACAGGTTCAGGCCTGAGTTCAAACTATCAGTCTTTAAAATCCACTTAAGTTCTTCTTCGTTCAAGATCCTTGTGAGATCCCCACCCCTTGGTGGTACGACAACCTGAGAGATCACAGTCCAGCTAATGTCGTTTTCGGTGTGTCTCTTTTCAGTAAAGTGTTCAACAAGGGGTGCATTAGCTGTCTTACACCGGATCCTGCTCCGATGTTGCGAGATACGCAACCTGATTTTCTGTTTTGTCTGGTGTTTAAAAATGTCAAGAACACACTCAAATCCTTTACTAACTGTAACAGGTGTAGCTTAATATTTGCTATATTTTGCCCATGCAACATGATCTACGTGGGACAGACAAAACAGAAAATCAGGTTGCGTATCTCGCAACATCGGAGCAGGATCCGGTGTAAGACAGCTAATGCACCCCTTGTTGAACACTTTACTGAAAAGGGACACACCGAAAATGACATTCGCTGGACTGTGATCTCTCAGTTTGTCATATCACCAAGGGGTGGGGATCTCACAAGGATCTTGAACAAAGAAGAACTTAAGTGGATTTTAAAGACTGATAGTTTGAACTCTGGCCTGAACCTGCTTGAGGACTGGACCCCCCTGATCTAAATGACTCTTATCGCAGTGTGTTATACTGATTCTGCTGACATAGCCCTTAGTTTTATCTTAAGGCCTGGTTAAATGGTTATGTTCTTTTCCCTGATTGCTATTGTAATTGATTAATTAATCAAAAAATGGTATATTATATATGTTCACTTCGTTCTTTATCCTTTTTCATTCTTACTACTATCTACAGTCACCATCTATCTATCTAAGATGGCTGCCGTATCCACCTTGGTTCTGTCTTCTCACTCACTTTCCTGACCACCTTAAGATGGCCGCTGTACTCGCTCCTCTCGCACCCCTCCCTTATGTCTATGGTAATCACCTGACAGCACTAACCAATCCTGCGGCACCTAATCCCTTATGGAGTCCTCAACTCTACACTGCCGGTTATAGCTGCACAATATCTGTTAAATACCTCAATCCCACCTGGGGCATTAGTGTGACGGGGGTAACACGTGCGGCCTGAGGAGAGCCCTCTGTCTGACTGGTTTCACTCCATGAAAAGAGCACGTGGCAAGGGGCACCTATCTGGGGCAAGCACAGGGCAGCGCTCTTCAGAGGGTAGATTTCTGGTGCCTATGTTTGGAGCAGTGACAGGCACGGTTGGGGAAAGCTGCCTAATTAATCACTGTGGGTGGGTCAGATTTGCCAAGTTCAAGTTCAGGAATTTGTATAGCGCACTACTCACCCAGAGGGTCTCAAGGCGCTTGAGGGAATGATCGGTGCTGGGTCACCCAGGCCCTCGTCACCAGCCGTCTGGACTACGGCAACTCCCTCTACGCCGGAACCACCGCCAAACTCCAGAAGAGACTCCAGCGGATCCAGAACACCTCAGCCCGACTCATCCTGGACATCCCCCGCCGCAGCCACATCTCCGGACACCTGAGAGACCTACACTGGCTCCCGGTCAACAAGAGAATCACCTTCCGGCTCCTCACCCACGCACACAAAGCCCTTCACAACCAAGGCCCAGGATACCTCAACAGCCGCCTCAACTTCTACGCTCCCAAACGCCAGCTTCGATCGACCAGCCACGCCCTCGCCGCCGTACCCCGCATCCGAAGAGCCACCACAGGAGGAAGGTCCTTCTCCTACCTGGCCGCCAAGACTTGGAACTCCCTTCCGACCCACCTCCGCCTGACCCTGGACCACCTCGCCTTCAGGAAGCAGCTCAAGACCTGGCTGTTCGAGCAGTAGCGGACCCCCTCCCCCCAGCGCCTTGAGACCCTCCGGGTGAGTAGTGCGCTATATAAATGCTTTGATTGATTGATTGATTGATTACTTATCGAAAAGCCAGGTTTTTAGCTGCTTTCTGAATGAGAGGTGGTTCTGTGTAAGACGGAGGTGAGTGGGGAGAGAATTCCAATCTTGGCTGCTAGGTAGGAGAAGGATCTTCCTCCCATGGTGGATCTATGGATGCGTGGAATTGCCGCGAGGGCTTGATTGGATGATCGTAGTTGGCGGGTGGGTGTGTAGAAGGATAGTCGTGTGTTGAGGCATTCTGGTCCTAGGTCGTAGAGGGCTTTGTGTGCGTGGGTGAGGAGACGGAATGTGATTCTCTTGTTTACGGGAAGCCAGTGGAGGTCTTTCAGGTGACCGGAAATGTGAGCATGACGGGGGATGTCCAGTATGAGTCTGGCTGAGGTGTTTTGGATGCGTTGGAGTTTTTTCTGTAGTTTGGCTGTGGTTCCGGCGTAAAGGGTATTTCCATAATCCAGTCGACTAGTGACCAGTGTGTGGGTGACCGTCTTTCTTGTTTTGGTGGGGATCCAACGGAATATCTTTTTGAGCATGCGTAGGATGCCAAAGCATGAAGATGAGACGGCGCTGACCTGTCTGGTCATCGAGAGGGAGGAGTCCAGGATAAAGCCCAGGTTACGTGCGTGATCTGTAGGTGTGGGTGCTGTACCCAGGGCCGGTGGCCACCATGAGTCGTCCCAGGCAGAGGGGGATGATCCTAAGATGAGGACTTCCGTCTTGTCCGAGTTCAGCTTCAAACGGCTGTCTTTCTTCCAATCGGCTACTTCTTTCATTCCTTCGTGTAGATTGGTTTTGGCGGTGTTTGGGTCCTTGGTGAGGGAGAGGATCAGCTGGGTGTCGTCTGCGTAGGAGAAGATGTTGAGGTTGTGTTGTCGCGCGATGGATGCGAGGGGACTCATGTAAACGTTGAAGAGGGTGGGACTGAGCGATGATCCTTGTGGTACACCGCAGATGACTTCGGTGGCCTCTGATTTGAATGGGGGGAGGCGGACTCTCTGAGTTTTTCCGGCGAGGAACGAGATGATCCAGTCCAGAGCTTTTCCTTGTATTCCGACGTTGCTGAGGCGTTGTATGAGGGTGCTATGACAAACTGTGTCGAAGGCTGCGGAGAGGTCAAATAAGATGAGGGCAAATGTTTCTCCGTTGTCCAGTAGTGCTCGGATGTCGTCTGTAGCTGCGATGAGGGCCGTTTCGGTGCTGTGTTTGGCTCGGAAGCCGGATTGTGAAGGGTCGAGCGATTTGTTGGATTCGAGGAAGGCGGCGAGCTGACTATTGACGGCTTTCTCAATGACTTTGGCTGGGAAAGGGAGGAGTGAGATGGGGCGGTAGTTCTTAAGTTCAGAGGGGTCTGCTGTGGGTTTCTTCAGGAGGGCGCTGAGTTTGGCATGTTTCCAGCTTTCCGGGAAGGTAGCGGAGTTGAAGGAGCAGTTGATGACATCGTGGAGATGGGGTGCGATGATGGAGTCTGCTTTGTTGAAAATGTGGTGGGGACATGGGTTGGTTGGTGAACCTGAGTGGATGGAGTTCATCAGGCGGATGTTGTCTTCAGTAGTGATTGGGTTCCAGGCGTAGAGGTTGTGAGAGTGCTGTTTTGGTTCGGAGGTGGGTGGAGTGGTCTGTTCTTCGGTCTGGTTTTCAAAGCTGTTATGTATGTCGGCGATTTTGTTGTAGAAGAAAGAGGATAAAGAGTCGCAGAGGTCTTGAGAGGGAGTGATGTCGTTGGTGCCGGCGATGGGGTTGGTAAATTCTTTGATGATATTGAATAGTTCCTTGCTGTTGTGGGCGTTGTTGTCGAGTCGATCCTTGAATGTTGATTTCTTGGAGGATCGGATCAATTGGTGGTGTTTGCGAGTGGCGTCCTTGAAGGTGGTCAGGTTGTCAGTGGTTGGGTTTTTTCTCCAGGTTTTCTCGAGGGTACAACATAACTTTTTGGATTTCTTAAGGTCACCGTTGAACCAGAGGGCATTTTTGCCACCATGTTTGATCTGGTGGTTTTTCAAGGGTGCTAATTCGTCAGCGCTGTGGGTGATCCATTGTGTGAGTTTGGTGGCAGCTTGGTTTGGGTCTGATGAAATGGTAGGAGGGTTTTGGTTAAGCGATGTGAAGAGTTGGTCGGTGGTGATTTTGTTCCAGTTTCTTCGAGGAATAGGTTGTGGGGGGTTGTGAGTCGTGGTCTTTTTGTAGCTGAAGTGGACGCAGCTGTGGTCTGTCCAATGAAGAGCTGTGGTGTGATCGAAGGAGATGTGTTTGCTGGAGGTGAAGATAGGGTTGAGCGTGTGTCCGGCTAGGTGGGTGGGGGTGTCAACAAGTTGTTTGAGTCCGAGATTGGCCAGGTTGTCCAGAAGGGTGGTGGTGTTGCTGTCGTTTTTCTTTTCCAAGTGGAAGTTGAGGTCTCCCAGTAGGATGTAGTTCTCGGATGTGAGGGCATGTGGGCTGATGAAGTCAGTGATGACTTCATTGAATTGTGTGCGGGTTCCTGGTGGTCTGTAGATGAGGGTGCCTCTAAGTGTGGTCCTGGGGTCGGTGTGGATCTGGAAGTGAAGATGTTCGGCGGCCGCAAGGTTGTCGTCGGAGCTGGTCGTGATTCGGATGGTATTCTTATGGACGATGGCGATACCTCCTCCTCTTTGGATGGGGCGGTCTTTTCGGATGATCTTGTAGCCGTCCAGAATGGCTATGGCGATGTCGGGTGCTGAAGAGGCGTTCATCCATGTTTCAGTAAGGAAGGCGACGTCCGACAATGTAGTGTCGAGTAGATCCCAGAGTTCAGTGGCGTGTCGATGGGCCGAGCGGGTGTTCAGCAGGATGCACTTTAGGTGGTTGGAGTCGGAGCTGTGTTTGGAGGAAGTGGATTTGGTGTGTGTCCTGATGCAGGTGAACTTGCAGGTGTCTCAAAACTCAAAAAAGGGGTGGTTCCCCTGTTCTGTGTACCAGGGAGGGGGATATTAAGTCAGAGAAAGTTTTAGGTCCCTGTAACAAATGAAGCAGGCTAGGATCGCTGAGACAGACTTTAGGGGGGTCTCTGTTGGGTAGTGGAACTGTTCCACAAACCAGTTAAACTTAATAACTAAATAAGAGCAGGCAACTAAAGTAAAGTGACTGGCAGATACACCAAAAGTATAAAATTCAATAGCGAAATTTATTTTCTTCCTCCCAACTGGGTTACAATCTAAAACATAATAAAAAACAATTAAAAAACCACCTGAAATGGTGATGCAATAGATATAGTTACAGTCAAAGTAAAAACAGTCGACGCGGCGTTTCGGTGCTAATCAATCTTGACACCTTCATCAGGACATTAAGGACATTTGACTCCGTATCTGTATTTTGGGTTAAAAGAGCTTTTCAATTGCTTTCCAACTCGCTGTGGGCTTCTCTGATAATAATCACAGTCTTTTGAGCTTACAGATAAAGTATAGTGCCTTCTATTTGCACGGAGGAGCCACCGTTGTTGATGGGAGTAGCTTCTTGGATACTTTTTCCTCGTGACCAACTATTGTATCAGTTGGGTATTTAGGTATAGTCAATTGATGTTGACCGATCATCTGGATATTTTCATGATCAAGAAAGAAGATATCTTTTGATAAAAATTTGGCCTCCCTGCTCCTCCGTGCTGTCACCTTCATAATGGTTGGAAGTGAACTTGCAGGTGTGGCAGGCGAATGGTCCATGGGTGTGTCCTGGGGTAGCTTCACAGCATTGTGGTGTGCGTCTGGGGTTGAGGGCAAAGAGGGTATCGGCGGCGTACGTTATGCGGGCAGAGTGGGGTTTGCGGGGACCAGGGGGTCGGGCGCTGGGAGCGGTCCACGCCCGGACGGGCGTAGACGGGCTTACCTTTGGCGCGCCTTCGGTGCGCATGGGGCGCAACCTCTGCGGGTGAACGCTGCGCGCAAAGGCATCTGTCATATGTAGAAGTGGAGGGGGGAGGGGCGAGGGAGGATCAGCTGGGGGGCGGGAGCAGGGTGGAGACCCGGGCAGGGAGGCAAAACAACAACAACAAAATGGCCGGCAGCCTAAAACTAAACAGGGAGCTAATGCGATGCAAATGGCGGTGGAACCGGTACAATCAGGCACACCTCGAAATCTACAGGCAGCGCAGCACAAATGAAACTGTACTCACAGCGCACTTTGGCAATCTAGCGCTACGATGTCTGAATGAATGAAATGATTAAGCAATCAAGGCAGTCTAGCGCTATGATTTCACAATGATTAAAATGAATAAGCAATCAAGGCAGTCTAGCGCTACGATTTCACAATGATTAAAATGAATAAGCAATCAGGCAGTCCTGCGCTACGATTTCACAATGATTAAAATGAATAAGCAATCAAGGCAGTCTTGCGCTACTATGTAAATGAGCAAATTAATCCAGCAATCCAAATGGGCAAATTAATCCAGCAATAGCCTCAGTGATGCGCTACGATACCAGGCTGCAAGGCAGGCAGGGCGGGGAGCAGCGTGGGGAGCGACCGCGTCTGTGGGAAACAGGACGGTCACCATTGCAGCCTGGCTAGAAATGGGAATGCACCCATGCTGAGGGGTGTAAAGTCTGGCAGGCAACCTCTAAGCCAAGACAATTGTATGTTAGAACTGTTAAAATGTGTGTTTAATTATCTATGTCACCCAGAAGCCATGTAGCTGAAAAAACTAAACAAGCATTAAAAATGCAATAGGTCTCGCCTTTAAGTTAAAGCCATTTGCTTTGCTACACAATACCATTAGCAAAGCAAATGGCTTTAACTTAATAAAAGGCGAGACCTATTGCATTTTCAATGCTTGTTTTTACTTCCCGACCGCTATTTTTGATTGGGCATCATGCAAGTTACAGAAGTGGGAGGCAGTGTAATTAGACATGCATTAATGAATCGCCCATGCTCAAATGTTTCCATTCTGCCTCATAGTCACCTTCTTTCCTGCTAGTTTCATTGTAGTCACAGTGGTTCCTTGTCTCCTCCTCTCATTAATAGTGGTCTCTTACACAGCAGTAATCCATGCCTCACTCTGGCTATATCCTTTTCTCTAATCTGATTCACACACATGGCAGGAAGGGTGCATGCTTGTCCTAGTCATGGTCCTGTACTTGGGCAATATGAGATAGAGTGGTGACCTACAGAATGACACATGTGGGCCAAATGAGCATGAATGATGAGTCAATGCATCAAAGTGACTATGCCTCTGCAAATGCCAATGATTTAATGTGATCCATAGTAATAACTGCAGTGTATGGTTGTCCACATAATGTCCATGTGCACCTCATATAAATGTGGGTGTTAGAGTTTGGGTTTCAAGTCAGATTGTGATTGCTAATTTGCAGAATAGATTTTTGGATGTGATATTCCCAGTGCATGCCTGCTCACTGAAATCCTCTAATGGGAGATAGACGTGTTACAGTGCATGCGTTCAATCGAAAAAACTGTTTTGCAGTGCAAAATGGATGGTACAGCTGAGCATCAACTGGGTGACTATCTTAGAAGCTCACCACTCACACTGTGTTGGTTTTCACTAATAATGAGCCTTGAAGTCTCCAAGTGAGGTTCTTGTGAGACCTACAAGTCAGACCTGTCTTTTCCAACCTAACAGTAGAGTTCATATGGACTTTAATGAGTTCTTCAGCTGACCTTCTGTCAGACCCTGCTTGGGGTGCCATGGAGAAACAGAGGCTACTGGGACACAGCTGTTGTGTCTAGTGTTGTTTGTCTTTGATGTCCCAGGTTCTGTCCTGCTATGGCTATGGCTCTGCAAACTGGACCAAGTACACCCCTTTAGCAGCTGACTCATTGTGGCAGCAATGGCGAGCAGTCACAACAAGCTCAGTACTCTTAAGACACCTAGCAGTGTAACAACGTGATTGTCTAGCCCAGTGTCAAACTTTGTAAATAGAGAAGTACTATAATACCCAGTAAAACTCAATGTACCACAGAGGTATAAGGTACTCACATCTCTGGTGTAGGATGACTGACTCACAGCAAGGATGCCCCTCTTCCCCCTTCAATCTCCTTCAGTCTAAGGACAGCACAGCACAGGTGCAGTGTCCCCACCTTTGGTCAGGTGGACATGGCAAGCACTCAGTGCCCCCAACAATAAAAAGAAAAACCTACTGAGCATAGCTATTTTACCAAAAGGCTAAGTGGTGACCAGTCTCAGAAGTAACCTGAAACTGTTTTTTTTCTTTATAGCTGGAAAAATTCATGGAGCTGTGCTTTTGCCACTGGGGTGAGTGTTTGCACCCTGGAGGTACATGGCACTGTTGTAACATGAGGTTGGTGAGCGGGGTGTTTCTGAATGCTCTTTGGGCAGCTTATAAGAAAAATATATGAAAAAAGAAAAATACGTTTTGCTTGATACAGTATTTGACATATGATGTTGAATATACCATATCAAAACAATGCGTTATGTAGTGTTGTTGTGTCCTTTACAATAAGGTGCTGTACATGTTGTTTTCATTTGATAACTGTTGATGAACAAGAGTAACACCCCTTCTTGTGTTGGATAAACTCTTCCAGGCACTCAGCGTTGATGTTGCATTGTCCGGCAGATTAAGGCGGAGCTTCCTTCCTCCTGGCCTCAATAAATCATTGATTCAGTGGTTTGGCCCTCTCTGGTCAAGGTAGCGATACAGACCACTTCTGTTGGCAGGCCCAGAGATATCAGCTGGCTCACTTCAAAGTGTTTTAGTACAGCAATAGCAATCTGGTCCGATTGGGCGCTTCCAGGCAGCACCTCAGCAGTCACACAGTGATTCAGGAACACTTTGGAAACTTACTCAAGACATCATCCACAATCACACACAGGTTTCTTCTACAGCAGCGCGGTTGCTCAGGCACACTTGGGGCAAGTGCCTTGGCTGTGACAGCAAAGTCAATTCAGTTACATGTAGTTAGTTTTGTATTGTAGCAGTAGGTTCTTATTGGGTTTAACACTTTGGAGCAAGTGCCATGACTGAAACATCAAGGTTGGCTGTTATAGATCCTCCGCTGTTGCAATGGTGAACATCTATGAGCACGGAGCATCCCAGTCACACTTCCAGGAGTCTCTGTCAAATGGGACGACTGCACCAGGGTCTATTGCTCCTGTCAACACCAGCATTCCACTGCTCCTGCAGGGTTGACTCATTCCTTCCCTTTCTTTCTGACAGGATTCTCCATGTGTTCCAGTACAAGGAACAGCTCTTCCTTCAGGTCAGACTCCAATTGGTGTCCCTCCACCACCAGTTGGCTGTCAAGGAGTTGTTCTGTAGTCCTCTAGCTGCTCTGAGGAGCACTGCCTTCTTGCTTGAAGAGAATTTGCAACTGGGACAATGAGTAAGTCAACAGATCCCATATTTATAGAGGTACAGCAGACATGGGGTGTGTATTCTATGCCTGCACTTCCAGAAAGTTATCTGGATTATCTTGTCTTTTATGTGCCTTTCTCAGACTTTTTCCTAGACTCTGCATTTCACTAGCATGTCTGCTCTCACAGCAGGGTCATATCAAGACTGAAGCACCGACAAGAGGCATAACGTGTTAGGAACATTGTGCACTTGGCTATTACAGCCTCACCTGATTATGAGCAGGAAGAGACTGAAAAGTCTAACCCCTTTCAAAAAGACCCTTCGCCAATGCCATTGAACAAAAGGCAGTAATCAGGGAGCCAAATTAACAACTGTCTCCAGCAAAAGTATCCCATTGAATTTGAATGGGAGCATGTCTTCTCTTTCCCCGCTGCATAGCCTGGGAGTCCTTCCTTGAGTGTTAGGAATGTCAGCAATTTACTTTCACTGTGTAGGAAAGTAACCTCACTTTCATCAGATCACTGACATAATATCGTTAGTCAAAATATCGAAGTACCAGAATATCGTGGTCAAAATATCAATGGACAAAAAATCGACTTCCTATCTCCATACATGTAAGTACCAAAATATTGATACCAAAATATCTTTGTTAAAAGTATAGTTGTATGGGGGCGTGGCTTGGTGCTCGAGGAGGATGGAGGCTGCCGTGTGACGCTCCGAGAATTATCCTGGAGTACTGCAGTTAAACATCGTCTTTTTCCTGGAACAAGGTCAGATACAAACGTCGAAGCTGTCAAGAATGATTTTTAAGACTAAACCTTTCCTTGACGACCTTTGAAGAGACGAAACCAGCGCAGTGAGTTTTTCGCGGCTCCGTTTTTGTAACGGCCGCCATTTTCAATCGCTCGCGCGATGCGGTTTTGTCTTAAGCTTCCCCTCACGTATTTTATAGAGGGCATGTTTCTCTCATGAAATTACTCTTACACAGTGATCTTCATTGCTTTAGGGTCTGTCAGGAGTACATGTGAATAGTTCTATGGGTAGATTGAAGACATCACACCCTCCACCCTCTAAACCACGGCGCATTTATATAAAAAATTCAAAGATTTTTTCTGTATTCTCCAAACTTGAGGACTCTTTGACTTTATCTGAGCAAGTTTTAGAACCCACAATAGAAACTCCTATTACTTCAGGGAAATCTAATACTAAGCGATTGAAAAAAGATCCTCCTTTGCCTCCTAAACAAACATCGCTTGTTTTCATGGAGTTGTTACTAGAGGAAATTAGAGCTCTCTGACCTTTTATGGAAGAGACTAACACTAAACTCCAAGTCCTGACAGGTAACTGGTCACAACTTGAGACAAGAGTCTCTTCAGTGGAGCAAACAGTCACTTCTTTAAAGGAATCTAGTGTCGTTGTTTCTCATCTTGAAATGAAATGAAATGAAAGCAGTCTTATAATGCGCAACTAAGCCCAAAGGGCATCAAGGCGCCTAACAAAGAAAATCATAAGGACCGGGAACTAGATTACGGGTATGCCTTGGCAAAGAGCCATGTCTTCAATGCCTTCCTAAACATCAGGACAGAGTGTTGAGTTTTAATTTCAGGGGGAAGAGTGTTCCACAGTTTAGGGGCCAAAGACGAAAAAGCCCTTCCTCCCCATCTCGCTCTTCGAAAACGGGGAACTGACAGCAGGTTCTTACCATTTGAGCGGAGGTTTCTGCAAGGAGCGTAAGGAACCAGCAGAGCCTACACCCCACCTGCACCGTCGCCGGGCAAGGCCCCATAAGTCAGGCAAAGGGTCTTAAAGGAGATCCTGGCCTGAATCGGGAGCCAGTGCAGGCTCTTCCTGGCTGTTGTAGCGGACGAGAGCCTAGGAATATCGAGCACAAATTTAGCCGCCGCATTCTGAACAGTCTGCAGGCGTTGCACGAGGCCCTTATTTATGCCGGCATAGAGAGCGTTGCAATAATCAAGCCGCGAGGCAACCAGTGCAACCACAATCTGTTTTCGAGCTTGCAGGGATAAGTAGTGTTTGATTTTCCTAAGAATCTTAATAATACCCCAGCAGGTAGCAAGCGTCCTATTTACCTGCTGTGTCATGGAAAGAGAGGGGTCAATCATCACTCCCAGGTTGCGAGCCGAGTCTGTAGGTGTAGGGCAGACTCCGAGAGATGGTGGCCACCATTCAGTTGACCAAATGTCCTTATTTCCGCCTAAAACAAGGACCTCGGTTTTCTCTCTGTTCAGCTTCAGTGAATTGAGAATCATCCACTCAGAGACAGCCTCCATGCAGTTCCTGAAGCTGCGAACGGAGGTACTGACCGAGTGGGAGAGGGACACCATAATCTGAGTGTCATCAGCGTATGATACCACCTCCATCCCATAGGATCTTACTAACCTGGCAAGTTGGGCCACATAGATATTGAAGAGGGTCGGGCTTAAAGCCGACCCCTGTGGGACCCCACATTGCACAGGAGTGGATGGAGATAGGAACTCTCCCAATTTTACCTTCTGTTCCCTCTGATCAAGGAAGGAGGCCAGGAGACTCAGTGCCGATCCTTCCACCCCTATCTCCCTAAGACGCGATGTTAAAATGGAGGAGAAAGGGTATCAAAGGCGGCTGTCAGGTCGAGCAGAACCAGAAGTGTAGTATGGCCCTGGTCGACCTCAGTGCGGATGTTGTTTAGCACTACCGTGAGAGCTGACTCCGTGCTGTGACACCTCCGAAAGCCATGTTGGGACTGATCCAAAAGATCCGAAGTGTCCAAGAAAGCCGCCAGATGCGGATTTAGATGAGTCTCTAGCATCTTTGCTGGTTCCGGAAGCAAAGAAAAGGGCGTTAATTCTTGAGCGTCCCAGGGTCTAAGGTTGGCTTTTTTAAGAGAGGCTTAACCACAGCCTTCTTCCAAGAAGATGGAAAAATACCCTCCAACATCGCCCGATTCATAATGTCCCGGAGAGGGGGCAATAGGACTTCCCTACAGTCTTTAAGAACTTTGAGAGGGCATGGATCCAATGGGGATCCCGATCTGGTCTTACTTAAAAGCAGGTCGAGTTGCTGAAGAGTAAGAGGCGGAAACGATGCCCTTTGCAGTTCAAGGGCCGAGTAAATGTCGGCTATCTTGGAATGGAAGAATTGGGAAATCTTGTCACATAGCTCTTGAGAGCAGACAATGGGATCGGGAGTTTGTAGGGTGTACAGGGAGTCTACAATTTTGAAGAGTTCCCTGGGAGAGGTAAGAGAGGCAGTTAAGTTAGAAAAATAGGCCTGCTTTTCTTTGATTACCTCTGCTTTGTACCCTTTAAGAAGAAGTTTGTGCTTATCCCTCTCTCGATTATCCCAACTCGCCCGCCAAAGCCTTTCCTGCTTCCTGCAGCCCTGCCTTAAAAGTCTGAGAGACTCTGAGAACCAGGGGGCTGAGGGTCTCTTCCTAGCAGAATAGCGAGATAAGGCAGGGGCCAGGAGATCCACTGCCGCGGCGATGGAACTGGTGAGATCTTCAATCTCAAGTTTCAACGCTCCAAAGGTAGGTTGAAGACTTGGAAAATCGAAACAGAAGGAACAACCCACGTATTTACGGATTAGGAGAAGGACTTGAAGGAACTGACTCCCTTGCCTTCTTTAAAACCTTCCTTCCTAAAATACTTCACATGCCAGAAGGCACAGTTCTTAATATTCAAAGAGCACACCGGCTTGGTCATCTACCATCTCTTGCATCATCTTCACAAAGACCGAGAGGAGTCATCTTGTATTTTCTAGAATATACAGATTTATTGAAGCTGTTAAATCTTCTCCGAAAATCACATGGTCAGGTTCCTCTTTCGTTATTTGCCCAAGATTATGCTAAAGCCACAGCCAATCGAGGTAAGACCTTTGTAAACATGAGATCTGAGCTTCGTTCGATGGGAGCCAGATACGGCCTTTTTCACCCATGTTTATTTAAAGTTACTTACAATAATAGAACGACTATATATGAAGATCCATTGCACCTTCAAAGCTTCATAAATTCTTGCAAAACGTCTACCATGGATTCCTCTGGTCCTTCCTCTTCATTTACTGTTTGATTTTTCATTGCTATATTTTTCTAAAATGTTGCATGGTTTCTTTTGATTACTGTATTTAACATTGCATTTTTAAGATGTACTGTTCACGGTTTCTATCTCTATTTGTTACTTACTGTTCTCATCTTTACTCACTGCTCGTTTCAATTGTTTTATCCTAACTTTATTCATTTCTTTCATATTCACAGGTTCCCTGCCACTGTTACATTATGTCTCCATGGTTTTTCCTGGTCAGTCGTCCTTGGATGTGTCGTCCATCCCATGTGGTTCCATCCCCCCTCCTCGTTTTCATGTTCTTCCCTCATGTAAGTGCGTCTTCCTCCGAAGTTTTAACTTTATTTTTCTTCCTAGTTCATCTTTCCTTTTTCCTCCTAATTCATACCTTCCTTTTTTCTTCAGGTATTGCTATTCTCTTCTTTTTTCTGTGTATTGTTTTTTATTATAATAACTCATTTTATTTACTTAAACTTGTCATTGATGATGCTATTTATTCTTGTATCTTTGCTACTCTTTTCCTATTTCTTTTTCTTCAAATTGTCAAAGCCATTATTTTTTTATTCCTATCTCCACTGTTCATTATTCTTCATTCTTCTTGCATTTCTTATTATACTTTATCTCTTTTAGCAACTCTTGATATGGCTCTGATTTCTTCCACTTCTTATAAATTATGGTATTGTTGAAGTTAATTTTTTTGGGAATGTTAGAAGTCTTAATTCTCCTATTAAACGGCAGAGAGTGTAAACTCATCAAGCTAAATTGAATGCTGACATAGTATTTTTACAAGAGACTCATCTTACAGAAGAAGAGTCACTGAAGTTAAAAAAAAGTTGGGTAGAAGATGTATTTTATTCCAGCGGGTATGAAAAGCGTAATGGTGTCCTGATGTTGTGTTTTAAATACCTGTCCTTTTCGCTTATCTCACAAGATTCTGAAACAGATGGTCGTTGGCTTAATGTTAAATTGATGTTCAAGGATGTTCCAGTTTCTTTTTTCAATGTTTACGCTCCAACAGGCGGTGACGCATTCTTTTGGCGCACGTTGGCCAAACAAATCACTCTTCATATGGCAGATAATTTTATTTTAGCGGGAGATTGCAACCACGTTTTTGACCCTTTTATTGATCGACACTCTACAGTGTCATTTATTCCTAACAAAAATACATAAATCCTTTATTCACACGATAACACAACATAAACTTTTGGATGCCTGGAGATTATGTAATCCTACTACGAGAGAATACACTTTGTATTCCCTGGTGCATCATTCCGTATAACCACTTGATTATTTTTTTTATCACATAATATCTCACAAACTCTTACCCATGCAGAAATAGGCCCTATTCTAATATCTGATCACGCCCCTGTCATGATTGTCGTTGACATTTTACCCAGACTTGATGCCCCCTAAAGATGGCGTTTTAATAATGCCTTGCTTTCAGACCCAGTTTTCTCCTCTTCATTTACAAGTTTTTTTAATTAACATTTTTCCCTAAATTATTCTGGTTCCCTACCGTTCTCAACTATTTGGGATGCTTTCAAAGCTTCCTCTAGGGATTTTATTATATCATACGTTTCAAAGAAATGTGCTATTGCCCGTAATCATACCCGTTCTTTGTTTCAAGAAATAAAGAGACTGGAGGATTCTTTTTATACTTCTAATTCTAATGATGTTCTTACCAATCTTATTAATGCCAAATTATAGTTTAATAAGGAAACAATAGACAATGCTTCCTTATATTTGTTGAAATCTAGCGCAACGTTTTATGGTGACTGAAATAAAGTAGGGAAACTTTTAGCAAATTATTTAAAAGCAAAACAAAGTGAGTATTGATGCTGTTTTTGATGATGATTCTAATTTGAAGTTCAATGATTCGGACATTTTAGATAAGTTTGCCTTGTTTTACAAGAAACTTTACTCATCTGAAACAAACTCTACAGAACACTCACTCTCACAGTTCTTTTCACTCATTCTTCGTCCCCAACAGCCTGTAGCTGATTTTTCATTTTTGGAAAATCCAATAACGCAACCAGAACTTTTAATTGCACTCCAGCATCTGAAAAAGAATAAAGCTCCTGGACCAGACGGATTTACTGTTGAGTTTTTTCTTCACTTTTCCAATATACTAATGCCCAAATTACACCTTTTACTTGAGTTTTTTCAATCCTTGGGAAAGTCAAATGGTACCTTCTCCGATGCCCATATCTGTGTCATTCCCAAGGACGGAAAGGACCCGAAATATTGTAAGAATTATAGACCCATTTCACTTGTTAATACTGACTATAAGATTTTTTCCAAATCATTAGCCTTTCGCTTAGATTCCTATCTTCCTAAGATTTTGGGTAAAGAACAGTCTGGCTTTGTAAAAGGTCGTGTTATACAGGATAATACCAGACTTTTCTTTAGCATCCTCTCCAAGGTTTCGCATTTAAAACACCCCCTAGCGGCAATTGCACTGGATGCTGAAAAAACATTTGATAGGGTAGAATGGCGTTAATTATTTTACACCCCTAAATGGTTGGTTTTGGTCCCAATTTCATCTCCTTAATTTCTCTATTATATTCTGGTCCACGTGCTGCTGTTTGTGCCTATGGATTGGTGTCCTCTTTCTTTGATCTTGGTTGTCCTTTATCTCCTTTTCTTTTTAATTTAGCCATCGAACACTTTCCTTCCAGAATTTGTCAAAACGTACACATACAAGGTTTTCAAACCCCCACAACTAATGTCAAAATTGCAGCATATGCTGATAACATTTTACTTTTTATTTCCAACCCTTCTGATTCCATCCCAGCCTTTTTAAATGAAGTACATTCTTTTTCATTAGTATCAGGATATAAATTAAATAATGACAAATGTGAGGTATTGCCCTTAACTAAATACACGTTTCAGACTGATTTTACCTCAACTAATTTTACATGGAAAACGTCGTCCATTAAATATCTTGGCTTAAACTTTACACCGACAATAAAAGAAACAGTTATACTATGTTTAAATAATCGCATCCAAAAGCTCACAGATCTTATTAATAAATGGCATCCTCTTTATTTATCCTGGTGGGGTCGCTTGGACACTATTAAGATGATGCTTCCCCTATAGATTTATTTACTATTTCTAATATCCCAGTTTCCATATCTTCTAATTTTTTAAAATCTATTAATTCAGTGCTTTCTTCCTTTTTATGGAATAAGAAGAGAGCATGTATGTCCTTTTCAAAGCTCTCACGTCCTAAAGATGAAGGTGGAGTAAATTTCCCAAACTTTATTGATTACCATAAAGCCTTTCTTTTGCAACAGGCTTCATACTGGTTACTTGACTCATGGAGGAATGTCCTCTTTGATCATCAGTGGAACTCTCATTTCTCTCTCCCTTTTCCTTTCAAGAATATCTCTTGTTTTCTCGTAAACCCCCAAAACTCTCTACTCCATTAATTAAGTTTACCTCCATATTATTAAACCCTGTTTTTCCTCTGCTTTCTGATACTTTAGAGTCCTTTATGGACTCCCCCATATGGCATAATAAATCGTTGTTAATACGTAATAAACCTTTTTACTGGAATTCATGGAAGCAATGTGGTATATTTTGGGTACAGCAGTTGTTCTCACATGCAAAATTTCTTTAATTTCATTCGCTTCAACAGTTATACACTCTACCCAATTCTTTCTCCCCCAAATATCAGCTTCTTCGCAAAGCTGTCCTTGATGTGTTTACATCATTATCCACTAACATTATTTCCAATCCCACCACTGATGTACATACAGATCTTTCCGATCTCTTACATACTCGACCCAAGGCTTCCATATTATACTCCTTTTTGCAGAGCACTAGTACGTTACGACAGAAAACGAGTACTGAACTGGCATGGGAAAAAGATTTCAACATGGAATGGTCTATTAGTTTGTGGAATAATTTATGGACCAAAATGCGTAAGTCCTCTAGATCAGCCAGTTTAACGCAAACATTGTTTTTTGTGTATAACAGACTCTTATTTTCTCCACAATTTCTACACTAAAGATTTCCTAACACTCCGAATATATGTTGGACATGCTCTTCTCCAAATGCAGATCTCTTTCACCTTTTATTCTCTTGCTCTCCAGTCTACAATTTTTGGAAACAGGTCTGGCATCAACTTAACTTAATTTTTAACACACACATTTTTTTTTCACAACACATATATTCTTAGGCAGCCTTTCTTCAGTCTGGATTGATAATGCAACCAATTTTAAAATAATTGATTTATTAATTGCTGTTGCCTTTCAAAAACTCAATAGGAATTGGAATAACTTTGTGAAAATCTCGTACAAAGCATGGTGGTACGATGTTTGCCATAACCACAGACTGGACACTTTTTCCAATTTACCTTCACCCATTGTTCTTAAAAGACTCAAATTGTGGTTACCAGTTACAAAATTCTTTGACACTAGCACCAAGAATCACTCTTTGCTGCAACCTTCTCAACTTGAAGTACCCAAACCTCCATGATTCTCTAACTTCCTCCTTTTTCTTTTATTACTTATTTATTATATATTTTTATTTTTTATTCTCTTTTTATCTTAAGTGGGTATTATTATACCTTGTTATTTTTCAAAGTTGTATGCTGGAATATCACTGTTTTGTAATATTTGTTGCTTACTGTTAGATGTTTAATTGATTTTATGTTCAATGGCACACATCTATGTTTAAATAAAATCCTTTTTTTTTAAAACCTAAAAATATAGTTGTATAAAAATATCGATTTTTTTTAACGTCTTAACCCGTCCAACGTCACAGTGGGTGTGTGCAGAGGAAGGCTAGGGGCCGTCGAACCACGCCCACTCATTATTTCACCCGCAACGGGTTAAACTAATATAAAATTAATTAAATTATTAATATAATTAAAGAAAACATCATTAGAATTATTTAAAAAAATAATAATAAGTAATACATGTAATGTAAAATAATAATAAGCATGAATAGGTATTTATATATATATATATATATATATATATATATATATATATATATATATATATATATATATATATATATATATATATATATATATATTAACTTATTAATATTAATACATAATTAATAAACGTAATAATGAAATTATAATATTAATATAATATAAAAAATCATAATTAAAATTAAAATTACATATATATCAAAATAAACCTGTAATATGAATATAAAAATTAATGTTATATATACAACATTATTTCACACTACATTAATTATAACAGTAGGCAAAACATTGCATAGTGTTGGGGATACAATTACTACTCCCACTAAAACAAGTGTAGCTGTGGGGAAAGTGTTGCATAGAGGGAGGGTAAACATTAATATTTCCACTCCAGGGAGTGCAACTGTAGGAAAAGTATTGGATAGTGGGTAGGTAAAAATTACTATTCCCACATTCCAGCGAATGCAACTGCAGGGAAAGTGTTGGATAGCTGGTGGGAATAATTTACTATTCCCACTCCACTAAGTGCCTGATTCTGATGCCGTTAGGAGAGCATTCCCCCCTAAGGCCGGATTCTGATGCGGTTAGGAAGGCCTCCTAATGGCATTTGCTCCTTCCAAATCGGATCAAGAATGTGTCTTCCTGACCCAGGGCCCAATTATGATGCAGTTAGGAACATATGCTCTCACTTAAGTCAGTGGGAGTCCAACCAAATCATATCTGGAAGCATCCTGATGCATCGTACTCCATCGGTAGGACTCTCCCAATCTGAGTGGGTCGGAAATCATTTCCAAACCGATTCGGTGTGGAAGCTTTCCAACCCGCATCAGAATCAGGCCCTAAGTGTAACAGTAGGGAAAGTGTTGGATAGCAGGAAGGTAAAAATGACTATTCCCACTCCACTGAGTGCAACCGTAGGGAAAGTGTTGGATAGCGGGTGGGTAAAATTTACTATTCCCACTCCAGTGAATGGAACAGTAGGGAAAGTGTTGGATAGTGGGTGGGAATAATTTACTATTCCCACTGCACCAAGAGTAACAGTAGGGAAAGTGTTGGATAGCGGGAGGGTAAAAATGACTCGTCCAACTCCACTGAGTGCAACAGTAGGGAAAGTGTTGGATAGCGGGTGGGTAAAATGTACTATTCCCAATCCAGTGAGTGGAACAGTAGGGAAAGTGTTGGATAGCAGGTGGGAATAATTTACTATTCCCACTTCACCAAGAGTAACAGTAGGGAAAGTGTTGGATAGCGCGAGGGTAAACATTATTAGTTCCACTCCAGCGTGTGGAACAATAAACTTCATTAACTATAGCAGTAGGGAAAGTGGTGGATAGTGTAGGGGATTAATTTAGTATTCCCACTCCTTCAATATGATTAACATTAATTAACAATTAATTCATTTAAAAAAAAAGAATTTACCTCCCACCATATTCCCCTATAAAAGTCACCACCAATATTGTAAAATATTATTAAATAGCATAATTAAATATCAATTAATGTATTAACTAACAATTAACAGTAAAGTTAATAACCATCAAATATAAATTAATTAACACAATTACCACTATAAAATAACTTTAAGTAAACATATAAAAAATATTAAACATTTTAATAAAAATTAAATTACTTCCCACCCTACTCCCCTATCAACCCTCAACCTACTCCTAAAAAAAGTACACAATTAATATATTAACAAATTAATCATTCATAATTCATATCAAATTAATAACTAATCAATAACCTTTTGACACAATTAACATAATTACCAATAAAGTAGGAATTATTATTAGTTGCTTAATAATTAATTAATGACACAACAATATGAAATATTAAATACCCTCCTTGGCCATCAATTCCCGGTGTAACAACTTTAAAATCTCCACATACTCCCCTTTCCAGATCTTCTCCCTAGTCGCCATCGACAAATGCGCCCCCAGTGGCTTCGCCACCCCCATGTACGGCAGCTTCTTGACCGGTACCTCGCAACTCTCTTTCGCCCCGGCGCCCGCCGCTGCCGACCCGCCAGACACCACGCCCGTCCCCGTACTCACCAATGCCGCGCCATCCGCTTCCGTACTCACCCCGGCATCAATCACATACCTACCCTTCACCAGTCTCACCTCATCCCCCCCCTCCGCATCCGTCCCCACTGACACTTGGCGCCCGCCAACCACACCTCCACCCGCCTTGCCTCCATGAGGCGCGCCCAAGCCGCTCCCCGACCCCGTACTGGTCTTACCTGGCGTCAAGGCTGGCGTCCTCACCGGATCCCGCCGCCTAACCATTCTGCTGGGGGGCCGTCACTCGTGGCACCACTTGCCGGGGGCATTCCTGTAAAACACTGCTAACAATGTTACTGACCTCCTCCCCGGCCTCCCGCAGCTCCCCTTCCTCTTCCGACTCCATCTCAACACTCCCTTCACCGTCCGCCAAAACCCTGCCTGTGGACACCCTGCTCAAACCTGCCTTGTCCCTACACTCCGTCATTAATGTGCCCAAATCAACACTCACTCTCCTCCTACCCTCCTGGCGATATTCAGAGTAACCTGCCACATCGTTGCTCCATCCCCGTCCCCCGGTGGCCGGATCGACCCATCGGGAGGGGGGTGTCGGAGAGCTATGACCCAGCCATCTGTCTTCTGTCCACACTCGGTCCCTCGTTGGAGCGCGACCGCCCGTACTAGGCAGAGCCGGCCCATCCACTCGGCGGGGTGGAGCCGCATGCTGCTCACCCGAGCCCCTACCCCACTGCTCCTGCCAAGAGAAAAACGGGGAAGTCCAGCATGCCGGTGCAAAACTATCTCCGCCACCCCCCCAACCACCTCTCCACCCAGACGCAGAATGCTCTCCTCGCCGCGCCGGACGCCCCCCCCACCCACCCTCCCCCCATCCCCAGCTCCCCGCCCCGCCTTGTCCGTCCCACGCGCCCCCCCCTGAACCCCCACACTCACCCCAACCCAGCATCTCCCCCCCGCCACTCCCCGCCGCTCCACCTGCCCCGTAACCCCCCCCGCCGAAACCCCCCCGCACCCTCCCCCCTCCACCGTCCGCCCCCAACCCATGGAGCATCCCGACCCCCCGGTCGGACCCCCTCCGCCACTCCTCGCACCCTTTCTGTGCCTCCCACCCTGCCCCCCGCCCCGCGGCGATCCCCCCCTGCTGGGAGGAACTATGTCCTCATCTGCCGACTCCTCCCCTCCCACCTCGCCCACACCCCCCTCCTCTTCACCCCCCTCCGAATCCTCAATCATGAGCGGCGAATCCCCCCCTGTCACTCCCTGCCCCCCTGACACCCCCTCCCCCATTGCCCCACCGGCCCCACCCCCAGGCACCACTCCCTCTTCCCCCTCCACCCCCCTCCCGGCCCCCCCCGCCTCCTCCACCTGACCATGCACTCCTCCCTCTCCCTCACTCATCGCCTGTCCCCTTCCCACCCCCCCTCCATTGGTGCTGCGCTTCGCCCCGCGCGCCGCCATTCCCCTACCTGTACCCCCATCAACCCTCTCAACCTCGACAGTGGTCACCGGCGCTCCTCCCTGCACCCCCTCGCCTCCCCCTGCCCCCCCCAGGCCATCCGCGCCTGCCACGAACTTCAAAGGCGCCTTCTTCCGGCCGCCGCGTTGTTGTCCTGGCCCCCCTCCCCTCTTCGCCGCCCCAGCCGCTCTCTGGCCGCCGCCGCGCGTCGCTCTCTTCAGCGCTCCCGCCCCCTCCCCCTTCCTCGCACGTGACCTAGGCGGCTCGCAAGCCGCCACTGCCGCCGCGGTGCCATCTGCAGCGCGCCGCGGTGGCCTTACCCGCAGATCGCTTCGCAGGAGGTCCGTCCTGCCCGCCTCGCCGAGGAGGCGAAGCGCTTCCCGCACCCGGGGATCGGACAACGCGTCAGCTGCCATCATTCAGGTATCTGGCTGTCAGCCCGCCGCCTCCTCCACCACAGCACGTCTCCTCGCGCACCACGCTGCAACCTGCACACCGACCACGAGCTCTCGCCCCCTATCCCTACCGCTAACTTTAAACGATCGAACAACACAATTTTCCCCACAGACACTGCCCTAACACTAGAATTACCACAAAGCTAACTGAGACCCCGGCTGCTGGGTCACTGTCCCATAAAATGGTGCCCAGTGACCCAAAATGGCCGCTTATCAACCCTCCCAGCCCAAAAGGAGCCCAAAACCGCCGACCAGCCCAACCAGCCCAAACTCCCTTCCTGTGCCCACTAGGCTCCCCCCCTCCCCTTCCTCCCGGGGCCCCAAACTCCCCGGGGGGGCGAGCCTCCCTCCGGTCGGCCACCCCCCGCAAAGCCCCATTGTCTGTTCGCTTGTCACTTTAGATTTTCTTCATTTCCATTCTATTTCCTTCTCTTAGAGGTGTGTTTTTACTATCAGTATCCCGTTGCCCAGTTACTCATTCTCACAGACTTTCATGGCTGGAACTTCTTTTATTAGGTTAAGGTTGGGGCCCGACATTTTTAAACTTTGTGTTCACATACTTTCACCGATGCATTTTAAGAAATATTTTCCTGTCAGAACGCACAGCTAAATTTGTATTATTTAATCACGCATTTTCTTTACTTTCCCTAAATGCATACATCGAAAGCTGCCTTTGCTGACGTATTTGAAGAAGCAAATCTTTTCCTGGTAGCACGCACAACTACTTCACTTTCAATATTTAATTGTGCATTTCTCTGGCTGCACACATTTAAAGCTTGCTTCACATCTGCATGTTTTCTGATGCGTTTGATATAAACTTTGTGATGTTGACCCAACTCGAAGACTCAAACCTGACTTCCCAGCATGCTTGTCCCCTCCTCCCCCGATCACATCCAGAGGCACAGCAGTTTGACATCCCGTGCTGATATTAGACACGCTGTTCAAATGTTCAAGCTACTTTTATGTTAAGCGACTGTTCTTCCTTATGAGGTACAGTGCAACTTACGAGTTATAACGTCTTCAATCACCTGCATTCAGAGAGTCCCATAGGTAGAAAGTATCCTATGATGTGTACTGCTTTTCTACAGTACCACAGAAAAAATACATTTTATTACTGCATTTCAGTGCTAGAAGAGGTGGATGCTATACTTTTTTTATTTTAAAAACATGTTCATTGCTACATCGCAATTGTGAAGCAGGTCAGACCATTACCCCACACTTGAAGGAGGCAAACTCCTTGCAGACATGACCTAAGCAGTGCCATTACAGTTACAAAAGAACACATTCATTTTTGGTAGGCACAGGAACATTAGGTGATTTGCCCAGAATTACAGGATGTTGAGCCGGTGCTGAGACTCAAACCTGGTTCTCTAATTCAAAAGTCAGTGGCTCTGGCACTTTTTTCCTACATTTAGGTACCTTCCCCTACAGTCCACCTGCTTTTGTTTCTTTCCTCATCATTTATTCTTTTCTATCCTTTATTCTCCTCCATTCTTTGAGGGTTTTTGTTAAGCATTGCTTCAACCCAGGACCTGCCCCTGCCTGTTCATGCAGGCTCTGTTTGGCTAGTTCTGAGTGCTCTAGATTGGATCTTCAACAGCGATGTGAAAGAGTGGAGCATCTGGTGGCAATGCTGTGTTTTCCTAGAAACCCCCTGCAGTCCTAGTCACCGCCTTTCAAGCCCCCTGGTTTACTTCTAAAGTCACACTATTGCTCTTTTAGATGAGCTGCAGAACTTCTATGTTCTTGGAAACGTTCTGTGCCAATGAGACTTGAACCTCCTGAGGCGAATAGCCGGGAGCCACTTTGCAAAATCGTTTTTAAAATTGTGTGAATTGTTTTTAGCCCACTTGCAAACCCTCTCCCCAGCACTTACTGAACTCCCCAAACAGACGACATAATCTCTGTTCAGGGGCAGAAAACGATCGCTAGCCGCCATCACTTGCCTCGAGGAGCCACGGGACACGCCCACTCCTGTTGGCCATGCCCACCCTCCACCAAGTATAAATACGAGCGCTGACCACGAGCATCGCATTGAGACTTGAACCTCCTGAGGCGAATAGCCGGGAGCCACTTTGCAAAATCGTTTTTAAAATTGTGTGAATTGTTTTTAACCCACTTGCAAACCCTCTCCCCAGCACTTACTGAACTCCCCAAACAGACGACATAATCTCTGTTCAGGGGCAGAAAACGATCGCTAGCCGCCATCACTTGCCTCGAGGAGCCACGGGACACGCCCACTCCTGTTGGCCACGCCCACCCTCCACCAAGTATAAATACGAGCGCTGACCACGAGCATCGCATTGAGACTTGAACCTCCTGAGGCGAATAGCCGGGAGCCACTTTGCAAAATCGTTTTTAAAATTGTGTGAATTGTTTTTAACCCACTTGCAAACCCTCTCCCCAGCACTTACTGAACTCCCCAAACAGACGACATAATCTCTGTTCAGGGGCAGAAAACGATCGCTAGCCGCCATCACTTGCCTCGAGGAGCCACGGGACACGCCCACTCCTGTTGGCCACGCCCAACCTCCACCAAGTATAAATACGAGCGCTGACCACGAGCATCGCATTGAGACTTGAACCTCCTGAGGCGAATAGCCGGGAGCCACTTTGCAAAATCGTTTTTAAAATTGTGTGAATTGTTTTTAACCCACTTGCAAACCCTCTCCCCAGCACTTACTGAACTCCCCAAACAGACGACATAATCTCTGTTCAGGGGCAGAAAACGATCGCTAGCCGCCATCACTTGCCTCGAGGAGCCACGGGACACGCCCACTCCTGTTGGCCACGCCCACCCTCCACCAAGTATAAATACGAGCGCTGACCACGAGCATCGCATTGAGACTTGAACCTCCTGAGACGAATAGCCGGGAGCCACTTTGCAAAATCGTTTTTAAAATTGTGTGAATTGTTTTTAACCCACTTGCAAACCCTCTCCCCAGCACTTACTGAACTCCCCAAACAGACGACATAATCTCTTTTCAGGGGCAGAAAACGATCGCTAGCCGCCATCACTTGCCTCGAGGAGCCACGGGACACGCCCACTCCTGTTGGCCACGCCCACCCTCCACCAAGTATAAATACGAGCGCTGACCACGAGCATCGCATTGAGACTTGAACCTCCTGAGGCGAATAGCCGGGAGCCACTTTGCAAAATCGGTTTTAAAATTGTGTGAATTGTTTTAAACCCACTTGCAAACCCTCTCCCCAGCACTTACTGAACTCCCCAAACAGACGACATAATCTCTGTTCAGGGGCAGAAAACGATCGCTAGCCGCCATCACTTGCCTCGAGGAGCCACGGGACACGCCCACTTCTGTTGGCCACACCCACCCTCCCAACACCACCCATAAAATATGTGTCAGGCCAGGCAGCGCAGCAGACGAGCGCAGCAGGCGCGACGATGGCGCGCCGAAGGCGCGCTTAAGGCAAGCTCGTCTGCGCTCGTCCGCGCTAGGCAGAGCGCAGAGCCAAGCCACACTACTAAATCCAGTGTCCATACTTGGAGATACGATAAAGACGACCTGCTACGCCTTAACAAAAAGGTACATAGCTCATGCCTACATGGCATTTCCGCTGACCACCCTCCTACTCGATGCGCCCACTGTTCATACAGCTGTAATCCCTCTGTATCCATATCGCCCCCCCCTATCCCGATACGTATGGCCCTTATCAACTGCAGATCTCTCCCTAAGCACTCGACAGAAATCCACCTTCTATTGGAAAACCATAACTTAGAAGTGCTTTTCCTAACCGAAACATGGCTGGGACCGGACTCAGATCCTGACATTGTCAACTCCCTCACCCAGGGTTTCCTCATACAGCGCATAGACCGACCTAAAGGAAGAGGCGGTGGCATTGCCATAATTCATAAAGAACAGCTGTCATGCCGTCTCCAAGGCAGCCCCCTTGCTGACTGCGAAAACGTCATGTATGCTATTCAGGTCTCCCCCTCCCGAACCATTTCAGGCTTCCTTATTTACCGCCCCCCAGGACCATTAGGTCAGTTTTGCGAATCCTTAACGGAACACTCGTACACCCTGACCGCAACCAACTCTTCATGCTTGATCCTGGGCGACCTAAACATCCATTTCGATAAAAGGGAAGTCAAACAGACCGCTGACCTGACAACTGACCTTGAAACCTTCCAATTGAAACTACTGGGCCATCTACCCACTCACACCTTGGGACATTTGTTAGACCCAGTATTCACCAACATTCACGACCTGACTATACGTGATCCTATTCCAGTCCCGTGGTCTGACCATCACCTCGTTCCTCTATATTGGCAGATCACCCGCGCCCCCCGTACTACCGCCCCTCCCAGCAAACCTTCACGTTCTTGGTCTAAACTTAATGTAGAAACCTGGATACATCACCTAGAGAGCTCCCCACCTGCATCCAACAACAACCCCACCAGCGCTGATGCAGAATTCTCAGCATGGATTGCCAACTCCCTAGACAAAACTCTCCCCCGAAAAATCTCCCGTAACCCACGGAATAAACCCACCTCCCCCTGGTTCACTGATGAATTGAGACTACTAAAAAAAGCCTGCAAAAGATCTGAAAGAGAATGGAGAAAAAAATTCGACCATACCACCAAAACCACAAAAAAGCAATCAAAGTTGCACAAATCAACTACTTTGAGGAGAAAATTAAAGCTTCTCACAACTCAGCCCGGGAGACTTATCAAATAGCGAAGAAATTACTCAAAACACCAGACCCCCCCCCTCTTTTGGAACCTTCAGTCACCCGCTGCAACGAACTTGCAGAATTTTTTAATTCCAAAATTACTAAAATCATTAATTCACTCCCCCCTACCTCTTTCAATGCCCTCAGTGCTCCCTCTGACGTCATCCCACCCAGCAACCAGCTGTCAGCATTCACCCCGCTCACAACTGACATCACTCTCCGCATACTCAGCTCTATTAAAAGTGGCAGCCCCTCCGACCCTGCTCCATTGAACATCCTGAAATTAGTCGGACCCACTATCCTACCAAAGCTGACAAAACTCATCAACGACTCACTTTCCCTAGGCATTGTCCCCCCCAGCTGGAAAAGAGCCATGGTGAGAGCATTGCTCAAAAAACCCAACCTTGATCCATTAGAACTTGGCAACTATAGGCCAATTTCCTTACTTCCAGGTGTCAGCAAAATAGCTGAGAAACATGTTAACCTAAATCTCTCTCAATACCTCGAGTCCAACAAACTACTGGAACCCTCTCAAACAGGATTCAGGCCAGGCCAGAGCACCGAGACAGCTATGTTGGCGGTAGTCGAAGAAGCAAGGAAGATCATAGACTCAGGAGGATCAGTGGCAGTGATCCTCCTGGATCTTAGTGCCGCTTTCGACACCGTCAACCACTCTATCCTTATCCAAAGACTCAAACACCTCGGAGTCACAGGAATGGCCTTGGCCTGGTTAGAATCCTTCCTCAAAAACCGACTCTTTCAGGTGACAGAGGGCACCTTCACGTCCAGACCTACAGCCATCAACTGCGGGGTACCACAGGGCTCGTCTCTGAGCCCAACCCTTTTTAATGTTTATATGTCCCCCCTCGAGAAGGTCGTCGCCCCATATGGCATCAAACTCCTGACATATGCCGACGACACTCAACTTGTGGTCTCTCTTAACCAGCAAGACCTCTCCATTCCCAACCTGCACACTTGCTTGACCGAAATTACAAAATGGATGAGTAGCTCCCACCTCAAGCTGAATAACGAAAAAACTGAGATCATGTTTCTAGGCAACAAATCTTTATACAGCTCCATCTCCATATGGCCGTCAGCCATGGGCCTTCCCCCTGCGTCTAAACCAGAAATTAAGAGCCTGGGCATCTGGTTAGATGAAGAACTTAACTTCTCAGCCCAAGCACGGAAAACTGCTGGAACCTGTCACGGTCTACTAAGATCGGCAAGAAAAATTCTACCCTTGCTTCCGACTCAATCCCGCAAACTCCTCATCCACGGCCTTGTACTATCTTGTTTGGACTATGGCAATGCCTTATACCTAGGGGCCCCCAAATAAGTTCTAGCAAAACTCCAAACGGCCCAGAATGCGGCAGCCCGCATTCTCACAGGTACTCATCGTCGCTGCTCCGCCAAACCATCTTTGAAGGCCCTTCATTGGATCCCCATTCAAGAGAGAATTCAATTCAAGGCTCTCTGCACGACCCACAAGATTATGCACGGCAAGGCCCCTCCCATACTCCAAAATCTCATCTCACCTCACATCACCTCTAGAACTCTCCGCTCCTCCAACTGTAATCTAGCCTCAATCCCCAGGATCAGAAAGGCCTGCTCAGGCTGCCGACTGTTCTCCCTCAACGCTGCCAAACTTTGGAACTCGCTCCCTTCTAGCCTCAGAGCCCAATCTAACCTTTTTGCATTCCGTAGAGCACTCAAAACATGGCTGTTCCCATAATACATCTCTCACTAGGTTTTTGTCTGTCAGCGCTGGGACGCCTATGGGCAGCCATGCGCTCTACAAATCCGGAAAATAAATAAATAAAATAAATACATGAGCAACGAATAAATTACAGCTCAACCCCGAAACTCCAACTACTTTGAGTCGACAATGGAGTACTCCTTGAAGCAAACACAAGGAGATGATGGACAGAGTGCTGAAATGTTTCAGACTCTCAACGCCAGTCACAGATCTGGGTTGAATCCATCATCATTCTTTAGCTCTCTTTGCCACCCCAGTTTGGACCCATACATATGCAAATCAATCTTAACCTAGTGCCTCAAGAGAACTGTCCAGCATGAACTTTCCAGGACAGGTCCTCCCTGGACCAGAAAAAAGCACCCTGGGACTGCTTTCAGGGTAACACCCATCATCAGCCAGGCTAGCTTCAATCCACTGGTAAAGTGAGCAAGGGACCCATGTCTGGGCATACCCTTCCAACTAAGGGTGAACAAAGCAAACACAAGGAGATGATGGATGGAGTGCTGAAAGTTTTCAGACACTCACCCCCAGTCACAGATCCGGGTTGAATCCATCATTGTTCTCTAGCTCACTTTGCTACCCCAGTTTGGACCAAGACATATGCAAATCAGTCTTGACCCTGTGCCTCAAGGGAACAGTCCAGCCCGGACTGCCAGGCCAATGTACACCCCATGCCATCTGAATTATTAAAATCCAAATAGGCCTGAATTTTCTTCATTTTCCTGGCTGCCCAAGTTCCAGAATGCAGAGACAGCACGTTCGACTAAGGCAGCACCTTCCACTAAGGCATTAGGCAGCCTGGAGGATGTTGCTCTATTTGAAACGGTTGGAGGCTCCCCATATTGAGCATTCCAGATGTTCACCAAACGTGTGGAGAGTTCATGGTCAACTACAGAAGAAGAATTGTCTTGACTCTGAGTCATTTTTTTCAAGTGCCACAGTTTGTTCAAACAATTTGTTGCTATAGTGCCATAATATACACCCCCACCCACCCAGAAGGGCATAATGCACTCTTTGATGATCAGAGGTGTGTGGGGTTCCCTTTCGCAAAGCACTGCCAGTATCCGTGGTTGTGGGTGGGTCTTTTAGTTATGCATCGGAGACAAGGCCAGTGGCCAATTTCTGAGGAGACCTGGAGGCACCACCAAATCACATCATGCCAGCAATAATCATCTTGGAGAAATTACAATACTGGTACATGACTGATTTACCCCAATGTAACTGTTAAACCATATACTTAAGACTCACCTCGGACAGGGAACAGCAGCGCATTACCTCCAATGCCTCTATCCCAGCATTTCTTTTCCTTTGATTGAGCGTTTACTCATCTGAGCCAATGCTGAAAAGTATAAGAACTTAGGTTAATCATTTGTGGTAGCACTAGCCAATGTATAAATAAGAACTATGATCAAGAATGAGCTCCTGAAGTTAAGGATACTTCCCTCTGCAGCTGTTTGCCTTTGCAGTGGGCTTTAATCCCATCATAGATGGCCACGCGTCCAGACTTGTAATTGTAATTGTGAAAAAGGGAACATTCAAGTTTTTGCTCAGGGAAGAGATAATTCATCAAATGAGTTCATAAATAGATTTTTAAATTTCAACTTCCTAAAATCGTTTTGCATTGAAGTCCATGGGAAAAGCTGGATATGGAAAATTACTTTCCTCCAGCTCAAATCTTGTTGATTGCAGGTCATTTAGTGATACAGCATAGTAGAAATCCAAGCTTTATAGCAGCATGTGACTTTGGTGTATATGAACAAGCCCCTTTTACCACCAGAATGTCATTTTTTTAGATGTTCCGATGGCACAGTGTACTTGCCCATATTTTCAAAGCCAAGCAAAGCCACCCAGCGTGGCTTTTCATGGCCTTGTGAATATGGCCCGCTTGTAGTCATTATTCTGCAAGAAAGGGTCATTCAATGGGTGTTGCTGTGGATGTTCTCACAAAACACCCTGGAATTCTGACACATTCCTAGATTTACAAGGTTTTGTAAACCTGGAAATGCCTTAGATTATAACCCTTCCCTTCGGGAGACATAAAAGTGGAGCAACACGGAGAAATACCTTTCCTTCTCCTTGTTTTTTCCTCTTTCAATGTGTCCTGCATTCTACAGCACACAATGAAGGAGGAAATGCCATCAATTACTGTTTATGTGCTGGGAGGTGTCCCTTCCTGCACAAAACAATCATCCCTCCCACACAGGCAGCTTTGCATTATAGTGCAAGGGTGCCTTCATTGGCGCTAAGCAGCCTATTGTGCGCCTGTGTAGAGAAAAGCACCTGGATGCATCGTATTATTGTAAATACGATGCATCCCTACACTTTCCTAATCATGCAGCTTGGCTCAGCAAGATGGCTTGCAGTGCTGCAACATTATCTTGTAAATATGCCCCGAAGTTCCTTCTTAGAAACATAAATCGATAAAATCAGCCCACTACATACAGCGAGCACATGGTTCTGCATTACTAGGCTATCAAAAAGCACATGGCAGCATTTTGAACCCTCTGTAAGTGATGTTTTTGATACTTGTAAGTCCAAAGTCGATGCTCTTCACACAAGCGCTGGTTAAGTTAGTCAGAATAATCAGACTTTGTGGATTTGTCAAATAGCCAAAGAGTCTTCTTTGTGTCCAGAGTATATCTTGTTCTGCCCTACTTCTGCTGAGATACAGGGCTTAATTTAGAGGTCTTGGTCGAAGACAACTCTCAGGTTTGGTCTAATAGAATTAGGGGCAGCACTGACCAAGGTCTACGGGTGAAATGTTAGAGGACCAGCAACTGGCATGGCAACCAACCAGCAATCTGGTCATCTATTTTTTATGAGTTTTCTTCCTGCCTCCTCTGCCCTACCTTATTCCCTCAAACCAGGTCAAAAATAGCAATGTTCTCTTTTGTTAAATATATTTATCTATTTGTCAATGGTTGTAAAATCTTTTTTGCTTTAACTGATTGATTTGTGCAATATTTGCCTCTTACCATACTCAGTTCTAAGAGAAGCCTTCTACTCAGTGACAGACACCAAAGTTAGCAATTTCTTGGGTGAAATGTCAACGCCTTTCTCTCGGACTGCATCTTATCTCACCACTTTTTCAATCCATGACCATGTTTTTACTGCATCTAGGCACTTTTACAGATCTATAACCTTAAGTTGTGTCAAGAACTGTGGAATACAAAGATGAACTGCTCTTTCAGTGATAAAAATAAAAACTCTTGGTGATGAAGGGATTAATGAAGTCACAGAGTTAAAAAATAAGCTGAAAAACTCTTTTATTAAAAGGCAAAAATGACACATTAAGTGATTTGCCCCGAATCACAGGATTGTTGAGCCGACGCCTCCTACTTGGCTCCTCAGTTCCAAACGTGGCAGCTCTGGAAATTACGCTTAGGAGTGGCTTCTGTTTCTGGTGCACCCATCAGCTCATCCCACGCTCTCCGGTGTGACCACTGAACCGTCCCTTCAAAAACAAATGTCCTTAGTACAATAAGGACACTGAATCTAACCAGAGCTGCAGGCCCAGACAATTTACCAGCCCTGATATTAAATTAAAACCAGACTTGGTGGGCGGAATTCTACGCGAAAATGTTTGCCTTAATTTTAGACCAAGGGACCATACCCCCAAACTGGAAGGGAGCCATAATAAGACTGCTACATAAGAAAGGGGATGTACATGCCCCGAAGAATTATAGGCTAATCAACTTATTGGATATAGGAGAAAAAATGTTCTCTAAAATAATCCTTGGTAAGCTAAAAGCTTGAGTGGAACACAGATCTATCATTCCGGTCGAACAAGGTGGCTTCAAAGAATAGATCATTGTTTTGCACTGTGGGCATTGGCCAGGAAATTGATGGAACAAAACGGCAAATTATTTTGCTATTTCGTCGATTTCCGGGCAGCGTTTGACACAGTGGATCGAAACAGCCTTTGGGAAGTACTAGAAAACTATGGAATGCCACAGGGTATATTGAACATCTTAAAAGAATTACATAGGGGCAATTGGGCCCAGGTCATTAGAGACATAAAGGGCTCATTAACCCATAAAATTCCAGTAAAGAACGGCTTGAGACAAGGTGCGTTTTGGCACCCTTGCTTTTTTCAATCTTCTTGGCAGATCTCCCAGCGACCTTGGAAGTTGAAAAAAGTGCGAGCCCACGAATGAATAGTAATAAAGTGTCATGTCTCTTATACGCCGTGACCTTGTGATCTTGGATCAAACAGAAATGGGCCTCCAAAGGAAACTAAATGTGTTCAAAAAGTACTGTGATAAAAAGCTCTTAACCGTGAATATGGAGAAAACAAAGATCCTATGTTTTGGAAAGAGGGTAAACAATTTTAATTGGTTTTTAGGACAGGATAAATTAGACTTAGTAGGTGAATATAAATACTTAGGCCTTTGGTTTAATAGCTCATTAAAGTGGAATACCCACTTGGAGGCACAAACGGCAAAGGCTTATTCATCGGTCTGTGGTCTGAAAACATTTAACAAAGATTACGGTGATATGTCCCACAGACCGCTTTTAAAGGCTTTTGAGGTTATGATCCCTCCACAAGTGCTTTATGGAGCAGAGGTGCTTTACCCGAGTGGTAAAAGAGGATGGGACCGGGAAGAAGGTAACATTCTGAAAATGTTGCTGTCCCTACCAAATAGCACCATGATTCAAGCTATTAGAATGGAGGTGGGATTGACATCATGGGATGTAAAGTCTCAAATGTCTTTAATAAGATTTTGGAACCGACAGGAGATTGGTGGTGATGATAAGGTTTCAATTTGGTGTAGAGAGGAAATTTGAGTAAGCAGCTTACGCTGGGCACGAGACGTGAAGAAAACCCTCCAGACGGTAGCCGCGCACTTGAAATTGAGCCTCTCCCCACCATTGTGGAATATAGTCTGTACTAAAAAAATGCTTACAGACCAAGGGCTTGAATACTCCAGATCACAAGACATGGACTATCTGAGGCTAAAGAAATTAGTGAATTGGGTAAAGAATGAATGGGAAAAGGAGGCTCGGTTCCCATACCTGGATTTACTGCCCAGTAGATGGCTAAGACATGAAATCCTGAAGGTTCGGGTGGGCCTAAATCCATGGAAGATTGAAAGAAAAATAAGAGTGGCCCTGATCCAACCGGACGGAACTTGTAAATGTGGTCTAGGAGTAAGAAATGATATTTTACATATACTGTTTGATTGTACATGGATTTTAGCAATTCGGAAAGTCTTCTTACGTCCAATTTTTTTTAAATATGAGGCGACCTCTCATGCTGACGCCATTTACCTCCTTACAGAAATGCCATTTTTGGACATTACAATCGCGTTGGGGAAATTTCTGAAAGCGACAAGAGAATATGTAATGAAGGCAAAAAAGGAGAGTGGGAGAGCTTAAAATTGTAGAGTACCCCAATTTTATGCTTTATGGTTTTACAAGTGTTGTAAATGTGTAAAATGTAATGTGGTTTTAAATATTTATTTTTTTAACAAAGAGGAGGGAGAGAAAGTGATCAATTAGATCAACAGACACAATTTACCAACCCGAAAGGGTGGAAGGTCCAGTAACAGCTTGTGTCCGTATCTAGTAATGGGCAAACAAAGAGGGGGCTGCTGAACTGTTCCTATGGAGGGATAGACGAGTTTTAACTGGCGTGACCAATGGTGTTTGTGTGACACCCTGGGGCATCCATTATGTCGGATGGATTTGCCTCACACACCCAGAAGGGTGTCATGCTTCATCATCGGCGTATGCTCCTCGTCGGGGAGGCGGTGCAATCCCCGACGGGCTCACCTCAAAGAGGGGCGCTTTGGCGGAGATCTTTTTATCCGACAGCCTTTTGATGAAGTGGGGGTGTGTGGGCGAGATGGTATAGTGATGTGCTAAGGAGGTTAAAATGTAGCAAGGGGTACCGGAATTCACTTTATTCTGGGGGTCCCCTGGCTGCAGTTAAAAGGTGGGACTAGCTCGCTAGGTGTCAACAGGTCAATGCTTGTGATCCTAGAGGAGACTAGAAGTGAAGGTGGTCGACATGTTTCTCGCACTGTGTCTAGTTACACGCGATTCATCAGGACCTTTAATAAAAGTGAAGAAGGGGGGAGGAACGTGAAGAACATGCTAGTATCATGTATGTGGTGTAAGTTACCTCTGTGGATATTCCTATGCCTAGTAGTTAAGGATTAATTGCCACATGAGGGATCGGCGGGGTCGAACAACAGGGATGAGCCCATTAAGTATAGCTCCAATCTCCAGTGTCCGCGTGGGGAGACCTACCCATATCCGCCGAGCTCGAGTAAATATTTATTACTATGTGTGATCCATTGTTCTATGTATGGTTTATAGACTTTTGTCTAAATAAACTTTGTTATCAATCAATAAAAAACCGTCCCTTCAAAACTGGACTGTGATGCAGGCAGGATGTGACCTGCCTCTGTTTTTTCTTTATCCCCCTGCACTTCCGATGTACCATTTACAGAGCTGCACCTGAATTAAAGCTGATGTATGACCTCTGTTAAAAGTTCTCAACTCCTGCAATATCTGTAGGTGACCCTTCTGTCCCCAATGTGCTTGCATCCACCCAGGTGATGGGGCAGGTAGCATGTGCTCGCATTTACAACTAACTATTGGAAGTTACTTTCAGGATGAAGGGAGAACATTGTGATTTTAATCACTTACTTGTACATATCTAATAAGGTGAATCATGTCATGACACAAAGCAATATTAAAACAAAAATTTACTCATTGTACGCACAAATTAGCCACATTTGGCAATTAGCTCGGAACAACTGAACTAGATACAGAGTGAAGATGCATGATTATAAAATTGTATTTGTATAGTGATTCACACACCATTCTGAGGTGCTGAGGCACACAGCACTTCGGGTGAGTGCTTGATTGGAAGGCAGTTGTACATGCAATGAGTTGATGTGTTTTGCGTCAGAGATCAAGATGGTGCTTTCTTCTAGTCATGGGTCACGTGCTTAACACTGTGATGGCCGAAGACGAGTGAGAGATAGAATGTGCTCAGTTCAATGAGTTGCTTTGGAATTCCCATGTGGAGTATTTGGTGACTATCAAGCCTTCAACTCATACCTTTTACTGGGTTCTGCAAGTCTATTATAGGGTCTACAATATTGTCAAATGCACTACACCTGCTGTCATTCTGTCGAAAACTTAATTTCTGAAGCATGTCACCAATCTAATCGCTGCTTTAATGCAATGCAAAGTAAATGTATTACATAGCGCTTTTATGTTATATGGTAATGTAGCATGAATAAGTGTGGTTATACATCTGTTTTCCTCCAGATTATCAAGTGTTAGATTTTAGCACTAAAGCCGTGTATACAAAGATCAGTGGGTTGAGCACTTATCGATGACATCTGTGTGACAGGTGGGTCACAAGTTTCAGAGCCTGTCATTGTCATCTCAGCCATTGAGCTTTACGAGGATTCTGAGAGTAACGGATTAGATTGAATTGGGGATTTTTTGTATCTTGCAACCTCCCTACTCCTGTTACTGACACCATTTAAACTTCCATTTTATGTTTTAAACCTCTTTTAACACCTACAGCCGGGACCTGTACCAAAATTGATAGGTTTTCCTATAATGCTCCTGCAAGGGTGGAAAGGTTGCAACAAAAAAATGCTCTCAACATTCAGACATACATGTAAACTTCGTGTTAGGTTTTGCCTGCACAGCAATTGCGCTGTGCTTGTTTAGTTTGTTTTCACCCTTTACATAATCTCCCCGTGGTTGCACACATGCCAAATGTGCTTGGCCCCTGCATGTTTTTTTTCTTTGTCCTCTGCCCTCTACCTAATCTCCCTGCATTATTTTACCATCATTTGCTGCAAAGTATATTTACTTTCTCAATAAACAAGACATAACATTTTATGGAGTTTCAATAACTTACATTGCACATTAAAACTAACAACAACAAAATTAAAATTAATCCTAAAGGCAAAACCTATGACATTTACCAATGCTTCTTAAAAGAGCTGTTTCTAGGTAGTAGCATTACTCTGTAGAGCTGGTATGCATATAACGAGACAGTACACTCCTCTGTGGTTCTGATATGCGTTCAGTGGGCAATAAGATTTAAAGGGGCACATGCATCATACTTCGTTTTTGCAATTATCAAATAGCTATTTTTAAGAAATCACTATTTGGTAAGCGCAAAAAGAAATGCAACAAAACAGGCTGGAAATAGCAATTCCCTAATTGCGATTCCTTAAGAATTTCAAAAGCAATTTGGAAATTGCTATTTGTAATTGCGACTCCATGCTATTGCTTTACCTAAATTGCAATCACCTAATTGGTGATCACCAAATAGGTAATGCAAAGGCAAGGGTGTCCTGAGGCGCCCCTAAAAAAAAAATAGGTGCACATGTAAAGCACACATGCCCTATGGGCATGTGCGCGCCACATGGCACTTTTTAAATGCAGTTTCCTAAATGCACAGCACGCATTCAGTAAAGGCTTTTTGTATTAGCATAAGGGAATCGCAAATGGCGATTCTTTATTTGCATTTGCAATTTAGGTAATCGCAAGAAATTGAGATTACCTAAATTGTGAATCCAAAAACATTCATGCATAGCAAAAGGCCATTTTGCGATTGCATAAGGTTTATTTTGCGAATGACACTATTTGCAATTGCAAAATTGCTTGATGCATGTACCCCTTAATGCGCTGTTGCCAATTTTCTGACAAGTGCAGCTAATCTTATAACAATGCAGAATTATATTTCTCCGTAGGAATTCTGCAGTCTTCCATTAATGGAACTGCAGCCGCTGTTCTCATCTGAGTTGCTACATTTATTGAGACAGCTATTTCGCAGCAAAATATGGAACATCTACTTCTTGAAGTATGAACAGCACTCTTCAACAGAACTGAGGCACTCTTATTGGATAAACATGCGGACTTTGAAGTAAGGCCTTGCACTAGTAATTGACCTGTGCTGTTTTTTGCTTCATATTGTATTTACTGAGGCAAAATCAGGCTAATTTCAAACAAACATGCTATACAGAGCAAATTTGGGCACTCACAGGACCTCAGTATTTTGGAAGAGAGTATCAAGCAAGATGGCATCCAAGGACCCGGTCTCTGCTGGATTTGCTCCTTCCTGAGAGAACACATTATGTTGGCCTGCCACCATACTCCTCATAGGTCCATAAAAGGATCTGTAGTGAATTCCAAGGCTCTTTCCTCAGTCCCACACTTTTCAACAAATACATGATGCCGCTAGCCAATGTCATCCATGCAGATGGCTTCAATATCCTTGCCTAGGCTGATGACATGCAACTGATACTCTTCTTTTCAGACAGGACTCCCGACATAAAAAACAATGTCACCACCTGCATGACAAAATGGATCAAGTTCAAATGTCTGAAGTTCAAAACTGCCAAGACATAAGGAGTAATCTTTAGGAGCAGCTCCTCACCTTGGAACTCAACTTAGGACGAACACCTTCAACCACCACCCATGCCTGGACCCTCAGGATCATCAGAGACCCAAATCTCGAAATGAAGACTCAAGTCAATGCCATCACAGCATCTTGCTTCCACACCATGAAGAGATTATGGAATGTCTTCAAGTGGCTCACTGACCACACCAGGAAGACCGTCATCCATGCTCTCATCATCAGCAAACAAGACTATGGAAATACCCTCTTTACCAGATACTCCAAACAACTAACCAGCATACTACAAACCATCCAGAACTCAGCAGCAAACTGACACTCATTCTCCCAACAGAAACCCACATCACACCACATGTCACAGAAATCTACTGGCTCCTTGTACACAAACATGCTCACTTCAAACTCCTCACATATACATTCAAGGCACCACACAACTCTTGCCCAGCTTACCTAAATAGTTGCATTGATATCTGCCAGCCATGCAGACACCTCCACTAAACAGGACTCCTACTCGCATTCATCCCATGCATACACAGGAACAAAGCTGGAGACCGGACTTTCTCGTACATGGCTCCTAGAACATGGAAGGGCCTATCTCCTTACATCAGAGGATCTTCTTCGCTACTTGAGTTCCGAATGAGGCTGAAGGCTTGACTCTTCGAGTGACCCACTGCTGTAGACAGACTAGGTCACAGCACCTGCATAGCACCAGACTACCCTCACAAGTGATGGCAACCTCTATTAATACCTGTAACAGAACATAACAAGGGCAGTGAATGGAAACGTGGCATGGCTGCTTATCAATTCTGTTTATTACTCTAACTTTCCTCACCACACTTCAACCAGCATAGAAGCATGAGAAAGAAGAAAAAAAGGATGGCAGTGGTAATGACAAGGGGCTAGCACATCCACTAACAAATTATGGTGGGTAAAAGGAACAACAGTAGACAGGTGTGCTACAATGGATAAACACCATGCCACCCAAGTAGTGTAGATAAATATAGAATAGACAAACTACACTATATTAGCAAATTATACATAAAATCCAGAGCACTACACAAAATGTTTTTGGTTTGAGAATGTAGCAGATCTAGCACTCAATTTTGCACATGAATCACAAATTCTCTTGACACGCAGGTCAATATCAGATGAAAGCAGTCAGCCGACACGTGTTTCATCGAGAAGAGATATAGTGCAAGGCTTATGATTAAAAAAGTAATCATTGTAACTTAAAACGAATTTTATGAAGACTCATTTTCATGTTAACACAATCTTAATACATGTAAAGATCAAGCTTATACCTAACAGAGAGCTGAGAAAAACTAATGTTATCATACTTTAAAAGCTGACTTACAATTGCAAGAAATATTAAATCTGGATTTCATAATCAGGGTTCCCAAAAGGAAAGAAGTGCATAAAATAAGTGATTAGATGAATTCACTGAAAACCATTGTGTTAAAGTGAAAACAAAGTGAAAGAGAGCTAATGAGGAGGAACCCACAAACCATGAGAGGAAAGGGTGCAGTATTTCCAAATCTTTTGGGAATTTAACCCACATAGTCCCAGAGAAACCCTCTCGGTGTAAAACATTGGTCTAGAAGATTTCTTGAACTATCTCATAAGCATTTTGCAGTACTCTCGAAGAACTACGTTGAGTGGTACTTTGAAATAAGGGGTCCTCGGTGCCCCAAGGACATCATTTAATCAAAATGAGTGTGTTTTTATATACGAGTAATCTCCAAATACAGATATGCTGCAACAGTAAAAGTGAATAAACTAATTACACACATGAAAGTAATGTGTCCTGTGTACATCAAGAGCCGAAGCATAATATCAGCCAAGCTCGATTATGTACACAACAAAATGTGAACAGGGCCACATGTGTGACCAGATTCAGTATCACCTCAAACATATATTTTACTAGCCATTTTACAGTAGCACCCCCATACATCCCATACGGGTCGGTGTGTAAACTAATCAGAGCAGCAAGGCTACATATAAACAAAGTGATCATAAGTCACATCTTGTTATGGTTGACAGCATAGTGTCACGCCCTTGTAAAACCGGAAGCAAATCTAGTCAGTCACTAAACACCGTTGGATAGGCCAGTACAAAATATAGAGTGATCAGTTTGATTACAAAAATAAGAATGGAATAAGGCTATGATGCAGCGGTAATTTCATCTGGTAATTTCTCAATGCAAAACCCTCATGCTACCTCATATTTACCGAAGGTAATAGATGACACGATGTACTACCTATATTACCTTCAGGAGACTGTACATAAACATCAACAATCAAAAATGCAAATAATATTTAAGCCACTGAAGAGAGTTGTTGAGCATTTTAAAGGGCTTTATTTTCTAGTCAAAAGTTAAGGTTTTCTCTGACCCTTTATTCATTAGTAAAATATCAATAAGGTTACAGAATTTGGAAAACAGGAAAAGTAGCATTAATACAGAACATATTACAGTCTGCATATAAGCATCGCATGTAGAAAAGAAAATGTGGTGCAAAATGTCATTCAAACTCTTAAAGAGTTTCAAAGAAAAATGTTCTTGCAAGGCTAATCAATAATTAAATAGTTTGCAAAAATCTCCCATTAAGAGAAATAAATGCAGGAGACAAATAAATATTTTCAGATTTAATTAATTAGTAAAAGCATAAACTTAAAGTTTAGCATCTAAATCTAAAAAGCCTTTCTATCTGTTGCTGCTCTCTGCATCGCTGCCTCTCTGATTGGAGCTGCTCCTTGAAAGCACCCCCTCCTTCACCAGACCTTAAAGGAATGTGGCCTGGTGCCAAAAATATGACATGCAAGGACTCTCTGAAACAAATATGAGCAAGGGAACCTCCCTTCTCTTCGGACACAATCTCCACCCTCAGCTCTCTCCTGCAACGTTTCTCATACCTAACCCATATGAATGAAGCAGAGCATAAGCCAAAAGAGCCTAAAAGCAAAATTAGCCTAAAATCCAAAAGTGAGCTAAAAGCCAACCACGCCCCCAAATAGGTCATTATTTATACTCTAATTCTTGGCAGACTACACAAAAATGTTTCATATTCAAAAAGGCTTGTACTTGATTGGTTAGCCAATGATGGCATGATCTCATGATCCTGACTCATTAAAAAATTCTAGAGCATACCAGTTTTAACAAAAGAGCGTAAAATTCTTAACACATTTAAAAGTTTAGCAACATTTACTAGGAAAATTGTTTCTATCTTTTCCATCCGTCCTGTCACAGCACAGGCTGGACGGATATTTTAACTAACATTGGTACATTGGCACAATCACAAGAATGTACAGTTCACAGTGGGCTTGACTCCTTCGTGGTTTGAGGCAAGGTGGTGTAATCTGCGCATGCTCTCTTCTTTTACCCCTTTGTTGCTTCGAACGTTCAGCGCCAGTGCTGAACGTTTGAAGAAACAGGTGAAGCCGCGTCGGCCAACGGCCGTGCGCAGCACTACCAGGGTAGTGCTCGCGACGACCGATGGCCGATGGCAGCACTCAAGAGGTTAATGCAAGTCACAGCCTTACTGGATTAACAAGCAGCCATTTAATTTTAGGCCCAAAAGCAAAACAAACAAAAGAGAGTATTAATTTCATGTAAATCAGCCATTATGTTTCCCAACTCCATACCAATACCCTTCTATTATTTTTACCTAGCCAAGCTATTAGTTTAAAGCAGCTTTTATTATTGGTTATGTACAACATGCAAACAATGTACAACATAGCATTATTATGCATTAGTGTACATTTTAAAAGCGCACACAGTTGATACAGTGCACACAGCAACATACTTTAATGTTTTAGATAGCTTTTCATGCAAACAAGAATTTATCCCCATGTGTAGTGTTTGGTGCATTTGTTAATTCACACACATTATAAAAGAGGTGTTATAAACTGAAACATTTATATTTTTTTCTAAATATGCAACAAACCAAAGTCTCTTAAGACAGGAACAGGGGTGTACATTATAAGGAAAAATGCTGGGAAAAGAGAACACATTGTATGGTTATTCCTCACAACTAAAAAGGCCACTTTTCTCTACACTTGCAAAAAGCACGTTAATTCAGCACAAGCATTTCAGACTGACCAGACCTCACTTTCATATTTTTCATGTGCCATGTTTTTAACTTGCACCAAAATGTGCGTGTCAATTTTAAATGCAGTCTGTCTGAAGCACAAAAATAAAAACAATGCCTGACTCCAGATGAAATCTGCTCCAATATGATAATAAAAATAAGAATGGAATAAGGCTACACATACCTCAAAATTAGTGGCATGTTTCACGAAAGTAATAGTAAAAGTTAGAATAGATTGTCAGACCAAAATTATAACATTTGTGTAGTGCTCTGGATTTTATGTATAGCAGCGAGAGAGTTAGGAGCTTTCCAGAAGTCTGTTATCTAATGAAGCATTAAATTGGTAGATATGTAAGCACATGTAAAGAATTATTTTTGCTTACAAAATAATGTGGCTAATGTATGGACAAGTGTGGCTGTTCTGAAAGGAGAGAAGAGGAAGTGACAAAGATGTGCCAGGATAAGAGGAAGTGACACACTAGAGACAAGCAAGACGGAGAAGGAGGTAATACAACAGATAGTACCAGGAAGTAAATTCGGAGCCTCCAAGCATCTGATGTTGTGACGAGGTGGGCACAGTGTCACTTAAATTCGAACAGGGCCATCAATAGGTTTCGGTGTATCTAAATCTTACAATTCCTCGTGCCTGTTTGAAACGTTTAGTGCACGTAGTTGGCATTTTTAGACTAAATGTTAATTGAGCAGAGAGGAAAGATCCTATGTTGAAGTGTTGGGTTCTTCTATCAACATTGCAGACTTGAAGCATTTCTGAATAGATCCAGAGGACCAACAGTTCTCACGTGGGTTTATAGAATATACATTTCGGAAGCTCATACCTTCATTTCTAAACAGAGAGGCGTTAGTATTTTGTTGAAATAGTGCTGCACTTGCCTTCTCAAGTCGATGGTCACATATATTACGAATAGAATCTAGACGGGTAGGCAGGCCTGTTGGCATCTTGTTGAGACCGTCACTTTGTAACACGGCTGGTATAACCTTTTGGGACATTACACGTACCTTCTAACAGAATTTAAAGTTACAATCAGACAGTACCAGAACTTTGTAGCAGGTCTTGTGAATCATATTTCAGGCAGTATGGAGTCTTTCCGGTAGTGCTTTTGTGATGTTACAATGGAACACTTACAATCTACAATACCAGAACTTTATATTGGGGCTGATACATTTTTTGACCTAGGTATTGAGTACTCAAAGTGTAGTCTCTATCCCTAGGATAATCTGCGGATTCGTCAATTAAAGTAAATTACATTAGATAGCAACCCAAAAACTTTGTAAGCAGAGAATTGACTATGGTTTGCAAGTATCAACTGCAGTCAAGGCCACTTTTTACATCTAACACTTGTTTCTGTTATTTCTGGCTTCGAAACAGGCTGAACTATGCTTTCAGGCCAAAGTAATATTAGAAAACTCACAAACAAAACGACATGCATTGACTGATACACAGAAGAGCCTTGCATACATAAGCCTTCTTCGTCCATCGGGCTGTAGAACTGTAATTTCTTTTGGCTTCCACCAAACGTAGCATTCTCCATTGGCGGTAGGTCAGCCCATTTCTGCCTTTTGACTCTTTTGAACTGTGAGTGGTGGCAGTTCGCTTGATCACATGTGCACCTTCACCTGAAAAGAAGTGCACTGAAAAGCCATGATTGGTAGCTAATACCCCACTGTAATAATGTTTTTTCCTTTCCCTATCCTTTTCACCCTTTTAAGCAACCCTTGGATTTTAATTATGTCTCAGGTTACAGTAACTGAAAAAAAATACTATTGTTATTTCTGTCAATACAAATAGTATGTTCTAGTGTTGTGCATTGAAAAGGTAAAGGGGTCCTTTAAATATTCTAAGTGCACCTGAGTGCCTGCAAACTAACTGCAAATGTGTTATAGTTATGTGAAATGGTTCTTTTTAAAAAAACAAATATTAAACATTTCTAACGTATATGGTCAACTTGCTTAGGCAGCAGCACACTTTCACCTTTTTTCTTCTTGTCAATTTTATGACGCATACAAGCAATTAAATAAAAAATATAACCATCACAACAGCTTGACAAGGCCAAGCGAATCATCTTTGCCAATTCTTGACTTTCCTCTTGTTGGTCTTGTATTCACTCTAGCCAGTCAACGCTTGGAATTGTCATCTCCTTAATAGACGAGGAATGTAGAATGTTTTGGATCGTTGCTAAACGTTGGATCGTTGTCGTTAAGTGCAATCAGTGTTGTTCTTCAAATTGTACACATTGAGCATATCTCCACCGTGTCCATCACTTGATACTGGTGTTCACAAAAGTTACTTGTAAACATCTTTATATGGCCTTGGTGCATAAAGCTTATCATTCACGACTAATTCCCTCAATGTGTTTAAACTCGTTGTTTCCAATTTTCAAAAAGAAAACTAAAGCCACCCATGCCCTTTCCTCTCAGCTTTCCTAGCACGGAATGATCACCGCCTCTTCCAGGTCACAGGAACGAGTCACCTTCCTCTGCTCAGAAAAGCCTGTAGATCACTCTTCTGGTTTAGGCCACTGCACTAAGAAGCTACCATGCATAACCATGCCCTATAAACCATATTTAAAATACACAATGTAACATAAAAATAATCATGTCATTGGGGTTTGTCTAGGATTAGTTTTGCAAGTGCAGTGACAATTGAGCTCAGGGGCTTTTGGTGCCCAAAATACACCAATTGTTGGTGTGTTCTACTGTCCAATCTGAGGCAGAGTTAATTTCCTTTGTTTGCATTTGGTTCCATGTCACCCTTGTTACTCCACTGGGCATGGGACAAAGATTATATAAACAGTCATGAATGGGGTTCAAGGGAGAGGAGTTGGTCTAACGTTAAGGCGGTCGACCTCGAATCTGGGGAACTGTGTTGGAGTCTGGGTAATGACGCTGGACATCCTGTGATTCTGGGCAAATGACTTAATCTCCCCGTGCCTAACAAAAAAATGAATGTGTTGTCATGTAATGCAACTGGTGCTATGTAAAACGCTCAAATAATCGATTCGGGTCTAGTTCGCTCTACATAAAACTTTGTAAAAAAAATGTGCATAGAAGGGGAGGGAAGCAGGAAGATATATGGCTCTACAGACAGCAGCAGATACAAGTTTAGTAGACCCTCTATTTCAATAACTTTCCAGAAAACTGCAATAATGCGCGTGCATTAGTCTCAAGATGTCTCTTGGGCAGGCTATGCTTGTGTACAAAAATATATTGAGTTTGCTATAACTAAGGTAATAGTGGTCAGCTCGCCTCTTGAACTGAATGTAATTTGGATTTTTATTTTTTATTTTTTATAATGAATATCATTGAATATCGATCCCATTAGACAATTTTTTGTGGGATACAGGAATTGCTTCCCTGTCCACTGCTGTCTCCAGAGGGGTCACTATGATGACTACAGCCTCGTCCTGGATGGGCCAAAGTGGGATGACTGCCCCTATCATCTCTGGTGCGCAGTGATGATGTGTGGTCGGTTGCTTGCTGCTGGGAGTAGGGTGTATACTGCTGCTCGCTCCTCGATGAGTAGATTGAGGTGCGTTCTGCTGCTCCCCTGGGCTCGGAGAATGGGGAACATTCTTGTGCTTGCGCCCAGGAGGGGAGGTTGCAGTGTGTTCACTCACTCACGGCTTGGTGGGGACATTTTGGTGCATTCTGCTTCTGTTGCTTGGAGAGGTTGTAGTGCGTTCTGCTTCTCGCCCCTGGCTGCAGAAGTTGTGGTGTGTTCTGCTTCTCGCTGCTGGTTAGTGATTGTAGAATCACTCCCCCTCTCTTGTTTGACAGAGTTGCACCAGTAAACCTTTTAACCCACACAGAAGGAGAACTATGGCAGCAGGTAAAGGAGTATAAACTCTGTAAGGGGCCTAAAGTCCAGGGGCCTCATTTATGAGGCCTTGCGTCAGTTTTGCGCTTCCGATGCGTCACTTTTTGTGACGCATCGGCGGCGTAAAACATGCCTCCTGTTGCGCACTATTTACAAAGTGATGCATCTAAGCAGATGCGTCACTTTGTAAACCCCTGCGCTACATTATACCTGCGTCAGGTATAATGTATGCAGAGGGGGCGTTCCCCCGCAAAAAGCCTCGTAATAGTGATGCAGTGAAATCTATGAGATTTCACTGCGTCATTTTTAGGACGCTGTTGCGTCAAAATCTTGCGCCTGCCTCACAGCAGGCGTAAGACTGACGCAAGCCCTTTCACATGAGGCTTTCCCCATGTGAAAGGGCGCATTGCTGGAGTTGCGTCACTTTTGTGACACACCCCAGCAATGCGTGACTTTTGCGCTTACAGATACGTCAGAAATACTGACGTGTCTGTAACTCCTTGCGACATGATGCGTCATACTGTAAATATGACGCATCAATCATGTCGCAAGGAGTGCGCACTGAGAAGTGACGCATCGCTGCTTTCACGCAGCGATGCGTCATTTCTCATAAATGAGGCCCCAGGTACCAGCTGGTCACTCAGAGGGCTGTGGATATATGAAGTCATAGACAGTACCTTGGTTTTATCCCAGCAGTGTCACGTGCTGAAGAAGACAGGTCCCATCGGTAATACCACTTTTAAGGTTATCTCGCTTTGTAATGTTAACATACATGAATACCCTGCGCCACTGAAGATAAAATGTTCAAAGGATGGAAAAATAAATCAGACATCTGCCCCTGCACTGTCTTCACCACAATATCAGCAGCATGAACAATGGGGTTTCCCAAACTTGTAAGGAGATAACATTGATTCGCTGCTCCATTAAAGGCCTCTTTTCTCACCTGCGCAGGAAGAAATGCCGAGGGTCTGACCTACTTCAGTCAAAATTCTCTGCTGCCTTCTCAGGAAACGTATACACCCTCAAGGATGCCCTCACTCTGGCAAGACATTCGTTTTTCAGTGCTGTGCCTGATTCGTCTTTTATTCACTCCTTTATTCTTTCATTCCCTGAACTGCAGCACCAGCAGCAAAGGCCACAAAGAATGCTTACTTTTGTGTATTACCTTTTGCGAGTTATATCACTATTCTGCGCAAACCAGAGACTTGTGCATGGCAGGTATAAACCCGCACACTTTTTTCTACTTTGTATCATTTTCATTAGCGTGGAATACCTTTAACAGAAAATAGATTTAGGTGTTTTTGGACACGAGCCATTTTCACTTTCTCAGCGCACTGCCCCTGATGAATTTCACTGCATTTTTTTTTCACTGACGGATAAACTCATACAGTAAGACATCTCTTGTGGTCCAACGTGCCACGCCCTCTGTTAATATTCCAGAATTACTGTATGACCCGTGGATTTAAGCTCTGACTTCGGAAGTCATGTATTTCTATATATGCCCTTAATGTACAAAAATACTTTTTTCCGTGGTGTTCCTCTGTTAAAAGCTGTGAAAGTCTCCCGGGCTCGTCAGAGAAAAAAATGACTTTGATCTTTGAAGACAAACCTTCTGCAAGCCCTTTTTTCGTATTTGTTTTTGGCACTCTCGTGACCCTAGGCAAGGGTGCCAGAGCGTTTAACATATTATTAAAGACAGGCAAGTTATGACAGACAATTCGATGCTAGTCATACACGCTCTATGCATACAAGCACCTTCCAGAAATGAGATTACTGCAAGGACTCAGCCCGCCTGCAGGACATTACATCTGGACTCCATTTCGCAAATATTACGTCACATACATGAGCGGAGTAAGACCCTGAGAGGTGTACTAATAACAGTGAGGAGTCGACCTCATCTCCTTGTCCTGTAAGTGGCAGAGGACCGAATAGCGTGGGTCGAGGCTACCAGGCAGGATCATCGCGGTGCCGGCTCTATTGGATATTTGGAGCCGCGAGATTAGATTGGTAACGTCACGTGTCACTTACCGTCCACTCACGGAGCTCGGGTGTCATTTATGCGGATCCTTCTACATGTGCGGTGCTTATATACGGTGTAGAATATTCCACTGGCAGCTCAGAGCCTCCCTCGGAGGCAGATGAACTCCTGGCATCAGGTGTTATTATGTGGCAATTATAGGAAAATAAGGGAAAACTTTTTTGTAAATAATGACCCAGCATAACCCCGTTCATATCGTGTCCAGCATTTGATATACTGGTGGTAATTTAATGTGTGCAGAATTGACCAATAGACTGTGCTCATGACCCTTTGACACCAAATCTACACTTATTTTGTACCTGTCTGTACTTTGAGATCGTATCAGTAGTTAATATTGAAAAAGTGTGACAGTCTGGTTTCCACAAAAGTGTATGCACAAGAGCGTTAAAAGTAAGTGTATATAAAGCAGACATTAATAAAAAAAAACATAACTAATTTAAAGTATGGAGTTTTCTTTTAATCACTTGATTATATAGATTGCTAACTGTATAGTGATTACAAATAAAATCGAGTATTCTGCCTCACTGGTGTGATTCCGCCGGACAGTAGTCAAGGGAAGCAGGTGCAGTGCAAGGTTACTGAGGACGTCCTGTGACCCAAGCCTGCTGCAACGGCGTCCTGTAAGAGTGCCGGGCCCTCACCTTGCCCTTGTCCAATCCCGGTCGACATGTCTGGAACTAAGGTGTGACCCATGGATTGTTCGGTGTCCACATCACTTGGCCACATATGCCTTGGCTTCAGTCGCGGACAACTGTCTCGGATGTGGGAATAGTTAAAAGCTTTTCTTTGTGCAATTTCCTTTTCCTCAAGAACCTACTTTTTCCATAAATAGGGTATGTGCAAATGGCTCTGGTAACTGTGGCATGTTGCCATTTGTGTATATATCAATGTTTGGTGTTAATATCGGTGACTATGACGTCAATGTAAACCATGAAATGTGTAGGCCCAACAGCAGCAATACCAGTAAATGCACAGTCGATGTACGCCATAAACTACGCTCGCATAACAATGTTAAAAATAATAAAAGCAATGTCAGCGTACACTCTGACAATCATATACACAATAATGAGATTGTGGAAAATGTGATATCCAATCCAATCCAAAAATTCTTTATTTCGGCCATATAGACCATAAAAGATACAATACAAGACATAACATACATTAAAATACATTTTTAAAATACATTATATAAAAATGTGATATCAATGAGTGCCATGTTTTATGAACATGCGGAAACAAGTTCATATCATTTCTGTCTAATTCATCCAAGATGACCTCCCCCAAGTCAAGGATAAATGGTCAGACAAGTCCTGAGACCCAAATCCAGGCCTACCGATTGGTAGGTCACAGGTGGGGTTACATTCAGCCCGAAGACAAAAGCACAACCAGGGAAAACCTGATTGATCTCACAGATAAGCAGCTACACCACAAGCAGTTCTGAGGAACTTGGCCCCATTAAAACATGTTTGGCCAAAAGCACACCTTCCCAAAATCCCACAAGGTTAGATGCCACATGTAGTTAGAAACACACAGCCAATCAGGACATAGTATGCACACCAAACATAGTAATAACATGCTCCTTATGCCGGACCTCTGGACACATGCACACTGTCCACACTAGCTCTCCCTGAGGTTGAGAGCCACCTGTGACCCCATTATCAGAATGTTGCACTTATAATTTATTACTGGGGAGCCGTACTTGTGTTGGAGGGTGGCGGACTTAAAGGCCTCAAAGCATGTTGTGGCAGGAAGGTGTCAGCATGCTGTCAATGCCTGGAGGTGCCTTACTTAAGCCCTGAAGGGATCCCACAGTATCGGACCCATATTTGCAGTTGGAGGGGGTGGTCTTCAAGCCACAGAGCCTGTTGCAGCAGGAAGCTAGAAGTGTGGAGTCCATGCGCAGAGGAGCATTAGTTAAGCCATGAAGGGCTCGTGCAGAGTGGGAGCCGTATTAGCTATTTGAGGGGGGCGGACTTCAAGCCCCAGAGCCTGTTATGTCAGCAAGCCGCCAGCATGGTACCTGGAGCCGCCTTACTTGAGCCCTGAAGGGCACCCGCAGTGCGGGACACACACAGGTCATGCCTGATCGTGTGCCTGGGAGAAGACTGGGCCAAGAGCCGGCCCATCTGTGCCCATCAGCAGCAGGAAGAGTTGGGCCACCCCCTTTGGTTCAATCTTCACTGAGCAGACTGGAGGCTACCTGCCCTGTTGTTACACATTATGCAGGACACGGTCAAGGTCAAGGTACCTTCTCCCCGGGATTCAGTATTCAGTGTTTGTCATTGTGTCGTTTGATTACTTCGCCAGGTTGGTCATTGGCGTCCCTGCTTGGCAACATCCTGTTGGTTTTTAGTCTGTGAAAAGGGCTAAATGATGCTGAGGGAAGCTACAGCAATGGGTAAAAAGAAAGGACCTCCCATTAAACCTCTGTCCACTCTGCTGCCCCGTGTATCGGCCATAGAAGGTTTTCTCCATTGGGCTGTGGGGGCTGTTTGTAATGAAATAGAACTTGTTTAAAGGAGGCTCTCGCAGGACAGGGACATTCCCTACCCCCCCCCTTGGGCCACCAACAACCACCAGCTTGGAGAGGCCCCCTCATCAAAGGGCACCAATGCGGGTTTGTGATGAAGATCGTGGGGGGCTACCCCTGGAATGCACAGACTTATAATTCCCACTGCACCAATTATCTGCCTGAGGTGTAAGTGGAAAAGGAAGGCTTGCTTATCTGCCCAGCCCCCTGCAGAGTCTTTGCTGGTGGTCCGACTTATTTCTTACATCTTATTTCTTCATCTGGAAAAGAGGGGGGCTCTTCCCTCAGGAATGTTTCAATTAAGGATCTTTTGACATTGTTAAGTAATAAATGGGACCCAATCCTGTTGAGAATTTCCCACATTGAAGATAGATTTTCTGAATTATTTTCCCTGATGACTAAGGGGAGTATTGGGTACGAGGCTGATTTGATTTTACATTTTATAAAGCGCAGCGTATGCCCAAGGGCGTCTTGGCGCTAAGACAGTCTGGAAGACTAGAGTACCAACTAGATCCCATTTTGAATGCCTGATTAATTTTTAAACAGCCACGTTTTCAGTTGGCTTCTGAACATCATCAAGGAGTTGCTGTTTTTAATCTGAAAGGGAAGGGAGTTCCATACCTTGGCCGTGCCGACGACAAAGCTCCCCCCCAGCGCAACTGCCTGTACCTTGGGACTACCAGTAGGTGGGACTGTGCTGATCTTAAATTTCTGGAAGGTACGTATTTCCTGAGATGTGTTCTAAGAAAATGGGGTCCTTTCCCCTGTAATGCATTAAATGCAAGACACTGCGACTTAAATCTCTTACCCACCGGCAACCAGTGGAGATCCTTCAGTCGGTTAGTTATTGGTTCATATTTAGGAATATCCAGTATCAGCCTTGCGGCTGCATTTTGCATCCTCTGGAGTCTAAGCAGGAGCTGTGTCTGAAGACCTGTAGAGCATTTCCGTAGTCTAGCCTCGATATGGCTAATGCTGTAACCACAGTTTTTAGCACATCCATAGGGATGAATGGACGAATCTTCCTGATGATTTTGACGATCCCCCAAAAGGTGGAGGTAGATTTGTTAATATGCCCTTCAAAGGTCCGTCTTTGATCAAATATGACCCCCGGATTTCTCACCTTTGACACTGGTACTTGGCAGTCGCCCAAATCATCCGGCCACCACTTTGGGGACCAGAAGGGGGTATGGTTGCCCAATAACAAAACCTCAGTCTTCTCGCTGTTCAACTTAAGACAATTCTTCTGCATCCAAGTGTTAATCTGCAGCATACAATTATTAAAACGTTCTGCCGTCTCCTCAACGTTGTCTGATACCGAGATCACAACCTGTGTATCATCGGCATATGATATGGCCGAGAAGCCACATCGTCTAATAATTTCTGCCAGCGGGGTTACATAAATGTTAAAAAGTGTGGGACTCAGAAATGAGCCCTGAGGCACCCCGCATGGCAGCTTGAAAGGTTTTGAGGTTTTGCCGTCCATTTCTACCGTGAATGTTTTATTCTTTACGAATGACGTCAATAACTTAATGGCACTGCCTTGAAATTCCAGTTCTACTAATCTGTTGATCAGGATTTGGTGGTTGACCACGTCGAAGGCTGCCGATAGATCTAATAAGATCAAGGCGGCCTTCTTACCCTAATCCAGGGTTTTTCTTAGTTCTTCCGCTGTCATTACCAAGGCGGTCAGGTGCAAGGCACATAAGTAGACCCCTAGGCGTCACTTGATCCTATCAGCCCTGGTAGGGACACTAAGCCAACCCATGATCTCCATGGGGCAGGTTCAGGCTCCTCCCAAGTTGTACCAAAGCCTGGGCTCATGATGGTAATTTGTAGATCTGTTAGTGCTGATGCCCCGTCCTTTGAACAAATTAGGGGGAGTTGACGCTCACGCTCAGCGTCTCCTAGGTGTGTTTAGTTTGCCCCCAGTAGCAACTCTTTATGTCATGGTTCTGGTGAATGTCCCCCCATTTCAGCCCCAATGGGGAATCTTACCAGGATCTCACAAACATGGTGGTGCACTGACTTAGCTCACATCTCTCTTATAGGAGGGCGCTTTCAGATTCTATTATCATGGCACATAGAGTAAGCTGCAGTAGATAAGGACAGGAAACCATGGGCGGGAGACTGCGTGGTGGTTAACTTTAATAATTCCTGGTAAACTGATATACTACTTTGCTGCGACCAAGTTTATTGACTCCTGGTGGGTGTTGTATGTTAAATTCTTCCACATAATTTATCTCCAAGAAACTTGGGCAACTGATATCAGCTATTTTCTTGAGGGATACATGACCTATTTTGAACCTGCTGTTCCTTCTACGGCAGGTAGGGCCAAGGGGGACTGTATTATATTAGTTAGAATTGAGGTGACTGGTTATTCCTTGGAACTCAACTGGCATGTTCGCACAATGCAGGGAGTACGACTCTCAATGCCTGGGTCATTTCCACTGGTTTTAATTAATTTTTATAATAGCTATAGTAGGAACTCAGAGCCCTCTGGAGTTTCTAATCTGGACCAGGCCCTGAGTTCCATAGCAGTCATGGGTGATGGCCAAGCTCAAATCTTCCTTGTTGGTGATTTTATTTGTCATTTATTCAATCTTCCCCTAGATTTCTGTGCCTCTACAAGCTGTTGTTGGTTGAATGAAGGGTTACAGTTTGTTCACTCACTGGATGGTCTGGAGCTAAATGATTTCTTCGATTCTCTCAACTTGGTTTTCAGCATGGAGAAATTGGTGAATTCCTTGAGCCCCGATGTTTGCCCATCTTACAAAAGGAGGAGTAGTGGATCGCTTATTGATTTTATATTTGTTTCAGCACAATTATACATGCCCATTTCTTATTTTAACATACTTTTTAGTCCTTTTAGTGACCACAACCCATTATTCCTCACCCTGGGCATTGCCTTGGGACCAAAACCACAGCCAAGAGGGGCCCTTATGAGCATATCCGCGGTTGACCAGGGGAGAAGGCTGAAATGGTCTCAGGTGGACCCTCAGCACCTTCAAACTTCTCTCCTTGCACCCTGCCTGCATGATAATAATATTTGTCGTGACAATGATGCTAGTGGGGGGGGAGGTATTGGAAGCTTTTAAAGGCATATCTCTGAGGATTTGTAAACAAACAATTGTCACAGCCTCTAGCACCCGGCAGCCACGGCTCGTGCAGGGCGTTACACCGGGCGGTGACGTCAGGTAGAGGAAGGGCAGGGTGGGGGGTTGTAAAATGCGGGATATGGACGATGTCAGGTAAGTACTGAAATTTTTTTTTAAAAAATGTTTACCCGCGCTGCATCGCCAAATGTGAGGCAGCGCGCGCAACGAAATTTTTTTTTTTTTTCGGTACTTACCTGACATTGTCCATATCCCGCATTTTACAACCCCCCACCCTGCCCCTCCTTTGCCTGACATCACCGCCCGGTGTAACGCCCTGCACAAGCCGTGGCTGTCACCCAGGTGTCACAAAACCCTAAATGGTTTGATAGGGACTGCTTGAGAACCCTGCCTCACCTGAAGGCAGCCTTGAAGCAGTCCCAGAGGGCTAGGCATCCGATCAGAAACTTTGGGCAGGCTTATGCTGTAGCTTAAAAGGTGTGCAAATATAATTTTGAGGAATCAGCCTGCGAGAAGCTTTGTCCAACTTGTGAAACGGGGACAGCTCTCTCTTCTGGAGCACATTAAATAGGCCTTATTTTCCTGAGGTCTCTTGTCTGCTCTTATGCCATCACATCTCAAACCAGTGGGCAGATCATTTTGAGGGTATTTATAACCAGAGGATTGGCGGGTCGATAAAACCCCAGTTGCACCAGTTAAAGTTGGTAACCAAGTGGTCTTTACGGTAGATTAAATCACACAAGGCATTCTTGTCCTGTCTAGCAATAAGGCCCCATGCCTGGACAGTATATCGCCAGACCTGTTTAAAGCAAATACAGAGGTTTGGGTCCCTATATTAACGCAGGTCCTGAATGGAGCTGCACAGGATGGGGTGTTTCCCTCTTGGTCTACCGCCATGATCAACCCATATCCCATATTTAAGAAGGGGGATAAAGAGAACCCACAATTAATCTAACAATTACCTTATTGAACGCTACAGTCAAAGGCGAAATGGTGGATCAGAGGATGAGGACCTCTGTCTTGTCCGAGTTCAGCTTCAGTCGGCTGTTCCTCAACCATTCAGCGACGGCCTTCATTTCTTCGTGAAGGTTGGTTTTGGCGGTGTGGGAGTCAGCTGGGATTCATCGGCGTAGGAGATAATGTTGAGGTCATGCCGGAGGGCGACGTCAGCGAGAGGTGCCATGTACATGTTAAACAGAGATGGGCTCAGGGATGAACCCTGGGGTATGGCGCAGATGATCTCGGTGGCTTCGTAGCGGAAGGGGGTCAGGCGGACGCTCTGTGTTCAGCTGGAGAGGAAGGAGGTGGTCCAGTCCTGGGCCTTCTCTTGGATCCCGGCATTGTGGAGGCTTGTTCATATTGTGTGGTTGCAGACCGTGACGAAGGCGGCTGATAGGTCCAGGAGGATGAGGGCCGCCGTTTCTCCATTGTCCAGCAGGGAATTGATGTCATCGGTGGCGAAGATGAGGGTAGCGGGTCAGTTGTTCATTGAAGGTCTTCTCGATGGCCTTTGCCGGGAATGGGAGCAGGGAGATGGGTCCGAAGTTCTTGAGGTCCTTGGGGACTGCCTTGGGTTTCTTGAGTAAGGCGTTGATCTCACCGTGCTTCCGGCTCTCTGGGAACGTTGTTGTCTCAAAGGAGGTGTTGATGACATTCCGGAGATGGGATACGATGGATGTGCCGGCTTTGTTGAAGATGTGGTGTGGGCATGGGTCTGACGGAGATCCGAAGTGGATGGTGTTCATGATCTTGATGGTGTCATCGTCATTGATGTTGGTCCAGGAGATCAGACGGGTGGTTGTGGGGGCAGAGGTCTCAGTGGTTGTCGGGCAGTCGTGGCGTTGAAGCTGTCGTGGATGTCTGTGATCTTGCGGCAGAAGAAGGTGGCCAGCGAGTTGCACAGGTCTTGCGAGGGTGGGACGTCGTTGGTGTTGGAGCTTGGGTAGGAGAGTTCCTTACCGATGTTGAAGAGCTCTTTGCTGTTGTGTGCATTGTTGTTTAGGCAGTCTTTGAAGGAGACACTTTTGGCGGATCTGATGAGGTGATGGTGTCTGCGGGTGGCATTCTTGTGGGCTGCGCGGCTGTCCTGTGTTCGTTCCCAGAGCCAGAACTTCTCCAGCTTTCAGCAGGTTTGCTTGGAGGCCCGGAGGTCTTCAGTGAACCAAGTGGCTTTCTTGTTGGTGTGACTGTTGGAGGGTTTCTTGATTTAGGGCGAGGATGTTGGTACAATCATTGATCCACTGTCTGAGATTGCTGGCGATGGTGTCGGGGCCAGTGGGGTCGGCGGGTGGGCTCTGGGCAAGGGTGGTGGTTATCTGGTCTTCAGTGACTTTGCTCCAGCAGCGGCGAGGCATTAGTTGGGTGCGGTGGTGCGTGTTGGGTTTCTTGAAGGTGAAGTGGATGCAGCGATGGTCGAGCCAGTGGAGTTCGGTGGTGTGGTTGAAGGAGACGTGGGGGCTTGCGGAGACGATGGGGTCAAGCATGTGACCGGCGCAGTGGGTGGATGTTGTGACGAGTTGTGTGAGTCCGAGGTTGGCTACATTGTCGATCAGGGTGGTGGAGTTGGTGTTGTTGTTGTTCCCGAGGTGGAAGTACAGGTCCCGAGGAGGATGTAGTCTGTGGAGGCAAGGGCATGAGTGCTGACGAAGTCGGCGATAGAGTCGCTGAACTGTGGTCAGGGTCTGGGAGGTCTGTAGATGAAGGTTCCTCTGAAGGTGGTATTGTGGTCGATGTGGATCTGGAAGTGCAGGTGTTCAGCGGTGCTGTCGGTGTTGGTCAAGACTCTGAGAGTGTTCCTGCGGATGATTTCGATTCCTCCTCCTGCTCCATTGGTGTGGTCCCCGCGGGTGATCTCGTAGCCTTCTGGGACGGCTATGGCTATGTCGGGTGCCGAGGCGGGGTTCAGCCAGGGTTCCGTCAGGAAGGCGATGTCTGGGGAGGTTGAATCGAGTAGGTCCCAGAGTTCAACGGCGTGTTTGCGGGAGGAGTGGGTGTTGAGAAGGATGCATCTGAGGTGGTTGGGTACTTTCCTTGTCGGCAGCATGGTGGGGCGGATGCATGTGAAGCTGCAGTTCCAGAAGGTGAAAGCTTTGTGGGTGCGCTTCGGGGCGGCCAGGAAGCAGGTGTGTGATTGTCCGGTGTTGAGTGCGTGGAGGGTTCTGGCATCGTAGCAGTGTCCGGCGTCGTGGCGTTTGCAGGGTTTAGGGTTCCTGGCGCTGGGCACAGTCCAGGTGCAGACGGGCGCAGACTGGCATGCCTTAGTCACGCATTTGGCGCGTCCACTGCGCGGCCTCCATATGAGGGGATGTGGGAGGGAGGAGCTGCTGGTAGGCGGGGCGGCGAATCGGATTGCAGGGGGCAGGGCCGCAAGGACACAGTGGCAGGAAAAATAGGCGGGGGCCGCGGGAGAAGTGGGTACAGGAAGGAAAAACAAGTTTAGGCAAGAAAACAAGTACAGGCACGGGAATAAAAACAAGTCTGGGCAAGAAAGCAAGTACAGGCACAGGGGAATAAAAACAAGTTTGGGCAAGAAAGCAAGTTAGCCAAAGGGGAATAAAAACAAGTCTGAGCAAGAAAGAAAGTACAGGCATAGGGGAATAAAAACAAGTCTGGGCAAGAAAGCAAGTACAGGCACAGGGGAATGAAAACAAGTCTTGGCAAGAAAGCAAGTTAGGCACAGGGGAAAAATACAAGATTAGGCAACAACAATGCAAGCAGAGCCGTGCAGCAGCGTGGGGAGCGTCCTGCCTGCGAGCAGGGTCAGAGGTTTTCACTATTTAGGTTCAGATTTAATCAATTGCACCATTTCTTCTTGACCCCATGTGGGTTGGCTTGGTCTGGGGTAAGGGCACCCTTCGGCTGCAACAATGTGTGTCTGCAGGATTGCTCCATTTTAGAATGTTTTGCTCTTACTTCAGTTGGCTGAGGAAGCATTTTTTAATCCCTTTGCTAAAGTCATTTCATTTTAAACAAGTTAGGCCTGCCCTGCTGTACTCTCATATTGATTGATTGTCTAAGCCTGGACCCACATGCTCTATAAAAATGTGTAATAAATGTATTGTACATCAAGAAACTAAATAAAAAGCCAGCCAAAACCTCTGTACATTGTGACTGTCTTCAGACACTACTCTATCGATTGTCTCCCAGCGGCTGCTTTTAATTAAACCAACTTATTGAAGTTTTGCCAAGCCCCTTTTGTCTTTTCATTTATTCAAGGTAAATCTATATCCGAGCAGCAATGGATTTTTTAGTCCAAAAAGTAAAGGACATTTTACATCCCTCTGGGATGTCCCTCATCCCTGTTAGGTTTGGGGTGAGCCTCTTTTCCAACATATGCATCCCTTTCACTGTGATTTTTTCCACAATGCAATTCAATACCAGTTCTAAATGACATTCAACCAAAAACCCGTTTTTCGTCCACCAATGTTTGTTTTTCCAATTTTAAATTGTTTCTGAAATTAGATTGCTTGAACCAAACTGTAAACATATAGATAAAGCTAACCATTTGAAGCTTACCTGGTACCTTTTACTGATGCAAGTATTTTCGAAAAGAAATTCACATATTTTGACACCTTGACACAAAATGAAAAATTCCACTGGAATTTAAATTGGAAAATATTGCTTTTGTCACAAGTAACCAATCTGTGCAAAATGATAATAATATCCTGACCTGGACATGTCAATTGAATGCCATAGTTGACACAGGCTTTATCAATCAGCGGCAAACAAATTAGCAAATCAAACAAAGCCAATTGATCTGGCTATGTCAATGCTTGGTGTTTGGTGGAATTGACTTTTCAGATGCTTGTTCAATTACACCAGCTCCGTGGCAAAGCCAGTACCAGTGGCCATCCACTTTGCATGGTGCAGACACCTTGTAATGTTATTATTAAACTTTTGATATGATTGCCACGTTGAATGTACAAACAACGTGGTGACCAACATGGAACTATAGAAAATATATTTTCGGTACAAGGTCATAAATGTTTAAAAAAACAAAAAAACAGTAGTTTCCAAATATCAAGAGTGGGAGGATACACTGAACCAATCAAAAAGAGAGGTAAACAATATGCTCCAGGGATGGGACATACACAAGAATCTGGAAGAAAGCCACAGAATCAGGAGCAAAGAATTGAATGGAACACAAAAACCTTCCAATCCCTAGCAAAAAAGTCCCCTGTATTTAGGTTGAAGTATTGGTTCTAAATTTACCTGCAACAGAGAGCAAATACTGCAAGCAGAGTCTGCAAAAAGCCGTTTTGCTATGATAAGTGCTGTTTAAATAACAACGCCTAGGTCCTTGAAACCGGTAGAATCACCGGAGCACTCCTGAGGGGGAAACTACACCTCCCATCACTCGCTGTGCGTGATTGCACACAAAACAGCGCCGCAGGCTCGTGCCCGGGCAAAGCCCGGGCCAAGGGCGGGCCTGTCCACGCCCATCAGAGGCTGGGCTGGGTCCCCCCTCTAACAACACCGGCTTTACTAAGGAATTTTTTAAATAAGTCAATCTTTATTGCTTGGTTAATAAAAATCTTAGCAAACTGCTGCGTAATAAAACACTTATATAAAGTAAAACAGCGCTTGTTCCGTTCCAATAAAAGTTTCAGTAATTTCATAAAATACAGAAGTATAAAACGTACATATAGTACGAAAGATTAAATTAATATATGTATTAAGTTAGGCACACAATGTCTGCTGAGAGACCATCCTTCTTGGAGTTCGCCTCAGTTCAGATATCAATGAAATTAGGTGTAAAATCCTTACTAGATTAGTGATAAGTCGGGAATGAATCATTTCCAGTGAGTAAATACTAGTAAATTAACAGCAGCCTTGATTGCTAGCCAGTTTGTTTGGAGGCTGCCAAGATTAGTTTTGTTTTTACTACGTTCATGAAATGAACAAAGCTGCATGCTAACCGGACATAGCACCCCTCAAAGCAAGCCTTCACCGCCCTGCATGTTCGTATCTGATTTTCATTCCAGCGCTGCTTTAGAAGCTGTCTTGGTTCCAGATCTAAACTCTTACAAACACACTGTAGATGTAAAACGTCTTCTTTGGGGTTGCCTCATAATCTGCAGTGGGTAGTTGGATGTGTGCGTTTCCATGGTGGTAAGTGCGGTTTTACCAGTAAAATTCCCAGCCTCATTGCTAAAAGGCTTTCTTTCATACCTCTCAAGAAGCCTGAACCTAAATATGGCTGTGGTGTGCATCTCAAGTAGCTCTGAATCACAAACCAGCTGAGAGCCCTCGTATTTAGGTCTGTTTTATCTTCTTCGAGGGAAACAATATTTACCGATTTGTTTACCAAGGCCTTAAAACTGTTATAAGGAAGACCAGATTTTCACAAATCCTGTAAAGCGAGCAACCTTATTACTGACTGAAGATAAACCATAGCAGGGCAGTCATTTGTCCTTGTCATCTCTTTCCACAAGTATGAGTTTAATGAACAAGATTTAACACTATTTATTTTATACCAGCATTTGGCATAGATGCCCTTTCGTGTTATTTGCTGCTTTTGTAAGCCAATCAACAGTCTTATTTGTGCTGGAGAGGTGTATTGTGGGAGACTGAATATTGTTCTGGCAGCTTTGGTAACCACCTTATCCAAAACTATTTTGTCATTCCCTCTCATTGTGCTTGATGTTTTTTAGCATGACAGCCAGTAGGGTTCCGCTTCTTTGGTTTGTTTGTGGTATGTACCCATACTTAAAAAACATTATTCCCAAATATTTGTAACTTAAACGTTTCCAGCTGCCTACCCACCAGCAGCCATCCAAATTGATTCTTAGTGGTTCGCTGATTAAGTACCATCATTTTGGACTTCTCATGGTTTATACTTAATCTGTTCTTCTCAGCAATATTTCTTGTGACATTTATCAGCTGATGTAGGCTAACTGGGGTTTGGCCGATCAATAACAGGTCGTTGGTGTATATAGTAAGTTTGAAAGTGTCAGACCACCCAAGTTCGGGGCATGGTGATGGCAATTATCCAACTCAGTTGAGAGGTCTGACACAAAAAGGTTAAACAAGGTTGGAGCAAGAACACAGCCCTGTTTTAACTCTTTAGTGGTTGGGATTCTCCTCGACAGGCTGTTACCAGTCCCCAGCTTAATTTGGACCCATGTTTTATAGTGGAGTAAGATTAGCTGGTTCAAAAGGGTTGGGGCTATTTTCCACCCAGCTAACTTACCCCACAGTTTCCCTCTGTTAACGCTATCAAAAGCAGCTTTAAAGTCGATGAAACAGACAAATAGTGGTTTATTGATTGCTTTTGTGGCATCTATTAAAAGTGAAAGAGCGAGAATGTTTGTAATTGTCCCCAGGTTTTTTTGAAAACCTGGTCGGTTGATTGGGATTAGATCGTTTTCCCCTGCCCACTCGGTAAATTCAGCCAGTAGTAGGCCAGCGTAATATTTGGCCGCAATGTCAATGACTGCTATAAGTCTATAGTTCTTCGGTTCATTCTTGCTACCTTTCTTATGGATAGGTGAGATGATCGAGCCTTTCCAAGAATCTGGGATTCTTCCAGTTTCCAAAATATTGTTAAACAGTGGTAGTAATGATCCAGCCCAGTAGGTTGAGTCTTGCTTGTATACAATTGGAGGAAGCCCTTTAGGCCCAGCTGCTCCTTGATTTCAGCTTTTTGAAATTCTATTCACAATCGTTTTAATTGAAAAGAAGGATGCGAGCTCTGGACCTTGATGTTGTAGGGACTGCTGCTCGCTCTGACATACCACTACGTCTTGTGTGTTTTCACCAGCTTCCAGATTAAAATGACTCTGTAAGTATTTTACAAAGGCATCCACCATTATATGTGAATTAATTCCTGGTGCCATTGGGTTCTCTATACTCTTGACTGTATGCCAAAACCTGGTGCTGTTGTTTGATTTTGCCCCTTATAACAGTTTTGGCCATGTTATTTCAGTAGTTTCCTTTTTGGCTAGCCAGTTGATTTTTTTTTCAGGCCCTGAGCTTAGTACCAGCTGTGTGTTGTCGACGGGCGATTTTGTCAGAGGCTACGCTATATTCTAGCAAGCCGATCCTGATATCTTTTATCAAATAGTAAAGTGGTAAGGATGAAATAGTATAGTCTATTGTGGTGTCAGCAATCCAATTGTGGAAAGTTGCAGCTTGGGGACGATCACAAATCAATCAACCATTTAGTGCTACCAAGGACACGCTTTCTAGATCCTTCAACAGTTCTTTAGAGATTTTAGTTGGCTTGCCCCACTTACACTTACCCTGAAGTGGGATCCCCATGCTGTTTGTTGGTCTTCTGCCAGCCCTTCTAAGTCACCACTCCCTGTAAGGAACATATTAAAGTCGCCTGAGAGGATATAGTTTGAAGTTCCCTTCTCAGTAATTAGTTTGGTTAGTTCTGTTACCAGCTGTTTCACACCATTTCTTTTGTTCTGGGGTGTAAATAGGTGTTAACAAGTATAAACCGCTGTTTATCTTTAGGACCAGCTATGGACAGCTGAATTTTTTTATCTCATTTATTGGAGTACTTTTACTTGTTAGTTGCTTAACAGTCATTAAAGTTTTAATCGAGGCTTAAGTTGTGAGGCCTTCTTCAAAATGGCCGAAGTTTGAATTTCTAGTTGCTGGGAGGTGGTATGATTTGAAACCTAGTTGATGGAGTGGATCTACCAGCCACATTTCTTGAAGCAGAATTAGGTCAATTTCTTGAAAATACATCAGCAAAGCACTGTCCATTGTTTTAGTTCCGAGGCCGTTTATGTTCCAGGAGCAGAATTTTAGATTTGAAGCATTTGCTTCCTGTTCTAATCTCTGTGAAGGGGACTCCCTTTTTGTGTCTATGGTTTTGGCTATCCAAGAGCAATCCTGTAGTGTGTCAGTTCCTCCTTGACCATGGGTGTCCCGATTGAGGGAGCTGTTTTTCTCTCAGGTCTCTGCAGAGGTACTGCATGACCCCTTCAGCACGGAATTACCAGGACCAGAACTTCTCCTTCTACTTGGTCTGCTGTTGTTGTGCTCTTGATGGTGACGGAGTAGTGGGTCTGGATATCCGAATGCTTGACGGAGATGCAGTCAGATCCCCCAAGTTTCTAGTTGATGCTTTTCCTTGAGGATTTTCTCCACTTTTTCTCCAGATGCCCAAACTGTCTTGGTTGGTTCTTGCTCTGAGAGGTGTTTAAACATTTCAAATTCTACTTATTCCAGATCTTGTGAACCGATCCTTGCCACACTGCTAATAGCAGTTAGTATTCGGAGAGTGATACCTCTGTTTAGGGTATCTCCTCCTCCTTTGGATTTGTACTCCGGGATGAACAGAATTGACTTGGGGGTCTCCCTTCGGGGCTCCTATTTGGGTGGTCCATTACACATGGATTTGCCACTTCTCCCTGTGGTTAATGGTATCATATTTTGTTGTTCTGCCCTTTCTGTGGTGTCCAAGCTTCGCTCTTTTTCCATGCCCCGTCCACTGACGCTTTGCTGTTTCACTGGTCTCATTCTGTTTGCTGTTTCCATTTCTAATTTGGCATACCTTGATTTTAGTTGTTTGGTATGTGCTATTAAGGGTATTGCGTTTTGTTGTTGTGCCCTTTCTGCAGGGTTCATGTTTTGCTCTTTTATCGTGCATTGTCCACTGACGCTTCACTGTTCCACTGGCCTTGTTCTATTTACTGTTTCCACTTTTGGTTTAGAATTCCTTGTTTTTAGTTGATCAGTGTGTGTCATTGCAACTGCTGTTACCGCAGGGGCAGCTTCACTTACTGCTATAGTATCCAGCTGATTTTCTGCCTGCTCGCTTGAGTTGGTGAATCTGAGGGAATTATGTTCACCTCTCCTACTTGTTCCGTCCCTAATGGGCAGGGGGTGTACTGTAGATGGCATTTGGTTCAAGCTGCGTGTTTGTTGGTCCACTGCTTACACTTCGTACTCGCTGTTGTCCACTCAGGGACTTTGATGCCAATTGAAAGAAGTATTTTATTTATGGATTCTTGTTTTTTCCTATTCTCCTCTGTTTCCAATGCTGTTTGGATGTTTGCCATTTGTTCGACTGAGCCTCCCCATTGTCTGAGTGACCTATCTGCTTATTGCCACTTCTGGTGGTCTGTACCAACAATTGGCGTTCAGGGGAGACTAAAGGCCCTGAGGGGTTGGTGTTCAAAATCTTCTTTACTCTGGTTGTTCCATGGGTTCCCAGTTCCTTGTGTTGTTTTGACTCTGAGGTTGCACCTATTTCTTGGCCTGTGTCTTTCCCAGCCTCTATGGAGGCAGTGACCAGAGTGTTTCCGTACTTGTCAGACTCAGATCGCTCTTTTTGCTCCTGAACGGGTGATGACATTTCCTTGTAGCAATCTTGTTCTAGTTTAGTTTAGCTAGTTTAAGCCTTGCCAATTTTTGAATATGTACTTTCCAGATCCGTGAGAAGATCACCTATCAATGTAGGTAGTGTTACTAGTTTTTTGGCAATCAAATGGCAGGTGCAGCTTTGAGGGATTATTACAGTTTCAGATTGGGCTCTTTTTATAACGTTGTTCATTTCCGACAACTTGCTGTCAATGCTTGTGACGTGCAGGGCTAGACAGTTGAGGAGGGCAATTTGAATGTCCAGCTTATCCGAGTGGTATTCCAGAGCTTTTGTTGAAAGCCGCATGGTGTTTAAGAGAGAGGCCCATATTTAGTTTTTCCTGTTGGTGTTTCCTCCTGACTCCCATTCGTAGCCATTCCTGTGCCTTGAGGGGCTGTTCCTCCTTTGTCCTCGTGGTGTATGTAGTGACCACATTTTCCCATTCTTCAGTCGTAAGGAAAGATCTGTTGCTGATCACGTAGTACCGGGGATCTTCTTGTTCACTCCATGTCTTTGCTCCTCTGTCCCCTGATGTAAGGAGGACCAGTAGTACTGTGGTCCAAGGAGAGGTGGGATTGGTGACTTGGTTTTTGTTTTAATGCCAGTATCGGTATTTTTTACTGTGCTTCCAAGGATCTTACTGAACTGAGTCTTTGCTGTCATCGCTGTGGTCTTCCCATTAGTCTTGTTAATATCTTCGGGGTCTTCGAGGTCAGGGTCAATGACATCCGGACTCAATTGTGGGGGACTTTCACCCGCTGCTTTAATTAAGAGTCACCAGCACAGCGCGTCCGTGTCTCGTGACGGAGTGGTTCCGTCACGAGCACGGAAGAGGTTAATATCTGGCTCCAATGGTATTCTTAATGGTGATCTTGAAACCTCGAAAAGTGTTGGGAAAGGCAGATCCCCTGTGCATTGTGTGATTTCTTCTTTCTCTTTCCCGGTGTTTATGTCAGTGTGTTTTGCATTTTGCTGAAATACATATGCTACCGGTGGATCTGCTGCCTCTTTTACTGCCCCTTCAATTGTCAAGCTGGGTTGAACCATGCTTCATCCTCCTTATTTGGCCAGTTTGGCCGATGGGCCTTTGCCTATTGAGTCTTCTAGATGTAGTGGGGAAGGGAGATCTAGTTGTTTGTTAATACTAAGATTTAACACTGCACCAGCATCTTTCACAAATGACAATTTGGAGTATATTTTAGGTTGAAAATACTTTTTTCCCCAAGTTTGCTGCTGGCTGCACTGGTCTGTCTACTACTCCGCCCGATCTATATCTACCAGCATGTTCACTAGAATTCCGAAAGTCCTTGTAGGCAATTACCTATGCATTTGCCGCTGCTGTAGCCAGCGGCATTGTTAGTGTGGATAGGGGACTTTCGGTTGATTTGGTTAATTCTCTTAGTATCTTGTTTTTCTTTTTTCTGTTATTAATAACATTTGTTACAGACCGTCTGTCCTTGCCTGACCTCATGGTCACCTATATGCTGACGGTGCTGGTGACAGTTTGTTGTTGTTGATATTAATGTTGTTACTGTTATTTTTGTTATTGTTGTTGCTATTTATTGTTTTTATTGTTGTTGTTGTTATTTGATGTTGTAGTTATTTGATTAACTTTGATTAACAGGTCTTAATGATAATAGGTTAGTTTGTTGGTTAATCGGCAGTCCCAGCGGGCCCCACACTCCAATGCGCAGCTCCGCACACAGATTCACAGGCTCGAGCTGCGTAGCTGGGCTAATCGTGGAGGGGAGATGGTGAAAGGGCTGGGGCAAGGACTGGGACAGGGGCGAGGACTTGGACAAGCAGGGCTCACAATGCTGGTTTGCAGCCTGCACCTGGGTTAGACAGGCCGCCTTCGCAAGACACCAAGGGCAGCGGCGCTTTTCTCCAATAATAAATGCACCCTCAGTCTTGAGCAGGCTTTGAGCAGGCTTCCAGCAGGGTCTTTTCTCTCTCCAAGCTGGATGACAAGGGAGGGTTGTAGTTGTAGTTTGGCTTGGCGGGACTTGGCGGCGTGGAGCGTGGAGCAAGCAGAGCCACAAGGGGGCGGGGAGGAGCGGGGAGCCCCGCAGGTTTTTCTCGCTTATGCCCGCCTGGGAATCTTCAGCCTCTCACCAGCCTCTCACCACCTCTCTGCCTCTATCCATCCACACCGTTCAGTTCTGTTTCTTTCTGATCCGTTTGGCCCACTCCTGCTACACTCCACTCGCTCACTCTGTAGGTCTTGCGGCTCCACACAACCGTCAGCCGTCAGCCTGCTTGGAGGAAGAAAAAAGGTATTGTGCGCAGATATTTTAAATATATCTAACTCCAGTGTCCCCTTCATGGTGAGCAAGTGCAAGGGCCGGAGTGAGCAGGCAGGCAGAGGTATTGCAGGAACCCGTGATGCCTTTCTAACAAGGGCCACGTCTGTTTTAGCACTTGAAATGGAACTGACTGAACATCAGCTATCCTGGGAGCCTATTCCTCAGAAAAAATCCTCTCTGGGGGGCCAGAGCACAATTAACGCTCTCACACAACTTCCCCCAACAGATCAAGAAGAAGGAATACGCACAGGCCTGACCCCCCAAGACCCAATACCCCAAGACCCAATGCCAACGACAGCTCCTACAACAAGAATATACACTAGGGGCATAGGCCTGAAAAAGCTCCCGGGCGTTATCCCTGAAACTCCAGTAAAGAGAAAAACCGGAGGGGACCCACAGAGACAGAAACCATCGACAGATCGGCCAAAACAAGGGGGGTGATGAAATGGAACCTGTTCAAAGTAGAGCAAGACCCCCGGTAACCCCAATTGTGTGCCCTTGACGAACTATAACAAAATAGCAAAGTGTCCCCAGAGGAAACATTTAAAGGTTATTTCTAATTTGTATAAATGTCATATTCATGATCAATTTGTATAACCACCCGGAATATATGCACATATACCGTAATATATCAAAAGGTATATTTAATTCCACTTGGAATATCATCAAATAATGGCTGGCAACAAACAAACTACTTAAGTTCATACATTATTGACAGTAGTATACAGAACACCTTTCGCATGAGTAATGGGTAATCAAAACACCATATTGATGGAAATTAAACACAGCATATAATCGCATTTACAAACTGTGAAATCAACAAATGTGCAGAGAGGTGTTGCGCATTGATGTTTCGGTCCCCTGTTGGTCTACCAGATCCTTGGTACCATCTTCAGGATGGAAGAGTTGCACATATACATATGTCTAGAAAATCAGACATCGTGTGACGTAGAAATCGAGCCAGAGGTCACTTGTATCACAGACCAGCAGTGCTTGATCTCAGGACGCATGACTACAAACTTAGGGTGCGGCGTCTCCCCAAATGCACTTAAATAGTAGTAAGGGAAGCTGGATGCGCGTTGTAATCAAGCCAGAAATCACTTGTTTCAAAGAACAGCAGCTCTTGGTCTCAAGATGCCCGACTAAGAAGTTCACACAATCTATAGCATGTGGCAGAGACTAGAAAACATGGTCTCTACCATGTTAAACCCTCTCTTATTGAAGCTAAGCTGGATTGAAGAGAAGCTAGCTGGCTTAGAGTCCCAGGCAACAAATAACTTTTGCTCATTAGAAGCATTGTACGCTAGGAAAGGATCCGGCACAGGCCCAAAGACCCATATGCAAGCAGCATCCCGCAGAGCAGAATTGATCGTGGACTGTCCAAATATAGAGCCTGCACTCACTGACCTGGTTAATCCTTCACACCTAAACTTTGATACTCAAACTATTATAATCCCCCACATTCAAACATCCCTGCAATACCCCAACGCCCACTCGGAGAATGTAGCAGGGGATGATCCTCGTAACCATAATCCTGGGCAGGGGGAAGAGCTGACTTCCGGAGGGAGGAAAGATTTGATGCCAGAACTATAGCCACTGGATCTCAGACTCTACATCTTCCCCTGGTAGCAGCCCCACTTGTGTTGGTGTTTGGGAATGTACCAGTTCTGAGGGAGGGTCAAGTAGAATCTTCAAACCAACTAATGTTTAAAGCCCTTCACTGGCTGACCCGGCAATGGAACAAAGTGGGGGGTAGATGCAGTTGTCTCTCAAAACAAATGATTATGGCTAGAAGGATAGCCTGGTAGGGCACAGTAAGGAAAGAGTTGTCGGGAGATTGCTCAGTCTTAAATTTTAATAATTAATTTGTTGACAGATCCCTCTTAACGTACCTATGCAAAGTCTCCTTTAAGAGCTCTCAGATTACTGTGTCACCATTGAAATATTTGTATAGACCACTTTTCCCGCTGGTTGCAGGAGGTAGACCACAGCAGAGGGATGTCCAGGCACGGATGAATGCATGAGGAAATCTCGGGGCATTGGGTATTGGGGTTGAGGTTGGTGAATAGATTTGCTTCTCTGTCAGATTTAGAATCATGTGATTGACTATGCCCAACCGAGATAAAACCCAGAGAAGGCTGTAACAGTCAGGATATTTTGGCCACTGTCACCCAATAGAACACAATGACACCTAATTTACAATGGAGGCAAACAAAACTTAGCATAAAATAGCTTCATGGAACGTGGCAGGTATTGCCCCAAAACTGGTGGACAATAACTGGCAATAATTTTGGCAAGATCATGATATTGCATTTTTCTAGGAGACATGTTCTAAGGAGCCAATTTCTGTAAATGGATATCGCTCTTTTCAAACCCCGGCCAAATCCTCTCTCTCAGGGAGGGCTAAGTGGGTATTCTGACCTTAAGCCCAAATAATCTACCAGTAAAAGTAAAAAAGATTGCATTGTTGAACCCAAAATTCCATTTGCTGATACTCAAGGTACCAAAGGAAGGCACGTGGTTTCTAATTAATTTTTATAATAATGAGTATGGGCAAAATATGCACGCTGTGGTAGTAGGTGATGTTAATAAGGCAATAGATTTTAATATACAGCCTGTGAATACAATATAATCCCTGTTTGCGGTTTAGAGGACCTGAGGGGAAACAATATATAATTTCACCCACAATGTATATGGAAACTGCCTAAACAGGATTTTATCCTCTTTATTTATTTATTTTTATTTTTAAAAGTTTTTTATTTCTAGCACAACAGCTTAGGTGAAAAACATACAGATATCAACTGAGACATATACAAACTTCACAGTACAAAAAAAACAAAGAGAGAGACACAGAGCAAAAAGAAAAAATGGATAGCATTTACAACACAGAGCGTCAGTGATGCATAATTTATCCTCCTTATTCAGATACCTATTCAAAAAGAAAACATAAAGATGAGAAGCAGAGGATAACCCCAAGTGACCCACTAAGACAATCATTACTGCTGGTTTTCCTTGCATCTATAAATGGGCCCCCAGGTACGTTTACCAAGCAGCCTCCCCTTTTTCCACTTTCTCTCATAGATCCCTTACTCGAGATTGTAGGAAGACAACAACCTGGCAAGCCATTTTTGGAACGTTGGAGCTGCTTTATCCAGCCAGGCTGTGGCAATACAAATGCGCAGCACTGACATGGCCACAAAGAGAAAGCATTGAGATGGATCTTGCCTGCCCTCACTATTTATCCCCAACATAATTATAGAAGGAGTAAGACAAACTTTAATTTCTAGTGTTCTACCCATAAATAGTTCAATCGCTTTCCTCAAAGCTTGCAACTGAGGGCATGACGCAAACATATGTATTATTTCAGCGTCCATACAGTTGTACGGAGGGCATTTAGTTCCCGTCTGCCCCCCCCTCCATTGTGCAAACATTGCAGGAGTATAATACAAGGAAAATACTGTTTTTATATTGTTGAGCTTGAAATCCCACAGAGCATAAAATGGTTTGACCTGAATCTAAAGAGGCTGTAAAGTAATCCTAATCTACACCAAGCTTATCTACCCATTTCTTCTCGTATTTTTCAAGCTCATCATTTTTAAATAGAGAGAGCTCATCGTATATCCTCTGAATGGTGTAATCTACCCCATTTCTAATAACAGCCATCATTTTATTTTTACCAAATCCACAGCCTTTTTCCCACCTAGAAAACTACAAATTTGAAGATACCTAAAGAAATTTCTTTTATTAATACCATAACTATTCTGTATGTCTATAAACTGCCAATTCCATGTGGCCCCATTAAATCACCCAGTCTCCGGATCCCACACATTTCCCAGTTACCGTTATAGAGTCTGAGAAAATTTACCCAGGAAAAGTGGGGTTCCTAAAGAGTTGAGTATAACCATTTAGTCTAACAAGGCCAGTATTTATACAAAATGCTGTCCAGATCTTGTATGCAGCCATCAGGGTCTTAAACCTAGTTCTTTTAAAGTAGCTAGGCTCAGTAAATTTCAAAAGGCAATTCCCAGCATCTTTTCCAACCAAAATTGAATACATATCGATTGATCCAGACTTGACCCAAGGATCAGTCGAGTCTCCCCCGATTAGCCCACTCATATACTGAAAGACTGCCACACAATGATACATTCTAAAATCTGGAACAGCCCATCCTCCCTTTTCCATTGGCAGTGAAATAAATCGCAGTGCCCTCCTAGTTTTCCCATGTGCCCGAATAAACCAATTGACGATGTGCTCCAGTGCAGAAAAACATTTTTTCTTAAATTCAAGTGGAATAGCCCTAAAAAGATACACAATTTTCTGTAAAAAGACTATTTTTACCGCATTACACCGCCCAACTAGTGAAAGATGTAAATTGTGCATTCTATCAAAATCCTTTTTAGCTTTAGTCATTATTGGCTCAATGTTTCTGTCTACAGTCTTCCCCAGATCTGCTGATATATTTATCCCCAGATAGACAGCTGAGTCAGTTACATGTATGTCATCACACACAGACCCCGTATTCTTAAATATCTGAGTCTTAGACCTGTTTAAGGCACACCCTGATACAAGGCTGAAGGTTTAAGCTTCCATCTCGATTTCAGCTAGGGAGTTTTCGGGCTTGGAGTCACCAGTGCGAAGTCGTTTGCCAAGGTTTTATATTCTAGGCCATGAAATCTTATAGGAACAATGCTCTGACATTTGCCTCCAGCTTCCGAATTAGGGGATCAATGTATATTGCAAAGAGCAATGGCGAGCATGGGCAGCCCTGCTGTGTACCACGTCTGATTGTTAAAGATGCAGTATATCCTCCATTCACTCTACGTCGGGCTGTCGGATCCTTATATAAGGCCTGGATACCTCTGTCATAGCCCCCCTATGCCAAATCGCTTCATAGCTGCCCAGAGATAGTCCCAGGAAAGCCCGTCAAATACTTTATTAGCCTCCATTAGCATGACCACCATAGGATCCCCTGCAACATCTGAAGCCTCAAAGAGAGTTACAACCCTGCGGATATACTGCGTTGTTCCTCTCCCTGGGATGAAGCCATGCTGAGTGGGATTCACCATCTTACCTATGATGTTGCTTAGCCTGGTCGCCAGTGGTTTTAGAGACAACTTTGGCATCACAATTTATTAAAGTTATTGGCCTATAAGACCATGGTTCTCTAGGTGGTTTACCTTTTTTCAAGAAGATTACTATACCTGCCCTTGCCCATGAAGCTGGAACGGAGTTATACGACTGGGCCTAAAGTACTATTTCGACTAAGTCAAGTCTGATTATCTCCCAAAAAACTTTATAAAATTCTAAAGGGATCTGATCGGGTCCAGCTGCCTTACCCAATGGGAGGCTGCCTAAGGCGGCATAAATCTCTTCAACAGTCATTTTATTTGTCATTTATTCAATCTTCCCCTAGATTTCTGTGCCTCTACAAGCCGTAGTTGGTTGAATGAAGGGTTACAGTTTGTTCACTCACTGGATGGTCTGGAGCTAAATGATTTCTTCGATTCTCTCAACTTGGTTTTCAGCATGGAGAAATTGGTGAATTCCTTGAGCCCCGATGTTTGCCCATCTTACAAAAGGAGGAGTAGTGGATCGCTTATTGATTTTATATTTGTTTCAGCACAATTATACATGCCCATTTCTTATTTTAACATACTTTTTAGTCCTTTTAGTGACCACAACCCATTATTCCTCACCCTGGGCATTGCCTTGGGACCAAAACCACAGCCAAGAGGGGCCCTTATGAGCATATCCGCGGTTGACCAGGGGAGAAGGCTGAAATGGTCTCAGGTGGACCCTCAGCACCTTCAAACTTCTCTCCTTGCACCCTGCCTGCATGATAATAATATTTGTCGTGACAATGATGCTAGTGGGGGGGGAGGTATTGGAAGCTTTTAAAGGCATATCTCTGAGGATTTGTAAACAAACAATTGTCACAGCCTCTAGCACCCGGCAGCCACGGCTCGTGCAGGGCGTTACACCAGGCGGTGACGTCAGGTAGAGGAAGGGCAGGGTGGGGGGTTGTAAAATGCGGGATATGGATGATGTCAGGTAAGTACTGAATTTTTTTTTTTTTTTAAATCTTTACCCGCGCTGCATCGCCAAATGTGAGGCAGCGCGCGCAACGAAATTCGTTGTGTTTTTTTTCGGTACTTACCTGACATTGTCCATATCCCGCATTTTACAACCCCCCACCCTGCCCCTTCTTTGCCTGACATCACCGCCCGGTGTAACGCCCTGCACGAGCTGTGGCTGTCACCCAGGTGTCACAAAACCCTAAATGGTTTGATAGGGACTGCTTGAGAACCCTGCCTCACCTGAAGGCAGCCTTTAAGCAGTCCCAGAGGGCTAGGCATCCGATCAGAAACTTTGGGCAGGCTTATGCTGTAGCTTAAAAGGTGTGCAAATATAATTTTGAGGAATCAGCCTGCGAGAAGCTTTGTCCAACTTGTGAAACGGGGACAGCTCTCTCTTCTGGAGCACATTAAATAGGCCTTATTTTCCTGAGGGCTCTTGTCTGCTCTTATGCCATCACATCTCAAACCAGTGGGCAGATCATTTTGAGGGTATTTATAACCAGAGGATTGGCGGGTCGATAAAACCCCAGTTGCACCAGTTAAAGTTGGTAACCAAGTGGTCTTTACGGTAGATTAAATCACACAAGGCATTCTTGTCCTGTCTAGCAATAAGGCCCCATGCCTGGACAGTATATCGCCAGACCTGTTTAAAGCAAATACAGAGGTTTGGGTCCCTATATTAACGCAGGTCCTGAATGGAGCTGCACAGGATGGGGTGTTTCCCTCTTGGTCTACCGCCATGATCAACCCATATCCCATATTTAAGAAGGGGGATAAAGAGAACCCACAATTAATCTAACAATTACCTTATTGAACGCTACAGTCAAAGGCGAAGTGGTGGATCAGAGGATGAGGACCTCTGTCTTGTCCGAGTTCAGCTTCAGTCGGCTGTTCCTCAACCATTCAGCGACGGCCTTCATTTCTTCGTGAAGGTTGGTTTTGGCGGTGTGGGAGTCAGCTGGGATTCATCGGCGTAGGAGATAATGTTGAGGTCATGCCGGAGGGCGACGTCAGCGAGAGGTGCCATGTACATGTTAAACAGAGATGGGCTCAGGGATGAACCCTGGGGTATGGCGCAGATGATCTCGGTGGCTTCGTAGCGGAAGGGGGTCAGGCGGACGCTCTGTGTTCAGCTGGAGAGGAAGGAGGTGGTCCAGTCCAGGGCCTTCTCTTGGATCCCGGCATTGTGGAGGCTTGTTCATATTGTGTGGTTGCAGACCGTGACGAAGGCGTCTGATAGGTCCAGGAGGATGAGGGCCGCCGTTTCTCCATTGTCCAGCAGGGAATTGATGTCATCAGTGGCGGAGATGAGGGTAGCGGGTCAGTTGTTCATTGAAGGTCTTCTCGATGGCCTTTGCCGGGAATGGGAGCAGGGAGATGGGTCCGAAGTTCTTGAGGTCCTTGGGGACTGCCTTGGGTTTCTTGAGTAAGGCGTTGATCTCACCGTGCTTCCGGCTCTCTGGGAACGTTGTTGTCTCAAAGGAGGTGTTGATGACATTCCGGAGATGGGATACGATGGATGTGCCGGCTTTGTTGAAGATGTGGTGTGGGCATGGGTCTGACGGAGATCCGAAGTGGATGGTGTTCATGATCTTGATGGTGTCATCGTCATTGATGTTGGTCCAGGAGATCAGATGGGTGGTTGTGGGGGCAGAGGTCTCAGTGGTTGTCGGGCAGTCGTGGCGTTGAAGCTGTCGTGGATGTCTGTGATCTTGCGGCAGAAGAAGGTGGCCAGCGAGTTGCACAGGTCTTGCGAGGGTGGGACGTCGTTGGTGTTGGAGCTTGGGTCGGAGAGTTCCTTACCGATGTTGAAGAGCTCTTTGCTGTTGTGTGCATTGTTGTTTAGGCAGTCTTTGAAGGAGACACTTTTGGCGGATCTGATGAGGTGATGGTGTCTGCGGGTGGCATTCTTGTGGGCTGCGTGGCTGTCCTGTGTTCGTTCCCAGAGCCAGAACTTTTCCAGCTTTCAGCAGGTTTGCTTGGAGGCCCGGAGGTCTTCAGTGAATCAAGTGGCTTTCTTGTTGGTGTGACTGTTGGAGGGTTTCTTGATTTAGGGCGAGGATGTTGGTACAATCATTGATCCACTGTCTGAGATTGCTGGCGATGGTGTCGGGGCCAGTGGGGTCGGCGGGTGGGCTCTGGGCAAGGGTGGTGGTTATCTGGTCTTCAGTGACTTTGCTCCAGCAGCGGCGAGGCATTAGTTGGGTGCGGTGGTGCGTGTTGGGTTTCTTGAAGGTGAAGTGGATGCAGCGATGGTCGAGCCAGTGGAGTTCGGTGGTGTGGTTGAAGGAGACGTGGGGGCTTGCGGAGACGATGGGGTCAAGCATGTGACCGGCGCAGTGGGTGGATGTTGCGACGAGTTGTGTGAGTCCGAGGTTGGCTACATTGTCGATCAGGGTGGTGGAGTTGGTGTTGTTGTTGTTCCCGAGGTGGAAGTACAGGTCCCCGAGGAGGATGTAGTCTGTGGAGGCAAGGGCATGAGTGCTGACGAAGTCGGCGATAGAGTCGCTGAACTGTGGTCAGGGTCTGGGAGGTCTGTAGATGAGGGTTCCTCTGAAGGTGGTATTGTGGTCGATGTGGATCTGGAAGTGCAGGTGTTCAGCGGTGCTGAGGGTGTTGTCGGTGTTGGTCAAGACTCTGAGAGTGTTCCTGCGGATGATGGCGATTCCTCCTCCTGCTCCATTGGTGTGGTCCCCGCGGGTGATCTCGTAGCCTTCTGGGACGGCTATGGCTATGTCGGGTGCCGAGGCGGGGTTCAGCCAGGGTTCCGTCAGGAAGGCGATGTCTGGGGAGGTTGAATCGAGTAGGTCCCAGAGTTCAACGGCGTGTTTGCGGGAGGAGTGGGTGTTGAGAAGGATGCATCTGAGGTGGTTGGGTACTTTCCTTGTCGGCAGCATGGTGGGGCGGATGCATGTGAAGCTGCAGTTCCAGAAGGTGAAAGCTTTGTGGGTGCGCTTCGGGGCGGCCAGGAAGCAGGTGTGTGATTGTCCGGTGTTGAGTGCGTGGAGGGTTCTGGCATCGTAGCAGTGTCCGGCGTTGTGGCGTTTGCAGGGTTTAGGGTTCCTGGCGCTGGGCACAGTCCAGGTGCAGACGGGCGCAGACTGGCATGCCTTAGTCACGCATTTGGCGCGTCCACTGCGCGGCCTCCATATGAGGGGATGTGGGAGGGAGGAGCTGCTGGTAGGCGGGGCGGCGAATCGGATTGCAGGGGGCAGGGCCGCAAGGACACAGTGGCAGGAAAAATAGGCGGGGGCCGCGGGAGAAGTGGGTACAGGAAGGAAAAACAAGTTTAGGCAAGAAAACAAGTACAGGCACGGGAATAAAAACAAGTCTGGGCAAGAAAGCAAGTACAGGCACAGGGGAATAAAAGAAGTTTGGGCAAGAAAGCAAGTTAGCCACAGGAGAATAAAAACAAGTCTGAGCAAGAAAGAAAGTACAGGCATAGGGGAATAAAAACAAGTCTGGGCAAGAAAGCAAGTACAGGCACAGGGGAATGAAAACAAGTCTGAGCAAGAAAGAAAGTACAGGCATAGGGGAATAAAAACAAGTCTGGGCAAGAAAGCAAGTACAGGCACAGGGGAATAAAAACAAGTCTTGGCAAGAAAGCAAGTTAGGCACAGGGGAAAAATACAAGATTAGGCAACAACAATGCAAGCAGAGCCGTGCAGCAGCGTGGGGAGCGTCCTGCCTGCGAGCAGAGTCAGAGGTTTTCACTATTTAGGTTCAGATTTAATCAATTGCACCATTTCTTCTTGACCCCATGTGGGTTGGCTTGGTCTGGGGTAAGGGCACCCTTCGGCTGCAACAATGTGTGTCTGCAGGATTGCTCCATTTTAGAATGTTTTGCTCTTACTTCAGTTGGCTGAGGAAGCATTTTTTAATCCCTTTGCTAAAGTCATTTCATTTTAAACAAGTTAGGCCTGCCCTGTTGTACTCTCATATTGATTGATTGACTAAGCCTGGACCCACATGCTCAACAAAAATGTGTAATAAATGTATTGTACATCAAGAAACTAAATAAAAAGCCAGCCAAAACCTCTGTACATTGTGACTGTCTTCAGACACTACTCTATCGATTGTCTCCCAGCGGCTGCTTTTAATTAAACCAACTTATTGAAGTTTTGCCAAGCCCCTTTTGTCTTTTCATTTATTCAAGGTAAATCTATATCCGAGCAGCAATGGATTTTTTAGTCCAAAAAGTAAAGGACATTTTACATCCCTCTGGGATGTCCCTCATCCCTGTTAGGTTTGGGGTGAGCCTCTTTTCCAACATATGCATCCCTTTCACTGTGATTTTTTCCACAATGCAATTCAATACCAGTTCTAAATGACATTCAACCAAAAACCCGTTTTTCGTCCACCAATGTTTGTTTTTCCAATTTTAAATCGTTTCTGAAATTAGATTGCTTGAACCAAACTGTAAACATATAGATAAAGCTAACCATTTGAAGCTTACCTGGTACCTTTTACTGATGCAAGTATTTTCGAAAAGAAATTCACATATTTTGACACCTTGACACAAAATGAAAAATTCCACTGGAATTTAAATTGGAAAATATTGCTTTTGTCACAAATAACCAATCTGTGCAAAATGATAATAATATCCTGACCTGGACATGTCAATTGAATGCCATAGTTGACACAGGCTTTATCAATCAGCGGCAAACAAATTAGCAAATCAAACAAAGCCAATTGATCTGGCTATGTCAATGCTTGGTGTTTGGTGGAATTGACTTTTCAGATGCTTGTTCAATTACACCAGCTCCGTGGCAAAGCCAGTACCAGTGGCCATCCACTTTGCATGGTGCAGACACCTTGTAATGTTATTATTAAACTTTTGATATGATTGCCACGTTGAATGTACAAACAACGTGGTGACCAACATGGAACTATAGAAAATATATTTTCGGTACAAGGTCATAAATGTTTAAAAAAACAAAAAAACAGTAGTTTCCAAATATCAAGAGTGGGAGGATACACTGAACCAATCAAAAAGAGAGGTAAACAATATGCTCCAGGGATGGTACATACACAAGAATCTGGAAGAAAGCCACAGAATCAGGAGCAAAGAATTGAATGGAACACAAAAACCTTCCAATCCCTAGCAAAAAAGTCCCCTGTATTTAGGTTGAAGTATTGGTTCTAAATTTACCTGCAACAGAGAGCAAATACTGCCAGCAGAGTCTGCAAAAAGCCGTTTTGCTATGATAAGTGCTGTTTAAATAACAACGCCTAGGTCCTGGAAACCGGTAGAATCACCGGAGCACTCCTGAGGGGGAAACTACACCTCCCATCACGCGCTGTGCGTGATTGCACACAAAACAGCGCCGCAGGCTCGTGCCAAGGGCGGGCCTGTCCACGCCCATCAGAGGCTGGGCTGGGTCCCCCCTCTAACAACACCGGCTTTACTAAGGTATTTTTGAAGTAAGTAAATCTTTATTGCTTGGTTAATAAAAATCTTAGCAAACTGCTGCGTAATAAAACACTTATATAAAGTAAAACAGCGTTTGTTCCGTTCCAATAAAAGTTTCAGTAATTTCATAAAATACAGAAGTATAAAACGTACATATAGTACGAAAGATTAAATTAATATATGTATTAAGTTAGGCACACAATGTCTGCTGAGAGACCATCCTTCTTGGAGTTCGCCTCAGTTCAGATATCAATGAAATTAGGTGTAAAATCCTTACTAGATTAGTGATAAGTCGGGAATGAATCATTCCCAGTGAGTAAATACCAGTAAATTAACAGCAGCCTTGATTGCTAGCCAGTTTGTTTGGAGGCTGCCAAGATTAGTTTTGTTTTTACTACGTTCATGAAATGAACAAAGCTGCATGCTAACCGGACATCGCCCCCCTCAAAGCAGCCTTCACCGCCCTGCATGTTCGTATCTGATTTTCATTCCAGCGCTGCTTTAGAAGCTGTCTTGGTTCCAGATCTAAACTCTTACAAACACACTGTAGATGTAAAACGTCTTCTTTGGGGTTGCCTCATAATCTGCAGTGGGTAGTTGGATGTGTGTGTTTCCATGGTGGTAAGTGCGGTTTTACCAGTAAAATTCCCAGCCTCATTGCTAAAAGGCTTTCCTTCATACCTCTCAAGAAGCTTGAACCTAAATATGGCTGTGGTGTGCATCTCAAGTAGCTCTGAATCACAAACCAGCTGAGAGCCCTCGTATTTAGGTCTGTTTTATCTTCTTCGAGGGAAACAATATTTACCGATTTGTTTACCAAGGCCTTAAAACTGTTATAAGGAAGACCAGATTTTCACAAATCCTGTAAAGCGAGCAACCTTATTACTGACTGAAGATAAACCATAGCAGGGCAGTCATTTGTCCTTGTCATCTCTTTCCACAAGTATGAGTTTAATGAACAAGATTTAACACTATTTATTTTATACCAGCATTTGGCATAGATGCCCTTTCGTGTTATTTGCTGCTTTTGTAGGCCAATCAACAGTCTTATTTGTGCTGGAGAGGTGTATTGTGGGAGACTGAATATTATTCTGACAGCTTTGGTAACCACCTTATCCAAACTATTTTGTCATTCCCTCTCATTGATTCGCTGCCATTCGTAATTGTTGTTAGAAGCTTTGCTCGCACTACTTCCAATAGAGGGATAAGATTGGGCAAGTTATTTTGTGCTTGATGTTTTTTAGCATGACAGCCAGTAGGGTTCCGCTTCTTTGGTTTGTTTGTGGTATGTACCCATACTTAAAAAACATTTTTCCCAAATATTTGTAACTTAAACGTTTCCAGCTGCCTACCCACCAGCAGCCATCCAAATTGATTCTTAGTGGTTCGCTGATTAAGTACCATCATTTTGGACTTCTCATGGTTTATACTTAATCTGTTCTTCTCAGCAATATTGCTTGTGACATTTATCAGCTGATGTAGGCTAACTGGGGTTTGGCCGATCAATAAGAGGTCGTTGGTGTATATAGTAAGTTTCAAAGTGTCAGACCACCCAAGTTCGGGGCATGGTGATGGCAATTATCCAACTCAGTTGAGAGGTCTGACACAAAAAGGTTAAACAAAGTTGGAGCAAGAACACAGCCCTGTTTTAACTCTTTAGTGGTTGGGATTCTCCTCGACAGGCTGTTACCAGTCCCCAGCTTAATTTGGACCCATGTTTTATAGTGGAGTAAGATTAGCTGGTTCAAAAGGGTTGGGGCTATTTTCCACCCAGCTAACTTACCCCACAGTTTCCCTCTGTTAACGCCATCAAAAGCAGCTTTAAAGTCGATGAAACAGACAAATAGTGGTTTATTGATTGCTTTTGTGGCATCTATTAAAAGTGAAAGAGCGAGAATGTTTGTAATTGTCCCCAGGTTCTTTTGAAAACCTGGTCGGTTGATTGGGATTAGATCGTTTTCCCCTGCCCACTCGGTAAATTCAGCCAGTAGTAGGCCAGCGTAATATTTGGCCGAAATGTCAATGACTGCTATAAGTCTATAGTTCTTCGGTTCATTCTTGCTACCTTTCTTATGGATAGGTGAGATGATCGAGCCTTTCCAAGAATCTGGGATTCTTCCAGTTTCCAAAATATTGTTAAAGAGTGGTAGTAATGATCCAGCCCAGTAGGTTGAGTCTTGCTTGTATACAATTGGAGGAAGCCCTTTAGGCCCAGCTGCTCCTTGATTTCAGCTTTTTGAAATTCTATTCACAATCGTTTTAATTGAAAAGAAGGATGCGAGCTCTGGACCTTGATGTTGTAGGGACTGCTGCTCGCTCTGACATACCACTACGTCTTGTGTGTTTTCACCAGCTTCCAGATTAAAATGACTCTGTAAGTATTTTACAAAGGCATCCACCATTATATGTGAATTAATTCCTGGTGCCATTGGGTTCTCTATACTCTTGACTGTATTCCAAAACCTGGTGCTGTTGTTTGATTTTGCCCCTTATAACAGTTTTGGCCATGTTATTTCAGTAGTTTCCTTTTTGGCTAGCCAGTTGATTTTTTTTTTCAGGCCCTGAGCTTAGTACCAGCTGTGTGTTGTCGACGGGCGATTTTGTCGGAGGCTACGCTATAGTCTAGCAAGCCGATCCTGATATCTTTTATCAAATAGTAAAGTGGTAAGGATGAAATAGTATAGTCTATTGTGGTGTCAGCAATCCAATTGTGGAAAGTTGCAGCTTGGGGACGATCACAAATCAATCAACCATTTAGTGCTACCAAGGACACGCTTTCTAGATCCTTCAACAGTTCTTTAGAGATTTTAGTTGGCTTGCCCCACTTACACTTACCCTGAAGTGGGATCCCCATGCTGTTTGTTGGTCTTCTGCCAGCCCTTCTAAGTCACCACTCCCTGTAAGGAACATATTAAAGTCGCCTGAGAGGATATAGTTTGAAGTTCCCTTCTCAGTAATTAGTTTGGTTAGTTCTGTTACCAGCTGTTTCACACCATTTCCTTTGTTCTGGGGTGTAAATAGGTGTTAACAAGTATAAACTGCTGTTTATCTTTAGGACCAGCTATGGACAGCTGAATTTTTTTATCTCATTTATTGGAGTACTTTTACTTGTTAGTTGCTTAACAGTCATTAAAGTTTTAATCGAGGCTTAAGTTGTGAGGCCTTCTTCAAAATGGCCGAAGTTTGAATTTCTAGTTGCTGGGAGGTGGTATGATTTGAAACCTAGTTGATGGAGTGGATCTACCAGCCACATTTCTTGAAGCAGAATTAGGTCAATTTCTTGAAAATACATCAGCAAAGCACTGTCCATTGTTTTAGTTCCGAGGCCGTTTATGTTCCAGGAGCAGAATTTTAGATTTGAAGCATTTGCTTCCTGTTCTAATCTCTGTGAAGGGGACTCCCTTTTTGTGTCTATGGTTTTGGCTATCCAAGAGCAATCCTGTAGTGTGTCGGTTCCTCCTTGACCATGGGTGTCCCGATTGAGGGAGCTGTTTTTCTCTCAGGTCTCTGCAGAGGTACTGCATGACCCCTTCAGCACGGAATTACCAGGACCAGAACTTCTCCTTCTACTTGGTCTGCTGTTGTTGTGCTCTTGATGGTGATGGAGTAGTGGGTCTGGATATCCGAATGCTTGACGGAGATGCAGTCAGATCCCCCAAGTTTCTAGTTGATGCTTTTCCTTGAGGATTTTCTCCACTTTTTCTCCAGATGCCCAAACTGTCTTGGTTGGTTCTTGCTCTGAGAGGTGTTTAAACATTTCAAATTCTACTTATTCCAGATCTTGTGAACCGATCCTTGCCACACTGCTAAAAGCAGTTAGTATTCGGAGAGTGATACCTCTGTTTAGGGTATCTCCTCCTCCTTTGGATTTGTACTCCGGGATGAACAGAATTGACTTGGGGGTCTCCCTTCGGGGCTCCTATTTGGGTGGTCCACTACACATGGATTTGCCACTTCTCCCTGTGGTTAATGGTATCATATTTTGTTGTTCTGCCCTTTCTGTGGTGTCCAAGCTTCGCTCTTTTTCCATGCCCTGTCCACTGACGCTTTGCTGTTTCACTGGTCTCATTCTGTTTGCTGTTTCCATTTCTAATTTGGCATACCTTGATTTTAGTTGTTTGGTATGTGCTATTAAGGGTATTGCGTTTTGTTGTTGTGCCCTTTCTGCAGGGTTCATGTTTTGCTCTTTTATCGTGCATTGTCCACTGACGCTTCACTGTTCCACTGGCCTTGTTCTATTTACTGTTTCCACTTTTGGTTTAGAATTCCTTGTTTTTAGTTGATCAGTGTGTGTCATTGCAACTGCTGTTACCGCAGGGGCAGCTTCACTTACTGCTATAGTATCCAGCTGATTTTCTGCCTGCTCGCATGAGTTGGTGAGTCTGAGGGAATTATGTTCACCTCTCCTACTTGTTCCGTCCCTAATGGGCAGGGGGTGTACTGTAGATGGCATTTGGTTCAAGCTGCGTGTTTGTTGGTCCACTGCTTACACTTCGTACTCGCTGTTGTCCACTCAGGGACTTTGATGCCAATTGAAAGAAGTATTTTATATATGGATTCTTGTTTTTTCCTATTCTCCTCTGTTTCCAATGCTGTTTGGATGTTTGCCATTTGTTCGACTGAGCCTCCCCATTGTCTGAGTGACCTATCTGCTTATTGCCACTTCTGGTGGTCTGTACCAACAATTGGCGTTCAGGGGAGACTAAAGGCCCTGAGGGGTTGGTGTTCAAAATCTTCTTTACTCTGGTTGTTCCATGGGTTCCCAGTTCCTTGTGTTGTTTTGACTCTGAGGTTGCACCTATTTCTTGGCCTGTGTCTTTCCCAGCCTCTATGGAGGCAGTGACCAGAGTGTTTCCGTACTTGTCGGACTCAGATCGCTCTTTTTGCTCCTGAACGGATGATGACATTTCCTTGTAGCAATCTTGTTCTAGTTTAGTTTAGCTAGTTTAAGCCTTGCCAATTTTTGAATATGTACTTTTCAGATCCGTGAGAAGATCACCTATCAATGTAGGTAGTGTTACTAGTTTTTTGGCAATCAAATGGCAGGTGCAGCTTTGAGGGATTATTACAGTTTCAGATTGGGCTCTTTTTATAACGTTGTTAATTTCCGACAACTTGCTGTCAATGCTTGTGACGTGCAGGGCTAGACAGTTGAGGAGGGCAATTTGAATGTCCAGCTTATCCGAGTGGTATTCCAGAGCCTTTGTTGAAAGCCGCATGGTGTTTAAGAGAGAGGCCCATATTTAGTTTTTCCTGTTGGTGTTTCCTCCTGACTCCCATTCGTAGCCATTCCTGTGCCTTGAGGGGCTGTTCCTCCTTTGTCCTCGGTGGAGTATGTAGTGACCACATTTTCCCATTCTTCAGTCATAAGGAAAGATCTGTTGCTGATCACGTAGTACCGGGGATCTTCTTGTTCACTCCATGTCTTTGCTCCTCTGTCCCCTGATGTAAGGAGGACCAGTAGTACTGTGGTCCAAGGAGAGGTGGGATTGGTGACTTGGTTTTTGTTTTAATGCCAGTATCGGTATTTTTTACTGTGCTTCCAAGGATCTTACTGAACTGAGTCTTTGCTGTCATCGCTGTGGTCTTCCCATTAGTCTTGTTAATATCTTCGGGGTCTTCGAGGTCAGGGTCAATGACATCCGGACTCAATTGTGGGGGACTTTCACCCGCTGCTTTAATTAAGAGTCACCAGCACAGCGCGTCCGTGGCTCGTGACGGAGTGGTTCAGTCACGAGCACGGAAGAGGTTAATATCTGGCTTTAATGGTATTCTTAATGGTGATCTTGAAACCTCGAAAAGTGTTGGGAAAGGCAGATCCCCTGTGCATTGTGTGATTTCTTCTTTCTCTTTCCCGGTGTTTATGTCAGTGCTGAAATACATATGCTACCGGTGGATCTGCTGCCTCTTTTACTGCCCCTTCAATTGTCAAGCTGGGTTGAACCATGCTTCATCCTCCTTATTTGGCCAGTTTGGCCGATGGGCCTTTGCCTATTGAGTCTTCTAGATGTAGTGGGGAAGGGAGATCTAGTTGTTTGTTAATACTAAGATTTAACACTGCACCAGCATCTTTCACAAATGACAATTTGGAGTATATTTTAGGTTGAAAATACTTTTTTTCCCAAGTTTGCTGCTGGATGCACTGGTCTGTCTACTACTCCGCCGATCTATATCTACCAGCATGTTCACTAGAATTCCGAAAGTCCTTGTAGGCAATTACCTATGCATTTGCCGCTGCTGTAGCCAGCGGCATTGTTAGTGTGGATAGGGGACTTTCGGTTGATTTGGTTAATTCTCTTAGTATCTTGTTTTTCTTTTTTCTGTTATTAATAACATTTGTTACAGACCGTCTGTCCTTGCCTGACCTCATGGTCACCTATATGCTGACGGTGCTGGTGACAGTTTGTTGTTGTTGATATTAATGTTGTTACTGTTATTTTTGTTATTGTTGTTGCTATTTATTGTTTTTATTGTTGTTGTTGTTATTTGATGTTGTAGTTATTTGATTAACTTTGATTAACAGGTCTTAATGATAATAGGTTAGTTTGTTGGTTAATCGCAGTCCCAGCAGGCCCCACACTCCAATGCGCAGCTCCGCACACAGATTCACAGGCTCGAGCTGCGTAGCTGGGCTAATCGTGGAGGGGAGATGGTGAAAGGGCTGGGGCAAGGACTGGGACAGGGACGAGGACTTGGACAAGCAGGGCTCACAATGCTGGTTTGCAGCCTGCACCTGGGTTAGACAGGCCGCCTTCGCAAGACACCAAGGGCAGCGGCGCTTGTCTCCAATAATAAATGCACCCTCAGTCTTGAGCAGGCTTTGAGCAGGCTTCCAGCAGGGTCTTTTCTCTCTCCAAGCTGGATGACAAGGGAGGGTTGTAGTTGTAGTTTGGCTTGGCGGGACTTGGCGGCGTGGAGCGTGGAGCAAGCAGAGCCACAAGGGGGCGGGGAGGAGCGGGGAGCCCCGCAGGTTTTTCTCGCTTATGCCCGCCTGGGAATCTTCAGCCTCTCACCAGCCTCTCACCACCTCTCTGCCTCTATCCATCCACACCGTTCAGTTCTGTTTCTTTCTGTTCCGTTTGGCCCACTCCTGCTACACTCCACTCGCTCACTCTGTAGGTCTTGCGGCTCCACACAACCGTCAGCCGTCAGCCTGCTTGGAAAGGATCCGGCACAGGCCCAAAGACCCATATGCAAGCAGAATCCCGCAGAGCAGAATTGATCGTGGACTGTCCAAATATAGAGCCTGCACTCACTGACCTGGTTAATCCTTCACACCTAAACTTTGATACTCAAACTATTATAATCCCCCACATTCAAACATCCCTGCAATACCCCAACGCCCACTCGGAGAATGTAGCAGGGGATGCCCTTCGTAACCGTAATCCTGGGCAGGGGGAAGAGCTGACTTCCGGAGGGAGGAAAGATTTGATGCCAGAACTATAGCCACTGGATCTCAGACTCTACATCTTCCCCTGGTTGCAGCCCCACTTGTGTTGGTGTTTGGGAATGTACCAGTTCTGAGGGAGGGTCAAGTAGAATCTTCAAACCAACTAATGTTTAAAGCCCTTCACTGGCTGACCCGGCAACGGAACAAAGTGGGGGGTAGATGCAGTTGTCTCTCAAAACAAATGATTATGGCTAGAAGGATAGCCTGGTAGGGCACAGTAAGGAAAGAGTTGTCGGGAGATTGCTCAGTCTTAAATTTTAATAATTAATTTGTTGACAGATCCCTCTTAACGTACCTATGCAAAGTCTCCTTTAAGAGGTCTCAGATTACTGTGTCACCATTGAAATATTTGTATAGACCACTTTTCCCGCTGGTTGCAGGAGGTAGACCACAGCAGAGGGATGTCCAGGCACGGATGAATCCATGAGGAAATCTCGGGGCATTGGGTATTGGGGTTGAGGTTGGTGAATAGATTTGCTTCTCTGTCAGATTTAGAATCATTTGATTGACTATGCCCAACCGAGATAAAACCCAGAGAAGGCTGTAACAGTCAGGATATTTTGGCCACTGTCACCCAATAGAACACAATGTCACCTAATTTACAATGGAGGCAAACAAAACTTAGCATAAAATAGCTTCATGGAACGTGGCAGGTATTGCCCCAAAACTGGTGGACAATAACTGGCAATAATTCTGGCAAGATCATGATATTGCATTTTTCTAGGAGACATGTTCTAAGGAGCCAATTTCTGTAAATGGATATCGCTCTTTTCAAACCCCGGCCAAATCCTCTCTCTCAGGGAGGGCTAAGTGGGTATTCTGACCTTAAGCCCAAATAATCTACCAGTAAAAGTAAAAAAGATTGCATTGTTGAACCCAAAATTCCATTTGCTGATACTCAAGGTACCAAAGGAAGGCACGTGGTTTCTAATTAATTTTTATAATAATGAGTATGGGCAAAATATGCACGCTGTGGTAGGTGATGTTAATAAGGCAATAGATTTTAATGTACAGCCTGTGAATACAATATAATCCCTGTTTGCGGTTTAGAGGACCTGAGGGGAAACAATATATAATTTCACCCACAATGTATATGGAAACTGCCTAAACAGGATTTCATCCTCTTTATTTATTTATTTTTTATTTTTATTTTTAAAAGTTTTTTATTTCTAGCACAACAGCTTAGGTGAAAAACATACAGATATCAACTGAGACATATACAAACTTCACAGTACAAAAAAAACAAAGAGAGAGACACAGAGCAAAAAGAAAAAAAGGATAGCATTTACAACACAGAGCGTCAGTGATGCATAATTTATCCTCCTTATTCAGATACCTATTCAAAAAGAAAACATAAAGATGAGAAGCAGAGGATAATCCCAAGTGACCCACTAAGACAATCATTACTGCTGGTTTTCCTTGCATCTATCAATGGGCCCCCAGGTACGTTTACCAAGCAGCCTCCCCTTTTTCCACTTTCTCTCATAGATCCCTTACTCGAGATTGTAGGAAGACAACAACCTGGCAAGCCATTTTTGGAACGTTGGAGCTGCTTTATCCAGCCAGGCTGTGGCAATACAAATGCGCAGCACTGACATGGCCACAAAGAGAAAGCATTGAGATGGATCTTGCCTGCCCTCACTATTTATCCCCAACATAATTATAGAAGGAGTAAGACAAACTTTAATTTCTAGTGTTCTACCCATAAATAGTTCAATTGCTTTCCTCAAAGCTTGCAACTGAGGGCATGACGCAAACATATGTATTATTTCAGCGTCCATACAGTCGTACGGAGGGCATCTAGTTCCCGTCTGCCCCCCCTCCATTGCGCAATCCTTGCAGGAGTATAATACAAGGAAAATACTGTTTTTATATTGTTGAGCTTGAAATCCCGCAGAGCATAAAATGGTTTGACCTGAATCTAAAGAGGCTGTAAAGTGATCCTAATCTACACCAAGCTTATCTACCCATTTCTTCTCGTATTTTTCAAGCTCATCATTTTTAAATAGAGAGAGCTCATCGGATATCCTCTGAATGGTGTAATCTACCCCATTTCTAATAACAGCCATAATTTTATTTTTACCAAATCCACAGCCTTTTTCCCACCTAGAAAACTACAAATTTGAAGATACCTAAAGAAATTTCTTTTATTAATACCATAACTATTCTGTATGTCTATAAACTGCCAATTCCATGTGGCCCCATTAAATCACCCAGTCTCCGGATCCCACACATTTCCCATTTACCGTTATAGAGTCTGAGAAAATTTCCCCAGGAAAAGTGGGGTTCCTAAAGAGTTGAGTATAACCATTTAGTCTAACAAGGCCAGTATTTATACAAAATGCTGTCCAGATCTTGTATGCAGCCATCAGGGTCTTAAACCTAGTTCGTTTAAAGTAGCTAGGCTCAGTAAATTTCAAAAGGCAATTCCCAGCATCTTTTCCAACCAAAATTGAATACATATCGATTGATCCAGACTTGACCCAAGGATCAGTCGAGTCTCCCCCGATTAGCCCACTCATATACTGAAAGGCTGCCACACAATGATACATTCTAAAATCTGGAACAGCCCATCCTCCCCTTTCCATTGGCAGTGAAATAAATCGCAGTGCCCTCCTAGTTTTCCCATGTGCCCGAATAAACCAATTGACGATGTGCTCCAGTGCAGAAAAACATTTTTTCTTAAATTCAAGTGGAATAGCCCTAAAAAGATACACAATTTTCTGTAAAAAGACTATTTTTACCGCATTACACCGCCCAACTAGTGAAAGATGTAAATTGTGCATTCTATCAAAATCCTTTTTAGCTTTAGTCATTATTGGCTCAATGTTTCTGTCTACAGTCTTCCCCAGATCTGCTGATATATTTATCCCCAGATAGACAGCTGAGTCAGTTACACGTATGTCATCACACACAGACCCCGTATTCTTAAATATCTGAGTCCTAGACCTGTTTAAGGCACACCCTGATACAAGGCTGAAGGTTTAAGCTTCCATCTCGATTTCAGCTAGGGAGTTTTCGGGCTTGGAGTCACCAGTGCGAAGTCGTTTGCCAAGGTTTTATATTCTAGGCCATGAAATCTTATAGGAACAATGCTCTGACATTTGCCTCCAGCTTCCGAATTAGGGGATCAATGTATATTGCAAAGAGCAATGGCGAGCATGGGCAGCCCTGCTGTGTACCACGTCTGATTGTTAAAGATGCAGTATATCCTCCATTCACTCTACGTCGGGCTGTCGGATCCTTATATAAGGCCTGGATACCTCTGACATAGCCCCCCTATGCCAAATCGCTTCATAGCTGCCCAGAGATTGTCCCAGGAAAGCCCGTCAAATACTTTATTAGCCTCCATTAGCATGACCACCATAGGATCCCCTGCGACATCTGAAGCCTCAAAGAGAGTTACAACCCTGCGGATATACTGCGTTGTTCCTCTCCCTAGGATGAAGCCATACTGAGTGGGATTCACCATCTTACCTATGATGTTGCTTAGCCTGGTCGCCAATGGTTTTAGAGACAACTTTGGCATCACAATTTATTAAAGTTATTGGCCTATAAGACCATGGTTCTCTAGGTGGTTTACCTTTTTTCAAGAAGATTACTATACCTGCCCTTGCCCATGAAGCTGGAACGGAGTTATACGACTGGGCCTAAAGTACTATTTCGACTAAGTCAAGTCTGATTATCTCCCAAAAAACTTTATAAAATTCTAAAGGGATCTGATCGAGTCCAGCTGCCTTACCCAATGGGAGGCTGCCTAAGGCGGCATAAATCTCTTCAACAGTCAGTGGGGTTTCCAATGACTCCCTATCTTAATCAGTGATTGACTATATTAGAGTTTCATTAAGATACCTTTGGATTTCCAGAGGATCCTTCGCCTGTTCTTCATTATATAATCTAACATAGAATTGCCTAAATAGCTCTTGGATCCCAGCTGGTTCATCAACTATATTCCCATTTCCATCCGATATCTCCTTAATCTCCCCGGTTGCTGTTTTCGGTCTGAGGAGCACTGCTAGTGTATACCGGACCTGTGTGCTGAGCTCGTAACTTTGCTCCTTTCTTGCAAGGAAACTTGCTGCTGCCTTAGTGGCTATAACCTCCTGAGCTTCAGATTTTACCATGGCCAATCTAAGCAAGATATAATTCAACAATATGCCCATAGTAATTGCAGCATTCAGCTCCTCCTCTATATCAATTATTTCCTAACTTTTTCTTTACCTGTGCCTCTCGTTTCTGTCTATGCAGGCTGTAGCTCAGCGTCTCCCCTCATATCGCAGCTTTAAATGCATATTAGACTACCACTAGGACTGGTGCTTCCTCTATTAATATCCAAGAAGCGAACAATCCATTCCTTCATATGTTGTACATATCCTGGTTCTTTTCACAGCCCTCTCTCAAAGGTCCATACCCGCTCTGTTTTCCCCCCCTTGCTATGTCAACTATTAACACTACAGGGTTATGGTCAGAGATGATGCGGGGAAGCTTTTCAATCCAACACCTAGATACTAATGAATTAGATATGAATTAGATACAAAAAAGTAGTTAAGTCTAACAACCACCTTGTGCGGAGCTGAAAAATATGTACTGCCCGGGTCGTCGGGCTTCAGCAGTACCCACACGTCTACCAGTGAGTTATTCTGGGCTAAATTAGAGATTGCTCGAAAAGTCTTTTTCTTCTGCCCTGCATACCGATCCCCGGTCTCCATCCAGAGCCCCTCCAACTCATTTATATTAAAACATCTCCACACATAATGACTGGTGTAGGCCAGGAGGCTAGTTCCAGATCTAAAAATTCAAAAATATCAGGGTCATCCTCGGTCGAGCCACACACTGAGCAGATAGTTAGTGTCTCACCCAATATTGTGCACTCCACCAGAGCCCATCTACTCCATTTATCTTGTAACTTCCTCTTGACTGTTATATCACCCCGTCGGGAGAGTATGGCAACCCCTCTAGTTTTAGACCTCTGTCTAGTATTTGCAATCAGATTGAAGCCTAGCTGTTCCATTAGACTACCTCTTATACCCTCTATATGAGTCTCTTGTAGGCACAAAAGATCCAAGCGCATTGTTCTCAGAATGTCTGCGACCCGCTATCTTTTAGCCTGATCCTTTAAGCCACAAACATTGACTGAACTGATTTGTAGTCACATTAATGAAGATCAAGCATCTGTCTAGCCCAGTTATTTTTTAAGTTTATTGTCAGATTTTTTATCTTTATTCTTAAACTTTCCCTTTCTTTATTTTCCGTTACTTCATTGCTCCTCATGTGTCTCCGCATGTGTCTCAGATGTTGTGTTGTGCCATACCACACTCCCTCCCTCCCTACCTCCCCACTACCCCCCTAGCCCTCAGACCCCCCAGGACAACCTCCTCCTGCCTCAAGGGCAAATAGGTCAGACATGATCTTTGTGAGGTAGCCGAATCCCATACCTGAGTCGCAATCCCCCTTGTTTCCCCTTAAAACACCCCCTTGCTCTATATGCCTCACAAGCTATTCATCCAACCATCAAACAGTTATTTAAATTTTTAAGTCTCTGATACATATATGAATGGTAGAAAATACTAAAGCTATAATTGCCTTACGCATATCACACCGTACATAACATACAAAGCACTAGAGCTGTCAAACCCCAACAGCTTTCCCCTTTTTCTCTTGCAATTCAGTCATGAGTGCTTGTGCCTTGATTTCTGAAAAGAACATTCGGACTTGGCCATTAGAGATTACTTTAAGCCGGGCCTCATAGGCCAGCCTCTGGAAGGGATTAATCCGCTGCCTAAGCCTAAACCTCTTTTCAACGGTAGCACGGCAAAAATCTGGACGGGGGAAGAATGTATTGCCCTCAAATGATCACCTAACATCTGGTATTGCATTGTGTATATTACCCTGTATGAGGAAAAAATTACGGATATACACTAAGTACCCCTGGACCTCTCACCTTGACCCGCTGCATTCCCTCTCTTTTGAGTCAGTGGGAACCAAAGTGCCCTCTACACCTCAGTCTCCTAGTTCCATGAAGCCAAGTCGAGGAAAGCCCCCTTCAGCAGGGTTACTACAAATGCCATTACGTCTCTTCCCTCAATGTTTTCTGCCATTCCTAAAAGTCTGATGTTGTTCCTTCTCTGCCGAGTCTCAAAATCTTCAAGCTTCCACTGTAAATCCTCCGTCAGCTTCTCCTATGTATTCTTAAAGGCCTGCCATTTATTGACCTCGTCCTCGAGTCTGAAGTTGAAGTTGAAGTTAAAGGAATTTGTAGAGCGCGCTAACACCTAGCGGTTTCTTGGCGCTAGTGTGATGTATTCCTATAGGTACTGTATCGATCCCCCTATTCCTGGCCCTATTCTGGTTAACAAGTTAACTAGCAGCCATCCCATGAGGCAGAAAACCCCCATGATGCAGGAACCGTTATCTGATAAAGCCACACTACGGCACAGGAACGTGTTATCTGATTAGGTCATAACGCTTGCCATCTAATTAGACAAGCGATATTCCTCCAGCCCCTGATAAGGCATACGGAGTTCTCAAAACAAATCAAACCTATGACAGACCTGGGAAAAACCCTGCGGCCATTGTTTTGATTTCACCGAGAACTTCAGCAAAAGAATGTGCTAACGACCAGGTCGTATGACATCCTTATTGACGTATCTATGTCCATCCTTACGTCAATCTCAGCACCTTAAAGGTATAAATATTACCGATATTGCCCTATGCAAACACACGCGGTGGTGACGAGATCGGAGCAGCCAGACTTGCCGAAGCCCAGAGCAGAGCAGAGCAGACCCCGCTGGCGCAGCCCCGCCTTCCTGACGCGCTGAGAACGAGAAGCTGCCTTTTTCTCCTGCCGAGAAATCCAGCTCCGGCGCTTCCGGGTAGCCCTCGCAGGCAGCCTGGGATATCGAGACCAGAGACGAGAGATACCATCCCTCATTCATCCTAGATTCCAGGTACAGAACTGAATAACCCCTCGCAGAGAATTCCTTAGTCAGTCACTTGGCAAAACAAACTTAACTTAAAACTGTAACTTTCTATTCCCGCCCACGTATTAGGCTTAGGTCAGGTACACGGGGTAGGCGTAGTTAGAAACACCAGTTGAGTACGATTAGTCAAATGTAAATGAGTATGTATATATTTTATCCATTTTAAACCATCATATGGCTTAGAAACCATATCAATGGTTTTACAGTATTATTTTATACTTCTGCTTTTAATGTATGCACTTTACTTAACCATAAGTATTGCAATAATATCGATCCATTTCTCTTGTATGAGAAAAGAGACTGATCAATAAATAACATCTTTTATTGAACACGCCCGTCTCTTCCTTTTCTCTACAATCTGGTGAGACTAAGAATGCACGTACTGACTGAGTAAAATAAGTCGTCTTTTGTTTTGACACGACTCTAGAGATACACTCTTGATTAGGGGAGAGCAAAGTTGTCATGTTCTATGGTTGTCAGAAACTAAATCCCTTCTTGTCTATCCAGGGAGGTTCAACTCCTCCTTGCCTATTCGAGAAAGTTTCTAGTGAACTCTGAGCTAGCTGGCAAACCCAAAACTTTAAGTCTAATATCGACAGTAGTAGACCTAGTTAACGTCTGGTCTAGGCCTATACTATTGAAGGTATTATTCCAATGCGCAGAGCCTATTGGGATAATAGGAACTACACTACACTAGGATTTGACAGCAGAGGAAGAGGGAGTGGGAGTGCCGGGAGATTATTGCAGTGGGAAAGCTAGGTAAAAGAGATGAGTTTTTAAGGCTTTGCGGAAGTCCATGTAAACAGAGAGGGACCTGATGGTGAAAGGGAGAGCGTTCCTGAAACGGGGGGCAAGGGTGGAAAACCGCAAGCCTCCCAGTTTTTTCCTCTGAAAGCGAGGTACCTCCAAGAGTGCCTGGGTAGAAGAGCGGAGGCTTCTGTTGGGGAGATAGGCACGAATTTTCGAGTTAACAAACGCTGGAGCAGTACCGGCTAGAGCCATGAAGGTCAGGAAGCCCAACTTAAATAGGGATCGCTGGGAAATGGGAAGCCAGTGAAGAGATTTAAGCAGAGGGGTAGCGCGATGAGACTTAGGGAGCCTGTAAATAAGGCGCGCTGCTTGATTTTGGATACGTTGAAGGCGCCGAAGCTCGTATGCCGGAATCCCTACATAAAGGCCATTGCCATAATCCAGGCGGGAGATGATCATGGCCGAGATGATAAGTTTGAGGGCCTCAACAGAAAAGAAATGAGAAATTTTACGGATGATACGAAGGGAAAAAAAAACAGGTTGAAATGACGGAGCTGATCTGGGGGCGCATGGACAGATCTTGGCTAATTTGGATGCCCAGGGTTTTAACTTTGGTAGAAGGTAAGGGGGAGAACCAAGGGCAGGGGGCCAAAAGGCAGGGACCATGGACTGGGAAGGCCACCGGTGAGGACCAGTTCCGTCTTATCAGGATTGAGTTTTAAATGGTTATGATTCATCCAGTCATAGATGAATGTAAGTACAGTGTGGAACTTGAAAATAGAGTTGTGAGAGGAGGAAAGGTTGAAAATAAGCTGGAGGTCATAAGCATTGTTGAATACTGATACCTCCATTATTTGTAAGGCGGCTATGAGAGGGTGAATATAAATGCGCCACCCCCTTCCACGCTGATGATGAGCTGGGCTCGTCATGGCGTAGCCTCCTCGCACGCTGATGACGAGCCCAGCTCGTCACGTAAAGTGCGCTTTGAAAAATCTCAGCGTACAAGCGGAATTCCGCCCGCAGGCATGTGGTTAAGAGCTGACGGGAGGCGGGAGGGTCGTGCAACTGCACCGCCGACCCAGGACTCCCTCCAAGATGGCGTGTGTCCTCGCCGTTCCCCTGCTGCAGCGCCTAATCGGCTGTGCGGGGAAGCGGGGTAAAGTGAGGAAGGGAGGGAAGAATAAGGGTGAGTGCACAAGCGGCGATTTTAAAAGCAAACACACAAGTTAAAAGCGAACAAAAATGCTCCCGGCTTTCCGCCTCAGGAGTTAAAGGCAATGTGGTCAAATCTGCGCGCGATGTCCAATGCGCCACTTAAGAGCTGACGGGAGGCGGGAGGGTCGTGCAACTGCACCGCCTACCCAGGACTCCCTCCAAGATGGCGTGTGTCCTCGCCGTTCCCCTGCTGCAGCGCCTAATTGGCTGTGCGGGGAAGCGGGGTGAAGTGAGGAAGGGAGGGAAGAATAAAGGTGAGTGCACAAGCGGCGATTTTAAAAGCCAGTTCTCTCCTCTGCATCGGTAACCCTGTCTGCCATGTCCTCATATAATTTATTTACATTCCATAGCGAACTCTGAAGTTTTTTGGTTAATTGTTTGGCCCTACGGCTCTCCAGCCTGACCTCACCCTGTTTTAGCGTGTTGTATACTAAATCCATTCAGGGAGCCAGAGCTGTACTGTTCGGGCTGGTATGCCGACCATGTTCAGGCATTACTCCATCATCCTGATAAAGCTGAGTGGTAGATGAGTAATCCCATGTAAGATTTCGAGCTGTTGCTGTATCCATTCTGAAAGGGCTCACTGTGGATTTGGATTTTGACCTACCTTTGTGGAAGGCAGCCCTTGGAGCAGATGGTGCTCTTTGCATGTAAGAGGTATCTGCAGAGTCTAACCCATCAGAATAATTACCATCACTATGACTAGAAGGCGACAGGTCTGTATCATCTTTGAGAGAGTAAAAACAATCCCCTTCTGGAGACCCAGCGGTTATTTTAGTGTGATTAGGCCCCTGTCTTCGATCCACTGTTCTCCCTGAAGATGATTTTTCTAAAAGTGGCTCTGTGATGGAATCTGAGAGGATCGGCACTGATCCCCGCACTTTTCTTTAAACTCCCCTTTCCATATTTAGGAGTAGATCACTAACTGGCAGCTCATTGTTTGCAGTACAGTTGATTAGTTCCTGCTCCCCCTGCAGATTCTGCTCACTCAGCCCATCCAGCACATTCATTTTCTCGTTGTTCGTCTCCACTTGCCTGTCAGCCGGTCTGGAGTGAGGCTGCAACAATGTATCCTCACCGATCTCCCCCTGTTCACCTGATCCGGCTTTTGCTGAGTCACCGGTGTCACTGCCAAGAAAGATTCCATCAGGGTAGGCTGCACAGGTTGCTCTCCCAATCCTTACTACCTCCTTCATTACAAGCCTTCTGCTTCCCGTTGTTGCTGCCATTACTGCAACTACCGCTATTGCCGCTGCTTCTCCCGTTTTTTTCAGTGGCGCTCGTCTGGGCTGCACTGAGCCTTGCACAACTGTGGCCAAAGATGCAGGGGCGGATGGGTCCTTCTGCGTGACCTTCGCCTCCTTTGTGTTTTTATTCGCTTTCCGTGCCATCCTGCTACCAGCGATCGCGCACCGATAGAGAAGGTGGACTGCACGGCCAATTTCCAGGATCACTATCCTCTTGGATGTCATCAGGTCTCGACTCCACCACCGCCATGAATTACGGTTGATCACCAGACCGATCAATCAATCCAACAGGTGAAAATAGTGTAGCATTTTATCTCCACATTACAATCCCTTTTTGCAGCAAGGGGGGAGAGGGCTTCACCTGCGCTGGCTCACTATGGCCTGTCAGCGGCCATCTTGCCCTCTCGGATTTTATCCTCTTTAAATATGGTAGTAATCAATGATCCAAAACCATCATCAGGTAACTTAGGGCAAACTTTTCAGTGAAATGGGTATGAGTAAACGATTGACTACATATTAGTTACTAATCCCCTTAGCATCAGGGCTACTATGTTAGAAAATCAATTACGATTTTTAGTGACCACGCCATCCTATCCGTACAGTTAAGGGTACTTACGAGGATCTTAACCTCCCATCAGAAAGTTGGAACACCAATTGTGGCAAGGAAGAATGGTTTTCAACTTAAGTGGGCCCATAATCTATTTATATAAAAACGAAAGTATGTCTGTCTGTCTGTTTGTCCTTTATGCATTACTACACCATTCATCCGATCACCATGAAACTTTGGGAAGTTGTTGAGTCCACTCCCGCGAAGGTTTCTGGCATAAATTCTTTTTAAATATCAGCCTACCAGGGCCCTCATAATCTTTTAAATATCGGCCCCCCAGGGCCCTCATTTGTCCTATATTCATTACTACACCATTCGTCCGATCGCCAGGAAACTTTGGGAAGTTGTTAAGTACACTCCCACAAAGGTTTCTGGCATAACATTATTTTAAATATCGGCCCGCCAGGGCCCTCATAATCTTTCGAATACTGAATTTTTCCATTTACGGAATTCCAGACGAAGCGACAACGTATAAGTTTATCGATACTGTGATGAATCAAGACAAAGTTGTCAATTACCCAACGAAATTCTTGAATTCACTGGATTTGCCAGGTATGCCACCGCACATTTTAACATTGAAAATTGGCGTGCCGAAATTCAAGGGGGTATATGTACTGTTGCCACATTTTCCAATGATCCCAACAGATATGCCTTTTGAATTCAAACGTGTACAGTTTCCGGTGCGACTCGCTTTTGCAATGACCATCAACAAAGCACAAGGACAATCGCTACAAGTGTGTGGACTAGATTTGGAGAATCCGTGCTTCTCACATGGACAACTGTGTGTGGCCAGCTCACGCATCGGAAAACCTTCTGATTTATTCGTGTACGCAACAGACAGAAAAACAAAAAATATTGTGTATCCACAAGCACTCGAATAAATAAATAGAATTAAAACAACACTTTGAAATGTTTTCCATATTAAAATGAATAAGTTTCAATTAAAAAGACACAATGTAAATTGAATGTTATCATAACGAGTTTCCTTGAATTTCCTTTCTTCTGAGATCGCAGCAACGCGCGATGGGTAAGCTAGTGATAAAATAAAAATGATCCTAGAAATTGTATCAACCATACAGGGTAATACATACATATACCTGGAACCCTACACTGACTCAGGGACAGTGGTGTCCTCTTTTTGTGGTATTTTAGAGCAGGTAAAACTGGCCCTTACATTCATTGAATCATCAAATATTGGGAGAGGTTGGGGTTATTTTGACTCTCCATGTACAAAAGCGAGGAATGTTTTAATGTCGGCCCTGAAAACTAACCCAGAATCCAGGACCAAATAAGAGCACTGCGGGCTGATTATAATCTAGTACGAAAAAAAAGAGAAAGAGCTATTAAGGATGAGGCATAGGCGGAACTTGAAGAGGCAGCTAGCATGGGTAACAGTAAAGATTTCTGGAAAATTGTAAATGCACCACATTTCTTAAATTCAAGAGACCCCACAATAATTACTAATGTAGATGAAGATGCATGGGTGGCCCATTTTGAAAATGTCTTTGCCTCAAGCACTCATCCTCAGACATTATCAAGTACCATAGAGTCAAACCCACAGGACCCTCTTTTCTTCTCACTCACTGAAATGAGAAGGGGCCTGAAGTCATTTGGCCCGGGAAAGCCCCCAGGACCGGATGGTGTCCAAATTGATTTCTTTCAGGAAACCTCGGACCTATGGGTGCGCTTTTAACAAATGTACTCAATAGCATAGCTCTGGCATTCCCCCTCCTTCATGGTCATCGGGTGTCATTGTTCCTATTCACAAAAAAGGGGTAGGGCAAATCCAAATAACTATAGATCAATCTCCCTGCTGGATACCGCATCAAAGTTTATGGGTCCTTCTTTTTAGGCTAGAGTGGTGGGCCAAGGAGAATAACATCTTGATCCAGGCCCAGTATGGGTTCTAGCATGGAAAGGGCACTGTGGACCAGTGCTTGAATTTAGAGCTGACATTAGAAAAACATACCAGAGTGAAGGAAGAGAAGATATACATGGCTTTCATGGCTTTCATGGACCTGTCGGTAGCGTTTGACTGCATGGTCCATGCTAAGCTATGGAATATAATGAAGGAGATGGGGGTCTAACCAGCTATAATTAACTTCATCAGACAGCTATATTCAAATGCCATGCGTCAGTCCGCTATGCCAAAAACGGGGACTGTACCCGCCCATTTAAAATCGCCAGGGGTAGGCAGGGCTGTGTCCTTGCCCCATTCCGCTTCTTTATTTATGCAAATGGAGTCAAGTACGCGTTCACAGTGGCCACAAGGGATGTTCCTATGTTTGACTCACAATTGCTACCTATATTGGCTTACATGGATGAAGCAGTGTTGATTACAAGGCTAGCCCTCCAATGTTTGATAACTGTGTATGTATCCTTTATCGATTCAATGGATTGAAAGTTAATCAAACTAAGACCTTTGTAATCAAGCGGGGGCAAGAAAAAGAGACTAAACACCATACCTACATACGGACTCTGAAGGACTCTGAAATATTGGGCCCTAATATTTATGGTAGGAAATTCTTTCTTTGTCCTCTGAAGGCAGAGGGGCCTGTAACTAGTTCAAAACAGTTTTGGGTGCATTCTGCCAGTGTGCACCATCTTCCTTTGTCAGTGTAGGCCAGGGTCATCAAACACACCGCAGGGGGAGGAGCCAGCATTGTGGAAGGCGAGCCCAGCCCTATTCAGACCCAGGTACTACTACTCCCACCCATCTATGTGTACATGTGCCTATTCAGCACTGTTGACTCACCCCGTCTCCTGCAGCCCAGGTCACTCACAAACCACGCAGCTAATACACAAGCTAGCGGAGGCAGGCTGGATAGTTAGGTCAGAAAATACCCACTTTCTAAAAGTGGTATTTTCAAACACAGAATGTTAAAGCCAACTTCACTAAAAGATGGATTTGAGTTCAGGCACACTAAACTCGACTTTCTACCATGTTCCCTGGATCAGGTAGGATCATAGGATGTAATTATCAAACTGCCCATTCTGGCTGTGAGAAAGACCGGGGAACAGAAGATGGACTTACCGAGGTGTCGCCATGGGGGGAGTCATCGAGGCGGGTTGAACAGCAAGACCCTATTCACGGACTTCAACGTCCATGCCACTCTCATGTTTGTTCACAGAGAGACGCTGACGTCGAGGACAACCTGGAAGCAACCCTGAGAGGCCCCGGAAACACTCATGACGGCCCAATGAAAGACGGCCAATATCAAGGGGATGAGTCAGTGACCGGCGGCGCAAAAAGACCAGGAAGGAAGTAGAGCGAGCGGAAGAGTGCGGAAAACAGAGTAGAGACAGAAGACGCGGGACCCGATAAGGAAGACGCAGGACCCGAGTTGCAGGAACAGGGACCATCTGGAAGCACCGAGGAGCCGGAGGAGAGCTGGTACGAAGACTGGTGGTGCCCGGAGGATGCTGGGGAGTGGCCGCAACTCTGGAGAGTTGCGGCAGAGCCGGTGAGTTTCTGCGGCTCAAGGGAACAGGGAGTGGGGTTGTGGGAAGAGAGAAGGGGTACCGGCGCGGGTTACTGTTAGTGGGATAGTTTTTTGGGTACTTCCGCCACAGTATTGAGGCAATAGGAACAAAGAAGGTTGTAAGGTCTAGCACATAATAGTTTCAGTACTACTATAGCAATATACCTACGGACCACTTCCCCAAGCACTGTCCATAATCCTTTAGGCACTAAAACAGACCCTTCTGTCATAGCAAGCCCCAGCCAGGCCTACTAGTGCAAGGGATTCGCCCTTCTCTGCTCAGAGTCCTTAGACCAATAGTAAGAAGTTGGCACAGAACCTGGAATAGAAAAGACAGAGTTTATTAAACCTCATGAGGTGGAACTACATTCACACAACACCCTTTGGTATAGTATGAGATAGCACACTGACTGGAAGGAGCTGGGTTCTTTTATATCCACACAGGGGCTCAAAAGAAGGTGGTACAAGTACAAGCTGCTGTTCTTAGGCACATACAAGGTCATACAGAAAATGCACAGTCGACAAGTGGGAGGAGCTAACAGTTAGCTAGTTGGATTAAACACATCCTAACAGTTACATGCTAGGGACAGCTGTATGCTCTTCTGAGCATATGCAAAGTAGAGGAGACTAAACATATCTTGTCTCTAGGAAGATTTCAAGAGCAGTTGACAGGAGGGTAGGGCAGAGCAAATGGCAAACAAAATGGTTGATAGAAATACAAAATGGATTCCGTAAAATGGGCAAGATAGTCTCTAAATACGACATGTCTTCTGCTAATGCTTAACCCAATTACTGTTAAGTTACCACAGATGACCCTTTCAGCATTTGCTGAAGACATTCGTCTGTCTAGGGTAATCTGGATCTGCATCCTGTATATTGATATTCATCATATTAGAAAATTCACTGCTTAACATTTGCTGTTCTTTTGTAACACTTCTCTTGGCAGGTGTACAAGCAGTAATGCACATAGAGCAAATCACGGGACCACATTCTATACTTGTACAGCATGTAAATAGTATCACCAATAGTATACATAGAAAGGTCAGTAGTTTCCAGCACCAAGTAACAAAGAGTGTTCATATCCAGTTTGAAAATGTCCATATACCAGTCTCTGGGTGAATGTCTGCAGCAACCTTATGCAGTTTAGAGATTGCGTCATAAACTGAAGGCGAATGGTCAGGTATATAGACACAGCAGCAGCTTCCGATGATGCGGCATGCACCCCTACGATCAGCCAAGATCATATCGAGCACCATCCGATTTTGGAGTGCTACAATTCTTGCAATTTGCAGTTCTTCTGTAATGTTCCCAAGTGCCATAGCTGTCTGATTGGTGACAGCTTCCACTACACGAGTCAATCACCTGACCTTTCTACTATTTAATGCAGCACCCACGAAGAAAAACAACCCCAAATTGAAATCAACATTTTGTTGCAGGGCGGTGTCTGTCTGGTCAATCTCATGAGTACTTGTTGTCCATTTATATCTATTTTTAGAAACATCATTGTATAGTTTCTAATCAAGATGATATGATGCAGGTGCTAAAAACTCAGGTGGTAACAAAAATGATATGTAACATACCCCTGACCATCCAATAGGTAATTGGTAACATCCTTTATTATCACATACAAAATAGGTGTTGTGAGACGCTACAAAGCTGCTATTGTTAACACCCTCAATGTTTAAAACAGTAGTACATTCGCTTCTTCCTACGGGAATTCTCCCAACACTGCCAATACATAAATCTGCTGTTGCTCTGGTTACAGAAATCACAAAGGGTCCAATGTTCTTCATATTCCTCACATTTGTGAAGACATAATGTGTCGAAATATTGTCCGGTTGGTATTCATCCCATTCCCATTTAGTCCCTTAAGCTTGAGGATACCCATTTTTGTCTTGGTAACATTCTTTATTCAATCGAAAAATAATTCCACCTACTGAAGGCTTTCCATAAGCACACAAAAGGGCATACCAAGCTTGACATGAACCATTATGAGAAAACGGTAGAGGAAAAAATGGCGTTCCCCCTTTCTTCTGGTGCGCAGGTATCATCCCACACACCCAACAATTGGTAGTATTTGTAGCATTATGGGTATGATGCAACATCTGAATGACTGTGTTATTCAGATAGGACTGTCGATGTTTCTGCTCATGATAAGGAAGAGTGTAGTAGTGATGCTCCAGTGGAGCTGGAGTGGTTGCAACAAAAAGCTGTCGAGCAGGAACTGCTTTCTCAATGAACCAAGTGGTTATTGCCAAAACCACCAGGGCAACAAAAAACCCTACAGCACAAATTATTTTCTTATTCATTTCATTTGACAATGATGCTCGATCTTTCTAAGAACCTGTTAAAATAATCGTTGGAGCTCTTATGCCTTGGGTAGCTGCTGATATCTTCACCACGGGCCAAGACGGGTGTAACTACACTAATGCAGGGCTGATCCCCCCCCCTTGCCTCACTGGCTCTCTGTTTTGCAAACCCAGGGCGGTAGCTCAACCAGTCTCGTTCAAAACTGCAGATTCTTTCCTCAGTCTCAAATTGTATTGCGATGTTCCAGGAATCGCGTGGTCCGGGAAGACTTCCGTAGACTCATCAGATGAGATAGCTTGACCTTTCTCCCTGTCCAGAATCTCTCGATGGTCGATCAGCACAGCAGGTACCACCAAGGCGGGCGATACACGCTTGCAATGCGTGGTATGGAGCCAGTTCTTTCTGTTCGTCACTCGAACCGCTGTCCTTGTAGCCAACAGCACCTGCTCCGGACCTCGCCACCTCGGCTCCAAGCTGTTCGATCTGTCAAACGCCTTGACCATCACCTGGTCACTGGGATGGAGATCATGGGCTTCACCTGTAGATCTATCAGGAAGAGCTTCTCGAACCTGTTGATGAATAGAAGTCAAACTATCAGTTAACTGTGCCAAATAATCATTCAACAGAACACAAGGTACATCATGTATAGAGCGTGGCTTAAGAACTCCCCAATTGTTCATTGGTCTTCCAAATACCACCTCATACGGTGTGAGACCTGATCGTGAGTGTGGTACTGATCTTATGGACAACAGTGCCAAAGGCAATGCATCCAGACACTTTAGGGACGTAGAAGCCACTATTTTCGCGAGCTTCAATTTTAAGGTAGCATAATACCTTTCCACCAATCCTGCTGATTGTGGGTGGAAGATTGCATGGAATTTCTGTTTGATTCCTAATCCCTTCATGACATAATCAACATCTTGCCCAATAAAATGAGGTCCGTTGTCGCTCCACAAAATTTTGCAAACACCATACCTGGGGAAAAATTCCTTCAGAAGCAACTTTGCTGCAGTAAGAGCAGTATTATCCTTCATAGGGTACGCCTCTATCCATTTACTGAAGGCACATACCACCACTAGGTCATATTTCAGAATATTACAGCGTTCAAGCTGGATGTAATCCATCTGCAGAACTTCAAAAGGTGCGGTAGGTGTAGCAAACCCTCCTATAGGAGTTTGTGTCCCTTTTCCAGGATTGTACTGCCAACATATCAAACAGGACTGTACCACTCTTTTAGCTGTGCTGGCAATCTCAGGATGCTCCCAGACTTGTGTAAGAAATTTAGTTATTGCTAGAGCTCCAACATGTGCCAGCCCAGGTGCCATTTGAACCATAGGTTTTAAATAGGCTGCAGGTAACTTCCACTTATCCATGTCTTTGTTGCGCCAACAACCCTCATCGTCCAATATTCCTTCTTTGGACCATTGCTCAAGTTCTGCTACAGAGGCAGATCTCTGTACATCTAGTACTTCCTCTCTAGCATCATGCCATCATTCAGGTTGAGATTTCACTACGTACATGGAAGTAGTGCTTCGTTGCATCACAGTTTCACAAGCTACACGATCTGCAAAGGCATTTCCTTGTCCTATTTTGTCAGTGACCTTCTTGTGTGCGCTACACTTCACAATCGCTATTTTTTGGGATATGTCAGTGCAGTCAAAAGGTTATGTACTAGTTCTCCATGCATTATCTGCATCCCGTGGGATGTAAGAAAGCCTCTATCCTTCCAAAGTAGGCCAAAATCATGGGCCACTCCAAAAGCATAGCGGCTATCCATGCAAATGTTCACACATAAGTCAGTACTAACCTCACACGGTCGTGTCAAAGCTATTAGTTCAGCTGCTTGAGCCGACTTCTGAAGTATGTGAGCGGTTTCCACTACTGTTTCAAGTATGGTGATTGCATATGCAGCTGAGGTTGTGCCATCTGGTAATTTCAAACAGGACCCATCAACCCATAATTCCCCATCTACATCTGAAAGGGGCGTATCTTGCAAATCGATGCGACCCTTTGTCTGTTCCTCAGTAAGGAATATACAATCATGAGGTTCCTTCAACTGGGACTGAGTCACAGGATATGGCAACAAAGTAGCTGGGTTTAGTGTAGCACACCTCTTCAATGTAATATGAGGTACTAACAGTGTCAATTCGTATCCTGTCAGGCGAGCGCTAGTCAAATGCTGCGTTCTAGTCTGATTTAAAAGGGCATCTACTGCATGGGGTACTAGCACCAACAGTTTGTGTGACAAAACTATCCCTTCACTCTGACGTATGGACACAGCTGTTGCTGCAACTGAACGAAAACATCCAGGCAACGCACGAGCAACAGGATCAAGAACTGCAGAAAAATATGCACAGGGACGCTGCTTGTCACCGTGTGTCTGTACTAAAACTGACAATGCACATCCATCTTTCTCGTGTACATAGAGTGTAAAAGCTTCCATATAATCTGGTGTACCTAACACTGGTGCAGAGCAAAGAGCTTGTTTCAACTAGCGAAATTTTTTTTTACATTCATCTCTCCAAGGAAGAGTAATCAGAGTGTTTTTTGTCAAAAGTGCTAACAGTGGTTTAACAATGTGTGAAAAACCCAATTTCCATTGCCTACAAAATGAAGTTAAACCAATGAATGCACGGACATCTTTCTGTGTGGAAGGTACAGGAGTGTCTAAAATTGTTTGAATGCGATCTGGTGTCAATGCACGTCCCTCCTTAGACAGAAGATGACCTAAGTAGGTCACCTTCGGTCTATAATATTGCAATTTCTTCCGTGATTCTTTATGGTGATGTGTAGCAAGCAAAGAAAGGAAGGACAAGTACATGTTTCACACTGTTCAGGTGTATCAGCTGCCAACAAGATGTCATTAACATATTGTATGAGAGCCACTCCATCAGGCAAAATAATAGAATCAAGTTGCCGTTTCAAGGCTTGACTATAGATACTCGGACTCTCAGTGTACCCTTGAGGAACTCTACAAAATCGATATGATCTATTATTCAAAGTGAAACCGAACAAATATCGGCTATCAGGATGAATAGGAATCGAGAAGAAAGCGTTCTTCAAGTCCACTACTGAAAATGTAGTTGCTGTTGGAGGGACCAGGGCAAGCAATGCCGTAATGTCAGATACTACAGGATACTGTGGTATACAATCTTATTGAACTCCCTCAAGTCAATGATAAATCTATAAATCTTAGTGTCAGTATCTTTTTTCAAAATAGGAAGAATCGGACTATTGAAACATTGTAAGGAACCTCTTCCACAACCCCCACTTTAATTAAGTCATGAGCAATGCATGTAAGTGCTTCCTCTCCTTCTCGAGAAATGTTATACTGGGGCAATCTTGGCAGTATAGCACCCTCCTTGACACTAATATGCACTGGTGGAATAACCATTTGTCCTACATCGGTATCTGAAGTAACCCTCAAAGTACTAGGGAGTGAAGCTAGGGCAATGTCCTCTCTAACAATACAGGATCTCTCAATCATGGGGTGGTTGGCATTTAAAATAACCCGTACTCCTTCCGGAGAACATCGTATTGTGACCCTGAAATATTTGAGCATGTCAAGACCCACAATATTGTCTGGTGTATTTGGAGAAAGCAAAAATGGACATGGAGCAGTAAACATATCAACATGGAGTGCAAGTGGTTGTGACAATGGGCTAAGGGTGGATGTTCCATCAAAACCTATCGATGTAATAGTTAAGCCAGACAGGGGAGCCCTAGGAATCAAGTGTTTAGACAATGCGCTACGAGTAGCTCCTGTATCAACCAGAAACTGATCAGTAAAACCCAAAACATGTGCTGTAACATAGGGACCCTTCTGATCTACTGGAACTTCAACTGATTCCTTACCCCATACTAGGCAATCCTATGCATAAGCAGAACCTTGCAAATCAGATGGCTCATAGTCGGACATTTGATATTGATTCCGTCTGTCAAAAGTATTAGCCCCTTCTTGTCCACGTGCACTAGCATCAAACCGAGCACGATCATTTGTATTTCCTCTAGGCCCTGAATATCCTGAACGAATTCTCAGTTGTCCCCGACCACGTGAACCCTGCTGGGCACATAGCACCGGACAATTAGAAATCCAATGGCCAAATTGTCTGCAATACGCACACTGATTAATAGACAAATCTCCACGAGTAGAGGGAGGAAAAACGAACAATAAGATCCACGTACTCCTCTATTATCACCTCTATAATGTGAGCCATAAGCTTGAACCATCATAACCTTCGTTTTTAACTCTTTAGATTTTTTATCCTCCTTACTTTTTACTTCATAATACTGAGCTATAGTTAGGAGAGAAGCCGGAGAGGAGGTAGTCCATGAACTTTCGCTGGCCTTTAGGTGACTAGCTATTTCTGGCAACAGGTTTGTGACATATTTATCGACAAACAGATGCCTACCCCTGTCATCCGTCAATGACTGGCCACTAAAATCGTGGAATGCTTCTTCAAAGCGTGTGAAAAAATCTGAAAGTGATTCATCTATTTTCGGCTTGCAAGACGCTAACATAGTCCAATCTATCTTTTTAGGGGGAATAATCGTTTTTAATATAACCAATATAGCTGCTGGTAGATCTAAAATTTGCTGACATGGTTTTTGTGCAGGTTCTCTATCTTTATCTGATTGTTCTATATCTGACCACAATGCTCCAAATACAGCATGATCGTCAACTTTGCGCACAGTTCTCCACATATTAGGTGGTAATATTAATCCAGAAAACAAATCAATGTCAGACAAAGTCATAGTACAAGAACTAATGGCACCCTCAATTTCTTCATAAAAAGCTGTCGGATTCTTTCGCGGATCAGGCAATGCATTTTTAAGAGTCATGACATCTGCTCTATTCCAAGGAGTGTAAACCCAATTATAAATAAAATAAACCTTTTGCGTCAATAGAAGTCTTATCATCACTTGTACCTGTTCCTTTAGGAGGAACATATAAAGGCGCGGCTTCCCCCATGAGTTTCACATTTACAACATTCTTATCTGTGTCAAGCGTTGGATCTCGTGCCATGGGAGGGGGCGGATCCAAGATGGCGGAGTGAGGATCCGTGCTAGCGGCTCGTCCGGAAGGCTCTGACCCTCTCCTATCCTCGCCTACCGTGAGCAACGACCTTGTGTCTAGGTCTACCGGGTATCTACTTTTACGCCGGAGTAAAATGGTGAAGTGCCGCTGAGAACAACTGGGCGGATGTCAGTATTGGCGCGGTGGTAATAACAGTCTACATTAGGAACAGCAAAAGAAGCTTGCAATAAAACAGGAGAGCCCTTCATTTACTTACCTCAGGAGGCTCCGGCTCCGTCTCTAAGAAGGGTTTAAAGAACAAACTCCAATTACAAACGCAAAGTGGTGGAGCGCAGTAGGACGCCGATTCTTAGCCGATGCTAAGCCTTTCATCCTCGGCAAGTCTCCTCCGACGCGTGCTCCGCGTCTGGATCAGTGGCTCGAGTCTCAATTGGTTTGGACTGAGTCTCCGCTCTGCGTCCATCGGCGGCTGGCGGTGGCGGAGCAAGATGTCACCCAAGGGGCCGAACCTTCCTCGTTCAACCAGGAGCAGCAAGCAAGCCACCTCGACTCTCCCAGCGGCAGCCCCCACAGCAAATCTACTGATTCCAACCATCGAGGAGCTGGCTGCAGAAAACCACGACGTCGAGGAGGCGGGCGCTGCTCACGGCGCTGCTCACGGTGCTGCTCATGGCGCTGCTCTTAGCGGCAACGGCAGGGAAAGCAACACCGCAGGAGGTATGGAGCAGCCACCTGCGCAACCAACCTCGACTTTACCCACTGAGAAACAGAGCCGAGAAGGAACCCAGGCGCCCGGCAAAGGCAAACAGGTACTGAAACCCTCAATATTGGATAAAGACACTAAAAATGTATCTTCTAAGTCAGTTAAGGCTGGGGGAAAGCAGGTTGTTAAGACTGGGCACACGACTGATGAAAGCGAAGCTGGGCTGCGCACTGCTGTAACTACCCCTACTTCTATGAGTGAGCTTCAAAAAAGTACTCTATCCACTTCAGCTCGAAGCCCTATTCAGGAAGGGTCTCAATCTACGTCTCAAACCACTTTTGAAAGTCCACGCTACCTTGATGGCACAAGGGGCAGAGTGCCAAGAGCGGCTGACCTCAGGGTCAAATCTAGACTATTTGGGTCAAATTCCATGCAAAGGAATCAATCCATCCACGGCACAGGATATAGACCCAAGTAGTGTCCCCCTACCCCTACCCTGGAATGAGACAGATGAGGCCCCCTCGGCAAAAACTAAGGTGGTTACCCCTCCTGACAAACATCTAGGGACTGAAGTCCCTATGGGGGAGACAGATGGAATAGCTGACACCGATGCAGACATTGACTTGGATTCCTACGAAGATTATGAGGTGGAATCCGACGATGTTCCTAATGATAAAAGATCCAATCCACCAGTGGGGGCGGGGGTAAGCAAAGCCAAAAACAAGCAAAAAACCAAAAGGGGGGGCAAAGTGTACAGAACACCAACCAAACTTAAAAGCAATAATAGACAAATGCATAGAAAACCCCTACAAGCCAAGAGCCCTCTGAGAAAGTGGATAGAAGCGAAGGGCTTAGTAAAAACTATGGCACTAAGATTATCAGGGGCTAGCCCTCCGGACCCTATGGCTGTTGGATCCTCTTCTTCAACCGAAACAACTCCCATAAGTATCTTGTCAAACACTATTAGCCCTCAGCCGCCTGAGCAGCTACCGGAACCAACTGTAAAGGGATTAGAGGACTTTATTATCCCTAGTTCACCTCTGGCAACGCTAGCATCCGCTGGAGGCCCTGTCTATGTGGACTTGCCGGCCACTACCAGCAAACATCCGTTGCCATCTACCGAACCCAGAACAGCTTTACTATCAGAATCAACTCCTGACGGCATCCATTTAGAAACGCCTGGACCAGTCTCCGGTTCTGCAATAATTAATCAATCTCCTCTGGATGAAATACTACAAATACTAAGCAGTCAACGGGCGGAGGCACAAGAATATTATCTTCAACTGAGGGAAGATAATAACAAGATGCAGTCTTCTCTCGTTGAACTTACGGCAAAACTCGGTGGTATCTCACAGGAAACAACTGAGCTGCAGCAACGGATGGTGGAGGTGGAAGAGCCGACCTCTAAGGTGGCGGCCGTATCCGAGAAACATGATGATCAGATCTCAGGGCTACAAAAGAAAGTTGAAGATTTGGAGAATAGACAAAGACGCTCTAATCTGAGACTATTTGGGATCCCGTAAAAATCGGAAGGCTCAGATCCGAGGGCGTATGTGGTTGGGATACTTCAGAAGGCCTTCCCCGATCTGGCCGACTGGGACTGGGACTCACAGATCCAACGGGCCCACCGTCTTCCACTAGTCCAGAGAAACAAAAACTCACAGTTCCCTCGACCATTCCTAATCTATTTTGGGAACTTTCTTTTGCGTCAGGCAGTCTGGCAGAGAGCACGTCCTAACTCTCCTTGGTTGGTGGGATGTCGCTCTTCACTCACTCAGATTTAAGTAAAGAAACCATGGATAGGCGTTGGCAACTCCGCAAATTGATTGATCCCATTAAAGCCTGTGGCGCTCAGATATTCCTACAAGAACCCGCACGTCTTAAAGTCATCAAGAGCGGGCGCACCTATTTCTTTAATGATATTAAGGAGGCTGAAGCTTTTTTAGCCAACATTAACTCTGACAAAAATTAGAGACTGATTTATAGAGAGATCAACAGTCAAGTTATGCAGGGACCCCTTTTTTTCCTTTTTTTAACCTTCTTCTTTTTCTTTTTCCTTCTCTCTACTTATCTTGTATTTTTCTGGCTTTCCCTTCGTCTCCCCTTTTTTTTGCTTTTTTCTCTTTTCGTTTAAGGGGGTCGATAAACAGATGAGGTGACTGGGAAGCTTAAGATTTCTTGTCAGGAGGGTCAATAGTAAATTGTGGACGATCAGGGGTATTGTTTTTTTTTGTGTGTTGCTGCTCTTGCGTAGTACTTTACATAGGTCTCTTTGCTTCACGATGGGGAAGGTGGGGGAGGGGTCTGAGGGGACGATCCCCTTATTGAGCTGCCTCTCCAACAGCAGCTGAAGCTGAAGGGTGGTGCTTCCCCGGCTGGGGGAGATACCAGGGGGGGTAGGGGGGAGGGGACATTCTCCGCAGGTCAAGGTGGGTGGGGGGTGGTTGAGGGGAAAATAGCTAAAACAAGCCTACAGGCTGACAAGGATTTGTTTGAAGATGGACCAGACACGGACATTTTAATATTGAATGCGAAGCACATCAGATGTAGCATCATTTGTTTGGTAAATCGAGTTTCTATGATGCTTTCGTTATTTTTTGTTCCTTTTCTTTTTCTTTTTTCCTTTTGGAATATATTACTATCGCCGGCTATGGATAAGTGGGAGCTGGGACCGATGTTTTTACCGTTTAAATGCATGAAATAAAATGTTTAGCCTGGAATATAGCGGGACTGAACAGCAAAGGCAAAAGAGCTTTGGTTTCTGAAGAGCTAAAATTATATAAGCCGCATTTTTGTTTACTATCAGAAACACATCTTATTTGGAAAGATAGGAAATTAATGAATCAATTAGGATATGAAACCATGGTCTGCTCTTCTGCCGGGACATCTGTTAGAGGGGTTGCCATACTTAAGGACCGGCGAGCCAAGATCGAAATGATGCAAACTGCTCATGACAGGATGGCAGATGGGCAATAGCCCAGTTCAAGTATGAAATAATATATTTGTATTATGTGCAGTGTACGGATCTAATAGAGATGAGCCAATGCTCTTTGATCAATTGAACATTAAACTTCTGGATTGGACAGGGGAAACTATAAATATGGGCGATTTTAACTGCATCATGGACTACAAACTGGACACGACTAGACATAATAGCCATCAACGTATGCACAAGACCCGGGCAGCTATATTAGATATATGTCGTCTACATAACATCAAAGATGCCTGGCGACAATTACACCCAAAACGACCTGGGTATACTTATTACTCGGCACCTCACCAACTATGCTCTAGATTAGACATGGCTCTAGTTAGCGACAATCTATTAAAGACTTGCTCTATGACCCTTTGCCCTCGCATTTCGTCTGACCACAATCCCATAATTATATCATTTTCTATACCACATAGTACATCCCCCTCTAGAATGTTTTCCTTTCCCAGATATCTCCTACCAGACTTATCTTATATCTCACAGCTGAAAGTTCATCTTGTTGAGTTTATAGACATTAATAAGAACTCGGCTTTGTGCGATGTAGTTTGGGATGCCTGCAAGGCTAGCATAAGGGGTTTTACACAGGCTTTTGTGTTCAGACAAAATACCGAACATAAACAAAATCGAGCTATGATGACATCACAAATAATTAACCAAGAAGAGGAATTAGCTCTAGCTCTTCAACATAATAAGCTGAATGTTACGGATAATAAACTCAAACTTAGTGCATTAAAAAACGAGATAAAGAAAAGCTTCTACCAGAGACATAGTGCCACTATCCACAAATATAAAATAACTCAATACGAGGGGGGGGACAAAATTGGCCGCATTTTGGCTTATAAGGTTGCTGAATCCAGAGCAGGTTCCTCAATATCCAACATACGGGGTTCAGATAATAACGTATATAATAAACCGCAGGAAGTGTTAGAGCAATTTGCCAGCTTTTACAAAACTTTATATACCCCAGAGAACCAGACAGATCCAGATCTTATACGGGATTATATTGATGAATATACATCGTGTTATGCTGATAGCTCAGACTTGAGTTCTCTGTCCGAAGATCTAACCATGCTTGAGCTACACCAGGCTATTAACTCTCTGCCTGTGGGCAAAGACACTATTCCGTTAGAACTTTATAAGGCCTGCTTACCCGAATTAGACTTGTTATTACTAGAAGTTATGCAATCAGTTGGGACTAACGGAAAAGCACCTAAATCATGGAACAGGGCGAAAATTATATTTTTTTAAAAAAAGGGTAAACCAAAGGAAGAGAGAGGGTCTTATCGACCGATTTCATTAATAAATACAGACGCTAAATTATTCGGCAAAATCCTTGCAAATAGATTGGTACCCATCATGTCTCAACTCGTCAATATACAACAACACGGTTTCATTTCAGGTAGAGACACTACTTCACATGTAAATACGGCCATTACCGCCTTTGATGTCGCAGAGATAGAATCCACCCCACTAGGTATGATCTTATTAGATGCAGAAAAAGCATTTGACCGTGTGGGGTGGAACTATCTCTTGTGTACGTTGTCCAAAATTGGGTTTAGGGGGAAGTTTCTGAGGGGTATACAGGCCTTATACGATAATCCTATTGCTTGTACCAGCTATAACGGCCTAAACTCCTCGGATTTTCCAATCTTGCGTGGTATGTGCCAGGGTTGCCCTCTCTCACCCCTTTTATTTGCCCTTTCTTTGGAACCTTTTCTAACGGCTCTTAATTTTCAAAATTTGATTGTCCCCTTCCGCTCTGGCCCCCAAGAGCTCAAACTAACCGCCTATGCGGATGATATTGCTGTCTATACACAAGATATAAATGAAGCTTTAAAAGGAATTAAATTAGAGGACATTAAATTTGGGAAAGTGTCTGGCTACAGGCTTAATATACAGAAGACGCAAGTTATTGCCAACTATTCCCCGTCCATGGCTATTCCAGAGATCTGCAAGACAGCCACCTATCTTGGAGTTAAAATTTCGGCCCAAATACAAGATATAAATCATATTAATTATGATGGGTTAATCAAGTCCACGGCTTTACTCTTAAAGAAATGGCATAGGCTGCCTTTGAATATTATCGGCAGAATTAATCTTATTAAAATGAAGGTTTTACCTAAGTTCCTATACTTATTCAGATCTATTCCGTTGGCACTGAATAACCGATTCTTTCAAGAGCTGGATGGTGTTTTAAATAGCTTTATTTGGGGCTATAAAAAATCAAGAAGATCGTTGAAACATTTGAAAAACACTACGAACGAGGGAGGGCTTAATTTTCCAGATTTTAAGTTGTACTATTTGTCTTCATTTTTTTTACGATTACGTTCTTTACTATACAAGGAAGAAACCACATTTTTTTATTATCTTATGTTGAAGGAAGAATCAAACATGTTTCTGTTTAGAACAAACGATCCGAACTACTTTAAGAGGGTAAGGTTTAAGACGGCCAGGGATATAATAAAGATATGGAAGAACCTATTGACATACTGCAGGACGTCATTTTTTCACCCAAAGCTCCCATTATGGGGCAATCCTGGTCTCCCAGGAGTATTTTCCGATAACAGTAACAACATATGGGCTGTGAAGGGAATTAATACTCTGTCCGATTTATATGGTCCACAGGGATTTGCTGACTTTAATTTGCTTAAATTAACATATGAGTTACCGGAAAATGCTAGATATAAGTATCTTCAGATTCATGACTTTTTAATTAACAAAAAAAAGATCCGAAGTGTTACAGACCGTAATATCTGGACTTGCTTATATGCCAAAAAAAACAAATCAGTTATCAGCATAGCTTATAAACTACTATTAAAACACAAAACAAATGATTTGCTTAAAATAAAGGAAAAATGGGGGGCCCAACTCGGCTCAAATGTTACTCTAAAACAAATAGAGAACTCTTTGTCTAATATCAACAAACTAGTTAGATCTTCAAGTCTTAGGTTACAGCAGTTTAGAACAACCTGTATGCTCTATTACACTCCGGCAAGGATCTCAAGGTGGTCCCCTAATCCAGATTTTACAGATCGCACTAAATGTCCCAAATGCTCAGAGGTTGCTGCCAACTTAGCTCATATGCTATTTTCCTGTCCTAAGCTTAAGACCTTCTGGGAAGAGATCCAAAATATTTGCAAAATTAAAAGGATCGTTCTCCCCACTCTCTCCGCTCCCTTTATTTTATTAGATTGCCACCCATCCTCAACTCCACAGTCCTCCCTGGTAACCATACTATTATCCTGCGCTAAACTAAGCATCGCAAGAGCCTGGATTGCTACAGATCCACCTACCGCTTGGGACTGGTGGGCTTTAGTAATGGAAATACACTCCATGGAACTTGCCTTAGCAAACATAAGAGGTGGAAGAGCACTGGCTAAATTTGACAGAAATTGGGGGACTTATTGTTCAACATAACATGATAAGAGGGAAACAGGGAAAGAAGGTAAGGGAGGAAGTAAGGGAGATTTAATGTGAAAAATTTCATTTGCTGTTTGCGTTGGACGATATTTAAACTTGTATGTATACGATTTTCTGTTGCTTTGGAAGATATTCTTGTGCTTTTTTGGTTTTATATGTAATTTTCTTTGGCTTTCTGTGTCAGCCTGTCTGCAATAAAAATTAAAAAAAAAAAAAAAAAGAAAAAAAGGATCTCGTGCCATGTTGATTCCAGATGTTTGTGCAGCTGCGTCTGCTGCCTTTTTCTACTCCTGCAAACAGACTGGTTCATCACGTAGTTTAACCAAGCGTCTGATCGTATCAGCCACCTGGGAGAACCTTTACGTAATTGCTTACAATCAGCTGCTATATCATCTGGCTCTACTTCCACCGAATGTTTCGTAAATCGCTCAACAACCTCTGTAGCCAATATCTCAGTAAAATATTTCTGTTCCTTTTCTGACCAATTCTTAATAGTATCTAGAAGTTCAGAAGCAGTGCGAGTACCCCGATCGGCTTTTCGCGCCGCAGATCTAATCTCAGAGGAACGTTCGGTAGTTAACATTGAGCGAGTGTCTCGGGCTTTATCCTGATCTGTAGGAGAGTCCTCATCTGACTCATTAGGAGCAGAAGGGAAAATATATGGAGGTGGAGAACGATTTAATAACAGAGAATCATTTTGGGGTTTATTAAGAATAGGATAGAGAGGCCTACGAATAGCATATTGGCCGTTCACCTGTAACTGACGCTCCCTATCTTCCCTTTCTTTAGTTTCTCTCATCTCTTTATTTTTCATATCTAAGGCTTTCGCATGCCCACTTTTACGCTGTTCTTTTTCAATCAAGGCCTTTTCGCGCTTCATTCGCTCGCGCACTTCTTTCGCCCACCTTCGCACACAGTCAAACATATCTTGCCTAGCCTTTCGCTTGAACATTCGTTGCTCCACATTCTGAATCTTTCGCAAATCAAATGACCCATGCATAGGCCAACGCAACTCAGGATCCTTGCAAGTGTATTTATTCCAAAATTTGCTGTACATTATGGACAAAACACCATATTTAATATACATATCCCTATTAGGAGTCCCCTCCGGGGGGGCCTGTTGAGCTTCATCAAGTTTCAAATTGGTACCACTACAAAAGCAACACAACTTACGAAGTGTGCTAAAAACAGGCATGTCGAAAATAGTGCAAAATATGCTGTATTATAAAAAAGTAGCGCTTAAACTGGATCTAAGTAAGCTTAGACTGGATCTCAAGCGCCAGGATGCCCTTGGGGCGACAGGACTGCGCTATACAAGTACACAAAATAAATAAATAATAAATAAAGTACTCTAGGTACGTTGCACCGTTCGAATTTCATAGGAGTAGAAAAAAATCTCCTCATTACCTGCCTATATGTGTTGCAAGACATATATCAACTTTACATAGAATCATTTCAAACTTTTGGCCAATACATAGAAAACGGCCGTAGTAAGCATATCTAAACTACCTTACTAATTACAAGGTGTCATACTTACAGCAAGTGCCATAAAACGGCTCTTACTAGTGAAATAGTGTCCAGGTTCCTCCTGCTAAGTTCTCAAATCGACCAAACGGTCACTACACAGCGGATCAACAGAAGAGATTTCAGTCAAGGACCGGCACCACCTGGATGGTCAGATCAGAAAGAAAGGGAAAATGCCGTGGGTGTCAAGACTCGGGTCTTCTCTGGCAGTGATAACGTCCAAAGCGAGATTCCAAACCTTCGTCTCGACCAGTCCTTCGGGCATCCGAGTCGCCGATGACGCCAATTTGTCATAGCAAGCCCTAGCCAGGCCTACTAGTGCAAGGGATTCGCTTTTCTCTACTCAGAGTCCTTAGACCAATAGTAAGAAGTTGGCACAGAACCTGAAATAGAAAAGACAGAGTTAATTAAACCTCATGAGGTGGAACTACATTCACACAAGACCCTTCGGTATAGTATGAGGTAGCACACAGACTGGAAGGAGCTGGGTCCTTTTATACCCACACAGGGGCTCAAAAGAAGGTGGTACAAGTATAAAGCTTCTGTTCTTAGGCACATACAAGGTCATACAGAAAATGCACAGTCGACAAGTGGGAGGAGGTAACAGTTAGCTAGTTGGAGTAAACACATCCTGACAGTTACATGCTAGGGAGAGCTGTATGATCTTCTAAGCATGTGCAAAGTAGAGGAGACTAAACATATCTTGTCTCTAGGCAGATTTCAAGAGCAGTAGACAGGAAGGTAGGACAGAGCTCATGGCATACAAAATGGCCGATAGAAATACAAAATGGATTCCGTACAACGGGCAAGATAGTCTCTAAATACGACATGTCTTCTGCTAATGCTTAACCTAATTACTGTTAAATTACCACAAATCCCTCACAAAACCCAAGCCATATCACCAAAAAAGCTCTTCGACACCAGGGTGTGGTGAAGGTATACCTCACTCACGCATTACCACAAACTCCTATCTCATGGCTTCCTCTTTTCTTTCCTCCTAAGAGCCTCCGGGGAGATCACCTTGACAAAGAGGAAGAAGAGCAAGAACCCCGCAGCCGGAAAAACTTGTCAAGCGCAAGCTCATCATCCAACACTTCGGAAGAGGAACGAGAGGAAAAGCCCCTTACTCAACCCCTGCCTTCCACTATTAAAAATAAAATTATACAGCCTCCTCGCCTGTTTATCAAACCGCCTTCCCACACTGGCTTATGGAGAACATGTAGCCTTGCAATAGTGAAAAACAAAGTAGGCTGTAATTCACTATCATGACATGCCACACATACCAGGGCATTTCCTACCTTTCACATACATTGCACCATGCCCATCGGGGTACCTTGGGCCTACCTTGGGGGTGACTTACATGTAGAAAATGGAAAGTTTAGGGGCTTGCAATTGTGTGCACTTGACAAGTCGACATGGCAGCCCAAGGCACCACACAGGCTCTGCAATGGCAGGGTAGAGTCACACTTTGCGGGTTGTTTGCATGGGTAGCACAATCCAGTGCTACAGCCCATCAACAGCATTTGATTTATATGTCCTGGCACTCACAGGGCACTTTACTAGGGACTGACACATGAATCAAATAAGCCAATCATGAAAACATCAATCCATAACACAGTTTACACAGAGAGCATATGCACTTTAGCACTGATTAGCAGTGGTAAAGTGCCCAGAGTCCTAAAACTACCGCACACAGGTCAGGAAAAAAGTAGGAGGAAAAAGCAAAAAGTTGAGGCCTAACCCTGCAAAAAGGCCATTTCCAACAACACCCCCTTCCAGCCTAAAGCCAGGGGAGACCAATCCATACCTTGATGGACTTCCCACCTTGGGACGATAGAACATGGAACGTGGCCTGCAACAGCAGGGTGTCATTCCCGTTCTATGCCTTCCGGAACCTAGTTAGATTCCTCTATCCGTACTCGGTGATAAGCATACAAGCTGACCCTTGGGGAACCTTTCTCCTCACCAGTGAACACCTTCTGTGCAGCGCCTAAATTTACTTTGCTCACAGATGTGTCCCAACAGGTCGACGGTACACACATGGCCAGCACAGTCATGTGGCCCAGTCCACCCCCTGGGTGTGACTCCTGTCCCTTCCCAGGGTCAACCCTGTCCACCAGGACACCAAGCCACAGTGGCAACCGACAGTTGTCAGTGGGGAGACCCAGGCCTTAGGCCTCTCAGGGCTTTCTAACCTCTGTGGCGTCAGGGAGTGGGGGGCAGTATCCCCAGGTGCCTGGCACCCTTTGTTCACTTTCCCTCTTGTCAGGTCAGGGATGACATCCTGGCACTGACATAGCAGCCCAGGGTCTGTAACCTGCAGACTGACAGGATACTGGGGTGGGCTCTCCCACATCCTGTCCTCCTTTCCGGGGTTCTGTACCCTCCCACCTGGAGAGGTACCCCCTTCCAGAATTGTCAGGCCTCCTATGGCAGGTGTTCTGCACAATTCACCCACCAGTTCAGGGGTGCTATCCTGCAACTGGTACACCAGCCCATAGTCTGTGCCCTAAGGCTAAACCAGGGACTGGGGTGGGATCTCCCATACACATTCCCCCTCTTTGGGGCACTGTTTCCTCCCAGCTGGAGCGGTACCCCCAGCAGACAAAATGGTAGGTGGATTATTAGCAGTCCCCCCTCCCTCCAGGTTAGGGGGGGCACCCTGAACCTGGTCCTCCAACTCAGGTTCTGTACCCTTAGGCTGGACCTGTGCCTGGCAACCCATGACTTCCAGGGGAGTATACCAACCCCCCCAAGGGAAACACACTCCTCATGGGTTGTGCCAGAGTCCGCCTGGCGCAGGTCTCCAGCCTCCTGTCCACCTGACAGAGCATGAAGGCCCCCTAGGTCAGAAGAGGCCCCTCCAGGGTCCGTCCTGAGGTGCTCTGATCTCAGAGCTGGCAACCCCTGACCCACTGATGCTTCAAGAATTGCCAGGGCACCTGTGGCAGATGTCGTGCCCAACTCGCCCACCAGTTCAAGACCTCCCTCTATCAACTGGCCTCCCAACCTAGGGTCTAACCACTTAAGTTGAACCGGGGTCAGAGGCGAGTACTCCCTCCCTCTGGACCCCTTCCAGAGTTCTGCAACCTCCCACCTAAAGTGGTACCCCTAGAAGGAAAACCAGCCAGGACACTGCTTACAGTTGTCCTTCCCTTCAGGTCAGGCAGGACCTGCACCTGGCTTTCCAACACAGGGACTAAACCCTGAAGCTGAGCACCTGCTTGGCACAACAGGACTTCCTTGGGAGCATGCATGCCCCCCTGAGGGTAACACATGACTTATGTGTGGTATGATAGTCTGCCTGGTGCAGGGATCACTGAAAGAATATCGATGGCAAAAATATAGACCTACAAAAATATCGAGTAAAAAATATAGAATGCCAAAATATCGACTTCCTATCTTCAAGTACAAAAATATTGAATCAAAAATATAGACCTACAAAAATATAGATAATATTAAATAGTTAAAAGTAATTTTAAATTAATGAAATGATAAATATAACTAACTTAAACATGCTTAAATACTTTAATAACATTAAAATAAATAAATCATTAATATAAATAAAAATATATATTTTTAAATACATATATATATATATATATATATATATATATACATATATATATATATATATATAAACATAGTATTAATAAAAAATATACAATATATTTACCATACGATAGCGAGAGTGTTATATTTACTATTCCCACTCCAGTGAGTGCAACAGTAGGGAAAGTGTTGGATAGCGGGAGGGTAAAAATTACTATTCCCACTCCAGAGAGTGCAACAGTAGGGAAAGCGTTGGATAGCGCAGGGGTAAAAATTACTATTCCCACTCCAATGAGTGCAACAGTAGGGAAGGCGTTGGATGGCGGGAGGGTAAAAATTACTATTCCCACTACAGTGAGTGCAACAGTAGGGAAAGCGTTGGATGGCGGGAGGGTAAAAATTACTATTCCAACTACAGTGAGTGCAACAGTAGTGAAAGCGTTGGATAGCGGGAGGGTAAATATTACTATTCCCACTCCAGAGAGTGCAACAGTAGGGAAAGCGTTGGATAGCGTAGGGGTAAAAATTACCATTCCCACTCCAATGAGTGCAACAGTAGGGAAAGCGTTGGATAGCGGGAGGGTAAAAATTACTATTCCCACTCCGGAGAGTGCAACAGTAGGGAAAGTGCTGGATAGCGTAGGGGTAAAAATTACTATTCCCACTCCAGTGAGTGCAACAGTAAGGAAAGCATTGGATAGCGTAGGGGTAAATATTACTATACCCACCCCAGAGAGTGCAAAAGTAGGGAAAGCGTTGAAAAGCATAGGGGTAAAAATTACTATTTCCACTCCAGTGAGTGCAACAGTAGGGAAAGCGTTGGATAGTGGGAGGGTAAAATTTACTATTCCCACTCCAGTGAGTGCAACTGTAGGGAAAGCGTTGGATAGCGTGAGGGTAAAAATTACTATTCCGACTCCAGAGAGTGCAACAGTAGGGTAAGCGTTAAATAGCGTAGGGGTAAAAATTACTATTCCCACTCCATAGAGTGCAACAGTAGGGAAAGCGTTGGATAGCAGGAAGGTAACAATTACTATTCCCACTCCAAATAGAGCAACAGTAGCGAAAGTAAATACTTCATATATAATTGAAAATGAATTAAATATTAATACCAATTAAAAATTATTTAAAATTCATTCCCAATTTAAGATATTATAATAATTATTCAATTGAAAATAATAAAATTAATTTAATTACTAAAACATAATTACCTATTAATACAAAATATTTACCAATAACAAAAAATTATAAAAAAATGAAAATAATTAACAATTAATTCAAAATGAATACCAATTTATATAATACAATTTTTAATTACTTACAATTAAATGACTTCACACCCAATTCCCCTATAAACCCACAACCCACTACAAAAATTAAATAAATACAATTCACAGAATTATCAATTAATCAATTCTTAAATAATTACCAATTATATATTAATCAAATACCAATTAAAACATTGAATAACAACATAATTGTAAATAAGTAGCAATAAATAATGTAACATATTTAATTAATTATAATTAAATTACTTCCCACCCTATTCCCCTATAAACCCACAACCCGCTCCAGAAAATAAATAAAATTAACATAATTAACAATTAATCAAATAAAAAAATCAATTACCAACTATGATTTAATTAATTACCAATTAAAAATTAATTAACAATTATTTTTAAATAAATACCAATAAAAAAATTAAAATATTTAATTAATTATAATTAAATTACTTCCCACCCTATTCCCCTATAAACCCACAACCCGCTCCAGAAAATAAATGAATAAAATTAACATAATTATCAATTAATACAAATTAATTACCAATTATATTTTAGTTAATTGCCAATTAAAAAATAATTAACAATTAATTGTAAATAAATACTAATAAGTTAAAATATTTAATTATTTATAATTAAATTACTTCCCACCCTATTTCCCTATAAACCCACAACCCGCTCCAGAATTATATTACGCAAAAATTAAATAACATAAATGTTCTTACTTACTTACCTAAAATTCGATATTTTTGCTGTCTACATTCTGTCCCTCGATAATTGTGTTGCCTATATTCTGTCCATTCGATATTCTGTCCATTCTATATTTTTGAATTCTATATTATTGGCATTCTATTCAATATTTTTGTAGTCTATATTCTGTCTTATCTTTATTCTGTCTACTCGATATTTTAAACTCGAAATTTAGCTACCTCGATATTTTTGTGGTCGATATTATGTCTGTATACCCTCGTGCATATCTCCTGACCCCTGTCCATCTGACAGTGCACAAAGATACCCCAGGACAGACGTGGTGTCACCATGGTCACTGCTAGGAGGCTCAGCCCTTCTGGCTGGCCCCTGACCCACTGTTTTTCCCCTTGGGAACCCGTCCCCCTCTCTCCCCTCCATCTGGATTTCTGCACCCTTCCAACTGGAGCGGTGTTGCCAGACACCGGAACCGATGGGATGCTCGTTACAGCAGTCCCCCCTTGTTCCCCAGACACTAGGGGATCCCCCTTAATGGGTGGACTTCCAGCACAGCCTCGGCTCCCCACCTGGTGTTCCCTCATGGAACCACCTAGGCTCCAGGACCAGGTTTCAGGCACCTTGGGCCACAGCCAATTCCCGCTCCTTCTCCACAGAAACAGGACGTGAGTCCCTACACCCTTCCAATGACATCGGGAACTATCTGGGCTAACACAAACTTTTCCCACCATCCTCGGTTGGGAAATACCTAAGCCACTACTTCGGGGTCACCCCCAGATGCTTTTCCAGACCCTCTGGAATCCACCAAATGGTCTGGCTCCAGTGCAAGCTTCCTGGGCCCAGAGAACTCACCATCCACTGGGTTTTGGCATAGCTCGGGAAAACAAGGACTTAAAATATGCTCTCCAACAATTGAATCACACAGACCCACACAGGTTTTAACCAAACTACCCTTCACCCAACCTTCCAAAGCCTCAGAAAAGAACCCCACATGATTCTCACAAGACTGGGGAGACAGTGTCTGACTGTTGATGTCTATCAACCCATGCTGTTCTGTCGGGTCTCCATACTAACTTACCAGGATTTTTATAATGGGAGAACCCCTCTTCCTGTACCACTAGAGTCACTAGAGTGTACATCCCACTACCAGGAATATGATCCTCTGAGCCAGTTCCCCAATCCACCTCAGGGACACTGCATACCACTGGAGTCACCTCATAATCCTGAACCCCCTGGTGTATGTCAACCCCTTCCTTGAAGCAGGGCCCCAAATCTGTGTATGTGTGTACCTCACTCTCAGTACTGGACACTACATTTTTGCTGCCACTATCTGGGCTGGACAAAGCCCTACTGGCTTCCCAATCCAGCTCCAGTTCTCTCATTTTAAGCTCATGATCGAAGACCATCTTCCTTTCGTCCATGGCTATTCTTTTGTCTTCCATTGCCCTCTCCATACAGAGTTTTTCTAACTCAAACTTCCTTGCTTCTCGCCCGTCCCCCAACTCCCCTGTGGACAAGCTACTGCTTCCTTGCCTGGAAAGTTCCGCCCTCCAAAAAGCACATCCACCCTGGACATAGGCTCCTCTGCCTCTCCGCTGAGATCACCAGATTATGCACTGGCATGTCTGGCTGCTACCCAGGCCCTCAGCGCCTTTTGTAGCTCCTCCTTCCTAGTGAGGCCTCTGATTTGGATTCTTAGGTTTTTGCAAATCGCTCAAAATTCCTTGACATTGTAGATTTCTAATCGATCCTCCTCAAATGCAGTTTTTACTGATGCAACAGATGATGCAGTAGATTCAGGCATGTTGAAGTAGCAAGTTCAAAGTTGGCAAGATCAAAAATAGGCCAAAAAGAAAAAGAACTAGTGGGGCATATTAACAAGAACCTCGTTAAAACTATTGCCGTTTTATGGCGATATAGGGCTTGCTAATATGCATTATAGAATTCCGATAGAAGCCTAGGTTAGATGTGCAGGACATCTCACCTGGGCTTCTTTTGGAATTCTATAACACATATTAGCAAGCCCATTATCGCCATTTTAGCGGCAGTTTCCTGCTACTAAAATGACGATAATATTAACAAGGTTCTTGCTAATATGACCCCAATATGTGGTACGTAATGGTCTGCGATATGGTGATAGTGCACACCAATCACTGTAAGTCAAGTGCAAACACAAGTCCTATCCTAACCGCTGACAACCAATGTTAGAAATGGGATTTCTGGTTGGCTAAGGTTTGCATCAAAGCCAGGCAGAAACCACCACTCTAGTCAGGATAAGGGAGTTACAATCCTAAAATGACCCCTGCTCACCCCCTTGGTAACTTGGCATGAGCAGTCAGGCTTATCTTAGAGGAAGTGTGTAAAGCATTTGCACAAAACCAACAGTAATACAATGTAAGCACTACAAAAGGACACCACATCAGATTAGAAAAATATCCAATATTTTTACATACTTAAACAAGACCAAAAACTATAAAAATCCACAATACAGTACTTGAAAATAGTTGCTTCACCAGATGTCTTTTAGATGGCAAAATTGCGTTGAAAACACAGTTCGTACGAGTCGGTAACTTGGTCTGAGTCTACCGCAATGCTGAAAACAACAGAGTCTCAGAGTTCTAGCTGACCACGTCTGTATGGTCCAGCAACAGCAGGACAGACTTGTTAACAGTACCTTTCTTAGTGTGGCTCACACGGAGGTGTGAGTCAGTCTTTGACATCACTCGCAGTTGCGATGCAAAGTGGCAGCGGTGCACGGTGCGGTGTCCCTTGATGGGGTGCGAGCAGCGGCTCGGTGACGATCATCCAGACGGCGGTGGTGAGACCAAGGCGGGCGGTGCAGGGCGAGACGGTGCTCGATGCGGTGCAGGCAGGTTCGGTGATAGAGCCGGTCGTGGAGTCTGTCGTGGTTATGGTGCACAGTGGAAGCGGTGCACAGTGTGGTGTCCCTCGATGAAGTGCGTGCAGCAGCTCGGTGACGATCATCCAGCCGGCGTCAGTGAGACCAAGGCGGACGGTGCAGGGCGAGACGGTGCTCGATGTGGTGCTGGCAAGTTGCAATGCAGCGACAGAGCCGGTTGGCAGGAATCGGTGCTGGCCAAGGCAGACAGCTGTGCGTGATGAGGCGGTCATGGGTGTCGAGCCAGCGGCGACCGTGTCGGTGAGACCAGGCCAGCGAAGTGAAGCTGGCTCCACCTCCTGTGGAGCGTCTGATGAACCTGGCCTACACTGACAAAGGAAGAAGGTGCACACTGGCAGAATGCACCCAAAACTGGTTTGAACTAGGTACAGGCCCCTCTGCCTTCAGAGGGCAAAGGATTTGCTGGTATAAATATTGGGGCCCAGACCCCAGAGATTTAGATTACTTCTGAACCTGCAGGAAGAAGGACCAGGAAAGCTGAAGGAGGAGTACTGCCCCTATGCTGCATGTTGAGGGGTTGGCCTGCAGTGGTTGCTTCTGGTTGCTTCTGTGGTTGCAGGACTGGACTGTGCTTTCATCATCCTGCGGTTAGAATTTTCTCCAAGGGCTTGAAGTAGAGCTTGCCTCCTGTCTCAGGGATAGCAAAGACTTCCGAGAACTCACTGGAATCATGGAACGGTGCCAACAAGAAGAGCTGGAAGAGCTTCCAGGAGGAGTTCTGCCCCTTTGCTGTGTTGTTGCTTTGTTGGGTTGGCCTGCAGCTGCTGCTTCTGCCTTGGGCAGTGAAGGGACTGGACTGAACTTTCTCTACTTGTTGGAGTATATATAAGGGCCTGAAACTGAACTGGCCTCCTGTTAAGAAGCCTCAGGGACTGCAAATACATCTCCAACCTCTGGGTACTGCTCCTTGAACCTCTGTTTTACCTTCACCAACCTCTGGGTACCGCTCCTGGAACCGCTGTTCCAGTTGCCACAGAGAAGAGGTAACCGCGACCTACCGACCTCGCCGCTGACCTTGAAGGGACAGCAAGCTGCACCGAATTGCTCTGCACCATACACCTTGGTCTCACTGACGCCGTCTGCACGATCATCACTGAGCCACTGCCTGCACTGCATCGAGAGGCACTGCAACCAGCACCGCCTCGGTTCACTTCGCTGGCCTGGTCTCACTGACAATGTCGCAGCTGGCTCGACACCATGACCGCCTCATCACGCACGGCTGTCCGCCTCGGCCAGCACTGATTCCCGCCAACTGGTTCTGTCGTTGCATTGCAACTTTGCCAGCTCCGCATTGAGCACCATCTCGCCCTGCACCACCAGCCTTGGTCTCTCTAAAGCCGGCTGGATGATCGTCACCGAGCCGCTGCTCGCACCTCATCGAGGGACACCGTACCGTGCACCGCTTCCACTTTGCACCATAACCACGACGGACGCCACGACCGGCTCTATCACCGAACCTGCCAGCACCACATCGAGCACGGTCTCGCCCTGCACCGCCCACCTTGGTCTCACCAACGCCGTCTAGACGATCGTCTCCGAGCCGGTGCTCGCACCGCATCAAGGGACACCGCACCGTGCACTGCTGTCCCTTTGCATCGCAACCGCGACGTATGCCAAGACTGACTCGCACCTCTGTGTGAGCCGCACTAAGAAAGGTGCTGTTAACGAGTCTGTCCCGCTGTTGCTGGCCCGTACCGATGCGGTCTGCTAGAACTGTGAGACTCTGTTGTTTTCAGCATCGCGGTAGACCCAGACCGAGTTAACGACTCGTACAAACTTTGTTTTCAATGTAATTTTGCCATTTAAAAGACATCTGGTGAAGCAACTATTTTTCAAGTACTGTATTGTGGATTTTTATCATATTTGGTCTTGTTTAAGTATATAAAAATATTAGATATTTTTCTAATCTGGTGTGGTGTCCTTTTGAAGTGCTTACATTGTATTACTGTTGGTTTTGTGCAAATGCTTTACGCACTTCCTCTAAGATAAGCCTGACTGCTCGTGCCAAGCTACCAAGGGGCTGAGCAGGGGTTATTTTTGGAGTGTAACTCCCTTATCCTGACTAGAGTGGTGGTTTCTGCCTGGCTTTGGTGCAAACCCTAGCCAACCAGAAATCCCATTTCTAACATTGGTTGTCAGCGGTGAGGATAGGATTTGTGTTTGCACTTGACATACAGTGATTGGTGTGCACTACTATCATATCGCAGACCATTACGTACCACATACTGGGGGCATATTAGCAAGAACATTGTTAAAATTATTGCAGTTTTAGCGGCAGGAAACTGCCACTAAAACGGCGTAGCAAGCCCATTATCGCCATTTTAGCAGCAGTTTCCTGCCGCTAAAATGGCGATAATTTTAAGGAGGTTCTTGCTAATATGTCCAAATGGTTCTTTTTCTTTTTGGCCTATTTTTGATCTTGCCAACTTTGAACTTGCTACTTCAACACGCCTGAAACCATCATCATCTGTTGCATCAGTAAAAAATGCCTTTGAGGAGGATCGATTGGAAATCTACAATGTCAAGGAATTGAGAGCGATTTGCAAAAACCTAAGAATCCAAATCAGAGGCCTCACTAGGAAGGAGGAGTTACAAAAGGCGCTGAGGGCCTGGGTAGCAGCCAGACATGCCAGTGCGCAATCTGGTGATCTCAGTGGAGATGCGGAGGAGCCTATTTCTAGGGTGGATATGCTTTTGGGAGGAGGGAACTTTCCAGGCAAGGAAGCAGTAGCTTGTCCACAGGAGAGCTGGAGGACAGGTGAGAAACAAGGAAGTTTGAGTTAGGAAACTCCGTATGAAGAGGGCAATGGAAGACAAAAGAATAGCCATGGAGGTAAGGAAGATGATCTTGGATCATGAGCTTAAAATGAGAGACCTGGGGCTGGATTGGGAAGCCAGTAGGGCATTGTCCAGCCCAGATGGTGGCAGCAAAAATGTAGTATCCAGCACTGAGAGTGAGGTACACACATACACAGATTTGGGGCCCTGCTTCAAGGAAGGGGTTGACATACACCAGGGGGTTCAGCATTGTGAGGTGACTTCAGTGGTATGCAGTGTCCCTGAGGTGGATTGGGGAACTGGCACAGAGGATCATATTCCTGGTAGTGGGAGGGACACTATAGTGACTCTAGATGAGTGGTGCAGGAAGAAGGGTTCCCCCATGATAGAAGTCCTGGTAAGTGAGTATGGGGACCCGCCAAAAGAGCAAGGATGGAGAGACAGCAACAGTCAGACACTGTCTCCCCAGTCTTGTGAGAATGATGTGGGGTACTTGTCTGAGGGACTGGATGGTTGGGTGAAGGGTAGTTTGGTTAACACCTGTGTGGGGCTGTGTGATTCAATTGTTGGAGAGCATATTTTAAGTCCTTGTTTTCCCGAGCTATGCCAACACCCAGTGGATGGTGAGTTCTATGGCCCCAGGGTGCTTGCACGGGAGCCAAACCTTTTGGTGGATTCCAGAGGGTCTTGAAAAGCATCTGGGGATGACCCGGAAGTAGTGGCTAAGGTATTTCCCAACCGAGGGTGGTGGGAAAGGTTTGTGTTAGCCCAGATAGGTCCCGGTGTCATGGGAAGGGTGAGGGGACTCACGTCCTGTCTCTGCGGAGAAGGAGTGGGTATAGGCTGCGGCCCAAGGTGCCTGAAACCCGGTCCCGGAGCCTGAGTGGTTCCATGAGGGAACACCAGGCGGGGAGCCTAGGCTGTACTGGAAGGCCACCAATTAAGGTGGATCCCCTAGTATCTGGGGAACTGGGGGCGACTGATGTAACAAGCATCCCATCGGTTCTGGTGTCTGGCAACACCGCTCCAGTTGGGAGGGTGCAGAAGTCCAGATGGAGGGGTAAGAGGGTGACATGTTCCTCAGTGGGAGAACCAGTGGGTCAGGGGCCAGCCAGAAGGGCTGAGCCTCCTAGGAGTGACCATGGTGACACCACGTCTGTCCTGGGGGAACTTTGTGCACTGTCAGATGGACAGGGGTCAGGTGATCTGGGCCAGGCAGACTATCACACAGCACATGAGTCGTGTGTTACCCTCAGCGGGGTATGCGCGCTCCCAAGGAAGTCCTGGTGCACCAAGCAGGTGCTCAGCTTCAGGGTTTAGTCCCTGGGTTGGAAAGCCAGGTAGAGGTCCTGCCTGACCTGAAGGGAAGAACAACTGTAAGCAGTGTTGTGACCGGTTTGTCTTCTAGGGGTACCACTCCAGGTGGGAGGTTGCTGAACTCTGGAAGGGGCCCCAGAGGGAGGGAGTCCTTGCCTCTGACCCCGGTTCAACTTGAGGGGTTAGACCCTAGGTTGGGAGGCAAGTGCTAGAGGGAAGTCCTGAACTGGTGGGCGAGTTGGGCAGGACATCTGCCACCGGTGTCCTAGCAATTCTGGAAGCACCAGTGGGTCAGGGGTTGCCAGCTCTGAGGTCAGAGCAATCCAAGACTGACCCTGGTGGGGCCACTTCTGACCTGGTGGGCCTTCATGCTCTGTCAGGTGGACAAGAGGCTGGAGACCTGCGCCAGGCGGACTCTGGCACAACCCATGAGGAGTGTGTTTCCCTTGGGGGGGTTGGTATACTCCTCTGGATGTCATGGGTTGCCAGGCACAGGCCCAGCCTAAGGGTACAGAACCTGGATTGGAGGACCAGGTTCAGGGTGTCCCCACTGACCTGGAGGGAGGTGGGACTGCTAACAGTCCCCCTACCAGTTTGTCTTCTGGGGGTGCCGCTCCAGGTAGGAGGAAAGAGTGCCCCAAGGAGGGGGAACAGGTGTGGGAGAGCCCACCCCGGTCCCTGGTTCAGCCTCAGGGTACATATAGTGGGCTGGTGTACCAGTTGCAGGATAGCACCCCTGAACTGGCGGGCTAATTGTGCAGAACACCTGCCACAGGTGGCCTGACAATTCTGAAAGCGGGTAGCGCTCCAGGTGGGAGGGTACAGAACCCCGGGAAGGAGGACAGTGTGTTGTAGAGCCTGCACCAGTCTCTTGTCCAGCTGCAGATTACAGACCCTGGGCTGGTATGTCAGTGCCAGGATGTCATCCCTGACCTGACAAGAGGGAAAATGGACAAAGGGTGCCCCGGCACCTGGGGATTCTGCCCCAAACTCCCTGACACCACTGAGGTTAGAGAGCCCTGAGAGGCCTAAGGCCTGGGTCTCCCCACTGACAACTGTCAGTAGCCACTGTGGCTTGCTGTCCTGGTGGGCAGGGTTGACCCTGGGAAGGGACAGGTGTCACACGACTGGTGGACTGGGTCACATGACTGCGTTGGCCATGTGGGTACTGTTGGCCTGTTGGGACACATTTGTGAGCAAAGTAAATTTAGGCGCTGCACAGATGGTGTTCACTGATGAGGAGAAGGGTTCCCCAAGGGTCAGGTTGGTGGGGCCCGTGAGTATGGATAGAGGAATCCAACTAGGTTCGGGAAGGCATAGAATGGGAATGAAACCCTGCTGTCGCGGGCCAAGTTCCATGTTCTATCGTTCCAAGTAGGGAAGTCCATCGAGGTCTGGATTGGTCTTCCCTGGCTTTAGGCTGGAAGGCGGTTGTGTTATAAATGGCCCTTTTTGCAGGGTTAGACCTCAAGTTTTTGCTTTTTCCTCCTACTTTTTTCCTGACCTGTTTGTGTTGGTTTTAGGACTTTGGGCATTTTACCACTGCTAATCAGTGGTAACGTGCATATGCTCTCTTTGTAAACTGTGTTATGGATTTGTGTTACCATGATTGGCTTATTTGATTTATGTGTCAGTCCCTAGTAAAGTGCACTGTGAGGGCCAGGGCCTATAAATCAAATGATGTTGATAGGCTGCAGCACTGGATTGTGCCACCCATGCAAACAACCCGTAAAGTGTAACTCTAGCCTGCCATTGCAGAGCCTGTGTGGTGCCAGGGGCTGCCATGTCGACTTGTCAAGTGCACACACTGGCAAGCCCCTAAACCTTCCCTTTTCTACATGTGAGTCACCCCTAAGGTAGGCCCAAGGTACCCCAATGGGCATGGTGCATTGTATGTGAAAGGCACGAAAGGCCCTGGTATGTGTGGCATGTCCTGATAGTGAATTACAGCCTAATTCATTTTTCACTATTGCAAGGCTACATGTTAACCATAGGCCAGAATAAGGAGTTTGATAATTACATCTTATGATCCTAACTGAACCAGGGAACATGGTAGAAATTCAAGTTTAGTGTGCCTTAACACAATGCTGGCTCCACCTCCTGTGGTGCATCTGATTACCCTGGCCTACACTGACAAAGGAAGAAGGTGCACACTGGCAGAATGCACCCAAAGCTGGTTTGAACTAGGTGCAGGCCCCTCTGCCTTCAGACGACAAAGGATTTGCTAGCATAAATATTGGGGCCCAGGCCCCAGAGATTTGGATTACTTTTGAACTAAGGAACCTGCGAGGAAGAAGGACCAGGAAATCTGAAGGAGGAGAACTGCCCCTATGCTGTGTGTTGAGGGGTTGGCCTGCAGTGGTTGCTTTTGTCTTGAGCAGGGAAAGGACTGGACTGTGCTTTCATCATCCTGCTGTTAGAATTTTCTCCAAGGGCTTGAAATAAAACTTGCCTCCTGTTGAAAGTCTCGGGAATATAAAAGACTTCAGAGAACTCGCTGGAATTACAGAACCTGCCAAGAAGAAGAGCTGGAAGAGCTGCCAGGAGGAGTATTGCCCCTTTGATGTGTTTTTGCTTTCTTGGGTTGGCATGCAGCTGCTGCTTCTGCCTTGGGCAGTGGATGGGCTGGACTGAACATTCTCTACTTGTGCTGAGTATCTCCAATGGCCTGAAACTGAGCTGGCCTCCTGTTAAGAAGCCTCAGGGACTGCAACGACTTCACCGACCTCTGGGTACCGCTCCTGGAACAGCTGTTCCAGTTGCCACAGAGAAGAGGGAAACGCGACCGACTCCGTCAACCGACACCGCCGCTGGCCTTGTGTCTTGAAGGCACCGCAGGCTGCACCGACTCGCCCTGCATCGCTCGCCTTGGTCTCACCGACACTGTCTGGATGATAGTCACCAAGCCGCTGCCTACACCGCATCGAGAGATACCGCAACCACCACCGCCTCGCTTCACTTCGCTGGCCTGGTCTCACCGACACAGTCGCCGCTGGCTCGACACCCATGTCCGACTTGGCCGGCATCGATTCCTGCCAACCGCCTCTGTCCCTGCATTATAACTTGCCAGCATCGCATCAAGCATCGTCTCGCCCTGCACCGCCCGCCTTGGTCTCACTGACGCCGGCTAGACGATCGTCACCGTGCCTCTGGTCGCACCTCATCGAGGTACACCGCACCGTGCACCGCTTCCACTTTGCACCATAACTGCAACGAATGCCACGACCAGCTCTGTCACCTGCACAGCAACCTGCCAGCACCGCATCAAGCACCGTCTCGCCCTGCACCGCCCGCCTTGGTCTCACCGACGCCGTCTGGACGATCGTCACCGAGACGCTGCTCGCACCAAATCGAGGGACACCGCACTGTGCAACGCTGCCACTTTGCATCGCAACCGCAACTGATGCCAAGATTGACTCGCACCTCTATGTGAGCCGCACTAAGAAAGGTACTGTTAACGAGTCTGTCCCGCTGTTGCTGGCCTGTACCGACGCGGTCAGCTAGAACTGTGAGACTCTGTTGTTTTCAGCATCGCGGTAAACTCGGAACGAGTTACCGACTCTTACAAACTATGTTTTTAACGTAACTTTGCCACTTAAAAGACATCTAGTGAAACAAATATTTTTCAAGTACGGTATTGTGGATTTTTATCGTATTTGGTCTTGCGTAAGTATATAAAAATATTTATATTTTCTAAACTGGTGTGGTGTCCTTTTCTTGTGCTTCTTACATTGTATTACTCTTGGATTTGTGCAAATGCTTTACACACTGCCTCTAAGATAAGCCTGACTGCTCATGCCAAGCTACCAAGGGGGTGAGCAGGGGTTAATTTAGGAGTGTAACTCCCTTATCTTGACTAGAGTGGTGGTTTCCGCCTGGATTTGTTGCAAACCTTAGCCAACCAGAAATCCCATTTCTAACAGGCTCCCTGACCTATTCAGGGACCCAGTGGCATGCAGAAAGGTTTCAAAGCCAAAGGTAATTAACATGTTTTTATCAATGGCAGAATATAAGCGGAAGGAAAATAACCGGGAGAAATACGCAGTCGCCTGAGCCTGCCGCTGATAGAGGGAGGTTACTTCTATTTAGAAAACTCTTGGTCCGTTTAGGGATGGACTGCTTGGCCAGCCTCTGCTGTTGTTTCAAGCAAAGAGCTTCCAGCCCGCATGGACCGTCCGACTCGTGGGCCTGCCGCCTAAGCGCGAATATCTCCAAAAGCTAACACCTGCCCTGAGCAGTTCTTAGCCATGTTATCCAATGGGAGGTGGATAACATGGCTAAGAGCATTAGCTCGGTAATGCATGAATATCGCTGACTTTTCAGCGATATTCATGCATTGCGGACGTTTTTGTCGCATTTGCGATAAACCTTGGTAATACCAAGGTTTATCTGCGATAAAAACTCGCCGCAGCTCAGCGGTAAATTTTTGTCTCTAACCAAGCAATAGCGATAATTATCGCTATTGCTTGGTAATATGCCCCTTAGTTTTTTTAATACTGCAAGGCCTACCTCTCCTATAGGATAACATTGTGTTATTTACATTTAATTAGTGCTAAATTGTGATTGGGAACAGGTAAATGTTTCATGTTTGTGAAATTTTAATTTGGAAGTCGGTATATCCGATGTAGGTAATAATTCGGTAAAAATTACTGATTCGGTAAAAATCGATAATATTTAGCGGTTTCGTAAAAATCGCAAAACATACCGATATCACCAATTTTTTAATACAGATTTGGTAATTAGCGAATCAGCATATTTAAAAAAATCGGAAATTGTTGAATCAGCCAATCCTGAGCTTCCTCATGACCTCACAACCAGGAAGTGGCCACACCCATGCAGCTGCACTGATCCTGAAGCTGTTGGAAAGGCAGGGAGCACAGCAGACAACCCAGGAGCAACTTTCCAAGTTTTTGCTGACATCACAGCCAAGATATGGACAAACAGGAGAGGGAAAAGGAGGCAGCTGAACGCAAAAGGAAACACAAATTTAGTGAGAGGGAGCTGGAGGTCCTTATTGAGGAGGTTATTAAGGACCATGACAAACTGTTTGGTAAGAATTCCCTGCACATGCCTGAATCTCATCACAATCTCTTCATCAATCGCAATTTATCGCCTTCTGGAGCTTTGCACCCTATTGTTACGATGGACGGTTGAAAAATGAGAAATGGATTGAGTAACGAATTTGTCATCACGGAGACAGAAGATATGAAGTCAAGCCCTAGAACACTCTTGGATGTTCAATGTGAACTATTTGAGCTGATTACTATTACAGCCATTTGGCTTTTCTTATGTTTTTTTCACTTTTTTTTGTTTTTCAGTTTCTCTGGTACTAAAAATGATTACGAATAATGCAGAGAATGCACACGGATTTGTCAAGTGCACCATTTGGGGTTGATTGAACACGTTTAGATTCAAATCGTAGTGGTATTTTTATAAAACTTGTTGGAAACGGGACATTTGGGTATTTTAAATGAGCACATATTAGTTTATTATACATGCATTCAAATGATCCAGTAGTTGGGGAGAGAGGTGGATCATGGGAGTGTAAGTCTTTTGGCAGAGTCACAGAGATGTTTGGGAGGAGGAGCCGAGGAATAGAGTCACATGATGTTAGCTTGTGAAACAAAAGAGAGAGGGAACACAGCTTGTACTAATGATTGGAATGAGGAAGAAGCAGTGTGTTAATGGAGTATGGCAAGAGGTGTTAGAGTCCTGAATTTGAACGCTATTTGAAAGGTAAAAATCTGGAACATGGTAGAAGGAGGGTAATTGAGGTGGTAGAATGAAATGGGGAACAGAACAGGGGATGACATATGAATAGGATAATGCGTTTTGTGGTAAAATGAGAGGCACGATGTCTTGTGCATTTATAGAATATTGTGGGTAATCACAGTTACGGAGGTAATTTGGAGTAACAGTTGGGGACTCAAGCCACGTTACCTCAGGTTGTTAGAAGGGTCACATAGCTGATAATTCAGATAAAAGATTGGTAGAAGCAACGTGTTAACCAAGCAAAGCAGGAGGGGCCAGAGTTTTGAGGATGACTATTTTTTGAAAGGTATAAATCTAGACAGGAGTACAAGAGGGGAGGACTCATGAGGAGGATAAAGTGCTTTATGGTGAAAAGGAAGGCACAAAGTTTTACAAGTGTATAGAATATGGTGGGTAATTACAGTTGCGGGTGACGCTGGGAGATACATTGTGTAAAAATCAAGAGTATGTGAATCACCTTTAATTAGGATATGAACTGGTTAATGGGTTTGCTGTATATAGCTGGTGTTTTTTTACATTCAAACACTAATCACAAGTATACTTAAACTGCTTATCATATTTGTTCTAGTAACCCCTGACGAAGAGCCAATAAGACTTGAAATGCATTGGGTATTTATCAAGCGTGTCTACTTCATATTGTGATGCATATGGACGTACCTCAGTATTATGCCTGGATTGGGGTACAACTGGTATTTGAAAGATGTTATTAAATATTACAAATTTGATCATACTGTCTTCGTTGTGATGAAAAGATAAGAGTATATGGATTCAATATTAGGCAACATAATAGTCATGAATACAACGAGTGTACATTGGAGTACCTGGATTAATGGAATACATTGGTGGGGTAAATTCCCTCCTTTTGCAGTGCGACAGTGGGAGCGCAAGATGAGTGCTCTTTTTCTTAATACATATGAATCTCAGAAGGGGCAGATATGGCTGGTCATCCAGGAAAGATTAATGCGACTGGTGTAACCCAGTGCTCCATTGAAGATCTTAAAAAAACGCTGGTATGACCTCAGGAAGCGTGAAAAGAAGAGGCTGACAGAGAGAATGAAGCAAGCTAACCAGACAGATGAAGGGAGAAACACAGCACCTGCACCAACTGCCGTGGATCTCCTTGTGGAGTCCACCCTCCAGCCGGAGAGTGTGAGTGGGTTTGGGGATGCAGACAGCTCAGCCAGAGCTGACAACAGGCAAGGTAAGATGCATGCACAGCATGCTGTGTCCCCACCCCCCAACCCCAATGCCCAATCCCCAATCCCAAATGAGGCTGTATGAATCCCACTCCAGTACATGTTTTACTACAAACCTGCAATGCATTATGGGAGATGTAGTCAAAAGGAACACATATCATAACAGACAGTCCACTGAACCCAAAGGCATGTGACACACATCAGCCATTAGCAAGCAGAGGACAGTCAGTTCGATTGGTAGTCAAATGTGCAAATGTACATTCTGTCTCTACAGGCGAGCCATCACACAGGGCTGCAGAAGGTGACACAGGAAATGCCCCCAGGAGAGAGAGAACACAGGAAGAGGAGGTCTTGTTGCCTGCAGAACACACCACACCACCACCACCACCACCACCACCATCACCACCACCACCACCAAGACCACCATCACCAGCATCACCACCGCCACCATCACCACCAACAAGAGCCAGGAGGCATACTGTGGCTGGCCTACAGCAAATGGAGATGTCCAAGAAGGACATCATGGGAGGCCAACAGAACACGGTGGCAGACAAGGCCAACAGTGCAGGCACACAGTCCCCCACCGAGCACGTCCACACAGGTGCCAGATGCCGCAAAGCAAGTGCAGCCAGTCCAGATCCATAGGGCGAGGATCAAAGTGTATTTTCCGGCCTTGAGGGGAACATGCTCAAGGTGCAGCGCCTGCAAGGCAAAGCAATAAGATCAGTCTAACGTCAGATTGTACACATAAATAGACATATGCAGCAATTCGAGAAGGGCATCAGCAGCATGAACAATACTGTGGCTGAAGGCATGACTGACATGTCCGAGGCAGTGAGGCTTCTGTGCAGCAAAATGGATGAGGACTGTTTGGCGGGGCTCATTGAGAGGCAGAAACTTGACAACTACACTAAGGCGGTGAACCGCCTCTCCACTGCCACCTCTCTGCTCTGCAGGCGCTTGGTGACCATGCAGGAGGAGATGGCCCACTGCAGTCGGGAGGTGGCAAGGGGGCTGGTCACAGTGACCAGTGCAATGGAAGTGCGACAGACAAACCAGATAGCCACTACAGGTGCAGGTGATGGGGGGGATAGTGAAGAGGTAACTAGCAGCAGTAGCATTACGCCCCTATAACGGAGTCCAGGAGGCACAGCGAACAGCACAGCACTGCAACAGGACAGACTGCGAGTGAGGACAGTGTGCTCAGGGAACACAGCATTTCTGCACATGGGTGCAGGAAGTATTGCCAGCCATCACATGGTATTGCGAAATGGGTGATGTAACCCATTTCGCCTTTGTAATCTGAACTGCATATTGGCCTGGCATGTTAAGCCCTTCATGTTGTGGCGGTGTGCTATGATAATAAAACACTGTCACACAATTACAGTAGCTGGCTGTGTCTCCTTACTTACTCAGAAATAGTTGCGTTTGATCTCAGCCCATCTGTGTCTCCCATTTGGTGCTGCTGCCACACCTGCTGTGCTGTGGTCTGTCTGTGGACAATCCTCACCCTCTTCCTTGAAGTCAGTTAGTTCCACTGCTGTTCCTTTCTTTGTGGCAAGGTTATGCAGCATGGCACATGTTGCAATTATGTGACAGATGATGATGGGGCGGTACTGACGTGCACCTCCACTTTTGTAGAGGCAGCGGACCCTGCTTTTTAAGAGTCCAAATGTGCGCTCCACAACGTTGCGCGTAGTTCTATGTGCCACATTGTATCTTCTCTCACTTGGGGTGGATGGGTTGAGGTATGGAGTCAGGATAAATGCCCGCACGGCGTATGCGCTATCACCTGAGTGAGAAAGGAAGTGCCATTAATAACAGTCACCAACACATTCATCCAAGGTATACATCAGGGTGTGTCACATTGATTTACCTAGCAGGTATCATTCTCCAAATTCACCCTCAGCCAGACGTGTGTAGATCCCACTGTTCCTGAATATGTAGGAGTCATGGGTACTCCCGTAAATTTGGCTACAATGTCTGTGATGATGTTGTTGGCATTGCATATTACCTGCCGTTGATGAAATGTGTAAATTTGCAGTTCCAGTATATTTACTCTGTAGCTGCAGGTGGGCAGATTGGTATGTGTGTCCCATCAGTGCACCCTATCACTTGTGGGAACAGTGCCTTTTGGTAAAAATCCATCCTTGTTTTCTGCAGTTCCTCCTGTGTGCTGGGGAAGCGTATGTAGTGATGCATTCTTTGCATCATGGCATCCAGGAAAGTGTTGAAACAACAGGACAGGCAACTCTGTGGCACACCACCTGCCACAGTTATCACCCCCTCACCCCCTGGTGACTACCTGATGCAAGTAGGTGCAGGCTACAGAGCACCTAAACATGTGTTGGTATGGCGTGTGCCCTTGCTGTCTGATGCTCCAGGAGTGGCTGCAGGTCCCGTATCAGGTCTAGGATGGTTTGGTGGTCTAGCCTGCACCTCTCTTGGATTTCAGCCTCAGTCAGTTGGAACAGTGTAACTTGCAGTCTGTACATACGCTCCTCCTGTCTCCAGATCTTCAGCCCTGCTGCTTGCATATGTAGCCACCTTGCAATGATGTAGAGGGCCGATATTGTGTTCACACTGTTGCATTTGGGGCTCTTTAAATACAGTGCACCTGATTACCACCTGATTTAAGTCAGTAGTAATTAGAGACTCCTAAATACTGAAACATTGAAAAATCGGTATTACAGATTTTTGGTACATTGATTTGCGAGTTTTTAAGGATTTCTTATTTGGCGATTCCGTATTGGGGTTTTTGGTGTCTGCTAATCGCAAATTAAGGAATCGGTAACTGGTTTCCCTTATTTTTACCGATTCCTTATTTGCAATGGCGTTTGGTGTCACCTACATTGTACATGGCTAAATACCAGTCAATAATGCAGAAATTCTGCAAATTTCTGTGTTACCGACCGGTATTTAGCAACTTACATCTGGCCCTTAGAATTTTGAAAATGCCCCTTTTAAAAAGTTTATGAAAAAACAAGTGTTGGCCATACAGGGTGATTTTAGTCTCCTTCGTTTAGAGTGACAAAATAAAGTTATATTTCAAAATTTGTCTGGTATTATTTATTTTATACCTTTTTACTTTTAAATTTTCAGAAAATTCACAAAAATACTTTTTACAAAAAAGACACACCTAATTACATTTATCATACAATCTGTTCAATCATATGAATATTTTACACAAGACAAACAATACATATATCTAAATTTCATATATACAAAGACTCATGCAACAACATCATTAATCATATTTGCACTGAGAAAAACAGAGAAAAGATTCTCTATACTCAAAAAGGAGAAATCAAACGGAGATAACAGTCTATGTACACAATAATGCAAATTAAACTGAGAGTATGAATCAAGAACTCAGTCTAACACAAAGACAATTGTTTCAAGCAGTTATCAATTGCTTCTCTCCAACTGGCCGACGCGTTTCGAACTCGCTATTTTAATTAGCGTGTTCTCGTCAGGGCGTAACGACTCTATCCTGTAAGGGTCATGCAAAAATAAACAGAAAAATGATGTCAGTTCTTACTGGGTCTATTATAGCCTAATTAGATTAACAAGCTCCAACTCATAAGTTCATACCTTATAAAAACTTCATTGGTGAGTGGGGTTCAGTGGGCGCTATAAATTCCAATCGTGAAATCTAGAGGGAGAATGGAATCAAAATCAATTCTACTTATCCAATGGAGAGCCAATTGTCTTTTGCCACACACACGGGAGCCTCGCTCTTACCTGCGAGTACTCACGTCTTTGTTCAAAAATTATTTTGACTTCGTGCACAGGGGGGCCCCCCTAGGTGCACTAGAACCTGTCAAAAAACGGGAAGCATAGTCACTTCACCTATTCAGTATCCCTTTGCACTACTACGTTTGTCAAAAATATGCGCGTGTAATCAAATACCTCCGTTTTGGTTTTGACAAATGCTCAAACAGCCACTCGGTCTTGGTTTATCCTCGCACGGTAACCGGCACTTCCCAATCACACGTCCGCGGACGTACAGTGTTAATTGTCTGCCAAGACAAAGACAGAGAGGTGCGTTCAGTAACCAAACCACCCCTCCACCTTACATGAGATCAGGTCACAGTTTTACAACGGCTGCGGGCAAATACCTGGTTAGCGCAGCTCACTCGGCTCACTTCACTCGAACTAGCAATCCATCAATGCGCCATGTTTGAAAGAGGCGTGACTAATTTATTGTTATGTGTCGGATGGATTCCTGGGACATGTAGTCCACTTGGTGTTTAGAAAACGCGCGTTAATTACTTCAAACAACGCGCAAGGGGTTTGATAACATGAATTTCTTGGCAGGTTTTTAGGGGGCTTTCGGTATTTATCACGAGGACACACAGTTAGAAAAGGAAACGTGTTTTGAAAAACGTGCAAAGGGATCTAGATATAAAACAGGATTTTTATAGCCTAGAAATTTCTGACATCGAGTTTAACCCAGTTTGGAAACTATTAAATCGCAGGATTAAATAGGCTTCTTTCCTAAGTAAAACATCATCCACATCCAAGACTGTTTTCATATGTCCTATGGTATATAGGACCGTCCACTTGAAATCGGTCTCTGAGTGACCCTGTTCCAAAAAATGTTGGACCATGGGTGCCGATACCACCTTAGTTTTGATCCGTGATCGGTGTTGTGTGATGCGGGTATTGATCTGTTGATTTGTTTTCCCGATATAGAGCTTATCGCAAACACACCTGATTGCGTAGACCACATTTCTGGTCCTACAGTTACTGAAACACTCATTCCGCCATCGTATTCCCCGGTGGATGAATTCCTTGCCCTCTATTGTTGATTCACATGAGACACAGTTACCACACCTGTGGTGGCCAACTATCTGTTTCATGCCCCATATTGAGAGCAGGTCATGTTTTGGTCTATCTATCCTCACATCTGCCCGTACCATATGTTGACCAATACTTCTATTCTTTTTAAAGGCAAAAATAGGTTTGGGAAAAGGACACTCCAAGTCTTCCAGTAGATGCCAATTTTTTAGTATCGTTTGCCGTACTTGGTGGGCATGGGGACCGAACGTGGTTACACAGACTAGTTTGTCTAAGTCTTGTTTCACCTTACGTTCAAAGAGGCACTCACGTGGTGTGAATCGTGCTCTCTTGCGTGCGTGTTTCAGTAATTTAGCAGGGTAGCCCCTGTTGGACATCTCATCGCAAAATCTCTGCGCATGTTGATCATAGTCTTTTATCTCCGAGCAGTTTCTTCGAATGCGAAGAAGCTGCCCATAAGGAAGATTAGTTCGCAGGTTCCTGGGATGGGCACTCCGGTGGTGCAAGATGGTGTTCCTATCTGTCTTTTTTCTAAAGAGAGAAGATTTTAACACACCATCATTACAGCTTATTTCGACATCCAAAAATGTCATTTTTGAATTGCTATGTTCAATTGAAAACTTGATATCTGGATGTTTATGATTTAGCCATTGATGGAATTCAAGCAATTCGGTGTGGCTCCCCTGCCACAGGAGCCACACGTCGTCGATATATCTGAGCCACTGTTTTATATGTTTTTTGAAAGGATTGTTGTTCTCGACAAATTTGTTCTCATATTCTGCCATAAACAGTATAGCCATCTCCGGCGCATAGGGACATCCCATGGCCGTACCCTTGATTTGAGCAAAAAACTCATCATTAAAACGAAAGTAATTCCTCTTTAGTGTCAATTCCGCAATTTCCAAAATGAATGAAGTTGGAACCCGATGAGGTCTTACCCTCATGTCTAGATACAATTCAATGACCTCCAACGCTTCACTTTGTGGGATTTGCGTATATAATGAGGTCACATCCATTGTGACCAAGATCTCACTTCTGGGGTCAAAATCCAATCCCTCAACTTTAATCAAAAAGTCAGTGGTGTCCTGAAGATACGACTTGACACCACTCACAAAAGGCTTCAGAAAATGATCAACATATTTTGATAGCGGCTCCAAACACGAGTCACACCCTGAGACGATCGGTCGTCCAGGGGGCTCGGCAGGGTTTTTATGTATTTTTGGCAGAAAATATAACAATGGGATGCGGGGGAATTTTTTAATAAGAAATTCTCGTTCTTTCTTTCCCACATACCCATTGTCACAGCCTGTTTGAATCAAGTCAGATATTTTTGACTGAATTTCTTTAGTAGGGTCCATTGGTAATCTTCTATACCATGTTTGATTTTGTACATGAATATCCCCTTCTTTAAGATATTTGTCCCGCGGCCACAGGACAGTTGCCCCGCCCTTATCGGCCGGTTTTACTATGATGGAATTATCCATGCTTAAGCTTTTCAGTGCTACTTGTTGTCCCTTGCTTAAGTTGGGCTTGACATATCTCTGTTGTTTCTCCAACTTATTTATTGAGGACAGAACCACTTGCTCAAAGGCATATATCTGTTTTGGGATATTTTGATTGGGGATAAAAGAAGATTTATTTCTTAGTCCAGTTGTTTCGGTGTCCACTACAGGTGGCTGGTTATTAAAGAAAGCCTTCAGGCGTATTTTGCGACAAAATGAGATCATTTCCATTTTAGTTTTTGTGAAATCAGTCCCTATGCGCCGGAGATGGCTATACTGTTTATGGCAGAATATGAGAACAAATTTGTCGAGAACAACAATCCTTTCAAAAAACATATAAAACAGTGGCTCAGATATATCGACGACGTGTGGCTCCTGTGGCAGGGGAGCCACACCGAATTGCTTGAATTCCATCAATGGCTAAATCATAAACATCCAGATATCAAGTTTTCAATTGAACATAGCAATTCAAAAATGACATTTTTGGATGTCGAAATAAGCTGTAATGATGGTGTGTTAAAATCTTCTCTCTTTAGAAAAAAGACAGATAGGAACACCATCTTGCACCACCGGAGTGCCCATCCCAGGAACCTGCGAACTAATCTTCCTTATGGGCAGCTTCTTCGCATTCGAAGAAACTGCTCGGAGATAAAAGACTATGATCAACATGCGCAGAGATTTTGCGATGAGATGTCCAACAGGGGCTACCCTGCTAAATTACTGAAACACGCACGCAAGAGAGCACGATTCACACCACGTGAGTGCCTCTTTGAACGTAAGGTGAAACAAGACTTAGACAAACTAGTCTGTGTAACCACGTTCGGTCCCCATGCCCACCAAGTACGGCAAACGATACTAAAAAATTGGCATCTACTGGAAGACTTGGAGTGTCCTTTTCCCAAACCTATTTTTGCCTTTAAAAAGAATAGAAGTATTGGTCAACATATGGTACGGGCAGATGTGAGGATAGATAGACCAAAACATGACCTGCTCTCAATATGGGGCATGAAACAGATAGTTGGCCACCACAGGTGTGGTAACTGTGTCTCATGTGAATCAACAATAGAGGGCAGGGAATTCATCCACCGGGGAATACGATGGCGGAATGAGTGTTTCAGTAACTGTAGGACCAGAAATGTGGTCTACGCAATCAGGTGTGTTTGCGATAAGCTCTATATCGGGAAAACAAATCAACAGATCAATACCCGCATCACACAACACCGATCACGGATCAAAACTAAGGTGGTATCGGCACCCATGGTCCAACATTTTTTGGAACAGGGTCACTCAGAGACCGATTTCAAGTGGACGGTCCTATATACCATAGGACATATGAAAACAGTCTTGGATGTGGATGATGTTTTACTTAGGAAAGAAGCCTATTTAATCCTGCGATTTAATAGTTTCCAAACTGGGTTAAACTCGATGTCAGAAATTTCTAGGCTATAAAAATCCTGTTTTATATCTAGATCCCTTTGCACGTTTTTCAAAACACGTTTCCTTTTCTAACTGTGTGTCCTCGTGATAAATACCGAAAGCCCCCTAAAAACCTGCCAAGAAATTCATGTTATCAAACCCCTTGCGCGTTGTTTGAAGTAATTAACGCGCGTTTTCTAAACACCAAGTGGACTACATGTCCCAGGAATCCATCCGACACATAACAATAAATTAGTCACGCCTCTTTCAAACATGGCGCATTGATGGATTGCTAGTTCGAGTGAAGTGAGCCGAGTGAGCTGCGCTAACCAGGTATTTGCCCGCAGCCGTTGTAAAACTGTGACCTGATCTCATGTAAGGTGGAGGGGTGGTTTGGTTACTGAACGCACCTCTCTGTCTTTGTCTTGGCAGACAATTAACACTGTACGTCCGCGGACGTGTGATTGGGAAGTGCCGGTTACCGTGCGAGGATAAACCAAGACCGAGTGGCTGTTTGAGCATTTGTCAAAACCAAAACGGAGGTATTTGATTACACGCGCATATTTTTGACAAACGTAGTAGTGCAAAGGGATACTGAATAGGTGAAGTGACTATGCTTCCCGTTTTTTGACAGGTTCTAGTGCACCTAGGGGGGCCCCCCTGTGCACGAAGTCAAAATAATTTTTGAACAAAGACGTGAGTACTCGCAGGTAAGAGCGAGGCTCCCGTGTGTGTGGCAAAAGACAATTGGCTCTCCATTGGATAAGTAGAATTGATTTTGATTCCATTCTCCCTCTAGATTTCACGATTGGAATTTATAGCGCCCACTGAACCCCACTCACCAATGAAGTTTTTATAAGGTATGAACTTATGAGTTGGAGCTTGTTAATCTAATTAGGCTATAATAGACCCAGTAAGAACTGACATCATTTTTCTGTTTATTTTTGCATGACCCTTACAGGATAGAGTCGTTACGCCCTGACGAGAACACGCTAATTAAAATAGCGAGTTCGAAACGCGTCGGCCAGTTGGAGAGAAGCAATTGATAACTGCTTGAAACAATTGTCTTTGTGTTAGACTGAGTTCTTGATTCATACTCTCAGTTTAATTTGCATTATTGTGTACATAGACTGTTATCTCCGTTTGATTTCTCCTTTTTGAGTATAGAGAATCTTTTCTCTGTTTTTCTCAGTGCAAATATGATTAATGATGTTGTTGCATGAGTCTTTGTATATATGAAATTTAGATATATGTATTGTTTGTCTTGTGTAAAATATTCATATGATTGAACAGATTGTATGATAAATGTAATTAGGTGTGTCTTTTTTGTAAAAAGTATTTTTGTGAATTTTCTGAAAATTTAAAAGTAAAAAGGTATAAAATAAATAATACCAGACAAATTTTGAAATATAACTTTATTTTGTCACTCTAAACGAAGGAGACTAAAATCACCCTGTATGGCCAACACTTGTTTTTTCATAAATATTACAGAGGGTCCAGTTGACCATACGTCCCAAGGACCTACCTCCTTGTTATTTACCTTTTAAAAAGTTGGCATTTTCCTACTCTAAATATTGAAGCCTGCTGCCTGTTCCTGGGTCACATGATTGGGTGTAGAAGGCAGTTTTTTACTCCCAAACAGTCACACATAGAGGGATTAGGTGTGCCCTCAACTGGCAGGAGGGAGGGGGCCAAGCTAGAAACAGCCTCACTTGCAACTGAGTAGGCTGTGCTCTGACTTCAAACAAAGGGCTTGTCATTCCTGCATTGTTCATACCGTCAGTTTGGAGCCCGGGCAGGTGAGCAAGAAACATTCAAATGGAATTCTCTAAAAGCTTATCCTACTTCAAAGAGGAAACCAGGTATAAAAATGAGCCTTTCAGACCCATTCATCTGTTCCCTTTCAAGACCTGCGGAAGCACTCTCAGAGGACTGACTGCTGCTGAGGCTTGCTGTGTACTTCAGAAGATTGCCTTGCTGCAATAAGAAGAATTAGTTTGCTACCAGAAGCCTGCCTTGTACCCCCAGAGGCCTGTCCTACTGTTTGAGCTCTGTTCTACTGCTGAACCTAGGACTACCAGATGGCCTCCAAGGGCTAGTTTTCTGGTCTCCTGATCAAAACCTCAGGGACAGAAAATGCTCCAACCATCTTGAACCTGCATCAACCTGAGTAAGTCCTAGCCCCCCAAGTGGTGCCCTTCCAGTTCCATATAATTGGTGGTAGTGCTGTAGGTGCCTAGACAGCCGAAAGCCAGAACTTAAGAACTTCTGTGGCTAAAAACTGCTCTGAAAACCGAGAGGAGACCGGGATCAATGACCTGTATATCTACCGAAGGTGCACTGCTTTTCCGACTATCTTCAAGGTAGTTCCCACCATGTTCTTCTCCTCAGCAACAAGTCCTGTTCATCAGTTCTTCACCAAAGCGGTATCTGGCCTCATGGAAATCTCATCAGCTGAAGACCCCAGCCACATTTTGCTGAAGATTTACCACTTTCAGAAAGTGACAAACTCAAATGAAGAAATCTTCCCAGCTCTTCATTCAGCAGCTCCCCATGATAATACTCCCTCCTCAGACATCGCCTTCAGCCTTGCCACACTGAACTTTACATTCTACTCAAAAAAATTCTCTTCTAAGTCTGAAGGTAAAAACCTACCGGGCACAGTCCACTATTTGTTTCCAACTCACACTCCATTACAGTTAGTCATATTTTTAGACTTTGAGCCAATCTCGTGTGAATAGATGAACACAGTTGGCTCTTTGATATTTCAGCTGATAATTATTTGCTTAAAGTTAAAAAATTCATCAATCTGGTTCTGCTAATTGGATTTTTGTCATTTTCAAATAATTTATTAAAATGTACTCTGTGTTTCCCATTCTCTCCCTGCCACTGGAGTCAAGCTATCCTGGCAGATGAGGGGCCAAACTCCGAAACCGGTCCTAGCATGACTGTTTCCAGTCTAGGGAGGACCTGGCCTGGCAGTTCAGGATGGACTGTTCCCACTGGGCACATGGTCAAGACTGATTTGCATATGGCTGAGTTCAACTGGAATGGCATGGGAGCCAAGAAACAATGGATTTAGGCCTAGATCTCTGTACTGGGGTGTATGTATGACATTTATTCTGCATTATGTCCATCATTTGTTTTTTTATGCTTTTGTGACTTCAAGGGAAAACCTCTAGAAGCTTTGCATCCACTCCAAAGGTAAAACTGGGTATAAATACTGGACCTCAGACACCACCACTTTAGTACAATTTTGGACCTGTGGAAACACTGCCAGGAAGAAGGACTGCTCTGCTGCTACAAGGACTGCCACTCTGTTGGATTGTTGCTCTGAAGGAACTACTGGCCTGCTATGCTGACTTGCTGCACTCTTTCCTGGGTGAGAAGGACAGGACCTGCATCTTTTGGACCCAAAACCCAGATTGACTCTAAGGGCTAGTTGGCTGGCCTCCTGATCTGCAGCCTCAGGGACATAACAGACTTCCAAAAAACGTACACCTGCACCTCGACCCTGCCATCAGTGAGTCTATCCTCAGTTCAGACCCTTGAATCCCTCGTCGACAACAACCTCGCAGCTCTTCAGAACCAATGCATCACCCCGACTGGGCCATGCTTCCTTGATGGCAGACTTTGCATCATAAACCCCGTCAATAGAATCCTCAATGACAATGCAGGCTCTAGCACAGCAGCTTACCCACATCTCGGGAACCAATTAATCATTTAGATTGTACAACACATCTTAAACGCAGATTCTCACAATGCTCCACAAACCAGGCTTGAGGCACTTTGTTGAGTAGGCCTAACTGGGTCACTGTAGCCGGCCTATGCTCCATTACCGTCAGCCTCAACTTGTGACTTTGTCCCTGTCTGGTGCAACCAGAAATCTACAGTTGGTACTATATGGCCTCTGGGTACTATTTTCAATAAAATCTTTAAAATTCAATATCTCCAGTTCTATAAAATGTATTTTGTCGTTTTGGTCTTGTTTTATTTATTAATTCTGTTTTAGGCACCTTTTGTGCAGTGTTTTCAATGTAATATTCTTTAAGGTGTTCCGCAGATACTTTATACATTGCGTCTGAGTTAAGCCTAACTGCTTTGAACAAAGTTACCCGAGCGTTGAGCACAGATTCATTTAGGGTCTGCTTGTGACTTCACCCTGGGAAGAATTGTGGTTGCACCGATTTCTTACAGTGTGGGATTTTTCTTGTTTTGGTTTTTCACTTTATTACTGTTTGTGTGCTGCATAAACACTTTACTCATTTCTGCTAGGTTAAGCCTGAATGCGTTTGTGCCAAGCTACCAGAAGGTTAAGCATTGATTAATTTTGTAAATGCTGTGTTTCATCCTAACAAGGATTGTGGCTGTGCTGAAGCAGGATTAACACCCCTCTCAACCAACTATCCAATTTCTCACATGTAGGGTTTCACCTCCTTCAAAATGGCAGTTGGGCAGCTAGTCACGGGTTTGGCTGCAGTTGGGCCTCAATCCCCATAATGATTCAGAAGTCATCCATCACACTTTAAATTAGGTTCTCAAATTATAGTTGCATATTTGCAAGAACAAGAATAAGAATCCTTCAAGTAATGCCAGCAACTCGCAGTCACTCATGCTGCATCTTTTTTCACCCACTTTGCCAATCCAGACCTCGACCCCCCTCGATATACAAGTCAGTCTTTGTCCTACTCCAATAGGATCAGTCCAGCCCAAACTGCCAGGCCAAATACCATCTAGAACAGGAATACAAGCCACCCTAGACCTGTTTCGACCTAGTTAGGTCTTGTTATTGAGTTATAACTTAAGTTCTGGGATACAGTGGGCACTGGACCGACATTTGTGCAAAACTGTTACACTCAGTCACAAACCCATTGCCCCATTGAACATGTCACAGTACTGCAAAACAGCAAGGTGATTGAAGGAATGCTTAAATTAGTCACAGCCACTGGTGATCACTCAGGGCTGTATTCAGACCATTGTATTTTAACCACTGTAAGAAACTAGGGTACTGGTTGAGGGCAGTACAACCCTACTCAAACAGGAACCACAAGTTGGTGTCAGGGTGGGGTCACCACCAAACCCCAAACTAACCTGTGCTCAACTCCTCTGATAGCTTGGCTCAGAGCAGTTAGGCTGAACTTAGAGGAAATGTGTAAGGTTTTTGTGCAACAATTCAAACAGTAACAAAGTGAAAACACAACACAAAAAGGATCACACACCATATCAAACATATATATATCAATAAACAAACCAAGATCAAAAAGGCAAAAATACAATCAGTAGACCCGGAGATATCTAATTGTAAAGGGTTGAGTGAAAATAGCACCAAAAGCATAAAGCACCAACTGTTGGTATCTGGTTGCACCGAACCAGAACACTATCACAAGTTCGGGCCAACCACGATTGAGCGCAAGCTGGCTACAGGGACACAGTTAGGTCTGCTTAATAAAAGTAGGTTAAATCCTAGTTACTGAATGTTGTGAGGTCCTGCGTCACACAGCTGATGCTAAGCATGGTCCGAATTGGAAATCTGCGTCACAGCGTTAGTTCAGAGGAGCTGCAAGGCTGTGATGCAAGATCCTGCATCATTGTCAACAAGGCCAATGATACGGGGAGCTGGCGATGTGAAGTCGTGCCCTAAGGAGGCCTTGTGCACTCTCTGGTTCCAAAGAATCTGAGGGTAAGCAATAGAAAGTCCTGCATCATTGTCAAATCTGCTGTCAATGAGTGCTGTGACGTGAGGGCCTGCATTTGGGATGCATAACGCAGTGGCAGTTCTGATGAAGCTGTGGGCTAGAAGGTTAATGTGAAGTCCTTGAGCTTGAAATGTCCTCACAGCAGAGGAGATATATCATTTTGCTAGAGGTTGTGCGGCACAGTAGAGAAACTGAGCCAGTTTTCCTCGGTCAACAAATGGTCTGGCAGAGCACCTTCAGGCTCACATCCAAAGGTCAAGGACTAGGGTAGGGCTTACAGTTGCAGAGTCCTAGTTGCGAGAGACAAGCCCTTAGAGTCACTCTGGTGAGCCTGGGTACAGGTTGCAGGTCAAGTCCGTCTTACTCAGGCAGTAGGACAATAGATCAGCATACCAATCAGTAGTCTGTCAAGCCAGTAGTACAGCAGAGTGGTAGTCTTTTCAACAGCACAGGAGTCCTTTTTCCTGGCAGAGTCTTCCACAGGTCAAGAAGTGTATCTTGGTACTGGGATGGCTGAAGTCCAATATGTATACCAAATGCTTTTTTTGAATTGGGAGAAACTTCTAGAGGATACTCTTTGAAGTGATCTGGTTTCCTGCCTCACCTGCCCTGGCTCCAGACTAGCTACAGAGGGTAAGCAATTATTTCCAAGAAGGCAGGATACAGTCTATGCAGATGTAAGTAGGGCATTGCCCAGCTCCCCAACCATCTTGTCTTTGATGGCCCAACACCAAATGTCTCTATTGTTTGTGGCTGTTTAGGAGGAATGCACAAATACCAACCAACAACTACAGCTATCCATGAGATCTAGTGACTGGATCCAAGCACTGAATGTCTAATGAAGTAAAATGCCAGCCTTTTAAAAGACGCATTTTCAAAATTGTAATTCAAAATTCAACTTCGCCAAAAAAGATTATCTTTCATTACAATTCATAAGACACCAAACATGAATTATTTACCTGCTCCCATTTGGCAGATACCTTTATTATACGCAAAAAGTTACCTCCAATGTTTTCCCAGGAGAGTGGTAGGATTTGCAACAGTGAGAATATAAAAGTAAGTGTTTTTCACTATTAGGACTATAAATCTTAAAAGTACATGTCCTACCTTTTCAATCCATTACACCCTGCACTGAGGGCTGTTTGGGGCTTAACCTAGGGGCACCTTATTTGTATTAATAAGGATTGTTTGGTTCTGCCAAAAGGTTTACTTTGCCAGGTAGAATTGGCAGGTTAAAAAAAACATTCACTGGCTGCAATTGCAGCCCTGAGGTATGTTTAAAGGGCCACCTAAATGGGTGGCACAATTAGTGATACAGGCTCACTAGTAGTATTTAATTTACAATCTCTAGATACATTTTGTACCACTGCACTAGAGACTTATAAGTAAATTAAATATGCCAATTTGGGATAATCCAATGACAACACGTGCTAAGGAGTGAACACATGCACTTTTAGCACTGATTAACAGTGGTAAAGTGCACAGAGTCCTAACACCAACATAAACGAGATTATAAAAATATGGAGGAGTAAATAATAAAGCAATAAGTTTGGGGGAAGACCGCCCTAAGGCTGACAAGTCTAACAACCACTATGCCACTCCAGACAGATATCTGCCATATACAAATTGCCCTCCTCTATTACTAACAGTCAAGCTTGAACTGCCATGTCAGGTCCCCTCTAGATGGAAGAACAAGCAACCGCAAACTATTTTCTTTTGCTTTCAAGTTTTCCACCTGTTAGACCTGGCACCATTGGCATGGGTCTCTATTCCATTGTTGCTGTTGCCTCTTGTGTTTTTGTGTATTAGATGCTTTGTGCACTGTGCCACTGCTATTCAGTGCCACAGTGCAAGTGCTCCCTATTGTAAATTGATGTACTAATCAGTGGTTCTGTGTTTGGCAGCTTGGTTTACTTGTCAGACCCTAGTACAGTGCACTGAGTGTGCCCAGGGCGTGCAGATCCAAATGCTGCTGGTGTGCTTGCAGCACTAGTTGTGCCACCCACATAATCAGCCTTGTAAAATGTGTCAAAGGTCTGCCATTCCAGAGCCTGTGTGCAGTCTGGTACTGTCACACTGACTGGGCAAGTGCACCCACTTGCCAGTCCCTAAACCTTTTCTTTTCTTCATATCAGTCACCCCTATAGTAGGCCCAAGGGCAAGATGCATTGCAAGTATAAGGTAGGACAAGCCCTGGTGTGTGTGGCATGTCCTAGCAGTGAATTACAGCCATTTCCATTTTTCACTATTGCAAGGCTACCTGTTCTCCATAGGCCAGAATGGACTGTTGGAATTATTACATTTTATAATCCTAACTGTCTCAGAGAACATGGTAGGAATTCGAGTTTAGTATGCCTGAACTCAGAATGACAAAATAAATCTTAAAATGAAGTTGGTTTTAATATTCTGTGTTTGTAAATACCACTTTTAGGAAGTAGTTATTTGCTTGTCTAACCTTTCAAGCCTGCCTCTGCTAGGTTGTGTATTCCTTTGTCTGGTTTTGTGAGTGACAGGGCTGGGGGATTCCAAGAGACAGGATGAGTCAGCCCAGTGGTGAATAGAGAGATCTGCATCTAGATGGGAGGGAGGAGTTGCACCTGCACATTGAATAGGGCTGTGCCTACCTTCCACAATGCTGGATCCACCTCCTGGGGAGCAGCTGATGTCTCTGCCCTGCACACTGAAAGAGAAGGAGTCCTGTAAACAAAATGCTCCAGGACTGTACTTGCCTTCCACAATGCTGGCTCCACCTTCTGTGGGGCGTTTGCTGTTTCTGCCCTGCACTGTGAAAGGAAGGGAAAGGAGAAGTCTGGTAAACAGAATGCTTCAGCACTTGTTTGGACTGGGCAAAGGCCCTCTCCCCTCAGATAAGAAAGGATTTGGGGGTATAAATATTGAGACCCTGATCCCATGAAAATGGATCACTTTGGACTACAAGAAGAAACCTTTACTGAGGAGAGGAACCAGAAGAAACTGAGGAGAGACTAGTCCCAAGCCCAAGTGCTGCTTGGGGGATTGGCCTGCAGTGGTTGCCTTACTGCCAAAGGAAGGAGAAAGGAACTTTGTGTACTTTACTTTCAACTTGTGAAGGGTTTTCAAGGGCTTGGAACAGAGATTGCCTCCTGCTGAAGTCTCAGGGGCAACAGACTTCACCCCCAGCTCCCCAGAGATGTTTTGTAAGCACCTGCTGCTGTTTTGGGCCTTCTGAGGAACTGCGTGTCGCAAGGAGCTGGAAGTGTGACTCATTCAGAAGAAGCGTGTCGCCCTCGCTGTGCCTGCCGTCGGAACTCCGAAGGAGGGTGTCGCCGCTGGAACTGTGCACTGCACCGTATCAGAGAGAAGCATGCCGCAACAAAGAGGAAGCGTTTCGCCATCGCTGCTGCTGCCGTTGCAACTCCGAAGGAGGGTGTCGCTCCTGTAGCTGTTGCATTGCACCGCATCAAGAGAAGAGTCTCGCAACAAGGTCGGAGCGTGTCGCCATCGCTGTGCCTGCTGTTGCAACTCCAAGGGAGGGTGTCGCCGCTGAAACTGTCGCACTGCAACGCATCGAAGAAAAATGCCTCGCATACCCGGGAAGTGCGCCGTTGTTGGAGCTGCTGCCGATGCATCGTGGATGTCGCTGCTGTAGTTGTCGCATCGTGCAGAAGCTTCACGCATCGTAATAGAAGAGTGGCGCATGTGGATCTGCTGCCGTCGCATCACGGAACAAGGGTGTCGCCGCTGCAGTCCACGCATCAAACCGAGAACTTCTCGCATCCCCGGAGAAGCGTGCCGCATCTGAAAGATCTTCACGTCTTTATTTCTTTGTACTTGAACTTTGCTACATTTCCCTCGCTGCGACATTGCTTGTCGTGGAAGCGCAACGCAACCTGAAGTACATTGCCTCAAACTGTCGCATCTTAAGAAGTGAACTAAACTAAGCTAAATCTACCATCTTAAAGTGACAGTATTGTGTAATTTTGTTATTTATGGTTGTGGTAACTCTATATAAAGTATACTTATTTTTTATATAAAAACCTTGTGTGGTGTCAATTTGTAGTGTTGTCACTGGGTTACTGTATGTGGTCACAAATGCTTTACACACTGCCTCTGAGATAAGCTTGTCTGCTCGTGCCAAGCTACCAAGGGGGTGAGCAGGGGTTATTCTAGGAGTATAATCCCCTTATCCTGACTAGAGGCAAGGGTCCCTATTTTTCACAAGTACCTACCTGTGCCAGCTAGAATTCCCCAAATCTAACACCACCCATTACCTGTTGTATGCTTGATGTAGCGTCCCAAATGGCCTTAAGTAAACACAGATGTGAGCCTTGCTCTGTGGTCTTCAGTTTTCAAGATATATCTCACTGACAAGGCCCATTTTTACCAAAACCGGTTTGGGGTCATGTGTGTTTTCTTTTGGAAGGAGCTATGCCAGGTAGTTTGAGTTGGACAGTTCTCAGCAAGAGCATCGTCAGGACTGCTATGCGGAAAGCAGGCCTCTGACAGTGGTGGCACATGGCCAGAAAACAATGGGTTAGAATGCTGCCCTGAGTGATTGCCAGTGATGAGACTATTTGCAAACATTCCTCCCATCATCATTTGTATGCTTACTACTAAAATGTAGACAAAAAACAAAGAAGTATTGAGCCTTTTTGCCCTCAATGCTGAGGAATCCTACGGTACAGGAAAGTGATATGCTCCAGTATATCATCTGACCACATTATAGTAATTATAATTTACAAAACTAGCGCCCCATGGGAGTTAATAGAAAAGCTACACACAATTCTATGAAATCTTTTAACAATATTGATGACACAATATTTATATCAGACAATATTTTTGGTACTTATATTCTTTCATTTGACCATCTCCTACATGATTAGGCTTTAAAAAAACTGAATATGTTTGGTGCAATGGCAGTGACTCTTCTAAGGTTCATATATTTGGTAATGGAGAGTTCCAAACTTTTACTGATCTGATGTCTGGAATTTCTGAAATTGTACTTCTCTTTGCATTAGAAGCTTAAGAATTCAGGAAAAAGACATACATTTAAAAGATGTTCTGTTTAATAAGGATAATATTTTTATGAGAGATATTAAAGAATCACTATCACTAGATAATGAGGAATCTTTCATCAAATGTCCAACGTTAGTGGAGTAGTTAGGACTTTTGCTGCAAGTGGTGATCCCAGCGGTACACAGTCAAAATATCGAGTCTTAAATTTCGACCTACCAAAATATCGTGTTTGAACTTTCGAAGGTACAGAATATCGATGTCAAGAATATCGTAGGACAGAATATCGACCCTAAGGTAAGTAATATCGAATTTATTTATATCGATGTAAGTAATATCGAAGTTAGTAATATCGATAGCATATATATCGATGTAACTAATTTTGATGTTACTAATATCGATATTAGTATTATTTTTATGTTTTTTATTATGTATGTGTTATATGTTTCTGTTAAATATTTAAAATAATTTATATTATATGTGTATTATTTTTATATAATAATAAATTTATTTTTAAGTAAATTATATGTTTTAGTACCGGAGCGGGTTGTGGGTTTATAGGGGAATAGGGTGGGAAGTAATTTAATTGTAAATAATTAATGATTTTTTTATGTATAAATAAGTTTTTATTTAATTATTAATTGAAAAATAATTATTTTAATTGATAATTATTTAATTGGTAAATTAATTATTTAATTGGTAATTAATGTTAATTTTTATTAAATGTTATGTTTTAGTACCGGAGCGGGTTGTGGGTGTATAGGGGAATAGGGTGGGAAGTAATTTAATTGTAATTAAATATTTGTTTTTTATGTATAATTTATTTTGTAATTACTTTTTAATTGGCAATTAATTTTTTAATTGATAAATTAATTATTTATTTGGTAAAATAAATATTTAATTGGTAATTAATGTTAATTTTTATTAAATGGTATGTTTTAGTACCTGAGCGGGTTGTGAGTTTTTAGGGGAATAGGGTGGGAAGTAATTTAATTGTAATTAAATATTATATTTTATGCACAATTTATTTTGTAATTACTTATTAATTGGCAATTAATTTTTTTAATTGATAAATTAATTATTTAATTGGTAATTAATGTTAATTTAAATTAAATTATATGTTTTATTACAGGAGCATGTTGTGGGTTTATAGGGGCATTGGGTGGGAAGTAATTTAATTGTAAATATTTAATTATTTATACATTTTTTATTGATAAATAATGTATCAATTAATTAATTATTAATTGGCAATTAATTATTTGAATACATAATTAATTTATTTATTAGGCAAATAATATTTGTAATTTTTAACTATATTTTAATCATTAGAAAAATTAATAAAATAATTGGTAAACATTTTTTTAATTTTTATTTTATTTTGTATATTGTTTCTTTATTGTATTTTTAATTGTGATTTAAATTTAAAAAATGTATTATTTTTATGATAGTTTATTTTTTTATATTTATTATTTGGTGAGTAATATTTAATAATTAATATTTATTGGTGTTTGTTGTTAATTTATTGTCAAATAATTCTTCAAATGTTATTTGTTTTCTTATTTATTATTAGTTTTTTATTGATGTTGATGTATTAAAAAATTAATTATACATTATTGCAAATATAAACATTAATTATAAGTATGTTAAAATAAAATTCTACGCTATTAAACGCTTTCCCTACTGTTGCACCCTTTGGAGTTGGAATAGTAATTTTCCCCCTACACTATCCAAAGCTTTCCCTACTGTTGCACTCTCTGGAGTGGGAATAGTTATTTTTCACCCTACGCTATCCAACACTTTCCCTACTGTTGCACTCTTTGGAGTTGGAATAGTAATTTTACCCCGATGCTATCCAACGATTTCCCTACTGTTGCACCCTCTGTAGTTGGAGTAGTAATTTTTACCCGTACGCTATCCAACGTTTTCCATACTGTTGTACCCTCTGGTGTTGAAATATTATTTTTTACCCGTACGCTATCCAACGCTTTCCCTACTGTTGCACTCACTTGAGTGGGAATAGTAATTTTTCCCCCTACGCTATCCAACGTTTTCCCTACTGTTGCACCCTCTGGAGTTGGAATAGTAATGATTCCACCTACGCTATCCAACACATTCCCTACTGTTGCACCCTTTGGAGTTTGAATAGTAAATTTTCCCCCTACGCTATCCAACGGTTTCCTTACTGTTGCACTCTCTGGAGTTGGAATAGTAATTTTTACCCACCTGCTATCCAACGCTTTCTCTTCTGTTGCACTCTCTGGAATTGGAATAGTAATTTTTACCCGTACGCTATTCAACGCTTTCCCTACTGTTGCACTCACTGGAGTGGGAATAGTAATTTTTACCCACCCCCTATCCAACGCTTTCCCTACTGTTGCACTCTCTGGAGTGGGAATAGTAATTTTTCCCCCTATGCTATCCAACTCTTTCCCTACTGTTGCACTCTTTGGAGTTGGAATAGTAATTTTACCCCTACGCTATCCAATGATTTCCCTACTGTTGCACCCTCTGGAGTTAGAATAGTAATTTTTACCCGTATGCTATCCAATGATTTCCCTATTGTGGCACTCACTGGAGTGGGAATAGTAATTTTTACCCACCCGCTATCCAACGCTTTCCCTACTGTTGCACTCTCTGGTATGGGAATAGTAATTTTTCCCCCTACGCTATCCAACGTTTTCCCCACTGTTGCCCCCTCTGGAGTTGGAATAGAAATTTTTCCACCTACGCTATCCAACGCTTTCCCTACTTTTGCACCCTTTGGAGTTAGAATAGTAAATGTTCCCCCTACGCTATCCAACGCGTTCCTTACTGTTTCACCCTCTGAGTTGGAATAGTAATTTTACCCCTACGCTATCCTATGATTTCCCTACTGCTGCACCCTCTGGAGTTGGAATAGTAATTTTTACCCGTATGCTATCCAATGATTTCCCTACTGTTGCACTCACTGGAGTGGGAATAGTAATTTTTACCCACCCGCTATCCAACGCTTTCCCTATTGTTGCACTCTTTGGTATGGGAATAGTAATTTTTCCCCCTACGCTATCCAACTCTTTCCCTACTGTTGCACCCTTTGGAGTTGGAATAGTAATTTTTACCCTTACGCTATCCAACCTTTTCACTAATGTTGCACTCATTGGAGTGGGAATAGTAATTTTCCCCCTACGCTATCCAATGTTTTCTCTACTGTTGCACCCTCTGGAGTTAGAATAGTAATTTTTACTCTTACGCTATCGTACGCTTTACCTAATGTTGCACCCTCTGGAGTTTGAATAGTAATTTTTACCCTTACGCTATACAATAATATGTATATTTATTTATGTATTTAATATGTTACATAATGTTGTATTTAATTAATTTTTATGATATTGAAAGTATATTTAATTGTTTTTATTTATTAAATATAATTATGTATTATTATTTATGTTATTATTTTATGAGTGTTGATGTATTTGTAATTTATAGTATTTGTTAATATTTTTTTAATTAATCAAAAAATATGTATTAATTTTTATTAATTAAGTATATATTAAATATTGTATGTTTAATTTTAATTACATGTTTAATATTAAATATGTATTATTTAATCATTTTAAACATTATAACATATATTTAAATAAGTTTAAATTATATATAAGTATTATTAACTTATTTTACTTTTTTTTTTTTACAAAAAAAACCCGATATTTTTTATTACGATATTTTTAACATCGATATTTTAGTTTCGATATTTTTGTACTTACCATGTTGTAGATAGGGTGTCAATATACTTGCCTTCGATATTCCAGCGTCAATTTTTTGTCTGTCGATATTCTGACCCTCGATATTCTGTCATAGATTCGATCCCAGCATTTGCAGACCCGCGGGCGCCGTAAGAGCGGGGGTGGATCAGTGCTGGCGAACAAATCCAGAAAATGCCACCCTGTAACAGTCGCAGGTAAGAGAGGGGGTCCATCCCCAAAACTCGTTCTGCCCGGGGTGGACTGCCCCCCGCAAACTTCTTGCTGTGCCACTGTCCCTTATATAGAAAGAAACTTGTTGTTTTTTAATGAAAGGTAACACCAATGCATTTCTGCTATTACAGTCTTGATCAAAGTAAAACAAGGGGGCCTGCACTCACAAACTAGAGCCTCCCATATGTTGCTTGTTGTATCTCAGAACCAGGAGAATGTAGACACTGTAAAATCCTAATCTGCGTAGTAAATATATTTAGTAAGTGTTTTTACTTAAAAAAAAATTGAGCCAAACCTTTAAATATTGCACAGTAGAATTTAGTCCTTTGCTTCAGGGGTAACCTGTATGATTGTTTTAAGTTAGATGTTATCTGGTAATGCCTCAGAAGCCTAAATATGAGGTAGGTTACTTCATTTTCAATAAACTGGAGCCTCTGTAATGCATTTTTTGGAAGAGCTAGAGATGAAGAAATGTCATTTCCTACCAGAGAAATAAATGTAAGTATAATTATCGTTTTCAAGGATTCCAAGAGGAGAATAGAGGAAAGTGCAATTAGATGAAACATCATCAATTCTAATTATAATTAGTCCTGGGCATAACTCACAGAGTTTCACTCTGCAGAATTCCATGGAGTTACAAAAACCCTGCGCAATCCTGTTGAAATTCTACTCAAGCGGCGGCTTTCTGAATGCGAACGGTCGTGACCACCCACTTGGAGAAATCCCACTTGCTGCCGTCCTTGCGATCTTTAATCTCACTGGGGAATTCCACATCTTACTCACACATTAATTTTTCCGTAAGTCAGTGTTACAAGCATAATTAGGAGTGGCCAAAAGGAGACCTTCAGAATATATACCCCACCCCTAATTATAATAATTACCAATTATTATTATAACCTGCGCAATCCTGTTGAAATTCTACTCAAGCGGCGGCTTTCTGAATGCGAATGGTCGTGACCACCCACTTGGAAAAATCCCACTTGCTGCCATCCTTGCGATCGATAATCTCACTGGGGAATTCCACATCTTACTCACACATTAATTTTTCCGGAAGTCAGTGTTACAAGCATAATGAGGAGTGGCCAAAAGGAGACCATCAGAATATATACCCCACCCCTAAATATAATAATTACCAATTATTATTATAACCTTTATAGATATAGTTGCATAGCAGTTAGTATTAATCAATTGGTTACTTGCTTCTTCAATGTACATTTCATGTGCCAAAATTTCTGTGTTGCAACACTTTATCTAATGGATTTTGTTATGAAAAACTGATCATCCGTCAAAGAATGTAAAGATTTTCATTGTTCTGGCATAATATTGAGTGGTATAACACAGTAGAACTTCCTCTGAAGTTTTTTAATTTTGTGATTATCACATCCTGCAAGCAATCTGGGACATCAAATGTGGGCTGTGGATTGAATTTAGACATCAAATGATATCTGTGGATAAAATTCGGACTTTAACCTAAACCTACTTCTGCAATATTCAGATGTATAAATACCAAATCCTGTAGAAAGGATATTTTGTATGGTATATCAGATGAAGAGACACGCTCAAAATTTGCACATTTATATTTGCCTCCTCCACTGAGTTTATTTTAGTCCCAAGCATGTTCACATTCCATGTTGGTTTTATTTTATGGTATTTAGTACGTTTTAATTTTCTCCTGAATTGAAACAAACTTGTCCTCATTTAAACAAAACTCAAACCATGGGATGATGGGTCTCCAATCTCATTTTCAGGCCCCAACACACCCATTACTTCCCTGGAACCCTATTTAGCAACAAGGCCCAACACCTTTTGTACAGAACCAGAGATTCCCTTTTTTTTGTTCCTGCCGTATGGTGCTGTGGGTGTGAGGGCCCTAGGGGAAAGTAGTTAGGGGTGTAGATGTGTGTAGGTGATTTAAAAGAGGTTGGGAAGTCCACAACGTAATTTTATTAAGGTGGTAACCCATCTCACTAAAAACAAGGAGAGTGGTTGCTTTTCAGGCTTTAAGGTCACTGTAAGCAAAAACCTACTCTAAAAAGTAGAGTAGGTTTTTGCTACACACATCTACACCCCTAACTTCTTTCCCCTAGGGCCCTCACACCCAAAGCACCATAAGGCAGGAACAAAAGATCCCCGCCAAAGAGCCCCTTTATGGGTGCCCGTCGGGTATTGCCCCCCACGAGGGGCGAGCCCATATGATGAAGCATGACACCTAGCTTGCTGGGTGTATGAGGACTCTCGTTCCGAAAAGGAGGATCCCCCTCCTGTGTGCCTTCACTCACTTCCTTTTTCAACTGCCAATTTTCTTTTTTTTTAAAATTTTGTCTGGGGGAACTGTGTACTCTTTCTTTTCGGCAACCACACCCGGGGACCAGCACAATCTGGGAACAGTAACAAACCTTTCCTCCCGTTCGCTCTCAGAAATTGAAATACAACATCTGAACAAAGGACTGGGCTTTAACCCCATTGCAAACCATGACAGATTCTCGCTCATTTGTGAATTATCAGAGTTTTTCAGAAAGCTAAGTCTGAAAGCTTTCTTTGATAATCACCATCAGAAAGCCAGGACATCATGGGAGATACTATGTTCAGGAACAAATACAATTTCTGCCCGCTGACCACATTCTCACCAGTGGAACTACTCATATTCGAGCAGGCTGTAATGAAAGAGATAGAAGAGTTGCAAACGCCTAAGCCGTTTCATAATATGGGAAGAGCTGAGACACAGGCACTGAAATGTTTACGTGAAGACAATACTATTGTGCTAGAAGAGGAAGATAAAAGCGGAGGAGTGGTCCTAATGGATAAGACAGATTCGACGACTGAGTGTTGAAGACTGTTGGATGATAAGAAAAAAGAGACCACTTGATAAGGATCCATCCCAGCTACTGAAAATAAAATTGGACATCTGGTGGAAGAAGCAGAGTTGAAGGGCTACATCACCAATAAAGAGGCAGTTTTCTTATGGAAGAAATCAACAAACGGTGGCATATTTTTACACTCTGCCTAAAATCCACAAAAACAGAATACCCCACCCACGACGTACAATCGTCTCAGGAATCAATTCCATTGTGGAACCACTGTCTAGCCACTGTGACTTCTTCTTAAACCCTATAGTTAAAAAAACGTCAACTTAACTGAAAGACACTAAAGAGCTTTTTCAACTGCTAAGAGATGTTTATTTCAGACCTGGAATTGACCTACTAGTCACTTTAGAAATTGAGAGTCTCTACACAAGTCTCCTACAGGAAGATACCATTCAGGTATTGGACAGGCCCCCACCTAGTCCTTCTCTCAATGAGATCAGCCGTTCGAGTGGAAGGAAAGAAAAACTGGATCCACGGCATGCATTGCAAGAGGGTCCCTTTGCCTCTGCCGTACGACCGGTGGGTCCAGGAGGGTATCGCTGACTCTGAGACTGAGACTGTGCCTTGTTTTCTGCCGTTCAGTGATGCACATGTAAAAGGAACAATTTCTGAACGAGAAAGTGACAATCTTTTGCAAGAAGCTGTGCCACCGTCAACTCGATTGGACACTACCGAGCCTGAACTCTTGTTTCAAAACCAGACATTACCTGGGAAAAGACGTTATAACCTGAGGCCAAGAACTATGGACAAATAAAATATTTCTTTTTCATTGCTATTTTTGAAAGTGCAGCTCTCTCATCTGGGAAACTTTTTTATTTTTGTTTTTCGAACCACCATCCGGGTTCAGCTGTAGGGTCGCGGTTGCCGAAGTCTTTGGGGTGCAGCCGAAGACGTTAGGTCAACGGTTCTGGTTGGTCTAAGGGAGTTGCCCTGGACTGACAGAAGCATTCCTTAGCATAGAACACCCTACCACCGTGAGCAGCAGTTAGAGAGGATGGAGTTTTTCGAGATGGAGAGACCTGCCAAAGGGATAAACTTTAAAGCTAAAATATGTATGATGATGACTAAGAAACGGTTTTTGATATTATGCATTTTTATGTTGTTCAGTGTAATGATGTTTTTGATAGGATATGTTCTATTCTCTTTTCGAGTGACATTTGCACCCACTATACAGCCCATACCTCCTCCTACTGTTCCCTCGCATTCTTTCCACCCTTTCCCAGAACATGAGTCCGTCAGGAGATTAGAGTTTATTAATAACTCCTTCGTTCAGCTTTTGCACCAACACCAATTAATAATTAACACGAGTAACTGTTGGGTGTGTGGTCTTATGCCTCACACAACGGACAAAGGTATCCCTTATCTGGTCCTGCCTTTCAGCCATAATGGTTTTGTGTGGGCATACAGAACAATGTTCATCTACGCACATGAAGTCTACCCCCTACGTTCTGTGAAAGATAATCCTAAGAATAGTGCTCTAGTTAAGGGTATAGTAGATATGATTAGGGATGATACTTCCTATGAGACTATCCCGAGAGATGAGACACTAGCATACATCGGATGGAACGTGACCGGATATGGAGTTACTCTGAGTGAAAAACAGCGAGCTAAGAGATCCTCCCCGATTTGGATTGTACCCCATCAGGGTCACCTATGTCTGCAAGGTACTGGCAAGAATCCCAGAGCTCAGTTAGGGAAGAGCATCTGCACTGAGACATATGTTTTTGCGTCCCAAACTTCCCCTTCGTTCTTAGCAGCTAAGGGCACCTATTTCGTCTGCCATGATAGAGCCTATACATGGTTGCCCCCTTACTTTTCGGGCACATGTTTTGTTTCGTTCCTGTTGCCTCCCACCTACACAGCTGCGGCAGACTACCATAAGACAAGGATAGTTAGAGGTGTCTTCAGTAAAGAAGACACTGCAGGACAAGAATTTGGAGACTTCGTGAAGGGTTTTCTGCCGTTTTGGGGACCCATGGTTAACAGCAGAAACATAAGGCAGTTAACGAGGGTGGTTGAATCCACCGTAGTTGAAACTGCTGGTGCCCTTAGTAACTTGACTGCTGAGCTCCAGTCGGATCGTCTTATTACCCTTCAGAACAGGGTTGCGTTAGACGTCATCCTTGCAGACTGAGGTGGGGTATGTAGAATGATTCAATCGAGTTGCTGTGTTTTCATTCCAGATAACGCTCCAACAGTGTACCAGGCCATTTCCAAATTGCATAAGATTTCCGAATCTATTCATGTGGACGAAGGAGATTGGTCGTTGATGGGATGGTTCTGGGAACTGTTATCCGCCTGGGGATGGAAGATTCTGATGGTCATTGGGATGATCTTAGCCATTCTTTGCCTGTTCTGTCTGTGCGTACAGTGTGCTCCTGCTATATGTGGCCTCTGTGCTACATCGTGTGTAAGGAAACCTGTATCGAGGGATGAGCTAAGTAATAGGATGATGCTACAGCAACATCTCAATGACTTTATGAATACAGACCTGGACTCAGATTAGCGTGAGTATAGGTTATTGCCTATGTAAGGGCAAAAGGAGGGACTGTGGTACTGAAAATTCTGGACCTGTGTTACAAACATTGTCGTATCATGACGATTTTGATAGCAACAGACCGAGAATGGCTAGTATACTATGCACAAGCATTTTCGTCATATTCGAGTGACGATTTCACCCTGAAACCAGAGATTCCGTCTTGAACCCTCGGGTTCCATTTTGTGAACGACAGCCATTTTGTGATTGCCCTCACATAGGCCGGTGACTAAAGCCAAAAACGAGTCTGAAGGACACGTACACCTTTGCTGACTCCTGCACGACCTGGGCAAGCTGACTCCACTGCCCAAGGCCAAACCTGTTCGGTCAGTTCCTCTCCCAGTGGCCGATCGAGATAGTACCAAGGCACAACATGCCATAAACCTTTCATCACACACAAACTTCGCCTAATCTTACACACACCTGTCTCTGTTCCTTACTTTATTACCTGCTTTACGAGGAGGAGGTGCCGGAATTTATTAGGGGTCTGTCGATATCTGATGAAAATGCTGGGCCTTGCCGGGTGATTTATTGTGGGCTGGACAAACTGAAAATAAGCTTGTCATCATGACTCTGCCTTTTCTTTGTAGTGAAAATATGTGAATGGTCAACTGTAAAATAAGGAATGTTTGCCTGAAGCATAATATTTTGTATAAAAAGAGAAGGCTGGCTTTGTAAGATTGAGCAGTCTCCTGAGAATATACACCGTGTTGTACTTCTAGGATATCTGTTACTGGCTGCAGCCAATAAATTTGATCTTTGACTTCACCAAGAAGACTCTGTGTTTCTGTAGTCTGAAACAGGAAGAACTCGAAGTCTTAGGGTGTGTTCCCTGGCACCGCTGGGTTCTAAAAACCCAGTACTTCACATGACATAGGCACAAGCAAGATGCCACCACTGTCTTTGTGTTGACGTGAAATGGGGATGTAGTACTCCTTTCTTTTATTGTTTTTGTGTTATTGTGGGTGCTGTGTTGTGTTCTATTTAAGAGATGTATTGTGCACATCTTTTTTATATTTAAGATGTGTTATTTAGCTTTGAAGTATGACATTGTGTTTTAATGTGCACTGTAATTGCTTTAGAGATGCTAACATTCTGCTATATTCCCATCCAAAAGCAGCACACTCCCCTAAAACTCCAGTGACAAATAACAATTTAGCACTGCCTAAGGTGGGAAGTAAAACTGATTCTTCAAATATTTAAGACACCAATCAGCCCAAAGCTGTATCAAATATCATGTTGTAAATTAGCACTGCCTGAGCTCACTTTATGTCATAGAGCCCTGTGTGAGATAACATGGCACTTCAAATCAGGACCTTCATGGCTTCACTTCAGGTAGTTGTACTTTTATTTTAAAGAACAAAGGGGCCGATTAATTTTTAGGCTAGCTATTCCCATTCACAGGTACATCATAATATAACGCAATAAATGATGGTCCAGTTTGTACTTTTTCTTTTGAAAAGGGAAGAAATACATTTATTACACACACACTACTTAATACTATGCAACAATTTACATAAATACACTTAAACGGATGGAAATTCTTCTTGGTGACATTGCGCAATTACTCTCACCCTTCCCAAAAGGGGGGTCTAGGTCAACAACCAACCACATGTCTAAATCTTTACTGGCTTTAAAATGCCATAATGGAATACTAATTTGAAGAAACACACATAAGATTGCTAATAAAACATGCATAATTTGGACATGAATGATTAACTTGATCTGGATGAGCAGAGTAGGGTAGACCCTTTGCACTACATGCACAGGGACCTTTTAGCAGCTCTGCGCTGACCTCTATATTCCAATATTTTGGGACAATTTTGATTAATTCATAGGGTTGGACAGTCATTTTTGTTACCCTTGAACCAGGTATTTCACCTTTAAGGAATACCTACACTACACATTATGGTATAGATGTTGGGTAGGCTCACCACCTCCCTTGTCTTGTCATGAAGTAGTATCATGGATTAGCTCTGGACCACTGGGCACGAAACATGTTGACCTGACTAAACTGTACCCACAAATGTCAATCTACTTGCGCACATTATGCCTTCACAGTAGCCCAAACAATTTGCTTGGTCTTTTAATCCTGCCAGGAGAACCATCACATTAAAATACTGTTTTGGAACCTCCTAGACAGGTTTCTCTCACCTTCCTCACTTTCATATATACAACCACCCCACATTTTAGGACACCCTCCTATATCCTTCATCATATGGCATAAGCAACAAAGTGACCCTTCATGAGACCTATAGAGCATTGCAGCACCGGCCTGACAAGGAGTAATACCCAATGATGATGCATGACATCCCTACGGGTGTGTGAAAGCAACAAGAAGTTGTCTGTTGGATTCCCATCCTTAGATTTGTCCACCTTTTTTTCTTTCTCCTCTCCTTCTCCTTTGGTAGAAACAGGACCTCCCTAGTTGATTTAGGTACATTTATTACACACACTACTTATTACTTGGTGACATTGTGAAATTACTCTCGCCCCTCCTAAATGGGAGGTCTAGGTCAACAATCACATGTCAAAACGTTTACTGGTATTAAAATGCCGTAATTGAATATTAATTTGAAGGAACACACTTCAGATTGCCCAAAAACATACTGATCAGTTCAGTTCAGAAGCTTTATTTTTCCAATACATGCAATGAAAAAAATATAAATACATAAAACATAAAAGTTTGAGAGGGCTACTTTGTGGTAGGCATGTTAGCAAAAAAGTATCCTCTGCTACAGTGAGTGGGTCTAGATTTGTGAAACCTCAATGGTCTGAACCATAGGGAACTGAACCCACTACTTCAGCTTCATAAATCTGGAGAATTGGACTAATTGGCTTAGTAAATGAGCTTTTAAGAATTCTTTTAAAATGCACCCACTGTTTAACACTGTTTTAGAGCCATTATTTTGACTTGGAATATCCAAGAGAAATGCTTGGCCAAAGTATCCCCTAAATAAATAAAGACATTAGTTTGTTCGAGGGACTCACCATCCAGCTTTACAATGCCCTTAAAAGACTTATGTTGAATATAAGCCATGAATTTCATTTTTGCAGAATTAATAACAAAACCTCAAATCCTGCAGAATTTCTCAAAGCGGAGAAGTACACGTTGCCACCCACTAGGGTTTTTTGAGTTTGTAAGCGTATAATCCACAAACATTAAGATAGGAAACTTGGTACCTGCTAAAGTTAAGGCATCTGTCGGGCAGCTAGCCAAGAATTGGGAGACGCCATTCAAAAATAAGGAGAATAGTGTCAGTGCCAAGAAACAGCCTTGGCTACCTCCTTCCCTAACGGAATCGTCCGGTAATGCCACCCTGAGCTCCCCATTGGAATTAGCCAAATATTCCTTCATGAAGGCAAACAAGTAAGGAACGCAGGTTTGTGGGCATACCTAGGTTGTGCAGTACCATTAAATATACCACAAAAAGGTGTGATACCCTTGGATTTCGCTCTGAGCCCTGTTGACTCCTCAGCAAGATATGTAAGAGGAGCTAAAGTGTTCCCTGTTTCTCGCTGCCTCCTACAATTCCAGTTTTCAGACAATTCCAAGAATTGGGCAAGGATGGCTCACTCACGTAATGTACCCTTCTGTGCGGCGAACGTACAGCGGACGTCGCGTGCACTACCTCAGCAGTGCTGCGCACGTCCACTGAACGTTCTGGCCCCGCCCGCGCAATAGAATGTTCCGCACCAGCGCGGAACGTTTGGCGCAGCGGAGGGGTTAATAAGGTGGTATCCTAGGTTTATTAAAAAATTAACAAAGAGTAAAGAGCAGGAAGAACATATTGGTATAATGACCTATTTGTGTCACTGACTAGAAATAAAATAATGCTCATGTTTCTACCTATTGTCAGCCTATGGGTCTAAGGCATTGATTAGGGCAAAGTCTATGTGTCCTTACACTGCAAACAATAAAGATAGTATGATTTGAGAAGGCTACCTTAGATCTAAATCCAGCAATATTCCAAGATAACAAAATCATCTGGGATCCGGTTTGAATCTAAAAAGGGGTCGATTTGTTGGTTTCAGTAATAGATGTAACAGTACTGATACATAGACCCATTGGGACACCAATAGAAGCAAACCCTACAGAAGCACGTAATGTATTGGTTGTTTGGTATCCTTTCTAGATACCTTGGGAGTCACAGCCAAATAACATTCGTAAAGGAACATCGATGACCATCAATCTATATCTCGGGTTGGAGTTTCCACAGTGATTAAGGGGTATAATGTTTGTAATCCAGGCTGTGTTTTGGATTCCAAGGGCTTGTGTCAACCAGTTATAACGTAGAGGCATCAAAGGCCACTAAGTTTTCTACTAGGTCTCTCTTTTAGAACGAAAATTCTATACTATCAGGCTGGGTGCCCCGCTGGGGAAATCTTTGTGTTTTGCTCATGTCTTCCCTTGTGGTCGATGAACATCCCCTCAACAGCCAAATCCAAAGGACGCATTTATCGATGTGTCTTCATCCTCCTTAATTAAGCTATTTGATAATTTGGGGACGTTTGTTAGAAAGACTCAACATTTTTGTTTGGTGGCCTGCACTGCTTCCCTGGGGATGTAATTCAACCTGGGCATAGGGAAAATGTGTCTTGCCATAGGCCTGCGAGCTTCAAATGATTTGATAGACTGTGGTCTTGTCTGTGGTATATGCATTAATTTAGTAGGATTTAAAACTGCGTATTATCTGAATAAATTACTTTTGGGCTAACATTTGAAGGCTGTATTGACTACTTGTTTCCCTGTTAGGCTGCCTTTCATGACACAACTGTCCACGCTCAAGGAAAATAGAGTCATCCAGTTACTTTGTTAAGAGTGAGGTGTCAGAAAGTACATTGTTTAGGGTAGAAGTTAGGCTACTAACCGTTACTTTAAGGACCCTGATTTCCAATTTTAAATCCCTGATGTGATAGTTTAGTTGATTTAGTGACCCCTCTTCTGGCATGGTTGCAGAAGTTCTCGCTATACCTGATTCAATATGACCACCATTCTGTAGTGGTTCAGCAAGGGAAGTGAAATGATTGGTACAGGTGATTTGAACATGAGGAGATAGAAGGGTCATTCCTGAAAGCTTTGACCTATTTTCACAATTTGTGGTTACTTTAGGCTTAAATTTGTGTGCAGAGCGCTCAGATTAGTAACTAGTCGGTTTGTTATGCTTGGTCCCCTGATTAGTTGACAATCCCAATAACCCCTGTGAATTCCCCTTTTGCTCGGATTTTCCCTGGCTCCGTACCTTTCATCAGAGTAGACTTCTGCTTTCTTTCCTTCAGGAGCTCATTCGGTTATGGTAGGGCCAATGAGAAGTTCAGCTTCCTCAATTAAATGGTTTATTTCTTCTACATTACTTTTGTCATTAGTCCCTGATTATTTGGAATGCTTGTCTTTACCCTGGGCTAGATCAAAGGCCTTGTGCATTCCCATAATAGCTGTCTAATGCCCTCCTATGCCACCCAAAATTAGTACAAGTAAATAATAAAAGAAAGATAAGGGAAAGAATATATAATTATGTCAAGTTATATACATTCAGATTCTAATCCTCTGAACACTTTAGCAACTGAATAGTGTCTTTGTACAGAAGCAAGAAAGAATTGATCTCTGCTAGTGTCGAGACAGTACCTTCAAAGATCCAATGCTTAAGCCAAGAGGGGGAGACCAGCCCAGTCTCATGCAGGCTTTGATGGGCATGGATGGGCATGCCATTGGCCTGCAATTTATAAGGCAGATGTGATTGATTGAGAGCCCTGCAGGGGGTTCAAGGACACGTAGTCCCCAGCAGGGACGTGTCCACCGTCCTCTGGCAGCTCACCCCCTGAGCATAGACGGCAGCAGTATACCCCCTGGAGCGATGACACAGGCACTAGTGGAGGATGCCTCCCCTCAAAAAAGCCTTCAGATTTCCATCAGAGGATTGCCCTGGCAGCAGTTCCACAGTAGATGGAGAGGTCGCCGTAAAATGATTGTCATTTTTCTTACTTCATTAAAAAATTCACAAGGGATAGGGTCTTAACATGCCTTAGGGTTATGGTGTACTACAGCATAACTTATGAATAATGCAATTCAAATATCAAATTTTTTATCACACCCAGTGTAATTATAACCATTCACCCCAAAAGGGTGCTTGGAGCAGACCCTGTTCAAAACATCCAACATAACCTACTCCCCTTTAAACATGGTCCCCAACTGACATAACCTATATAATTACAAGCAGGTGTAATTACCAACGTTCACCTCTAGAGAGTGTCTTTCAACATAAAACCTCACATTGCAGCACTTCAGGCCACAAAAAAGCAGCTATAATCTCTGCCTCTAGAGGGTGTTGCACTCCCACCTGTAGAGCATAAGCGCCAACTGGGGAATGTGTGATAATGGCAAGAAATCATCGGGATGTTATTTTTTTTAATGTCTCACCACACAGGCTGGGCATTTTTTAATTCCTTTTGGAGCGAGGTTGCACCCCCCTGCAGCCCCCCCACACTTGCAGATCATTTTGGCGGTGTCCACATTTTCCTTGGGGCCATCGCAAAGTGTGATTTTTCAGTTAAAGTGTGGGTGAGCCGCACAGGGCATTATGGGGTGCTCTTTGCGCTCCTGACAACTATTTGAGCTGCAGCTCTCTGAATCTGAAGCGCTCCTAGTTTCCTTTAGTGCTTTTTATGTAGCCTCATGCTGCACTGGGAGCCTCGAGGTGCCCAGTCCCAATGGGGCACCCCGCACGCGGAGTCCTTTTTGGAAGATAGCCTAGCAAGCCTAACCTCACTTGTTCCCGCTGGCACCCCTCATGGCCAGCACTCATTCTGGCTCCTTTATGAGCCTGCAAAGACATTCTGACCTGCCCGCTACTGTGAGCAGGCATGTCAGTGCTTGCTGGGCTGCCCATCCTTGTGGGGGAATGCAACAGAGCTCCCTCAACTCCTTTTCCTTTCCAGGGCCCAGGGATGGGATCCTGTTACCAGCTGCTCACACAGAGGTGTGCAATGGTACTACTGGGCCTTTTTTTCTTTGTGGCCCAGGGATGGGGTCCTGGACCACCTTTTGCTTTGGTGGAGAGCATGTTACAGCACCCTGCCACTTCTCCTCCTCACGGTCCCCAGGGATTAGCGGAGCACAACCGCGCTACCTCTGCAGTTTTGTTCCTCTTGGGAGCAACCCATGGGTCCTGCCCCACCCCAGGACAAGGCTGAAAACAGAGCTTCGTTGCCAGCTCAGTAAAGGGTCAAATGTCTCCCGACTTAAAACAACCATAACTCAGGACGGTTGGTCCGATTTGGGTGATCTTTGCATCTGGCGGCAGGCCCTAGCCACCTGGGACACTTTCTTCAGGCCTTGTGGTCTCCAAAGGTGACAACCTGTGCAGGGAACTGGTTTCACTGTCTTTGCTCATCCTCTGGGCTTCTCTCCTTCCTGGTCACACAACCAGTCTTCCCCCAACTAGTCCTTAGGAGTTTTTTTTATAGAGTTTTATATAGCGCGCACTAGACCCGAGAGATCGGGTATCAGAGCGCTTTACATGAGCACCAGTTCCGTTCCAGCTTTGTTACATGAGGACACATTCATTTTTTGTTAGGCACGGGGAGAGTAAGTGATTTGCCCAGAATCACAGGATGTTGAGCGTTGCCACCGAGACTCGAACCCGGTTCCCCAGCTTCGAGGTTGGCTTCTCTAGCTGTAAGGCTACATCCTTACCCAGTGTCCCTGATCCCTGGTCCTGGTGGAGTGCTCAACTGACCCTGGGGTCAATCCGAGACAGAGTCCTTAATTCAGATGGCAGTCGGGGGTTCTTCCTACCAATTATCCATGGCGTGAGCCTCCAGTCCTAGTGTTCAGAAGAAAAGCACATTCCAGAGAGAGCTTTCTACCCTGTGCAAGACCTTTCAAGTGGGAGCAGGAGTTTCCAGCACGGATGCACCTATCCTGAGGTGCCACATTATCTCTCTGCCCTTGTTTCAACATTCCTGCACAGCCTTCTGAGATACTTCAAGATGTAGTTACCCAGGAGTCGCTTGCCACACATGCTGGGGGGGTCTCAGCTCCGCCCTTTACTGAAATCGCTGCCAGGGCCTCACTCACGAAAACTTCAAATGAGACCTCCTGTCAGTTTGGCTCCAGAGTTTGGGCTCCCTTCCTTTGTTCAGTGGGCTTGGGCCGACCCTCTTCCCGGCAGAGGATGACAGTGGACTGATTGCTGCAGAGCAGTACCGCCCACCCCTTCCTCTTCAGGAGCTGACCTAAATCAAGGTTAATTGCTCACTTTCTGAGGGGGAGCTTCATTCCCTCTGCTGGAGGGAAAGTCATTCACACCCACCCTAGCAGGGTGACAACAGGCCTGGGCTCTGATTCTGAGCTGAGCCAGAGAAACATGACATTCCTGAATGACTCATCAGTAGACAGTTATGACTTTGGACTTTATACGATTGTTCTTTTCAGATAGAATACAATGTACGTTGGTATGTCTCTGGTGTCTGTAGATCGAAGGGGAAAAGAGCTTCACTCTAAGGCAGTCTTCCACTCGTGTATAAAGGAGGGTTGCTGCAGACCAGATAGTAAAGCACACTGACTTTCCTTCTCTGTTTACATCAACACTATAAAGACTATCCCAGATCAACATCCCACCCTGCAGAGTCGCTTCTGCAGCAGGCTACCTGTATGCAGTTCCTAGGCTGTGTACAACAGGAGACTCCTACACAGAGCCCGATACACCCATGTTCATGTCTAATCAGCCAAGTGCCTCTTATTCCTGCTGCGTCGGAGCGGCCTTATCTTAAAAGGCAGACACTGTTGGTAATAACGTGCAGTTCATTTTACCATGTCTTTACCGTGGGTGTGAATCCATAAAAGAAGACTGCCCCTAGATTGTGTTCCTTAAGGTATCTACAGAGTTAGGGGGAGATGCGTTGTCAATGGGGGCATCTCATAAAAAGTAACGGACTGGCCTCACACACTGCCCGGTATCATGCTTCATCATCGGCTATCCTCTGATATGTTTACTACAAGAGACACATCTAAATCCAACAGAGTTTCATGAGGTTTTTTCTAAGACTACATGTGTACAATGCTTCTGTGTTTCACAACAGGCACTTAGTAGCCTCGGGGTAGCAATTGTCATTAATAAGGGTGTGCCCTGTAGGATCAAGTCTGTCCAAACTGATCAATCTGGTAGGTGGATAATTGCCCTATTAGATTTAGGGGGAGTTGAGTTGACGTGTTTATCCTATTATGGCCCAAACACAGATGACCCTTTATTTTTAGTTAAAGTACAGGGGAGTTTAATGCTGGTAAGCCCTCCGCTCATAATAGGTGGAGACTTTAATAGAAGACTCGACCCCGCAAAAGACTGTTCCAATCTAAATTACACAACAGCAACCCCTAAATCACGTAGGGTAATGAAAAATCTAATCTTACATTTAAACTTAGCCGACATATGGAGATCTAAGAGAGGAGATGTTCAGGGATATACTTACTACAGCAAAAAGTATAGACACTCCTCGCGGATTGATTATATGTTGGTTAATAAAGAAGCAATAAACAATGTTATTAGCATCTCAGTTCAGCCAACGCACCTATCAGATCATGCTCCCCTAATAGCTGTTTATGCTCTTAGTGAAAATTATATCCAACCTAGATGGACTTTAAACAGAGCAATGTTAACAGACAGGGAGATTATACAAGCTATAAGTAGATCCTCTTTAGAATTTGTTTCTTTTAACTTGGGATCAACCTCAATTGACCAAGTATGGGGTGCTTTTAAGGCCAACCTGAGAGGCCAACTACATGCCCTAATAAGTTCTAAAACTGACTAAAGAACCAAGAAATACAAGCGCTAGAGAGGAAGATAGTTGTATTGGAAGCGGAAAGGAGGAAGTTTACAATAGGAGATCTGGGGGAACTAGAGTCAATAGACAATAAATTGGAGGAGACCAGACAAAACTTTAGGTTACTCTTAGACCAGAAATGTAAGGCACTGTGGCAAACTAGAAACATGGAGATTTTCGAGTATGGGGAGGAGTCAGGGGCACTCCTGGCTAGGAAGGCTAGGCTAGATCGGGCTAAGAATGATATTATTGAGTTAATTATTGATAATAATGGTAATAAATCTTCCAACAAGGAAGATATACAAAACACCCTACTCTCACTCTTTTCGGATCTTTATAAAGAAGATCTAGAACCTACTCAAGCCCAGATATTCTCGTGGCTGGAAGATAAGTCCTTGCCTACCCTTACAGATGCCTCCAGAGAGGCTCTTGATGCCCCCATAACAATAGAGGAAATCAGGAACCAAATAAAACGAGCAAAAAATAAAAAAGCTGCCAGCCTTGATGCTCTCCCCAACAAAATATATAAATTACTACAAGAAGATCTCCTACCGGTACTCCTTATGCTTTTTAATTCAATCTATAGCTCTAACAGGTTGATGCCAAGATCTTGGAGTGAGGCCACATTAGTGTTAATCTTAAAGCCTGGGGAAAATCCCTTGGCCGCAGACTCCTACCGTCCAATCTCCCTGCTGAACACAGATTATAAGATCTTCATGGGCATTTTAGCCGGGAGATTGGCGAAACTGGCATCCAATTTGGTCAACCCTGATCAGAAGGGCTTTATGCTGGGAAGGGCGATTCAAGAACAAAACCAGCTCCTGAAAGGTAACATCGACTTAGCTGTGACAAGGACGGTCGCCTTAGCAGTAGTGGCAATCAACGCAGCAAAAGCCTTCGACAGTGTGTGTTGGAGGTATCTTTGGGGAGTATTAGAGGCCATGGGCTTGGGCCCAGTGTTCATACAGACTGTAAAACACTGCTACTCGGACGCATCACCTAAAATCCTTTTAAATGGCTCTCTGACTCCAAGTTTCTTAATACAGAGGGGGACCAGGCAGGGCTACTCCCTGTCCCCCCAATTATTCAACCTCTACATAGAACCCCTAGCTCAGACCATAAGCCTCAATAACTCCATTATCCCTTATAAAACATCAAGCTATGAGTGCAAATTGGCACTCTATGCTGACGATGTTATAGTTTACACCAGCGACCCAGAACATACCATCCCACAACTGGTACATACACTGAGGGAATTTGGTAAGGTCTTGGGGTATCTTTTAAATTCGGACAAGATCGAAGTAATGTGTTGGAACACTACTTATAGAGGCGGTCTTGAAAGTAAAGAATTTAGATATCTTGGAATCAAAATAGTCAAAGAATTAAATAAAATCCTGTTGATAAATCTGGGGAAAATAGAAAAGGATATAGATTATCCGTTTGCTAAATAGAAGAACCTCCCCTTGACCATCTATGGGAGGGTCAATTTAGTAAAGATTTCTGTGCTCCCTAAATTGACATATATTTTTAATGCCATCCCATTAACTTTTCCCAGTAAAAACATCAGCAGAATACAGAGGAAAATAGGCAGTTTTATTTGGGGGTAGAAGAAGTCTAGGATGTTGTGGAAAAAACTGAGGAGGAAGCTCCTCAAAGGAGGATTAGCGCTCCCGGACATCAACTGGTACTTGGTGGCCTTTCAATTTAAAGGTGTCAGGATGTTACTTTCTTATCCTGAACAATCGGCCTGGGGTGGGGCACTTAGGGAAATGGTCTTGGTTTGAGGGTGGAGGTGGACAGGGAGGCTTTTTGTATAAATGTGGCGCACCAAGGTTTTTTAAGAGGGTTTGGCTCAAGGTTTTGAAATCAGCAATATCTAACTGGTATAAAATCAGAAGTATATCGGGCATAGGGTATTTTTCTGATTTTGCCCCAATTTGCGATTCTACCGGGACACCACTTTGCATGAAGGACAGCTTAGCGATACCAATAAAAAGTTCAGGAATGGTTAGATGGTCGGATTTGGTAGACTGAGAGGGCATTCTTCCCTGGGAAATTTTACACGCCAAGATAGGCCCCCTTTTTTCTAGATTTAAATATCTCCAACTAAAATCTTGGTACGAGTCAGAAGCTGGAGACATCTCAAGTAATTGGGAATTAGAGCAGTTGTTGCAAGATCCCCGACCGAGAAAGAAAGAGATAGCTGTTTGATATACACGAATTCAAGAAGCCGAGGGTGCCAAGATTCCCACCCCTAAATCAATCTGGAATCTAACTCCATTGGCCCAGAATATTGAGGAATCATTTGAATCATCATTGAGTTTATTATAAAAATATGTAAAACCTGCCACCCTGAAGAAAAAACATTTTTATGTGATAAATAGACTATATTATACCCCAGCCAAAATCGCTAAATTTGCGTCAACCCGCCATCAAGCTGCCCTAGATGTACCCAAATCAATGCCAACGACATGCATATGTTTTTTCCAATGCCCGGAATTAGATACTTTTTGGAATGGAGTGGGGGACATCTTAACATCCATCTTAGAAACGGATATAGTAGTAGACTTACTCTTGGTGTTTTTTGGTAAGAATGATTCTAACAATGGGGTGCTTACATAGAGTCAAAATGCTCTTTTACTAAACTTAATACTCCTGTCGAGGAGAGCTATCTGTATCAAGTGGAAAGCCACTACCCCCCCAGGCAGGGAAGACTGGCTCAAAGCCGTTGTCAACATGTCAAGACTAGAGCAAGATACTGGAGAAATGAAATGAAATGAAAATTATATTTATATAGCGCATAAACTACCCTGAGGCCTCGCAGCACTTGTGACTAGAATCAGAGAAACAACAGAACATGGTACTAGCAGATGGATCCAAACAAATGAGTTTTTAAGAGTTTTCTAAATGTTGTGGTATGTTATGTTATGTTATGTTATACTGTATTTCTAAAGCGCATGGCTACTCAGAGTGTCCTGGCGCTGCTACAATGAATCCCCCACCGCCCGGCTAAGAAGAAAGCCACACAGGAAAGGACTCAGAACAAAAGTGTTTTCAATTTCTTCTTAAAGACTAGCGGGTCCGAGACCCTCCTAAGCGCAAGGGGAAGCTCATTCCAGGCAAGGCCAGCTTTGCGAGTGAAAGAGCACCCCCCCAGCCTATGACGCAGAAACCGCGGATTCTGTATGAGGAGTTGGTCCGATGACTGCAAATGCCTAGATGGAATATAGAAAGTGAAGCGCTTCTGAAGATAGAGTGGGCCCTGTCCATACAGGGCCCGTTGGACAACGGCCAGCATTTTAAATTTCAGGCGAGCATCTACTGGGAGCCAGTGAAGGTGCCGGAGGTAAACCCGCACACTCTGCCTGGACGAAAAACCCAGCAGGAGCCTCGCCGCCGCGTTTTGGACTACCTGCAGTTTTTTATCAGATAGCCCGGGCAGCCCACTAGAAGCGCGTTGGAATAGTCTAGCCTGGAAAGAATCAGCACCCGGACCACCGTTTCTTTAGCCTCTGCAGGGAGGAGGGGGAGAAATGTACGCAGCGTTCTCAGTATGCCAAAACAAGTCCCAGTGAGTTTTTTTACATGCATCGCAAACTTCAAATTTTCCTCAAACCAGACCCCTACATTTTTTGCAAGACCTTTGTCAGATTGAGGGGGCCGAAAGTCTGGAGGCCACAGTCTGGCTCTAAAATCCACAGGAAACGCTCCAAACAGGAGCACCTCAGATTTCTCCTCGTTACATTTAAGCTGCGCGTTGGACAACCAACGAAACACAGCAGAGAGACAACACTGAGCCGAACTGACCGAATCCTCGCCCCTTCTCCAGGTGAACAATAGCTGCGTGTCGTCTGCGTAGGCCATCACCTTAGCCCCCAGTGACTCCGCCAGGTAGACCAGGGGAGTCACAGAGATGTTAAACAAAAGGGGGCTAAGCGAAGAGCCTTGGGGGACACCAGTGGAGAGAGGGGATGGAGACGAGGCAAATGGCGGCAGCCAGACCTGCTGCGATCTATCCTCCAGAAAGGATCGAAGCCAGCTCCAGGCCGAGCCCGCAATACCGATGGCATCCAGCCACTCAAGGAGGAGAGCGTGGGGGACCATATCGAATGCCGCCGAGAGATCAAGCATCACTAGAGCTGCTCTCCCCCCGGCATCCAAACAGTCCCTGATAGCCTCCACCACCTCTAGCAGTGCCAACTCCGTGCTATGAGCGGCTCGGAACCCTGATTGCGCAGGATGCAGCACACCCGCCTTCGCCACAAAGCTAGTAAGCTGCGAGGTGACCGCCTTTTCGCAGACCTTGGCCAAACTAGGCAACAAAGAAATGGGTCTGTAATTGGCGGGGAGCGATGGATCCAGGGTGGGCTTCTTGAGCAAGGGGAGTAGGAGTGCCTGCAGATTGCTGTTCTCTCTGAGGGTAAGGGGAAGAGAGTTCCAGATCTTTTCAGCATTGAATGAGAACGAACGGCCACCCCAGCGGGCCTTGTATATCTTATTGGAGGTGGCCAGGTGTAATGAGCTGGAGCGCAAAGTTCTGTGGGGAGATAGGGGGTGACTAGAAGATACATTATGGCTGGACCGGTCCTCCGTATAGATTTCTGGGTCAGACACATGGCCTTGAACTATATCCTGGCTACAATAGGAAGCCAATGCAATTTCCTCAGGGCAGGTTTGGCAGACTGCCAGCGTGGAATTTGGTAAAGCAGTCGAGCTGCACAGTTCTGGGTTACCTGAAGCTTGTTAATTGCAGCCAGGTGGGCTCCCAGATAGAGAGCGTTACCATAGTCCAGGCGAGAAAGTATCAAGTCCTGGACCATGATTCTCCTCGCCTGGAACGGTAGTAAGGGAAGAATCTTCCGGAGCATTCTCATCAAACCATAACAGGTAGATGAGGATTCGGTGGCCTGAAAAGTGAAATCAAGGGAACTGTCCAGCCAAATTCCCAAGTTCTTTTTCTGTGTCTTAGGGGGAGGGAGAGGTCCCAGACAGATTGGCCACAGGGGGGCAAGAATGTTGGGCGATGAATTGCCTAGCAACATGATCTCTGTTTTTTCCCCATTTAGTCTGAGGCAAGAAAGTTCCATCCACCTGGCTACTGCCTCTAGGCAGGGACCCAGAGTGCTAGAGGACCCCTCAGCTTGGTTTAGTGAGACCACAAGCTGAGTGTCGTCTGCATAGGTGATAATTTTAATGCAAAATGGATGGACTAGTCCCCCCAGAGGTCTCATGTAGACATTAAAAAGTGTAGGGCTCAGGGCAGAGCCCTGAGGAACCCCACAGCTGAGTGGCAGCTTGGTAGAAACAACCTCTCCCTCAAAGACCTGAAAGAAACGCTCATCAAGAAAGGAGACAAGACATGTCAGCGCTGCGCCCGACACTCCCATGCCACTAAGTCGATGGGCTAAAATGGCATGGTTGACCGTATCGAACGCAGCACTGAAATCTAACAAAATAATAGCTGCCTTCCCTCCCTGGTCCAACAAACTCCTTGTTTCCTCTGTCACTGCCAGCAGGGCTGTCATGGACCCATGTTGGGATAGGAAGCCCGTCTGAGAAGTACACAACAGATTGTTGGACTCTAGGTACTCAACTAAGATGTTATTGATATGCTTCTGAGGTTCCGTGAATCCTGAACCCGTTTTATAAAGGTCATGGTATTGTTACGAATTTGGTATTAACGGACCGTAATCAGTTAGTACGACAAGCATGAGTGTTTTCGTCACGTTACACTGATGGATTCACTACGTATTTAGGGATTCGTTCTGAACCCTTGGGGTCCATTTTGTGGATGGCAGCCATTTTGTGGTTGCCCTCACATAGGCCGGTGACTACGGATGAACGAGTCTTTAGCACAGGTACACTTTAGCTGACTCCAGAATGACCCAAGCGAACGACCCTCTTGCCCGAAGCCAAACTTGTTAGGCCAGTTCCTTTCCCAGTAGCTGATCAAGATTGAGGATCAAGGCACAAGACATCATAAACCCTTTATTGCACACAACTATGTCTTATCTTTCCCCGCTACTATTTGCCATAGCCACCGAGCCCCTAGCAGCCAGGTTGCGTCAACATCACCGTGAAAGTGCATTGCGGTGCTTTCAGCGGCAAATACTAGTTTCAATGTACGCCGACGACATCACGCTTTATGTTCGCCACCCTGATGTGAACCTGAATCCTATCCTTAGGGAATTTGTGCGCTTTGGAGTCCTCTCTGGTGTCCAGATTAACTGGAGCAAATCATGTATATTCCCGCTTACAGCCTCGACGCAAAAGTTTGCCTTGGACTATCCGCTTGCCTGGTGTGAGGGTGATTTCAAATATTTGGGGATACGAATAGAGAAAGACAGGGAGGCGCTGATGCGGGCCAATTATGGCACTGTCATGGACAAGATCAGTGATAACATCTCCAGATGGATTACCCTTCCATTATCCATGGCTGGCAGGGCATCGCTTATTAAGATGGTTATACTCCCTCAGTTACTTTATCTCTTTTTGAACATACCATTCCACCCGGGGAGTTATTTTTTTAGATTGTTACGCACAGAATTACTGCGACTAGTGTGGGGCGGGAAATCGCCGAGACTTAAATGGGAAGTCCTCATTCGACCTTACTCGCAGGGGGGCTTTGGGATCCCGGATTTTGAGCTGTATTACCGCGCGGCCCAGGCCCATTTTGCCTATTTCTGGATAAGGCAGCCTAGGTATATGCCCCAATTGGCGGCTGAGCACTGGCTGGCGCATCCCATTCCCATCGAGGGTGCGCTTTACTCCGCTGTGGAGGGCAGAGATAAAACTCCTAACACTGTGCTGAGCACTGTTACTGCGTGGCAGTATATAGGCTCGAAGCTAGACCTGCAGCTGCTGTACGCCCCCCTGTTGCCGCTGGTCTATCACCCACAAATGCCGCTTTTACAAGAGCCAGGCTTTCAGAAACTATTGAAGAAAATACATATTAGTACATGGGGGGATCTGTACCATGAGGGCGAATTTCGCTCAAAGGACCAGCTCTATGATGGTCACGATCCCACACCGTTAGATGTCTTTTATTATCTCAGACTCCGGCGTGGCTTGCAGGCGATAACACCTGACTTTCCACACAAACCACCTGTCCTTGCCCCACTACAACACATTCTCCTAACTGACAATCCCAGCAAATTGGTATCCGCACTCTATGGATCGGTCCGTGCTAATGTAGAATATGCAGACTTACCAGCCAGGGAGAGGTGGGACCAGGAGTTAGGCACGACCCTCACAGACAGACAATGGACTTTCTGTTTGCGGCAGACGGAGCGCATATCGTCTAGTAGTCGATACAGGATTATTCACTACAAATTTATACCAGCACGACTACACAGATTTCAATTGCGAGCTACTGCTAACTGTGACAGGTGTGGGGCTCCGGATGCAGATTTCTTACACCTTGCATGGGGGTGTGACCAGGTTCACCGCTATTGGGTGCAGGTCTTCACAGCCATTTCCAAAATGATACACACACTGGTGGAGCCGTCTCCGGTGATGGCACTGCTGGGTTATGTGGAACCACTTCAGGCAGCCCATCGCAAATATGTAGCGCTAGCTATGTTGTTGGCCAAGAGAAGAGTGGCATGCAGATGGGGGAGAGGGAGAGCCCCCAAGTTCAAGGATTGGGTGAATGATTTGGTTTATTGTCAGGAACAATTGCATACCTACTCGGAGCTGTTGCCTGTCACCTCCAGACCCACTGATATATGGGCTCCATTGCAATGTTATCTGTTAGAAGTGTCCGCAGAGGGGTCCTGACATTGTTATTGCTGTGGTGCTACTGCAGGTTATTGGCCCGCAGGCTGTCACCTTGATTGTTGGTATTGATGTCCACCTCTTGTCCTTGTGCAGGCCAACATGGCCATCAACGTGTGGCTCTGTGGTTTTGCAGGGGCGCTAGGTGGCCGTTTATTGAGGACTGAGCATATGCTGTAGTGGATTGTTCTCATTTCCAGATACTGGGGCTTGTTCTGGATCACCTGGACAATACGGCAGAGTTTTTCTATATAGCGCACCAGGTTTGATATAGACTCAGCGCTGACTGGTGGGCGAACACCCCATTTATAGTTCAGATACCGCACGAGTTGAAGTTACTACAGGGAAAAACTAAAATTTTAAAAAAAGTAAGACGCATGGATTTGATAATTGGTTAAGCGTACTGTCATGAACTTATCCTTCGTAGCTGTGACCTTTGCATGTTTGTAACTGTATTTGATGTCATGTAATTGCCTGATGAAATACTCGAATAGCGGCCTGCCTCCGGGTTGTTGGCGTGACGCAGTGTACACCTGATAGTACTTAATAAACGTCTTGCAAAAAAAAAAAAAAACTATGTCTTATCTTACTCACACCTGTCTCTGCTCCTTTCTTTATGGCCTGTTTACGATGGGGATGTGCCCGGTTTTATTATGGGTTCGATCGACTTGTCTGATGAAGAATGCTGGGTTTGACCAATGATCGATCATGGGCTGGGCAACTGAAAAGTGGGTTTTACCGTCATGCGATACCTCTGATCTGGAGGCATGTGATTGGACAGTTTGTAAATGTAAGATATTTGTCTGGAATGTAATTTTTGGCATAAAAAGGATGGCTTGCTTTGGAAGATTTAGCAGTCTCCTGAGAACTCATACCGTGTTGACTTCTAGGACTTCTGTTACAGGCTGCAGCGAATAAATTCGATCTTTGACGTCACCGAGAAGATTCTGTGTCTCTGTGTATTGAAGACAGGTGATATCCGAAGACTTTGGGCGTGTCCCCTGACGCCGCTGGGTCTTAAATAACCCGGTTCATTATTTGGCGCCCAACATGGGGCGACTTCAGCGGTACCGGTCCAAGCCTGAAGATCGTGAGGAGCTTCGTGTGGAAATTCTGGAGAAAGGCCTGCAACTTCATCGACCCCTGTATGTCGTCGTGGTCTGAAAGTCTTTGCTGCGAGGTAACCCGCTTTCCGACGGCTACAAAAGACTGCTGCCCTGACTGTCGCCCTGTCTTGGAGCCTTTGATGATTTGTAGAGCAAGACGATAGACGGATCTTCTGGCAAAGTCATCGATACTTCAGTTAAGTATGAGTGGAGCGTCTCCCAGTCCTTAGTTTTTGGGTATCCCTTGGGATCTTTGATTTGGAACTTGCAAGCTCCAAAGCCGAGGGACTTGTGTATTCACGAGACTATCGTATTCGATACTCCCTTGAAGTTTGAAGCTAGACTAGAGAGCGAAGATGCCTGGTCTTAGCAGACTTGGAAGAATATTTTGTTGTGGTCGTAATAGGGATTCCCGATTGGAGGACTCGTGTCCGGTTCCTCCGATTGGAACTCCAACCTATGAGCTCTATGTGAAACATGGTGTGGACCCCATCACGTAAAATGAAGTGTGGATTCATTACACCAGGAAGGACGGTGTCCTCAAATGGCCCCAATATGGTAGTTTTGACACGGAGGTTTTAGATAATCTAGAGGTTAGACTGTTTAAGAAGAAAGCCCGGCCGGCGATGTTTGACTCTTTCCTCCTATGGCGAAAGGAAGCCAAACAGAAAGAAATTAAATTAGCGAAGAGGAATAAAAGAGAAAAGGGTATATCGATAATGCAAGCTGCTATACAGTTTAAAGATAATGAAGAAGAACAAGCGAGTGAGCAGTTGCACAGGCAACGTAAAATGGCGATTGATAAATGCTATCCAGTTTTGCCGCCTCTTCAGCAAGATGCGATGAAGGACCTTGTGAAAGATCCTTTGATGTCACATTTGTTAAATTCGCCACCCCCTTATGCGCAGAATGCTACAGCACCTCCGCCACCTTTAGTTGCGCAACCTCCGGTTGCTTTGCCTCTTGCTATTGCACAGCCGCCAGATCCTCTTCAGTTGGCTCCTACTCCTCTGGTGCAGCCCTCTCAAGGACTGCCGACTTTGCTACCTGCTCCGCCTTTAATTCCTACGGTTTTTCCGCCTGTTCTCGCTGCCTCTTCTTCTACTGTCCTACATTAACTTCCTCTCAGTCCGCTTTATCTCCTGTCCTGTCAACTTCTCCTTCTGTTCGACAGAGGATGACTGATCCTGTTACTAGTCTTTTGTCTCCTTTCTTTGGGTCATTTAGTACGACCCCCATTTCAGAGCGTACACAGTTGCGTAGCCAACTGCCTGACTCCCGAGAGAGGGAAGTATTGGATCATTTAGCGCGTAAATGGGTCACTCGTCCTTTGAGATATGATGTAGAGTCTGTTATGGATGTCTTTCGTCAATGGGAAGCGCCGAAGCTGAGATATATCTTCGATAAGATGTGCACTCTCCTTCGTGAGGAATGGGAAGATGGTGATCTGGAACTAACTACGCCTGAGTTATCCAATGTACAATCCGAGTTTGCGAAAGGCACGATTGTGGGTCTCAACATTGAAAGGGCGGTAGCGACACTAGTTTCGTTCAGGAGCGAGTCTCCTTCTCGGTCGTTGTTTGAGCCTGACCCTTCTTTTAGGAGGAAAGTGCGACAATATCCGATGAGAGAGGTTCCTCCGGTGTGGAAAGAGGCCGTTCAGGCCGATCTTAATGCTGGTATTGTAGCCGCACCGGCTCATTTTCAACGTGTTTGGGTGCATGTTCCGTGGAAACGAGCTGAAGTCTTGGCTCTTAAGCAGACTTTGCCTGACCCCCGTAAAAATCCTGCAGGGTATTATAAGGAATTATCACAGACCGCAGACACATGTGTTATGAATCTAGCTGATATAGAAATGTTGTTTGGAAATGTGGTCCCGCAACCTTTATGGGGATTGATTCGTCATACTGATCATGCGCCGGAGTTAGGTGATACTTGGGTTAATATTGGTGCTGCAGATGGCCGACAAGTTGGTGGTGCTAAACCTGAGCCTTTAGTTGCTGACCTTCCTGGTAGGATCATTACTTACATGAAAACTTTAATGCCTGCTATGCGAGTTAATTGGGACAAATTATCTGCGTGTAAACAGAAGAAGGATGAAAATGTATCTGACTACTTCACTAGGTTTGAAGAGACGTTCATTGACCATAGTGGTCAAGACATGAGTACCGAGGGTGGTCAACGGTTGTTTGTCGATAAGTTTGTGCATAATTTACTTCCCGAGTTATGTACTAAGTTGAAGGATTCAGAGAGTTCTTGGGCTGTTTCCTCGTCAGCGCAGATATTGGCTACTGCACAGTACTACGAAAATAGGGATAAGGATGAGAAGGATAGAGCAGACAAAAAGACTAAAGATTTGAAGACGAAGGTTCTTTTACAGCAAGTGTACCCGCATTGTAATAACCAACGTGATTATAAGCAACCTCAGCAGTTTCAGCGAAACTCGCAAAGGTTCGAGCCTTCTCAACCGCTTTTTCCTGTAGGCCCTAATCAATGTGCATATTGCAAAGAAGAGGGTTATTTTAAACACAGTTGCCCTGTTTTGTTACAACGTATGAATGGTGTTTCTGGCACAAGAGGTCGGGGTGTTCCACAAGCTTCTAGAGGTAGGGGACGTGGAGGTTTCCCCCAGAACGCGCGTTCCTTTCCTCCACAAAATTCAATGAATTGTTTTGATCAGCAGAATAATGCGTCTGGTAGGACGACTCAGTACTATGCTGATGACTACTATGTCGATGGTGAGAATGTGGATGGTAATGATTGCTAGGACAGCCACGGACAAAGAGAGGGAGTTGTTTCAGTTCCAGTAGATCAGAGTGGACCTTATGTTGAAGTGATTACATCAGGTGTGTCAGAGCCTTTTCTGTTGGATACTGGTGCTGCGAAGAGTTCTATTATGCACTCTAGACTCCCTGGCGCACCTTTGTCTGGCTTAACGAACGTTTCAGTAGGTTTTTCTGGCGCCCCAGTTAGAAACCCGATTTCTAATCCTTTGTCTCTTTCTGTTGGACCTCGTGAATTCGAAGCACCCCTTATTCTGACGACAGGTTGCGGTGAGAACTTGTTGGGATTGGATCTGTTGAAAAGATTGTATGCGACTTTGTATTGTTCTCTTTTGGGAGTACAACTTACACTGGGTAAGAAAGTGGTCTCTCCGATGTATTTGTCCAAAAATCAAATTCCGACAGAATTGTCTTCTCTTCCTGATACTATTTGGGCTACTGGTCCTAATGATGTGGGCCTTTTGGAGATACCGCCATATGTTGTGACGCTGAAAGCGAACGTTAAAATGCCACGTATTCCCCAATATAGGATTTCTAGTGATGGTGAAAGGGCATTGCTGGCGATTATCCATGATCTAATCGAGAAAGATGTGATTGAGGAAACAAGAGGTAATGTTTGCAATAGTCCTGTTTTGCCCGTCTTGAAACGCACTGACTCTTCTCAGCCACCCGTTTATAGGTTTGTGATCGATCTCCGCGAGGTGAATAAGATAGTAGTGCCACAATTTCCTGTTGTTCCAGATATCTCTGCCTTATTGACCATGATTCCAGCTTCGGCCACGTGGTTTTCGGTGATTGATTTGAAGAATGCTTTCTTCAGCATCCCGATTGCCGAGGAGAGCAGGGATATCTTTGGCTTCTCTTTAGGAGGCCGAAGTTTCCGGTTTAAGAGAGCTCCTCAAGGCTATTGCGAAAGTCCTTCTATCTATGGTCAGGCTTTGAAGACACAGCTTGATACGATTGCCTTACCTGATGGTGTTGCTCTTCTTCAGTACGTCGACGACTTGTTAGTTGCTGCCGATACTGAGGAGATTTGTAAAGAAGCTACTTTGTCGTTGTTGCGTCATTTGTCTGACTTCCATCATAAGGTGTCTCTTTCGAAGTTACAGTATTGTCGACAAGAAGTGACCTACTTAGGTCATCTCTTATCGAAGGAGGGAAGAAGACTGACCCCAGAACGAATTCAAGCGATTACGAAAATGAATGTGCCAATCACACAGAGAGAAGTGCGTGGTTTCTTGGGTATCACGTCCTATTGCAGACAATGGATACCGAATTTTTCTTTGCTTGCCAAACCTCTGGTGGCATTGACTTGTAAAGATACACCGAATCCCCTCCCGTGGTCTGACAATTGTCAGAAAAGTTTTTCTGAATTGCGCAATGCATTTTGTTCGGCTCCTGTGTTGGGTACCCCCGACTACAGTAAGCCCTTTACACTTTATGTCCACGAGAGAGAGGGATGTGCGTTGTCACTATTGACGCAATCTTTTGGGGACAAGCAACGTCCATGCGCGTATTTCTCGTCGACCTTGGATCCGGTAGCTAGAGCGTTGCCGAGTTGTTTGAGAGCCACAGCGGAAGCAGCTGTTTCTATTCGACAGTCTGCTGGTTTGGTGATGAATAATACGCTGATTGTGATGGTTCCACATGCAGTGGACACTTTGTTAAACAGGACTAAGACACAGCACTTAACTAGTGCTCGATTGTCAGGTTATGAGTTCACACTTTTAGCAAGTCATGTGCACATAAAAAGATGCAATACGTTGAATCCAGCTACGTTGTTGCCGATTTCAGTAGAGGCGGATGTTTCTGAACAGCATGATTGTTTTCTCAGGATGGAAGAGGAAACGAAAGGGAGAATAGATCTTAGGGACACTCCTCTTGTGAAGTGTGATGGTACCTTATGGGTGGATGGTTCATGCTTCAAGCTTCCAAATGGTGACACGACTGCTGCATATGCTGTTACGACTTTGCATACGATTGTTGAAGCTGCACGTATCCCACATAATTCAGCTCATGCAGCAGAATTGATTGCACTTAAGAGAGCGTGTGTGTTATCGAAAGGAAAGAGGGTGACCATATACACCGACAGCCAGTATGCGTTTGGTGTGGCTCATAGTTTTGGACCTTTGTGGAAGGAACGTGGGTTCCTTACGTCTCATGGAACGAAGATTCAGAATTGTCAGTTGGTGAACGAGCTTCTTGAGTCGCTTACCTTGCCGATGCAAGTTGCGATTGTGAAATGCAGTGCACACAAGAAGGTTACTGATGACGTTGGTCGCGGTAATGCGTTTGCAGATGAAGTTGCGAAAGATGTGGCGAGGGATGTGATGAGTCGAATGTATGTTTCAGGCCCTGCAAGATGGATTGGTGATGTTGGAATGTGTGAGGATACGATAGAAAGTGTGAAGTCTATCCAAGCTGAAGCTACAGAGAGAGAATTGAGCGTATGGAGAGAGAGTACAGGTAAATTGGATGCGAGGGGTTGTTGGGTTGAATTGTCAGAGCATCAGCGATGGTTGTTACCCGATGCGTATGTGCTTGCAGTGGTTACGATGGCGCATGGAATGGCTCATATCAGTGCGAAAGGGATTTGTAAGTTGTTGGCCCCATTATGGCAAAATGCAGGAATTCCTAAGTGTGCAGAGAATGTGGTCAAGAATTATGGTTTGTCTGAAGTACAATCCTGGTAAAGGAACTCCAACTCCAGCTGGTCATTTTGCGCCTCCGACGTATCCGTTTGAGGTTTTGCAATTAGATTTTATTCACATGGAGAGATGCAACAACCTGAAATACGTACTCGTGGTTGTTTGTGCCTTTTTGAGATGGGTAGAAGCATATCTGCTAAAAGATAATACTGCCTTGTCCACAGCTAAAGCCCATGTTAAGGAGTTTTTCCCTAGGTATGTTTTGCCAAGAATGGTCTGGAGTGACAATGGGAGTGAATTTGTGGGTCAAGTGATGAAGAGAGTGTGTGAGGGCTTAGGAATCCGACAGAAGTTCCACGCTGCAAATCACCCACAATCGGCTGGACTAGTAGAGTGCTATAATGGCACTCTTAAGTTAAAACTTGCCAAGATACAGGCGAGCTCTGGTCTTAAATGGCCTGACGCGTTGCCATTAGCACTTTTATCAACTAGGCTGACTGTACATTCTCGAGTGGGACTTAGTCCCTATGAAATAATTTTTGGTCGCCCGGCAAACATATGGGGAGTGCCGAGGCCGACGAAATTCAGCGAGATTGAACACCCTGTATTGCTTGACTATCTGTATGATTTGACGGCTAAATTGCGTGTTTTACACCAACAGGTTCATGATACATTGCCTCAGGCTTCTGACGATCCAGGGCATGCCATCGATCCTGGCTCCTGGGTGCTGATCAAGAATTTTCAGCGGACAAAGATGATCAGCCTCGCTGGACTGGCCCCTACTTGGTACTCTTATCTACGCGATCTGCAGTGCGAGTGCAAGGAAAGAAGAACTGGATCCACGGCGTACATTATAAGAGGGTCCCTTTGCCTCTGCCGTACGACCGGTGGGTCCAGGAGGGAATTCCTGATACGGAAACTGACACTGTGCCTCGTTTTCTGCCTTTTAGCGATGCACGTTTAATTGGGACAAGTTCTGAGCGAGAAAGCGACGATCTTCTGCAAGAAGCTGTGCCACCGTCAGTTCGATTAGACACTACTGAGCCTGAACTTTTATTCTGCGACCAGACATTGCCTGATAAAGGCCGTTATAATTTGCGACCAAGAGTCATGGGAAAAATAAACTAAAAAGATTTTCTTTTTGCTATTTTTGAAATTCAGCTCTCCCATCTGAGAAACTGTTTTGACCAATTTTTTTTTTCGAACCGCCATCCGGGTTCGGCTGTTGAGTCGCGGTGTAAAGACCTGGGAGTACAAGCTGAAGACACAAGGTTGACGGTTCTGGTTGGTCCTAGGGCGTTCCCTGGACTGACAGGCGCATTCCTTAGCACGGAACACCCAACCGCCGCGAACGGCACGGTTAGAGGATGGAGTTTTTCAAGATGGAGAGACCTGTTAAGGAAACGAGTTTTAAAAACAAAATGTGTCGAATTATGAGTAGGAAATGCTTTTTAATATTGTGTCTTTTAATGTTGCTTAGCTTGATGATGTTTTTAATGGGATATATTATATTCTCTTTTCAAGTGACGTTTGCACCCACTACACAACCCATACCTTCTTCTACTGTTTTTTCGCATTCTTTTCATCCTCTGCCTGAACATGAATCCATTAGAAGATTGGAATTCGTTAATAACTCCTTTGTTCAGCTTCTGCACCAACACCAATTAGTAGTGAACACGACTAACTGTTGGGTGTGTGGTCTTGTGCCTCATACTACTGATAAAGGTATTCCTTACCTGGTCCTGCCATTCAGCTACAATGGTTCTGTGTGGGCCTACAGAACGATGTTCATCTATGCTCGTGAAGTTTACCCCTTACGTTCTGTGAAGGATATTCCAAAGAATAGTGCTTTAGTTAAGGGAATAGTCGATATGATTAGAGGAGTTAGCTCCTATGAGACAATCCCGAGAGATGAGACACTAGCATATATTGGATGGAACGTGACTGGATATGGAGTTAGTCTAAGTGAGAACCAGCGAGCGAAAAGATCCTCCCCGATTTGGATCGTACCCAATCAGGGTCATCTTTGTCTGCAAGGTAATAGCAAGAATCCGAGAGCTCAGTTAGGGAAGAGTATCTGCACTGAGACGTATGTTTTTGCGTCCCAGACTACCCCACCGTTTCTAGAAGCTAAGGGTACCTATTTTGTCTGTCACGATAGGGCGTACACATGGTTGCCCCCTGATTTCTCGGACACATGTTTTGTCTCGTTCCTGTTGCCTCCTACCTATACAGCTGCGGCAGATTACCACAAGACGAGAATTGTTAGAGGTGTCTTCAGTAAGGAAGATACTGCAGGACAAGAATTAGGAGATTTCTTGAAGGGTTTTCTGCCGTTTTGGGGACCGATGGTTAACAGCAGGAACATACGGCAATTGACGAGAGTGGTTGAGTCCACCGTAGTTGAAACTGCCGGTGCCCTTAGTAACTTGACTGCTGAGCTCCAGTCGGATCGCCTTATGACTCTCCAGAACAGAGTTGCGTTAGATGTCATACTTGCAGATCAAGGTGGGGTATGTAAAGTGATCCAATCGAGCTGCTGCGTTTTCATTCCAGACAATACTCCGACAGTATACCAGGCCATTACCAAGTTACATAAGATCTCCGACTCTATACACGTGGATAAAGGAGATTGGTCGTTGATGGGATGGTTCTGGGAACTGTTATCCACCTGGGGATGGAAGATTCTGATGGTCACTGGGATGGCTTTAGCGATTCTTTTCCTGTTCTGTCTTTGTGTGCAGTGCGCTCCTGCTGTATGTGGCCTTTGTGCTACTACGTGTGCAAGGAGCCCTGTCCCAAGGGAGGTACTAAGTAATAGGATTATGCTTCAGCAACATCTTGATGATCTGATGAATATAGACCTGGATTCAGATTGACATGAGTGTAGGTTAATTGCCTATGTAAGGGCAAAAGGAGGGTCTGAGGTTCCGTGAATCCTGAACCCGTTTCATAAAGGTCATGGTATTGTTACGAATTTGGTATTAACGGACCGTAATCAGTTAGTACGATAAGCATGAGTGTTTTCGTCACGTTACACCGATGGATTCACTACGTATTTAGGGATCCATTCTGAACCCTTGGGGTCCATTTTGTGGATGGCAGCCATTTTGTGGTTGCCCTCACATAGGCCGGTGACTATGGTCGAACGAGTCTTTAGCACAGGTACACTTTAGCTGACTCCAGAATGACCCGAGCGAACGACCCTCTTGCCCGAAGCCAAACTTGTTAGGCCAGTTCCTTTCCCAGTAGCTGATCAAGATTGAGGATCAAGGCACAAGACATCATAAACCCTTTATCGCACACAACTATGTCTTATCTTACTCACACCTGTCTCTGCTCCTTTCTTTATGGCCTGTTTACGATGGGGATGTGCCCGGTTTTATTATGGGTTCGATCGACCTGTCTAATGAAGAATGCTGGGTTTGACCAATGATCGATCATGGGCTGGGCAACTGAAAAGTGGGTTTTACCGTCATGCGATACCTCTGATCTGGAGGCATGTGATTGGACAGTTTGTAAATGTAAGATGTTTGTCTGGAATGTGATTTTTGGCATAAAAATGATGGCTTGCTTTGTAAGATTGAGCAGTCTGCTGAAAACTCATACCGTGTTGACTTCTAGGACTTCTGTTACTGGCTGCAGCCAATAAATTCGATCTTTGACGTCACCGAGAAGATTCCTTGTCTCTGTGTATTGAAGACAGGTGATACCCGAAGACTTTGGGCGTGTCCCCTGACGCCGCTGGGTCTTAAATAACCTGGTTCTTCACTTCTCAACCAATTTGCTCATCCAGGGCAGGAGGGAGATAGCGTGATGGTTGGATAGATTGCATTGGTCCAGATTGGGTTTCTTTAAAAGAGCCCTGAGCATTGCACATTTCCATGATGTGGGAACTACACCCGATGTAATTGAGGTGTTAAGGACCTCGAGGATAGCTGGACGGATCACGTCAATAACCGAGGTAAGATATTGTGGAGGTGCTGGATCCCTGGGGGAACCTGAGGTGACTTTGGAGACTATTTTATCCAGAGAAGCAGTATCTAAGAGAGTGAATTATTTCAGCATGCGGGTAGACGGGGAGCTAGGGCTAACTATTGCAGCTGCATCCAGCTCATAATTATTGGGGGCAAAAGAGGCATAAATGGTTTGAATCTTCTGGTAAAAGAAAGTTGCTAAGTTGTTACAACGTGCGAGTGCTCCTTCTAAAGGTACTGATTCTTGAGGAGAAGTGATCAATGATTTGGTATCTGAAAGATTTCCTTTGGTGAGTTTGCAGCTGTATTAATTTTTGTATCATAGAAGACAGCTGGTCCACCTAACACCGGGTGGCCCCTGACAAGATGGGCACGACAAAGGCCCCTGATCAATGAATGATTTAAGAACTAAAAGACTCCTGTCACCAAAGTCCTTTGATTACACCAGTCCTCAATCACGTGAGGAAGGCCATGGGGCCTAGACGGAAACAGTGAGCCAAAGGGGGCCCCCAGATGCGAAAGGAAAAAATGGCTTGTTAAATCTGTGAAAGTCTATGGTGAGATGAGGACAAAAAAAATTGTTACTATATGTGTTTACTGGTATTATTTTGGCATTTTTGAGCTGTGATCTATGCTAATTTAGCCTACTTCAGGCATCAATGGATTTAACTAAAACCAATCAGAAAAATATCCAGAAAAAAAACCCCACCCTCCCTTCACACTCCTCCTACCCTTGTGTAAATAAAAGGGGATGGAGTCCACAACACTTCCTGTAAGTTCCCAAGCTAAATTAAGGGAAACACATTGTGAAAGTTAACTGGAGGGAGGGTCACAAGTATTGGTACGAGAAGAAGGGTACTTTGAGTAATGAAGACTGCTGGTAAGTAAATTTAATTATTTCCTCCTCGACCCTCTTCTTGTACCACTACTTAATAAATGAGGATAAAACAGAACAATCAGCACGGACTGATTCCCTGATAAACAAAAAATACTCCCAGTTTGATGCATGAAAAACCTTTAATGCAAACTCAGGAGACTCAAATCTTTAGGGGAAAAACATACTTTGAAAGACAAATGTTTCAAACTTACCTTCACCAAATGTTCAAAAGGAGGAAGTTGAGCTCTCTACAAACTAAAGGGAGATCCCAAGAAGGGGAAGAGACTTTAACATTTGGTTTCAAAAACGAAAAACCCGTCAACAATCTTACACCAATAGAATCTATTTCAGGAACACTCCAAGGAGCTCTGACCATCTTTAGAGCTGCCCATTGGACCCTTAAAGTGACATCTGCCAAACCCTTGTGATAACTGTCATTCACAAATTGAAAAATTCATCATGATTCGCATTCTGTTGGATTGAAGGATCGTTCATCACACCACCTAGGGAATGGCGACTAATGATGAGAATATGATTTTGTAGTGGAAATCTCTCTAGTCTGTTGAACTGACTGAATTAGTGGAGTAGCAGGACGCATATTTCTCAAACCCCACCGTTCCACAGCCATACTGTCTGGTGCATTCTCTTGTATACTTCCAATGACAGGAGGGGAGAATGAAGAGGACCCTCATCCTTTGGGATAGTCCTTTTCGGAGCCAGGGCCATTAGCAGTAACAATGGGAACCATTTCAATCTTGGCCAAAACAGGGCTGACGCCAAGGACATATCAATGCATCTATCCCCCAACCCCCTTGTTTCTGGAACCGGGACGGTAAGAAAGGAAGAAGATTATTGGCAGTGTGTCAAAAAGGTCCATCTCAGGAGTACTAAACCTTCCGTACAATTGCTCAAACACATGCTGAGCATGACAAAAGCCGTGGGACGAAGGGAATATTCTGCTGAGCCTGTTTGCTAAAACATTGTCCTTACATCAAATGTATGTTGCTGTGAGATATAATTAATGGGTCTCTGTCCAGCACCCCATCTGAAATACCAGAACCACTAAATCTGTGACATGCCAGGCTGCTTATTTATATAAGACTTTGTGACTGTATTATCTGTCCTGACTACAACCACTTGATTTTTAACTGGAGGGAAAAATGAAAGAGAGAGTGAAAACAGCTCTAATTTCTTTCCAGTCTGAAGATTAACACTTCTCCTCCAAGCAGTACTTCCCTTGAACCAATTTACTGCTCAGTGTAGCTCCCCAACCTAACTCACTTCCATCTGTTAATCTACATGGAAGTGGCCTCGACAAGAACATCACCTTGAGAAGGTAAACCACTGCATTTGCACCCAAATGTTGTTTGACACAGCAGGCAGCATTTTGTGGAGGCTTTATGAGGCAGGAATCCAGTGAGCCAGGAAATGACACACCAATAGTTCTTGATGAGAAACAAAGACACATGCTAACAATAAAAAATAAAAATGAAGACAACATGAATAACTTGTAATACATGGAAACCTAGATTGAAAAGAATTTCTAATAGCCAAAATCTTACCATGTGATCCTGGAGACAAAGCCACTCTCTTGTAGACATCTTAGACTACTGTTCCATGGACCGGATAAGGCTCTGGATAATCAGGGCCCTTGTTGGAGGCAAGCTGGAATTCCCAGATTGTCTGAAAGTGTGCTCCAATGATCTCCAGATCCTAAGTCAGAGAGAGCTCAGACTTCTCCATATACATCAGAAGACCAAAGTTGCTCAGAGTTTCTCAATTCAACATGATAAGATCTTGAAAAACTGTCTTTGAAGGAGAATGGACCAGCTAATTGTTGCTATAAGGGTGATTCAGAACTCCTTTGGTGTTAAGATTGGCAAAAATTAGTGGTAGAACTTTTGTGAAGACACGCAGGGTTGACGTCATACCAAAGGGGAGGATATTCAAATGCCAGTGGTGACCTACTGCACAAAATCTAAGGTATGTCTAATGCAGAGGAAAAATAGGGATGTAGAGATAAGCATCCGGGGCTGCCAATCAATCCCCTAGAGACACCAAAGAAAATATCCTCTGCAGAGTTTCCGTCTTGAAACATGTTTTGCTAAGAAAAGAGTTACATTTTCTTAAGGTGATAATCAGTCTGTATTGTCCTAAAGGATTTTTTACCAAGAAGACTGGAGAGTACAAGCCTTTTCCTTGTTGATTTACCACGACCGGAAAAATTCAATTTTTTACAGCAAGGTCTGATATTTCCTGAATCAAGGTCAATGACTTATATGTATCCCTTCATTCTGAAACCTAAAACAAGCATGTGTTTATGGGAAGGTGTATGAAATCCGGCATGTAACCATTTTCTTTGATCTGCAAAACCTAATTGTTTGGAACCTTGCTTTTGCATTTTTGAAGAGAAAAAGGCAGGAAGCCCCTGAATGGGAGGCCGGCATAGTCAGGAAGGCTTCCTGGCCTGTGGAAGAGGCAGCTGGGGCTTTGAGACTTACAAGAGTAAGGCTGATTTGACCTGTTTGTATTGGAAGGAAAATTAAAGCAAAACCCTTTTTGATGTGTACCTTTGGGGCCACCTTCTACCGTCTCCCTTTTGGGCATCTACCTTCTGGGCACAAACTGCCTTGCAATCTTTCAAGAAGATCTGACATCTAGCAGCCACATTAGAATCAATAGACAAAGTAGAAGTCTTAAGATTGTCACAAGAAACTTCTGAAAATCTTTAACCATATACTCAGATGCCTAGACCACATAGATCACATCTCTCAAAGCCACATTAAGACCTACAAATTTGTGTAGTAAGTACGAGGAATTAATAGGTAATGTCGAATGTGTTGCTCTGTGGAGTACCAAGAAGGAATTATTAAATTGATACAGGTAAATGACAAACATTTACTATAATAAAACCAACTAGTAGGAACTACATTTCTCTCTGAAATCAAAATGCTGCTAGAACAAGGTTCATTGGTTCTTTGCACCAAAACCTTGCTTGGATCACCCACAAGAAATGTGTCATACTCATGTTTGTGCATACTATCTAATTTTGGAAATATCCTCAATTATCTGCAGGGTGTGTGCTGCTATTTACCCTCTCTTCGTTGTTTCACCTGTATCGCTGTATGATGCCATGTATTATCCAATTCAGGGAAATTCACCTTCACATTCAGGTACTACTTCCCCACATACTTGGACTAGCTATTTTCTTCTGAGATTGCGAAGCATCAGCTGAAAGCTTCTGTAACTGCTGATCACAGACACCTCCAGAACCTGCTGAAAGGACCAAGCCAATCTCCATCCAAATCTCCAGCCCCTCAGTCCATTGTAGCTTTTCCATAGCATAGAGTCCTGAACTGGACCCCTCATGATATTTGCATATTGAATAAATCAGAGTTATGTTTGAGAATATTGAAGTTTTTATGGAAAAACCTGGGAAATATGCCACTTAATCTAATCACTGCAACAAACTTGTGCCGTTTTTCCACAATAAAGTTGTGTCTATCCACAGCGAGCTTGATTTAAACTCCTCCTTTCAATACATCTTCATCTTTCCAAACACCCAACTCTCTGACCAGGTCAATACTGCTCCCCCAGACCTCTCATCTTTGAGTCCTGTCAAGTTAAGGCCTGGCTACCACTTGATTTGATCACTCTGAAAAACCTTCTGGGAAACATCAAGTCTGGCTCTCCACTTGACCCTCTCCCTCCATCTCAGCGCAAACCTTTGGATGAGTCTGCCCTTGAAGTGATTCTTAATAACCTTAACTCCTCTTTAAATCTTGGGCAGCTACCCGGTAACTGGAAGCACACTCTTGTGCTTCCTTTGCTGAAAAAGACTGGTTTGGATCACCTCTGCTAGTCCAATTACAGGCCCATATCGGGCTCAGTGGTTAGAGGCGGCAGACCCGGAAGCTGAGATCGGCCGTGGACCAGGGTTCGATTCCCCGCCTCGGCGGGTCTCGGGCTCAAAAAATTCCACGGACTCGACAATTCTCGCTCCGGTGCCTACTCGACTCACGGGGTCACACTCTGCGACTCTGGGCAATAGCTTGCTTAATCTCCACTACGGCCCCTCGCGGCGGGATGCCTGGCTTTCACCTTGTGGATACCCTGCCGGGATATCTCACAGGGGAATACCAGGACGGGTTCCCTAAGCAAGCGCCTTGATACCTTCGGGTGATACGTGCGCTATATAAGTCGCAATACATTTACATTTACATTTCTTTCCACCTTTCCCAAAGTATTGGAAAGACATATTAATTCTCAACTCTCTGCACATGTGACCCGGCAAAAGCTATTTCATCCATCACAGTCGGGCTTTCGTCCTGGTCATAGTCACAGAGGACCGTAGGCAGCAGCTTGACTGTGGTGGTAAGGCAGTGCTAATCTTCTTGGAATTGAGTGCTGCCTTCGACACAGTCTCTCATTCCATTCTGGTAGATTGCCTTGAAACCTCAGGAATTGTAGGTGTGGCATTGCAGTGGCTGATCTCTTTTCTACAAGATCGCTCCTTTCAAGTTTTTTCTCACACCTCTAAATCAAACTCTGTAGCCTTAACATCTGGAGTACCACAGGGCTCGATCCTGAGTCCTCTGCTTTTTAATCTTTGTTCGCCTCTTGGCAGACATTGCAGAAAAATCTGTGTTGATCATCTTTTCGTACGCAGACAATATGCAGATTATTTTTTCTCTGTCATATGTTGAACATCGGGACCCGTCATTACTTCAGCTTAGTCTGCGGAACATTTCCTTGTGGATGTCCAGAAATGCTTTAAGGTCCTCATCCTGAGGAACAATCCTGAGCTCTGGGGAGCCAGCCATTGGCCTGCCTCTTTAGGACCTTTATCAGCTCCGGTCCCTAAGGTTAAGAACTTGGGTTTTACCTTTGACAGTAAGTTTTCTCTCGTAGCCCAGGTGTCAGGAGTCACCTCTACTTGCTTTGTCGTCCTCAAGTGGCTAAAGAAAATCCTTTGGCTGTCTTGCAGGCCTTGGTGATCTCCAGACTTGATTTTGGTAATATACTGTTCTCGGGTGCGAGCAAGGCCTCTGTCTAACATCTCCAGCCAGCCTACTTGCTTTTTCAGTTCCCTCAGCACCCATCTGTTTCCCCTCTGCTTCATCAACTCCACTGGCTCAAGGTTAGCAAATGCATTGAGTTCATGGCCCTTTGCTACTAGTTTCGCGTGCAGCATGGCTTGGCCCCCTTGTACCTAAGAAACCTTGTCAAGACGTATCAACCCTCTTGCAAACTGAGATCGGCCAGCCTCTCTCTCTTCTCAGTATGGGTGGCCACACGTTCTCCTTCCTGGGACCTAAATTGTGGAATTCCCTTCCATTGCAACTCAGGACCTGTAAGTCTCTACTTGCCTTCGGAAAAAAACTAAAGCACTTTCTTTTTAGTCAGGCCTAATTACAACCTTCCTCAAACCTTGCTAGTCACATTTTTTTTCGTCAGAAAACTCTGTTGAGTAGCTGTGCGCTTTCTAAATATTTTAAATAAATAAATCAAAAACTCTCTGGGAATGGCAAACAATCACCAACTAGCTGAACATTTTTCAAGCTCACGAGGGGCTTTAGGATGAATCAATCCTGAGACAATGTTTTTTTTCCATTTGACTATTTAAAAATACATTATGAAATATTCAGTTAAGTATGAAAGACTTTAGATTGACTTTTCTTTTTTAATTCTGAGGTTTATATCATGGTAGGCCACTTCAAGGCCTCCTCGTCCTCATATCTTTTACAGGCAGGTAGCAAAAATAAATTCTAAGACCCAGTGAAGTCTGCCATGGGCTGTTGTTTTTAGGTAATTGTGTGTCAGTAAGACCTTTGTAAGAGATGGGCTTTAGCCCTTGTCTGAACCACATAAAGATTGAAAGGCATGTTTAAGTTTGAGATGGAAGGGTTGGAATTGTGAGGTTTGGGGGTGAAATTATCTCCTGCCCAGCCTTTTGTACTTCATCCTGTGATCAGCCAGCATTCCATGAAAGGCTGAATTTAGATAATTTAATATTCTGACAGCTGGTAAGGTAGCAAATGTGCTTAGGTAGCTGGAGTTGTTTGGTGAAAACTTTTCTGAATAACGCAGAGCGATTTTTGCTGATTTCTTTTTCACACCCAAAAACAATGTGACAGTGGTAATAATGCCAGGTCACTTAAGATTTCCAATTGTGCAGGCCAGAAGATTAAGGGCCCTGTACATCTTATTCCGGTGACCTTTCTGGTGAAATGAAGTTGGGCGAATATGGCTCTATAAAGCTGTGTGAAGTATTCTGATATTGCCAAACTTTTTTGAGGTGTGTTTTTACTGCCAGTGACCTGCAGAACTGTTTCCTTCTGATCTAAGGATATTCCACTAGTGAATGGCAGGCTATTCTTCAAAGGTAAAATAGGTAACAGGCCAATAACGTGCAGTAGATTAGGTTGGGAGTTGGATGCTTGGCAGAAGCTCCACTGATGGTGCACAGACAGTGGTGGAGTACTTCCACAGGTACCTTTGTTGAAAACGGACAAGGGGAGGTGCAACATGTGCCAGAGTGTGGACTCAAAGAAGGGCAGCTAACAAGTGGTGACAGTCCACCCACTGCGTCAATGCATAAAGGGAAATCCGTCCTACCGCAGTGAAATGCCAATGAAGATGCTCTAGTTTTTGTGTTTAAGATTTGTACGTTCTGTACAAAATTGTGAGGTTTTCTGCAAAAATATTGTGAAGTGTCAAGTGACTTCGCAACTTATTAACTGAGTTCAATGTTGTGACAAGCGGCCAATGTGTAGTGTAGCCTCTTAAATGGTGAAAGGCAATTAAAATTGGTTGGGATATGAAGTACAGATTAAAATAAAAGAGAAATCTCAGGTGGCATAGATTTATTATGAGGAGGATGATTCTAGGGAAGAGGTCCATCTAAAAAGTAACCTGCATGGGACTGAGAATTAAGATGTGATTCTGATCTTGCTGCATTGATGAAAAGGCAGTCCTCAGATATTGAGTTCTGAATGTGTGACATTTCACCAGCAACATAATCTTGAGGACCAGACCACAAATGTTCCTGAAGTAAGGCAAATGCGGTAGGTATGCTTGGACAATAAGAAAGCATGTTTTTTGTTTTATAATTTTGACACAGTAGTGAGAAAGCACTCTTTAATGAAGTGATTCATATTAATTTCCATATACAACATCATTCCTTATCAGATTACATCTTCTCTATTGCTTTTTTCCTAGTGAATAATTTTTTCATGGCTGTTTTCACTTCAGCATTTCTCAAAGTGTAAATGAGAGGATTCAACATTGGAGCTATTACTGCATAAAACACAGAGATTATTTTATCCATAGGCAAGGTAGTGGAGGGTCTTGAGTAAATAAATATGGATGGCCCAAAAAAGATAGTCACGACTGTGAAGTGGGCGGCACAGGTAGAAAGTGCTTTTTGTTTCCCTTCAGCAGAGCACTTCCTCACGGTTAGTAGGATGGAAGTGTAGGAAACAAGCAAGAGCAGAAAACACACTAGTGCTATCAGGCCACTGTTGGACACAATCAAGAGTCCTGTGATGTATGAGTCACTGCAAGCCAGACTCAACAAAGGTAGAAGATCACAAAAGAAGTGGTCAACCTCATTTGGGCCACAAAAAGGTAGTGCCATTACCAAATAGGTCTGCACTGAGGAATGCACTGCTCCCCCTACCCAGCAGGCCAAAACCAGGAGGTTACACACAAACCGGCTCATGATAACAGTGTAACGCAATGGGTTACAAATGGCGATGTATCGGTCAAAAGCCATGACAGTAAGCAGGAAGATTTCAGCACAAGCAAAGTGGTGGAAGAAGAATATTTGGGAAATGCAACCACTGAAGGAGATGGACTTATTCCTGGAGATCAGGTCCACAAGCATCTTAGGGGTGGTGATGGAGGGGTAGCACAGGTCAATGAAGGACAAGTTACTCAGAAGGAAGTACATGGGGGACTGGAGGGAGGAGTCAGCATTCACCGTCATCATGATGAGTAGATTCCCAAACAGGGTAGCAATGTAGAAAAGCAGAAATATGAAAAATAAAACAGTTTGCAGCCTGGGGTTTTGAATAAGACCCATGAGCAGGAAGTTTTCAACAGTTGTTTCATTTGCCAAATTTTCATGTCTTGATTTTTCTTGCCTCATTCCAAAAGTCAAGTTTCACTTTCAAAATAGTGTTTACTTATTTAAGCATTCTCTGAAAGAAAAAATCCAAAAATACAAACTGAAATCAAGTCGTTAAGGCAGAAGTACAGAAAACATGCGGGCCAAGGTATGGTAGAGATATTAATAAATAGAAGGCTTCCAATATAGAAATGTATCAGGGAAATGCTACTAATAAAGTTATATTACAAAATATATAGTACTTCAAATTCAACTTTATCGACTTAAGACTATCCAAGTTGAGAAATAACTGATTACTGCATTTGATATTCTATGTTATCCTGGCAAAAAGGCAAAAAGTGGTCACATATGGTTACGCTATATTTATCAAGATTGGGTCTCACCTCTCAGATTAGTGTCCCTTGTTAAATGTTACACCTAAAAGAAGGGACAGGTCGATTGGTCTTACCTGGGTTCAGAGTGTGACCTCTGCATTAGGCACAGATCACTGCAGCAACTGGGTTTTTGGGCCAGCTTACTGGGATTGACTGTGAAGCAGACATAATAACCAATGACATATCCAAGAGGGATTTGAATCCGTGACTTGTAATTTGAACGGCAAATTAGATCTTAAAACTTAGTATTCACATTAATAACTTGTGGTATCTTACTGTGGTTGAAACCTATAGATTACATATCTAAAAAAGTTTACTTTGGACTAACTCCTTTAAAACCATTGCTCAAATAAAATATCTTTCATTTTGTTATGTTTGTGTCATGACTAGAGTGCAAGCCTTTCTCTAATATGGCCTCCTATTGGGTTAGTGTATGAAGAACAAGCAGAATTGACTTTTAGTGCTTATTTCTCACTACTAGGATTGAAACCTTCCATTGCTAAATTATGCAAAATGTCTCTGTAGCAAATAGAAAAATCATCTTACCCTTCTTGCCCTGGAAACTTGCAGACCAAAATGTACACACAGCTAAGTATCAGCATCAAACAGATTAACTAATTTTTCCATTTTACCAAGAGGGGACCATGTAGTATTCAAGTTTCTCTTATATCTAATATTACTTATATCAGCAGTAGTTGTATTATCCCCCTAAGCAATATAAGTCATAGTGGGACCGGCAACCTATTTGATTATACAGAGACCTCTGTAGTCAGGTCTAGGTTTCTGAGCTCTGTAATTTAGGTTGTAACGTGTAGTCTGCAGCCTGTAGTTTTCCAAAAGGTATGCTTGATTCGTTGATTAAATACTCTTCTTAAAACACGCGCTGACACCTAAGTGTGGAGGCTTTTTCTGTGAATGCGTAGGCTATCATGAAAAGAAGGCTTTCCCTGCTAAATGCAACACATTCCTCATTTAGAACAAAGGCGTCTTTGATATCTGGTCTAATGGGAATGCACTAAAATATTTGCATTGTGATATTTTTCAATTGAATGTCTAAATAAAGTATTTCTTCATTTCTTTATGATAATTGTGCCCAGGGCCTGTAAATCAAATGCTACCAGTGGACCTGCAGCATTGCTTATGCCACCCACCTAAGAAGCCATCTAACCACTTCTCAGGCCTGTTACTGCAGGGCTTGTGTGTGCAGTTTACTGCCACTTTGACTTGGCACTTAAAGCTGCTTGCCCAGCCTTAAACTCCCATTTTAATGCACCTACATGCAGGTCCTAGAAAGTCCTAAGTGATGGGTGCTTTGTAACCAAAATGTGGGACATGTACTTGTATGTTTTAAATGTACTGGTAATGACAAACAGCTACATTTGTTTTTCACTGCTGTGATTGCTTAGTTGAAAGGAATAGCTGCATCATGTTTTATACGTTATGTTATGGGATTTGTGAAGCGTATGGCTGCCCAGCAACAGGGCGTCCCAGCACTGATTCCACAAATAACCAGACAAAAGAGGAGAGGCGAGACAGGTGGATTATTCAGGGAAATCAAGGTTTTAACTGCCTTCCTGAAAGCCCCATGATTCTACATTCTCCTGATAGTACAGGAAAGAGCTTTCCAGAGAGAGGTAGCTAAGGCATGGAATAGACAACCACAGGCCCATGTTCTTCTAACATGGGGAACACGTGCCAATGTTGGTTTGAGGAGTGCAGGACATGTTCTGGAACATAAGGGATAAGGAGATTAGCTAAAATGGAAGCATCAAAGAACCAAATTAGTGGCTTAAGACCACGTAGAAGTCCGAAACAAATGCCAGCAACTGATTTTGTCTGTGCCTGAAAAGTTAGAGCACAGTCAACCCAAAGACCCAGGTATTTTACAATTTCTTTAGAGGGCAGAGGGGCTCCTAGCACAGAGGGCCACCAGCGAATGCATGCCTCGTCCCAGGAGAAGATTCTCTGAATTGTTAGCATTCAACTGCAGGCAGTTAATTGCTATCCAATCTGCGATGGCCATCATACCATTCTGGAACTTGGCTATGTGTTGGTCCAAATTGTTAGACAAAGAGATCAAAAGCTGAGTATCATCCGCGCATTCTGGAACTTGGCTATGCGTTGGTCCAAATTGTTAGGCAAAGAGATCAAAAGCTGAGTATCATCAGCCCTGAGGGGCCCCCCAGCCCTGGGGACCACCACCCCCTGGGGCTACAAAATAAATGTCCGGGCAGCCCCAAGATAATACGTGGGTGGGGGCTCAATGGCCCCCCAAACCCTGGGGATCATCACCCCCCGGAGCTATGTGTATTGTGGGAGGGGGCCACGTGGCCCCCCTCCTGGAGCCGTTGTGGACCCTGGGGACTGCCACCCCCAGGGCCAGCTCCTGCAGTGTCCCGGAGTCCCCACTGTGGGACACTGCTGTTTGCTATGAGAGGGCGGGAGTCCCGCAGCTCCCTCCCTCCCATAGCAAACTTGGTTTAGATTTTGAAAGAGAGAGCAGGGAAACCTGCTATCTCTTTCAAAATCCAAACCAAATTGCTTTTCCAAAGGGTGAGCTGCATGTTAGCAGCTCCCCATGTGGAAAAGCAATGCTGGCTCCCTCAAGGACACGGGGAGCCGGCTGGGACCATGGGGGCATTGGGGCTCCCCCCCCGGTCCCCAGCGTTTTATATAAGCCCCGGAGGATGGGGTCCCCGGGGATTATAGAAATTAGTGATAGGGGCTATTTTGTTTTTTATGGTAAAATTAGGAGTCGCGCACCCAGCGCGGCGCTCAGTGCAGCCTCCTGGTGTCCAAGCGTTGGATGCACGACTTCTAACGTGTAGTGTGCACGACTCCAGCGCGTTTGGTGCACAATTTCTACACGTTTGGTGCATGACTCTGATGCGTTTCCATGGATCCCCACTGAATGTAGGAAGATACTTGTCCAGTCTTTATTAATGAGTAGGCTGGATTACGGAAATTCCCTGTTTATGGGAATGGCGGACTATCTGTTCACGAAACTACAAGTCGTAAAGAACGCTGCAGCAAAGGCAATTTGCAATAAAAGGAAGTACGATCCAGCCAAAAGCTGCCTGCGTGAGCTTCACTGGCTACCAATGAGACAGAGAGCTCTCTTCAAGCTAATGTGCATAACGCACAAAGCATTGCACAATACGGGCCCTCGCATCCTAACAAATAAAATCAGATTCTATGCTCCAACGAGGAACCTGCGTTCCTGTACGGCTGCTAGAGCAAGCAACACTCGTGTGAAAACAGTTAGGATGCGTGGACGGGCATTCTCCCACCTGGCGCCAAATAACTGGAACAAGCTGCCGCAGGAACTCAGACTAACAGACTGTTATTTGTCCTTCAGGAAGCAACTAAAAACATTTCTTCTTCCAAAATCTGACTAAACACAATCCCCACTCTGTTATCTGTTAACTATTCACTGCTGTCAGGATAGCGCCGTGATATCCCATTGGGGATGATTGTTTGCGCTCTATAAATACCATAAATACAAATGAGTTGGGTGTGCGGCTCCAAGCAAAAACATTATATATTTTTGAGATATACATCCAGCTTATGTGTTTAGATCTTGGGTGGCTCTAAAAAGAGCATTTCTGTTTATTGAGAGATGTTGGTACCTACAAGTAAGTGCCTATGCAGAGTCTAAAGTTAATGAGGAAGACTCTGTTACCCTCATCTGTAAAATGTACACAATCTCTCCTATAGATGCCATCCATATTGAAACGCAGACTGTTGTGGTAATTGGACCCCATCCTATAATCTCGGAGAAAAGCAGAAAAAGATTTATTGACATGTTTCCTAGCTTCCTCAATCTGTGGACAAAATTGATTGGACCAGTTCCCTTTCTGCCTTTGACATATGTTAGAATAGACAAAGGCAGTGTGGGGGAAGAGTGACATCAATTCTGTAAAGGTGTTCTTCATAAGTATTTCCAGACACCCCGGTCAAAGTGCCTAGTTCATTGCCACCACAGTGCACAACTATGAGGTCAGGGTGTTGGAGATGCAAAAAGGTTTTAACCAATGGCATCAATTGATGCCACTTTAACCCTCTCTGTCCAATCCATTTAATGTCTACATTTGGCAAAGCTAGGTCTTTGTCCATGCCTCTTTTTTCTGCATACCTATGGTTCAAGAAAATATAGCTGTGTCCCACAATCCACACTTTAAGCATATTGAAGTGAGGTCTGGATGCACTCAGAAGGTGTCTGTATGTGAAATGACAGTTTGAGAAGTGAGATTTTTATAAAATGGTGGCTAAGATGCAGTTTTGAAAAAATAAAAGGAAGATTGGCAGTTTGAGAGCATTCTAGTCTGAAAAGTAGGTTGCATATTTCTGTTTTTTAAAACCATGTTTCTTATTGGTTAAGAAAATCTGTTGGAATTGAACATTACATAAGATAAGGTGATATTTTAAAAAGTCAAGCACACTTGCTGTTTGGATTAGCAGCATGGTGTGCTGAACTTGTGACCTGTGTGCTCAGTTAAGTGTTCCATGAACTGTTACTATGGTAACAGGCAGTGAGCAGATCGGGGGTAGGGTTCAAACTTATGTCAATTGGAAAGGGCTGAAATGTGTAACTAATAGAAATGTGTGTTAGCTTTATTATTATTCTTAATGGTCTTTATTTGGATAAGAATATCCATAAAAGTACAATTCATAAAAACACAATTCGTCACTAACAAACAGAATACAATAAATATTAAAATGTTAAGAATGCATTTCCATCAGTACAAATACAGAACACGAAAAATCACAACACAATTCATGGGTTGGGTTTGGTCGGGATCCTATCAACTTAAATCATTATTCAAAAGTGGACTTGAACAATATGTGCAAATCTCGCAGATTTTTGATAAAGTGCCAAGTTAAACAGTCTAGGAGCTTGGTTATTGTTTGTGAAAAATATGCCAGGACAAAGATGTGCAAAAACTCACAAAATTTCCAATAAAGTGCAAAATTGTACAGTCAGACACTAGAAAGTGCAAGATTTACATAGGACTGTGCAAGGACTACAGTGATTGACATAACTATGTTAATGATCCATTAGTCAAAAAAGTCTTGTAAGATGAAACCCAAAGTAATATACACTAGGGTATCCTGGACAAGATTAAAACAATGATTAAAAGAGTGGTGGGTGCATACAACGTTAAAAATCATGCATTGAAGCCCGAGAGAGTACTGCAGCTTGGAGGAATGTACACTACTAACTCGAAAAATCAGATCATCACTACCTAGTTTTAATATCTCGGCATATGCAGTCTCAAAGTTGGTGAAGGCACGTGCCTTAAAGTATGAGGCGAGGTACCATTTGGTGTATTTTACATAAAATGTACAAAAAAGTAAAAAGTGTAACAAAGTTTGTTTACCACCAAAGCCAAATGGACAGTTAAGTTGCTCTAGATCTTTATCAAAACCTAGATGGAAGCAGAGTGAATATTTAATGCTTCCGTCTCTGAGGCGAAATAGTAAACTCCTTTTCCATCTCCCCATACTCTTTCTGAGATAATACTGTGGCATAAGATGTTGGGTGCTTATTGTCTCAAAAAGAGTCATATATTTAGCAACAGATGGTTAATACTCAGTTTCTTGTCTCTCTTTACGATACAAATCGTAGAGTGCCCCCCTAACTGATCTTATATTTATTTTTTCCGCTGCTATGGGGCATAGAAAACAATGTTCCATATCCACACTGGCTAAGCTATTTTTTACTGCGGCTAGCCAGGGTATACCGCAACCTTTATCACATTGAAGGCAGTCTAAGATAATTTCTCTAGTTAGAGCTGCCGCGGGATTCTGCCATATTTTCATCCAGAATAACGCTGGGCGTGACCTGATGAAATCCTCCACGTATTGAAGATTTAATTCGTTATGGCATAAATAATTGGGTGATGAAATTAGTGCACCAAGAATTTTCCTGCAGAATCTATTCTCTTCAGTTTGAATCCCGCTACAGTTCGCAGAGCCCCAAACTTCAGCTCCATAAGTAGCCATTGGCACACATTGCGATTTGTATATCTGTATCAATGGTACCACTACCTCAGATTCCCTGGGTTGCCGTAAATTAACAATGGAGTTTAATGCTTTGGCAAGTTTACTTCTTCCATGAGCCATATGTGCTTTCCATGAACCTGTTTCCGAGAAAACTAAGCCCAGGTAGGGAAAGGTGCTAGTACTTGTCAAAAGTTCGCTGCCCGATAAAATTGAAATGATACGATGTTTTTTCGGCCCACAACTCATTATAAAAGATTTTTTTTAATTAGTGTGGAGATCAAGATCTGCCTTAAAAGACACAAATCCCGAAACTAAAGTGCGTAGTGCATTGGGCGTGCGACCCATTAGGACCGCATCATCTGCATAAAAAAGCACGGGCATCAAGTTGCCGTTAATTTTGGGTACATCACTAGTCATTTTTTCCAGGGTATTATGTAATTCATTTATATAAATATTAAAAAGCAGGGGGGCCAAAACACAACCTTGTCTGACCCCTCGGCCAATGTTAATATCCCTGGAAACTTCCCCATCATTACTTATTCTCACGCGTGCCTTCAGATTCCTGTGCAATTACGCCAAAAAACTAACCAGTGCCTCATCCAACCCATAATTTAAAAGAATTTCCCATAAACGTGATCTGTTACCAAAATCAAATGCTGAGGATAAATCCATAAAACCACGGTACAATGGAACTTTTTGTGCAACCGTATATTTCCCCAAGATAAGATTCAGGTTTAGACACTGTTCCACGGTTCCAACATCACTCCTAAAACCCAGTTGACAACAATTTAAAATACGATTATCTTCCGCCCATCCCTGATTCTGTTAAAAACAACTCGGCCCAGAATCTTAAGAGTGTTATCAATTAATGAGATAGGGTGATAGCAGCTGGGGTTTGATCGGTCCCCTTTTTTAAAAATGGGGACAATAATGCTGGTTGACCAGGTGCTCGGGATGGTTGCATTGGTCAGGTTATTAAACATTACATAAAAAGGGGGCCCAAAAATCTGGTTCATATTTTATAAGGTCAATGGATAGACCATCTGGGCCTGGTGCTTTGTTTCCCAAGCTTTGTTGTATGGCCTCTTCGACTTCAGATAGTGTAATAGGAATATTTAAGACTTGGGAACAAATGATGTTATTGTTAGTTGATGAAGCAGTATAAATTCCGGCAAAATGTTTCTCCCATAGTTCGCTAGCATTATTACAACTTATGGGGGTGATATTTGTATCCATCGACCTCATACTTTTTACTTCTTTCCAAAATCCAGTTGTGTCTTTTAGAGAGACAGCTTTGACTAAGTCATCCCAGTGGGCTTTTACTATCTCATCAGAACGTATCTTGATAGCTTCCTTATAGCGAGCTCTTAATAATCTAACTAGAGCTATGTCTCTGGGTGAAGCCGCTAATGCTTCACGCAGATTTCTGTTGGCCTGTGAGCAGGAGCTATCAAACCACCTGAGATTTCGATTTGATTGGGTTGCGGGTTTGGAAATTAACTGTTTGATACCAGAGCATAGGCCACCAAAGGCTTCAATAATCATCCCACCTGAAGAACCGCTTGATAGACATATATAAACAAGCTCAGGGTACGTTTGTATCATACGTGCAAGGAGGGCTTTGTTGTCTATCCCCCTCCATATCAGTCTGAGCTTGTCGATAGAAGCCTCCAGGTGTTTTGCCCCCATTTCCTTATGCGTATTAAATTTCAAATGCAGTCGGATGGTTGTTAAAATGGGATTGTGGTCACCTTGGCTTGTACGTAAAACCTCAGCCTTTACCAGGAAATTCTCCAAAGTAGATGATATAAAAACATAATATATGACAGACGAACAGCCTCGGCCTCTCTATGTGGGCAGTGGCCCCTCAGTATGGTATACACCAGCCTTTTCCATTTCATTGATCAAGTTGCGGGTTGATAAAAAATTAGAAAGCTCATCCCCTCTTCTACATGGGATCGCACTCAATGGAGTAATAGTATTATTACCGGTGGTGGCTGGTAGGTGGGCAATAAAGTCCCCTGCTAACATTATACCATCTATTTTGCCATACTTCTGTTCATCATTTAATTTGTCAATAAATTCGAACAATTTGATAAAATTTCTGTTTGATTGTGACATAAAATCATTGTTGTAAAAATTAATTAGACATATCGAGGCCCCCCGGGTATAAATATGGCTTGAAAATTTTGGTTATCCGTAGATATGGGTTTAATACTGCCCTCAGCCACTATTTTTAGCCAGATGGATAGCCCCCCACTTGGTCGACCAATTTTTTGACTATTTACAATGTTATTATGACGCGTAAAGAACAGTTTGTTTGTGCACCATGTCTCCTGGAACATTTAAATATCGTTGGTGTTAACCAGATCAACCCACTCTACAGAATCCAACTTGGATCTTAATCCCGCTACATTCCAGCTTAAAACATTTATATTTGAATCTACATTTTTTAAATCGCTGGGACCTGTACCTGATATAAACGGAGCTGTTGTCTCAGATACCATAAAAGATAGGGGATTCGGTAGTCAATCCTGACTCTCCAGGGAAGAGAGGGGGTAAAACCGGTTCTGTAGGGTCCATGGTGGCTTAAAAGAATTACGCCAGCCCTCTGAGCAGAACGGAGCTCTAGTTTGGTTCTGAGGGTTCCAAATTGGTATGGGGGGGATATAAAGGCCTATAGGGGGTTATAAAAAAAGCCCAATGGTAAGGATTGTATCTTAGTTGCGGCTGGGTGCTGATTAGTTTGTGCTTGTAGTAGCCATTTTACCAAGGGGGGGTGTCTAAAATCTATAATTATACAATCACCTTGGATATTCTTTGCTAAAAGCCCCACCCAGCCCACACGTCATACCATAAGGATATCATTGGCGTGCTCCATCCCTAAGCCCTTATGTTTTATCAGCCAGTCCATGCTCTTATTTTTGAGTTGATCCCATGACTCGGGTTGATCTTTTTTCAGGGGGGGACGCCAGCTAGGATTACAACATATGGGCTGGCTTCAGGTGGTAAATTAAGAACATCTTTAGAGGGGTAAGGGCCATCTTTCGCGGCAGTCGCTCCACCTAGAGGCCCCAGCGTCGATGGTGCAGCAGAAATTGACACAGGAAGCCTTGACTGACTATTACTAGTTATCTCTTTGGTGACTACTACTGAGTTAGTTAGAAGTATCGGGGTGGAAGTTGGTTTGGGGAGGCGGCTGTCTTTCAAGATACCATGCTTGTCACGGGCAGCATTATTAATTGGGGGTGGGCATATGCCACTAGTTTTCGATGTACTCTGAGCTGTTGCTTCTGTATTTTTATTGCCCCCCTCTGTTTTGTCAGCAACAACAGCATTATTATTCTTAGACTCAGGTTTTCTCACCAAATTTTCTAGTCTATCCAGCCGTTTAAATAGAGCATTAAATTGTTTGTCTATTAATGATTTTAAACGATCATAAGCAGAATCTGTTAAAGTATCAATTGAAAAGTCCCCCAATTTACCCTGTATACCGTATGTTATCATGTGATCAGTTTGTATGTGGGCGGAGGAGATATCTTCAACAACTGGGGTCAAATCCACAGTATCAGTCAAAGTGGCTCAGTGGGACCCTTTGAGGCTGGGGTCAGTCCTCGCTTCCACATACTTTGCGGGGTGGGTTGGGTTTTTGAACGGGCCGGCTGTTTCCTTTTGTTTAATGTTGGTTTTGTTGCTCCTCTCTTCCTTTTTCCGCCCGCTGTATTGGCAGCCATTATATCTGTAGACAAGTCCCCATTCCTAGCGTCAATTTGTGGCAATGCGTTTACACTATCGCCACCGGCAACAACAAATTCAGGCTGGAGCTCAGGTTCGAGTTCCAAGACCTTGGCTGACATATCACGCTTGTTGGGAGTGATGATCAAAATCAGAGGGGGCGGGGTGTATGAATTACCCTGATCAGCTCCACCTAATAAAAGCCGATGAGGCGTTGGTAGACTCATAGAGAGTCTTCTTTCAGTTAATTCAATCTCAGTTGTGACCATGTTTGCCACTTCTACCAGCATGCTTTCAATAACAGTCACAGACGAAGGCTTAGGACCAGGTATAGCTATGCGTTTCCCCATAGTGTAATATAACAGTTAACTCACGTTTCCTCCGGCAAGGCTTAGAGGGGTGGCCCAGCCCTGCCTCGGTCTGCCCCGGACGGCCACAGACGGCCCGCTTTTTGCCTGTTCTGCGTTCTGCTGTTAAGTAGCGCCTCCGGGCGCTGGCTGTAGCGTCACCGGTGCACCGGTGAACTGCTGGGGCACCTGGGGCTTGTAGTTGGAACAGCCATTCTCCTCATGGCGCTGGAAATGCTTGTGCGCTGCCCCGCCGCCGTTTTCCTCACGGCCGGAGCTGCCGCCTGGTGAAATGCCGCTGTTTAGGACCCCCCGAGCGCTCGGTGCTCTGCTGTTAAGGAGCACCTCCGGGCGCTGGCTGTGGCATCACCGGTGCGCCGGTGAACTGCTGGGGCACCTGGGGCTAGTAGTTGAACAGCCGTTCCCCTCACGGCGCTGGAAATGCTGGTGCGCTGCCCCGCTGCCGTTTCCATCATGGCCGGAGCTGCCGCCTGGTGAAATGCTGCTGTTTAGGATCCCCGCTGTGTTAGCTTTAATTAATGTGGGAAGCGATGTAATTTGATATTTACATGTATGTGTGTGCAGAATGAGAGGAACAGTTTGCCATTTGTTGGTTTTGATAATAGCAGCATAGTACAGAGATTCTGTATAAGAAAATCTGGTGTGTGATGGACATACTTCTTAATCTAAAAATCTATTTGAAAGGTGAGTTATTGATTTGTAAGGGATTATATGTGGTGTCTTTCTTTTTAATAAGATTAATGTGTTTCTCCTGGTAAAGTCCAGGGAGTAGTCTTGCTTGTCTACAATCACATTTTGAGACTGTGTTCATTTGGGAACCATTGTGCGAGAAGCATTTGGTAACTTCGGGGCATGTTATCAAGCACAGTTTTAACATTATCGCTGCTTTAGTGGCAGAAAACTGCCGCTAAAGCGGCGATAATGGGCTTGATAATACGCCGTAGAGAATTCCCATAAAAGCCCATGTTCACACCACACCACTATGGGAATTCACAAGGGCGTATTATCAAGCCCATTATTGCCACTTTAGCGGCAGTAATGTTAATGCTGTTTGTTGATAATATGCCCCTGCATGTGTTTGTTGACAGGTAACTGCTTTAAAACTTGTAATGATCTAAAGTTTTAGTAGTATTAGAAGTCAGTCATTGTTTATGTATTTATAAAATGCGTAAGGCTTCCAAAGTAAAGTGCACTTCTAAAATATGTAGAATGTGTTTAGTCATCTCACCTGTTCCAGACTACTAAAGGTTTTTGGTAAAGTGCAAGGGATACTGTTATTTGTCCACAATCACACTGTGACTCAGTGTGCCATTGGGAACATTGTGAGAGAAGCATTTGGTTGCTTCATGTTTTGCAGACACATAAGTGCTTAAAAACCTTTCTTGTTGTCAAGATTTGATAGAATTAGAAAATAGTCATTGCTTATGTATTTGCAAAATGAGTTCGGATTTAACAGTGATATGCAGTACTGAAATATGTGGAATGTGTGCAGTCACCTTAGATCAGTAAATGTGTTTTGATAAAGTCCAAGTGATAGTGTTGCTTGTTTAGAATCACACTGTGAGTCTATGTACATTTGGCAACCGTTCTGAGAGAAACCTTTGGGTACTTCATGTGTTTGCAGATATACAACTGGTTAAAAATCTATCCTGTTGCCAAGTTTTGGTAGAATTTGAAAACAGTCATTGCTTATGTATTTTAAAATGTGTCAAGCTTGTACTCTAAAGTGCAGTCATCTTAACTCTTCTAGATTAGAGAATAGTCTTGCTTGTCTAGAATCACACTGTGAGTGTGTGTGCATTGGTAAAGCATTGTGAGAGAAGCATTTGGTAACTTCATGTGTACTTGTACTGCTGTAATCATTCAGTCATTATCCAAGTACTCATGCAGCGATTCAGGGCCTAAGTACATGTACTGCTTCAAACTGCTTTGGCCTATGCATGTAGTGGTCTAACCACTTTCACACGTGTGTTCCAGGCCTACAATTCCCCAGTTAGTATCCATACACTCTAGCAAACACCCTGTGACTGCTCTTGCAAAAACATAGTGACTCTTTCAGTACCATGTACTAATCCATTCACTAAAGTAAAACGCAACCAATTATGAATTCACCCAGTGTCTCTCCTTATAGTACTTTAATCATTCAGTCAGTATGCATGTACTCATGCAGTGAGACAGGCTTTAGGGCACGGAGTGCTTCAAACTCTTGTGCACTATGCATGTAGTGGTCTAACACCTTCACACTTGTGTTTCACACCTACAATTCACCAGTCAGTATCCATTTACTCTAGCAAACACCCTTTGACTGCTCTTGCAATACCATAGTGACTCTTTCAGTACCATATACTAATCCATTCACTAAAGTAAAATGTTATCAATTGTGAATACACCCACTGTCTCTCCTTTGAGGACTGTAATAATTCAGCCAGTATGCATGTACTCATGCAGTGAGCTAGGCTTTAGGGCACGGAGTGCTTCAAACTCCTATGCACTATGCATGTAGTGGTCTAACCACCTTCAGACTTGTGTTTCAGGCCTACAATTCCCCAGTCAGTATCCATACTACGGCAGCAGACACCCTGTTACTGCTCTGGCAATCCCATAGTGACTCTTTCAGTACCATGTACTAATCCATTCATTAAAGTAAAACTCAACCAATTATGAATTCACCCAGTGTCTATCCTTATAGTACTGTAATCATTCAGTCAGTATGCATGCAGAAATGCAATGAGCCAGGCTTTAGGGCACGGTGTGCTTCAAACTCCTATGTACTATGCATGTAGTAGTCTAACCACCTTTACACTTGTGTTTCAGGCCTACAATTCCCCAGTTAGTATCCATTTACTCCAACAAACACCCTGTGACTGCTCTTGCAATACCATAGTGACTCTTTCAGTAGCAGGTATTATTCCGTTCACTAAAGTAAAACTCAACCAATTATGAATTCACCCAGTGTCTCTCCTTATAGTACTGTAATCATTCAGTCAGTAAGCATGTACTCATGCAGTGAGCCAGGCATTAGGGCACAGAGTGCTTCAAACTCCTTTGCACTATGCATGTAGTGGTCTAACGACCTTCACACTCATGTTTCTGTCCTACAATTTCCCAGTCAATATCCATACACTCCAGCAAACACCCTGTGACTGCTCTTGTAATTCCTTAGTGACTCTTTCAGTACCATGTACTAATCCATTTAGTAAAGTAAAACTCAACCAATTATGAATTCACCCAGTGTCTCTCCTTATAGTACTGTAATCATTCAGTCAGAATGCATGTACTCATGCAGTGAGCCAGGCTTTAGGGAATGGAGTACTTCAAACTCATATGCACTATGAATGTAGTGGTCTTACCACCTTCACACTTGTGTTTCAGGCCTAAAATTCCCCAGTCAGTATCCATACACTCCAGCAAACATCCTGTGACTGCTCTTGCAATCTCATAGTGACTCTTTCAGAACCATGTACTAATCCATTCACAAAAGTAAAACTCAATCAATTATGAATTCACCCATTGTCTCTCCTTATAATAGTTTAAACATTCAGTCAGTATGCATCTACTCATGGAGTGAGCCAGGCCTTAGGGCACGGAGTGCTTCAAACTCCTATACACAATGCTTGTAGTGGTCTAACCACCATCACACTTGTGTTTCAGGCTCACAATTCCCCAGTCAGTATCCATACACTCCAGCAAACACCCTGGAACTGCTATTGCAATCCCTTAGTGACTCTTTCAGTACTGTGTACTAATCCATTCACTAAAGTAAAACTCAACCAATGATGAATTCACCCAGTGTCACTCTTTATAGTACTGTAATCATTCAGTCAGTACGCATGTACTCATTCAGTGAACCAGGCTTTAGGGCACGGAGTGCTTTAAACTCCTGTGCACTATGCATGTAGTGGTCTAACCACCTTCACACTTGTGTTTCAGGCCTACAATTAACCAGTCAGTATCCATTTACTCTAGCAAAAACCCTGTGACTGCTCTTGTAATACTATAGTGACTCTTTCAGTGCCATATACTAATCCATTCACTAAAGAAAATGTTATCAATTGTGAAATCACCCACTGTCTCTCCTTAGAGGACTGTAATAATGTAGCCAGTATGCAGGTACTCATGTAGTGAGCTAGGCTTTAGGGCACGGAGTGCTTCAAACGCCTATGCACTATGCATGTAGTGGTCTAACCACCTTCACACTTGTGTTTCAGGCCTACAATCCCCAGTCAGTATCTATACAGTCCACCAAACACCCTGTGACTGCCCTTGCAATATCATAGTGACTCTTTCAGTACCATGTAGTAATCCATTCACTAAAGTTAAATGTTATCAATTGTGAATACACCCACTGTCTCTCCTTATAGTACTGTACTAATTCAGCCAATATGCATGTACTAATGCAGTGAGCTAGGCTTAAGGGCACGGAGTGCTTCAAACTCCTATGCACTATGCATGCAGTGGTCTAACCACCTTCACACTTGTGTTTCAGGCCTACAATTCCCCAGTCAGTATCCATACACTCCAGCAAACACCAAGAGACTCTTTCAGTACCATGTACAAATCAATTCACTAAAGTAAAACTCAATCAATTATGAATTCACTCAGTGTCTCTCCGTATAGTACTGTAATCATTCAGTCAGTATCCATGTACTCATGCAGCGAGCCAGGTTTTAGGGCACGGAGTTCTTAAAAATCCTATGCACTATGCATGTAGTGGTCTAACCACCTTCACACTTGTATTTAAGGTCTACAATTCCTCAGTCAGTATCTGCATAGAATGTGTTTATACAGTAATAGAAAATTATAATTTACAAAGTTATTATTATACATTAATTTATGTTTATTTTTTACAGATATTGTTTATTATCATTGAAATAAAGTTATCATGCCTGAAAAATCAAGAAAGACAAAAAGAGAGCTAAAGGGCAGTTATTGCAGAAAACTAGACTACAATTATTGGATGACCAACATAATGAGGTCGATTCCGATCCGGTAAAAACCGCTCCAAATAGTCGTTCGGAGCGTTTTCCCCGTACGAACCGTACCCTGCAACGTCCGTCGTACGTACGACGAAGTATGATTCGTACCAGGAGTCGGACTCCGTACGAATCGTACAGAGACCGTACGACTCGAATCCCCGTACGAGTCTCCGTCGGAACCCACTGTACGCGAGATCTGTATGGCTCGAGGCTGGTTTTTATGACCCAGCAAATACGATACGTGTCGGGTATGCACCGTACGACCCTTTTTTATTGGAGCTGAAAACAGCCGTAAAAGCAGAGTTCGCGCCGAAATATGTACAGAACGGCCCCCCCGGGTACGGTGCGTACCCCTATGATCGCAGGGGTACACCCCGTACACCTGTGATCACGGAGGGTATGCACCGTACCCCGTGATCATGAGGTGTACGCACCGTACCCCATGTTCGCTGGGTGTATGGTGCGTACACCCCATGATCGCGGGGTACGGTGCGTACCCCCCATGATTGCAGGTGTACGGGGCGTAACCCTGCGATCATGGGGGGTACGCACCGTACGGTGTTTATGTGATTGTGCGCTTTTCCGTACGAATCGGCCTTACCTGAAGTGGACCGTACAGATCGCGTCCTAGTGCCCCAGCCCGGATCGTACTTGTCGGGTCGTACGGCGTGTGTATGAGTCGTATGGAGATGGCTCCGGATACGATTCATACTAATGTTTATTTTACCGGATCGGAATCGACCGCAATGTGGCTAAAAACTAAGGAATTTATTAAAAATTGTTCTAGGCCAAGAAAGAATGTTCAGAATGTTGAAACCACTGACAATGCTTCATCCTGAAAAAATAATCAAAATATTAGGAAAGGAAAAAAAGCAAATATACAGTCAAAATATTTGAAATGTGGTAAAAGAAGACAAAATCAGTATAAAGAGATACGCAAAAAGTTATTTTATAACAGAGTAGTACATAATTTGCTGAAAGATATGAAGAGGAGGGTAGAAACAGAGTTCTAATCTATGGTGTTGGTTCTCTTTACCCTCCCCATTTTTTTATTTAAAATATACAGATTATACCGTGGTACAGCCCTGACGAAAATCCCTGACTTCAGAACAGGATTGGAAACGCGTCTGCCTTTTTCCTTTTTCGCTGACGAGGGAATCCTATTGAGGGGGACTCTGGTGAGGGTACAATAATATTAAAACACACCCATAGAGAGAATCCAAAGTATATCTAATTCCCCGTAGCCAGTCTGTTTGTGTGCTTTACAAAAGAATAAAGTGTGAATAACCTTAGCACAGGCAGGCAGACATGGTATATAATTGACTGGTGTAATTATTGTAGAATCTACAAAAGAATCTACGCAATGGTATGCTTTACCGTATTGATACGTTTTTAATGGTTTTTCACTATTGTTTGTACAAATTGTTCTGAAAAAAAATGAGATGATTATCCCTGAATGCACTTAAAATGTATAACTGTTGCAGAAGGGAAATTGTAATATACACAAATGTTGAAGTGAGGTACAATAACTGCATGTATTGTATTTGAAATCTGCTGAATAAATAAGCATTAATGAGAATTGGAGACCAGGTAATTTCTATTTGATAGAAATATAAAAAGAGAGCACTATTTTATAAAAAGGAAGAAGCATATTGAATCCATTGTTGAAAAGGCTTTTGAAGTAAAAAAAAACTGTTCATTTTATTTATAAACAGAATTCGATCACTAGATAAACCAATCCATTTAAGGAAGGCAAAAAGTAAGAGGAAAAGGGTAAATAGTAGTACTGATTTTTGTGATTTTTTCTGGGGGAATGGAAACACAGTTCAAGTTCAGAGCCTTTTTTTAATGAAGAGAGTTATTTTCAGAACAATTATTTGTTGCATGCAGTTGACACCAGTGGTCGAGCTTATGAGGTTAGAAATGGTTGTCCAATTGAGAAAGAGAAAATAGTTCCCAGAAATGCAGAAAAAGTGATAGCTGATGAAGTTCTAGGCAGACGTCCTAAAGGGTACATAGTCAAAATATCGAGTCCCTGATGTCGACTTGCTGTAATATCGACTCCTAAATATCGCAGGTAAGAAATATCGATGTTGTTTAAATCGAAGTGTGAAATATCGTTTTGTGTTAGTGTGTTTAATATAGAGTTAAGTAATGTCGACATAAGAAATATCGATATGTTAAAATATCGAAATGTTAAAATATCCTTGTATTATGTTTTATAAGTTGTAAATTTGTAATTGTTATGATTGTTTATTTTATAGGAATTTAAAAGTTTATTTTAAAGTTTAAAAATTTTTTAGGAGCGGGATGTTGGGTTTATAGGGGATAAGGGTGGGGAGTGTTTTAAAAAATATTAAATTTAAAAAAATGTATTCAGATGAAATAGGAATTTAAATTTCAAAATTCTATATTTATTTTAAGGAGCGGGATGTGGGGTTTATAGGGGATAAGGGTGGGGAGTGTTTTGAAAATTAATCATTTTTAATTTAAATTTTAAATTGAAATAGGATTTTGAAATTTCAAATTTCGAATTTTATTTTAAATTTTAGGAGCGGGATGTTGGGTTTATAGGGGATAAGGGTGGGGAGTGTTTTAAAAATTAATATTTTTTTATTTAAATTTTAAATTGAAATAGGATTTTGAAATTTCTAATTTCTATATTTATTTCAAATTTTAGGAGCGGGATGTTGGGTTTATAGGGGATAAGGGTGGGGAGTGTTTTAAAAATTAATAATTTTTCATTTAAATTTTAAATTGAAATAGGATTTTGAAATTTCAAATTTCGAATTTTATTTTAAATTTTAGGAGCGGGATGTTGGGTTTATAAGGGATAAGGAAGGGGAATGTTTTAAAAATTAATAATTTTTCATTTAAATTGAAATCGGATTTTGAAATTTCACATTTCAAATTTTATTTTTAATTTTAGAAGCAAGATGTTGGGTTTATAGGGGATAAGGGTGGGGAGTGTTTTAAAAATTAATAATTTTTAATTTAAATTTTAAATTGAAATAGGAATTTGAATTTTCAAATGTATAATTTTATTTTAAATTTTAGACGTGGGATGTTGGGTTTATAGGAGATAAGGATGGTGAGTGTTTTAAATTATATTAAATTTAAAATTTGAAATCAAATTTTGAAATTTCTAATTTCTATATTTATTTTACATTTTAGGAGCGGGATGTTGGGTTTATAGGGGATAAGTGTGGGGAGTGTTTTAAAAATTAATAATTTTTAATTTACATTTTAAATTGAAATAAGATTTTGAAATTTCAAATTTCGAATTTTATTTTAAATTTTAGGTGCGGGCTGTTGGGTTTATAGGGGATAAGGGTGGGGCGTGTTTTAAAAATTAATAATTTTTAATTTAAATTTTAAATTGAAATAGGAATTTGAATTTTCAAATTTATCATTTTATTTTAAATTTTTGTCACGGGATGTTGGGTTTAGAGGGGATAAGGGTGGGGAGTGTTTTAAATAATATTACATTTAAAATCGAATAGGATTTTGAAATTTAAAAATTCTAATTTTTTAAAAAAAATTGTTGTGTGATGTTGGGTTTATAGGGGATAAGGGTGGGGAGTGTTTTAAAAAAAAATTTTAATAAAAGGATTTATTAGTACCTGGATTTTTTTGGACCAGTTGGATTTGCAATTTACGTTGTTGTGAAAGGTAAGTGATTTTATATTAATTTTATTGTGGGTGGGGAAATGTACTATTTTTATGCAGTTTTTGTTTTGTTAGATATTTATTTTGTCTATATATTTAAAAAAATTAAATGTATTAGACAAAATAAATAAATTGTAAAGGAAATGTGTATGTTTATATTTGAGGGATTTTTTGGATTATTTTTAGTTTATATGGTTTGTATTGTTAGATTAGTGTTTTGGCAATCATTTTTAAAAATTCTAGTCCTTTTGTTGTAGGATAAAGTTGTACTTGTTGTTGTAAATATTGGTACATTTGGGCAGTTTGTCGTGATAGTTTAGGTTTTAATTGTAAGACAGATTGCTCCATTCTTAATTCTTGAAAACTTTGTTCTTTTTGTATTGCCATTAGGAGTTTGTGTAGTGTAGGAGTTGTTCGGCTAGTTGGAGCTAGGAAGGCATTATGCCAACCCTCAACTGCGTTGTTTGTTTTGACTTCTTGGTTTAGGGTTGGTACATATACATTCCAGCAAGGGATTTGGGATTTTGGTTGGCGTATGTGGCCTGACCTGTGTAGTCTCCCCACCCAGGTGTCCTCGAAATAATCGAGAAGGGGAGCTAGTTTTTGTTAGTTTTTGGTATAGAATGGACTTTCTATTAAAATGTTATAGTGCTCAGCCACGTCAGTATGCTAGGGCTATTAGGTGTTTTATTTGGTATGCAAATGTGAAGTTGGTTGCATATTCAACACTTGGGGTCCATTAGGAAGTCCGCCCGCCATCCCAGTGCAAAACGGGACCGCCCACCATAGGTGCGGCGTACCCGCCTTGACAATTAGGATGCGCCCGCCACAGTGGTGGGCGCATCCTGTATTTTTACCATTGCGGCGGGCGGTGCAGAAAGCGCCGCCCGCCGCAATGGTAAAAATGCTCGTTGTGCATTTCAAAGCACAACATGACAGGCACCGCACAGTGCCTGCCATGTTGCACTTTGAAATGAGGGGTGCACCCCCCACCCCCCGGACTCCCAGGGGGCCCGCAACAGGCCCCCGCAGGGAGTCTCCGCATGCTGCCACGGAAAGGCATTGGAAAATGCTCATCATAATATGGCTGGTGGTGTCTGATAGACACCGCCATCATATTATTCCTTTTCCACCCCGGCCGCAAGGCGACCGGGGCGGAAAAGCGGCAGGCGGTCTTTCCGTCCGCCGAGGTCCCCCCACCATACTAATATGGCGGGGGAAACGAGTGTAGATGTCGGGCGGATTGCCCCAGCCAGGCTGGCGGTGGCTACCGCCAGCCTGGTGGGGGCAATCCGCCTCACATCATAATGGGCCCCTTAGTGTTGTTTTTTGTAAATGTCTCCATAGACATTGGTTAAAGTGGAAATAACATCCGTGTATGGTGTGTGAGGGTATATTTTAAGGATGGAATTTATCATAGCTTGTTCAAAGTCAATTATTATTTTTAGGGGATAGAAGTCTGTTGTTTCTTCTTTTATTTTGTTCAATATTTCTGTGTAGGTTGCAGTTTGTTTGTTTGGTAACAAACAATAGATAAAAGGTATGCAAGTGTTATGGTATTGTCCATGTATGGTATATAATTGATAGAATGGTTTAGGGCATATGGTAAATGTGCCATCCATCATCCATTTTTCTTTTAATTTTTTAATGTTGTTTACCGTAGCAAACATTATTATTCTTTTATCTTTATTGTTGTTATCGTAGAAGATAAAAGGTTCATCGTTATGAGTTATGGTAAGGTCAGGTGGAATTATTACCTCTTCAAAAGTTTTAGGTGTTGCTATTGTTGGTCTGAGGATTTTTTAGTTCTAGCTATGGTTCTTTTTATAGAAGCTATTGTTGGTAATAGACCTCTTGCTTCTCTAGGTACTTTAGGTAGTACTTCTTTAAGTATTACACTTGTTGGTAGTTCTGAGGTGCTGCTTAATAAATTAAAATTTTATAAAGTAGATCTAACCTCTATTTCTAAGATATTAGGTGGATGGTTGGGTTCAGTTGTATTTATTACACTAGTTTCTCTGGTTGTTTCACGCCCATAACATTTGTTTGAGTAATACTTAGTACATTTCCAGTTTACTTTAAGGTCTTTTTGTTTTTCCTGAGTATAGATATACCCCATATAGCATGACAAATATTTCCCTTTCTGAGATGTAATACATTTTGCATCTACACTCATTGTGGATTTCTTAAATCTAGAAAAGATGTACTAAACATTATTAGAAAATGTAATTATATTATAGGAATAATTTATAATATATGTAATTTTGTTATGCACTTATCAATTATAATTTAGTTGACTTTGAAAGTGGCTTTTGTTTTGTTTGGTTGATGGTGACCTGTATTTTAGTGGTCTGTGAAAAGAAAGTTAAGTATATTTTAGTGAATGTTTACATGTGTATTTTGGTTTAACAGTTTGTAGGATTCTATATTTTATTATTAATAAGTTATAAATTTGTAAAACATTTTATACAGTTTAAAAAAAATGGATAGTTATTTAGTCAAGTAAAATTTTAACATTGTTATATTTTATAGGGAATAATAGTACATTTGTATTTATTATATCCTTACTAAGTGTTGTTTATTTGTTGTTCAGTGTTGATGTTTTCTTGATATATTGCTGATTGTCGTTTTTAAGTGGCCTGTGGAAAGAAATCAAAGTATGTTTTATGTTATGATTTGTATTTATATGTGAAGTTGGCCTTTTTTTAAAGAATTTTTTTTAGTTTTAGATTATCTTTATTTTAAACATGTTTACATTTTTTGACAATGTTGAAAGTAAAATTGGAGTTTGTTTGATGCTTATAACATTTGACCATTTTTTTTGTTTTTCCTTAGTGTTAAAAAAAATTAAATTAGTATACTTACTTTTTTGGTTTGTTGTTTTATTTGGTTGAAAATGTTCTTCTTTTTCTTAAAGTTGAATCTGTTGTGGAAATATAAAAAGATAGAAATATAATTAAGTTTTTAAGTTTTGACTGTGAATTGTAGGTTACTTTTAATTTGACAGTTTACTTAGAGAGTTTTGTGTACTTACTTTTTGTTATCTGTAGTTGGTTTGTTTTCAGATTAGTCTTTAAGGTTGTTCAGAATTTTGCAGTTTATTTTTGTAGAATTTTCTTTGCTGGTGTTAGAGTATTGAGTTTAGTTCTTTAAATAGTGAGGGGCAGATTTATGTTGCCTGACGCATCTCTGCAAATCAGCAGAGATGCGCCAGGAAAGATACGGCAGGCAAGTCTATTCTTGCGCCACTCATGGTGCGTCGCATTTACAATGCGGCGCACCATGGGGCAAAAACGGCACAGATGCGTCACGCATCTGTGCCGTAAAAGTGGCACATTGCTGGAGTTGCGACGCAGCTCCAGCAAGGCTCGGGAGTGCCCTATCTGTACAATGCTACGTCAAGCCTTACGCCTGCTTCAAGCAGGCGCAGGGTTTTGATGCAGCATTGGCCTAAAAGTGACTGAGTGAAATCTTGTAGATTTCACTCAGCCACTTTTAGGAGGCGTTCCTGCGCAGGAACGCCCCCCCCCCCTGCGCAGGAACATATCCTTATGGCGCAGGGCTTTACAACGTGACGCATCTTCTAGATGTGTCATGTTGTAAATAGGGCGCATTGTTTGCGCCGCCGTTGCGTCAAATAAAGTGACGCAATTGCGGCGCAAAGAGGCGCAAGGGGCTCATAAATCTGCCCCCATGTATTTAATTAGTCCTTGTATGTCATTGGTCAGATATATTTAAATGTGTTTCTATTGGTTAGTTTGAATATTTTTAAGTTACTTAATTATGTTAGTTCTGTGTGAATTTGTAATGTTGAGATTTTCTGTGTTTCCTTATTTTATGAATTGTTTTTAGAAGTTGTATTGCATTTACAAATGTATTATATTATTTTAAAAATGTGTATATTTAATTGTGTTTGTTTAAAATGTTTTTCTTTATTTAGTATTTTTAAATAATGTATGTAGGGATATATATATTTTTAAGTGTGTTTGGTATGTATATTAATTCAAAGTTCTAGTGTGTAAAATAATTATTTATTTGTATTTTTTGAGATGACGATATTTTAGTTATGTCGATAAAATTGATGTCTATATTTTTGTTTTCGATATTTTTGTTATGTACTATATTTATTTATAATTGTCGATATTTTTAAATTCGATATTTGTGTGTACGATTTGTGTGGGGTCGATGTTTCTGCTTTACGATATTGTTTAATCAATGTTTTTGTTGTTTTATAGTTAAATATAGAGTGTCAAAATATTTGTTATTGATTTTTGTATATCGATTTTTGTAGTTTCGATATTTTGTCAGTGATTCATCCTAAAGACCCAGTGTACACTTGGGATTGCAGTAGTATTTGTAGTGTACGACAAGAATCTATTGATCTTTTACGCAATTTCTTACGAGCATATACTAAATAAAGTGTTAAACAAAAGATAAAGATGTTGCAAGGAATAGACCCATGCGGATTGAGAAAAATACTGGTTTGCAAGATCATTCTCTTGCTTGTCTTTCTAGAAAAGTATGTCAAAGTGTTTTTCACCATTTCAGGATGTTAGCAGTACATCATACTCAAATGCGGAAGTTATTCAGAAGATTGTATTATGCAAAAAGTCCAGCACTAAAGTTAAATGAGTTGAACATTGCTCTTTTGCATGGATCAGTATCTGAAGTGAAGACGATTTGTGATGAAATTGAGTTTTGTTACTTTGGTCCTCAACAAGAGTGTGCAAAAACGGATACATTAATAGACAAAAATGTTAAAGAGAATATGGAACATACTATTACAAAAAATGTTGAAGATCAAATTATGAAGTTTAAGGTGATTTCAAGTGAAAGGCCAAATTTTTCTTGTATTTGTTGTCGGCAAACTCACTATATAAATCAGACTAGGAGTGTTGATTTGTATTTAAAGAGTGAAAGACAAAATAATGATATGTGGAAGGAATTTGCAACTTATTTGCTGGTAGAAAATTGTTTTGATTTGGGTTCTGATCATCGTATTTGTAAATATTGTTAAAACAAATTAGATGAGAAAAAAATGCCCACTAGAGCTGTCCATAATAATCTAGAGTTGGTTGCTATTCCTTCAGAACTGATAGATTTAAATACTTATGAGTCTATTCTCATTCAATGTGTGCACCCATTTCAGGCTATTGTTTGTATGGAGCCTAAAACAGGTATATTGCCTCCTGCAGATTTACAAAGAGGATTAAAAGGAAGAGTTGTATATTTACCATTAGATTTAAAGATTGAAACTATTGGTGTAGAGAGTGTAGAAAATGAACCACTAGTTATTCTAGTTACGTTCTATAAAACATTTTATATGGGAGAAGAAGAAATACTTTTAGCAGAAGATACTGAAATGTCAAGTGGACAAATTGAAAAAGTGGACATGTCAAGAAGTGAAGAAATCTATGAACATTACAGTGTACATCCACTTCATTCAAAAGAAGTGATGGGGAACTCTATTGAGTTATTCCAAATGAATAAATCAAAGGGAAGTCCCATGAGTGTATAGGAAGAGAGCTTGGAAGATCGTTGTCTTCCGCAGTGCTTTCCAACAGGAAAAGGAGGACGATATGATGAACAACCTGTGCAGATTCCTGCATCTGAATATCGGACAACAAGATTTTATGCAGAAGATCCAAGATTTCGACAATGTATCCAATATATATTTCATCTTTTGGTTGAGAGTGATTTGTCTGGACTTTCATATGCAGTTAATCACATATTGAAAACAGGAGTACATCTGCAAAATGTTTTTGCAAAGGATTTAAAGGATAAAGTGCACCAGAGAGATGATCATTTAGAATCTCAGCTGATTAATCTGATGGCATGTCGGCGTGGGACTAATGAATATTGATAGCGTCGTCATGGAGATCTTTAATGTATGCTTAGGAACTTAGGAACTCCTTCATGGTTCCTTACCCTAAGATGCGCTGAGTACGCTTGGGATGATTTACTTGAATTTCTTCGAGAGGCAAATTCCAATATAAAAAAAATTGAATACAAGACACCAGAAGAATTGTTCTCTTTGGATCCTGTTAATGTATGCAGGTATTTCAATCATAGATTTGAAGCTATGATGTCTTGTATCTACAATAAAATAATCCTCCTCTTGGAGAAGTTGTGGATTTCTTTTGGAGAAATAGTATCAAGCAAGATGTGCTCCTCATATAGATATGCTGTTATGGATTAAGGATGCCCCCAAATTCTAAACAGATTTGGATGATACTGTTTTGTCTTTTATTGCAGAATATGCTACATATGCTGTACCCAAACGCACAGAAGAAAACAATTTAAGACAACAAGTCCTATGATTCCAAAGCCATCGATGTGGAACATACTGTCGATGAAAGTACAAGTCTAAGAATAAGTTCTATACCAAATGTCATTTTGCATTTCCACGTCCTGTAATATCCAAAGGAAGAGTGAACAGTTTTAAGTCAGCTATGTGACATACCATCACAAGAACGTCTCCAAAAAATACCTAAAATTTGAGAAGAAGCGAATAATCAAAATACATAAATGATTACAATCCAGTTATTCTGTCCATGTGGAATGCTAGCATGGATATTCAGTATGTTGCGGACCATTCCATTGCTGTTGCTCGATACTTAACATCCTACATTACAAAATCAGAAAAAACGGAATTGAAAGAAATGTGGGAAGAGATCTCTCATGAGAAGAGTCTAAGTAAGAAATGATACAGTTTCAGTTTGAAGATGTTTTCCCATCTAGAAATCGAAGCGTATGAATGCTCAGATTGGCTATCATCTGCAAGTCTATACTCCAAATATAGAAGAATCATTTGGGTGAGTCTATGTCTTTCTGAAATGCGAAATCGAGTACTTAAATCTGTATAAGAAATTGAATATTTAGCAGAAAAAGATTCCGAAAGTATGGATATTTTGAAAACGAATATGTTGGACACATATTACCCAAGCAGAATTCATCATCTTGAGAACATGTGTCTCTATGAAGTGCTGCAAAACTACACTTTTAAACGGAATACTACAGAGAACATCAATGATGGAAAATATGGAGTTATTGGTGCCGAAGGATGTTTGGTGAAACAAACAAAATTAAATTTGATTAATCACAGGAAGCTGAGTTGTGACACTGCTGATAAAAGGGAATTTTACTATTTAGCCCTTTTGCAACTGTTCAGACCGTGGCGTTCACAATTAGAATTACTTGGAGAATTTCAGAGCTATGAAGATTCTTTCAATGCTTGTAAAGATACCATAGAATGTACTGTTTTTCCAAATTATCTCAAAATGTCGAACGTTGTAATTGATCAAGAAGCTAATATTGCAGCTGAGATTGCTAGAGACAGTTCTCAAGATAGTCAAAGTTCTGCTCTGCTGAGTCAAGATCCACTAGGACAACCGATCTAGATAATTATCTGCAACATTGGGATAGTACAGAGGTACCATGGTCCAACTCATTCCCATCTGAAAAATAGACATCTTTCACAATACAAAAACACTAACATTACACCAAATTGTAGGCACACAGCCCCTAAAGCAATTACCTGAAATGCAATAGTTCGGAATGCAAAAATAAAATGCTTTGTGGAGGTTGTCACCCCAAAACTTGCCTGCACATGGTGGACTTAGAGATCTGTGGACCCATGGGGGCATCATCCGAGTCAGGGTCCAGCACCGCAGGGACAGAGAGGACAGGGTATGTGTAGTGGGGCAGCAGGGGAGGCAGGGGCTACGGTGCCAGGGACGAAGGAGACACGGGGGCAGCACGGACCGAGGGGGGACTAGCAGCTGGGTGGGTGTAGATGGGTCTGGAGGAGGAGGGGACAGACATAGTGGGTGCAGATGCTGCGTATTCTCCCTCCTCCTGGGAGTCCGAAGCTGAGCCATCCGCATGATATGATGTGTATTGCTCATGAGGTCCGGCCGCCTGGCTCCCTTCACCCTCTGTACCACTGCCTCCCTCCGACACCTCAAAGCTGGTGGCACTGTGGCTGGGTCCCTCTGCCTGGTCCGTGCTTGTGTCTCCTCCACTTTCGGGTGATGATGCTGTTGGCAAGGAGAAATAAAAAATATATATCAGTCACCTGTACACATCAGACATATGAGCAACAAATAATTTGGGGACAGTTCTAATCATGGCATGCATCATGAGTCACATGCCACATAACTCAGCACATATGTAAGTCTAGTACTGCGCAATAGTAATAGACGCAACGCTCCTTGTATACAAAGATACAGGTAACAGACCAGGCCACAACTTGAATGAGAGTCACAATGATGAGCCACTGTATGTCAACAGGCCAGGTCTTGATCCATCACTGTTCTGATGCCCACTCTGCCACCCCAGTCCGGACATGGTCATTTTCAAATCTGTCTGAGCCTGTGCCACATGGGAACAGTCCTGCCCGAAGTGCCATGTAATGCCATCCCTGGACCTGAAACAAGCTTTCTATCACCTCTCACTGGCATCACAGCTGTCTACAGCCAGGCTTGCATGAAACACAGATGTGTATACAAACATGCATGGCTGAAGACGGCTGTAATGCCAATAAGTGGTCCCAGGAACCTTGTTTCCAGTCCAGGGAAGGCATGGCTTGACATATTTGGCTGGACTGTTCCCATGAGGCACATGGACAGACCGATTTGCACATGACCATGTTTGAACTTGGGGGGCACAGAGTGCAACAGAAAGATGATGGATAAAACCCTGACCTGTTGACTGGGTGTGAGTATATGATTGGTACAGAGGCTCCCTCCATCACCACACGCTATTGTGACACTCCTCACAGGGGCATCTATCACCAGATCATACAGTTGCTAGCATATAACACACACTGGCTGTCAAGTGAAGTGGCCCACATGTCAAAAATCCAGGAAATGCCTAAGCTGATGTGCCTGGAATTGAGAATATTCAAAACATCACTGCATTGTTGACACACCCTCAACCACATGGGAAATGTGAACACAGTAGTGTGCACACCAAGACAAAACTGCGTTGCACCACTAATGCATACATGTAGCACAAATATATGTGGAACAATCATCTCTGTGAGCCAACAACATAGCCTCTAAATCCAACAATGACAGCATTGTCCAGCATCACAGGGTAAGTGCATAGTGATGAGTTCACATCAGAAATTACATACACAGCTCGCCACTGACAAGGCTAAACAGCCAGGCCCATCACAGCTCTCCTGCACAACACCCCCATCACCCCGTCAATGTCAGTGATACAGCTCAAGTTGTGTAAACTCAGTATCAGGGTATCAATAACTGTGCAGCAATTACAATTAACCCAAGGTCACCTCATGTGGCTGCCCATCCATATTAGTCACAAACAACCAGCAACATATTCTTGTGAATAGGCACACACGCACTGCCCAGTGTGAGTATGCACATGCCAAACTTTGTATACATGGACAGTGTGCACATGTAGCTAACACATGAGAAATACAAAGTATACCAGGGACAAAGGCCACTGAGGCAGACCCGTGCTGAACTCCATGTTGAGACTCATGATCAGTGCCGACAATTAGTGAAGAAAATCGCCAATGCTGCCTATCTAGTTTACTATAAATTCTTTTCATCCCACCTTCGAACAAAACATAAAGTGAGGGGATCCTAATTTCTTGAATCAATCCTTTGCTTTATTTTCTTTTACTTCATGAAAACTTTTTGATCATTTTTTATCAAAATTTATACATTTCAATGTCAGCGCGGTTTCTCACTACTAGTGAGAAACCCCGCTGACATTGAACGGAAGCCTGACGTCGAGGATGCCCAAAAACTAAGGGACCCCATCCTGATCTAAAACATAATCATCCCCTCCTACCCACACCTACCAAGTAACATCGATTTTTAGGGTAGAGTGTGCACGACCCCCATGAACTAAAAGTGGTCCTGTGTCGTGCTTTTTGAGGAACAGCATAATTTGCTTGATTCCAAATTTGGAGTGTATGGTCCTGATGAGAACTCAACAATAAGAAGAGTTCGAAACGCGTAGACCGTGTGTTCTCAAAGCCATAAGACAACAAACTAGAAACGAAAGTTTTTGGATTATAGATTTATGTTTACATTATATCTATGGCTATATGTTAAAGAAACCCTGTGTTTTCTGAAAAATAATTGATTCATGATTGTAAATAATGATTGGTATGATTGAAAGTATGTTTGAGAATGTCTGACGGCGATCTGTTAATGAGAGTGTGTGTGAATGACAGGAGGGGTTGTTGTTTATTGTACAGAATGTTTTGCATATTATTTGCATATTATATGTGTAAAAAGTTTTTTTGAAATGTATAAATTTTGATAAAAAATGATCAAAAAGTTTTCATGAAGTAAAAGAAAATAAAGCAAAGGATTGATTCAAGAAATTAGGATCCCCTCACTTTATGTTTTGCTCAAAGGTGGGATGAAAAGAATTTATAGTAAACTAAGATAGGCAGCATTGGCGATTTTCTTGGTATATAGATAAGGCTGTGGCTTGGCCTTGCTGTTAGGGAGCCCATACCCAGTGGTGTTTTGTAGACAATTAATGAAGGGCAAACACAGTGCACAGGTCCAGGAACAGGTAAGGTACCAACATGTGTCACAGACCTCCCTCCAACATGATGATGTGCTAAGCAATATGCATACTAATAAATTGCACCCTGGGAGTACATGTGCAAAAATTAAATACCCAAAGCAGGGGACACATGTGGAGGAAGGGAAGGGATGTAAAAGAGCATCGCTGAATATGGGGCATTGAAATGACAATGCATAAATTGCCTGTCTGACCAGACCACCCCAACTGTGGGAGTGTTACCCGGCCTCTGAGCACTGCAGGTAGCATGTGACACACATGACAACAAACAGACATGTACCTACCCCCTCCTTGCTGCTGTCCCTTCTGCAACTGCCTATGGAGGTCAGGAAAAACCACTTCCAGGACCCGGAGCATGTGGGGGGTGAGGTGTCGGGTGCCACCATGCCGGCGTGGAGCTTTAAGCTTCAACTGGATCCGGGCGATACGGCGGCTCTAGCACCGGATGTCCTGCCACCTCTTCCTGATGTTACGGATCCTTCAGCGAGGGCCCCCCACAGACCTGACAGCCCTGGCTATGTCCAGCCAGATCTCCCCCTTCTCATAGGCAGGTACCTGTGAGGAAGACAAAGTGAAAAACATCGGTACACCTGCTCCATGTCCCAAAGACACAGTTGCACCACATTGACGATGACAACAGGGCATAGGATGCAGACAGGACTTCCATCATTGTCCATGTGAATGTGGCCTGTAAGCAAACACCATTCCACCACATGCCTTTGAAAGGAAACATATGCCATAAGGGGTGCAAACCACTAACTGAGAATGGCAGAGACTGAACAAGATATGCAACTTCAGGGTGGTGGACAGCACATGACATGCTGTCACATATCACACTACACCTAAGAACCCTCAGCAGACCACACATGCACACCCTGGCACAGATCATTTGCTTGTCATTGTCAACAGTGTATACAACCTCACCTGGCACATGTCACGCTTTACAAAGATGTGACACAGGCGTCATGCTAACTGTCCAAGTCATGCACACGGCACTGCATACTTGTCACATCAGATGGGTACAGCTGTGGCATACGCCATGCATCAGTGTTGCCAAACATCACATACACAACTTGCCAGATGACAAAGAACATTCACACTCTTCAATGTCCATGACTTCAAAGCATGCATTTGTCCAACATCCACACAGGTAACAAAAAACAAATAACAACAGTGAGTACATTCATCTGTCACTCTGGGGGAAACACTGTTACACCTCAGTAACTCATGGCTAAAAAACATGCAAGATGTGGCATCGCAGTAAGTGTGATTCACATTGCATTGAATGTCAAAGTTAGCACAATGCAGGTAAGCAGTACAGACTATTTAACTACACCATACAGTGCATGGGAGATACCACAATGTACACACCCAACACTCACTACTAACAACATTGCATCCCTGTTACATAAATACACAATGGGTGTAGTGACACTCACACATTCATTACTCACCTGAGCCCCTGGTTTCCCATAACGCGTTCTGAAGTTTGGTAGGAGGGCATCCAGTAGGGCCTGGTTCTCCTCCTCACTGAATGCAGGTGCCCTCTCCATGGTCAGCAAAATCAGAGTCCAGGGAATGCAGAGACAGCAGCAGTGTTGTCCACTCCAATGTTGTGCAGGCAAGTGCCCTCTCACAGCCACATGCAGCCTTAAATCAGTACTGCTGAGGGGCTGTCAGTAAAAGGAGTACAGTGTGATAGGCCAAAATACTTTGCATCCTATGTTTCATCCAATCCCATTACACATAAGGCCATGACACACATTTGCATGGTTTAAAATGTGAGCTTGAGCTCCACAACATATTTTGCAACATTGTATAGTTTGGGCCAACTGAATTCTCCAGAACACCTGTAGAACACACTCAAATCTCTGTTTCCTTGACAACTAGCCTGCATTCTGGGCATTCTACTCGTCCCCTAGATGTTCCCTATGTATTTTCTGGAATCCCCACACAAGTATGGTGCGTTTCCCGTCGCGAATGCCACTTTTCCAATAGTGAAACGTCCCGCACATGCAATGGCGTGGTAGGGACCGCTCGCGTATGGCTCGAATGTAATGGTAAAATGACCCATGCACACGCACGTACTATTGGGGTAGGGACCGCTCGCATATGGCTCGAATGTAATGGTGAAACGACCCGTACACAAGCACGTACTATTGGGGTAGGGACTGCTCCCGTATGGCGCGAATGTAATGGTGAAAGGACACGTACACACGCACGTACTATTGGGGTAGGGTCCGCTTGCGTATGGCTCGAATGTAATGGTGAAACGACCCGGTCACACGCACGTACTATTGGGGTAGGGTCCGCTCGCGTATGGCTCGAAGGTAATGGTGAAACGACCCGTACATACGCACGTACTATTGGGGTAGGGTCCGCTTGCGTATGGCTTGAATGTAATGGTGAAACGACCCGTACACACGCACGTACTATTGGGGTAGGGTCCGCTCGTGTATGGCTCGAATGTAATGGTAAAATGACCCATGCACACGCACGTACTATTGGGGTAGGGACCGCTCGCATATGGCTCGAATGTAATGGTGAAACGACCCGTACACAAGCACGTACTATTGGGGTAGGGACCGCTCGCATATGGCTCGAATGTAATGGTGAAACGACCCGTACACAAGCACGTACTATTGGGGTAGGGACTGCTCCCGTATGGCGCGAATGTAATGGTGAAAGGACACGTACACACGCACGTACTATTGGGGTAGGGTCCGCTTGCGTATGGCTCGAATGTAATGGTGAAACGACCCGGTCACACGCACGTACTATTGGGGTAGGGTCCGCTCGCGTATGGCTCGAAGGTAATGGTGAAACGACCCGTACATACGCACGTACTATTGGGGTAGGGTCCGCTTGCGTATGGCTTGAATGTAATGGTGAAACGACCCGTACACACGCACGTACTATTGGGGTAGGGTCCGCTCGTGTATGGCTCGAATGTAATGGTGAAACGACCCGTACACACGCACGTACTATTGGGGTATGGTCCGCTCGCTTATGGTTCGAATGTAATGGTGAAACGACCCGTACATACGCACGTACTATTGGGGTAGGGTCCGCTTGCGTATGGCTCGAAGGTAATGGTGAAACGACCCGTACACACGCACATACTATTGGGGTAGGGTCCGCTCACGTATGGCTCGAATGTAATGGTGAAACGACCCGTACAGACGCACGTACTATTGGGGTAGGGTCCACTCGCGTATGGCTCGAATGTAATGGTGAAACGACCCATACACACGCATGTACTATTGGGGTACTGGGCGTTTGACATGCTCTAGTGAATGCATGTGTAGGTGCGTTTTACAAGCTCACGCATGGCACCATTACAATAGTGATACCAGGAAAACACATGGCATGGATGTAGGTGTAAGGTCATAATGAGGATGTTGATGTATATATTGGCATGGCATCCTTACATCAGCAGTGTGGCAGACAGTGAAATAGCACAGGGCATGTGATCATGTGGCACAGTTGATGTGTGATAAGCTCTTGATACATGTCATTTGTGATGGGTTCACATAACCTTTACACTTGTCACATAAGTAACATCATAAACAAGTTGTGATGCACATCAACACTGGGATAGCACACTATTCAGTACGGGCATCTGTCATATGATGCCAGGGACAGGGGCACTGTCTCACTTGTCAAATTGACGCCCAGCATGACCCTGTGTGACAATGTCATGTGTGTGACATGTCAAAGATTAGGCATGCTGTTTGTATCCCGTAAACTTACTCTGCTGTTCGTGCATCTATGATGGGTCTGTGCCGTGATTGCAAGGGTTTCCCATGTACGCAAACCATGCCACAGGGGCATTTCAACTGCTCATGTGTGTGATGGCATAATAGATCATTTGTTCCCAAGCATACAGGTCTGCATCCTGAGAATGGCTGTGGTGTAGTTTAGTCAAATGCACACCTCATTCACAATGTTACAGATATGTGCAATTGATAGCACATGTGATGTGGGTGTGTGCCTTGCAGTCAGCTGTCTGGATGTGTTGACAACCTTCTCATGCAGGTCACGTGACGTGTGTCACTGACGTGATACATTGTTCTGCTCACTCAGACCAGCCCAGCAGATCATTTGTGTGCATGTCATGTCCATCTCACAGACAACAGGTGTATCAGTTATAATGGAGGAGTGCCAGCTAGCTGGCATATGGGTCCTTGATGTACAGGCCATGCCAGACTCAATGGTGATTTGATGTGTTGAAGCAGTGTTGCTTCTGCTATGTAAATTGTAATTGTCGTTGGCTGACAGTTGTACACCCTTTTCCCCAAATATGTCGTGCAGGGCACCCCCTCTGCCAAGGCCGTTGCCAGACTTGGATACCATGAGGGAACGTGATTGCATCTGCCGTTACCGATTAACTCAACAGTTGATTCAGACCTTGACGGACAGGCTGGAACCACATCTCCTTCCACAACACAGGTATCCAACTGCGCTGACACCGAAGGTCAAGGTAATGGCAGCCCTACATTTCTTTGCCACAGGTACGTTCCAATTTACCATAGCTGATGTGGGAGGGATGTCACAGGCCATGTTCAGCAGTGTACTACGTGATGTGTTAGCTGCTATGTTGAGGCACATTGATGAATTCATCAAATTTCCTACTCCAGACGAGTTGACAGGTGTCAAGGGTGATTTCTATGCCCTGGGTGGGATGCCACATGTAATTGGGTCTATTGATGGAACACATGTTTCTTTGGTGCCACCACAAGCTCAGGAGCAGGCCTACCGCAACAGGAAACATTACCACTCTATAAAGGCCCTGGTGGTGTGTCTTGCTAACATGCTGATTTCCCATTTTTGTGCACGTTTTCCAGGATCGTGCCACAATGCATTCATCATGAGGCGTAGCAGGGTGCCACAGATGACGCTGCAGCTGTGCAACCATCGGGCATGTCTTGTTGGTGAGTAAACTCTGTTTCTCATGTATGTCTCAATTTCATTTATTTCTTTGACGGCATCACATTACACACTCATTGCCATGATGTCACTTTTTAGGAGACGCAGGATATCCCAACATGCGGTGGCTCATGACTCCTCTCCGAACCCCAGAACAGCTGCAGACCAGCGGTAAAATAATGCACACGGGCAGACCAGGCGAGTGATGGAGCGCACTTTTGGACTCCTGAAGAGCCGGTTCAGGTGCCTTGACAAGACTGGCGGATCCCTCCCATACGCCCCGCTCAAGGTGTGTGACATCTTCACCATGTGCTGCATGCTGCACAACATGGCAGTTGAGGAGGCAGTCCCACTCATCCTGGATCCTGATAAGCTGGAACATCCACCCGTGGAGGATGAGGGCCTTGGCCAGGATGCAAGCGATGAGGAGGAGCAGGGTGATATCCGGAGTCAGCTCATACGCAACTTCTTCACATAATGTTATGTTATGTTATGTTATGTTATATAGTTGCTTGTAACGCGCACTGTTAGTCGAAACTGTCCTGGCGCGGGAGAGAATCAGGGTGTCAGCTAAAAAAAAAGCAGATGATCTACAAGGCTTGCCTGATTAAGTGAGTTTTCAGATGTTTTTTAAAATATGTGAGGTTTGTCGTATGCCTGAGGACGTCGGTAAGGTTATTCCACAACTGAGCAGCTCTAACCGTCAAGGATTGTCCCCCTAGACGAAATCTCTTAAATCTGGGAATGACCAGATGTCTAAGGGTGGCAGATCGCAATTGACAAGGAGGGTGGTAGAAAGCAAATCTGTCCTTTAAATAGGAAGGACATGGGCCATGTAAGGCTTTGAAGGCCAAAACCAAGATCTTAAAGCATACTCTTAGAGCAACTGGAAGCCAATGTAACTCTGAGAGCTGCTTGCGTACGCTGAGTCTCCTAGGAATGTCAAAGAGGAGCCTCACTGCCGCGTTCTGGACCACCTGCAATTTGCGAAGCAAAAAGTCAGGCGCACCGATGTAGAGGGCGTTGGCGTAATCCAGACGCGAGAGAATGAGTGCTCTGGCCACTGTTTCTTTTGCCTCTTGGGGAAGGAGAGGAACAAACTTCCGGAGAGTGGTTAGGGTCCCAAAACAAGTACCCGCCAGTCCCGTGATTTGTTCCCGGAAGCATAAATCAGCTCCGAACCAAATCCCCAAGTTTTTTGCAACCCCACAGCCCCCAGTGGGACATGGCAATCCACTGGGCCAAATGGATTCCTTAAAAGCCACCGGAAAGTGACCGTACAGAAGAATCTCTGACTTGTCCTCATTACACTTAAGGCAGGCCCGGGCAAGCCAGGTAAACACTGAGGACAGGCACTGCCGGACACCGTCGGTACAGAGATTATTCTTATCCCAGGTGAAGAGAAGTTGGGTGGCGTCGGCATAAGCCATTATTTTCGCACCCAAGCTCTCAGCCAAGCAGACAAGGGGAGTCAAATAAACATTAAAAGCAGGGGACTCAAGGTCGACCCTTGTGGAACTCCTGTATCTACCCCGCTGTTCGATGAGTGGTAAGGGGGCAGCCATACTTGTTGGAACCTGTCTGTGAGGAAAGATTTGACCCAGCTGAGGGCCGCGCCCGTGATGCCAATATCCTCCAGCCTAGAGAGAAGCTGGACGTGGGGAACCGTGTCAAACGCGGCAGAGAGGTCCAATAAAATTAGAGCCGCTCTGCCGCCCCCGTCCAGACATTCCCTAATGGCCTTGGTGACTTCCACGAGCGCAGTCTCGGTGCTAAAGGAGGTGTGGAACCCGGACTGGGCAGGATGTAAAGCCCCCGATGATTCCACACACTTCTCCAGCTGCCGAAAGGCAGCCTTTTCAAAGACCTTGGCTAAAGCCGGGAGCAAGGAGAAAGGCCTATAATTAGAAATAATCGGGGGGTCCGCTGAAGGTTTTTTGATCAGTGGGAGAAGTTTTGCTTGTTTCCACTGAGAGGGTACCACACCTGTTTGTAAAGACTCATTAACGAAGTCAGTTACTATAGGAGCAACAGCTTCCGCCACACCACTCAAAACTCTAGCAGGGCAAGGGTCAACTGGAGACCCGGACTTCGGGGCTTTTAGGATGGCCAAGACATCCTTCTCTACAGCTTTTCTAAAAGAGCACATCACGTCTTTTGACTCTATACAGTTAAAGGAGACAGTTGGTTGAGGAGAATCACCTTGATCTCGGGCCCCCTGAGCAGATAGGCAGTAGCCTGAATCAGAAGGATTAAGACTCTCTTGAATTTTTTTTATTTTTTCTATAAAGTAGGTGGACTGTTTCTCACACCAGCCCTCAGATATAGGGGCCGACAAAGTTTCTGCCACTGGAGACGTAAAACATTTGACAATAGAGAAAATTTCTCTACTGTTGTTTTTGGCCTTGCGAATCCTATCTGCATAGTGGTCTCCCTTAGCCTTCTTAATAGCAGCATAGTAGTCTTTTTGCACTGCTCTGAGTTCCGCCTTAGCCACTGGGCAGTACTTTCGCCTCCAAATCCTTTCCCGCTCCTTGCAGCCAATTTTTAAGGTTTTAAGATGTTCCGTATACCAAGGAGAGGAATGGGAGGCTCTAGGCCACTTTGTACCTTTGAACTGTGGTGGCAGGCTAACCGAGGCTCTAATCCATGTCGCAAAATTCTCAATGGCTTCTTCTAGATTATCAGACTTGGCCAGAAGAGAATGGGTCAGGACTTCTGCTGAAGCTGGAATACTAATTTTTTGGGGAAAGGGGACCTGATGCTCTTTGGCTAAGGCGCGGGCCCTGGCCAGCTCCCAGGAGAAGCCCACCAAGAAATGGTCCGACCACGTAACTGGGCGAGGGATATCAGATTTGATATTGAAATTGGCATAGACAAGATCAAGGCAGTGCCCTCCAAGGTGAGTAATGTCCTGGCCCTGTGTCCTAAGCTGAGCCAGGGCGCAAAGCTCGCCCAGATCCCTGACCCTCTGGGCTGTAGGAACATCCATATGAATATTAAGATCCCCCTAGAGCAGGAACCTGGGGAACCTCAACGCTCCCTGGGTGACTACCTCCTCCAGAGATTTGATGAAGGAGCCCAAAGGACCTGGGGGACGGTAGATCAGCAATCCGCCCAAGGTGAACTGCGGAGAAAGAGCAATCGAAAATTCCAATGCTTCCCCATCCTCAATGGCACCTGAGCATTCCTTCATCAGGGACCATTTGTCCCTATAAATTACAGCTAGTCCTCCCTCTTTGCCCGAACTACGATCTAACCTTGCTATCTTAAAACCCCTGGGTATAGCTAACTCAATCGTCGGAGCGCAGAAGGTGTGTAGCCATGTCTCTGTGACGAATAAGAGGTCGAGCGAGTTATCAATTATCAGCTCGCGGATCTCCTCCGTATGCTTAACTAAAGAGGGCGCATTAATGAGAGCAGCGCGAATTCTGGAACCAGAATCACCGTTAGCCGGTGAGGTAGGAGTGGAGGCAGATGTACTAAATTGAAACTGACAAATCGGGCATACCCTATCTATGGAGTATAAAACCTCCCATGGCGTGCAGTTGCCACACGAGTTTTTATTAAGAGAGTGAAGTAGCTCTCGGCTTTATGTAATAGGAGGGTCTGAATGGTGGAACCATAAACGTGCAGCGTTTCTGGCCCTGTGCGCTGTCGGGGCACGGACAGGCGCAGACCGGCTTACCTTAGGCTTACCTTCGGCGCGCCATCGTCGCGCCCGCTGCGCCCGTCCGCTGAGCTCCCAGAAGCACATATGCTTTTTATGCCCAGCCTCCCCAAAAGCGCTAGACCGCTAACTCCGGCCAGGCTTCAGGAACAACACAGCCCAAGATGGCGCCTCGCCCTCCACTCAAACAGCACAGTCAGCTGCGGTGGAACGGGGCGAGGGAGGCCGCAGAAGGATCAAGAATGTGCAAAAATGCAGTTGAAGATACAAGTATTAAAATCAGTGCTCAAACATAGTAAGTGGCAATTTTTTTAAAAGGTGTTAGGCGCCAGCATCTAAATCATGCCTGCGCTCACTGAGTAGCCTGACAAGCTTTTAAATGTAAATAGCGAGCTCGTAGATGAAGGATCAGCTCACACTAACACAGGATCGTCCTAGGAAAATATTATGCGCTCTTGTACCATAGAGAGGCATGTGTAGCATACTGTGTGTCCAGCTGACTGTATGCAATGTCACTTTGATGTTTGTTGTTGTAGTGTCACACAAGTGCTGATGTAATGCCACACACATACGTGCAATGTGTGAACATGGAATGTACAAGTGTACTACATTCTTAGTGTATTATACCTGACCATGTCAGTAGGAAGTTATTCTGAACATGACCCCTTGTGTGCCTGTCATTCCCAGGTCGCCCTGCCTGTTGTCTGTTGGTGTCATCTTAGTCCTCCTGCTATTCCTCATGAAGTTAGCAACGTCAGCCAAATCAGCGGTACATGCATGGACATGTTGAAATGTCAGTTTGGGTAAGGATTCCAAACAGGCAGTTTTGTGTTGGTATGGTTTCAATTGTGTGGTAAATGTTCATGCGCATGTTGTCTGACCATACATATACGTCACATTACCATGTCTCAAATTTCATGTTGCACCACTCCCATGACAGGACAGTCACACTTCTTGACAGTCATCTGTAGTTGAGTTTTGACTCTGGTGAATGCATCAATGTGTGTAAAAATTGACACTTAGACATTGCAGATACCACAGTTTGACATTGTGTGGGACATCACAACCACAGCCACTGTGGGGAATTGCAGCCTCACTGTGTGCAGCAGGATGTGTCTGGATCATCCCCTCAAGCTTGTGTGCCAGTACAGTTTGATTTCCCAAAAACCCTGTTGTGTAGATGTGGGCCAGTGTATGTCCCACATGTTCATTCAACTGTCCTGTGAGTCTGTTTGCATGGATGCATTGCCCCTTGTGCCAGTATGTCATGTCAATGTCATGTTGTTACCTCAGTGCCGGTGGCACCAGTCGAGTGAGGTCATTCACAGGATTATCTTGTGCCGTGCAGCATCTCATGGTCACGATAGGGTTTTTTTTGTGGCTTTGTTCCTCATTCCTCGCTGTTGACTTTGGTTCCACCTGCTTGTCATGTTTAGCATAGTGGGGCACAGTTGGAAGAGCCAATGACTGTCTCCTGTGGGGCTTCCTTGTGTTTAGGTCATTGCCTTCCTCATAGGAGGAGCTGCTTACGGCTCTTGCGGGCGATGCCTACTTTCCCCTCATGGCCCTTACCCATTCACAGGGCTAAATATGGATTGTTGCCTTTGTGTCAGTAGCACTGCTCTATATTACATTTTCACAGATTAGGACCCTCAATCATACACTGTGACTTAGTTGATGGCGCATGGATCTAATTGCATAGCAGCAGTCTTGTGAGTGTTACACACGCATTATTTAGGTGACAAACTGTGCTACCTTATATGTGTTTGTGTTCAAGCATCTGATCTTGTCTCATTGCAAAATCTGTGATCACACATAGGGTACAGTGGCAGTGGTTACACTTCACAGGTGTGACTGGTACAGTGTAGTTCAGGAGGTATTCTGTGATTCTGTGACAAAAGTATGGCTTCCTTATGCTTGTTTTTCTTTGTTTCAGATCTCCCTCCCTGTAGTTCCCCTCCTCTCCTTCCCTCACCTGATCTCCCTTTTGTGTCTGTCTTTTGTACTCAGACCAAGGGGCTATTTGGAGATGGAACCCTTTCAGCATCGCACCACTCTGATGATCAAAGGTACAGAGAGTCCCTGGCAATCGTGTGGAGAATATTTCACTAGCATTACAGGTAACATCATAGCATGACTGTGATTGTCTTCAGAGCAATGCCACTGGGCATGTACATTGGCTAATGCAGCATGGCGTAAAAAACAACTTTATCCTATTGTGTAGGAAGTGTGTTTGACACAGTACAGTGTGCCTCATTGCTGTCAACGTACATCTCTTGCCAGTCTGCATGCGTATTATGTCATGTTGTTGTGTTATTTACAATAAGATGCTGTAGGTGTTTTTTTCATTTGATAACAGGGGATGAACAAGAGTAACACCACTTCTTGTGTTGGATAAACTCTTCCAGGCACTCAGCATCGGTGGCACATTGGCATGCAGATTAAGGCAGAACTTCCTTCCCCCTGACCCCAATAAATCATCGATTCAGTGGTTTGCCCCTCCCTGGTCAAGGTAGTGATAAGGACCTCTGCTGGTTGCAGGCCCAGAGATGGCAGGTGGCTCATTTAAAAGTGTTTTAGTACAGCAATGGCATTCAGGTCCAATTGGGCGCTTCCAGGCAGCACCTCAGCAGTCACACAGTCATTAAGGAACACATTGGCAACTTACTCAAGACAGCAGCCACAATCTTGCACTGATTTCTTCTTCAGCAGCTCGGTTTCTCAGGCACACTTGGGGAAAGTGCCTTGGCTGTGACAGCAAAGTCAATTCAGTTACATGTAATTAGTTTTGTAATGTAGCACTAGTTTCTTATTGAGTTTAACATTTTGGAGCAAGTGCCATGACTGCAACATCAAGATTGGCTGCCATGAATCCTCCGCTGTTGTAATGGTGAACATATATGAGCATGGAGCAACCCAGTCACACTTCCAGGAGTCTCTGTCAAATGGCCCGACAGCACCAGGGTCTACTGCTCCTGTCAACACCAGCATTCCACTTCTCCTGCAGGGTTGACTCAATCCTTCCCTTTCTTCCTGACAGGATTCTCCATGTGTTCCATGACAAGGAACAGCTCTTCTTTCAGGTCAGACTCCAATTGGTGGCCCCTCACTATCAGTTGGCTATCAAGCAGTTGTTCTCTAGTCCTCTAGCTGCTCTGAGGAGCACTGCCTTCTTAGTTGAAGAGAACTTGCAACTGGGACAATAAGTAAGTCAACAGCTCCCACATGTATAGAGACCCGGGATGTGTAGTATCTGCCTGCACTTCCAGAAAGTTATCTGGATTATCTCCTCTTTTATGTGCCTTTCTCAGGCTTTTTCCTAGACTCTGCATTTCACCAGCGTGTTTGCTCTCACAGCAGGGTCATATCGAGACTGAAGCACCCACAACAGAGGCACAACGAGTTAGGAACATTGTGCACCTGGCTATCACAGCCTTACCTGACTATGAGCAGGAAGAGACTGAAAAGTGTAACCCCTTTTTAAAGGACCCTTCAACAATGCCATTCATCAAAAGGCAGTAATCAGGGAGCCAAATTGACAACTGTCTCCAGCAAAAGTATCCCATTGAATTTGAATGGGAGCTTGTCTTCTCTTTCCCCACTTCAGTGTCTGGGAGTCCTCCCTTGACCAGAGGGCTGAGTTTCTCGTCCCTAGGTTACCATCTGTGTATGTAGTTTTGAGGTGGGGTATGTAGAGTGATAGTGAGGTATGTACGAGTGGTTTTTTTGGGGGGACTGTATATATTTTTTCAAATTAGCTGATATGGTGAAATCTGTCTGCATAATGAAAACTGTTTGTAAATGTTGATTCTTCCAAGATTGTGTACCTAGATGAAATTTTCTGAGATCGTACTAATGTAAAATATGTAAGAAATAATCTATATTTTTTCAAAAACAAAAAAAAGATAATGATATATAGTACAAAAAGAATATATAAAGAAAACAACAAAAATAAAATGTGATATCTTTCTAAAATAATTGTTTTCATGTGTAATGCATTGTTTTTTTGTCTACCCCAACTTCAGAGTTATTGATTAACTATAAGAAAAGAAATATAGGTCTAGAGGGTATCTTTTTTCAATATTGGTTTTGTCTTTTCCCCCTTTCCCTGACCTAAAATGATTTGCTCTTCTCTTTGGGGGTTGCCTTGTTCTCATATATTTAATAGTGGTTTTTCAATCACAGGCCTTTTGGGCAGTTACTCATTCATTGAATGAGGTAAGCGAATGTACTCATACTCATACCTTTTTTTCTCTTTTGGCTTAAACCATCTTCTTGACTCAAGGTATCTGTGTGGGTCTCTTTTCAGGGGATATCACTACTTTTGGATCCTATTTATTATCTTAAATAAATAAATCTTCTTTTTCTATTTTTCCTTCTCCTTCTTTCTTTATTCCCTTATCAGGTTCTCAGAGCCGATAAGTCTTTTTAAAGTTAGCAGCAGTGATTATACCACCCAGTATCACCCTTGTCTTTTACCTTGCGGAATATTTACACATGGAAACTTTCTAAGCGTTTGGTTTCACTGATGAAGATTTTGCAGCACTGTTAGGAGACATAGCGAGTACTAACCAAATAGTCACACTTACTGGAGGAGGAAATAATGAATGGCAAACATTACTTAATTTAAGGAAAAAGTGCCAAAGAATGGAATCACATGCAACTTTTATGTTAAAATATCTTTAGGCAGCGGTGATTCCATCAGCAATGTACCTACCTTATTTGTGGAACTACGAAAATTCTTAGAAAGATGGTCGCACATAAGTAATAGATGTTCAAGAGATTGGATGATCCTCATTATAGAAACTGCAAGAGAACTAGTAGCGACTTTAAATTTGGATATACAGGAATTGGAAGACAAACTAAAAGCTAGCACAGCAGTAGAAGAAGCTATGCAAAAGCTAGATAGTCTTAAAATAGAACTGCATGACTTTGAAGAATATATCATTTAAAAAAAGACAGAAAATTTCAAAAGAGATATAGAGTGGTTTACTCAGGAAAAAGCCTATCCCTACTTAATAACTAACTATTACCAACAAGGTTACAATGAAAATGAAACCCAAACACATGGGTACAATCAAAAGCGAAAAGAATCAGATGGAGATGGTACGGAAAATTATGAAGGACACTTTCAGGGATATTAACAAGAAAGAGGAAGAGGAAGAGAATATGAGCAATACTACCAAACACCACCTCCTTTTTTAGGGAGAGGCCGAGGCCAAACGAGACCCCATTTTACCAGATCGAACAGGCGAGGTTACCAGCAGATGGACCCTCCACCTCCTCAAATGTATATGAGGACGAGAAACCATCAGTATTGGAAAACGTAGATAAATCATGCAGTTTGGACTCTATGCCAATTTTTAATTTGTCTTCACATCAAGGGGCCGATTAGGATCGTGGTTTTCCCGCATCCTCCGGGCTGGCGGAAGCCACCGCCGGCCCGGAGGATGCGGGAAAACCGCAGGGGAGGCACAAAAGACCCACTGCCAAATTAGGATGGCGGTGGGTCTCAAATTCGGTCCACAGCTTTTCCGCCGCGGTCGCCTTCCGACCGCGGCAGAAAAGCACCCGCCGCAATGTAAAAAATATAGGATGTGACCGCCAGGGTGGCGGTCACATCCTAATTGCCATGGAGGGACCGCCGCTGCCCATGTGGACGGTCCCTCATACTCAGTGGTGGCGGACGGACGCAAGTCCGTCCGCCATCATAATCGACCCCTTAGTTAGCCATGAAGAATAAACCATCTTAAGCAGAGGATTATCCTTTGTTCCTAGTACCTCCTGTAACAAATTCAAACTCATGCAAGACATTTTTTCTTTCTTCAGGAAAATTTGTTTAAAAAAATTCTTCTCCAATAGAGACACACAAGAAGAAGAAGAAAATCAATCAAATTGTAAACCAAAATCCACTTTTACCCCCACCTTGGATATGGTGGGCCCAGAAGTGGCCATATTTGAAAAGTCAGTCCTGAAGGAACTTGATAAAGTCACCAAACATACTTATAGAAGCAGACAAAATCTCTCAGCGGCAGAAAGATTAGCACTTCAAGATATAGAAAAAAATTCCAATCTGACCATAAAGCCATGCGACAAAGGAGGAGGTATAGTGCTCATGGACACTGCTAAATATGATGCCAAAGTCAATCAAATGTTAGCAGTGACAGAACACTATAGACCCATAAGATCAAATGTGATAACTAAACTACAGGGACAAATAGAAAAGGTCACTAGCAAAGCATATGCAGAACACAACATCTGTGAAAAGGAATATCAGTTTTTGAATAAACACAATACGGTTGTACCAGCACTATATGGCGTGCCCAATACACACAAAAAAATGCTTGACCCACCGTTACGCCCTATAGTCTTGGCCATAAATTCCTCTACAAAACCTCTTGCTAAATACGTTGATACGTTTTTATGTCCTCTTACGACTGGTTATTTATTTTATTTATTTATTGCGGGTTTATATCGCGCTAGGATCACATCCCAAAGGAGTATCTCCGCGCCTTTGGCAGCCTTATTGCAAATAAACAGTACTGGCAGTGTGACATATTAGTTTTGAAATATAAAGGCTTTTAACTGTCTCCTGAAGGGGAAGTGCTCCTTACAGAGTCTCAAGGAAAGTGGGAGGGTATTCCACAGTGTTGGACCAGCAATAGAAAGTGCTCTATCGCCTTGTCTTGCCTTTTTTGATCTAGGTACCCGCCGTTATCAATCCTACATAAAAGACACTGGCGACATAATTAACAAATTGGAACATGTGCCCTACAATCCTGATAATGAAATCTTAGTCACGCTTGACATCGAAGCGTTATTTACAAATATTCCCCAACAACAGGCAATAGAAGCAGTAAAGAGGCTTCTAGATAGAACTCCAGGAGAGAGACCTGACATGTTCATATTACAATGCCTAGAAATTGTATTAAAAAACAACTTTTTTGATTTCAAAGGGAACCTTTTCCATCAGGTTAAGATACCAGCACGGGGGCATATTGTGCCGCCAGTGTAGCGAACATATACATGGGGGAGTATGAACTAAAAAACAACTTTAACGAGGTGGGCCCCTTTTTTGAAAATGTGCAAAGATGGCATTGATTTATTGATGACATTTTCTTTGTATGACAAGGACAGGAAACTAAACTTCTGGCTTTCATTGACTGGCTCAATGCCAGTGATGAGAATCTGAAATTTACCAGTCATACCAGCACTGTCTCAGTAGAATTTTTAGATCTCATTATTAAAGGTGAGATTGGTCAGATTACTGTAGATATTTATCAAAAACCAACTGCAAAAAACACAATATTGTTGCATGATGGTTACCACCCCAGTATCCAAAAGGAAACCATACCATTCAGGGAGTTTTTAAGGATTAGGCGCAATTTTACTTGTCTAAAAGACTATGATACCAATAGTGCAGATCTAAAACACAGACTATTACAGCGGGGATATCCTAGACGCCTGATCAGGACAGCTTATAAAAGGACGTGATATTACAAATGTGATGTGCTGCTAACTGGCAGCACACGGCAAAAAAATGACAGAATAGTGTGCGTTATCAACCACTCAGCTCTTAACTTTAAAAACAAAAAGATTTGAGACAAAAATTGCCACACATCCTTAATACTGATGATGGGCAAGATGATATTCAAAAACCCATGATAGCTTACCGCAGAAATAGGAACATAAGAGATAGTCTGGTCCATACCAGGATCAGACATAAGGATCCCAACAATCAATTCACTATAACAGAATCTCCCATTTTGGGTAACCACAAATGTGGAACATGTATAGCATGTGAGAGAGCAATTGTCACAGAACATTGGGAATATCAGGGAAAGACAACCTCCGTGATTTCACAAACTGTAGGAGTAAACACCTAGTTTATCTTATTCTCTGCCCCTGCTCAATAGGTTATGTAGGAGAAACTAGCAGAGAATTTAGAACCCGGTACAGTGAACACAAGTCAGCCTTCAAAACACGTAAGACAATTTGTCCGATGGTCCAACATTTTGTAGATACTGGACACAAAGAGACAGAAATGAGGTGGCTAGTCTTGGAAAAAATAAAACACATACCAGGGAAAGATATGGCTGATGTTTGCAGAATGAGGGAAACTTTCTGGATATACACTCTTGATACAGTAAGAAATGGGCTTAATGAGGAGATACTGTGGTATAGCATATAGAGCATACATTCTTGATACAGTAAGAAATGGGCTTAATGAGGAGATAATCTGGTATAGCAGATTAAGCATGCTCCCATTCATTTTGTTTTGGGAGAAAGCAGTCGAATATAAACTGTGATTATGTAATAGTAGAAAACTCACAAACAAAACTACATGCACATACTGATACACAGAAGAACCTTGCATCAGCCTTCTTCGTCCATCCGGCGGTAGAACTGTACTTCCTTTTGGCTTCCACCAAACTTAGCATGCTCCATTGGATATAGGTCAGCCCATTTCTGCCTTTTGACTCTTTTGAACTGTGAGTGGTGGCAGTTCGCTTGATCACATGTGCACCTTCGCCTGAAAAGAAGTGCACTGAAAAGCCATGGCTGGTAGCTAATACCTCACTGTAATAATGTTTTTTCCTTTCCTATCCCTATCCTTTTGACCCTTTTAAGCAATCCTTGGATTTCAATTATGTCTCAGGTTACAGTAATTGAAAGAAAATACTATTATTCTTTGTGTCAATAAATGTAGTATTTTCTAGTGTTGTGCATTGAAAAGGGAAAGAGGTCCTTTAAATATTCCAAGTGCACCAGCGTGCCAGCGAACCAGCTGTAAATGTGTTATAGTTATATGAAATGGTTCTTTTTTTTAAAAATCTATTAAACACTTTTATTGCACGTATATGGTCAACTTGCTTAGGCAGCAGTATGCGTTCACCTTTTTCTTCTTTTCAAATTTGTGACGCATACATGCAATTAATGAAAAATATATAACCATCACAGCAGCTTGACAAGGCCAAGCGAATCAGCATTGCCAATTCTTGTCTTTTCTCTTGTTGTCCTTTTATTCACTCTAGCCAGTCAACGCTTGGAATTGTCTTCTCCTAAATAGACGAGGAAAGTAGAATGTGTAAGACCTTCCAAAAGTTTTGGATCGTTGCTAATCTGTCGTGAAGTGCAATCAGTGTTGTTCTTCAAATTGTACATATTGAGCATGTTTCATTCGTGTTAGTGTCCATCACTTGATACTGGTGTTCAAAAAAGTTACTTGTAAACATCTTTATTTGGCATTGGTGCATAAAGCTTATCTTTCACGAATAATTCCCTCGATTTGTTTAAACTCGTTGCTTTCAATTTTCAAAAAGAAAACTAAAGCCACCCATGCCCTTTCCTCTCAGCTTTCCTAGCACGGAATGATCACCGCCTCTTCCAGGTCACAGGAACGAGTCACCTTCCTCTGCTCAGAAAAGCCTGTAGATCACTCTTCTGGTTTAGGCCACTGCACTAAGAAGCTATCATGCATAACCATGCCCTATAAACCATATTTAAAATACACAATGTAACATAAAAATAATCATGTCATTGGGCTTTGTCTAGGATTAGTGCTGCAAGTGCAGTGACACCTGGGCTCAGGGGCTTTAGGTGCCCAAAATACACCAATTGTTGATGTGTTTTACTGTCCAATCTGAGGCCAAGTGAGTTCGTTTCCTTTGTTGGTATTTGGGTCCTTGTCTCCCTTGTTACTCCACTGGGCATGGGACAAAGATAATATAAACAGAACCTAACGAGTGAGCCTGGCTCCTGTACTGTAGCATTATTAGGAGAGTTTGGGATGTTTTTCAGCAGGGATGTCATTCTCTTCAAAGGGCATCAAAACCTCTCAACTCCCATCAGCTCCCTTACTCTTGAATGGGGTTCAAGGGAGAGGAGTTGGTCTAACGTTAGGGCGGTCGACCTCGAATCTGGGGAACTGTGTTGGAGTCTCTGCAATGATGCTGAACATCCTGTGATTCTGGGCAAATCACTTAATCTCCCCGTGCCTAACAAAAAAATGAATGTGTTGTCATGTAATGCAACTGGTGCTATGTAAAGCGCTCTGATACCCAATTCGGGTCTAGTTGGCGCTATATAAAACTCTGTAAAAAATGTACGTAGAAAGGGATGGGAACAGGAAGATATATGGCTCTACAGACAGCAGCAAATACACGTTAAGCAGACACTCTATTTCAAGCATTTTCCAGAAAACTGCAATAATGCGCGTGCATTAGTCTCAAGATGTCTCTTGGGCAGGCTATGCTTGTGTACAAAAATATAATGAGTTTGCTATGACTCAGGTAATAGTGGTCAGCTCGACTCTTGAACTGAAAGTAATTTGAATTTGTATTTGTTTTATTTTTATAATAGCTATCAAACCCACTAGACCATTTTTTAGGGAGAGACAGGAATGGCTTCCCTGTCCACTGCTGTCTCCAGAGAGGTCACTATGATGACTACAGCCTCGTCCTGGATGGGCCAAAGTGGGATGACTGCCCCTATCATCTCTGGTGCGCAGTGATGATGTGTGGTCGGTTGCTTGCTGCTGGGAGTAGGGTGTATACTGCTGCTCGCTCCTCGATGAGTAGATTGAGGTGCGTTCTGCTGCTCCCCTGGGCTCGGAGAATGGGGAACATTCTTGTGCTTGCTCCTAGAAGGGGGGGTTGCAGTGTGTTCACTCACTCAGGGCTGGGTGGGGACATTTTGGTGCATTCTGCTTCTGTTGCGTGGAGAGGTTGTAGTGCGTTCTGCTTCTCGCCCCTGGCTGCAGAGGTTGGGTTGTTTTCTGCTACTCGCTGCACGTTAGTGATTGTAGAATCACTCCCCCTCTCTTGTTTGAAAGAGTTGCACCACTAAACCTGTTAACCCTCAGAAGGAGAAATATGGCAGCAGGTAAAAGAGTACAAACTCCGTCAGGGGCCTGAAGTCCAGGTACCAGCTGGTCACTCCGAGGGCTGTGGATATATGAAATCATACTCAGTACCTTGGTTTTATCCCAGCAGTGTCACGTGCTGTAGCAGACCGGTATCGGTAATAATACCACGTTTAAGGTTATCTCGCTTTGTAATGTTAACATAAATAAATACCCTGCGCCACTGAAGTTAAAATGTTCAAAGGATGGGAAAAAAATTCAGACATCTGCCCCTGCACTGTCTTCACCACAATATCAGCACCATGAACAATGGGGTTTCCCAAACTTGTAAGGAGATAACATTGATTCGCTGCTCCATTAAAGGCCTCTTTCCTCACCTGCGCAGGAAGAAATGCCAAGGGTCTGACCTACTTCAGTCAAAATTCTCTGCTGCCTTCTCAGGAAACGTATACACCCTCAATGATGCCCTCACTCTGGCAAGACATTCGTTTTTTAGTGCTGTGCCTGATTCGTCTTTTATTCACTCCTTCAATCTTTCATTGCCTGAACTGCAGCACCAGCAGAAAAACCCTGGGCCCCTCCTTCACAACAAGGGCCATAAAGAATGCTTACTTTTGTGTATTACCTTTTGCAAGTTATATTACTATTCTGCGCAAGCCACAGACTTGTGCATGGCAGGTATAAACCCGCACACTTTTTTCTACTTTGTATCATTTTCATTAGCGTGGAATACCTTTAACAGAAAAAAGATTTAGGTGTTTTTGGATACGAGCCATTTTCACTTTCTCCGCGCACTGCCCCTGATTAATTTTACTGCACAAGCCGTTTTTTTCACTGACGGATAAACTCCTACAGTGAGACATCTCTTGTGGTCCAAGGTGCCACTCCCTCTGCTGATGTTCCAGAATTACCGTATGACCCAGGGAGTTTTGAAACGGAGGCACAAATTCAAGCTCTGACTTCGGAAGTCATGTATTTCTATTTATGCCCTTCATGTACAAAAATACTTTTTCGTGGTGTTCCACTGTTAAAAACTGTGAATGTCTCCCGGGCTAGTCAGAGAAAAATGACTTTGATTTTTAAAGATAACCCTTCTGCAAGCCTTTTTCGTATTTGTTTTTGGCACTCTCGTGACCCTAGGTAAGGGTTCCAGAGCGTTTAACATATTATTAGGCAGGCGAGATTAGATTGGTAACGTCACGTGTCACTTACCGTCTACTCACGGAGCTCGGGTGTCATTTATGCGGTTCCTTCTACATGTGCGGTGCTTATATACGGTGTAGAATATTCCACTGGCAGCTCAGAGCCTCCCTCGGAGGCAGATGAACTCCTGGCATCAGGTGTTATTTTGTGGCAATTATAGGAAAATAAGGGACAACTTTTTTGTTAATAATGACCCAGCATAACCCCGTTCATCTCGTGTCCAGCAATTGATATCCTTGTGGTAATTTAACTTTTGCAGAATTGACCAATCGATTGCTCTCATGTCATTTTGACACCAAAGCAACACTCATTTTGTACCTGTCTGTACTTTGAGATCGTATCAGTAGTAAATATTGAAAAAGTGTGACAGTCTGATTTCCACAAACGTGTATGCACGAAGAGCATTACAAATAAGTGAATACAAAGCAGACAATAATAAACAAAAAGACCACAATAATCACTTGATAACATTAGCTTGCTAGCTGTATAGTGATTACAAATAAAATCGAGTATTCTGCCTCACTGGTGTGATTCCGCCGGACAGTAGTCAAGGGAAGCAGGTGCAGTGCAAGGTTACTGAGGACGTCCTGTGACCCAAGCCTGCTGCAACGGCGTCCTGTAAGAGTGCCGGGCCCTCACCTTGCCCTTGTCCAATCCCGGTCGACATGTCTGGAACTAAGGTGTGGCCCATGGATTGTTCGGTGTCCACATCACTTGGCCACATATGCCCTGGCTTCAGTCGCGGACAACTGTCTCGGATGTGGGAATAGTTAAAAGCTTTTCTTTGTGCAATTTCCTTTTTCTCAAGAACCTACTTTTTCCATAAATAGGGTATGTGCAAATGGCTCTGGTAACTGTGGCATGTTGCCATTTGTGTATATATCAATGTTTGGTGTTAATATCGGTGACTATGACGTCAATGTAAACCATGAAATGTGTAGGCCCAACAGCAGCAATACCAGTAAATGCACAGTCGATGTACGCCATAAACTACGCTCGCATAACAATGTTAAAAATAATAAAAGCAATGTCAGCGTACACTCTGACAATCATACACACAATAATGAGATTGTGGAAAATGTGATATCAATGAGTGCCATGTTTTATGAACATGCGGAAACAAGTTCATATCATTTCTGTCTAATTCATCCAAGATGACCTCCCCCAAGTCAGAGATAAATGGTCAGACAGGTCCGAGACCCAAATCCAGGCCTACCGATTGATAGGTCACAGTTGGGTTACATTCAGCCCGAAGACAAAAGCACAAACAGGGAAAAATCTGATTGATCTCACAGATCGGCAGCTACACCACCAAATCTCAGTTGGAGCTTTGACCGGCAAAATCGAAGCTCCAACTGAGATTTTCGAAAATCGATCACCAAATTTACTTGAGATTTTCTGAGAGAAGACCTGTGATTTAAAGACACGTCGATTCGAAACTGAGCGTCTAATATATTACCTCAGTGAGAACCAGTCACCAACGGAAGTAATTTACCCTCAAGTTGGCCACAAACAGTTCTCCTCTAAAGGGTCATCGGTATATGTTTTATTACCCGTCCTGATGATGGTCTTGTGAATTGACTCATTAAGACTGAAACGTCGACCTATATGTCTATTTCTGTGCGACCGACATCTTGCCATCAGTGACTTACCTCTAATCCAGTAGTAGTCATTGTTTATTTTATGCAACAGTTTGGACTTTGTCTTTTGTAACATAGGAAAGATTGTAATATTCCTTGTACATCAGATTTCTCTTTTTGTTTCATTCTCATGACTGATTAAGAACCCTTGTGATTTTACAACAAATAATAACTCCTTTGATAAAAAATCCTCTGTGTTGTAAATATTTATTTCTCTAGCTAGTGTGGTAGTTGTTTCTCAATTCATTTGAATAATTGGATATCTGAATCAAACACAGCAACTGATGTTTACAGTTTGAATCTAAATAAGTTTTAAGTATAGATTCTACATGCTGTTCAAAATATCTCAGAATAAATCCGTTGCAGGCAATCAATAGTTTATATATCATTTGCCCAAGCCCGCGAGGGTATATGGGGTTACCCACCCCTTCTTTTCATTTTCATGTAGTTAGAAACACTCAGCCAATCAGGACATAGTATGCACACCAAACATAGTAAGAACACGCTCCTTATGCCGGACTTCTGGACACATGCACATTGTCCACACTAGCTCTCCCTGAGTTAGAGAGCCACCTGTGTCCCCATTATCAGAATGTTGTACTTATAATTTATGACTGGGGAGCCGTTCTTGTGTTGGAAGGTGGCATACTTCAACCCCCAATTGTGGTCATGGGATCAGATAAATACGACCTAGAGATCCAAAGACAACTCACCAACCGCCTTCATTACAGACCTCTTTCTAAAGATCCCCTTGATGACATAAGATCTAAAATACTGATGGTCACAAATGAAGCCAGAGACTTAAATATCATCACTAAAAAAGAATTTGAATTCCTGAACAATTCCAGTCCACGGACTCCCGTCCTATACGTCCTACCGAAAATCCATAAGGACCAACTGAACCCTCCGGGACGCCCTATCATGTCCGGATGTGGGTTCCATTCTGGAACCTCTTGGAAAATTCATCGACTCCGTCATTAAGGAGTTTGTACCAATCACGGATACCTTTATCCGTGACACAATGGACTTGATAAACACCCTAGAGGACACTTTCTTTGACACTACTTCGAAACTACTGGTCAGTATGGATATTGAATCCCTCTATACTAACATACCACATGAGGAGGGATTACTTGTCATAAAAACACTACTTCTATCCAGACCACAACCAGAGAAAATTCCAACGGAATTCATTATGAGTCTGTTACGTATTGCTCTTCAAAACAATTATTTTCTGTATCGCAACACGTATTATTTACAAATAAAGGGGGCTCAATGGGTGCATGCTTTGCCCCTAATTTCGCCATCTATTTCGTACATAATCTGGAAATAATGTTGATTCTTACTCCGACAAATCCCTACATCTCAAACATAAATCTCTGGCGTCGGTATATCGACGACGTCTTGCTCATATGGAATGGTAACGCTACCACCTTGGATCTCTTTGTTGCCTGGCCTAACCAAGCTCAAGAACATCTCAAATTCACTAGTGAGAGTAAGACTAACGATCTTCCATTCCTAGATGTGACCATCCATGTGGAAGACGCCAAGCTGGGCACCACTCTATATAGAAAATCGACTGAGAAGAACACTTTGTTGCAATATTCAAGCTATCATCCACGGGGCCTTCGCGATGGACTCCCATATGGACAATTTTTGCGTATTCGACGCAATTGCAAATGGCGCAAAGATTATTTCTTTGAAGCGGAAATTCTATCCAAAAAATTGATCCACAGAGGATATCCAAGCCGCCTGGTCTCAAGAGGAAGAAAGAGGGCATGGTATTGCCACAGGGAGCACCTTCTCACGCCTCAACCTAAAAAATCCATGACAGGGATCCCGTTCATCTCTAAGTTCAGCCCTGACAGTAACAAAGTCAGCAAGATCATAAAGAAAAACTGGTCTATACTTCGGGCTCATGAACCATTCAAAAAACCCCCGTTGTTTTCCTACCAACGTGGACGGAACATCGCAAGTCACTTGGTCCACTCTATAACGTGGTACCAACCTTCCACCGAGAGGCATACCATCACTGCAGCCTGGGGACTAGATCCCGTTATTGGACATTACAGATGCCAAAGTTGCAGCGTCTGTGATTTAACATCAAATACAAAGGATTTCATCTACAAAGACCGCACGTACAAATTGAAAAGCCATACCAACTGTAAAACACAAAACGTGATTTATGCAATAAGATGTCCCTGTGACCTTATTTACATCGGGCAAACCACCCAAAAGATTAAGCAAAGGATCATTCATCATAGGAGCAGATTGAACTGCAAGGTGATGACTGCACCATTGGTCCCTCACGTCTTGGAACAAGGACACTGTGATACGGACATTAAATGGCAAGTAATTGAAAGGCCTACACTTCCCATTCATAGTGGTGACATCAAAACCCTTCTGAATAAAGCAGAATGCAAGTGGATGACACTATGTAACTCTGTCAATGAAGGTCTCAACACTATTGACGAGTGGAACAGTACGGTCACCACATAGTTCCTTCCCCGTCCACGTACAGCCTTCCTGCCTTTCACCACCATTAACTGCTACACTATTTATGTGCCCGGTAACTCATTTCTCGGTTTACCATTCAACTTCTTCTTAATGTCCCATCCATCTTGCATCAACACATATGCCAGCTTGCCCCCTAGTTATCGTCCTCGTCCTGTGCTACCTTAAAATTATTGCTTAAGTGGCTGATCTTTTATGCTGTGTTTAAAACCGTTACCAACAATATTTCATTGAATTCGATTATTGGGTTTGCTCTATGGTTACATTATATACCCATTATTGGTGATATGTAATTGCTGCCTTATGTACTGACTAGTCCTTCATTACTCTGTCACCATTAATGTTACTGAATCGTTATGTCTGATTTGCATTAGCATGAGCTGGTCTGTATTTCTTTAAATGCTGCAATTTTGGCCCTGCACTCCCCTATGACGTATGCGGACATGCCTCTGTTTTTCTCCTCCCCGTTTGGGTCCCGCCCCATGCACGCATTAGGCGACGGAATATATCTCTCCTTTCCCCTACGCGCACTGAATGCGGAAGTCATTACATGCCCGTTTCCTGACTGGCGGAATACCACGGAATAAATTCATATCCCGACCGAGATTGTTGCAGGTACATTGATACATCGTCCTCCTAGCCCACTTTCTAGTTACTACTGTCAGTTGTCCCTATGTTTACCTTTTGCGCACTGGTCATTTTAGGTCCGGTTTACTTGGACGCCTTAACTCGACCAGACAATAAATAATACTAAGACGCTTGCCATCTAGGGACCTTTTTTCCACTTGGTCCAGGTAATTCTTGTGTGCATTACTCTAGCGTGTTACTCCTATACTCTCACTGTAATTCGTTTTCTAACCCCCGGGTACCCTCTCTTCCGCAGACCTCTTTGAGGAAGACTCGAAACTTGCAGAACATCAGATCTTACTGACCGATCATTGTTTTCATTTCAGGTATAATGACCCTGTCGTACTTTTCTTCTCACACACGCCCGCATGACGGGTTTCGGTGTCAGCGTGATAGGGGCTCCACATTAACCTTCGGACTCACCCCCTTATTATTCATGCACTTTCCAGCCTCTGACTTTTCCGATTACCAACACCCCTTCTCACTATTTACCATAGTCACATTCCCTGGGACTCCATCATATGTTTACTTAGGCTAACGTTACTTGTTGCACACCTACGTTGGAGTACCAACTTTCACTAATTCTCCACGACCCATTCTTCGCATCACCTCAGGTTGATTCCGTGCACACTTGTGAGCACCCGCCTTGCTCTCCCCCTCCACCCGGGACTCATTCCGCTTGCGCCATTTGCCTCTTTCTCTCCATTCCCTCAACTTTTAATTTAGTTTCACAGGGCCAGTTCTGATATCAAGCGCATTCACAGTGGGGCACGGCCTCCTTTCCTTTCATTAACTCTTCGGGCCATATCCTTTGGCATTAGGTTCCCGATTCCCCAGCACGTAATTGGTTGAACCACCCCACTTGTCTTTTAGTCCCTCTCACTTTTCTTTGTGTACCCCGCAGCACCTTTATTGAGACAACCATGTCCTGAGGATGGTCCCGAACAATTGAGGACCGAAACGTCGTCGACCCCGCAGCGCAATTGCAGGCGCATCTTTTATTGTGGCTCTGTTTAAATTGTGATTATAAGTGTAAAGTCACTTCAACTTCGTCACGCACTTAGTCACCCACTGTATATATGTTTCACTTTACGCACCTGCGCTGTTCACGCTGTTCACTCTACCACTTGTGTCGCCACTGACTACTTGTACATATTGAGCACCAAGTTTGTATCTGGTTGTCAATTGAAATATTTCTCGCTGTGCTGCTCCAATTGTATCAATATGACCTTGTCCTTCTTCCTGTTTTGAATTACAAGAATAATTTCAATAACCACGTGATTTGAATAATTGTCTCCTTTACTCATGTTCATGTAATGCCTTGTGCATACAAAATTAATTGTCTTCTGAATATCACCTGTTGGGATATTGTATTTTGTTATACCTTTGAACCCCAATCCCGACTAGGTTATTGGGTCACACTCCTGTTACCCCTTACCAGAGCCTGTTGTGGCAGGAAGGTGCCAGCATGCTGTCCACACCTTGAGGCGCCTTACTTAAGTCCTGAAAGTCTTCTACAGTGCAGGACCCATATTTGCAGTTGGAGGGGGGCGGACTTCAAGCCACAGAGCCTGTTGCAGCAGGAAGCAGCCAGTGTGGAGTCCATGCCCATAGGCAGCCTTAGTTAAGCCCTAAAGGGCTCGCACTGTGTGGGAGCCATACTTGCTGTTGGAGGGGGCGGACTTCAAGCCCCATAGCCTGTTGTGTCAGCAAGCTGCCAGCATGGTGTCCATGCCTGGAGCCGCCTTACTTAAGCCCTGAAGGGCACCCGCAGTGCAGGACACACATGGGTCGTGTCCGGGCTTGTGCCAGGCAGAAGACTGGGCCAAGAGCGGGCCCATTTGGGCCCGTCAGCAGCAGGAAGAGGCGGGGCGGGGCCACCCCCTTTGGTTCAATCTTCACTGAGCAGATTAGAGGCTACCTGCCCTGTTGTAACACATTACGCAGGACAAGGCCAAGGTACTTTCTCCCTGGGATTCTGTATTCAGTGTTTGTCATTGTGTTGTTTGATTATTTCGCCAGGTTGGTTATTGGAGTCCCTGCTTGCAACATCCTGTTGGTTTTTAGTCTGTGAAAAGGGCTAAATGGTGCTGAGGGGAGCTACAACATGGGTAAAAATAAAGGACCTCTCATTAAACCCCTGTCCTCTCTGCTGCCCAGTGTATCAGCCATAGAAGGTTTTCTCCATTGGGCTGTGGGGGCTGTTTATAATGAAATAGAACTTGTTGAAAAGAGGCACTCTGTTACATCCTGGTAAGGAATTCCAGAAGACTTGGATAGGTTACAGATGATAAGTTTATTCTTCTTATATGGTTAGATAGGTTTTCCAGTATATAAGTAATCAAAGCCCCACCAGGAGCATCCTCTCTGCTGCTCAGCCCAGGATCCAACTGACAGTCCACTCACAGAATACCAAACACTCCAATGACATCACACTCACACTAACATTCCACTCACACTGGCTGAACAGCAGAGGCAGAGAAACAGGGAAGATGTAAGGTAAAAACCTTAGATATAACACACCTTCCCTCTTTACAAAATGAACAAAGAGAAAGCAAATGTAAATAGCAACATTGCAATAACATCACAGTATAATCAATAAAATGTTGCAGTAGAAAGATTGTAAACACACATAAGTATGAAAAAACATACTAGAATTATGCAAGGTGAAATGTGACGTAATAATAAGCAACGAAGGAAAACATGTAAAAATGCAAAGTGAGAACAGTATGACAAATAAAACACACACACATCTCCTTCCTTAGCAGAGAAAATTGAAGTAAGAAGTTTCAAAAGGAAGGAAAAAGTCAAAACAGAAAAGCAAACTGAGAAAAATTACATAAGCAAGAAGTAATAATACCACGAAGAATAACAAGAAGTAGTGCACAAGTGTGACCACCACAACTACACCAACTGGCCAGGCTAGCGAGAAGTAAGGAACCACTGAACACAGCAACATGAAAAAGAAACAAGGAAGAAATGAAAGTAAAGAAAGAAAATAGGTGACGTACACCTAACACATCAACCAAAAGACACGTAGAAGAGGTTTGCGATCTGCGTAAACCATACCATACCAAAGATGAGAGTACAGTCACCTAAAATAGATCACAAGAGAAAATGCAGGAAAAGTGCGATCTGGGAAACTGAACTAGACAGCAAAGAAAATTCAGTTGCACCTCAAATAGACCACATAAATAAACCTGCGTGCAAAATAATAATTAAACAGGAAATATCAAGTACTCAAGTCAGGAATCAGAGGAACAAAAAAATTGCTCCAGGAATAATGCGATCTGGGTAAACTGAACCACACATCAAAGAAGTTCAGTCACGCCTCAAGTTAGACCACTCATCAAACTGCAGAAAAAATACGATCAGGGAAAACTGAACAACACTGCAAAGAAATTCAGTCACACCTCAGGTTAGACCATAAATGAAAACCTTCGCACTAAATGGAAAAACACTGTAAGTATCATCATGAAAACATCAAAGGTTCAAGAAAAATTGCTCCAGGAAAAGTGTGATCTGCGTGAACTGAACTACACAGCAAAGAAAATCCAGTCACATCTCAGGTTAGACCACATACAAAACCTGCACACAATGTAATAAAGGTGCTGTAAGTGAAAATCATGTACAGAACCAAGGAAAAAGAAGAAAAGCACCACATCAAAATGCAGAGTAGAAAATGTAGAAAACCTGCATGCCAAGCAAAATACATTAACAAATGATTCAGAATAAAAATGGCAGTATTACAGTAAAATAAGATGAGCATCAACACCTTGTATAATTGTAACAGTGTTAAAAAGCATGAAAAGGTAGAAAATATAGGAGCTAACAATGATAGTAAAACAGGTTGCAAAATGAGCCAGCATAGCGCGAAAATAATCTCTGTAATTGAAGAAACAAAAACAGCAAAGCGTCTCTTAGTTCGAGAGTATAGGCAATGTAATAATAATAATGCCCCCTGATATACCTCAACAGCATGGTTCCAGAGACAAACCTGATAGACATAGGTTTATGAAGAAGGTGTGCGCGTCACCGCTCTAGAAGTGCTCAGAAAAAATGAAGCTCTTGTAACCCTGAAGAAATTGTGTGAACTGCCGACAAAGTCTCATGAAGTACTGACTTTGTAAAGTCCCAAAACATATTGCTGCCTTTGCAAAATTCCTTGAAGGTCAAAAGTTCGATGAAAAGCATCACGGAGCTCCGAGACTGACAGGTAAGGGTACGCGCTCGAAGAGCTTGTGCCAGTATTTTCAAAGAGGGACGACAGTAAACTGTATCCAATCCACAAGCCAAGAAAGAGAAATACATAAAAATGCGAACAATCTCTCATCACTAGAAGTAAAAATGTCACCGCATATAAAACAGAACAGTCCACTCACAGAATACCAAACACTCCAATGACATCACACTCACACTAACATTCCACTCACACTGGCTGAACAGCAGAGGCAGAGAAACAGGGAAGATGTAAGGTAAAAACCTTAGATATAACACGCTCGCAGGACAGGGACATTCCCTATGTCCCCCCTCCATGGGCCACCAACATCCACCAGCTTGGTGAGGCCCCCTCATCACAGGGGACTAATGCGGGTTTGTGATGAAGATTGTGGGAGGCTAGCCCTGGAATGGACAGTCTCATAAATCCCAATGCACCAGTTATCGGCCTGAGGCAGAAGTGGAAAAGGAAGGCTCATCTGGAAAGGAGGGGGGCTCTTCCCTCAGGAATGTTTCAATTAGAGATCTCGTGACATTGTTAAATAATAAGTTGGACCCAATCCTGTTGAGAATTTCCCACATTGAAGATAGGTTTTCTGAATTATTTTTACTGATGACTAGGGGGAGTGTTAGGTACGAGGCTTGTCAGGTGCAAGGCACATTAGAAGACCCGAAGGCGTCAATTGATCCTATCAGCCCAGGGAGGGACCCTAAGTCAACCCATGATCTTGCTGGAGCAGATTCAGGCTCCTCCCAAGTTGTACCAAAGCCCGGGCTCATGGTGGTAATTTATAGTTCTGGTAGTGCTGATGCCCCCGTCCTTTGAACGATTTAGGGGGAGTTGGCGCTCAGCGTCTACTGACGTCCCCGGAGGTGTGTTCAATTTGCCCCCAGCAGCAACTCTTTACGTCATGGTCCTGCGGAATGTTCCCCCGTTCCAGCACCAATGGGGAATTTTACCAGCTTAGCTCACATCTCACTCATAGGAGGGCGCTTGCAGATTCTATTATCATGGCACGTAGAGTAAGCTGCAGCAGATAAGGACAGGAAACCATGGGCGGGAGACTGCCTGGTGGTTAACTTCAATAATCCCTGGTTAACTGACAACTACTTTGCTGCCCCAGATCGATATCAGGTCCTCCAGGGATAGTTGCCCAACCTTTGTTTGTTTTGTTTTACAGACCGGGTAGTTTAACTCACCAATTACACTATCATTTCTCTAGTAGGAGGTCCTGCCCAGCGAACGATCACCTTGCTTCTAGGCCACTCCACCAATGCGCACCACCAACAGATTTCTTTCCTTGAGTGGTTTGGGTTTCTGCAATTTACTGGAACTTTGTGATTCTTCCTAGTCTCGTAGGGCCCACGGCACCTCCCAGGTAGTTCCCTCTCAGCAGCCAAAGGGTCTTACGTTGCTGTCCTGGAATATTGCAGGTTTTGCCTCAAAGTTTATTGACTCCAGGTGGGTGTTGTATGTTAAATCCTTCCACATAATTTATCTCCAAGACACTAGCGCAATTGATACTAACTATTTCCTTGAGGGATACATGACCTATTTTGAACCTGTTGTTCCTTCTACGTCAGGTAGGGCTAAGGAGGACTGTATTATATTTGTTAGAATTGAGTTGATTGGTTATTCTTTGGAACTCAACTAAATGTTCGCACAATACAGGGAGTACGACTCTCAATGCCTGGGTTCTTTCCAATAGTTTGAATTAATGTTTATAATAGCAAAAGTAGGATCTCTGAGCCCTCTGGAGTTTCTTATCTGTATCGGGCCCTGAGTTCCATATCAGTCATGGGTGATGTCCAAGCACAAATCTTCCTTGTTGGTGATATTATATGTCATTTATTCAATCCTCCCCTAGATTGTGGTGCCTCTACTGGCATTTGTTGGTTGAATGAAGGGTTACATTTTGTTCACTCACTGGATGATCTGGAGCTAAATGAGCTCTTCGATTCTCTCAACTTGGTTTCCAGCATGGAGAAATTCCCTGAGCCCCCACGTTTGCCCGTCTTACAAAGGGAGGGGTAGTGGATCACTTATTGATTTTATATTTGTTTCAGCACAATAATACCTGCCCATTTCTTTTTTTAACATACTTTTTAGTCCTTTTAGTGACCACAACCCATTATCCTTCACCCCGGGCATTGCCTTGGGCCCAAAACCACAGCCATGAGGGACCCTTATGAGCTTATCTGCTTTTGACCAGGGGAGAAGGCTGAAATGATCTCCGGTGGACCCTCAGCACCTTCAAACTTCTTTGCATCCTGCCTGCACGATAATAATATTCGTCTTGACAATGATGCTGGTGAGGGGGAAGTATTGGAAGCTTTTAAAGGCATAGCTCTGAGGGTTTGTAAATCAACAACTGTTACAGCTTCTAGTACCCCGGTGTCACAAAACCCTAAATGGTTTGATAGGGACTGCTTGAGAACCCTGCCTCACATGAAGGCAGCCTTGAAGCAGTCCCAGAGGGATAGGCATCCAATCAGAAACTGTGGGTGGGCTTATACGGTATCTTAAAAGGTGTGTGAATGTACTTTAGAGGAATCAGCCTGGGAGAAGCTTTGTCAATCTTGTGAAACGGGGGGCAGCTCCCTCTTCTGGAGCATTTTAAATAGGCCTTGTTTTGCTGAGGGCTCTTTTCCGCTTGTATGCCATCACATCTCAAAGCAACAGTGGGTGGATCATTTTGAGGGTATTTATAATCCGGGGATTGGCGGGGCGATAAAACCCCAGTTGCACCAGTTAAATTTGGAAACCGAGTGGTCTTTACGTTAGATGAAATCACAAAGGGCATTCTTGCCCTGTCTACAAAAAAGGCCCCATGCCTGGACAGCATACCGCCAGAACTGCTTAAAGCAAGTACAGAGGTTTGGGTCATTATACTAATGCAGGTGCTGAATGGAGCGGCACAGGAGGGGTCATTACCCTCTTGGTCTACCGCCATGATCATCCCCATATCTCATATTTAAGAAAGGGGATAAAGAGAACCCATAATGAATCTAACAATTTCCTTATTGGACGCTACGGTCAAAGTCTTGGGGAGGACGATTTTAAATAGGCTGTGTGATTGGGCAGAAGAAAACAATATTTTGAGTGCCGTCCAGTATGGTTTTCGTGCGGGGACTTTGACTTCAGACGAATGCCTGAACCTCCATTTAATGATTTATAAATTCACTGTGGCTCAGCCTAAATCTTTACATCTCGCATTCAAGGATTTGACACCTTCTTTTGATAGAGTGAACCAAGTAAGACTCTGGGCCTTGCTCAGCGAGATGGGGGTTGATCCCATGATTGTGGCTTTATCAGCTGATCTTCCACTCAAAGACCTCAGCTTCAGTGCATTTTTCTCAAGGTGCAGCATACACCCAATCATTTTTGACGATTTGAGGGGTTTATCTTGGGTCATACTTGCCCCTTATTTGTTCACTTTGTACGTGAACGGGCTAGAGTTTGCACTTTTATCAGTTTTGTCCAACTGCCAAAAGATGGGGACAGATTTCTCCCTGTTTTATTATATGCAGACAATGTGGTCCTGATGGCTCGGACCACACACTGTAAAAACTATGAGGGCAGTTTTCAGTTTTGCACATAGACTTCGGTCCAGGGCACCAAAGAATACTAATAAAAATCGACGAAGCCACGTGCATAGCACAGCTGTGTTATGGTAGTGAGGTCTGGGGATATGTCAAGTTGGATCAGTTTCAAATGATGGAGAATAACTTTTTGCGTAAGTTGGTCCAGGTCCCCCAGTCTACCTCAGCGTTTTCTGTGCATGCAGAGCTTGGGCTTGATTATGTTTCGGACCTGATATCTTTAAGCCCGCTCCTATGCTGGATTAAGATCTGGAGAAGGGGTGAGCTGAAGCTAAGCTGGTTGATTCTTGAGGACTGTCTGGCTGTGGATTGGGTAATTAGTATACCCTTGCTTGTTCATGTGTAGGCAGCCTTTTTTTCAATAGATAGGTCTGATATTTTCAAGAATCTCATTTTTCACTCCATACACGAGCTGAAGAGTGTTAAAAGAGTCCACTGGAATTTAAATTGGAAATTATTACTTTCAGATCATCACAAATAGCCAATCTGTTCAAAATGATAATAAGATCCTGATCTGGACATGTCAATCGAATGCGATAGTTGACACAGGCTTTATCAATCATCGGCAAACAAATTAGCAAATCGAACAAAGCCAATTGATCTGGCTATGTCAATGCTTGGTGTTTGCTGGAATTTTCTCTGCCGATGCTTGTTCAATTACACCAGCTCCGTGGCAAAGCCAGTAGCAGCGGACATCCACTTTGCATGGTGCAGACACCGTGTAATGTTATAATTATACTTTCAATATGATTGCCACATTGAATATACACACAACGTGGTGACCAACTTGGAATTATAGAAAATATATTTTCAGTACAAAGTCATAAATGTATAAAATAAAAAGTGGGAGGATACACTGAACTAATCAAAAAGAGAGGTAAACCATATGCTCCAGGGATGGGACATACACAAGAATCAGGAAGAAAGCCACTGAATCAGGAGCAAATAATTGAAATGAACACAATATCTTTCCAATCGCTAGCAACAAAGTCCACTGTATTTATGTTGAAGTATTGGTTCTCAATTTACCTGTAACACAGAGCAAGTACTGCCTGCAGAGTCTGCCAAAAGCCATTTTGCTATGATAAGTGCAGCTTAACTAACAACTAGCCTCAGCCTCGCCTGGGTCCTGAAAACGAGCAGACCCACCGGAGCACTCTCGGGGAAACTACAGCTCCCATTACTGGCTGCGTGTGGTCGCACACAAAACAGCACCCCAGGCCCGTGCCCGGGCAAAGCCTGGGCAAAAGGCGAGCCCGTCCACTCCCGTCAGTGGCAGGGCTGGGCACCCCTCTACCAACATTCACTTTACTAAGGTATTTTCTACGAAAGTCAGTAAGTAAATCTTTATTGCTCGATTAATACAAATCTTAGCAAACAGCTGCGTAATAAAACACTTATATAAAGTAAAACAGCATTTGCACCAATAAAAGTTACAGTAATTTCATAAAATAGAGAAGTATGAAACTTACATATAGTACGAAAGATACAATTACTATTATATGTATTAAATTAGGCACACAATGTCTGCTGGGAGACCATCCTTTTTGGAGTTCGCTCAGTTCAGATGTTTATGAAATTAGGTGTAAAATCCTTACCAGATTAGTGGTAAGTCTGAAATTGATCATTCCCAGTGTGTAAATACCAGTAAATTAACAGCAGCCTGGATTGCTAGCCAGTTTGTTTGGAGGCTGCCAAGATTAATTTTGTTTTTACCAAGTTCATGAAACAAACAAAGCTGCATGATAACCGGACATTGCCCCCCTCAAAGCAAGCCTTCACCACCTGTTTGCATGTTCGCATCTGATTTTCATTCAGGCACTGCTTTAGAAGCTGTCTTGGATCCAGATGTAAACTCTTACAAACGCACAATAGATGTAAAATGTCCTCTTTGGGGTTGCTGCATAATCTCCAGTGGGTAGTTGGATGTGTGCGTTTCCACGGTGGTAAGTGCAGTTTACCGATCACATTCCCAGCCTCATTGCCAAAAGGCTTTCCTTTATACCTGTCGAGAAGCTTGTACCTAAATATGGCTGTGGTGTGCATCTCAAATTTCTCTGAATCACACACCAGCTGTGAGCTCCCTTATTTAGGTCAGTTTTATCTTCTTCGAGGGAAACAATCTTTACTGTTTACCAAGGCCTTAAAGCTGGTATAAGGAAGACCAGATTTCCACAAATCCTGTAAAGCGGGCAACCTTATTCCTGACTGTAGATAAACCATAGCAGGGCAGTAGTTTTTCCTTGTCATCTCTTTCCACAAGTATGAGTTTAATGAACCAGACTTAGCACTTTTATGTTACATCAGCATTTGGCATAGATGCCCTTCTGTGTTATTTGCTGCTTTTGTAGGCCAAGCTCCACCCTTATTTGTGCTGGAGAGGTGTATTATGGGAGATTGAATAATATTCTGGCAGCTTTGCTAACCACCTTATCCAAAATTATTTTCTCTTTCCCTCTCATTGAGTTGCTGCCATATGAAATTGTTGGTAGAAGCTTTGATCGGAGTACTTCTAAGATAAGATTGGGGCCAGTTATTTTGTGTTTGATGTTTTTCTAGCATGACAGCCAGTAGGGTTCCTCTTCCTTGTATAGCCCCTTTTTGTTTGTGGTACGTACCCATACTGTTAAAAAGCATTCCCAAATATTTGTAACTTAACCGTCTCCAGCTGCCTACCCCCCAGCAGCCATCCAAATTGATTCTTGGTGCTTCGCTGATTAAGTACCATCATTTTGGACTTCTCATGGTTTATACTTAATCAGTTTATTTGGGCAAAATTGATTATGACGTTTATCAGATGCTGTAGGCCGACAGGCTGATCAATATCAGGTCGTCAGTGTATAGTAAGTTTGAAAGTGTCACACCACCCAAGTTCGGGGCATGGTGAGGGCAATTATCCAACTCAGAGAGGTCTGACACAAAAAGGTTAAACAAGGTTGGAGGAAGAAAACAGCCCTGTTTTAACCCTATAGCGGTTGGGATCCTCCTCAACAGGCTGTCACCAGTCCGCCGGTTATTTTGGACCCATGTCTTAGAGTGGAGTAAGATTAGTTGGTTCAAAAGGGTTGAGACTAATTTCCACCCAGCTAGCTTAGCCCACCGTTTCCCTCTGTTAAAGCTATCAAAAGCAGCTCTATAGTCAATGAAACAGACAAATAGTGCTTTATTGATTGCTTTTATGGCATCTATTAAAAGTGAATGAGCGAGAATGTTTGTAGTTGTCCCCAGATTTTTTTAAAACCTGTTTGGTTGATTGGGATTAGATCGTTTTCCCGTGCTCACTCGGTAAGTTCAGCCAGTGGTAGGCCGGCGTAATATTTGGCCTCAATGTCAATGAGTGCTATAACACGGTTCGTTCTTGCTACCTTTCTTATGGATAGTTGGATCACTGACAGAATATCGAGGAATAAAATATCGACCTGCCAAAATACAAATGAAAAAATATAAAATGACAGAATATCGACTTCGTATCTACAAACAGGTAAGTACAAAAATATTGAATCCTAAATATCATTGTAAATAATAAAGTTTGTTAAAATATATTTTTTTTATTGTATTAAAAGTAATGTAAAATTAATGAAATAACAAATATAATTAAGTAAAACATACTTAAAAATACTTAAATAAACTTAAAATTAATACATAATTATGTAATTTATGTAATAAAAACATGCATTTTTATTTTTATGTATATATATTAACGTAATAATATTCAATATTTTTAGTGTAGGATAGCGGAAGGGTAAAGAAGGATGCGAGCTCTGGACCTTGATGTTTTAGGGACTGCAGCTCGCTCTGACATACCACTACATCTTGTGTGTTTTCACCAGCTCCCAGGTTAAAGTGACCCGGTAAGTATTATACTTAGGCATCCTCTGTTAAATGTGAATTAATTCCTGGTGCCATTGGGTTCTCTATACTCTTGACTGTGTGTCAAAACCTTGTGCATTTGTTTGATTTTGCTTCATCTAACAGTTTTGCCCATGTTATTTCAGCTGTTTCCTTTTTCGCTAGCCAGATGATTTAATTTTTTCAGGCCCTGAGCTTCCTTAGTTCCAGCTGTGTGTTGTTGACCGGGCGATTTTGACGGAGGCTAAGCATTGCTCTGTTTATTTTGCCCCTTATTTGTCTTAATTCAGCATGATGCGTTGCCGATAGTTGAATTCTTTGATTGACTGCTGGCCTGTTCAATGGTTTCTGTTGGATTATTTGCTCGACTTTCGTTAAGTTTACTTTAGGGCTAGAAGGGCCAAACCTTTCAATAAACCTTTCCCAAGCTGTTAAGATGTTGTCATACAGCAGTTTATTATCCTCCTACTGTTTGTTTGACACCACCAAGAGTTTTCCTGGGTCCTGTGTGTTACATTTTGTTCTCCTGTGGTTAAATGTGACGTTTGTGCATGAGTCAGCAGGTGAGTAAGTGAGTGATGTTCCTTGCATGGCAAGTGTGAACTCTTGTGGTTGATGATCACTATAGTCTAGCAAGCCGATCCTGAAATCTTTTATCAAATAGTAAAGTGGTAAGGATGAAAAAGTGTAGTCTATTGCAGTGACGGTAAATGCATTGTGGAAAGTTGCAGCTTGGTGATGATCACCCATCAATCCACCATTTAGTGCTACCAAGGATAAGCTCTAGATCCTTCAACAGTTCTTTAGAGATTTTAGTTGTCCTGCCCCACTTATCCTGAAGTGGGATCCCCCATGCTGTTTGTTGGTCTTCTGCCGGCCCTTCTAAGTCACCACTCCCTGTAAGGAACATATTAAAGTTGCCTGAGAGGATATCGTTTGAAGTTCCCTTCTCAGAAATTTGTTTGGTTAGTTCTGTTACCGGTTGTTTCGCACCGTTTCTTTTGTTCCGGGGTGTAAATATGTGTTAACAAGTATTAACTGCTGTTTGTCTTTAGGACCAGCTATGTCCAGCTAAATTGTTTTTATCTCATTTGTTGGAGTACTTTTGCTTGTTAGTTCCTTAACAGTTGTTATGGTTTTAATCGAGGCGTTAAGTCGTGAGGCCTCCTTTAAAATGGCAAAGCTTGAATTTCTAGTTGCTGGGAGGTGATATGATTTGAAACCTAGTAGGTGGAGTGGATCTACTAGCCATGTTTCTTGAAGCAGAATTCGGTCAAATTCGTGAAAATACATCAGCAAAGCACTGTCCATTGTTTTAGTTCTGAGGTTGTTTATGGTCCAGGAGCAGAAAATTAGATTTGAAGTATTTGCTTCCTGTTCTAATCTCTGTCAAGGGGACTCCCTTTTTCTGTTTATGGTTTTTGCTATCCAAGAACAATCCTGTAGTGTGTCGGTTCCTCCTTGACCCTGGGTGTCCCGATTGATGGAGCTGTTTCTCTCCGAGGTCTCTGCAGAGGTACTGCGTGCCCCCTTGAGCACGGAATTAACAGGCCCAGAACTTCTCCTTCTACTTGGTCTGCTGTAGTTGGGCTCTTGATGGTGACGGAGTAGTGAGTCTGGATACCTGACTGCTTGATGGAGATGCAGTCGGATCCCCCAAGTTTCTAGTTGATGCTTTTCCTTGAATATTTTCTCCACTACTTCTCCAGTTGCCCAAACTGTCTTGGTTGCTTCTTGCTTAATAGTTTCAAATTCTACTTATTCCAGATCTTGTGAACCAATCCCTGCCAGACTGCTAATAGCAGTAAGTATTTGGAGAATGTTACCTCTGTTTAGGGTATCTCCTCGTCCTTTGGATTTGTACTCCAGGATGAACAGAATTGACTTGTGGGTCTCCCTTCGGGGCTCATATGTGGGTAGTCCGCTACATACAGATTTGCCACTTCTCCCTGCGCTCAAGAGTATCATGTTTTGTTGTTTTGCCCTTTCTGTGGAGTACGAGCTTTGCTCTTTTTCCGTGCACCGTCCACTGACGCTTTGCTGTTTCACTGGCCTCATTCTATTTGCTGTTCCACTTCTAAATTGGCATCCCTTGATTTTTTGTTGTTTGGTATGTGCTATTAAGGCTATTTGCTGTTCCACTGGCCTTGTTCTATTTACTGTTTCCACTTTTGGTTTAGTATTCCTTGTTTTTAGTTGATCAGTGTGTGTCATTGCAACTGCTGTTACCGCAGGGCCAGCTACATTTACTGCTACAGTATCCAGATGATTTTCTGCCTGCCCGCTTGAGTTGGTGCGTCTGAGGGAATTATGCTTGCTTATGTTCACCTCTCCTACTTTTTCCATCCCTAATGGGCAGGAGGCGTCAATGGCGTTTGGCTCAAGCTGCGCATTTGTTGGGCCACCGCTTACACTTAGTACTCGCTGCTGACCGCTCGGGGACTTTGATGCCACTTGAAAGAAGTATTTTATTGATGGATTCTTGTTCCTTCCTTTTCTCCTCTGTTTCCAATGCTGTTTGGATGTTTGCCATTTTCTTTGACTGGGCGTCCCCCTCGTCTGAGTGACCTACCTGCATGTTGCCACTGCTGGTGGTAAGTACCAATGATTGGTGTTCAGGGCAGACTGAGGGGTCGGTGCTCGAAATCTTGTTTACTTTGGCTGTTCCATGGGTTCCTAGTTCATTGTGTTGTTTTGACTCTGAGGTCACGCCTACCCCTGTGTCTTTCCCAGCCACCATGGAGGTGGTGACCAGAGTGTTTCCGTACTTGTCAGGCTCAGATCGCTCTTTTTGCTCCTGAACAGATGATGTCCTTTCCTTGTAGCGATCTTGTTCTACTTTAGTTTTGCTAGTTCTACGCTTGCCAATTTTGAATATGTACTTTTTAGATCTGTGAGAAGATCATCTATCACTGTAGGCAGTGTTACTAGTTTTTCGGCAATTAAATGGCAGGTGCAGCTTGGAGGGATTAATACCGTTTAAGACTGGGCTCTTTTTATAAAGTTGTTGATTCCGACCATTTGCTCTCAAGGCTTGTGACGTGCAGGACTAGACAGTTGAGGAGGGGAAGTTGAATAAGACGCTTTCTGTGCCTTGAGGAAGGAGAACCCTTGTGTGCTGCTTTCCCCCCGCCGGATTGCCTTTCTTTGTTGGGAGACTTCGCCTGTGTGTCAGGGCGCTTCCCTAAGGAATTTACTATCGGACACTGTGGGCAGGAGGAGGAAGCACAGGGCTGCGAGCGCCAGGCGAGGGACAGGGACTCCATTGCCCAGGAGTCCCTGCGCTGTAATCACCTCCACCTGGTCGCTCTCCCTGTTTGCCCCGCCCTTGAGCACCGAGTGAAAGGTGCCTGCAAGCTGCTGCTTTGGTGGAGACGCTTTCTGTGCCTTGAGGAAGGAGAACCCTCGTGTGCTGCTTTTCCCCCGCCGGATTGCCTTTCTTTGTTGGGAGACTTCGCCTGTGTGTCAGGGCGCTTCCCTGAGGAATTTACTATCGAACACTGTGGGCAGGAGGAGGAAGCACAGGGCTGCGAGCGCCAGGCGAGGGACAGGGACTCCATTGCCCAGGAGTCCCTGCGCTGTAATCACCTCCACCTGGTCGGTCTCCCTGTTTGCCCCGCCCTTGAACACCTCCCTTACATATAAGGAATAGTCCCTGCTGCTGCGCGGGAGCGCGCGGGAGAAGCCCGGGACAAGGGCGGGACCGTCTGTGGCCGTCCGGGGCCGGAGGAGGCCGGGCTGGGCCAGCCCTCTGACATTGATTCCAACGGATATCATAGTTATAAGTATACTGCTGTGCCAGATAAGTGCTGTTTACCACAAGGTATGCCTGAATCCCCAAGTAGTATCGTTCCAATGACTCCACCGGTCGAGGCTGGGCCAGCAGTCATTGGACCGTTAGATAAATTCTTTAACCGCCCGACCCAGATTATAGACAAAGAGATAACGCTTGCAGAGAGGCGTGCTGAGCGCAGATTATTTATTTATTTATTTATTTACAAGCTTATATAGCGCTTGAATCGACTCCAGCTGGAGTATCTCTGCGCTTTTGGGCCAGTTTAACAAATACAGATGAGAATACTGATATGGATTAAATCTCATTTTTAAATAAAACAGTTTTAAGGAGTTTTCTAAATTGTAAATGAGAGGTACAGAGTCTAAGAGTTAGGGGAAGTTGATTCCATAGTTTTGGTCCTGCTACGGACAGTGCTCTGCCTCCGTGTCTGATTTTTTTGACACGAGGTACCACCAGTAGATGACTTGTGCTGGATCTGAGTGGCCTGGACGGGATGTAGGGGATACATTTCTGTTGCAGATAGGTAGGACCTTGGGCATTTATGTTTTTATGTATTATACAACAAATTTTAAATTTTATTCTTTGTCGTATGGAGAGCCAATGAAGTTGATGTAGGAGAGGTTTGGATGCTGTTCTTGGAGGGGCATTCAGGACTAGGCGCGCCGCTGTGTTCTGGACTACCTGAAGTCTGGCTAATACTCCCTCGTTGGCAGATAGGAGCAGGCCATTACAGTAGTCGATACGACTCAGAACAAGGGTTTGCACTAAGGTCTTCCTAAACGTGTCTGGCAACAAAGGAAAATTTTTTCGCAACATGCTGATGACATGAAAGCATGAACCTGCGACAAGGTTGGTATGTTGCTTTAAAGACAGTTCCTGATCGAGGCGGATCCCCAGGTTTTTCACGACCAGTTTGGGTTCTGGGACCACACCAAGATCGGAAGGCCACCAGTCCGGAGCCCATAGAAGTTTGGCTTCGCCAAATAGCATAACTTCTGTTTTGCTAACGTTGCACTGTAGAAAGTTAGTGGACATCCACTGTGCAACGGCCTTCATACCAGCGGAGTGTCATGTATTCCTATAGGTTCTGAATCGATCCCCCTATTCCTGACCCTATTCTGGTTAAACTAACTATCAAGTTAACTAACAGTCAGCCCATGAGGCAAGAAAAGCCCCCATGATGCAGATACCGTTATCTGACGCAGTCACACTACGGCACAGGAACGTGTTATCTGATTAGGTCATAACGCTTGAGATCTAATTAGACAAGCGACATTCCTCCAGCCCCTGATAAGGCATACGACGTTCTCATAACAAATCAAACCTATGACAACCTGGAAAATCCGTGCGGCCATTGTTTTGATTTCACAGAGAACTTTAGTAAAGAATGTGCTAACGAGCAAGTCGTATGACATCTTTATTGACGTATCTATGTCCATCCTTACGTCAATCTCGGCACCTTTAAGGTATAAATATTGCCGATCTTGCCCTATGCAAACACACGCGTGGTGACGAGACGGTGCAGCCATACTTGCCGAAGCCGAGAGCAGAAGCAGACCCCGCTGGCAGCAGCCCCGCCTTCCTGACGCGCTGAGAGACGCGCTGCTATCTCAAGCCGAGAGACCCAGCACCGGCGCTTCTGGGCAGCCCTCGCAGGCAGCCTGGAATATCGAGAGCAGAGAAAGAGATACCATTCCTCATTCATCCTAAATTCCAGGTACAGAACTGAATAACCCCTCACAGAGAATTCTTTAGTTATTCACTTGGCAAAAACAAACTTAACTTAAACTGTAACTTTCTATTCCCGCCCACGCATTAGACTTAGGTCAGGTACACGGGGTAGGCGTATTTAGAAACACCAGTTGAGTACGTTTAGTCAAATGTATATGTGTATGTAAATATATTTTAATCATTTTAAACATCATATGGCTCAGAAACCATATCAATGTTTTTACAGTATTATTTTATACTATTGCTTTTAATGTATGCACTTTACTTAACTATAAGTATTGCAATAATATCGATCCATTTCTCTTGTACGAGAAAAGAGACTGATCAATAAATAACACCTTTTTATTGAACACGCCCGTCTCTTCCTTTTCTCTACAATCTGATGAGACTAAGAATGCACGTACTGACTGAGTAAAATAATTGCCTTGTGCTCACACGACTCTCGAGATTGACTCTTGATTAGGGGAGAGCAAAGTTGTCATGTTCTATGGTTGTCAGAAACTAAATCCCTTCTTGTCTAATCAGGGGAGTTAATTCTTTCCTGAACATTCGAGAAAGTTTCTAGCGAACTCTGAGCTACGCTGGCAACCCCAAAACTTAAGTCTAGTATCGACAGTAGTAGACCTAGTTAACGTCTGGCCTAGGCCTTTACTGCTGTAGGTATTATTCCAATGCGCAGAGCCTATTGGGAAGATAGGAACTACACTACAGGAGAAGGAGTTCTTTATCTCAGCGGTGAGAGTTTCAAAAGGGAAGAGGAGCTGCGTATCATCCGCGTAAGATACGGGGATGAAACCAAATTTTCGCATCACTCTTGCCAGGGGTGCCACATAGATGTTAAAAAGTGTTGGGCTCAAACATGAGCCCTGTGGCACCCCTTTAGAAATCTCCACCTCTGCTGACCGATGGGCACCCATGGTGACAGTCTGGGTGCGCTCGGTTAAAAAACTCCTTATTCAATCAAGGGCTCTGTTCTTAACTCCTACGTTCGACAACCGGTCAATAAGGATGTTGTGTGACACGGTGTCGAACGCTGCCGACAGATCTAATAACACTAGAATCACGGAGTAGCCTTTGTCTTGAAACGTATGTAAATCATCGGAGACAGACAAGAGGGCAGATTCCGTGCTGTGTTTCGGCCTAAACCCAGATTGGGAATAGTCTAGGCCGCCAGTGTCTTCAACATAGTGGGAAAGATGTTGATTTACATATTTTTACGTCAGCTTACCCAAAAATGGGAGCAGAGAGATGGGCCTAAGATTTGTTAATTCAGTCCAAAAAATGGCGGTATTCTTTCTAATAGGCCTAACTAACACTTGTTTCCATTGTCTTGGGACAGAGCCTGTTCTAAGTGAGAGATTGATGAGTTTTTCCATTGTGGGGCATAGTACCTCCAGCAAAGAGGGCATAAGTCTGGCAGGAATTATATCATTGGGACTACCACTTTTGATTTGCATGGTGAGTGCTGACAACTCCTTTGGGGTAATGGGGGGAAAAATATCCAAAGTGTGATCATTATGGTTACTCTCAATTTCGTATGGGGGAAGACCTTCTTCACAGGTCATGGTTTTATTAGAGTGCATGATTTTTTTATAGATCAGGTCTATCTTGTTAGAAAAGAATTGGGATATCTCATCACAAAGCTTTTGTGATGAAATGTCCGGACTTTCGCTAGCTGTCGGTTTAACGAAAGATTGAAGTATTTGGTACAAAACCCTGGGGGAATTATCTGCCTCTGAAATAAGAGATGTTATGTGGGTTTTCCTTGCAGTACGAATAGCTTTGTGTTATGTACTTAGTGACTCCCAGTAAATGCTTCTATCAATATCAATTATCTATTGAACTTCTTAAAAATCCCATAGACAAACGCTCTGTACAAATCTATCCTGCATTGGTAACACCCTTGTCATCACTAAATTTGCCTGTTGTAGCCGAAATATGTCATGATGCTATCACTAATGAGGAGAACCAGGGTACTGTAGCTGAACCGATTCCATCTGGTGTGAGCCATGTAGACTCTACAACATGTACAGCAGAAGTATGTGCTCAGGTTTCCTTGACTCAACCTAAATCTGGTTCAAAAAGAAAAAGGTCTACTGTTTCTAGAAAATGTAATCCAGCTAAACCACCACACAAACTTAGAAAAGTAAACAAAAGTACGTGCCCCAGTAAGGCTGTCTCTGAAGTAAGCCGTAGTAGGGAAATTATACAAGAGGGGGATATTGTGCTATTAGATAGCCCAGATCCTAGTGCTATTAATTCTTCAGACACTGGTATGGTTATAGCAGATAAACCGCCACTCCCCTGCAACCTGTTTCCTGACTTAGAAAGGTTGCTACGGTCAATTCTGCTCCCGTTAGAGGAACGTATTAGCAAGCTTTCTGACCGGCTAGACCATTTTGAGCAGGTAACATTAGATAACTTTTTCTCAACAAAGGCTTTGATAAAAGCTCAGGTAAGGCTGGACGGAAGTAGCAAGTCCCAGAATACTACTCAATGTGTATCACAAGATAAGGGACGAAGGCAACAAATTAACTCTCCCAAAGCAGTTAGTGCGGTTGCGAAGAGACCACTTAAGCCTCTCGACTTAGCGCCACCGGGACCCTCCAAAAATTCCCCTAATATCGTAATCTCAGCTCAGACTGAGGCGCAACAACCACCGCTTACCTTAAACTCCTTGGTTACCGTGGGAGCAGGGGGTAATGCGTGTACCAGAGTGGGTACTGCTCTACCATCTGCCCCTCTAATTGGTAACCAGCCTTTAGCAAACAAACCTATACCCCGCCCTGTTCCTATAGTTCCCAGACCGTCCTTACCACCCCTGATGAAGCCACCTCATAAGAAACCCCCCATGAACCTCACCCCAGATTCCTTCCCCTTTGTAGTAGTCCTTATAAATGTCCCACCACTTCCAACGGGACAGAGAGAATCCTTCCAGATGCTTAAAAATAAGGTTATGCACTGGCTAAGGGTGAATCGGCCTCTACCAGGGGAAGTTGACGGACTAATATTGGGGGTAAGGAGAATAGATTGGATAGGCTCTACCACCAAAAGCCTGGGGGGGGGAATGTATTGTGGTTAACTTTCAAGACCCAAGGGTGGCAGGATGGATAACAAGACAGGGATGGGGCACAAATAATGGAGGAATTGGCATTGTTGACCTTACTTTTTTCTATCCACGTCCTACCAGTGTTTCGACTAGTCTGTTGAATGAGCAAAACTGCCCCTCAAGTCCCCGATGGCCAAGGATTACTACATCAGCTCCACTGCTACAGTGCCATAACCATATCACTGGCCCGAACTATAATCTCCCGGGTGGATGGCAAGAGTTAGGGTGGGGATGTTGACAAATCCTTGATCACACGAATACTAGTAGGGGAGGAAATAGCAGGAATCAACAAGGGGATTGTGTTGAACTTGATTCAAATGTTGGTCTAACGTTAAATGTCTTGAATATTGGCAATGAGATTATGAAAATGGTGGAAGGCTGTGGGGAAGCGAGTGTGGATGCTGGAGCGGGGGAGTTACCCACACTAACTGCAAATGTTGATAATGATATGGATGGGGGTGGCATGAGGAAAATGGCAAGACTAGTTGGGGATGATGAAAGCTCTATGAACCACCAACTACGTTCTAATATAAATGCAGTATGTGGGGATGGGCTTAGCTCTGGGAAGTTTTTATCTTGGAATATTGCTGGGTTGGGCAGTAAGTTAGAATCACAAATCTGGTTAGATTTCATTAATGGGTTTGATGTGTGTTGCTTCCAAGAAACATGGGCCTGTGACCCTGTTTTCCTCCATGGGTATTTACATTTTTCTATTCCTGCCTCTAGAGGGGCCAGGGGCCGGCCAATGGGAGGGCTTACAGTATGGATAAAGCAGGATCTGGGTATTTCTATTAAAGTGGTTGAGTTGGGCCTTAGTGACATACAAATGTTAAGATTGTCCTCAGAAAGGTGGGATGTGATCGATCTGTATAACATCTACGCAAGAGGTACCAACTCAGGGAGTTCTTCCATCTTAGAGGCATTGTCCGCCTTTTTAGAAACTAAGTCACTAGGCAACAGAATAGTAGTAGTTGGGGATTTAAATAGGACCTTCGAACCACTTGACAGTACAAACGACCCTCTAGGTCATGATGAGGACATGCTCTGGGGAGTACCATCTTTGTGTTTAAGCCCTGTCAAGAGGTGGACGAAGGACATACTGCTACTAAACGCCATGTGTATGGAGCATGGGCTAAGAGCCCTAAATGGGAGGACATCAGGGGATAAAGAGGGAGTTTGTACATTTGACAATGGTCATAGTAGGAGCAGAATAGATTATGTATTATGTAGTCTTTCACTCTGGCAAGGGGTTCATGATATGGTTATCAAGGGTAGATTGGAAAGCGATCACAATCCCCTTTGTGTGACCCACAAATGGTGGAATGTTGGGCCCCAAAACACGCTTATAGGAAATGACCAAATCCCAGTAATGGGCAACGATATGCGAAGGTTGAAATGGCCAAAGGTACTAGCAAATGAAGAAACAATGACCTTTATTATTGTTGAGGTGGATAAGGCTCTTACTTCTATGGAAGTGGCTAAACCTACAATCCCTGGTTCCAGGGATATTACAGATATCCACAACAAGCTTTTCTGTCGCCTAAAGCCGCACTTTATGCAACCACAAAGCACTAAAGGGAAAAAACCTCTTAAAGTGGCCAGGTGGTTTAATTGTCAGTGTAGGTCAGCAAGATTGGCACTGGGTCGTGCTATCAGAGAAAGAGATAGGGCTGCAATTAGTGCAGCCAGGAAATTGTATAAAACAAGCATTTCCCAAGCAAAGAGAAAATGGGATGAAGAGCACTGGGTAAAGTTGAAGGAGGCTTCCTGTAGTAAGGATTCCAGGCTCTTTTGGAAGATTATAAAGTGGGGTAGAGGCGGTACACCTGATAGGCCTGACAATAATGTAGCTGAAGAAGCCTGGGTTGAGTACTTTAGACCACAATATGCAGAAGTAAATAAGGTCGGGATAGGGGAGGTGATATCGCCAGACTTTGCTATTGACAATCTGTTCTCCCTTAAGGAAGTTGAAATAGCAATTTGCTCAGCCCAAGGGGGGAGGGCACCAGGGTTAGACGGGATACCCTCGGATGTCTTTAAACAAGACATGAAGAGGTGGGCGAGGTATGTTTTCTTATTGGGTAACGCCATTGCCAAGGGAGGGATGGTCCCTGAGCTGTGGCAAGGTGCCGTTATTATACCCATCTACAAAAAAGGAGACCGGTCTTTACAGGCCAACTATAGGCCAATAAGCTTGATCGCTACCATACAGAAAGTCGTGGGGAAAATGGTTGTAAATCAGCTTATGGACTGGGTGGACAATAACAATGCTCTTTCCCCCTACCAAGCAGGATTTAGGCGGGCCACCAGCACAATTGACCAAGTTTTTCGCTTCACCATTTTGCGGTGGAGGACAGTATTGCTTGGCAAAGGCTGCCTGTATGTTGCATTTGTCGACTTGCGGGCAGCCTTTGATTTGGTCCCATGGTGCAAACTATGGATGGTTTTACACAAACTAGGCATCCCAGCTGAACTTCTTACCCTAATCATGTGATTGTATGAATGTAATTTTGCTACAGTCCAGTGGGGTGGGAATGGCGAGTCCACATCAGATTTCCCGGTGGAAAGGGGGGTCCGCCAAGGCTGTGCAATGGCACCCCTACTTTTCTCACTATTTATTAATGGGATTGTGGGGAGGTTGTTGGATGTCGGTGTAGATGCTCCCTCGTTAGCGGGCGTCAGGGTCCCGATCCTGATGTTCGCTGACGATACCCTAATTATGTCAAAGACTCCTGCAGGCTTACAGCGTGCCCTAAACATATTTGATGATTTTTGTAAAGAGCACGGCCTTGAAGTAAATGTGGGCAAGACGAAGTTAATGATTTTTTCCCCGCGCCACAAAGCCCATCCTAGGTTATTTTTGAATAATACTAAGCTAGAGGTGGTCAGGGAGTTCACATACTTAGGGGTCCAAATAGCAGATGGCCTGGGTTGGTCACATCACCTGGACAAAACAGTATTAAAACATCAGCAAATTTCGGGGGCTTTGCGGGGGGAACATAGAAAATCTAAAACTAAACCCATCAAGCCTGTCCTCATAGTGTAAGATGCAAAGGTCCTAGGCGCGGCCCTATATGGTGCAGAGTTGTGGGCCTGGGGAAAGTTATCGTCCCTGCAGACATCAGAGAATAAGTTCCTTAGAGGAATTACAGGCATCCCCCAGAGCACTCCCCTAATTCCATTGTTTCTTGATCTAGGTAGACGATCAATCAGTGATAGAGCGCGATTGCGCCCCATCCTTTACTGGAGACGTCTTTGGACAACTCCAGAGATTAAACATTATGCGGATGGATTCCTGGCAATAATTAAGGAAGATAACTTTCATAGGATCGACTGGCTAAAGAATTTACAAGCCATGCTAACCAAACTGGGCCTTTCCAACCTTTGGACTAATCCACAGGGGGAAGTTTTTCCAAGTAAAGAAGCCCTCAAGTCCCACTATTGGGACTGGGTAGATAGCAGCCTTCTGAGTGGCACGAGATCTGATTCTATGGCTGGTCGCTTTCTGGAAGTTAAAATCTGTGCCATTTTAGAAAACTACTGGGACAGTATAACTGTTCCATTGGACAGGAAGCTAGTCTTCCAGTTAAGGTCTGGATCACTTCCGCTGAAAACATTAACTGCAGGTTGGCAGAGTTCGACCTCTATATGTTGCCCAGCCTGTAAAGCTGCTACCGAAAGTCTAGGCCATTTTCTATTTGTCTGCGATGCCTATTTGTTACCAAGGAGGGTATGGCTAACTCCGGTTTGTAAAAATCTTGGGACACGACATAGTGTGGTGGCTATGAGAATCCTATGCACATCCACCCAAGAGTCGATTGTCCTTGGAGTGGCCAAATATCTGGGGTGGGCTTGGTCAATCAGGCGGAGGTCGATAGATAGGCTTATTTAATTTTATGTAATTTTTTATGTAGTTCTACTGCAACTTGGTCTTATTCTTGTGTGCAATTCTTATTGTCTAGTATTGTATGAGCTTGCACAACTGTTTTCTCTTTTTTAGAACATGTATATATAATGATGAACGAATCAATTGTTTTTATCTGTATTGTATTTGATTATATGTTGTGCTTTTATGAGAAATTGTCTCGAATAAAGCTTGTACTACATGAATGTCCATCTTATCCAAGTGGTATTCCAGAGACTTTGTTGAAAGCTGCATGGTGTTAAGAGAGAGGCCCGTATTTTGTTTTCGCCTGTTGGTGTTTCCTCCTGACTCCAGTTCATAGCCATTCCTGTGCTTTGAGGGGCTGTTTCTCCTTTGTCCTCAGTGGAGTATGTAGTGACTAAATTTTCCCATTCTTCAGTCATAAGGAAAGACGTGTTGCTGATCATGTAGTTCCAAGGATCTTCTTGTTTGCTACCTGTCTTTGCTCCTCTATCCCCTGATGTAAGGAGGACGAGTTCTAACTGTGGTCAAAGGAGAGGTGGGATTGGTGACTTGGTTTTTGTTTTAATGCCAGTATCGGTATTATTTTCTGTCCTTCCGAGGATCTCACTGAACTGAGTCTTTGCTGCCATCGCTGTGGTCTTCCCATTAGTGTTGTTAATATCTTTGGGGTCTTGGAGGTCAGGGTCAATGACATCCGGACTCAATTGTGGGGGACTTTCACCCGCTGCTTTAATTAAGAGTTCGTCTAAAATAGAGGTGGCCAGAGTGCCCGCAGTTATAGACACTTCTGGTACTGAGAGTGCTGAAGGTGCTGCAGCTACATGGGTCATTACGTTCTGGCACTTTCTTATTTTAATATCTGGCTCCAATGGTATTCTTATTGGTGATCTTAAAAACTCCAAAATAGTGGGGAAAGGTAGATTCCCTGTTCATTGTGTGCTTTCTTCTTTCTCTTTCTCTGTGTTTATGTCGGTGTGTTTTGCATTTTGCGGAACTACATATGCTACCTGTGGATCTGATGTCTCGTTTACCTCTTTTGCCTCTTTTACCACCCCCTCAATTGTCAAGCTGGGTTGAGCCATGCTGCATCCTCCTGATTTGGCCAGTTTGGCTGATGAGCCTTTGCCTGTTGAATCTTCTGGATGTAGTGGGGAAGGGAGATCCAGTTGTTTGTTAATACTAAGATTTAACACTGCACCAGCATCTTTCACAAATGAAAATTTGTAGTATATTTTAGGTTGAAAATACTTATTTCCCAAGTTTCCTGGTGGCTGCCCTGGTCTGTCTACTACTCCGCCCCGTGTGTATCTACCAGCATGTTCACAAGGATTCCGGAGTCCTTATAGGCAATTACCTCTGTATTCGCCGCTGCTGTAGCCAGCGGCATTGTTAATGCCGAAAGTCGACTTTGGGTTGATTCGGTTGATTCTCTTAGGATCTTGTTTTTCTTTTTTCTGTTGTTAATAACATTTGTTACAGACCCTCTCTCCTTGCCTGACCTCATGGTCATGAATATGCTGACGGTGTCAGTGACAGTTTGTTATTGTTGATAATAATGTTGTTACTGTTGTTGATATTTATTGTTTTAATTGTTGTTCTTGTTATTTGATGTTGTTGTTATTTGATAACTTTGATTAACAGGTCTTAATGATGATAGGTTAGTTTGTTGGTTAATCCGCAGCCCCAGCGGCCCTACGCTCCAATGCTCCGCTCCGCTCCGCTCGCAGATTCACATGCTCAGTGTGTGCAGCTGGGCTAATCGTGGAGGGGGGATGGTGGAAGGGCTGGAGCAGGGGCTGGGCCAGGGGCGAGGACTTGGACAAGCGGGGCTCACAATGCTGTTCTGCAGGCTGCACTTGGGCTAGTCAGGCAAGACACCAAGGGCACACACTTACTGCTGGGTCTTTTCTCTCTCCAAGCTGGACGACAATGGAGGGTTGTGGTTGTGGTTTGGCTTGGCGGGGACTTGACGGCATGGAGCATAGAGCAAGCCGAGCCACGAGGGGACGGGGGTGAAGCGGGGAGCCCCACAGGTTTTCCTCGCTTAAGCCCGCCCGGGAAACTTCAGCCCCTCAACAGCCTCTCATCACCTCTCTGCCTCTCTCCATCCTCACCATTCAGTTCTATTTCGTTCTATTCCGTTTCACCCCACTCCCACTCCGACAAAGAAAAAAGGAATTGTGAGCAGATATTTTAAATATATCTAACTCCAGTGTCCCCTTCATGATGAGTAAGCGCAAGGGCCAGAGCGAAGAGGTGGGCGGAGGTATTGCAGGAACCCGCGATGGCTTTCTATCAAGGGCCACGTCTGTTTTAGCATGTGAAATAGAACTGACTGAACTACAGCTATCCTGCAAGCTTATTCCTCAGAAAAGATCCTCCCTGGGGGACCAGACCACAATTAACGCTCTCACACAACTTCCTCCAACAGATCAAGAAGCAGGAATACTTACGGGCCTGCCCCCAAGACCCAATACCCCAAAACCCAATACCAACGACAACTACTACGACAAGAATATCCAGTAGGGGCATAGGCCTGAAAAAGCTCCCGGGCATTAACCCCAACCCTCCAGTAAAGAGAAAAAGGGGGGGGGGCACAGAGACAGAAACCATTGAAAGTCTTTAGATCGGCCAAACAAAAGGAGTGACAAAATTGAAACTGTTCAAAGTGGAGCAAGCCCTCCAGGTAACCCCGATTTTGTGTCCATTGACGAACAATGACATGTGGCAGAGACTAGAAAACATGGTCTCTACCATGTTAAACCCTATCTTATTAAAGCTAAGCCAGCTTGAAGAGAAGCTAGCTGGCTTAGAGTCCCAGGCCACAAATACCTTTTGCTCATTGGAAGCATTGTATGCTAGAAACGGATCCAGCACTGTCCCAGAGACCAATATGCAAGCAGCATTCTGCAGAGCAGAATTGATTGTGGACTGTCCAAACAGAGAGCCTGCACTCACTGACCTGGTTAATCCTTCACATCCCAATCTTGAAACTCACACTATTATAACCCCCCACATTCAAACATCCCTGAAACACCTCCACGCCTACTCAGAGAATGTAGTCGGGGATGCTCCACCTAACCACCAAAGCCAGCATCACAATACAGGTCACAACCCCGCCAGGGCAGGGGGAAAGAGCTGACTCCCGGAGGGAGGCAAGATTTGATGCCAGAACTTTGGCCACTGGAACTCAGACTCTACATTTCCCCCTGGCAGCCTCCCCACTTGTGTTGGTGTTGAAGAATGTACCACTTCTGAGGGAGGGTCAACTGGAATCTACAGACCAACTAATGTTTAAAGCCGGGAGATTGCGCGGTCCAGCTTTTTAATAATCAATTTGTTGACAGATCCCTGTTAGTGTACCTATGCAGAGCTCCCTTTAAGAGCTCTCAGATTATTCTGTTACCATTAGAATATTTTTATAGACCTCTTTTCCCACTGGTTGCAAGAGGTAGACCACAGCAGAGGGATGTCCAGGCACGGTTGAATCCATTAGGAAACCTCGGGGCATTGGGGTTTAGGTTGGAGGAAGGATTTGCCCCTCTTTCCGATTTATAGTCATGCAAGAAAACCCAATGTCACCTAATTTACAAAAGTGGCAAACAAAACTGCGCTTAAAATAGCTTCATTGAACATGGCAGATATTGCCCCAAAATTGGGTGACAATAACTGGCAAAAATTCAGGCAAGATCATGATATTGCATGTTTCTAGGAGACATGTTCTAAGGAGCCAATTTTTGTAAATCAATATCGCTCCTTTCAAACGCCAGCCAAGCCCTCTCTCCCAGGGAGGGCTAAAGGGGTATTCAGACCTTAATCCTAAACAATCTACCAGTAAAAGTAAAAAAGTTTGAATCATTGAACCCAAATTTCCATTAGCTGTAGCTCATGTTACCAAAGGAAGGCACATGGCTCCTAATTAATTATAATAATGAGTTTGGGCCAAATCTGCACTCTGTGGTAGGGGATGTTAATAAGACAATAGATAACCTCTTAAGCGATATCAAGAATGAGGGAGTCAATATTATTTGGCTGGGTGATTTTAATATACATCCTATAAATACAATATAGTCCCTGTTTGCGGTTTAGAGGACCTGGGGGGAAAGTGAAACACAATATATAATTTCACCCACAATGAATATGGAACCTGCCTAAAAAGGATTTTATCCACTTTAATTATGGTATTAATCAATGATCCAAACTCATCATCAGGTAATTAAGACCAAACTTTTCAGCGAAATGGGTATGAGTCAATGATTGACTACATATTAGTTACCAACCCCCTTAGTAACAGGGCTACTATGTTAGAAAATCAATTTACGATTTTTAGTGACCACGCCATCCTATCCTTACAGTTAAGGGTACTTACAAGGGACTAACTGGCACATGCATCAATGTCATCAATGTAGGCTTTTGCGATTCCTTAATTGCGATTATTAAGGTATCACATTTAAGGAATCGCAAAAGCCTATGTATGTAGGAATTGCTATAAAAATTTTGAGTCGCAATTAAGGAATGCCATCCCATTTATTCCTATGGGCCTCCAGGCCCATAGGAATCAATCAATCAATCAATCATTTGTAAAGCACACTACATACCCGCGAGGGTCTCAAGGCACTGGGGGTGCCACTGATTGAGCAGCCAGGTCTTGAGTATCCTCCAGAAGGTCAGCAGGTCTTGGGTCTGTCGTAGGCTCAGTGGGAGGGTGGTCCATGTCTTGGCGGCGAGGTGAGAGAAGGATCTCCCACCGGTGGTTGTTCTGATGCGCCGGACGGTGGCAAGTTAGAGGCCGGCGGAGCCTAGCTGGCCATTGGGGATGTAGAAGGAGAGCTGTCTGTTGAGGTAAGCTGGGCCGGTCTTGTGGAGTGCCTTGTGTGCGTGGATGAGGAGCTTGAAGGATATCCTCTTGTTGACGGGAGCCAGTGCAGGTTTCTCAGGGGGGGGGTGATGTGGCCATGGCATGGTACATCGAGGATTAGTCATGCCGAGCATTTTGGATGTGTTGTAGTCATTTGATGAGTTTGGTTGGGGCTCCCGCTTAGAGGGCGTTTCCGTAGTTGAGACTGCTGCTGACGAGGGCCTGGGTGACTGTCTTTCTTGTATCTGTCGGGATCCATCTGTAGATCTTGCGGAGCATGCTGAGGGTGTTGAAGCAGGAGGAGGAGACAGCTTTGACTTGCTTGGTCATTTAGAGCATTGAGTCAAGGAAGATTCCCAGATTGCGTGCATGGTCGGTGGGTGTTGGGGCTGCGCCCAATGCCGTCCGCAACCGCGAGTCCTTCCAGGCTGAAGGGTTGGAGCCGAGGATGAGGACCTCCATCTTGTCCGAGTTCAGCTTCAGATGGCTGGTCTTCATCCAGTCTGCGACGGCCTTCATTCCTTCATGGAGATTGGCTTTGACGGTGATGGGGTCCTTGGTGAGGAAGAGGATTAGCTGAGTGTCGTCGGAATAGGAAATTATGTTGAGGTCGTGCTGACGGGCTACGTGTGAGAGCGGGGCCAAGTATGTTTAACAGTGTCAGGCTGAGGGAGGAGCCCTAGGGTACGCTGCAGATGATCTTGGAGGCTATGGAACAGAATGGGGGAGGCGGAGGCTCTGGGTTCTGCCGGAGAGGAAGGAGGTGGTCCAATACAGAGCCTTGTCTCGGATCCCTGCGGTGTGAAGGTGTGCGCGTAGTGTGTGGTGGCAGACGGTGTTGAAGGTGGCAGAGAGGTCTAGGAGGATGAGTGCTGCGGTCTCGCCGTTGTCCAGCAGGGTCATGATGTCATCAGTGGTGGCGATGAGGGCAGTCTCGGTGTTGTGGTTGCTGCGGAACCCTGACTGGGAAGGGTCCAGGATTCTGTTTTCTTCGAGGTATCGGGTTAGCTGTCTGTTGACGGTTTTCTCAATGACCTTGGCCAGGAAGGGGAGCAGAGAGATGGGCCATAAGTTCTTGAGGTCTCTTGGGTCTGCCTTAGGTTTTTTGAGTAGGGCGGTGATCTCGGCGTGTTTCCAGATCTCTGGGAAGGTTGTGGTCTTGAGGGAGAGATTGATAACGTTGTGCAGGTGGAGTGTGATGGATCTGCTTGATCTGTTGAAGTGGGTCTGACGGAGAGCCGGAGTGTATTGTGCGCATGGTCTTCATAGTGTCATCGGTGCTCACGCTGGCCCAGGCTGGCAGGGTGTCGTGGTTGATGGTGTGCGGAGGGTCTGCTGTGTTGCTGTCTGTTGGGGCTGTCTGGGTGTGGAAGCTGTCGTGGATGTCTGCTATCTTGCAGGGTAAGAAGGTGCCGAGGGTGTCGCACAGGGCTTGTGGGAATGTATTGGAAATTGCATGAGCAATTTGCGAGTACCTGTAAGTATTCGCAAATTGCTCATGCAATTTCAAGGGTGCAAGGGTGTCAAAATGACACCCTATTGCACCCCTGAAATTGATCTGTGCAAATATTTTGCACACACACATGCCCTAAGGGCATGTGTGTGCACAACATGAAACTTTGAAAAATGCACAAAAGTGTATTTTTCAAAGTTTTTGCAAATCACCATGAAGTTAAACTTCATGGTAATTTGTACCCCCTATTAGCAAAATCGCTATTTTTTTACTTTAATGCATTGCAGTTAAGGAATCTCAATTTGGGATTCCTTAAATGCAAACGCAATTTAAGTAATCACAATTTAGAGATTCCTTAAATTGCAATTTTTGAATTTGGGATGATGCATCGAAAATGCATGAATTCCAGTCGCAAAGGGGCAGATTCTCAGAATCTGCCCGTTTGCAACTGTTTTTTCCTTTGATGCATGTGCCTGTTAACCTCCCATCAGAAAGTTGAAACACCAATTGTGGCAAGGAAACATGGCTTTCAACTTAAGTGGGCCCATATTGATAAAATAAAGATAAATAATTCACATTTGTAAAGCGTGAACAATAAACCGTAAGGGTCTCCAGGTTCTGGGATACCATCTGGAGGATTAAGCAAGCTATTGCCCAGAGACACATGGTGCTGGGCTAATCTGCCACCAGGGATCAAACCGTGATCCCCAGATTCCAGCATCAGTTGCCCTGGCCGCGTCGCCACACCTCTCCCTGATCTCAGAAATTGTATCAACCTAACAGGGTAATATATCCATATGCCTGGAACCTGACGATGACCCAGGGGCAGTGGTGTCCTCTTTTTGTGGTATTTTAGAGAAGGTAAAACTGGCCCTTACATGCACTAAATTGTCAAATATTGTGAGAGGTAGGGGCTGATTTGACTCTCCATGTACAACAGCGAGGAATGCTTTAATGTCTGCCCTAAAAACTAAGCCCAGAATCCAGGACCAAATAAGAGCATTGCTGGCTGCTTACAATCTAGCACGAAAAATTAGGGAAAGAGTTACTAAGGATGAAGCATTGGCTGAACTTGAAGAGGCAGCTAGTATGGGTAACAGTCGAGAATTTCTGGAAAATTGTAAATGCACCACATTTTTTTAAATTCAAGAGACCCCATAATAATGACTAATGTTGATGAAGATGCAAGGGTGGCCTATTGTGAAAATATCTTTGTCTCAAGCACTCATCCTCCTACATTATCAAGTACCATAGAGTCAAACCTAAAGGACCCTCTTTTCTTCTCACTTACTGAAGTGAGAAAAGGCCTGATGTCATCTAGCCCAGGAAAGGCCCCAGGACGGGATGGTGTCCCAAATGATTTCTTTCAGAAAACCTCGGACCTATGGGTGCCCCTATTAATGAATATCCTGAATAGCATAACTCAAGCAGGCCCTCCCCCAATATGGTCATTTGGTGTCATTGTTCCTATTCACAAAAAAGGGGATAGGGCAAATCCAAAGAACTATAGACCAATCTCCCTGCTGGATACCACATCAAAGCTTATGGACCGGCTATTTCTTTTTAGGCTAGAGGGGTGGGCCAAGTAGAATTACATTTTATTCGAGGACCAATATGGGTTCCAGCAGGGAAGGGGCACTGTGGACCAATGCTTGAATTTAGCAGCTGACATTAGAAAATATATTAGAGTGAAGGAAGAGAAGATCTACATGGCTTTCATGGACCTGTCAGCAGCGTTTGACTGCGTGGTCCATGCTAATCTACGGAATATAATGAAGGAGATGGGGGTCGAACCAGTTATAATAAACTTTATCAGACAGCTATATTCAAATGCAACGCGTCAGTCCGCTATGCCAAAAACAGGGAATATACCCGCCAGGGGGTAAGGCAGGGCTATGTCCTTGCCCTATTCCTCTTCTCTATTTATACAAATAGAGTCGAGTACGTGCTCTCCGTGGCTTTATGGGATGTCCCATGTTTGACTCACCACTGCTGCCTCCAATGTTTGATAACTGCGTATGTATCCTTTATGGATTCAATAGATCTGAAAGTTAATCAAACTAAGTCCTTTGTTATCATAGCTGGGGCAAGCAAAAGAGACAAAACACAGTACCTACATGCGGACTCTAAAGAATTGAGGTGGTTAATACTTTTCCCTTTTTGGGGGTTCTCTTTGATACAAATCTATTGTGGTCAAAGCTGGTGGAAGGAAGGAAGTTGGGAATGGAAATAAGCCTCGCAGCCATAAAGTCTTTCACAGAAAAACTGGGTGCCAGACCATTACTATTGAACATCTATCAGGCCAGGACAAAGGCTGCAGCAATGTATGGGGCTGATGTCTGAGGTATGGCAGCATCAGACTCACTCAAAACTATTGAAAATAACTTTTTTAAGTCCATAGTGGGCCTTCCTCCCTCTTCCTCTAATTACATCTTATACATGGAACTCAGCTTGCCTTACATCGCAGACTCGATTCAGTTAGCCCTGATCCTTTTCTGCATTCATTCTGGCGGAGGCACACCCTGACCCTGACCCAACATATAATAAGAAACTGCTTAAATCTAGAAAACCACAGAAGGTCTAGGTGGCTTAGCTATGTAGAGTCAGTGCTGAAGGATATTGGGCTCCCTGACCAATTCAGGGACCCATTGGCACGCATAAAGTGTTCAAAGCAAAGGTAATTAACATGTTTTTACGAATGGCAGAATATAAGCGGACGGAAAATAACTGGGACAAACAGGCAGTCGCCTGAGCTCACCGCTGATAGAGGGAGGTTACTTTATTTAGCAAATGTCATGAGTGTGCAACATAAATTCATACTATTGAGATTTCGTATGAACATTATACCGTTGATGTTAGTTTTTCCAGAAAAAACTTATACCACTCAGATTTAATTTTGCGCCCATATGATAACCTTTCCATACAAACTGAGTTACACCTAGTCCTGTTTTGCGGACTCTACGAGAAAGAAAGGAATGACTACCTCACACCAAGTTTAAAGCTCCAAAATGTTAAACAAGGTTGGGTCGCATTTTATTTTTTTTAAATCCCTGATTCCCTGGTCTGCTTTTCAGTAGCCAGGTTGTGTCTGGGCTTGCTTGAGAAAGAGGAAGGGTGGGCTGCAAATAGTATTGGGCTTGCTGTGCATTAAATTCGCACAACACTATTTGCAGTTGCTTACACAATAAGAGTTCTTATCATATGTGAAAGGAAATTGCTGCTATTTGTACTGTATAGAATAAAGAACCGATTTATTGATTGATTGAACTAACAACTAAATAGTCACTGTCACCAACTCTTCAATATATATATTCACTGTGTCTGTCTTATATCACAAATAGCTTTCATCATATCTCAATGTATTCGTTGCACGGTCAGCGAACAAATCAACCAGTGCTTAATTTGAGTCGGTGGTTGGAGGTGTATCCAATTGGCACTCTTTTCTAGGGACCAGCGTTTATTTTTCCATCACAGTCTTTGAGAGCAAGAGAGAGAAAGAGAGAAAAAAACACAAAGAAGGAAGAAAATAAGGAAAGGACAGAAAACGGTGACAAAGGGATGCATAGATGACAAAGAACCTGCAAGAATGAGCTAAAGAGGCAGGGCTGTCTTGTATGGATTAAAGAGGCATAAGATGGAATTAAGAGAATGAAATACTAGTATGTGGCATCCCATCCATTGATAATGCCAGTCTCAGGCTTCTGAGACACACTTTGGGCCTGGCACTTATTCTATTATTATAAATTAAGCATTGTATATACCTGTAACCCTACAGAGTTTCTTGCAGAAATGCTTTACATAAATAAATACAAACACACACATTTTAGTTGTTAGGTAAATCTTTATTTACAAATGAAGAAACAATACAATGAAATATTACAGTAAATGTTAACAAAATTACCTTTTATGGTAATTTGTGGTAATGAAACACCTAACAGTATTCAAAGAACAAGAGGAATATCTGAGTAAGAGCAACTAAATTAAACATCTTCTAGTGTGGATAAATACTGATAGGAATTCAGACAAGACATATACATAGTTTAAGCCTATACATTTGGAGACTTGAACTGGATGCATTTGCATGTGTACTAATCAGTTTTACATCTGTAAGTTGCTAAACCATACATTTGTGCATAGCTTCCTGGTAAATTTCCAGTTTTGGGGGGTAATGCTCTTGCTGATCATCAAACAGTTAGCTATCACAGAGATGGCTTTATTAGGAACGTCAATACAGCCAAGGTCTTTCAGTAGGAAAATAAATGGTGATTTATGGAGAGTTCTATTGCTGATTAATCTGATTGTGATTAGAATTTTCATTCATATACTCAGCATTAGCTTTACTAGCTCCAGTATATACTAAATATCTGTATCAGTGGGAATAATTTTGCAAAACATGTCCTTCCTACAGGTAGTGTTAGACATGGCCCTCTCTGCAGGGTCATCCCCAAACTTTTTGGCCTCACCCTCCCTGTTTTATAATGCATTTGTGTTAGCTTTTAGGACTTTGTGGACTTTAGCTGTGCTAACCAGTGCTAAAATGCTTATGATCCCTCCTTTAACCATAATTACATTGGTTTACACCCAACTGGCACATTTAGTTTGGTTGAAAGTCCTAGTAAAGTGGCACTACATGTACCCAGGGCCTGTCAATTAAGTGATACTAGTGGGCCTCCTTCACTTAGTGTGCCACCTACTCCAGTAACCTTTTTAAACACGTATCAGGCTTGCCATTGCAGTGTGTGTGCAGTTGTAGACTGCCATTTAGATCTGGAAAAATAAAAACCTTTTGCCTGGCATATTCCTTCATTTTTAATGCATATAAGTTACCCCTAAGGTAGGCCCTACATATCCCAGCAGGCAGGGTGGTGTGTGTTTAAGTAATTGAGCATGTACCTTTAACCTTTACATGTCCCAGTACTAAAACATTCTTACATTTGTTTTTCACTGTTGTGAGGCATACCTCTCTCATAGGATTGCAATAGGTTACCTCAAAAGTAATAAGGGATTACTTTCAATTGGGAGGAAGTGGGAAAGTCGAGTTTGGTGTCTTAAGAATTATAATTTAAAACCCTCTTTAATGGTAAATTCAGATTTTAAGTCACAGTTCTGGAAATGTAACTTTTATAACATTACCATTTCCTTTTCCTAACCATTTGGTACCTGTACCCTGTAGCCTGTATCCTGGTTCACATGATTAGGTGTAGCTGACAGTTGGTCCTCGTGCTTTGCTCCCAGACAGTGCGACAAAAGGGGAATAGGTGTTGCCAGGAAGGATCATCTCTTACTTAACAGGGGGAGACAACTACACTGCACATCACACAGACTCGGCCTCGGCATACTCACAAAGGGTTTTACAGCAATCTGTTGTGCCCCCAGACAGACTGGGGCCAGGGGAGGGAGGAAGGAAATTCCAAGCACCTCTGGGGGTGTAAACCTCAAGAAGCTTCTCCTACTTTAAAGCTGGCACCAAGTATAAATATTGGAACCTCAGAACCAACTCTTCAGTACAGATTTGGACCTGTGAAAGACTCAAAAGAAGGACTGGTGTGCTGCTCTGCTGCTAGAAGGACTGCTGCCCTGCTGCCTGAGTGGGAAGGTGTGGACCTAAATCTTGAACCCAGGCCTGCCAGAGTGACTCCACGATCTCATTGTCTGGCCAACTGATCAGAGGTTCAGGGATAGAAAAGGATCCAATTCTATTGAACCCTGGACCTGGACTCTGCCTCCTCTGATTCCTAACTCCCCACGTGGTCCACCTCCAGTCCTGGACCCTTAGAAGTGGGGATAGAGTGCAATGCCAGCTCAGCTGTGGTCCCAAACAAATCTGGCATTAAGACCCACAAAGCCTTGACACACAGCTACCAACTCCATCAGAACTGATACGACGCAAAGCAAAGCCTAGCAATGCCTTGCCATACAGCTTCATTGGAACTGATGCAGTGAGACACAACCTAACACAGGACCTTGCATCGTGGGCATAACAGCCCCTTGGAATCGATGCCTGATAATGCAAAGCCTCGCAAAGCAATGCGCAGACCACACATCAGTATTTCAGGTACTTTGTTCACTTGGCTGAATTTGGTCCCTGTAACCAACCTGCACTCCATCACAGTGAGCCTGAACTTGTGACTTTGTCCTAGTCCAGCACAACCAGATAACCACAGTTGGCCCTTTGAAATTCTTAGCACTAAATTGATTTACATCTTTAAAATTGCATATCTCTGGTTCTACCAGCTGGATTTTTCTCATTTGGTTCTCAAATAATTTATCAAACTTTATTCTATTTTTCTAAATTCGTGTGGGGTTTTTACTGTGTTGTGCTTCCACTTAATTCCTGTTTGAAGTGCTGCATTAATACGTTGCACATTGTCTCTGAGTTAACACTGTCTGCTTTTGTGCCAAACTACCAGAGGGTTAGGCACAGGTTAATGTGGGGTTTGCTTGTGTTTCACCCTGAAAAGAATTGTGGTTGCTGCTTGGGTGCTCTTGGGCTAGGGCCTTTTTGCAGAGTCATTCCCAAACTTTTTACCTTCACCATCCTATTTTTGAATCCATTTTTGTTGTCTTTAGGAATCTGCACACTTTACCACTGCTAACCATTGCTTATTTTCTCTCTTTTAAACATAGTGAAATTGGCTTACACCTATTGGAACATTTAATGTACTTTTAAGTTCCGAGTAAAGTGTTCCTACATGTACCCAGGACCTGTACATTTAATGCTACTAATGGGCTTACAGTGCTGATTGTGCCACCCACTTAAATAGTGCTTTAAAACATACTTCAAGCCTGCTATTACAGCCTGTGTGTGTAGTTTTAAACTGCCACTTTTACCCAGCAACAAAAACCTTTTGCCAGGCCTATACCTCCTTTTTTAATGCATATAAGTAACTCCAAGGGTATATACAAAACAGCACACAGAGCTAGGTGTGGTGTATTTAAAATATGTGGACATGCACATTTGACTTTTATATATTCTGGTAGTCAAAACCGCTTCAATGTGTTTTTTTAATACTGCAAACCCTACCTCTCCTGTAGGATAACATTGTGTTAATTACATTTAATTAGTGCTAAATTTTGATTGGGAACATGTAAATGATTCATGTTTGATGTCTGTGAAATTGTAATTTAGAATTCTGTTTAATGGTAAGTAAGTTAGAATTTTGAAAATGCCCCTTTTAGAAAGTTGGCATTTTCCTGTTCTAACTATTGAAGACTGCAGCCTGGTCCTGGGTCACATGATTGGGTGTACTTGACAGTTTTGTACTCCCAGACAGTCACCGATAGAGGGATAGGTGTGCCCTCAACTGGCAGGATGGAGGGGGCCAAGCTGGGTACAGCATCACTTGCAACTGAGTAGACTGTGTTCTGACTTCACACAAAGAACTTGTCATTCCTGCATTGTTCATACAGTCAGTATGGAGCCCGGGCAGGGGAAGAAAGAAACATCAACCATTTTAAAGGAATTCGCTAGAAGCTTCTCCTATTTCAAAGGGGAAACCAGGTATAAAAATGAGCCTTTAAGACCCTCTCACCTGTTCCTTTTCAGGTCCTGCAGAAGCACTCTCAGAGGACTGACAGCTGCTGAGGCCTGCTGTGTACTTCAGAAGATTGCCTTGCTGCAATTAGAAGAATTAGTTTGCTGCCTGAAGCCTGCCTTGTACCCTCAGAGGCCTGCCCTACTGTTTGAGCCCAGTTCTACTGCTGAACCTAGGACTACCAGATGGCCTCCAAGGGCTAGTTTTCTGGGATCCAACCTTCTTGAAACTGCACCTGGACCCAACCTGAGTGAGTCCTAGCCCCCCAAGTAGTGCCCTCCAGTTCCACATAATTGGTGGCAGTGCTATAGGTGCCCAGACGGCCGAAAGCCAGAACATAAGAACTTCTTTGTCTAAAACCTGCTCCGAAAACCAAGAGGGGGACGGGACCAATTACTTGTATATCTACCGAAGGTGAATCGCCGTTCTGACTTTCTTCGTGGTAGTTGACACTATGTTCTTCTCCTCAGCAACAAGTCCTGTTCGTCAGTCCTTCACCAAAGGGGTATCCGGCCTCCTGGAAAAATTATCGGATGAAGACTCTAGCCTCATTTTGCTGAAGATTTTCAACTTTCAGAAAGTAACAAACTCAAATGAAGAAATCTTCCCTGTGTCTTCATTCAGCAGCTCCCCACGATGACGCTCCCTCCTCGGACATCGCCTTTAGTCTTGCCCCGCTGAACTTTCCATTCTACAAAACATTTTCTCAGAATTTCTTTTAAGTCTGAAGGTAAGCACCGACCGGGCACAGTCCACTATTTGTGTCCAACTCACACTCCATCACATATTTTTAGACTTTGAGCCGTTCTCCTGCGATTAGATGAACACAGTTGGTGCTTTGATCTTTCAGCTGATAGTTTTTTTCTTAAAGTTTAAGAATTCATCAATCTGGTTCTGCTAATTGGATTTTTGTCATTTTCATGTCAAATAATTTATTAAAATGTACTCTATGTTTCCCGTGCTCTCCCGCGACACTGGAGTCAAGCTATCCTGGCTGATGAGGGGTGAAACCCCGAAACCGGTCCTAGCATGATTGTTTCCAGTCCAGGGCGGACCTGGCCTGGCAGTTCAGGATGTACTGTTACCATTTGGTGCACGGTCAAGACTGATTTGCATATGGCTGGGTTCAAACTGGAATGGCATGGGGAGCAAAGAAACAATGGACTTAGGCCTAGATCTCTGTACTGGGGAGAATGTATGACATTTTTATGCATTCTGTCCATCATTTGGTCTTTTTGAATTTGTGACTTCAAAGGAAAACCTCTAGAAGGTTTGCATCCACTTCAAAGGAAGAACTGGGTATGCATACTGGGCCTCAGACACCACCACTTTAGTACACTTTTGGACCTGTGGAAACTCTGCCAGGAAGGACTGCTGTGCTGCTACAAGGACTGCCACTCTGTTGGACTGTTGCTCTGAAGGAACTGCTGGCCTGCTGTGCTGACCTGCTGCGCTCTTGCTGGGTGAGAAGGACTGGACCTGCATCTCTTGGACCCAAAACTCAGATTGACTCTAAGGGCTAGTTGGCTGGCCTCCTGATCTGCAGCCTCAGGGACATAACAGACTTCCAAAAAACTTACACCTACACCTTGACTCTGCCATCTGTGAGTCTATCCTCGGTTCAGACCGTTGAATCCCTCGTTGATAACCGCCTCGCAGCTCTTCAGAACGAATGCATCACCCCGACTGGGCAATGCATCCTTGATGGCATACTTTGCATCATAAGCCCCGTCAATGGAATCCTCAATGACAATGCAGGCTCAAGCACAGCAGCTTCTCCACATCTCGGGAACCAATTAATCATTACGATTGTACAACACATCTTAAATGCAGATACTCATAATGCTCCACAAACCACGATTGAGGCACTTTGTTGAGTAGGCCTAACTGGGTCACTGTAGCCGGCCTATGCTCCATCACCGTCAGCCTCAACTTGTGTCTTTATCCCTGTCTGGCACAACCAGATATCTACAGTTGGTGCTTTATGCCCTCTGGGTACTATTTTCACAAAAATCTTTAAAATCCAATTCTATTAATTGTATATTTTTAGTTTTTTTTATTAATTCTGTTTTAGGTTCCTTTTGTGGAGTGTTTTAATTGTATACCAGTGCAAGGGATTCACCCTTCCCTGCACAGAGTCCTCAGACCAATAGGAAGAAGTTGGCACAGAAACTGGAATAGAAAATACAAGAATTATTAAACCTCATGAGGTGGAACTACATTCACACAACACCCTTGGGTAATGCATGAAGCAGCACACTGAATGGAAGGTGCTTGGTCCTTTTATACCAACACAGGGGCTCATATGAAGGTGGTACAAGTACAAATGCTGGTTTTAGGTACATATAAGGTCATACAGAAAATGCACAGTCAACAAGTGGGAGGAGCTAACAGTTGCTAATTCTGGTGAATACATCCTGACAGTTACAGACTAACAGCAGCTGCATGGACAGCTGCAAGCCCAACTGAGCATGTGTGAAGGTAAATATAATTAGTCTCTAGGCAGATTTCAAGAGCAGTTAACGGAAAGGTAGGACAGAGCACATGGCGAGCACATGGTAGCACATGGCAAACAAAATGGCTGACAGAAATACAAAATGGATTCCACAAAACGGACAAGATAGTCTCTAAATGCAGGATGGCTGCTGCTAATGCTAACCTAATCGCTGCCAAATTATAACAGTCACAGGTTTGGCGGAAGTAGGGCCTACATCCCCATAATGATTCGGAAGCCATCCACCACACTAAAAAAGATTACTATTCAAATTAAATCATTGAAGGTGATGAGATATGTTAAGACTAATATCAGTGGACATCAGAGGCATACTGTACTAAGTACCCCAGGTGCACAACAGCTGTGTGCGTCTGCTTTCAATATCTTGTGGCACTTTGGTGTTGCAGAAGGAGCAGCAGACTCTTGCACCACTGCTTTTGTAATACAGCTTACACAAGCACCAAATGTGCATTTGCTCTATCTCTCGAGGCTGTTCTGTCATTGACATGGAATTGTTCCAACATGCAAGTGAAGAAATCATTTACCTTTGCGCCTGCTTCCGTTTAATAGTTAGGCTATAAACATTTCTGCAGATGGAAAGGAGCTGAGTGCCCACTGAATATGGAACAAATTGAGGTGACTCACAATCAGTACATCCACAAGGATGCCCCTGAGAATGGGTGGAAATAATACATATGAAAACCCCTGAGGTATCCCCCTCCAGTAGGGTGTAGTCTGCATTGAACCTGATCTCTGTGCCACTTTAAAATGCAGACTTCTTGCCACCTATGCAATAAATGGTGGACTGCCAGCTTCAAACAGTCAATCCATCTTTCACTAATATGGTGCCACCAGGGCAGGTGTGAGTTTGTCACTGCACTAGAAACAGCGTATTAATTGGGACTGGGTGGACTGACCCGGACTGTGGTCAGCGCACTCAGTTAAATGCGTGCCATTGTGCAGACCAAATTAGTATGCCCTTTAAAATGGGCTTTGTTATCATGGACTATTATGATGTTGTACAAAATAAGTTGTATGTTAATCAATGGGTTACATTTAAAAAAAATTGATGGATCATTTTCAATACAAAATATAAATTAGAACACTCCTGCTGGTATGAAACCTCTTTTCCAAATATTGACCAGTTTGAGCAGAAAGGAAGAGGATGTAAACTGTAATTGACTAAAAAGTGCAAATAATTTAAGACACCGCCAGCCATATTAGAATGAGGCCTTGAAAATGCCATTCCGTGGCTGCATTGCCGCCACGGAAAGGCATGTGGAGTCTGCTTGGGGGGCTCCTTGCAGGCCGCCCAGGGACTCCGAGGGGTTGGGGTGTGCACATGGGGGATACCTATGGTACCACCTGCCTTTCAATGAACAACATGGCAGGCACCACGTGGTGCCTGTTAAGTTGTTCATTGAAAGCACAACCTGCTCTGTGGCATTGCGTCAGGCGGTGCTCTCTGCATCACCCGCCCCAATGTTGCAGATGCTTTATGCACCCGGCGGTGTGGCGGGCATAAAGCATGCTAATCAGGACTGTGGAATCCCCGCAACCTCAGCGGCTGGTCGCGGTTCCCGAGGGTATTGCGGGTGGACAAAGTCCACCCACCATACTAATGTGGCCCATAGTATTCAATCATCATTAGGATGTTCAGTCATGCATGAAAGATCGGGCAACTACCAGGTGACAGAACTCTGCAGTCCCAGAAAGACGGGGACGAAACTGAACAATACATTTCAACAGGATTGCAAATATCATTCACATCAAGTAATTGTTATGCACTAATCTAATATTTACTCGCAATTAACACAATATTGAAAATATGCTAATAGCTTGAATTGGTAATACAGTGTTATCTAGGGTCTTGGGTGAATTCCATTAAATTGGGTTCCTGGCTTAATAGGCCAATACATCCTAGATAGGATTTCTAACTCAAACCTTGTAAATTATCAAATACATTGTAATGACTGTTCAATATATGAAAAAACAGGTAAAAATGCTCAGCAATCATGAGATTACTATGCAAAGTCAAAAATATAAAAACAACAAGGTGATGGAACAAATCCTTCAATTAATGCCAGAAACTCGCAGTCACTCATGCTGCATATTTTTTCACCCACTTTGCCAATCCAGAAATCAGTCTTTGTCCTGCTGCAATAGGATCAGTCCAGCTTAAACTGCCAGGCCAAATACCTTCTACAACAGGAATACAAGCCACCCTAGACCGGTTTCGACCTAGTTAGGTCTTGTTATTGAGTTATAACTTAAGTCCTGTGGTACAGTGGGCACAGGACCGACATTTGTGCACAACTGCCATTACAGCAAGGTGATTGAAGGAATGCTTGAATTAATCTCAGCCACTGGTGATCACTCGGGCTGTATTAAGACCATTGTATTTTAACCACTGTAAGAAACTGGGTTACTGGTTGAGGGGAGTACAACCCTACTGAAACAGGAACCACCATTGGTGTCAGGGTGAACTCACCACCAAACCCCAAATTAACCTATGCTCAATGCCTCTGATAGCTTGGCTCAGAGCAGTTAGGCTTAACTTAGAGGAAATGTGTAAGGTTTTTGTGCAACACTTCAAACAGTAACAAAGAGAAAATACAACACAAAATGGATAACACACCATACCAAACAAATATATTACAATAAACAAAACAAGATCAAAAAAGCAAAAATACAATCAGTAGACCCAGAGATATCCTATTATAAAGAGTTGAGTGAAAGTAGCGCCAAAAGCATAAAGCACCAACTGTTGGTATCTGTTTGCATCAAACCAGAGCAACATCACAAGTTCAGGACAACCACGATTGAGCGCAAACTGGCTACAGGGATACAGTTAGGTCTGCTTAATAAAAGTAGGTTAAATCCTGGTTGCTGAACGTTGTGAGATCCTGTGTCAAAGATGCGTCACACAGCTGATGCTAAGCATGGTCCGAATCGGAAATGCGCTTCTTAGTATTAGTCCAGAGAAGCTGCAAGGCTGCGATGCAAGATCCTGCATCATTGTCAAAAAGGCCATTGACGAGGGGAGCTGGTGATGTAAAGTCCTGCACTGAGGAGACCTCGCACACTATCTGGTTCCAAAGAATCTGTGGGCATGAAATGAAAGTCATGCATCTTTGTCAAATCTGCTGTCAATGAAGGCTGTGACGTGATGTCCTGCATTGGGGATGCATAACGCAGTGGCAGTTCTGATGAGGCTGTTGGCTAGGAGGTCAATGTGAAGTCCTTCAGCTTGATATGTCCTCACAGCAGAGGAGACATATCGGTTTTGCTCGAGGTTGTGCCACACAGCAGAGGATCTGAGCCAGTTTTCCTGGGTCAACAAATGATCTGGCAGAGCACCTTCAGGCCCACATCCAAAGGTCAAGGACTAGGGTAGGGCTTAAAGTTGCAGAGTCCTAGTTGCAAGAGACAAGCCCTTGGAGTCACTCTTGTGATCCTAGGTACAGGTTACAGGTCAAATCCGTCTTACTCAGGCAATAGGACAGCAGGTCAGCACACCAATCAGTAGTCTGTCAGGTCAGTAGTACAGCAGAGTTGTAGTCCATTCAACAACACAGGAGCCCTTCTTCCTCGCAGAGTCTTCCACAGGTCAAGAAGTGTACCTAGGTACCGAGATGGCTGAAGTCCAATATGTATACCAAGTGCCTTCTTTGAATTTGGAGAAACTTCTAGAGGATTCTCTTTGAAGTGGTCTGGTTTCCTGCCTCACCTGCCCTGGCTCCAGACTAGCTACAGAGGATAAGCAATTATTTCCAAAAAGGCAGGATACAGTCTATGCAGATGTAAGTAGGGCATTGCCCAGCTCCCCCAACCATCCTGTCATTGATGGCCCAGCTAGGCACACCAAAAGGCTCTATTGTGTGTGGCTGTTTAGGAAGAATGCACAAATACCAACCAACAACTACAGCTAGCCATGTGATCTAGTGACTGTATGCAAGCACTAAATGTCTAAAGAATTAAAATACCAGCCTTTTAAAAGATGCATTTTCAAAATTGTAATTTCAAAATTCAACTTTGCCAAAAAAGATAATCTATGATTACAATTCCTAAGACACCAAAATTGAATTGTGTACCTGCTCTTATTTGGCAGATACCTTTATTAAACGCAAAATGTTAACTCCAATGTTTTACTTTGAGAGTGGTAGGTTTTGCAATAGTGAGAATATAAATGTAAGTGTTTTTCACTATCAGGACTATAAATCTTAAAAGTACATGTCCTACCTTTTCAATGCATTGCACCCTGCACTGTGGGCTGTTTGGGGCATAACCTAGGAATCACTGTCAAATTATCAAATTCACTAAATTCGACCTACACAAATATCGTGTCTCAAATATCGAATACAAATAAATCGACACCCTATATTTATTTAAAAAACGACAAAAACATCGATCAAACAATATCGTTATACAAAAACATCGACCACAAAAAAATCGAACACACTCATATCGGAATTAAAAATATCGACACTTATAAATAAATATACCACATTACAAATTTATCGATAACAAAAATATAGACATCAATATTATCGAAGTTACCTAAATATCGACATTCCTAAACTAATCAAAAAATATTATTAAACACACTATACCTTTAAACTATTACAAATACATTCATATAACTATATATATACATTCTAAACACAATTAAAAAATATATCTCCCTAAAATAATGCTTAAAAAATACTACATAAATTAAAACAATTTAAACAAACACATTTAAAATATACACATTTTTAAATGAACATAATACATTTTTAAAAGCTATACAAAATCTATAAACTATACATAAACTACATAAAAACACACACAATCTCTAAATAACAATTTCACATACAACTAAACTAATTAAATTACTTTAAAAAATCAAACTAACCAATAGAAACACATGTCAAAGTATCTAACCAATCACATACAAACACTAATTAAAAACACACTATATTAAGAACTAAATTCAATACTCTAAAACCAGCAGAAAATATTCAGCTTGAAGAAACACTGCAAAATTCTCGACAACCTTAAAGAATCATCTGATAACCAACAAAGTACAATCAATAAAAAGTAAGTAATCATAGTTTTCTGAATAAAATGTTAAATTAAATGTAACCTACTATTTATACTCAGAACTTAAGAAATTAATTATCTTTCTATCTCAACATATTTCCACAACAGATTCAACTTTAAGAAAAATAAGAACATTTTCTACAAACTAAAACAACCAACTGAAAAAGTAAGTATACTAACTGGTTTTTTTTTTAAACACTAAGGAAAAGCTAAATTAAATGCTCAAATTTTATAAGCATCTAAAAAACTCCTACTTAACTTTCAAATGTATTTAAAATTGTAAACACATGTTTAAAAGAAATACATTGTAAAAAAGCTTGTTTAAAGTAAACCAACTTCACTTATAAATAAAAAATAAAATATTAAACATACATTTATTTATTTCTACAGACAACTTAACCAGAAAAAGCAGCAATATATCAAGAAAATATCTACAGTAAACAACAAATAAATAACACTTGGTAAGTATAGAATACATGCACATGTACTATTATTTATCTTAAAAACCCACAATGTTAGTACTTCACTAACTAAAAATATATATAATTTTTTTTAAACAAGTATTTACTTTATGTAAAATAATTAGAACTTTTTTTATAATGAAATATAGCACCCTACAAAATGTTTACCCAAAATACACATATAAACATTCAGTAAAAAATACTTAACTTTCTTTCCACAGACCACTAAAATTCAGAAGAGCATCAAGGAAAAAAGACAACATCTACATTCAAAGTCAACTACATTACAATTGGTAAGTACCTAACAATAGTACATATACAATTCTTTATTTTTATATTAAAAATACATTTTCTAATAATATTTAATACATCCGTTCTAAATTTAGGAAAGGAACAATGACTGAAGAAGCACAATTTGTTACATCTCAGAAAGGAACATTTTTGTAATGCTATATGGGGTATACTTATACTGAGGAAAAACAAAAAGACCTTAAAGTAAACTGGAAATGTACTAAGTATTACTCTAACAAATGCTATGGGCATGCAACAACTAGAGAAACAAGTGTAATTAATACAACTGAGCACAACCATCCACCTAATATTTCAGAAATAGAGGTTAGATCTACTCTAGAAATATTAAAGAATTAAGCAGCACCTCAGACATACCAACAAGCGTAATACTTAAAGAATTACTACCTAAAGTACCTAGAGAAGCAAGAGGTCAATTACCAACAATAGCTGCTATAAAAAGAACAATAGCTAGGACAAAAAAATCAACAAGACCAATAACTTTTGAAGAGCTCATAATTCCACCCGACCTTACCATAACTCATAACGATGAACCTTTTATCTTCTACGATAACAACAATAAAGATAAAAGGATAATAATGTTTGCTACAAACAACATTTAAAGAAAGACAAACATGGATGATGGATGGCACATTTACAATATGCCCTAAACCATTCTATCAATTATATATGATACATGGGCAATACCATAATACATGCATACCATTTATCTATTGTTTGTTACCAAACAAACAAACTTCAACCTACACAGAAATATTAAACAAAATAAAAGAAGAAACAACAGACTTCTTTCCCCTAAAAATTATAGTAGACTTTGAACAAGCCATGATAAATTCCATCCTTAAAACATATCTTCACACATCCATACAAGGATGTTACTTCCACTTTAACCAACGTCTATGGAGACATTTGCAAAAATCAACACTTAGGGGCCGATTAGGATGGTGGTGAATCCGCATCCTCCGGGCCGACGGAAGCCACCGCCGGCCTGGAGGATGCGGATTCACCGCCGCGGCCACAGGAAACACCCACCGCCAGATTAGGATGGCGGTGGGAAAGTGGTGGGACCAGCGGCGGACGGCAGGTCCGTCCGCCGCTGATCCGCAGGTTATGGAGGGCTATTTGGTGGCGGTGGCGGCAAGACACCGTAAGCCAAATTAGGATGTGCAGGGAAACATGCTTTTCCGCGGCGGCTTTTCCACCGTGGAAAAGCATGTGGACATTGGTGTTTGGGGACCCGTTGCAGGCCCCCAGGTTGTCAGGGGGTGGGGGGTGCACAGGGGGGCTACCTATGGTACCCCCCAGCATTTACACGCACAAAGCGGCAGGCCCCTAAGTGTTGAATATTCAACCAATATTACATTTGCATACCAAATAAAACACCTGATAGCCCTAGCATACGTGCCAATCACCGATGTGGCTGAGCACTATAACCTTTTAATAGAAAGTCCTTTCTATACAAAACATGAACAAAAACTAGCTCCACTTCTCGATTATTTAGAGGACACCTGGGTCGGGAGACTACACAGGTCAGGCCACAGACGCCAACCCAAATTCCTAATACCTTGGTGGAATGTATACCTACCAACCCTAAACCAAGAAGCCAAAACAAACAACGCAGTGGAGGGTTGACATAATGCCTTCCTATCTTCAACTGGCCGAGCAACTCCTACACTACAAAAACTCCTAATAGCAATACAAAAAGAACAACGTTTTCAGGAATTAAGAATGGAGCAATCTGTCTTACAATTAAAACCTAAACTATCAAGACAAACTGCCCAAATGTACCAATATTTACAACAACAAGTACAACTTTATCCTACAACAAGAGGACTAGAATACTTAAACATTATTGCCAAAACAATAAACTAAAAACACTAACCATCTAAAAGTCAAATAATCCTAAAAATGCCTCTAGGTAAACAAACACATTTCCTTCACCAATTATTACATATTTATTTTGTCTACAATATTTAAATATTCAAAAATATGTAGACAAAACAAATATCCCAACCCACAAAAATATTAATATAAAACCACTTACCTTTCACAGCAACGTTAGTAGCAAATCCAAATGTCCATAATAATCCAGGTAGTAATAAATTCAAAGTACAAAAATAAAATACCCCAATAACATGAAAAAATTCAACTGTACAAAATTCATCGAACATCCAAATAAATCGATAATCCAGAACCCATCAAAAACCCGAAAAAAGTTTAAAAACACCGGCAGCCATAGTAGGATGGGGAGGAAGACAAGCATTTCCGCTGCGGCTTTTCCGCCGTGGAAAAGCATGTGGTCTTTAGTTTTTGGGGGCTCGTTGCGAGCCCCCAGGGTGTTGGGGGGTGGGGGGTACACATGGGGGGTACCTATGGTACCCCCCTGCATATGCATGCAGGCAGGCCGCTTTGTGCATGCATATGCAAAGAATGCACTTTTAACCTTGCGGCGGGCGCTGCTTCAAGCAGCACCCGCCGCAATGTTAAAGATAGGGTATGTGACCGCCAGGGTGGCGGTCACATCCTAATCTGCATGGAGGGAACTCCGCAGCCCCTGCGGACGTTCCCTTCACCTCAGGGGTGGCGGACGGACGTAGGTCCATCCGCCATCCTAATAGGCCCCTAAGAAAGGTTACAAAATAAAAGACCCAAATAATAATATAACCACAGAAATATACAAAAAAATGTATTTAACATTTAAAAATGTCCTAAAACGTTATTAAATTATTTTTCCAAATGTATGCAATTTATGCATGTTTATTAAAAAAATATATTCATATATTATTATATATTTAAAAATACAAAATTAAATATTATTACAGTTTAATATTTTATTTTATATTTATTAAATATTTTTCTGTTACAATTTCTCAAACACAATGTATAATTTTTATGTATTTAGTTAAAAATAAGTCAAACATTTTAAACGTACTAATATTAATAATAAAAAATTAATATTAATAACATTAAAAATATAACAAACATTATATTTCACAAATGTTATGAAAAAAAATTCTATTGTATAATATAAACAATATATAATATCAGTGTTGTTTTTGAAAAATATATCAACATGTATAACATAATTCCAACACTAAATTTATATGTCAAAAATGTTATAAAATGTACAGTAATACATTTTTTGAAATGTAAAATGTTTTTTTCCAACTGTCTGTGCTATATATATTCTAATATTCGCTATATTTTTATTTACTATATTGTTTATATATACCTAAAATGTATTTTACTCAACAACTATACAAAAACGAAATACTTTATTTAAATTGTACTTATATTTATTTGTTACAATTGTATACATTCATTTATAAAACATTTATTATTTGATTTATGTACTATATAAACAAATAAAGAAAATCATTTTTCAAAAACTGTTTCATTTTTGTCTGCTACCTATTATAAAATATTACTACAAATCTATAAAAAAAATGTTTTGTAAAAACTTTATAGATAGAAATATTTAAAAATGTAAATAACTATACAAAATAATTTTTAAAAATGTACTATTCACACTAGAATGTACATTTAATTGAGGTAGGTGCTGCACACTGAACAGAATTAATTTACTAATCCAACTCCAATCTACATTTAATTGAAGTAGTTGCTGAACACTGGACCTATTTAATTTACTATTTAAACTCTAATCTACATTTAATTGGAGTCGATGCTGGACACTGAACTTATTTAATTTACTGTTCCAACTCCAATATACATTTAATTGAAGTAGGTGCTGGACACTGAACCTATTTAATGTACTATTCCAACTCCAATCCACATTTAATTGGGGTAGTTTCTGGACACTAGACCTATTTAATTTACTATTCCAACTCCAATGTACATTTAATTGAAGTAGGTGCAGGTGCTGGATACTAGACCTATTTAATTTACTATTCCAACTCCAATCGACATTTAATTGATGTAGGTGCTGGACACTGAACCTATTTAATTTACTATTCCAACTCCAATTTACATTTAATTGGGGTAGGTGCTGGACACTGAACCTATTTAATTTACTATTCCAACTCCAATTTACATTTAATTGGGGAAGGTTCTAGACACTAGACCTATTTAATTTACTATCCCAACTCCAATCTACATTTAATTGAGGTAGGTGCTGGACACTGAACCTATTTAATTTACTATTCCAACTCCAATTTACATTTAATTGGGGTAGGTGCTGGGCACTGAACCTATTTAATTTACTATTCCAACTCCAATATACATTTAATTGAAGTAGGTGCTGGACACTGAACCTATTTAATTTACTATTCCAACGCCAATACACATTTAATTAGGGTAGTTTCTGGACACTGGACCTATTTAATTTACTATTCCAACTACAATCTACATTTAATTTAAGTAGGTGCAGGTGCTGGACACTAGACCTATTTAATTTACTATTCCAACTCCAATCTACATTTAATTGAGGTAGGTGCTGGACACTGAACCTGTCGTGTTTTGGCAGCTCCTGAATTAGCGTTTAGCACAGCTACACGGTCTTTTCCGTTAACTTGACCAAAACGAACGGGGGCCATCTTGAATCCTTCTGGCTTCCATTTGCTATGAACACGCTGCCTCGTGGTCAATGTGCCCTTTCGTCCTTTCTCAATACCCATGATCATCTATTCTCCTCGGCAACAGGCTATTTTTAGTACTGGTCAAGCGCACATGCGCACTATGCATCAACTGGTCATTCTTTAGGAATGTTAGCACTGACTGACCAGTGCTACTGAACTCCTCCCACATGCTGGCTGTGTTCCAAAATTGACCTTATATGTACCTAAAATGTGTAACTTGTAACCGCCTACCTTTTTATTGCTATTAAACTGTATAAAAGAGGTCGCGCACCGATGTTCGGGGTGCTACTTCTTACATTGCCGAAGGGTGCTGTAGGAATGTACCACCACCCCATGGGGTCTTAATAAACTTGTCTTTTGCATTTTCCAGTGTCCGTGCCAACTTCTATACTAAGGCGTTCGAGAGCTTAGCAGAGTATGTAGGCCTGATTTGAACCCAACACCACAAGTGGCGACCACGAAGGGACTCATCGGCGACTCGGATGCCCGAAGGAGAGGTCGCGACGAAGGTTTGGAAACTCGCCATGGAAGCGATCGCTGCCATTGAGTGACCCAAGTCTTGGCATCCACGGTGTTTCTTTCCTTCCTTCTGATCTGACCTTCCAGGTGGCGCCGGTCTTCGACTGAGATTCTGATCTTGGATTGTCGTGATGTGCCGTTTTGGCTAATTCGATTACAGAACTTGGCAGTTGGACTTTGGACGTTTTGAAGATATTTGGTAAGCTTTTGACTGGTGAGGTAGTCTACTAACACTTACTATGGCTTTTTGAATTTTGAATTTGAATTTGAATTTGTTTGTAGTTAGCTAACGTTTGAATCTTTGAATTTGAATTTGAATATGTGAAGTGCACCTCACATAGGCAGGCATGTAGGGATATTTCTCTGATTTATTTGATTTGAACGGCACACCGTGTAGGAAGCACATTAAGTGCCATTTTGTGTAGTATCGCGTTTTGTGGTACTTTTTGAACATGCCTGTTTTCAGCACGCTCCGAAGAATGTGCTGCTTTGAGACTGGTACCAATTATCGATTAAATAAAGCACAGCCGGCTCCCCCAGAGGGGACTCCAAATCGTGAGATGTATGTAAAATTTGGTATTCCACCAATAATGTACAGCACGTTATGGCATAAGTATACTAAAACCGATCGTGGATTACAGTGGCCACTACATGGGTCATTCGATCTTCGAAAGGTTCAATATGTAGAGCAGTGTTTGTTTCAGTGAAGATCTAGACAAGATATGTTTGATTGTATGCGTATGTGGGAGAAAGAGGTGCGTGAACGAGTGAAGCGTGAGGAAGCCTTGGCGGAGAAGGTGCAGCGAAAGGCTGCACGTGATAAAGCTTTACAGCTACAGGAGAAGGAGTTACAGGACAAGAAAGAGAGGGAGACGCGAGAACATAATTTGCAGGTTAACGGTCAGTTCCCTATCAGGCGTCCTCTTTATCCGGTCCTTACTAATGAAACAGATGATTTTTCATTACTAGATCGCTGTCCGCCTCCATACGTCGCACCTACGGCTCCGAACGAGGAATCAGATGAGGATAATGAACGTACACAGCGCACAAGGTTACATGCGGAACGAACTGCGGAATTACGTTCGTTTGCACGAAAGCTAAATGTTAATACTGTTGCTGTTTCTGAAATTAGTAAGCAAATGGAACAATGGTCTGATCAGGAGCGACTGTATTTCTTAGATCATTTTGGAGATGAGGTTGTTGAACGCTTCAGAAAATATTCTCCAGAGTTAGAGCCCAAGGATATATCCAAGGGTCGCGAGAACTTTCGTAAAGGCCTTTTTGTTCTTTCAGATGCGGATGAATTTTTCAAACGATTGGTTCAGCTACGGAATGAGGCGACACGGCTACGGGAGTTGGAAAAGTCAAAGGGTCCGCCTGCGTCCGGAGCGACAGAAATATCCAAAGAATGCTCCATCTTTGGAACAGATAAGATCGCTGCGATTAATGTTAGACCTATGCGAGAAGCTGCGCCTTTATATGTCCCTCATAAAGGGGATGGCACAGATGATGATAAAAGATCCAAAGACGCGAAAGGGTATTTTGTATATAACTGGGTTTATACACCTTGGAATAGAGCAGATGTTATGGCGCTTAAGAATGCTTTGCCTGATCCCCGTAAAAATCCAGCGGCTTTCTATGAAAGTGTTGAAAGTGCAATTTCATCGTGTATTATGACGTTAGTTGATATTGATCTGTTTTTTGGGTTAATATTGCCCCCTGATATGTGGAGAGCGATTCGTAAGTTTGATGACCACACGACTCTCGGGGCCACTTGGAAAGATCTAGTTCAAGCTGATTTGGATCGGGAACCAGCATGTAAGCCTTGTCAATTAATATTAGACCTTCCAGGGGCCATACTAACAAAATTGAAGACTCTTGCTCCCGCTAAAAAGATTGATTGGACTATATTAGCCTCTTGTAAGCAGAAAACGGATGAATCGGTTTCCGATTTCTTCTCTCGCTTTGAGGAAGCGTTCCATTATTACAGTGGACAATCATTAACAGAAGATACAGGCAGGCATTTATTCGTTGATAAGTACGTGGCTAATCTCCTACCGGAGATTGCAAAACGATTAAAGGCGAGTGAAAGCTCGTGGACCACAGCAACCCCTGCTTCTTTATTGACTATGGCTCAATATTATGAACGACAGGAATTGGAGGCAAAGGAAAGTAGTGATAAGAAAGCGAAGGATTTGAAGACGAAGGTAATGTTGGCTCAGGTTCAGGCTACGAGGGGGAACAATAGAGGGGGGCGAGGATCGTATAATAATGCTCCTCCCCCTCGTTCTGACATTTCTGTGAATCAGTGTGCATACTGTAAACAGTTTGGGCATTGGATTGCAGACTGTCCGGTGTTTCGAGAACAGAGTAATTTGAGGGGACGAGGAAGTGGAAGGCCTAGGAATAATTATGGAGGGCCAAGAGGATGGGGAACAAATGATCGAGGAGTTTATGGAACAAATGATCGCGGAGGATATGTAACAAATGATCGTGGAGGATATGGAGCAAGGGGTCGTGGTCAGACAGATTATAATGCGTTTGATAATTGCAATCAATATCAGATAAATGAGGGTAGCCCTGCTGAGCCACGCGATGAGCGCTATGCATAGGATTGCGTAGGATGGGGTGTGGAATCGGTTGAGGTACCAGTTGATCAAAGGGGTCCATATATAGAAGCACATGTTATGGGTTCCACTGATCAATTTCTGGTCGATACAGGAGCTACTCGTAGCGCTTTGTCCAAACACTTGGTTCCAAGGGCTCCCCTGTCTGGCGAGGTAATTACAGCTATAGGGTTCGATGGAACACCTACTTCTAAACCCACTGTCTCAACCCGTTGCATTTCATGTTGATAAATTCGCTGCCCCTTGTCCCTTTTTGCTGTCTCCAAATACACCAGATAATATTATGGGACTCGATATGTTAAAACATTTTCGAGCTACTATTCGCTGTGCCCCAGAAGGAGTACGAGTTGTGTTGAATGAAAATTATCCAGAAATTGAGCGAGTGTGTCTTCTCCATGAATCTGACGTATTAGCCTCCCTACCAAAAACGTTGTGGGCCACTTCTGATACTGATGTAGGGCAAATGAAAATTCCTCCAGTACGTATTACTGTAAAGGAGGGAGTATCTCTGCCACGTGTCCCACAATATAAAATTTCGAGAGAAGGTGAAATTGCTTTGATACACATTGTGAACGATTTGATTTTGGCAGGAGTGGTTGAGGAAGTTCCCTATAATGTTTGCAACAGCCCAATTTTACCGATCCTTAAAAGAGATACAGATGCTAAGGTTTACCGTTTTATTATTGATTTGAGGGAAATCAACAAGATAGTAGTGCCTCAGTACCCGGTGGTGTCTGACATCACCACGTTGCTTACGTTGGTTCCACCGACGGCAACTACTTTTACAGTCATCGATTTGAAGAATGCCTTCTTCTCGATTCCTGTACATCCTGATAGTCGATATTTATTCGGCTTTACATTAAACAATAAATCGTACAGATTTTGTCGAGTTCCTCAAGGTTATACTGAAAGTCCTAGCATCTATAGTCAGGCTTTGAAAAGGCAGCTTGATTCCTTTGAATTACAAGATGGAGTGGCTCTTATTCAGTATGTGGATGACATCTTACTTGCTGCAGACACACAAGAACAATGTGAGAAAAGTACCTTTTCCTTGTTTTCCTTCCTAGCCAAAAACAATCATAAGGTTTCAAAGAAAAAGCTGCAATATTGTAGACCCAAGGTGACCTACCTCGGTCATCTTTTGTCTAAGGAGGGCCGTGCATTGACACCAGATCGAATTCAAGCAGTTTTAGACACATCAGTCCTCCGCACTCAGAAAGATGTTCGTGCCTTTATAGGTTTGACGTCTTTTTGTAGGCAATGGATATTGGGTTTTTCACACATTGTTAAACCGTTGTTGGCATTGTTGTCCAAAGATACACCGATCCCCATTGAATGGACGGATGAATGTCAGAAAGCTTTTGAACAATTGAGACAAGCTCTTTGTTCTGCACCAGTGTTAGGTACACCTGATTACACGAAGATCTTTACATTGTATGTACACGAGAAGGATGGGTGCGCATTGTCAGTCTTAGTGCAGACACACGGAGACAAACAGAGGCCTTGTGCATACTTCTCGGCGGTACTCGACCCTGTGGCTCGAGGATTGCCTGGATGTTTTCGAGCAGTTGCAGCAACAGCAGTAGCGATACGACAAAGTGAGGGAATAGTTTTGTCACACAAATTGTTGGTGTTAGTTCCCCATGCGGTAGATGCGTTATTGAATCAAACGAAAACACAGCATCTAACCAGTGGCCGTCTGACAGGATATGAGCTAACGTTGTTGGCGCCGCACATCACACTAAAACGATGTGCTACATTGAACCCTGCTACTTTACTGCCGGATCCTGTTGCTGAGACCCAGAAGGAAGAACAACATGACTGTGTTTTTCTGACTGAGGAACAGACAAAGGGTCGTATCGACTTACAGGATACACCATTTCCAGATGTAGATGGGGAACTGTGGGTCGATGGATCGTGTGTGAGGTTATCAGATGGTACGACTTCCGCAGCTTATGCGATCACGACACTTAAGACAGTGGTAGAAGCAGCACGAATACCCCAGAAATCGGCTCAAGCAGCTGAATTAATAGCCTTAACGAAAGCATGTGAGTTAAGTGCTGGGCTATGTGTGAACATTTACACGGATAGTCGTTACGCTTTTGGAGTAGTACATGATTTTGGCCTACTCTGGAAGGAACGAGGATTCTTGACTTCACACGGAGTACACATCATGCATGGAGAATTGGTACGCGATCTCCTGAATGCACTATTATGTCCAAAGAAAGTAGCAATAGTCAAATGCAGTGCACACAAAAAGGTGACGGACAAAATAGGACAAGGCAATGCTTTCGCAGATCGCATTGCGAGAGAGACCGCTATGCTACAAAATAATTCCCCCATGTACGTGGTAAAATCACAAGCCGAGCGGTGGCATAATGCTAGAGAAGAAATATTAGATATACAGAAGTCTGCATCTGAGGCAGAACTTACGAAATGGGCCACTGAAGGAGTATTGGATGATGAGGGTTGCTGGCGCAGTAAAGATATGGAAAGATGGAAACTACCCATGGCCTATTTACAAGCAATGGTGCAAATGACACATGGGCTGGCACATATTGGAGCTCTCGCAATTACTAAATTGCTTACACGAGTTTGGGAGAATCCTGAAATTGCTAGTACGGCTAGGAGAGTAGTGCAGACCTGTCTGATATGTTTACAGCACAATCCTGGACAAGGGACTCATACTCCTAAAGGAGGGTTTGTTCCACCTACTGCACCATTCGAAGTACTGCAAATGGACTACATCCAGCTGGAACGCTGTAATAACCTCAAGTATGTCTTAGTGGTGGTGTGTGCCTTCAGCAAATGGATTGAGGCTTACCCTACAAAAGACAATACAGCATTGACAACAGCTAAGGTGTTACTTAAAGAGTACTTCCCGCGCTATGGTGTTTGTAAATTTATGTGGAATGATAACGGTCCTCATTTTATTGGGAAAGTAGTGGAGAACTGGTCATTCTTTAGGAATGTTAGCACTGACTGACCAGTGCTACTGAACTCCTCCCACATGCTGGCTGTGTTCCAAAATTGACCTTATATGCACCTAAAATGTGTAACTTGTAACCGCCTACCTTTTTATTGCTATTAAACTGTATAAAAGAGGTTGCGCACCGATGTTCGGGGTGCTACTTCTTACATTGCCGAAGGGTGCTGTAGGAATGTACCACCACCCCATGGGGTCTTAATAAACTTGTCTTTTGCATTTTCCAGTGTCCGTGCCAACTTCTATACTAAGGCGTTCGAGACCTTAGCAGAGTATGTAGGCCTGATTTGAACCCAACACCACAAACCAATTTAATTTACTATTCCAACTCCAATTTACATTTAGTTGGGGTAGGTGCTGGACACTGAACCTATTTAATGTAATATTGCACCTCCAATTTATATTTAATTGGGGTAGGTGCTGGACACTGAACCTATTTAATTTACTATTCCAACTCCAATATGCATTTAATTGAAGTAGGTGCTGGACACTGAACCTATTTAATTTACTATTCCAACTCCAATCCACATTTAATTGGGGTAGTTGCTGGACACTGGACCTATTTAATTTACTATTCCAACTCCAATCTACATTTAATTGAAGTAGGTGCAGGTGTTGGACACTAGACCTATTTAATTTACTATTCCAACTCCAATCTACATTTAATTGAGGTAGGTGCTGGACACTGATTCTATTTAATTTACTATTCCAACTCCAATTTACATTTAATTAGGGTAGGTGCTTGACACTGAACCTATTTAATTTAATATTCCAACTCCAATTTACATTTAATTGGGGTAGGTGCTGGACACTAGACCTATTTAATTTACTATTCCTATTAGTTTCAGCTCCCATGTCGGATCCAGACCCCTTAGAGGCGGACAAAAACCTTCTAAATTGGCTGAATAGCTCCCTTGATGTTGTACTACCCAGGAAAAATATTAAAAAGAAGAGTAGTGTTTTTAAGTCACCTTGGTATACCACAGAACTTAGAGATCTTAGAAAAACTTGCAAAAAGTTAGAACGCTCGTGGAGGAAAGATTGGGCCCCCCATAATAAAGCTGCCTATAGATTGGCTATTAGGACTTATAAATCATCCCTCAAAAGAACCCAGGCGGCCTTTTTTGAGGAGAAAATTAAAACATCCTCCAATTCGACCAGGGAAACTTTTCAGATAGTGAAAGAGCTCCTTAAGGTGCCTAACCCCCCGAGTTTGCAGGAGGTTTCAGGAGCAAGATGCAACCAATTAGCGGTCTTCTTTGATACCAAAATTCAAAATATATTAAAAACTTTACCACACAGTGATCAAGCTCCCGATCCTGATGATTATTATGCCCTTACATCTAGCCCCTGTCTGTACTCCTTTGCTTTAATATCTAGAGAAGATTTCTGTAAAGCTCTGACCTTCATGGAAGGTGGATCCCCATCTGACCCTGCGCCTATGCCTTTTCTTAAGCGGGTCTCAGCCACCATTTCCCCCCTAGCAACTGATCTATTAAATGCCTCTTTTACCCAGAGTATTGTTCCCCCCAGCTGGAAGCAGGCCATGGTAAAAGACCTCCTAAAAAAAACAGAGCTGGATCCATCCGAGCTGGCCAATTTCCGTCCAATATCGCTGTTACCTGGTCTCAGTAAGATAGCGGAGAAAATAGTCAATCAGCAGCTTTCTTCCTTTTTGCAAAGTAACAAGCTTCTACGCAATTCCCAAACGGGCTTTCGCCCAGGCCAGGGCACTGACTCCGCCCTGATAGCGATGGCTGAAGAGGCAAGGTGCATCTTGGATTCAGGCGGTTCGGCTGTTGTGATCCTCCTGGATCTAAGTGCAGCCTTTGACACGGTGGACCATGGAATCTTAATTCAGCGCCTTGTCAGGCTGGGAGTGTCGGGCACGGCTTTGCTTTGGTTCACATCTTTTTTGAGTGATCGAACCTTTCAGGTCTGGGAAGGCAACACACGCTCTAAATTAATCTCCCCCCATTGTGGGGTCCCTCAGGGCTCTTCATTGAGCCCTACTCTGTTCAACGTATATATGGCGACACTGGAGGACGTGGTCACTCCCTTTGGGATTAAAGTAGTCACCTACGCGGACGACACCCAACTAGTCGTCTCACTCTCCCAAGAGGAGAAGTGTTCTGAAAATCTTTTTGCCTGCCTCTCGGAAATACACTCCTGGAAGACTAGATCATCGCTCAAATTGAACGGAGCCAATCCAGACCTCATGCTCTTGGGCCATCAGTTAACATCCTTACCCAATTCCATCTGGCCTGCCTGCCTGGGGGATCTTCCCGCCCCAAAGAATGAAATTAAAAGTCTGGGGGTTTGGTTTGAGCGGGACCTTTCTTTCAGGACCCAAGCGAAAACACAGCTGGCGTTTGCTATGGCCTCCTTCATTCTGCCCGTAAGATTTTCCCCCTTCTGCCATTTTATTTTAGGAAACTGCTAATCCAGGGGTTAATATTGCCAAGATTGGATTATAGTAATGCCCTGTTTTTGGCGGCACCTGAAGCAACCATTAACACCCTCCATCGTGTTCAGAATTCAGCAGCCAGGCTGCTTACTGGTGGCTCAGTCCGATCCTCAGCCAGACCCGCACTTAGATCCCTTCACTGGCTGCCAATACGTGAGAGGATAAAATTTAAGTCTCTTTGAATCAACCACAAGTCTCTACAGGGTAAGGGACCCCCTATTCTTAGGAGACTGGTCTGCCCCTACAAGGCCACCCGGGACTCTGCTCTGACCTTGGAAATTTGGCCAAGGTCCCCAGAGTGAGGAAGGCTAGTTCTGGGGGTCGTCGATTCTCTGTGAATGCGGCATCACTGTGGAATGCCCTTCCTGTTAGGATTCGAAAAGAACCCAGCTACCTGAAGTTTCGAAAGCTCCTAAAAACATTCCTCTTTACCCAGGATTCCTAATCAACGGTGCCCCCCCTTAGTTGGCTCCTTGTTCTACAGCGCTGGGACGCTTTCGGGCATCCATGCGCTTTATAAATTCAATTTAATTTCATTTCATTTTACTCCAATGTACATTTAATTGGGGTAGGTGCTGGACACTGAACCTATTTAATTTACTATTCCAACTCCAATTTACATTTAATTAGAAGAGGTGCAGGACACTGAACCTATTTAATGTACTATTCCAACTCCAATTTACATTTGATTGGGGTAGGTGCTGGACACTGAACCTATTTAATTTACTATTCCAACTCCAATATACATTTAATTGGAGTAGGTGGTGGACACTGAACCTATTTAATTTACTATTCCGATTCCAATCTACATTTAAGTGAGATAGGTGCTGGACACTGAACCTCTTTAATTTACTATTTCAACTCCAATATACATTTAATTGGGGTAGATGCTGGACACTGAAAATATTTAATTTACTATTCCAACTCCAATATACATTTAATTGAAGTAGGTGCTGGACACTGAACCTATTTAATTTACTATTCCTACTCCATTCTACATTTAATTGGGGTAGGTGCTGGACACTAAACCTATTTAATTTAGTATTCAAACTCAAATGTACATTTAATTGGGGTAGGTGCTGGGCACTGAACCTATTTAATTTACTATTCCAACTCCAATCTACATTTAATTGGGGTAGTTGCTGGACACTGAACCTATTTAATTTACTATTTCAACTCCAATCTACATTTAATCGGGGTAGTTGCTGGACACTGGACCTATTTAATTTACTATTCAAACTCCAATTTACATTTAATTTACGTAAATGCTGGACACTGGACCTATTTAATTTACTATTTCAACTCCAAACTACATTTAATTGGGGTCGTTGCTGGACACTGGACCTATTTAATTTACTAATCCAACTCCAATATACATTTAATTAAAGTAGGTGCTGGACACTGAACCTATTTATTTTAATATTCCAACTCCTTTTTTTTTTTTTTTTTTATTTATTGCAAGCAAGTCAGATTTTATACAAGCCTTCAACAGAGAATAAACAGAAGAGCATAATACATTGCATATTCCAACTCCAATATACATTTATTTAAAGTAGTTGCTTGACACTGAGCCTATTTAATTTACTATTCCAACTCCAATCCACATTTAATTGGAGTAGGTACGGGACACTAAACCTATTTAATTTACTATTCCAACTCCAAACTACATTTAATTGGGGTAGATGCTGGACACTGAACCTATTTAATTTACTATTCCAACTCTAATCTACATTTAATTGGGGTAGTTTCTGGACACTGGACCTATTTAATTTACTATTCCAACTCCAATCTACATTTAATTGAGGTAGTTGCTGGACACTGGACCTACTTAATTTACTATTCCAACTCCAATCTACATTTAATTGAAGTAGGTGCTGGACACTGGAACTATTTAATTTACTATCCCAACTCCAATTTACATTTAATTGGGGTAGGTGCTGGACACTGGACCTATTTAATTTACTAATGAAACTCCTATATACATTTAATTAGAGGAGATGCTGGACACTGAACCTATTTATTTTAATATTCCAACTCCTTTTTTTATTTTTTTATTTATTTATTGCAAGCAAGTCAGATTTTATACTAGCCTTCAACAGAGAATAAATAGAAGAGCATAATACATTGCATATTCCAACTCCAATATACATTTAATTAAAGTAGTTGCTTGACACTGAGCCTATTTAATTTACTATTCCAACTCCAATCCACATTTAATTGGGGTAGGTGCGGGACACTAAACCTATTTAATTTACTATTCCAACTCCAAACTAAATTTAATTGGGGTAGATGCTGGACACTGAACCTATTTAATTTACTATTCCAACTCTAATCTACATTTAATTGGGGTAGTTTCTGGACACTGGACCTATTTAATTTACTATTCCAACTCCAATCTACATTTAATTGGGGTAGTTGCTGGACACTGGACCTACTTAATTTACTATTCCAACTCCATTCTACATTTAATTGAAGTAGGTGCTGGACACTGGAACTATTTAATTTACTATCCCAACTCCAATTTACATTTAATTGGGGTAGGTGCTGGACACTGGACCTATTTAATTTACTAATGAAACTCCTATATACATTTAATTAGAGGAGATGCTGGACACTGAACCTATTTAATTTTTAAATACAAATAAAAAATCTATAGAATAATTATTTTGACATATATTAATATGTTATATAATACAATTTTAATAATTTAACAACTTATTTATTGAAATTTGTTATATTGTAATACATATTTACACATAATCCTTCCATTGAAATAATTAAAATCTATTAAAAATTATAAAATATATATATACATTTAATATTTAACATATTGCTCACATTGTAAACATTTAATATTTATCTATACACTCACTGCCCTTATACCCTATCACACTAACATTCCACTCATAAAATTTTGAATCAAATTTAACATATTAAAATGAAACATATGTATGTTTCAATATTTTAAAAATTGATTTCTATTTGAAATTTTTTAAAAGCATCCTCCCCCCCTATTATCCCCAATAAACCCAACATCCCACTCCTAAAATTGAAAATTTAATTTGAAATTTGAAATTTCAAATACCTACATCAATTTATTAATTTTTTACAAATTTTCAATTTAATTTAAATATTTTTAAAACACTCCCCACCCTTATCCCCTATAAACCCACATCCCGCTTCTAAAATTGAAAATTTAATTTGAAATTTCAAATTTCAAATTTCAAATTCCTAATCCAATTTAATAATTTTTTACAAATGTTCAATTTAATTTAAATATTTTTAAAACACTCCCCACCCTTATCCTCTATAAACCCAACATCCCGCTCCTAAAATTGAAAATTTAATTTCAAATTTGAAATTTGAAACTCCTAATTCAATTTAATAATTTTTTACAAATTTTCAATTTAATTTAAATATTTTTAAAACACTCCCCACCCTTATCCCCTATAAACCCAACATCCCGCTCCTAAAAATTTATAATACATTACTAAACTTTTTTAATTCACTATAAAAAAATTATTTCTAAACAATTAACAATTTCTACTTTATAAAACATAAAACAACGATATTTTGACATTTCGATATTTTATATATCGATATTTCTTATCTCGACATTACTTGACTCGATATTAAAAACAATAGATCAAAACGATATTTTTTACTACGATATTTAGGACATTCGACATTACTTACCTTCGATATTTGGTACTCGATATTACTGCAAGTTGACATCAAACACTCGATATTTTGACTGTGTACCCTAACTTAGGGGTGACTTATTTGTATTAATACGGATTGTTTGGTTCTGGCAAAAGGTTTATTTTGCCAGGTTGAAATGGCAGGTTAAAACAGCACTCACTGGCTGCAATGGCAGCCATGAGGTATGTTTAAATGGCTACCTAAATGGGTGGCACAATCAGTGATGTATGCTCACCTGTAGCATTTCATTTACAATCTCTGAATACATTTTGTACCACTGTACTAGAGACTTATAAGTAAATTAAATATGCCAATTTGGGATCATCCAATCACAAAGCATGCTAAGGAGTGAACACATGCACTTTTAGCACTGATTAGCAGTGGTACAGTGCACAGAGTCCTAAGGCCAACATAAACGAGATTAGAAAAATATAGAGGAGTAAAGAGTAAAGTAAAACGTTTGGGGGAAGACCGCCCTAAGGCTGACAGGTCTAACACCCACTATGCCACTCCAGACTGACGTCTGCCATACACAAATTGTCCTCCTCTATTATTAACAGTCAAGCTTGAACTGCCAGGTCAGGTCCCCTCTAGATGGAAGAACAAGCTTTTGCTTTTAAGTATTCCCCTCTAGATGAAAGAACACGCTTTTGCTTTCAAGTATTCTACCCATTACCTGTTGTATGCTTGATGTAGCGTCCTAAGGGTCCATAAGTAAACACAGATGTGAGCCTTGCTCTGTGGTCTGCAGTTTTCAAGGTATACCTCACTGACTAAGGTCATTTGTGTTTTCTTTCGGAAGTAGCTATGCCTATTAGTTCGAGTTGGACAGTACTCAGCAAGAGCATGGTCAGTACTGCTATGCGCAAAGCAGGCCACTGACAGTGGTGGCACATGGCCAGAAAACATTGGGTTAGAATGCTGCCCAGAGTGATTGCCAGTGATGAGACTATTTGCATCCCATCATCATTTGTATGCTTACTACTAAAATATAGACGAAAAACAAAGAAGTATTGATCCTTTTAGCCCTCAATGCTGAGGAATCCTTCTGTACAGGTAAGTGATGTATTGTATGCTCCAGTATTTCATCTGACCACAATATAGTAATTATAATTTACAAAGCTAGCGCCCCATGGGAGTTAATAGAAAAGCTGCACACAGGGGTCGATTCCGATTCGGGAAAAAAAACGTCCGTACGATTTGTATCCGGAGCCCTCTCCGTACGAATCGTACCCATCCGTCCGAGTCGCGAAGTACGATCCGTTATCCGTGAATCCGTCCGAATCGTCACGATCCGTACGTATTGCAAGGCTGAAACCATGAACCGTACGACCCGTACGCATACCGTACGACTCGTACACATGCCGTACGACCCGACGAGTACGATCCGGACCGGGGTATGAGGACGCGATTCGTACGGTCCACGTCAGGTAAGGGCGAGTTGTACGGAAAAGCACACAAACACATACACACCGTACGGTCCGTACCTCCCATGATCGCAGGGGTACGCACCGTACCCCTGCGATCATGGGATGTACGAGCCGTACCCCCATTGTACGATCGGTGTACGAGCCGTACCCCCATTGTACGATCAGTGTACGAATTGTACCCCCATTGTACGATCAGTGTACGAGCCGTACCCCATTGTACGATGGGTGTACAAGCTGTACACCATGTACGATCGGTATACGAGCCGTACCCCATGTACGATGGGTGTACGAGCCGTACCCCCATTGTACGATCGTTGTACGAGCCATACCCCATGCACGATGGGTGTACGAGCCGTACCCCCATTGTACAATGGGGGTACGACTCGTACACCGATTGTACAGTGGGGGTACGTCTCGTACACCGATCGTACAATGGGGGTACGGCTCGTACACCCATCGTACATGGGGTACGGCTCGTACACCCATCGTACAATGGGGGTACGGCTCGTACACCGATCGTACAATGGGGGTACGGCTCATACACCGATCGTACAATGGGGGTACGGCTCATACACCCATCGTACAATGGGGGTACGGCTTGTACACCCCATGATCGCAGGGGTATGGTGCGTACCCCTGCGATCATGGGGGGTACGCACCGTACCCGGGGGGGCCGTTCCGGACCTGTTTCAGCGCGAACTCTGCTTTTACGGCTGTTTTCAGCTCCTGTAGAAAAAGGGTTGTACGGTGCGTACCCGACACGTATCGTACTTGCTGGGTCGTAAAAACCAGCCGCGAACCGTACAGATGTCTCGTACAGCGGGTTCCGAGGGAGAATCGTACGTAGATTAGAGCCGTACGGTGTCTTGTACGACTCGTATGGAGTACGGCTCCTGGTACGAATCGTACTTCGTCGTACGTACGGGGGACGTTGCAGGGTACGATTCGTATGGGAAAAACGCTCCGAACGGCTATTCGGAGCGGTTTTTCCCGAATCGGAATCGACCCCACAATGTAATGAAATCTTTTAACAATATTGATGACAAAATATTTATGTCAGACAATATTTTTGCTACCTATATTCTTGCATTTGACCATCTCCTACGTGATTAGGCTTTAAAAAAACTGAATATGTTTGATGCAATGGCAGTGACTCTTCTAAGGTCCATATATTGGTTTCATGGAGATTTCTGAACATTTACTGATCTGCTGTGTGGAATTACACAGGAGCTCTGCCTTTCTGAAATTGTACTCATGTTTGCATTAGAAGCCTAAGAATTCAGAAAAAGAGATATATTTAAAAGATGTTCTCATTAGTAAGTATAATATTTTTTATGAGCGATACTAAAGAATCACTATCACTAGATAATGATGAATCATTCATCAACTGTCCCATATCAGTGGAGTAGTTAGGCCTTTTGCGGCACGTGGTGGTCCCAGCATTTGCCGCCCCGCGGGGGCCGTAAGAGCGGGGGTGGATCAGTGCTGGCGAACGAATCCAGAGTTTGTCACCCTGCATCAGTTGCAGGTAAGAGGAGGGGGGTCCATCACCAAAACTCTTTCTGCCCTGGGTGGACTGCCCCCGCAAACCCCTTGCTACGCCACTGTCCTTTATATAGAAATAAACTTGTTTTTTATTGAATGAAAGGCAACACCAATGCATTTCTGCGGATAAGGTCTTGTTCAAAGTAAAACAATGGGGCCTGTACTCACAAACTAGAGCCTCCCATATGTAGCTTGTTGTATCTCAGAACCTGGAGAATGTAGGCACTGTACAATCTTAATCTGCAGTAGTGAATGTATTTAGTAAGTGTTTAACAAAAATAAATGGGGCAAATCTTTAAATATTGCACAGTAGAATTGAGCCCTTTCCTTGAGGGGTAACCAGTATGATTGTTTTAGGTTAGAAGTTATCTGGTAATGCCTCAGAAGCCTAATTATGAGGTAGGCTACTTCATTTTGAATAAACTGGAGCCTCTGTATTGCATTTTTTGGAAGAGCTAGAAATGTAGAATTGTCATTGCTTACCTGTGAAATAAATGTTTTCAAGGCTTCCATGAGCAGAATAAAGGAAAGTGCAATTAGACAAAACAGCACAAATTCTAACTATAATTAGGCCTGGGCATAACTCACAGAGTTTCACTCTGCAGAATTCCATGGGGTTACAAAAACTCTGTGCAATCCTGTTGAAATTCACAAATGTGCGGAAAATGGCACATTGTGCTGAGATTCAGTGCCGGAATCTCGTTCCGTGCTGAAAAATCAGCACCCACGGCACCACGCAGTGCACCAAAGACCATTCGATTTTGCTGCTGCTCGAATAGATTTTCTACTCGAGCTGCAGCTTTCTGAAAGCAAACAGTCATGACCACCCACTTGGAGAAATCTCACCGGCTGCCATCCTAGCGATCGATAATTGCACTGGGGGATTCCACATCTTACTCACACATTAATTTTTCCGTAACTCAGTGTTACAAGCATAATGACGAGTGGCCAAAATGACATCAACGGAATATAACCCCCACCCCTAATTATAATTATTACCAATTATTATTATAACCTTCATAGATATAGTTGCATAGCAGTTAGTATTAATCAATTGGTTACTTGCTTCTTCAATGTACATCTCATGTGCCAAAATGTCTATGGTGCAACACTTTATCAAAGGATTTTGTTATGAAAGACTGATCTTCCGTCAAATAATGTAATGATTTTCATTGTTCTGGCATAATATTGAGTGGTATAACATACTAAAACTTCCTCTGAAGTTTTTTTAATTCAGTGATTAACACATCCTGCAAGCAATCTAGGACATCAAATGAGGGCTGTGGTTTGAATCTAGACATCAAATGGTATCAGTGGATACAATTCAGACTTTAACTACTGTAATATTCAGGTGTATAAATACCCAAATCCTGTAGAAAGGATACTTTGTCTGGTATATCAGATGAAGATACACGCTCAAAATGTGCACATTTATATTTGCCTCTTCCACTGAGTTTATTTTAGTCCCAAGCATGTTCACATTCTGTGTTGGTTTCATTTTATGGTATTTAGTAAGTTTTAATTTTCTCCTGAATTGAAACAAATCTGTCTTCATGTAAACAAAACCCAAAACATGGGATGATGGGTCTCCAAGCTCATTTTCAGGCCCCAACACACCGATTACTTCCAGTGAACCCTATTTAGCAACAAGGCTCACCACCTTTTGTACAGAACCAGAGATTCCCTTTTTTAGGGAGAAGCTGAAGATCATGGGGTTGGAGAGGAAGTGGAAACCAAGTCCACTGGGAAGAACAGAACACAGGAATTAACACCAGGAGCAAAACCTAGGAACCACACCCGGGGACGAGCACACTCTGGGAATAGTAAAAAATCTTTCCTCCCGTTCCCCCTTTAGAAATTGAAATACATCTTCTGAACAAAGGACAGTGCTTTGTCCCCATTCCAAACCATGACAGATTCTCGCTCATTTGCAAATTATCAGAGTATTTTAGAAAGCTTAGACTGAAAGCTTTCCTTGATAATACCACACCATCAGAAAGCCAGGACATCATGGGAGATACTATGTTCAGGAACAAATCCACGTTCTGCCCACTGACCACATCCTCACCAGTGGAACTACTCACATTCGAGCAGGAAGTAATGAAAGAGATAGAAGAATTGCTAATGCCTAAGACTTTTCATAATATGGGAAGAGCTGAGACACCGGCACTGAAATGATTATGTGAAGTCAATACTATTGTTATAAAAGAGGAAGATAAAGGCGGAGGATGGTCCTAATGGATAAGACAGATTCCGTGACTAAGTGTAGAAGACTGTTGAATGATAAGAAGAAAGAGACCACTTGATAAGGATCCATCCCAGCTACTGAAAATCTAAATCGGACATCTGGTGGAAGAAGCAGAGTCGAATGGCTACATCACCAATAAAGAGGCAGATTTCTTATAAAAAAACAACTAAAGGTGCCATATTTCTACACTCTGCCTAAAATCCACAAAAGCAGAATACCATCCCCACGACATTCAATCGTCTCAGGAATCAATTCGCTTCTGGAACCACTGTCCAGCTTCTTCTTAAAACCTCTAGTTCAAAAATCATCAACTTACCTGAAAGACACTAAAGAGCCTTTGCAACTGCTAAGAGACATGGATTTCAGACCTGGAATTGACCTACTAATCACTTTAGATATGGATAACCTCTACACAAGTCTCCCACAGGACAATCCCATTCAGGTGATTAGGAATACCCTGGACTCCATTACCTGGTATTTTAACGCACATAAGGAATTCGTAATTGAATGTGTGGAGTTATTATTATTATTATTATTATATTTATTTTTGTAGAGCGCGCAGCTACCCTGAGGTTTCCCGGCGCTAAGGCCATAATGAGCGAAAATACAGAAGGAGACAGAGGGATTATGGGAAGATTATTGGTTAAACAACCATGTTTTTAAGTTCTTACGGAATTGGAGGTAGCATTCGTCCGTGCGAAGCTGAATTGGGAGAGAATTCCAAAGAGAGGGGGCAAGGTAAGAAAAAGAACGCCCTCCCAGTCTTACTCGGTTAATCCTAGGTACCTGAAACGTATGTTGGCTGGAGGAGCGCAATGTTCTTGGGGGGCAATATTGCTGGACAAGGGTGCTCAGATAGGGTGGTGCTTTGCCTGCCTTAATTCTGTGCATGAAACACAGAGCTTTAAATTTTGTGCGGTTTTCGATACGGAGCCAGTGAAGACTCCGAAGACCAGACGAAGTTGGAGATTTTTTGGGTAGCTTGCATAGCAGCCTAACTGCTTTGTTTTGCACTGTTTGAAGTTTCCTTGTGACTTCTTTGCAGGCTCCCAGATATAAGATGTTGCCGTAGTCCAATCTAGATGTAATTAGAGCTTGGACTACGGTTTTTAGTGTGTTCTGGGGGAGCATCCACCTGATTTTCTTGAGCCACTTGAGGATGGTGAAACAAGTGGCTGCCACTCTGACCGCTTGTTGTTTCATAGACATTTGATCATCAAAAATGATGCCAAGGTTGCGAGCGGTCTTGGAGGGGGTGGGTGTAAGTCCCATCTGCGGTGGCCAATGTTGGGGGCCCCATAGGGTAGTGTGTTTACCAAACAGAAGCAGTTCGGTCTTTCCTCCATTGAGTTTTAGTTTGTTATCATGCATCCATTTGGCAATGTTGTTAAGACCGGAACAGAGGGAAGATGGGTTAGAATGTGCGTTAGCGGAGAGTGAATAAACAAGCTGGGTATTGTCAGAATATGAGTAGATCGTCAACCCAGATTTTTCGGCTAAAGTAGCAAGGGGACTGATGTACAAATTAAATAGGATGGGGCTGAGGGTCGAGCCTTGGGGAACCCCAAATAGTGACTTATGAGGTTTTGAGGAGGATGTGGAAGAGAAGACTTGGAAGGTTCTATCAGTAAGGAAACTTTTTAGCCATGCCAGGGCAGGTCCGGTTAAGCCACAGGTTTGCAAGGTGTTAAGGAGGATGGTGTGGGAGACCATGTCAAACGGGGCGCTGAGGTCGAGTAAGATGAGTGCCACGGTCTCCCCATTGTCAACTTGCCGGTGTATAGTTTCGGAGACCCCTAAGAGGGATGATTCGGTTGAGAAACCTGCCCTAAATCCCGACTGGGATGTGTGAAGGAGGTTATTGGTTTCTGTAAAGTGAGTAAGTTGGGTAACAATATGTTTTTCCAACATTTTGGAAAATAGGGGGAGGAGCGAGATTGGGCGGAAGTTAGAGGGGTCATCTGGATCTGCGGTAGCTTTCTTCAATAGTGGTGATTTCCATGCCTTAGGGACTTTGGCTTCTCTTAAGGAGGAATTGAGGAGCTCCAGAATGAGCGTGAGGGAAGGGGTGCCGAGTGTAAGAAGGATTTGTGGGGGAAAGGGGTCCAGGGGGGAGCCAGATTTGATTTTTTGATGATTTCACATAAAGATGAAAGATTAAGCGAATCCCAGTTGGCTAAATGCTGAGGGGAGCCACCTAAGGAAGGATCTGGTCTAGCATCATCAGGGTTGGGAGTCATTTTGAGAGAATCCCGAACTCTTGAAGGAGATGTTGAATCTTTGAAGTCTGCATAGATTTTATCTATTTTGTTTATGAAGAATTCTGCCAGAACATTGCACTGTGAGGAGTCCAGACAAGGGGCTTTCGGTTGGCAGGTAGAGCCAGAGAGTTCCTGCACAATTTTGAAAAGTACTTTGGGACGGTTTTGAGCATTCTCAATTGTTGCTTTGGTATATTCAGCTCTAGCTGATGTACATTTGGCATGATATTTTGATAGGGCAGCTTTATATAATAGCTTTATTGAGGGGTCGTAGTGAGCACGCCATCGACGCTCTAGATTTTTGCAAGCCGTTTTTTCAAGTTTGAGTGCGTCTGTAAACCAAGGGGCCGGGGGATGATGTGAACTTTGTTTTTTATCTCTTTGTGGGAGGCATACATTAATGGCCGAACTGAGCCAGTTATGAATAACTACGGCTTCCTCGATGTTTGTTATGTTAGTGAGGGGCCTGGTTTCGTTAAGATGTGCAATCAACTGGGCAATATCAAGTTTTTTCCAATTTCTCATTACCCTTGGTCCTGTAGGAGCCTTCTGAGAGTTGACAGGTAAGGGCACGGTTATGGTAAATTCCACCAGGAAATGGTCGGACCAAGGGATAGGTATAGGTGGTTTACATACAATATTATCAAAGTTGAAGAAGATCGGATCAAGTAAGTTGCCGGCCTTATGAGTTGGACCAGAGTTGCATAGGGTAAGGTTTAGAGCAGCTAGATCCGCTATGAGATTAGTACTGGTGTGACAAGAGACATCATTGAAATGGATGTTAAGGTCTCCGACTATCAGAAAGTTAGTAGCGTCTAACAGGAACGGGGCGATGAGCTCAGGAAAAGAGGTTGCCCAGGTGCTGGCTGTGCCCGGAGCACGATAAATTAGAGCACCGGATAAAGTGAAGTTTGGGGATAATAAGAGCTTGAAAGATCCAGCTTCACAATTAGGAATGTCTAGATGTATCCATTTACAGGTGTATGTATTTTGAAAAATAAGAGCGATTCCACCTCCCTCTTTGTGGAGTCTGTTTTTGCTAATGTAGGTGTAGTTCGCGGGTAGCGCTGCTGCTATGTCTGGTCCCGAACTATTGTTCAACCAGGTCTCAGTGAGGAAAAGTGCAGCTGGTTGTGATGTCGTGAGTAAATCAAAAATGTCCCTTTTATGTTTTGGTAATGACCTGCAATTCAAGCTGATGAAAGTGAGATTATTTAGGGGTGGAGTAATATTTTGTATGTGCCGTGACGGTGGAAAGTCGGCAGTTTCCAGATTAATTGCGGAGGCAATCTGAAAGAGAACTTCTTCGAGTTTGAAGGCGCACTATTCCTTCAAATATACAAAACATCGATGGGTAGCACCTTTACCCCCGGTGTAGCAGAACTTTATGTCCATGACTTCGAAAAAAGAAAAGTTTTGAACCTCGACAATCCTTTCAAACAAAATATAAGATTCTGGAAGTGGTATATAAACTATATTCTGCATATATGGGATGGCTCAAAGACCATGTTCCTGGAGTTCTACAACTGGTTGAACAACTGTGATAACAACCTGAAATTCACCTACACTATTGAAACAAACACGGTAACTTTTCTGGATATAACCATCTTTTATGAGGATGCCAGACTCCAAACTAGAACACACTACAAACCGACATCAAAGAATACTTTGCTCAAGTTCAATAGCTTCCACCCAAAGGCTCTGAGGGAAAATTGCCCTATGGGTAATTCTTGGGAATAAGAAGACATTGCAGTAAACTGAAGGACTTTAAGGTACAAGTGAAAGAACTCTCTACCAAATTCAGAACCTGTGACTACCTAGAAGGAATTGTTGCAAAGACCTTTAAAAGGGTGAGAAACCAAAAGAGGGACGCATTACTAGAGGACATTGAAAAGAACGTAACCAAACGTAACAATGCATCACCACCTACAACCCTGTTTCCAACCAGATGAAAAAGATTAACTATAAATACTGGAGGATTCTTCAAACAGGTAAACTTAATTGGGAAAAACCATTCTTCTCCTTTAAATTAGGAAAAAGTCTAAAAAACCATCAGGTCTCTACACGACCAAAAAAAGCGACCAAGAAAGAACACATTTTGTAATGCGTGGGGCTTACCAGAACTTACTGGCCACTACCTGTGTGGTAACTCTAGTGCATGCAATTACACACAAAGAACAAAAACCCTAAACCTGGAACCCAACAAAACATGGCAGCTGAGGAAACACACTTATTGTAATTCCACCAATGTGGTGTACATGATTACTTGTCCATGTGAACTACGCTACATAGGCATGATGAGCACACAAATACATACCAGTATCAGTAAACATAGAAGCAATTTCAGATGCAAATGCAATACCACAAAAATGACAGATCATTTCTTAAGAACCAACTACACAGTTGGTGACCTTAAATGGGTTGCCATAGAGCAACTTGACATACATCTGGATGACCCACAAAAAGCTCTCCTGGAAAAGGAACAAAGGTGGGTTTTTTGCCTTTCCATCCATAAACTGGGCCTCAATGACAACATTCCATGGAATACCTTACTGCCCAGGAGGTAACGCATTGACTAAAAGGGACCCTATTACGTTAACATTCCTTGCTAACATCCTCTCTTAGCAAGAACAATAAAACTGGACATTCATTTGCCAGCCACATACTGTTCCACACTTTATCTTAAACCATAGGGTCCTTATGACATCCATGTCTTACTAACACTCACTGCTTATAGGAATGAAAAAGCTGTTCCACATTCTCCCACAAGATTCTAGAATACCTTTCAGCAAGAACCCCACCATTGAGAGACAGTGAACATACAATTTTTCCCTGAGAATAAATTCTGAGTCTATATCACCATCTTAACCATAAAATATATATATTTCTGTCTAGGCCAAATAATTTTCGGGCCACCAGAAAATGGCACTTCAATCAAATAATCAGGCAATACACGCTGCAAAAATGAGAATATAATACTTATTAACACTCCTGAGCCAGGTAGGGGTTAACTACAACACAAAAAAGCATTTGCAATGCAATAGGTCTCGCCTTTGGGAACTTATATGTATTTAGCTATGCAGCACATTAGGCTGGGGGCTGAAACATCTACTGATCTTTAAAATGGAGGAAAAGTAAGCACCAAACTCCTTAACATACCAGGTATGGAAAACATGGAGAGAAATATTGCCTTTCCGCGGGAAATGGTATAGTCCAAAGCTCTGTTTTTAATATAAAATCAGGGCCTTTGGTGGTCATATCACTGAAAATACAAGATTTGAAAAAAATATTATTGTCTACGGGTGATCGTGGAAGACAATTTCTATGAACTGGAATCTAGAGAATGCTAAAGTGATACTGGTATTTTACTGACCTCTGCTCGTTGCTTTCTATCAAGAAAGGTAAATTGAGGCAGTTGCCAGAAAAATGAAAAAAAGAAAGTCCCTCAGCAGAAACCAATTCTGGTATTTTACTGACATATGCTGCCCATTTTCTATCAAGACAATTAAATAGAGCAGATGAACAGAAAAATAAGTCCCTTAGCGGAAGCAGACAATTCCTAGGACCGATCTCGAGAGCCCACAAAGTACATACACCTATAAGTATATAGTAAGTATATAATAAAGTATATACAAGTGGTCTTGAATGCTCGACCTAAAAATGGGCTCACCCACTCTAGCCTATCACAGATCAGGCAATTCCCCAGCATGCATGCACGCTCACATAACTTTGTCATGATGCCAGGCTCCAAAAAACTGGGCTCGCCCTCCTCAGCCAATCAGTGGCTCCACGGTGTGCCGACATGCATGCACGTTGACAGAGCCAGCTTTGTAAGACTCTTCTTAAGATGCTGTCAAACACTGAGTCAGAATCACCGAGATCCAAGAGTGGAACGAATAGGTTCCAAACCAGGCGACGACCTTGATGTAGTAAGTAAGATTGCTCAAGCACACTGCATGCTCATGCCAACGCATACTTCTCCTCACTTTCCTCTGAGTCACCAATTACTCTTTTATGTTTTTGCTCCATTACTTATAGAGTTTGACAATAGGTGCCATCTCCGTCCAGGATCTATGACACAGGATAATTTCGTGAGCTAAGTCAGTGCCTCTTAAATTTGGAAATGTATACTTTTCACCTATCCAGACATGACTAAAGAAAAGACTATGCCTCAGTCAGACCTTGATTTTCCATAGAGATAGTTTCTCTTCAATATATAAAAAATACCTACAACTGTATACTTATGTTTGCAAAAAACAACTTACAGCTTCGTAAGCCACCACCAGCACGCACTACGCTATTTTCAATTCTGCGCTCACAAAATCCTGCATTGCCTGAAAAATGGCCCACAACATGCATGAACGATATTTTCTGTAGCCTATCAAACACCATTTTGTAAACTACTGTGAAAAGACTGGGTCCAAGTACCACTGGACCCACTATTGTTTGATAACAACGCTTTGTCTCCTTTTTTCCCTACTCCCTTTTCTCGCCACAGGTACAAAACATTTACGCCTGTCACCAACCTATGCTCACCTTAGCATGTGGGCGTAGTTTCTCATGAGCTCAGGGTTTACTCTGAGCCATGGGTCCTGAAGAAAACCACTTTAATTCTCATGTGTGACTGAAACATGTAGACCACATCACGTATTTTCTCTTTTCACAAAATTATAAGAGACATGCAAGACTTGTTTCATTCACGCCCACTAAATTTTAAACTTTTAATCCAGCCCAAGGGTCCATAAAATAACAGTTCCAGGTCCGCTGGAGGTAGTTTTAACTTTCACTATCATGACACGCACCCCTCAAAAAAAATATATAGCCAGCTCCGCTCTAAACAGGCATTAAAGTGCACCTGGGAGGCATTCGGCAATCTAGGTGGGAACCTAATGATGAAGCAAGCCACCAACTAGGTTGGTGAGTGAGGATTCTTCTAAAACACCAAATGGTTTAACTGAAAAGAATGCTATCATTTAACCGACCCTTGTTGTTTTGGGGGGTTTTGTAGAGTGTAGCTCTTTGCTCGTTCTCTTTGTTGAAATTCATTATGATTAGGGGAGATGAATGAGCCTTCTAGTGCTCTCCTCCTTCTCTCTAATTTGTGGTTTGCTAGTTTAAACATAGTCAAATTTATTATCAGGACAGAATGTTAATGCAAGTCCTAATGCATACATTTGATTATTAATTAACATGTGAGTAGTTACTTACTGTTAAGGATATTGTCTCTACTATTTTTTGCCCTCTCATTGATGCCCAGTTTCGCTTCTTTGTGATGTTGAATCTATTACCATTTTGTTGCCTTCTCCCATGCCTTGTTCTTTTTGGATTTACAACTGAACATCTTTCTCGTCCTTTGTGTGTTTGTACCTTCACTCCTCTCTTCATATTCCTGAGTTTGTCTAAAATGTGGTGCTTGTTGAGTATTGTTTTCTGTTGTTACTTCACTTGATTAATATGAAAGATCTTACTTTGAATCGAGTTGTGAGTACATTTCTGACTAGATACCACCATTGTTGTTCTTGTCCTTTCATAATAAGAAATATTATGTTGCTTCAGTTGCTCTTTTCGTATGTGGTCATACATTGTAGCATAATCAATCCTGTTTCTTTCAAAGTTGTTTTCCTTTTTTAAATTGATCATGTTTTATTGCAGTATAATATACAAGAAAGGCATAAGAAAGATATCTGATATTTTTCTACACTTGGGGCCTGATTCTGATTGCTCCGTCCAAATTGGATGGATAATGTGACTTTACAACCAACTGACCAAGTATGATGCTATTTAGGTGTTAGGAATATCCCAATCCAAACCCGAAGGCATTTGGAAGAACGAGCCGTACAGAGCAGAATTGTACGTCTGTATGGGCTGCGTTTCCAAACGACTGTGTACAATGCTGGATTTGGACAGCTTTTCTGAATCATGCCGTCTGACTCGAATCGACAGTCTGAATCAGACTTTGGGGGCCTGTAGTGGGCCCCTTGGGCCTGTAGCCTTCCCAATTTGGCCCTTGGGCATACCCATGGGTCTTAACTTACCAGCCATGCCCAGTGTGGTGAAGGATATTACTTAAAACCATCTGCTATGCCTTAGCTTGAATGAAGAGTCGGTCAGACAGTGGAGCATACAAACATGTTTCATTAGCAATACTCTGCAGAGGAGTCCAATCTGACCTGCACCCTAAGATGTCTGACTAGGGACTGGCCCCTCATCTTTCTGCAACACGTAATGATTCTTCCAAGAGCCTCCAACCACACCCACAGTGGAAAGTGACCGGCCTTGGCCGTACATGCACAAAGGAGACACACAATGATGGACTACCACCTGCCAGATGGGTACATGCGATCTGCAACTCAAGGTTGCCATGCTGAGTCTCAGTGTCTCCTAATGTGGGGGGGCAGAATGGCCTATTCATTAATAAGTCAGGAAGCAGCCTTGAATAGAAGAGAAAATAATAACAAAGTACAGTGTTCTGCTGATGCAAGCAATACTAAATAATGATGCCTAGTTCGGGCAAAGCCTAATCAGCCTAATAGGGATTACAAAATACAAAATGGGGTCACACTCGCTAACTGAAGCCTACGCATTACTCTAATAACTCAGTGGTTTGCATAACATGAATCAAAATGGTGTCTATTTAGCCACACACTGCTAACCTAATATAGCATGAAACAAGTGCATTGCAGGAATGGGATTTTCAAACCCTCCTTTTAGCATGGGTGGCTAAATGCTTTATTGAGGCTATCCAGAAGAGTTGTTACAATTCCGAGTGTGTAGAAAGAAAATGCATAGTGACTCAAGTTACAAGGAAGAATAAAGCAACTCATGATTAGCAAAATCCACTTATTATTCAAAAATGCCCTCATCGGTGAGCATCATATTCTGGATATCCTGTATCATAGTAGAGACCTTGTTAGCATGTCCTGACAAGTTAGGGGTAGGGGTGAGCTTACTCACACAATAGGTGCAACATGCTGAAAGGCAATTAATGCATAGGCAACATGTGAAGATGACACCTGCGACAGCTACTAGGACAAGTATTATTTTCCAACCCCATGATGTCAGCAGAGCCCAGAGCCACCCTGTGAGGGACCATGAACCATTATCCTGATGGATATCTGAAGCAAGTCTGTGTAATTTCTGGATTGCAGAGTACACATTAGGGGCGTTATCAGGAATGTACACACTGCAGCTGCTGCCAATGACGCGACAGGCTACACCCCTATCAGCAAGAATGACATCTAAAACCATCCGGTTTTGAAAAGCAACGAGCCTCGTAGCCTGAAGCTCAACGGTAATATTAGTCAGTATACCTGCAGTAGTATTATTGACTCTCTCAACTACTCTGGCAAGTTGATGAATATTACGACTATTGAATATGGGACCCCAGAACAGCAGAATGCCCTTCATGGTGTCAGTAAATTCCTGTGGGGATGTATCTGATCAATATCCTCTGGATTGACAACTCTCTTAACTCGATGCAAATTTAGATCCCTCCGCTGTAGTCTATGATCCTTGTGATAATTAGATGGTGCAATGTAAACGGAAAGTAAGAGAAAAGAGACTACACTGGCCAGACCATCCCCTGGGAAGCCATGTATAAATCTGGTCCCCACATATGAAGTATACATTCAGAGGTGTAAGCAAAGGAGGGCTACTAGTAGTGTTAAATCGGTATGTGTAGTTAAACCCGCTCTATCCTAATGGAATGTTCCCTGAGCCTTTAACACAGAAACTAGCTGTTGCATTGATCACAGGGACGGGCTTGTCTTCAGTGATATTTTGTTCCCGGAAACATTTGAAGTATTCAGCAACATTATATCCTTAGAAATCCAGGATTTCATTGTGTAACCAAGTGACATTCCCATTAGCTTTGAAAATGTTCATACAAGCTTCTGGATATAGGGTACCCTCCTTGCCATCTGCCCCAGATGTATATCCCTGGTGTACCACTATATACTCCAACAGTGCTACATCATTAGACCATACCATTTTCATAGCGTCAGCATGATAGTGCATGTTTACCATAGAAGCAACTGGAACCATGCCTCACAAAGTGTGAGGCATGGTATGACAGGGCAATGACACCGGCAAATCATTCTTGTGCATAACAGAAGGAAGTAACCCACACACCCAACAATTCATGCCATTGTGGTACTGTGTACATGATAAAGCATCTGCAGGAAAGTGTTCTCGGTACAAGTCAATCTATGTCTCTCTTTATTTAATTTATTTATTTATGTTATTTCTAGAGCGCATGAATCACCCCAAACGGGGTATCTCCGCGCTAGGATGGCTGTAGACAACGGAAACCCAGTAATTTAGAGCAGCAAGGTTTTTAATTGCTTTCTGAAAGATAAGTAGCAGTGGGAGAGACGAATGTGTATGGGTAGCTGATTCCAGAGAGAAGGTGCAACATAAGAGAATGTTGCACCCCCCTGTCCGGTTTGTTTTATACGAGGTACATAGAGAAGCTCTTTTGCCCCAGAGCGAACGGTCCTCGAGGGGTTGGACCTGGACAGTTTATCTGCGATGTAGTTGGTCCTAGTTTATTCAAGGCTCTGTATACCATGCAGCAGATCTTAAACTTGACCCGTTTCCGGATCGGTAACCTGTGAAGTTTACAGAGTAGAGGAAGCGAAGGGGTTCTGGGGGGAGCATTAGTCACTAGTCGAGCTGCTGTTTTCTGGACCACTTGCAGTCTGTTAAGGGAGGATTCTTTGGCGGAAATCATCAGAGCATTGCAGTAGTCCAGACGACTAGTGACGAATGCTTGAGTCAATGTTTTCCTGGTGGATATAGGGAGTAGGGGAAAAACTCTGCGAAGCAGATTGAGCACGTGGAAGCAGGACTTGGCGATTGAGGTGGCGTGTTCCTCAAGGGTTAAGTTTCTAGTCAATTTTTACACCTACGTTTTTTACCACTGTTTTGAGGTAGGGAGTTGGGCCCAAGTCTCCTGGCCACCAGTTTGGAGACCAACTTGTTACTGCACCTCTGAAGAGTATTATTTCCGTTTTCTCAGCATTCAGCTGGAGAAAATTATCGCTCATCCATTTGGTGATGGATCTCATTTCCTCTGAGAAGGTTATCTTAACGTTTTTGCAGTTTTTGTCAAATGAGAGGAGCAGTTGTGTGTCATCGGCATAGGAGATTGGGATAAACCCTAGGTTTCTTATTAATTTGGCGAGTGAAGTGACATATATATTGAACAGGGTGGGGCTCAGGCAGGAGCCCTGGGGGACCCCCTTGGTGACCATGGTAGTTTGTGATCTGAAGGGGCCTAGGTTGACTGTTTGTGTTCTTTCAGCTAGGAAGTTGGTCATCCACTCTAAGGCTATCCCCCCCACGTCTATGTTTCTGAGTCTGCCTAGCAGGATCTGGTGGGAGATGATGTCAAATGCAGCAGACAGGTCCAGCAGTATAAGAAGTACTGCCTTACTCCTGTCTGCTAGCATTCTGATGTTATCAGTGACTGTCACTAGTGCTGATTCCGTACTGTGTCTGGGATGGAATCCTGATTGTGAGGGGTCGGAGGATTCAAGGAAGTTGGTCATGTGTTTGTTTATATGTTTCTCTAGTAATTTACTTTGTAGCGGCAGTAGAGAGATGGGTCGATAGTTAGTGACGTCTTTAGGGGGGAGTTTGGCATTTTTACTGATGGGCAGTATCTGAGCTGCCTTCCATTCCTTCTGGAGTTTGCCTTCCCTTAGTGAGCTGTTCAGTATAGGGCAGATCGAGTCAGCCAGCTGGTCTGCTAGTAGGGTGGAGGTTATGGCAGGGATCAGGTCTGCAGGAGAGCCAGTGTAACAAATAGGTGCTCAGGTGGAGCCGGGGTAGTCCCTGTCAAAGTGTGCACAGGATGCTGTTCTTCTAAATACCACCCCACTCCAAATAGTGCTATTGTTACTATGAGAAGGACCGCTACCACTACTACCCTACTCCCAGTAGACCAACTAGTTTACATAGAACCATTCAGCTGTAATGGAGGGGCCTCCAGGGGCTGTTCCTCCATCATGACTGATCGGCCAAATGGGTACATAGAAAGAAACCTTAGGACTTGGAGCCACAAAAATACAACCGACCAGAGGGACACAAGTCACCCAGTGTCCGTCTAGAGCCTCGCTGGTAGGTTTCTATTGTTCATCAACAACGGTGCAATGAAGCACTCCCAAGGAGGAGCTGCGCGATCCCAGCCCTTACTGGAAAACAAATCCTCTTCATTCAGAAAAGGGAACCCTCCCTCTTGGGCAAGTACCCTCAATAATCCTGTCCAGTGTCGAAGGCAGTGTACCAGTGTGGCTCACTCTAATCTAATGCAGGCACGTTAGGCACGGCACTATGCCCTAAGCTCAAGCTCTTCCCTAACTGCTGGACTGTTCTGCTGGTGCACCGTTCTTCTTTTGGGCCGCAGGTTATACCTGGTGTCTCCAGCCACTGTCTCGTCAACCAAAACGGGGTGAAACTCAGGATTAGGTGGGCATTGAGACTGAGACTCTTGTGCACCAGATGCAGAAGTATCAGGTACAGCCCTTATATCTGTGGGGGCCACCTCCAGCAAGGCCGTGTCGCTTTCTTCATCTGTATGCGCCCACCTCAGTTGGGCGTCAGAGAAGGGAATGAAACGGGACACTCACTCTCATTCCTGGTCAGCAATGCAGTCGAGGACCCACCGATCATGCGGAAGTGGTAGGGGGATCCTTTTGACGTGCGATCCGTGCACCCTGTGCTTTCGGCTTTCAATCTTGACAGCTGTGCGGCTGGCGAGGAGGACAAGGAGGGGCCCCATCCACCTTGGCTCCAGGCAGTTCTTCCGTAGAAGGTTCTCCACCAAAACGAAGTCGATGGGCTGTAGCTGATGTCCGGGACCCTCTGGTACTGCTTGCAGCATGGCGTGAATCTGTTGGTGGACAAAATGGAGATCTTTAGTTAACTCGTACATATATTCTACAAACAGGGGGTACTCTATCTCAGAGAAACGATTGGGGCTTGGGATGCCCCAGACGTTGGGGGCATCCAAAGACCACCTCATATGGGCACAATCCTGTTTTAGAATGCGCTGTTGCTCTGATAGTTAACAAAGCCAAGGGTAACACATCTAGCCATCACAATCCTGTGCCTTCTTGAATCTTCACTAACCTCAGCTTGAGAGTATCATTGTACTTCTCAACCTGGCCTGCTAACTGGGGGTGGTTCACTGTATGAAACGTCTGCTTAAGATGCAAGCTTTTGCACACCAATTCAATGACTTTTGAATTAAAGTGACTTTCGTTGTCACCCCAGATCACACTTAGCAATCTATAGCGCAGGAAGAACTCTTTTAAGAGTGCCATCGCCATGGCTGTATTCTCTTTAGTGAGGTAAGCCTCAATCCATTTACTGAATATGCAAATCACTACTAGCACATACTTCAAATTGTTAACTCATTCTATTTTGATGAAATCCATCTGGAGAACTTTGAAAGGGATGGAAGGCAGTGCAAAGTTGCCTGCTTGTGTAGGAGTACCTTTCCACGGATTATGTTTCAAACAAATAATGCAGTGTTTCACTAGGTGTGTGCGTACCTTAGAGATATTAGCATTCTGCCATACTGGGTCCAGTAGCTTACATATTCCTTTGGCACCAATGAGAGCTGGGCCGTGGGCCATGGTAACAACAGGAAGCATGTATGTGTTGGGCAGCAACCATCCCTGTTTCCCAGATAAGTCAGTCCAATACCCATCCTCGTCCAAATGCCCTGTACTCTCCTCCCATATTGCCAGTTCATCTACGGTCGCCTCACTCTGTATTTTTCTGACGTTTTCTAATGTGTAGTCGAACATTCCATTGTCTGGAACCCACCTAGTGGGACCTGCCACGAACATCTTTCTCATCTTTGATATAGCTGTCTCCTTAGCTGTCTAATCTGCAAATGCATATCCCCTTCCAACGTCATCCATCACAGCCTTATGAGCATTACATTTTATTATTGCCAACATATCAGGAATTGTCAATGCTGACTACAATCTATGTATCAATGGGCCATTCTGTATTCGCAATCCGTACAAGGTCAAGAACCCTCTCACCGCCCAGAGGCGCCCAAAATTATGGGCCACCCCAAAAGCTTACTGGCTGTCGGTATAGACATTGACAGTCAGTCCCTCACTCAACTTACAAGCTGTAAGGAGCGCAACCAAATCTGCAGCTTGGGCTGATTGGTATGGGATAGGGGATGTCCCAACTTCAGTGTGTAATGTTGTAATTGCATATGCTGCAGTGATAGTTTGAAACAAGAGCTATTGACATATAGATCCCCTCGGGGTCAGATAAGGGAACATCAGTCAGGTCTAACCATCCTTTTGTTTTTTCCTCAGTCCGAAATAAACAATTATGGACTTCATTGTCCTTTTCTTCTGAAGGGAGTGGTAGTAACATGGCTGGGTTCGGAGTAGCACATTGTTTGATAGTGATGTGGGGAGCAAACAAGGTTAATTCATATCCAGTCAGACGTGCACTAGTAAGGTGCTGTGTCTTTGTCTTATTCAATAACGTATCCACAGCATAAGGTACCATTACTGTGAAATCAGTATCAAGGATGAGCCCTGCCGATTGTCTGATAGAAACTGCCACTGCCACAGCAGCTCTCAGGCAGCTCGGGAGAGCTCTGGCGATGTTAACAAGAATAGCAGAGAAATAAGCGCAGTGTCTCTGCTTACCACCAAATCCCTGTGTTAAAACAGAAAGCAGACAACCATCCGCCTTGTATACGTAGAGCACAAAAGGCTTCTGTTACCAACCACAGGAGCAGAGCATAGCGCAACCTTTAATTGTTCAAAATCTTGCAGGCATGCAACTGTCCAGGGCAAGGGTTCATGCTCTTCTTTGGTGATCAGGTAAGGAAGGGGTTTTGTTAGTAAGGAATATTTAGGGATCCAGTGACGACAATATGAAGTTATGCTAATGAAATGGCGCACCTCGCGTTGGGTCTTAGGAACAGGCATATTAGCAATAGCAGCAATGCGCTTAGGTGTTATTCTGTTACCATCTTTCGACAGTAGGTGACCTAAATTGGTGACATCTTGTGTCCATGGTGTCCGAAGCCAGAAGGAGGGCATCTTCGTACTGCAACAGCACATTACCAGGGGGAAGTTCCAAAGAATCCGATTGAGCTTTCAAGGCTTGGCTATAGGTAATAGGACTTTATGTGAAGCCTTGTGGAGCACGGCAGAATCTAAAGCTCCTGCCGGCAATTGCAAATCGAAAGAGATATCTACTATCTGTATGGATTGGAGTGCTGAAGAAAAACGTCTTCAAATCGATCACGGAAAGAATTTTGCTGACGTGGTAATCATTGTCAAGATCGTAGTAATGTCTGGAACCACAGGGTACTGGGGAACCACTATCCTGTTTACCTCTCTAAAGTCGATTACAAAGTGGCAAACATCGGGGTGAGCATCAGAAGTATCCAAGGGTGTCTTTTTAAATATAGGAAGCATATGGCTATTACACACATTTGCCACTGTCTCTTCAACCACACAAGACTTAAACAAATCCTGTATTATTTGCAATAATGCCTATTCTCCTCCCTGAGATATCTTGTACTGGGGAATGTGTGGCAATACAGCATTGTCCTTAATCTGTATAGAGTCCAGCGGGATCTGCAGTAACCTCACATCCGTGTCTCCCGTAGCTCATAATCTATGTGGCACATCTTTAAACTCAGCAGGGAAGGGGGCATCATTTGCAAGGCATTGTGTGGCACGGGCCACTTGCGGTCCAATAGTCATGTAAACACCGTCTGGAGAACAAAAAATTATAGCATTTATCCTTTTCAACCAATCCAATCGCAACAAATTCTCCCCACAATCTGATGTTAATAAAAATGGTGAATCAACTGTAAAGGGGCCCATAGTCAAAGAAAGTGGTTTAGAGATGGGGCTAACAACCAACATGTCTGAGAAACCCACTGAAACATTGTTTTAGCCAGACAGAGCTGCTCCCAGGAGCAGTGATCAGGAAACAGAGCTATTCATAGCCCCTGTATCAACTAAAAATGTCTTGGTCGTACCTTGTAAATCTGCAGTGACATAATGTCTGCGCTGATCTACAGGCACCGGAACTGGTCCCTTGCCATGTCCTTGGCCATCCTAGATGTGAGACATCCCTGTCACTTCGTCCATGCCATAGTTATCATGATAGTACTGCCTCCATCGGGGGTCGTCAAAATAGTTCCTGCTCTGTCTATTAGACGATGTGTTCTCTGATTGCATCACCCAATGGCCTCCTGCTCCTCTTCTACATCCTCTAAACCCCCCACCTCTCGGGCCTAACCTTTCTGCAACAACTCCGTGCACTCATTCCACCAATGTCCCTCCAGCTTACAATTTGCATATTGGTTTTGCCAAATGGTGCACGTGAAGTACCACCCCTAGTAGACCGAGGCAGCCCTGGGTGGAACCCGAACCTCTTGCTCTGCTGCTTCCCCTCGCAAATTGCTGTATCAACACCCTTGTCTTCAAATCTTTTGACTTTTTCTCCGCCTTTTCTTTGTCCTCATTCTCTCTATGCTCATAGTACTGTGCCATGCTCAAAATCACTGATGGGGATGAGGTCGTCCAAGTAATTGCTGAAGCCTGCAACCTAGTTGCAATCTCGGGAAGCAAGTTAGTGACAAATCTGTTAACAAACAAACAAACACCATCGTCCTGTGACAGGTCATGACCACTAAAGTCTAAGAACACCCTTTCAAATCTAGTAAAGAAATCCAACATACTTTCATCCTTCTACTGACAACACGCAGTCAACTTATTCTAATCTACTCACCTTGGCAGGATAAGGGAGTGCATGTAATTGAGAATACGCCCTGGCAAAGCTAGTTCCGCTTTCGGTTTCTAGCTGGGCTTACGCTCCTTATCTCAAGCTTTGATCTCATCCCATGTGCCACCAGTGCATGATCCTGCATATGAACCTGACTTCATATATCTACCGGTACCAGCAGACTGAAAAATAACTCTATATCAGCTAATGTCATCACTGTGGAGGAGGCCGCCTCTGTCAATTCTTTATAATATGCAATGGGTTTTTCCTAGGGTCCAGCAGTTGGCTCTTTAGGGATAGGACCTCATTCCTTTTCTAAGGAGTATAGATCCACTGTTTCTTAAACCGAGTGGGGACCCGTGTTCTAATTACAGTGTCTGTGGAGTTGCTCAGTTTTGGCATTTCAAGATGGTAAATGGGATGGACCTCCCTTATGGGGTGCTGTGTCCCTATCGTCGGAACCTTTTAAAGCAATCTGCCCCGGTAACCCATCAGGGCCTCTCTGGACCCTGCGGTTCTAAAAAACTTCCGGCCCATCTCACTCCTCCCGGCCCCTGCAAAGATGCTTGAAGCACATCTTAATAAGCATCTTGCTGCATATATAGAGAACTCGGGCTGCCCTGACTCCTCCCAACATGGATTCAGGAGGGAACACAGCACCGAGTCTGCCCTCACCATCGTGCTAGATAACATCCGCACGCGTGTCGATGGAGGTCAGACCACCCTCCTGATCCTTCTAGATCTGACGGCGGCCTTTGATACCCTATCTCCCTCAGTACTAACAGCACGGCTGAGGGAGGTGGGGGTTCGGGGGGCAGCCTTAGACCTACTCACTTCTTTTCTCAACCATCGATCGCAAAGAGTGAAGTTGGGGGAGTATCTATCTCCATCCCTGCCTGTGCAATGTGGGGTCCCTCAGGGGTCGGCTCTGAGTCCGACCCTATTCAACATCTATGTGACCCCACTTGCCAGGCTAATTAGATCATATGGGATGTAAATGTATTTGTAAATGTATTTCGATTTATATAGCGCACGAATCACCCAGGGGTCTCAAGGCGCTTGCTTAGGGAACACGTCCTGGTATTACCCTGTGAGATACCCCGGCAGGGTATCCACAAGGTGAAAGCCAGGCATCCCGCCGCGAGGGGCCGTAGTGGAGATTAAGCAAGCTATTGCCCAGAGTCGCAGAGTGTGACCCCGTGAGTCGAGTAGGCACCGGAGCGAGAATTGTCGAGTCCGTGGAATTTTAGAGCCCGAGACCCGCCGAGGCAGGGAATCGAACCCTGGTCCACGGCCGATCTCAGCTTCCGGGTCTGCCGCCTCTAACCACTGAGCCATGCTTCTCCATATGCCGACAACACCCAGATCCTCGTCTCTCTCTCCCAAGCAGGTGCCCCGACTGCCTCCAATTTTAGATCTTGTATGGAGGCAGTCGGGCAATGGATGATTTACAATTCATTAAAACTGAACGGAGAGAAAACGGAGGTGATGGTATTTGGAGGGAAAGATGATGTCTGGTCATCTACCTGGTGGCCAGACTCCTTAGGAGCCTGCCCCACCCCCTCCTCCTCGGCTAAAAATCTAGGGGTCATGATTGATCCCGCCCTTAATCTGGACAAACAGGTCAACAGAACCATCTCCACCTGTTGGGGCATCATCCATATTCTCAGGAGGATTAGACACTATCTATCCTTGCAGGCAAGGAAACAGATTACTGTCGCTCTGATTGGCTCTCGGCTGGACTACTGCAATGCGCTGTATGTGGGACTGAATAAAGGTCTACTGCAGCGCTTGCAGGTAGTCCAGAATGCTGCCGCTAGGTTTGTCTTAGACCTTCCCAAACGGGCCTCAGCCACAGCGGCTAGAAAGCTGCTACACTGGCTTCCCGTGGAGGACCGTATTCGCTTCAAGACCCTGTGCATGACCTATAGGGCATTAGCCAAGAATAGTCCCACTGGTGTAGGATCCATCCTGTCCCGTTACACTCCGGTTAGGAACCTACGTTCCTCGAGTGGTCTTCTTTTGTCAGTCCCCCAATTCAGGAGAACCAGATGGGGGGTTAGGGCCTTTTCTACCTTAGCGCCCAAATGGTGGAACTCCCTTCCATTTGAATTAAGATCCCTATCCACTCTTCAGGCCTTTAGAGGGGCCCTGAAGACCCATCTCTTTGTACAGGCCTATATGTAATGATGACATGCTCTGGTTTATGATATACATTGTTAGGCGCCTTGATGCCTTCGGGTTATTGTCTGCGCAATATAAATTTTATTCAAATCAAATCAAATCATCAATGTTGTTACTTTACTAAAAACCTCATTGGGAGCCCTACCTGTAGTATTTACCCTGTCCTGTATGTCATAGATGATCTGCGGTGCAACACCCTGAAAACACTGCTCTCACAGTCTTATTAACGTAGCCAACATATGGCATGCTGCTGTATGAAGGGCTCATAATCTTTCATTACACTCCACACATCTTCCACACTATAGATCACATTCCAGGCCCACTGAGCTCCTTGATTCACCAACATTTGCTTTTCCTCATCACCCACAGCAGAACGCACCAACACTTTCTCCATGCAGTCTCATGCTGCCGCCCAATTACATTTATGTATCCCAATTACAGGGGTCTCGCCATTCTGCAGTGTTTGGGGTGTCATATTTGAGGGAGAAAAAGCAGACGAAGAGACATGTATCATCATGAAAAGAGACAGTGTTGTAGGAGTGAAAGTGGGTGTAGCTGTAGATATGGAGTCAATAGACAGAACAGGAGAGCTCATGGCTCCCGCCCCTGTTACTTGTGTGAGCAGAGAGGAAGCAGGCGGGGCTGAAGTCGGAGCAGTTTGGCCAGAGGTGGAAATACTAGGGAGAGTGGCACCAGGGGCCGGGGACTGGGATGTTTGAATGGGTATAGTCGCTCAGGAGCATAAGGTTGAGGAGGGCGAGAATCCGATAGCTCTTCCACAAAAACATCACCTTCCTCTCTAGTAACATAACATTTATCAGTCTGCAATCGAAACTTTCTATCTGCACATTCTATGCCCTTCTCTATCTTTTCCCTTTCATAGGCCACTGCTGTCTGCGTTATTGTCTGCGTCTGTCCCTTCCGGGCCTCTTTCTCTGCTCTCATGCACCGTTGCTTTGCTTCCTTCTGCTATACTGTTAGAGAATCAATCATCGACTGCCTGCTCCTTTTGGCAATCAATTTGTCGTGCAAGAAATTCAATTTCTGTTCATCAAACGAGCCAGTGAGTGGCCATTGTAACATTCTCCCTCGTATATTTATTCAACAATGTGCTAAACCAAATAGGGACAATACAAAGCTTGACGTGTACGTCAAAATTTGGGGAACCCTTCAGAGGCGCAGGCTGGCTCTCTTCCAGTCAGGCATCAGTGGATCAACATCGACATCCAAAACATCCTAACCTACTTAAACAAGGAACCTTAATATAAAACACATACGCTGTCCCCAACGGGTAAGTATAACACCGAAGAAAATAATAAAAGGAAAAATTAACAAGGGAAATTTTGTTCATGAACCAAACCAAAACGGTCCGAAAACTGGTCACTGCAGTCCGGACACTGTACCAATTTCAGGAAGACAGGCTCTAGCCCCAGACCTTTTCAAGAGTAGACCAAATTACCAGTTGGCCTGACAGACTGTTTGCAAACACAGGTCGAGTCAAGTTATTCTCCACTGCCGACTCTTCGGATCAAACAGTCAGCTCCAAGGTTTCGCCTTCTCAGGACCCCAGCCGGTGACCACTAGATGAGGATTCACCCAATCAGACGGGCAGGGCAGCTGCTAGAACCAAGCACAATTGTGTGAGGTACCCCTATCCAACCGAACGACAGGACGTAACCCCAACCCTGCAACCTGTTTGCGTGTGAGTCAAGTCAAATTGCAGGGTCCCTGCTCGGGCGCCACCTTAAGGAAATGAACCTCAGGGGCCACCAGGTTACTTACAACTACCTGCTATGCCTTCCCTAGAATGAAGAGTCGGTCAGACAGTAGAGAATACCAATATGTTTTATTAGCAATACTCTGCAGAGGAGTCCAATCTGACCTGTACACTAAGACTAGTCAATCATCTTTACTTTACCATGTCTAAGGAAGCGGCCATTTTAGACTAGTCACTTTCTCCTCTCCTTCATTTCCACTTTTTAGCCTAACCACCCACACCATACTCGCACCTACCATAGCTCTTTATCTACACCTACCCACACAACCTCCTTCACCTACCTACACCTCTACTCCCAACATGGAACCCACGGGCAAGCACACATATAAAATTAATTACCCCCCCGAGCTCTCCAAAAAAAACGCTAAACGTTTTAAACACAACTTCCTGAAGTCCCACCCTGAAACCCCCTTTGTAGACACCTACTTCTCACTAAACAATGAAGCCAAGAGCACCCATATCATCTTATACACTATACGTAGAGCACACTTCCCCTTGGGAAAGGCTTACTCGTGTAACGCTGCATTTTACTTCCATCCTGCGCTGAAGCTAGATCATCTGCTAAATAGAGCGTGTTTTTAAACTATAATCCCGTTTTGCTCATTTTGGTTGCAATATTGTTTTTTAAACCCTGATTTTACTAGGTTTCACTTAGGACACTTTCGCACCATAATTGTGCCCCTCACTGCTGTTTTAGCAGACTTACTTGCAGCTCCTCGCGTTTTCGCCATCTTGGGGGTAGCTGGGGACGTTCTGGGGGCGCCATCTTGCTGAGCGCTCTAGTGCTCAGGCGTCCAGGCGAGGTGAGTTGTCATATTTAAACCTGCCATGGAGACGCGCAGCGGTGACACGCAGAGGGCGTGCCGTACTCGTGCCGGAGTCGAGCCAGACGCTGCTTGATGCTCCTTGTAACGCTCCATATACCGGAAAGCCAGGTTTGTCTTTGAGATCTATTACTCTCCCTAAATAGGCCCCCCACGCACTGCTATGAGGTTGTCAAACCAGATATATGGTATGGACCTGTTTGCTGTGGTCAGTGCAAGGTAACGCTCATTCCAGATCCCACTCCTGTAGTAAATCCACAACCCACATTCTACGAGGAGGGCTTATTAATGCCCGGTCGATGTGTAAAAATGCCCAGAATATTAATGACCTGATCACGGAGTTAAATTTAGATTGGCTCCTAATTACTGAAACTTGGCTTAAAGCTTGGTGTAACCCGGACCTAGCTGTAGCCCTCCCGCAGAACTTTCTGATACAACGTTTAGACAGGCCTCAGCAAAGGGGTGGGGGCTTAGCAATTATTTACCGTGATACATTGAATTGCTCTACATATGAATTACCAGACATTAAAGGGGCAGAGGCTATGGCCTTTTGCCTAGACATTCATGATTCTTTTACCTTCTCTGTTGCTTTAATCTACCGCCCCCCTGGCCCACCTACTGAGTTTTTAGAGACTCTAGGAGAAGCATTGAGTGACTTGGTGTCCAGGTTTGCTTATTTTACAGTTTTAGGGGACTTGAATCTTCATTAGATTCTCCCAGAGAGCCGGGAGTAAGCTGCTTTATGGACATCATTAAGGTCCTGGGCCTTACCCTTTTCACCTTGGAACCCACACATTTAGCAGGGCATGTCCTAGACTGTATATGTTCCAACTCAGAGAGACTAACAGTTAAACCCCCTTGTCCTCAAATATGGTCTGACCATGATTTAATTCCATTTGACCTCCTCCTTAAACATAATGCCCCAGTAAATAGTAGGAAAAAAAAATAAACGCCGCTGGCAAACCAGTGTGGAGGAACTTACCCACAAGGTTAGATCTGGTAGAGAAGATAAAAGACAACAAGCCTACTCCAACAGGTCACACTTCCATGGATTATCAGCAGTTTTGCGACTGGATAACCACAGTGGGGAACTTCTTAATCCCAACACGTAGGAAAAACAAAGGCTGTTTGGATAGTAAAAGGAGTGGCCCATGGTTTTCATTAGCCTTGAAAACGGAATTAGGTGAAGTAAGAGCACTGGAGCGGAAGTGGCGAAGGAACTACGAGTCTGCCAGAAGACGATATCATGTAGCAATTAAGCTAGCTAAAAAATCTTATTATTTACAAGTGATATCTACCCCTGGAAATGGCCAAAAAGAATTTTTTAAGATAGTAACTCATTTTATTAACCCGTCAGCCCTTTCGCAGGAAATCCCCCAATTCCAATCTTTCTGTAATACCATTGCCAAGCACTTTGAAGATAAGATCCTGGATATTGTGAAGGTATTTCCCCCTGTGCCTTCCACCCGTAGCAATTTGGGAAAGACAGAGGAAAGTAAGAGATCCATGAGTTCCTCCTGTTTGAACTCATTTGTTCAGATTTCTTTAGAGGATACTAACAAAGCTATTTAAGCAAGTAAATCTGGATCCCCTTTTGACCCTTGCCCACCTTTTGTTTTGCAGGCCTTAGTGGAGACAGTCAATCCCACTATCAATAGCATCATCAATTCATCTTTGGCCACGAGAGAAATCTCCAGTGAATGGAAGCTTGGAGCGGTCAAGCCTCTCCAGAAAAAGTCCTTGCCTGACCCGACCACTCTCTCTAACCTGCGTCCTATCTCCCTGCTCCCCCTGGTGGTTAAACTAACGGAAAAGTTCGTAAATAACCAGCTTACTAATTTTCTGGAAGAGAATGACATCTTGCACCCCAACCAATCAAGGTTTCGCTCGAAACATTCTACCGAGTCAGCCCTGCTGTTTACGGCAGAGACCCTACGAATGGCTGTGGATCAGGGAAAGAAGGCCGTCTTGATTTTACTCGATCTATCGGCGGCCTTCGATACGGTCTTGCACACTATCTTTGTGGACCGTTTAGTGAACGCAGGAATAGGAGGAGTGGCACTGGCGTGGCTTAGAAATTTTCTTAACAACAGGCGCCAAGTCACGGTACTGGGCCAGTTTCAATCTGAAGCCAAAGTAGTCAGCTCAGGGGTTCCCCAGGGCTCGAGTTTGAGCCCTGTACTTTTTAATCTGTACATGGTGCCCCTGATTGAGCTAATCGCTTCCTACCAGATTAGCACAATATCGTATGCTGACGACACACAGCTTATTCTGGTCCTGGATAGAGAATTGCCTGGGGCCGAGGAAAACCTGAAAAACTGCCTAACGGCTACCTTTGAGTGGATGACTAACAATCACCTCAAATGTAATTCCGGTAAGACGGAAATTTTGCCGTTTGGCTCTCAAAATCTGTTTTCCCCGAAAGACTGGTGGCCTGATGATGCTGAAGCCCCCCCTAACACCATCTCTTCTGCCCGAAATCTGGGCATCAAATTCGACGAGCAGCTGTCTTTTAAACAACAAGCAGCGGCTGTGGCCGGCACTTGTTTCCACATTATTAGATCTTTGAGGAAGTTTTTTGATCTACTTCCTCTGTCAGCAAGGAAAACGGTAGCAGTTGCTCTGATAACATCAAGACTGGACTACTGCAACGGCCTGTATGCGGGAGCAAACAGGTCCATTCTCCATAGGTTGCAGATGGTCCAGCATGCAACTGCCCGTTTAGTGCTACGCTGGCCCCGCAAGTCATCTGCTTCGGCAGCGCTCAAGGCGCTTCATTGGTTACCGATCTGTAAACGGATCCTGTTTAAGATCCTTCTGATTACCTTCAGAGCTTTCCAACAGCAAGGGCCTAGATATCTGTTCAATGGTTTCAAATGATATCAGCCCATGCGCTGTCTGAGGTCTGCAAATCAGAACCTGTTGGTAATACCCAGATTTAGGCTAGCAACTAAAGGTGGTAAATCTCTTTTCCTTTTAGGCGCCAAGGCCTGGAATAAACTTCCGTCGCATCTTCGATCGATATCCAATGAGAACTATTTTAGAAAAGCACTTAAAACATGGATTTTTTCCCTTACTGATGCTGCTTGTAGAGCACTGGTGTAAGGTACATTTTTACTTAGTTTGCCTTCATTTTCCCCCAACCCATTCTATCTGAGTTGGTTTGAGCGCCAAGATACTCCCTGGAGTGATAGTAGCGCTATAAAAGCGTACCTTACATTACATTACACAATGGAGAAATGTGTTCCTCACCTTACTCCCTATCTCCGCCACCAGGAAATCCACCCATGGCTTAACACTGTCCACCACACCATCCCAACTCTTCCCAGCTAGAGCAACCATCTTTATCTACAACAATGGCATTATCTTAATTCAATCCACAGACCGGGACCTTGACCTATTCGACAACTTGTTCCCCACTTTCATAGAATATATCTCCAACCCTCAGACTCCAATCCATCTGGCCTCCAATCCTAACAACCTTGACTCCACAGCACCTCCTACCACTAACACACACATCCCCCCTCCCCCAGTACTCTACTCCATCACCCACCCGCTACAGTCACCTCACATCCCTCAATCACAGTTGTAGATCACTCCTCTTCTTACATCCTCCCCACCCCCACCCCCTCTTCCCCCAACAGAACCCTCCCCTCCCACTTCCAACTAGACTCTCAGAACACCCCACCTCCCTTAACTGCACTCCCCCTCCCCACAACAGGACCTTCTCCCATCCCATCTCCCTCCCCATTCCCAGTCCCCACTACCTCACCTGCACCCCAGCCGCCCCTAGCCCTCACCCATCCATCAACTTCTCCCCCCCATTCTTAGTCCCCACTACCTCACCTGCACCCTAGACACCCCTAGCCCTCACTCATCCTTCAACTTCTCCCCCCACTCTCAGTCCCCACTACCTCACCTATACCCCCGCAACCCCCAGCCTACACTCATCCCTCAACTCCCCTCCCCCTCCTAATTCAACCACACCCTTCACACCCAACCTACCTACCCTTTTGAACACCAACCCACTCACTAATACCACCAACCCCTGCAGTAACACCACACACCCCCACTCCAGTAACCTAGACACTTATTCACCTTCAGTGCCCATCCCCAACTCCATTCCCAATCCCACGCTGGACATGATTATGTCCACCCTCCTCCAAGTCAAAGAGGATCTCCACACCCTCAAAGAGTTACTCTTCACACAACCCAGACATCCCCTACCCACCACCACTTCCCCCCCTAACAAATCCCCCACCCGTCCTACTCACCCTCTCATGCAAAACTTCCCACACTGGACCTCAATCCCGGCTCGCAATCCCACCAACCGCTCCCAACGCACCATCAATCCACTTTCGGACCACGACATACGCACCCTCCTCCGCTCATATGACCCAGTTCCCCAAAACCACTTAGCCACCACACACCTCTCCATCCCCACGATTCACCCTAACCCTCTTAGGCACCCCACACAAAACAACAGAGGCTCCGTCCCAAATAACCTTAAAAAATTCCCCCTCAGTCTAGAACACTCTACCACCCTCTGCACCCCCAGGCTTAAATGCATACTTCTCAACTGCAGGTCGGCCCCTAGACACTCCTCCGACATCGCTTATCTCATCAAAACACTGGACCTTGATCTAACCATTCTGACTGAAACCTGGTTAACTGAATCTTCTATACCTATCATGGATATTCTAGTCCCCCCCAACTACCACATCATTAGACTTGACAGGTCCGGCAAGACAGGCGGTGGAATCGCATGTATTTATAGGAGCAACCTCTCAGTTACTAGAGTCACCTCCCCCTCTCTTACCTCCTGTGAATACATCTGCCTCGATGTCATCAGCGAGAGCAAACCTGTATGCTCTCTACACGTCATCTACCACCCACCTGGGGACAACCTCATCTTCACCCAACAACTCATGGCACAATCTCAACCAATTCCGGTCGGCAAAACACTCAAATTTTCCTTGGTGACTTCAATCTCCATTGGAACAATCACAATGACGCGGTGGTAAATAGTCTCAAAAACTACCTCAACGCTCTTGACCTCACCCAAATCTGCAACAGCCCGACCCACGATAAAGGCTCTATCCTCGACCTTATCATCTCCAAAGAGAACTCAACCCAACTTGAGTCACTCCAACCCTGTGACTGGTCAGACCACCACATTATCACATTCTTCATCAATGAAAAAGTTAAATTTAACCCGGTCCAACCCACCAAATCCAAGGTCTGGAAAAGGGACCTGAAGAAACTCAACCCAAACTCTTTACCTTCCCACAGCTGCAATCTCCTCCTTCCCCCTACCGGCGCTTCTGATGTTCAATCTTTGACCGACCACTACCTCAACTCTATGACTTCAATAATCAATGAGGCCGCCCCCTTGCAACTGAAAAGAGTCTCCACTAAGAACTCCAACCCATGGTACGATGGTAGACTCAACGAAGATAGACAGGTCATGCGAATGGCAGAGCGCACCTGGAGATCAGCCCCTACGGCACTGCACCTTAAAACTCTGAAGAAAAAGAGAAACGCCTACTTCAGGAAAATCAAGCGCACAAAATCAGATTTCTTCAGCCTCCAGCTCGACCAAGCAAAAAACCGACCAAGAAAACTGTTTGAACTAATCAATACACAATCCAAGGAACAACCCCAACTATCACATAGCACAATAGGCGTTATACCATCCTGTGAAGACTTCTCTGCTTTCTTTAATCTAAAGACTGATAACATAAGGAACGATCTCCTCAATGACGTAAGCCTTTACTCCAACCCCCACAGCATAACACCCACTGAACCAAAAAACAATGCTGCATGGTCATCCTTTGACACCTTCTCGGAAGAAACAATTGACAAACTGCTCAACACATTGAAACCTTCTAATCACCTCAGAGACCCCCTTCCTGCTAACGCTGTAAAGGACTTCATCCCATTACTCATCCCACTCTGGACCTAAATTATCAACAGTTCACTTCAACAAGGACTCATCCCCGACTCCCTCAAAGTTGGACAAGTCACACCTATACTCAAGAAACCAACAGCTGACCCTACTGACCTAAACAAATACCGTCCTATTACCAACATTCCCACCCTTGCCAAACTGTTGAAAAAATGCGTACAACTCCAATTGACAAAACACATTGATCAGTTTGACCTCCTCAACCCTTATCAATCAGGCTTCCGAGCAGGGCACAGTACTGAAACCGCTATGACACACATAATTGATGACGCCCTCCAAATCCTAGATCAAAACGATACCTGCCTCCTCATCCTTCTTGATCTCTCCTCAGCATTTGACACAGTCAAACACGAGAACTTACTCGAGCTGTTAAACACCAGAATGGGTCTATCTGGGACTGTCCTCAAGTGGTTCACTTCCTTTCTGCATATTAGGTCTCAGAAATTCAAGAGCAACAACTTGATGTCCCCGCCAGTGCCTGTAACATTAGGCGTCCCACAAGGATCTTCCCTATCCCCAACATTGTTCAACCTGGTCATGGAACCTCTCACCACCTTGTTACAAGCATCTAATGTACACTTTCACATGTACGCCGAACGACACCCAACTATATCTCAAATTACAATCCCCCAAAGACATTAAACTGCTGAACTCAACGCTCAGAAACACCCAATCATGGCTTGCCGATAATCACCTCCAACTCAATGCTCTGAAAACTGAGTTCCTTCTGATCTCACCTCCCGCGAAAATCTCCACCACTCGAACTTGGCATAAGCACCTAACTGCACTCAATGTCCAACCTACCATCGTGGACTCAGCGAAATCTTTAGGCTTAACACTTGACGCCAATCTCAACATGCAACAGCATATCAGCAAGGCAACTAAGGGAGCTAATTTCCAAATCAATACCTTGAGGAAACTTAAACCCTTCCTCCCAGCCAAGGACTTCCAAACTGCAGTACAAGCCCTAGTCATTCCTCGCTTAGACTACGGTAGCGTCGCCCTCTGCGGACTCCCCCTATCTACAACTGCACCCCTGAGAGCCTCTTTGAACGCTGCAGCGAGACTCATCACTGGATCAAAAAAACACTAGCATATTTCCCCTTACCTAAAATCCTTGAACTGGCTGCCTTTTGAGGCCAGAATACATCTGAAAATTGCCTGCATGACACATAGGGCTATACACCACAACTCACCCGGCTACCTCACTCAGAAGCTGACAATTTCTGGTGGCTCAAGAACCACTAGAAGTACAAAGAATCTTCTTCTGAAACCTCGTAGATTCCGGAAGGAAAAAACATATAAGCGCTCCTTTTCAGGAATGGCACCCAGGATCTGGAATTCACTCCCTCCAGAAACCAGGCTTATCTCCTCCACTACATTTTTTAAGAAAGAAATAAAAGCTATCCTCATGGGTAAATTCACCTGAACTTTTACTTTGGAACTATTTGAGACTCTCCACCTATTTGTAATATTTGGTTATCTGATTGTCTATTTGTATTATTGGTTTGGCTGATTGACTATGCTCCCTCATGTAACTACCCTATTTTGCTACTCATTTATTATCAACAACTATTCTTTGCTCAAAAGCCTGTTAATCACTCTCTTGTTTTTCTTACCCCTTGTTTTTTGTAAAGCACTCTGATATCTGCAAAAATCTTGTTCGCGCTATATAAAACTTTCAAAATAAGATGTCTGCAGAGGGACTGGCGCCCCAACAGTCTACAATGTTATGTTATGTTATGTTAAATTTACTTATATAGCGCATGGATGCCCCAGCAACAGGGCGTCCCAGCGCTTGCAGACAAAACCAGGCAAGGGGCACAGCGCGGAGGCAAACAGGGAAAGCACTGTGAGACAGCCGAAGGCTCAGCCGTCTAGATGGAGGCGAACAGTCAGGTTTTAATATATTTGCGGAAAAGCCAATGATTTTGTATAGCACGTGCCTCAACGGGGATGGAATTCCAAAGAGCCGGGGCAAGAGACCTGAAAGAACGGGCACCAGCTCTGCTCCTCCATACCCTTATGGTACAGGCAAGATGGAGGTCAGCAGAGCGCAGGGCCCGGGTGGGAATATAGGGGGTGCAAAGTCCTTGCAGTATTTGGGGGCCCTGGCCGTGTAGGATTTTATGGGTTAAACAAAGTGACTTGAATTCAATTCTTTGTTTCACCGGCAGCCAATGAAGCCGGCGGAGGAGGTGTGAGGTGTGGCAATGTTTGGGTAGGGCAAATAGAGTGCGGGCAGCTGCGTTTTGAGCCCTCTGGAGTCTTTTAGTGACTGACTTGTTGGTGCCCAGCAGTAGTGCATTACAGTAGTCTAGGTGGGATAGGACCAGGGACTGAACTATAACTTGAAGGGTAGGTGGCTCAAAAAAGCCCAAAATAGGTTTGATGCAGCGTAGACTGCCGAAACAGGTGCCAGCAAACTTTTTTGCATGCGACTCGAAGGAAAGTGCGTTGTCCATTAGGACACCTAGATTCTTCACAACCTCCTTAGGTTCAGGGGGGAGACCCATAGCCGGGGGCCACCACTGGTGGTCCCACTTCTGTAGGTTACATCTCGTCAGGAGCACCTCCGTTTTGGAGGAATTAAGCTGGAGATAATTGTCCGACATCCAGTTTTAGATGGCCAGAACGTCTTCCTGGAATTTGGCCTGGTCGGGCGAGGTGTCATTGGGGAAAGTGAAGATAAGCTGCGTGTTGTCCGCATAAGAGATCATTTTAATCTTACGTTCCTTGGCCAGAAGGGCCAGGGGGCGGACGTACACGTTAAACAGCGTGCAACACATAATGCAACACATAATGATTCTTCCAAGAGCCTCCAACCACGTCCACAGTGGGAAAGTTACCAGCCTGGGATGTACATTATCAAGGGAGGCACAGACTGATGGCCTACCACCTGCCAGATGGGTACATGCTAACAAAATGGTCCCAGATACCAGAGCAAATAGATCATAACTTAAATAAATTCAAAAAGGATATCACAACATTGTTTTTAATCACAACGTGTATAATAAAAGTTGTTCATAAAATACATCAATAATTAATCACAATCAGTGCCCCTAAAGGAAAGGAAAGGGAAGGTAGTGATTGGAAGGTGAAGAAACTATACAGATAATGAAACAATGGTCACTATGACCTCAATAAAACATGACTAATAATTAATTAACACAAGATAAAGATCAAAATTCATAAATTAATTTAACAAACTCATGCCTCTAAACAACAAAATCACAAATGATAAATCAGGGGAGAGGCTGAAGATGGAAAAGAGTGTCGAAGTTTCGACCCAAATTGATTTGTAATTTGTAATTTGTAGTGGTATTTGTAGAGCGCAACGGTCGCTCCGAAAGGAGCATCTTGGCGCTGTTTGATGGTAAGCAGTCAGTTACATAAGCAAAAATTAAATGGCGGCCATGATATATTCGTCTGGGAGATTAAAAATCCAGGTTTTTAGTAGCTTCCTGAACTGGGTTTCTTGGGTTTGGGACCTGAGATTTTTGGGCATAGAGTTCCAGGCTTTAGAGGACAGATAAGTCAAGGTTTTGCCACCTTTGGTTTTGAAATTAAACCTAGCTAGCTTTATTTGATTGTCATTAGAGGATCGTAGAGCTCTAGAAGGGTTGTAGTGGGAATAACGCCTGATGAGATATTTAGGGCCTGCGTTGTTAAATGCCCGAAATGCGACGATTAGAATCTTAAAAAATATTCTTTTATGCAAAGGGAGCCAATGAAGAGTCTTTAAGGCAGCTGATATTGAGGATTTTCTGGGTAGTTTTAAAACTAATCTGGCTGCCGAATGTAGTACACTTTGGAGTTTTTTTAGTGTAGATTTTTTTGCACCTGCCATCAGACCATTGCAGTAGTCGAGGCGGGCGAGGATTAGAGCCACTGCTACAGCCTTTCTTGAGTCAGTGGGTAAAAAGTAAAAAAAAAATTTAAGAGATTTTATGATGCCAAAGCAGTGACCTGCCATATTCCTGACATGTTGGTCGAAGGATAATTCAGTGTCGAACAGGACTCCGAGATTCCTTGCTGTCGCTACGGTCTGGGGGGGAGCAGTGGAGTCCTCTGGCCACCATAGGTTGGGACAGAAGTTAACATTTTTTCCCATTGGGAGGATTTCTGTCTTGCTGGCATTACATTTCAGGTGTTTTTTATCCATCCAGTGGAAAACGGCCTTCAGACAGTTTTTAAGATTTTGTTCGGCCTTGGTGGAATGTTCATCTAATGGTACAATAAGTTGAGTATCATCGGCATACGAAGTTACGAGTATGCCGAATGATTCAATCAGGGAGATAAGTGGGATCAAATACACATTAAAGAGAAGAGGACTCAAAATTGAACCTTGAGGGACTCCAGACCGAACCCTCCTCTCTTTAGAAAAGAAAGGGCCCAAGGCAATCGTTTGGGATCTGTCAGTTAAGAAGGATGTTATCCACGCAAGAACCACGTCTGAGATACCGATGTCTTTCAGTCTACTCAATAGTATAGTATGCGAGATGGTATCGAACGCTGCTGTGAGGTCCAGTAGTATCAGCACGGCGTTCTTTCTCTGATCTTGTAACAGCTTTATAGAGTCTGTCAATTCAATCAGTGCAGTTTCTGTAGAGTGATGGGGACGGAAACCTGACTGTTGGGGATGGAGGACGTTGTATGCTTATATATGACTTTTTAGTTCTCTATAGACCATCTGTTCAGTGATTTTTCCCAAAACTGGGAGGAGTGATATTGGACGTAGATTAGTGAGGTCTGAGGGGGATTTATTAAGTTTTTTCATCAGGGGTTTGACTATTCCCTGTTTCCATTCACATGGGACGATACCTGTACTGAGGGAAGAGTTACCAATCTTGTTTATGATTGGATTCACCACATCAATTAACTGATGGAGAATTCTTGGGGGGCATGGGTCCGAAGGTGCTCCTGATTTACAGGCTAAGATTACGTCCCGTGTTTGGGCTAGACTGACCGGTGTGAAAGTTTTAAGACTTCCAATTGAGTTTTCTCCCTGATCAGAGAGGGTAGAAGTCTGAGCGACTTGGGGTATAGGAAAGTTTTTTTGTATTGAGTCAATTTTCTCCTCAAAGAAACTGTATGCCTCCTGCAGGCATACAGTGGAACCTTGCTAGAGGGTCTTCATCAGGACAGGGACGAATGGGGGGCAATAGATCTGCGCAAAAAATTTAACAAATCAATATTAATTGTGGTCAAGTTGATCCATATTAGTCATAAAAATGTTATAAATGGTCGGTGAGAGAACCATCGCCATGGAGACACAGTCGTTAAAACCAAGGCAATGAGAGCAATATATACATATTGGAAATCACCAAGTGTCAACCGAAGGCAGGTTGAACAACACCCCGAAGGGGCGATATCATGACCCAGTCCTAATTAAATTAAAGCAACAAGAATTATGTTATCGTTGCTTGTATCAGTATGTATAATATCAATATGAGACTTCGAAGATCTCGATGTAGCGACTAAAATTTATAATCGATCCTTACAGTTGTTATAAAAATAAACCAAGGTCTCTCAGTAATTTAGAAAGAACTCACTGGAAATGGGCAGCAATTTGAGGTATTCGACACCGTTGTCATCAATCTGTCGAGTGAGCGACCAGATTAGTTATCAAAAAATGGTGTTCAATAACAACAATTACTAACTGGGCACACATTAAGTTGTTTACCTCATCAATCGAACAAGGTCGTTTGATAGATGAAGAATCCACCACGTGAGTCGGGATCCTACAAAAAGTGGATGGGCAAAAGGATCACCGACTTGTAAAGCGAAGCTATTTGTCACGACAGGCAGCAGATCAAGAATAGCATACCTGAAATTGTTAGCAGAGCCGTTAGCCCTGAAGGGTTCCTTTGGAGTTAATCTCTCCGATGGTGAGTCAAACTGTGTTTTACAAATCATTTTCAAGTTCTTCAGGAAAGTCCGCCTGAGGTACTTCTTTCGCAATAAGGCACCATTTCACAGCCAATCACACAATGGCCTGCGAATCCCTTCCACCTTTGTCCCGCCATCAAACACCATGTCGCACAAGATTCTGACATATGAAGCTGTGGTACTGCGTGATGTCAACCAAACCTTGGAGAGGCGCCGCTATCACACATTTAACATCAGTAAAAGTGAAAAGATGGCCCTCCAATCCCCTGGGAAGAACCGCGAGATTATAATCAAACCAGCGGACAAAGGTGGTGCCATCGTGGTTCAGGATGCCACAAAGTACAAGGAAGAAATTTATAAACAACTTGAAGATGGCATCAGCTACAAGAAGCTTAATATCGATCCATCCTTGGCCCTAGCCTCTGACATTTTGTCTTTGACTAGAACGGGACTCGATGAAGGGTTACTTACCGAGCTAGAATTTAACTACCTCAATCAGCAGACCCCTAGACTACCAACAATATATACACTCCGGAAGATTCACAAGAATCTGGAAGAACCACCGGGAAGACCCATTGTGTCGGGGTGTGGGTCTATGCTGGAACCCTTGGGTCGGTATATTGACTTCTTTTTAAAACCTTTAGCTGAAGCGACTCCTACCTGCCTCCGTGACACAATGCACACGATAAACATTGTGGATGGACTGCCTTTCGATGCTGATAAACAGATCTTGGTTACTTGTGACATTACCTCACTGTACACAAGCATCCCGCAGGAGGAGGCTTTGACAGTTATGACACGCTATCTGAACCAGAGGACTGCCCCAACACCAGTACCAACTGAATTTATAGTATCACTCTTAAGGCTGGCTATGATGCATAATTTCTTTATGTTTCAAGATCATTTTTATTTGCAAACCAAAGGCAGGGCAATGGGGGCTACATTTGCCCCTGATCTGGCCATTCTCTTTATGGCTGCCTTTGAAGAGGATACCATTCTTAATGACCGGAACCCATACAAAGACCATCTTGGTTTATGGGTCCGGTATATAGATGATATCCTTTTCATTTGGAATGGGGATGAACCGCAGTTATTGGCCTTTCAGGCATGGCTAGATTTACAATCCAGAGACATCAAGTTCACCTTCAAATCAGATGTAGCACAGGTGGACTTCCTGGATCTAACTATTTACAACAAAGATGGCGTCCTGCAAACAACTCTTTTTCGTAAGCCAACTGAGCGTAATTCGCTCCTGCAGTATGTGAGTCACCATCCCATGTCCCTTTGGGATAACTTGCCCATTGGACAATTCCTGCGTCTTTGCAGGAACTGTTCGGATAAGACACACTATATGGAGCAAGCGGAAGACCTCATGACCAGGTTAATATCAAGGGGGTACCCGCCACGCCTTGTTATGTTATGTTATGTTATGTTAGCTCCATTTCTTAAGCGCACAGCTGCCCCAGCTAAGAGGCGTCCCGGCCTTGTCAAACGGGCCAAGAAACGGGCCTGGTATAATCCAAGGGAGTGCCTATTACAACCTAAACAGAATACTGACCTCCAGAACAATCGGATGGTTTGTGTGACCACCTTCTCCACGGAAAGCAACAGGGTGAAGAAAATCATTAACAAACATTGGCCACTGATATCAGACGAAATCGGCTACACAGCCTTACCCTTACATGCATTTAAAAGGGGTAAAAACATCAGGGACCATGTTGTTCGATCCTTCCTCCCACCTATGGAACCTAGAACTGTGTTATCGCTGTGGAATCTTCCACCTGTGACAGGCCACCATAGATGTAACAACTGCAAAGCGTGTGGTAACTCAATTCAGACAAAGGTCTTTGAATACAAGGAACATAAGATCCCTTTAAAATCACACACGAACTGTAACTCTTCTAATGTTATCTATGCCATCATTTGTGAATGTGACCTAATTTATATAGGCCAAACCCAGCAAAAGGCGAAAGTCAGGATCTTACAACACACCAGCAGGATCAGGTGTGAGGTAGCAGGAGCCCCACTAGTAGACCATTTCAAAACTGAAAAACACCCACCAGACAATTTTAAATGGGTTGTCTTAGAGAAAATAACATTGGGTCCTAGAGGTGGTAGTATCCCCAATATCCTTAACATCAGGGAAGCTAAATGGATGTTTTTGTTTGATTCTGTAAAATCAGGACTTAATGAAACAGAAAGTAATTTTGCACAACTGGCAGATTTATAATAATTACTACTGTGTATATCTAGATTTCAGAGTGTACAGTTATGTGTTGATGCTGGCCTTGCCAACCATACGGCTTTTACCATCGTGCCGGATAGGTACGCCGAGTGTTGGTTATCTTGATTTCTCATTGGTATTGTGTATATCCAACTAAGTAAGGGGAATGTGGTATCTGCCTGTATTAATGATTGACATAGTAAGTCCGACATTTAATGAGTGTACGGCCTTTACCATCATGCATGATAGGTACGCCGTTTGGTGTTCCCCTCTTTTCCGGGCTTTGGATTATGATCATTAGCGACATCACTTACCGATATATCAACTCTCCATCTTTCAACTATACCCTCTTTGCCCCCATTAATGTGTACACCCCCTTTTTTCCACTACTGTGGACCCACTGGGCGAGTTCATTTTAAAGATCTTGTTTATGCAATTTTGGTCGGATTTATTGGTATACTTGTGTATACAAGTAAACTTTATTAAATATTGTCATATATCGCCCTCATTCGAACCTTTGTATAGCAAACTGTATCCACACCTCTATGCACAAATTCACTGAGCGATATACTAATGAATAGTGTCCCTGACGTAACATCGCAATATACGCTATCGACACCTTCATTGCCCTTATTGGACCACCTATATATAACAATAGTGCTGGATGGTCCGTATTTGATGTACTCTAATATCAAACTGGGTATAAATTATTATTATTATTATTATAATTGCATTTATTGAGCGCGCAGATACCCGGAGGTTTCCCGGCGCTAGAGCAAATAGAAGGTGAGCTAAGTTTAAGAGGATATGAGCATGCATGTTAAGTATTGAAAAGCCAGGTCTTAATTCCTTTACGGAATGTCAGGTAACAAATTTCAGATCGCAAGGATTGAGGCATGGAGTTCCATAGGGAGGGTGCCAGTAAAGCAAACGAGCGACCGCCCATTTTGGCTCTGTTAACGCGGGGGATCTGAAACTTATATTGTGTGGAAGATCTCAACGTACGGGAGGGGACATATTGCTGCACCAAAGAGGACAAATATTTCGGAGCTTTACCCGTTTTGATGTGGTGCATTATGCAGAGGGCTTTACATTTTATTCTGCTCTCAATTCGCAGCCAATGCAGCTTACGCAGATGGATGGCGGCCGAGGACCTGGCAGGTAAGTTACAAATATGACGAACTGCCATGTTCTGAACCACCTGAGGTTTCTTTATTACCTCCTTACAGGCGCCCAGAAGTAGAATGTTCCCGTAGTCCATACGTGAGGCGACCAGGGCCTGGACCACGGTCCTCAGGGTATCAGCTGGAAGCATCTACGTGATTTTTCTCAGCCACCTAATGATGGTGGTACAGGTGGCCGATACTTTTACAACATGTTGCTTCAGTGACAGCTGGTTGTCAAAGAGAACCCCGAGGTTACGGGCTGTGGCTGAAGGGGTTGGTAAAGGGCCCATCTGATGAGGCCAATGTTGCGGGCCCCAGAGCGATGTATTTGGACCAAATAGGAGCAGCTCTGTTTTGTCACCATTCAATTTTAATTTATGTCTATGCATCCAGTTAGAGATATGTTTCAGTCCGGACTGCAGGGAAGACGTGGGGAGATGTTTATTAGTGGAAAGCGAGTAGACGATTTGCGTATCGTCTGCGTAAGAATAGATTGTGAGGCCTGCTTGCTCTGCCAAGAAAGCAAGCGGTCTCACATAAAGATTGAAGAAAAGAGGACTGAGGATAGACCCCTGGGGAACACCGTGGGGGGAGTTGAAGATAGAAGAAACAGAAGTGGAAGAAAAGACTTGAAAGGTGCGATTAGAGAGAAAACTAGCAATCCAGGCCAGGGCAGGGCCATCAATACCCACCGATTTCAAGGTGGACAACAAGATGGAATGGGAGACGGTGTCAAATGCGGCACTCAAATCTAGCAGAATGAGTGCCACTGTCTCCCCGTTGTCCACCTGTCTTCTGATGGTCTCAGACACACCAAGGAGCGTGGTCTCAGTGGAGAAGCCAGCCCTGAACCCAGACTGTGAACAATGAAGAAGATTAGAAGATTCAACATAAGAGCTGAGAAGTGAGTTAACATGCTTTTCAAGAACCTTAGAGTAGCAAGAGAGCAGAGAGATGGGGCGGAAGTTGGAGGGATTGTTTGGGTCCGCGTTGGCCTTTTTTATCAATGGAACCACCATTGCATGTTTCCATTCATTAGGGACCGTAGCTTCAATCAATGAAGCATTCAAAATATCCAGGATGATCTGGAGTATGGCTGGATCCAAGGTGCACAATATTTGAGGAGGCATTGGATCAAGAGGAGAACCAGATTTTATTTCATGTAGATATTTTTGAAAGAGCAAGGGCGATATCGGCTCCCAAGAGTGGAGTTGGGGAGCAGTGGGAGTTAAATTAGAAGCATCGGCGAGACAAGGGATGGGTGGTAAAGGCTCAGGAGTGGAAGATACAGTAGGAGTAGCGCTAAAAATAGCATAGATCTTATCTATTTTCTCCAAAAAGAAATTTGCCAGGGCGTTACATTGTGTTGTGTCCAGACAAGGGTCTTTAGGTGCAGAAGACACGCCAGAAAGATCTTTTACTACTTTGAACAAGGCCTTCGGTCTATTTTGGGCATTGAGTATAGTACTATTAGCATGATTAGCTCTGGCGGTATCACAGGCAGAGTGGTAAGCCAGGAGGGCGGCCTTGTATTTTGTTTTATTATCCGTACAGTAATTGGAGCGCCAAATGCGCTCCAATTTCTTGCAACGAGATTTTAATAATCACCTTTCCAAGTACAATCATACTATTTCCTTTAAATGTAAATACATTTTCTCTTATTCATCAGATAAATGATTTAGCTTGAATTTCGCCCGATTGCCTTTTGTAAATTACCACGGGCAGTCTGTTTTCCCTTTCTCTTGAGTCGTGCGGTCACGTGATCGGAACTCTGCTCTAGGAAGTCAATAACAATCTCACTCGAACGCCTTTTGCCGACAAACTTGGATGGAACAGACCCCCGTGGTAGCTTTGGAATTACTCCTTCAGGTATGCATGCTCGAACTCTGCTTAAAATAGTCATATCCTTGCTGGAAGAGTTCATGAGTAATGATTCGTCGGCCCTTTGTATTTTCAGAATTTGGACCGACTTATGCGGCCGTCCCATATTTTTACAAAACTACAATACGTTCAACAAGACAAGGGTGACAGTCCGAGAATCCCTTTCCTAAGGTATGCATTCTTTGACTTTGTAGTGGAGTTAAAAGAGACTGTGCATCATTTGTATAGACATTTACAAGTAGTCAAATCTATACATTTTTAGAAATTGGATTTCCCGTTGAGGCTGTCTTTTACCGACCTCTACAAATCTGCATGATACAACCCAGACTCCATTGAAAGTCCCGCAATTCCGGTGTGTCAGGTATGCTATGTTCTTTTCTCAAGCTGACTAGAATAAGCACAACCGTGGCCGAATCCGTGCAACTATTACTAAGTTTGTTTTTTTAATGATTTGTAGAACACGGTTTGACTCACCATTGGAGAGATTAACTCCAAAGGAACCCTTCAGGGCTAACGGCTCTACTAACAATTTCAGGTATGCTATTCTTGATCTGCTGCCTGTCGTGACAAATAGCTTTGCTTTACAAGTCGGTGACCCTTTTGCCAATCCACTTTTTGTAAGATCCCGACTCACGTGGTGGATTCTCCATCTATCAAACGACCTTGTTCGATTGATGAGGTAAACAACTTAATGTGTGCCCAGTTAGTAATTGTTGTTATTGAACACCATTTTTTGATAACTAATCTGGTCGCTCACTCAACAGATTGATGACAACGGTGTCGAATACCTCGAATTGCTGCCCAATCTGCGATATCCCATTTCCAGTGAGTTCTTTCTAAATTACTGAGAGACCTTGGTTTATTTTTATAACAACTGTAAGGATCAATTATGTTTTCAGTCACTACATCGAGATCTTCGAAGTCTCATATTGATATTATACATACTGATACAAGCAACGATAACATAATTCTTGTTGCTTTTAATTTAATTAGGACTGGGTCATGATATCGCCCCTTCGGGGTGTTGTTCAACCTGCCTTCGGTTGGCACTTGGTTATTTCCAATATGTATATATTCCTCTCATTGCCTTGGTTTTAACGACTGTGTCTCCATGGCAATGGTTCTCTCACCGACCATTTATAACATTTTTATGACTAATATGGTTCAACTTGACCACAATTAATATTGATTTGTTCATTTTTTGGGCAGATCTATTGCCCCCCATTCGTCCCTGTCCTGATGAAGACCCTCTAGCAAGGTTCCACTGTATGCCTGCATCAATTTGGGTCGAAACGTCGACACTCCTTTCCATCTTCAGCCTCTCCCCTGATTTATCATTTGTGATTTTGTTGTTCAGAGGCATGCGTTTGTTAAATTAATTTATGAATTGTGATCTTTAGCTTGTGTTAAATAATTATTAGTCATGTTTTATTGAGGTCATAGGGACCATTGTTTCATTATCTGTATAGTTCCTTCACCTTCCAATCACTACCTTCCCTTTCCTTTCCTTGAGGGGCACTGATTGTGATTAATTATTGAAGTATTTTATGAACAGCTTTTATTATACACGTTGGGATTAAAAACAATGTTGTGATATCCTTTTTGAATTTATTTAAGTTATGATCTATTTGCTCTAGTATCTGGGACCATTTTGTTTGCATTACTCACCTACCCAGGTCCCAGCGACTCATTGGGTCAACCCATGTTTTTACAGCAGATGGGTACATGCTAGCTGCAATTCAAGGTTGCACGCTGAGTCCCAGCTTCTCCTAATGTAGGAGCAGAACTACACACTTGGATTGGTATGCGAGGGCAAAATGGCCAATTCATTAGTAAGTCAGGAAGCAGCCTTGAACAGAAGAGAAAATAATAACGAAGTACAGTGCTCTGCTGAGGCAAGCAATACTAAATATTGAGGCCTAGTTCGGGCACCTAATAGGGATTACGAAATAAAAAATGGAGTCACACTTGCTAACTGAAGCCTACACATTACGCAGATAAGTCAGTGGGATGCATGATGTGAATACAAATGGTGTCTATTTAGCCACACACTGCTAACCTAATATAGCATGAAACAAGTGCTTTGCAGGAATGGGATTTTCAAACCTAACAGAGTCAGGCACCAGGGGTTGCGTGCCACATGGTGCCCAATTTTCCCCAGCCACCCCTTTCTGCAATGGGAGCCTATACATTTGTGCGGAACAAAGGCTCCCATTGAAGTCAACGGGAGTCCAACCAAATGTATCTTGAAGCATTCAGATGCATCATACTTGGTCGGTTGGACTATCGCAATCCGATTCTGTTGGAAACCATTTCCAAACCCATTCGGTCGGGAAGCTTTCCAAACCATATCAGAATCAGGCCCTAAATGTGTCACATCTCTGATTGACAACTCATAGTCCAAACAAATCAGCAGAAACTTTCCATGCCTAAAGGTAATCTTGTTGAGGTCTCACATGTAGAGTAAGTGTATGGTATACTTTAAGAAAACAAAAAAAGTAAATTTAAAATGACCCTCAATGTACATCACATATGGTTTTATGGGAAAGAAAGGAAGCAAGAAGAACAGGAGGGATTGATGTATGGATGATTTGCAATGCATGTTGTATACTGAATTGTCATGTATGTCATATTACAGTAAACAGTCCAATAAATATTGTGCACCTGTCCTGCTAATGTACTATTTCGATTTAGATCTTGGGCTTTGTTTTATTGCTATTAAATGGGTTTTAAGTCTATGAGTAGACTCATTGAACTATTCAGTGTGTGAGAGATCAGCAGTATTATTAGCAGTACACATAGCACACATCGAAACACACACATCGAAACAGCAAAAACGAGGAGAAATAAAGCACTTTGCCTCGTATCGCCCTGTTAACACCAGGTTTTCGCTAGTCTAAATTTTGGCACTGCCTTCTATTAATGCCACTCTTGCAAACAGGGGGCTGAGTAAAAAGCACTGGGTGTTGAGGCGGAATGCCCACCACAACAACCATTGACCACCCCTTTCACGGTAAGAGTACCAAGAGAGGGGGCCTTATTTGCAAGGCGGCATTAAGCTACGTCAAGTGGCTTAACACCACCATGTAAATAAGGCAAAGCCCCTATCGCCACAGGAACATCGTTGACCCCTTCGATGCTGATGACGAGCTCAGCTTGTCATGAGGTACACCTCTCGTACGCTCATGACGAGCTGAGCTCGTCATGAACGCATAGGTTTCCGTTTGCGCTTAGCGCACAGCGGAAATATGCGCCACACCGATGCGGTTAAAAGAGACATTCCTGTGGGGATAAGGGTTTGTAAACATGCCCCCATTTGTCATAAACTCTGTCCAGGTTTGTTCTTTCCCCCCTTATGAATCTTTGTTCTATCACAGTGTCACCTGCGTGTGCAAATATCCATCTGTATGAAGCAGTTTGTGAGCTCTATACCGCTTGTGCTGCTCCGTGTAGTATAGGATTCTGTGTCACATTTCCCTATCCCATTTTGCACTGCTCCCCAAAATATGGTATCAAACAATGTATGAACAGAGATATAAAGCTGCGCTTGTTTTAAAGCTAACCAATATAATTCTACATGGGGTAGCCGGAGACGGACGACCTGACATTACAGCTTTGTGTAATTTGGCCAGTTTGAATCCGGTTTATCTGGAATGCCAAAGATAAGATTTTCACAATTGTGAGAGTGATTGCAGTGGGTTGTGCGAAATTTGAGTGGGAGCATTGCAAAACAAGCATTGGCAAAACACATAGGTTTTGCCTATGCAAAATCTATTAGCTTTGTCAGTATTGTTTTACATATTGCACAACAGTTGTGGTGCTGTGCAATTTGGCTTGCAGTTTTTTTTTTTTAATTGCTATGCCGTTTTCAATGCTGGCCACCTCATAGAGCTGTTTAAAACTCTTAGGCCATGTTGCACTGCCGATCAGCTGCTTTGGAACATGAAAAAAAAAATGTCAAAGTCAATAGATTTCGCATAGTCGAAACCTATTGCCTTTGCCAATACTTGTCAATACACTTTTATTGACTACCAAAAAAAGCAGTTATCAGAATGAACAAGTCTGCTCTATTTCCTGGTAGCACAGCATACCCCTGGTCCAAAAACTCAATAAAAAATAAGAATTAAAGGCATAACCAGCATTTGTTTTGTGGATTGCATTATTATTATCTCCAATAATAATAAATTATTATTAATACATTATTAAATTCACAGTTCCCAGAATTGGTGTCAATACAACCACAATAATCAATCTTATCTGTGTCGATATATATATATATATATACATATTGGCTAGTATTTTACGCATGGCAACCATTTGCCCACCCCCCACCCACTCCAACTTCCCAATTAGGTCGGGAATACAAACCCCTCCCCATCCTAATTTTACCAAACTCCCTATATAAAACTACAGAAAAAAAGTGGGATGTAACCCTCTGGGGTGGAGGAACAACAGCAAACACCTACCAAACGGCAGGGTGGCCAGGCTTGAGTATCAGTGTAACCACCTAGCGCTGCAATCCCTGAAGAAGGAGACATACCAGAAAAACAATCCATAACAAATACGGTCTGACACTAACGGCAGGATACCATGAGCACAACGCCGCAGCCAGATTGCAGGCTTTTTTGAATTGACGGACGAGTTTACCCTGCTGCCGACGTTAATCTACATCTTATCAAGGAAAGTGATCGTTACTGTAGTTTTGGACGAAATTGTAGAACTTACATTTACATTGAAATTGGTATTGAGATCTCAAGTTGTCTTCTGTCTATACTTCGGAACACATCGTTGTTTCAAATATGCGGGCAGACCTTGCCTTGAATTAAAACTATAGAGCCCTGATGAAGTTCCAGCTGTGGAACAAAACGTGCTGGCTGATGTCCAATTCTTACTTATTTCGACAATAAAGAGATTTTCTGGATACCCTTGGAGTAAATTGACTTTCATTTGGTGCACCTTCCCTTTAGTACAAAAGTACCTTAGTCCTTGGTTTGCATAGATAAAGAAGTGGGATGCAGCCGAGTGATATGTCAGCGATCCCCACGCAGTTGTGGTGTTGCAAAGCATGTCTCCGTGAAATTGCGGTGAACCATCAGTTCCATGAATGAGGTGCCAGGTCTAAAGTGAAGCAGTTCTGAGTGTGATGCGCTGGGGTTTCTCCACTCTGTAAAGATGATTTGTCGATCTATTCCACACAGTGGTAGAGATGCATTGGTTCTGAAGTGGTGGTTCCGGAGGTGATGGGGAGGTTGTGAGAGCAATGCACTCACCTGGCTTTAACACAGCAGTAATGCATCACTCCAAAGCTCACTACAGGGGATGTGTTGGTTCTGATCAGTGCAACTGCCTCGATGCAAAGGATTTGGTCATTGCAGCACTTTCTGCTAACTTTTCAGAGCCCTGGACCAGGTTGGTACCACCTAGCAGAGCAAGAATTGCAGCAAGCACTGTCCAGGTGCTGTTTATTGGTTGAAAAAATGTCTTTGATATCTCTTATACTTCAGAAACAGGATTCAAGCCAACGAGCCCTTGGAGATACTTTGGCTCAGGGCTGTAGATATGCAGATCCAATCATCCTCACTCCCAGGCAAAAGAACAGTAGGCAGCAGGCAAAGACATCAACGTAGTCAAGCAAAGTGGCATTCCCTCCAGCAGCAGCACAGTAGTCCTTTTTACTGATATAATGTCCTCAGTTCTAGAGGTTTTATAGGGTTGGTGGAGTCACTACTTATACTCTGCTGGGACTTAGAAGTGGAGAGACTTCAAATAGATGCCTTTTAAAATGTACAAGTCACTGCCTTTCTAGCCCTGGCCCCAGACTCACTAATGCAGCCTTTTGTTTGTGGACAGTGCGTATTGTTTGCAGGTTTAAGTGTCAGCACCTTGCTTTCATTCTGCTCAGGAGAGGCCCTCAGGACGTGTATGGCCTTTTAGTCACACCTATGCTCCCTTTGTGTGTGGCTGTCTAGAGGTAATGAAGAAAGACAGCTGTCTCCCACCCCAGATGTGTATGCAAAGACACATAGAAGGCCCCAAATGGTTACTGTAACAAAGTGACATTTTCGGAATTGCAATTTAAAATCCATCTTCATCATAAATTGTATTTTTAAATTGTGATTCCAGTAAGACCATCATTTGATGTTCTAATCTCTTCCCATTTGGAAAATATACTTTTGAAATGTAAGAAAGCAATCCTAACTTATCCTATGGGAGAGATGTGCCTTGCAGTAGTGAAAAACACATTTCAGAGTATTACAGAAACAGAACATGTAAAAGTAAACACAAAATATTTCCTACTTTAGAAATACACTGAACCCTGCCCATGGGCTGTCCATGTCCATGGCCTAATGTAGGGGTGACCTATGTGTAATAGGAAGGAAGCTTTGTGTCAGGCAAGTGGGTTAACTTTACAGGTTAAAATGGCAGTTTAGAACTACACACAGAGGCCTTGCAATGGCAATCATGACACATGTTTAAAGGGCTACTTAAGTAGGTGGTAGAATCAGTGCTGCAGGCCCACTAGAAACATTTAATTTACACTCCCTGGGTACATGAAGTGCACTTTACTAGGGACCCATAAGAAAATTAAATATGCCAACTGTGGATAAGCCAATGTTGCCATGTTTTCAGTAAAGCACAGCTGTACGTTAGCACAGTTTATCAGTGGTAAAGTACCCAGGCTCCTAAAGACATCAAAAGCGAAGTCAGCAAAAACAGGAGCTCTGAAGAGAAAAAGGCAGGGTAAACCATGCCAAGAATGTCAGGTCTAACAGTGTCCATAGTTAAAAATAAGAAAAAGTAAGCAGAAGTGAAGGAAAGAAGGTATATTCACCCAAAGCTTTTGTGAGGCCTTTGGCAAATAGTATTTTCAGGGTCCTGATTAGGTCTATTGAGACCATCTCATTGTTCAATCATTGTTTTTGCCTTGGTAACAGGACACTTCATATTTTGCCTTGGTCTGGTGTTCTTCAGAAAGTACAAGGCCAAAACTCCTACATCTCTCTAATAGTGTTCCCAACAATATAGGCTTGCCAGACTAAGACTTAGACACACACATACAGAGATCCCAGCAGGCTAGTACATACATATAAGCTAGCATAGAAACAAATTAGAATGACACGCTCAATAACATACATGCTGAATTACACTTATTACTGACACAGGTATATGTAGAAATGCATCTCTACCTTAGTCTCATAATCATTAAGACGTACCTGCTGGGCAAAAGTTGTAGATTCCTCCTTTTTGCATGTTGCAAAGGCAACAGGCAAGTGTAGGGGAAGGCTGTGCACTTGTCAGTCAGCCACAATGTGGAAATTTTCAAAAAGGGTCAAGAGAGCTGCAGCTCTCTGTCTCCTAAAATCTGCTGGACGTGATCATGCACAAAAGAACATTGAGTTAGTTGAAGCTCTTTGAAGGGTTGAGATGGAAAGATATGGAATTGGAGAAGAATTGCCTTAGACTGGTCCCTTGCAACATCAAAAGACATCTGAACCTGAGATTATAGAGGAAGAATTCTTGCAATGGTGAGTACAGGAACAGACATGCATCAGTAGCATCCTTCAACCTTGTCCCTCCTAGAGCCCACCTTCTCATGTCACTGTTGTGACAATTTAAAGAACCTGTGACTATAGATAGGATAGATCTACAGGACTCTGTAAAGAAAATGTCTGCCTTAGAGCGAGTTATGACAAAATAACCCCTATTAGAATCACTAGCCATTCTTCACCGGTGCCTTGCATGAACACATAACGAACTTGCAAGATTGGGGTAACATAGGAGACAAACAAATAAAAAGTATGTGCCATTGCCATGCTCTTATGCTCTTTAACTTCATCACCAGTGGGAGGATATTTGGCTATCGGTACATATTGCCAATACCTTTCTCATCCCTTCTCAATGAGTGAAGGGAACCACCCTTAACAGACACCTTGACAACATGTACCAAATGTAAACAGATTTCTTATATAAATATATATTGTTGTATAATTCAGGATCACTTTTTGGGTGGTTTATGTGCGGACACCTGGCTTACCTCGGCCTAAAGTCAAGCTTAAAAGCATAGGAGATGCAATTGTCACCTTTTGTCAGGAAAGCCATGACATTTTTATTGAAAAATAACAAAAGGGAGGTAAGCAAGATGGCAAATGCATAGTGGTCGATTGCAGCACTAGCAGAGAGGACATGGACTCTAACTGGCCAAACTTTAAACAATTTCTACGGGAGGCACAGTACAGATTTAATGCTGTTTCTGATCACCTGCCGGTTCTTCTGGGCGAGGACGCCGATCGTTGCGAAGTCTGGGCTCGGGTGGAGACAAGTGGCCAGAGGTGTTCCGCCCAGAGTGTCTCTCTTGCTCCGACGCAAGAGGCGTATCGGTGGAGACAGGCGTAGCAGGCGGAGGGAGCAGAGTAAGAACGATATGGCGCCGGAAGTGGTGACTGGGGTGAAAGCGGCAGCGGCAGCCTGGAAGAAAGTGGAGGTGGCGGAGGTGGCGGAGGCGGAATCAGGCAAGGGGGAGACACCTCGTAAGCTACTGACATCTCCACCCGAGCCAGCAAGGAAAGTGAAACATACTGTAGTTAGGCCCTGCCAGGCAACAGCGTCAATTGCGGAGCTGCTTTCACGGAGCGGTAAGGAGAAGGGCTCAAAGGCTGGGATTGATACGGAGGGAGAGGCAGCCGCTCCTGCGGCCGCGATGCGAGCACAGAGAGCAGAAATGGCATTGCAGGCTCTGGGGACAGGTCTAGATGCGGCGCAAGCCCCCCACCCAGGAGATGTAAATCATCTACAGACCCCCGGGATCACGCACACAATTCAGCGAAGACATCGCAGACTTCATCAGCCCGTATGCTCTCCCCTCCGCCGACTACATCCTCCTAGGGGACCTCAACTTCCACCTGGAGAACAACAAGGACAGCAACACCACCACCCTACTGGACAACCTCGCCAACCTCAGACTCAAGCAACTGGTGAACACCCCCACCCACTACGCAGGCCACACGCTTGACCCTGTCTTCTCCACCAACAAGCACATCTCCTTCAGCCACTGCACCAGACTCCACTGGACTGACCACAGCTGCATCCACTTCAGCTTCAGAAGAACAACCACCCACCACCACCCGCAACAGATTTCTCGCAGAAACTGGAGCAAGATCACCACCGTGCATCTCACCACCTCTCTCCGCCAGAACCCTCCCGCCAGCACAACGGACCCCAACGAAGCAGCCAGCAACCTCACACAGTGGCTCACCAACTGCGCAAATGACCTCGCACCACTGAAGAACCCTCCCAGCAGACCAGGCAGCAAGAAAGCCTCCTGGTTCACCGACAAACTCAAGAACTCCAAGAAGAACTGCCGCACCCTTGAGAAAGCCTGGCGTCACGACCAGACCACAGACAACATGACTGCCCTCAAACATGCCACCCGCAAACACCACCAGCTGATCCGCACCACAAAGAAGACAGCATTCACAGAACGACTGGACAACAACGCCCACAACAGCAAAGAACTCTTCGGCATCGCCAAAGAGTTCTCCAACCTCAGCACCGGAAACAACAACATCACCCCCTCGCAAGACCTCTGCGACTCACTCGCCTCGTTCTTCCACCGCAAGATCACCGATATACACAACAGTCTCGGCGCATCTACCACACACCCAACCACCAATCCAACGCCTCCCACCACCACCCTCTGCACCTGGACCCCGATCAGCACCGAAGACACCCCCCGCACGATGAACACCATCCACTCCGGATCACCAACCGACCCCAGCCCCACCACGTCTTCAACAAGGCCAACTCCATCATCGCACCCCAACTCCGGGATGTCAACAACACCTCCTTCAACACTGCCACCTTCCCGGAGACCTGGAAGCACGCCGAGCTCAGCGCCCTCCTGAAGAAACCAACTGCAGACCCCACCGACCTCAAGAACTACCGCCCCATCTCGTTCCTCCCTTTTACTGCCAAAGTCATCGAGAAGACCGTCAATAGGCAGCTTGCCACCTTCCTTGAGACGAACGGATCCCTCGACCCCTCGCAGTCCGGTTTTCGAGCCAACCACAGCACCGAGACTGCCCTCATCACAGCCACTGACGTCATCAGATCCCTGCTCGACACCGGGGAAACAGCGGCCCTCATCCTCCTAGACCTCTCTGCAGCATTCGACACTGTCTGCCACCGCACCCTAGTGCAGCGCCTCAGCAACACCGGAGTCCAAAAGAAAACACTAGAGTGGATCATCTCGTTCCTCGCCGGAAGAACCCAGAGAGTCCGCCTCCCCCCGTTCAGATCCAAGGCCACCGAAGTCATCTGCGGCGTACCACAAGGATCATCACTCAGCCCAACCCTCTTCAACGTCTACATGAGCCCTCTCGCAGCCATCGCACGCAAACACAACCTCAACATCATCTCCTACACCGGTGACACCCAGCTGATCCTATCCCTCACCAACGACCCCGCCACCGCCAGAACCAGCCTACACGAAGGGATGAAAGCCGTCGCCGAGTGGATGAAGAACAGCCGCCTGAAACTGAACTCAGACAAGACGGAAGTCCTCATCCTGGGATCATCGCCCTCCGCCTGGGACGACTCCTGGTGGAGCCCTGCCCTGGGCACCACTCCCAAGCCAACGGACCACGCACGCAACCTGGACTTCATCTTTGACTCCTCCCTCTCGATGACCAGACAAGTCAATGCCGTATCATCATCATGCTTCAACACCCTGCGCATGCTCCGTAAGATCTTCCGATGGATCCCCACCGAAACCAGGACGACGGTTACCCAGGCACTCGTCACCAGCCGACTGGACTATGGAACCACAGCCAAACTCCAGAAAAGACTCCAGCGCATCCAGAATGCCTCCGCACGACTCGTCCTGGACGTCCCCCGACACAGCCACATCTCCGGCCACATGAGAGACCTGCACTGGCTCCCCGTCAGCAAGAGGATCACGTTCCGGCTCCTCACCCATGCACACAAGGCCCTCCACGACCTGGGCCCCAAGTACCTCAACAACCGCCTAACCTTTTACGCACCCACCCGCCAGCTACGATTGGCCAGCCTCGCCCTCGCCGCCGTACCACGCATCCACAGAGCCACCGCCGGGGGAAGATCCTTCTCCTACCTGGCAGCCAAGACATGGAACTCCCTCCCCATCCACCTCGACTGACCCAGGATCACCTTTCATTCAGGAAGCTCCTCAAGACCTGGCTCTTCGAGCAGTAGCGGACCCCTCCCCCACCCCAGCGCCTAGAGACCCTACCGGGTGAGTAGCGCGCTATACAAATGCCCATGATTGATTGATTGATTGCTTGATTAAATGGAAGTATTCAAGAAGTGCCCCAAACTCAGGCAACTACTATCCCTACAATCCCCACAATGGCAGACTTAGAGCCACAGGTGGTTAGCATAAAGGAACTTGGCAATGAGGCAGAAGTTGGCAGAGATATGAGAATAGCTGAGGTGGGGATTTTCGAAAACAACGCCTCCATCCCTCAAGAGGAGAGTAATTCAGCTATGGCTGCTATTGCTGATCCGGAAGCTCTGGAAATAGCTCAAATAGATTATGGCAACACTCTGGGAGGAGGGGAGACCGGAATGCTATGTCCTTCTGCAGCTTCGCTGAGTGGAAAAGATAGGGTGGACTACGAAAAGAACAAATATCCCAGTGAGTGTTTTTTCTCTGTTTCGGAAGGGGCGCAATGGTCAGAAGATGAGGAACGCAGCTCATTCCTGGGGGACAGTAACTTTGAATCAGAGAGCGATCCTGAACAAGAACCTCCAGGGACAGCTATAAGACCCAACATCCAATTAAAAACACATGAGCAACCTCTACGAGACTTAAGCTGGGATTATTCTTCATCTATGCCACTTCAGGGTAGTCCCAATGCGGAAATTCCAACAACTCAGCCCCCGCTCCTTGAAGTGATTCATCAGGCAATGCTCGCTCATAGGGAGGAAACATGCCAGGATAGTCGCAAATCTCAAGCAGCAATGAGGAAGATGCAAGGCGCAGTAAGGAAACTGTCTAAAGCCTGCGTCAATGTGGGAGACAGGGTCTCAAATCTCGAAGAGAGGATTTTCGCAACAGAATCAGAGGCGGCTGCAGCCACCGTTAAAGTGGAGTCTCAAAGTGCCCAGGTCATTGACATCCAGTGGAAGCTGAAGGACATGGAAAACAGGCTCAGAAGAAATAATCTTAGGGTGCTTGGGCTTCCAGAGGGAGTGGAGGGGGCAGATGTCAGAGCCTATATGATAAAGTTATTTGAGTCTGCCTTCCCTGAGCTCTCGGACTGGGATTGGGCCTGAGAAATTCAGAGGGCTCACCATACCCCCCTCAAAATACGTTGCAATGCAAAGGAAGGAGATAAGCCAAGAGCAATACTAACCTTTCTGGGGAACTTTATCCTACGGCAAGCTATAGCTTTAAAAGCTAGACCAGACGCAAGAAGGTCTAGTGGTGGAGTCATGTTTTTTTTCCACCCGTGCTATTGTCATACAACGGTTGAGAGGCGCTGGAGGCTGAGGCAATTCATCAAACCCTTCCAGGACAAAAATATTCAAGTATACCTCATAAATCCGGCGCAACTCAAGATAATAAATGAAGGACGGACACAGTATTTTTTATCGGAAGTGAAGGCGCAAGAATATTTAGATTCTTTAGATAGAGGAGTTGGCCTAACGGCTAGGGCGCCTGACCTCAGACCTGGGGAACTTGGTTCGAGTCTCCGTAACGACGCCAAAACCTCCTGTGATTCTGGGCAAATCACTTAATCTCCCCGTGCCTAAAAAAATTAACGTGTATCCTCATGTAACGTAACTGGTGCTATGTAAAGCGCTCTGAGACCTGATTCGGTTCGGGTCTAGTTTGCGCTATATAAAACTCTGGAAAAAAAAAATCTATGGGTAGCTAGAGAGTCGCTCTTTTGGCAAGGGGGAGAAGTATGGTTTGTTTTCGGCCACTTATGTCGTTTTTTTAATTCTAGGGTGAGGAAAAAGGGGTATTGAAATGCTAAAATGTAATTGGATAAGAAGGTCCGTACGGCTACTGCTGCATGCATCACACGCACAGACCAAGGTCTGAGCGCTTCACGAGGGAGGGAGCAGGGGTTGGGGAGGGGAGGAGGGTAGAGGGGCAGGGTGGTGGTAGAGGGTCCAAGGGGGGTAAGGGTAGTGGGGGTAAGGAGGGGGGAAAAGCATAACAATAAAAAAATTTGGTACAAAGGCAGCCTTATTCTTGGATGTGAATTGTGTATTATGGACTTTATTTGGCTTCGTTACCCAGTTTCTGGTGCTAAAAAAGAAGGAAGATTGTAAACAAAAGAATGACGAATCTTAGTATATACTCTTTGAATATTGGGGGGCTAAATGACTGGATAAAAAGGGGCAGATTGGCTGAGTTTGTTAAATTAGAGCATATAGATGTCCTGTGTTTACAAGAAACGCCCCTGCCCTGGGCAACAAAAACAGCTGTTAAATTTAAGATGTTATGAGATCTTGTCCTGCTCCTCTCAGACCTCTACAGTAAGGGAGGTAGCTATTCTTGGGAAGGTGGGACTCAGGGGGATAAAGCGTTCCAGGGCTGATACATTAGGGAGATGGGCGCTGGCTGAAATGAGTATTGGCATCACACTCTGTGGATACATGGATCTAATCAGGACGACCCGGAGGTCTTCGAATTTTTAGAGAAGAAACTGATCGGATGGCCTACTCCTATTGTGGTATGCCGGGATTTAAATATATCAGCTGATCTGGTGAAGGAAACTGTGTACTTGGCCGGAAAACAAACGTATTCCGGGCTCTCTGTTCCATGATGCAATCACACGGATTAATAGATGTGTGGGGGAATAATGAGCCCGGGTTTAATTATTTCTCCTACCCATTTCAGAAGTACATGAAATTGGATTATATTTTTACTTCATCCACAGAACTTAGTAAGGTGAATATACTGAAGTTACCAAAAATCTTATCAGATCATAGTCCTCTAATTTTAACCCATGACTTTATAATGCCAGCTGGAAAGCATAGGCCTTGGACTTTTGATAGGAAATTAATAGCGGACAGTACATATGTGGAGCATATGAAGAATTGGTCCCGGGGATTTTTTTTATACAAATCGGTTCAGCGCACACAGTGTCTGGGACGCGTTTAAGGCAGCGTTCAGGGGTGAGACCATCAGTTATGCTGCCCAGCTCAGGAAAAAGATTCTGGCAGAGAAGGAGTGGTTATTAAGTCAATTGATATAGGGAAAAAGTCAATTAAGAATTAGCTCTATTAAAGCAGAAACACATAAACAAATGTCTAAAAAGGCTGCCTCCGAATATCAAGTTTACAGAGGCAGGATGTATGAGACTGGAGAGCAGGCTGGTAGGGCGCTCGCACTCCGGATTAGACAGGCTCCTACTAAAAATGTATTAACTAGTATCCATGAGCATGGTCAGGATTATGTCGAACCTCAGGATATCTTGAATGTCTTTAAAAACTATTATCAAACCTTATATCAGGAAGAGTCAGCTGCAGAGATGCCACAGTGGGAATATGGTGAGGAAGGCACTAAACTGGACCAGGGGGAAAGGGAAATTATGGAAAAAGATATATCAATTAGTGATGTATTGGAAGCACTACAAGAGCTAGCACCTGGCAAGGCAGCAGGGCCTGACGGCATCCATTTAGAAGTGTATAAGTGCGTTTCATATGAGATAGCCCCAATGCTTTTTGACCTATTTAATGGGATAATGAATACGGGAAAAATACCTGAAACATGGAAGGATACAAATATAGTGGTATTCCACAAGAAAGGGAAGCCAAAAGAAAATCCCGGCTCCTACAGGCCTATTTCTCTTATAAATGCGGATAATAAAATCTACGCTGAAATCCTGGCAAACCGATTGGGGAGGATCATTGGGGGTCCGGTCTCCCCTTGGCAACATGGTTTCATTACAGGTCGGGAAACTACTGACCATATAAGACCCGCAATATCCCTATTTGACGTCCATGTTGCCGGGGGGGTGGGGGGGGGTGGCAATGATCCTCCTCGATGCGGAGAAAGCGTTTGATTGTGTTAGGTGGAAATACCTGTGGGGGGTACTGGAGGGAAGGGGGCTTGGACCAAAAATTCAGACTGCTATTAAAGCCATGTACTCTGATCCAGCTGCTAAGGTCCAGCTGATGGGTGAAAGCTCGGATAAAATCCACATAACAAGGGGGACACGGCAGGGATGTCCCTGCTCACCCATCCTGTTCACGCTCTATATAGACCCACTAATAAAGTAGATACTTGGCAATGCAGAGATAAAACCTGTCATCTTAAATGGATTTGAGACCAAAATATTGGCATATGCCGATGACCTGGCAGTTATCTCTGTGGAACCAGACTCAGCCTTACGTGCACTTGTCGAAATTACAAAGGTATTTGCCATGTATTCAGGATATCGGTTAAATGAGGGGAAACCCCAGATGATCTGTACCCAGAATATTGCTAAATCAGACCCGAGATATGTAAACTCTGCATTATACCTAGGAATAATGATTAATGCGGCACCTGAACTTATTATCAGGGATAATTTCACCCCAGTGTTAAAATCAATAGAGGTAGAACTCAAAAGAATAGACACACTGCACCTGTCATTAATAGGGAGATCTAAAGTCCTGAAAATGACAATGTTTCCTAAAATCCTGTACATGAAAATGCGATATAAGACAATAGATAGCGTCTGGGGGTTGTGAAAATCAATTCAAAAGCTACTAGGAATCCCAAAGATCAACTACCATACACCTCTGTGGAATTCAGGGCTTTTTCCAAACCTATGCATTGATGGTATGTTGAAATATTGGGAGCAGCAGGGAATCCGGACAGTGGGAGACATCATGGAGGTGGAAGAGGTCAGAAGCCTCGAGGATCTACAGCAGAGACATAATATATCTAGTAATCAAGGCTTTAAGTATGCCCAGGTCGCCCAAACACTTAAATCTAAGAGACCCCGGATCATCTCCGGTAAAAGGTGTAGCATACTGGAATACTTGTTAAAAGGAGGCAGCAGGAAAAAAATCATTTATAAAACCTTAAGGTCTGAGATCCAAGATGATCTGGAAAAAAATGAAGCTTCTTGGGCTGCAAAATTAGAAGATCCAGATGTAGACCTGGATAAAGCTCTACATTTAGATAAAAGGTTTTTATCCTCCTCTAATTTAAAAGCACAACACTTCAAAACGCTTTTTAATCGATACTACACAACCTCTAAACTGTTTGAATGGGGCAAGAGGGAGGATAACAGGTGTTCCAGATGATCGGAAGGCCTGGCCGATCTCCTACACATGTTTCATGAGTGCGATAAGTTAAGTAGAATCAAAAGTGAGATTGAGACATTCTGGGAGGGGTTGCTAGGCATCAAGATCAGTCTATCCCCAACCTTAATGATCTGAGGAAGCTAAAGCAAGCTGGGCCTAAAGGTATAGACAGAAGCTTTTGCATTTATATCGGTGGCAGTTTTCCGTATCCTTATATCAGCTGCATGGAAGGATACGGTTGCCTCGTCTTTCCAGATGTGGCTGACAAGACTCTTGGGTATACATAATTTAGAGTCTGCCTTATATGAGTCCAAGGGCAGAAAAACACGGGAGCTGGGGCAAAAGATATGGGCACTCCTGAAAAGCTCGAGAGATGCACGGGTGCAGTGATAAACTACTATATATATGTGCAATATAAGTATATGTATAATGGTTTTATATTATTCCCCCGATCATGGAAGCATTTGTAACTTTATAACTATGTATTTATCGTGTTTTCTCTTATTTAACATTGCCAGTCGTAATAAAGTATGATAAGATGTTTATGGCTAATTTTGTACCAATTCCAAATTCTCAATAAAAAATATAATTAAAAAAAGGACTTAGTGTGTTGGATAGGACTTCGCTGTATATGATGGTTTTTATAAATTGTGCAGTACTATGAAACTAGAAATAATAACTTATGTATTAATGAACTGATAGCATTAGAATGCTTCGTGATATGCACTGATTAAATCGATAGAAGCCATATTTATGAATTTCTTATGGCAATATGACAAGGTTAGACGCTCGCTAAAATTCATATCCCTTCCGCAGGAAATGGGAGGTCTGGGAATCCCCAATGTACGATATTATCACTGGGCCTGTCTGCTAACTCAAATGGCAATTTTATTTGACCCTCCTGTAAAGGAATTATATGTTCCGCATAGGAATCAAAGTCCCCCCTCAATATATGAATTAATATTACTTACTGAGAAAGACGGAGCGGCGGTATTTTAAGAAAATGCGATATAAGACAATAGATAGCGTCTGGGGGTTGTGGAAATCAATTCAAAAACTACTAGGAATCCCAAAGATCAACTACCATACACCTCTGTGGAATTCAGGGCTTTTTCCAAATCTATGCATTGATGGTATGTTGAAATATTGGGAGCAGCAGGGAATCCAGACAGTGGGAGACATCATGGAGGGGGAAGAGGTCAGAAGCCTCGAGGATCTACAGCAGAGACATAATATATCTAGTAATCAAGGCTTTAAGTATGCCCAGGTCGCCCAAACACTTAAATCTAAGAGACCCCGGATCATCTCCGGTAAAAGGTGTAGCATACTGGAATACTTGTTAAAAGGAGGCAGCAGGATCAAAATCATTTATAAAACCTTAAGGTCTGAGATCCAAGATGATCTGAAAAAAATGAAGATTCTTGGGCTGCAAAATTAGAAGATCCAGATGTAGACCTGGATAAAGCTCTACATTTAGATAAAAGGTTTTTATGCTCCTATAATTTAAAAGCACAACACTTCAAAACGCTTTTTAATCTATACTACACAACCTCTAAACTGTTTGAATGGGCAAAGAGGGAGGAGAACAGGTGTCCCAGATGCTCGGAATGCCCGGCCGATCTCCTACACATGTTTCATGAGTGCGATAAGTTAAGTAGAATCAAAAGTGAGATTGAGACATTCTGGGAGGGGGTTGCTAGGCGTCAAGATCAGTCTATCCCCAACCTTAATGATCTTAGGAAGCTAAAGCAAGCTGGGCCTAAAGGTAGAGACAGAAGCTTTTTGCATTTATATCGGTGGCAGTTTTCCGTATCCTTATATCAGCTGCATGGAAGGATATGGTTGCCTCGTCTTTCCAGATGTGGCTGACAGGACTCTTGGGTATACATAATTTAGAGTCTGCCTTATATGAGTCCAAGGGCGGAAAAACACGGGAGCTGGGGCAAAAGATATGGGCACTCCTGAAAAGCTGGAGAGATGCAGGGGTGCAGTGATAAACTACTATATATATGTGCAATATAAGTATATGTATAATGGTTTTATATTATTCCCCCGATCATGGAAGCATTTGTAACTTTATAACTATGTATTTATTGTGTTTTCTCTTATTTAATATTGGCAGTCGTAATAAAGTATGATGATATGTTTATGGCTAATTTTGTACCAATTCCAAATTCTCAATAAAAAATGTAATTAAAAAAAAGGACTTAGTGTGTTGAATAGGACTTCGTTGTATATGATGGTTTTTATAAATTGTGCAGTACTATGAAACTAGAAATAATAACTTATGTATTAATGAACTGATTGCCTTAGAATGTTTCGTGATATGCACTTTGATGGTTTTAATTTAACCGAATAAAGTTAAACTTGACTTGACTTGAAAATAAAAAAATATAAAAAAAATAAATAACAAAAGGTCATGAGTTATTAGATGGGTTACAACATTTTTTTTCCAGGCTTATAGGAAAGGGAATGTAATTGGTGCAGCCAATCTTTCAGTGGCAAAACTGTATAACCATTCCAGACATGTTAGAATGAGATATTTGGAGTGAGTGGATCAGAAAAAAAGAGTTCAAACTAAATAGTTGGTGGAGCACGGGCCTGTACTAGGGTGAGCTTAGAAAGGAAGAGCACACAACTAAGCTAGAAGCCCTAATATGGCTAGGGTTAGATAAAGTAGAAAGTCTTTCATTCAAGATGGGAGAGACAGGTATGGTGAGAACCGATACAAGCAAATATGTTACTTTGTAAGCATTGGATAGGCAGATTTGGAATTTGGAGACCGAGGCGGAATCAGGGTCTAAATGTTCCTCATTAGGTGAAGTTGTAGAAAGAGCAGATAGAAGAGCAGTCATCATCATCATCCGAAATAAGAAAATAAGAGAGATATTAACCCAACAATGTAGACGTCTATGAGAATGAGGTGGATAAAATACCTAAACATATTCTAGGCACTATTTAGGTAGCATTTGTAAGACGAATAAGAGCATGATCATGCAGACAAGGCAGTACTGGTTGGCAATGCCAGCAAAGTTTTGAAAAGACTAGTTAAGCCATCAGTATAGTAATAGAATATGAAGGTATGACCCATGAAATAGGGTTATTCAGAAGATATGAGAATGAAAGGGAATCCCTCAGAAATTCAACCAAGACAAGACAAGAGGTTAACAGGATAATGTGTGCATAATTTTAGAAAGCAATAGCAGGAGAGAAAGCACCCAAAATACATATTAATAGACATATTATTACGAGGCCAATCTTAATCCATATAGGTGATAGTTTGCTAACAGCATTACATCTTTCGTGTACATTGCTTCTTGAAGAGTTTCATTATTTGCTTATAATCCAATTTTTATATTACATACATTTGTGGAATTTATACCATAAGTTTATGATTTTCATCTTTACTATATGGCAAAAGGCAAGTTAATGACATGCTACATAATAAAATATGTATTTTAAAACAGAATTAATACTGTCACAGATTAAACCTTTGTAGGTCCACTGATTTTTATTAAATTCCCCATCTTGTATATAATAAATTGTAGGATGCATCAACTGTCATACAGAGAAAATTTAAGATACATTTGAGAAATTACTGAATAATTCTATTAAGTTATATAATCATTAATATAGTAAAATACCCAGCAGGATGTCAACAAATAGCAATATTATTAGGCTGGTATCTGGGTGCCTGGTGCAATTTAGTTGCTATTCCTTCTGCTCAGTTTAGGAAACCAGGTACTAACTTATATTGAGTTACAACAATTTTAATATGTACATATTAAACGTAAAAGTGACTCATACTTAACAGAAAAGATAAATGCGACAATTGGAATATAGTTGCGACCACCATAGCTCACGAGTGGATGTGGTCAAATTTTACTTACATTTCCGCCGGCCTTGTCCAACATCTTCTCTGCTCCTGCCTCCAGCAGAAACAGAAACCGAAAGAAGGCAGCCAGGCTCCGTCCAATAAACCCTCCAATAAACCAATCACAATACTGCTAGCAGCATTGCGATTGGTTCAGATGCTGCCCAGCCAGCGGCTTATGGGGAGGCCTTGACTTGCAGACTGCATGAAGCAGGGCAGAGTGCGCATGACTTATTTGGATGGCCCCCGGGGGCCTACGAAGCAGTCTTTGCATACTCAGTAGTGTGCAGACCCACTGCTCCTCCCCTGCCTGTTGCAGAACAGTGCCACCAACCCACCCACCCCCAACCAAACGTACACTGCTAATAACAGAAAGTTATTACCATTTTATTTTTCTGCTTCTAACACTGTGAGAGAGCAGAAAGGCAACACTCCTCCTCCCTAGTGGAGGAGCTGCCTCTGTTAGAACATGACCACCCTCAAGGCAGCCACCCGCAAACACCACCAGCTGATCCGATTCACGAAGAAATCAGCATTCAAGAACCAACTTGACAACAACGCACATAACAGCAAGGAACTATTCAACATCGTCAAAGAATTCACCAACCCCACTGCAGCCTCAAACGGCATCACTCCCTCCCAAGACATCTGCGATTCGTTATCCTCCTTCTTCTACAACAAAATTGCCGACATACACAACAGCTGCGAAAACAACTCCAACAGACAACCCTCTCCACCCCCCTCAGAACCTAAACCGTCCTCTAACTACCTCAGCGCCTGGAACCCAATGACTACTGAAGACACCATCCGCCTCATGAACTCTATCCACTCTGGATCGCCAACCGACCCATGTCCCCACCACATCTTCAATAAAGCAGACTCCATCATCGCACCCCATCTCTGTGATATCATCAACTGCTCCTTCATCTCTGCCACCTTCCCAGAAAGCTGGAAACATGCCGAAGTCAGCGCCCTCCTGAAGAAACCCACAGCAGACCCATCTGAACTTAAAAACTACCGCCCCATATCCCTCCTCCCATTCCCGGCCAAAGTCATCGAGAAAGCCGTCAATAGCCAACTCGCCGCCTTCCTCGAATCCAACAACTCCCTCGATCCCTCACAGTCCGGCTTTCGAGCCAAACACAGCACTGAAACCGCCCTCATCGCAGCAACAGACGACATCCGAACACTACTGGACAACGGAGAAACAGTGGCCCTCATTCTACTCGACCTCTCCGCCGCCTTCGACACAGTATGTCTTAGCACACTCATACAACGCCTCAACAACGTCGGAATACAAGGAAAAGCTTTGGATTAGATCATCTCGCTCCTCGCCGGAAGAACCCAGAGAGTCCACCTCCCCCCATTCAAATCAGAGGCCATCGAAGTCATCTGTGGTGTACCACAAGGATCTTCACTCAGCCCCACCCTCTTCAACGTATACATGAGTCCCCTCGCATCCATCGCACGCCAACACAACCTCAACATCATCTCCTACGCAGATGACACCCAGCTGATCCTCTCCCTCACCAAAGACCCAAACACCGCCAAAACCAATCTACACGAAGGAATGAAAGAAGTAGCCGAATGGATGAAGAACAGCCGTTTAAAACTTAACTCAGACAAAACGGAAGTCCTCATCTTAGGATCATCCCCCTCTGCCTGGGATGACTCATGGTGGCCACCGGCCCTGGGTACAGCACCCATACCTACAGATCACGCACGTAATCTGGGCTTCATCCTAGACTCCTCCCTCTCGATGACCAGACAAGTCAACGCCGTCTCATCTTCATGCTTCAACATCCTACGCATGCTCAAAAAAATCTTCCGCTGGATCCCCACCGAAACAAGAAAGACAGTCACCCACGCACTGGTCACCAGCCGAATGGATTATGGAAATACCCTTTACGCCGGGACCACAGCCAAACTACAGAAAAAACTCCAACGCATCCAAAACGCCTCAGCCAGACTCATACTGGACATTCCCCGTCATGCTCACATTTCCGGTCACCTGAAGGATCTCCACTGGCTCCCCGTCAACAAGAGAATAACGTTCCGTCTCCTCACCCACGCACACAAGGCCCTCTACGACCTAGGACCCGAATGCCTCAACACACGACTGTCCTTCTACACACCCACCCGCCAACTGCGATCGTCCAATAAAGCCCTCGCCGCAATTCCGCGCATCCACAGATCCACCATGGGAGGAAGATCCTTCTCCTACTTAGCGGCCAAAACCTGGAATTCTCTCCCCACTCACCTCCGACTTACACAGAACCACCTCTCCTTCAGAAAGCAACTAAAAACCTGGCTATTCGATAAGTAATGCACCCACCCTCCCTCAAGCGCCTTGAGACCCTCTGGGTGAGTAGTGCGCTATACAAATTCCTGAACTTGAACTTGAACTTAGAATAGGGATACATTTTCATCGGGACTGAAACACAAAACCTTTGCTATGATTATATGTACACTATTATTGCAATTGACCCTGGTTCAATCTTGAGCTACATGTATATGTTGTCTTAATCCTAACGTACTCCATGTTTGGGGAAGTCAAGAGTACAAGAGTACATTTGATCATGATGTTTGTAGCTTGTGCTCATAGTAAATAAAGTATATTCTTTACAAGTCTTTTCAATAAGTAAAATGATGTAGAGCTTACTGTAGTTAAAATGTATTAGGTTGGTTAGTTAAAGACAGCTGAAAACAAACAATTTGAACATTCTCAGCTACGTGCTATGTGATAATGAGGTCAAAGTTGAGAAACATTGATTTGCTAATTGGTGATTTGTCTTTTATCGTTAATAGGAAGATGCAAACAATATTATCAAGGGTAAAAAGAAATCAATCGAATGTTCCTTTTCTAAAACCCTACATTTAGGCCAAAATTAAAACAAGAATTAAATAGGAGGATAGTAATATTCGATGAACATTAAGTAAGTAAAATATTATATTTATCAACCACACTTTGTAATTGATTTAGTAAATTAAACTATGTCGCTCATACCAAAACCGTTGTATTATGATTTTTTTGTATTGCAGGCAAGAAGTCTAATGGAACAAATGAAAAAAGTTCAACATTTTTCACTAATTAGCCGAAATACATCACTCATGATGGATGTATTATTACCAGAGGTGAGAGTTTACCTTAATGAGATGATCACTGCTTTTCTAAATTGTGTTTTCTAATAAAATAAATAAATAGGTTCAACCTGCTTTTAACACTTTTTTGGGGCTAAGTATACAAACTATAAGTAAATACATATAAAATACAAATAAAAAAGAGTTACATTATTAGCCCACACAAATGACAAATCAGTGGTGAAGGAGTTGATTTTAGGATTATACACGTTAGATTTTATAGCACCTTCTAACAAGCAGCTCTGTGAATACATAACACATTACCAGGAGGAGTGCATTGCACCATCATCAGCATTGCCCAAATTGTGTATATTCTTATTTAATGACAGAAATGTCATAAAAAATATCTAAGAAAACAATATTAATACAATGAGAAGATATGAACGACTGCAATTCAAATTAAGTACTGCAGATAATTACCGTCTTTTTTGTGTTTCTCCCCAATGTGTGCCAAATGTCTTTTGCTGGATTTCAACCTATGTGCACATTATCACAACTTAAAAAACTGGGGGGCATATTACCAACAACTAGCGATAATTATCGCTAGGTTGGCTTAGCGGCAATAATTTTATCGCCGTGTTGCGGCGATTTTTATCGCTTAGGAGCCTTGCTATTATCAAGGTTTATCTCCTAAGCGATAAAAATCGGCCGAAATGCATGAATATCGCTGTAAAGTCAGCGATATTCATGCATTACCGAGCTAATGCTCTTAGCCATGTTATCCACCTCCCATTGGATAACATGGCTAAGAACTGCTCAGGGCAGGTGTTAGCTTTTGGAGATGTTTGCGCTTAGCGCGAATATCTCCAAAAATTGGTAATAGGAGATAGCGATGTTAGCGACTGTTTCCAGTCGCTAACATCTTGGCACGCCCACTTTGCAAGTCATTAGTGATAAATATCTCTGACATGCAAAGCGGGGCCCAAGATGGTCGCTATCTCCTACTAGCTGTCGCGGATCACTGAAAGAATATCGACTACCACAATATCGAGTACCCAAAATATCGAGGTGAAAATATCTACTACAAAAATATCGAGTTTGTATGTACAAACAGGTAAGTACAAAAATATCGACTACAAAATATCGTTTACAAAAATATCGTTGTAAAAAATATCGACTTTACTAAAAACAATGTTTAATTACATTAATATAAAAAATTAATTACTAAAATATAATTAACAATACTTAAAATAACTTTTAATAATTAAATATTTAATGAAAGTAAAAAAAAAATATATATTTTTAATCATATTTCTTAAAACATATATATATAGTAACAACATTTAATTAAATATTAGGCAATATTGTATATGTACCCCAAAAACCCAAAACTGACCCTGAACCCTAAAAATACCCCTTTACCCAAAAACTAAAAACTGACCCTGAACCCTAAAAATAACCCTTTACCCAAAAACTGAAAACTGACCCTGAACCCTAAAAATACCCCTTTACCCAAAAACTGAAAACTGACCCTGAACCCTAAAAATACCCCTTGACCCAAAAACTGAAAACTGACCCTGAACCCTAAAAATACCCCTTTACCCAAAAACTGAAAACTGACCCTGAACCCTAAAAATACCCCTTTACCCAAAAACTGAAAACTGACCCTGATCCCTAAAAATACCCCTTTACCCAAAAACTAAAAACTGACCCTGAACCCTAAAAATACCCCTTTACCCAAAAACTGAAAACTGACCCTGAACCCTAAAAATACCCCTTTACCCAAAAACTGAAAACTGACCCTGAACCCTAAAAATACCCCTTTACCCAAAAACTAAAAACTGACCCTGAACCCTAAAAATACCCCTTTACCCAAAAACTGAAAACTGACCCTGAACCCTAAAAATACCCCTTTACCCAAAAACTGAAAACTGACCCTGAACCCTAAATATACCCCTTTACCCAAAAACTAAAAACTGACCCTGAACCCTAAAAATACCCCTTTCATTTAACATAATTAGCAATTAATCAATTAAATAAAATTAATTACCAATTACATTTTAATTAATTAACAAACATTTTTTAATTAACAATTAATTAAATATTACTACCAATTATTAAATTAACATATTTAATTAATTATAATTAAATTACTTCCCACCCTATTCCCCTATAAACCCACAACCCGCTAGAGAAAATAAATTATTTTAATTGACATAATTAGCAATTAATCAATTAAATAAAATTAATTACCAATTAAATTTTAAATAATTAACATATATTATTTAATTACCAATTAATTAATTATTACTACCAATTAATAAATTTACATATTTAATTAATTATAATTAAATTACTTCCCACCCTATTCCCCTATAAACCCACAACCCGCTACAGAATTAAATTACACAATAATTAAAAAAATAATTAATTAAAAAAAATAATAAAATAAATTGACACTTTTCACACATATTATAACATAAACACACTATAAATAATTAAATATTATTTAAAAAACTATATTTTTTACTATCTAGATTATATACTTGGATATTTTCACTGTCTATATTATTTACAGTCGATATTACTTCACTTACCTTAAAAACGATATTTTGGCTGTCGATATTCTGTCTAGTCGATATTTTCTCCAAACGATATTTAAAACTCGATATTCTGTCCAGACGATATTTTGGAGTCGATATTATGTCTGTGCACCAGCTGTCGCTAACTGGTGTTAGCGACAGCTAGGTAATAGGGAGATAATTTTATCTCCACTTTCTTGGCTTTTCAAGCCAAAAAAGCGGAGATAAATCCCTTGATAATATGCCCCTAAATATCCTGTGCTTTCACTTTTAACACATGTATATGAACTTATCCTTAACTTAAATGACGTATTTAACTTCTTTAAAAGGTTCTAGTATAGAGTTAGAAAAGCAACCCAGGGCCTGGAAGTAAAATTCCACCTGAGGAATACTCTAAACATTGTGCGATCCACGGATGCGCTGGGAACATATGATTTAAGACTTCCATATATTGCCAGACTGTAGCAGCTTAAAATGTTTTCTGTTACACATGTCACAATAACCCTTTTGACAGGAAGGAAACCTAGCTTTTAAATATTGATACTTCACTTCTAAGTACATCTTGCTGTCCACATGATAGGGTACCGGAATTCAAAAGTAGAATATGTGCAAAATTATATTGGCATGATCTGACTATGAGTGATAGGCATTTGAATCCCACATTTTTTAATTTATACGTCTCCCCTTTAAATAGGCTGACATAGAGAGTTGGCCTTTTCATTATGATATACTCAAACAATTCACAAATTGTATCATCACCTTGATAGCTGAATCTATGTCTGGGATTACTTTTCATGCCTGTATGGTTTCAGTGAACCAGTGGCTGTAAAAAATGGCTTGAAATTTAATAGGGCTAAAACACAACTTCTGACTACGAACCTTTGTCAATAACTTAAAGTAGAATTTGGTGCACTTCCAAATTGCAAGGGGATCCTACACCGGCACCTCCTGATAAAACACTGTGTTTCTTCATTAACATTTAGTTCACTTTCTAAAAGCAAGTCAATGCAAATTTAGTGTCCTGTTTTTTTATTGTTTGGGTTGCTAACCTAGGTGTGAAACATAGTGCTAACATTCTTTCCTGGGTAGAATGCTGCAAAGCACTATATTTTGGGCTTCCTTCTTAAAAATGTGGGCCTGATTGCAACATGTTCAGAAAAGAGCAGTTAAGATTATGCTTGCTGTGAATTGACACAACACGGTCACCCAGACATAGTCCACAGTTTACACTGTTTACAATTAAATAAGATACATTCCAAACCAATCTACTTGATGTTCCTCAACGTAAGTATGCACGTATTGAGAGGAGATCATTTGCTTTTCTCACCTATAAGGTATATACTACCATTACACCTGCAGGGTGAGTCCAATCACTCCTACAAATGTTTAAATTTCTGTAAACTTGTTTCTTCAAAAAAGTAGTTGTGTCTCTAGTCCAATGCATTCTTTACTGAGGATATGTTGGCTACAAAACATTTTTCCCACCAACAAGGCACCAGAAGAATCCTAAAAAATTTCAAAGTAAAGATTATATACTTTAATTTGTAACGATTGGTAGGTAATTAGTACTAAATTCATGCAAAGATGTTCCATGTTTATAAAAAACAAATACATAGATAATATTGAATAGTTAGCAAATGTTTATTTGAAGTAATGTTTAGAAAGTTACCTGTTCCCTGCCTATAACTCTTGGATGGTAATTTGCATTAGCTCTACAGCAGATGCCAAGCCACTCCTTGGCCTTTATAAACTGTGAAAACAGCTAACAGTGCAGTCATAATGGCCTTGCTATCCAGAGGTGTTTTTCTTCCCCTTACCGGAAGGCTAGTAGGGTTGGACCAAAAATCTACTTTACAAGCAAATGATCGATGGAGCCTGGAGAAGTCTGCCCTTTGTCCCCCAGCCACGTTTGCACGAAACAATGTGTGAGGGAATCTCGTCCCTGTAATGGTTTTGGGTGACCACAAAGAAGAGTCCTGCTGATTTCCCTAACCAGCCCCATGTGTTGGTAAATAGGATCTGCACAAAGGAGGATGAATGAGAACTATCTCCAGCTGAATGCAGATAAGACGAAGATCATGCTGTTTGGTAAAGCCTCTTCCATCTGGGCAGATGGTTGGGGGCCACTCCTATGCCCACTCCAGCACTATAGAATCCTGTGATAAAACTGGACCAAGCCTTATTTATTAGAGAGCACATTCTGGCCACTACTGGCTCATGTTACCACAACCTACACATACTGTGCAGAATTTTCCCTTACCTCCCTATTTCCACCCGGAGTACTTTTGTTCAGTCCATCGTAATAAGCAGACTTGAGTATGGCAATGCCCAGCTGTAAAACGTCAGTGAAACGCTGACCTCTAAACTTCAGGTTGTTCAAAATACAGCAGCCAGGCTTGTGATTAACTGCCCTTCTGGCACGTCCTCGGCGCCTTAGCGGAAAGAACTACACTGGTTTCCCGGTTGCCCGTGAAGAAACGCTCTAATTTTGAATTCTGTTCTCTCACATATAATGCCTTAAAGGGCAAGGACCACTTTACCTTCAGAAAAGAATAGAAGCGTATGCTCCCTGCTGTAATTTAAGATCTGGCTTGAAAGACCTGTTGTGGATCCCCCCACATTTATTTAACATGCAGCAGTGGAAAGGCTTTTTCAGATCTCACCCCGGTGTACTGGAAAAAGCTTCCTTTTCTAGTTGGTTCATGTCCAAATTACTGTAAATTTAGGAAACAACTCAAAGCCCACTTGTTTTAATCACCCTCATTGACTCTTGTTTTTGGTCCGTAACAGCGCCGAGATGCCCTAGGGTATTAAGTCAAATTAACATAGCATCTTGAATTTTATTTTTTATGGGAGAAAGAGAATGGCCTCTGCAAAAATAGCACTTAGAAACCTTTTGGACTTCAAGTCCACTGAAGGACTGAAATCTTCCACCATTGCAAATCTCGTGAAAGTGTGACCTTCCTAGCCTGGAAAGTGTGTCTGATTAAGTCGGAAACAAGGGTTTCCGGATCTGATTTGGCAAACACAAATCCGATTCTGAGCCCTTGTGAACGACTGTCTCCTGTTAGAGTTCTTGATCAATCAATCAGGAAATTTGTATAGCGCGCTACTCTTCCGGAGGGTCTCAAGGCGCTGGGGGGGGGTCCGCTACTCCTCGAACAGCCAGGTCTTGAGTTGCTTCCTGAAGGAGAGGTGGTCTTGGGTAAGATGGAGGTGGATGGGGAGGGAGTTCCAGGTCTTGGCTGCCAGGTAGGAGAAGGATCTTCCTCCCATGGTGGCTCTTCGGATGCGTGGAACGACGGCGAGGGCGTGGCTGGTCGATCGTAGTTGGCAGGTGGGAGTCAGGCGGTTGTTGAGGTACCTGGGGCCTCGGTCGTGGAGGGCTTTGTGTGCGTGGGTGAGGAGGCGGAACGTGATTCTTTTGCTGACGGGGAGCCAGTGCAGGTCTTTCAGGTGTCCGGAGATGTGGCTGTGGCGGGGGATGTCCAGGATGAGTCGTGCGAAGGCGTTCTGGATGCGTTGGAGTCTTTTCTGCAGTCTTGCTGCGGTTCCGGTGTAGAGGGTGTTTCCGTAGTCCATTTGGCTGGTGACAAGTGCCTGGGTGACCGTCTTCCTGGTTTCGGTGGGTATTCATCGGAAGATCTTTCGGAGCATGCGTAGGATGTTGAAACATGAAGACGAGACGGCGCTGACTTGTCTGGTCATTGACAGGGAGGAGTCCAGGATGAAGCCCAGGTTGCGTGCGTGGTCCATTGGTTTGGGTGCGCTGCCTAGGGCCGGGGGCCACCAGGAGTCATCCCAGGCAGATGGTGATGATCCAAGGATGAGGACTTCCGTCTTGTCTGAGTTCAGTTTCAGGCGGCTGTTCTTCATCCACTCGGCTACTTCTTTCATCCCTTCGTGCAGGTTGGTTCTGGCGGTGGCGGGGTCGTTGGTGAGGGAGAGGATCAGCTGGGTGTCGTCGGCGTAGGAGATGATGTTGAGGCTGTGTTGGTGTGCGATGCCTGCGAGGGGCTCATGTAAACGTTGAAGAGGGAGGGGCTGAGTGATGATCCTTGTGGTACGCCGCAGATGACTTTGGTGGCCTCAGATCAGCCCACATGCCCTCGCCTCATCAGACTACATCCTCCTTGGGGACCTGAACTTCCACCTGGAGAACAACAATGACAACAACACCACCACCCTGCTCGACAACCTCGCCAACCTCGGACTCAAGCAACTGGTAAACACCCCCACCCATTACGCCGGCCACACGCTCAACCCCATCTTCTCCGCCCGCAGCCACATTGCCTTCAGACACTCCACCGGACTACACTGGACCGACCACAGCTGCATCTACTTCACCTTTAAGAAGAACACATCCCACCACCGCCCGCAACAGATCCCCCGTAGATGCTGGAGCAAAGTCACCGCAGACCAGCTAACCACATCACTGAGCAAGAACCCACCAATCACCACCACTGACACCAACGACGCAGCCTGCAACCTCACACAGTGGATCTTTAACTGCGCCAACGCCCTTGCACCACTGAAGAACCCTCCAGGCAAGCCCGGCAACAGGAAAACAACATGGTTCACCGACGACCTCAAAGAATCAAAGAAATCCTGCAGAATCCTCGAGAAAACCTGGCTCCACGAACAGACGACAGAAAACATGACAGCCCTCAAGAACGCCACTAGCTGATCCGCACCATTCAAAGAACGGCTGGACAACAACACACACAACAGCATGGAACTCTTCAGCATCATAAAAGAGCTCTCCAATCCCAACGCCAACAGCAATGACATCACACCATAGCAAGACCTCTGCAACTCCCTCGCCACGTTCTTTCACCGCAAGATCGCCGATATCCACAACAGCTTCGGTGCCCAGACTCTGCCCCAGCCACCGAACCAACGCCCCACATCTTCAACAAAGCCGACACCACCATCATTCCCCACCTACCGAACATCATAAACAACTCCCTCGCGTCCACCACCTTCCCAGAGAGCTGGAAGCACGCAGAGATCAACGCCCTACTGAAGAAACCCACAGCGGATCCTAAAGACCTCAAAAACTTCCGCCCCATCTCTCTTCTTCCCTTCCCGGTGAAAGTGATTGAGAAAATCGTCAATAAACAGCTGACCGCATTCTTCGAGGGCAATGGTTCCCTCGACCCATCCCAGGCCGGATTTCGAACCAACCACAGCACCGAGACCGCCCTCATCGCAGCCACCGAGGACATCAGGACCCTACTCGACAACGGGGAAACTACCGCCCTCATCCACCTAGACCTCTCAGTCGCCTTTGATACAGACTGCCACCGCACTCTAATAACCGACCTCCACAACGCCGGGATCCAAGATAAAGACCTGGACTGGATCACTTTGTTCCTCTCCGACAGAACCCAGAGACTTCGCCTCCCTCTCTTCCGCCCTCGCCACCGTCCCACGGATCGGCAGAACCACCACCGGAGGAAGATCATTCTCCTACCTGGCGGCCAAGACGTGGAACTCCCTCCCCGCCTACCTACGACTGACCCAGGACCACCACACCTTCAGGAAACACCTCAAGACCTGGCTCTTCGAGCAGAAGCAGCACTCCCCACCCTCCCCAGCACCTTGAGACCCTCACGGGTGAGTAGCGCGCTCTACAAATATATTGATTGATTGATTGAATAAAACATGCATAATTTGGACATGAATGAGTCACTTGATCTGGGCAAGCAGAGAAGGGTAGGCCCTTTGCACTCCACGCACAGGGACCATTTAGCAGTTCTGCGCTGACCTCTATATTCCAATCATTTGGGACGATTTTGATTGACTCATAGGGTTGGACAGTCATTTTTTTATCCTTGAACCAGGTATTTCACCTTTAAGGAATCCCTACTTTACACATTATGGTATAGTTGTTGGGTAGGCTCACCTCCTCCCTTGTCTCGTCATAAAGTAGTATCATGGATTAGCTCTGGACCTCTGGGCACGAAACATGTTGACATGACTAAACTATACCCACAAATGTCGAGCTACTAGTGCACATTATGCCTCCACAGTAGCCCCAACAATTTGCTTGGTCTTTTAATCCTGCCAGGAGAACCATCATATTCAAATACTTTTTTGGAACCTCCTAGACAGGTTTTTCTCACCTTCCTCACTTTCATATATACAATCACCCCACCTTTTAGGACACCCTCATATATCCTTCATTATACGGCATAAGCAACAACGTGACCATGTCATGTTGATGACTTTTGCCTTTACACTGTGTTAAGTTAGCATGAGCTTATTAGAAGTTTAAACGCAATTTTTCCTCTCTGCCCCTTTTGCACACAGTGTTGAAACAGGTTCTTCAATAAATATGAAGTCTTTAGAGATGAAGGAAGTCTTCTTTATTAAATATTCTTCACAGCATCTAACCCACATGACAGCCTGGATCAGGGGAAAGGCGTAACTACCAAACCCACAAATCCAAGATCCAGAATCCCCCGTACATTCCAAAACCAAAGAGAAGAAAGAACACAAGATAGAACACCTACATTCTAAATATCATGAAACATAGAATATAACACACGGCACATGATATTATACATGTTTAGAGTCTAGCAGAATATTTTGCTTCACACGAGAATAATATGTTTTTCCTATAGTATCGGTCTTGCTTGGTAAGCTATGTCTGAACAGTGAGTCCCGAGGCCTTCAAGGTTATTTCAACACAGTAGTTGTTGTTCGGTCTTATCCGCGCACGTTCTAGACATAACACATATGCAGCTGTGGGTACCTCTAGTTTTTGGCGCGTTTTAATAATGCACTGTGCAGAGCATGCAGACACAGTTGGAGAACTTTCGCATGCAGAGAGCTGGTGTAGAATGTGTTGGAGGGCATGGCAGTTATTATGGTAGTGAGTGCGGAAGTAGCTTACCCATACGAAATCTTCTATTCGTGGGTGACCTTCCCTGCAGCGAACGCAAATACTGGTGTGTTCGACACTTATACTCCTACTGCCGTGCCACAGGAATATGTTCCCTATAGGACACAGGAAGTTCCGATTAATGCTTGGCAGCACTGAGTTTGGTTTAATGGCGCCCTACCCCACACTTTGTTAGGCTCAAGGTTAGGTCCTTTGTCCATTCCAGGCGCAACTTGGCCTATTTTGGCTGGATTTACACCGCATCCTAGACATGGAGCGGTTCCCGTTGCGGATTTACGGCTGCTACATACAGTAGCAATTAGTGTATTAGGTCGTTGGTGCAATACATTACCCGCAATCTCCCGGGCGGAGCCCCGGGTGCTGCGATGCTTCCAGCCGCACCGAGTGGTATGAAGCTTAGTCCTCTCATTGTTAATGGAGTGATGGGCAAGCGCCCCCAGGATAAGGATGATATGCCTTTCTGGCTTGCCGAGAAATTTGACCAGCTGGAAGCAGTATTTCCTAACACAACTCCTGTTGAAAAACACAGGATTCTGACAATTAGTTTGCCTAAAGACTTGATACCAGAGGCAGGTGACTGTGAGTCTTGGGGTAAGATTTTTGCGGTGGTGTATACGAGGTGCTTTGGCACTCCGTCAATGACCGTCCTACCCTCGGTCATTAAGCGTGTTCAAGATGAGCATGGGTCAGAGGCAGCGGTTGAATTGGGTATGCGGCTATGCAGCAGTTTTGACGTAGTTTCCGATCTCGTGCTTGCGAATGTCAATGCGGTACGCTTTCAGGTGTCTAATGCTTTGCAGGCTGTTCCCGATGCGGACAAACCCCGCCAGTTATCGAGAATTATTACGGCCGCTTATAAAACCGTGGGCCGTAACAGTTTGGGTGTTAAGCCTTTTTCTACAAAAGAGAAAAAACAACCCCAAGGGCAGAAGTCGGAAATAGACGACCAGCCCAAGGCTAAAAAGCAAAATTGGCTGAAAACACAAAGGCAGGGTAAACAACAACAACAGAAACAGGGGTCACGTCTTGCATCTCCAGTGACTGCACCTACAGAACGTGTTTATGACTTGCGCGATCGCGCAACGATAAAATCTCCTGATCGTTTTCAGGTTTCTGAACAACGCTCTCCTCGTTCTTTTCAGGACTCATCGGCCTCATCGACCGGTGGTGGAGGAGGCGGCAGAGGTAGGGGTGGCCAGCAGAGTCGCAACCAGCCCCGCCCAAAAGATGGTAAAGGAAAGCAGGACGATTCGACACCGAAAAGACCCCAGTTTCAGAAGAAAAAAGTTGCCGCTTTAACAGCGCGATATGGCACCGATAGTGAGAACGCAGCTTCGGATTCTGATATGGGCTCTGACCTTGCTGGAGTCCTGGGTTGTTGGAATATGTTCGCAGCGGCGCAAGATTTCTTGGCACAGAAAACCCACGAGTTGTCCTCTGATGGTGCTAGAGGCTCCGGTAATTGAGGAACATGTATGCTCTTTCCCTTTAATAAATTGGATAGCTGAAATATTTGCGGATGAAAACAGTGGGCCAGATTCACAGAATGAACTTAAGACTCAATCCTAAACTTACTACTATTTTGGTATTCACAGAATGCACTTACTACTTTTGGCATTCACAGAATGAACTTACTACTTTTGGTATTCACAGAAGATAGGATTTTGTCTTAAGTCGGTCTTAAGTCTGTCTTAAGTTTGTCTTAAGACAAACTTAAGACAAAATCCTAACTTCTGTGAATACCAAAAGTAGTAAGTTCATTCTGTGAATGCCAAAAGTAGTAAGTGCATTCTGTGAATACCAAAATAGTAGTACGTTTAGGATTGAGTCTTAAGTTCATTCTGTGAATCGGGCCCAGTGTCTTCTTGTTGGAGGCTGTTGCTGCATATTTTGCATATTCATTATTAGATTGAGATGTGTCATCGCTTCTCTCTCTTCCATGACCGAGGTCACAAATTGGACATTGGATGTTTTTGGCCAGACCTATTGACTATGTCCATGGCTGCTTTTCTTGAATTTGCACTATGCTCGGATTTTGACATTTTTTCATTTTTATGAACAATTATTTCTCACCTGTGCAAATTTGAGACTGGTTCTGACTGTCGTTCTTGAACTCTGCTTTCCGAAATTTTCCCCTTATCTTAACTTATCCGTACTGGGATCAAGGGAGGGTGTCATGGTGATGACTTTTGACTTTACACTGTGTTAAGTTAGCATGAGCTTATTAGAAGTTTAAACGCCATTTTTCCTCTCTGCCGCTTTTGCACATGACACATGATATTATAAATGTTTAGAGTCTAGCAGAATAGATTGCTTCACACGATAATATGTTTTTCCTATAGTATCAGTCTTGCTTGGTAAGCTATGTCTGAACAGTGAGTGCCGAGGCCTTCAAGGTTATTTCAACACAGTAGTTGTTGTTCGGTCTGATCCAAGCACGTTCTAGACATAACACATATGCAGCTGTGGGCACCTCTAGTTTTTGGCGCGTTTTAATAATGCACTGCGCAAAGCATGCAGACACAGTTGGAGAACTTTCGCATGCAGAGAGCTGGTGTAGAATATGATGAGATCCCTTTCTACTAGAACCAAGAGGTATGGGGCCGCCCTTGTAATCCCAAGAGAACTTCTGTAGACATAATATAATATACTAGCAAGGGAGGGTAAGAATTAGGTGCTATTTAGCCTTCTTCCCTTTAGCATTTTAACATGCTTTCTCCCTTTGCATTTTATGGAATTGTAACTATGCTGATAACCTTATTGCTTATAATATGTTTGCTTGCATTAGCAAAGATACTGCGCTTGAGAACACTGCATTAGAAATAAATATTTCAAACTTGCATGTGTCCTCATTTATTCCTCGTTTTGGACTGATCTGATAGTATAACGAAAGAGTGTTTATGTGTTCCACGTTACCTGAGGTGTTCTAAGTCAATGTTCTGGGTTGTCTAATCATTGGGGGTATGGAAGAACCAATGAGACACTGATTGCTAGTCCGGTAGGGGATTTTGGCTACTAAGGTGAGTTTTGGCAAACCTTTACTCACTAAGGTTCCAAGTCTCTATGCACAGTTCTGTGTAGGAGCAGAATCCCTGCGACAACCCTTCGTGGGACCTATAGAACATTGCAGGCTGGCCTGACAAGGAGTAATACCCAATTATGATGCATGACATCCCTACGGGTGTGTGAAGAAAACAAGAAGTAGTCGGTCGGATTCCCATCCCTAGATTCATTCACCTTTTTTTCTTTCTCCTCTCCTAGCTCTTTTGGAAGGAACAGAACATCGCTAGTTGATTTAAGGGTAGGCAGACAAAATATAGATTTTTTAATATCGACCTACCATAATATCGATGTTTTAATATCGAAGGGAGGAATATAGAAGGTAAGTAATATCGATTTTTGTAATATCGAAGGGACAGAATTTTGGAGGTAAGTAATATCAATGTTACTAATATCGATGTTAGTAATATCGATGTTACTAATATCGATTTTTATATGATTTTTATGTATATTATTATTTATTTAATATGTATTATTATTTTTTAATGTCATTTAAGTACATTTTGGGGCCGATTCCGTTTCGGGAAAATGCCGTTCGAATAGCTGTAAGTAGCTTCTTTCCCGTACGATTCGTTTGCAGAACCGTACCCGTACGTACGATGTAGTACGATGTGTACCCAAAGCAGTTCCCTGTACGAATCGTACCAAAGACCGTACAACTCAATAATCCGTACGGATCGCATTCGGAACGCACAGTACAGCGATGTCCTTACGGATCGAAGCAGCATTTTCTGACCAATCAAGTACGATTCGTATCGACAACACTCCGTACGACTCTTTTCCTATGGGAGCCTAAAACGTCCATAAAAAGCAGATTACTAATCGAAATGCATACGAAAAGGACCCCCCCGGGTATGGTGCGTACACCCCATGATTGCAGCAGTACGGTGCCTAGGAGTACAGTTCGTACCCCCCAAGGTCATAGGTGTAATGCGTACACCCCATGCGTACACCCCTTGATTTTAGGGGTACTGTGCGTATATGATAGTGTTGCTCTCCATACGAATTGACCATATGTGACGTTTACCGTACAAATCGCGTACTCATTCCCCGGTCCGGATCGAACTTGGCGGGTCATACGGCATGTTTACGAATGGTACGGTTCACTTTGCGGCTTTATGTCGTACGGATTTAACCTCGTTTTTCGTACGGTTCGCAATGATTTGGACCTATTTTTTACCAACGGATCGTACTACGCGATTCGGACGGATTTGTACGATTCGTACGAAAACGGCTACGAATAAGAATCATCGTATGGATTTGTTTCCCGAATCGGAATCGACCCCTTTGTATTTTAGTACCTTAGTGGGTTGTGAGTTTATAGGGGAATAGGGTGGGAAGTAATTTAATTATACTAAATTACTTATTAACATTTTAGGAATTATAAATTAATTTTAATTAATAGTTAATTACTTTTTATTAATTGGTAATTCATTTTGAATAATTGATTAATTATGTTCTGTAGCGGGTTATGGTTTTATAGGTGAATAGGGTGGGAAGTAATTTAAATGTAATTAAGTAATAATTTATTTTCATGAATTGTTTTTGCTAATTATATTATTGTTAATTAATTATTAATTGGTAATTATGTTTTATTAATTGGTAATTAATTTTAATTAATTGATTAATTGATAATTATTTTAAGTGTATTATTTATTATTGGCGTTTGTTGTGCAATAATAGAGCAATAGTGTGTAAAGTAATTGATAATAGTAGTTAATACAATTATGGTTGGGTAATGATAATTAATGTTTTGGATATTTATTATTAATTGGTAATTGTTATTTTTTTATTATTCATTGGTGTTTGTAAATAGTTTAGATTAATTTAATAAATATTTTTTTAATATTTTAAAATATTAATTTATTTATAAGTATGTTATTTTTAACTTCTACGCTATCCAACACTTTCCCTACTGTTGCACTCTCTGGAATGGGAATAGTAATTTTTACCCCTACGCTATCTAACACTTTCCCTACTGTTGCACTCTCTAGAGTTGGAATATTAATTTTTACCCCTACGTTATCCAACACTTTGCCTACTGTTGCACTCTCTGGAGTGGGAATAGTAATTTTTACCCCTACGCTATCCAACACTTTACCTACTGTTGCACTCTCTGGAGTGCGAATAGTAACTTTTACCACTACTTTATCCAATAATTTCCCTACTGTTGCACTCTCTGGAGTGGGAATTGTACTTTTTACCCATATGCTATTCAACACTTTCCCTTCTGTGGCACTCTCTGGAGTGGTAATAGTAATTTTTACTCATACGCTATCCAACACTTTCCCTACTGTTGCACTCTCTGGAGTGGGAATAGTAATTTTTACCCCTATGCTATCCAACATTTTCCTTACTGTTTTTTTTTGGGGGGGGGTTGGAATAATATTGAATTCCCTCTGTTACTTAATATTTTTTGTATTGTTTTAGATAATGTAGTATATAATTAATTTTTAAAATATTAAAAGTAAATATAATTTTTTTAATTCGTTTTGCATAATTATTAATTTTTTATTTATGTTATTATTTTATGTGTATAGATGAATTTGCAATTTATAATATTTGTAATTATGTATACGGTATTAAGATACATATTAAAACTGATTATTAAGTATATATAATATATATTATTCAAATCGAAATTCCAATTCCATTTGTAGAAAAGGAACGTACTCGACACACCAAAGTTGCTGGTGCACAAAGAATTTAATTATGGCAGGAAACAACGCGTTTCACCTTTCGGCTTGATCACGTTTCAGCCGTGAAAGCCCAAACAGGGTCCTTTAATTCATCATTTGACATAGAAATAGGACTAATACCCTTGTGTAAACAAACAGTGCAAATTTATGGCGGCCATTGCTGATAGAGACAAACAATACAGGAAGGCTTTCATTCTCTTGCCTACAAATACCAAATGTGCAATATAGAGACATTCATATAATGTTTTTTGTGCTTGTAGTTGGTATCATGAACAATACAGTATTTATACATAATTTCGAAAATAATTTCTGATTTCAAAAATATTTTAAAAAATAACGGAAAGTGCCAGCAAGTTGTTCCAATGAATGTAAAAGTAAAATATAAACATAGCTAGCGCGGTTAACGTCGTAGTGTAATAATGAGTATTGTCTTGGTATTTAAAGAGCTTTGTCAGTCCATAACAGTGCTCTCAATAAAGTTATGAGCATTTCAATGGAAATTGTATCCAACAATTGAGATGCATTCACAATCGCGCTAACTTTATGCAATCACGCCCAAGTGGGCATACATCATTAAATGGTTCCACGCCCAAGTGGGCATGAGTAAAATGTCTTTGCACAGTCCTTTTCAATGTCCGTGATCAGACAACAATCTATACAAAAATTGTTCAACAACAAGCAATTCGAGTTTCACAAATAGTCGAGAAAATAGCTCCACAGCAATGGACCAACCAATCCATCAAAGAACCTAAAAAGATTCAAAATATAAAATCAGACACCTGAAAGGCAACTACAGATACTTTCCATTTCATTTTATACTTTGTAATTTCATTCAGCAAGGTGAACTGCCAGTTCTTCATTTGAGTTTAACCCATTAGGAGTCATACATTCGAAATCTATTATGTATCTAGACTCCAATTTACGTAAAGCCAATTTCCTATTTCCTCCACGGATTCCCAAGTCCACCATATCTATTGCAACCATTCTCAACAAATTTACATTTGGAGATGATGTTCATGGATATGGCATGCCACAGGGTACTGTTGATTGTGATTTTTGATGGCCCTAAGATGCTCCATCACTCTTTTTTTGGCTGTATGAATTGTGCTCCCTATGTACCACCTGTCACAAGGACAGATAAGTACATAGACACAGTATGGAGTGTTACAGGTGAGTGGCTTTCGAATAATAAATTATCTACCAGATCTAGGAACAGTTGATCCAACATGCCTTGCAGCTTCTGCAGCATCTAAAGCCTGGCTTCCCCTTTGTTGGATTGTTGCTGATTACAGAATTGTGGCTTAGGTCATTGTGCACAATCAATGAGGATGACAAAGTAAGATTTATCACTACCTTCTCAAGACAGGCCCAGGAGATTAAAAAGATCTTTAAGAAACATTGGTGTTGCATTCTTTAATTATTTAAGTCATGTTTTCTATGTCTACATTTTCTTTCTTGTTACTGGAGCCTAGAATGTATGATGCGTGCCTGCATTTTACATGCTGGGTTCCAGATTCCAGGTTCAACTGTTTTTATCCTGGATCTGCTTTGTAACAGACGTGCTGTGCTTCTTCTACTGAACTTAAAATAAATACCTGTATTTTTATACTATTCAAGACTCCTACGTTTTAATATTGGCGACGAGGGACATACATCATATTTCTGCCGCGTTTTTGAAGCACAGGAGCAGGAATTTTAAGAATCCACGAGTGAATAATTTTAAAACATCATCACTTACTTGGGAAGAGAAGATACCTTTATTGTGTTGATTTCGCTCTTACTCCGGTGGATTTTTGTAAAATTTAAAGGCTTTTCTGCATTTCTGCGTGTTTTTGGCGTTTTGGTGAGTGAAACAGCTTAGTCTGCTCGAGACAAATTCCATACGCTCTTTCTGTGACACACCTTCCAGCGTCATCAAGCTACACGTGGATTTGCGCACTGCATCATCACGCATTACGCTAAGCCGCCATTTTGTTTCCATGGTAACTGAAGTTAGCGATGAAAGAAACACGACGCATTTCATTTCTGGCTGCCAGAGAAAGGAAATCGAACCAATTTTGCTTTTCCATTAAGAAAACAGAGGTACAATTTGACACGCTCTTGAATTCCTTGCGTGTTTCATTAAAATTAGTCCTTTTTTCGGGAGAATTTTGACCAAAACGACTTTCTTTTGTTCTTCAAGGATCTTTTACAAACGATTGGTCAGTTCTATATTAAGACTAACTGATAAACTGCTGTTTATATCTACATATACTGTGAAGACTTGATGAGAAATTCATTTTATTTAATACAAGACTGCCATCTACTGGATATATTTGGAAATTATTATTTTTTTTTTTCATTTAAGATTTGTTTTAAACACCCTTTGGTGATATTGTTTTATTCTCTTGTTCTTATTTTGTGATTCTGATGAACCACAGTGTTAGCATTCTATATTATTAGTTTAGGTATTTGTCTTACATTTAAGCTTTTATATATCATTTGAGATGCAATTTGACCCTCCATCAAAATGTTTGCAGTCCAAAGGTGATCCACCTATTCCATGGAAAGGATGGAAAGAAGAAGTTTTCACTTATCTCAAGGCAATGGATGGGGAACGCATGTCTGCAGAGAGGAAAAAGAAAATGTTTTTGCATTGTCTTGGTTCAGAAGGACAGTTAGTATTTAGAACATTACCACAGGTTAGGTCGGGTGGTGATAGTAATGTGTATGATGAAGCTGTTTCAAGGATTGAAGGAAGATTTAAACCTATTACGAGTGTAGCACTTAACAGATTCAAATTTTACACTAGAGTTCAGGATGATAAAGAATGTTTTGACGATTTTCTTACTGCTTTACGTGCATTATCATTACACTGTAACTTTGGTCTTATGACGGATGAAATGATTAGGGATCAGATCATTGTGCACGTAAAGAGTAAGAAAGTTCAGGAACAGTTATGGATTTTAGGAGATCCTAGTTTGGAAACGGATATCAGTACTGTAAAAGCTCTTGAGCAGTCAGATAAGTGGATAAAATCTTTAGATAAAGCATCCACTTCTAGTCATTCTGTCTCTAATAATGAGGTCAGTGTTGTTAAACCTCATGAGCCGAAGACTAATTATTATTCCAATAGGAATGATGGTAAGACTAAACAGTTTTTTTGTTTCAGATGTGGCAATCCTGACCACATTGCTTCGTTTCCGCAGTGTCCAGCTATTAATAGACAATGCAACAAATGTGGACGTACTGGGAATTTTTCAAAAATGTGCAAAACTCCTACAAAACCTTTCCAAGACACTTAAAAATCTTCGTTTTCAATTTCTAAGCATCCGAGTGGTAACGTCTCATATGTTAATGATGAAGGGAGAAATAATCCAGATATTAAGGAATTTGGTATTGTTATATGTATACAAGAGTCATTTGATATTTCACAAGCTGATACTTTATCATCTCCTAAAAGCTGTGTTAACATTTTAGGGAAGGTATTAGAACTTATGGTGGACTCTTGTTCTCCATGGACGATTATCACTCATGAATATTGTGTAGAATCATTTGGAGATCTAGTGGATATCAGTGCATTGTCTAGACCTGATATCAGTGCTTACAACTTTGATGGATCTAAAATCCATTTTATTGGTTTTAAGGAAGTTCTACTTACTATCAAATGTAATTCCGCTATTATCAAACTATATGTTGCATGGAAAGGTGTGAATGTCTTAGGATGGAGAGATCAAGCAAAATTAGGAGTTACATTGAACCCTAGGTTAAAGGATCCTGGGGCATATTATCAAGGGGGTTTATCTCCGCTTTTTTGGCTTTAAAAGCCAAGAAAGCGGAGATAAAATTATCTCCCTATTACCAAGCTGTCGCTAACACCAGTTAGCGACAGCTAATAGGAGATAACGACCATCTTGGGCCCCGCTTTGCATGTCAGTGATATTTATCACTAATGACATGCAAAGTGGGCATGCCAAGATGTTAGCGACTGGAAACAGTCGCTAACATCGCTATCTCCTATTACCAACTTTTGGAGATATTCGCGCTAAGCGCGAATATCTCCAAAAGCTAACACCTGCCCAGGAGCAGTTCTTAGCCATGTTATCCAATGGGAGGTGGATAACATGGCTAAGAGCATTTGCTCGATAATGCATGAATATCGCTGACTTTTCAGCGATATTCATGCATTGCGGCCGTTTTTTATCGCATTTGCGATAAACCTTGCTAATAGCAAGGTTTATCTGCGATAAAAATCGCCGATTTGCGGCGATAATTTTTGTCTCTAAACAAGTTAGAGACAAAAATTATCACTAGTTGTTGGTAATATGCCCCCCTGTGTCAGTTCTTGCGATAACTGATGGGGAGTTTGGTGATTTACCTGAGTTCACTGAAATTGCCCGTTCTTTTCCTAAAGTGTTTTCTAATAAATTAGGTAAATTGAATGGTTTCAGTCACAGGATCAAAGTTAAGCCTAATTCTGTTCCAGTTAGACAAAAGCTAAGGGGGGTTCCCATTAGTATTAGGAATGAGCTTAGAGATATGTTGGATACGATGGTGAAGGAAAACATAATTGAAGAAGTGGAGTCATCAGAGTGGGTTTCTCCCATTGTTTTAGCCATTAAACCTGATAAAAGTATTAGGTTATGTGTGGATTTAAGAGCGCTTAATAAGAGTTTAGTTACTGACTGTCACCCACTTCCCAATATTAATGAAATGCTATGTATGTTGGATGGTGCATGTGTGTTTTCAACGTTAGATCTTAGGTCTGCGTATCACCAGATCGAGCTCAGTGAAGACTCAAAACAATTTACAGCATTTATCACCCCCCATGGTTTATTTCAGTTCAAGAGAATGCCATTAAGCATGGGCGGATTTTGCGGATTGGCAATCCGCGAATGTGCGTATTTACGGATTCGCAATCCGCGAAGATCCGCGAACTCTAGCGGATTTGCGGATTTTTCCATTTTTTGTGTTGGCGCGTGTTCGCGCCGATTTTGGGACAAGTTCGCAATTGCGAACTTACTTTTCGGCTTGCAACGGCCGCGACTATGTTGTTTCTACGTCTGGTTTATCATCACAGGTTCACAGCACCCTCTGTTTCACCACTGCCACCCTCTGGGACACCCATGCCACCCTCTAGTACATCCTCACTGGCACCTATTAGGTTTATTTATCACTGTAGATTATGGTGGTTGAAAAAAGCAAGCACACCTGCCCTTCTTCAACTGCCATCAATTAATTTGTGTTTCATTAATGTGTCAGTAATTTTGAAAGTTCCAGTCTGGCTGGCACCTGCTTCCTTCCTTATCTGTAATTTGCTTTTTGTTGCAGTGAAATTTTTTTTTCACAGGACCTTTATGGTGCTATTCTATGAGCCTGCTGTTTGGGTCATAGCAGGGTCATAGAATAGTTGCAAACTCTGGAGGGGCCCATCAGGAAGCACTACCTTGAATGTTACTAATGTTAAGTTTGAACTTTTGCACCTGCTCATTGCTTTCAGTTTAGCTAAAATCGTTTTTTCTGCAATTTCGCGCGTTTTTTGGGGCGCGAATCCGTGCGAGATCGATTTCGGAAGCCGCGAATACGTGCGAATACAAAATTGTTTTTGTTGCGACGTGTATGTTCACGTGATCTTGCGCGTGTTCGCGAGGCGCTTCTAGCTATACGTTTGCCAAGTTACCCTATCGGTCGTACACGGGCGCGGCCATCTTGTTGGCGTGACGTAATTCCGTTTCCGCCCGCTATGTGTAATCTCGCAAAGTGTGCTGCTCGCTAGTACAATTTCGCGCGTACTCGCAAGGAAAATCTCGCGCGAACTTACCCACGCGGTCGTGAACGGGCGCGGCCATCTTGTTTCTCATTCATTGCTATGGTTCTGGGCATGCTTTCTCTATCCTCTCTCAATCTCTGCCATCCTTTGCTTGTTTGAAGTTTTTTTGATCTAATTTTACTTATTATCTAACCCTCTATTTTTCTAGCTCTATATTTTTGTGTTTTCTGCAGCTTTTAGTTACTTTTAAACTACTTTTTTAAACTCTTTTCTTTTCTTCTTCACTATTCTATTTCTTCTTTATCATTTAAGTTTATTTCTGCCCAGACCATGGTAAAGGGAGCCGGGAAGCACCCTGAGAAGGGGAAGGGTCCCGCACCCCGTGCCCGGCTCCCGTGCGGGCGTTTAAGGGGGGAGCAAGTGGTCCCGAGGGAGATCTTCAGCGCGGAGGAAGTGGCGGCACTGATCTTCCACGTCCAGCGCCGCCTCCCCAAGACGATCCTGGGAGGCGGCAAGATCGCGACCGGCTATGGCATCCGGGAGCGCCGCCAGCGGTGGGAGAAGGTGTGCCGGGCCATGTACAAGATCTCTGGGGTCCGGCGCACATATAACCAGGCCACCCACCGCTGGACCGATGTCATGGACCGGGAGCGGGACTTGCTGGACGCGCTCGGCGTAGAGGTCCCCGGGCTTGGTGAGTAGTAGTAGTAGTACATTTACTACTCTGTTTTATCCTGCTCTGTTATTTGCAAATCTTTGTTCTTTACCAAGAGCAATAATGCTGCCGATTACATTGAGGTAAATTATATTTCAAAATCTTCTATGCATTTCATTTTAAGGTGCACTGCTCTCCTTCTCAGTAGCCTTGCTTGCTACTATGCTTCTTTGTTTTGTATGTTGTGTTCAGAAGCATTTCATTGGCCTGAGAAATTATGTATGAGTGTACTGTAAAGAAAAGAACTGCGTAATGCTAGACAGTAAGGGTCATATTTTCAATTACCGGCGCATCCCTGCAAAGTAGCAGGGATGCGGCAGTAATTGTGTGCCATGCCACCACCACCCATTGGCCCAAAACGTCACAGAAGCCTTACGCATCTGTGCCGTAAAGGCAGCGCATTGCTGGAGTTGCGTGCCAACGATGGCGCAGCTCCAGCAATGCTCTGGGGTACCCTATCTCCCCAATGCTGCATCAAGCCGTACGTCGGCTTCAAGCGCGCAGGGTTTGAGTCATGCATCATTGTCCTAAAAGTGACTGATTGACATCTTGTAGATTTCACTCAGCCACTTTTAGGATTCGTTCCTGCGCAGGTACGCCCTCCCTTGCGCCGGAACGCCCCCTGATGGCGCAGGGCTTTACAACGTGATGCATCGCCCATATGCCCATATGTGGTTTTTTTTTTAATATATACGCCGCACCAACACCATGGCGAGTCTTTTGTTCTGCCGCTGCGTCAGAAAAGGCACGCAACAATGGAGGAAAATCAGCCGCAACTTCCGCAAGGGACTTATAAATCAGCCCCAACAGACTGAAGTCCAGTCCTTCCTTTAGACAGTCACATGGCTATCAGAAGAAATAGTGGCGGTGGTGGCGGGTGGATTGATAGTTTGAGTATTCACTGATCTGCAAGCAGGATGGACTTTGTCTGTCACGTGTTGCGCACTGCTGCCTGCAGTGCCAGGCCTAGGCAAACCTCTTTAGTAGTCTGTTTTTTGAGTTACATAGGAACTTTCTAAGTCAACGTTCCGCAAATCAGGCAATACGAATAACGTAGTATACCACATGAGATAGATCCCGTGGAATAGTTGTCTATCTATTTGCTATTTTTCCAAAATATGTTGTTATTGTTCTTTTCAAATGTTTGATTTGGTTGAAAAATCTCATCCATGTTTTCTGGTTTTTCTTTCTTTCATGTTGTACATCAGCTCCCCCCAAGGGCAAGAGGACACAGGAGGAGGGTGCTGAGGATGCAGGCCAGGATCGGGCAGGCGAGGGCTCCTTTGCTGGCCCCAGTAAGTTTACATTTTAATAAACAGTACCTATTTTTTCCTAGCGTTCCTCATTCGATTTTTTCTAAATCGTCTTTGATCTTCTTGTAGACTGGATATAAATTCTTATGCTGCCTCGAATATGACTCCCTGTGGTATTACTAGACTATTCTTATTAGTCTGTCTGTGTAGCTAACTAAGGGGTCGATTAGGATCGCGGACGGACCTGAGTCCGTCCGCGACCCCTGAGGAGGAGGGAACGTCCGCATGGGCTGCAGCGTTCCCTCCGATCTGATTAGGATGTGACCGCCAGGGTGGCGGTCACATCCTCTATCTCTAACATTGCGGCGGGTGCAGCTTCAAGCTGCACCCGCCCCAATGTAAAAAATGCATGCACAGCATTTCCGTGCACAAAGCGGCAGGCACCGCGCGGTGCCTGCTGCATTGTGCACGCAAATGCAGGGGGGTACCATAGGTACCCCCCATGTGCACTCACCACCACCCCTTCACCCAGGGGGCCCGCAACGGGCCCCCGAAGTGAAGGTCCGTATGCTTTTCCATGGCGGCAATGCCGCCGTGGAAAAGCATATTTACACACACATCATAATATGGCGGACGGTGTCTCATAGACACCGCCTGCCATGTTATGGCTTTTCCGCCGCGGTCGGCTCCGACCGCGGCGGAAAAGCGGCGGACGGAATTCCAGACCCACCAGCCATCCTAATTTGGCGGTGGGTCTTTGGAGTCTCCGCCGCGGTTTTTCCGCATCCTCCAGGCCGGCGGACACTTCCGCCGGCCCGGAGGATGCGGAAAAACCGCCATCCTAATCGGCCCCTTAGATTGGACATTTGGCAATTCCATTGGACTCCCATTATATTCAGCAATACCTCTATGCACTGTCTCCTTACTGACTAGATAGTGTGGCAGAGTCATTCAGCTCCCGAAGTCACCGATTATAGATCCCCAATGATCTCTAGATTATCGTACGCAGGACAAGAGAGTAGTACGGAGTCACAGCACAGTCAAGAAGTGTCAGAGGCACTCATGCTTGCAAAAATTCCAAAACCTTTAGCTCATCCACTCTAGTCTAGAGGAACAAAAACCACAGAGTCTATTTAAGTGTAAAAGCTTTATTAAAAGTAAACATATTTATTAAAATCTACTTTGTCATAAAACTATTTAACTGTAAACGGAAAAGTGGTTAGTGCTGACGATTAATTGGACACATTTCTTGTGGTCGAGCCGAACTCTCACCTAGTTTGAACTTGATCCTGGTCGTGTTCTTAGGACTCAGGAGTCAAGCTTCTGTCTGTTAGGAGAAAAAGTGGTGCGTGTTAAAAATCAAAAGCAAGCATTCATCAGTTGTGCATAAAAGTGCAGCAAGACAACAGCCTTCCCTGGAAAATGGGACATTTTTACTATGGAGTAGACAGTCACAAATTATTACATTGTATTCTGTTTTTTTAACATTTCTCCTAGACCAAATATTATATAGTAGTGAGTGGTGTATTCTAACATTCTTAAATGTACTTTGTAGGTGTAACATCTGGTGACGGGGCCAGCGCGGAGGTGGCTGTGTTGGACTTGGACTCGGAGGCCTCTGGGGAGGAGGCGGCGTTAGAAGAGCTGGTGGCCGTTCCTGTGGGGGATCAAACGGTGGTGGCGGAAACAGGTAAGCTATATATTCCTTACTTATTGAGATTGAAGACTGCATAGTGTGCTTTCTGCACGGGTGTATTACAATTACAAATCAACCAGGTAGTAGCCTCCTCGAAATGTACTTCGACTTAGCTGTGAAGTTTTTGGTGAGAAGAATCCCAATAAGTTCTTAGACGAACGTGATGGATGGGATGAACGAAAAGCGAAAGAAGGGTGTAAGTAAGTGGGACGCGAACTTGTATGATGGCTGGCAAAGAAGAACGATATGTGTTTGCTTGGACCCAGAGGTGGCTGGGAAGGAAAGAATATGGTATGGTGCATGGCTGGGTCAATGATGAAGCAAGGATGGGTGGAAGGACAGCAGCCTGGGTGGGTGAAACAGAAACTGTATGTGTGCGTATACTTTGACTGAATTGATGCCTGGAGCATGGTATTCTCTGACTCTTACATAGCACATGTGTATCTAGAGAGAGTAGATGGTCGCCAGGTGAAGTAAGTGTTACCTTGAAGAGCATGTACCACCGCACCCGCACGTCCGTCCCAGTGCAGGGAAGGCAAGGAAAAGAAATTGTAAATGTGTCCAATACTACCATGAATAGTAGCAGTACTTTGTATTGCGTTTGCATTCACAGCATATATCTGGTTATTACGGTGGACACTCCGTACCTCTCTTAATAACTTTAGTTTACTTGTAGTACGTCATTCATGTGTGGGTGTATCACTGTTCACTCAATATTAAGCAAAGCACCTAAAGTCATCTCATCTGTCATTAAATACCTCCCATGTGAAGTGATAGATAATCAAATTAGTTAGCTTCTTCAGTTTCCTTTTCTAGTACTCATTTGCACTGTAGGGTGAAAGGTAAATTAATTAAGCAGTAGCCCTTGTAACAGAGTATTCTCAGTGCCACCCGTAATAGAAAAGTAATAGCTTCACCACCTGCATGTACTGGACCGGTACAGTAACGCAAGTCTGTCTCCATCATCATGGTGTGCAACTTTTTTTCTCGGGTGCAACTTCACTGTGCTGTGTCCATGTCATTCTGCCGGCTTGCATAAGATAACGTACCCATTTCCCTAAACAAGAGAGAAGAAGAAGAATAAGACTGGTGTACTGTCATAGTCGACTGTAATGGAAGTCCATAGTGGTCGTAGAATTAGTTCATTAAACTACCACTACTGTTAGAGCAAGGATGCAGAAGTGGGAGGTTACATAGATACTGTCCTCAATAGTTATGTACTGTGCTTTCAATTTGCTACTTGTACTCTGTGACCCAACTTTCGGCTCAATCACTTTGTGTTATTAATAAGGAGCATTGGTTACAGACTATGTCTTTCTTTCTTCATATAGTTGCTCCTTCCAAATCAACAACAAGGAGGGAGCAGGCTAGATTGGCCCGGCAACGGAGGCTGGAGGCCACAGTCGCCGAGTATCGGCGGCTGGTGGCCCTGGAGGAGGAGGAGGACACGCAGTCGAGCGGGGCAACATCTTCGACTGTGACCACTGCATCCTCCTCCGTGACTAAGCCAGCGGGACCGAGCCAGGCTAAGAAAGCCGACCGCCACCGCCAAGCAACCGAAATACCAGCTGCCCCCCACAGGAGCTGCAAGGAACGCCAACGCCGCCTACGAGTCCGCATGTCCAACCTGGAGCAGGAGGTCCTGAGGTATAAGAACTTGGTTAAGGGCCTCCGCTCCGAGCTTGCCACCCTCCGCAAGGAGTATGATGCCCATGCCGCATCATGCACCAGCACCAGCACCCTCCAGTAGTGGAGTGTCCCTTGCCCTTTTTTTATAGACTTTTGGGGGGTGGGATTTGGGAGTTGGGATCGTTTTGGGACGTTTCAGAGACAATCGTTGGGGTTAGGGTGGGTGAGGGAGATTATTTTGTTAGGGCTAAATAAATATATTTTTCAACTTTATCTGACCATACCTGTTTTTTACTGCTTTTCAGTCTGGTGGGTGGGGGGCGGGGGTGTAACAGTAACTTTGTTTTCCTGAACAGTCGTAGGACTTTAGTAGTACAACCGTCAATCTCTTGTCTACTCCGAAATAATACTCCATTATACTACCTCCCACCAAACGCTTATCTTACCTGTAATTTGTGTTAGAAATTAGGGCTAGGCCCAGGGCTGGCTCCAGGTGAAATGGGGATTAACGTTGTCAATCCTGGGCGGGTGACATTTCCTCATTGCGGTGGTACTAGTGGTGTGACACAGTGGCAGTTGCATGCCTATGGAAAAAAAGAAAACGAAACCTTGTTTGTCCTCCTTACTGTAGCATTACAACGGTTACGGTACGATCGAGAAAATAGCAGGTGACAGTACACTAGAACAGTGCCATAATGTAGCCTAACAAATGGTAAAGTATTTGCTTGCAAGTATAACTAGTACTTGCGTTGAATTTATTTGACATTGGCTACTACTACTAGAAGATATAGTACTGAAGCTGAGTAAGTCTAGAAGATATCCTCGTATTCCTTCACCAGCCTGTTGCTGCTATCACCTTATCCTCCCCAGCAAGTGTGTGGAATTATTGATGTCATTTTAGTCAGACATCAAGCAAAACAACACAGCCCGGGGGAAGAGGGTTAGGGTTTGTAAAATGGATGGGAATGGGGGTTTCTTTTTGGGTAGGTTTTGTTGAGAGAAGAAAAAAAAAGCAGAGCATGGACAAACAATAATTGAAGATACAGAGTTTACAGACAATCTTTGGTTACAAACTAAAGGTAAGCACATGCAGTCACACTCATAGAATAAAAGACAACAATGGATACTGTATCTGTATTGAGTATGTTGTTGGAGTTGTCCTGTTGAAATTGGTAAGTAAGTTGCATGCAGCAAACAATTCCTCTTATTGGCGGCACTCCTCCATTCCAGCTGACGCTTCGTCCATCAATGTGGTGGTGACCACTGACAGAAGAGACACCCTGTCCACTGCCTGCCTGGCGGATGTTGACTGAAACCCGGCCTGTAATTATTGAACGGAAAACAGGAAGTGCTATTACAATACCACTGATAAATAAATAAAAGGTATGTACGCTGTGTGGTTCAAAAAGTGACACTTTGATTTCCCTAATAGACAGTACAATATTTTTGAAATTGCGTGCTCTGTCTGAGTCACCTTTTTAAGGATCAATAAGTATGGCCAAAATATTATAGCGGATCTTTCCCCTCAAGGTGGGTGTACTACTGTGTTTTAGAACAAAATTTGACCTTCCCAGCAATGCTCCCACCAAGACCCTTACTAAAGCCAGTCGCAAAAATGTAGAAGAACCCAATCATATCTCCAAAAACGATGCCTAGCAGAAAAATGGTTACAAAACGTACTTTGAAAGTAACAGTAGGCCCAAATACAGACCGTGGATTGTATTCAAACCACTTGCCTGCAAGCAAAAGTATCCATAGCCAGCATCGCTCCAACAGTGCTCTACAACAACAGAACCGCGTTGCAATACAACCCCCCTAAACACATGCAATCCTGCTGCTAGGGCTAACCCTAACGAACCCTAACTTACAAAAAGTGCCAAAACTGGTGTTTCCTTATGGATTTTGTCCAACAAACTTCTAGCCGGTATTAGACCTTCCCAGGAATGCCCCAGGCAAGACCCGCCAACCCACCCGCAAAAAAACACCCGACACAACACCACCAAACAGCGAAAAAGCTAAATCTCATACTTACAATGTCTCTCGGCCTTCGGTCCAAACGCGGCGCTGTGCAGCTAGGTCGTCATCATCATCAATCATCATAACTCCTGTTTTCCACCACGGATTTCCTGAAAAGCAAATGCAATCAAGATTAGACTGTCGCAGCAGTGCTTCGACAGAGACCCCGGCCGCAACCCACCCACGAACAGCAGGAAGCCCCCCAAAACGCTACATTGAGCAAGATGTCTGAAGAAATGGCAAAAAAAAGGCTTTTCCTTAAGGATTTTGTCCAAAACACTTCTATCCGGCATTAGACCTTCCCAGGAATGCCCCAGCCAAGACCCGCCAACCCACCCGCAAAAAAACACGCGACAACACCCCCAAACAGCGAAAAAGCTAAATCTCATACTTACAATATCTCTCGGCCTTCGGTCCAAAGTAACGCGCTGTGCAGCTAGGTCATCATCAATCATCATAACTCCTGTTTTCCACCACGGATTTCCTGAAAAGCAAATGCAATCAAGATTAGACTGTCGCAGCAGTGCTTCGACAGAGACCCCGGCCGCAACCCACCCACGAACAGCAGGAAGCCCCCCAAAACGCTACATTGAGCAAGATGTCTGAAGAAATGGCAAAAAAAAGGCTGTTCCTTATGGATTTTGTCCAAAACACTTGTATCCGGTATTAGACCTTCCCAGGAATGCCCCAGGCAAGACCCGCCAACCCACCCGCAAAAAAACACCCGACACAACACCCCCAAACAGCGAAAAAGCTAAATCTCATACTTACAATGTCTCTCGGCCTTCGGTCCAAACGCGGCGCTGTGCAGCTAGGTCGTCATCATCATCAATCATCATAACTCCTGTTTTCCACCACGGATTTCCTGAAAAGCAAATGCAATCAAGATTAGACTGTCGCAGCAGTGCTTCGACAGAGACCCCGGCCGCAACCCACCCACGAACAGCAGGAAGCCCCCCAAAACGCTACATTGAGCAAGATGTCTGAAGAAATGGCAAAAAAAAGGCTGTTCCTTATGGATTTTGTCCAAAACACTTCTATCCGGTATTAGACCTTCCCAGGAATGCCCCAGGCAAGACCCGCCGGCGCCAACCCACCCGCAAAAAAACACCCGACAACACCCCCAAACAGCGAAAAAGCTAAATCTCATACTTACAATATCTCTCGGCCTTCGTTCCAAATGCGGCGCTGTTCAGCTAGGTCATCATCATCAATCATCATAACTCCTGTTTTCCACCACGGATTTCCTGAAAAGCAAATGCAATCAAGATTAGACTGTCGCAGCAGTGCTTCGACAGACACCAAAAATTACACACAAACCCCCGGAACCCCGCCAAAGAGCACCTCAAAGGCAAGCAAGTCAGCAAAAACGGCAAGAAATTTCCACCTCATATTTGGTCCAAAACACTTTTGTCCATTATTAGAGCTTCACAGCAATGGGCCCAAAACCGTCAACTCACCCGCAAAGAAGTACAACACCCCCACAAGTGCTGAGTCTTTCTTCATTGTGCGTAATCCAGCACTCTGCTTGGAGGGAAATCGCAGTCTGGAGGAGGAGGATAGAGGAGCATGTTCTTCAGAACTTGTGAACCTGAGGAATGTAGACTGCGGCACCTTCAAATCAATAAGCAAACAAGTGAAGACAGTTCTGATGATGGTCTTGTTTTTGGGATTAGGTGATTAAAGTTTGAATTAAATTAACTGTGCAAAACAAAGAAAGAGAGACACAAAGCACACAGGAATAAAAGTGAATAAGGACGAAAAAGAAAGTTCTTGATTGATTGTCTCATTTTCAGGGCTCGGTGTCAGGGAATAAGAACAAGATTTCGTCATCATACTCTGCGAATTCAGGCTGGATGAGGTCAGTGGCACCGAACAGAGAAAAAATCCCCTCATCTACGTTGCTGTCCTCCTCGTCTTCATGCGGCGTGCTTTCTCGTACTTTGTAATCTGGTGGTATGAGGTGCTGATTCATCTTGATCATTGTCAGCCGCTCCACATTTTTGGGCGAGAGGCGGCTCCGTTTGGGAGTTACATTGCCACCAGCAGCACTGAAAACACGTTCAGAAGACACACTTGCGAGTGGGCAAGACAAATAGTTTATAGCCAGGTTGAAGAGCTGTGGCCACAATTGTTTTTTGCCATGCCAATACTGCAATGGCTCATCATTAAGGAAGACCTCTGTTGAGTCATTCAGATAGTCCTGCACCATCGACTCAAGGTCATCAACTGTTCCTCCACTTTGCTTACTTTTTGCTGTGCCTGTGACATTTTTTCGAGAACCATACCCCATCAAACTTAGCCAATCCTCCTCCCCAGCCACTGTTAGTGTTGTCATTGTGTGTGGTGCAGATGATCCAGTTGCCGGTGTCTTTAACGGCTGAGAGGTCACTTGTGCCCCAGCCACAGGTGCAGAAGTGGATTCTTGTGACTGCGGATGGCCTGCTGATGCTGATGCTGATGTACTGGCTTCTCCTTCAATAACCTGCCGTTCTTTTTCAAACCTCTTGGCTGACCAGGCTAACCAATGTTTGTACTTTTGAACATCTGCATCAGCGAAAGGAAAGAATGCGTTGTCTGCCAGCGCCTTTTTGTAGCGTGGATCCAGAATAGTAGCACAAATGTAATGCTGATCTGAGTTGATGTTTTGAAGACGTTCATCACCACGTAGGCGATGTAATAATTTCTCAGACAAAATGAAATGTTTTTTTTTTTTTTTCATCTTTTGCAAACTCAGAAGAAACCGCCATCAGTTGGTGCTCCAGTATGCACAACAATGGGATAGCTTTTCCCAAATTACAGTCCTCCTGGCTGACTGCACGCGTGAAGAACTCAAAAGGACGAAGCATGTCTGTCAGGCTTTTAACTATGTCCCATTGCGCCTTACTCATCCGCAGGTCCTCCTTCTGAGATGTAGCCTCTGTCAAGAAATAGTGATCGAGTACCGTATACTGCTCATGCAGACGCTCAAGCATGTAGAAGGTTGAGTTCCAACGTGTTGCCACCTCCTGGATGAGTGCTTTCACTGGCATTCCACGTTGAAGTAGCAGTCTCCGCAGATGCTTCCGGGCCTTAAAAGAATGGCTGAAATGGTTGCACATTTTGCGGCAGGTGGCCATTACCTCGAACGCTGGACTCTCTTTATCACTCAAGAATTTTTGAACTACCAGGTTGATACAGTGCGCCAAACACGGCACTCTAACATGGTCACCAAGGAACATGGCCTTAACTACATTGGCGCCATTATCCGTGGAAACATAACCAATCTTGCGTTTTAGGGGGGATAGCATTGTCAAGACCTTTTTGTCAAACTCTTCCAAAAGGTTTTCTGCTGTGTGACTTTTCTCCAAGCCAAACATGGCTAGTGTTGCATGTTTCCGAGCAGCTTTGAAAACTTGGTCCGGGTCAACACCTGCGTTTAGCTTTGCTATAACACCTGAAAAAGAGACCCAGTGTGCAGTGATGCACATGTAATCATCGCCTGGGCCACTGGTCCACATGTCTGTTGTCAGATGTATTGTGTGAACAGCACTCTTCTGCAAAGCTGCCCCAATCGCCTGCAGCACATCTTCATGTAGTGCTGGAACCGCAACTCTGGCAAAATAGAACCGGCTCGGAACCTTCCATTTAGGGCAGAGCGTTGCAACTAATTCAAGAAAACCTACCGCTTCTACAAAAGAAAAAGGTAGAAGGTCCACAGCTAGCATTTTAGCCAGCTTAGTGTTATACAGACGCGTCAGTGGGTGGTTGCGTTCATATGGCACGTCTGAAGTAAGCATTGTTCTAATGTTGGCCTGGACCAAGCATTTACGGGCTGATAATGACTTCGTTGACCCAATTTTGCTCGCTGGTGAACTTTTGTGCGTTGGTGTCTCACTCGCTCCAACACTCTTAGTGTGCCTCACATTGGGTGTGCTGCTGACAGGGGTACTGGGTGTAAGGGAAGTGTTTGACACGTCTTCTTCCTGCTCGTCAACATCAGATGAAACATCAACGTTTCCTTGATTTTGGCCTTTCTTGATCGCAGCTAGGTGCGCAAACCATTTGACAGCGTGCTTTCTCTCAAGATGACCACTCTGGCCGCCGGTACCATAGTTGGTACCTGACTTACCACGACTAACTGCAAGCTTACAAAGGGTACAAATGGCAAACTTTGGATTTTTGGGACAAACAGTAAAGAAGTCCCAAACTGGGGACTTGAAGTGTCTGTGGGACCTGGAGGAGGCGGCGATACTGGTGGTCGTGGTCATGAAGCTAATGCCAGATGAAGTGGAGGATCTGGATTGCCCAACTTTTGTACGTTTTCCACTTTCACCGCCACTAATTAAGGTCGAGGTTGACGCAGGTCTCTTCTTGCCAGAAAGAAATATGGAAGCGGGACGAGTTGGTGTACTACTTAACTCCAATGATTGTGGTGTTTCCACTGCCTCCTCATCGACAACATCATCATCATCATCATCACGCGCAGCAGCTCTTCGGGCTAGGGTCAAAATGTCTGTTTGCTGCATGCCCGCTGGGGCTGCAGTGACCTTTATGATGACTGGGTCGTCGTTGGCAGAGTCTTCATCAGCAGCAGTATCCGCCACTTCTTGTTGAGCCTCATCACACTCCATAAGTCTGAGACTTTGGACGAGCTTCCTTTTACGCTTAAGTACCTTTGTTGGATCATGGTGTGCCTCACTCTCAGACGGCTGTGGTGCTGGTTCCCAAGTTTGATCCGTATCATCAGAAGGAGGTGTGCTTGAAGAGGATGTAGACACCACCCTTGATCTCTTCCTTGCTAGGGTTGTGGAAGACAATGAAGGATCAGCAGGAGGAGTGGCTTCCTCAAATGATACCTCGCCTTGATTGTCGATTTCCTGATGTGCCCCTACTTCGGGAGGAACAACTATTGTGGGCACTTGTGACCCTCCATGCACCTCTGCTTGCGCATCTCCTTGCGCTGCCTCTCCTTCCACATGTACTTGGGCTTGTACTTGCACATGTGATTGTTGTTGCGGCTGTGGTTGTTCAACACTCGTCAGATGAGCTACAACAACCTGTGTTGATTGAGGGACATTGCTGCTGCTTTCTTGCGATGAGCCAACATCACTGGTCGATGGTGATTGAAGAACTATACTGGCTGCCTCTGCAGCACTCAAGGGCTTGGACTTAAGTTGGCGTGGTGGTGGTGGTGGCACTGAGCCCAATGGAGCGGGGGGGGTGCTGCCAGCTTGGTCCCCAGCAGATCCCGCTGCTGCTGCTGCAGGCATACTTTTTTTTTTACTCCCAAAAAAAGGGGCGGGCGGCACACCAGTCTCCTTGGTAACTTGCTTCTTCTGCTCCTTACTGGCACCTTTCTTGCTAGAGGAGCTACGGGTTACTTTTTTTGGGGCCATCCTCTTCAGAGCAGGTCAGCAGGCAGCAGTTGCACGAGTTGCAGAGGGTTCTGTGTCCAGACGTGACGTCGCGTGACGTTATGCTGCACACACCGCTGCAGGACTTCTTCCTGGCACTGGTGGTTCTCTTGAGTCTTCTTGTGCACCTAAAAGCAATGGAAGACAGAGGAACATCAGTTCAGTTATACACCCCAAAAATTTGACAAAACACAGAAAAATTAGCACAATCCCATGCCATCCTTGATGTTTACATTGAACACACCCCACAGAAAGACTACGGACATGCAAGTATGCAACACTCACTACCCCTGGGCATAATGGATGAAAAGTAGGCAAAATAAGTGCAGGCCTCAGACACTGCCTCTCCTCAAAATGGCCCCTTACACCCCAGGCACATGTTGCCTGTACCAGCCAGCACTCAAGATGGCCACCACCACCACCCACATGGCCAGTCCACATCAACAGTACACCCCCAAAAAACAGAAAAACAGCCAGAAATCACCACAATCCAACGCCATCCATGATGTTTACATTAAAGAGAGTGAGACCACACCACAGGCACACTCAGTCCATGCACCACTCACCACCCCTGGGCAAAGGGCCCCACCAGCAGCCCCCCAAAAACGACAAAAAACAATAAAATAAGCACAATCCCAGCCCATCCATGGCCTCAATTATGTTTAAATTCAAGAAGACACCCCACAGAAAGACTAGGCCCATGCAACACTCACCACCCCTGGGCAAAGGGCCCCACCAGCAGGCCCAAAAAAACGACAAAAAACAATAAAATCAGCACAATCCCAGCCCATCCATGGCCTCAATGGTGTTTAAATTCAAGAAGACACCCCTCAGAAACACTAGGCCCATGCAACACTCACTACCCCTGGGCATAATGGATGAAAAGTAGGCAAAATAAGTGCAGGCCTCAGACACTGCCTCTCCTCAAAATGGCCCCTTACACCCCAGGCACATGTTGCCTGTACCAGCCAGCACTCAAGATGGCCACCACCACCACCCACATGGCCAGTCCACATCAACAGTACACCCCCAAAAAACAGAAAAACAGCCAGAAATCACCACAATCCAACGCCATCCATGATGTTTACATTAAAGAGAGTGAGACCACACCACAGGCACACTCAGTCCATGCACCACCCACCACCCCTGGGCAAAAGGCCACACCAGCAGCCCCCCAAAAACGACAAAAAACAATAAAATAAGCCCAATCCCAGCCCATCCATGGCCTCAATTATGTTTAAATTCAAGAAGACACCCCACAGAAAGACTAGGCCCATGCAACACTCACCACCCCTGGGCAAAGGGCCCCACCAGCAGGCCCAAAAAAACGACAAAAAACAATAAAATCAGCACAATCCCAGCCCATCCATGGCCTCAATGGTGTTTAAATTCAAGAAGACACCCCTCAGAAACACTAGGCCCATGCAACACTCACTACCCCTGGGCATAATGGATGAAAAGTAGGCAAAATAAGTGCAGGCCTCAGACACTGCCTCTCCTCAAAATGGCCCCTTACACCCCAGGCACATGTTGCCTGTACCAGCCAGCACTCAAGATGGCCACCACCACCACCCACATGGCCAGTCCACATCAACAGTACACCCCCAAAAAACAGAAAAACAGCCAGAAATCACCACAATCCAACGCCATCCATGATGTTTACATTAAAGAGAGTGAGACCACACCACAGGCACACTCAGTCCATGCACCACCCACCACCCCTGGGCAAAAGGCCACACCAGCAGCCCCCCAAAAACGACAAAAAACAATAAAATAAGCCCAATCCCAGCCCATCCATGGCCTCAATTATGTTTAAATTCAAGAAGACACCCCACAGAAAGACTAGGCCCATGCAACACTCACCACCCCTGGGCAAAGGGCCCCACCAGCAGGCCCAAAAAAACGACAAAAAACAATAAAATCAGCACAATCCCAGCCCATCCATGGCCTCAATGGTGTTTAAATTCAAGAAGACACCCCTCAAAAACACACTAGGCCCATGCAACACTCACTACCCCTGGGCATAATGGATGAAAAGTAGGCAAAATAAGTGCAGGCCTCAGACACTGCCTCTCCTCAAAATGGCCCCTTACACCCCAAGCACATGTTGCCTGTAGCAGCCAGCACTCAAGATGGCCACCACCACCACCCACATGGCCAGTCCACATCAACAGTACACCCCCAAAAAACAGAAAAACAGCCAGAAATCACCACAATCCAACGCCATCCATGATGTTTACATTAAAGAGAGTGAGACCACACCACAGGCACACTCAGTCCATGCACCACCCACCACCCCTGGGCAAAAGGCCACACCAGCAGCCCCCCAAAAACGACAAAAAACAATAAAATAAGCCCAATCCCAGCCCATCCATGGCCTCAATTATGTTTAAATTCAAGAAGACACCCCACAGAAAGACTAGGCCCATGCAACACTCACCACCCCTGGGCAAAGGGCCCCACCAGCAGGCCCAAAAAAACGACAAAAAACAATAAAATCAGCACAATCCCAGCCCATCCATGGCCTCAATGGTGTTTAAATTCAAGAAGACGCCCCTCAAAAACACACTAGGCCCATGCAACACTCACTACCCCTGGGCATAATGGATGAAAAGTAGGCAAAATAAGTGCAGGCCTCAGACACTGCCTCTCCTCAAAATGGCCCCTTACACCCCAAGCACATGTTGCCTGTAGCAGCCAGCACTCAAGATGGCCACCACCACCACCCACATGGCCAGTCCACATCAACAGTACACCCCCAAAAAACAGAAAAACAGCCAGAAATCACCACAATCCAATGCCATCCATGATGTTTACATTAAAGAGAGTGAGACCACACCACAGGCACACTCAGTCCATGCACCACCCACCACCCCTGGGCAAAAGGCCACACCAGCAGCCCCCCAAAAACGACAAAAAACAATAAAATAAGCACAATCCCAGCCCATCCATGGCCTCAATTATGTTTAAATTTAAGAAGACACCCCACAGAAAGACTAGGCCCATGCAACACTCACCACCCCTGGGCAAAGGGCCCCACCAGCAGTCCCAAAAAAAAGACAAAAATCAGCACAATCCCAGCCCATCCATGGCCTAAATGGTGTTTACATTCAACAAAACAGTTGTATCATGCACCCCTAACCAACCCTGGTCCTACTGGATACTGTGGCTACCCACAATATAATTTATTTAATGTTCTGAAAAAGTTCCAAAATTTTACTTGCAGCAACTGTAATGCCCCAAACAAACTTACTTGTGAAAGTTGATTTCTAATCCAAAAGTGATCCAAAGACAGTCAAAAAGGCCTCAAATCCAAATATCCAGCAGCACCCACAAAAAGTAATCCTTCCAGCTCCAGATCCAAATGAAAGTGACCAGGAGATGGACAAAGCACTGGGAGGAGCCTGCTGGACAGGAACAGGAAGTTGGAGACTGTGGGGCACTTCCTTCCTCCCCCCCCCCAAAATGGACTCCTTGCAAAAAAAAAAGGCCATGCAAATGTCAACCTGAGGAGTGATTCTGATAAAAATCATAATTTTCTGAAGGTTTATCCTGTTTGCTGGTGATTTTCTTGTGCGAAATTGCAAAATCTCTATTTCGCAAGTGCGAGATTGTTCCTTTCCGCCGCAACTACGTGTTCGCAATTGCGAACTCTCGCGAGGTGTGCTGTGCAAGGTGGCAAGCCGCGAGTACGTATTCGCGGGCGACAAACTCCCGCGGGAACACGCAGCAAGATCTAAAATGGCGCGTCACTCGCAAAGAAAAACAACTCGGCAAACGCTAAAATGACGGAAAGTGAACGCCGTGCACCACGCCGCGCGCCGCAACCAAGCAAAAAATCCGCCGCGAGCGGATTCACGGATTTTCGACAAATTCGCGAGCGTTCGCGGATTGCGGATTTGCCGAAAATCCGAAAAATCCGCGAGCGGAGCGGATTTTACGCCCATGCTTAAATGCCATTTGGTTTGGCATCGGCCGCTTCAGTTTTTCAAAGGGCCATGTATCACATCTTTAAAGATCTAGGGTCATTCGTCAAATGTTTTCAGGATGATATACTTGTTTTTTCTAAAAATGATTCTGAACACTATTCTCACCTTAAAGAAGTATGTTCTAAGTTAGAACAGTATGGTCTAACGATTAAGGCTAGCAAATGTAAATTTTTCTGTAAATCTGTTGAGTATTTGGGACATACTCTTTCCGGAGAAGGGGTTGTACCAAAGAAAAATCTTGTGGATGCTATTATAAAAGCGCCAGCTCCTGATAATAAGGAAAAATTACTCTCATTTGCAGGGTTATGTGAGTATTATAGCAAATTTATTCAAAATTTTGCTAACAGGATGGATACGCTTAGAGAGTTGACCAGGAGTTCTGCTAAATTCATTTGGACGGACAAACAAGATTTTGCTTTTAAGCAAATCAAGAATGAGATTGTCAATGCTCCCACTCTAAAATCGTTCTGTATTAATAAGAAATGCATTGTTACTGTGGATGCCAGCCTATATGGGATTGGAGGAGTCCTGAGTCAGTGTTCAGGTAAAGATGAGTGGTGTGTGGCATTCGCATCAAGAACCTTATCTTCCACAGAAAGAAGGTACTCAGTTATTGAAAAAGAGCTGCTAGCTTGTATTTGGGCTGTGGAACATTTTAGAAATTATGTGTGGGGAAATAGGTTCATTTTGAGAACAGACCACAAACCGTTGGTAGGGATCTTGTCTCCTGGTGGTGGATGGAACTCTACAGCGCGAATAGCCCGGTTATCCTCACGTCTTCAGGAATATGATTTTGAAATTGTTTATGTACCGGGAAAGAGCAATGTTACGGCGGATTTTCTCTCCAGATTACCCTGTAGTGATGTTAAGGTTCCTACTATAGATCTGGATGTTGATGTTGTAGCTTCCATTGGTGATTGCATTTCTCAAGAGTTTTTATCTTTAAGTGAAGAAGAGTGGTTAGAGGAAGTGAATAAGGATGCTGTGTGCCAGCAGATTTTTGAATATGTAAGAGTAGGATGGCCAAACAGTAAGTGTGTTGCTGCAGAGTTAGCCCTTTTTTGTCAAGTTGCTTCTGAAATTGAAGAGTTTGGTGGTCTTTTATTTAAGACTGGTAAGTTAATCCCTCCTTCTTCTTTACAGGAGAAAATGTTGTTACTTTCTCACCAAGGTCAGTCAGTCAGTCAGTTAGCTTTATTCGATTTTTTGCTTAAAATCATAAAAGAGGCAACAATACATAAATAGACACCATAAAGTTACATAAACACCATAACATTTCATTACAAAGTTAATAAAACAAGATTAAATAAGTATATCGAATCAGCTAATCAATATGCATAAATTTCATTTTCAATGAACAGCTCTAAAACAAGAAGACAAGGGTACATACTGTGATGCCAGGAAAGAGCATTAAACAAGCCTTTATCCGCAGTTACATCCTACCCTGTCTGTTTAGCTCAAACTTGTAAGTGGCCTCTTAGTGGTGGGGTTTTAAAAATACAATTTTTGGACAAAAGTTGAAAACCGTTAGGTCTAAAAGGTTAATTGACTATTGGTGTAACTGAATATGTCGGGGGCTCGGGTAAAAATCGTGCAAATCCAAAATTCGAATAGTGCCATGTTTCTCTTTGGGGGGGCGAAATCGTAAATAGGGGACGATATTCCAGTTTTTAAATTTAATTAGCACCAGGTCCCCAGCGATGTCCTTGGGCAGAGAGCCTAACCACCCCACCCTCCTGACATTCAAAATGCCACCATCCAGCTCAGGTGGCAAAGGTCTATTTTTTTGTAACCAGAAAATGACCTTATTTAGCAGGTCCTGCTGTGATTCGTGTGTTCCCTGGCTGAGGGCAGGGACCCCAGAGAGGACATATACGTATGGGGCGGCTTCTGGAGGTAAGTTGATACATGGCATTCTTGCCGGAGCTGGTCTAACCACTGTATGAATTAGTGACGCGGGTTTTGAAGTTACTTTGTGGCGTATTGGGGTAGGTATACAGGGAGGCTGTAATTGAGTGTCACCATTTTTACAAATACTAGACTTATTGTTTTCAGGGAAGGTGGGAGGGTTTGGGCAGGCGGATATATCCATTTTATTATTTGGAGGAGGATACTTTTTGATTACTTCCTCGATGCTAATCAGCCTGTCCCCCAAGTCGTTGATTTTTAAGACCAAGGGTGAGATGACAGCTAACAAGGGTTGCTCAATTTGAGTTAGTAAAGTCATTTGGGGAGACAAGACAGGGTCATCTAGTTTGGCCGCGGCCGTGACCTGCGTTGATGTTATTAATTTAGAGGGAGATAATGTTGGGCTGTTGCACAGATTTTGTGTACTTGCATAGTTCCCAGTGTCAATTTTGCTGTCATGCTTCCCTCTAATATTGAGATCCAGGGGTGAAGCGTTTACTTGTTTTTGGTCTTTAAATACAGATGATGTTAAGTCCCATGGGTAGCGATTAGAAGTAACACAGTTAGTGCCCACAGTAGGGGAGGTTATAACATCAGGTGCGTACTTTGTGCCACACAGGGCGTTGAGCTCTTCCCAAATTAACATAGTGTCTATGTTAATGAGGGAAACGACAGAATAGTCAATATAGTCTATAAAATTGAAGCATCACAATACCTCCTCCTGTGGTAGAGTCAAGTGGGGTGGCCTGTCCCGTACTCCTTGGGTCCTCTGAGGGCCATTGGGCCCGCCCTTTGCCCGGGCTTCGCCCGGCCTCCCGCCCGCGTCCCGCGGAGCGGAGCGCTGCTTTAAGGCGCCTCCTGGCGCTGTCCCGATGTCAGAAGGCAGCGCCGCCGCTGAGGCTGCCGGGAGATGTAGTCCCGGGGCGGCGGCGCTGTAGCAACAAATGTGTGACTCCTGGCGGTGGCGGCTGCAGTGGGGGCCTCCTCGCCTCCCCCCTCCGATTTGGCAAATGACCCCGCGCTTCGCCGAGCGGAGCGCTGCTTTAAGGCACCTCCTGGCGCTGTCCCGATGTCAGAAGGCAGCGCCGCCGCTGAGGCTGCCGGGAGATGTAGTCCCGGGGCGGCGGCGCTGTAGCAACAAATGTGTGACTCCTGTGTGGATTTAAGAGCGCTTAATAAGAGTTTAGTTACTGACTGTCACCCACTTCCCAATATTAATGAAATGTTATGTATGTTGGATGGTGCATGTGTGTTTTCAACGTTAGATCTTAGGTCTGCGTATCACCAGATCGAGCTCACTGAAGACTCAAAACAATTTACAGCATTTATCACCCCCCATGGTTTATTTCAGTTCAAGAGAATGCCATTTGGTTTGGCATCGGCCGCTTCAGTTTTTCAAAGGGCCATGTATCACATCTTTAAAGATCTAGGGTCATTCGTCAAATGTTTTCAGGATGATATACTTGTTTTTTCTAAAAATGATTCTGAACACTATTCTCACCTTAAAGAAGTATGTTCTAAGTTAGAACAGTATGGTCTAACGATTAAGGCTAGCAAATGTAAATTTTTCTGTAAATCTGTTGAGTATTTGGGACATACTCTTTCCGGAGAAGGGGTTGTACCAAAGAAAAATCTTGTGGATGCTATTATAAAAGCGCCAGCTCCTGATAATAAGGAAAAATTACTCTCATTTGCAGGGTTATGTGAGTATTATAGCAAATTTATTCAAAATTTTGCTAACAAGATGGAACCGCATAGAGAGTTGACCAGGAGTTCTGCTAAATTCATTTGGACGGACAAACAAGATTTTGCTTTTAAGCAAATCAAGAATGAGATTGTCAATGCTCCCACTCTAAAATCGTTCTGTATTAATAAGAAATGCATTGTTACTGTGGATGCCAGCCTATATGGGATTGGAGGAGTCCTGAGTCAGTGTTCAGGTAAAGATGAGTGGTGTGTGGCATTCGCATCAAGAACCTTATCTTCCACAGAAAGAAGGTACTCAGTTATTGAAAAAGAGCTGCTAGCTTGTATTTGGGCTGTGGAACATTTTAGAAATTATGTGTGGGGAAATAGGTTCATTTTGAGAACAGACCACAAACCGTTGGTAGGGATCTTGTCTCCTGGTGGTGGATGGAACTCTACAGCGCGAATAGCCCGGTTATCCTCACGTCTTCAGGAATATGATTTTGAAATTGTTTATGTACCGGGAAAGAGCAATGTTACGGCGGATTTTCTCTCCAGATTACCCTGTAGTGATGTTAAGGTTCCTACTATAGATCTGGATGTTGATGTTGTAGCTTCCATTGGTGATTGCATTTCTCAAGAGTTTTCATCTTTAAGTGAAGAAGAGTGGTTAGAGGAAGTGAATAAGGATGCTGTGTGCCAGCAGATTTTTGAATATGTAAGAGTAGGATGGCCAAACAGTAAGTGTGTTGCTGCAGAGTTAGCCCCTTTTTGTCAAGTTGCTTCTGAAATTGAAGAGTTTGGTGGTCTTTTATTTAAGACTGGTAAGTTAATCCCTCCTTCTTCTTTACAGGAGAAAATGTTGTTACTTTCTCACCAAGGTCAGTCAGTCAGTCAGTTAGCTTTATTCGATTTTTTGCTTAAAATCATAAAAGCGGCAACAATACATAAATAGACACCATAAAGTTACATAAACACCATAACATTTAATTACAAAGTTAATAAAACAAGATTAAATAAGTATATCGAATCAGCTAATCAATATGCATAAATTTCATTTTCAATGAACAGCTCTAAAACAAGAAGACATGGGTACATACTGTGATGCCAGGAAAGAGCATTAAACAAGCCTTTATCCGCAGTTACATCCTACCCTGTCTGTTTAGCTCAAACTTGTAAGTGGCCTCTTAGTGGTGGGGTTTTAAAAATACAATTTTTGGACAAAAGTTGAAAACCGTTAGGTCTAAAAGGTTAATTGACTATTGGTGTAACTGAATATGTCGGGGGCTCGGGTAAAAATCGTGCAAATCCCAAATTCGAATAGTGCCATGTTTCTCTTTGGGGGGGCGAAATCGTAAATAGGGGACGATATTCCAGTTTTTAAATTTAATTAGCACCAGGTCACCAGCGATGTCCTTGGGCAGAGAGCCTAACCACCCCACCCTCCTGACATTCAAAATGCCACCATCCAGCTCAGGTGGCAAAGGTCTATTTTTTTGTAACCAGAAAATGACCTTATTTAGCAGGTCCTGCTGTGATTCGTGTGTTCCCTGGCTGAGGGCAGGGACCCCAGAGAGGACAGATACGTATGGGGCGGCTTCTGGAGGTAAGTTGATACATGGCATTCTTGCCGGAGCTGGTCTAACCACTGTATGAATTAGTGACGCGGGTTTTGAAGTTACTTTGTGGCGTATTGGGGTAGGTATACAGGGAGGCTGTAATTGAGCGTCACCATTTTTACAAATACTAGACTTATTGTTTTCAGGGAAGGTGGGAGGGTTTGGGCAGGTGGATATATCCATTTTATTATTTGGAGGAGGATACTTTTTGATTACTTCCTCGTTGCTAATCAGCCTGTCCCCCAAGTTGTTGATTTTTAAGACCAAGGGTGAGATGACAGCTAACAAGAGTTGCTCAATTTGAGTTAGTAAAGTCATTTGGGGAGACAAGACAGGGTCATCTAGTTTGGCCGCGGCCGTGACCTGCGTTGATGTTATTAATTTAGAGGGAGATAATGTTGGGCTGTTGCACAGATTTTGTGTACTTGCATAGTTCCCAGTGTCAATTTCGCTGTTGTGCTTCCCTCTAATATTGAGATCCAGGGGTGAAGCGTTTACTTGTTTTTGGTCTTTAAATACAGATGATGTTAAGTCCCATGGGTAGCCATTAGAAGTAACACAGTTAGTGCCCACAGTAGGGGAGGTTATAACATCAGGTGCGTACTTTGTGCCACACAGGGCGTTGAGCTCTTCCCAAATTAACATAGTGTCTATGTTAATGAGGGAAACGACAGAATAGTCAATATAGTCTATAAAATTGAAGCATCACAATACCTCCTCCTGTGGTAGAGTCAAGTGGGGTGGCCTGTCCCGTACTCCTTGGGTCCTCTGAGGGCCATTGGGCCCGCCCTTTGCCCGGGCTTCGCCCGGCCTCCCGCCCGCGTCCCGCGGAGCGGAGCGCTGCTTTAAGGCGCCTCCTGGCGCTGTCCCGATGTCAGAAGGCAGCGCCGCCGCTGAGGCTGCCGGGAGATGTAGTCCCGGGGCGGCGGCGCTGTAGCAACAAATGTGTGACTCCTGGCGGTGGCGGCTGCAGTGGGGGCCTCCTCGCCTCCCCCCTCCGATTTGGCAAATGACCCCGCGCTCCGCCGAGTGGAGCGCTGCTTTAAGGCGCCTCCTGGCGCTGTCCCGATGTCAGAAGGCAGCGCCGCCACTGAGGCTGCCGGGAGATGTAGTCCCGGGGCGGCGGCGCTGTAGCAACAAATGTGTGACTCCTGGCGGTGGCGGCTGCAGTGGGGGCCTCCTCGCCTCCCCCCTCCGATTTGGCAAATGACCCCGCGCTCCGCCGAGCGGAGCGCTGCTTTAAGGCACCTCCTGGCGCTGTCCCGATGTCAGAAGGCAGCGCCGCCGCTGAGGCTGCCGGGAGATGTAGTCCCGGGGCGGCGGCGCTGTAGCAACAAATGTGTGACTCCTGGTGGTGGCTGCTGCAGTGGGGGCCTCCTCGCCTCCCTCCTCCGATTTGGCAAATGACCCCACGGTCATATTGGTATGTCATCTATGAAACGCCTGGTTAGGGAAAAATTTTGGTGGCCTGGCATTGATAAGATGGTTGACAGAATGGTGAGGGATTGTTCACAATGTATTAGTAGTGATAAGATGTTTCATCTATCTTCTGCTCCACTTAAACCTGTGAGTTGGCCTAATTTTCCTTGGCAGAAGGTGGCTTTTGATATCTCTGGTCCTTTCAGACATTTGCCATTAAATGCTCGGTTTGCTTTAGTTTTGGTTGATTACCATTCGAAATGGCCCGAAGTAAAGTTTGTTAGTAATGCTTCTTCACAAGTTATTATGGTTTTCTTGAAAGAGATTTTTGCTAGGGAGGGTTTCCCAGAGACATTTATCACCGATAATGGTGCGCAACTTGTTTCTTCTGATATTGAAGAGTACCTTAAGAGTTGTGGTATTAAACATCATACTGTCTCCCTATATAGGGAAAATGGTCAGGTTGAACGTTTCAACCGAGTTCTTAAGGATTGTATTAGTGGTATAAGTTCTTCTGATGGTGATTCATTGGATGTTGTCAGGAAAAGGTTGTGGACATATTGCATCACACCTCACTCTGTCACTGGTGTGAGTCCTTTTAAACTTCTGAAAGGAAGGGAACCTTCTTCTCTAATTTGTCCCTGGTGGATTAAAAAGTTGAACAAAAATGATTCTAAGGTTGATCTTGAAAGTATTGCTAAACTTGTTGAAGATAAGCAACAAAAAATGAAGATCCTGTTTGATTCAAAAATGAATGTCAAGGTTCATGATTTTGTGGTGGGAGAATGGGTGAGGATAAAAAAAACTGGTTTTCTTGCTAAAGGGTTTTCTAAATTCTTTCCTCCCATTAAAGTAGTTAAAGTTTTTAAAAACAGTGTTGTCACTCAAGATGGAAGAGTTTGGAATGTTCGTAGAGTGGCCAAATGTCCTGATACTTACAGGCCACATTGTTCTCAAATGTCTTGTCCTGATGATAATCTGGGCGGGCTGGTACGCAATGTTAATAAGTGCCCTCAAAATTCACTTCATAATGATTTGTCGATTGCCTCTAGGGTTAAAGGTGATGTTAGGCCCAAAAGAATACCTAGTAGGTATTTATGTTAATATCTTTTTGTTCAGGGATAAGATGTGTTGCATTCTTTAATTATTTAAGTCATGTTTTCTATGTCTACATTTTCTTTCTTGTTACTGGAGCCTAGAATGTATGATGCGTGCCTGCATTTTACATGCTGGGTTCCAGATTCCAGGTTTAACTGTTTTTATCCTGGATCTGCTTTGTAACGGACATGCTGTGCTTCTTCTACTGAACTTAAAATAAATACCTGTATTTTTATACTATTCAAGACTCCTACGTTTTAATAATTGGCATGTCCTTCAAAGTGACAATCATCCTAAATCCGATTTGAACACAAATCCTCAGAATACATTTCGTAAATGCAAATCCTTAAAAGATGACCTAAGCCACAATTCTGTAATCAGCAACAATACAACAAAAAAAATCCAACAAAGGGGAAGCCAGGCTTTAGATGCTGCAGAAGCTGCAAGGCATGTCGGAATAGTGTGGACTGTGTAAGCCTCACTGTTCCTACATCTGGTAGAGAATTTATTATTCGAAAGCCACTCACCTGTAACACTCCATACTGTGTCTATGTACTTATCTGTCCTTGTGACAGGTGGTACATAGGGAGCACAATTCATACAGCCAAAAAAAGAGTGATGGAGCATCTTAGGGCCATCAAAAATCACAATCAACAGTACCCTGTGGCACGCCATTTCTACGAACATCATCTCCAAAATGTCCATTTGTTGAGAATGTTTGCAATAGATATGGTGGACTTGGGAATCCGTGGAGGAAGTAGGAAATTGGCTTTACATAAATTGGAGTCTAAATACATAATAGATTTCGAATGTATGACTCCTAATGGGTTAAACTCAAATGAAGAACTGGCAGTTCACCTTGCTGAATGAAATTACAAAGCATAAAATGAAATGGAAAGTATCTGTAGTTGCCTTTCAGGTGTCTGATTTTATATTTTTAATCTTTTTAGGTTATTTGATGGATTGGTTGGACCATTGCTGTGGAGCAATTTTCTCGACTATATGTGAAACTCGAATTGCTTGTTGTTGAACAATTTTTGTATAGATTGTTGTCTGATCACGGACATTGAAAAGGACTGTGCCAAGACATTTTACTTATTCCCACTTGGGCGTGGAACCATTTAATGATGTATGCCCACTTGGGCGTGATTGCATAAAGTTATTGCGATTGTGAATGCATCTCAATTGTTATATACAATTTCCATTGAAATGCTCATAACTTTATTGAGAGCACTGTTATGGACTGACAAAGCTCTTTAAATACCAAGACAATACTCATTATGACACTACGACGTTCCTCGCGCTAGCTATGTTTATATTTTACTTTTACATTCATTGGAACAACTTGCTGGCACTTTCCGTTATTTTTTCAATTATTTTGGAAATTAGAAATTATTTTCGGAATTATGTATAAATACTGTATTCTTCATTATACCAACTACAAGCACAAAAAGCATTATATGAATGTCTCTATATTGCACATTTGGTATTTGTAGGCAAGAGAATGAAAGCCTTCCCATATTGTTTGTCTCTATCAGCAATGGCCGCCATGAATTTGCACTGTTTGTTTACACAAGGGGATTAGTCCTATTTCTATGTCAAATGATGAATTAAATGGACACTGTTTGGGCTTTCACGGCTGAAACGTGATCAAGCCGAAAGGTGAAACGCGTTGTTTCCTGCTATAATTAAATTCTTCGTGCACCAGCAACTTTAGTGTGTTGAGTACGTTCATTTTCTACAAATGGAATTGCGATTTGAATTTGCTGGGTGACCGTGAGCCCTACCTCGACCCGCCCGTGAGCGGAACTGGCGTTTTACCGGAACTGTTTGAATGCTCATAATATATATTATATGTATATGTTTAATTCGTTTTTTGTTAAATCATGCATATTACTTATTATTTTAAATAATATAACATATTTTTTACTATGTTTATTATATTTTTAAGTATTTTTAAATTAATTTTACATATTTTCTTTTAATTTAAAAAAACAATATTTTTTTAAAACAATATTTTTGACTTTGATTTTTTTTCAGATATTTTTGTACTTACCTTGTTGTAGATAGGATGTCGATATTGTTGACATCGATATTATTGCTTGGATATTTTTGTATCTCGATATTTTGTGTTTCGATATTTTTTCAGACATTCTGATTTAAGTACATTTATTACACACACTACTTAATACTTGGTGACTTTGTGTAATTACTCTCGCCCCTCCTAAATGGGAGGTCTAGGTCAACAATCACATGTCAAAACATTTACTGGTAATAAAATGCCGTAATGGAATATCAATTTTGAGGAACACACTTCACATTGCCAAAAAACATACAGTTCAGTTCAAAAGCTTTATTTTGCTAATACATGCAATAAAAAAATATAATATATAGGATTCTCTGCTACAGTGAGTGGGGCTAGATTCGTGAAACCCCAATGGTCTGAACCATAAGGAACTGAACCCACTACTTCTGCTTCGTAAATCTGGGTAATGCTCTGATCCACTTTTCTGATTAAAGAAAAACTGGTAGTATCCTAGGTTTATTAAAAAATGACCAAGAAGGGTAAAGAGCAGGAGGCACACATTCATATAATGACCTATATGTGTCACTGACTAGAAATACAATTAATGCCAACATGTTTCTACCTATTGTCAGCCTATGGGTCGAAGGCATTCATAAGGGCAAAGTCTATGTGTCCTTATACTACAAACAATAAAGATATCACGCTTTGAGAAGGCTACCTTAGATCTAAAGCCAGCAATATTCCAAGATAGCAAAGACATCTGGGATGTGTTTTAATCTAAAAAGGGGTCGTTTTGTTGGTTTCAGTGATAGATATAACAGTACCGATACCTAGACCCATTGGGGCACCAATAGAAGCAAACTCTGCAGAAGCACATAATGTATAGGTTGTTTGGTATCCTTTCTAGATACCTTGGGAGTCAAAGCCAAAAAACATTCGTAAAGGAGCATCGATGACCATCAATCTATATCTCGGGTTGGAGTTTCCACAGTGATTAAGGGGTATAATGTTTGTGATTCAGGCTGTGTTTTGGATTCCAAGGTCTTATATTTATAATGTATGCTTGTGTCAACCAGGTATAAAGTACAGGCATCAAAGGCCAAAAAGTTTTCTACTAGGTCTCTCTTGTAGAACGTAAATTCCATACTATCGAGCTGGGTGCCCTGCTGGGGAAATTTTTGTGCTTTGTTTATGTCTTCCTTTGTGGTCGATCAACATCCCCTGAACAGCCAAAGGAGGGCTCGAAGGGGGGGAGGGTTCTTGACCAAGAAAATTTTGAAAAAAGAGTGGGTGCATTTTAAAGCAAATTTGAGCAGCAAGAAGGTTAATAAAGCAATTGTGAAAGTACCCTTGTTTGTTCTGTACAATCCACCAATGAACCCCCATAGGCCTCTCGTCCTGTCCTGCTCCACATGTTTCTGTACTAGTACTGAAGTGTCTACAGCCCTTCTACAAGCAGCACTGGCATGATTTGCATTGTGTACTCGTCGCCAGGTATGGAGTCATCCAAGGGATGTATGGCATTACGACGCGTTCTTTTACAACGCGTGCCGTTACAACATGGTTATTTCAAAGCAAGTCGTTACCACGACTTGCGTTGGAGGGGGTGCGGACTTAGGCATTTTTTAATTTACTATTCCAACACCAGCCTACGTACAGTAGGGAAGGTGTTGGATAGTAAATTAAAAAATTCCTTGTCCTGCAGCGCCCTCCAGCGCAAGTAGTGGTAACGACTTGCGTTGAAAAGACCGCGTTGTAACGGCACGGCGGTGTAACAGCCGCGTCGTAAAGGCTGTTCACCCATCCAAGTGTACATTTGTACCAAAGCATGAGACAACCAGGTCCACAGATGTCTCAGCTAAGGTTGTTGTGTATGAACTGGTGGCAACAAAATGAAGCACTTACATGAGCATGCTTCCATGGCGCCATGACTCAGACAACTGAATCTGGTCAAAGGCAGACATCGAGGTGGGGAACAGGCTGCACCATACCACAGAAATACTTTCTTTAATAGTGTGAAATTGACATCTTCAAATATATATCCTAAAAGATGTAGGCGAAATGTTGCTGTCTCAGATTGAAACCCCGTCCAATCCAACTCCGCATTTCATCCTTTTGTAAGTCAAGAAAACAAGTACCACTGCCTTCTAATAATATTACTGTTAATCTACTAAATAATCCCCATCCAACTGCCTGACGTCTCCATGCACACTGCAGATACTCAACAGGAGCCAGAGAAGAGGCTGTCCAGCAGCTCCACAGCGACACACATATCACCCCAGCTGCGCACAACAGCACTTAGAGGCTTTTCCTCATTCCATCATCAATCAAGTTCCCGCTCATTAGCCTATTTCCAAATGAAGACTACTGTGGCTTGGTTATGGGCGAATTTCTAAAACAAACATTACACGCTGAATAATCATTACACAAATAAACAAAACTGCACAGGTCATCATGCACTAGCAGGTTGCAGACTTTAAAATACTGGCGGTTTCCTGATATGAAAAGGGGGGGCCCTCGGCCCCCCCGCACGCATGGCGGCGCGGCGACCGCCTCACCCCCTCTCCCCGCGGGTCCTTCGACGGTGGGGGCGTGCCCTGGGGGCGCGGCCCACCGCCGATTGGCCGGCGCCCCTCCTGACCCGGAATCAATGGACTGGTTCCGGGTCGGGGGGGGCGGGCGTGAGGAGGGGCCACCCGGCCCCTCGGGAATAAGAAGTAGGGAGCGCCCAGGAGACTTCCTTGTCCCTGGACGCTCCCTCGCTGAACGTTGTGCCCCGCGTTCGGGGCTTCTTTGTTTAGTAATCTCTCTTTATATTTTTCAGGTGTGCGTTTACCGTGGAGCGGAGCACGTGGAGCGGAGCAGAAATCGGACATTCGGAGCCGCCGCGTCGTAGAGGAGCGGGCTGCCTTTGTTAATTATTCCCGCTTGTTTTTCAGCGTCGTGGAGCTAGGGCGAGGCGAGGAACATCGCATCGCGGGTTGCGGAGGCGGCGACTCATCGAGGAATCCAAGCCGCGGGCGGACGAGGCGTGGTGCGGCCCCTTACGGAGGTCGGAGAGGTATCGTGTGGGGACAGGGGGTGGAGGCGCGGACTCCACAAGCGGAGCGGCCCGTTGCTGAGGCGCAGGAGGTATCGTGTGGGGACAGGGGGTAGAGGCGCGGACTGCACAAGCGGTGAGCGCGCTGTTGGGAAAGGGGAAATAAAGAGCCTGGGAATTGCGGAGGCATTCTGTGGCTCTGTTGGTTTAGAAAGCGGGATAGTTAACAAAGTACTCGGACGCCCCCTTTCTCAATTGTGTGGCATTCACGCGCATTCTGTGGCCGTCCAGGTAGTGTAGAGACTGCGGGGTAATTTGAATAGGCGGTTGTTTTGGCGCGCATCCTCACTCACGCTGAAAAGGAAGTTGAGCAGAGTCCCCAAGGGAATATTGCACAGTTTGTTTGGAACAATTAAGATTGTTACACGGCTGCCATGTATTTATGAACAAGTAATAGGGTGTCATGATTAGAAACGAAGTACAATTTTACAGGAAAGCGGGGTGTTAGTAAATAAGTGACCTGGTGCTCGTAATCATTACACAAGTGTTCAGTACAGTGCGGTTCTAGGGTGCATTGTTTTGCCTGATCTTGTTTATGCGGAATATTGTTGGGAAGTGAGCTGATATTGATTTTGTGGTGCACAGCACCAGGGAGGTGGACAGGGGGGTACAATTGTATTTAAACTTGGTTTCCCTAAATCCGTCCCTGTTTCAGTACACTGTGTTAATACAAGTCTCAATTGCAGGCAATTCAACGACAATTTTGGTGCGATTATCTAGCGGAAAGGCGGTCAGCGTGCAACGTGGTGTCGACCTGAACCACTGATCTTTATCGCCGGCGAGGACGCAGGACTGGTCGGTACGAGGGGTACGGGGGGCCGGCATTCATCGCTCCTGGTGGCCGCCGGGTGGGTCTACATTAGGTTTACTCACCCCCTTACATAAGCGGACAAGCCGCTAGTGTTGCGGTCGCCGTTGCATGGTGCTGAAAGCCCCCTGGTGACCCTCCATCTGAAAGGTACACACAGCTGACCTGTTGGGAATTAAGTAGGCAGCGGGTGTTTTTGGGGGGTTAGCATCATGCCAGGTCCAAGGGGTGGAAAAAGGGGGTCCAACATGGAGGCTATGATGCGGGCTATGATGCGGGAGATGAGTGACATTAAACAACAGCTAGGACAAATTAAGGAGCGGGAAGCCCGGCTGGAGGATAGAGATGGCGAGGCACCGGGCCCGTCCGGGAGACCGGTCCGCAAGAGGGTGGCACCAGTGCCAAGAGGGGAATTTGTCACCCCGCAAGGGAAACCTAGGTCCAAAAGACCCAAGGAGGCGGTACCCACCCCAGGCCCAGGGGATACGTTACCCGCCGCACCGCCCGCGGTGGTCCCACCCCCGCATGTGCCTACACCCATTGCCCCTGGGGTGCCGGTGCCGGCAGGTCAACCAGTAGACGCTGGGGCTGCTTCCGCACCGGTGCCCACAATCCCGGGTACAGGCGGGCCGCACCCGACGCCCGCCCTGCCAGCTGTGCCAGGACCACTGGGCATAACCCCAGTGGTACCTGTTGTCCCGGGGGGTAACGTAGATTCAATGCCACCCGAATTGTTATCTCAGTTAACGGCCATGATGCCATGGCTCCAAAAAGGAGGAGCCTTCCCGAATGCTGCAGACCATGCGGCAGAGGCGGCAAGGTTCGTAGAAAAAATCAGATCGGCACCGATCGCCGACAGTGTTGCATTGCCAATTTCTTCTCCCCTTGCAGGTCCAAGTGTTCCCCAGCTGGACGGAGTACAAGGGCAGCCGCCCCCGGTGCCCGCGCTTGGTAAGGAAGTGGCATTGCCGCTCTTGGGGGACGGTGTAGTACCTTCCAGGAGCGAAAATCTAGCTCAACATGTGTCTTTAGCTGTTAAAGAAATGATTTGGGCTGATAAATACGTGTACATTTATTCTTTATTATTGGATAATAGGGAAATGGAGCAGGCGAAAGCACTGAAAGAGTGGATGCTCCCAAGTGAATGGAGGGCGCAGTGCACTAGATTCAGGGTTGAGGAAAATCTCAATAATTGGATGCAAGCATGGGCCGTTTTCACTGCAGTTAAGGCTGAGCGTCCTCCAGATCTGCAGGCTGCATTGGCTTGCTACTCGAGCAGGATTGTGGGGTGGAGTCAGCAGTATTCTGGGGAAGCATGGAAGGGTTATGATGTAAATTTTAGGAAGGCATTGGAATTCAATAGAGCATTACCATGGGACTCGGTAGATTCCATGGCCTGGCACAAACAGTTCTCTGACACTGCACCTCCCCCTCAGTTCGGTGCGGGCAGGGTGTTCACTAGACCGCAGCAGCCCTTTCGGCCCCCCCAAACGAGTGAAGTACCTGGGAAATTTAGGGCAGGTGGGCCAGAGAAGAAAGGAGTGTGCTGGGATTTTAATAAGCGTACCTGCACAAGGGCCGCGTGTAAGTTTAGGCATGCATGTGCCTCCTGTGGGCACCCCTCTCATCCAGAATCTACCTGTAGGTCCAAGCAAGGTAACACGGGACAGAGGGGTAGGGGAAAGCCACTATAAGTCAGACACGTCACGCCCCCCCACTCCAGTGGATGTGGTGGCAATGATTCCATTCTTGAACAGATACCCTGACCACAAAGCGGCCACCCTACTACAGGAAGGTTTTTCTAAAGGTTTTAGGATCCCGGCCGGGGGATACACAGGCAGTGCGCACTGTAGAAATCAATTATCAGTCACACAGAATCCGGCTGTTGTGGCTGCCAAAATTGACAAGGAGCTTTCCTTAGGCAGGATATCTGGCCCTTATTCTGCAGTGCCAGTACACAACTTTGTGTGTTCCCCACTGGGAGTTGTCCCCAAGAAAGAGAAGGGGCAATTCAGATTGATTCATAACCTATCAGCGCCAAAGGGGGCCTCACTGAATGATGCCATTGACGAAGGTATCTGTAGTGTTAAGTACGCCTCTTTTGATCAGGCTGTGACCTTATTACAGGCCACGGGACCCGGGGCGCTGATGGCGAAATCAGACATAGAGTCCGCCTTCCGCCTCCTCCCAGTCCACCCGGCAGATCAACATCTTTTAGGTTTCACCTTTAGGGATAGGTTCTACATGGACAAATGCATGCCTATGGGTTGTTCTATTTCTTGCGCCTACTTTGAGATGTTTAGTTCATTTCTTGAATGGGCCATGAGACAGGTGACAGGCCATCAGAGGGTCATGCATTACTTAGATGATTTCCTCTTCCTCGGTACAGCGGGTTCTCAGGAGTGCGCACTAGCATTGCAGGAATTTTGCGTGCTCATGCGGGCTTTTGGGGTCCCGCTTGCGCCTGGGAAGACGGTGGGCCCGACCACCTGCTTGGAATTTCTGGGCATCGAGATTGACTCGATGGAGAAATGTTTTAGACTACCTAAGGACAAGGTGCGCAAATTCAAGACGTCGCTACGGTTATGCCTCCGCAAGGAGAAGGTTACTTTGCAGCAATTACAGGAGGTGGTAGGGCAACTGAATTTCGCACTAAGAATCATCCCAATGGCTCGCCCCTTCTCTCGCTCCATCGCGCACGCGATGCAGGGGCTGAGGGAAAAGCACCACCGCACGCGCCTATCGTCTGAAATTCGCCAGGATATGCTTATTTGGATGGCATTTCTGGAGGATTTTAACGGTAGGGTGGTCTGGCCCGGCCCGCTCACTACATCAGCGGAGTTGGGACTATGGACCGATGCGGCCGGTGGTGTGGGCTTTGGTGCCATCCTAGGGAATAGGTGGGTCGCTCAACAATGGCCAGAGGAATGGAACACATGGGGTTTGCTCGGCAACATTGGCTTCCTGGAACTTTTTCCAATATGGGTGGCACTGATGGTTTGGCCCGAACACCTATGTAACCGATCAGTGGTGTTTTGGTCAGATAACATGACAGTGGTGGAATGTATCAATCAGCAGGGGGCACGGTGTCCTTTCATACTTCGTTTGATCAAAGAAATTGTTCTGCGTTGCCTTAAACTGAATGCTAATTTTAGAGCCAAACATGTCCCTGGTGTTTTAAACAATGCTGCTGACGCCCTTTCTCGCTTCAAAATGCAGGTTTTCAGGGAACATCTCCCCACAGCAGACCCCTCGCCAGCACACTTTCCAGCAGTACTTTGGCAGATTGGTGCCCCAGATTACAAGACCTCGTGGTCGCTAGCCTAGCCCCCAGGACCAAGACGGCTTACGAAGGGGCGTTTCTGTCTTATTGTTCTTTTTTGGGGCCACAGTGGGAAGTGCTTTGGGCGAAGGAGGATGGGTTTGCAGCCTATTTAGAATGGATGCACAAAGAGGGGCGCTCAGTAGCAGCGGCAACCAGACATAGGGCAGCAGTGTCATTCTTCGCTCAAGCTAGGGGCTTCCGGGATCCCACCAATACCTTTATGATACGCAAGGCTTTAAGGGGATGGCGCCGTATTCAGGGACACCAGAAGGATAAGAGGAAGCCCATGGGGTTGGCCCGGCTAACAGCCTTACTGGGCACGCTTGAGTTTGTTTGTAACTCAGAGTGGGAAGTGCTTCTTTTTAGGGCGGCATTCTCCCTGGCATTTTATGGGGCACTGAGAATTAGTGAACTTGTGGCAGGATCTAGGGCTGACATACTAGGTGGCTTGCAGAAGGCTGGGGTGACGATAAGGGGTGACACCATGTGGGTGATCATCCAGAAATCAAAGACCGATCAAGAAGCTAGGGGTCACACCATAGTTCTGCAACGGGCCCCCGCCAACCCGTGCTGCCCGGTGAGGCACGTGGAATCACTCATAGGGTTATTGGTCGGTTCAGCAGGCAGGGCGTTGCTCTGTCACGCCGACGGGAGCCCCTTAACCAGGTATCAATTCAGGAGAGTGTTCGAATTAGGGGTTACAAAAGCGGGTCTTGATCCTAGAGATTTTGGATCTCATTCCTTCAGGATTGGGGCAGCAACTGAGGCGGTGGCGGGGGGCCTCCCAGTGGAAAGAGTGAAGACAATTGGGAGGTGGTCGTCAGACTGCTATAAACGTTATGTTCGGATTGACATGCTATGATTACCTGTCACTCACGCTTGGTCTCTTTTCCGCTCTCTTACAGTTTCTCAGACCTGTTACGCAGGGGAGGAATTTGTCGTCGGGCACCGCCAATATTCATCGGCACGGAGCGGCGACCAGGAAACAACAAAGAGCAATGTCTGGATTGTTGGTCATTCATATGTGAAGCGAGCGGAATGTGTCTTCCTGTCAGGTGTCAAGAAGGAAAGGGCGGCACAACTAGGGTTGAATATCACGTTCTTTGGCAGAGGAGGGTTGTGTCTTCACGAGTTTAGGGGATTCTTCCAAGGGCTGTTAGCACGCCAGCGGGCTCCACCGTCAGTGGTGATACTTCACCTTGGGGAGAACGATTTGGCAACACTGGGCAGGCGCACCTTGATTGAGGAGATTATCTCAACAGCGGGTTGGATAGCTAGGACCTGCCCCGGGTGCACGCTAGTATGGTCACAACTAATACCTCGACTTCAGTGGCGGGGGGGCGATTCAGTCAGGGCGTTGAATCACTCGGTAAAGAGGATCAACACACGGCTGGATAGGTTGTTCCGAACTCCCGTGTTACAGTCAATACCTCATGGGTGCATCTGGGGTCAAAAGTACTACTTGAAAGACGGGGTTCATCTGACAGAAGAGGGTAATGTCCTATGGGCTGACAATATCTGGGCTTGGCTGGAGGGCTGGGGTAGGAGGATGTGTCCTTAGATAGGGGCTAGAGGGGGAGGCCAGATCGTCGGTTAACAATACTGGCCTGTGGTGGTAAGGTCATTATCGGTGAGCACATATTTGAGGTCTGAGGGGGCGGGCATCATCCTATGGAGGTTCCCGCCCAGGGGGAGGAGCCTGCGGGCCACTCCCAGTACTCCAGGGGCAAGGTAATATGCAAAGGAGCGCGGGTAGGAGTAGTTCACGCTTTCCTTAGGCTGGTAGCCACCCCGCGCGCGTGGACTCATGACGCCACCGGCGCAGAGTAAGGGCCCTCCTTTAGTGGGTAAATGGAGTTTGGGGCGTAGACCGGGCAATTCCCGGGGTAACACTGCGCATGCGCACTTCTAAGGGGAAGGCGCAGCTTGTAGGACCTGACACCGGTAGTGACCCTGCCATATGGCCAGAAATGTACAAAAATCAAGATAGGATGTTTAGTTAAGCTAGGAACAACTTGTATTAGAGTTTTGTTAAGGTCAGGCTCTCAAACTTGTTGATAACGATTGTATAACTGAATGTCCTGCTGATTTTTGTATTTCATCGTTGATTATGCAATTAAAACCCTTTTTTAATTTCATACTTTAATAAATACGGCCGGGCGACTAGCGCCCGCCTTCCAAAGAGTAAACACGTCTCGTGTCCACGTTCCTTGGTGTTGGGTGCCGGATTGGGGGGGAGGCGGCAGCTAGTCGCTGACCATGTGAAAAGGGGGGGCCCTCGGCCCCCCCGCACGCATGGCGGCGCGGCGACCGCCTCACCCCCTCTCCCCGCGGGTCCTTCGACGGTGGGGGCGTGCCCTGGGGGCGCGGCCCACCGCCGATTGGCCGGCGCCCCTCCTGACCCGGAATCAATGGACTGGTTCCGGGTCGGGGGGGGCGGGCGTGAGGAGGGGCCACCCGGCCCCTCGGGAATAAGAAGTAGGGAGCGCCCAGGAGACTTCCTTGTCCCTGGACGCTCCCTCGCTGAACGTTGTGCCCCGCGTTCGGGGCTTCTTTGTTTCCCACCCACCATCCCTTAGGACAAAGCTTAAGCAGCGTTATGGCCGGTCTAATGGTAAGTTTCATAGGTATAGACCGCGGGAGAGAGTAGGTTGTTGTGGTATTTTGTGATCTGTTGTCAGGACCTTTTTCCCTTTGTAGAAAAATGATGTGTGAAGTGAACTATATTTGAAGATATGTGTCGTTAGGCCTTTTTTCCCTTTGTAGATATACGTAGATATTGTGATTATGAGCAACATGCGTGAACTGAATTGTAATTTTATGCCATGTGTCGTTAGGGCTTTTTTCCCCTTTAGCTATGCGTGGATACTGTTATTTATTAGCCAGTGTAGTTGTCCTTTAGACTTTTTTCCATAGGTCGTCGTATTTATTAGGTATGGGGCATGCGGTAAGGTCATTATCGGTGAGCACATATTTGAGGTCTGAGGGGGCGGGCATCATCCTATGGAGGTTCCCGCCCAGGGGGAGGAGCCTGCGGGCCACTCCCAGTACTCCAGGGGCAAGGTAATATGCAAAGGAGCGCGGGTAGGAGTAGTTCACGCTTTCCTTAGGCTGGTAGCCACCCCGCGCGCGTGGACTCATGACGCCACCGGCGCAGAGTAAGGGCCCTCCTTTAGTGGGTAAATGGAGTTTGGGGCGTAGACCGGGCAATTCCCGGGGTAACACTGCGCATGCGCACTTCTAAGGGGAAGGCGCAGCTTGTAGGACCTGACACCGGTAGTGACCCTGCCATATGGCCAGAAATGTACAAAAATCAAGATAGGATGTTTAGTTAAGCTAGGAACAACTTGTATTAGAGTTTTGTTAAGGTCAGGCTCTCAAACTTGTTGATAACGATTGTATAACTGAATGTCCTGCTGATTTTTGTATTTCATCGTTGATTATGCAATTAAAACCCTTTTTTAATTTCATACTTTAATAAATACGGCCGGGCGACTAGCGCCCGCCTTCCAAAGAGTAAACACGTCTCGTGTCCACGTTCCTTGGTGTTGGGTGCCGGATTGGGGGGGAGGCGGCAGCTAGTCGCTGACCATGTCGAAAGGTGCTGGGGAAGGGTTGTATTACAGAATCACTCCACCTCGATCTCTCCTTTCACGTATCCTAAACCCAACTCCTCTGCTCTCCCTATGATCCCTGCGTGCCAGAAAAGTACAGTTTGTGAAGAGAATTTTACTTACAAAAGATCTCTGCTGTGCTCCTGTAAGTATCTGGCACTCATGACCCCTTCCTTGTTCCCTGTAAAATCGTCTGAAGTTTCAGAATGAGCGCGCGAGCTCTAAAATATGCCTTCCAATACATTTCCAGAATGAAACAGAAATCAATTTAAAGTTTTTTCCCCCTGATTTGTACGTCTTCAATAATAGGATTTTAGGCTGCATCCGGTATGCAGAGCATTTCTTGCCTTCTGCTGTCCCTTTGGGCGACAATCACATGCAGGCTCTGAAGATAAGCCTTGTGCGGCCTAATCAGCATTACAAGACTTTACTTGTCAGGGAAACGCGGCACTGCAGGAAGTGGACGCAGACACACACTCCCAGAAACCATCCTACGCATGTACAGACATTTAAAATTGCACATATACAAATAAGTACACAAGCATATACATAATTAATGGTGGGGGGGGGTCGAGGGAGAATAACATTTAAAAAACTTACCCGACCCCCTCTGGCGCCTCTTCACACAGGAACAGCGGCAACCCCTAAACCAATCCCGGCGCTGCTGCAGCGCCAGGTGTGGCTTAGTCTGCTATTGACACCACATTGTCACATTTAAAAAAATGCAGCGTGGTTTCTTCCAGGTTCAGAACTTGTTACTTAATCAGGAAGCAATGACAACCTATCTGCAATGTTTTACGTTCTCGTAGCTTCATTTCGCTACTGTGTGCTGCAGTTGTTTCTTGTGCATTTAAAAGACTGAAGTCCACCTGGTGGCAATGTTTTGATTTGCTTCTGAACCCTTCTTCCATGTCAGTCCGTTACTGGGTGCCTTGAGCTCTAACACTGATGGAAACGGCAGCACATGATTCTCAGATACAGGTTGCTAATAGGAGGCTGATACCTTGGAGCTCAATGTTGAATAGATCTCAGACCAGACGCTTAAATGAATGTGTAAAACATGCAATGAAAACACATCTAACAGCGTGCCCCCATTCGACAGCTGTTTTTACAGTCTTGCAAATGCTTACATACATTTGAAGAAAAAAATCAATGATGTAGATGATAAATATGCTGACAGAAGAAACTGAGGTTGTGCAGCTATATCAAGGCCGCAAGATATGCAAACTCTTTTGAAGGTTAAGTAAACATGATCTCACTTTTTCATTCTATCATTGTTGTGCTCTGTTTGCATAAAAATCCAAATATATGCTGAGTCATTTATGTATATTTAATTGAGATGTAATTGTGACCCCCTCCTCCTTTGATACAGCCGCTTCTCTTACAAGACTGTCACTGTCTGCTATTGTCACCCTGACAGGAGCGTGTACCCTCAAGAAGCCCTTATTTTTCATTTTATAATTTTACTAATAAAAGTATATCTCAATCATTTTTCAAGGCACAGGGGTCGTTGAGAATCGGTTATGTGATCACACGGGTCTGCGTTGGAGTGATAGGTGAAGTGTGATGATGGATTCTCAATGGTTTGATTAGGGGGTGGAGTGTGAGTGAAAAGCAGATGGATAGAGGTATAGTAGCAAGTTATAAATCTATGAAAAACTGAAAAATGCATAATCGGGAGTTTTCGTTTTCTTGATAAGCGCAATATTTAATTTGAAGCAGGATTTCATAAATTTTGTGTGGGAGTTCACATGGCAATCAAAATTACTTTCTATATAAAACACACTAGCAGCCTATCCCGACGTTGTCCGGGAGCAATCAGGCTTCTGGGCCCCCGCCCGCCCCGACGTTGTCTAAGGCTTCAGGGCCCCCGCCCGCCCCAACGTTGCCCGTGGGTCCCACGGAGCGCATCCGCCACTTTCAAGGCCCCCAATGAGCCGCACACGGGCCGCTTCACCTACCTCAGCCGCCGCTCCTCCCCGCCTGTCCGCCGCTCCTCACTGCCTGTCTGCCGCTCCTCACCGCTCCTCCCCGCCTGTCCGCCGCTCCTCCCCGCTCTCATGTCCGCCGCTCCTCCTCGCGCTCCTGTACGCCGCTCCTCCCCGCGCTCCTGATGTCAGCACGCACGTCGCGGCCGGCGCTACTTCCAAGGGACTACTTTTTTTTAATCATAAATATTTTAAAGAACGTATATTTTATTTTTTTATATAGCCTATGTCCATCTGCAGACCCTGACAATTACAACGATGTATCGAGTGTTTGGATTGGTGCTGTGGTTCCTGAGTTTACCCGCCTCAAAGGTTCAAAGTTCTCTCTTTATAATAGTAGTATAGATGTATGAGATTGAATTAAATATGTGATAATCGCAAATACATTTTTAGAAGTAAAATAATCTTTTGTGTGCAGTCACGGCTCGCAGTACTCGCGGGGTGGTGGGGGGGCGCAAGGTGGGTTGGGTGGGTCACGGTGGGGGGGGGCGAGGGAGAAAAAATCTAGAGAACTTACCTGACCGCCTCTGCTCCTGGTCCGCGTTGGCGCCTCTTTAAACAGGAACAGAAACAGCAGTACTGGAGTGGCAACCCTTAAGCCAATCCTGGCGCTTCTGCAGTGCCAGGAGTGGCTTAGGGCACGGTTACTCCTCGCTCGTTGCCTGCCCATTAGGAGACCGAGGGGCTCCTAATGGGCATGCGCGGACAAGTGAAAAACACAAGTGTGCATGAGTAGGCACAGGCAAAAAATTTGCCCTCCGTCCCCACTCATGCACATTTGTGTTGTGCTGCTGCCTGTTGCCCCATGTCTGACAATGCATATCAGTCAACATGACGCCGGACCGCCCACCCCCTTCAGGCTCGGAAGGGGGTGGGCGGTCCGACGTCATGCTGACTGACATGATCGTCAGTACTCCCTCGGCGTCTTTGAACTTAAGTAAACTAATTCAGTTTACTTAAGTTCAGCAACGCTGAGGGAGCTGCGGGCGTGGGGTCTACGCCCCCATGCCCCAATGGACGCACCGCTCCTGGTAGCGTCTTTGTACAAAAGCAAGAAAGAATTGATCTTTGCTAGTGTCAAGACAGTACCTTCAATGATCCAATGCTTAAATCAAGAGGAGGGCCCAGCCAGCCTCATACAGGCTTTAGTGGGCTTGGTCGGGCATGCCATTGGCTGCAATTTATAATGCAGATGTGATTGATTGAGAGGCCTGCAGGGGGTTCAAGGACACGTAGTCCCCAGCAGTCACGGTCCTGGGGCAGCTCACCCCCTGAGCATAGACAGCAGCAGTATACCCTCTGGAGTGATGACAGGAGCACAAGTGGAGGCTGCCTCCCCTCAATAAAGCCTTCAGACCTCCAACAAAGGATTGCCCTGGCAGCAGTTCCACAGTAGATGGAGAGGTCACAGTAAAATGATTGTCAGTTTCCTTACTTCATTAAAAACTTCACAGGGAAAAGGGTCTGGGGGATTGGTGAACTTCAGCATAACTTATGAAAAATGCAATTCAAATATAAAAATGTTCATCACAGCCAGTGTAATTATTACCATTCACACCAAAAGGGTGCTTGGAGCAGACACTGTTAATAACATCCAACATAACCTACTCCCCTTTCAACATGGTCCCCAACTGACATAACCTATATAATTACAAGCAGGTGCAATTACCAACTTTCACTTCTAGAGAGTGTCTATCAACATAAAACCTCACATTGCACCACTTCAGGTCACAAAAATGCAGCTATAATCTATGCCTCTAGAGGGTGTAGCACTCCCACCTGTAGAGCATAAGGTCCAACTGGGGAATGTGTGATAATGGCAGGAAATCGTAGGGAGGTTATTTTTTTAATGTCTCACCACGCAGGGCGGGGATTTTTTAATTCCTTTTGGAGCAAGGTTGCACCCCCTGCACCCCCCACCCAACACTTGCAGATCATTTTGGTGGTGGCCACATTTTCCTGGGGCCATCGCAAAGCGAACACGCGTGAGTTTTCGGTTATAGTGTGGGTGAGCCGCACAGGGCATTATGGGGTGCTCTTTGCGCTCCTGATAAATATTTGAGCTGCAGCTCTCTCAATCTGAACCGCTATACGTTTCCTTTTGTGTTTTTTTATGTAGACTCATGCTGCGCTGGGAGCCTTGAGGTGCCTGGTCCCAATGGGCCACCCCGCACGGAGAGTCCTTTTTGGGTGGACAGCCCGCCAAGCCCAACCTCGCTTGTTCTCGACAGCACATCGCATGGCCAGCACTCATTCTGGCTCCTGTAGGAGCCTGCACAGGCATTCTGACCTGCCCGCTCCTGTGGGCAGGCATGTCAGTGCTTGCTGGGCTTCTCATCTTTGTGGGGGAATGCGACAGAGCTCCTTCACCTCCTTTTCCTTTCCAGGGCCCAGGGATGGGGTCCTGTTACCCGCTGCTCACACAGGGGTAAGTAATGGTACTACTGGGCCTTTTTTTCTTTGTGGGCCAGGGATGGGGTCCTGGGCCCCCTTTTTCTTTGGCGGAGAGCATGTTACAGCACCCTGTCAACTCTCCTCCACACGGTACCCAAGGTTAGGGGAGCACAGCCGCCCTACCTCTGCAGTGTATTCCTCTTGGGAGCAGGCCCTGGGTCCTGTCCCACCTTAGGACTAGGCTGAAAACAGAGCTTCATTGCCAGCTCAGTAAAGGGTCAAATGTCGCCCAACTTAAAACAACCATAACTCAGACCTGTTGGTCCGATTTGGGTGATCTTTGCTTCTGGCCACGAGCCAAAGCGACCTGGAACACTTTCTTCAGGCCTTGTGCCCTCCAAAGGTGACAACCTGTGCAGGGAGCTGGTTTCACTGGCTTTGCTCATCCTCTGGGCTTCTCTCCTTCCTGGTCTTTCCCCCAATAGTTTTATATATCGTGAACTAGACCCGAGAGATCGGGTATCAGAGCGTTTTACATGAGCACCAGTTTTGTTCCAGTTTCATTACATGAGGACACATTCATTTTTTGTTAGGCATGGGGAGATTAAGTGATTTGCCTAGAATCACAGGATGGTGAGCGTCACTGCTGAGACTCGAATCCGGTTCCCCAGCTTCAAGGTCGGCCGCTCTAGCCATTAGGCTACATCCTCACCCCAGTGACCCTGATCCCTGGTCCTGGGAGAGTGCTCAACTGACCCTGGGGTCAATCAGAGACAGAGTCCTTAATCCAGCTGGCAGTTGGGGGGGTTCTTCCTTCCAATTATCGATGGCGTGAGCCTCCAATCCCAATGTTTAGAAGAAAAGCACATTAAAGAGAGAGCTTTCCACCCTGTGTAAGACCTTTTAAGAGGGAGCCGGATTTGCCAGCACGGATGCACCTCTGTCCTATCCTGAGGTGCCACATTATTTCTCCACCCCTGTTTCAACTTTCCTGCACAGCCTTCTGAGATACTTCAAGATGTAGTCACCCAGGAGTCGCTTGCCACTCGTGCTATGAGGGGTCTCAGATCCTCCCTTTACTGAAACCGCTGCCAGGACCTGCCTCAGGAAAACTTCAAATGAGACCTCCTGTCAGTTTAGCTCCAGAGTCTGGGCTCCCTTCCTTTGTTCAGTGGGTTTTTCCTAACCCTCTTCCTGGCAAAGGATGACAGCGGACTGATTGCTGCAGAGCAGTCCCGCCTACCCCTTCCTCTTCAGGAGCTGACCTAAATCCAGGTTAATTGCTCACTTTCTGAGGGGTGACTTCATTCCCTCTGCTGGAGGGAAAGTCATCACCCACCCTAGCAGGGTGACAACAGGCCTGGGCTCCGCTTCTGAGCTGAGCCAGAGAAACATGACATTCCTGAATGACTCATCAGTAGACAGTTATGACTTTGGACATTATACGATTGTTCTTTTCAGATAGAATACATTGTACATTGGTATGTCTCTGATGTCTGTAGATGGAAGGGAAGAAGAGCTGCACTCTAAGGCAGTCTTCCCCTAGTGTATAAACGAGGGTCGCTGCAGACCAGGTAGTAAAGCACACTGACTTTCCCTCTCTGTGTACACCAACACTATAACGACTATCCCAGATCATATCCCACCCTGCGGAGTTGCTTCTGCAGCAGGCTACCTGTATGCAGTTCTTAAGCTATGCACAACTGGAGACTCCCACACAGAGCACACTACACCCATGTTCATGTGTAATCAGCCAAGTGCCTCTTATTCTTGCTGCGTCGCAGCAGCCTTATCTCAAAAGGCAGACACTGGTGGTAATAACGTGCAGTCCCTTTTACCATGTCTTTACCGTGGATGTGTCACAAATGATGAGGCTCTCCTACAGTAAAATGTCAAAAACAAGGTCAGGGCAGTTAGATAGTAAGAATCACCTTCTCTCAGCCCACATTTAAATCAGGCAGCTGGACCTTCAAATTGGCTTTATTTATACTCTGTCACCATTGCAACAGAGTACACATATGTTCAACATATAAATGAGGCCCATAAATACCTGAGGTACATCTAATAGAATTAAATTACAAAAAATTAAAGAAAATGAGACATGTATAATGATTCAATTACTTACCCGTGCTCTTCATTACGCTAAGTACCCTTCTTCTTTTACCAATACTTACTATATATGTTTGCTGGTATTACTTTGGCATTGAGAGCTGTGTTCTACTTCTATGCTATTTTAACCTCCTTCAGGGATCACTGGAGTTAACTAATCCAATTAGAAAACAAGCATTTGCAATGCAATAGGTCTCGCATTAGGATAAGTTTGAGCTTTTAGTATTGTAAATGGCATTGGCTATTTTTTTTTGCAGTAGTTACGTTTTGTTTTTATAACGCTGGATGTGGTTTCCTGCTGTTAATGTCTATTGTGATAGCAACTGGGTAAAATAATTAGCAATATTTGCCTGCTATTAACAGGGGAGGCATCTTTCTAGAAAACAAAATAGAGATCAGGGATGTCCTAGCCACAGTGGCGATGTGGGACTTCACCTGTGGGCTGCTACAGTGCGATCTTCAGAGTTGCTGCGAGTCCGCCGTTTTACTGTAAACTGCACCTGAGTCTGAGCATCACTCGCGTTACTATAACCCCAGCTACCCAGCGCACTTTTAAAACAGGTACACAGCGTGCACTATAAATAGAACAGTGATCATTTTTTGAAGAAAAGCTCTTTTTTTCTGAGGACAAACATGAAATACACTTCAGATCCAACAACAGCTATTGAAATGCAGCAGATAGCATGAACTTTTCTTGCAGCTTTGAACAAAAGCCTCCTAAGGTTTGCGGCCAATGTGGAAATTCAGTGCAGTGCTCTGTCTCGTCAAACTTAAAAATGCGTCAGCGCGTCTTTGAGGTATTGTACGGCTGCAAAATGTGATCCGGCAGGACCGTCTGTGAACTGCTCCCTGTACCTTTGAAGAGCAGCAGCCGCATTATTATACAGACATGAATTAGTGTTTGAAAGAGAGGCTTCAAACAGATGCTGTAGTAGCTCATAGTGATGTTGTGGTGTCCCTGAGTGATGTTGTGGTGCCCCTGAGTGATGTTGTGGTGGTGCTGAGTGATGCTGTGGTGATGCGATAGATAGAGTTAGTGTAATAGATAGATAGAGTGAGTGCAATAGATAGATAGAGTGAGTGCAATAGATGGATAGAGGGAGGGCGATAGATAGAGGGAGGGCGATAGATGGAGGGAGGGCGATAGATAGAGGGAGGGCGATAGATAGAGGGAGGGCGATAGATCGATAGAAAGAGTGAGGGCGATAGATCGATAGAAAGAGTGAGGGCGATAGATAGATAGTGTAATTATATGGCTTGTAATTATGTGGCACTGAGTGGTATTTGGAGTGTATGTTGCGTTGAGTGCAGTGTAAATATGTAGCATATAATTATGTGGCACTGAGTGGTATTTGGAGTGTATGTTGCGTTGAGTGCAGTGTAAATATGTAGCATATAATTATGTGGCACTGAGTGGTATTTGGAGTGTATGTTGCATTGAGTGCAGTGTAATTATGTGGCGTGTAATTGTGTGCACTGAGTGGTATTTGGAGTGTATGTTGCATTGAGTGGCGTGTAATTATGTGGTAATGAGTGGTATTTGGAGTGTATGTTGCATTGAGTGCAGTGTAATTATGTGGCGTATAATTATGTGGCACTGAGTGGTATTTGGAGTGTATGTTGCATTGAGTGCAGTGTAATTATGTGGCGTGTAATTATGTGGCACTGAGTGGTATATGGAGTGTATGTTGCATTGAGTGCAGTGTAATTATGTGGCGTGTAATTATGTGGCACTGAGTGGTATTTGGAGTGTATGTTGCATTGAGTGCAGTGTAATTATGTGGCGTGTAATTATGCGGCACTGAGTGGTATTTGGAGCGTATGTTGCGTTGATCGCAGTGTAATTATGTAGCATATAATTATGTGGCACTGAGTGGTATTGTCTGGAGTGTATGTTGTATTCAGTAGAGTGTAATTATGTGGTGTGTAATTATGTGGCACTGAGTGGTATTTGGAGCGTATGTTGCGTTGAGCGCTATGTAATTAGGTAGCATATAATTATGTGGCACTTAGTGGTATTATGAGGAGTGTATGTTGTATTCAGTAGAGTGTAATTGTGTGGAGTGTAATTATGTGGCACTGAGTGGTATTGTTTGAAGTGTATGTTGCATTGTAATTATGTCGCATATAATTATGTGGCACTGAGTTGTATTGTGTGGAGTGTGTGTTGCATTTAGTAGAGTGTAATTATGTGGTGTGTAATTATGTGGCACTGAGTGGTGTTTGGAGTGTATGTTGCGTTGAGCGCAGTGGGAATTATGTAGCATTTAATTATGTGGCACTGAGTGGTATCGTTTGGAGTGTATGTTGCATTGAGTGCAGTGTAATTATGTAGCATATAATTATGTGGCAATGAGTTTGTGAGGGTGCAGTGTGTGTGAGGGTGCAGAGTGTGTGAGGGTGCAGTGTGTGTGAGGGTGCAGTGTGTGTGAGGGTGCAGAGTGAGTGAGGGTGCAGAGTGTGTGAGGGTGCAGAGTGTGTGAGGGTGCAGAGTGTGTGAGGGTGCAGAGTGTGTGGAGTAAAGTAGTGTGAGGGCGCAGTGTATGTGGCCTAAAGTAGTATGTGGGCTCAGTGTGTCTGGCCTAAAGAAGTGTGAGTGCGCAGTGTGTAAGTGCGCATTGTGTGAGTGTGCAGTGTGTGTGGCCTAAAGTAGTGTGAGGGTACAGTGTGTATGTCCTAAAGTAGTGTGAGGGCACAGTGTGCGAGTGCGCAGTGTGCGAGTGCGCAGTGTGTGAGTGCGCAGTGTGTGTGGCCTAAAGTAGGGTGAGGGCACAGTGTGTGAGTGTGCAGCGTGTGTGGCCTAAAGTAGTGTGAGGGCACAGTGTGTGAGTGCGCAGTTTGTGAGTGCGCAGTGTGTGAGTGCGCAGTGTGTGTGGCCTAAAGTAGTGTGAGGGCACAGTGTGTGAGTGTGCAGTGTATGTGACCTAAAGTAGTGTGAGGGCACAGTGTGTGAGTGCGCAGTGTGTGTGGCCTAAAGCAGTGTGCAGTGTGTGAGTGCGCAGTGTGTGTGGCCTAAAGTTCCAATATTTGTCCCCCTCTCGAGAGTGAACCAGTTGATGTTTGTTGCCTGCACAAAGTTGGACTTTCCCAGGATTCCGTTTTTTAATAACTATATCTGAGATTTGTTCGGCTGTGAGCTACCCCTGTTGTTGACATTGCACGTGTAGTTTGTAAACTCACGCACGCTCGATGGGAGATGGTGGCGTGTAAAATTTTATATGTATTAATAAAACAACGAACATGTAGTGAGGCAGCTGCCGACCAGCGAAAATGTACTAAAGACCAGGAAATGCCGACTTGAGGTTTGAATACAGGATGAGTAAAAGATCGCTGTTGTGAACTGTGACTGTAGCGCTGAAAACAGTAATTTCCCGTCAAGGCACATTTGAATCAAAGGGGGGCATTTACAAAACCCTGCCTGTTCCCCATGTTGTTGTTTTGTGATATCTTTGTAGTTTAATAAATAGTGTTTTTATTAAATGTACCTCGCCTCACCTTCACAGGTATTTTAACATTCCACTAAGATCGGTTAAGAGTTATTTATGGTTAAACATGATCGTTACTGTTTTACGGAAAAAACGTGTTTTGTGCCGCGGTGAAGGTCGAGGCGCTACAAAGTAAACAAGGACAAAATACACTGCTAGAGACCCGAATATATTTGTCGGTAAAGAAAAAGGGTTTATTCAGGAATAGTCGTATTTTTCATTATTAAGTTACAGTTGGTGCAGACGACGGGTAGATATAAGAAAGGTGACATTAAACGGTACACGCAGGCTGAGAAATTAGTTAATCTGAAACACATGCAGGAAAACATGGCAATGAAATCACGTGTTTAAAAAGGCGATTCACAACAAAAACCAGACACATGTTAAATGGGTGTAGCGGTTTCATATCTAGCATTGCCTCATGATGAATCACTGGTATACACGCATGTAAATGAACATGAATACATATTTTAAACTATAACGCATATATATCTGTGAATATGTATCTATATAAACACACACAGGCGTATATATGGGGAAAAAAAACCAGCCATCAACTCGCAAACACCGTACCAAACTGCAGACGCAACAGCGATCATTTATAATAAAGCAGTTTATAAGTGTAAAATGACATGTTACATAATTAAACACGTCACCAGTTTAAAACTAGCTTCACCAAATACTGACCACTTGACGGTACTAGGACCGGAAGATGAGACACAGCGAGACAGACGGCGAGAAAAACAAGGTGTACAATCCCGGGCGGAAGTCAGGCAGGCCGGGGGCGGGACGTCAAGACACACCGGAAGCCCGGGCGGGCTCCCGGTGAGAGAGCCTCGCACGCACAGAAGGAAGAGACCGCCGCCGCCTGCAACGAGCCCTCGCCTGGAGATGAGTACCGGTGAGTGGGGGCCTTTGCTGAGCTGCGAGGGCGGGGGGCATGTGTGTGTGCATGGGGCGGCGGGGGGGCTCTGTATGTGTGTGAGCGCGCGTGCGTGTGTGTATGTGTCTTGGAGTCTGTGTGTATGCGTGCGTGTGTGTATGCGTGTGTGATGACTGCGGGGGGGGAGAGAGTGTGTGCGAGCGAGTGTCTGTGTGTGTGTATGCGCATGCATGTGTGTATGTGTGGGGATGTGCACGGCGCGGGAATTGCTGTGAATGTGGACGGAGCCGACGTGCGCGTGCAAGCAGCTGAATCCAGCCGGGGAGAAGCGCGTGCACCTTCTCGTCCGTCCTTCCCTCGAGACAGGTGACTATACGTCTCCGTCCCTGGAATGCATCCTTTGGATGCTTATTCCAGGGCGAGACCTAAACATCCAGAAAAACCACCCTGTTAACTTTCACAACCTGTTTCCCTTAATTTAGCTTGGAAACTTACAGCAAGTGTTGTGGACTCCGACCCTTTTATTTCCATAAGGGTAGGAGGAGTGGAAAGGGAGGCTTCCCACTCCTCCTACACTTATGGAAATGACTGGGGGTGAGTGTTTGTATTATCAACGCTCCGTCCATCATCCCCTTTGGTTTTTCTTTGTTCGCCCTAAGTTGGCAGGGTATGCTCAGACGTGAGTCCCTTGCTCACCGTGCCACTGGATTCAAGAAAGCCTGGCTGAAGACGGCTGTAATGCCAGAAACCGGTCCTGGAAAGCTTGATTCCGGTCCAGGGAAGACATGGCTTGGCAGTTCGGGCTGGACTGTTCCCATGAGGCACAGGGTCAGACTGATTTGCATATGGCCATGTCTGAACTGGGGTGGCGGAGTGAGCTAAAGAACGGTAATGGATTAAACACAGATCAGTTGACTGGGGGTGAGTGTTTGTATTGTCAACGCTCCGTCCATCATCCCCTTTGGTTTTTCTTTGTCCGCCCTAAGTTGGCAGGGTATGCTCAGACGTGAGTCCCTTGCTCACTTTGCCACTGGATTCAAGCAAGCCCGGCTGAAGACGGCTGTAATGCCAGACACCGGTCCTGGGAAGCTTGATTCCGGTCCAGGGAAGACATGGCTTGGCAGTTCGGGCTGGACTGTTCCCATGAGGCACAGGGTCAGACTGATTTGCATATGGCCATGTCTGAACTGGGTCGGTGGAGTGAGCTGAAGAACGGTGATGGATTAAACCCAGATCAGTTGACTGGGGGTGAGTGTTTGTATTGTCAACGCTCCGTCCATCATCCCCTTTGGTTTTTCTTTGTTCGCCCTAAGTTGGCAGGGTATGCTCAGACGTGAGTCCCTTGCTCACTTTGCCACTGGATTCAAGAAAGCCCGGCTGAAGACGGCTGTAATGCCAGAAACCGGTCCTGGGATGCTTGATTCCGGTCCAGGGAAGACAAGGCTTGGCAGTTCGGGCTGGACTGTTCCCATGAGGCACAGGGTCAAACTGATTTGCATATGGCCATGTCTGAACTGGGGTGGCGGAGTGAGTTAAAGAACGGTGATGGATTAAACACAGATCAGTTGACTGGGGGTGAGTGTTTGTATTGTCAACGCTCCGTCCATCATCCCCTTTGGTTTTTCTTTGTTCGCCCTATGTTGGCAGGGTATGCTCAGCCGTGAGTCCCTTGCTCACTTTGCCACTGGATTCAAGCAAGCCCGGCTGAAGACGGCTGTATTGCCAGAAACCGTTCCTGGGAAGCTTGATTCCGGTCCAGGGAAGACATGGCTTGGCAGTTCGGGCTGGACTGTTCCCATGAGGCACAGGGTCAGACTGATTTGCATATGGCCATGTCTGAACTGGGGTGGCGGAGTGAGCAAAAGAACGGTGATGGATTAAACCTAGATCAGTTGACTGGGGGTGAGTGTTTGTATTGTCAACGCTCCGTCCATCATCCCCTTTGGTTTTTCTTTGTTCGCCCTAAGTTGGCAGGGTATGCTCAGACGTGAGTCCCTTGCTCACTTTGCCACTGGATTCAAGCAAGCCCGGCTGAAGACGGCTGTAATGCCAGAAACCGGTCCTAGGAAGCTTGATTCCGGTGCAGGGAAGACATGGCTTGGCAGTTTGGGCTGGACTGTTCCCATGAGGCACAGGGTCAGACTGATTTGCATATGGCCATGTCTGAACTGGGGTGGCGGAGTGAGCTAAAGAACGGTGATGGATTAAACCCAGATCAGTTGACTGGGGGTGAGTGTTTGTATTGTCAATGCTCCGTCCATCATCCCCTTTGGTTTTTCTTTGTTCGCCCTAAGTTGGCAGGGTATGCTCAGACGTGAGTCCCTTGCTCACGTTGCCACTGGATTCAAGCAAGCCCGGCTGAAGACGGCTGTAATGCCAGAAACCAGTCCTGGGAAGCTTGATTCCGGTCCAGGGAAGACATGGCATGGCAGTTCGGGCTGGACTGTTCCCATGAGGCACAGGGTCAGACTGATTTGCATATGGCCATGTCTGAACTGGGGTGGCGGAGTGAGCTAAAGAACGGTGATGGATTAAACCCAAATCAGTTGACTGGGGGTGAGTGTTTGTATTGTCAACGCTCCGTCCATCATCCCCTTTGGTTTTGCTTAATTCACTTAGGGCATGGGCGGATGATCACTCTGTCATTCCTCCAAATCAAACCGGTTTTACAAGCAAAACTGGCACCTCAGTCAATCTCATGACCCTCTCCTGCCTGATCGATCAGGCGGAGTTCAGTTCTTGCCCACTCTATATGGGATTTATTGACTACAAAGCGGCCTTTGACAACGTGATTAGAGTCAAGCTCTGGCAGAAGCTGTACAGACTTAATATCCCAACTGACCTTCTAAGAGCCATACAGCTTCTACATCAGGACACATGGGTCAGGATTAAGATCGGGGATGGCTCCAGACTATCATGTCCAATTCTGATGACAAAAGGTCTAAAACAAGGATGTGTCCTGGCCCCCACACTTTTTAACTTATTTCTATCCGACCTTCCTGAAGCCTTAAATAAGGTAAATTCCCACGCTCCAAAAGTAGCTGGTTTCTTGTTGTTAAACCTTCTATACGCCGATGATGTGGTTCTTCTTAGCAAAACAAAGATCGGCATGCAAAGACTCATGGACGCCACCGCCTTATACTCACACAAGAATGAGCACTAGATCAACAGCAAAAAGACCAAAATTTTGGCGGTACGTCCAGGGAAGGCTGAGAAGTTTTCTTGGGCCCTGAACAAGGAAAGCATTTCTGAATCTAACTGCCACAAGTATCTTGGAGTTATTTTTAACAACAACGGCAGATATAAAACCCATCTGGAAGAACAAAAAAAGAAAGGTGCTGCACTTGCATTCGCAATTGGTTCAATACACAAGAAACTACAAGGCCCTACTCTCGCACCAACAATACAGGTCGCGCAGGGAAACATTATACCCACACTAACCTACGGTAGCAAAGTCCTAAAAGGATTGGATAGTGGCCAACTGGACAAAATCATTATAAAAATCTACAGAACAGTTTTCAAGTTACCGACTCAAACATCACCGGCCCAAATCAGGTTGGAACTGGGAATCTGCCATCAATCACTTGCCAGAGCCATGAGTTTTCTAGTGTGCTGCCACAAATTGAGGTCATCCAAGGAAGGCAGCCTAGCTCATCATCTTTGGGTCTGTCTTCATAAGAACTTATGGCGAGCAGGGCATGATTATTGGGAAAGAGGCATAACAACTTTATGCCTAAAAGATCTTTGGAGCATGCAAGTAAGACAAAATGAATTCAAACGGCTAGCGAAAATAAGCACAAAAAAGCTGTCTTCAGTGGAAGACAAGGATCGCCTATCAAAAAGAAGTCACGGCTGGTTGACCCTGCAATCTTATGCCCAGTATTTAATTTTACCATTTACAGCATGACAGCATGAACCAAACTAAGTTTTTTTAAATTGAGATTGGGAGTTATCAACTTGTTGGTTCACTTGCCAAAATGGAAAAGTGATCACGGACATGAACACTGTCGACTTTGTGGGACCCACAAAGAAGACATAATACACATCCTATGCCTTTGTCCAAATCTGCTGAATGAAAGACGGTCCCTTCTTAGGAAACTCTGGAATATAAACATGATTAGATCATGCAGAGCAGCAGTTCAGGCCTGCTTTGACCCTCGGAACACCAAACTAAACTGTGCCTTAGTAACTTTCTTGGACCGAGCAGCAAATAAAATCTGTGAGGGGCCCAAAGTCTGTGAACCACCATCAGCGTAACATCTTGGCAAGTTCCATTTGCCATTTTTTTCTATAATGGACTTAATTTATACTCCTTTTTATATGTATTTTTGATATATTTTTAAATTCTGTACTTGCAAAGGTTTTTTTAATCATGCAATAAGGCTGTTCTTCTTCTTCTTCAAAAAAAAAAACACATTGTCCTTACATCAAATGTATGTTGCTGTGAGATATAATAGATGAGTCTCTGTTCAGCACCCCATCTGAAATGCCTGATCCATTCAATCTGTGACACCATGCTAGGTTGCTTGTTTATATAAGAATTTGTGACTGTATTATCTGTCCTGAATACAACCACTGGATTTTTTAACTGGAGGGAAAAATGAAAGAGAGAGTGAAAAACAGCTCTAATTTCTTTCCAGTCTGAAGATTGGCAGTTCTCCTCCAAGCAGTACTTCCCTTGAACCAACTTACTGCCCAGTGCAGCTCCCCAACCTAACTCACTTGCATCTGTTAGAATACATGGAAGTGGACTGGACAAGAAAATCACCTCAAGAAGGTGAATGGGATCCAACAACCACTGTATTTGCACCCAAACGTTTTTTGACACAGCAGGCAGCATTTTGTGGAGGCTGTGTGAAGCAGGAATCCAGTGAGCCAGGAGATGACACACCAATGGTTCTAGATGAGAAACAAAGAAACATGCAGACTAAAAATAAAAAATAAAAAAACCAACATGAATAACTTGCAATACATGAAAATCTTACCATGTGACCCTGGAGACAAAACCTCACTCTTGCAGACATCTTAGACTACTGTTCCATGGACCGTATAAGACTCTGGATAATCAGGGCTCTTGTCGGAGACAGGCTGAGAATTCCCAACTTGGTCTGAAAATGTGCTCCAATGATCTCCAGATCCTAAGTCAGAGAGAGCTGAGACTTCTCCATATTCATCAGAAGACCAAAATTGCTCAAAGTTTCTCAATCCAACATGATATGATCTTGAAAAACTGTCTTTGAAGGAGAATGGACCAGCCAATGGTTGCTATAAGGGTGAATCAGAACTCCTTGGGTGTTAAGATTGACAAAAATGAGTGGTAGAATTTTTGTGAAGACATGCAGGGTTTACGTCATACCAAAGGGGAGGATTTTCAAATGCCAGTGGTGACCTACTACATAAAATCTCAGGGGCCTTATTTATGAAGGCCTTGCGCCGCCGGTACGTCACTTTTTCCCATTTTAAAAGTGACGCACCGGCGGCGCAAGGCCTTCGTAAATAAGGCACCAGGTATTTCTGATGCAGAGGAAAAATAGGAATGTAGAGATAAGCATCCAGTGCTGCCAACCATTCCCCTGTAGACACCAAAGAAAATATCCTTTGCAGAGTTTCGGTCTTGAAACATGTTTTCCTAAGAAAAGAGTTCAATTTTCTTAAGGTGATAATCAGTCTGTATTGTCCTAAAGGCTTTTTTACCAAGAAGACTGGAGAGTAAAATCCTTTTCCTTGTTGATTTTCCAGGACCGGACAAATTGCATTTTTTACAGTAAGGTCTGATATTTCCTGAATCAAGGTCAATCACTTATCTGTATCCCTTGATTCTGAAACCTTAACCAACCCTGTGTCTAGGGGAAAGTTTATGAAATCCGGCATGTAACCATATTCTTTGATCTGCAAAACCTAATTGTTTGGAACCTTGCTTTTCCATTTTTGAAGAAAAAAAGACAGGCGGCCCCTGAAATGGGAGGCCGGCATAGTCATAGTATATTTACAAGAGTAAGGCTGATTTGACCTGTTTCTATTGGAAGGAAAATTAAAAGAAACCCCTTTTTGTTGTCCACCTTCGGGGGCACCTTCTCCTGTCTCCCTTTTGGGCATCTAACTTCTGGGCACAATCTGCCTTGCAATCTATCAAGTAGATCTGACATCTAGCAGCCACATTAGAATCAATAGACAAAGTAGAAGTCTCAAGATTGTCACAAGAAACTTCCGAAAATCTTTAACCAAATACTCAGATGCCTAGACCACATAGAAAATTCATGTAGTAAGTAAGAGGAATGAGGAGGTAATGTCGAATCTGTTGCTCTGTGGAGTACCAAGAAGACATCATTGAAATTGATGCTGGTAAATGACAAACCTTTACTATAATAAAACCAACTAGAAGGAAGTACATTTCTTTCTGAAATCAAAATGCTGCTAGAACGAGGTTCATTGGTTTTTTGCACTAAAACCTTGCGTGGATGACCCACAAGAAATGTGTCATACCTATGTTTGTGCATACTATCTCTTTTTAGAAACATCCTCAATTATCTGCAGTGGGTGTGCTGCTATTGCTCTCTTCATTGTTTCACCTGTATCGCAGTATGATGCCATGTATTATCCATTTTAGGGAAATCCACCTTCACATTCAGGTACTACTTCCCCACATACTTGGACTAGCTATTTTCTTCTGAGATTGCGAAGCATCAGCTGAAAGCTTCTTATAACTGCTGATCGCAGACACCTTCAGAACCTGCAGAAAGGACCAAGACAAGTAATTTCTACTATCTCCATCCAAATCTCCATCCCCTCAGTCCTTTGTAGCTTTTCCATAGCTTAGAGTCCTGGACTAGACCACTGTTGATATTTGCATATTAAATAAATCAAAGTTATGTTTCAGAATATTGTTGTTTTTATGGAAAAAACTGGGAAATATGCCACTTAATCTAATCACTGCAACAAACCTGCCTGTCTTTCCACAATAAAGTTGTGTCTATCCACAGCGAGCTTGATTTAGACTCCTCCCCTCAAGACATCTTCATCTTTCCAAATACCCAACTCTCTGACCAGGTCAATACTGCTCCCCCTGACGTCTCATCTGTTGAGTCCTGTCAAGTTAAGGCCTGGCTCCCACTTGATTTGATCACTCTGAAAAACCTTCAAGTCTGGCTCCCCACTTGACCCTCTCCCTCCATCTAAGCTCAAGACTTTGGATGAGTCTGCCCTTGAAGTGTTTCTTAATCTCCTTAACTCCTCTTTAAATCTTGGGCAGCTGCCCCGTAACTGGAAGCACACTCTTGTGCTCCCTTTGCTGAAAAAGACTGGTTTGGATCCCCTCTGCTAGTCCAATTACAGGCCCATATCTCTTCTTTCCACCTTTCCCAAAGTACTGGAAAGATATATTAATTCTCAATTCTCTGCACATATTACCGGGCATAAGCTATTTCATCGATCACAGTCGGGCTTTCGTCCTAGTGATAGTCACAGAGGACCTTAGGCAGCAGCTCGACTGTGGTGGTAAGGCAGTGCTCATCTTATGGGATTTCAGTGCTGCCTTTGACACAGTCTCTCATTCCATTCTGGTAGATCGCCTTGAAACCTCAGGAATTGTAGGTGTGGCATTGCAGTGGCTGGTCTCTTTTCTACAAGATCGTTCCTTTCAAGTTTACTCTCACACCTCTAAATCTAACTCTGTAGCATTAACATCTGGAGTACCGCAGGACTCGATCCTGAGTCCTTTGCTTTTTAATCTTTATGTTCGCCCCTTGGCAGACATTGCGGAAAAATTTGTGTTGATCATCTTTTCGTACGCAGATGATACGCAGATTCTTTTTTCTCTGTCATATGCTCAACATAGGGACCCCTCATTACTTCAACTTGGTCTGCAGAACATTTCCTTGTGGAAGTATAGAAATGCTTTAAAGTCCTCATCCTGAGGAACAATCCTGAGCTAGGGGAGCCAGTCATTGGCCTTCCTCTTTAGGACCTTTACCAGCTCCGGTCCCTGAGTTTAAGAACTTGGGTTTTACCATCGACAGTAAGCTTTCTCTCATAGCCCAAGTGTAAGGAGTCACCTCTACTTGCTTTGCGGTCCTCAAGTGGCTAAAGAAAATCCTTTGGCTAATCCCACCAGCTGCTCAGAGAACTGTCTTGCAGGCATTGGTGATCTCCAGACTTGATAATGGTAATATACTGTTCTTGGGTGCCTTATCAACCCTCTTGCAGACTGAGATCGGCCAGCCCCTCTCTCTCCTCAGTATGGGTGGCAGCACGTTCTCCTTCCTGGGACCTAAAGTATGGTATTACCTTCCGTTGGAACTCAGGACCTGTCCGTCTCTCCTTGCCGTCCGAAAAAAACGAAAGCACTTTCTTTTTAGTCAGGCCTAATTCCAATCTTCCTCAAACCTTGCTAGTCCCATTTTTCAGTCCTGGGAAACTCTGTTGAGTAGCTGCGCACTTTCTAAATATTTTAAATAAATAAATCAAAAACTCTCTGGGAATAGCAAACAATCACCAAACAGCTGAAAATATTTCAAGCTCACAAGGGGCTTTAGGATGAATCAATCCTGAGACAATGTTTTTTTTTCCATTTGACTATTTAAGAATACATTAGGAAATATTCAATTAAGTATGAAAGACCTTAGATTGAGTTTTCATTTTAATTCTGAGGTTTATATCATGGTATGACACTTCAAGCCTCCTCATATCTTTTACAGGCAGGGAGCACAAATAAATTCTTGGACCCAGTGAATTCTGCCATGGGCTGTTGTTTTTAGGTAATTGTGTGTCAGTAGGAACTTTAAAAGTGATGGGCTTTAGCCCTTGTCTGAACCTCATAAAGGTTGAAAGGCATGTTTAAGTTTGAGATGGAAAGGTTGGAATCGTGAGCTTTGGGTGTGAAGTTATCTCCTGCCCAGCCTTTTGTACTTCATCATGTGATCAGCCAGCATTCCATGAGAGGCTGAATTTAGTCATCTGTCAGCTGGTAAGGTAGCTGGAGCTGTTTGGTGCAAACCTTTCTGAATAATGCAGAGCGATTTTTACTAATTTCTTTTTCACACCCAAAAACAATGTGACGGTAGTATTATGCCATGTCACTTAAGATTTCCAATTGTGCAGGCCAGAAGATTCAAGGCCCTTTACATCTTACTCCGGTGACCTTTCTGGTGAAATGAAGTTGGGCAAATTTGCCTCTATAAAGCTGTGTGAATTATTTGGATTTTGCCAAACTTTTTTGAGTGACCTGTCGAACTGTTTCCTTCTGATCTAAGGATATTCCACTAGTGAATGGCAGGCTATTCTACAAAGGGAAAATAGGTAACAGGCCTATAAGGTGCAGTAGATTAGGTTGGGACTTGGATGCTTGGCAGAAGCTCCACAGGATCCTTTGTTGAAAACAGACAGGGTGAGGTGCAACATGTGCCAGAGTGTCAACTCAAACAAAGGCAGCTAACAAGTGGTGCCAGTCCACCCACTGCTTCAATGCATTAAGGGAATGCCGTCCTACTGCAGTGAAGTGCCAATGAAGATGCTCTCGTTTTTGTGTTTAAGATTTGTAAATTCTGCACAAAATTGTGAGGTTTTCTGCAAACATATTGCTAAGTGTCAAGTGAGATCGCAACTTATTAACTGAGGTCAATGCTGTGACAAGCCGCCAATGTGTAGTGTAGCCTCTTATATGGTGAAGAGCAATTAAAATTGGTTGTGATATGAAGTGCAGATTAAAATAAAAGAGAAATCTAAGGTTGCATAGATTTATTATGAGGAGGATGATTGTAGGGAAGAGGTCCTTCTAAAAAGTAACCTGCAAGTGACTGAGAATTCAGATGTGATTCTGATCTTGCTGCATTGATGAAAAGACAGTCCTCATATATTGAGTTCTGAATGTGTGACATTTCACCTGCAACATGATCTTGAGGAACAGACCACAAATATTTCTGAAGTAAGACAAATGTGGTTGATATGTTTGAACAATCAGAAAGCATGTGTTTTGTTTGATAATTTTGACACAGCAGTGAGCATGCCCTCTTTAATGAAGTAATTCATATTCATTCATTTCCATTTACAACATCAGTTTGTATCTGATTACATCTTCTCTATTGCTATTTTCCTGGTGAATAATTTTTTCATGGCGGTTTTCACTTCAGCATTTCTCAACGTGTAAATGAGAGGATTTAACATTGGAGTTATTACTGCATAAAACACAGAGATTATCTTATCCATAGGGAAGGTTGTGGAGGGTCTTGTGTAAATAAATATGCATGGCCCAAAAAAGATAGTCACGACTGTGAGGTGGGCGGCACAGGTGGAAAGTGCTTTTTGTTTCCCTTCAGCAGAGCACTTCCTCACGGTCAGTAGGATGGAAGTGTAGGAAACAATCAAGAGCAGAAAACACACTAGTGATATCAGGCCACTGTTGGACACAATCAAGAGTCCCGTGATGTATGAGTCACTGCAAGCCAGACTCAACAAAGGCAGAAGATCACAAAAGAAGTGGTCAACCTCATTTGGGCCACAAAATGGTAGAGCCATCATCAAATATGTCTGCACTGAAGAATGCACTGCTCCCCCTACCCAGCAGGCCAAAACCAGGAGGTTACACACAGACCTGTTCATGATAGCAGTGTAACGCAATGGGTTACAAATGGCGATATAGCGATCAAAGGCCATGACAGTAAGCAGGAAGATTTCAGCACAGGCAAATAGGTGGAAGAAGAATATCTGAGAAATACAACCACTGAAGGCGATGGACTTATTCCTGGAGATCAGGTTCACAAGCATCTTAGGGGTGGTGACGGAGGGGTAGCACAAGTCAATGAGGGACAAGTTACTCAGCAGGAAGTACATGGGAGACTGGAGGGAAGAGTCAGCCTTCACTGTCACCATGATAAGTAGATTCCCAAACAGGGTAGTAATGTAAAACAGCAGAAATAGGAAAAATAAAAAGGTTTGCAGCTTTGGGTTATGAGAAAGACCCAGGAGGAAGAAGTTTTCTACAGTTGTTTCATTTTCCATAGTTTGTCTGAAGGAGTAAATTTTGTAGTCTTGAATTAGTGCTTACCTATTTAAGCATTCTCTGTAGGAAAAAAGACAATATTACAAATTGAAAATATGTCCTTAAGGAAGAAGTACAGAACCAATACAGGCCAAGGCATGATAGAGAGATTAATAAATAGAAGGATTCCAATATAGAATTTATCTGGGAAATGCTCCTAATAAAGCTATATTTCAACATATATAGTACTTCTGTGCCCATGTCAAATTCAACATTATCAGTATAAGACAATCCAAGTTAAGAAATAACTGATTACTGCATTAAGCATTCTATGTTATACTCACTATGCAGTGGCAAAAAGTGGTCACATACGATTACACTATATTTACCAAGATTGGATTTCACGTCTCAGACTATTGTCCTTTGTTAAATGTGGTCATTTTGTTGCACCTAAAAGAAGGAACAGTTCCACTGGATTTACCATGGTTCAGAATGTGACCTCTGCATTAGTCACAGATCTCTGCAGCAACTGGGCTTTTGGGACAGCTTACTGGGATTGACCATGAAGCAAACGTAATAAACAATGACCTATCCAAGAGGGATTTGAACCTGTGACTTGTGACTTGAAAGGTAAATCAGATCTTACTACTTAATACTCACGTTTACAACTTGTAGTAGTTTACTGTGCTAGAAACCTATAGATTACACACCTAAAAAAGGTTACTTTGGATCAACTCCTTTAAAGCCATTGCTCAAATAAAGTATCTTTCATTTCTTTATGTTTATGTCTTGACTATTAGTGTAGGAAGAACAAACAGAATTGACTTTAATGCTTATTTCTCACTACTAGGATTGACACCTTCCACTGCTAAATTATGCAAACTGTCTCTGTAGCAAATACAAAATTCATCTTACCTTTCTTGCACTGAAACGTGCAGACTAAAGTGTACACACAGCTATCAGGATAAAGCAGGTTGACTAACTTTTCCATTTTACCAAGACAGAATCATGTAATATTCAGGTTTTTCTTATATCCTATATCTGTTATATCAGCAGTAGTTGCATAATCCCACTAAGCAATATAAGTCATAGTGAAACCGGCAACATATATGATTACACAGAGACCTCTGCAGCCAGGTCTAGGTTCCTGAGCTCTGTAACTTAGGTTGTAACGGGTAGTCTGCAGCTTGCAGTTTTCCATAAGGTATGTGTGATTCGTTGATTAAATGCTCTTCTTACAACGTGCACAGACAGCAAAGCATGGAGGCTTTTCTGTGAATGCATAGGCTATCAGGGCCTGTGTGAGCAATGTACTGCATCTTTGACTTGGCATGTAAAGCTACATGCTAAGCCTTAAACTCCTATTTTAATACACCTAAGTCACCCCATAAGGCAGGTCCTTGGAAGCCCTAAGTGCAGGGGGCAAAAGGTGGAACATGTACATGTATGCTTAACATGTCCTGGTAATGACAAACAGCTCAATTAGTTGTCCACTGCTGTGAGGCTTAATCCACTCAAAGGTTAACATTGGGAATTCTTTCAAATACCTTTAAGCTGTAATTCCTTTCACATCTTTGAAATAGTAATGGTAAATTCTCTTTACATGTAAAGTTGGATTTAGAATTACCATTTTAGAAATGCCACTATTAGAAAGTATACTGAAAAGGATTTCACCTGGACAGTGATAGCGGCACTCAAACAGTCACCAAGAGATGGAAATGTATAGGAAGGAAGCTTATCTCATTTTAAATTTCAACAGCGCCCAGAAGGGGCTGAATGAAATGACAGAACTCTCAAGAATTCAAGTTGAGTAATCCCAAGACAGCACATAAATGAAATATACCTTCTTCCTCTCAGACAAAAGATACATTAAAACCACCCACCCTTCTGTAAACCACAATACCCAGCCTTCACCTTAAAAGTTCTATCCCGGTGAGAGTATTCGTACCACAATTAAGAGAGCAAATATCCACTCAAGACACTACACATAGAATGTAGTTCAAATCAAACTCCCATATACATACATACATATACATACATATACATACATATAAACAACATGCAAGTGACAATGTTATCCACAATGTTATCCACAAAGGCCTGAGATGGACTGCAATACCCAGGACTCTCAAAAAGTAATTCCTACCAGAAGCCTCACATGATCACACAAAAGAAACGCCTAGAACTGGAGCAAAAACAGGTCGAATGTACGCCAAGATTGCTTGAGTGGCGGAAACAACTGCAAAATAAGTTTTATGACGAAGTGCATTTTTTTCCAACGGCAAAATTGTAAAAGAGGCAGTCTACAATAATGTTCGAGATTGGCAGGACTACCTGCACCTCCATGACTCATTGTAGTTTCAATTAAGTCCGTCGAAACTTATCTTGAAACAGTGTCAAATAGGTAACGTAACTTTATTAAACTGCAAAGTGAATGTAAACAGCACGCTTTCCTCGTCGACAGACACGCTCGGGACCAGCAAGATTTACTGTGTCCTCCCATTAGTAAGTCACGTTTAATATATATTCTAACACGTCTTTGGACATCTTTTTAAAAGTCAATAACAACGATCTTTTGTTACAGAACTCTTAAACGTATATGATTAGGAAAGTTTATCGAGACCCACAGCGAAAGCGGCAGTAACTTCCATACACTGAACTTAAAATAAAACCATATTTTGGCTTAGGGAAAATAGATCTTTGCCAAGCTCAATTGATGGTCGGGTTATTCATGCAAGAAGGGTTAGCTGGATAGGCACTAGGCCTAAAGATGTAAGGGGCGATTGTATCCTAGTCAACTTCAAAGACCCTAGGGCGGCTAGATTCATTTGCAGTTATGATACCGGTGAGAGTAGCACAGGAATTAGTACGCGTGACCTTAGCTACTTTAACCCCCATCCCGCTACAGCATGGCCCCTCAGATCCACTACTAGGGAGGGAGGGGCTAACAGGCATTTCCATCATGATTTACCCCCTTCCAACTGCCAGTACCCAGATCTGAATTCTTACTGGGCGTGGTGGGGTTATTGACCAGATGGTCAACATCTGCCTAAGAAGATACTTCCTGTAGCTCCTGCATCTGGGAGCTGCAGCTTGTATTTGCAAGGGGTCACGCGGGGGCTTGGCTGTAATCACCTTTCGGCCCCTGTCTCTTCTTCTCCTGGTTCCGTACACGGGGAGCCACCTGGATGTCTTGTTACGGGCATGCCTGGTACCATGGTATTGTTGGAGGGTGTGCCAAAGGCCGTTGGCTTGGAGTCTAGTTCGCCCACACAGAGACCTCTCGTCGAGCATGAGACAGTCGATAATAATGATTTAAAGATTATCAGCTGGAACATAGCGGGCATTTCCCGAAACCTGGATTTACCGGAGTGGAATTCCCTCATCGAGTCTTTTGGAATATGTATTTTTCAAGAAACCTGGTGTTTGGAACCTTGCCACAAAGTTGGTTATACTACCTACTTTGTGTCTGCTATTGCCCCTCCTGCGGGGAGAGGTCGACCCTCAGGTGGTCTGCTTATATAGGTTAACATTTCATTAGGCTTTCAGATTAGGTGCAGAGACTCTAAGTCTCCTGACTTGCAGAGATTGTCAGTGAGAGGGCCACACAGTGGGCGGACTCTGGAGATTCTTAACATTTATGTCAGAGGCCCCAAAGGAGGATTGCCCTCTTTGACCCTATCGGGTCTTGAGGACGAACTTAGTTCATGTAGCCCAGATAACTACATCATGCTTGCGGGGGACTTCAACTGCACCTTTGAGCCCTTAGCGGCAGACGACTTTTTGGGTACTTCAGAGGAAGATGCCAGGAGAGGTATACCATCAATATCGTTAGCGCCCATTAACAGATGGTCCCAACGAGCCATACAAATGAATGCTTTAATCCTGGAGTATGGCCTGAGGGCAGTAAATGGAATACCAGCTGCGGATTCTTGCGGCGCCCACACGTTCAACAGGATAGGCCATTTGTCTAGAATTGACTATATCTTGTTGAACTTTAAACTTTGGGCACACTTATTAGATATGGCTGTTTTACCATCTACGGACAGTGACCATAATTTACTTTCTTTGTCACTGACACCTTTATGGATGATGGGCTATAACCGTCAGGCATCCCCCCGTGCTGAGATCGACAGGTGAAGTCTGTCCCTCGAACTGTGGGAGACGCCTGAAATGGAAAAATGTTGTTATGGATGAGGGTAAGGCCCTGGAAATACGATTAATCATGGCTAAGGTTTCGACTAAGTTGGAATCTACCACCCTAAAAGCCCATGAGATTTCTATTCTTTTTGGCCACACCACTAAATCTATAGGTGACCTTTTTATTATACGAAGCCAAAACTCTAAGGCTGGTAGAAGGGGGCGCCTCAGGGGAAATCCAGGTTGGTATTCTAACTCTTGTCGGAAAGCAAAGAGGGACTTAATTACTGCAGTTAAAACAAAGGGATGCGGGCTGATTAGTATTGCCAGGAAGAAGTATAGGGGTGCCATTTGTAAAGCAAAGGAAGAGTGGGAGAATCAGTTCTGGTGCAACTTGAAGACGGCAAGCGCTGGAAGAGATTCTAGGGGTTTTTGGGACCTAGTCAGAGCTAAGAACAAGCCTACTGATCCCTTATAACATGTAATATCCCCGAGGCATTGTGGCTGGACCATTTCTCCCGATTATATACCTCAACAACGGATGAGGGGTGGGGACCCTTTGAGACACTACCATTAGACTACCCTGGGCTGAGTGAGGATCTATTGTTTACCGGCAAAGAAGTACAGAATGCGATCAAGTCTCTTGTTCCCAACAAGGCTGCAGGACCTGATGGGTTACCGGGGGACTTGTTTCGCATTAACCCGTTAGAATGGGGGAACCTTATTGCTTCGCTGCTTAAAAAGGGAGCAGGGACGACCCAGCAAACTATCGACCTATAAGCTTGATAGACTCGTCGCAGAAAGTTGCAGGGAAGGTGGTCCTGGGGAGAGTGCTTCAGTGGGTAGAGGACAATGGGATCCTCTCCGATTTCCAAGCGGGCTTCAGGTCAGGCACTGGGACCATCGAGCAGTCCTTTTGACTGCTGTTGCTTTATTGGAAGGTGGTTGTACTGGGCAAAGGCAGTCTGTATCTTGCTTTTATTGATTTGCGCACTGCATTTGACCTAGTGCCCTGTGGTTGCCTATGGAGGGTACTGTCTGATTTGGGAATGCCCCCGTATCTGCTGTCATTATTAATAAAGCTCCATGCTGAGAACTTTGCGCAGGTGCGGTTGGGTAAACAGGGCCAAAAGACCACCCGAATAACAGTAAATAGGGGCGTCCGCCAGGGGTGCGTTCTTGCCCCCAGTCTGTTTTCATTGTATGTCAACGGAGTGGTGGAGCATCTTTTAAAACATCCTTCAGATGCTCCTACCCTTGTGGGCAGGAAAATACCTACCCTACTATTTGCAGACGATACCCTTTTGATTTCAAAAACCCCGGTTGGGCTACAGAGTCTTCTTGATGGTTTTCAATTCTTCTGCGAATCACGGGGTTTGAAAATGAACACTGAAAAGACCAAATATTTGGTCTTGAATTCCCCAAAAAAGCACGGCCGACCACCTTTATTGAATATGGTGTCTCTGGAAAGGGTCAAGGTCTTCGATTATTTAGGGATTCGCCTGTCTGATACCATGAAGTGGAACTGCCATCTCCAAAAGATGTTATTTAGCCATAAAAGGGTGGTGGGGGCCCTACTTAAAGAGCAGCAGCTATCTTCTTTCAAACCTATCGCCTCGGTGCTAGACATCTACAAGGCGAGAGGTGCTAGTGCGGTGCTTTATGGAGCACAGCTTTGGGGAGCACAGAATATGGATCAGTTATCTTGCTCAGAGAATAAGTTCCTGAAGGACTTAATGGGTCTCTCGTACAATACCCCCACTTTACCCTTGCTCTTAGACATGGGTTGTCGCACTATTAAAGACCAGGCCAGATTACGACCCCTTCTTCCCTGGGCTCGCCTATGGAGAGTCCCTGAACTTACCAGCTACGCAGAAGGGCTAAAGGAGGTTTTATCGTTGTCAGGCTGGTGTAAAATAGGATGGCTAAGGGATGTTAAGCATCTCCTTGGAGAATTGGGATTTGGCGAGTTTTGGCACTCTTTGTCCGCACCCCCTAAGGCAGTCTTAAAAAAAGCTTATTGGCAGTGGGTAACGAACAAAAGAAATACTAACCCTAACTTGTGTAGAACCACCAGAGAATTCTTAATAGTAAAGGAAGTAACCCTATGTGAACCCTATCTCGATGCTATTTCAAAACCTTGAGTTAGAGCCCTATATTTAAAATTTAGAATAGGAGCGCTTCCCTTGTGCGAACTGACCGCTCGATGGAAGATCCCGGCACAGACCAGTAAGTTTGGTCCTTTCTGTGCTACCAGGACTGAGTCGGTCCCCCATTTTTTATTTGAATGCCCTGCCTATAAAGCTCCTCGCCACTGGTGGCTTAAACCTTTGTCTAAAGAGCTGGGCACCAGACATTATAGTGTAGCACTGCGAATACTGAGATCTGATACACGGCTCCTATTTGTCTATGGTATGGCAAAGTTTTTAAGCTGGGCATGGCTAATCAGATCAAAAAGGCTTATGTATATTGCTTAACTTTTAATCTCTATGTTGACTATTTTATGTAAATTATTGATGACATTCGTATTTCATTTTTTATGATTGCATTGTATATGGATTGGCTCTTTTATCCTTTTACTATGTTTGTGTATTGCTTTTAAAGATATGTTTTTATATGGAAATAATGCCAAATTTGACTGACTGACACAGAGAAAGCGGCAGTAACTTCCACACAAGCACTGTCATGAACGGCAGATGGAACTTTACAAACCAGGCAAAGAGCTTTCAGTAAATTAATTTATACAATGTATCCCTCCACGAAGTAACAGTCCAATGTGAGAACAAACGGACAATTAAAAGCACTGTTTATGTCTCTTTCTTCAGATATTAATAACCAGTAAGGACACAAAGGAAATTACAGCGCACTGGTTGGATTCCCATGAGTTTGCAACATGAATGCTAACGTGGCTTTAACCAAAAATACAACTAAGCTCCTAAGCAGAAATTAAATTTATACACAGAAAAGTATATTCGTTATTATAAAACTTCAATGCTTCTCTTTCCTTTCCACAGAAGTTCCAAATCTATAACTTAGAAGACATTCAACTCATTCAACAGCACAAACGAAAGCGCAGGTACCATAGTCTCTTGCCAACAATAGTGGCATAAAATAGTTTGGATTGTTGAGAAGGGCAAAACATTTATTTCCTCCATTTTTTATTAATGCTTTGTCTTCACAGATTACACCGTGTCATAGCCCTGAGGAAAATCCTACAATACACAAAGAGATTTGAAACGCATCAGCACTTCTCTATATTTTATCCATGAGTGTGGTAATTGAACTGTAGCCTTAGGGCAAAATAGGGATATTGGACAGTGATTACATCCCATAAGTCCTTGAGATTAACCCATATAATATAAGAACTCTCACAAAGAAAGCAAAAGATATGTGAAGAGAGTTTCTTATGGTTACTAGTTTGACAAACTGTAGGTGTATTTTCGAGTATTGTGATTATTGCACTATATTGATTTGTGGTTATTGTTTATGTTTCATGATTTCTGTTAACTAATAAGTGTATCACTTGATGTTCAGGTATGCATATAACATGAACTAAATGTGTTTAGAAGTTGTTTAAAATCCTGTCAAAGAAATAGTTAGGACCATGGAGAAAGATGTATAAATTGGTCCATCAGCTTAAATAAACAGCAGGAACTTCAAAAAATGTGGCCGGATTTATTGTTTTTCAAAAAACTTTTAGGAAGTTGACATTTCTCTGCTCTTACTGCTCTATGTGTCTTGCTGCCATCTCCAAAACACATCTGTCTGGGTTACAGTTACACTTTGTGCATTCACTCCAGACAGTCACAAACACAGAAGGCTAGGTGTAGCTGAGTACCCATCTACATACATCTGTATTCTGATGCCCTTACTGGGCAGGAAGGGAGAAAGGGGCTCCCACTTATACTTCAAAGGGTAGTTGCCTGGCCCCACACAATGAACCAGCAGTCAGGACTGGGTTAAAAAGCAGGCGCGGTCGGTAGGGGAGTACACTGTTCTTTCACTAAGTAGTAATGTTTTGCTTCTTGTGCATCGTCCGGGTCTTTACCCTTTACCCATGAATGAAATGTTGATCGAATTTCTCTGTCTAACTAGCCAATCTGCTTGTTCTCTTGAATGGACCGTCCGTTCAATTTTTTCATTTTTTCATTTATGTTATTTATTTATTTTATTTATTTTGTATTCTTATATAGCGCCTGATTCGACCCCCGAAGGGGTATCTCCGCGCATTTGCCAGTGGAAGAATATAACTCGTGCTAATCCATGGTCAGAGGTATAGTTAGACTTTGATTATGTGGTTTAGATGTTTATGAATAAATGAGTTTTGAGGGACTATCGGAAGGTTAGGTGGTTAGTGATTTGTCTCAGTATATGAGGCAGTGAGTTCCAGAGGACAGGTCCAGTGTGGGCCAGGGCGCGGCCTCCCTGCCTGGATTTTTTAATTCTGGGTACCTGTATTAACTGCAGATTGCTGGAACGTAAGGAGCGTCCAGGAACATAAGGTAAGAAAGCTTTTGTCAGATACTTGGAACCGGTACCTGACAGACATTTATGAATAATGCATAAGATTTTGAACTTAATGCTTTGCCGCACTGGGAGCCAGTGGAGTTTAGTCAGCAGAGGGCGGGAGGGAGTCCTAGGTGGAACGTTAAGGACAAGCCTCGCCGCGGTATTTTGGATTATTTGCAATTTGTTGAGCTGTTCTTCATTAGCTGATAAGAGAAGACCATTGCAATAGTCCAATCTGCTGATGACTAACGCCTGGACCAGTGTCTTCCTATGACTGTCAGGTAAGTAGGGAAAAACCCTTCTCAGCAGTCTAATGGCACGAAAACAGGTGCCATCCACTTGGTTTACATGATCTTTCAATGTTAGTGCTTGATCTAATAGCACCCCCAAGTTTTTAACGGTCTGTTTAGGACTGGGGACAGGTCCCAGTTCCAAGGGCCACCACTCAGGGGACCATAGTGTCGCTGCCTCCCCGAACAACATTACTTCTGTTTTTCCTACATTACATTGTAGGCAGTTCTTAGCCATCCACTCTGACACTGGCCTCATTCCATCTGCAAACGATTTTTTTAGTGCAGGCGTGAAGGTCTTAAAAGGGAACAGAAGTTGGGTATCGTCGGCATACGACACCGGGGTGAACCCAAAGGATCTCACTAAGTCAGCCAAGGGGGCCACGTACACATTAAATAATGTGGGGCTTAGGTATGAGCCCTGTGGCACTCCCTTGGTGAGCTCCCTAGAGATGGATTTGTGGGAGCCCAACCTGACTTCTTGAGAGCGGCCTGAAAGAAAACTCTCCATGCAGGACAGAGCCACACCGCCTAGTCCCACATCCCTAAGACGACCGAGAAGCACCTCGTGTGACACCGTATCGAAAGCAGCGGATAGATCCAACAGCACCAGAATCATGGACCCCCCTCCGTCCAGCGTCATCCTGATGTTAGTGGTCACTGTTAGGAGGGCTGATTCGGTGCTGTGGTTGGGCCTGAACCCAGATTGTGAGTAGTCCAGGCCCTCCGTTGCTTCGATATGTTTGGATAAATGGGTGTTCACATGCTTCTTGGTCATCTTACTGATGTACGGCAGGAGGGAGATGGGCCGGAGATTCGAAAGATCTGTCCATGGGGATGCCGCTTTTTTTCCTTATTGAGTTCACCACCGCTTTCTTCCATTCCATTGGGACCTGTCCTTCTGTCAGTGAGATGTTCATCACAGACTGAATGGAAGGTCCTAAGAGGGTGGTCAGAGAGGCGACCATTTTGGCAGGAAGGAAGTCATTAGGGGACCCAGATTTTATGTGGCTAATAAGAGGGGGAAGATCTATGTCGCAGATTGGCGGGAAGGATAATAATTGATTTTTGTTTTGTTTGGATGAGTTATGTGGGAGAAAATTCTTATTCCCAGCGCTACTAGAGGCCATTATTTTATCATAAATGAGATTGATTTTATTTTCAAAGAACACCGAGATCTCATCACAGAGGGTCTGAGAGAATTCATCGGGGCTCTCACAGGCTGTTGGTTTCACAAAGCTCTGTAGTATTTTAAACAGCTCCCTTGGGCAATTACCCGCCTCTGCGAGTTGTTGGGTGAGACTGTTTTTCCTGGCTTGTTTTATGTTTTTATAGTAGGTTGACTGGGCCTCTTGATATATTTTCTTGTTCTCCTCAGTTCTCAATTTCCTCCATACTTTTTCCGCTCATCTGCATTTCTGCTTCTCTATTCTGAGTTCCTGTGTATACCAGGTTTCTTGCTTGGAGGAGGGATATTGCTTATGTAGCTTTAGTGGGGCCAGAGTGTCAATGGCTTGCTTAAGTGAATCATTGAATCTAGCTAGTGCAGTATCCGCTGAATCCTCATCTGTGAAAGTTGGTTGTTTCCAGCTTTCCAGCAGCTTCTCCACCGATACTTTATGCCACTGTCGACGCCAAATTGGCGGGAGTGGCGCTTTATTTAATAATTTTGTCAGGCCCGTTAAAATGAACTCTATCAGAAAGTGATCTGACCATTGAATTTCTTTAGCAGGTGAGCATCTTACTTTAGTGCAGTTAGAAAAAAGTGAATCCAGAGTGTGGCCACCTATATGGGTAGCACCGCTATTCTGTGCTTTTAGTCCCAAAGTGGAAAGATCCGCGATTAATGAGATTGTTTCGGGGTGTACCAGGTTGTCCATGTGCACATTAAAATCTCCTAGGAGGATGAAGTCCTCCTTGGATTTAAAATGGGGGGCTAGTAGCTCCAAAAGGGAGAGAGCAAATTCCGGATTGGCTCCTGGTGGACGGTAAACTAAAGCACCTTTCCAAGAGATGTGGCCTGCCGAGGCAATTTTAAAAACCATTATTTCAAGTTGTGAACTGTGCCTTTGTTCTAGAATTGTGACTTTAAGTGCATCTTTATATATGATGGCTAGGCCACCACCTGTTTTATTGGCTCGAATGTAGAAACTTGTAACCTGATGGAACCCCTAATGTTATAGCTGTAACCGTGTGAGGTTTCATCCAAGTCTCGGTTAGGAAGCAAATATCAGGCTGTATGGTGTGAACTAGATCCCATACCTGATGTTGATGCTTTGGAAAAGAGCGAACATTTAAAAGAAAGCTCTTCAGTCCCTCTGGAGGTGCAATTTTAGGTGTATTTTCCTTCGTAATCGCCCTGACTAAAAATGATTGGAACCGACACTTCATACATGAGAAACAACCCTCAAGACATTGCCAGGGTATTTTAGTGCAGCATTCTCCAGATGATTTTAAATCTAGTAGGGATTGAGCGGAGTATTTAATTTTGCTGATACCTGTGATAGCGGGGTCCGAAGGAATAGAGCCCATTGCCCCTATGCCCCGTCCTGTCGCGGACGGGCGCAGACGGGCAGCTCTTTGGCTGGTCTTCGGCGTGTCTTTGGCTGCGTGCGATCGCTGCGCGCTCGGGGAGGGGCGAGGGCTAAATAGCCCCAGAAGTTGAAGCACTAGAGCGCTAACCGCTCCTAGTGCTACCGGAAGTGCCTGCACACACCTGTCCGCCCTCCGCTCAACGGTGCTAGTCACCCTGTCGGAACAAGGCGGGCAGGAAGGAAGTAGAGCCTTGGCAAATCAAAAGTCTAATAAAACAAATACAGCTACTGCTCACCCTCCTCGTGATCAGGTAGGGAAGCGGCTATGTGAAGCGGCTATGTGGCGCTATTAATTCCAATCCTAATAGTGCGGTGCGATGTAAATCTCAGCAAGCACAGGCAATGTGAGTTTAAAAACACAGAATATCACAATGTAAATATTAAAAAGTCTCAAATCGCATGGAGCGCAGGATAGCCAACCTTCCTCGGCAGCGGGTCGGGGACACTGCCACCGTCACCTTCCCGCAGCGTCTCTCTGTTGGTGCTCCGCCTAAATAGCCCTAGAAGTTGAAGCACTAGAGCGCTAACCGCTCCTAGTGCTACAGGAAGTGCCTGCTCACACCTGTCCGCCCTCCGCTCAACGGTGCTAGTCACCCTGTCGGAACAAGGCGGGCAGGAAGGAAGTAGAGCCTTGGCAAATCAAAAGTCTAATAAAACAAATACAGCTACTGCTCACCCTCCTCGTGATCAGGTAGGGAAGCGGCTATGTGAAGCAGCTATGTGGCGCTATTAATTCCAATCCTAATAGTGCGGTGCGATGTAAATCTCAGCAAGCACAGGCAATGTGAGTTTAAAAACACAGAATATCACAATGTAAATATTAAAAAGTCTCAAATCGCATGGAGCGCAGGATAGCCAACCTTCCTCGGCAGCGGGTCAGGGACACTGCCACCGTCACCTTCGTGTTGCCGGCATAACCGATGAGACTTATTTTCCATACTGTATGGCTGTCTTGTTTCTAAACCTATATAACTCTTACTGTTAATACTGTTACATACCAGTCCAATTCTCACCATCTCACACGTCACGTTATCTTCTTTTTTGGGTTCCTAGCCAGAATACGGACTCTGTTCTTCTAGATTATTGATATTGGTTGCTTTTTGATGTGTTGTGTTTCTTCTCAGTATTCGCGGAACCATATTTTTATATTTCCTCACCTGGTTTCTACCTATCTCATGTGTGATGTCACTACCTAACATGTGAGATGTATTTTTTTCTTGCTTTCACATCCATAAGGGTTTTCACTCACGTAATGTGATTTTCGGCGCTATGCACCATTTCACAGACAATTCGCCATGTACATATTTTTCCATACTGTACTATGTTTTTCATCCCACCCCAGCCCTGAAGAGTCACGGGCTCCTTAGCCGCTTGACGAAACACGTGTCGGCTGGTCATTTGCTTTTGAAGTTACCTTTCAACAAAGGAAGGTCAAATACAATCCTTTGAAGAACAAAAAGACTTTCTATCGTGTCCACTTTGTTTCATTTACTACCTATTGTGTTCTTTTCATTAAGCATGATACATGAATACACCTCACTTAATGTGTGCACAGGATTCTTGTCATGGCACGATTATTGTCCAGAACCGTCAATTTCATCAGTGTTTTCTATCGCTCGAATTCAGACCAACTGACAACAAGAATGTATTTTATCGCAAAAAAGGCTTCAGAAATCACAAAACCCACACCATATTTTATACACAGTAAGACTCAATCTTACACACCCCACAAAGGAATAAGATACTCACATCTCTGGTGGAAGGATGAGTGACTCCCAGCAAAGATGCCCCTGTTCCCCCTTTAATCTTCCTTAGTCTAAGGACAGCACTGCACAGGTGCAGAGGTCCCACCTTTGATCTGGTGGACACTAGCAAGCACTCAATGTCTCAAGGTTAGTTTCACCTGCAATCTCTGGGTCACTGGCCTCCCACTCCTTAGCCCTAGTCCTCTCGCTGAAGATGAGTGGGCCACAGGTGTGTCATGTGGCTGCTCCACTTTCTTTGTGAAGCAGTGTCCAAAAGCAGTGGCAGGTGTTTAGATGTTTGCAGTCAGTGGCATAGGCTAATAGTATTAAGGAGTGCAGGGGGCATAGACCCCTGCCCCCCCAACAATAAAAAGATAAACCCATTGAGCATAGCTATTTTACTAAAGGTCTAAGTGGTGACCATTCTCTGAAGAAACCTGGAAATGTTTTTTTCATTATAGCTAAAAAAATGAATGGAGCTGTGCTTGTGCCATCGGGCGAGTGTTTGTGCCCTGGAGGCATGAGGTAGTGCTGTGACATTTAAACCTGGGCGTAGGACTAGGCTACGCTCACGGAGCGTGCGTAGTTTTTATTACTACCCACTACATGAATTGCATGTAGCACAGTCCAAAAACGCATAGCATAGCGGGCATTTTTTGCTTGCTTGCGGTCTTCAACGTCAAGTTTGCGACCGTGAGCGAGCAAAATCAACATCCCAGAGCGACTTTTTCCTTGTTCGCGATCAGCAACATCAAGTTGCCGATCGTGAGGGAGGGGAGGTCAGGTTTCTCATTGCAAGTGGTTGCGTATGCTCGCGACCGCTCACGAGGAGAAACCACCAGTCCGCATTGAGAAAGCTGCCGCTCGAGTACAAATCTACTTGAGCGTCAGAAAACTAACGCTTGCACTATGCAAGATGCCATTTGCAATGATTGCACAGTGCGGACAAGCATCCGGCACTGGGCCATCAGCGTGAACAGCATTTTCCTTACCGCACTATGCAGGTCCCGTAGCTACGCGTAGTGCGAAGGTCACTTCGCATAGCTACGTGTAGCACTACTATGCAAACTACACCCAGGGTTAGTGACATCAACGTGGTGGGGGGTGTTTCTGAATGCTAGCATATATTCTGTTTTTTGGGCGTTCTGTCTTGTGGCCGGTGGCGCGGTCCACACAGTGCTGTGAGCATGAAAGGCAGGGCTGACAATGTGTTAACAAAAGTGTGAGCTCCTCCTCACCCTATGCTGGTAAGGTTTTATTTGAAGAGGATGGGCTGGGGCAGAAGCTCACAATGTATGTAGCACACGTGCAAGGGGACGGAGAACTCCAAGTTTTCCAGGCACAGAGCAACTTTAATTGAAACCTTTTCTCCTGAGTTCGTCCTTGCCTCGGTTTAACATGTAATAGATGTGCCAGTGCTGCCTAGTGCCTTTGTGGATTGGACTATTGCTGCTCCCCCAGCTGCCTCGCCTCAATTGATCTGCTTGCTGCAATGGGGAGAGATGGGCCCGGATGTCTGCATCAGGTAAGTAAAAATAATGGCCATTTGCTAAAGGTTCATCAGATTGCAAGGCCTAGATTTCAATAGAATGCCAAATGGCCCCTTTCTTTCAAAGTAAGCCTGATGTGGGCTCAGCTTCATGTTAATGCATTCAGACTGACTTGTTGCCAATCTGCTGGCACCCTCTGACTTATGGTTGCACTCCTCCTCATGCCAGAGAGTCTGTCATGTGGATTTAGAACAGTTCCTGTAACGTGTAAATAGATCTTAGTACCTTTGTGTGCACACTGCTGCCAGGTCCTTTGTGCCCGCACATGTCTAAATAAGCCCCTGGCCCAACCCCACATTCTTGTCTGGGTCACCTCTTCCATTTATTCGGGATTTTTTTGGGCTGAAAACACATCTCTGTTGCATTAGGTCACAGTAGCTTATTCACATAGAAGTGTGTTTCTACAAATAACATAATATATTTGATCGATATCAGAAGGATGAAATCGAAATTACAAGATTCAAACTCCTGGCCAGATATCAGCAGTGCCACCTAACGATTTTGCTTTGTCAACCATGTCCCCTTTAAGGATTTGAAATGTAAAGTAATCTGTGTTCGTGCTTTACTCATTAACAGATCATTGAGTAAACTTTCTTTTTTTTTAATATCTTTCTTGCATTTTTTAACATTTTCCTCATACAAACAAGTCAAGCATAGGTATATGTTACACATCCTTACAAGATTAGTATCGCTATGTCATTGCATACATAATTCCAGGTATTACCACTTAGCAATTATAGCGCAATTTCAATCTGCGTCAGAGGAGTTAACGTGCATTAGCATATTAATATAGGTATATAAAACCCACACGTACCATCAACTCTAATTGAGGGGCAGGACATGTCAATCACATTTAACTTCTCCCAATAGCAATGAATCGGATGTAAACATGCTGTTGGACCTGGCCTTGGTTCACCCCGAAACTTTTTGCTTTTGCCTAGCCTGTTTTTGTAACCGGGTGTTGGTGATTTTAGGTCTCTGCACACTTTTTCACTGTGGTACAGTGTAAAGTGCATGAGCTCTCTGTGTATGTGTGGTGAGTGACCTGACCTCCCATAGGAATGCATGGGGAATATGTGTGGCCATGGTAGTTCCTGATGTGTGGGGAGAGCAGGGTCGAGTTTGGTATGTGTGAACTTGTGAGATTGAATGCTGCGTAATGATGTATGTGGCATGAATGTGTCTAGTAGGGAAGTGCCACTTCTAGACATGGGTGTGCGTGTGTAGTGAGTGTGCTGACACGTGATTGGCTGGAGCCTGGCTCCAGGATGTCTGGATGGGTCTGCCCAGTGGCGAGTGTTGAGATTAGCATGCTGATGTGAGGGGAGGAGTGCACCTGGGTCCTGAATGGGGCTGGGTTTTCCCCACACAATGCTGGCTCCGCCCCCTGTGGTGTGACTGATGAACCTAGCCTGACAATTGAATGGGAGGGTTGGCTGAGCCCATAAAGGGGGTTCCTAAACCAGCTGCGCCTGGTTTTTCCCCCACCCTGCACCTTTAGACAAAGGAATTCACTGTATAAAAAGGGGCCGTGTCCCCTTACAAAATATTCTTGTTTCTGACTTGAATCCTGCCAGGGGCGTGCTGCTTCTTGAGCCCAGGGGAAGGTTTGCCTCCCTGGGCCCTGCCCAGCCCCTGGATGTCCTACGCCTGGATGCTGGAGGATTTTCCTTATGGGGAGCTGTGTTACTCCATCTTTATTCTTCCAGGACTGCTAGGACTTCTTTTTGCTGGCTGCTAATGATGCCAGGACCTTGAGCAGCCCCCCAGTGCCTTATTTTGGGCAGGAATCGCTTTATTTTGTCTCTAGTGCTGGGAAGCGCTTTTAATTTCCTATAGCGCTTGGAAGCGCTTTATTTGGTCCTCTAGCGCCTGGGAGCGATTGATATCACTCTAGCGCCTGGGGGCGCTTTTATGTATTATCGAGGGTGCCCACCCCTCATTTTGTGCCCTCGAGTGAAATCACCGCCGCCGGCCCAGAGATCGTGTGAGGGGGCGCTCTGCCCACCTACCTGCCCAGGGCTGCACTGCCATTGGCGGCCCTCGGCCACAGGAAGCCAGGCACTCTCGGCCAAGACGTGGGCGGGGTCGCGAGACAAGCCGGAAGCAGCCAGGAACTGAGGCCGCGCTCCGGGGCCTCGAGAAGAAGTGGCGTCCTCCTGCGGCCCGGGGCTCCCGTGAAGGGGTGAGAGCCCCGGGGCCGCCAACATAGACGAGCAGAGGTGTTGCGGGGCTCCCGTGTCCTGGAGGGAGCCCCGGCAGAGAAGTCCTGCACCGCCGACCCGAGAAGCCCGGTGAGTGAGGAAGGGCTGGGAGAGGAGCTGCGGGCAGGTTCAGAGTGCCGGGAGGAGCCACAGTTGTCTGTGGAGCCTCGCGGGCTCCGGGGGGGCCATTGTCTCTTGAGTCCAAGAAGGCCTCCAATGAAGGGGGCACATCAGGGCATTTTTGGTTCATGCAGTGCCTGTCGAGGCTCCAGCAACCCCCGGGGCATTTCCGTTGTTACGAGCCCTGAGAGGCTTATGGCACAGTTTTGATTGATTAGGAGCCCCGAGGCTCCCAGGGGCATTTCCGTGGTTTGGTGCCGAGGCTCGTGGGGGCAATTGCAAGTTTGAGTCCCCCGTGAGGGACTCCAACAAGGCGGCGTATTTGTGTTGGTGTTATCCCACGAAGCTCTAAGGGGGCCATATTTGTTTTAAAGAGCCTGAGAGGCTCAAGGGCATGTTTGCCTTAAGGAGCTAGATGGCTCCCTCGCCACCATTATTTCCCAGAGCCTGTGTGGCTCCTACATGTTGGCGTAGTGCTGTACCTAGGGCCAGTGAGGGCCCTGCCACAGTTTTACTGATGTCTCAGCTGCCCAGTAATTAGTGGGCAGCTGCACCGTTTAGGCGCAATGTGAGAGAGTCCCTGTGTGGGACAGAGATGGCACAGTGGTGCCAGGCCTGCTACAGCTGCGCAGCACTTAGTGCCAGCTGCAACGTTTAGGCCCTGTTGTTGTTGAAGAACAGAAGTGAAATATTAACATCTTTTTGTGACATTTGTAATAAAGTTTGAAACATTGAGAGAACATATTTGAACCAGTTGTTGTTGAATGGTTGCGCAGATTGATGCTGGGGTGGCGCTGAGTGGTGCTGTGGTGGTGCTGAGTGGTGCTGTGGTGATGCTGAGTGGTGCTGTGGTGGTGCGGAGTGATACTGGGATGGTGCTGAGTTATGCTGGGGTGGTGCTGAGTGGTGCTGTGGTGGTGCTGAGTGATGCTGTGGTGGTGCTGAGTGGTGCTGTGGTGGTGCTGAGTGATAATGTGGTGGTGCTGAGTGATGCTGTGGTGGTGCAGAGTGATGCTGTAATGGCGCTGAGTGGTGCTGTGGTGGTGCTGATTGGTGCTGTGGTGGTGCTGAGTGATGCTGTGGTGGTGCTGAGTGATGCTTTGGTGGTGCTGAATGGTGCTGTGGTGGTGCTGAGTGATAATGTGGTGGTGCTGAGTGATGCTGTGGTGGCGCTGAGTGATGCTGTGGTGGCGCTGAGTGGTGCTGTGGTGGTGCTGAGTGATGCTGTGGTGGTGCTGAGTGGTGCTGTGGTGGTGCTGAGTGATGCTGTAGTGGTGCTGAGTAATGCTGTGGTGGTGCTGTGGTGGTGCTGAGTGATAATGTGGTGGTGCTGAGTGATGCTGTGGTGGTGCTGAGTGGTGCTGTGGTGGCACTGAGTGGTGCTGTGGTGGTGCTGAGTGGTACTGTGGTGGTGCTGAGTGATGCTGTGGTGGTGTTGAGTGATGCTGTGGTGGTGCTGAGTGGTGCTGAGTAATAATGTGGTGGTGCTGAGTGATAATGTGGTGGTGCTGAGTGATGCTGTGGTGGTGCTGAGTGATGCTGTGTTGGCACTGAGTGGTGCTGTGGTGGTGCTGAGTGGTGCTCTGGTGGTGCTGAGTGATGCTGTGGTGGTGCTGAGTGATGCTGTGGTAGTGCTGAGTGGTGCTGTGGTGGTGCTGAGTGATAATGTGGTGGTGCTGAGTGATAATGTGGTGGTGCTGAGTGAAGCTCGGGTAGCGCTGAGAGATGATGTGGTGATGCAGAGGGCAGAAAGGCACAAAAAGCAGTCTAACAAAGGGCAGAAGGGCAGAAAAACAAGGGAAAAACGAGTCTAACAGAGGGCAGAAGGGCACACAAAAAACAGGTCTAACAGAGGACAGAAAGGCAGAAAAACAAGGGAAAAACGAGTCTAACAGAGGGCAGAGGGGCACAAAAATCGAGTCTAAAGGGGTAGAAAGGCACAAAAACGAGTCTAACAGAGGGCAGAAGGGCACAAAAACGAGTCTAACAGAGAGCAGAAGGGCAAAAAAAACAAGGGAATAACAGAGGGCAGAAGGGCACAAAAAACGAGTCTAACAGAGGGCAGAAGGGCAGAAAAACCACGGAAAAATGAGTTTAACAGAGGGCACAAGGGCACAAAAACCGAGTCTAACAGGGGGCAGAAGGGCAGAAAAACAAGGGAAAAACGAGTCTAACAGAGGGCAGAAGGGCACAAAAACAAGGGAAAAACAAGTCTAACAGAGGCCAGTAGGGCACAAAAAACGAGTCTAACAGGGGGCAGAATTATTATTATTATTATTATTGCAGGTTTATATAGCCCTAGGAATCGACTCCCGGAGGAGTATCTCCACGCTTCGACCGCTGGGGAACCCGTCCTGGCTCACCCTGAGAGATGGTCCCTGATGGGTATCTCTAAGGTGCGACCAAGCATCCCCGGCGGTCTGAGGGGGCCGTTGTGAAGATGAGGCAAGCTGATGCCCAGAGTTGCCGAGTGTGGTTTCTGACTAGAGTAGGCACCGAGGCAAGAATTATCGAGTCCGCTGACCCTGGTCCACAACCAATGGAATGAATCCCGCCCTGCGTGTTTGTCCACGAAGATGCCACCTTTTTGTGCAATACCTCTACTCGACTGGAGTGCTTTCTACTGTCTAATCAGTAAGTGCTCCCTCATTGGCTAAATGTATAGGGGCAGATTTACAATAACTAGCGCATCCCCAGGGATGCGCCAGTTATTGTGCGCTGCAGCTCCGCCACCCATGGTGCGCCGCATTTACAATGCGGCGCACCATGTGGCAAAAACGGCACAGATGCGTCACGCATCTGTGCCGTAAAAGCAGTGCATTGCTGGAGCTGCGTCGCGCTTGCGACGCAGCTCCAGCAATGCTCTGGGGGGCCCTATCTCCCCAACGCTGCATCAAGCCTTGCTCCTGCTTCAAGCAGGCGCAGGGTTTTGACGCAGCATTGGCCTGAAAGTGACTGAGTGAAATCTTGTAGATTTCACTCAGCCACTTTTAGGAGGCGTTCCTGCGTAGGAACGCCCTCCCCTGTGCTGGAACGCTCCTGATGGCGCAGGGCTTTACAACGTGACGCATCTCTCAGATGCGTCACGTTATTAATACCCAGCACCATGGCGCATCTTTTGTGCTGCCGCTGCGTCACAAAAGGTCTCGGTAGAGGGTGGCAGTGGTGAACCAGAGGGTGGCAGTGATGAACCAGAGGGTGACAGTGATGAACCAGAGGGTGGCAGGTGTGAACCAGAGGGTGACAGTGCTGAACCAGAGGGTGGCAGTGCTGAACCAGAGGGTGGCAGGGGTGAACCAGAGGGTGGCCGGGGTGAACCAGAGGGTGGCAGTGATGAACCAGATGGTGGCAGGGGTGAACCAGAGGGTGGCAGTGGTGAACCAGATGGTGGCAGGGGTGAACCAGAGGGTGGCAGTGGTGAACCAGAGGGTGGCATGGGTGAACCAGAGGGTGGCAGTGGTGAACCAGAGAGTGGCAGTGGTGAACCAGAAGCTGGCAGTGCTGAACCAGAGGGTGACAGTGGTTAACCAGAGGGTGGCAGTGGTGAACCAGAGGTGCTATGATGAACCAGAAGGTGGCAGTCGTGAACCAGAGGGTGGCAGTGGTGAACCAGAGGGTGGCAGGGGTGAACCAGAGGGTGCTGTAATGAACCAGAGGGTGGCAGTGGTGAACCAGAGGGTGGCAGGGGTGAACCAGAGGGTGGCAGTGGTGAACCAGAGGGTGGCAGTGCTGAACCAGAGGGTGACAGTGGTTAACCAGAGGGAGGCAGTGGTGAACCAGAGGTGCTGTGATGAACCAGAGGGTTGCAGTCGTGAACCAGAGGGTGGCAGTGGTGAACCTGAGGGTGACAGTGCTGAACCAGAGGGTGGCAGGGGTGAACCAGAGAGTGGCAGTGCTGAACCAGAAGGTGGCAGTGGTGAACCAGAGGGTGGCAGGGGTGAACCAGAGGGTGGCAGTGGTGAACCAGAGGGTGGCAGTGATGAACCAGAGGGTGGCAGTGGTGAACCAGAAGGTTCTGTGCCCATACACGACCGCATGGGTAACTTCGCCATGCAAGCGGCCCGCAAACGCGCAAAAAGCCCTGCAAACACGCAAAAAACCCCGCGAACACGCAAAAAACCCCGTGAACACGCAAAAAACAAAAATCTGCAAATTCGCACAAATTCACGGATTTTGCGGATTGCGAATTCAATTTTGCGCAAATTTCGCTCATACTTAATTTTAACCAGTGGGGTGTTTTCGGAGGGTCTTTGTGTTTCCATCTCTTGGTTATCAATCGTTTTGCAGTGATTTAACCTAAGTCACATAATCTAGTGCTTACTTTGTTAGTGAGAGTGTACGTTATTTTCTGCCAATAGGACCGAAGCAGAGGGCAGGACCACAGCATATGCAGTAGGCCAGCGTCTAGAAGATGGCATCTCGGGCAATCGGAAGTGGTGTTGTTAAAGTATTTATTGATCTTGGCCGGCGAGAGATACGCACTGTGTTTTATATATATTTGTATAAGTTTGAATCGTGAATTGCGTGGTATATGTGTGGCATCGGCCAAGACACGTTCCCAGTCTTTATCTGTCCAGGATTGACCTCTGTCCTCAGTCCATCGTGCTCGGAGTCTCTGTGGTGGTTTTAAAATGTGTGTAAGCAGGGCCTGCACTAGCCAATGGATCACATGTGACCCCTCCCCCATCACATGCAGATATTGCAGCAACTGATGTGTCTGCGGCTCAATTGTCAAATCGCCCCATGTCAGTGTTACAGTCCACAGGATGGCTGCGTGTAGGAGGAACTGACCCACGGGCAAACCAGTATCCGCCGTTAGGGTTGCAAAAGGCAACAAGACGCCATCCACATACAGATCTCCTTGTGTCTCCACTCCTGCCTCGGTCCAGGGACTCAGCAGTACGTCCGTTACGAAGTCTCTGCCTCTAGGTGTCCCGACAAGTGGCAGTATTGGGGCATAAGGAATATTGTCTTTTGTAAGTTGGAGGCTCCTCCAGTAGCATCTATGGGCCAATTCTATATGTATTGGTGTCGGGCGGGGAAGTTTCGCCAGTGGGTGAAATAAACTATAGATTTGTGTCTGCGTCCATGAATGCGACTCAGTCACAGTATCTATCAGGTTCTTGCTGCTCAGCCACTTTGCGACCCATTGTAGCTGTGCAGCTAAATAATATAATTCTAAATGAGGAACTGCTAAGCCCCCACTTTCCAGTTGTGCGAATAATTTCTGCAGCGCTATTCTGGGCCGCCCCGCATTCCATAGTAGACCCCCGATTAACCCTTCCAGCTCCCGAAACAGTCGCACTGGAACATATACCGTGAGATTTGCAAAGTAATAAAATAGCCTGGGTAATGCTATCATCTTAGACAGAGTGATACGACTCATCACATTGAGCGGCAGAGTCTTCCAGAATTGTACCTGCGCCCGTATGGAGGAGATGGCTCGCACCAGGTTGCCTTCCAGTAGGTCTGCTAGGGATCTGTAGATGTATATGCCCTGGTATCTAAACATGGTTGGGTACCAAGCAAGAGCTGTCCCATTAATTATTATGTCAGTCGTGCCCACATCCTCGCGAAAAGAATAAGCGCCCAATTTGGCCCAGTTTACCTTAAGGCCTGAGACTTCCTCGAACCCATGGAATATTTTGGATATTGCTGGCGATATAGCATGCAAGCCGCTCATATACAGCAACAGGTCATCAGCATATAGGTACACCGTGTGGAGACTATCTTCCAGGAGTATACCCAGTCTGCACTGCTCTCTCTCATCAGAGCTGCCAGTGGTTCCATGGCAAGGGAAAAAAGCAATGGGGACAAAGGGCATCCCTGCCTAGTTCCACGTCTGATCCTGATGGCGTCAGATATGAGCTTGCCCGTGCGGGCTCATACAATGGGTCGCTGGTACAGTAATTGCACCCGTCTTCTAGCTCGTATTTACGCAGCACTGCTGCAAGATAGGGCCACTCCACCGAATCAAAGGCCTTCTCCAGGTCTAGCACTATGCATCCAGATCGTGGCCAATTCTTTGTTGCATATTTCTGAACTCTAAATAACCTGCGTATGTTAAGAGCGGTGCTCCTGGTAGAAACAAATCCATTTTGATTGCTATGGACCAAAGCTGGTACAAACGGGACTACTCGCTTAACTAGGGCAGAGGCAAGGATTTTATAGTCCGTGTTTAGCAGAGCCAATGGATGATAGGAACCTAGGATTTCGGGGTCTCTGCCTGGTTTCAGGAGGGAGATCAGCGTTGCCTCATTTTGCGTGAGTGTAAGGGCCGAGTCATCCAGGGCCACTGTATATACCCTCAACAACTCCTGTATTAATATATCGGAGTAGGCTTTAAAAAAATTCAGCTGGTAGTCCATCCGGACCTGGAGATCTGCCATCCGATAGGGAGAAAATACTATCCCATATTTCGTCCAGCAGCAAAGGAGCACCCAGTTCATCTTGCTTATGCTCTGCCAGCCGCGGCAGCGTCAGAGCAGGAAGGAACTCCTGTATGACCGCGTCTGTAGCTCACATGCAAGACCGATACATCGTGGAGTAGTGCTCTACAAAGGCATTGTGTAGGTCTCTTTGGGTATGTAATTTGTCGCCATGTGCATTTTGTATAGATGTCACAGGTGTGGTAATTGTATCATGTCGTATTAGCCACAACAGCAACTTGCCAGGTTTGTCTCCCATATGGTGGGTGCATGCCAAGTGTGCTGTATAGTTCAAATTGCGGAGCCGGCCTAGTAATCTGGAATGCTCTCCTCTGATTTGCACCAAAGACCCATCGTACCACTCTACCGCCTCTCCCTCTCTTTAGAGCAAGTCATTTTCAAGGTGTGTGAGTTCAGTCTCCAGCTGTCTTCATATACCTGCTTGTACACTAAAATATTCACCTCGAACCACTACTTAAATGCGTCCCATTTTACTTGGGGCATTGTGCCCGTGCCAGAATTCTCTTCAAAGTATTGTGTGATATGTGTGGGCAGCAGATTCTGGAAGGGTGCATCCAATAACGTGCCTGGCTGCATCCGCCAGGTTGGGATCGGTGGCCAGAGGCGTTCCCATGCTACCTCTAGTATGTGCGGGTTGTGATCCGAATGTGTCCTGCCTAAATAATAGACTGCTGATATATGCGGAAGTAGCTCCTCCGAAAGCATGTATCGGTCTAACCGTACATGTAAATCGTGAGCACCAGAGTAGTAGGAATACACCCTGTCATGGGGGTTACAGTGTCTCCAGATATACCTGAGATGCCACTGCCTTGCCCAGTTAGTCAGTGTCTTCATGGCAGTGTGTGTGGTTGTGCCTGAAAGGGGTGGAAAGGAGCGGTCTAGTGAGGCGTTGAGTACGATGTTGTAGTCTCCCCCCAAAAACATAGGTATATCATGCCACGGCGCTAAGGCGCACACCATATCATCAAAAAAGGTTGCGTGGTCGGTGCTGGGAGCATACAGTGATGCAATCACAACCTGCCTGCCATCTAGAGTTCCCCTCGCCCCCACATATATGCCCTCTGTGTCTGCCAACAATTGCGTCATTTTAAGTGGGACCTCTAGCCGCACCCAGATTAGCACGCCTCGTGCATATGCTGAATCCCCCGTAGCATATAATTGGCCAGCCAAGCGTGGTGCAAGCGTTGTATTTCTGATTTGGCCAGTTGTGTTTCTTGCAAGAGAGCTATTTGTATGTGTTGTCGTGTGTATGCCCCGCACATTCCATGTACCAATTTTAAGTGCAGAAATATTTTCTATAATATATTAAGTGACCATGTGTCCATAGCAGTCCAGCAGACATATACAACGTAGATGACCCAGCAATGCACAACTTCCCCAGCATGATGACTCGTGGCATTTTGTGTTGTGTGAGATCGGCATACAATAAAAGATATCTCATAATAACCAAAACAATGACATAAACATAAAGATTTCCAAAAGGGCGATGGTGCAACAAGCAATCGTCCAAACTCTCAATAGAAGCAACAGTCAAAAATGACCTTGGGGGGTGCGCTGCAAATTACGTACAGGTGATTTACAATATATGTGTCCAGAGTTTCAGATGCTCCCCGTCTTCAGGCGTGATAGAATATAATGTAAGCTATCTATGTACCCCAGCTCAGGAACACCCGCTAGGCGAACGATGCATATTGGTACTTGTGCAGCAGTGACAAAGCATGAGATCAAGTCCTTCACTCCCCTCCAATAACACGATGCCACTCATAGCTTCATACAGGACCAGGAGACCGAATAGCGGCTACTGCACATGATCACATCAGTAACTACTGCATACTTCTACATATACACCACAATACCTCAGGTTGCAGTAGAATCAAGGATAGAGTCTTGCAATGTTCATATGATGATGTCAGCTGTCTGTGGAGTGACGTCCAGCTGCTCAGTCAAGCCCTGTGAGTTTTGCAGTCCATATATCTGCTTGTCGTCACTGGATAAGTCACGCTGGCTGGAATTTCATGCTTCGTCAGCCCCCAAAGAACCGCTGATCTGCGCCACCGCCTGCAGGGCATCTCGTTGTCCACAAAGAATCAAGTCTTTGGTCCTTGTGTGCTCCCATCGCCGGCGAGGGGGGCGTCCAAACTCCTGTCGATCTTTTCTCTCTTCGACGGCAGCGGAAGGGGCCCCTCAATTTTGGTTGGGTAGTCGACCCAGAGGCATCCCGAGGACCCGCAGCAGTAAAGGTATCCAGCCAGTCTTCTGCTTCCTCCGATGTGGCAAAGAAATGCATCTTGTCACTTGCCACTACCCGCAAGCGTGCCGGGAAGAGCAGAGAATATTTCAGGTTGTGTTGCAGAAGACGTTTCTTCACTGCCATAAAGGAATGTGTTTGCCTCTGCACTTTGATGGTATAGTCCGGAAAGAACATTATTTTATGATTGTTTATTTGAATATCTTGCAGCTTCCTGCTTTCCTGTAGGATGGAGTCTTGATCCCGGTAGTTGAAAAGTCGGAGGAGCATGGGCCATGGATTCGACCCCGTGGGGGGAGTCTCCCATGGAGTTGGTGTGCGTGCTCCATGACAAAGTGAGGCGAGAGGGTTCCTTCTGGCAGTATGTCTTTGAGCCAATTTTCCATGTGTAGCGTGGGCTCCCTTCCTTCCAAGCATTCTGGCACACCCACTATGCGCATGTTGTTTCTTCGCGCCCGCCCTTCAGCGTCCTCAGCTCTGTCCTCCAGGAACTTCACTCGGTTGAGAAAGTCCAGTACATGTTTGTCTGTCTGGACCACTTGTGGTTTGATGTCAGTAAGTGCAGTTTCCAGATGGTAGTTCTGTCTGTTAGCTTCTGGTGATCTGCGTGTAGATGTGTGAGGTCGATTGCCACCTTGTCGATCTTAGATTCCAGGGAGGTGCAGGTTTGATTGATAGTTTCTTCCAGCCATTCCATCACAGCAAGCACTGCATCCAATTTATTAGCTGTTTGATCTGCGTGTCCGTGCTTTGCCATTTTGTCTGTTTTAGGCTTAGGTAGCAGCTGTGGGGCCTGTGTTCTTCCCATCTTGGTCTGCACCCAGGTGCCACCCAGCATGGGTCGCCAGTGGCGCACTCCTGTGCCACTCCGTATAGGCAGGATTTCAAATGAAGCCCCCGGCATTGCTTCACAGTGGGGCCCATTCCGGTGCCAGGAGATCATGAACGGTAGCAGTAACTGTCTCACATTCCGAGACGGCAGTGGCAGGGCACACCCGCTTCGCTCAGATATGTTCACCGCAGCCTAGTCACCAACCGTATCTCACAGTCATTTGGGTTGCTCCTAGTGGTGGTGTCAATGTTCGCCACAAAGAGGGGCAGGTACAGTGTGCGTCTATGGCATAATTATCCGCAGGTGCCAGCCAGTCTCACCCCCGGGCACCACCCAGGCGTCTCACATAGAATCATGTAGGTGCAGCACACCAGTATGGAAATGTTCCAGCGTCAACAGTTCATTGACTGCCAGGACAGCAGTGTGCTCCTCCCCGTCGGTGCCGAGTCCAGTGAGTTATATGGCAAAGTTACAATTATGCATCCGCGTAGCAGCAGCTCAGTAGACTTACAAACACCATCGCCCTCGGGCATTAGGCTATTTATCTCCAGTCCCAGCACTGGGTATCAATCCTCCCGGTGGACCTATGCAGCAGCCACACGCTGGCAAGTCAGTGGGAGCCCCAGCCGCACCACAGCACACAGCAATAGGAGGCACTCAGGACGGCAGCGGGGTGGGCAACCACAGTCGTCCTCTGTATGCCGGGCTCCTCTGCAGCAAATCGGGCACAAAGGCAGCTCCGTTGATCTAAACAGTAACCACGCCTGCCACTTCACCTCAATCTCCGCGGTGGTTCATAGTCGACACAGGGGGTGCCGCGCAGCAAAAATACACAAATGGCCTAACTGGGGCCGCAGTCCCACTTTACCACCTGCCAATATTTCCATCCTCCACAGCGGGGTAAACAGCCTTCGGTGTCCCTCATCAGCGGGGGCCTGCAGAGCACGACCACGCCATGAGGGCAACGGCTGAGAGCGCAGTCCAGGCAGCGCCAACACACATGGCTTACTCCCGCTTGATCTAGCAGCCAGCTGCCGACCCAAGGACCACGGTTGACAAAGTCAGGTGGGGGATGTAGCGGGTGCCCGATCGCGCCTCGCCTCTCATCTGCAAGCATCTCGTCGGGTGACGACAGGGCAAGTAGCCACAGCCCGCTTCATCAGATTGCTTCTACTGCACCATCTTCTGCGGCCTTGTGGGCAGAGCTCATCCCCCAGCTTGCCTGATTCATGCCCGCCTAAGGGATCGTGCCTTGGCCGACTCACCAGGGTGATCTCCGCAGGGTAGGACCCAAACCGGACAAAATCGGCAGCAAGGGTCCGGGCCGTGCTTCTTCTTTGTTTGCACCCGACAGGGCCCTATGAGGGTGTCTACATACGGAGTACAGGGCCTGTTTTGGGGAGAGCTCTATCCGGCCACGTCCTCCTCCAACTTAGCCGTGGCCACACCCCTATCATTTACTCAACTATAGAGCAGGTTTTAAAGTGATTTTTTCTTTTTAATGTTTGAAGTATGAACTTGGGAAAAATAACAGCTTTCAGTGGTTTTCCTAATGTTACCGTCTAGTAATTTACAATGTCCATCATGCTGGTACAAATCTGGCTGTCTGAGGAATGAGGTGGGCGAGTAGTAAGATTACTGAATAAGAATCAAGATTTTGTATGCGAATGTTGTGGATGTTTTGGTGGCAGAGTGAATTGTGTGATTGTGTGAATGCCCTGGATGAGTTGTATGCCATTGTGAATGCAGGGTGATTTATGTGTTTGCATGAGTTAGTCTTTGCAAGTCTATTTGCAACTTTTTTTAACCACCTCCCCTGTTGTTTGATTGAAGGGTGCATGCACTTTCTTCTCCACTCAAACTTTTCTGCCCTACCACTTTTAAAATGCATCAGTCCCCAGAGGTCATTAGTCCTCTTTCAGGCACTCAATTACATTTCATGGGGTTGCCCTGTGTCCCTCAAAACCTGGGTACAAAGTTATAAACAACAACGCTTTCAGTCAGGTAGATGTTGAACTTTCTACTTCTGTATACAAGAGTTGAATTCCAATCCCTTATCTAACACAAGAAGGGGTGTTACTCTTATACATCCCCTGTTATCAAATGAAAACAACATGTACAGCACCTTATTGTAAAGAACAGAACAACGCAACAAAAATCCTCGTTTTGATTTGGTATATTCAACGTCATATATCAAATACTGTATTAAGCAAAACCTATTTTCCTTTTTTATCTGTTTTTCTTATAAGCTGCCCGCAGAGTATTCAAAACATATAATAAATCAAACAACATCACTTAGTGACATTGTAGTGCATGGTGAAAAAAGGAACAGTTACAATCTAGACAAACAGTACTTAACATAGAAAATATGAAACTATAAAAATAAACTTACCAATAAAAAAACAAAAAGGTTTTTTCCCCATACTTTAAAGGTTCACACTATCCTTTCTCTTCGTTTTCTAAACTTTTTAGGAAAGTTGATGGATGACATGTAGCATTAGGCAATGCTGTCGATGTTTCGACCCTATGTGTTTTTGTGTAATGAATAAGCATTGCAGCGGGTCTGCCTCAGGACTAATGAGGAAATAAATGTGTTATTCACAAGACCAGAACAAATCCTCAGCAGGGTCATATGCAGACTAAAGCACCCACAACAGAGTCACAACAAGTTAGGAACATGGTGTACCTGGCTATCACAGCCACACCTGACAATGAGCAGGAAAAGACTGAAAAAGCGGACTCATTTGTAAAGGACCGTTCACTAAAGCCATTCATCAAAAGGCAGTAATCATGGAGCCTAATTAAAAGCTGTCTGCAGCAGAAGTATCTCATTAAATTTGAATGGGAGCTTGTCTCCTCTTTACCCACTTGAGTTTCTGGGGCTCTTCCCTTGAGTCTCAGGAATGTGAGCAATTTACTCTCACTGCGTAGGAAAGTAACCTCACTGCCATCTTATTCACATGAACAGGTCATTGGCCTGCAAAATGGGACCCACAGGCCTCGTTCGCTCTAGTTTACTCAGACATACACAGTGTGTGTAACACACTATCCACACACATAGATACAAAAACGTATGCTGCAGTTTTGTGATACAGATAAAATAATGAAATGTGATTATAATCGTTGAGGGTACTCGGAAATGAAAGATTGTGAAGAGGTACCTTTTTCAACTTGTATGACTGAATGAAAAAGACGGGTTGAGGTCAATTGTTTTGCTGACAGACGTTCTCAGGAGATGAAAAGCTAATTCTGTTGAAAGAAAAAATTCTGTATGTTGGTTGATATTGTCTAAAAGTGTCTGCATATTTTCTGTCATGCAAATGGTATTATCACGAAGGGAGTTTGAGTTAGGAGCATTCTGTGTGGAATGTGTAGAGTGTCGAGAAATTGATAGGGTGCAAGAGGAAAAGTGAGATAAGTGGATACAGAATCATATGGTGAGTGGGCTTGGAATGAGAGACTGTAATAGTGAGAAGTGGATGAGTGCAAAGAAGGGTGGTAGGGGTAGCATGAGATGATGTGTATAGAATATCCATTAGAGAATTATGAACAAGAAGGAATGAGTAAGCAAAGGAAGTAAAGGAAACAAAGAGTGAGGATTGAGAGAAGGCTGAGAATAGTGAGTGCCTATGTGGGAACCCAAACCCCAATAATTCACCCAACCACAATATTTTCATCACCCCAACATTTCCTTCTGGTGATTTGGCTCCAGGCACCCTAGATCTTGCAATAAGATTCATCAAACATTGACTGGGACCACTGAATTACTGATTTCTAGATAAATAAAAGTTAGAGTGTTGTTACAAAAATCTGAAAGTAGGCAGTACAACAAAATTCAGTAAATGACATGAAGGCGCAGATACAGAGTACACAATCAGAAATCTAAAGTCTTTTAAATCCTTGTAATCAGTAAAGTCTCTAAAAAATGTAAGTGTCAGAATACTGACAGCATCTTAAGGGAGAACAAAAATCGGAAATAAATCAAACAGAGTCTCAGTAAGAAAATGACGAGTCATCCATCACATCCCCAAAACCAGGAGTATAACTCACATTTTATGCATAAACAATTAGCAAAACTGCAGATTCAGCATGGCATATCCATTGTTAGCTCATAATGGACAAATCAAAAACAAGATTGCAATTTAAGGTTGTTTAACACTCACCCATTTCTTAAGTTGAAGACTCTATCCATTAGCTTCCACGGCAACAGTAATCTGGAGATTTAAATACAATATGAAACATTCTCAAACAAAGACTTATACATGAGTGTGCTAGCAAGCCTGCTTCAGAACTTTCAAGGGAAGTGTCCTTGAAAAAGATACATCAATAACAATATGTAAAGTTTATTTCACACTACAGACTCTCTAAGAAAAATAACCAATTGTGTCACAATTTGCTGTGCTCAGCAAACCTGAGGGGAGAGAAGAATTGCAGGGGGACATTGATAAGGAAGTGCGAATAAGCTGGAGCAAGATGAGCAAAAACTGCATCTATTTTAATGAAATGGTGTCTCTTAAAATATGAGGCATACCTAAAGCATAGGAATGAAAATACGTCTAAACATTATAACTAAATCTTTCTAGGTGCAAAATCAATAATTCATAGGTTACGCCTATATTCATCATAAACTCATTAGTACACTTAAATTATTTGGTAGCCAAAATTTCACATTAGAAAATCTAGTCAATAATTGGATAGAGGTGCATTGACTCCGAGCTTCTGTGCTACATTAGTCTTCAACAGACAGTGCTTGTACTTTTCAGCCGGACTGGAAATATTCTAATGGATGATATGATCAGTTCTAATAGTGCTGCTGTGATTTTAGAGAGACTTCAATGGAAATGTGCAGAAGAGCTATGTTGCGGTTCCATTAATGGTGCAGCACCAGCACAACTCAGTGGTGTTATAGGACTTTTAACAGACTGGTACCAGCACTTCTTGCCTGTGCTGCTCAAGTTTTATTTGAACAATATCACATGAATTGAAAAGCTTTTAGTGCTATTCTTTAGAAATCATATGGGTCCGTTCCAATAGTCCATAACATGACTGGTTCCAGAACATGCCTGTATTTCTTTGCAGGGCTGCTATAAGTTTAATTCAACAGTGACACCACTCCACAACAGGTGAGATGTCCTTGTAAGGGAACTGTATGCAGAGATACTACACATTAACCTGGATGGCACCAAAATGCCTCTGAAGTATATATTTGAGGGTCGGATGGAAAAGTTCACGGGTCAGCTACTAAAGTCTTTATTGGGCAGTAATTACACTTTTTTATTTTTGCCTGCACAGCACTGGCACTGTGCTTGGGAAATCAACTGTATTCAATATATCTTAAAAGGGGCTTACATCCTGCCTTCTCTTCTTCTTTGTCCATTCGTTTGTCACTTCAGTTTTCCTTCATTTCTATTCGTTGCAGCATTCTATTTCCTTCTCTTTTTGGTGTGTTTTTCTCATCAGTATCCCATGGTCCAGTTACTCATTCTCATAGACTTTCATGGCTGGAACATCTTTTATTAGGTTAAGGCTGGGACCCGACACTTTCAAACAAATGTTCGCATACTTTCTCCGTTGCATTTGAAGATGTATTTTCCTGCCAGAATACATGGCGACAATTGTATTACTTAATCACGCATTTTCTTTACTTTCCCCAACTGCACGCATAGAAAGCGTGCTTTTGCTGATTTATTTGAAGAAATAAACCGTTTCCTGGTAGCATGCACAGCTACTTCACTTTTAATATTTCATTGTGCCTTTCTCTGGATGTATGCATTTAAAGCTTGCTTCACATCTGTATGTTTCCCTGATGTCTTTGATTTAAACTTTGTGATGCTGAGCCAATGCAGAGAATTAAACCCGACTCCCAGCATGCTTGTTCCCGCCTCCCCCAATCTCTTCCACAGGCACAGCAGTTTGACCTCCCGTGCTGGCAAAGAGACACACTATTCAAATGTTCAAGCTACTTTTATGTTAAGCAACTGTTCTTCGTTATGGAGTACAGTGCAAATTACGAGTTATAACTTCTGCATTCACCTGCGCTCAGACAGTCCCATAAGTAGAAAGTATCCTATGACAGTGTGCTAATATTTTACAGTAAGACACACAGAATATATCTACATTTAATTATTGCATCACTGTGTTGGAAGAGGTGGCTATTATATTTTATATAGTTTAAATACAAGCAGGGTAGACCATTACCCCACACTTGAAGAAGGCAAACTCCGTGTGGACAGGATGCAAGCAGTTACATTACAGTTATAAAAGGACACATTCATTTTTGGTGGGCACAGGAACATTGTGTGGTTTGCCAAGAATCACAGGAAGTTGAGCCAACGCTGGTTCCCTAGTTCTAAAGTCGGCAGTTCTGGCACCTTTTTCCTACATTTAGGTACCTTCCCTAGAGTCCTACCTGCTTTTGTTTCTTTCCTCATTATTAATTATTTGCTATCCTTTATTCTCCTCCAGTTTTTATCAGCATTTGCAGAGCACCTTCCACTAGAAATATGGCCCCACTGTTCTTTGCGGGGTTTTGTTAAGCATTGCTTCAACACAGGACCTACCTGTACATCTAGGCTTGGATTGGCCTAGCTTGGCCTAGGAGTCCTCTAGATTGAGTCTCCAGCTGAGATGTGAAGGAGTGTAGCTTCTGGTGGCAATGCTGTGTTTTCCTAGAAACTCCCTCCGCTCCTAGTCATGCCTCCTAACTTATAGCGTCACACTATTGCCCGCACAGATGAGCTACGGAACTTCTGGGTTCTTGGAAATGTTTTGTGCCAATGTGACACGGCACATGTGCATCAAATAAATTACAGCTCAATCCCCACACTCCAACTACTTTGACTCAACAGTGGAGAACTCCTTGAATCCCATTTGAGGTATTCACCCACCGTGCTTCAAAAGTCTCCCTTTTCTGAATTATTAGATCAACCTTGTGTTGACCATGGGTGGATGCTGACACTAAAACAGTCTGCAATAAACATATCTAGTTATATTACAGTTACGTACACCACACCAGTGCCGGCGCTAGGCATGGGCAGTGTGGGCAGCTGCCCAGGGCCTCGCGCTCAGGGGCCCCCCTGCTTCACTGTGAAAGGCCACGCTTTCACAGTTACCCTCCAGGGCCCCCTGCCCCACGCAATCAAATTACAAATGCGAGGTGTCTTGACCTTGCTGTCAGGGTGTGATGGCATTCCTGGAGGCGCAGGGGTGGGGGGGAAGGGACAAACAAAGTAGGGACTGCACAGCAACTGGGCCAGCAATTATGTTGGCTCACAGTGTCAAGGGCGAGGCAACACCTCTCCTAAGTACCGGCCATTGTCTTTCTGCATTTTGTTGCTAGGTGACAGAAGGCCCCCTTTGTTAGCAGAACCAGCCAGACACAGGTAAGGAGAGGTGGGTGAGGAGAGGAGGGAGCAGCCAGATCAACTGGCTCCTGTTTACTTTTGTATCCCCAGTTTTTTTTTTATGTGAATGTGCATTTAAAATGTATGTAGAACTGTCAGGGTAGTGTTTTACGAAATGCTTCTTTAATGCTTGGAGGCCCAGGGGAGGGGGGGCCCTTTCCCTGGGCCTCTAGGCACTAGAGCAAGATCCAGGTGTGGGGCCCCCCTCCTTGAGCCTTGAAGCCATTACTCCCTCTTTCCTTTCTTCGTCGCCCCACCAAAAAAACCATGCTTGCTGGAAAGGTTGTCTTTTTCTGACATTTTTCACTTTAAATGTGCTCCCTTGGGACGGACAGAAATAAAAGGTTAAAATTGAAAAATAACTAAAGCAAGACAGTGTGGATCGAAAAAGGTGGCAAAATTGATTTTATTCAAACCCAAAGCACATTAGCGCAACTTTAAAGAGTTTGCCAGTGAAGCGCTACTTTTGTTTTTATGAGATGAGGCAGAGGCAGGGTGACAGACGGAGGGTGACAGACGGAGGGTGACTAGGGTGACAGACGGAGGGAGACAGAGGGAGGGAGACAGAGGGAGAGAGACAGAGAGAGAGAGAGGCAGAGGGAGGGAGACAGACGGAGGGAGAGAGATAAGGAGGGAGAGAGACAGAGGGAGAGAGACAGGGAGGGAGAGAGACAGGGAGGGAGATAGAGGGAGGGAGACAGAGGGAGGGAGACCGTGGGAGGGAGAGAGAGAAAGAGATGTGGGTATGCCCGGTCTGGTGGCTCAGTGGACAAAGGCGTCTGCTGCAGGGACCTGTGTTAAACCTCATGGTCACAATTTTTTTTTGCTTTCCCCCTCTGACCCCGCCCCCACCATTGCAGCCCTCGGCCAAAAACCACACGGTAAATGTGCCCCGCCCCCAGAGAAAGTTTCTGAGTACCCATGCCCTAGAGGGTCAGTGACCCTGTCATTAAGGTCTCAGGACCCTTGAGCAGGGAGGCTCTAAGGCGGTGGGACCGCTGACATCGCACTGAGCGCTCACTTCGGGTGGGGGCGTCATCTGTGCAAATATATTATGTTTTTAAAAGCACTTGCTGCCTCCTTGCTGGCCTCCAGCAATTTTCGGCAACAATACAAATGTCATGGTAACTCCAGTGATTAATGTTCCTCCTTTAGAGAGATCGAAGTTTAGTCTAGTGGAAGTTTTGACTCGTGGAAAGGTAGAGAAGAGGAATAATGTGCCTGCTGCAAAGAACATGTACCATGCAGATCATAAAGTGCACATATTGTAAATAAGTCAGTTAATAAGTCAAAATCCTAACATTGAACAGTGAGCTATTAACTGTCATCTAAGAGCTGCATGCAAACTTCATGGTATAAATTGGAGGGTTATGTTTTTCCCCCAGTCTTTGGTTATCTTAATTTTGCAAAAAGGGTTCATTTGGATAGAATTCAATTCTGGCTATTAAAGAGAACCTCCAACCATGGTATTACGTTCTAAATTCAGAGTTTGTGTTTATCCAGACCAATCACTAATAAACTATAATGCCTAGTAACATGATTGTCTGATGACTCCTACACCTTGTAGTCCTTTGTCTTATGTAACATTTCCTATACAGTGATTTACACATTTATGACAGATTGTCTCTGTATAATGTGTATCACATTTCTCTGACACCCTACACTGGTATCAGTAGCGCTGTAAATCAAATTAAATGCATCTCATTGAGAATGTGGTTATGGAGACTCGAGGGGCACTGTTAAAGGGTGGTAGTGAGGGAATCAGTGGCAGAGGAAGTAATTAGGGGCACTAACAAACATTGTTGCATAGAGCTCCACCAGCGCTAAAGCCGGCCACTTGCATTTCTACAGTTCTAACACCAAATCAAAAACGTTGATTTAAAAAAAAAAAAACTTAAATCTGCAGCATACCTTCAAGTCAAAGTATGATTTAGTAGTGGTCTTGGTTGTTCTAGGTCTTTTTTATTTATGTACAATCTTAATTTGTTTGCAATGGTGTCTTGTAATTATGTATTGTATGTGTTGTGTTTATGCACTCAACATAATTCTGGCAAGTAAAGAGCCCACACACAAAAAAGATTGTCCTACGACTCTTAGCATGTGCGTGTGGTATACTGGTGAGAAGATATACGTTAAAAGAAAGTACTTAGTATTAATGTCATCCTAAGGTGGCAGCATAATGACACAAAATGGTAAAGGAGACTTTTGAAATGTGCGAGGTTTGCTTTTGTGTAATTTTATATTTTGAATGATCCCGCCCCTCATTACCTCAACAGGATCTCCCCCCTTTATGAGACAGAACTGGAATTTCTATCAAGCACTCATCTGGAAACGATCAGTTAACATTGAGTGAAAAAACATCCATCTTTCTAAGACCTGGAACTAGCTTTTCCATCCAATGTGACAAATGTAATCCATTTAATACAGTTTGAAAATATATGTACTTATTTCATTTGTATATTTATCTTTTTGTCATTGTTACTGATATCCACGTTAGGTCTCTTCAGTGATGCCAAATAAGATCAATAGTCCCGCGATGTCACTTTCTGTGGTCACTTCTTGTGATGTTACATGCAAGTTAGAGGGGCCTCACATCTTCCCTTTCGCCAGGGGCCCCAAAAGTTCTAGGACCGGCCCTGCACCACACATCCACAAATCTAGATGTGGCTTCCAGGTCAGGACTTGGAGACTCACACTATATAAACCTGGCTTTGCTGGGAACTAGGACGTCACCAAATACAGAGGGGAACAGGACTCCCAGGATAATCTGCATCAAAAATACTAAAGATGTGCCAGGACTGTTAACAACTGGTCTCGCCGGGGGCTATTTTCCGCACCCCTTCTCTATGTACAGTGTAGTCAGCAATTTCAAGGTTGTTTCGCGACATTATCGCTAATGTATTACTGTATATTGCCACTCTGTGTACTGCAGAATAATTGAATTGTTGTTAAGCACCACTTACTGCCCTATAACGTTCATCAGTCAGAGTCCTGCTCTTCATCGCAGACATGCTTATGCAACGGAAGCAGACTGACAAACTTGTACCCCAAGCCATCTGAATTATTAAAATCAAAATAGGCCTGAATTTCCTCCATTTTCCTGGCTGCCCAAGAGTCAGAATGCAGAGACAGCACCTTCCACTAAGGCATTTGACTGCCTGGAGGATGTTGCTCTATTTGAAACTGTTGGAGGCTCCCCATATTGAGCATTCCAGATTTTCACAGAGAGGTCATGGTCAGCTGCAGAATAAGGATATTCTTGACTCTGAGTCATTCTTTTTCAATTGCCACAGCTTTTCCAAACAATTTGTTGCAATGGCGCCATAATGGGTGGGGATTCCTTTTGCATAGCTCTGCCAGTGGTATCCATGGTGGTAGGTAGCTCTTTTAGGTTTGCATCTGAGGCAAGGCCAGAAGCCTACTTCTGAGGAGTCCTGGAGGCACAACCAGATCACAACTTGCCAGCAGCTTGGAGAAATCACAATGCTGGTGCATGACTGATTCAACCGAATTGGACTGTTAAACCCTGTGCTTAGGCATCACCGGGGACCGGGAACAACAGCACGTTGCCTCCAATGCCTCTATACCAGCATTTATTTTCCTTTGATTCAGCAATCTCTCATCTGAGCCATTGTTGAAAGTATGAGAGCCTAGGTTAATCATTTGTGGTAGCACTAGCCAATAAACAGATAACAATCACGATAAAAAAAGAGCTCTAGAATTTAAGGACATTTTCTCTCTGCAGCAGTTTCCCTTTGCAGTGGGCTTTTATCCCATCCTAAGTGGCCAGGCATCCAGAATTGTAACTTACTTTAGCATGAACACTAAGAAAATAACATTTAATTAGAACTGAAACCTTGATTACATCTGCTGGTGATCCCAGTTCTTGACACAAGACTCTTTGATTTCTTCACTCCTCGGTACTGTGTCTCGAACTGTACAGCCTCACAATGGAAAAGCAGTCTATCTCACTGAAAAGCCAGTGAACATGCTGACTGTCTGGATTTTTTTGAAACATGTAAGGCTATGACATATGTAAAAAATGTTTTAGAGGGCTGGTATACTCATAGGGCAACTTGGTTCTGTAGCACCATCAGGTAAAAAAAAGAGAAAGCTTTATTTTTACTCAGGAAAAAGATAATCCATTAAATGCATTTATAAATAGATTTTTATATTTCAACTTCCTGAAGTCGTTTTGAAATGAGGTCCATGAGAAAAGCATGGATACAGAAAATGGCTTTCCTCCAGCTCAAATCTTGTTGATTGCAGGTCATTAAGCAGTAAAGCAAAGTATAAATGTAAGCTTCTTAGCAGCATGAAAATTAACTTTGGGCATATTTACAAGCCCCTTTTCCCACCGGAGCATCACTTTTCTGGACGCTCCAGTGGCGCAGTGTTCTTGCCCATATTTACAAGGCCACACAAAGCCACCCTGCATGGCTTTTTGTGGCCTTGCAAATATGGTCCCCTTTCATGCATTACTCTGTGTGAAAGGGACGTTCCATGGGTTTTGCTATGGATGTTCCTACACAACAAACAGGGATTCTGATACATTCCCAGATTTGAAAGGTTTCGTAAATCTGGAAATGTATTAGATTCTATCGCATCCCTATGGGAGGCATAAAAGTGGAGCAACAAGGAGAAATACCTTTGGTTCTCCTTGTATTTTCCTTCTTCTGCAGCACACACATAAGGAGGAAAACTCCATAAATTATTGATTTTGTGCAGGGCAGTGTCCCTTCATAGCACAAAACAATCATCCCAATCATACCATAGTGCAAGGGCGCCTGCATTGGCGCTAGGCAGCGTATTGTGTGCGAGTGCAGAGGAAAGAACTCGGATGAACCGTATTGTTGTAAATACAATGCATCCATGCACTTTCTTAATGATACAGTTCGGCGCAGCAAGATGGCTTGAATTGCTGCGACATGATCTTGTAAATATGCCTCTAAGTTCCTTCTTAGAAACTTTAATCATTAAAATAAGCCCATTACATACAGCGAGCACATGGTTCTGCAATACAATGTCATCAAAAAGCATGTGGCAGCATTTTGAACCCTCTCGAACTGATTTCATTGATACTCGTAAGTCCAAAGTAGATGCTCATTACACAAGCGCTGGTCAAGATGGCTAGATTAATCAGACGTTATGGATTTCTCAAATACCCAGAGTGCTATTAGCGACCATGAAATATCTTGGTCTGCCCTACATCAGCTGAGATATACAGCTTAATTTAGAGTTCTTGGTCAAAGACAACTCTCATGTTTGGTCTAATAGGGTTAGGTGCAGCACTGACATGGCAACCAACCAGCAAACGGGTCATCTATTTTTCATAAGTTTTCTTGCTGCTTCCTCTGCCCTACCTTATTACCTCAAGTCAGATCAACAATAGCAATTTTCTCTTCTGGTAAATATATTTATCTATGTATAGAGAGTTGTAACATTGTATTTCTTTAACTGTCTGATTTGTACTATATATGCCTCTTACCATCCACACTTTTAAGGGAAGCCTTCTGCTCAGTGACAGCCACCAAAGTTCGCACGTTCTTGTGTGAAATGTGAAAGCATTTCTTCCTGACTGCATCTTACCTCACCACTTTTTTGATCCACTACCAAGTCTAAGAATGCATCTGGCCACTTTTATAGATCTATAACTTTGAGTTGTGTCAAGAACTGTAGAATACATAGATGAGCTGCTCTATTCAGTAATAAGAATAAAACCTCTTGACCATGAAAGGGACTTATTGAAGTCATAGAGTTCCAGGATAAGCTAAAAAACTCTTCTATTAAAAGGCAAAAAGGACACATTTAATTTTGGTAGGCACACGGAGATTAAGTGATTTGCCCAGAATCACAGGATTTTGAGCCGGCGCCGAGTCTCAAACTTAGTTCCTCAGTTCGAAATGCAGCAGCTCTGCCCATTATGCCAAATCATGGTTCACCCGCGGCCCACCCCACCCTCCCTGGTGGGACCACTGAACTGTCCCTTTACAACTGGACTGTGATGGAGGCGGGATGTGACCTACATCCATCCTTCTTTTATCTCACTGTGCTTCCGTTGCAGCTCTTACAGAACTCCAACTGAATTTATGCACATGTATGACCTCTGTCAAACACTCTCAACTCCTGGAATATCTGGAGTTCACCTTTCCGTTCCCAAGGTGCTTGCATCCACCTAGGTGATGGGGGCAGGTAGCATGTGCTCTTGTACATTGCAATGGTAACGTTAATGCTAGCATATACAATTACCTCTTGGAAGTTACCCTCAGGGAAAAGGGAGAATTCAATCGCTGACTGGTGCACATCTAATAAACTGAATCATGTCATGACACAAGGCAATGTGAAAACATACATTTACACACTGTATGCACAAAATAGCCAGGTTTGGCACATTTGCCTGGAACAGACGGAACTAGATACAGAGTGAAGATGCATGATTTTAAGATTGTATTTGTATAGTGCTTCATGCACCATTGTGAGGTGCTAAGGCACAGCATTGACAGATGGAACACTACACTTTGGGGGAGTGATTGATTTGAAGGGAGTTATACGTCCAATGAGGTTGATGTGGCAGTACTTGGATTTTGTGTGAGTGTCCAAGGTGGTGCTTTTTTCTTGTCATGGGTAACGTGCTTAACACTGTGATGGCAGAAAACGAGTGAGAGATAGAATGTGCTCAGTTTAATGAGTTGCTTTGGAATTCCCATGTGGAATATTTGGCGACTATCAAGACTTCAACTCATACATTTTACTGGGTTCTGCAAGTGTATTATAGTGTCTACATCATAGTCGATGCACTACCCCTGCTGTAATTTTCTCAGAAACTAATTTATTGAAGCCTTTCACCAATCTAATCCCTGTTTTAATGTAAAGCAAAATACACTTAAACCATAGCACTCTTATGTATATGGTGACATAGCATGAATGAGTATAGTTATACATCTGTTTTTCTCCAAAGTTTCAAATGTTGAACAGAGAGGAAAGATTCTATGTTGACGTGTTGGGTTCTCTACCCCCATTGCAGACTCGAAGCATGTCCGTATAGAGCCGGAGGAGGGTAAAATATTCGATTGGTTGAGAGAGTACCAACAGTTCTCACGTGGGTTTATAGAATATACATTTAGGAAGCTCATATCTTTACTTCTAAAGGGAGAGGCGTTAGTATTTTGTTGAAATAGATCCGCAGTTGCCTTCTCAAGTCGGTGGTCATATATATCATAAATGGACCCTGGACTGGTAGGCAGGCCTGTTTGCATTTTGTTGGGACCCTCACTTTGTAACACGGCTGCTATAAACTTTTGGGACATTACACGTACCTTCTAACAGAATTTAAAGCTTCAATTAGACAGCACCAGAACTTTGTAGCAGGTCTTGTGAATCATATTTCAGACAGTATGGAGCCTTTCCGGTAGTGCTTGTGTGATGATGTTACAATGGAACACTTACAATCTAACAATACCAGAACTTTGTATTGGTGCTGATACATTTTTGATCGCGGTATTGAGTAGCAAGGGCCATAAGGAATGCTTACTTTTGTGTATTACCGTTTGCAAGTTATATCTCTATTCTGAGCAAGCCAGAGACTTGTGCATGGCGGGTATACTATAAACCCGCACATTTTTTTCTGCTTTGTATCATTTTGGTGTTTTTGTACAACAGCCATTTTCACTTTCTCAGCGCACTGCCCCTGATGAATTTTACTGCATAAGCCGTTTTTTTTTCACTGACGGATAAACTCCTACAGTGAGACATCTCTTGTGGTCCAAGGTGCCACACCCCCTGCTGATATTCCAGAGTTACCGTATGACCCAGGGAGTTTTGAAACGGAGGCGCGGATTCAAGCTCTGACTTCGGAAGTCATGTATTTCTAGTTCCACTGTTCAAAACTGTGAATGTCTGCCGGGCTAGTCAGAGAAAAATTACTTTGATCTTTGAAGACAAACCTTCTGCAAGCCTTTTTTTTCGCATTTGTTTTTGGCACTCTCGTGACCCTAGGCAAGGGTGCCAGAGCGTTTAACATATTATTAAAGACAGGCAAGTTATGACAGACATTTCGATGCTAGGCATACACGCTCTATGCATACAAGCACCTTCCAGAAATTAGATTACTGCAAGGACTCAGCCCGCCTGCAGGACATGACATCTGGACTCCATTTCGCAAATATTACGTCACATACATGAGCGGAGTAAGACCCTGAGAGGTGTACTAATAACAGTGAGGAGTCGACCTCATCTCCTTGTCCTGTAAGTGGCAGAGGACCGAATAGCGTGGGTCGAGGCTACCAGGCAGGATCATCGCGGTGCCGGCTCTATTGGATATTTGGAGCCGCGAGATTAGATTGGTAACGTCACGTGTCACTTACCGTCCACTCACGGAGCTCGGGTGTCATTTATGCGGATCCTTCTACATGTGCTATGCTTATATACGGTGCAGAATATTCCATCGGCTGCTCAGAGCCTCCCTCAGAGGCAGATGGACGCCTGGCATCAGGTGTTATTTCGTGGCAATTATAGGAAAATCATAAGAAAATATGGGAATACATTTTTGCAAATAATCACACAGCATAACCCTATTCATTACATGTCCATCAATTGATATCATGGTGGTAATTTAACAATTGCAGAATTGACCAATAGACTGCGCTCATGTCGTTTTGACACCAAATCTATACTTTTTTTGTAACTGTCTGTACTTTCAGATCAGATCAGTAGTAAATATTGAAAACTTTGAAAATATGGTTTCCTCAACAGTGTATGCACGAAGGGCATTACAAATGAGTGTATATAAAGGAGACATTAATAGATAAGACCAAACCTAACTTAAAGTACGGATTTTTCTTTTAATCACTTGAATATATTTGGTTGCTAACAGTATAGTGATTTAAAATAAAATCAAGTTTTCTTTCTCACTGGTTTGATTCCGCACTCCGTTCATCTCTCCTTGTGTTTGCTTTGTCCACCCCAAGTTGGCAGGGTATACCCAGAGGTGGGTTCCTTGCTCACTTTTCCACTGGGTTCAAGCTAGCCTGGCTGATGATGGGTGTTAACCCGAAACCGATCCAGGGTGCTTGTTTCTGTTCCAGGGAAGACCTGGCTTGGCAGTTTGGGCTGGACTGTTCCCATAAGGGATAGGTTGAAGACTGATTTGCATATGGCTGGGTCTGAACTGGTGTGGCGAAGTGAGCTAAAGAACAATGATGAATTCAACTCAGATATGTGAGGTAGGGGTGAGTATCTAAAAAGTATCAGCTCTCTGTCCATCATCTCCTTGTGTTTGCTTTGTTTGCCCTAAGTTGGCAGGGTATACCCAGACGTGGGTCCCTTGATCGCCTTGCCACTGGGTTCAAGCTAACCTGGCTGATGAGGGGTAGTACCTCTTTATCTCTACTTTACCTCCACTTTACCTCTACTTGTACTTTGTACATTTTTACTTACATTTACTTTGTGTATTTAAACACTCGTGTGATTAAGTGTCTGCCTTTAGTGCAGTATTATACCTCTATTTGTATTTTGTACATTTTTTTTTTTAACTTGCACACATCTCACTTTTCTACACTGGTAATGTACCGAGCGCTACCTCAAATTTTCTGGCGAATTACTAGTATCAATATTGCTCATGCAGCCTTTTGGTGACACCGGTATTTGGTTTCAGTATATCATCAATATTATTTCTTTATTTGGGTACTGTACATCTCTGTAAGCTGCACCTATTTCATGTCTATTCTGGATATGCACCGTTTGATACCATTTATATTTTTGTATTTTTGTTTATTTCGGTATATTGTGTAAGCTGTACCGTCTGCTACCTCATATATCTTTATTCATTTGTGTACATTGTGTAAGCTGCACCCATTCTCACTGTTTATTTTTGGTTTGCACAGGTTGCTACCTCTATATGTTGGCTATTTTTGTTACTCACTAATGTCACTTGTGTACCATGTAACTTACTGTCGGCATTGTTCTTTGCACATGTGTATCACTATCATCCATCCTCCCACACCCACCTTTACCGCCACACCCACCTATACCGCCATCCCAGCATGGAGCCCATCGGCAAGCACACATATAAAATCAACTACCCATCCGCACTCACCAAAAAAGCAGCTAAACGCTTTAAACACAACTTCCTGAGGTCCCACCCTGAAACCCCCTTTGTCGACAGCTACTTCTCACCGGTCAATGGATCCCTGAACATCGATATCATCTTCCACACCTCTCGCAGAGCTCAATGGAGAAAAACGTTCCTCACCTTACTCACTGTCTCCACCACCAGGAAATCGGCTCATGGCTTAACTCTCTCCATCACACCATCCCAACTCTTCCTAGGCAGAACCACCATTACTATCTACAATAACGGGATTGTCCTAATTCAATCCACAGACAGGAACCTGGAACTACTAGACAACCTGTTCCCCACTTTCAAAGAGAATCTCTCTAACCATCGGACTTCCACTCACATCCCCTCCAGTAATATCACCCCAGACTTCACAGCCCCCACCGACAACTCTTCTAACCTAGCTCAGCACCAGAACGACATGCACCTCACCTCTTCCCCCACCACACCAGTCACTCACCCACCTGCTGTAACCACCCCACACTCCGCAATCACAGACACAAATAACTTCCCATCATACACCAGCTGCCCCCACACTCCCATCCCGGGGACCCCCACTCATAACACTCCCACTCCTCCTCTCCCCCTGACATCACAGACCCCGCCCACAACCCCCTAACCTAGCTCAGCACCAGAACGACACACATAGCGACAAATACCACACTCTGTCCCCCCCTCTCTCAGCCCCCTCTCCCACACGCTAACCAATCATGCAGAGCACACCACATCTACTATCTTAACTCCCCCTCCCCACGACAGGACCATCTCCAACCCCAGCTCCCCCCCCACTCTCAGCCCTCACTACCCTTCAGGCTCCCCCATCACCACCATCATACACTCCACTTCCACCTCGCTCTCTCCGCCTGCCACAAATTCCCGCCTCTACGCCTCCAACCTCCTCCGTACTTCATCCACTCCCATCGCCACCTTACCCTCTCTCCTCCCTAACACCAACACGGAGCCCGGCATGAACACCAACCCTCCCCCCCACCCGCACGATAAGCCCCAGGTCAGCCACTCACCCATGACTTCCACCCCCAGCACTAATACTTACCCCACGCTGGACAAGATTATGTCCTCCCTCCTACAACTCAAAGAAGAAATTCACACCATCAAAGAAGACATGCACACCATCAAAGAGCTACTCACCACACCCCCTAGACTCACCTCACTCACCACCACCCCCCTCTCAACTTGCTCTCCTCCCGTCCTGTCGACGCTCCTAAGCCACGTCCCTCACACTGGACCGCGATCCATGCCCACAATCGCAACAAGCACACCCGCCGCACTCACTGGACCGCGATCCCTGCCCACAATCGCAACGACCGCCCCCGTCGTACATGCAACCCTCTCTCGGACCTCGACACTCTCTCCCTCCTCCGCTCCTACGACCCAGCTCCCCTAAACCTCACAACCGCCTCGCACCTCCCCATTCCCACAATACACTCAAATCCCTGTAGACCCTCCACTCTTAACAACAGAATATCTGTCCCGAATAAACTTAGAAAAGTCCCCCTCTCTCTAGTACCCTCCTCCTCCCCCGACACACCCCGTCTCAAATGCACTCTCCTAAACTGCAGATCGGCTTCTAAACACTCCTCCGCCATCGCTGATCTTATCCTAACATTGGACCTTGACCTAATCATCCTGACTGAAACCTGGCTAACCGAATCCTCTACACCTATAATGGACATTCTGGTCCCCCCTAACTACCACATCATTAGGCTTGACAGGTCGGGCGGATTCGCATGCATTTACAGGAACAGCCTTTCTGTTCTGAAAGTCTCCGCGCCGTCCCTACCCTCTCCAACTTCCTACGAATACATCTGCCTCGATATCATCAGTGATGGCAAACCGATATGCTCTCTTCATGGCATTTACCACCCTCCCAGAGACCACCTCATCTTCGCCCAACAAATGATGGACTTGATTTCAACCAACGCCGGACGACAGCTCACCCAAATATACCTGGGTGACTTCAACCTCCATTGGAACGATCTCAATGATGCAGTGGTAAATAGTCTTAAAAGCTTCTTCAGCGCCCTGGACCTCACACAATTATGCCACAGCCCGACCCACGAGAAAGGCTCTATCCTCGACCTTATCATCGCTAAAGAGGACGCTACTCAACTTGAGTCTATTCAACCCTGTGACTGGTCAGACCATCATATTGTCACATTCCACATCAATGAAAAAGTCAAACTCAATTCGGTTCAATCCCCCAGACCTAAAGTCTGGAAAAGAGACCTGAAAAAACTCAACCCATTCTCCATACCCCCGAACCGTCGCGACCTCCTACTCCCGCCTACGGGCGCTACAGATGTCCAATCCCTGACTGACCACTATCTTAACGCCGTGACCTCAATAATTAATGAGGCTGCTCCCATGCAGCTAAAAAGAGTCTCCGCTAAAATCTCCAATCCATGGTACGACGGGAGTCTCAATGAAGATAGACGAGCCATGCGAATGGCAGAGCGCACCTGGAGGGCAGCTCCCTCTGTACTGCACCTGAAAACCCTGAAGAAAAAGAGAAACGCCTACTTCAGGAAAATAAAGCGCTCAAAAGCAAACTTCTTCAGCCTCCAGCTCGACCAAGCAAAAAATCGCCCTAGAAAACTGTTTGAGTTAATCAGAACACAAGCCAAGGAACAACCCCAACCTCTCAGTACTTTGCACGAAGCACCCTCCTGTGAAGACTTCGCCGCTTTCTTTACCCAAAAAACTGACAACATAAAGAATGATCTCCGCACTGACGCAAGACTCCACAACACACTCAACTGCATAACACCCACCGAACCTAAAAACAATGCAACATGGTCAACCTTTGAAACCTACTCCGAAGAAGAAATAGGCAAACTGCTCATCACCTTGAAACCTTCCAATCACCTCACGGATCCCCTCCCTGCTAACGCTGTCAAAGACTTCACCCCACTGCTCCTTCCTCTCTGGACTAAAATTATCAACAGCTCGCTCCAAGAAGGAACCATCCCTGACTCCCTCAAAGTTGGACAAGTCACACCTTTGCTAAAGAAACCTACTGCCGACCCATCCGACCTAAACAACTACCGTCCCATTACCAATATTCCCACTCTCGCCAAATTATTGGAAAAATGCGCACAACTACAACTGACTAAACACATTGATCTGTTTGATCTCCTCAACCCTCATCAATCAGGCTTCCGAGCAGGACACAGCACTGAAACTGCTATGACTCACATAATTGACGACGCCCTTCAAATCCTAGATCAAGGTGATACCTGCCTCCTCATCCTTCTTGATCTCTCTTCAGCATTCGACACTGTTAAACATGAGAAGTTACTCAATCTTTTGAGCACAAGAATGGGTCTTTCTGGGACTGTTCTCAAGTGGTTCACCTCCTTTTTACACAACAGGTCGCAGAAATTCAAGAGTAACAACCTGATGTCCTCTCCAATACCTGTTTCGTTAGGCGTCCCCCAAGGATCTTCCCTATCACCAACTGTGTTCAACCTAGTTATGGAACCTCTCACCACCTTATTCAAGCATCCAATGTACTTTTTCACATGTACGCAGATGACACCCAACCATATCTCAAATTACAATCCCCCAATGACATCTTACTACTGAACTCAACGATCAGAAGCAGCCAATCCTGGCTTGCTGATAATCATCTCAAACTCAGTGCTCTGAAAACAGAATTCCTGCTGATCTCACCTCCCGCGAAGATCTCCACCACGCAAACCTGGCTTAAACAGTTAACTGCACTCAATGTCCAACCCATCATAGTGGACTCAGCGAAATCCCTAGGCATAACTCTCGACTCCAACCTCAACATGCAGCATCATATCAGCAAGGCTACTAAGGGAGCGAACTTCCAAATCAATACCCTGAGGAAATTGAAACCCTTCCTACCAGCCAAAGACTTCCAAACTGCAGTACAAGCACTAGTAATCCCGCGAATTGAATACGGCAGCACCACCCTCTGCGGTCTCCCGTTAACCACCACTGCACCCCTAAGAGCCTCTCTAAACGCTGCAGCCAGACTCATCACTGGATCAAAAAAACACCCGCACATCACCCCTGACTTGAAAACACTGGACTGGCTGCCTTTTGAAGCCAGAATACATTTGAAAATCGCCTGCATGACACACAAGGCCCTACATCTGAGCTCTACCGGATACCTCACTCAGAAGCTGTCAATCTCTGGCGGCTCTAGAAACACTAGAGGCACAAACAATCTTCTGCTAAAACCTCGAAGATTCCGGAAGGAAAAAACTTATAAACGCTCTTTCTCAGGAATGGCACCCAGGATCTGGAACTCACTCCCTCCTGAAACCAGGCTCATCTCCTCCATCACACTTTTTAAGAAAGAAGTAAAATCTATTTTTATGGTCAAATACACTTGACCTATTAGCGTGGATCTGGAAAGACTCTACACCGACCTGTATTACTCTGTTCGAACTCTATGACTATGTATTTCACCTGTATTATTGACGCTACTGACTATCTATGCACATATTTAACTAAATATTTGTATTATTGATGTGCAGTACTACTTTGCTCCCTCACGTACCTACCCTTCCCACTTATTATGTTTAATTCCACTCTCTTGTTGGTATTCCCGGCTTTGTAAAGCGCTCTGATATCTGCAAAGATCTTGTTCGCGCTATATAAAACTTTCAAAATAAATAAAAGAAATAAATAAATAGTACCCAATAACTGGTCCCATGATGCCTCTTTCAGGTCCAGGGAAAACCTGGCTTGGCAGTTCGGGCTAGACTGTTCCCATGAGGGACATGGTCAAGACTGATTTACATATGGCAAAGTCAGCTAAAGAATGATGATGGATTCATCCCAGACCTGTGACTGGGGGTGAGTGTCTGAAACATTTCAGCACTCCGTCTTGCGTGATTCCTCCGGACAGTAATCAAGGCAAGCATTTGTAGTGCAGGGTCACTGAGGAAGTCCTGCTCCAGTGGGGTCTGTTAAGAGTGCCTGGCCTTCACCTTGCCCTTGTCCAATCCCAGTTGGTAGTGTCTGGAACAGGGCTGTGGCCCATGGATTGCTCCGGTGTCCACATCACTTGGTCACATATGCCCCTGCTTCAAGCGTGGACAACCAATTCAGATGTGTGGAATAGTTAAAAGCTTTTCCCTGTGCAATTTCCTTTCCATCAAGAACCTACTTTGTGAATGCATGGGATATGTGCAGATGGCTCTGGTAACAGTGTGGAATGTTGCCAGTTGTTTATATGCTGATGTATGATGTTAATATTGGTGAATATGATCTCAATGTATACCTTGAATTGTGCAGGCCGTACAGCAGCAATACCAGTAAATGCAATGTCGATGTACGCCATAAACTATGCATGAATATCTATGTCAAAAATAGTAAAAGCAATTTCAATGGAGACCATCACAACTGTACACACAGTAATGAGAATGTCTGTAAATGTGATATTCATGACCTCCATGTTTACTGCACATGCATCAATGAGTTAATATCATTGGTGTTGAATTCACCCAAGATGACTTCCCTATCAACCCCAAGTCAGAGATACTTGGTTAGAAAGGCTCTGAGACCCAAACTCAAGACTACCGATTGATAGGTCACAGGGGGTTACATTCAGCTTAAAGACAATCGTGCAACCAGAGAAAAACCTGACTGATCCCACAGATAGACAGCTACACCACAAACAGACCAAGGAACTTGGCCCCCATAGAACACGTTTGGCCGAAAGCTGAAGTTCCCAAAATACCACACACTTAGATGCCACTTGTAGTTAGATACACTCAGCCAATCAGGACACAGCATGCACACCACATGTAGTGATCACAGGCTCCTTATGCCAGGCAACTGCACACATCCACACTGCTCACACTACCTCTCCCCGAGGTAGAGAGCCACCTGTGTCCCAGTTATCAGAAAGTTGCACTTATAATTTGTGACTAGACCTGGACCTACATGCTCTACAAAAATGTGTCATCAATTTATTGTACTTCAAGAAACCGTGTAGAAAGCCGGCCAAAACCTCTGTACATTGAGGCTATCTTCAGATGCTACTCTGTTGATTCTCTCCCAGCCGCTGCATTTAATAAAACCAACTTGTTCCTGTTTTGCCAAAGGCTTCTTGTCTTTTCATTTTTTCAAGATAACTTCATATTCAAGCAACATTTTGGCAAGCCAGCCTGGAGAGATAGGTTTATCCAGCCCGACTACTGCCAAAGCATAAGGATCCCTGCTAGAACAGATTCACATCTGTGCAACGACACCAGTGACTAGACGCCATCATTGATTAAAATTTCTGCTGAATCCATGGGGCAGAGGTCCATCTGGAGGCCGCCGTCACAAGGGTAAGGGACTACACCTGATCCTTAGTACCAGCATATGGCTTTTGGCAAGCTAGGACTAGCACATAGATCACTTTTTACCTAGTCAGCACGCTAGAGAAGGTGATGGTAGTTTGCATGTTTTTTCATTTGAACCGTTAAACATTACACAACTGGTACAGCTATTTTTCTTGGTATGTCATATAGGACCACTCAATTTTTCCTGAACCTTTGAGCATTACAGAACTGGTGCACACACGACTCTTGGTGTGTAATATGGTCAGTTATTTATTTCGCTTGAACCGTGCATCATTACACAACTGGTGCGCCCAGGACCCTTGATTTGTTATATAGTGTAATTTATTTTGTTTGAACCATTCAGCGTTACACAACTGGTGCACCGTATGCCCTTAGTGCGTTATATAGGGCCACCAGCTTGATCCTATTTTTTAGTTGAAGGAGTTTTTTAAGGGACTGTTGGCGTAACAACACTATCAAAGTCTGAAAGAAGTGAGCGTGTGTTTTTTTTCTCTTGGACTACTGGGCAGTGCAGCAGAGGATTGAATGACCCCTAGGTGTGATATTCATTGTAATTCAGATGTTAGGGAAACAATTCAGACCTTGGTGAAAATGTTGTAGCTAGGGCCGATAGTTGTCAGGTTGTTCCTTTTTTCCACATAAATCATTGTTGCTTTTTGTCCCCGAGCCAAAACTAACTATCGGGCTTACTTAGCTCCATGTACCACACAAAGTATCCCCTCTCCTCGGGCTATAGGCGCAAGCAGGGGACTAACATTTGTTTAGGACAAAATTATAATTTTTTCTGTCGATCTTTTCTCTTCTAGTTTTTTTTAATGTTTTCCGTTTAGGCATTATGGGTATTGTGGTGTTGTTAACATTGTTGCAATGTGTTTTCCTGTTTGAATATTATGTCATGTTATTTAGTTTATGTGCTAATGAAATAATAACTATTTTTCACAAATCAAGATTCTACATTTGCTATTTCAGTGTTAAAAATTATCTCATACTGTTCTGAACTAGAAGCTGCACTTTGTTACATGTTTTTACTATTTCATTGTTATTTGTCTTTTTCAACTCCCAAGCACTTTCATAATGCATACATTTTATAGAGATTGTTACCAATAGATTATAACCAGTACAGTCCCATGTACATAGCTTCCTCATGATCAAAGTAGAATTTGTTTTATTTAAAATCTTGAAACAGTCAAATGTTTGTGAACTCTCTAACAAGTTTCATAATCCATCATGGAGACACCACTGGACCACATCAAAGCTAAACTAGAGAAACATGGCCGTGAGTGGCACTCCCATTCCAAGGTGTGCACATTTCCCTGACCTGAGGGGGGATGTTCAACACCAACATCAGAGAACACACAAAGACACACCTCCAGACCAGTTATATGGTCCAAGAGAGGGTAGAACATATGGCTCTGTCAAAGCTATTGTCCGACTGTAGGGTGACCCCAACTGCACAAAGGACACAGACACCGAGCTAGCGCTGTTGGGGATGAGGGCTCTAGCGTTGAGATGATACACAGAACTCCATAATCCAGGCCAATCAGCCTTTTTCAGTTTGATTATTACCAGTACTGCAACTTCCCTGCTACACATATGTCTCACTTTGTAAAAAGGACACTCTGCCTCCTCCTCTTCCCTAAGGTTTCAAAGTTAGTCCAAATTCTGCTCATTGGACCATGCCCCTTCAGAGCAGCAAAGTGGTGTTTCACTGGGTAGGAAGTCCCTGATTCCCACCGAGCCTCTGTATCCCCGTTAACCAATGGTTGTACTTTAAGGGGCAGATTTATGTTGGGAATGCGCCACGTTTGCGTCACGCAACTGCGGAGTAAATGTGGCGCATCCCTACGACCCATTTACAACGTGACGCATCTAGGCAGATGCGTCACGTTGTAAAGCCCTGCGCCACTTGTGGGCGTTCCGGCGCAGGGTGGGCGTTCCGGGGCAGGTGCGCCTCGCAAAAGTGGCTGAGTGAAATCTATAAGATTTCACTCAGTCACTTTCAGGCCAATGCTGCGTCAAAACCCTGCGCCTGCTTGATGCAGGCGTAGGTCTTGACGCAGCATTGTAAAGATCGGGCACCCCCGAGCCTTGCTGGAGCTGCAGCGCGCTTGCGACGCAACTCCAGCAATGCGCCACCTTTAAGGCACAGATGCGTCACGCATCTGTGCCGTTTTTGCCCCATGGTGCGCCGCATTGTAAATGCGGCGCACCATGGGTGGCGGAGCAGCGGCGCAATATAACTGGCGCATCCCTGGGGATGCGCCAGTTGTCATAAATCTGCCCCATAATTTATGACTAGTCCAGAACCTACATGTTCTACAAAAATGTGTAATTGATTAATGCTACCTCAAGAAACTTTATAAAAAAGTCAGCCCAAACCTTTGTACATCGAGACGGTCTTCATACGCTGCTCTGTTGAGTCTCTCCCAGAACCTGCTTTTAATTAAACCAACTTGTTCTTGTTTTGTCAAGCACCTCTCATCTTTTCATTTTTTAAAGGTAAATTCATATCTAAACAACAATGGATTTTTTCGTCCAAGAAGTAAAGGATATTTTACTTCCCTCTGGAATGTGCCCCTTATCCGTTAGGGTTGAGGTGAACCCATTTCCCACATGTGCATCCCTTACACCGTGATTTTTCCACAATGCACTTCTTGAATCACTGACATTGTGTATTGGAAGATAGAACACAGTTTTCAATCCTTGCCACTCATTAAAAAATCCTATTCTCGGCCAACGAGATGTGTTTTTCCAGTTTTAAATTGTTTCTGAATTTAGATTTCTTGAACCAAAATGTAAAAATATGGCTAAAGCCAACCATTTGAAACTTACCTGGCATCTTTTACTAATATACGTATTTACAAAAACAAATGAACATATATATTTACACCTTGACACAAAATGATAAATTCCTCTGGAATTTAAATTTGGAAAATATTAATTGAAATTGTCAAAAATGGACAATCTCTGCAAAATGATAATAAGAAACTAACCTAGTCATGTCAATTGAATGCCATAGTTGACACAGGCTTTATCAAACAGTGCCAAACAAATTAGCAAATCAAACAAAGCCAAATAATCTTGCAATGTTAAAGCTGGTTGTTTGCTGCTATTTACTGATTCTTGTTAAATTACACCATCTCCGTGGCAAAGCCAGTAGCAGCAGCCATCCACTTTGCATGATGCAGACACTTTGTAATGTTATTTTTATATTCCCAATATTATTGCCACGTTGAATGTACACACAAAGTGGTGACCAACTTGGAATTGTAGAATATGGAGGCCAGATGTATCAAGTGTTTTCCCGTTTGCAAATGGGAAAAGGCCTTTTGGGATGTATCATCTCAAAAGGCATTCGCAAAATAGGGAATCACAAGTTTTGCGATTATCTATTTTGCGAATGCAGTTGAAGAATCGCAATTTGCGATTCTCTAAATGCAGGAAGCACTTTTTAAATTGCAACCCTGCTCAAAGGAATTGCATTTTACCACCAACTTCAAGTTGGTTGTAAATTGCAAATCCTTAGAAAAATGCACAATTTATCATTTTTCTAATGCCATATGTCACACATACATGCCTTTAGAGCGATACCAAAAGGGATGATGGATGGATAGTTTGAGCAAATCAAGTACTCAACCCAGTCAACTGATCAGGGTTTAATCCATCATCATTCTTTAGCTCACTACACCAACCCAGTTCAGACATGGCCATATGCAAATCAGTCTGACCCTGTGCCTCATGGGAACAGTCCATCCCGAACTGCCAAACCATGTTTTCCCTGGACCGTAAACAAGCATCCTGGGACCGGTTTATGGCTAATCAGCCGTCATCAGCCAGGCTAGCTTGAATCAAGTGACAAAGTGAGCAAGGGATCCACATCTAGGTATACCCTGCCAACTTGTTATGTTATGTTATAAAGACTTTTGTAACACGCTCTGTTACTAGCAAGTATCCTGGCGCGGAGAGAGAGGTGGCAGAAATAACGAGGGGGGGGGAGGCGGGCAGTTACAGGTTCATATTAAACAGATGGGTTTTCAGCCCTTTCTTAAAGGCGGCAGTGGTCTGGGCAGCCTTAAGATGTAATGGAAGAGCGTTCCAGGCCCTGGCAGCCCTGACTGAAATGGACTGGCCTCCAACTCTCGAGAGCTTAAATCTAGGCATGGTCATTTGGCACTGATTAGCTGAGCGGAGACAGCGCTTCGGAACATACAGGGTAAACCGTTTCCTCAAGTACACAGGTCCGAGCTGATGGATCGCTCGGAAAGAGAGCACCAAAGTTTTAAACATAATCCGGTGCGCCACCGGAAGCCAATGGAGGCTGCGTAAGTGAGGGCGGACGCTAGACCTCCTGGGCAGTTTAAACAGGAGTCGCGCAGCTGCATTTTGAATAACCTGAAGCTGTTGGATCAAATACGCAGGTAAGCCGCTAAACAGGGCATTTGCATAGTCAAGCCTAGAAAGTATTAAAGCACGCAACACAGTCTCTTTGGCCTCTCTCGGAAGGAGTGGAAAGAACCTACGTAAGGCTTTGAGAGTAGCAAAACACACACCCGTGAGTTTTTTGATGTGGTCCTCAAACTTGAGATCACTCCCAAACCAGACCCCCAGGTTCTTAGCAGGGCCGCCCATGGAATTGGGGCAAGGCAGATCTGGTGGCCATAGGAGGTTTCTAAAATTATTCGGGAAGGAACCATAAAAGAAACCTCGGACTTGTCTTCGTTGCACTTGAGCTGGGCCAGTGCTAGCCAGCGAAAGACAGATGAAAGGCAAAGCCGAACAGTCGACGTGTCCAAGTTATCCTTTGGCCAGGTGAACAAGAGCTGGGTGTCGTCGGCGTAAGGCATTATTTTAGCCCCCAACTGTTCGGCCAAATGAATCAAAGGCGTCAGATACACATTAAAAAGTAGGGGGCTCAAAGTAGACCCCTGTGGGACACCTGTAGTAAGTTTCTTAGGCAAGGAGGCATGGGGTGGCATCCAGACCTGTTGCGTCCTGTCATCCAGGAATGACGTCAGCCAATCAAGAGCTAATCCAGAGATACCAACGGCAGCCAATCTGGTGAGGAGTTGGCTGCCGTTGGCATCTTAGGGCGAACAAAGCGATACCAAAGGGGATGATGGACAGAGTGTTTGAGAAAATCAAACCCTCACCCCCAGTCAACTGATCTGGGTTTAATCCATCATCATTCTTTAGCTCACTCCACCACCCCAGTTCAGACATGGCCATATGCAAATCAGTCTGCACCTGTGCCTCATGGGTACAGTCCAGCCCGAACTGCCAAGCCATGTCTTCCCTGGACCGAAAAGCATCCTGGGACCGGTTTCTGGCTAATCAGCCGTCATCAGCCAGGCTAGCTTGAATCCAGTGGTAAAGTGAGCAAGGGACCCACGTCTGGGCATTCCATGCCAACTTAGGGCAAACAAAGCGATACCAAAGGGGTACATACATGCCTTTAGGGCAAATGCATGCACCACATGTGCACACATACATCTTTCAGAGGTGCATCAGGGTGGCCTTTTGGCCCCCTTGCACCCTTGAAATTGCATGCGCAATTTGAGGGTACCTATTGAGAACCTATGCAATTCCAATTCATTACTATGGGCCTCTAGGTCCATATAAATTAATGGGAATCCATTCCTTATTTGCGACCCCCAATTTGTGAGTCGCAAATAAGGAATGTGTAGGAATCGCAAAAAATTTGCTGAAAACTACATACATTGCATTTTGCGAGTGTATCATAGCGAATCGGTAAACTTCGCTATTATAGACTCGCAAATTTGGATACATCTGGCCCTATATTTTCAAATACAAAGTCATTAATGTTTAAAACAAAAACAAAACATTTGTTTCCAAATATCAAGATTGTGAGGATACATTGAACCAATCAAATAGAGAGTTAAACGTAATGCTCCAGGGTTGAGACATAAACAAGAATCTGGAAGAAAGTAGCTGAATCAGGAGCAAAAAATTCAAATAGACGCAAAATCCTTCCAATCGCAGGCAAAAAGTCTACAGTTTGTACGTTGAAGTCTGCAAAAAGCCATTGGTCTATGATCATTGCAACGTAACCAACAACTAAGGTATTTGTTCCACGGTCAGCAAACAAATCGAATTCTCAAGTGATTAATTTGTGCTGGCGGTTGCAAGTGGAGCCCAAAGGCACTCCTTTTTGGAGAACAGCGTTTATTTTTCCTTCACAGTCTTTGATCTAGAGGAAGAGAGTGAGAGAGCGAGAGAGACAGAAGAACATAAAGAGGGAAAAGAATGGGGAAAGAAGGACAGAAAATGGTGACAATGAGATGCAGAGAGGATTACGCACAGGTTAATTTGGGGTTTGCTTGTGTTTCACCCTGAAAAGAATCATGGTTGCTGCTTGGGTGCTGTTGGACTACGGCCTTTCTGCAGTGTCATTCCTATACTTTTTACCTTCTCCCTCCTATTTTTTAAATACCGTTTTGATGTCTTTTAGTACACTGCAGACATTACCACTGCTTGCCAGTGCTAACATGCTTGTTTTTTTCTCTTTTAATCATGGTGAAATTGGCTTACACCTATTGGAACATTTAATTTTCTTGTGAGTTCCTAGCAAATGAGTACTACATGTACCCAATACCTATAAATTGTATGCTACTAGCGGGCTTGCAGTCTTGATTGTGCCACCCACTTAAATAGCCATTTTCAACATTCCTTGGGCCTGCCATTGCAGCAGTGGCGTAGCTATAGCTTCTGGTGCCCGGGGCTATCCCTCAGATTGCCACCCCTGGCTGATAGTGAGAGGGGGAGGGGTAAGGGAGAGGGCTGCAGAAAAATAGGACGTATTTGCTCCGGAGCCCCCAATGAAGTCAACCATGTTCAGTTCAGTTCCGTTCAACTTTATTCGGATACAATAGTACCCATAAAAGCACACAAAGCAAATACATCACAGCAAGTAGCCAAAAGATTAAAATAATTTAAAAATATACAGTGTACAGATACTAAAGTGACTTGTGCAAAGCTGTTCATCGTGTCAATGCATATAGTTGTTATAAAGGAGAAACATTACAGAATCTATTTATAACAATATCAGGGGTCCATCATAGATCTTCGCGCCCTTACTGCAGATTTTAAGAAAGTGCCAGTGCGGAAAATAAGATCGACATCATCTAATTCTATCATGGATCGATATGCTGCCTCTAAACTAATGGGTCTTCTTTTATTAAAATAAGGACATAAAAATTGTTTAAAATATTTGATATAGTATTTGCAGAAAAATATAAAATGCATAATAGTTTGCTCACTCCTCCCGTCACAAGAGCACAAATTAAAATTGAAGTTTAGGCTATAACCAAGTGGAAAGCAGAGTGCAATACGAATTGTTCCAGCTCTTAGATGAAACAGTAAACTCGTCTCCCAACGGCTCATTGGTAAGGACAAATACATGTAGAGTGGATAACTGTACCGTTCAATAGCCATGTAGTTGCGCACAGTTATTTTCCTAGACTCTGCCGCCTCCCGCTCGATCTCATATAGGGAAGACAGAGTTTCTGCATTTCTTTTTTTACGACTGAGGCAGCAAGTGTGGGATCCCAGAAAATGCTTTCCATATTTATACTGCGCAGGCTACTCAGCACACCACTCAACCATGGGATTTCTAAGCACTTAGCACAACGTAAACAGTCCTTAATGATCAACTGTGTCAAGGAAGCTGCTTCGTTCTTCCATACTGCAATCCACATAAGTGCCGGACGTGCCCGAATAAAATCAGTTATAACATTAATATTAAGCTCTTTGTTACATATGTATTGGGGGGCCGATATTGGGACATTCAATAATTTCCTACAAAACCTGTTCTCTTCCTGCTGTATAGCTGAGCAGTTGGCCGTTCCCCAGATCTCGGCGCCATATGTAGCCACCGGGGTGCACTGAAGTTTATACATTTTCTGTACGGCTAATAGTGCACCCATGGTCTTAGGGCGAGGTATGCTTAAGATCTAATTGGTGGCCTTTGAGAACTTGCTCCTGGCAAGAGCTAAATGCTCACTCCAGGAGCTGTTCGCAGCAAAGGCCAATCCCAAATAAACAAAAGATTTTACCGAGGTCATCTTATGGCCATCTATTATAATCGGACGTATATAATGCTTACCCGGGCCACTACTCATTAAAAATGATTTCTTAAAATGTACCCGCAGGTCTTAATTTTTCATGTAATTATTGAAATTTTGGACAAGGAGGCACAGTGAATTTGGTGTACGGCCTATAAGAAATGCATCGTCTGCATAAAGCAGCACAGGGATGGGTTCTTCAATAACGTATGGGACGTCTTGGGTGGCCAGTTTCAGGGAGGCATTTAGGCCATTTATATATATAATAAAAAGCAGGGGGGCCAACACGCATCCTTGTCCGACCCCTCTGCTGATATCAATGAGTCCCGAAACCTCTCCACCCGCCCCAATTCTTACTTGGGCATTAAGGTCTCTGTGCAAAAATGCCAAAAAGTTCACCAGGGTTTTATCCAGGCCCCCCTCCAAAAGGATTGCCCACAGCTTTGACGTATTTACTAGGTCAAAGGCTGTGGACAAATCCATAAAAGCCATATAGACCGGGGATTTCTTAGCAATAGCATATTTACCAACAATTAGGTTTAGGTTGAGGCATTGTTCCTTGGTTCCTACCTTTCCCCTGAAACCCAGCTGACAGGGATCTAAGATATTATTAGCTTCTGTCCAATCCGCAATTTTATTATAAAGGACTCTATCTAAAATTTTGAGGGTATTGTCTATTAGGGAGATGGGGCGGTAGTTACACAGAAGTGATCTATCTCCCTTCTTAAAGATCGGGACTATTATACTTCTAGTCATGTATCATGTATCTTTGCCAACGTCAAGTTGTTAAAAATATTCAGAAGCAGGGGGGCCCAGAAAGCCGGGTTCCACTTAATTAAATTTATAGGCAGCCCATCTGGGCCTGGCGCTTTCTTGCCTAGACTTTGGTTAGATGCTTCAATTACTTCTGAAATACTAATATCTATAGGTGTTGGATTACCTGGAATAGGAATTGAGTATCATGGGGATGGAGCAGAGTAAATAGTTGAGAAATGATCCACCCAAGCGTCGCTAGCTATATTGCAGCTAATTGGCGTCAGTGACTGACCCATAGAACGCACTTCCCTCACTGCTGCCCAAAAGATGTTACTATTTTTTGAATTAGCTGCGTCGGACAGTTTGTCCCAGCGTTACTTCAAAACTTCATTCTACCTATTTTTGATAGCCACCTTATATTCATCTCTAGCCCGTTTAACTATCATGGGGCATCTCGGGGTGGTAGTTAGTGCCCTACGTAGGTTCCTGTTTGCTTCGGAACAGTCATGATTGAACCATCTGGGGACAGATGCCACCTTTTGAGGAGGTTTAGATAGAATAGTTTTAATCGTCTGGCAAATCTTCCTGAAATCCACAATTACCTGCGCTGGTGGTGATTCAAGAGAAAGGCAGGAATCGATAAGTGGCATATTGCCCTTTACCAATGTCCCTTGGCTTTGTCGCGCCAAAAACCTCCAGTTTGTTATTGATATATAGAAGTTCATTTCACACAACGCCTAGTGACTTAGAGAAATTGCACACTGCTTTTGTGTTCTGACATTCCTGTCATGCTTTACATCATAACGTTAGACATACTACATTATTCCATCTCATTATCATGTATTTTTAACCTTATTCCTCATCACCACATTCAGTACCTTCCAGCCTGTGTTGTGACCCCCTAGCTATGTGCGTGCCCATCGATATCTGGAACTTTCCAGCCCATTTTATGATCTTGTTATAGTTTCTTGTTGTTTAAATGGGTGTAATTTATAATATTTATATATTTCCCTCATCTTCATTGCTTGATTTTGCTCATGCAGAAGTATCACTTAAAGTTGTTGGAGTCTCGCCCTAACGCTACATCCTCTCAATGGGTCACCATGTTCGGGTTCCTACTTTTTATGTCCCAACTTATTGAATGCTGGGAGTCGCAGTAGTGATTCCCTTCAATTGAGCCTACTGGACCACAGTACAAAATGGCAAAGATTTCTAAAAGGAAAGCTCAGGACTGGAACGAGATGTTTCTGGTGCCACGTGCTCCTCTGATAAACCACAGACCTCTCAGGTTCTCCATTTCCAAGCTTGAGTAGCTCATCCCATCCTCATGTTTTTATTGCACTAAGGGGTTTTCAGTCCTGTTCATCCCATCATAAACCCAACACTACAAGTTCCAGAATGGAAAGGAAAAGAAATGCACTGAGTGAGCTCCTCACGCTTGGATATGGAAAACTTGAGAGAAACCTAAATCTACAACAGTGCAAGGAATCGTTTTCCAGCAGCTGCCCTCCCAACCCCCTCACATACACACTACTCTGACAGGCATTATAGATCAATACACTTAAAGAGAGGAAGACATTAAATCAATTGTTAAGTGACCTCGTAGCTGGCTAAACTGCCTGCGATTGGCACGCTGTTTGCAGTAGAAATACAAAAAATATTAGTTCAAACAAAACATAGGTTTTAAATATGAAAAGAGGCACAATGATTTCCTCTTGTCCAACTCCACATGTCCCCCACTATTCCTTTTCAGTGCAAATAATATTCTAACATGTCCACTCTCAAATTACTTTCATATTTCAATACACCACATCAACTAATTGTGTTTAAGTTCCAGAGTAGCATGCTACTCACCGAAAAGCGCTTTGCCACCTCTTCAGGGGAAGTAAGCGCTATATAAATGCAATTACAATACAATACGTGCCATTAAGCAAATTGAGAAAAGACAATGTGGAAATCATCTTTATTATTAAAATCCAGTGGCGTAACAAAGGCCCCTTCAACAACAACAAACACAAATGTTTTTCAATAAAGCCGGATCAAACCGGCTGCACGTCATTTGGGATATGTTCATTACCACCACAAAGCGTTTATTTTATTGTAAATAAACTCACTCATGTCAACCGTGCCTCGTTGCTTGAATGCACGTTCCGCCCTCTGCCGCCGTGACCTCCCTGCAATCATCACGCCAGCCTCGATAATCATACACCACACACAGACCACCCATCGACGAGCAAGGATAGGTGTTCAGCAGGAACAAAAACGCACTGGTTCCAATTTTCTTAAAACACACTTTTAACAACTTTTTTTTGTGTTCTTTAAAACAAGTTACGCAAGCTGCTACAAATCTCCGTGCACTCTCCAGACTTGAGAGCGCGCAATGGTGGCGCTGTCACTGCAGCGCAGGGGGGGCTGGCCAAAATGATTTCCAAAGCCATCATTGGTAGCGCTTTCGCGCGCTACCAATGAGGGCTCTGGGACCCACATATGCGGCGGCCGCCGGATGCGCAGCACTGATGGCCCATGGCAGCGGCCTTCATGATTTATTTGCGGACACTGTCAGTGTCCGCAAATAAATTATAAAGCTAGCCGCCATAGTGACGCACGCCGCCCCGAAAATAGTGCGGCCTGGGGCGAACCGAAGCTACACCAGTGCATTGCAGCCTATGTGTGTAGTTTTGAACTGCCATTTTCACGCAAAATAGACCTTTTGCCTGACATATATCTTCTTTTTTAATGCATATAAGTCACCCCTCAGGTGTGCCCTGGCCAGTCCATAGAGCTGCGTATGGTGTATTTAAAAATGGCAGGAGGAGGTGGCCGGGCTGGGCACAGCCTCACTTGCTACTGAGTCGGCTGCGCTCTGACTTCAAAGGATTTGTCACCTCTGCATTGTTCATGCAGCCAGCTTGGAGCCCAAGCCGGGAAAGCAGGAAACATCAAGCATTTCAAACACAATTCTCTAGAAGCTTCTCCTACTTTAAAGGGGACACCATGAAAGAAAATAGGCCTTTCAGACCCACTCAACTGTTCACTTTCTGGACCTGTGGAAGGACTCTCAGAGGACTGACTGCTGCTGAGGCCTGCTGTGTATTTCAAAAGACTGCCTTGCTGCACCTGGAAGAACTAATTTGCTGCCTGAACCCTCCCTTGAACCCTCAGAGGCCTTCCCTACTGTTTGAGCTCTGTTGTTCTGCTGAACCCAGGACTACCAGAGTCCCTCCAATGGCAAGTTGCATGGCCTCCTGAACTTGTGAACTTTTTTTTGTAACAAATTGCTCAGAGAACCAGGAGGAGACCGGGTTCAACCAAGGTGCATTGCCATTCAGACTGTCTTCATGGCCGCTCCCACTATGTTCTTCTCCTCAGCAACAAATCCTGTTCAGCAGTCGTTCATCAAAGCAGTATCCAGCCTTGTGGAACTCTCATCAGGTGAAGCCTGCCGCCTCATTTTGCTGGAGATTTTCATCTTTCAAAAAGTGACAAAGTCCAAACTAAGAAATCTTAACTGCAGCTTCATTCAGCCGCTCCACATGATGATGCTCCCTCCTCAGACATCGAATTCAGCTATGCCTTGCTGAACTGAGCACTCTCGAAAAGATTTTCTCGGAATTTATTCTAAAGGGTCGATTTACTATGTTGGTCGTAAAGGCTCTGAATGGCATTTGGGTCAGCTGAATCCGATTCAGAACCTCTCTTTCTGATCCATTCAGAAAGCCTTTCAACGGACCTATTACGATAGTCAGAAAGCGTTTGGACTTTCCGACTTGGTTCCAAACAGCAGTCGGAGAAACGAGTTGTGCGGAACCTACTCGCACTCTACAGACTGCGTTTCCGACCGCGTTTCCAACCAACTTATTACAATGTCAGATTTGCACAGCCTTTCCAAATCTGTTGTTCCGTCATGGATCAGCTGTCAGTATCTAACTTTGGGAGCTTGTAGCAGGCCCCCCTTTTCTCTGGGGCCTTCCAAATGGGGCTTGTAGGAGTTCCCCATGGGTCCCCTCTCTCAGACCATGCACATTGTGTGCTAGTCACCATGAGGTGCCCACCACAGGGTGCACAACTTTCCCCACCCACTCCTTTCTACATTTGGAGCCTGTGTAGTCAGTCAGAACACAGGCTCCCACTGAAGTCAATGGGAGTCCGACCGAGCAATGTTTGGAACCATCGTAATCGGTCGGTCAGACTCCCCGAATCCATATCGGTCGGAAACCATTCCGAGACCTATTCAGTCAAAATGCTTCCTGACTGACATTGTAATCGGCCCCTAAGTCTGAAGGTAAGCACCAACCGGGCACAATCCACTCTTTGTATGCAACCCATCCTCCATTACCGTTGGCCATATTTTTTTACTTTGATCCGGTCTTGCTTGAATAGATGTACAGAGTTGGCGCTTTGATCTTTAAGCTGCTAGTTCTTTCGTTAAACTTTCAAAATTCATAACTCCAGTTCTACTAATTGGATTTGTGTCATTTTCATGTCCAATAATTTATAAACATTTACTCAATTTTTCTAAATTGATGCATGTTACACATGTCTGCCTTTGGGTGGTCTTCCACCTAATGTTTTGCCTTCCTCCTTTATTTTTTTGCTGATTTAGTTTTTGCTGGCCTTTCGGACTCTGCTAACCAGTGCTACAGTGCTTTCCCTCCTAAAGACGGCAACATTGGCTTACACCAAATTGGCATATCTAATTTACTTATAAGTCTCCATTAAAGTGGTACTGTATCTACCCATGGCCTGTAAATTAAATGTTACTAGTGGGCCTGCAGCACTAGTTGTACAACACTTTTAAGTAGCACTTTAAACATTTCCCAGGCCTGTCATTGCAGCCGGTATGTGTGCAGGTTTAAACTGCCAACTTGACCTGGCAAGTAACCCTTTTCGCAGGCCAAAAGCTTCCTTTTTAATGCATATAAGTCACCCCTAAAGTAAGCCATGGACAGTCCAATGAGTAGGGTAAAATGTGTTTAAAAAGGAGGGCATGTTAATTTAAGTATTACATGTCCAGGTATTGAAAAACTCTTAAATTATTTTTTTTCACTGCTACAAGAACTACCGCTCGCTTAGGATAGCACTGGAGTTACCTTATTACAAATTATACGCTACAGTCTTCTGTTAGCTGATGATTTACTATGTTTGTTGCAGATCAGGTGCCAGGATGCTCAGTCTTGAGTGATAGTGCGCTTTATAAATACCTCCTATCATATCATATCAGATATTATCAGATAATTTCATATAACATCATATCATATCACATCATATCATTACATGTTATTAGGCTGTGTCCTGCCTCCAGACAAAAGGCTGCCTTCCACCTCTAGTTAGTCTGCAGCCAGGACAGGAAAGGCAGGATTCCTCAGGACTTCAAAGGGAAACCTTTATAAGCTTTTCACCCACTCCAAAGGAAGAACGGGGTATAAATACTGGAACTCAGACACCACCACTTCAGTACAATTCAGGACCTTGGGATACTCTGCCTGGAAGAAGGACTGCTGTGCAGCTACAGGGACTGACACACTGCTGAACTGCTCTGAAGGAAAATCAGCCCTGCTGTGCTGACCTGCTGCCCTCTTGCCTGACTGAGAATGACCGTATCTGCATCTCCTGGACCCAGAACCCAGAGAGAATTTAGGGGCTAGTAGGCTGGCCTCTTGATCTGCAACCTCAGGGACATAGCAGACTTCCAACAACTTTGCACCTGCACCTTGACTCTGTTATCTGTGAGTCTACCTTGTCAAGTGGTGCCACCCCAATCCTGGACCCCTAGAAGTGGGCTCAAGGTGCCTAACCCACTCTGTGGCTCCAGCAGAAATGGAGCATCTCCCCTGCTGCTCAGTACAAACCTGAGCAGAACCGATTGCTGTTTGGGTTGGACAAAGACCCACACTGCATTGCAGCTCTTCAGAACCACTGCATCGCCACAGCTGCCTGATGTCTCCTCAGTTCAGGCCCTTGAATTCATTGACAGCAGCCTGAACTCTTCAGAACTAATACATTGCGCAACTGTGCACTGCATTCTCGCTGCTGGACTTCTAAATCCTCAACGACAATGCAGGACCTCGCAAAGCAGACTCCCCACATCTTGTGAACCAATTTATTGCTTTAATTTTAGTACGTATCTACAAAACAGATCCTCCCAATGCTCCACAAATCAGGATTTAGGCACTTTGTTGAGTGGGCCTAACTGGGTCACTATAGCCGGACCATGCTCCATCTCGATCAGCCTTAACTTGTGACTTTGTCTGGGTCCGGGTGTAACCAGAAATCCAGAGTTGGAGCTTTACGCATTTGGGTGCTATTTTCACTAATATGTTTAAAATTAAATATCTCTGGTTCTACTGATTCTACTTTGTTGTTTTGATCTTGTTTTATTTAATTAAAAAACTCAATGTTTTCTCTGTTTTGGTTTGTGTTTTCATTGTATAACTGTTTGAAGTGTTCCTCAAAAACTTTACACATTGCCTCTGAGTTAAGTCTAACTGCTCTGAACCTACCTACTTGAGGGTTGAGTGCAGAATAACTTAGGGTTTACTTGTGACTTCACCATGGGAAGAATTGTGGTTGCGCCAATTTCTTACAGTGTGAGGTTTGTCGTGTGCTGTTTTTTCACTTTATTACTTTTTGTTTGCTGTATAAATACATTACTTATTGCCTCTAAATTAAGCCTGCCTGCTTATGTGGAAAGCTACTAAAAGGTTAAGCACAGGTAAATTTAGTGTTTTTTGTGTTTCAGCCAAACAGTGATTATGGCTGTTGCATAAGCAAGGTAAACACCCCACTCAACCAGCAACCCAATTTCTCACAGGTAGGGTTTCACCCCCTCAACCATTAACCCGATGTCCTACAGGTAGCCTTACATTGGAAGTTGGGCAGTGAGTCACAGGGTTGGTGGAAGCAGAGCCTCCATCCCCATAATGATGCGGAAGCCATCCTCCACACTTTAAATTAGGCGCTCTGTTTAGAGTAGCGAACTTATAAGAACAACAATAAAAAAAGTTTACTATTGAAATTAAATCATTGAGTTTGATGAGAAATTTTGAGACTAGGCATCCGGGGCATATTGTACTAAGTACCCCAGGTGCACAACAGCTGTGTGAGGTCTGCTTTATAAATCCTGCGGCACTTTGGTGTTGCAGAAGGGGCAGCAGACTTGTGTACCACTGCTTTTGTAATACAGCTTCCACCAGCACTAAATGTGCATTTCCACTATCTCTCTGGGCTGTTCTGTCATTGACATGGAGTTCTTCCAACGTGCAAATGAAGGAATCATTTACCTTTGCTCATGCTCTTGTTTTATAGACAAGCTATAAACATTTGTGCAGATGGAAAGGAGCTGATGCTCACTGACTATGTAACAAATTGAGGTGGCACACAGTCAGTACATCCACAAGGATGCCCCTGAGAAGGGGTGGAAAGAGGACATATGAAAACCCCTGAGGTAGCCCCCTCCAGGAGGGTGCAGTCGCTCACTACATTGGACTGTGTCTCTCTGCACCTTTGAAATATAGGCTTCTTTCCACCTCCTCAGTAAATGGTCAACTTGCAGATTCAAACAGCCAATCCGTCTTTCACTAATATGTTGCTGCTAGGGCAGGTGTGACATTGCCACAGCACCAGAAACAACGTATTCATTGTGACAGGGTGCACTGACCCAGTCTGTGGTCGGTGCACACAGTTAAATGCGTGCCATTGTGCCCTGTAGAATGGGCCCAGTTATCGTGCACTGTTATTATGTTAAACAAAATAAGTAATATGTTAATTAATGGGTTATATTTAAATAATGAAATTGAGGCATAATTTTCACTAAAATATATAAATTAGAATACACTTGCTGGTATGAAATCTTTTTTCAAAATATTGATCACTTTGAGCACAAAGGCAGAGAATGTAAATTATTAATTACTAAAAAGTAGAAGTATTTTAAAAAATGTGAAGAATACGAAAATAAATACACATTAAAGAATGATTTTGGATCAAATGAACTTGAATTTCGACTTAATGAACTTATAAGGTATGTCAAAAGTACCACTGCAGCCTAAATTATACTTCAGGTTTTCAAAGATAGAAACTAGGCCCCCCATCAATATGAGTTTATATTCACCCTAAGAACATTAAAAACAATTCAATTTGAGGAGCTGGAAAAGATCAATATATACCTGAAACCCAGTATTCAACCAACATTAGGATGTTCATTCCTGCAATAAAGATCGGGCAACTACCAGGTGATAGAACTCTGCAATCTTAGAGCGATGCGGAGAAACTAAACAACCCATTTCAGCACAACTGTAAATGTTATTAACACTAAATAATTATTTTTCACTGTTCCATTATTTACTGACAACTAACACATTATTAAAAATATGCCAATCGCTTACATTGCTACTACAGTGATACCTAGGGTCTTGCTCTGCATTAAATTCAATTGGGTTCCAGGCTAAATAGGACAAAACATCCTAAATAGGGAATTTAACTCAAAACATATATATTATCAAATGCATTGTTAATGACTGTTCAATGTATGAAAACACAGGTAAAGATGCTCAGCAATCATGAGATCACTATGCAACATCCAAAATATAAAAACAACAAGGTGATGGATAAATCCTTCAATTAATGCTAGCAACTGGCAGTTCCAATGCTGCATCTTTTTTCACCCACTTTGCTATTCCAGACAAAGACCTGTCCACCATATACAAATCAATCTTGGTCCTGCCCCAATAGGTTCACTCCACCCTGAACTGCCAGGCCAATTGTCCTCTAGAACAGGAATACAAGCCACCCCAGACCAGTTTCTACCTAGTTAGGTCTCATTATTGAGTTATAACTTGAATCCTGTGGCACAGTGCAAACATGCCCGACATTTGTGCAAAACCGTTACACTTGGCCACAAACCCATTGCCCCATATCACCTGTCACAGTACTGCAAAAACAGCAATGGGATTGAAGGAATGCTTGAAATAATCATAGCCCCTGGTGTTAACTCAGGACTGCATTCCAGACCATTGTATTTACCCACTGTAAGAAACAGGGTTACTAGTTGAGAGGGCACAGCCCTACTCAAAAAGGAACCACAATGCTTGTCAGGGTGAAGTCAGCCCCAAACCCCAAATTAACCTGTGCTCAATGTGTCTGGTAGCTTGGCTCAGAGCAGTTAGGCTTAATTCGGAGGCAATGTGTAAAGTATTTGTGCAACACTTCAAACAGTAACAAAGTCAAAACACACCACAAAAAAGGAGCACACACCAGATCAAACTCATAGAGCAGATTATAATGAACAAAACAAGATCAGAAATGCAAAAATCTAATCAGAACAGGAGATTTCCAAGTGTAAAGGTTTCAGTGAAAATAACACCTTGAGAACAAAGCACCAATTGTTGGTATCTGGTCGCGATGGACCAGAACAAAATCACAAGTTCAGGCCAACCACAATGGAGGGCAGACAGGCTAAAGGGACACAGTTAGGTCTGCTTAATAGAAAGTACATTAATTCCTGGTAGCTGAGCGTTGTGAGGTCCAGTATCAAAAATGTGTCGCACAACCGATGCAAACAGAGGTCTGTATTGGAGTTGAACTTCACAGCGTTGGTTCAGAGGAGCTGCGAGTCTGCGATGCAAGATCCTGTATCATTGTCAACAAGGCCTTTGATGAGGGGAGCTTGTGATGTGAAGTCCTGCATTGAGGAGGTCTTGCGGACCATCTGGTTCCAAAGACTCTGTGGGCTTGCAATGCGAAGTCCTGTATCACCGTCAAGGCTGCTGTCGATGAGGGCTGCAATGTGGGAGCCTGCATTGGTGATGGCAGTTCTGATGAAGCTGTGGGCTGGGAGGTCAATGTCAGCTTGAAAACTCCTCACAGCAGAGAAGATGCATCATTTGTGCACTGGGTTGCACTGTGCAGAAGAGAAACTGCTCGGTCCACAGATGGTTTGGCAGAGCACCTTTAAGCCCACATCCAAAGGTCAAGGCCTAGGGAGGGTGGCACCATTTGCCAGGGAAGGACTTACAGTTGCAGTGTCCAGGTACTGGTTACAAGAGACTTGTCCTTAGAGTCATTCTGGTGATCCTGGGTACAAGTTGCAGGTCAAAACCTTCTCACCCAAGCAAGAGGTCAGCAGGTCAGCACAGCAACCAGCAGTCATTCAGGGCAGTAGTGCAGCAGAGTGGCAGTTCTTCAAGCAGCACAGGATTCCTTCTTCCTGGCAGAGTCTTCCTCAGGTCCAGAAATGTACTTTGGTATCGAGGTTTCTTAGGTCCAATATGTATAACATGTGCCTTCTTTGAAGTAGTTGAAACTTCTAGAGGATTCGATTTAAAGTGATCTGGTTTCCTGCCTCTCCTGCCCTGGCTCCAGACTAACAATGGACCATGTGCAATTCTCTCCAGGATACAGCCTATAAAGATGTGAGTGGGGCTGTGCCCAGCTCCGCCCTCCCATCCTGTCAGTGAACGGCCCAGCTAGGCACACCTACGGTCTCTATTGTGTGTGGCTGTTTAGGAGGAATACACAAAGACCAACTAACAAACTACAGCTAGCCATGTGATCCAGAGACAGGGTGTAAGTAATGTTTAATATTTAAAAGTGGCATTTTCAAAAATTGTAATTCAAAATTCGACTTTACCATAAAATATAATCTTTCATTACAAATTCCAAAGACACCAAACATGAACTGTTTACCTGCTACCATTTGGAAGATACCTTTACTAAATATAAAAACTGAACTCCAATGTTTTCCTATATGAGAGTGGTATTCTTGGCAATAGTGAGAAAATGAATGTAGGTTTTTTTTACTACCAGAACATGTTAATCTTACAAGTACATGTCCTACCTTTTCAATGCATTGCACCCTGCACTGTGAGCTGTGAGGGCTAACCTAGGGGTGGCCTATTTTCTGTAATACTGATGGTTTGTGTTGGCAGAAGGTTAATCTTGCCAGGTTGAAATGGCAGGTTAACACTGCAAACACAGGCTGCAATGGAAGACCTGAGGCATGTTTAGAGGGCTACTTAAGTGGGTATCATAATCAGTGCTGCGGGCTCAGTAGTAGCATTTAATTTACAGTCTGTTGATACATTTATTACCAGTTTACTAAGGACTTATAAATAATTTAAATATGCCAATTGCAGATAAATCAATGACAAAATGTGCTAAGGAGTGAACACATGCAGTTTAACACTGATTAGCAGTGGTAAAATGCACAGAGTCCTAAGGCCAACATAACAAGACGAGAAAAATATGGAGGAGTAATGCAAAAGTTTGGGAGAAGATCGCCCATAGGCTGACAGATCTAACATCCAGTGTGGCACTTCAGACAGAAGTCTGCCATATACAAATTGTCTTCCTCTAATACTAAAAGTAAATCCCCAACTGCAAGGCCAGGTCTCCTCTAGATGGAAACACAATCAATTGCAAACTATTTACTTTTTCTTGCATGTTTTCCACCCATGTTGTATGCTTGATCTAGCGCCCTAAGTGGCCACAAGTAAACACGGATGTGAGTCCCTTGATCTCAGTGACTAGGGCTATATGGGTCTGGGGGTCACATGTTTTCTCTTTTGGAAGGAGCTGTGACTGGTATTTCAAGTTGAACTTTTCCCAGGAAGAGCCTGGTCAGTATTGCCATGCCTGAGGCAGGCCTCTGCCAGTGGTGATACAGTGGCCAAGAATCAACAGGTTAGAATAATTCCCTGAGTGATTGCCAGTGATTAGACTATTTGCAAACATTTCTCCCATCATCATTTGTGTGCTTACACTAAAATAGAGACATAAAAAAAAGAAGCATTAATAGGTTATGCCATCAATATCAAAACATTCCTCAAGGGCCAGGCTCTCAGGCTCAGCTGAGAGCTAATAGTATAATATTCACTAAACTCTAGAATCTCGCCCCATAGTGCTTTGCTGGGCCTTTGGTTGGCATTGTATTTTTGTCCATAACTTTGCTTGGGGTGGTCCTTGGAGGATGGGCCCACCACAATCATTGATCATGATATGCTCTTTGTGTTCAAGGGACCTGCTTGGTCATCCCCCTAGGTTAGGGGGACCCCAAAATTATCACCTTTCTCAATGACTGATAGTTTTCAACGCTCACGCTTGTGAATTGGTTACATGCTTTGTAGCATGTAAAGGTAACATTTTCTTATCAATGGAATGTGGGTGTAGTAACTTATTCCAGAGCTATTGTTGTGTGTTAGTAAAAGTTTTAAACAGAAATCTCACATACCTTTAGAAGAACTATTTTTTTTTCTTTGCATGCTAAAATATATATAGCCATCTCACAAAAATGAAAATATAACAAGCATTGTCTTTAGTCAAAAGTGAAAATGAAAAATAGCAAGCAGTGAGAGACGTGATGATTTTGGGGTCCTTCCTAACCTAGGGAGAGGACCAAGCAGATGCCTAGAACACAAAGAGCTTATCATGCGGAAATGATTTGGTGGTGATCCCGTCCTCCTAGGACCTCCCAAGCACAGTTATGGGCAAAAAATACAATCCCAACCAAAGGCACTGCAAAGCATTATGGGACAATATTCTAGGGTGCAGTGAATATTATAGTATCCAATATCGAAACATTCCTCAAGGGGCATGCTCTGGGCTGAGCTGAGACCTAATACTATAATATTCACTAAACTCTAGAATCTTGCCCCATAATGCTTTGCTAGGCCTTTGGTTGGCATTGTATTTTTGCCCATAACTTTGCTCGGGTTGGTCCTAGGAGTATGGGACCACCACAATCATTGAGCATGATATGCTCTTTGTGTTTAAGGCACCTGCTTGGTTCTCCCTCTAGGTTGGGAGGACCCCAAAATCATCACCTCTGTCATTGACTGATATTTATCAAATATCACTTTTGTGAATTGGTTACATGATTTGTAGTATGTAAAGGTAAAATTGTTTTATCAATGGAGTGTTGGTGCAGTAGCTTATTCCAGAGTTTTTGTATGAACTCCGTTGTCGTGTATTGATATAAGTTTTAAACAGAAATCTCACATACCTTTAGTAAAAAAAACGTTTTATTTTTGCATGCTAAAATACATATAGCCATCTCACAGAAACGAAAATATAGCAAGCGGTGCTTTTAGTTAAACAATATATAATTCTATCTTTACATGATAAAATGCATGTAGTTATCTCACAAAAGTGAAAATGAAAAACAGCAAGCAGTGAGAGACGTGATGATTTTGGGGTGCTTCCCAACCTAGGGAGAGGACCAAGAAGATGCCTTGAACACAAAGAGCACATCATGCTGAAATGATTCGGTGGGGGTCCCATTTTTCTAAAACCACCCCAAGCACATTTATGGGCAAAAATACAATCCCAACCAAACGCCCTGCAAAGCATTATGGGACAATATTCTAGACTGCAGTGAATATTATAGTATCCAATATCAAAACACCCCTCATGGGGCAGGCTCTCGGGCTCAGCTGAGAGCTAGCTAATACTATAATATTCACTAAACTCTAAAATCTCGTCCCATTATGCTTTGCTGGGCCTTTGGTTGGCATTGTACTGTTGCCCATAACTTTGCTAGGAGTGGTCCTAGGAGAATGGGACCACCACTGAATGGTTCAGCTTGATATACTCTTTGTGATCAAGGCATCCACTAGTCCTCCACCTAGGTAAGGGGTAACCCCAAAATCATCACCTGTATCATTGCCTGATGTTTTCAAAGTTCACTTTTGTGAATTGGCAATATGCTATGTAGCATGTAAAGGAAAAGTTGATTTACCAAAGGGTTGTGGGTACAGTAGGTAACTCCATTGCGTAGCAGAGTGGGAATTCTTGCATGAATTCAGTGTTTTTGGTGAAATGTGTATTTACCAAATCTCCCCAACTTCTGCTACCGAAGCAGAGTTCATTGTCCAGGGTTAAACAATACCCAATGTAATGATATCTTTTAACAATATTGAAGACACAATGTTTATGTCAGACAATATTTTCCTAACTATATTCTTGCATATGACCATCTTCTGTGTGATTGGGCTTCAAAAAAGACCTAATGGGGCCGATTATGATACGGCTCGTCAAGGCTTCGACCGGCCGCCTCATAATGGGCCAGTGGGTTTCCTCATTTTGATGCAGGCGGTCGGAAAGGAAACTGGACAGTCATTCCGGCTAGCTTCCGATGGGCTCAGAGAGCCCGCCCACTAGTTGGAATGCTGTCTGTAATCTCAAGGGCAGCTCTTTCCCCGGCTCTTTCCCTGAGATTACAATGCACGCTTTCCGACATGGTTTCCAAGCTGGTTTGCCTGACATGGAAACCATGTTGAAAGGGTGTTAGGGTCGCCCAGAAGGGCCCCATTTGGTCCATAGCTTCCGGTTGGAGGCCAAAGGGCAATCAATGGTGTCCCCTGTTGATCACTACATCTCGTGGAAGGCACCTTGAGGTGCCTGCCATGGGGGGGGCAGAGATGAACTGCACCTCCCATTTCCCTATGGGAGCATGCATTACAGCCATTTTTTGGCAGTAATGCATGCTTGCATAGTGAAATATAGGGAAAGCGACCAAACAGTGTTTGCTCACATCCTAATGGAGTGGCTGGGTCGGTCCCATGACCGAGTTGGTGTCGGGCTGGAGTGATTCTTCCCGACAACATAATGAGCCTCAATATTTTTTGTGCAATGCAATGACTCTTCTAAGGTCCATATATTTGCTAATGGAGAAATCCAACCTTTTAATGATCTCTTGTGTGGAATTAAACAGGACCTCTGTCTTTCTGAAATATTTGCATTATCAGCTTAAGAATTCAGGAAAAAGACATACAAAGATGATATCTTTAGTAAGGTTAACATTTTTTGGGGGAGAGATACTAAAGCAATACTATCACTATCGCTGGATAATGTTGAATAGTTCATCAACTGTCACGTATAGAGAATTAAAGCAGATATTAAATGAAGGGCAATACCAATGCATTTCTGCTGGTACAGTTTTGATCAAAGTAAAATAACGGGCCTGGACTGAGAAACTACACCTCCCAAATGTTGCTTGGTATATCTCAGAACCTGGAGAAGGTCAGCACAGGAAGATCATAATCTGCAGTACGGAATGTATTTAGTAAGTGTTTTTACTAAAAAAATATTGAGACGAATCTTGCAGAACTTTAAATATTGTACAGTAACATTTAAATTGAGCCCTTTGCTTGAGGGGTATCCAGTGTGATTGTTCTGGGTTAAAAGTTATCTGGTAATGCGGCAGAAGACTAAATTTGAGGTAGGCAGCTTCATTTTGAATAAACTGGATACTCTATATCACATTATTTGGAGGAGCTAGAGAGATAGACTTGGCAGTGCCTACCTGAGAAATAAATGTAGGTATAATTATCGTTTTCCAAGCTTTCATGAGGAGAATAGCACCAATTCTACTAATAATTAGGCCTGGGCAGAATTCGCAGAGTTTCACTCTGTAGAATTCCGTGGAGTTACAAAAACTGTGCTGTAATTTTGTGCTGAGAGCGCTTTCCGTGCTGAAAAATCAGCATGCATTGCACCTCACCGTGCGCCAAAGGGAGCAGGGCCGGTCCTAGGCATGGGCGGTATGGGCAGCTGCCCAGGGCCTCGCGCTCCTGGGGGCCCCGCCGCCGTACCCGCAGTAGATCGCAGAACAGGGGGCCCACCGCCGGCCGGCCCGTCATGAAATTAGGTAAAAAAGCGCTGCGCGCACTTGCGCAGCTGAGGGCCTGAGGCAATAAGTTACAGTAAGGCAGTCCATCGTCAGTCACCGTGCACGCAGCACGCACCCCACCACCTAGCTTAGTGACCACCTATCTTAGTGGTGGTGCTGCCTTAGTGGTGGTGCGTGGGCGCCAGGCCAGGCCGTTAATGATGTGGGTCTCTGGGCCGTCAATCTGGTAGTGCGCGAAAGCGCCACCAATGGCGGCCCTTGACATCATTTTTTGGCCAGCCCCCGCTCTGCAGTTAACAGCAGCACTGTGACGCAGCATGTACGCTCGCTCCCTGGCCAGGAGGAGGGTGGAGTCGGGAGTCGGTTCGGGACGGGCCCCGTTCGTTGTAGTTGGTTAACGTCTTAAGGTAAGAAGTGAGACCTCCTGCTAATATATTATATATACATGATGATGATTGCATACTATAGAGAGACTCCTGTCCGACTCCTGATCCACCATCGCTCATTATACTCTGATTTTATTAACTTTATTGAAACACCGAACATTACAGCCCATGGAGCACGAAAATTATGCATACACAGAAGCATACACTACAAGACTATATACCAGTAAAAGTAAACACAGTAGATGACATCAGTTTGTGATGATAGCTCGATACATCTTTATCAAGACTTTGTCTCCAAACCATGTACGTTCCCGAACCCATTCAGAGTATTATATCAATATCAATATCTGGTAATTCTGCTAGCTCGTTGTATTCGGAATTTATCCATCGGCAAGGAGCAAACAGATGCGATTATTTGTGTTTGTTCCTAATAGCATCGGGTAGCAGATTGGAAAATGTCCCCACATTTAGATCACTCTGTAGATCCATTGTTTACGGTTCATATAGGGCCTTCGTCCTGTGTGTAGCTGCCTCTCTTCTAGCTAACACCAGCAAGCCTGCTGCTAGTCATCTAATCGGTTTAGGTACACCAGTGGCACACCCCAGTAATGCTGTACCTGAGGAGACTGCAACAGTCCACTCCACTATCTTGGAGATCTCACCTGTCATCACCAGCCAAAATGTATGGATGAATTTGCAGGTGGAGGAAGTCATCCTGAGGGCTGTGGCAACAGCTGGATTCATGTGCCCTGAAGTTGTCTATCTTGTGTAATTTAGCGGGGGTGACAGGTAGTCTATGCTGGAATTTGAATTGAAACTTCTTAGGTCTGTAGTTCACAGATAGAGTGGTTGTGTGGGCCCAGTATTATGACCATATATCTAGTGACCATAGATAAACTAAATCTGTTTCCCAATTTTGCATGGGAAATGACATTACTTCAAGCTTGGATTCGTTGGCATTTTGCATAGTTTGGAGATATACCTTTTCTCTGTTTTGTTTTTAGTATTTTGGATAGAATTCAGAAGGTTCCTTTTGGAATTCTTTATTCGCTTGTCATTCATAAGGGCGGGACCAGTGTTACATACATGCTGAGGGTAAGGTACAGGCGCTGCAGCTTGCAGTGAATACTGTGCAGGGCAGATCCTGTTTTGGGTTGGTGGTGCAAACAGTAAATACAGTATACCAGCCAGTGGTGCATGCACTCATAGTGTTAATCAGTGGTGCATGCAGGGAGGACACACAGTAGGGGGCAGTGGTGCATACGGTGAACATATAGCATAGGAGGCAGCGATACATACATTCTAGAGCAATTATAGAAGGCAATGGTGCATACAGTGAAGGCAATATAGGCGGCTGTGCTGCATACGGTAAACAGGAGGCAGTACTGCATACATTGTGAAGACAGTAAAGGAGGCAGTGGTGCATACAGTGCAGATAATATAGTAGGCAGTGGTGCATACAGGGAGCACAGTAAAGGTGGCGCTACAGTGCATACGGTGAAGATAACTAAGATCAAAAGTCCTGCGAAGTCACTTTCTGTGATGTCACTTCTTGCGACACAATATGCAATTAGAGGGGCCTCACATCTTCCCTTTCGCCCGGGGCCTCAGAAGGCCTAGGACCGGCACTGAAAGGGAGCATCTTCTTGAGTAGATGTTGCTGCTGCTCGAGTAGATTTTCTCCTCAAGTGGCAGCTTTCTGACCCCAAGCGGTCATGATCGCCCGCTTGGAGAAATCTTGCTGGGTGCTGTCCTAGCGACCGATTATCAAACTGGTGGATGCCACATCTTACAGACACGCGCAAACCTATCATTTTCGAGCTGCATGTGGGAAAGACTGATCTTTCTTCAAAGGCTTTAATGATTTTCATTGTTCTGGCATAATATTGAATGGTTTAACATAGTAAAACTTCTTTGAAATTTCTTCAATTTAGTGATTATCACATTTTGCAAGCGATCTAGAACATCAAATGTGGCTGTGTATTGAATTTAGACAACAAATGGTAGCTGTGGATACAATTCAGACTTTAACTTAAACCCACTTCTGCAATATTCAGATCCTGTGGAAAGGATACTTTGGTATATAAGATCAAGAGATACGCTCAAATTCTCTCATAGTCATTACTGTTTTAATATCTTCAATATGTAAATTATTTTCAGCCTGCTACACAGTGTTTATCTTAGTCTCAAGCATATTCACATTCCGTGTTGATTTCATTCTATAATGCTTAGCAAGTTTAAATGTTCTACTGTTTTGAAACAAATCTGTTCTAGTTTAAACACCTTTGAATTCATTATCAGGACGGAATGATAATGTACATCCTAATGCATGCATTTCATCATTAATTAATATGTGACTTGATTTTTGCCCTTTCATTGATTCCCGGTTTCGCTTCTTTGCGATGTTGAATCTCTTTCCCTTTTATTGCCTTCCCCCATGTCTTGTTCTTTTTGGATTTACAACTGTATATCTCCCTCCTCCTTTGTGTGTCTGTACCTCCAGTCCTCTCTTCATATCCCTGAGTTTGTCTAAAAACATAGGGGCATATTATCAAGGGCTGGCAATAACATTATCGCTGCTTTAGCGTTTGTTTTCGGGCGAAAAGCGGCAATACTTTTATCGCTTTATTAACAAGGGCACGCTAGCGCGTGTTTCCTTGCCTTAGTGCCCGGTTTCCTATCGCCTCACCTTTCATCGCTAATGGGGTGCAAGGTAGGTGTGCCCCTTAGAACTACATTATAAAATATCTCTAACGGTGCTTTGCTATATTTACAACGAAGCCCCGTCTGGATTAGCGCAGATTTTTTTCACGCTAACGAGGCCTTTACACTGGAATTTAACGTCTGTTAAATTCCAGACTAAAGCATACCTAACATGGGAGGTGGATTGTGTGGCTAAGACTACAGGCCCTATCATCAAGGATATCGCCGTTTTCCATGGAACATCGCTGGAAAACCAGCGTTGTTCAATGGAAAACTGTGATATCCCCGCTATTGCTGGAATATTTATCACCATAGCGCTTAGCGTTGTTGATACAGCGCTAACATGGCGATAAGTTCCAGCGATAGCCGATGATAGGAAAAAGCATGCTAAGCACAGTCAGCGATAATTATCACTGCCACTTGATAATATGCCCCTAGGTGCTTGTTAAGTATTTTTGGTGTTCCTACTTCACTTGCATCTCAGTCTAAGTTGACTTCTGAGTACAATTCTGACTAGATCCCACCATTGTTATTCTTGTCCTTTCATAATTCAAAATATTATTTTGCCTCTGTTGCTCTTTTCGTATGTGGTCATACTTTTTAGCATATTCAATCCTGTTTCTTTCAAACTTTTTTTGTTGTTCATTGTTTTTTAAATGTATTATGTTTTATTGCAGTGTAAAATACAAGAAAGGCATAAGAAAGATAGGTGACATTGTTCCACTCTAAATGTGTCACATCTCTGATTGACATCTCATAGTCACAAATCAAGAGAAACTTTCCAAGCCAAAAGATACACCCCTGGAGGTCTCATTTGTAGAATATTTGAAGGGCATATTTTGAAAAGACAAAAAAAAGAAATAAAAAAAGACCCTGAATGGTACAGGACAGCACACAAGGGTATAAGGAAGGAAGAACAACCGGTGGGATTAATGTACATATGATCTGCCATGTATGTCGTATAATGTTTTGTCACGTAAGTAAATAGTCCAATAAATATTCCTCACCTTTCCTTCAAAGGTGACATTTCGCCTTGGGCTTTGTAATAATGCCTTTCGCAGGCAGTGTCCAATCTTTGGCAGTTCCAGAAGTGCTAGGATGAAGAGGGCGAATTCTGATGCATATTATCAAGAACGGCGTTAAAATTATTGCAGCTTTAGCTGCAGGAAACTGCCACTAAAGCGGTGATAATGGGCTTGATAATATGCTCTTGAGAATTCCAATAGAAGCCCATGTTCACACCAGAACATAGGCTTCTATGGGAATTCTTTTTGAAGGAGATTATCAGCAATGCAAGTAAGACCACATGTCATAATCTCTGTCCATTTTTGTTCCTATCCCCCTTATGAATTTTTGCATTGCCACAGTGTCGCAATTATTCAGCTGTATGAAGCAGTTTATTTTTTTTTAAAGCACTAACATCAAAAGTGGTCATAGAGCATTAGTGCATCCGGCATCTGGGGCTCCCATGTTGTAAGGAACACTGAAGATGTTGAAAACGACTAGTCAAAACAAAGGGGGATATTCAAAAGGAGCCATCGCCAAATTAACGGCACTCTAGCGCAGCCGATGTTGTGTTTACTGCGCCATTCACAAGCTGGTGCTAACAGCCCACAGCACCAGTTTTTCCACTATATCATCCGCAAAATCATCTCCACAGAGGACCTCCGCAACCATCGCTAAAGAGATGCAGAGTAGGTGTTCCCCTACCTAAAGCCGTGAAAACATGACACCTGAACATGCAAAATGACCAGCCAGATCAGCGATAAGAACAAAAAACAAGTGATAAGGCGTGCTAAAAGCAGGAAATTAACACCTGCTCTGACCTGGCATAGAGAAGGACTACAGCCTGCACCACAAAAGGGAGCACAGCCCAGGGCGCCATCGGAAGGGCAACCACGGAGACAGCACAGACAAAGACAGCGGCCCCCCAGGAAAAGCACCTGCCTCACAGGCCCAACATCTGACAATGTCACTGTCCAATACAGGCTGAAAGGGACAACCATCCTACGCATCCTGACCATCATCGCCCAACAGGCCAACAGCACCCACACACAGTGGACAATCAACATCTCACCCACACCAAGCTGCTGGCTGTGCTACACCTGTTGGCCCCTAGCACACCCCAACCGACTCCCGCTAGAGTAGGCAGAGTCTCACAGCCAGCCACATTCAAGTCCCCCACACCTGTCTTGGACATCACGATCACCCTGGCACCCCAGGTCCCATAACTCAAACACAATGCGCAAGAACGGCCAGAGACCAAGCAAGGACCATATGCCATAGCGGGATGCACGCACGTGTTGAGGGCAATCCACTGCACACATGTTCCACCTGAGCCCCTTTGTGACACAGCACACAATCAGCGCAACAGAAAGTGCACATCACACATCAATGTGCTGGCAACATCTGAACACCGTGGGACCTACACCAATGTCGCCTCCAAATACACAGCCGGTGTGCTTGATCCCTACATCCTCCAACAGTCCATCAGCAACCAGGCTTCCCAGAATGGCACCAAGGAAAATGCACAGCCCCTCAGCAAGTTCCCAATTAACACCCCACTCATCTCAACTCTACAACCATTGAATCCACAACTCCCGGCAATGCACACGTCACAAATTCACAACCAGCATGCACAACAACATGCCCACCCACCAGACATGATAGAACAACTTACAATGGTAACCTGAGAAAGCTGTGAACATGACCAATCAATGGCATGGCACCTCAGCCGCACAATATCCGAATGTGGGGTGAGGTAGCAAACAGGCATGTGTGAAGGATGCAGTAGACCCATGATTGGGAAAGTACACAATGCCAAGAGTGGTGGTGATGTGCTTGATAGATCGCAGTATGCAGAACACACCCATATCCATGGAAACATACACCTCAGGTGTATGAAGTGTAGTGGACAGTGGACACAACCATGTCACCCCAGCCAGTGGGAGTCCTCGCAGAAATGTTGCCTGTTGCGCCCCCCGTAAGCGTGAGTAGAGTGGGATAGCGTGGTGTACGCCAGGCCAGCGTAGGGGTGTGATTAAAAAGCACGTAGCCCTATGTGTGGTCCTCTTCCATAAAGCCCAACGTCTCTGCCAGGAAACATCTCCCACCCTGCCACAAGGCCGATGCCATCCTCATTAGCAGAGTTACCTGAGATCCTGTGCGCCTGCCATACCCCGGGCCGCTGGGGCACTTCGTGAATGGCCTGTGCTGACCGCTGCCTCTGCCCTACACTGCTCTCAGTCTAGGTTGTGCTTGAGTAGGTCACAGATTTGGAACTGAACACCAAGTATGCAAAAACAGATTACATAACATTGCACTCATGGAGAGGGGTAAGAGGATGACGCCTTGCATCTTGGCGGAGAGAAAAGGATCATTGCTACGGAGGTGTTCTTAGACTACAGACAACTGCCCGGGTGTCACTAGCGTGGTGCATTGCGATCCAACGACAGGTGGCTGTGGGCCACTGCTGACCACTGCCTCCGGCCTACACTGCAGTCCAGTAGGTCACAGAGTCATGATTTTGCAATGGCGGAGTTCATATCAGTCTACCAGCATCATCGCAAACTGCATCCTCACTCAGCCCCGGTGCCACCAAGTCTGTTCCCCGACATTCATGGACACTCTCTGGTCGAACTTTGGTGGCATCTGAATCTATGGACTAGGGGACAGTTTTCATCCTATTGTAGCTGATACTGAATTTGTGGTGGCACAAAGGCTGTCACATTCCACTCTGCCATTTGCTACTTCCGAATAAAATCAAACCTTTCGGCGGCATGCCCTGGAGGACACCTTCTACTATCTCACGAATCCCTCCGCAACATACTGTAGTGTAGTTCCTGTATTCCCAATAGGCTCTGCACATTGGAATAATATATCCTACAGATGTGACATAGGACATATGTCTACTAGGTCTCCATCGAAATATAATAGACTTAATTGTGGGTGCCAGCTAGCTCAGAGGTCACTAGAAACTTTCTAGAGTTCACATGAAGGGATTTAGTTTCTGACAACCGCATAAACATGACAACTTTTTTTCCCCAAGATAAAACTGATCTTCAGAGTCGTGGAAAAAATAGATAGATATTTTACTCAGTCATTCGTGCATGCTTCGTTTCATCAGAAGTGCAGAGAAATAGATAGACGGGAGTTTTCAATAAAAGTATTTATTAAACAATCTTCTTTCTCATGCATAAGAAATGAACTGCTACAATCGTAATTCTGGTTGCAAAATATAATGCATACAGTAAATAGAGTAGAATAAAATAATACTATAAGAGCATTGTATGGTTCCTAGACCATAGATAAATACATACAAAAATAACAGAGGCTAAAAAGTACTCAACTGGTGCGTCTAAAATACGCCTACCCCAATGTACCTAACCTAAGCCTAAATGTAGCACCTTTTGCCAAGAATCAATCCAAGATTTCTCTAAGGGTCTAATCAGCTCCGTACCTTGGTTTAGAATGAAGAAGGTCAGGTTCAGGACTCGATTTCCCAACAACCCGCAAGGGTAGCTTGGAAACACTGGAGCTGGATTTCTCGGCAAGAGAAAAGACAGTGTCTCTCTCAGTGCGCCTGCTGGAGGGTCGGCTTCCTTCGGCACTTGCTGTAGCAGGATGCGTCGAGCAAGTAGATAGTCGAACTACTCCAAACCACTGCGTGTTGGCCAAGGTAAGTGAGTGCATATTTATACCTTGAAGGTGCCGAGTTTGACGTAAAGGTGGACATACCGGGCCATATGTATCAACAACCTGATTTGCGATTCTGAATTTGCGATTTTTTGAGAATCGCAGATTCAAAATCGTAAATCGGTATGTATGTAACAAATCACAAATAAATAGTGATTCGGTAAACATCGCTATTTATTTACGAGATCCCCAAATGCGATTCCTTAACCTTAAGAAATCATAATTTTGCGATTTCTTAATGGAAATAAATCGCAATTTTGCGAATTTTGCAAATTAGTCAATCGGAAATGCAGGTGCAGTATTTTGACATCACAACCAGGAAGTGACTCACTACCCATGCTGCACCTGAGTTGCTGATTCAGAGTCAGAGTGAAGGAGTGTTGGAGAATGAACTGTGCTTCTGAATCAACACGGCTGAAAGTGGAGACATGCCCAGGCAGGAAACCCAGCAGGAGGGAGAAAGTGCAAGGAAGAGGAAGCAGAAATTCTCTGAGGCTGAACTGGAGGCATTAATCCAGGAAATGGTGCCAAATCATGAATTACTGTTTAGCAAGAAATCTCTGAAGGTGCCAGGGACCCGTAAAAGGTGCCTTTGGGCTGACATACAGCATAATGTGAATGCACTGGGGGTGACACACCGGAGTGTGGATGAACTACGGAAAGGCTGGTATGACCTGCCCCAGCGCTCCAAAGAGAATTTAGCTGCCAAGCTGGAGCAGTCCAGGCACACCGGTGGAGGGACCTCTACAGTGTCGGACTCAACACCTCTGGAGGAACTGGTGGAGGGGACCCTGCAACCAGAAAGCGTGAGGGGCGTGGCTGATCTGGACAGCTCCGATCACCCAGCATCTGGCCCAGGTAAGAAGCATGCCATCACACCCCTAACACCCCCAAACACCCCCCAACAGCGACCTAGGGGCAGGGAAAAAGATTTGTACTCCGGAGCAGGTACACAGGCAGACCCAGCAATGCATTATGGGAGATGTAGTCACATGAAATACAAAGTTGTGCATTTCCAGCCAAGCAATTCAAAAATGGCATGTGCAGGTCAGGAAAGGGAAATAACTAACAAATGTAATCCCAAATGGTGAAATTAATTTATTTACACAATGCAAGTGAGTACAGTTAATAATTGTGTGCTGTTCTGTCCACAGCACCATCAACAACACAGCCTACAGGAAGTGAAACTGTGAATGAACGTCCAAACTCAGGAGACACAGGGCATGAGGAACACACAGATGGGGAGGACAGCCCTGTCAACCCTCCAAAGAAAAGAAGGAGACACATAGTGAGACCACTACAACCAGTGGAGGACGAGGCAGAGGATAGTGATGACAATTTGCACTCTGATAACACACAGCCCTAGCAAGAGGTCCGTGCACAAGACCACCAAGTCCCACAAGGCACAGGCAGGCGCAGACGTCGCACAACCAGCAATACTGAAGGTCGGGGTGAGGAATCTGTGTTTGCCGGCCTGGAACTGAATATGTTGCAGGTGCAGCGCCTGCAAGCGAAAAACATAAAAGCATTACAAAGAGAGGTGAGGGCAGGCTTCAGGGGAATAACAAGTGAAATGAGGGGTGCCATGCAGGCACTTTGTGAAGAAATGTGCGCAGACCGAGAGCTGCAGTGCCTGGATAGATATACACGGGTCATTAATCGCTTGGCCTCTGCCACAAGCATCCAGACCAGGCGCAGCATAGACATGCAGCAGCAGTTTGCACATGGTAGCCAGGATAATAGGCATTAATAGGTTTTGCCATCAATATCAAAACATTCCTCAAGGGCCATGCTCTCAGGCTCAGCTGAGAGCTAATAGTATAATATTCACTAAACTCTAGAATCTCGCCCCATAATGCTTTGCTGGGCCTTTGGTTGGCATTGTATTTTTGTCCATAACTTTGCTTGGGGTGGTCCTAGGAGGATGGGCCCACCACAATCATTGATCATGATATGCTCTTTGTGTTCAAGGGACCTGCTTGGCCATCCCCCTAGGTTAGGGGGACCCCAAAATGATCACCTTTCTCAATGACTGATATTTTTCAAAGCTCACTTTTGTGAATTGGTTACATGCTTTGTAGCATGTAAAGGTAACATTTTCTTATCAATTGAATGTGGGTGTAGTAACCTATTCCAGAGCTATTGTTGTGTTTTAGTAAAAGTTTTAAACAGAAATCTCACATACCTTTAGAAGAACTATTTTTTTTTCTTTGCATGCTAAAATACATATAGCCATCTCACAAAAATGAAAATATAGCAAGCATTGTCTTTAGTTAAACAGTAAATAATTCTAGCGTTACATGCTAAAATGCATATAGTCATCTCACAAAAGTGAAAATGAAAAATAGCAAGCAGTGAGAGACGTGATGATTTTGGGGTCCTTCCTAACCTAGGGAGAGGACCAAGCAGATGCCGAGAATACAAAGAGCATATCATGCGGAAATGATTTGGTGGTGATACCGTCCTCCTAGGACACCCAAGCACAGTTATGGGCAAAAAATACATCCCCAACCAAAGGCACTGCAAAGCATTATGGGACAATATTCTAGGGTGCAGTGAATATTATAGTATCCAATATCAAAACATTTCTCAAGGAGCAGGCTCTGGGCTGAGCTGAGACCTAATACTATAATATGCACTAAACTCTAGAATCTTGCCCCATAATGCTTTGCTGGGCCTTTGGTTGGCAATGTATTTTTGCCCATAACTTTGCTCGGGGTGGTCATAGGAGGATGGGACCACCACAATCATTGAGCATGATATGCTCTTTGTGTTTAAGGCACCTGCTTAGTCCTCCCCCTAGGTTGGGAGGACCCCAAAATCATCACCTCTGTCATTGACTGATATTCATCAAATATCACTTTTGTGAATTGGTTACATGATTTGTAGTATGTAAAGGTAAAATTGTTTTATCAATGGAGTGTTGGTGAAGTAGCTTATTCCAGAGTTTTTGTATGAACTCCGTTGTCGTGTATTGATATAAGTTTTAAACAGAAATCTCACATACCTTTAGTAAAAAAAACGTTTTATCTTTGCATGCTAAAATACATATAGCCATCTCACAGAAATGAAAATATAGCAAGCAATGCTTTTAGTTAAACAATATATAATTCTATCTTTACATGATAAAATGCATATAGTTATCTCACAAAAGTGAAAATGAACCACAGCAAGCAGTGATGATTTTGGGGTGCTTCCCAACCTAGGGAGAGGACCAAGCAGATGCCTTGAACACAAAGAGCACATCATGCTGAAATGATTCGGCGGTGGTCCCATTTTTCTAAGACCACCCCAAGCACAGGTATGGGCAAAAATACAATCCCAACCAAACGCCCTGCAAAGCATTATGGGACAATATTCTAGACTGCAGTGAATATTATAGTATCCAATATCAAAACACCCCTCAAGGGGCAGGCTCTCGGGCTCAGCTGAGAGCTAATACTATATTATTCACTAAACTCTAAAATCTCGTCCCATTATGCTTTGCTGGGCCTTTGGTTGGCATTGTATTGTTGCCCATAACTTTGCTAGGGGTGGTCCTAAGAGAATGGGACCACCACTGAATTGTTAAGCTTGATATACTCTTTGTGATCAAGGCATCCACTAGTCCTCCACCTAGGTAAGGGGTGACCCCAAAATCATCACCTGTCTCATTGCCTGATGTTTTCAAAGTAAACTTTTGTGAATTGGCAATATGCTATTTAGCATGTAAAGGAAAAGTTGATTTACCAAAGGGTTGTGGGTACAGTAGGTAACTCCATTGCGTAGCAGAGTGGGAATTCTTGCATGAATTCAGTGTTTTTGGTGAAATGTGTATTTACCAAATCTCCCCAACTTCTGCTAGCGAAGCAAAATTCATTGTCCAGGGTTAAACAATACCCAATGTAATGATATCTTTTAACAATATTGAAGACACAATGTTTATGTCAGACAATATTTTTTTAACTATATTCTTGCATATGACCATCTTCTGTGTGATTGGGCTTCAAAAAAGACCTAATGGGGCCGATTATGATACGGCTCGTCAAGGCTTCGACCGGCCGCCTCATAATGGGCCAGTGGGTTTCCTCATTTTGATGCAGGCGGTCGGAAAGGAAACTGGACAGTCATTCCGGCTAGCTTCCGATGGGCTCAGAGAGCCCGCCCACTAGTTGGAATGCTGTCTGTAATCTCAAGGGCAGCTCTTTCCCCGGCTCTTTCCCTGAGATTACAATGCACGCTTTCCGACATGGTTTCCAAGCTGGTTTGCCTGACATGGAAACCATGTTGAAAGGGTGTTAGGGTCGCCCAGAAGGGCCCCATTTGGTCCATAGCTTCCGGTTGGAGGCCAAAGGGCAATCAATGGTGTCCCCTGTTGATCACTACATCTCGTGGAAGGCACCTTGAGGTGCCTGCCATGGGGGGGGCAGAGATGAACTGCACCTCCCATTTCCCTATGGGAGCATGCATTACAGCCATTTTTTGGCAGTAATGCATGCTTGCATAGTGAAATATAGGGAAAGCGACCAAACAGTGTTTGCTCACATCCTAATGGAGTGGCTGGGTCGGTCCCATGACCGAGTTGGTGTCGGGCTGGAGTGATTCTTCCCGACAACATAATGAGCCTCAATATTTTTTGTGCAATGCAATGACTCTTCTAAGGTCCATATATTTGCTAATGGAGAAATCCAACCTTTTAATGATCTCTTGTGTGGAATTAAACAGGACCTCTGTCTTTCTGAAATATTTGCATTATCAGCTTAAGAATTCAGGAAAAAGACATACAAAGATGATATCTTTAGTAAGGTTAACATTTTTTGGGGGAGAGATACTAAAGCAATACTATCACTATCGCTGGATAATGTTGAATAGTTCATCAACTGTCACGTATAGAGAATTAAAGCAGATATTAAATGAAGGGCAATACCAATGCATTTCTGCTGGTACAGTTTTGATCAAAGTAAAATAACGGGCCTGGACTGAGAAACTACACCTCCCAAATGTTGCTTGGTATATCTCAGAACCTGGAGAAGGTCAGCACAGGAAGATCATAATCTGCAGTACGGAATGTATTTAGTAAGTGTTTTTACTAAAAAAATATTGAGACGAATCTTGCAGAACTTTAAATATTGTACAGTAACATTTAAATTGAGCCCTTTGCTTGAGGGGTATCCAGTGTGATTGTTCTGGGTTAAAAGTTATCTGGTAATGCGGCAGAAGACTAAATTTGAGGTAGGCAGCTTCATTTTGAATAAACTGGATACTCTATATCACATTATTGGAGGAAACTGCCACTAAAGCGGTGATAATGGGCTTGATAATATGCTCTTGAGAATTCCAAGTTCACACCAGAACATAGGCTTCTATGGGAATTCTTTTTGAAGGAGATGATCAGCAATGCAAGTAAGATCACATGTCATAATCTCTGTCCATTTTTGTTCCTATCCCCCTTATGAATTTTTGCATTGCCACAGTGTTGCAATTATTCATCTGTATGAAGCAGTGTGTGAGCTCTATACAGCTCATATGCTGTGGGGTGTGGTATAGGATTCTTTTCTCCATCTGTTTCTACTAAACTATGCCTAATCCTTTGTCACATTTCATTATTTCATTTTCCATTGCTACCCAAAATATGGTTTCAAGCAATGTGTGAACATAGCTAGTTGTGAAGCTAACCAATATGATTTTACATGAGCTTGCTGGACACGACTGGACATTATAGCCATGTGTAATGTGGCCAGTTTGAATAAGGTTTGTCTGCAATGTCAAAGATTTTCACAATTGTAAGGGTGTTTTCAGTGGGTTTGCGAAATTCGGAGTGGGAGCATTGCAAAAAAAGCATTGGCAAAACAAATAGGTTTCGCCTCTGCAAAATCTATTGGCAGGATCAATATATTTGTACATGTTGCACAGCAGTTGAGCTGCTGTGCAACATGGCTTAGAGTTTATTTATTTTAAAGCACTAACATCAAAAGTGGTCATAGAGCATAAGTGCATCCGCCATCTGGGGCTCCCATGTTGTAAGGACCACTGGAGATGTTGAAAACGACTAGTCCAAACAAAGGGGGATATTCACAAGGAGCCATCGCCAAATTAACGGCACTCTAGCGCAGCCGAAGTTGTGTTTACTGCGCCATTCATAAGCTGGTGCTAACAGCCCACAGCACCAGGTTTCCCACGATACCAGCCGCAAAATCATCGCCACAGAAGACCTCCGCAATCAACGCTAACGAGATTCATAGTAGGTGTTCCAGTACCTAAAGCTGTGAAAACATGACACCTGAACATGCACAATGACCAGCCAGATCAGCGATAAGAACAAAAAACAAGTAATAAGGCGTGTTAAAAGCAGGAAATTAACACCTGCTCTGACCTGGCATGGAGAAGGACTACACCCTGCACCACAAAAGGGAGCACAGCCCAGGGCGCCATCGGAAGGGCAACAGATGCCATGGGGCAACCCATCATGCAGCCTGGAAACCCACGAGGGCCACAACACCCACCCGGCACACCCCCACCACCCTGACTACCATGGAGACAGCACAGACAAAGACAGCGGCCCCCCAGGAAAAGCACCTGCCTCACAGGCCCAACATCTGACAATGTCACTGTCCAATACAGGCTGAAAGGGGCAACCATCCTACGCATCCTGGCCATCATTGCCCAACAGGCCAACAGCACCCACACACAGTGGACAATCAACATCCCACCCACACCAAGCTGCTGGCTGTGCTACACCAGTTGGCCCCTAGCACACCCCAACCGACAACCGCTAGAGTAGGCAGAATCTCACAGCCAGCCACATTCAAGTCCCATACACCTGTCTTGGACATCAACATCACCCTGGCACCCCAGGTCCCATAACTCAAACACAATGCGCAGGAACGGCCAGAGACCAAGCAAGGACCATATGCCATAGCGGATGCACGCATGTGTTGAGGGCAATCCACTGCACACAGGTTCCACCTGAGCCCCTTTGTGAAACAGCACACAATCAGCGCAACAGAAAGTGCACATCACACATCAATGTGCTGGCAACATCCGAACACCGTGGGACCTTCACCAATGTCGCCTCCAAACACACAGCCGCTGTGCTTGATCCCTACATCCTCCAAAAGTCCATCAGCAACCAGGCTTCCCAGGATGGCACCAAGGAAAATGCACAGCCCCTCAGCAAGTTCCCAATTAACACCCCACTCATCTCAACTCTACAACCATTGAATCCACAACTCCCGGAAATGCACACGTCACAAATTCACAACGAGCATGCAGAACCACATGCCCACCCACCAGACATGATAGAACAACTTACAATGGTAACCTGAGAAAGCTGTGAACATGACCAATCAATGGCATGGCACCTCAGCCGCACAATATCTGAATGTGGGGTGAGGTGGCAAACAGGCATGTGTGAAGGATGCAGTAGACCCATGATTGGGAAAGTACACAATGCCAAGATTGGTGGTGATGTGCTTGATAGATCGCAGTATGCAGAACACACCCATATCCATGGAAACATACACCTTAGGTGTATGAAGTGTATTGGACAGTGGACACAAACATGTCACCCCAGCCAGTGGGAGTCCTCGCAGAAATGTTGCCTGTTACGCCCCCCGTAAGCGTGAGTAGAGTGGGATGGCGTGGTGTACGCCAGGCCAGCGTAGGGGTGTGATTAAAAAGCACATAGCCCTATGTGTGATCCTCTTCCATAAAGCCCAACGTCTCTGCCAGGAAACACCTCCCACCCCGCCACAAAGCCGATGCCATCCTCATTAGCAGAGTTACCTGAGATCCTGTGTGCCTGCCATACCCCGGGCCGCTGGGGCACTTGGTGAATGGCCTGTGCTGACTGCTGCCTCTGCCCTACACTGCTCTCAGTCTAGGTTGTGCTTGAGTAGGTCACAGATTTGGAACTGAACACCAATTATGCAAAAACATATCATTGCACTCATGGAGAGGCGAAAGAGGATGACGCCTTGTATCTTGGCGGAGAGAAAAGGATCATTGTTACAGAGGTGTTCTTACACTACAGACAACTGCCCTGGTGGCACTAGCGTGGTGCATTGCGATCCAACGACAGGTGGCTGTGGGCCACTGCTGACCACTGCCTCCGGCCTACACTGCAGTCCAGTAGGTCACAGAGTCATGATTTTGCAATGGCGGAGTTCATATCAGTCTACCAGCATCATCGCAAACTGCATCCTCACTCAGCCCCGGTGCCACCAAGTCTGTTCCCCGACATTCATGGACACTCTCTGGTCGAACTTTGGTGGCATCTGAGTCTATGGACTAGGGGACAGTTTTCATCCTCATGTAGCTGATACTGAATTTGTGGTGGCACAAAGGCTGTAACATTCCACTCTGCCATTTGCTACTTCCGGATAAAATCAAACCTTTCGGCGTCATGCCCTGGAGGACACCTTCTACTATCTCACGAATCCCTCCGCAACATACTGTAGTATAGTTCCTGTATTCCCAATAGGCTCTGCACATTGGAATAATATATCCTTTAGATGTGACATAGGACGTATGTCTACAAGGTCTCCATCGAAATATAATAGACTTAATTGTGAGTGCCAGCTAGCTCAGAGGTCACTAGAAACTTTCTAGAGCTCACATGAAGGGATTTAGTTTCTGACAACCGCATAAACATGACAACTTTGTTTCCCCAAGATAAAACTGATCTTCAGAGTCGTGGAAAAAATAGATAGATATTTTACTCAGTCATTCGTGCATGCTTCGTTTCATCAGAAGTGCAGAGAAATAGATAGACGGAAGTTTTCAATAAAAGTATTTCTTAAACAATCTTCTTTCTCATGCAGAAGAGATGAACTGCTACAATCGTAATATTGGTTGCAAAATATAATGCATACACTAAAATGAGTAGAATAAAATAATACTATAAGAGCATTGTATGTTTCCTAGACCATAGATAAATACATACATAAATAACAGAGGCTAAAAAGTACTCAACTGGTGCGTCTAAAATACGCCTACCCAAATGTACCTAACCTAAGCCTAAATGTAGCATCTTTTGCCAAGAATCTATCCAAGATTTCTCTAAGGGTCTAATTAGCTCCGTACCTTGGTTTAGAATGAAGAAGGTCAGGTTCAGGACTCGATTTCCCAACAACCCGCAAGGGTAGCTTGGAAACACTGGAGCTGGATTTCTCGGCAAGAGAAAAGACAGTGTCTCTCTCAGTGCGTCTGCTGGAGGGTCGGCTTCCTTCGGCACTTGCTGTAGCAGGATGCGTCGGGCAAGTAGATAGTCGAACTGCTCCAAACCACCGCGTGTTGGCCAAGGCAAGTGAGTGCATATGTATACCTTGAAGGTGCCGAGTTTGACGTAAAGGTGGACATACCGGGCCGTATGTATCAACAACCTGATTTGCGATTCTGAATTTGAGATTTTCTGTGAATCGCAGATTCAGAATCGCAAATCGGTAAGTATGTAACAAATCGCAAATAAATAGCGATTCGGTAAAAATCGCTATTTATTTGCGAGATCCCCAAATGCGATTCCTTAACCTTAAGAAATCGTAATTTTGCGATTTCTTAACGGAAATAAATCGCAATTTCGAGAATTTTGCAAATCAGCCAATCGGAAACGCAGGTGCAGAATGATGACATAACAACCAGGAAGTGACTCACTACCCATGCTGCACCTGATTTGCTGATTCAGAGTCAGAGTGAAGGAGTGTTGGAGAATGAACTGTGCTTCTGAATCAACACGGCTGAATGTGGAGACATGCCCAGGCAGGAAACCCAGCAGGAGGGAGAAAGTGCAAGGAAGAGGAAGCAGAAATTCTCTGAGGCTGAACTGGAGGCATTAATCCAGGAAATGGTGCCAAATCATGAATTACTGTTTGGCAAGAAATCTCTGAAGGTGCCAGAGACCCGTAAAAGGTGCATTTGGGCTGACATACAGTATAAAGTGAATGCACTGGGATGACACACCGGAGTTTGGATGAACGACGGAAACGCTGGTATGACCTGCGCCAGCGCTCCATAGAGAAGTTAGCTGCCAGGCTGGAGCAGTCCAGGCACACCGGTGGAGGGATCTCTACAGTGTCGGACTCAACACCTCTGGAGGAACTGGTGGAGGGGACCCTGCAACCAAAAACCGTGAGGGGCGTGGCTGATCTGGACAGCTCCAATCAACCAGCATCTGGACCAGGTAAGAAGCATGCCATCACACCCCTAACACCCCCCCAAACACCCCCCAACAGCGACCTAGGGGCAGGAAAAAAGATTTGTACTCCAGAGCTGGTACACAGGCAGACACAGGAATACATTATGGGAGATGTAGTCACATGACATTCAAAGTTGTGCAATTTCAGCCAAGCAATTCAAAAATGGTATGTGCAGGTCAGGAAAGGGAAATAACTAACAAATGCAATCCCAAACGGTAAAATTAATTTATTTACACAATGCAAGTGAGTACAGTTAATAATTGTGTGCTGTTCTGGCCACAGCACCATCAACAACACAGCCTACAGGAAGTGAAACTGTGAATGAACGTCCAAACTCAGGAGACACAGGGCATGAGGAACACACAGATGGGGAGGACAGCCCTGTCAACCATCCAAAGAAAAGAAGGAGACACATAGTGAGCAGTGGCGGCTGGTGACATTTGAAAGTGGTGTGCCGTAAAATGATAATCATACTGCACCGTAGCAAGCGAGCGAGCCTGAACCCCCTAAGGAGGGTTCGAGAAAATTTTGAAAAAATAGTGGACAAATGGTGCATTTTCAAGCAAATTTGAGAAAGCAAGAAGGTTAATAAAGCAATTGTGAAAGTGCAGTTATTACATTAATAAAGTGGTGTCATATATCATAGGTAGCTGCTTGGTATAACTATTTACAAGGGCCCACTGTGCTGGGAATGACTACTCTTCAGTTCAGAGCTCAAAGCCTGGTTGACAGCACTACCTACTCTTGCTCGTAGGCACTCCCAGTTCAACCAGGGCCATCAGCATTCTGTGCTTTGGGGGTTCACATGACACCTCGGTTTATGTACAAGGATGTTTATTGTCAGACCCACAAGCCACCAACAATCAGACAAAAATGAATGAGTACAGTAACACCCAGACACAACCACCAACACGCACAGACAGGAACACACACATACAAAGGCAAACACGCACACATGCAATGATGCAGCCACGTACACACAGACCGACAGACAAAAGCTCACACCTACACACACACACTCGTGCACACAAACACATACACAGACGCTCATGTGCAGCTCACATGCAGACCCAGAGAAGATCACACACGTATGCACACACATATACCTGCTTGGGTGCATTCTCCTTGTTTTACAACCGCAGAGGCAGAAGTGTGAATGGAATCACAAAGAACCGGCGCCACAGATGCAAATGTTGAATGTTTAAATCAAAAAAAGCAACGTCCATTGACACCATCAGCCTCGGGCATTCTTTCCAATTAGTCGTAAGCGCATGTTAGGGGGTTATGCCGTGGCCATGTGCTCCTGCCCGTGCTAACAGTCGCTTGGACAGTGACAATGGCCGGCCAACAATTTGTGCTAAGTGGGGAGCCTGCCAGGCCCAAACTTGGCCCTGCGAAACGTGGAAGTGCGCAGGAGTGGTTTTTTCGTCCCCCATGTCTCCTGCACCCTAACACACCCCCCCACACTTCTGACGCCCGTGGAGGCCCCCACGAGAGCCGCTGTTCAAGTGTCCTTTGGAATTAAGACCCTTGGAAAGGAGACAATGTTCCCCAAGTTTGGGGGGTGCGCAAGCGCAACCCCATGATGCTGGGTTCATGTGATGCCAGGTCGCCCCCCAGATGCCAGTTACGGTCCGGTTTTCCCCAGTCTACTATCAACTTCATGTGCAAATTAGGGAATTAACTATTTACATTTGCATTAAATAGAAAAGAATGAATAAATAATGGGGCTTGGATACGATATTAAATAAATGATTACCCGAGGTGCGATAATGCAAATTAGCTATCGCGGAAATTACAAGCGATCGCACTGTCCCACCTTTGTCCTTATTTGTCCATCAATGAAAATAAAAATGTAGCGCTGCGCTATAAATCTTATTAGGCATACATCTGATTCATGTAGCACTAGAAATTATTAGGCAGAACTAAACTTTAACTCCGCAACCGCATAATTACAGATAGATAGTCTAGACTTTACTTAGTCTACAGACACTGTAGACACACCTACCAGGCTACCAAGCGTCGACTCGTCACAGTGAAGTGGTCACACAGTCACTCACTACTAGTCAGACTCTCGATGTTGTCTGATCCCCAACGAACGATTACACAGTGTCCTCGTCCTTGAGTCGGCTGCACACCACACGTGCTCTCGTGCAGAGATGGGGGGATGCTGAAGGGTGACTGGACGTGGGCCGGCCCGATTTGCCCAGAAACTGCAGAATGTCCAATCACTGAATGGCTTAACACTAAGCCATTACATTGATTGGGCATTGGCACGTTGGACGCTCCCACCCCGCGGTGCAACAATAGACTGCTGGCAACCACAAGAACTCAGCACTAGTACTACATGATGATGCTGCAGCAGTACCTAGCCAATCCTGACGCTGCTCTCTTCAGAGGAGAGCTGCTCTCTAAAGAGAGCAGCGTCAGGATTGGATTGAGCATGAAAAAAACGTTGCTCCTTTTTCAACCACTGGGGTCTGTGGCAGTAGGCAAACACCGTACTCAGCGGTGCTTGCTTTTCAAATGCCACAGGCTTCAGTAGCTGAAGAAAGGCAGCCGGTCAAACACCACTTGTGCAGTAGTGCGACCGACAGTGAGTCAGAGGCAGTCAATGCATTGCAGGATGTCACCACGTGATTTGATGACGTGGCGCCGCAGCGCAATCGCGCAGTTTAAATTATTTTAATATTATAGATAGAAACTTGTGCGCTAAATTGCCCCCAATAATTATTAGTGGGGCAACGCTTCACCGCCCATATGGTAAAACCGCCACTGATAGTGAGACCACTACCACCAGTGGAGGACGAGGCAGAGGATAGTGATGACAATTTGCACTCTGATAACACACAGCCACAGCAAGAGGTCCGTGCACAAGACCACCAAGTCCCACAAGGCACAGGCAGGCACAGACGTCGCACAACCAGCAATACTGAAGGACGGGTGAGGAATCTGTGTTTGCCGGCCTGGAACTGAATATGTTGCAGGTGCAGCGCCTGCAAGCGAAAAACATAAAAGCATTACAAAGAGAGGTGAGGGCAGGTTTCAGGGGAATAACAAGTGAAATGAGGGGTGCCATGCAGGCACTTTGTGAAGAAATGTGCGCAGACCGAGAGCTACAGTGCCTGGATAGATATACACGGGTCATTAACCGCTTGGCATCTGCCACAAACATCCAGACCAGGCGCAGCATAGACATGCAACGGCAGTTTGCACATGGTAGCCAGGATATAGCTACTGCACTTGTGCAGGTAACATCTGCTGTTGTTGAGCTGCGGGAAGTTCGTACTACGGGGCCTGGAGTACTAACTCCCAGTGAAGAGGACGCAGTGCGGAGCAGCAACACCCCACCACCCATCATGGAGAGGCGCCGTAGTGGCAGGAACAACAGGCCTACAACGTCCAATTAGAATAATGCTGTGCATCATCCAACAGGGGCCTCAGCTAGGCTGCGCCGCACATGAGGTGTTTATTTTGATACCACTGGGAGAGGTGATCTACAGACTTGACTTTACACTCCTGTTTTCTATATAGCACTGTGAGTAAAACATGTGCATGACAAATGGAGTGTGACGACGTGTGACATTATTTCTACTGCAATTAAGGAATAAAAACACAGTCACACACAAAAGATATGCCATTGTATCATTTTTTCTTACCTAGAAATATTTGCGTGTAATCTCATCACGCCTCTGCCGCCCAGCTGCTGCACCAGCTACACCAGCTACCATACGTCCTGGTCCAGGACCCGCCACGTCAGAGGATTCTGATTCACTCAGCTCCACTGGTGTGCCTTTCCTGGTGGCAATGTTATGCAGCATGGCACATGCTACCATTATCTTGCAACATGTTTGTGGGCTGTATTGGAGTGCACCTCCACTTTTATGGAGGCAGCGGAATCTGCTCTTCAGTATCCCGAATGTCTGTTCGATGCTGCCTCTGGTTGCTATGTGAGCCCTGTTGTATCTGCGCTCCCTAGCATTGACAGGATTGAGGTAGGGTGTCATGATGAAATCCCGGACTGCATATGCACTGTCACCTGTGGGTTGAAATGTTAATGGTTAGTCACTAAACTGCACATGGTAGTCAGCACAAATGTGCCCTATGTTTAAATGCATTTACCTAGTAGATATCCCTCGCCAAACTCCCCTCTTGAGAGTCCACAGTATAGCCCACTGTGACGGAAGATGAATGCGTCATGTGTGGTGCCTGGATACTTTGCTACTATGTCCGTTATGATGTGTTTGGCATCACATACCACCTGTATGTTTAGTGAATGGTACCATTTCCGGTTCCTGAAGATGTACTCATTGTTTGAGGGGGGGGATATTGCAACATGTGTCCCATCTATGCATCCTATCACGTGGGGGAATTGGGCAATTTGGTAAAAGTCCTGCTTGGTCTGGGCTAGTGCCTGTAGGGTGCTAGGGAAGTCAATGTGGTGTTGCATCCTCTGTATCATAGCATCAAGGACCGCATGGAAAAAGCGCGAAAGGTCACTTTGTGACACCGCTCCTGCTGAGGCTATCACACCCTGAAAACTACCTGAGGGCAACAGGTGTTGTGAACACAGGACCTGTATGTGTGTGGATGGCTTGTGTCCTGCGTGTGAGGTGTTCTAGGAAGGGTCTGAGTTCATCAATTAAATCATGAATACTGTCTTTATCCAGTCAGTAGTGGGTTTTGATGTCCTCCTCAGTGTGCTGGTAGATGGTGATGAACGTATGGAATATCCTCTCCTGGCGTCTCCTCCTCTGTGCAGCAGCTCTTAGTCACATCCTCCTGGCTATCAGGTAAAGCCCCGCCATTGTGGTAAAAAGTCTGTTGCATTCTGGTACTGCTTAAATAGGTTGCACCTGGTTACCACCTGCTCCTACTTGGTGGTAATTGCGATTCTGTAAATTGCGAATTTCCGAAAATTGCTATTTGCGATTTTTTCATACATGCTATTGCGATTTATTATTTTGCGATTTTCCGTTTGCGAATTTCGCAAACTAAGAAATCGCTAAAATAGGTAATCGCAGGATATTCGCACATTTTTCATTCTCGCAAAATAAGGAATCGCATTTTATGCGATTCCTTCTTTTGCACAACATTTTCCTACATACATACCATTTAGCAAATTCGCATTCGCAAACGCCGAAATTCTGCATTTCGGCATTTGCGAGTGCGAATTTGCTTGAAACATATGGCCCAACGTCATTAAAGAGTCTCTGTTCTTTGAAAACTCCATTAGTCAGTATTCAAGCAAGGGGAAGTCCCCAGCTGTTGAAGCCGAGTTTTCCAAGAAATCGATGTGGATTTTCGGAACTAGTGGAAGTAGCCCTGCCGTATTTGGACTGCATGAGCTGTGTCTAAATATGGTTATGATTTCTATGCCTATATAAGGATATGGTGATTTATACCTATATTAGGGCATGAATCTGGAAAATTACAGTAAGGTCCTAAAATGCTATATAACACCCACTCCACGTTATCATGTTCAACTAAGTTCAAGCACTAAAACATATAGCATTTGTTTACAATCCCACCCCAAAATACATACAAAATGCATTTGAAATAGTTGCACACAAAAATGAGCATTTGTACTGTACGCATTGTAAAAGCAATGACTTCATTTCAATCATGTAGCATGTTGTTAGTATTGCTAACTGAATGAATAAAAAAAATTACATTGATGAAATGGCTCTGAATACAGAAAAAAAGGTCGAGACCATACCATAGCAGAATACACAAACTGTTTTGGTTTGTGGATTAGGTCAATATTGTTTCTAGAAAGTATTCAAAGAATTCTTGATCTGCGAGAATAGTTCTACTTTAAGCAGATTGCTTTGTGCCAAAGTTTGTTGTGTTTGGAAAAAGGTCAAATCAAAAAATAGAGTTCCAAAGTTAGAATCTTTTGTTTTGAAAAAAATGAAGGCCAAATTTCAGAGTTGAAAGAAAGCTGTATGCTAACTTCAAAAGTTATTCACGGTGTCAGGAGAAAACATTAAGTCGTCCAGGCTGGCAAAGAAATCGTCTACCACTGTAGATGAAAATTGAACCACTTCATTAAGTAGATCAATCGTACACAGATGTGAAGCATCGCCATCAGCGTCAGTCAGATTAGCAATGTTTGCAGTTGATGGTACCTGTATGCCTGTTGGTCCGCGTATCAGCACCTACAGCTGGAATTGCCAGTGAGATCTCAATTAATGCCGTCATCAGGATTGGTAGCCTTTGTATTATCCATTCAATTGATTTTTTCTCAGAAACGGTCAATGGTAATCTCTCCAGTTTTTCTATGCTCAGCACCAAATAGTCTGCTCCCCTCTGTGCCAAAGAGATTTGTTTATCTGTAAGGTTAAATACAGAAAACAATGACGTGGTGTTGATTAGACGCCAAGGCACATAGCCAGAACAAAGGTTTTGTAACGTCCAGCCTAGCAGCATTAAAGAACGTAATTGAGACTGGCCATGTTGTAACATTAGCAAGTCTTGTTCCATTATGTCTATGGTAGAGGATACGATGCTGTCCAAACAATAAATTCTGGATGACAGAGCTGTTAATCCATTGTTAACTACAGAGAGTGCTTTCTCTAAATTAATACAATCAATTTCTCGTTTTCATTCGGCAGTTTCCATTTATGTGACTTTCCATGCTTCATTATAAGCAGCGTAAATACCTGCGTATATGTAACATTTATGACGTGGTTTGCGAGGTCAAAGTAAGAATTCTTGTAAGTCAATGTCATTTTTAAGTAAAGTTAAGTGTTGTTTTATTTCTGGTAGTGTGGATTTTTGTAGCCACTCAAGGCACAGTTTTCCTGTACTGTAAGTTGTTATTATCCATGGATGTTGTCTCTGGACATATCTTGGATCTGGCCGAGTTACTGTAAACCCTTGTGTCTTGTTCAGGAATGTATCTTGACAGTTATTCGTGTTTGTGGGCCAGATTACCCATTGTTTCCATTCAGGATTAGTTCTGTTTTGTTGTAAAATATAAATTGCATCTACCTCCTCATCTGTAGTTCTATTACTATCAGGTGTTGGCTTAGGTATGGAATGTTTGTTTAAATCTTTTATCTTAACCAGGCCAAGACAAGATGTCTGTTGAACAGTTTCATTTAAGAACATTATTTGTTCTGGGATGATGCAGGCTCTGAACAATGCTTCTAAACCTTGTACCTGCCAGTCTTTTGTACCCCCGACAGTTTTTGTTTCAATGTTGTCTTTCCAAAAGTCAAAGCCTAATGTGGACAATTGAGCATAAAAGGCTGCAGAATAAATTTGTTTGGTATTAGTTAACATACTTTTCATGCCTTTCTTATTAACATTTTTAAAGTAAAACAAATCTGAATTTGTGACATTGAAACCTGTAAAGTATGGGAATTTTCCATAGAATGTTTTAGAGCTACCTTTTGGTGGCATCGGACAATGTTCCCATTGATTATAAGTTAAAACATATCTGGGGTTCGCAGATTTGTGCAAATAATGATGACCAAAATGATTAAAACAATACATTTCTTCATAATTTGATGAACCTTCTAAGTATTAATGTTTTGCAAATTTTGCTGAGATTTCTAAGTCTGCCATCATGTCATTACCAGTTTCAAAATCCCAATCATCAGAAGATGTACTCGGTGAAAAAAAATCACTCAAGGAAACCTTAAATTGATTTGGAATCTTCAGCAGTTCGACAGGGCCATGAATGTCATAATCAGTTCTATCCCAAGCTATACCACCAGGTAGAGTAACGACTGTGATGTTTACTGATGACAGGTCTCTTTGTTCACGATGAGATGATTTGTGTGGCGTTAGAAGCAAGTTGATGTTCTTACTTACGAGTCCATTTTGCTATATTTTCCATCTAACAGCTTTCCCAAACTTAAAACAAGAATGAGCCATAGATGGAGAAAAAGCACACCTAACCCAATCCAAAATTCAACCCATGGCGAAGTCAGATATGTAGTTGCAAGCTCGTGACCAAGTTCTTTTACTTGTTCCTTGAATGTTTTGTTTGTTGGCTTTGTTTAAGGTTCACTGGGATCCTCAGAAAAGGTATCCAATTTGATGAAATAGTCAGAGGCAGTTCTGTCAATGGTTGGTATCGCATCCGGATTATTTGGAATCGCTGGAGCTGTTTTTTCCCTTGACATGTTAGTATAGTCAGATGCAACGTCATTGTAGACCGGAGTTTCTTGTCGAACTGTTATTTGGGTTTCAAGAGGCACAAGTTCCATGGCTTTGTTGCATAGTCCTTCTTTTCTTACTGCAGATTCTTCAAATGTGATGAGTCTTTCAGTTTGAACCTCTTGGATGGTAGCAGGATTTGGTCTTCTGCTACATCTTTGGAGTCCACTGGGCCTACTACTTATTATCGGCCACATGGTGTGGTTCTACCAGGTCAATTGATACGGATCGGTTCTCCTTTCTTCCAGCAAGGGGCGGCAGTAACACTGTTCTTGAACCGTAGACTGCTAGTACAGGTACTGGTTTTCTGTAAGAAGGCCCAAATTCCTTCTTACGATCTTTGATATCAAAGGGTTTTGTTCTACCACTGAAGTATGACGATCAAGGTCTTCGACCATCATTCTAGTACCAAAAAGGAATTCATATGGAGTGATTCCACCCAGAGAATTTCTTGGCAGGTTATTAAGACTACGTTGGACACTTATTAGATGTTTGACCCACCCGTCACCCGAACCTAATACACTAGCTGTTATAGATTGCTTTATGTCACATTGTTTTCTTTCAACAACCGAATTTCCCTCAGGACGGAATGGACTTGAGTACCGCAATGCAACGCCCAAGCTGGCCATGGCCTCCTTGGAAGCTTTGGAGCTTAACACAGGACCCTGGTCAGAATGTAGCGTCCCGATTGTGTATGTGCCGATAAAGACTCGCAAATCTTTTATAACAGTTCGGGCATCAGCCGAGCCCTGAGGACACATCCAAATGAATCTTGTCCTAGTATTTGTGGGACCGCTTTTGTCCATATGGACCCTGAGCATGGATAGTCTAATGCTATCTAACAATGGTGTCTGTACTGGGCTGGCTACGATGTAGTCAGGAATCTGGTGGCGCTCCAAGCTGTGATCTCTGTAGCAGACATCTCAATTAATTCCACATTCATAAATGTGGGTGCTCATCCCTGGCTACCAGTACATCTCTTTTAATTCTAGTAGAGATTTAGATATCCCTTGATGTATCAGACCCTCTCCCATATGTGCTTCTTGAATTAAAGCACCTCTCCGATTCCTGTTTGGAATTACCCTATCCCCCACTCCAGGGATTCGAGCAAAAGGAACGGAGTTGGCATCAATTATGTATGTATATTCGAGTGGATAGTTTAGAGGTAACGCAGCACCACAGCCTTTGCTTGTAGCATTGACAGCTAGCATTGTTTCACCATCTATTTGTGTTTTTGAACGAGTGATTGCAGCTACGGAAGCCGTTTGCACAGCTGCCTTCGCTGGTTCATCAGCCAATGAATTCCCTTCAACGTGAACAATGACTCAGTGTATAAATCACGTGAGTCTTTTGTAGGTCTTTCTGTAAAAGAACTACTTGTTCCCAAAGCATTTTATGCTTGATCGTGCCACCTTTTGTATCTTTGAAACGGTTTTGAACCCAGTTCTGCAAGTATTCATTGTAAGACTGGACGCAGTAATACGAATCGCACACTATCAGTGTGGGGAATTCGCGATCGATATTTTCATGCGCCATCTTGAATGCCTCAGCTCGCTGAGCTGTACAGGCTCCTAGGGATGGAGGTTTTGTGATTTTGTGACCATAGGTCTGAATTTACCATCGCGCCAGCGACCTTTAACAATCGCGCACGCAGCACTATAAGCTTGTTTTCACCCAATTGCGGGCTGTGCTGATCCGTCTGTATATATTATACAGCCGTAATGTTCTAGAGGCAGAATTTCAGTGGGCAGAGGACATTCTTGTTCATTTTGGAGAAATTCTTGTGCCTGTAAAGTAAGGGTCAAAAAGGTATTCAACGTCTGTTGCAGCAAGATAATTAACCCATTGTATCCATCTTGGATGTAGAGCTTTTACATTCAGAATGCTTGCCTTTGTCACTGCCTCTAAGGCAGGTACAGGTGTAACGATTTTAATGCGTTTACCCTGTGCGAGGGCTCTCTCTTTTGCTACCGCAGTTTGAACCGCTGTCAGAATTTTTTCTGTTAAAGTGAATTTCATTTCAGCTTGTGTGTACCAGTGTGATTTGCAAGCTATTGGTACCTTTTCACCTTCATTAAAGGTTAGGTATGTGAATCCGCATCTCCCTGGGCTGATTCGGATTACAAGGTTTCGTTCGTTTACGCATGTTCGTAAATGTGTTGTTGCCAACTTGTCTGTTTGAACTGAAAGCAAAATATCTGGATGTTTTCGAGTCCAATTATTTATTTATTTATTTATAATGTTTTATATAGCGCGAACAAGATCCCGAAGGATATCAGAGCGCTTTACAAAAGGTGGAAGGAAGGTCAAAACTCAATATCAACATCAAGTAATAATACAAAACATGAATAATCGCATGATTCACATACAAATGACACAAAGGAGAATAATACAATAACCAGTGCAGGATCTGTAATTGGTCCGTCCTGTAAAGTTGATGTTTGGTGGCATTGTTGGTGGTTTTTGCATGAAGACTATAGCATAACCATGGCAAACAATATTTACAACCCAATTGTCTGTGAAAATAACTTCCCAATTTTTCAGGAAGTCATCTGTTCTCCTCCCTACAGGAGTGTTGTGAGTGTGGAGAGGAAAGGTCAAGTCACTCAGAGAAGCCTAAGGCAAATCCTCTAGAGTTTCCATCTCTTGGTTTATCTCTGCCTCAAAAAAAGGACTTTGGTTGTTGTCGCCACTGCCAAAGGCCTGGAAACTGGCTGGTCGCTGGCAGCACATCAAACACACAAAAGGTGATTTTTAGGAATACTTGCAATTTGACAAACCACTGGTAATCCCTTGAGGTAGCATTCAAACCCATAATACTTTTTTTGCCCACCAGGCCACCTCAGTTTGGACCAGCCATACCCAAATCAGTCTTCACCTTGTTCCAATAGGAACAGTGCAGCCCAAAATGCCAGGCTAGGTCCTCCATGAACTGGAACATAAGCAACCCAAGATTGGTTTTGTCCTGATTGGGACTCTTCCGTGGGGGTAGCTTGGTTTTAGTAGCACAGCGAACATGGGACCCACACCTGGGCTTTCCTTTGCCACATAGCTCTGTACATCACACACACAAAAGGTGATTGGAGTAATGCTTGCACTTTGTCTAACCACTGACAATCCCTCGGGATAGCATTCCAACCCATCGTACTGTTGCCTTCCATTCTACCTCACTTCGGACCCAGCCATAGGCAAACCAGACTGAACCCTGCTTTATAAGGGACAGTCCAGCCTGAACGGCCAGGCCAATTCCTCCCTGTACCAGACCACAAGCAACCCAAGACTGGTCTTGCCCTGATTGGGGCTCTTCATTTGGGTGTACTAGGTTCCAGTGTCATTGAGCACGGACCCACATCTGGGCAGACCTTTGCCATTTAGGTCAGTACATGAAGCACACAAAAGGTAGTAGGAGGAATGCTTACAATTTTTCTAAACACAGGCCGCTTCTGACCCTGTGTGCCAAACAGCTGCCTTCCCGTTCCTCTCTTTTCTTGAAGGCTTCCTCTTTTAAATGAAGGCTTAAAAACCTGAAGGGCTCCCATAGCCATTTGCTGTTTCAATAGTCTTCTTTATCTCCTCTGGCGCTTGGTCCATCCCAGGATCAATGAGCTGGATTCTGTGAGAGTCTTATTGATGACCCTGGAATGTATCTCAGGCTTAAAACCGGAAATGCGCAGCCACACATGTCTCTTGATGACCATCCCAGCTGACTTGAGACGTGAGCTGGCAATGTTCTCAGTAATCCTTATCAGCCTCTTATGATACTGCTCTGGGAGATGGGACATGAGGACCTACATATCCTCCAAGCACTGGCAAGCATGTTGAATTAACAGGCTATTGGAATTAGCAATTTGTCACTTTGTAACTGCACTCTTCTCCTTTTTCTTCATATGTCCTCCATCCTTTTACATTCTTTATCCAGCAGAGGCCCCATAAATACTGGCAACATGGCTCTCTTTCTTGCAATGGAAAGAGTTAGGGAATGTGGCTCTACATGAGATCTGATGTTGATGCCCTGTATTTCTTCTCTACGTGTGGGGTTAATGCCTTTGCTGTCTCTGGCGCAGAGAACCCCTCTCTGCCTTCTTGAACAGTGCTGCAGAGCATAAGAAGATTCTGGTTTCTCTTGCAGGCTGTAGTTAGTGTTTTGAGGAGAAAGCATGTCTCCTCCTTTTCGACCTCCAGGGGCACGCCTCAAGGGATAGAATTCTATCTCCTCCTGAGGTGAGTTGGCGTCTACATTGTTTGACAGCACATCCTCATGTGGTTCATCTATCCCCAGGTTTTCGGGGTCGACACCGAAAATATGTTCCTCCTATTCCCCACACCTGCGTCCTGTCTTTCTTTGGTTGTTACTTTCTGCTGTGTTGGAACAATGACCTGTGTAGGTCTTCTAAACCCCTACTGACCTTGCTTAATTTAGGATTGCCACAGCTTCCTTGAAGGCCTTCTTCTTTTTCATTAAGTTCTCTATCTCAACCACTTCTTTCTCTCGATGGCACCTAATGTTCGGAGTGTTATTTTCCCCATGAAGATTTTCATTTGAGGACACCTTTCCCCTCTTCCCTCTCTGCACTCGATCGTCTTTGGAAGTCGATATGACGTTTTTTCACTTTCCCTTACAGTGAGTTTTCTTTCTCGGTTTCTTACACTACTTTCACTATGTGTATCTTCGGCTGAAGGCTTAGCTTTTATTGACTCTGGAATGTTGCTCAAAGAGCCATGCTTTCGAATCTTGGGCCTGTGTCCAACTGCCTTCTCCTTCAACAAATCAGGTGCTTTATTGTGGGCTTTGAGTCTCTACAGTATGTCTTTGTGACATTGAGCACTCGTGTTTGATTTCTTGGTTTTCTTCCAGAGCCTCCAGTGCCTCTACCTCGCCATCCTCAGAGAAACCTGTCTGCTCCATCAATGTAGTTTCTACTGTTTCTCCATCTCCGATAAGCCTGCCATGTCTGTACTTGCCCAATGTATTTGAAGAATCTTGACTGTGTGAATCAGAGACTTTGGTTTAAAATATGAGCCCAGGACATATTCTAATGGTACGCATGGACTCAGTCCCACATCGTTTTTACACTTATGTTTCCCAAAGGCACAGTCTTACTGAAGTAGTGGGAACCGTACAACAGTCCCATTCCCTATTTGCTTGTGTTGTGCTTATTTGTATGCCACCCTCAAAGCTGTTATCTGTACCAGTTATTTTGATCTAATAGCCAATATTGGCTATCTTCTAGCCTGTCTGCACTCTTTGTTAAACCAATTGTTGCTGCTACGAGAGTTTTCTCAGTCTGAGAACTAAGAGCTAAGAGATACAGACCTATCTGCGCCAAAAAAGGAAGAGTGGATACATGTGGCTTCCTTTCTGTTATTATTATTGACCGGAAAGACAAATTAATTTGAAGTGTCACTTAATAAGTCTAGATTGGTGGAAGACAGTGTATCAGGGCTTTAAACTAACTGATCCTATTTAAGTGTGTGCTTATTATTGGCTGGCTGGATATCTTTTGTTAACCTACGAGAAAAGGAATCAATGGGAAGTTTTTCCCAGATTGTTAATATAGAAAGGCATAGAGGATTATGATCACTCTCATTCCTCTCCTTAACTATCATATCCCCTGCTTTATCCCATAGTCTGAGATCAATCGAGATGTGATCTATAAAACTCTCACAGTTACGTTTATTGAATATTAAGGCCCACCTGGTGTCTGATTTTGTACTACCATTTGTTGACCTAAACCCTTGCTCTGATGAAAGATCCTTCAATTGGAGTGCTGCTAGGTCCACTTTTTAAGGGGTGCTAAGCCGAGTTGGGGAATACCCCATCTCTCATCTTCCTCTTTAGTTAAGTTGTCATCTTATCCAGAGGCTCACACGTGTTAAAGTCCCAAGCCGAGATAACATATGGTGGTTGTTTCCTTGTTTCCCAGTAATTCTCTAGTGTTTGAAGTGTTCCCGACAATTTACCTCCCTTCACCCCTCACGCATAAACGTTATAGATACCAACATTTTGGCCCCTGTTTTTCCTTATTTGTACCCCCAATATATATGGGTAATTAATCTCCAATATTTTTATTGTGGAATTAAGTGAGTCTCTAACCCATATTAATAGTCCTCCGTATGGCAGGCCACAAGAATTTGTGACAATCGGATTGAAGTAGTTGACTTACCGGGCCCTAAGCACAGGCTCAATACTCCAATAAAGGGAGTTTGTTTGAAATCAGGTTTGATTAATTCGTAGAGAGGTTTAACCCTTTCTGCGTAATTTAGAATGTGAGTTCTTCCGAAATTCAGGAATCCTAAAACTGACTGTAAGTTTTTCAGCGTTTTTGGAGTTTGGAGCAGCGCACATATTTCTAAAAAGTTTGCTGCCAGGCATTTGCCTTCACTTGAAAGTTTGTATCCCAAGAATAGGACATTGAGGTGGGCTATTCTTGATTTTTTAAAGTTGAATTCATACCCTTCAGAGGCGCAAGTATTATGGTGTTCACCTTGGTCAAGTGCCTGTCCAAGTCATCATCTGTAAGATAGATGTCATCAACATAAGATAATGCCTCATCATCATATGTTTGTAGTAACTCTGTTAGTCTGGTTGAAAATAATCCAGAACTGTTCTTGAATCCCTGGGGGAGACGAAAAAAGTGTCAATGTGTCCCCATTATTGAGAAAGCGGTGAAATACCTGCTTGCAGGTGCAATGTTTTGACAAAAGAAACCGTTTGAAATATCCAATGTCGTTTTATATTTTTTGAGCACAATGTTATTCATCAGTGCTGCACTGTGTGCATTTTGTACTGCAAAGGTTTTGCAACAGGAATGTAAATGTCTGTAGTCCAAAACTAGACAATATGTATTGTCTGGTTTGGAGACAGGAAACAAAGGATTGTTCATGGACGAGATGCATGTTTCAATCACCCTTGGTATTCAAGTTGATCTAGGATCTCCCTGACCTGTTTTTTAGATTCTTGTTTAACCGGATACTGCTTCTGAGCAGTTGGTTGATTTGAGCCTGGGCCAAGGCCCATTTTTTGGCATAGTTGTATTTTTTATGAATAGGAATATGATTTGAGAATGCTGACATAATGATCTCTTCGCCATGTGGGCACTCCCTGACAAATTCAGGTGGCCAGTCTTTTTCAGCCAGAAGATAGTTTTTCATAAAAGAGTGCTTTTATTTTCCTAGTTATGTCCCCCTCTATTCCGAGTGTTACTTCATATAAATTATGTGGTACACTAACCCTGGTGTTAGAATCGGTGGTCTCCAGTTGGCAGAGGCATGCACTTCTGACAAATAGGGACCCATCTCCTCTAGTCAGGCCAAGGGGACTACACACTCAGATAACCCCCCCTTACCCCCTTGGTAGCTTGGCAGAGCAGACCGGCTTATCTCAGAGGCAGTATGTTAAGCATTTATGACCCCATACAGTAATCAAGTTAATACACTACAAACGGACACAACACAGGAGTTATTATAAATATAAGTGTTTTTATATAAGGCTTAGGACGAGACCGAATATCGACTGAAATATACCACAATTTTAATAAATACTCTTTGGGAGGAAAAATAATAATTCAGGTACAGTTTCTTCTTAGTGATTAGTTCTTTAGCAACAAAGTAAGTATTCTTCTTAGTAAATAGTTCTTGGCAACAATGTAACCCCTAGGATTCACACGACGGCGAGTTTCACGATAATCCCAAGGTTCGGCGTCGACCGCGAGGAGTGCTACAGCGAGCCCGGAGTTGCAATAGACCCGAAAAACACAGTACGTTTGAAAATGACGAAACACGATGATCCACGGCGCCGAGAGGTTGGCGTTGATCGAGCCTCGGGCTCGGGGCGATCCGCAGCAGAGTCGAGAGGTGTCGGACTGGAGCAGCGCTCCCGGTGGCGAAGCAGGATACGGCATCGTTGTTGCCAGAGTGAGCAGCACTCACGGCGTCGAAAAAGGGGCTGCAGCGTCAATCCAACCAGCAGCGGGGTTGAGACAGGGCCACTTAGAGCTGGATCCAAACTCGCGACTCACTGGCGACGCTACTGGCGTCGAGGGGGGCCCGGCGGCCGGCGTCGAAGGCTCGGGACACTGGAACCGTTACTCATGGTGTCGAGCTGGATTCAGCTCAATATTGCAGGTTTCTTCTGCGCACTGTAAACACCAAGTTCAGGCACAAGCAAGCAGAAGAGGGTGAAGTCCTTTGGCCCTGTGACTTCAACAGGAGGCTAGCACTGCTTCCAGCCCTTGGAGATTTTCTTGCAAAGTACACACTAAAAGTTCCTCTCTTCTTTCCTTTGGCAAAAATAAAGAAGCAACTGCAATTTCACCCCAGCTAACAGCACACTGGCAGAAGGGGTAGGCAAGTCCTTGGATCAGCAGGCTTCTTGTCCTTGGTAGAGGTTTCCTTGTCCAGAAGTGATCTGAGTTCTTTGGTTCAGGGGTCTTTCTTTTATACCCCTTTTCCGCATTGTTCCCTTTATCCAAGCAGGGAAATTCCCCCATCCCAGGTTTGTTGTGGGTGTTGCCAGGCAGTGGCACATGGCCTATTCACTGTGCAGGGCAGGGTCATCGGCCGCCCAGCAGCAGGCGGAGCCAGTATTGTTACTGGCAGGGGCAGGGCCATCAGTCGCCCGGCAGGAGTTGAAGCCAGCATTGTTACTGTCAGGGGCAGGGGCAGGGCCATCAGTCGCCCGGCAGGAGGTGGAGCCAGCATTGTGTCAGGCAGGGCATGCTACCAGGAACTACTCTTCCCTCACTCTAAATGTAAATGCCGCATTCGCCCCACACTGACTCATTCAGACCTCTGGAGACACCCCGCCCCTGTCACTCACACCAAACCAGCAGAGACCTGGAGATAGTTGGACAAGAAAATAGCCATTTCCTAAAAGGGCTATTTTCAAACACAGAACCTAAACCATCCACTCTAAAGGATGTGTTATTAAATTCTGATTTCAGGGACACTAAACTCGAACCGCTACCATGCTCCCTGAGTCAGATAAGATTATAATGGGGCTAATAATCAATCTGCCCATTCTGGCCTATGGAAAGCAGGTAGCCCTTCAATAGTGAAAAATGAAAATGCCCATACTTCACTATTAGGTCATGCCACACACATCAGGGCATGACCTACCTTTTACTAACAATGCACCCAGCCCTAGGGGTGTCTGAAATGTTGCACACGGAAGTTTTAGAGACTGGCAAGTAGGTTTCCTTGCCAAGTCGACCTGGCAGTCAGGGACTGCACACAGGCTCTGCGATGGCAGACCTTGGCACACCCAGTGCACTAGACTAGGGTCTGAACAGTAAGACAAATATGCCAATCATGGAATCACTAATCAATATGTATTTTTAACATAGAGAGTACTTGCACTGTGGCACTGATCAGCAGTGGCACAGTGCCCACAGCAATATTCCAGCAAAACATTGTAAACAGAGGAGGCCAACAGACAAAAAATGGAGGAGAGACTCATGCCAATGATGCCAGGTCTAACACGTGTCCCCTCCAGCTGAAATGTGGTGAGAACTATCCTTCACCTAGGGAGTCCTCATCACTAAGGCGGAAAAATCTGTACAGACCATCAGCATTGGCGTGATCCGTACCAGGGCGGTGTTCCACCGCAAAGTCCATCCTCTGTAGGGAAATGGACACCTCAAGAGCTTTGAGTTCTCACCCCTCATCTGCATCAACCATCTGAGGAGCCTGTGGTCTGTCTGTACCCGGAAGTGAGTCTCAAACTGGTAGGGTCTTAGCTTCTTCAGCGCCCAGACCACAGCAAATGCCTCACGCTCTATTGCACTCTACCTCTGCTCCCTGGGAAGTAACCTCCTACTGATGAAGGCTACAGGTTGGTCAAAGCCCTCTTCAGGAATCGGTGATAGAACAGCCCCCAGACCATGCTCTGAAGCATCTGTCTGTACAATGAATTCTTTTGAGAAGTTGGGCGACTGAAGCACAGGTGCTGTGCACATGGCAGCCTTCAGGGCATCAAAAGCCTTCTGACAGGTGTCAGTCCAGTTCACTTTCTTGGGCTGCTTCCTGGAAGTCAGCTTAGTCAAGAGTGCAACAATGTTGCCATTACCCTTGACAAACCTCCTGTAGTGCCCTGTGAGTCCTAGAAAGGCTCTCACTTGTGTCTGAGTCCTTGGGGGTTCCCATGCCAGGATGATATCAATCTTGGGTTGCAGGGGCACCACCTGGCCACTTCCTACCTGGTGACCCAAGTACACCACGGAACCCTGCCCGATCTGGCACTTACTCACCTTGATCATGAGGCCTACCTTGCGCAGTGCCACCAACACTTCCCAGAGGTGCTGCAAGTGTTCTCCCAACTGGCTCTGAACACTGCAATGCCATCCAGGGAGGCGGCACTGAAATCCTTCATTCCAGCCAACACCTGGTTGACCAACCTCTGAAAGGTTGCAGGGGCATTCTTCATCCCAAAGGGCATAACCCGGAATTGGTAGTGCCCATCTGGTGTGGACAATGCTGGCCTCTCCTTAGCCCCATCAGTCAAGGTGATCTGCCAGTACTCAGACGTCAAATCAAACGTGCTGAGGTACCGCGCAGCCCCTAACCGATCAATGAGCTCATCAGCTCTGGGGATGGGGTGTGTGTCAGTCCTGGTGACTGAATTGAGCCCTCTGTAGTCCACACAGAACCGGAGTTCAGGTGTGGCACTCGACGAGGCAGCCTTTGGGACCAAGACCACTGGGCTGGCCCAAGGGCTGTTGGAGGACTCAATGACCCCTAAAGCAAACATCTTGGAGATTTCCTCGTTAATGTAAGCCCTAACCTTGTCAGTCACTCTGTAAGCCTTGTGATTCACAGGAGGACTGTCTCCAGTGTCCACATCATGGATGCACCACGCTGTAAGACCGGGAACCAAGGAAAATAGATCAGAGAATTGCCCCAACAGCTGGCAGCAAACTTGCTGCTGATCAGGGGTCAGTGTGGCAGAGAGGCTGACACCACCACTGACCCATCTTGCTCTGTTGCAGACAGGAGGTCAGGAAGAGGCTCGGTCTCCTCCTCCATTCCACCATCCGTTGCTAGGAGCATGCCCACTTCGGGCCTAAGTGGGGCTTTAGGCGGTTAACATGAAGGACCCTCAAAGGGTTCTTTGGAGACCACAAGTTCACCAGATAGATGACATCACTCTTGCGTTCCACCACCTCATATGGACCAGTCCACCTGTCTTGGAGCGCACAAGGTTCCACAGGGGCCATAACCCAAACTTTCTGTCCAGGCTGAAGCTCAATCAGAGTGGCATTCTGATCGTACCACCGCTTCATCTCTTCTTGGCTGGCTTCCAGATTCACCTGAGCGAGATTCCTGAAACGCCAGGTCTGGTTCCTGAAGGCCAGCATGTAGCTATATACATCCTGGGGAGATTTCCTGGGAGATTGCTCCCAGCCTTCCTTGAGCAAACTCAAAGGTCCTCTTACCGGGTGACCATACAAAAGCTCAAAGGGGCTGAAGCCTAGCGACTTTTGTGGCACCTCTTGGTAGGCAAACAAAAGGCATGGCAAGAGGACGTCCCACTTATGCCTCATTGGTTCTTCAAGACCCATGATCACGCCCTTAAGGGTCCGGTTGAATCTTTCAACCAGCCCATTACCTTGGGGGAGGTAAGGAGTGGTGAACTTGTAGGTCACGCTGCACTCCTTCCACAGAGACTTCATATAATTAGAAATGAAATTTGTACCTCGGTCAGATACAACCTCTCTGGGAACCCCACACGGGAGAAGATCCCCATCAGTGCATGTCCGACCACGGGGGCCATCACTGTCCTGAGCGGAATGGCTTCCGGGTACCGGGTAGCATGGTCCACCAAGACCAGGATAAACCTGTTGCCCATGGCTGTCTTGGGGGTCCAGTGGCCCCACAATGTCAATGCCCACCCGTTCAAAGGGGGTACTGACTACAGGAAAAAATTGGAGAGGGGCCTTGTGCCCCCTTCCACTTTTCCCACTTGCCTGGCAAGTTTGACACGTTCTACAATTGGTATCTGAATTCTTTCGCATCTGGGACCAATAAAAGTGGGAGACAAGCCTTTCAAAGGTCTTGTTCTGCCCCAGATGACCAGCTAAAGGAACATCATGAGCCAACCCCAGTAGGAAGGCTCTGAAGCACTCGGTTACCACCAGCACACGGGCTGACCCAGGCTCAGCAACCTTAGGCTCGCTATACAGGAGACCATTCTCCAAGTAGATCCAATGTGAACCAGACTGATCACCTGCTGCCTGGTTTGTGGCCTGTTGCCTCAAACCCACAAGAGAAGGGCACTTATTCTGCTCTTCACAGAGTTCCTCCCTGGAGGGATCCCCCTCTTGCTGCCAATGGGTCAGCTCAGGTAGGTTCCCCAGTTCAGCAACTTGCTCACCAGTGGGTTCCAGGGCATCCCCCTCAAGGTCTGCTTCCTCCTGGACCGTGGGAACAATGAGGGCTGGTTTCCCATGCCCCCTACCTCTTCTCTCTATGGCAGGTCCCTGGGCCATTCTTTCAGGCTCCAGGGTCTCTTGAACACCGTTAGCTGCCATAGACCGAGTGGTCATACATGCCCACTCAGGCAGACCCAACATCTTCAAATGCGCCTTCTTCTCCACCTTAGCGCAAGGAGAGCTTTCTAAATCATTCCCTAACAGACAATCAACAGGCATGGTTGGCCTCACAGCTACTTGAATAGTACCAGAGACCCCCCCCACTCAAAGGGAACTTGAGCCACCTTGCAAAGGCTCTCTGTGTTGTCAGTGGCACCAACTGGGAGGAATGCATGAGGGACTACCTGCTCTTCAGAGACCAAGTGACACTTGACAGCTGTCACACTTGCTCCTGTGTCTCTGAGAGCTTCCACTCTATGGCCATTGATGGTCACCCACTGCTTGTATTTTTTTGTGTTCTCAAGCAGCTGAGTTTTAGGGACCATCGCAAAGTCTCCTAATGAGACAAGGGACATTTCTGCGGGACCCTACCAACCTGGGGCACCATGTCTCCCCCCAGGGCTACACTGGCCATCTGACGGGGTGGTGCATGGGGTGGCACATAGTGTCCCTTCTGGGGACACTGGGGATCATACCAACGGTGTCCCACCTACTTACACTGAAAGCAGGTAAGAGGCCCCCTATGAACAGGTTTACCTGTTGGGGGTCCTGACTTCTTCTCAGGGGGAGACTGGGAACCCTTACCATGGTTCCCTTGGGAATTACTTTGGGGACCTTTTTGGAACTCCCTCTGTTTACCCTTGTCTCCCCCACTCTTCTGCTGGGGACCCTGCCCACCTTTAGCGGAGTCTCCCACCATACCCTTGTGGACCCTGGTACTGACCCAGCGGTAGGCCTCCTCAGCAAGTTTTCTAGGGTTAGATATCGTGATATCAACAAGGTGCTGGCTTAGCTCTGGTAAACAGTTATTAGACAAGTGCTCCCATGCAAACAAATCATAAAGAGCATCATAACTATCTACTTTGCTACCCTTTACCCAACCATCCATGGCTCTGCAAGTAAAAGACACATATTCAACCCAAGTAGTACCAGGCAACTTCTTACATTCTCTAAAGGCTTGTCGGTACTTTTCTGGAGTCAAGCCATACCTTAGTATTAAAGCATCTTTCATATGAGTTTAAGACATCCTATCCTCAGCAGGCATGTCCAACAAGGTATCTCTCCCCTCATTGATGAAGTGACCCCACAACCCCGTTCCCCAATCTTTCTCAGGGACCCGGTAGGCAAACAATGCTAACTCACATGCTTTGAACCATTGACCAATATCCTCATTTCTATTGTAATCTTTTATCACATCTTTGGGAAAATAAAACCTACTTTCTGCAGGCACAGATGGAATGCTGCCACCAGAGGAATTCAGCTCTAAACTCTTAGTTTTAATATCCATCTCCCTCAACATTTTCTCACGTTCGAACGCTAATTTTTCTCTTTCAAAATCTAATCTTTTGCTCTCAATTTCAGCTTCTCTCCTGCTCCGTGCATTTTATAACTCCAACTGCCCTCCTAATTTAAGTTTAGCCATTTCTAATTTGTGCACCCTTTCCTTCTCCCTGTCTTCCAACTCATCAGGAGAAAGGCCCTTAGAAGAAACGCTGCTACCGGGAGATACCATTGGCCCATCCGCAGTCTCCTCTTCATCCTCATCCCCTGCCAGTACAGCCACCAGATCAGAGGGATTTCTGGTCTCTAACCAGGCCTGCAGCGCTTTGTAGAATTCCTCTTTCCTTCTGAGGCCTGTGGTAGCAACTTTAAACTGCTGGCAGAATTGCTTTAGCTGGATACTTTTGTAGGTATCTAACAATGTTGCATCAAATTCCTCCACAACCACTGGGGAAGCAGCTCCGGCATCACTCATGGTCAAAACTGGCGTTGTTCAAAAATGGAGAAAAAAAAAATAAGTTCCAAGAAAGCAGAGAAAAAATAGAAGATCCTACCAAAACAGATTGTGGCTGCACTTATGGTCTGCTCTCACTATGTAGCGCACACTAATCACTGCATATGAGTCATAAATGCAAAATTCAAACCCCATCACTGACCACCAATGTTAGAATCGGCGGTCTCCAGTTGGCAGAGGCATACACTTCTGACAAATAGGGACCCACCTCCTCTACTCAGGGCAAGGGGACTACACACTCAGATAACCCCCACTTACCCCCTTGGTGGCCTGGCAGAGCGGACCGGCTTATCTCAGAGCCAGTGTGTTAAGCACTTATGACCCCATACCGTAATCTAGTGAATACACTACAAACGGACACAACACAGGAGTTATTATATAAGTGTTTTTATATAAGGCTTAGCACAAGACCAAATATCGACAAAAATATACCACAATCTTAATAAATACTCTTTGGGAGGAAAAATAATAGTTCAGGTACAGTTTCTTCTAAGTGAAAAGTTCTTTAGCAAAAAGTAAGTATTCTTCTTAGTAAATAGTTCTTGGCAACAATGTAACCCCTAGGAGTCACACGACGTCAAGTTAACGATATTCACAAGGTTGGGCGTCGACCGCGAGGAGTGCTACGTCGAGCCTGGAGTTGCAATAGACTCCACAAGCACAGTACCTTTGAAAATGAAGAAACACGATGATTCAAGGCATCGAGAGGTCAGCGTCGATGGAGCCTCGGAGTCGGGGCGATCCGCAGCGGTGTCGAGAGGTGTCAGACTGGAGCAGCGCTCCCGGTGGTGAAGCAGGATACGGCGTCAGTGTTGCCAGAGGGAGCAGCACTCACGGCGTCAAAAAAGGGGCTGCAGCGTCAATGCGACCAGCAGCGGGGTCGAGACAGGGCCACTTAGAGCTGGAGCCAAACTCACTACTCACTGGCAGCGCTACTGGCATCGAGGGGGACCAGGCGGCTGGCGTCGAAGGCTCGGGACACTGGAGCCATTACTTATAGTATCGAGCTAGATTCAGCGGTGACCGTCGACGTCGAGATTGCAGGTTTCTTCTGCGCACTGAAAACACCACATTCCAGCACAAGCAAGCAGAAGAGGGTGAAGTCCTTTGGCCCTGTGACTTTAACAGGAGGCTGGCACTGCTTCCAGCCCTTGGAGATTTTCTTGCAAAGCTGAGAGTACACACTAAAAGTTCCTCTCTCCTTTCCCTTGGCAAAAATAAAGAAGCAACTGCAGGTTCACCCCAGCCAACAGCACTCTGGCAGAAGGGGTAGGCAAGTCCTTGGATCAGCAGGCTTCTTGTCCTCGGTAGAGGTTTCCTTGTCCAGAAGTGATCTGAGTACTTTGGTTCAGGGGTCCTTCTTTTATACTCCTTTTCCGTATTGTTCCCTTTGTTCAAACAGGGAAATTCCGCCCATCCCAGGTTTGTTGTGGGTGATTCCAGGCAGAGGCACCTGGTCTATTCACTGTGCAGGGCAGGGTCATCAGCCGCCCAGCAGGAGGCGGAGCAAGTATTGTTACTGGCAGGGGCAGGGCCATCAGTCACCCGGCAGGAGGTGGAGCCAGCATTGTTACTGGCAGGGGCAGGGCCATCAGTCACCCGGCACGAGGTGGAGCCAGCATTGTGTCAGGCAGGGTAGGCTACCAGGAACTACTCTTCCCTCACTCTAAATGTAAATGCCACATTCGCCCCACACTGACTCATTCAGACCTCTGGAGCCACCCAGCCCCTCTGTCAGTCCCACCAAACCAGCAGAGACCTGTAGATAGTTGGAGAAGAAAATAGCCATTTCCTAAAAGGGCTATTTTCAAACACAGAATCTAAAAACCATCAACTCTAAAGGATGTGTTATTAAATTCTGAGTTCAGGGACAGTGAACTCGAACCGCTACCATGCTCCCTGAGTCAGATAAGATTATAATGGGGTTAATAATCAATCTGGCCATTCTGGCCTATGGAAGGCAGGTAGCCCTTCAATAGTGAAAAACGAAAATGACTGTACTTCACTATTAGGTCATGCCACACACAGGGCATCAGGGCATGATCTACCTTTTACCAACAATTCACCCAGCCCTAGGGGTGTCTGAAATGTTGCACCAAGAAGGTTTAGAGACTGGCAAGTAGGTTTCCTTGCCAAGTCAACCTGGCAATCAGGGACTGCACACAGGCTCTGCGATGGCAGACCTGAGACACATTTTACAAGCTGCTCCTGTGGGTGGCACAACCAGTGCTGCAAGCCCACTAGCAGCATTTGTCTTTCCTGCCCTTGCACACCTAGTGCACTAGACTAGGATCTGACCAGTAAGACAAATATGCCAAATCATGGAATCACTAATAAATGTATATTTTTAACAAAGGGAGCACTTGCACTGTGGCACTTATCAGCAGTGGCACAGTACCCAAAGCAATATTCCAGCAAAACATCGTAAACAGAGAAGGCCAACAGACAAAAAATGGAGGAAAGACTCATGCCAATGATGCCAGGTCTAACACCTGGTATCTGCAGTTTCAATCTGCATGCATTCATTCAGGTCCACTGTCTCCAGATGATACTTCAGGATCTTGCGAGCTATGGGAACCTCTGCTGCGCTGTCCAGCATTGTCTGGGCCCACTCCCCGTTCTTGAGTTGTGTCCTTAAGATCCTCTGCATGTCTGATTTTAAGACTTGCTACCTTCTTTTGGTAAATTGAGTTTTCTTATTTTTCGGAACGTGTTGATCATCTTTGGACTTCACTTATTCTTCCTTGTGTTCTGATTGTCCTCTTCTTTCAGATTTCTGCAAGGAGGTCTGAAAGGTACGAGAGGAATGTGTATCAGTATCTTGATGTCTATCACGTTTTCTCAAATTTTCCCTGTTTCTGAGGTTATACCTCTTTTCAGGGGGCTCCTTTTGAGGAGACCTTCCTCTTGATTGAGAACGTTTCTCCTTAGGAAGTGTCTGTCTAGTATTTTCCCACTTCTTTTTAGGAGTAGTGAGAGTGTTTTTAATAAAAACTTTTTCAGGATTTTCTGTTAGTTCAGGCTTTACTGGTTTCCCTCCCAAACTATCTCTTCCTAGTTCTTCATAGTATCTTTCTATTATTCTGGCCAGTTCATATGGTTGCTCAGTTGCATCAAGTTCTGGCGGATTGCCACGGATGCTGCTTGACCTTTAATATGTGCTAATATTAAAGCTGAGACCTGTTTGAATCTTTCAGTACCTTCATACCAAGATTTAAAGCAGGCTCTGCCCCGTATTCATTTTGAATCTGTTTCAGGACATCTGGTATAACCGCCATAGACGGTACACCATGTGTTTTTGTGTAAATTGCAGCAAAGACTGTACCCCAAGTGTCACATTCCTCAAGGTGTGATTTAAGCATGGGCAAAATTTGCGGTCCGCGAAGTTGTGCAGAATTGCAAAAAAAGTCAGCGAGTTCGCGAATTTTCCTGCGAACTCGTGGATTTTTGTGCCATGTGCACAAATATGTGACCACGTGTGCCTGTAACTTTGCCAGCGCGCCAAAAGGCGCCGAGGTCCCCTGAGTGAGCTGACCATTATAGTGGGGATGGGCGGGAAGACGTTTCATACCGCTGGTGTGTGGTGGGTGGGGCCAAACAGGCGGGGCTTCTATGCGAGTTCACATGCATCTTGTTTATAAAGGGTCAGAGACCGAGCAGAGCAGCGGATGAGGAGAAAGCAGCCTCCTGGTCACAGGAGCTACACAGGGATGGCGCTCGGGAAACTCATGGATGCAAAAATACGTTTGGCACAGGACCCCAGAATCCTTCAGATGTCCAAGATAGCTCTGCTGCGCGTGTTGGTACAAAGCCATTCTGATCCTGCTCAGTGGGTTCAGGCGCATGCAGCTGCTGCTGGTGGACAATGTCCCATCTCATATTAAACTTCCCCGTACAGGCATATGCTGGCACTGGGCAGTAGGGTGCAGTGGCATGCGGGTGCTCCACGCCTGGTACATGCGCATACCGGTGCTGTGTAGCAAGTTATGACTTTACATTTTTACTGCCCCAGACGGTGGTACCACCTACACGGATCAGGAGCATCCAGGCACCAGACTTCATGGTGCAAGAGCATAATGGTGCTGTACGGTACGGGTATATGTGTACTGGGGGCAGGGGGACACTTAGCACAATGTGTGCTCACACCCAGAGGGCTCCCAGGCAATTGAGCACAAATGATTTTCACACTGAGAGGGCTCCGGGGCAGTTCAGCAGCACGGGGGATCACACACCCCCGGCCCCGGGGCAGTTCAGTAGCGCGTGGGCTCACAACCCCTGGGCAGCTCAGCAGCGCAGGGGCTCACACCCACAGGGCTCCCGGGCAGTTTAGCAGCGCCACCCTCTGGTTCATCACTGCCACCCTCTGGTTCATCACTGCCACCCTCTGGTTCACCACTGCCACCCTCTGGTTCATCACTGCCACTCTCTGGTTCATCACTGCCACTCTCTGGTTCACCACTGTCACCCTCTGGTTCATCACTGTCACCCTCTGGTTCATCACTGCCACCCTCTGGTTCATCACAGCACCCTCTGGTTCACCACTGCCACCCTCTGGATCATCACTGTCACCCTCTGGTTCGTAAACGCCACCCTCTGGTTCACCACTGCCACCCTCTGGTTCATCACTGCCACCTTCTGGTTCACCACTGCCACCCTCTGGTTCATCACTGCCACCCTCTGGTTCACCACTGCCACCCTCTGGTTCATCACTGTCACCCTCTGGTTCATCACTGCCACCCTCTGGTTCATCACTGCCAGCCTCTGGTTCATTACTGCCACCCTCTGGTTCCCCACTGCCACCCTGTGGATCATCACTGCCACCCTCTGGTTCATCACTGCGACCCTCTGGTTTGCCACTGCCACCTTCTGGATCATCACTGTCACCCTCTGGTTCATCACTGCCACCCTCTGGTTCATCACAGCACCCTCTGGTTCACCAGTGCCACCCTCTGGTTCATCACTGCCACCCTCTGGTTCACCCCTGCCACCCTCTGGTTCATCACTGTCACCCTCTGGTTCACCACTGCCACCCTCTGGTTCATCACTACCACCCACTGGTTCACCACTACCACCCTCTGGTTAAACACTGTCACCCTCTGGTTCATCACTCCCACCCTCTGGTTCATCACAGCACCCTCTGGTTCACCACTGCCACCCTCTGGTTCATGACTGACACCCTCTGGTTCATCACTGCTGCCCTCTGGATCACCACGGCCACCCTCTAGTTCATCACTGCCACCCTTGCGTTCATAACTGCCACCCTCTGGTTCATCACAGCACCCTCTGGTTCACCACTGCCACCCTCTGGTTCACCACTGCCACCCCCTGGTTCACAACTGCACCTTCTGGTTCATCACAGCACCCTCTGGTTCACCACTGTAGATTATGGGGAGAAAGCCCATCTGCCCAGCCTCAACCCGGGGCTGGTTAATGTGTTACTGAATTTAACTTCAAGTCCGGCACCTGCTTCCTTATCTGTAAGTGCTTCCTATTGCAGTTTAATTTTTGTGACAGCCTGGAGCATTGTGCCATACTTGTAACTATTATCTGACCCTGCTTCGAGGGTCAGAGCTAGGTCAGAGAATAGTTGCAAGTAGGCAACAACTCTGAAGGCGCCGCTCAGGAAGCACTTACAGGGTTACCGCAGGTGCCCAAGTTGAAGTTAATATCTTTGTAACCATTTTGTAAATGCAAACACACAAAAAAGTAAGACAGAAAGGAGTGAGAATACACCAATATGTTAGCACTGCCTCAGAATGCAAACTGCAGCTCCAGCACACCCATGCTGCACACATGCTCCAGTAACATCGCTACCCCCATTTAGCCAGTTGGCTGACCTTGCAACAGCTATACTAAGATGGCACCAATGGATTTGGTGGTTACAGCATTACTTTTGCTCAATGTATGAGAATGATGGCACAGTAAAAATGTCAATGATGTTGCATAGGGGGAGAGAAACTGTATGAGTTATTTGAAAAGTACCTAACACTAGCGCAGATGTTTATTTTGATGTGGCCGTAGTCGCACTCAACAGTCATTTTGATACCAATTGAACCCTGATTATGAACAATTCAAACCACGATATGCCTGCCTGGTGGATGACTAGTCTGGCGACACATTCTTTGCAAGATTACATACATTGGCAAGCACTTGCATAAGGATAGACCAGCAAGATAAAATCAGAGCACAATTAATACACAGTTGCTGCTCGTCTACCCTCAGAAAACTAATCTTGAGACAACCCAGCATTGCGGTGGATGGGATCTTGATCCTGGCTCGATCTCATGAACTAACAGACTCCAGGACCATGAAATGGAATCTACTGTCTCCCACAGCACGTCCAGTACACCCACTTCACACATGGTGAAGGTCAAGCTATTCTTTTCTATTTTTTTGACCAACAAAGGCACATGAAATGTCTCTTCATGACACCCTTCTGTCTTGGAATGTCAGTTTTCGGCAATGGGGCTTAGGCGATTGTGTTTCGTCGCTCTTGTGTACCAAACCCCCGGGAACGCCGAAAATGATAACGCAGTCCGGTCACATCAAGGATTCAATTTGAAATAAGGAGGCTCACCTCCAAAGGATACACATTAATTCCTAACATAACGAGCGACGAAACACAATCGCCTAAGCACAATTGCAGAAAACTGACTTTACAAGAAAGAAGGGTGTTGTGAAGAGACATTTCATGTGCCTTTGTTAGTCAAAAAAATAGAAAAGAATAGCTTGATCAAGTTAAGCTTGGTCCTGAGGAGAACTCCACAAATGGAAGGAGTTCAAAATGTGAAGACCATTTTTGTTTTGGCCATAAGAGTATTGTACAAAGTGTAAATTGTCAAAATTATAAATGTTGTGAAATTTTGCTCTATGGCTTGTATCTGAAAAATCTAAAAAAGAAATGTAAAGAAATGTGTAGCTTGGTGGGTGAATGCTGAAAGTGAATGTGAATGTAGTATGATGAGTCTGTGAAAGTGGAAAAAATGAAAAATGGTGACAAGTTTTGTATTGATAAAGTTTGATGTGTAATGTGTAAAGATTTAAATATGTATAGAGTTGTTTAAATTGTTTTGATATGTAAAAAACTTAAATAAAAGAAAAGATTTATTTCAGACTAAAAAGGCGGTCTATGGCACAAATTGTTGGATTTTCAATGTTGCTGCTCGAGATTAAAAGAGTTTGAATTGGTTAGCAGTATTGGCATGTTTATAGTTTTTTGTTTTACAGAAATATCAACAGCAAGAATATTGTGGTCAAGAATATCAAATTTGAGGTATGATATAACTTTTTCGAAAATATACAAGTCATTAATATTGTGTGGAAAAATATGGGAGCCCATTAGGATCTCGGGCGGATAGCCACCTCCAGCAGGAGTTTAATTATCATGGGTGCGGAAACATGCCTTTCCATGGCGGCAATGCTGCCACGGAAAGACATGCGGCAAATGCTTGTGGGGGCCCATTGCGGGCCCCTAGGAACTTGTGGGGGTGGGGTGTGCACATGGGGGGTACCTTTGGTACCCCCCTGCAGTTCCATACACAGCATGACAGGCACCGCGCGGTGCCTGCCATGTTGTGCATGGAAGTGCACAACATGCCTTCCTGGCATTGTGGCAGGCGGTGCTGACTGCACCGCCCGCCACAACGACAGGAATGCAGCATCCAAATGTCCCCACGGGACTTCCGTCCTTATGGTGGGCAGTCCCATTTCCCGATAGGATGGCTGGCGGACAAAGTCCACCCGCCATCCTAATGACACCCAAGGTTGTTTAAAATATTGGTTTTTGATTAGTCTTATGTATTTAAATTCATATTTTAAATGTATGTGATGAATGTTTTTTCAATAAGTATTGCTTTTGTTTTAATATATGTATTACATTTTTAGTAGTTAATAATTTAATTTAAAGTACATTTTGCGTTTTTTAGTTCCATAGCGGGTTGTGGGTTTATAGTGGAATCGTGTGGGAAGTAATTTAATTATAATAAATTAATGATAATATTTAATGTATTAATATATATTTAATTGAGAATTGATAGTGTTAATTGTGGGCAGTAATCTATTTGTAATGAATTATTAGTTGTTTGTTAATTAAAATAATTAAATAATTGGTGTTTAATTATGGTAATTTTGTCATTTGTTTTAGGTGCCGGTTGTGGGGTTCATAGAAGTAAAGCGTGGGAAGTAATGTATTTGCAAATAATTAATAATTTGTTGTTAATTAAAGATAACTAATTTGTTTGTAATTAATTATGGTAATTATGAATTTTTTTTTAAGTGTAGAGGATAGGGTTCATAGAGGTAAAGGGTGGGAAGTCAATTATTTGTCTAAGAGTTTTAATTATTAATATTTATATAATTGGTAATTAATTATATTAATTAATTAAGGAAGTACATAGTTTATAAAAATTAGATGTGGTTGTGAATTGTGTGGTGTTATAGGATAGGAAATAAAAAAGTAAATTTATGTAATTTGTTTTATAAATAATTTCTAACAAAAAATATTTATTTTTGGTGAAATTAGTTTTTATTTTATTTAATATACTATTTTATAGGTATTTTTCATATGTTATTTCACATTATGATCTTATTATTTTTTTAATAATAAATATATTTGTATTTTAATGTTTAACATATTCATATATGTTTTAATTTAATTTATTTTTTAAATATTTTTGTTGTTAATATTTTGTTTGTTTTTAATTTTGAACTCACTGGAGTGAGAATATTAATAGTAACCTCTCCACAATCCAACACTTCCTATACTGTTGCACTCATTGGAGTGGGAATAGTAATTTTAACCCATTCTCTATCCAACACTTTCCCTACTTTACAATTATTCGAGTGGGAATAGTAAATTTTATCCCTTCGGTATCCACACACTTTCTTTACTGTTATACTGCCTGGAGTGGGAATAGTCATTTTTACCTCTCCGCTATCCAACATTTTCCTTACAGTTATACTCACTGGAGAATGTTTTTTGTTATTAGAAGATATGTAATTTTTATATATCCATCTATATAATTATATATAGATAGATGGCGGTCCACTATTATAGTTAGGACCTATTATCCATAGAAAAAGCATATTTTGATTCGCCAACATCTGTGGCGTAGTTTGACGTTTCCTCACAAAATTTCCCCAAAAAAGGTTCACTCAGGTGGGCTCCTGTCGTAATAGTTTCAGGGTGATTCGTCAAGCAGGGGCCGAGAAAAAAGAGGGGTCCCAAAACACGTTTTTGCCATGTTAATCTCAATAGGAAACTTAAGCCAATGATACAGTTCAACTGCTGAATGGAATTACACCATATTTAGCAAAAAGGTAGCACTTGGTTCAGAATGCAAACTTTTTTTTAAATGGTGTAAATCCGTTCAGGAGTTCCTGAGGTATAAAAAAGAAGAAAACTTTAGATATCTGGGTGAAGCCTAACTCCTCCCGAGCATGAGCTTGCCTCTGATTGGCTGCCAACACTTCAAACCAGAAAGTGTTGGCAACCATCTTGTGCCTTGGACCGAGGGAGAAAGAAAAAGGTAAGAGAAAGTTAAAAACACAAGAAACGGGGGCAGGGTAAAAACACCCTGACCCCCAGATCTTCTCAGCGGGTACCACAGGGACCCCCAGGACCAAAAAAAGCATTTAAAAAAAAATTCTGGCAGAGTTGCACCGGGTGTTTGAATCAGTCCAAAAATGTTAAAAACACGAATAGTGGTCTTCCTTCGTTTCAATGCCCCCGGGTGGGCCAAGTCCCGGGGCAATTATTTATGTAGCAGGGGTCCGTAGAGGCCCTTGCAGCCCCGGGGACCGCCACCTCCCCGAGGCTTTGTTGAAAAATGCATGGGGGTCCCAAACTGCCCCCACGCTTCCATTCAATATTTAAAATGAGAGGGGCCCTAATCCCCGGGGACCACAACTCCAAGGGGCTGAAATAAACTGTATGCGGGCTCCTGTCCCTCCCCACACTGTCCCGGGGGCCACCACCTCCCCGTGGCATAAAATATTTAAATACAGGGATCCGTTGCAGACCCCCGTGCCCCCTGGACCACCACCTCCCCGGGACCTTGAAATGTAGGGAGGGGGGCTGTGCAACCCTCCTCCTGGAGCCCTTGATGGCCCTGAGGACCGCTACACCCCAGGGACGGCCCCTGTAGTTTGCTATGGCATGGCATGAGCACAGCTCTCACCTGCCATAGCAAAATCTAATTTGCTTCCTTCAAGCAAGAGCAGGGACGTTATAGTTTGAAATTAGCATTTAAAAAAGCTTAGAAATTCACTGAAAAAACACAGGTTTCAGGGACGTTATAGTTAGTTTGACATTTCACTCGTACAAAACCAGAGAAATTCGGCCGTTTTCGTTATTTCAGCTAACCATAACTTGCACCACCGCAATGCACTGCTGATGACCTCACATATTACATCATTCCTGAGATGGTCAGTGATATCCCCTAATGACACTGAAGGGTCGCGAGTTAAAGTTAGCTGAACTAACTATAACAGCCAAATTTCTCAGTTTTTTTACGAGTGAAATGTCCAACTAACTATAACATCCCTGAAACCTGTGTTTTTTTCAGTGAATGTATAAGTTTTTTTAAATGCTCATTTCTAACTATAATGTCCCTGAAACCTATGGTTTTTTTTCAGTGAAAAAATATATCTATCTATATATACATCTATATTTGTAATTTTTTTTTTACAATTTGACTTTTTAAAATTGATAGTTTATTCATTATTTTAAAGTAAATATTCATTAATTATTATGCATGTGTATTTAACTATTTTAATTAAGTTCATTTGTTACATTTTTATAAATGTATAATAAATCTACTTTACATGTTTTGCAATAATTGTATTATATAACATATTTAATATTTATTATGTTATAAATATATATAAAAATCGATATATAAAACTATATTTTTTACATCAATATTTTTGGGGGAATATTTTTGTATTCTATCTTTTTTCATTAATTTTTTATTTCTATATTTGTTACATCGATATTCTGTCAGTTACCCTTTCCAAAGAGGGCCTACATTTGGATCCCCAGAAAGTTAAAGCTATAATGGCAGCAGCGGTTCCGCAAAATCCCTCAGATGCACACAGTTTTCTGGGAATGGCCAACTACTGCTGGTGATTCGTTCCAAATTTGGCTATCCTTTCAGACACCTTACGAACCCTGACAAAGAATGATGTTTAGTGGTTATGAAACAACAAAGCTGTGCAAGCTTTCCGTGACATCATTAAAGCTCTCTATTATGATGCCAACATAACATATTTTAGTCCACGAGGAAACCTGAACTGATTATAGATGGCATCCTCATAGGTACCTATTGCTTATAAAAGCAGCTCTCTCACTGAAGTGGTAAGTCAATATGGTGAAAATTTAAAGAGAGGTACTAGCAACAGTTGGGCCTGTAAACACTTTCACCTGTATCTCTGAGGCCAACAATTTTAAGTTATCACAAATCACAAGCCCTAAGTACCACTAATTGGAGGTATGGCACAAATGGTCCGCAAATAATCAAAAGGTGGGCTGTTCAGTTGCAGCACTCCTCTTTTGAGGTGATCTACCAGTCCAAGATCAACAATCCAGTAGATTGGTTGTCATGCCATCCCATCGCAGTGGATCCCAGTATACAGCAGGAAGACAACCCCGGAGTACAGGGTTTATGAGAATGGTCATGGAAATGGCAACCCCATGCACTATCCTTGGAAGAAATTGTAGAATCCACCAAGTCCAATGTGTGCCTCATGCGGGTCATAGAAGCGCTACAAGAACATCTCTGGTGGAATTTCCTGGATTGTCTCCTTGGTCTAACAGAGGAGGAGCATGAAGTGAGAACACATCTGTGGAAGTGCCATGATGAATTGAGCAAAAGATAAAAGACTCATATTGCGGCGTACCCAGATTATGATTCTCCTGAATCTCTGGACACAGACTGTGGTGCTGGTGCACCTGGGACATCAAAGCATGTCTAATATGAAAGCACGCCTCTGATGTAAAGGACTGGTTGGTCAGAAAAAAAGTGAAGAGTTGTCATTCATGTATTATTATGAGTGTTGAATCTCCCATAGCTCTTCACTGCACTGAAAGCCCATTTACAAACCATGGTCATTGGTATGCATGGGTTTTGGACATTTTCCAGACTGCAGGACCACATTGGTGATAATGGACAGTCATACAAATTCCCTGCTGTTAAGTTGTTGAGGTTGACTGCCTTTGAGTGAGTCAAGCCAGCACTGGAAATTGTATTTGCATCATTGGGGCTGCCTCCCGAAATAAAGATGCACAATAGGCCTCCTTTCCAGGGCCAAGAGTTCAGGGCTCCAAGCTAATGGGGAGGTGGAAAGATTTATGAAAATGCTGAACAAGGCACTTTGAACTGGAGTGGAGCAGGGGGAGGACCTTGAGTGCTATCTATATCAGTTCTTGAGAGCACATTGTCAGACCCCACACAGCATTACTGGATGTGCTCTGAGCGACCTTATATGTAGGAGGCCTTCCCGAGATCTTGTGCCGGCCGGCCATTGGTTGGAACCAGTGCTCATCAATACAATGGCAGCCTAGCAAAAGTGAAGACCCAACAATGAAAAAGCCAGCCGAAAGCAGAGAACAGCTGAAGCTGACTTTCAAGTGAGTGACCATGTTGTCACCAAAGACCCCCACCCAGGGTGGACATTTCAAACTCCCTTTGAAAAAGAGACATGGGAAGTTGTCGAAGTGCAAGAAATGATGGTCACTGCAAAAAGAGAAGGGGTGGAAGCAGCAAGAAATGTACCTTGGTTTAAGAGAATCCCCCAGGAGATGCTCACAACAAGAGAAGAACTGACTTATGAGAAGAGTGATGTCACTCATGAGGGCAGTCAGGGAGATTCCAGTGAGAATGAACCCGCTGACCACAACCGGAGTGGAATATGAGTGGGTTCAATGCTACAACAGAATGATGAATGCCCTGCACCCAGAGAAGCCATCAATGAAGGCCATCCTTACCAACTGAGATCCAATCACCACCCCAGCCAAAGACCTTGTTTGCTGAACACCTACATAGACTTGATTCTCTCTCTCTCTCTTTCTGTTCTATTCTCATCTTTTCATTGGTCTCTTTTTCTTTTTTAGGGGTATAAGGGATGTAGTGAGTCACCCAGCCACTACCGTACATTGCATTCACCTGCACCCGGAAGGCCAGGCATGGCACAAAGGTTTAAGTAAAGGTGGCGTTGCTACTCAAGGCTATTGCACTTACCATACCTCTAAGTGGTGCATCTATGTATGACTGGTCTGAGAGACTGCAAGTAAGGCCTAATTGTAAGGGGTAATAACTGCACAGAGAGACGAGCAGGGGTGTTAAGATGCTTGCTCAAAAGTACTTGGACCATGGGACACTGATAAGAGAAACATATAAGGAACATCAGGAAATAGTAAGCTACAAACAATAAAAATGGAGAAAAAGTAAGTGCCAAGAACACAAACAAATGAAAAGTAAGGGCAGGATGTAAGTCTCTTTTAATATCTATATTATATACAATGGATTTGCATCTGAAATCTAAAAATACTTCAGGCGGGGCATGAGGTTCATTTTATCTTTTTGAACTTTTGAACAAAGGGACAAACTTAGGTGGGGCCATCGGAGGACATCACTTTGTATTTTCACCACTAAGGGGCCTAGTTATCTTTTGGAGTCCTCGGTTTGTACATATTCCTAAGCATTTAAAGGTATGAGTAGTTCAGCACTGGGATGGCACTATGTGGGTCTGATAACGTGACTAGGTTGTTATAGACATAGTGCAAATCTTTATGCTCTTCCTCCACACTAATAATACCTTTAATCTGGGCATCATTACGTATTATGATTGCAAGTGGTTCCAATGCAAGTACGAATGGGAAGGGGAAAGGGGGCCTCCTTGTCTTGTGCCTCTACCACTTCTGATCACCTGAGATGAGAAGCCATTATATGTTGCACTAGTGGTTGGGTTAGGGATCCTGAGTGGGAACCCTAGGCGGGTAGTGAGGTCCTCAGTGAAGAGGATTGCTGGGATAGGTCCTCCCTGATATAGACTCACAACCACAAAAGTATCCCCTCTAGAGCCAGTATGGCTACTTTGGAAAAGTTGAGAAATAGGGGGTGGTCAATACGCTGGGTGGCAACACACCCACTATTGCGGGTGGGAAGGGAAAGAGATCCATTTCTTTTATATAATCCTCACTCACTCTAGTAGTGACATGCCTTATCACCGGGTACACCACAACTCCTAAAGGTCGGGGTGGGCTCAACCATATTCCAGGGAGCACATATGAAGAATGGGTGTGTGGAGGCGTGACTTTGGGGTGGGAGGGAAGGTTAAAAACAGTAAGTATGGCTAAAGGAAGTAATGGTCCTATGACCCTAGAATACCAACATGTTTCAGCCCTTTCTTTAGGCCTATGTGAGCTTCTGGGCTTTCATCAGGGTGGGTAGCGAAGAAGTCACTTCCTTCACTGACGTGAATAATGTGTGCATGCAATTTGAATGTGAAATAATGGGTACTATGGCGGAATAGTGACGCCACACCTAAGTCCTTTGACAACTGGCTAAATGAGAGAAACCCATTTCTATGGTTTACCATGACCTACAACATCACACCAGTGTCCTTCCTCAAAGTCAACATCATCGCAAAGGGCGAGAGACTCAATGCATCTCTGTACAATAAACCTACAGAAAGTAACAGTCTACTGCATTTTGGTAGTGAGCACTCAAGAGCGCTGAGAGAGAACTTACCCACGGGCCAATTTCTGTGCATCAGACGCAACTGTACTAAAACAGAGGACTTCAAGAGGGAAGCTGGGAATTTGAGTAAAAAACTCCAAGGCCGAAGATACCCGGTCCACCTCATTAACAGAGCCAAAAGAAATGGGTACGCAACATCCACGGGTAGGCACTTCTTGGGAACATAATAAAACCAGAATCTAAAACCCTAATATGCATGACAACCTAGAACTCGGCATCTAACATGATAAAATGTGTCATAAACACTAGCGCTTCTTCACATCAAATCTGAATACACCATGGTAGTAAAGAGTACACACCAATTGCAATGGTAATAACGCCATCTATATGATTACCTGCTCATGCGATCTGATGTATATTGGAATGGCCACCAGGAAGATAAAACTACGCATCAGTGAGCACAGAAGCAGCATCAGATGTAAAAGAGTCATGACCAAACTCACTGCCCACTTCATAGAGATACAACACACAGATATGTCCGCAGATGGACAATCATTGGAAAATTACCACAACAAATTGGGATACATAAGAGACTCATCACCAAGGAACAACGCTGGGTGTACCTTCTACAGACACATGTAAAAGTGCTCAACAACCACACTCCTTAGAACCAGCTCAACAATTTCTCTTAGAGAGGATATGCAGAACACTGCTGCCTTAAATAAGGATTACAATATGGTACTCTGCCTATCTCTCTGCTTAAGATACGGAACATTATCCATTCAATCCTTTGCAAACATTATTACTTAAACTTCACACATTTGCCTCCCTCACCCCCTTTTCTATACATACTCAGACAGCACCTTAGGTAGCTATTAGAAATGGGGGTCCCTAGGCAGGAGGTGGAGACAGCATTGTGGATGGCAAACCAGGCTCATTCAGGTGAAAGGAAATCTCCTCCCCCTACTCTAAATGCAGCCCAAGTCTATTCAGCCCAGCCCTGACTCATCGGACTCTCTGGAGCCACTACTCCTCAAAAGTCAAACTGGGTAGCTAAGCAAGAAAATACTTACTTTCTAAAAGTGGTATTTTCAAACACAGAATGTAAAAATCACCCTCACTAAAGGATACACTTTAACATCCAGAGCTCAGGCATACTAAACTTTATTTTCCTACCTTGTTCCCAGTGGTAGTTATGTTTAAAAGATGGTATAAGCAAACTCTCCATGCGACCCCATGGGAACAGGTAGCCTTGCAGTAGTGAAAAATGAAATTGTCAGTATTTCACTAATAGGACATACCACATACACCAGGGAATGTCCTACCTTTCACACACACTACGCCCTGCCCACTGGGGTACCTTGAGACTACCTTAGGGGTGACTAACATATAAGAAAATGGAAGGGTAGGGCCTGACAAGGGGGTGCACTTGCCAAGTCGACATGACAGTACCAGATTGCACACAGGCTCTGCAATGCCAGGCCTGATTTCATTTACAGGCTGCTTATGTGGGTGGCGCAATCAGTGCTGCAGACCACTAGCAGCATTTGATTTATAGGCCCTGGGCACACACAGTACACTGTACTAGGGACTGACTAGTAAATCAAATCAGCCAATCATGGAAACACCAATTCATAACAACAATTTACAAAGGAAGCACTTGCACTTTGGCAGTGAACAGCAGTGGCAAAGTGCCCTAAGCATCTAGACTAGCAAAACGGAGTCCAACACACAGCAAAAATACAGGAGGTCAAGGCAAAAAATACAGGAGAAATCCACGCCAATGATGCCAGATCTAACATGGTCCCTTCCAGCTGAAATGTGTGGAGAACTACCCACCCTCTTGGGAGTTCTCTTCACTTAGGCAGAAAAATCTGGACTGACCATCAGCATTGGCGAGTTCTGTCCCAGAGCGGTGTTGCACCGTGAAGTCCATCCCCTGTAGGGAAATGGACCACCTCAACAGCTTTGGATTCTCACCCCTCATTTGCATCAACCATCTGAGGGGCTTGTGGTCGGCCTGAACCCGGATGTGAATTTCATAGAAGTAGGGCGTCAGCTTCTTCAGTGCCCAGACCACAGCAAATGCCTCACACTCAATCGCACTCCACCTCTGTTCCAGTGAAAGTAACTAGAGATGTTTTAAGGCACGGGCAAAGTGGGCTCTGGCCCAGGACCCCAGCCTTTCAGGGGCACCTTAGAACCAGCTCTGGTCTGCACACTCTTGCCCTGATGACCTTGAATGGTTCTTAAACAGACTTTTTAAATACTGTTTTCCTTTAATTTAATTTTTAATGTGGGTGATATTTGAGAGTCTATTACAGAAATTTTGCAGAGTAATGTTGTGTTTATGTTTTGGACGGTGGGAGGCGTGCTGTGTACAGACAAAGGAAATTTCCCTCACAAGCTGATACACTTTCTAATTATTTCGCAGGCTATACGTCACTCCAGATAAACTCCATAAGAGAGACCACTCCAGGCCCCACTTCTGTTTGAAATGTGGTGCACTGCATGCTGACTTTGTACATCTCACATGTAATTGTGATAAAATCATAACGTATTGGGTAGAAATATTTAGAGTACTGAAAAACATGGTAGACATGGGTATCGTGCCCACACCTGAAGTCGCACTACTGGGGTACATGGTCCACTTTCCTAAATAGTGCCAAAAATGTATCGCCCTGGGGCGGCTTTTGGCAAAGAGGGAAATCACACTCAAGTGGGGGAATAAAGCAGTTCCTAAGTTACAAGCTTGGTTAAACACCCTTATGTATTGTAACATCAACAGTGTTTAGCAGTACTTTACCCAGGACCACCCTCCCCAAAGACATTTGGGGCCCATTAAAAAGCTACATAGCTGCTGCACAACCCTTACAAGCATCACAGCAGGATAGTCCCAACGGGAGTGTGTTGATAGACAACAGAAATCGACAATGCAACACCACATTCAGAAAGAACACATTGGGAGATAGAATAACTCAAAACTAAGCGTCCCCTGCTGCTATCACTGCAAAATACAAGATTGTTCTGAGGGAGGAGGGTCGGAGAAGAACGGCTGATATGTTATCACAGTCTGCAACTGTTGTCGGATTTGGTTGAAAGTGGAGAGGTATCCTCTATGCTTCTTTCTGCACCGTTTTTTATTAACACTTGTCTTTATATTGTATTATGTACAAAAGCAATGTTTATTCAATTAATTTACTGCTTTGTTCGAGAAACTAGTGAATAAAGATTATTTGTAAAAATGTGTGTTTATGTTTCATGTAACATTTATAAAAAAAGTTTCTTTTAGATCAAAACAGAACCTCACATATGCGAAATGGGAGGTGTCACGGAGATTATTTGCAGTAATATTAGTGAGCTGCTGCGGTAAAATATTGAAATCAATACTATCCATGAAAATTAGATGGATACATATTTAGCATTTGGAGAGTATGTCTGTGCACGGTCAGTGACCTGGCCAAAGAAGACATAAAAAAGCTGAAATTGAATCATAAATTCAAAGATGTTCTGAAGGGGCCCCCAAAATGTTTGGCCCAGGGCCCCCAAAATCCTTTAGATGTCCCTGGAAGTAACCTCCTACTTGTTGGTTGAGGCCCTACTCTTTTATCTGTGAGAGCACAGCCCCTAAAGCATCTGTCTGCACAATAAATTCCCTTGAGAAGTTGGGCGCCTGAAGCACTGGCTCTGTGCACATGGCAGATTTTAGGGCAACAAAAGCCTTCTGGCATACGTCTGTCCAGTTCACCTTGCTGGGCTGTTTCCTGGTAATCAGTTCTGTCAAGGGGACAACAATGGTGCCACACCCCTTGACAAACCTCCTGTAATACCTGGTGAGTCCAAAGAAGGCTCCCACCTCTGTCTGGGTCTTGGGGTGTTCCCAAGCCCGAATGGTATCAATCTTGGGCTGTAGGAGGGCCACTTGGCTGCTTGTCACCTGTTGTCCCAAGTACACCACAGAAGCATGCCCAATCTGGCACTTGCTTGACTTGATTGTGAGGCCTGCCCTCTGCAGAGCCTATAACACTTCCCAGAGGTGGGTCAGATGTTCCAAGTGGCACTGAACACTGCTATGTCATCCAGGAAGGCGGCACTAAAATCCTCTAGTCCAGCCTACCTCTGGTTGACCAACCTCTGAAAGGTGGCAGGGGCATTCTTCAACCCAAAGGGCATCACCTAGAATTGGTAGTGCCATTCTGGCATTGAGAATGCTGACCTCTCCTTTGCCCCATCAGTTAAGGCAATCAACCAGTATCCAGATATTAAGTCAAACGTACTTAGTTGCCGGGCAGCTCATAACCGTCTATGAGCTCATAAGCTCTGGGAATGCGGTGCGCATTAGTCCGGGTTTTTCCCGGTTGTTGTGGAGGGAGTGAAGGCGGTACAGTCTTCTTTTGGGTTAGAGGACAGGGGGCGGGAGTACTTGTGCCTCAGTACTTAGAGGGCTCATGAGCATAACGCGAACTGGACGCACGCTTGCCTTAGGTACGGGCGCTGATTGCTGCTAGATTAATGCTTTTACATTTTTTTACTTATTTGCTTTTAAAATTGCACTGAAACGGAAAGCATTGTATTTTCTTGTTCACTGACCGCCATATACTGTTCCTTGGACTCTCGTAGTTCATTCAGCCAACTGCCCGGTCAACCACGGGTTCTTCCCGGTTGTTGTGGAGGGAGTGAAGGTGGTACAGTCTTCTTCCGGGTTAGAGGACAGGGGGCGGGACTACTTGTGCCTCAGTACTTAGAGGGCTCATGAGCGTGACGCACAGCGGACGCGCGCAGCGGGTGCGCCGACGGCGCACCGAATGTGGGCCAAAGGCAAGCCCGTCTGTGCCTGTCCGTGCCCGACCGGGACCAGGGGCTACCCCCCCTGCTCGAAATATGCCTCCTCTCAGCTACTCGCAGGGAGATCTTACTAAATTGCGACCTAATAGCCATCAGGACTGTAAGTTGCAGAACCTAGAGAATTCTTCGTTCTCCTGTCCAGGATGCAGCCTCTGCTTCTCCCTGTGTTTGCAAAGGTTGAATGGGAGTACTCTGATGCAGAACAATAACAACTTACATGGCAAGCATAAAGGAAACACTACGTCCAGAGAATATCGATTTTTTAATATAAATTGTAGATTGTTGTCCAAACATAAAGAGGATATTCATGATCTAATAAATGACCTCCAACCTGATGTCATTTTCCTGATGGAAACCTGGCTTAATGAGAGCTCTGGACCTGATATAGCCACTGCAATTCCGTTAAACTATACGATCGTCAGAATGGACCGTAAGAATAGAATTGGGGGAGGTAACGGCATTATTTTCAGAAAGGAGTTTACCTGCAAATGGGAGGAAGTACCGTTAAATAATTGTGAAGCCGGATTATTTAAACTCATTCTCACACCTCAGTTCACGCTCTCAGGAATGTTTATTTACCGGTCCCCGGGAGCAGCAGGAGCTTGGGTGGCTGCATTCCCAGTCTTTATTGCACCATATTTATTGAAAGCCACTAACTTTTCAATTTTAGGTGACATTAACCTTCATCCGGAGGACCACAATTGCTCCACCAGTTCGACTTTTATTACAGACCTTGAAGCTCTTAACCTGCCCTATGTAATATTGGCCCCACGCATAAAGCAGGACATTTGCTAGACCCCGTTTTTTCCAATGTCAACAACTTAACATGTGATCCTAATATGCCCCTTCTCTGGCCAGACCATTATTTAGTTAGTTTTAAAATCAAACTGGCAATGCCGCAGAATGCTGTTCTAGCTGATTCCGATGCCACCTGGTCCAGAAATTGGAGTAGGCTTAACCTGGACAGTTTTAATACTCGATTATTGAACTCATTGCCTGACTCAGATGTGGTTAAAGTTGCAGACACAAACATAATTAATAAGTGGCTAACTGATGCAACAGATACGATCATCCAACTAACCAAGAATAAACTAAGGTATTGCCATCCTCCAGCCCTTTGGTTGTCTGACTCACTTAAAACCGAAAAAAGTAGATTCAAGGTGCTGGAGAGGCAATGGAGGAAACATTATGATCTGATAGAAAAAGTGGAATATAAACAAGCTATTAAGGTCTACTAACTAGCATGCAAGAAGGCTAAAGCAGAATTTACAAAAAATAGCACCTTGGCAGTGCAAAATAACCCTAAACTCCTCTTTAAGGTGGTACAGGATCTGGCGGGTGCAGCACTTCAACCAGAACCCCCCAAATTATCGGTAACTCAATGCAACCATTTGGCGAAATATTTTAATGATAAAATTGAAAAAATGTATACTGACTTTTGGACGATTGAAGAACAGAGCCCGGTTCCCACGCTTACAACTTCCATTGACGTCAATGAGCTGTCAGAATCTTCCGGGAATCTACTCACCAGCTGGCAACGGCTTGACCCAACATCCTTTTTGGAGATTTTAAGGAGCATTAAGTCGGGATCCCGATGAATCCTATTCTGGGACGCAAGCTAAAACACCTGGATTCACGCGTATTAGACCAAATAAGGGAATTACTGAATGCCTCACTGGAGGAAGCAGTGATACCGGACACATGGAAACATGCTATGGTCCTACCATTACTGAAGAAAGCTAATGGGTACCCAGACGTTTTCTCACTATTACTGGCTTTTTCCAAAATCTTGTAAAAGCACGTGAATAACCAATTGTCGGAATTTGTCAATGCCAACAATCTTTTGCACCCGTCGCAATCCGGGTTCAGAGTATGTCACTCTACAGAATCTACTCTCCTGGGAGTGACAGAAACGATTTGTCAGAGACTGGATGAGGGCGGCCCAGTGGCACTCATATTACTGGATTTGAGTGCCGCCTTTGACACCATCTCTCATGCAACTCTTGTCCAGAATCTAGAATCTAAGGGTGTGGATGGTTCTGCCCTGAAATGGTTAGTGAGCTTCTTGCCGAACCGTTCCTTTCAGGGTTTTCTCTAAGAATGACAACTCTAGCACTTTGGTCTCCCCTTATGGTGTACCTCAGGGGTCTATTTTAAGTCTGCTGCTTTTTAATATATATATATATATATATATATATATATATATATATATATATATATATATATATATATATGAGTCATTTGGCAACAATTGCAGAGGAAGCCGGACTTACTATATTCTCCTAAGCAGATGACACCCAGCTTGTCTTCTCTTTATCGGCAGAGGACAAGGCTGAGGTGTCGCCCCTTCTTAATGGAATCCAGAGGATTGCAAATTAGATGCAGGCCAACAAATTGAAGCACAACAGCGGCAAAACAGAGCTTCTGATCCTGGGCAAACAAAAAGAGATTTGGGGCCCTATGCATTGGCCAATGGAAACGGGTCCTACCCCTCAACCAGTGCAGGCTGTGTGTCACTTGGGCATCATGATTGATGACAAACTATCTATGCAACAACAATCAGTAAAGACAGCCTCGATATGCTTTGCCATTCTAAAATGGCTGAGGAAAATTCTTTGGCAGTTACCAGTAGGAGCCCAAAATACGGTAGTCCAGGCTCTTATTGTTTCCAGACTGGATAACGGGAACATCTTATATTTAGGAATTATTAAAGAGGTCACTCTTGGGCTGCAAGTGATCCAGAATGCCACTGCCAGACTTCTATTTTGCCTTCCTAAAAGGACCCATATTTTGGACTACCTACTCGACCTACACTGGCTTAAGATTGGCAACCGCTCCAAATGTACAGCTCTTTGCTTTATTTTCAGAATGAACACAGGAATGGCTCCCAGGTATCTCTGTAAGGTGGTCCAAAAATAAATCCCTTCTCGTCATCTTCGTTCATCAAATCAGGCTAAATTCGCAGTCCCTAGATTTAAACGTGTGAGGATGAGTGGCCGCTATTTTGCTCAGCTGGCCCCTGGCCTGGGGAATTCACTACCTATTCAGCTACGGTTGGAAAAGAACTATTTTAAATTCCATAAAGGCATTAAGTCATGGTTGTTCAATCAATAATTGCCTCCTGATCCCTCCTAAAAATAGTGTTGCTCCAGAACGCCACGAAACATACGGGTAGCTGTTGCACTATATAAGCTCACGAAATAAATAAATAATATAAATAATAATAAATTGAGCCCTTGGTAGTCCACACAGAACCTGAGTTCTGACGTGCACCGGGTGTGGCAGACTTGGGACCAATACCACTGGGCTCAATCACAGCTAGCACTAACACCTTGAAAACCTCCTCCTTGATGCAAGCCTTGACCCTGTCAGTCCCTCTGTACATTTTATGATTCACAGGAGAACGGTCCCCAGTGTCCACATCATGACACACCACTGAGTGACACCAGGGGTCAGGGAGAATGGAGCAGCAAACTGCCCCAACAGTTGGCTGCAATCATTCTGCTGTTCAGGGGTAAGGGTGAGGGAGAGAGTTACACTGTCCCCTGACCCATCATGTTCCTTTGCAGAAAGGAGGTCAGGCAGAGGCTCAGTCTCCTCCTCCATTTCAGCATCTGTTGCAAGGAGCATTCATACTTCAGACCTCTCCAAGTGGGGCTTGAGGCGGTTCACATGCAGAACCCGCAAAGGGTTCCTTGGAGACTGCAAGTCCACCAAGTAGGTGACTTTACTCTTGCACTCCACCACTTCAAATGGTCCGGTTTACTTATCCTGGTGCGCACAAGGCTCCACTGGGTCCATTATTATTATTATGGGGGATTTGTAAAGCGCATGGCTGCCCCAAGGCTTCGCAGCGCTAACTGATCAGTTACAAGACCAGAGAAGGTGGTTTGATTCCCTTCTGAAATTGCAGTTCATTATCTAGTTTTCTACATTCTGATGGAATAGAGTTCCAAAGTTTGAAAGCTAGATATCAAAAAGCTCTACCCCTCCATCTTTCTCTTTTGACATTTATTTGTGTTAGACAGTCTGCTGTGCTGGACTGCATCTGTCTACATGGTATATACATGGTATATATGCGAAATAAGCTTCTTGATCTTCCCTGGCCCTTTATCATGACATGCTCTGTGTGTGATAATCAGCTTTTTGAATTTTACATCACCCACACTTTCTGTCAAGGCTGAAACTTGGTCAGAGTGACATTCTGATCATACCAACGTTTCATATCCTCCTGGCTGGCTTCCAGATTCTCCTGAGTGAGTTGTCTGAAGTGCTTAGTCTGGTTCCTGAAGGCCAGCATGCGCCTATATACATCCTGGGGAGGTTTACAGGGAACTTTCTCCTAGCCTTCTTTAACTCGACTTAGAGGTCCTCTTACAGGATACCTATACAGGAGCTCAAAGGGACTAAACCCTAGGGACTTCTGCGATACCTCTCTATAAGCAAACAAAAGGCATGGTAAGAGGACATCCCACTTTTGCCTCATGGGTTCACCAAGCCGCATAATCTTGCCCTTCAGGGTCCAGTTGATTCTCTCAACCAGCCCATTAACTTGGGGGTGGTAAGGAGTGGTGAACTTGTAGGTAACAGCACACTCCTGCCACAAAAACGTCCTTTACTTAGATATGAAGTTGGTACCCCAGTCGGACAACACCTCTCTGGGGAAACCCACACGGGAGAAAATCCACATCAACGCACAACCCACCATGGGGTCCGTCACAGTCCAGAGAGGGATGGTGTTACAGGGATTCTGCACATACACATAACTATGCGCAGGAAACAGGACCTCGTGTGTAGGGGCTAAGCCTTCGTATTGTCTCAGTATGCAAAATCCAGAGCCCACTAGCTATAGTGTCTTTTTTGCTCTCCTACATAATCAAAAAGCTGCAAATGATTAGAAAACCCAACAAACAACACTCCTGACTCTCTCAGAATCCAGGTAGCAAGATGTACCCTTTAGCTCACTCACTAGTACTTGTTCATAATGAGAATAGACAGCCAGTGTTATAGTTCAAAATGTTTATTTTAACTGTAGTGCTCTATAATGCAGTACACGAGCCACTACCAGCAGCAAAATGCATACACGTAAAACAGTTAGCATTGTAGCAAGTCCATAGACTATAAAAGGGAATGTCATCAAATACAGACAGTGGATAAAGGACTAGGGGCCGGATGTAGGTCGGTCGGTAACGGCAGAAAATCGGTATTTTCGGCCGTTACCGACCGGTATTTACAAAATGGTATGTAGGGCCACATATTTTACAGATTCGGTAAATTTACCGATCAGTAAATTTACCGAATCTGTAAAATACCGAATCTGTATTTTTACCTAATCGATATTTTTGATATGTAGGTGGGACTGAGTCCCACATCCCTTACCGAATCTGTATTTTACCATCAAATACATTTGATGGTAAAATACCGATTCAGGTGTGCATGCACATGTGTGCATGCACACCTGTGCCATATGACAGGCAGACCTGCCCTTAGGGCAGGTATGCCTGCCAGATGGCCCCCAAACCTTTTTTGGGGGTGCTAGAGGGTGTCAAAGTGACACCCCCTGAACCCTTGTCAAAATCGGTATTTACCGATTCGGTAAATACCGACCGGTAATGCCCCATTCATTCCTATGGGCTTCAAAGCCCATAGGAATGAATGGAGCATTACCGGTTGGTATTTACCGAATCGGTAAATACAGATATTTACCGATTCGGTAAAAAACACATCTGGATGGACCTACATGTCCACCCTTCATATTTACCGATTTTTAATGACCGAATCGGTAAAATTCGGTAATTAAAAATCGGTAAATCTATTTTACCTACATCGGGGCCCTAAAGGCCTAACCAGCCTCCCCTTGGAAAGAAGAAGTTTTAGTACAAAAAGGAATAACTCTGGGTTTTTTTAGTACAAAAAGGAATATCTCTGGGTTTTGTCAGCAGACCCCATACCTTATTGCTTAGATGGTAGTTTTACATCATAGGAACAGCATAGCTCTTCTCCCTGGAAAAGGTCCCTCTCCAAGTGTGTGTTAAAACAACATGCAACCCCATAATATGAAAACATGAGTTTCCAGCAGCCATAGCTGTGTAGCATGTTTTGCTAAGTGCAAGGGACTGACCAGAACAGAATAACAAGGGGCATTGTTTATCGACCTTGATCGTGTTCAAACTAAACTGCAGGAACAAGCAGAGAATGCAGAAAGCAGACAGTTCTCATGTGAAAGGCACAATCGGAGTTTTGCGAAATAAAGTCATATAGTTACGTTCACAAAAGCAGCATCATGGCAGCAGAGCTCATGCAACTTAGCAATGTCGACAATAACCCAAACGGCCATAAGACAACCTCCTCTTGATCATGTCATAGCATGTAGATAAAAAGAACCAAACAGAGTTGAAAGACAGTCAAAAAGCACTTAAAAAAAATGTCGTTCATTGAGAACAGGATTCATTTGGACTTGGATAATCCATCAAAGTACGTGAATCTAAGAATGCAATCCATTCCAAAACGTCATCCATATGGTTCGTAGCAAAAAGGGATGCCATCCCTTGAAGGAACACATGTGTTCCTCATAATCTGATGCCTCCAAGAGCATATCTGGGCAACTTGCGTGATATTTGATGAAACTCTGTTGCAAGAGGTGTTGTGCAGCAACACAGATATTCCACTTAGCCAACTCTGCAAGTGAAGCCTCTTGCTCCATATGGTCATCCCAAGAACATGCCTCGTCATGGGCCACTAAGGGACTCATTAACAGATCATAATCCGGGTCTGTGCATGAGGTATTGGATAGATATAAATCCAAGGCCCATTGGAAAGGGCATCGCTGGCAGTAAAACACAGGTTGCACGCAAGTGAATTTGGCAAAGCAAAAAGTTAATCTGTATCTCACGCTAAGCGTTGCTAATGGCAAGCCTCAAAAAAGTTTGGTCACAGTACATTTGCAATTGGCTGGGTCTGTGCAATACCACAAGATGGGCAGCCATTGTGTAACAGGGGCAGAAGTATCAGCATGCCAGTCACCAGCACTAGTATTGAGGGGAATCCTACAGAGGCACTGGAAAAAATAGAATGTATAAAAGCCACTATTAATCCAAAAATCATCTGAAAAGAAGTCACAAGGCCGGAACCCACAAGTTAAAAAAAATTGCAAGGCCTTCTCTATCAGACGCATTAAATATTCTATGTATCAGTTCTCCAAAATGAAGTGGAGTCTCGTGTTCATCAGTGACTGAATCTCACCAGATGTTCTAGCCACCTGCAATTCGAAGGTCTATCGAGCCGAAGTTAGAGCCACTTCTTCTTGAAACAATAGTGTTTTGAGTCTGCTTAATTTATTGAAATCCATTTTTAAAGGTGGAATGGAAGGCCAAACAGAACTATCTACAGTCCCATGTGAGGGTGGAAAAATCAAATTGCTACTACAAGTAACACAATGTGAAACTTTTACTCTATACGGGATGCCTGCCCGTAAGACACAGCAGTCGTTGTTATTCAAAATAAGATAACTGCCGTTAGAAAGCAATGTGAGGGCGGGAATTATTGCTGGGACAGGTGTTCCTGTAAAAAAACAAGCCAGATTAGGTACAGACACATTACAAGCGCAGTGCAACTTAACTTGTTTGCAAACTAGGGAGTGTCCTACTGTGGAATGCCAGTCCTCTCCTGTTAGGAAAACTTCGGTACCCTACCATTGATATCTGTAAGTGAATGGTAGGGACGATAATTCATGGAGAAAGGCACTACCCAAGGGTTCAAAGCGGCCAATTGGGAAATGTTTCATGCAAGATTTAAATTGAAACAGTAAAAATAGCAGAGAGATAACGTCATGAATTAACATACAGCTGAATCGGTCTCCACTACAGAAAATGGCAAGTGTTCTAACTGTTCAATATGTAACAAAATGTATGTAGCATCTTTCATGGACATGAATCCCTGTTTATCAGTTAGATTAAATGGTAAAAACAAAGCAAAAGGGTTCAAATAATCCCATGGTACATTTCCCATTTTGAGAGTTTGCAACGTCCTTGCAAATTGCATTGCAATTCTTAACTGATTTTGACAATGATATAACACGGATACAACACTTTGAACAACATCAATAACAGATGAAACAATATTTGTCTAAAGTATAAATGTGGGAAGAAAGTCTATTTATGCTGTTGTCGACTACTGCAAGTACCTTCTCTAAATTTGCTTTGTCAGTTTGGCACAAACGGAATACTGCTTCCATCTGAGATAATTTCCATATCTCATTATAAGCAGCAAAGATGAATCTTTTTGATCTGGGAGCATTAGGACTGAAGAGAAAATCAGCCACATTGATGTCGTTGGACAAGAGTGACAGATGTTGTTTCACTGACGACAGAGTGGAGTGTTCCAATCATGGTATCTTTCCAGTGATCATAACCATGTAAGGCCAATTCAGTTCTAAAAGAATTTGAATATATTAACTTTGTGTGTGTCAAAAATAAATTTAGATTGAGACGGCAATTTCAACTTAAAGAAATAGGAATCTGGCTTAGACGTGTTGTAATCAGTGAAATAGTTGAACTTATTTCTCAGGGTTTTTGAACTTCACTGTATGGAAGTCACTGCGTGTAATTAAAAGTAGGTCTTAACGTGTTTGTTTTGTGCTAGAAATAGTGTCCATATTGTTGATAACAGAATATATCAGCATAATACTTCAAATCAGAAAACAATGAATGTACTGCTTGTACATCCAAGTCATCAGAATGTATGTCCAGTGTTACCACAGCTCCTAAGGAAACGCGAAACATGTATGGTATTTTGAGGACTTCAGTGGGACCATGGATTTCAAATGCAACTTTATCCTAAACTATGCCATCTGCAACACGGAAAGCCGAAATGATCACACGAGCTTGATCACGTTTCATGACATGGGACAATGTATGGGGAGCCAGAATTCCATCAACCAACTGTACAGTATAGCATTCTGGCAATTAATGACCATTGGTGAGCAAGAAGAATAATGTCACAAACCCAATCGACATGAAGAGGAAAATCAGGATAAGCACCAACCAAATGTAGATCCAGGGATGGACCAGGTAAGTCTTTCTGAACGAAGAGATGAAAATGCTTGTTTTTGTCGGTGGAGGTGCCACAGAGGAAGATGAGGAGGAGTCACAAGAGAAGCTCATACGGCCCTCAACATATCTGCTTGCACCCATGTTCATTAACAGCGGCAGTGCAGCATCATGACATGTGTGGTGGGGAACTAATCAGCAGGATACTCAACGTTCACGATGGAAGGCACAGTGGATAAAGGCACAGCTGGCAAAAGGCTAGCGGTAGTCTCCATTTCACCCTCAATGACACAGGGATTAGTTGAAGATGCCGACGTCACCAGATTCAAAGAAATTGGCGTTACAGGAAACACTCTAAGTCACACTATTCAAAATCGGCCAGATGGTGTAGCTTGAAATGGTCAATCGAAATATATCTGTTTACTTTGTGACCAGGCAAAGGTGGCAGTAGCACTGCACGAGTATCCTTCAATACAAGAACTGGAACCGGTGCACGATTAGAGGGACCGAATTCCTTTTTGTTCTCCAGCTTTTTTTGTACCAGATCTCCAATCTTAGGAAGCCAGCCGGCAATAGGAATCAACATTGCCGTCTCATTGGAAAAGGGTATATGTTCAGTTGCGTGGCTGTCACGGGTCTGATGTAGGTCCTGTAACATAGTAGAATGGTTATCTACCTCAACACTATAGAATTTCCTCAGGATGAAAACTGCAAAAGCACCCCAAAGACTTCATTGCATCCTTATACGTCTTAGAGGTGAACGCTGGGCCTTGGTCCGAATGGAAGGTGCCACAGGAAACATCCCGACAAAGACACACAAATCCCTAATGACATTTCGAGCGTCAGTACTGCATTGTGGTCAAATCCCAAAGAAATATTGTGCACAAATCAACTGCAGCAAAAATATATGTATATGCAGTATCAGAAGTCAATGGACCACAGTGATCAAGATATATACAGCCAAATGACTGATTTGATATACACAGCTGTGTCGGTGGTGGATGTGAAACCGTTAAAGGTTTGATCGGTTGACAAATGTCATAAGAAAGAACATAACTATGGGTATGTTTATTTAAACCATGCCACCAATAAAGTTGCTCTAAAATAGACATAGTCGCAGACACTCCTGCATTTGCAGAAGCCATGCCCTCATGTGCTGATATGATCAAAGGAAGTCTGCAGTCCATGCTGGGAATCAGCCGATCCCCAACTGATGGAATTGTAGCATAAGGAACTTGTTCAGGAGATAAATTAAAAGAATATTTGAAAGGGAAGCCCTAAGGGAAGTAGTTCCATCCTTTGTAGCAGCTATAGCTGCCAGAATTTCATTATCTAGCTAAGTCATGGTCCTTGTAACTGCTGCAACGGAACATTTGGCTACTGCAGATTTGTCTGCCTCGGTGTAAATGATACATTTGTACTCATCCAAAGGAAGCAAGGAAAACGGAGGAGGATGAACATGTTCTCACTGTAAAAACTCCTGTGTCTGGAGAGCAGGATCAAAGATAAATGTGACATCAGCCGATGTCAAAGAAGTAGCCCATTGTATCCAATGGGGACATAAAGCTTTAGGGTTTGGTACACTTGCCTAAGTCACTGCTTCTAATGCAGGGATAGGCGAAACCACCAGAATGCGTTTTCCCTGCACCAGCGAGTGTTCTTTCAGAAACACCATTTGGACCACAGTCAAAATCTTTCCAACATTCGAAAAGCGCATTTCCACTGCTGTGTACAAATGTGATTTGTATGCAATAGGTACTGTATCACTTTTGTTGAACGTTAAGTATGTGAACTGTGTAATTAAAAGTAGGTCTTAACGTGTTTGTTTTGTGCTAGAAATAGTGTCCATATTGTTGATAACAGAATATATCAGCATAATACTTCAAATCAGAAAACAATGAATGTACTGCTTGTACATCCAAGTCATCAGAATGTATGTCCAGTGTTACCACAGCTCCTAAGGAAACGCGAAACATGTATGGTATTTTGAGGACTTCAGTGGGACCATGGATTTCAAATGCAACTTTATCCTAAACTATGCCATCTGCAACACGGAAAGCCGAAATGATCACACGAGCTTGATCACGTTTCATGACATGGGACAATGTATGGGGAGCCAGAATTCCATCAACCAACTGTACAGTATAGCATTCTGGCAAATAATGACCATTGGTGAGCAAGAAGAATAATGTCACAAACCCAATCGACATGAAGAGGAAAATCAGGATAAGCACCAATCAAATGTAGATCCAGGGATGGACCAGGTAAGTCTTTCTGAACGAAGAGATGAAAATGCTTGTTTTTGTCGGTGGAGGTGCCACAGAGGAAGATGAGGAGGAGTCACAAGAGAAGCTCATACGGCCCTCAACATATCTGCTTGCACCCATGTTCATTAACAGCGGCAGTGCAGCATCATGATGTTACTGCAATATGGAACTAAACAGCAGGATACTCAACGTTCACGATGGAAGGCACAGTGGATAAAGGCACAGCTGGCAAAAGGCTAGCGGTAGTCTCCATTTCACCCTCAATGACACAGGGATTAGTTGAAGATGCCGACGTCACCAGATTCAAAGAAATTGGCGTTACAGGAAACACTCTAAGTCACACTATTCAAAATCGGCCAGATGGTGTAGCTTGAAATGGTCAATCGAAATATATCTGTTTACTTTGTGACCAGGCAAAGGTGGCAGTAGCACTGCACGAGTATCCTTCAATACAAGAACTGGAACCGGTGCACGATTAGAGGGACCGAATTCCTTTTTGTTCTCCAGCTTTTTTTGTACCAGATCTCCAATCTTAGGAAGCCAGCCGGCAATAGGAATCAACATTGCCGTCTCATTGGAAAAGGGTATATGTTCAGTTGCGTGGCTGTCACGGGTCTGATGTAGGTCCTGTAACATAGTAGAATGGTTATCTACCTCAACACTATAGAATTTCCTCAGGATGAAAACTGCAAAAGCACCCCAAAGACTTCATTGCATCCTTATACGTCTTAGAGGTGAACGCTGGGCCTTGGTCCGAATGGAAGGTGCCACAGGAAACATCCCGACAAAGACACACAAATCCCTAATGACATTTCGAGCGTCAGTACTGCATTGTGGTCAAATCCCAAAGAAATATTGTGCACAAATCAACTGCAGCAAAAATATATGTATATGCAGTATCAGAAGTCAATGGACCACAGTGATCAAGATATATACAGCCAAATGACTGATTTGATATACACAGCTGTGTCGGTGGTGGATGTGAAACCGTTAAAGGTTTGATCGGTTGACAAATGTCATAAGAAAGAACATAACTATGGGTATGTTTATTTAAACCATGCCACCAATAAAGTTGCTCTAAAATAGACATAGTCGCAGACACTCCTGCATTTGCAGAAGCCATGCCCTCATGTGCTGATATGATCAAAGGAAGTCTGCAGTCCATGCTGGGAATCAGCCGATCCCCAACTGATGGAATTGTAGCATAAGGAACTTGTTCAGGAGATAAATTAAAAGAATATTTGAAAGGGAAGCCCTAAGGGAAGTAGTTCCATCCTTTGTAGCAGCTATAGCTGCCAGAATTTCATTATCTAGCTAAGTCATGGTCCTTGTAACTGCTGCAACGGAACATTTGGCTACTGCAGATTTGTCTGCCTCGGTGTAAATGATACATTTGTACTCATCCAAAGGAAGCAAGGAAAACGGAGGAGGATGAACATGTTCTCACTGTAAAAACTCCTGTGTCTGGAGAGCAGGATCAAAGATAAATGTGACATCAGCCGATGTCAAAGAAGTAGCCCATTGTATCCAATGGGGACATAAAGCTTTAGGGTTTGGTACACTTGCCTAAGTCACTGCTTCTAATGCAGGGATAGGCGAAACCACCAGAATGCGTTTTCCCTGCACCAGCGAGTGTTCTTTCAGAAACACCATTTGGACCACAGTCAAAATCTTTCCAACATTCGAAAAGCGCATTTCCACTGCTGTGTACAAATGTGATTTGTATGCAATAGGTACTGTATCACTTTTGTTGAACGTTAAGTATGTGAACTGTGTAATTAAAAGTAGGTCTTAACGTGTTTGTTTTGTGCTAGAAATAGTGTCCATATTGTTGATAACAGAATATATCAGCATAATACTTCAAATCAGAAAACAATGAATGTACTGCTTGTACATCCAAGTCATCAGAATGTATGTCCAGTGTTACCACAGCTCCTAAGGAAACGCGAAACATGTATGGTATTTTGAGGACTTCAGTGGGACCATGGATTTCAAATGCAACTTTATCCTAAACTATGCCATCTGCAACACGGAAAGCCGAAATGATCACATGAGCTTGATCACGTTTCATGACATGGGACAATGTATGGGGAGCCAGAATTCCATCAACCAACTGTACAGTATAGCATTCTGGCAAATAATGACCATTGGTGAGCAAGAAGAATAATGTCACAAACCCAATCGACATGAAGAGGAAAATCAGGATAAGCACCAATCAAATGTAGATCCAGGGATGGACCAGGTAAGTCTTTCTGAACGAAGAGATGAAAATGCTTGTTTTTGTCGGTGGAGGTGCCACAGAGGAAGATGAGGAGGAGTCACAAGAGAAGCTCATACGGCCCTCAACATATCTGCTTGCACCCATGTTCATTAACAGCGGCAGTGCAGCATCATGATGTTACTGCAATATGGAACTAAACAGCAGGATACTCAACGTTCACGATGGAAGGCACAGTGGATAAAGGCACAGCTGGCAAAAGGCTAGCGGTAGTCTCCATTTCACCCTCAATGACACAGGGATTAGTTGAAGATGCCGACGTCACCAGATTCAAAGAAATTGGCGTTACAGGAAACACTCTAAGTCACACTATTCAAAATCGGCCAGATGGTGTAGCTTGAAATGGTCAATCGAAATATATCTGTTTACTTTGTGACCAGGCAAAGGTGGCAGTAGCACTGCACGAGTATCCTTCAATACAAGAACTGGAACCGGTGCACGATTAGAGGGACCGAATTCCTTTTTGTTCTCCAGCTTTTTTTGTACCAGATCTCCAATCTTAGGAAGCCAGCCGGCAACAGGAATCAACATTGCCGTCTCATTGGAAAAGGGTATATGTTCAGTTGCATGGCTGTCACGGGTCTGATGTAGGTCCTGTAACATAGTAGAATGGTTATCTACCTCAATCGTTGCAGCCGCCACCACAATGTCTAGACCATCAAGGTCAGGCACAAACATTTTAACGCCAAAGTGCATTTCGTATGGGCTGTGCCAACCCAGAGATCTTCTTGGAAGATTATTAAGTGCACGTTAAACCCCATACACATGGGCCAGCCAGTTCCTGCCAGTACCTAAGACTCTAGCCTTCAAAGATTTATTTAAGTCACAGTTCATTCGCAACACTATAGAATTTCCCTCAGGATGAAAACTGCAAAAGCACCCCAAAGACTTCATTGCATCCTTATACGTCTTAGAGGTGAACGCTGGGCCTTGGTCCGAATGGAAGGTGCCACAGGAAACATCCCGACAAAGACACACAAATCCCTAATGACATTTCGAGCGTCAGTACTGCATTGTGGTCAAATCCCAAAGAAATATTGTGCACAAATCAACTGCAGCAAAAATATATGTATATGCAGTATCAGAAGTCAATGGACCACAGTGATCAAGATATATACAACCAAATGACTGATTTGATATACACAGCTGTGTCGGTGGTGGATGTGAAACCGTTAAAGGTTTGATCGTTTGACAAATGTCATAAGAAAGAACATAACTATGGGTATGTTTATTTAAACCATGCCACCAATAAAGTTGCTCTAAAATAGACATAGTCGCAGACACTCCTGCATTTGCAGAAGCCATGCACTCATGTGCTGATATGATCAAAGGAAGTCTGCAGTCCATGCTGGGAATCAGCCGATCCCCAACTGATGGAATTGTAGCATAAGGAACTTGTTCAGGAGATAAATTAAAAGAATATTTGAAAGGGAAGCCCTAAGGGAAGTAGTTCCATCCTTTGTAGCAGCTATAGCTGCCAGAATTTCATTATCTAGCTAAGTCATGGTCCTTGTAACTGCTGCAACGGAACATTTGGCTACTACAGATTTGTCTGCCTCGGTGTAAATGATACATTTGTACTCATCCAAAGGAAGCAAGGAAAACGGAGGAGGATGAACATGTTCTCACTGTAAAAACTCCTGTGTCTGGAGAGCAGGATCAAAGATAAATGTGACATCAGCCGATGTCAAAGAAGTAGCCCATTGTATCCAATGGGGACATTCCCTGACGTTCCCTGCACCAGCGAGTGTTCTTTCAGAAACACCATTTGGACCACAGTCAAAATCTTTCCAACATTCGAAAAGCGCATTTCCACTGCTGTGTACAAATGTGATTTGTATGCAATAGGTACTGTATCACTTTTGTTGAACGTTAAGTATGTGAACTCACAACCCCCGGTACAATTCGTATGACCAGGTACGTAGAATTATCACGTGTCAACAAGAAGTTAGTCTCTACCAGATCAGACTGCAAGGATCATATAATAGAGGTATGTTCCAATAACCAGCAGGCAGAAGTAAACGAAGGTTGTATCAAGGCATGGAGCAGTTTGATACGCTGGGCATAATCTGGAATGTATGTCCTCCCGAAATTCAAAAATCCCAGTAAAGACTAAAGTTTCTTCAGTGTAGACGGAGGATGCAATTGTGCACATTTCTACGATAGTGGGGGCTAACCCCCTGCCTTCATTATTGAGCTTGTAGCCCACAAAAAGCACCAACAAGCAAGTGATTTGTGATTTAGCAAAATTACATTTATTCCATAGTTGGCAATGACAGAATAATTCAGTCCACTCGGACAAGACGTGGTATCAGTTTGTCGTCCGTTAGATAAATATCATCTACGTATGAGAATGCATCTGAGTCTATGCTGTTCAACAAAGACATAACACTTGCAGCAAAAGCTCTGGGGCTGTTCTTATACCCCATAGACAGACGTGTACATTTCTTCTGATTTCCGACGGTGGTAAATGCTCTCAGGAGGCAAGTTGTGACTCTAGAAACCATTGGATAGATTCAGTGTGGTCTTATATTTTTTACAAACAATGCTGTTTAATTGCGCAGAGCCGAGAGTGTTCTGTACTCCAAATGTATGACAATGACTATTCAAATATCGATAATCTAATGCAATGATATAGGAATCGTCTGGTTTCGACACTGGAAAAAGAGGATTATTCATCGGTGATTCACAGGATTCAATTACACTTTGATAATCCAATTGAGTCAGAATGTCACAAACAGGAGCTTTAGCCTCCCGCCTGATTGCATATTGCGGTTGTGGCATAGACTGTAATGGAATCGTGTGCTGGCAAATCTCTATCCCAGCCCACTTGATTACTGTACACTGCCGGGGCAAGGGCCAAAGCCCAGTCCGATGCATATGCCTTTTTAGCCTCCACAGGGACGTATGGTGAAAAGCTCGGAAGTTTCAAGTCTTCCCCTCTAGTAGCGGCCAAAACAAATGGTGGAGGCCAATCCACCGCTGCCAACAAAATGTCATATGAAGAAGTGAGATTTTCCCAGAAAACTGCTGTAATTGTACGCTGTATATCACCCTCAACTTGGAGGACTATTTCATAGGATCTATGCGGGGGAGCAACTTGAGTATCTCCTGTTTCTACTACAATAAATGTATCAGTTGCTCTCGCCTCCAGACAGGGATAGAGTGCCTCCCGCACTATGGTAACCTCCGCTAGGCTGCCGAGCAGAGTCACTGCCCATCGCCAGTCTAGGAGTAGCGTCCTAACCGTCTGAGGCATATTTTGCTATTAAAGCAGCAACTTTCTTCTTTTGATATAGGTGTCCAAAGCGAGGCAGTCCCTCTTGTTTGGCCTTCACATCAAACTAGCGAGGTTGATCCCGTCCCTGTTGAGTGGTTGTACTTTGCGGTGATCCTGACGCTCCCCTTCACTGACTCAAGAATGAGGAGAGCGCTGATCAGGGATAGAAATCGATCAGGAGTCTTAATTTTCACGCGACCGTGCAAATCATATGTCCACTCAGAAGAATCAGATGTCGGTAAACCAGCACGCGAACCTTGCTTCTGTTGTTGCTGTCCCTGTTTTTTATTTTTCCAGTTCTTTTTAGGAAAGAACGGTCACCCATCCTTATTAGTCTGGGCTTTTTGTTGAGGTTGAGTAAAAGGGTTAATTCCACGACTATTGCCCCCTAAGCTTCCAAGCATTGCTGAACTTGCAAGCTTACTGCATTTCCCTCTACATTAGCAAGGACCATATCACAAACAATATCAAACACTCCCACCAGTCTCATCTCCAACTCCAGGGCCGCCTCTGCCCCATGCTCATCCTGAACTCGTTTTATCATGGAAGGGAGAACGGTCATGAAGGGAGTGCCAAAACACATTGAATGCACTGCTGCAAAAACTCTACAACATGCGTTACAATCAGCTAACTCGGGAACAAGGCCTTTAGGTAAACTCACGATCAGAATCCTGTGTTTCTCCACAGGTGTGGTATTTGGAAAAGCAGCTTTGAGTTGTCCAAATTTTTCACCAAGCCAATAAGGAAGTTTGCCCTTATTTTGGGGATGCTTGCCCATCACTGAGTTAATCATGACAGGACTGATCATTACACCACCGGGTCCTGGTGGTTGTGCAGCAACTCCAGGTCATTCCACCTGCATGTTGCGTGACATGAACTGTATAACAGCTCTATGTACATGTATTAATGTGTTAAGTATGTTATACGTGTAGCTTTGAGACTCGAACATTAAGATAATTTGGATGCAGGGTATACCCAGCCGAAACAGACCCTATGGCCCCATCAATTGAAAAGGGGCTAACTGGACCGGTGTTACAGGGTGTGGAAGGGCACCATTAAAACACATGGTATGTAGCTAAGCTGTTAGCGGAACTTCAAGAGAACTACAAGGTCAATAATCCCGCTGAAGTGCGGTGGCAGTATATTTGTGAAAGTAATTATCATTTCCATACACTGCCGGAAAGATGACCCAAGAATAAAATACCTCAAAGCAGTGAGCTGCATCCACTACTACAACAACAATAAGGGCAGCACAGCATTAGGGACTCAATGACTGGAGCACGGTTAGGAGTCATTATGGCAACCGCAATATTGAAATAATATTATAACAACCTACGAGCAGCAGCACAACACTGGGCTTAGAGAAAGAGATAGACCTTTAAAAATTCATGCTTGAAAAACCTATAATATTTCTTAAATAGGAGACTGAAGAGTCACATCCGTCTCCAGAATCAGAAGTGAGGGAATTGTGGAGAACCACAAACACTACTCAGGAGTCTTGCAGATAAGTACCAGACCAAATGTTGGTGGCACCATGTTGAAGGGATTCTGCACATACACAGAACTAAATGAAGGAAAACAGGACCTCGGTATGTAGGGGCTAAGCCTTCCTACTGCCTCAGTACCCAAAATCCCAGAACTGAATAGCTATAGTATCTCATTCGTTCTCCTACATAATAAAAAAGCTACAAATGATTAGACAACCCAGAATACAACACTTCCGACTATCTCAGGAATCGCGGTAGCAAGATGTACCCTTTTGCTCACGCACTCGTACTTGTCCACGATAAGAATAGACAGATTTATAGTTCAAAATGTTTATTTTAAATATAGTGCTCTATGAAGCAGTATACGAGCCACTACCCGCAGCAAAACGCATAAACCTAAATCAGTTAGCATTGTAGCAAGTCCATAGACTATAAAAGGGGATGTCATCGTATACAGACAGTGGATAAAGGGCTACAGCCTAACTACGCCCCCCTTGGGAAGAAGAAGTTTTATTATATAAAGGAAGATCTCTGGGCTTTGTTAGCAGACCCTATACCTTATTGTCTAGATGGTAGTTTTACATCATAGGAACAGCATAGCCCTTTTCCCAGGCAAGGTCCCTCTCCAAGGGCCATATGTAGGTAATTTGGAAATACCGATTCCTAATTACCAAATTTTACCAAATCGGTATTTAGAAATCGGTATTTCAGATGTACGTAATAATTCGGTAAATATTACCGAATTGGTAAAAATCTGTAAATATTTACCGAATCCGCAATACCGATCCGTTTTTCCGAATCGGTAAATACCGATTCAGAAAATATTACCTGATCAGTAAATACCGAATCGGTCAATACTGATTTGGAAATTCAAATACACAGCAATTGAGGAATAAGCCAATCCCGTGCAACCACAACCCCTCCCAACCACGAAGTGGCCACACCCAGTCAGGTGCACATAATCAGAACCTTCTGGAGAGGTTGGGAGTGCAGAGGAGAGCAACAGAGCCACTGCCTGAACTTACTCTGAAAATCCTGCACAATGGCCAGCCAGGACACAGAAGGAGGGGAAAGGAAGAGGAAACTCAAAGTCAGTCAGTAGGAACTGCAGGTTCTTGTGGAGAAGCTATTTGGAAAGCAGTCCCTGCAAGTAGCAGAATCAGAAAAATGCAAAATCTGGTTTGGAATCCATTCCTAGGTGAATGCAATTGGAGTGACTCCCCGGGACATTGATGTTCTGAAGAAGCGGTGGTATGACATCAGGATCATCACTAAGAGGAAGATGGCAGACAACCAAAAAGAAGCCAACCAGACAGGAGGTGGAAGGAACAGGGCACCTGTCCTGACTGAAATTTAGAGGCTCATGGTGTCCACGATAGAGTCAGAGAGCATCTGTGGAATTGGGGATGCAGACAGCTCTGCCAGAGCTGCTTCCAAACAAGGAAAGAAGCATGCACAGCATTGTGCACCCCCCTTCCCCTATCCCAAATCCCCAATTGGGCTATGTGAATACCACTCCAGTACATGTTTTAGTTCAGACCAGCAATGCATTATGGGAGATGTAGTCAGTGAAACCCCTATCATGGCAGTAATCGCACTGAACAACAAGGCATGTGACACACATCAGCAATAAGCAGGCAGAGGACAATGAGATAGTGTGGCAGAAATATATTCTAATTGTTACAATGCAGGGCTGCAGGTACACTGAGCTAATGTACACTTTCTGTCCACAGGTGAGACCTCAGGCAGGACTGTGCAGGAAAAGCGAGAAAAGGCACCCTGGAAGGCAAACAACATAGAAGGCCAGTACAAGTGCAGGGCACACAACACTACCACAGCCAGCCTCACCACCACAGCCAGCCTTGCCACCACAGCCAGCCTCACCACCACAGCCAGCCTCACCACAACAGACAGCCTCACCACCACAGCCAGCCTCACCAACATCAACACCACCTGCAGTGGTGAGACCTAGAAGGTGTGCTGTTGCCATACTGCTGGATTCTGAGTCCTCCTCTGAAGACTCGATGGGGGTGGGGGACTTCTACTGTGCCACTGGATGTCAGCAATGCTGGTTTGATGGCCACGACTGAGAGAGCACACACAGGTGCCAGACACTGATGCAGGGCTCGTGTGAGCGGTCCACCTCCAAAGGATGAGAGCCATGGTGTCTTCAGAGTGCTGGAGGCCACAATGGTAAATGTGCAGCGCCTACAAGAAAAGGCTATTCAGTCAGTGCAAAGACAAATGAGGCGCCTCAATGAAAACATGATCAACATTGACAAGGGAATTAACTCAATGGCAGAGGGCATGAAGGAGATGGCTGCGGGCATGCGGGGCATGTCCCAGTCTGAGATGCTGCTGTGCAGCAAAATGGATGAGGACAGAGTACAAAGGCGCAGGGAGAGGCAGAAAATGGGACACCATACGAGGGCAGTGAACCACCTGGCAACTGCCACTACTCTTCCATGCAGGCACTCCGTGGCCATGCAGGAGGGGCTGGTGCACTGCAGCACTGATGTGTCTAGTGGGCTGGTAAAGGTGACCACTGCTATTGAAATGCTGCTTCCGAGTCACTCTGCCACTACTGGTGCTGTCGAGGTTGCGGACAGTGAAGACACAACCAGTCAGAGCTGCATTACCCCCCCTGTAACAGACACCCGGAGGAGCAGCACATGACATGGGGCCACCACTGGTTCCACAGCCAGTGAGGAAAATCAGTCAATGCCATCCAGCACTGTTGTACGTGGCCGCAGACGTTGATGCAGCCCACACTTTGCAGGACAGAATTGGCTGAAGTACCCCTTTACTTGCTATACATGGATGTCACAAATAGGAGATTTTTGTTGTGGCGTAGTGCCCACAAATTAAACTACATCATTACATTCAACAACTGGCTGTATGTCCTTACTTACTTAAAAATAGTTGCATGTGATCTCTGTCCGTCTCTGTCTCCCATCTGTTGCTGGTGGCATTCCTGCTGCTTTGGGCTCTGGCTGTGCAAATTCATCATCATGGTCCTCATAATCAGTTAATTCCACTTCTGTACCTTTCTTTGTGGCAAGGTTGTGCTGCACCAGTTGCAATGATTTTGCAGCAGATGATGGGTGTATAATGACGTGCGCCTCTGCTTTTGTTGAGGCAGCGGAACCTGCTTTTCAACAGTCCAAATGTGCGCTCCACAATGTTCTGTGTTGATTTGTGTGCCACGCTGTATCGTCTCTCACTCAGGGTTGATGGGTTTAGGTAGGGAGTGAGGATAATTGACCGCATGGCATATGCACTGTCGCCTAGGTGGAAATGAGAGTGCCATTAGTCACATACATCAATACACATTCATCTGCAGTAAGTTTAAGGGAGTGTCACGGTGATTTACCTAGCAGGTATCCTTCTTCAAATTCTCCAGCAGCCAGGCGTTTGTAAATCCCACTGTTCTGGAAGATGTATGAATCGTGGGTGCTCCCAGGAAATGTGGCCACGATGTCAGTGATTATGTTGGCAGCATCCCAGATTACCTGTACATTTATGGAGTGGGTGGACTTTCTGTTCCTGTAGATATACTCAGTGGCTGCTGGTGGGCAGATTGGAATGTGTGTGCCATCAATACAGCCTATGACTTGCGGGAACTGTGCCATCTGGTAAAATTCTGTCTTGGTTTTCAGCAGTTCGCATGTGTGTGTGGGAACCTGATGTAGTGATGCATTCTCTGCATCATAGCATACAGGAACTTTCTGAAGAAACGGGGCAGGCAACTCTGAGATACCCCGCCTACCGCAGCTATCACCCCCTGGTAAGTGCCAGATGCGAGCAGATGTAGGCTACAGAGCACCTGCACATGAGGTGGTATGGTGTGCGCCGTTGGTGTTGGGTGCTCCAGGAGTGGGTGCAAGTCCCTTATCAAGTCCAGGATGGTGTAGGGGTGTAGCCTGTACCTTTCATGGATCTCAGCCTCAGTCTGTTGGAAGAGTGTGATGCGCTGTCTGTAAATGCGCTCCTCCCGTCTTCAGATTCTGACTCCTGACGTAGCCGCCTTGCAATCACATAGAAAGCCGCCATAATGATCACACTGTTGCATTTTGGGATTGCTTATATACAATGTGGCTGATTACCACCTGCTTCCAGTCAGTGTTAGGTACCGACTCTTAAATACGAAATTTCATGTAATTCGGTATTACAGAATTTACCTACATCTCTTTTCTAGTTTTTACTGTTTCTTATTTAACAAATTGGTAAATAAGAATTCGGTAAATACCGATCCGATAATTTAGAATTCGGTAATGATGAATTGGTATTTACTGATTCATAATTACTGATTCCTAATTTTTGGCCTCCTACATCTCAAATGCCTAAATACCGGTCGGTAATGGCTAATTTACCGAATTGTGGCCGTTGCCGACCGGTATTTAGCTACCTACATATGGCCCTAAGTGTGTGTTAAACCATCATGCAACCCAGTAATGTCAAAGCACGAGTTTCCAGCAGCCACAGCTGTTTAGCATGTTGTGTCTAAGTGCTAAGGACTGACCGGAACATAATAACATGGGGCATTGTTTATCGAACTTGCACTCCGTGTTCAGACTAAACTCCAGGATCAGACAGAGAACGCAGAAAGCAGATAGTTCTCATGTGAAAGGCATAAACAGACTCTTGCAAAATAAAGTCATGTAGTTACGTGCGCAAAAGCAGCATCATGGCAGCTGAGCTCATGCTAACTTAGCAATGTCAACAATTACCCAAATGTCCATATGACCATGGCTTCTGGGTACAGGGTGGCATGGTCCACCAAGACCAGGATACATTTATTGCCCATGGCTGTCTTGGGATCCAGAGGCCCCACAATGTCAATACCCCCCTCTCAAAGGGGGTGCTGACCACAGGGAAAGGTTGGAGAGAAGCCTTACACTTCCTCCCGCTCTTACCACTTGCCTGGCAAGACCTATACTGAGTATCAGAACTCTTACGCATATGGGGCAATACAAGTGGGTGACAAGCCTTTCAAAGGTCTGCCAAAGGCACATCATGAGCCAGACCCAGTAGGAAGGATCTGAAGCGCAGTGGTACCACCAGAACATGGGCTGACCCAGGCTCTGAAACCTTAGGTTTGTTATACAGGAAACCGTTCTCCCAGGAAATCCAATTTGATCCAGATTTATCACCTGCTGCCTGGTTTGCAGCTTGCTGCTGCAAACCAACACGAAAAGGGCATCTCTGCTTCTCCAGGCAGAATTCCTTCCTGAAGGGGCCTCCTTCCTGCTGCCAATGGGTTTGCTCAGGCAGGTCCCCCAGTTTATTCACTAGTTCCCCTATAGGCTCCAGGGCATCCAGCTCAAGGTTTGCCTCCTCCTGGACTGTGGGAACTTTGTGGTCCGGTTTCCCATGCCCCTGCCTATTCTCTTTCTAGCAGGCACCTAGGCCACTCTTTCAGGCTCCAGGTCCTCTTGAATGCCCTTACCAGCTGCCATAGACTGAGTGGTCACACATGCCCACTAAGGCAGACCCAAAATCTCTAAATGAGACATCCGCTCCATCTTTGCCCATGGGGAGATCTCCAAATCATTGCCTAGCTGACAGTCAACAGACATGGTTGGCCTCAAAGATACTCTCAAGGTACCTGAGACCTCCCCCACTCAAAGGGAGCACTTGCCACTTTGCAGAGTCACTCTGAGTTGTTAGTGACAACTACTTAGTAGAAGGTGCTGGGGGCCACCTGCTCCTCAGACACCAGCTGACAACTGACAGCTGTCTCACTGGCTCCGGTGTCTCTCAGAACCTCCCCACTATGGCCATTGATGGTCACCCACTGCCTGTACGTATTAGTGTTATCAGGCAGATGAGCTCTAGTCACCATCTCACTGTATCTTAAAGAGACATGGGACATTTCCTACCCCAAGGCTACACTAGCCATTTCCTGGGGCGGTGCACCAGTGGGTGCAGTGGTAATCTTCTGGCGACACCTAGAATGCCCTTGGAAGTGGCCCACCTGACCACAACCATAACAAGCCCTGAGGCCCTTCTGACCAGGCTTACATGAAGGGATGCATGGCTTTTTCTCAGTGGGAGGCTGGGAACCCTTACCTTGGTTCCCTTGGGAATTACTTTGAGGCCCTTTTCTGAATTCCTTCTGTTTACCCTTGCCCCCGCACTCTTCTGCTGGGGACCCTCCCCACCCTTGGCGGAGTCTCCCACGCAATCTTTTTGGACCCTGGTACTGACCCAGCGGTCCGCCTCCACAGCAAGCTTCCTGGGGTCAGTCAGCTTACTGTCAATCAATTGCTGGTGTAGCTCTGGAAAACAATTATCTGACAAGTGCTCCCATGCAACCAAATCATGGAGTCCCTGAAAATCATTTACCTGGCTACCCTTTTCCATCCAACCAGTGCTCTTCAAAAATAAGACATACTCCACCCAAGTGCTTGACTCTAGCTTCTTAACATCCCTCCACATCTGCCTATAAAGCTCTGGGGTCAAACTATACCTCCTAGGCTTCGTTCATGGGGCATAAGACATTTGATCCTCAGTGGGTAATGCAAGCAACGTGTCCCTCCCTTCACTGACAAAGCTCATTGCTACCGCGTATGCTTTAAAAAAATGACCAATTTCCTCATGCTTCATATAATCCTTAATAACCTCCTTGGGGATGTACACCCTCCCTTCTCCAGGCACTGATGATGTGCTGCCATCATGAGGATTAGATTCTAAATGCTTTGCATTTAGATCCAGCTCCCTCGAACCACTTTCATGTACCCAAGAGCATGTTTTTCTCTTCCACGGCTAACTTTTTCCCTCTGAAACGCCAACTCCCTGTCTTCTTTCCCCAGCTTGAGTTTTGTGGCCTCCAACTCATACATCCTTGTTTTTTCCCTGTCCTCCAGCTCTTCTGCTGGAGACAACCCCTTTGAAGAGACAATGCTGCCCCTGGGGAAGGAATCCTCCCCCCATGTAGACACCATGGCCCATCATGCTGTCCATCTCATTTTCCCACCTCTTCCATAGGCTAATCAGCATTCTCGTTGGCATCCCTTGACTCCAACCAGGCCCTCAGCGCCTTTTGGAGTTCCTCCTTCCTGGAGAGGTCTCTTAATGAGATTTTAAACTCTTTGCAGATAGCCTTCAATTGTGGCGCAGTGTAGGTTTCAACCTTATCCTCCTCAACTTCATGATCCATGGATGCAAGTGATACTGGCTTTGACATGATGGAGATTGGCAGTTCTCAGTTGCAAAGAAAAAATAGTCCCACGAAAAAATGCTACCAATTGCATGTGGTTGCATGATGGTTTGCACTCTACTAATAGTGTACACCAATCAGTGTATGTAAGACACAAATGCAAGAACAGATCCTCACAACTGACCACCTATGGTAGGTACCTCTGTCCATGTAGGGACCCTTCTTCCTAATCAGGGTAAGAGGGATACACTTCTAAAATAACCCCTTCTCTACCCCTTGGTAGCTTGGAACAAGCAAGCAGGCTTATCTCAGAGGCAGTTTGTTCAGCATTTGTGAACACATATAGTAATGCAGTGAAAGCACTATAAATGGACACCACACCAGTTTACAAAAGTAATCTTGAGCTAAATCCAAACAATACCAAATGGCAAAAATCCACAATACAGTAATAAAAAAATATCTTTCAGATGGTAGAAATTGTTCAGTTCAAAGCAAATTGCAGATGCAACACTTTTCAAACAAGGTACCTTGAATGTGTCACGCAAACAAACAAAACATGCTGCAGGGAAGGTGATACACCAGTTCCTTGCCTTCAGGGAAGGTGAAACATTGGTTCCTTGGTCCAAGGGAGGGGATGTGTAAGTTCCTTACTGCTGCGCAGGGGAGGTGATGTGTCAGTTCATTACCCGAGAGGAGGTGATGCATCAATTTCTTACGGCATGGGGAGGTGATACGTCAGTTTCTAACTGCTTCCCCCAACAATGCGACAGACTTGGCGCCTCGATGAGATGTGATGATCCGGGACAATGCATGGATTCTTGCAGCCGCACAGCAGGGCTTGCATTAGAATCCGTGTGGTGAACTCTGACTTCGGAGATCATTGCATTCGATGCAGCGTGCGGCGAGTTCGCAAGCCTTGGTAGGCACGGCAACAGTTTCTTCAGCGATGCATTAGATACAGGTACCGATGCGCCACGCTTCTAAGTGTCATGTTGATTTTCCCAGCTCCCAGCAGAGAACAGTCTAGAGGTCCAAAACAACAGCAAGCCCCTCTTTGCAGGTCAGAACTCCCAGCAAGGAACTTCAGGGGAGCTGGTGGTGAAGTATTTGTGTATCTGAGACTTCCGAACAGGAGGCAAGCTCAGTTTGTTTCAAGCCCTTGGAGATCTTCCTCAAGCAGGGGACACAGTAAACAGCAAACAGCAAAGTCCGTTCTCTTTTCCTTGGCAGAAAGTAGCCACTGCAGGCCAACCCCAGACAATAAACAGCGCAGAGCCAGTATATCTCCTTTGCTTCTCCGGTTCTTCTCCTTGGCAAAGGTTCCTCTTGATTCCCAGAAGTGATCTAAAGTTCTGGGGTCTGGGCCCCGATATTTATACTACAAAATCATTTGTTCTCTGGTGTCAGAGAAGCCCTATGCTTGGTCAAAACCAGTTCTGTCCTCTCTGGTTCAGCTACCTGGTAGTAGGTGGAGACAGCATTGTAGAAGGCTGACCAAGCCCATTCAGGTGAAAGGAAATCTCCTTCCCCTACTCTAAATGCTGCCCAGGTCTATTCAGCCCAGCCCTGACTCATTAGACTCTCTGGAGCCACTGCTCATCATCAGCCCATGTCATTCAAAGCCAGACATGCAATACACAAACCTAGCAGAGGCACACTGGCTAGCTAAGCAAGAACATACTTACTTTCTAAAAGTGGTATTTTCAAACTCAGAATGTAAAAATCACCTTCACTAGTTCAGACATACTAAACGTTATTTCCCTACCTAGTTCCCAGGGGTTGTTATGTTTATAAGATGGTATAAGCAAAATTCCTATTCTATCCTATGGGAACAGGTAACTTTGCAATAGTGAAAAAACGAAATTGTCAGTATTTCACTATCTGGGCATGCCACACACAGCAGGGCATGTCCTACCTTTCACTTACACAGCACCCTGCCCACAGGGGTACCTGGGCCCACCTCAGGGGTGACTAACATGTAAGAAAAGGGAAGGGTATGGCCTGGCAAGGGGGTCCAATTGCCAAGTCGACATGGCAGTACCAGACTTCACACAGACTCTGCAATGGCAGGCCAGAGTTACATTTACAGGCTGCTTATGTGGGTGGCACAGTCAGTGCTGCAACCCACTAGCAGCATCTGATTTGCAGCCCTGGACGCACACAGTGCACTGTATTATGGACTGACTAGTAAATATAAACAGCAAAACATGGAAATACCAATCCATAGTACCAATTTACAAAGGGGGCACTTGCACTTTGTCACTAAACAGCAGTTGGAAATTGCCCACAGCATCTAGACCAGCAAAACGGAGTCCAACACACAGCAAAAAGACAGGAGGTTAAGGCAAAAAATACAGGGGAAACCCACACCAATGATGCCAGGTCTAACGGTAGAGCTTTCAGTGCTCTACGTGTACTGGATATTTTAATAACTGGCACTTCATAACCACAAGCTGTTAATGTGCTTGCGCCTTTTGAGATTTGTGCACTTTGCTTGTAAATAATATTTGAGGTCTGTAAGGGTTCTCTTTATTATGATGGAGTGAATGAGCCCAGGTATATTGAGGGACACGATTATTAAGTTCTTATGGGAAAGCCAGTTCTTATGGTCAAGTCTTGCAGGGGCAGTGGACAATTATAGCTGTTGGGAAGTAATCCCCACATGAAGGGGGAATGTAAATTGCAGTATAGAGTATATTTTTGCCCTCTAAATGTCGCTGAGGGCAGATTCCTGTATTTAGGTAAAAGGCTGTGTTACTTAACGGGGAGTTCTAGTGAAGAAATGTTTGTGGATAAGTCAGAAATATGACTTCAACCTTACCTATAGTTGGATGAGCTACTAGAAATCCATGCAATAAGCCAAGGGGAGCTTTGCAGCGGAGACATGCATCCTGATGGGATTATCGCTAATTAAAATGTTATATTCTGAGGGAAGAATGGGGGTACGTTCAAGGGGTGGGAGGCTGGAGGGAATAACAGGAGACCATGGTGGCTATTGGGGTTTAGTCATGTTTCTTTTGGGGGTGTATGTTTATACCATCAGTCAAGATGTACAAGTGCAAGATCTTATCGTAGACTGACAAAGGGTCTTGACAGCATTCCCCTGTCTGCCTGCCTGCCCTACCCTACTTACAGCTAAATCTGCTGATTGATATGCTGAATTATCCATTAGTACCACCAGGAAGAACACCCTCTTAAAAAGTATATGTCAGTGCGCCCCATATTGAGAAGCCATGATAGTTCAAACACAGTTGTTATTTATATTAGATAGCTTTGTGTTTTTTACTTCTTTTTTAGCTCTACATGGAGATCAATACTTGCCTGTTTGTTGGTTTGGGTGATGTCTTTGTTGGTGTTGATCTTCTGATGCACACTTCTGTGAGACTGCTTTGACCAAACAACTCTATTTGGTCTGTGCCCCTATGTCTATCTTGTCTTTCAGAGGTGAGAATAATAAGATATTCAGCAATAGACATGTTGTGTCTATGTCTGAAGGAATCTGGTCTTCCAACTAGTAAGTAGATGTCTAAAGCATCAGGATCTAAGAACTCTAGTATGTAACCATTGTGATTTATTAGCATGTTAGCTGGTTTCAGTAGTCCAAAATGTGCTAACCATTTTCTAAGCTTAAGTCTCAGAACAAGTAAAAACTTTCTCTTTTGCAGTATCCCATCGGAGAAGTTGTGAGAAGCAAATATATTGATATCTGCAAATATATATGCCGCTGTTTGTATTACTGGCCTGCCTTGCCCCTTACGGTAGGATCTCCCTGCTTTGCATTTATACATTACCTATATTGATCTGAGCTTCAGCAATTCCTAAATCATTCCACTTTTTGGCATTGGAAATAAATATAAAATTGGCCCAGTTTGATTGCAGTTGTAGAATGTGTGTCAGAACTGTCGGATAATAATATTGTGCTGTTCATGGCACAAAACTGTGGCGAAAACAAGTGAGGTTATTTTGGATTGTACCCTTAAAATGTGAGTTTGAAGGGAAGTCACTGCTGACAGTGACCTGTAAGTATCCTCATGAAATCATTATAATTATGGTGAATTTGTTTTTGATGTGTCCACCCACTGTGTTTGAATTGACAACCCTTTTATTGTTTTAACAATGCAGTTATGTGCTCCCAAATTGACTTGAGCTTTGAAGAGACATAGGAATTCCATCAACCATATTACAAACATTGAAACATCCGAAGGGGTAGGTTTTTAAACATTACCTAAATATTAAATGGCCTAACCTCTACTTCAATAAAAATAAAACAAATTATCACTGACTAAAGGTACACAGCAACATCGCTTTGAATTGAGGAACATATCATATACAAATATAGTTGGCTCTCTGACAATTTGGGAGTTTGGGATACATAGAAAAATACAGACACACATTTGTAATATCCCACATAAAAGTTTGAAATTTTTAGTTTATTACCCAGTTAGTCTAGTTGACCTGCAATAAAAGATTTACATACACTCCTTTCAATGTTTCCGCTCGCCCTGTCTTTCCACCTTGTGAGTTTGGCATCTGTAACTCAAAGGAGATTATCATTATGTTTGTTTTGCTTCTCCAGCAGGACATAATGCTTGACTGGACACAGGATGCACCCACCTTCTATCACAGCAATTGAGATGGGTATCTGTGCTTCCACCAGCTATTAGGAGACTGATGACTGTTGGCTTATCAGAGTGGCAGTTATAGCAAATTTTATATTGAAACATGGTTGGACTAGTCTAAGTCCTATTTAAGGATGTCTGGTCTATCAAAGATGTATACACAGCAACTCTCTAAAGCCAAGAAAATTGGGAACAGGATTTACTCACAGTCCTTTTGAATTGCTAACTAGGTGATGATGTCAGAAGGTTAAAAAAAATTGCCATTAAAGAAGAGTTTTCCATTTGAATAAAAAGGTACAAATACTCTACAGCGATAGCTAAAGCTGCGGTGGCTCCAGTCTATTGGGACGCGGCTGTGTTCTACACGGAGAGAGCCCGGCACAGCACGCCGAACAGCATCAGAATTTTGCTGCGGTGGTTCGTGGAGTGTCTGAGGGGAGATCAAGAGTTCGTGAGCTGTTTTTGACGTGACTGTTCTCTGCTGCTCGTATTTCGCAGCTAGAATTGAGACATTTGCAGCCATTTGCAGCCGTTAGATTCATCGACAATGGCAAGGGGCAGAGAAGCTGCAAGAAATCGTGGAGGAACAACTGTGCCAACATCCGTGAGTACTCCCGTTTAGGGGGTTGCAATAATTGTGCCAGTGGAACAGGAGGCTACTGGGGGTGGTGTAGGTGGCATCTCTGGGAACTCTGGGAACGTCCCCCCGGATAATACTGTAATTGGTAATAGGAGCCGCAAAGTATTACAATTACCTGACATCCCGAACTTAAAAGGGCAGAACGAGTATCAGGTTCAGAAGGGTGGCCAAAATTTCCCACCCCAAGATGCTATATTGATACAACGAGTAGTTCCCGCAATATTTAATAAAAAAGGGACTAGAGCCAAGTCCGGTGTAAATGTGGAGCCTCAGAATGCTCAAAATGCTCAAAACGTTGAAGTGACGACGGTCGTTCAGCATGTGCCGCTGAGAGCTGAAAGTGTGAGCCCCTCTGTTGAACATCCAATGCAAGCGGTTCCAGTGGACCAAGCAGGCGGAGTAACGGGAGAGAACTCGCTAAGTGAACATTCACTGGATAACGATGGAGCTTTAATGGGAGAACCAGGCAGTACAAAAGCCACTAACTGCCCAGCAACTGATCTTGGTAGCGAGTCTGAGTATGCTGGCTCAGATGGTAAGTTCTACTCTATGACAGACCTGACAATGGCATCTGATAAAGAAAATGATGAAGACAGTCCGGGTGATTGGGGGGACACCAATGCTGAAGAAGACGGGGAAGAACTGGAAGAGTATAAAGGCGCACCGGAACGAAACCAGAGCTGAGGGCTTGAGCACACAAGGAGCAGTGAGAAAGCTTCAGAGTACAGTTAGACGCTTGGTGAAAACATGTGCGGAGGTCACTACACGGGTGGTAGAAGTCGAAGAACGCATTTCCTCAGCAGAACATACCTTAGTTAAACAACAGTCAGATATTGAGAATCTGCAAAAATCTAAGTCAGATGTGGACTGGAAGCTTACAGATTTAGAGAACCGGGCGAGGCGCAACAACCTGCGCGTATTAGGTATTTCTGAAGGAAAGGAGGGCTCAGACCCACGTAAATTTATCATCCAGCTATTCAAGGAAGCTTTCCCTGAACTTAATACCTGGAACTGGGACATTGAAGTTATCAGGGCACACAGGTTCCCATTTGCGATAAGGCAACGTAGTAATAATCAAAAAGCATATCCTAGGGCAATCCTAATTTGTCTCAATAACTATCTATTTACAGAGGAATTATATGACTTGGCCGGCCCTGAGCGAAAACGGAAAGGTGCTGGATGTGAATTTTTTGTCCGCCCGGATTTCTGCCCTTCGACATGAGCGATGGCAGTTGCGGAAGTTAATTGCACCCTTTCAAGCAAAGGGCGCTCAATGCTTTCTGCTTAATCTGGCAAAATTGAAGACGATCTGTAAAGGCCAAACTCGATATTTTACTTCTAGCTCAGAGACACAGCTCTATTTAAAAGAAATGGATGAACATTCAAAAAGTCCAAATTTGAGTACTACAAAAAACAGTTAATGGGAATTTGTGTTAAAACTGAGCTGGTTGTAGCAATATTGGAATTATATTGTTGGATTGTTGGGTTGTATATGCAACGGGAATGTAATGTGATGACATAGATATACTATAGGGGCTCTCTCTCTCCCATAGATTTATTCCTCTATTTTCTCTAAAATGTTTTTCTTTTACTTTTTGGAACGCTTTTCGTTTTGGGGAGAATATTTGATGTCGAGACATGTAAAGTTATACAAAGATATACAAAGTGGAACAGAGTCTCTAATTTATAGAATGCCTGATGGAAGGCTTGTGTATGGGAGGAGAGAGGGAGAGAGTCAGAGTGTAGGGGTCTGGGGGATCAAACACAGGGGCATGGGTGTAGGCACGTCCACATCGCAGAGGACATGGTCCTTAATCCTCGCTGTGGGTAGTGGTTGGGTGGTGGGAAGGTGAAGGGTAGGGGGGTACGAGAATGGGGGGTAGTGGGTGGGAAATGGGTAGAAAAAAGAAAATAATACATGAAGTAAGGTTGGGAAAGAGTCTTTTTGACAGAGCAGTCAGTAATCTCGTTTTGCTTAAATTGGGGACAAATGGAAAAAAAACAGATCATGCTAGATGGCAGGCAGGGGGATTAGGATAGGCACGTTGAATGTGAGGGGGTTGAACTCATTAGAAAAAAGACGACGGGTTGCACAGGAATTATGAGCTCTTCAATGTGATATAGTATGTCTGCAAGAGACTCATATAGTTTGGTCAAAGAGACAATTATTAGAAGAACTAGGATTTAATTTAATTACCTGTACTAAATATTCTAGTGCTGCAAGAGGAATAGCAATTCTTGCTAAAAAACACATAGCCAATACAGGTAGGATATTATCTGATGGGTTAGGTCGATGGGCAATCGCAGAATGTCTTGTGGGTCATATTAAATTTATGATTTGTGTAGTATATGGTGCAAACTTAGATGAAGCAATGACTTTGGAGTATTTGAATGTTGAATTAGCAACGTGGCCTACACCATTGATCCTATGTGGGGACTTTAATATAAATTTAGCACCGAATATTCTAAACAAAGAACAGTCAAGGTACATTGGCAGGAAGCCACGTGTGTTTAAAGCATCACATGCATTAACGGGTTGTCATGGGCTTGTGGACGCGTGGGCTTTTTTAAGGGGGGGCGCACCTGGATATACTGTTTTCTCCTTTCCCCATCGGACGGTTGTCCGATTAGATTATTTCTTTACTACTCAATCATTGTTAAATCAGGCAATGATACAAGTATATCCTAGAATCACCTCGTATCATGGGCCAGTAGTTCTCTCTATTACAAGTATAATATCAATTATTCGGCCAAGAGCCTTCTCTTTTGATCGTAAACTATTAGTGGAACAGCAATTCGTTGATCATATGAAACAATGGATAATATTTTTTTTTAATATTAATCGTGGGAGTAGCAGTGTGGGAGGAGTTTGGGACTGTTTCAAAGCCGCCTTTCGTGGAGAGGTACTGAGCTTCGGTTTATATAATCAAAAAAACCAAGCAGCCAATCCTAAAAAATTATATCAGGGCTTTATTTCAGCTGAGGAAGTTCTCATGCAAAGTATACAGGCTGGGACAGATCTAACGGATCAGGTTACGGCAGTGGCACAGCTAAAGGCAAAGCTAAATTTGACTTGGGCTAAAGAGGCAGCAAAAAAGTTTTTTATTAAGATGCAAATTCATTACGAGTATGGCGAGGCAAGTGGCAGATGCCTCGCCCAAAAAGTGAAATCAAGGGAGACCGCCCAGCGTATAGACGAAGTACTCGATGTGAATGGTGATTCCGTTAAGGATGATCAGGGTATTTTGGAGGTATTTAGACAGTTTTATGAGATCTTATATCAAAATGATGTATATGATGAGGTAGCGGCTGCTACTCTGATCACTCAATACTGTACCCGAGATCTCTTGGTGGATGAGATGGAATTAATGGAGGCTCCTATCTCACCAGAAGAACTTGAAAAGGCAGTAAATGGTTTAAATGTAAATGTATTTATATAGCGCAAATCACCGACCCGGTATCTAAGCGCTTGCTTAGGGAACCCGTCCTGGTATTCCCCTGTGAGATACCCCGGCAGGGTATCCACAAGGTGAAAGCCAGGCATCCCGCCACGAGGGGCCGTAGTGGAGATTAAGCAAGCTATTGCCCAGAGTCGCAGAGTGTGACCCCGTGAGTTGAGTAGGCACCGGAGCGAGAATTGTCGAGTCCGTGGATTTTTTTTTTTTTAGCCCGAGACCCGCCGAGGCGGGGAATCGAACCCTGGTCCACGGACGATCTCAGCTTCCGGGTCTGCCGCCTCTAACCACTGAGCCACGCTTCTCCACTATAGCGGTAGGGAAGGCGGCAGGGCCGGATAAGTTGCCGTTGGAAATATATAAAACCTTCTTCCCTCTTTTAAAGACTGATCTTTTGTTAACAATGTTAGAAGCACAGAAGGGCGCAGCCCCTAAAACATGGAACGAGGCGTCTATAGTAGTGTTTCACAAAAAGGGCAACCCGGCGAATATTCCTGGATCATATAGGCCTATCTCGCTTTTAAATGCAGATGGGAAAATATACTCAAAGATTTTAGCCAATAGACTCTCGGTAGTTATTTCAAGATTAGTATCAATAACACAGCATGGGTTTATCCCTCAACGCGGCACACCAAACCACGTTAATCGTGTGATTACCTTTCTTGATTATGTGAAAGTCACTCGGGAACAATTTTGTTTAATTTTGCTACATGCCGAGAAGGCTTTCGACCGCGTTACATGGCGTTTTTTATGGGATGTGATGAGGAGTCGAGGCTTTGGACCACAGTTCATAAAATCATTGCAGACATTGTATTACCGACCTGTTGCTCGTATTAATACTATGGGACTCGAGTCGGCTGAGGTAGAAATTAACAGAGGTACTAGGCAAGGTTGCCCGTGCTCTCCTCTTTTATTTTCTTTATATATCGAACCTTTTTTAAAGATGCTAGAATCTAGCGCGAATATATCTCCTTTACTTATACAGTCCTATCAATTTAAGGTATTAGCATATGCAGATGACGTGGCTGTGGTCACGTCGAATCCAGTTGCAGCGATGCTAGCAATCGAACAATTGGCTACAGCTTTTGGTAGGTCATCTGGTTATAAGTTGAATTATGCCAAGACTCAGCTACTAAGTACAAATATCCCGAATTATACTGATCCAAGCCTTTGTCAAGAAGTGGTATACCTGTGAGTTAAATTACGAACATGTACAACCACTTTGGTCAAAGCAAACTGGGATCAGCTCTTGGTCAGTGCAAAGAAGCAACTAGAGCGTGCTGAATGTTTACACCTCTCCCTAGGGGGGCGATGTAATCTATTAAAAATGATGATACTTCCACAAATTTTATATTTGTTCCCCTGTATACCCTTGGAGGTCCCTAAAGCTAGCTTGGCACAACTACAAGAAACCTGTATGAGTTTCATGTGGTCAGGGCGAAAAGCACGACGGGCTAGGCAATTTATGATATTGCCAAAAGAGTTAGGAGGATTTTCGGTACCAGATTTTCTATTATATTATTATGCATGTAGGTTACAAGGGATGGGCATTTTGCTGATAGGGCTAGCACTGGAGCCGTTGGCAGAGCGCCCTTCGATATATCAAATGCAACTGGGTGTAAAAGCAAAAAAATCCCTATTCCTGTATCTGGAATGGAGCTATTACAAGAGAACGCGGTTTAAGACTTTAGAAGCAGCGTATAAGGTGTGGCGAGCAGTTAGAGATATGTTTGGTTTTGAGAAAATCTCATATTACACACCGTTGGCATCGCCAATATTTCTACCAGTTGATCTATGGGATAGAGTGGTGTATAATTGGAGGGGGAGAGGAATAAGAGTGGTGGGAGATTTGTATTCTGATGGTTCTTTTAAATCTTTTGAACAATTAAGGACACAGTATCAGAGAGAATTTCTCTAAATATCTGCAGATCAGGGAGTTTTTAGAGAACAGCGGCATCTCTTTTCAATCAAACCCCCTGATCGAGGCTAACTCAAGAGGGGCAAAGATTGGCATTTTATATAACTTGATGTTAAACATAAAAGCTAATGATATTAAGCAGCAGAATCTGAAATGGGGGACTAAATTAGATAGACAAGATATTCAAATTGAAATCTCGTTGGGCATGGCGAAAGATTTATTCCTGTCTGCAAAGCTTTCTGCTCAACACTTCAAATCACTATTTAATTTATATTATACACCTGATAAGATTGGGAAATGTTTTCGTTGTGGTTACATTTCTGCAAATGATGTACATATCTTTTTTGCGTGCCCATCGTTGGCTCCCCTCCTATCGCAGATAGAAAGATGTTTATCGGAAATTGTAGGTAACCTAATTCAACTATCTGCAACACAGATTCTTTTCGGGGTAGAAATGGGATCAATGGATATTGGAACCACGAAACAGCACGCTAAACTAATATTTGTAGCGACTGCTGTCTACAGACTGTGTATTGCATCATACTGGTTACAACAGGAACCACCTTCATTTGTGGAATGGCGGTCTAGATTCTTTGTAATTCATAATAGGGAACATAGTCTGTATGCGCTTAAGGGTACACGGAAAAAGAAACCAGGAGAACAAATATGGGGTTTAGTCACACAGTATCTTGAGTCACAAAATAGGGCTATATCTCCCCTTTAGTGCCAGCTGGTAGAATCAAGTTAAATGTCTTAATTCTCATTTCTCAATAGACCAATGTGTTATGTCTTATTTATTGCTCTTTTTTTCTGTTTTTCTCCTTTCTTTATCTGGATTGCTCATAATACACTTTGTAAATTCTGTTTGGTCTAAAATGCTTTGCTTTAACTTGTGTAATATTCTAATATGTTATGATCTATTCTGTGATAATCTTTATCTTTATTGTATTAGAATGACTCATACCAACCGATTCATGTATTTGCCAAAAATAAAATAAATATTAAAAAAAGACAAGGAGACACAGAGCTAACTACACAATGCAGCTCCATTGCTCTCACTCACATCATCAGACTAATGGTGACAAGGAATTGTGCTTTAATTTATTAAGTACGTATTCCCTTGTTAAAGCTCTCTCTTGTGACCATTGTAACTCTTTAGCACTGGTGGCTGCATTGAGGCAATATTGCAGTTGTGAAAGCCTTCAGAGAACTCTGGGTATCTGCTGAAAGATATTTTATCACATGTGCTCTGCCATTGCCCTTGTCTAGGTAAAACTGATCTTGTCAGGGTACTGTTTCTTTTCAAGGTTGGAGAGAGTAGCCTTACTTGCTTTCAAATTCAGATGTGATCTGAGTAAAAAGAATTACAGAGCTTTGAGCCTAGCATTGGGCTATGGAGATATAATTTACAGTTGAGTATGCCCCATAGGATAAGATAAACCCAAGTGGATCTTGCACTGAAAATATGGGTATGGGTTGGATATAAAGACTGTAAATATTCACATGAATAGCGTTGTGTGAGTTTTGCAAATTGGATATACAAAATTTGATTCTATATCATGAACTAGACACAGTGGTTGTGAGTGTTTTTAAAATGTTTATGAATATTGAATATATATATAACAAGGTGTATTGATGAATCATTGGTTGTATGAGTCCCTGTATTGATGATTCAGTGGGTGTGTGACTGACTGTATAAGTGAGTGATTACGAGTCTCATTGAATGTATGGGTTAATGACTGGGTTTTAAGATTGTCTGTATCAGTCTGTTAGATAGTGTCTAAGTGGCTTTATGGATTGGTGAGTGGGTATGTGACTGGCCCTATGGGTGATTGCTTGGGTGTCTGAATACCTTTATGGGTGTATGATGGTCTGTGTGGCTGGGTGAGAAGGTGTGTGGACTGCCTGCCTGCATGAATGAGTGAGTGGGTGAGTCAGTTGCTGTATGGGTTAGTGAGTGCATAAGTGAGGAACTATATAGGTGGCTGAGTGTATGTATGGCTGTGTTAGTGAGTAAATGGATATACCAGTGGTATGTGGGTAAGTAGCTGGATAGGTGAAAGGCAGTATAGGTGAGTATTAGAGTATATGAGTGACTGTATGTGTGAGTGAGGGATTGTGATAGTGGCTGTATGGGCGAGTGGGTGCTTTTGTCAATGACTGTATATGTGAGTAAGTATGTGTTAGTATCTTCATGAATAAATGAGTGAGTGTGTATAGAATGGTATAGGTGAGTAAATGGTTGTGTGATTGACTCTTGAGGTGAGTGAGTAGGTGTATGAGTAGCTCTATGAGTGACTGACAGTGTGTGAGTGGCTGTATGGGTGTATGAGTGGTTATATCAGTGGTTGTATTAGTTACAGAGTTGGTGTATGAGTGGCTGTGTGGGTGACTGAGTGGATGTGTGTATGTTTAGCCCTATAAATCAGTGAGTGGGTATGTAAGTACTGGTATGGATGTGTCAATGGTTTTGAGAATGAAAGTGTGAAAGTTGGAGTGGGTGTATGAAAGGTTATATGCTGGTGTGAGTGGGTGTGTCAGAGATTCTGTGGATGATGTCATCAGTGATGTCATTATTGCTGTCATTTGAAATGTCATCAGTGATGTCATCAGTGATGTCACTGACCATGTCATGAGTGATGTAATATGAGGTCATAAGCAGTGCTTTGCGGGGGTGAGAGTTATAGTTAGCTCAGCTAATTTTAACTGCTGAAATTCTCTGGTTTTGTATAAGTGAACCTTGAGCCTAACTATAATGTCTCTGTAACCTTTGTTTTTTTTTGTGAGTTTCTAAAGTTTCTTTATTCCATTTCCTAACTATAACATTCCTGTAACCTTTGTTTTTATCAGTGAATTTCTAAGGCTTTTTAAATGCTAATTTATAACTATAACCTCCCAGTAACCTTTGGTTTTTTCAGTGAATTTCTAGGGTTTTTCAAGTTCTATTTCCCGACTATAATTTCAAAGTAACCTCGGATTTTTTATTACATTTTTCAGGTTTTTAAATTGTATTTTCTATTTACAATGGCTCTTTATGGTGCATTTTATAAGCTTGTATTTTCCTCAGTGTATTATTATTAGTTAATTTTCTTTACATTTTTTATATTAGCGATGGCATGGCGATGGCTGCGATCATCCTGAGAAATCAAGAAACAAAAGAAGGCATTCAACGACCACTACCACATTTCAACATTTTAAATTAAAAAAATCATTCTAACTATTACAATACACACATTACTTACTTAAAGAACATGTTTGTACACACATTTTTATAGTAACTTTTAAAAAACTGTGTTTGAACTCTACTTCCTCTTTTCTCGAATACACATAGTAGCGATGACTCCGGTAACTGCATCAGTTGCGTCTTTTACAGGGGGTGCAAAATATATTCATGCACACATTCTATAGTGTTTTAGACACTAGGGTTTTATTACTGCACTGTTTAAAGTCATATTTCTGTTTGGAGTTTGTATGAAAACAACCATTTAAACCAATTTCCCGTTTTCGCAGTGACATCAGACGTTGCAATGATATCGGAAGCTGCAATCCCTGAAAATACGTCACAAAATGGTAAAACAAAAGCAGACATTTAATAGCCACCAGCACATTCAAAACGTAGAGCTGCAAAATGGATTGCAACCAACGTACTAAACACATTACCATCTAAATAATTAAATATTAGCATGTACAACCCCTTCATATCTCTCTAACTTTTTCAGTATAATCTACAACTACATGCATCACTGTATCAGTAAGTCTCTCATTTGCTGTATAACTATTTCAGTGAATCTGTAACACTGTGCATCAGTCTATCAATGCTTCTGTAACAAACAGTGTGACTGTCTCAGTGCATCTATGAGTGGGTGCATTAGTGTCTCAATAGCTCGGTGTTTCATTCCATGACTCTCAATCAGACTGTGAGTAGGGGCATGAGTGCCTTTGTGTACCTGTAATTAAGTATGTTACTGTCTGCCTGGGTCTGTGAGTGGATACTTCAGTGTCTAAGTAGATGTCTGGGTGGGTCAGTGAGTGCGTGCATGAGTGTCTGAGTGGGTCTGTGACTAAGTACATAAGTACATGAGGCTCTCAGTGGGTCTATGACTGGGAGCGTGAGTGTCTGAGTGGTCCTGTGAGTGTGTCGTTGGGTCTTTGAGTGGAATTGCAAGTGCATGGGTAGTCTGAGTGTTTGAGTGACTGGGTGCATACATCTCTGAGTCAGTCTGTGAGAGGGTGTGTGAGAGACTGCAAGGGTGTGTCAGTGTCTGAGTGGGTCAGAGAGTAGGCTTAGGAATGTCTGAATGACTGTGAGGGGAAGTACAAGTGCCTCAAAGAGTCTGTGACTAAGAATATAAGTCTCTGAGAGGGGGAGTTAATGGGTGCATGCATGAGTGTCTCAGCGGGTCTATGACTGGGAAGACAAGTGCCTGGGTGGGTCTGTGAGTGAATGCATGAGCCTTGAGTGAGTGAGGGGGTGCATGTATATTTGAGTATATTTGTGAGTGGGTTTGTGACTTTCTGAGTATATCAGTGAGTGACTGAATCCATAAGTCTCTGAGAGAGTCTGTGACTGAGTGTGAAAGTGAACTTATAGGTATGTGAGTGTGTGTATGAGTATCTGAGAAGATCTATTAGTGGGTGTATGAGTATCTCAGTGGGCCTGTGAGCACTTACATGAGTGTGTGAGTGGGTCTGTAAGTGGGTATGTTTCTCTCTGAGTGAGTCTGTAAGTAGATACATGAGTATCTGGGAGGGTCTGTGAGTGGGTGCATGAGTGCCCAGATGGTTCTGTGAGTGGGTGTTAGAGTCTCTAAGTAGGTATACAACTATACACTTGAGTCTAAGGCTGAGTCCTTAAGAAGGTGTATGAGTCTCTGACGGGGCTGTTGTCAGGATTCACCGAGTAGCCACTGTAGCTTCCTCAAGACGGTTGGTCAGCTCCCTGTCCTGGCCTCGTTCGGCACGATCTAATGTGTGGTTTCCTTGTTCCTCTGGCAGACTGAGAGATTCCAGAGGTAATCCGAGTCATTGAATGAAAGTACTGTTAAGTCTGTATATATTTCCCCTCCCTAAGATGGCCGCTCAATGTTCCATTTACTGTATTCGATAGATGCGCCCTCTAGTGGACGTCTGGAAGGCGCGCGCTCCTAACTGCGCACTTCAACTAAGATTCCGTTCGAGAAGCTTGTTTCGGTTGTTGCTCCGCGTCAATAATTCATGACGGGAGAATAACAACAATTATCAAAGGCGTACTAAGTATCATAGAATTAGAGTTTTCAGAGCCTTTCATGAGAGTAATACTTGTCGTGCGCTCTCACTGCTCAGAGAGGCACCTTGGTCTGACGAAGTTCCCAGTCGCTGTCTCAGGGCTGTGACAGCTGTCATCCCAATATCCTATGGTTCTTCAGGAGAAGGCGAGTGTCGAGGAGGACTTGATCAGACGCGACGTAGTGGAGTATTCCGCTGAAGAGAAACTTAAACTCTACAAGTAAGGCGTTACATCTTCTCGTCAAGTCTGCAAATATACAAACTGTATTGCTTCCACTCGCATTTCCCCGCAGGACATTCCCCCTTGCGCATATCCTTGCCTTTCCTTCCCCTTGTACCTTCCCTTATCCTTTTTGCGTGCTTCAGAGATTCAGTGAACCTTGTTGGCACTTTGGACCCGAGGATATCTTGCACAGAACCCCAAGGACAAAGTCTGACGAAGAACTTCACAGGTACAATTCAGGTTGATAGAGAGAGTGAGTGCGAGTGTAGAAATAATCTGGGTAGAAACACTAATGTTCGTATATGTCTTCACTGCAGGAAGTTCAGTCAGATAACATTCCTAAATATAGAAGAGAGGCAAATACCTGGGCAGAAACTGGTAGGACAAGTTTCCTTTATCATTTACGAATAGTCAGCACAGTGTAAGAAGGTTGTGGCATATTCTCTCTCTTTTCCCCTTCTGTGTATTAGGCACCTACAGAAATGGCAGCGTGAGGAATAGCAGGCGCTGGAAGTAGGGTGCCAGTCGAAGTACAGGTATTCTCTTCTCTGTCCACTTCCCCTTTCCCCGCTGCTGGTGGACTTGCTCTTGAAGCGAGGGTACCGGTGGAGGGGTGATCGGGACATTCGTCAGTACTGCCTCTGCGAAGCGTTGGAGCACCTGGATATCGTGACAGTTTGAAGTGCCCACGTATTTTACCTTCGCCCGGGCAGTATGGCTGAGGGGATGGACTTGAAGGAATTAGGCGCAATCTTAGTAGGGATTCAGAGAGATTTGGGAGCCGTTCGAGATGAAAACCGAAGTTTAAGGTCAGAGTTAGTGGCTTCCCGTCAAGAGGCTAGGTTGTTAGCACAAAAGGTAGATGGGTTCGTTATGGGGAATCCTGTACAGAGTTCAGCGGTACCAGTCACTAGTGGGGCCGCTGTGGATCCAAAGTCGGTAGCTCAGGTAATTCATTCGGTATCCCCGTTGATCCCATTGGCAACTCCTGAAAGGTTTTCGGGAGATCCTCAAAAGGCTCAATATTTTTTGACCCAATGTTCCCTTCATTTCATGTGCCGACCCACCTTGTTCCCAGACGCCCAATTTCGAGTAGCATTTATCCTGTCATATTTAAGTGGAGATGCTGCCAATTGGGCCATGCCTTTAGTTAGTGAGGATGATCCTTTGCTTAGTGACTTCACTAAATTCAAGGCTGAGTTTCTTAGAATTTTTGATCGGAGAAGGATATCTCAGGCCACCGATAACGAATTATTGGAGCTGCGTCAAGGATCTAAAGATTTGATTACTTACCTCACACAGTTTAATAAACTGATTTTGGAGACTAGCTGGCCAGAAGAAAAGAGAGCGGCCTTGTTTTATCGTGGTTTAAGAGATGAAATTAAGGACACCCTGGCTCAGATTCCCAATCGACCCACCGAATTGCCTGCGTTGGTAGATTTGGTTTTGGAATTGGATTTTCGGAACTCAGAGCGCAAAGGTGAGAAGAAGAAAGATTGGAAGATAAATTTCCCGCGCTTTGACAGAGCGAAGAGCGAAAAAGGACCCGGAGGGAATTCAGAGTCGGAACCCATGCAAATTGGGACAGTTCGAGGCCCTTTAAGCAACGAAGAAAAAGAACAACGGAGACAAAAGAAGTTATGTTTGTATTGTGGTACTGCCGGCCATTTTGTAAAAGATTGTTTGAAGCGTCCCAAGACTCCGTTTAAGGGAAACGAGGTGAACCGCCAGTAGACGGGGTCGCTCTGGTGGTAAAAGAAGATAAGACGACTCCAAAGTCCCATTTGATTTTAAATACGCTGCAGACCATGACTCCTCATGTAATCCTTCATGTAACCATGCAATTCCGTGAACATCAGATTGGTGGAGTGGCCATTATGCTCGATTCCGGTGCTACTGGAAACTTCTGTGATATCCGCTATGCTAAACAGATGGGAATTAAGGCAATCGCAAAAAATCATCCTGAACCGGTACGTGCCGTAGATGGGACCAATTTGACCTCCGGACCAATTACTAGTCATACCGAAGAATTGGAAATTACTCAGGGAGAGGGACATCGAGAAGTGTTGCAGTTCAATTTAATCGATGCCCCCCAATTTCAACTGATCCTGGGACTGCCTTGGTTAACCCTCCACAACCCGACAATAGATTGGGAAAACCGGACAGTCAGTCTGCATTCAGAGTTTTGCCAGTCCCACTGTTATGGTACTAAGAATATTGAGAAGGAACCTACGCCCTCCATGTTGTTGTCGTTTGGCGGACAGTCCATTGGAGCGATAGTGACGGAAGAAATTCCTCCAGAGTACCGAGATCTCAAGACGGTGTTCAGTGAACAGGAAGCTGAAGTATTGCCTCCCCACCGTGCTTATGATTGCACCATCGACTTGGAACCGGGAGCCGCTCTTCCTTGTAGTCGAATTTATGCGTTGACGGAAGCTGAAAATGTGCATTTAAAAGCATACCTGGATCGTTATCTTGCGAATGGATTTATCCGGCCATCTCAGTCCCCAGTTTCTTCCCCTCTGTTCTTCATACCGAAGAAGCAAGAAGGTAGTCTCAGAACTTGCATAGACTATCGTGCTTTAAATCAAGTCACCACTAAAAATAGGTACCCATTGCCATTGATTTCTGTTCTTTTGGATCAGATCAAAGAAGCACAAATTTTCACCAAACTGGATTTACGAGGGGCGTATCACTTGGTTCGAATGAAAGAAGGGCATGAGTGGAAGACCGCCTTTCGAACCAAGTTTGGTCTTTTCGAGTATTGTGTCATGCCATTCGGTCTTTGTAATGCTCCTGCAGTGTTTCAACACTTTATCAACGACATAATGAGCGATTTAATGGATAAGATCGCCATCATCTACCTGGATGATATTTTGATTTACTCGCAGAATCCTCAGGAACACACCCAACATGTACGTTTGGTTCTAGAACGATTGCAAGCAAACCAGCTATTTGTTAAATTGGAAAAATGTGTTTTTCATGTGTCACAAGTGGAATTTTTGGGATTCGTTATTTCACCTCAAGGAGTGACCATGGACCCAGGAAAAGTAAAAGCAGTGGAAGATTGGCCAGCCCCCAAGAATGTGAAAGAAATTCAAAGATTTCTGGGGTTTGCCAATTTCTATCGGCGATTTATTCAAGGATTTTCGCAATTGATAACTCCCATCACAGTTCTCCTGAAGAAAGGAGTAAAGTTTGAGTGGACAGATGAGTCAAACTCCGCTTTCTTGAATCTGAAGAAACAATTCACCTCGGCCCCCATCTTACTGCATGCGGATCCAGCCGAACCGTTTTACGTGGAAGCTGATGCTTCAGATCAGGCCATCGGGGGAGTTCTCTCTCAACGCCATCCAAAGACTGGACAGTTGCATCCCGTGGCGTACCGCTCCAGAAAATTGAACGCTGCTGAAATAAATTATACCATCACAGAGAAAGAGCTATTGGCAGTAAAGGATGCTTTTGAGAACTGGAGGCACTATCTGTTGGGGGCACGACACACAGTCACCGTCTATTCCGATCACAAGAACCTGCAGTTTTTGAAGACGGCTAAGACCTTGACTCCTCGTCAGTTGCGCTGGTCCCTTTACTTTGCTGACTTCGACTTCGTGATTACATACCGACCTGGCCCCAAGAACGGGAAAGCAGATGCGCTGTCTCGATTACAGACCGAAGAATCTGAGCACATCGTAGAAGCGAAACCAATCATTCCAGAGACAAAGATCGTGGGGGCACTTACGTTGGACAATTTCAAAGATGAGGTCCGTAAGAGTTTAACCTCAGAAGAAATTCAACAGTGGGTGCTACTAGGAGAAGAGCGTCAGTGTCGACAGCAGTTACCATATGTCAAAGAAGCCTTATACCTTCCAACCCTTGAGCTTCAGGAGAAGGCTTTGCGAAACTGTCATGACCATCCTTTAGCCGGTCACAAAGGAATAGCCAAGACTCAAGAATTGGTGCAACGTTATTTTTGGTGGCCTGGAATGTCCGATCAGATCAAAAAGTATGTTCAGTCTTGCGAGTCTTGTGCTCGGAGTAAACCCACTAGACAGGCTCCCCAAGGATTGTTACAGCCTTTGCCCACTCCCCCTTCTCCTTGGCATACCATCTCCTTAGATCTCATCGTAGACCTACCATTGAGCAAGGGATGTGATACCATCCTGGTGGTGGTAGATACATTCACAAAGATGAGTCATTTCGTCCCTTTGTCAGGAATTCCCACGGCAGTCCAATTAGCTAGAGTATTCAGCGAAAATATTGTCAAAATTCATGGTATCCCTAAGATAGTGGTCTCAGACCGAGGTCCCCAATTTATTTCTCACTTCTGGAAGGCCTTCCTAAAGGGGATGGGGATTGAGGGGAGACTGTCCACTAGTTACCACCCAGAATCCGATGGGCAGACAGAGAGGACCAATCAAGAATTAGAACAGTACTTGAGGTTATTCCTATTGGAGCAGGGTGGGGAATGGTCCGAAAAGCTGTGGATGGCTGAGTTCGCTTGCAATAATGCGAAGAGTGCCTCTACTGGTTACTCTCCGTTTTATTTGAACCTTGGTAGACATCCTAACTTTATGGTGTTACAAGAGGAGTTAGATGTCCCCGCAGCCAAGAGGGCCCTTTTAGATTTGAGTTCTTTGCATCAATCAGCTAAAAAGAATTTAGAGAAAGCTAAGGCGTCCTATAAAAAGTTTGCAGATTCACATAGGAAAAAACCCCCACAGTATCAAGCAGGAGATCAGGTGTGGTTGTCCACTAAAAATTTACATTTGAAGGGAAACAGAAAGTTCCAACCCAGATTTGTGGGTCCTTATACTATCGAAAAGGTGTTAGGACCAGTTACTGTAAAACTGAAACTCCCGGCCAAGATAGGTGTACATCCAGTTTTCCATGTATCCTTGCTGAAAAAGGTTCAATCGCCTATACGGCTTACAAATCCTCCAGATCCACTTAATGTTCAAGGGCATCCTGAATATGAGGTTAAGGATATTTTAGATTCTAAGTATGTAAAAGGGAAATTGAAGTATTTAGTGGATTGGAAAGGGTTTGGCCCAGAAGAAAGGTCTTGGGAACCGGTTAGCAACCTTCACGCTCCACAACTGTTGAAACGTTTTCACTCCAGATTTCCACACAAACCAGGACCGATGAATCGGTCCTTGAGAGGGGGTACTGTCAGGATTCACCGAGTAGCCACTGTAGCTTCCTCAAGACGGTTGGTCAGCTCCCTGTCCTGGCCTCGTTCGGCACGATCTAATGTGTGGTTTCCTTGTTCCTCTGGCAGACTGAGAGATTCCAGAGGTAATCCGAGTCATTGAATGAAAGTACTGTTAAGTCTGTATATATTTCCCCTCCCTAAGATGGCCGCTCAATGTTCCATTTACTGTATTCGATAGATGCGCCCTCTAGTGGACGTCTGGAAGGCGCGCGCTCCTAACTGCGCACTTCAACTAAGATTCCGTTCGAGAAGCTTGTTTCGGTTGTTGCTCCGCGTCAATAATTCATGACGGGAGAATAACAACAATTATCAAAGGCGTACTAAGTATCATAGAATTAGAGTTTTCAGAGCCTTTCATGAGAGTAATCCTTGTCGTGCGCTCTCACTGCTCAGAGAGGCACCTTGGTCTGACGAAGTTCCCAGTCGCTGTCTCAGGGCTGTGACAGCTGTCATCCCAATATCCTATGGTTCTTCAGGAGAAGGCGAGTGTCGAGGAGGACTTGATCAGACGCGACGTAGTGGAGTATTCCGCTGAAGAGAAACTTAAACTCTACAAGTAAGGCGTTACATCTTCTCGTCAAGTCTGCAAATATACAAACTGTATTGCTTCCACTCGCATTTCCCCGCAGGACATTCCCCCTTGCGCATATCCTTGCCTTTCCTTCCCCTTGTACCTTCCCTTATCCTTTTTGCGTGCTTCAGAGATTCAGTGAACCTTGTTGGCACTTTGGACCCGAGGATATCTTGCACAGAACCCCAAGGACAAAGTCTGACGAAGAACTTCACAGGTACAATTCAGGTTGATAGAGAGAGTGAGTGCGAGTGTAGAAATAATCTGGGTAGAAACACTAATGTTCGTATATGTCTTCACTGCAGGAAGTTCAGTCAGATAACATTCCTAAATATAGAAGAGAGGCAAATACCTGGGCAGAAACTGGTAGGACAAGTTTCCTTTATCATTTACGAATAGTCAGCACAGTGTAAGAAGGTTGTGGCATATTCTCTCTCTTTTCCCCTTCTGTGTATTAGGCACCTACAGAAATGGCAGCGTGAGGAATAGCAGGCGCTGGAAGTAGGGTGCCAGTCGAAGTACAGGTATTCTCTTCTCTGTCCACTTCCCCTTTCCCCGCTGCTGGTGGACTTGCTCTTGAAGCGAGGGTACCGGTGGAGGGGTGATCGGGACATTCGTCAGTACTGCCTCTGCGAAGCGTTGGAGCACCTGGATATCGTGACAGCTGTACATGGATTAATTACACTCCAAGTGAGTCTGTTAGTGGGTGCATAAATAACTGAATGGGTATGTGAGTGAGTGCATGAGTATATGAGTGGGTATGTTACTGGATGTATAAGTGTGTGAGTTGGTATGTGAATGGGTGTATAAGTGAGTTTGTGAGTGTGTACATGAGTGTGTGACAGTAACCAGTGAGTGTGTACAAACATATATATTTTTATGCTGCCACCTATACTGGCAATGTTGTTGTGATATTTGCGATGTCCCTGTGATGGTGCACATGGGGCAACACTCGCGACCGCAGCGTAATCACAAATATCGCGCGCAATCACAAAAATATATTTTAGACACAACTTGTGTCACTAACACACCCATTTCTAAAAAATGGGGGCAGAATATCCCCGACCTGACCCCTTATGTTAGCTTTCACACATATTTTCAGCCCTGTGAACCATTCCCGAATGATAAAATGTCAGCAGGAACTTTCTGTTTAGGTTGCATCCAGTCAATCAGAGCATTCCCATTGGAGCAATTCATTTTGGAAATATCCCTGGACCAGAAACATATCTATATTTTCGGCTTAGGTTTTTTACAAACTACTGGACGGATTTGCACCAAATAACAAAAAGCACAATCTGTGTAACAACATCTACCTTTCTGCCAAATTTGGTGTAATTTTGTCGAGCCGTTTGGGCTGTAGGTCCGACAACTTAACATTATAAATGCACCCTTTTTTTGCACTCCTGTTTCTTGGTTCCAACAGCACAGATAACCCCCAAACGTTCCATGACACATAGAATCTATTTCAACACTTTTTTGAGAAAATTTCATTGAGATTTATGAAACAACGCCAATAATATAGGCAAGGCAAAATGCCTTTGCAATGGAAAGTAGGTCCTAACTATAACTACCTACTGGCGACCACCAGTAGGTAATATGTGTATATAATATGAACAATTACAGGGTCTGTTCCATTGTCCTGCGGGGTCCAGATATGCACATGGGTGTTGCATTTTATGTAAGAAACAACACTGGTAATTGATGGTACAATCACAGGACCAGGTTCTACTCCCGCCATATGGAATGCCGTAAGCCTGACTTCCAGGACGTTGACGAGTCAGACCAAGTTACACTGATTTAATCAGCGAAGAATAAGAAGAGCGAAATAGAAATACTACAAAGAGCTCACTAAAGCCCTGTATAGTGATTGAGAATGTGCCATAGTTGTGACACGCTGGAATACAATTATCCTCTAAGACAGCAGTAACTTCCCATACGCAAAGGTAAGTGGATTCAGTTCCATGAAGCATAACCAGACGACAGCGTTGTTCTAGATATTACCTAGGAAGCGCACAAGTAACTCTTAGAAATTGGAGGAAGAGTTGGGAAGTGGGGCAGCTGCCCTCAGCCTGTTTGCGAGAGCACCTAACAAAAACAAAACTAAAAGAGAACCAATGGTGAAAGACACTACAGTACAAGACAAATTAAAAAAATTGGAAAAAGTTAAGAAAGCAGAAACATCAAAATGGTGGGAGGCAATCTCCCTCCAGGACTATTTAGAAAAACAGATGGTCCCAAGGAAAATAAGCATTTATATTACTCCCTCATATAAATCACCAAATCCTAAAATGCTTGAAGAGTGGTTGGGAAACTCTGCTAGGAGCTCTGAAACAATGCTAAAGATCCTAATAAAATATGTCTGGGAGAACAGGGAGAACATTCTGAAAGAGTTGAAATCATTGGAGGATGATATGAAAACACAAAAAAAACAAGAACTGATTAACAAATATGTGGGGGACTTGAAACATAAAGTGACGTTGTATGAAGATGACATAAAGGTGCAAAAACAGTACAAATTACATAGAGACTGTACTGATTATGAGGCGGGCAGAATATTAACTTACAGCCACAAGTACGACCATTTGTATGAGAAATTGGCACAAGGAGAAACAAAGAGATGACAGCTGCCACAAGTGGTACAGACTCCATAACAAGTAGTGATACCGAAGATCCATCCAGTTCCACAACAAGGAAAACACTAGCCAAAGACAGTGGTAAAGGACATATGACTTTTTTAGATGAATATCGCCTCCTGCGAACGGGGAGGCAAACATCAAGTGACACTCACTCCCAAGACACTGGGAAGAGGATAGGGACAGAGAGGAAAGGGCTGAGGAAAAGTCCAGGAAAAAACAAGCAGCAAAGACAGCGGTACAAACAGAGGAAGCAGAAGTGGACGGAATATGACAAAGGACCCATGGGAAACAGAAAAGCAGCTCCAAAAAGCCAATCATGATGGATGAAGGTTCGACAACTTAACATTACAAATGCACCTTGCGCATTGCTTCCCACATTAACTCAAAAGCAAACACCCATTTCTATTGGTTACACATTTCAGCCCCTTCCAAGTGACATAAATTTGCCCGAATCTGCCTTCTCCCTGTTATGATAGAAACAGTTCATGGAACACTTAACGGAGCACACAGGTCACAAGTTCACCACACAATGTTGAAAATTAAAACAGCAAGTGTGCTTGACTTTTCAACATATTAGCTTATCCTATGTAAAGTTCCTTTCAATCAGCTTTTGTTAATCAATAAGGATCATGCTTTTAAAAAACAGAAACATACACCCTAGTTTTCAGTGTTGAATGTTATCAAACAACCAATCATTTCTTTTCTTTCTTCATAACTGCATCTTATCCACCATTTTAGAGGAATCTGCCTTTTCAACTGCCATTTCATTTACAGAGACCATCTCAGTGCATCCAGACCTCCCTTCAAGATGCTTAGAGTGTGGATTGTGGGACACAGCTATATTTTCTGGAGCCAAAGGTATGCAGAAAACAAAACAAAAACATGGACAAAGACCTAGGTTTACCAAATGTAGACATTAAATGTAGACATTAAATGGATTGGATAAAGAGGGTTAAAGTGGCTCCAATTGATGCCATTGGTTAAATCCTTTTGTGCATCTCCTACACCCTAACCTCATAATTGTGCACTGTAGTGGCAATGACCTAGGCACTTTCTCTGGGGTCTGGAAATGCTTATAAAGGACATCTTTACAGAATTGATGTCACTTTTCCCCCAAACTGCCTTTGTCTATGCTAACATATGCCAAAGGCAGAAATGGACCTGGTCCAATCAAGTTTGTCCACAGATTGAGAAAGCTAGGAAACATGTCAATAAATCTGTTTCTGCTTTTCTCCGAGATTATAGAATGGGGTCCATTTACCACAACAATCTACATTTCAATATGCATGGCATCTATAGGAGAGATGGTGTACATTTTACAGATGAGGGTAAACGTCTTCCACTTGAACATTAGACTCTGCATAGGTACTTACTTGTAGGTACCAAAATCACTCAATTAACACATGGGCTCTTTTTAGAGCCACCTAAGAACTTAACACAAAAGCTTGATGTATATCTAAAGAAAAATTGTGATTTTTTTTGCTTGAAGTCATGCACCCAACGTGTTAGAGTCATGCACCAAATGCGTAGAAGTCATGCACCAAACGCGCTGGAGTCGCGCACCCTACAGATTATAAGTCATGCATCCAACGCGTGCACACCAGGGAGCCGCACTGAGCACCGCGCTTGGTGCGCGACTCCTAATTTGACCATAAAAAAATTGCCCCATCAGTAATTTCTAATATCCCCAGGGACCCCATGCCCCGGGACTTATAAAAATGTAGGGGATTGTGGGGGGAGCCCCAATGCCCCCACGGTCCTGCCGGCTCCCCATGTCCTTTGGGAGCCAGAATTGCTTTTCCACATGGGGAGCTGTTAACATGCAACTCCCCATGTGGAAAAGCAATCTGGTTTGGATTTTGAAAGAGAGAACAGATTTCCCTGCTCTCTCTTTCAAAATCCATACCAAGTGTGCTATGGGAGGGCAGGAGCCGCAAGACTCCTGCCCTCCCATAGCACACAGCAGTATCCCGGGGGTAGGCACCCCAGGACACTGCAGGAACCGGCCTTGGGAGTTGGCAGTCCCCAGGGCCCTCAAGGGCTCATGAAAGGTGGGGAGCAAAACCAACTAGGGGGTGTTAATATGGAAAACGAGGCATACATCAATGGAAATGAAATCACCTGTTGTGAACTCTACATCAACCTTAACCTGCAAATATGTAGTTAGGCAGGCCCTGAGACCTAGGCCCGGGTAATTGCAGATTGATAAGTCACAGGTGGGAGGGTGCAAAGCTGGCAGGCAAATACTCAGGAAGAAAACTCTTGATCAATCCCACAGAGAAGTGCAGTGAAATTACTGTGGTCAGGGGAGATTGCCCCAATAAAGCACACATGGCCAGAGGGGGGACCCGTGCTCCTAAAAACACCATACAGTCAGATGCCACATGAGTAGGGAATACATAGCCAATCAGGACCAAGCACACTCAGTGATAATGCACTCCCCTGCCAGACATCTGAACACATTCACCATTGGCCACACTGTGCCAAGCGATGTCAAGACCCACCTGTAGTAACCCTTTTACCACTAATTTTTGACTCCCAAGGCAACAATCAACATTGCTCACTATTTACGGTTTGCCATAAACTGTTATGACTTGTTATATTTTGTATATAAGAAGGACACCAACCAAATATAAATGGAGACAGTCCTTAGACTGAGTACCTGTAACTTTTATCCCAAATCAACTGTTTAATTAAACTAACTGTTCCTGTTTTGCCACATGCCTCTTGTCTTCTGTTTTTTGTAAGGAATACTAACTCAACCAACAGTTTTGTGATAGAGTAATATCATTTGCAAAGTGTTCAGCAAGGACAGCTCGAAATCACAAATAATTTTTTGGCAACCATTTCCTTCATGTACTAAGCTTTTTCGTTGTAGGTAAGGCTCCTATTCAATAAATCAGATCTTTCCTGACCTCAAAATTGGCATTTTTCTATTCTCAAAACTCAAACAGCGATTCGGTAAAATGTTAAAGAATCTTACTGAATTGCTGTTTGTGTTTGGGAATAGATACCAAATCAGTATTTGGAACGGGCGTGTTAAGGGCATCCCTTCCAGATATAAACGATTATTGATGTATTAACAGAATAGATGTAAGCAGCGTCTTTATGTTGCAAAGACTCTTTCAGATGTATCAAACTCAAACTGTGATTTGGTAACATGTGCAAGAGTGTTTAGCTCATTCCTTCCAAATACTGAAATGAAATGCTATGTATAAATATTTTAGGACCTAATATAATTTGTAAAACAGTCATCTTTTTCCACATCCTCAAATGGACCACTGCCTACTCCTAAAAAAAGAAAGTTAAACTTTTCATATTTTTTGATTAAACACACTCATGTTTTACTTTAAGGAAAAGGGCTGCATTTAAAGAGATAATATACATATTTTTTAAAGCAGGCAGACAAGGGGGGTCTGCTGAGCTCAAAAGGGCACTATCCCTGTGATGACTGCGATTACTAGTGGGTCGCGATTTGCGACATACCTCATTAATATTTATGAGGTAGGTCAAATTGCAACCCACTAGGAATCTGCAATTTGCAAATCACAAAGTAATACATAGGTTACTTCACAAATTAGCACTGTGGGCACAAAATACTGGTGGCAAATTGAGACAAGTATTTTGTGACCAGCATTTAGTAAATCTGAACCTATATTTTGCGACCAAAATCCAGCCACATTAAATTAATATTTCACTGCTTCTTCAAAGGAGGTGGTAAATCATTCACAAATTCAAAAGGATCCTATGGAACACTTTTTCCCTTTGTGAATGTTTACACAAAAGTGGTCCATAAGACCACTGCCTGCTTCTGAAAAAAGGCTAGTGTAATTTGTCATTTCTTTAAACACATCCTGTTCTCCTTTAAGGAAAAAGGGCTGCATTTATTAAAAAAGATTGCTTTAGTTAAAAGCAATCACTGACAGCACCACCATGTAAAAGCAGGCAGTGGTGAAACAAAGGCGCCATACAGGGCCCTCTTTCCCCCATGCAGGTAGGTGCATGCAGGGGTGCACGTGTTCTGCCCCCCTGTGTGCAAACATCCCTACAGTTCCAGAACAGCATGGACTTCACAGTCCATGCCATGCTGGAACACGCTGTGGTGGTCTCATGGCAGGGCAGCACAAAGGGCTCATTGGGCCTTTTCTCTAACTCTGGGTGGGCAACGCCGGTCCGCCAATGGAGTTTGAGGAGATTTGCCTACCCTGTGCTCCGTTGCCAAAACAGAGGTAGGCAAAACTCCACTTCAGTGGCGGAGTGGAGTTAGCTGCTTCCTCCTCCCTCCCAAATTCTTTAAACATGATCAAAGTAGGTACTTACCTCCGTTTGGTGAACAGACATAATATCGAAGGAAAAATACAGAATGCACATAATATCGAGTGAAAAATATCGAATGGACATAATATCGAATGGACAGATTATAGTGGTTAAAAATATCGAATTGAAGGTAAGTAATATCGAATTTTAAAATATCGAAAGTCATAATATCGAAGTAAGTAATATCGATTTTTAAAAAATAGAAAGTCAAAATATTGAAGTAAGTAATATCGATTTTTAAAATATAGAAAGTTAAAATGTCAAAGTATATAATATAGGTATTTAAATATATTGAATTTTTAATAATATCTAATTTTTTAAAGTGCTTTTTTATGTTATTTAATTTTTGCGTAGCGGGTTGTGGGTTTATAGGGGAATAGGGTGGGAAGTCATTTAATTGTAATTAATTAAAAATGTTAATTGATTTATTGGTATTTATTTTGAATTAATTGTTAAGTAATTTTTAATTGGTAATGTATTTTTATTAATTAATTATTTGATAATTATGTTTATTTTGTTAATTTATTTTCCGTAGCGGGTTGTGGGTCTACAGGGGAGTAGGATGGGAAGTAATTTAATTGTAAATATTTAAGTATGTTAATTTTTTAGTTGGTATTCATTTTGAATTAATTGTTAATTATTTTTTAATTGGTAATGTATTTGTTTGTAATAGGTCATTAATGTTTATTAATTGATTAATTGATAATTATGTTAATTTAATTAATTTATTTTTTGTAGCGGGTTGTGGGTATATAAGGGAATAGGGTGGGAAGTAATTTAATTGTAATTAATTAAATATGTAAATTTATTTATTGGTATTCAGTTTGAATTGTTACTTAATTATTAATAATTGATTTTTAATTGGTAATTTATTTTTATTAATTGATTATTTGATAACTAAGTTAATTTTATTAATGTATTTTCTGTAGTGGGTGGTGGGTTTATAGGGGAATAGGGGGGGGGGAAGTAATTTAATTGTAATTAAGTAAATCATTTGTATTTATTAATTTTATTTATTTTTAATGTATTAATTAATTGGTAATTAATTTGTATTAATAGGTAATTAATTTTCTTTATTAATATTAATTTGTATTTGTAATTGATTCATTATTATATCATATTAAATTGGTAATTTATTTTAATTAATATTTTCTTGGTATTGATATTTAATTAATTTGTATTAATATATTAAATCTTTACTTTCCCTACTGTTGCACTCACTGGAGTTGGAATAGTAATTTTCACCCCTATGCTATCCAACGCTTTCCCTACTGTTGCACTCTCTGGAGTGGGAATAGTAATTGTTACCCTCCCGCTATCCAACGCTTTTCCTACTGTTGCACTCTCTGGAGTGGGAATAGTAATTTTTACACCTACGCTATCCAACGCTTTCCCTACTGTTGCACTCTCTGGCGTGGGAATAGTCATTTTTACCCCTACGCTATCCAACGCTTTCCCTACTGTTGCACTCTCTGGAGTGGGAATAGTAATTTTTACTCTCCCGTTATCCAACGCTTTCCCTACTGTTGCACTCTCTGGATTTGGAATAGTAATTTTTACCCCTACGCTATCCAACGATTTCCCTACTGTTGCACTCTCTGGAGTGGGAACAGTAATTTTTACCCCTACGCTATCCAACGCTTTCCCTAATGTTGCACTCTCTGGACTAGGGAATAGTAATTTTTACCCATCCGCTATCCAACGCTTTCCCTACTGTTACACTCTCTGGAGTGGGAATAGTAATTTTTACCCCTATGCTATCCAACGCTTTCCCTACTGTTGCACTCACTGGAGTGGTAATAGTAAATTTTACCCTTTCCGCTATCCTACGGTAATAATGTTGTAAATTTGTTATTAATATTACGTTTATATATATATATGTATTAACAGATCAATTTGTATGTTTTTTTACTTACATTAATTATTTATTAATTTTAAGGTTATGTAAGTAGGTTTAAGTTATTTATATTTATTATTTCATTAATTTTTAATTAATTTAAAGCATTTAAAAAAAATCGACTAACTATATTTTTTACATCGATTTTTTTGATTCGATATTTTTGTATTTACCTGTTTGGAGATAGGAGTTCGATATTTTTGTATTCTATATTTTTACCTCGCTATTCTTGTAGTTCTATATTTTTGACATCGATATTGTTTCAGTGATCCCCTCCGTTTCTGCTGCCTCCCCTGACTGGTCGCTCTCCTTCCTGCTCCTCTCGCATCCTTCATCATGTACGTATTGCGAGTGCACATGTGCACGCACAAGACATACAAAGTAGTGTTTTTTTCAATTAAGAAGAACGCAAGTAGGAAGAAGGAGAGGGGCTAGGCAGGGGAGGCGGCAGAAAAGCAGGTAAGTGCCTTCTTTTATCACTTTTAAAGAATTTGGGATGGGAAGGGAGAGAGCAGAGCACATCGTAGCTCCACTGAGCTTTTTTCAAACTCCATGGAGCTACACGCAGAGGCACTATGCCAAGTCCGCCCACTCTTACTTTTTACCACCGCTGGACTGCCATACTGCCTGCCCGCGAGAAAACGATTTGCATTGCAATCTGGTGGGTGGGCAGCGTTCGGCTTTGGGGGTGCATGAGTGGTCAACCACCCCACTCCCGCACCACCAAACTCATAATGAGGCCCTTAGTCTTTGGATTATCACATCAAATATTTGATAATTTACACAACACAATGTTCATACTTTCAAGCTGGTTGCCTTCTTTATCACTTTAATATTCTTTTGATTTTGAGAGACATGAGGTCTGCAAATTAAAAATAAATGATGACTTCTTCAGTAAGAGGCTATGCTTCTGCTTGCTGCTTTTTTTAAGGCTCTCTTAAATTCCTTGTTTCTGAGTGTGTATATAATGGGGTTCAATGCAGGAGTGACAACAGCATAAAACACAGATACAACTCTATCCTGCTTCAAGGAGTAGCTGGATGCAGGTCTCATGTACATGAAGCTGATGCTTCCAAAAAACAACGTGACAACAGTAAGATGGGAAGCACAAGTGGAGAAAGCCTTGCGTCTTCCAGCTGCTGAACGTATCTGAAGAATAGATGAGATAATATGAATGTAGGAAACCAGCGTAAGCAGGAAGGAACTAAGTCCTAGGGACCCACCTACAGTCAATACAACAACCTCATTTATAAATGTGCTAGAGCAAGACAACTTTAAAAGGGGTGGAATGTCACAGAAGAAATGATTTATTCCATGAGACCTGCAGAAAGGGAGCCTTGCTGTAAGGATGGTATGGATGACAGAGGTAAGGAATCCTGTTATCCAGAGTAACACAGCCATTCGCAGACACACATTTCTACGCATGATTGAGGAGTAATGCAAAGGGGAGCATATTGCTACATAGCGGTCATAGCCCATCACTGATAAAATCAAGCACTCTGTGCTGCAGCAGGAAACATAGAAATAGAGTTGTGTAATGCATCCAGCATAAGATATGGATGTACTCAATCCTAGAAGAGAGAAGAGCATTTTTGGCACAGTGACTGATGAATAGCAAAGATCCAGGAAGGAAAGGTTACTAAGAAAAAAAAACATGGGGGTCTGAAGATGAATGTCCATCCATATTGTTAGGATAATTGTTAGGTTTCCCAGCAAGGAGGTTAAGTACATAACAAAAAAAACCAAAAACAGGGGCCCCTTCAGCTGCTTGTCTTGAGACAGTCCCAAGAGAATGAAATCTTTCACTGTGGTCTCGTTTCCACTTTCCATTCAGCCAAGGAATTTCACCTAAAGACATAAAAGAACATATTATCTCAATGCCTTTCTTAATCCTCTACATTTGCTCAATATTCATTACACCCTCAGTAAACTGTCAGGGTTAGTGACCTCTTTATCCTGACATTTTTTTTCTCAACCTCAATATTAGTTGAAGGCACATTTGTATTACAACCAATAAAGTAACAAATGTAAATATGTGCTTGCACTCTGTATTACAATATGGTTCAAATGTGTTTACTCATGGATAACAGAAGCGTACAAAGGCTTTCAGGTGCATGCTTCATGACACTGATAATTGTAATCCATTTTACAAGAAAATAACAGCCCCAACAACCCATTCACCCTCCACCACCAAGGTGCTCACAACAAGTCACGCACATTAGAAGTGAATGCAATGGAAGACGGTTGGATTACATGGTTTGATTCTCCCCTTGCAATATGAGATCCTTCTCAGTTAGTCAGAGCAGCCGCAAATATTGAGGACAGGGCAATTCCACAGATTCTTGAGATAGAAGTGTTATGTATGGTTGCCATAATTGTTGGTCAGAATACTCTTGCATGGTTAATGTCAGTGTGAGTTTCTCAATTCTGAAGACATGCCAAATGTGGTATCAGCAACTGCTTGATGTGCTTCCCAAATGCCAAGCCAATATGCCAACCCCTGCTGTCCTTCAGTGGGAATGTGAGTGCACTTGGGAGACTCAGAATGGTGTAACCTGTAAAACGGGGGAGTTGAGTGTCAAAATTAGGGGTGGGCGGAATCTGCGTTGTCTAGCTCCGCAAAGCTCCGCGAAACAGTAAAAAATCTCCGCGATCGTGCAAAAGTTCCACGGACACGCGGAATTGCTTGTTCCACATCTTCACTCTGCTTTTTTCCTGTTTGCGGACTCTGTAGGTTCAGGGAGAAATATCTTGCGAACACACATTTTGATAGTCCGAACAAGCCAAAAATTTCACGAATTTTGGGCAATTCCGCGTTCTCCGCGGAACGCAAAATTACACAAATTCTCCAAATTCCTCAAGTGGATCAGAATTTCCCGCCCAGGCCTAGTCAAAATGTGTATCCATGTCAGTGAAGAGCTCATGCCAGAATTGAAGTACATAAGTGGGGAGTCCCAGTACAGAACGTTTAAAAGGAAAGACTGAGTAGAAAGTAAAGTTTCTCAAAGAGTAAATAAACATACATTTTAGATTCAATGTTGTTTAATCACAATGAATCCGGGCATAAAATTCATATGCAAACAAATAATTCAAACATTTCGTCGTTCGAAATACGACACATAAAAGAGTGCCCAGGGAGGGGGGAGGGTAGAAGGTGGGGTCAGTGCAAGGTGAATGTGAGGGCTTGCTGGGAATTTGGAAAGGAGTGCTGGTCAAGGTGACCGGTTACATAGGATCATTAAAAACGTGTTGGCCTAGAAGTGTAGCCACACTAATAACACAAATGTTCAAAAAATGTCATCAAAAGCCATCAAAGAAGAGAAACCATTGCAAATAAATAAACAATATTGTCAAAACGCTGGCACATAGGATGATCGTCGATGTTTCGACCCCGCAGAATTCTAGGTATCAGTATTAACTTAGGAAGGGGTCTCCTTCAGGACAGAAGAGCCGGGAGGGGTGGGCACTGTGATCAGTAGGATCACGATGTAGGATTTACATGGTATTCAAATGGGCCAGCAGGGCTCCGTATGTGTGACGAGACGTCTTTAATGGGTCTCCCGCGTGCTAATTACAGTTTTCAAGGAGTGCGGGAGCCGCCAAAGCAGGTCGGCATAGGACGTACTTTGGCTCACGGGCTAGAAGATCATGTTCGGTGGAGTTTTAAAAGCCGCCAGGGTCGGTCAGCAAAAACCGGAATCCGACCTATCGGATCCGGACCGGTCACAATTGTTCTTTGAGAAACTTTACTTTCTACTCAGTCTTTCCTTCTAAACGTTCTGTACTGGGACCCCCACTAATTTATTACGTTTCACCCAGGTCTCAGTGACGCTCTTGGGTATACCCTCATGGTAACACATGCCAGAATTGAGCCAGCTTGGGGCAATCCCACAGAATGTGTAGGAAGGTCCCGGGGAAGCCACACCACCTCCAGCAATGCAGGCTACGGACTAGGTTGCCTCAATGCAAATGAGCGGGAGTCAAATACCAGTAGTTGATGATTTTAGTGGCACTTTTTATGCTCACAGTGTTGCGGGCGACATGTTGCCCCCTGTAGTATATGACCCTGTATTACATTATAAGACATTTCTTCATACACTTCATAAAAATATTCATAGACCTGAATTTTTTATTGTACCACAAATTAATCCCAGATCTTTTGACTGGGGGAGTGTGTGACATTGATCCACATTCAGTCCATCACTTGTTGTTTTTTGCAATTGCCGCCCTAAGTGCGCTGGGGATGCCCAGACGTGGGTCCCAGGCACTCCACACCACTTGGAGTCAAGCTAGCCGGGCTGAAGAGAGGTGTTAACTCGAAACCGGTCCGGTCCTCGGATGCTTGATTCCGGTCTGGGAAAGATATGGCTGTTGTAGTTCGGACTGGACTGTTCCCATGGGGCAACAGGGTCAGAGCTGATTTGCATAAAGCCATTATCTGACCCAGGATGGTGTGGAGTGCAAAAAAACGATGGATTTGGGCCCAGATCTTTTGACTGGGGGAGTGTGTGACATTGATCCACATTCAGTCCATCACTTGTTGTTTTTTGCAATTGCCGCCCTAAGTGCGCTGGGGATGCCCAGACGTGGGTCCCAGGCACTCCACACCACTTGGAGTCAAGCTAGCCGGGCTGAAGAGAGGTGTTACCTCGAAACCGGTCCGGTCCTCGGATGCTTGATTCCGGTCTGGGAAAGATATGGCTGTTGTAGTTCGGACTGGACTGTTCCCATGGGGCAACAGGGTCAGAGCTGATTTGCATAAAGCCATTATCTGACCCAGGGTGGTGTGGAGTGCAAAAAACGATGGATTTGGGCCCAGATCTTTTGACTGGGGGAGTGTGTGACATTGATCCACATTCAGTCCATCACTTGTTGTTTTTTGCAATTGCCGCCCTAAGTGCGCTGGGGATGCCCAGACGTGGGTCCCAGGCACTCCACACCACTTGGAGTCAAGCTAGCCGGGCTGAAGAGAGGTGTTACCTCGAAACCGGTCCGGTCCTCGGATGCTTGATTCCGGTCTGGGAAAGATATGGCTGTTGTAGTTCGGACTGGACTGTTCCCATGGGGCAACAGGGTCAGAGCTGATTTGCATAAAGCCATTATCTGACCCAGGGTGGTGTGGAGTGCAAAAAAACGATGGATTTGGGCCCAGATCTTTTGACTGGGGGAGTGTGTGACATTGATCCACATTCAGTCCATCACTTGTTGTTTTTTGCAATTGCCGCCCTAAGTGCGCTGGGGATGCCCAGACGTGGGTCCCAGGCACTCCACACCACTTGGAGTCAAGCTAGCCGGGCTGAAGAGAGGTGTTACCTCGAAACCGGTCCGGTCCTCGGATGCTTGATTCCGGTCTGGGAAAGATATGGCTGTTGTAGTTCGGACTGGACTGTTCCCATGGGGCAACAGGGTCAGAGCTGATTTGCATAAAGCCCTTATCTGACCCAGGGTGGTGTGGAGTGCAAAAAAACGATGGATTTGGGCCCAGATCTTTTGACTGGGGGAGTGTGTGACATTGATCCACATTCAGTCCATCACTTGTTGTTTTTTACAAATTAATCCAGGACGTAAATATTTTTGTAAAACAAATGAAAACCCATTGGGTGTTCTAGGTGCTTCTTCTAGAAAGCAAATTAAATCAAATACATTTTGTTTTCATTTCTGAAAAATAAATGAACAGCTAATTTTCTATGTTTGGGATAATTTTATAGTGTAGTAAAAATATTTCTTGAGAAAAGTAATCAGAGTAATAATTGAACACATTAATGGGCAATGTTATCATTAACTGCAAAATAATTCATTTCACCCAATTAGTTTGGTAGAATTATAAATCTGGGCAATCCAAGCCAGATCCATAAGCCACATGGTGACAGCACGTGTACTTGAACAGCTAACCACATTCATAACATTTTGAAATTACCAAAAAACAATTTGAAAAGCACACCCTCCACAAGAAAACGTCTTGTAGAAATGTCCAGAACATCAGTAGAATTGTTAGCAATCATTTACCTGATTATAATCCTGAAAATCAAAAACAGAAAAACCGATTTACAAAAATATCAAGGTCAAAATAATGACTTCCAAAATATTGTGAACCGTGTACTACTAATTAAAACAACAAAAATATTAATTCCAAAATATTGTCCTTCACAAATATGTAAAACTAAGAAACAAAATACAAACATATAGTTTTATAATTAACATTAGTAATAACAGTAATATTGAAAACCAAAATATAGTGCAAACCTATGGCTAGTATAGTTGACAAATATTCAATGGATTTAAATAGAATTTACTTAAACATTTTAAAAGTCTCAATACGTTTACAAATATATTTTGAATAAAGGAAAAATATTTTTTTTTCTAATCATTCTTGAAAAACATGCATTTTAATATTACAAATCATCAAAAAATAACATATTTGTGCATTAAAATATGGAGTTTTACATAATGTAGATCAATCAAAAAATGTGAAAACCGGTTATAAAAATACATATATATATATAGAAATTAATATGAATGTAATTATCTTCAGAAACAAATGTATCGTTCAAATTTTAAAAATAAATTAAAATGGAATTGGAGAAAGCTGCATTTATTTTGGGGCTGGGAAGAAGATTTACCATTTTAACTCCAACCCAACTAATATTGGAGAAAAATAGATATTGTAAAATTAAGTGAATATTTTTTTATCAATAAAATACATTTAATCATTGATTTAAACCACTAGCCACCAAAAGCAAAACAATGACAACCTTATCTCAAATAAATCAAAAACGTAATAATGTAAAATATTTTGTTTAACTGCAATCAAAGTCAAAAGAAATGATACACTTATAACGACAGTCATCAAATGTTATTAAAATTAAATGTTATTAAAAGATAATACACTTTAAAATTATATTAAAAGCCACAATGTACAAGTCAACATATCTTACACTTCAAAATTATTATCACAGAAAATGTATAATTATCATCAATATTCAGAAGCTTGATCCTATTGGACTCTTCTATTGTGACTGCGATATAATTAGCCATCAATTTTCTGGAATTTATATTAAAGATCTACACCATTTATTCATCGCTAAAGTGCAAATGTAGACATCTGGAAAGGGGTGAACAGAGCTATGTGGATTTTCTTTTCAAGAAAGGGTGTGGTATAAAATAAACTGGTTGGGCAATAGAATTCTCCTGAGACACCTACAATCAGACTAAAAGTTATACTCACCCAACCATGACATAAGTCGCACATTGCACACAGGGCAGGGAACACATAGGAACTACAATGGAGCTGCACCTAAAATAATGGGCACATTAAATTGTGCCACTATGAAAATAAAAATAGGATTAATTAAAACAAAAAATATATTTAACACTAGTTCATTAACATCCAATTAATGAAATCTATGTAGCTAATACAATTAAAACTTAAAGGTTGAATCCCACTGAAAAACAAGTCACTAACCAGAAAAAAAGAGAAAACATACATGTTGTCTTAACAACCATGAACAAACTGCAAAATGCATGCTCAAAATAATTCACATCAAACTGTATATGAACTCATGCAATCAACAAGCCAAGACAGTGTGGGATGCTCATGCAGAACATCGGTTCCACGCACCACCCGACCTGCCAATAAACAAACCAGTTGCCAATCATGCAAAAGTTAGTACTAAAAGTGAACAAGCCACAAATTGACCACTACGAAGACATAGTTGTTTAGTTCACTGCTACTGATCTGGTGGACCAACTACTTGAGTAAGATAGAGCAGATATTCCAACCAGAACAGTTTATATTTTTTATTACTCCTACAAACATTTGTGAAAATTGCAAATGTTGTCAATATGTTTGGGATTTTATAGAAACAAGATTTCACACACTTGTTTCTGAGAACAGGCTAGATCAAATCAAAAATGTTTTGCAGGAAATATTTCCAGGCAAGTACACTGTAATCAGTTTTCAGATACATTATCACCAAAATTTAGGGGAATGTGACGTAATTTAATGTCATTTTTTCAAACTTTCATTGATAAAACATGCACAATTTTATGCATTCTTAATACAGACAGAACTGAACTCTCTTTGGTTTTAATGATATACTGCTTCTCTCCATGGTCGATCCTGGTCACAGCTGTGAAAACAAAATACCTAACCTCATAATCACCCTGATCGCATGTCAGTACTGCACAGTTGAAGGCAATTCCTGGCCACTGGAATAATCCAAAGGGGCAGTGGCATCATGGCTAGCCACTCACAGCAAGGCCGATCCAGTTGCATGCACAAAGCATTAAGTTGCATCAACAGTCATGTGAAACAGCATTTCACCCTGGTGCAGTCACAGCAGGACCGGCTATCATTAATTTACTCTAGGTGCTTGGAGCCCAGTATTATGAAGTAAGTTTTAGGAGTGATATATATGTTGTCTCATTTAAGCTATGCAGATTAGTGCACCTGTTCTGCATACATGTTTTTCTTTCTAGAGTTCACATTCCTTAATGCTTCCCCCTCAGGAAATTTCAGATTTTTAGTCTAGTGAACTATTGATCGATGAATGAAAGCCTACTGTGTATCCACTCCTCTTTTCTGTCACTCATGTTTGGCTGTTTCCAGATCCTGTACTGTGTAACATTACTTAATACTACAACAGCCTCCAAAACAGAACTGATCAACACAGACTGTCAATATCAACTATTCTTGAGCCACCTAGCCCATACAGAGGATATCCTCCTAATACTACTACTATGTGATACATACAAACACATTGTCAAAAACCAAAATTGGAAAGGTATTAGCTCTCTCTTCAAAAGAAAGCAAAATTGCTCCTCCCTGAAACAACTTCACATCTTCTGTTGAAGCTCTTTTACACTTGCATTTGCTTGATGGGAACCCCCTGCTCCATGGTTCCTTGGTCTCTCGAATTCCAAACTGACCCCCACCCTTAAGGGAGTCTTGAGTATTGCAGCATGCCTCATGCAGAGCCTGCAGAAATTTGATCACATAAACCCCATCATGATGCAGTAACAGTACCTTCTGCTTCAGGAACCCAGCTACCTCTTCAATTACTCATTGACTGTATTCTATGAGTAATCTAACTGCAATCCAAGCACAGTAAAAAAATGAACAAATAAAACACAGTTCAAATATATAACTGTACACCAGCCTTACTATAATTGCAAAATGACTTGGAAAAGACATAGCTTGGTGGGGGCACATGTGTTACTTTAAGTCGATCAAACATACATAACAGAAACTATGAAGAAAGTACATACATGGGGGATAGATTTACTATTTTTATTCCAGTCTAACAAACATTGTAGATTGTACTTTGGATTGGACAGTTATAATTCTGGCTCCAGCCTAAGGAAGACTGGAAAACAGCACACATTGGAGGTGGGGGTGAGGAGGGGTTAGATGTACTATTTTATCTACAGTCCACCAAATATTGGGGAAAGTGTACATATTGGGGATGGTGGTTACATTTACTATTCTAACTGCAGTTTACGAAACACTGGACAAGGTCAGGCATAGGGTTGGGAGGGAGCTTGGTTTAGAACTCTAACACAGGTTTAACAAACATAGAGGAAAGTATATAAGTTAGGAAGGGGTGCGACTTACTATTCTTACTCAAGCCTAGCAAACATTGGGGAATGTGCATGCATCGTACATGGGGGTATGAAGATTTCTTATTTTAACTTGGGGTTAACATTGGAAGAGTGCATACATGGTAAATTCAAATATACTACTCTTACAGCATCACGATACAGATGTTCTGAGGCGGAAGCCGGGAACGCGACCTGAATACTTTTTAAATAATTTTGAGAGTCACTCTTGTGTAATTTTGTGTATTTTTAATCACTCACCCCTCTTCCCCTCCTGGCACTATATCAGGGCACTAGTCTGCTCCTGGCCTGGCCGCGCAGCGGATCTCAGCGCTGCCGCGGAAGAACCACTACAACTCTTGCCGCCATTCCTGGCGTTTGCTGAGGCCACGCCCCCTTTTTAGGCCACGCCCAGCGCCGAACCCATATTTAGACGCTGAATACTAGCGCCTTCAGCATCACGATACAGATCTCCTGAGGCGGAAGCCGGGAGCGCGACCTGAATACTTTTTAAATAATTTTGAGAGTCACTCTTGTGTAATTTTGTGTATTTTTAATCACTCACCCCTCTTCCCCTCCTGGCACTATATCAGGGCACTAGTCTGCTTCTGGCCTGGCCGCGCAGCGGATCTCAGCGCTGCCGCGGAAGAACCACTACAACTCTTGCCGCCATTCCCGGCGTTTGCTGAGGCCACGCCCCCTTTTTAGTCCACGCCCACCGCCAAACCCATATTTAGACGCTGAATACTAGCGCCTTCAACATCACGATACAGATCTTCTGAGACGGAAGCCGGGAGCGCAACCTGAATACTTTTTAAATGTTTTTGAGAGTCACTCTTGTGTAATTTTGTGTATTTTTAATCACTCACCCCTCTTCCCCTCCTGGCACTATATCAGGGCACTAGTCTGCTCCTGGCCTGGCCGCGCAGCGGATCTCAGCGCTGCTGCGGAAGAACCACTACAACTCTTGCCGCCATTCCCGGCGTTTGCTGAGACCATGCCCCCTTTTTAGGCCACGCCCCCCTCCGCCGGCTACCTCCCTACAAATATGTGCATCTTCCGGACGCGCAGCGGACGAGTGCAGCGGGCGCGATGTTTGCGCGCCAAAGGCGCGCCTAAGGCAAGCCCGTCTGCGCCCGTCCGCGCCAAGGTAGCGCCTTGTGCCAGCTATGCTGCCTGTTTTGGCTCAACATACCCTGATCAGCTTCCTTCTGGGCCCCCTTACTCTAGAGAAACGCTCATTTAAATCGGAAAGCAACATGCGAATAAAGGTACACTTACCCTATTACATACGGCACTCCCACGAGCCGACTTTCTGAGTGACGATCTTCTCAAATGTGGGCTTCTGAATGTTAGGTCCCTGCCTAAACACAGTACAGAGATCCAACTCCTGCTAGAGACTCATGAATTAGACATTCTCTTCATGACGGAAACCTGGACTCGGCCTGACTGTTTGGTTGACCCCGGATTTGCGGGTCCCCCTGGGTTCAAATTTCTTCACTCTCCTAGGCCTATTGGTAGAGGTGGGGGGGTGGGAGTCATTTTTAGAGCATCCTGCAGCATTAAGGTCCTCGCTTTAGACCCTACTATGGGCACTGAGCTTCTAGGTCTTTCAATTCAGGCCCACTTCGGGACCACTGTCACTCGGATAGTATGCTATCGCCCGCCAGGGGCGTTCAGCCTCCAGCAGCAACAAGCGCTACTGGCTACCCTGATTAATATCGCCTTTTCTCATCATAAGCTGCTTATCCTTGGCGATTTTAATCTCTGGCGCAATGGCACTCTTGACTCGGGTTTCTGCAACTTACTTCTAGCCTGTGAAAGTTTTGGTCTCTCTCAACTGGCTACTAGAGCCACCCACAAAGCGGGTCATCTTCTAGACATGGTTTTCGCGGCCCCCTACTTGGTGGGGATGGGAGAAACTTTACCTATGGAGTGGACAGATCACTCATTCAATAAATTCTTTATTCACTTGAACGGTGGTCCTCATAAGGCTCCAGTGATGAATGGGGAATTTAAGTGCAGAGATTGGAAGGCTCTTATACATCTGCACCCCCTTGGGGAGGTGTTCCATATGGAACAGCTCTTTAATAAAGATAAGAAAATAGAGGAAAACTACACCTCTTTCTGCACTGGAATCACAGCTGCCCTTGATGCCCATGCCCCTCTAAAGACTCGTAGCTGCAAGGGCAAGGACTCTGCCCCCTGGTTTAATGACGATTTAAAAAACTCAAAACAGGGATGCAAACAAGGTGAGAGGAGGTGGAGACGTGACTATAACGACACCTTTAAAGAGGTGTGGAAAAATAAAGTCCTTGCATATAAGAACCTGATTAAAAAATCTAAGGCAGATTACTATTCCTCTCTGATCTGTAACTCCACCAACAATTCCAGGAGCATTTTTAATATACTAAATAGCGTCACTAACCCAGGATGCTCCAAGAACACTATCGTCCCGTCCCAAGACCTGTGTGATAACCTTGCTGTATTTTTCAAGGATAAAATTGAACTTATCCTTAAGGACCTGGAAATTCCCCGGGATCCCGTCCCTCCCTCCGATTTGAGACTTGGCTCTCCGGCAGTCCGGATGGCTGGCCCTGCCATGACTACTAAAGAATTGTTACTCGAGTTCCCACCACTCTCGTACGAGACCTTCACTAAGTTAGCTAGAGGGATTTCCTCCGGGTCTCCTATGGATCCTGTACCTCCCAAAATTTGGAAGGAATTTGAGGATGAATTATTCCCCTCACTCCACCTAATATGCAACCAATCCTTAGTGACTGGTACCGTTCCTACCCAATGGAAACAGGCGTTAGTATCTCCTTTGTTAAAAAAGCCTTCCCTAGATCCAGACTGCTCTAAAAACTATAGGCCCATCTCCCTGCTTCCTTTTCCTGCCAAAATTGTTGAGCGCTTAGTTAGCAACACTCTCTCCAACCATCTTGAATGCCATCATCTACTATATGGGGATCAATTTGGCTTTCAGGCCTGCCCATGGAACCGAAACAGCTCTTATCACCGCTATGGATGAGCTGCAAAGGCGTGCAGACAGAAGATAGGCAGCGTTCCTGATCCTGCTCGATATTTCTGCCGCCTTTGACACGGTGAACCATAAGATACTACTGAGGCGGCTGTTTGAGGCGGGAGTGAGAGGCACAGCGCTGCAATGGTTTCAATCATTTCTGCAGGATAGGCAGCAGGCAGTGTCTATGCCACCTTTTCAGTCAGCCTTTTCCTTGATTACGCATGGGGTCCCTCAGGGCTCAGCTATCAGCCCAATCCTTTTCAATCTATACCTCAGACCCCTGATTTCACTCATCAAAAGTTTTAACATAAGGATTCTCAACTATGCTGACGACACGCAGATGATCCTCTCCTTGGAAGGGGAGGACTCTACATCTGTGGAAGTCCTTCATAGCTGCCTGCGTGACACGTCTCGGTGGCTAAGGGACAATTCCCTCCAGTTCAATGCAGGGAAGACGGAGGTGCTCTTTAGTGCCGGAACTAGGATCCCCCGGCCGTTCCCAAACAACTTTTGGCCCCCGGAAACAGGGACCAAAGTACGGCCGGTGGAATCAGTCCGCAATCTAGGGGTTATGCTGGACCATAGGCTTAGTATGGAGACGCATGTTCAAAAGACGTCTGCCTGTTGTTTTGCCATCCTTCGCTCCCTAAGGAAAGTTCTGCCCCTCCTACCTACCCATGCTTGCGCCCAAGTGGTAAGATGTACCATCCTCAGCAGGCTGGACTATTGTAATGCCCTCCTGCTTGGGTCCCCTGAGTTCCTGTTGGACAGGCTCCGGAGGGTCCAATCAGCAGCTGCTAAGTTGGCTCTGGGGCTTCCGAGAAGAGCTTATGGACCGTCCGCTCTGAGAAAACTGCACTGGCTGCCGGTAAGACAGAGGATACAATTTAAGGCCCTCTGTATAGTCTTTAGGGCTCTCCACGGAATTGGCTCAGCCCCTCTACAATCGAAATTCGCGTGGTACACTCCAACCAGACAGCTCCGATCCTCTGAGGCCAAGCTGGTAGTCGTACCCAGATTCAGGAAAGTCAGAGCCGGAGGCAGATCCTTTGAGGTGGCCGCTGCCAAACTTTGGAATACTCTCCCTATCGAAATTAGGCACCTCACTGAACTCTTCCCGTTTAGAAAAAGGATTAAAACCTGGTTATTTCCCTGTTAACCGCCTGTAAGCTCACACTCCCCGTGTCTCACTTCCGTCTTCTCTGATCTGATCAGCGCCAAAATGCCTGCAATGGTGACAGTCACGCTTTACAAATTCCTAAAATAAATAAATAAATACAATAATAAATTACTCAAATCCATTAGACATTCGGAAGAGAACATTCATTTGGGTGGGAAAGATGTATTATTGTAACTCAAGTCCAATAAACATTGAGCAAAATGTCTGTAACATATAGACTTACAAATAATACTAGACACTATAACCTCAATTAATAATTTAAAAATACAAAATAATTCGTATTTTTCAAAATTAATATAATTAAAACTTTCTTCCTAACTTATCCCCCAAGAAATGCAACAGGCTATTAAATAATAAATGACTAACATTTAAAAAATATAAATACATATATTTTAGTGTGAGTAGAACATTGGAATGTTGGGAGTTGCACTGATGACAAAGAAGGGGCTCAGGGCTAATAATGTATGGTATAAGCCTTCTGATCCAGAATCCCATTGTTTGTCTTTCTCATAATCCCTTTTTTAGTTGGAACATTCTAAGGGGCAGACTATGGTCGCGTTAGGAAGGCCTCCAGACGGGATCGGAACAAGCCTATGTTTCTGACCGAATCTTCCCTCGTTTCGAACAACCAAGTTTGATGCGAAGATCTTGTCTGCGTCGACCGAATATTTTCAAACCTGATCCTGTCAGTCCGACTCGTTCTCAGCAGAATCGTTCTGTGCAATGGAGTCGTCTTCTGAATGAGCGAGTACGTTACACGATTTGGAGAGTCAAATCAACTCGGTCTCAGCGAGATAAAATGGCCATGGAAATCAGACTTCAGGGGGCTGTAGTGGGCCCCCCGTCACCCTGAATCGGTCCCTTGGGGTACCCATGATCTACCCTTTCCATGTACGCACAGTGTACTTAGGGTGTTCGCATTTGCCCAGCCACCCCTTTTTGCTATGGGAGCCTCTGAACACTTGCAGAGTTCAATGGAAAGCCAAGTGAACCGAGTTTGTTACCATACGGGTGCATCAGAATTAGTTGATCGGACTTACGGAGTGCAATATGCTAGGAAAACCCTCCAGATCCAAGTCGTACGGAGGGCTTTCCTATTGCCAACAAGTTTTTAATAGCCTTACAGCCCTTCGAGTGAGGGCTATAGAAGTTGTTAAAGGCCCTCTCCATCGATATAGGCCCTTGCTTGTGGCTTGGGCCTAAAAATCGGGTGCAGGGCATTTGACAACGGTAAAGCCCTCAGATGCAGATTTTAAACCTATAATAATCCTTAAACATAGAATGTATTTCCTGTTTATAAAACTGCATGATGTATCAATTAATATCAATTGTGTATATATTTTATAACATATTGCCAACCCAATTCATTATAACATAATTTCAATTATCATCAATTGATATGTTATTTTGAAACACTACCTACCCAGTGCTCCAATAAACCCAAGAACCTCAACAAATATACATTAATACAATATTTTTTTTAATTAAGTTACATTTTATAATGACATATATAAATAATAAAATCTTAATACAATAGAATACAACACCACTCTAAAAAACAATATAAAGTAAACAGTATTTTGAATTTCAATGTTAGAGTAAAACCTTAAAAAAACACAATTATTTTTGATATTTTAGTCCATGGTATTTTGGTAGATCTCCAAAGTGTCAAGAGTAAAAGAAACTATCGCACCTCATCAGAGAAAAAGAGAAGTGTCTATCACTCTTCTTTCTAACAAGGTATGCTCTTTTAGATAGAGAGGTTTGGGCATCACCCAACCCTGTAAGGAAATCTATTATCTGCAGGGGTTATAATGAACACTTAGCCCCGCCTATGTTCCTGGAAGAAGTAGACACACACAATAGCTGGTATGTTGCTATACATGGTTATTTATTTTACATTCTTTTTCTTCAAATCACGAGTATCAGAGTGATGACAAATATTATGAAAATCTCAGTAGTCAGTACAAAAATCAGATCAATTTTTAGAAAAACCCTAAAGATAATTTCATCACACATTTCTGCTCTTTTAGTCTAATTTCTACCTAATTTTTTATAAATGCTTCAAACCAAATCAATATGTGGCTCTGTTCCAGTATGATCTTATCTGTCTAAATTCTATTATGCCAAGCTGTGCTAATTGTCCCCACATACTGTACAAAGCTGTTGGATATACAGTCAGATTTCACCTTTGGCATTTTCCCACAGAAATCAATTCCAATGTTTGTCACCTCACCCTAATTCTTATATCCTTTTATACCTTCCACTCCAATGATTCTTTATGAAGAGACAAATGAGCTTTCCTGTGCACTACTTATATTGCTACTTGGGAACACAAAATTGTCCGTTCTGCAGATGTGTACTGAAGGTGAAAAATTAGTGTTTCTGTATTCTTCCAAGTCAAATCTGTAGTGACCGTGTGGCTGAATTCACTAGATAGCACTGTAGCTTTGAGAGAGCAGAAACTTTACAGTTATCTGTTTTGTTAATGCATCTAATTTTAAAATGCAGATATAAATACAATATTGTTACACACATTTGTTAGAGATATCATTTAAACAGTTAGCTGACTCTCCAGGTCTTAAGTCTGTCACACATACAGAATAAGAAATTAGTATGTGCATGTTAGCATACAATCAGACCTGGTTTGTTTGAAAGATGTGCATGACCAGGTAAGCTCTTCCTCACACAACAAGACAATATATTTGATTCAATATTTAGTTGGAAAACCTACCACTATTCTTATTCTACACATATTTTAGATTTTGGTTGGATGTACATGTTAGCTATATCACTATAACATAAAAGGTAAGCTCTTCCGCACACAACAAGACAAAATATTTGATTCAACATTTAGTTGGAAAACCTACCATTATTCTTATTCACCACATCATTTTAGATTTTGGATGGATGTACATGTTAGCTATATCACTATAACATAAAATTACACACTATGGTTTCTAAACTGGTATTAAAGAGGTTAAACTAAGGAATTAATTTCCCTATCACTACACAACTATAACCATAGCCTCTCCTTCTTCAAATGTGATCCACATTCATAGGGTGGTCAGTATTACACACAAAACACAGCTAACAACAAGATTACAAATTTAAAAAACTCATGGTGAATCCTTGGCCATCTGTCCTTGGTGAGGAGCTGGACTCTTTGATGATATTGTGTTCAGATCAGTTCAACGGACTATCATGAACTGTAACCTTTGCCTCAGTCTTTGCACCTTGTTCATGCAATCACCATTACTGGCCCACAGCATTGACAGGCCCCAGCGGCACTCTGATTTTATTATTAAAGTGCTAGAGGGGAATCCTGGACTATCTGTTTTTCCGTTGTCTTCCATAGTGTTCAGAGATTTCTATCTTCCTTGGTTATTCATCACAAATATCAATGTCACCTATATTACCTTTTCAAAGAGCCTTTGACTAAGTGAATCATAATTTGAGGTAAGTGCATGTATCTCCTGGTATCGGTCTCATGTTGCATGGCGTTTCACCTTACGTCTGTCAGCAACATTTTTGAAATACATGGTTTGAGTAATACCTTACAGGTTTGTATGTTTAAGACACTATACATGAGAATGTCTTTTTCCCGGTCTCCTAAATATGAATATTTTCATATATTAGAAGTCTATGGACTCTTGGTTTTGATACCTACAACAACAAAAACTAATCTAGCCATACCATATGTGTACACTTCATTTATTTTGTTATCTAACATCACTTTCTTCTTGTCATGTTTGAGGTGTTTTGCTTTTTTATATGTGTGAAAAAACATTTCCATCAGCATTCTTCCATGAATAGTCCTACATTAGCGGCAATCAGCTGAACCTGGCATATGCACTTGACTTCCTCTTGACAGATAGGGGCTAGTCCCTATCATATTTTGACTTTGCCTTCCTAAGCATCTTGCCAGCAAGCTATGCTCAGGTTTCTATGCAACCTAATTTTATGTTCAGACTTTCTTAGGTAATGATAGTATTTTTGATGATTTTTGGATGCATGATTAAATGCACCAGAACTTAGTCAGATGAACTTTTTTCTCACATTCAAGGCAACGTTTTGTAGCCTCCCTTTCCCTAAATAGGTATACTCACAGTTTTCACTCATCATTTCAGGTTGCTACTTTTGTCCTGAAGAAGACCCAATTTAAATCATACATTGGGGCTGAAACATTGACAATGCAGTTTTGGTCACGCCTTTATTGTTGGATGTGCGATGATCCTGAACTGCTATATATCTGGATTCTGATTGAAACATTGTGTTTGTGTATACAACGATTCTATGATGAAGAATGCCATCTTGGTTGGTAGGGGTGCGGAGTGCTTTCAAGTAAGAACCTGCAAAACAGTCAAGCTAATTTTTCCATCAATCCAGTTTTTAAGACAGGACAATAGTTCATGACTGTCATTGGTGTACATTACACTTTTTCCTGACTTGGCACTTAAGGCATGCCTTCAAAGGTGTCAGACAGCAGCAAAAATTGCAAAGAAATGGAGTTTGATACAAGGAAGGAATGTCAAGTACAAAAAAGCTAGGGGGAGATGTCCTTGAGAGGCCCACACTGCTATGTGCCCCCATGAATGGAAATCACGTGTTGTGCATGGGGGATGTTTAGAGACAATATCACAGTGAGAGCTGTTTCTTTCAAAAGCATCCTACGGATCAGAGCAGTGTCCCAGCAGATTCATGTAGATGAACTTTCAGCTTTTTTGGTACAGAGCAATGCTTCAAGGCGCAGCCCGGTTCATTGTCAATGGCAGGGTAAAGGTTTACTTATTGCTGCATATTTAATTGTACATTGCAGTTGCAAGGGATTCTTCTGATAACAGCATCCAAGCAGTGCACAAAACTGGCCTGTACATGATCGAAATGGACCTGTCTTCCAGCTGAAGATTCTTGATACGTGAACTTTGTCCGTTTTGCTAGTTTTTCTGTATATTATACCTATCTATGTCTCTGTGCTCAATAGCTGTCATTTTGTCTTTTAAGATAGCTGATTTGTACATGTATAAGCTATGTATTGCTGTTTCACCTATCTCTTGTTTTGCTACATCTTGTTTTTCTTCTTTCATTTGACCTGTAAAGCGCTCTGATACTCGTAAGAGTCTTGTTCGCGCTATATAAAACCCTAAAAAAAACATCTCCTAGCTTACCCTTCTATGGAGGAGGTTCCTGACACAGGCCTTACCACACAGCTGCAGAAGCATAAGCAGCACAGCAGTGAGTATTGATCCTTTCACATGCAGTAAGTACAATGTAATGGGTCATTTCCCGGTATGTGCTGTGTCTATATCTGTCCACTATTTGATATTCAAAGTTAATGTGTGCATTGTAGGTGGAAAGCACCAGGCAAGGGGTTGAGGTACAGTTGGCTTTAAGTGCTGTAAGCAAAGCTTAATCATTCACAAAACTCTCCAAGTATGTATGCTGAAGTAATGCTATGCAATGACCTTTTTGAAACATATATCAACATTAAAGTTAATTTCACAAATGTAGAATGTCAATAAAACACTGTAAACAGGAGACCAGCATACAAATTAGCATATATGTTGAACTGATTTACACATTACAGGCAACTGAGAGATATGTGTCAGGTTGGTAGAATTACAAGTAGTACTCTACATATGTGGCATAGTAGTCTGCTGCCATGGTTCTGGTCTGCTGTCCTATTAATTATTCATTCAATGTGAACTGTCTTTCATATCGCAATGACACAAGGCATGCGTAAGTGAGACCCTCACACTATGGACAGTTGTATCTGGTATGGATTCACTGAAGACACAATATTGTGGACATTTCTATATAGTGACACAAATACCGTGTCAGAAAAACAGTTGGCACAACATTTCGTGGTCCTATTATTATAATGAAAACAAAAGAATATTGTGTTGGGGTCGCCACTGTGTAGTTACTTAGGTCCTGGTTAAGATGGCAGGTGGAATTTTGTCCGCCCCCACCCTATCGTAGACAGAACCGCCCAAAACCTTGTTGGCGGTCCCACACTAGGCATTATGTTACGACCGACACCTCGGCGGTTGCAATGCCTATCTTTTGCAATGCAGGGGGTGCTGCTGGCTGCAGCACCCTCTGCAATGCAAATACTGGACACTTTACATATTGCTGCACTATGTGCCAGGCACCATGTGATGCCTACCACTTGCTACAGGGATATGTAGAGGGGCACCATAGGTGGGCCCCACTGTCCACAGCTTAGGGCAAGGGGGGAAGGTGGGGCTGCTTCGTGCCTCCACAGTCCCTTTCCGCCTGCCTGTTCATAGTGGGTTAACCGCCATGAACAGGCAGGTGGAAAAGGAACATCGTAATCCCACGGCAGTGCCTGGTAGGCAACGCCACTATTTTATGGACTACAAGCCCCTCAGTCACACTGGTAGGCTCAAGGAGCCCATCAGATGAGTGGCGGTTGGTTTTTAAAATATGGTGAGCAGGTGTGATGGGTCCGATGGCGGTGGGACTGCCACAGTCGGGTTGTCACTGGCAGTCTCACCGCCCTCCTAATTGGGCTGATAGTTAGGATTGTCATACCACAGAAGAAATATGTTTGTCTTCTGAATAACTTTGATGTCGTTTGACAAACCTTCCCAAAAATGTTCTTTCATCTCTACTTTTTCCTTAAAACTTTTAAAGGGATCCTTCAAGCGGGGTCAAGGTAAAGGGGGGGTACCAAAATCTGCTTCCCCATTCATTTTCTAAAGGAAATTTAAACACAAATTCAGTCCAAATGACTGAACAAATTTATACTAAATATATTTTGGTTCAGAAAGTATGCTTTTTGTGATTTGGTGCAAATCTGTTCAGTAGTTTTTGATCTATGAACTCAGGACTCCATCCCAAGTCCTGACAAAAAAATTCAAAAAATGATATAAGGGGGCAGGGTAGCAATACCCTGTCACACATAGGCCTATTGTGGGGTCTCAGAGGTTTTTCAAATCTGCAGCAACATTTTTTTTAAAACACTGGCTACAAAATAAATCCTGTCTGACATGGGCCATGGCTCAGGAGAGTCAGTGCTATTTAATATTTAGAAGAGGGACCTATCACCCCCGTCCCTAAACCTCTGGGAGACCCCAGGAATCCCTCCCCAGGCTTGACACTTTTTTAAAAGGGGAAGGGCACCCCACACAGAGTCTGAAATGACCCCAGGAACCCCACCCCCCAGGGCCAAATATAAAGGGGAGTGGCATGTGCCCCCTGGGCCATTTGGGCCCCAGAAACCCATCCCACTGGGCCAAGACAAATATTAAAAGGGAGCCAGCAAGGCCAAGAAAATTATTTAAAGGGAGGTGGTGCCGCAGGGACCCCATCCTCAGTAGCCAGCTCAATGCTTACTTCTGGGACACAGTAGTTTCCCTGTCCGTAGGAGCGTGGGCAGGGAGGACATACCTACTCCCATCAGTCAGGAGCTTTAACATTCTCCTGCTCTGTGGGATGGTAGGAGCAGATATGTTTCCCTCCTTGTGCTCTTGAGGGCAGGAAAACTTAGGTTGCTTATGCCCCATGGCAGTAGTGAAAAACAGCTGCTCCAGCCATGCAACAGCAATACCACCTCCCAGTTCACTCATTAGTGGTGCATGCAGGGAGCCAATGAGATCCTTACTGCTCCCATCATGTTGTGGTGTGGCTGCTCTGGGTGGGCACCAGGGCCCTATGTGATGGGGTCCCCATGACTACTCTCAGCTGGGAAATGGGGACCTGTGCCTCTTTCCCCTTTTAAAAGGAAAGAACCTTGGGGATAGGGTCCCCAGGAACAGCGTAGCTCATGGAGGGTGACCACAACCCCTCCCAGTAATAAAGAAAAGACTCTGGAGAATTGGGACCTTAGGAGCACTCTTAGCTCAAGGAGGGGGTCCACATGCCCACTCCCATTTAAACACTAAGGAATAGGGTTCCCATGCCCACAATTGCTCCAAGAGGGGGGCTAATTATTTCACTCCCTTTACAATAAAATGGGCCCCAGTGATTGGTTCCCGGGGCCTGCAGAGGTAAGGGGATAGGGGCTGGGTACCCTGTCCCCTAATTAAATAAAACAACCCAGGAATTGAATCCTCAGGACCTCAAAGGGGTGGGCTCCATCTGGCAACTGTGATGAGTGCTGGCAGAGGTGCCAGTAGGGCATATGGGACCTTGGGGCACTCCCCACAGCCTCAATGAAAAAAAAGGATCATGGTGACCCGTGTAGGCACCGAGACACCTAAAATAAATTTGACAAAATAATGAGTAATCAGTGAACAGCAGGTGCTGCTTATTTATTATTCACAGCTCCTAGTAAGGAGTGCTCCGTAATGCCCTAGGGCATTTTGCAATAGCATGTTTTCATGTCTGTGGTCCCCCTAGAAGAGGCAGGGGATGAAGTATCCCCCAACAACATTAAAAAAACAGTAAGTAGCCTGGTCATTGAATCCATGACTCAATTTTTTTTTTAAACACCCATTGCTGGAGCTCTATGCTCTTCAGCTGGTGTGCAAGGTCCTGTTGCGGTTGGTTTTCTGATTGCATTTTGTGGGTTAGAAAATGTTAGTATAAGTCTCAAAAACATATTAGTTTTATTAACTAAAAATGTATGCCCGAGTTTTTCAGTGCACAAAATGCAATCATAAAAAACATTGTTAACAGAAATAAATCAATCAATCAATCAATCAATCAAGAAATTTGTATAGCGCTCTACTCACCCAGAGGGTCTCAAGGCGCTTGGGGGAGAGGGGTCCGCTACTGATCGAACAGCCAGGTCTTGAGTTGCTTCCTGAAGGAGAAGTGGTCCTGGGTACGACGGAGGTGGATGGGGAGGGAGTTCCAGGTCTTGGCAGCCAGGTAGGAGAAGGATCTTCCTCCCATGGTGGCTCTTCGGATGCATGGAACCGCGGCGAGGGCGTGGTTGGTCGATCGTAGTTGGCGGGTGGGAGTGTAGAAGGTCAGGCGGTTGTTGAGGTACCTGGGGCCCAGGTCGTGGAGAGCCTTATGTGCGTGGGTGAGGAGACGGAACGTGATTTTCTTGCTGACAGGGAGCCAGTGCAGGTCTTTCAGGTGTCCGGAAATCTGGCTGTGTCGGGGTATGTCCAGGATGAGTCGTGCGGAGGCGTTCTGTATGCGTTGGAGTCTTTTCTGCAGTTTGGCTGTGGTTCCGGTGTAGAGGGTGGTTCCGTAGTCCAGTCGGCTGGTGACGAGTGCTTGGGTGACCGTCTTCCTGGTTTCGGTGGGGATCCATCGGAAGATCTTTCGGAGCATGCGTAGGATGTTAAAACACGATGATGAGAGGGCGTTGACTTGTCTGGTCATTGAGAGGGAGGAGTCTAGGATGAAGCCCAAGTTGCGTGCATGGTCCGATGGTTTGGGTGCGCTGCCTAGGGCCGGGGGCCACCAGGAGTCGTCCCAGGCAGAGGGTGATGATCCCAGGATGAGGACTACTGTCTTGTCTGAGTTCAGTTTCAGGCGGCTGTTCTGCATCCACTCGGCTAATTCTTTCATCCCTTCGTGTAGGTTGGTTCTGGCGGTGGTAGGGTCGTTGGTGAGGGAGAGGATCAGCTGGGTGTCGTCGGCATAGGAGATGATGTTGAGGTTGTGTTGGCGTGCGATGGCTGTGAGAGGGCTCATGTAGACGTTGAAGAGGGTGGGGCTGAGTGATGATCCTTGTGGTACGCCGCAGATGACTTCGGTGGCCTCGGATCGGAACGGGGGGAGGCGGACTCTCTGGGTTCTTCCGGCGAGGAACGAAATGATCCACTCCAGTGCCTTCTCTTGGATACCGACGTTGCTGAGGCGTTGTACTAGGGTGCGGTGGCAGACAGTATCGAACGCTGCGGAGAGGTCCAGGAGGATGAGGGCCGCTGTTTCCCCGTTGTCGAGCAGGATTCGGATGTCGTCTGTGGCTGCGATGAGGGCGGTCTCGGTGCTGTGGTTGGCTCGTAAGCCGGACTGTGAGTGGTCGAGGGAACCGTTAGTCTCGAGGAAGGCCGCAAGCTGACTGTTGACAGTCTTCTCGATGACTTTGGCGGGGAACGGGAGGAGCGAGATGGGGCGGTAGTTCTTGAGGTCGGTGGGGTCTGCTGATGGTTTCTTCAGGAGGGCGCTGAGTTCGGCATGCTTCCAGATCTCCGGGAAGGTGGCGGTGTTGAAGGAGCAGTTGATGATGTCTCTGAGTTGGGGTGCGATAACGGAGTCGGCCTTGTTGAAGACGTGGTGGGGGCATGGGTCGGTTGGCGATCCGGAGTGGATGGTGTTCATCGTGCGGATGGTGTCTTCGGTGCTGATCGGGGTCCAGACACGGAGGGTGGTGGTGGGGGGCGTCTGTTCTGTGGTTGTATGTGTGGTCTGATCGCCGAAGCTGTTGTGTATGTCTGTGATCTTGCTGTGGAAGAACGAGGCGAGTGAGTCGCAGAGGTCTTGTGAGGGAGTGATGTCGTTGTTGCCGGCGCTGGGGTTGGAGAGCTCTTTGACGATGCTGAAGAGTTCCTTGCTGTTGTGGGCGTTGTTGTCTAGTCGATCCTTGAATGCTGATTTCTTGGTGGTGTGAATCAGCTGGTGGTGTTTGCGGGTGGCGTGCTTGAGGGCGGTCATGTTGTCTGTGGTCGGGTTTTTTCGCCAGGCTTTCTCGAGGGTACGGCAGTTCTTCTTGGAGTTCTTGAGGTCGTTGTTGAACCAGGAGGCTTTCTTGCTTCCGGGCCTGCTGTGATGGTTTTTCAGGGGTGCGAGGTCGTCAGCGCAGTTGGTGATCCACTGTGCGAGGTTGTTGGCTGCTTGGTTGGGGTCCGTTGATCTGGCGGGAGGGTTCAGGTTCAGTGATGCGGTGAGCTGATTGGTGGTGATCTTGTTCCAGCTCCTGCGGGGAGCCTGTTGCGGGTGGTGGTGGGTCGTGGTCTTTCTGAAGCTGAAGTGGACGCAGCTGTGGTCTGTCCAGTGGAGTCCAGTAGAGTGGCTGAAGGAGATGTATTTGCTGGAGGAGAAGATTGGGTCGAGCGTGTGTCCGGCGTAGTGGGTGGGGGTATTCACCAGTTGCTTGAGTCTGAGGTTGGCGAGGTTGTCCAGCAGGGTGATGGTGTTGTTGTCGTTGTTGTTCTCCAGGTGGAAGTTGAGGTCCCCTAGGAGAATGTAGTCATCGGAGGGGAGGGCGTGTGGGCTGATGAAGTCTGGGATGGCTTCGCTGAATTGTGTGCGGGGTCCTGGGGGTCTGTAGATGAGGGTGCCTTTGAGTGTGGTCTTGGGGTCGGTGTGTATCTGGAAGTGAAGGTGTTCGGCGGCTGTGAGGGTGTCGTCGGAGCTGGTCGTGATGCGGATGGTGTTCTTGTGGACGATGGCGATGCCTCCTCCTGTCTGGTTGACGCGGTCCCTTCGGGTGATCTTGTATCCGTCCGGGATGGCGATGGCGATGTCGGGCGCTGAGGAGGCGTTCATCCAGGTTTCCGTGAGGAAGGCGACGTCCAGGGAAGTGGTGTCGAGTAGGTTCCATAGTTCCACGGCGTGTCTGTGGAGGGAGCGGGTGTTGAGCAGGATGCACTTCAGGTGGTTGTTGTTGGTGCTCTGCTTGGCGGGTGCGGGTGCAGTGTAGGTCCGGATGCAGGAGAACTTGCAGGATTGGCAGGTGAAGGGTCCGTGAGTGCGTCCTGGGGCGGCTCGGTGGTAGCCGGGGATTCGGCTGGTGATGAGGGCGCTGAGGGTGGCGGCGTCGTAAGTCCGGCGGGTGGGATGGCCTCTGCGGGGGCCAGGGGGTCTGGCGCTGGGCGCGGTCCAGGTGCGGACGGGCGCAGACGGGCTTGCCTTTGGCGCGCCTTCGGCGCACAATCGGCGCGCCCGCTGCGCGTGGACGCTGCGCGTACGCGCGGACTCTGCCATAAATGGAGAGTGGGTGGGGGCGGAGCAAGGGAGGAGCAGCTGGGAGGCGGGAGCGGGGTAGCGAGTGGGGAGGGGATCGGTCCGGTGATGCTGGAGGGAACGGGGTTGGGGCAGTGGCAGGGAGCAGCGGCAGGGAGCGGGGAGCGGGGTGGAGCAGCGGACGGACTTAGTGGCACAAACAAAATACTGGCACAAAAACAATGCGGGCACAAGACGAGATCAGGGGCACACCAAGGAGGTCACAGAAATACAATTACTGGCACAAAATGCAAGAAGAGATCAGGGGCAGATACTATACCAGGCGGAGATCGGGCACACCAAGGAGGGCCACGCGGCGGGTGGAGCGACCGGTTCTGACCAGGTCAGGTCGGTCACAGCTCCCCGCCTCGCGGGTCTCACCTTATGTTTCCAGTGGGAGGGAGGAGCAGCTGGGAGGCGGGAGCGGGGTGGCGAGTGGGGAGGGGATCGGTCCGGTGATGCTGGAGGGAACAAGGGTGGGGCAGCGGGGGAGCAGCGGCAGGGAGCGGGGAGCGGGGTGGAGCAGCGGGAGAGAGACGGACTTAGAGGCACAAACAAAATACTGGCACAAAAACAATGCGGGCACAAGACGAGATCAGGGGCACACCAAGGAGGTCACAGAAATACAATTACTGGCACAAAATGCAAGACGAGATCAGGGGCAGATACAATACCAGGCGGAGATCGGGCACACCAAGGAGGGCCACGCGGCGGGTGGAGCGACCGGTTCTGACCAGGTCAGGTCGGTCACAGCTCCCTGCCTCACGGGTCTCACCTTATGTTTCCAGTGGGAGGGAGGAGCAGCTGGGAGGCGGGAGCGGGTTGGCGAGTGGGGAGTGGATCGGTCCGGTGATGCTGGAGGGAACGGGGGTGGGGCCGCGGGGGAGCAGCGGCAGGGAGCGGGGAGCGGGGTGGAGCAGCGGACGGACTTAGAGGCACAAACAAAATACTGGCACAAAAACAATGCGGGCACAAGACGAGATCAGGGGCACACCAAGGAGGTCACAGAAATACAATTACTGGCACAAAATGCAAGACGAGATCAGTGGCAGATACAATACCAGGCAGAGATCGGGCACACCAAGGAGGGCCACGCGGCGGGTGGAGCGACCGGTTCTGACCAGAAAGACTGTCAAACGTTGATTTCTTTTTTATTTAAAACTTTATTAAACATTTTTGTAATATTACTGAAATATATATTTGATAAAAATATTGCAGAAAAAGAATAATGTGTTTCGTATATAGGCAGGCGGTGTCTTTATGTGGGGGCCTGTTGCAGGCGCCATGCAAAGGCACATCACCGCCTGCATCTTAATATGGATGGCGGTGTTTTGCAGACACACCACCATATCAAGTACCTTTTCCACCAGGTCGGCTCATTGACGTGTGAAATCCGGCAGGCGATCTTTCCGTCCGCTGGGTCCCCCCGTCATCATAATATGGTGGGGGAAGTGGGATGCGGTGGTGGAAAGTGGTGGGCAGATCGCCACGGCCATGAGGGCGGTGGCGGTCCGCCCACCATACTAATATACCCCTTAGTTTTTCCAATTAATATATATCCGTATATATATTTATAGGGACATTATAATTAGGTAAAAAAAGCCTGGTAAAACATACTGTTTTAAACTATCCTAACTACCAGCTAGTTACAGGGGGGAGGCCCAACATCCCATAAAAACTAAAGACTCAACAAACCAAAAAATAAAATGAATACGCTTCATGAACTGTATGTACTTTTCAGAAAAAATATTCCTCGATTGGGGCCACCTTCTAGTACCCCACTAAGAACTGGTGGGACTAAATGGGGAAGAATGCACACCACTCAAAAAGAAAGCACAGGAATCCCAAAGGTAAATGAAGGAATATTCAATAATTCACTCATTTTTTAACTAACCAAACAAACATAGCACTTATTCAACAGGTTGGCAATCAAATGTTCAAGTGCACCACCTTTTCAGTGGCCACATCAGCACCCAACATGATGTACAGTGTGTGAGTTAAAAACTACGACCAGTACAGTGAACTTTTGCCTCAAACTTTGTTGACTATAGACAATTGACGAAGGATTTCCAACACCTCCCCTGCATATAGTTTAAAGACCCGCAATGTTGAATAAGTTACATATTTTTACTCTTCTATGTACCCTATGTTAATATGGGTGATTTCGCATCCATTCATCGTCAAAGCACTACTCTGTCTTATGGAGTCAGCACCAAAGCTAACACCGCGCTTGTGTAGGGACCTTTTTCACATCACCTATATTTACACCGAACCCAACACTAGCATTTCACCTGCCATACACAGCACCCTCTTACATAATATGTGGTACCAACACATGGCCGCCATGGGCTCCAATACCACAGCCAGGAAATGCTACATCCGTTCGCCGATAGGACATGCAGTAGGTGCAGACAGGCTATACTTGTCCAAAGAGGTATCTCCGGACAAAGCAAAATTCCTTCTCCACCTATAGCTATATAGGATTAGGGCTAAGATACAACCCAACATAGTAGAACTCCATAGACGAGTAATCCTATCCGACACAAGATCAATCTCACAGCCTTATACTTTTTCACCGAGCCTAGAGACATTGAAACAGAGCTAGATTGAATGTGCAGAAGGGGCACCATGGGGGAGGAAACTGTTTGGCCCTGAGACTTTCCAGAGAAGAAATTCTTGGCGGTAGCAAAACTGTCACACCAATGCACAAACAAGTCACTCCCATTTCCATATGTTGTTCCATGGTGGCCCTTAGCATTTCTGGGGCTGTCTTCTCTAATAACAAATGGAAGCCCAGACATGGAATTCCAGTGTAGGGCCATCCACCTTGATGATACAAAGAAGAACAAGTCTCATAGGGGAGGGTTGAACAACAGCATAGACCGTCAATATCAGGAAATGTGGTATACTGAGGTGAATAGATATATTTGGTTAGAAGGAATGTGGCAACCATTAATTGTATGTACTCTTCAGTGTATACCTTCTGTTTCAGAGGTAAAGGACCCATTCCACTGGGAACAAATGAGAACTGTGGTACAGTCTACACATTCTGGCCGTGCAATAGGGCACCTCCATGCTGATGGACACGCACTAGCAATGCAGTGAGTTTGCCTACACTCAGCTTGTCCCTGGATTGCGTGGCCTCTGCTATCTCATCAACATACACACCCCAACTATGGCCATTTCCGAAGAAGATCTGTCAGAGTTGCAACAACAACCGCTTAGGAAGAAGAAAACTCTGTTTCATCAGGCTACAGAAAAAAGAACTTTGGCTTGGCTCAATACAAGGACATTCTGGAAGAATGCAGGCTGTTTTCTGACATGCAAATCAACACAGAGGAGTCCATACCCTTCTTCACAGTGCGGATGAAAGCAAACACCTGCTGGATACAAATAACCAGGTGGGAAATGCTTAAGATGATTAACAGCACTGAGCTTGACGTTAACGAAATTAAGATAGAACTAAGAGCCATCTGCCTAATGGTGATGCAACATCAATATGTTGGACTTAGTGACCGCAATGGAGGGAGGGATGTGTGCCAAGATTGGTGCATCCTGTTGCACGTTTATCTCAGATTATTAGCTGGATTACAGGATCTTGCCATCTAATCATTGCACCATTTACAAAGACACATTGCCGGAGGGGTGTGCACATTCCCAAAACACGATGCCACATGAAGTTGTGAACACACAACACACAACCAGCAGACAGAGTAAACACAGAGCTCATGTGCTCCTCATGCCGAACATCTGGACACATTACCCACTGACCCACATTCTGTCCATGCAAGGTCAAGGCCCACCTGCAATTGTTGTCAGGGGCCTTATTCATGACTCCTCAGACAAGGCCTGCATTCTTTTACCATACAAGGAGCACCGGACGTATTTTTACGATACCCGAAAAACTGCATAAAAACTCGCTCAGATTGACTGTACTTGAGACAGTCCTCAGACCTGCTGCTGTAACTATGCTCCTAAACAAAATATTTAATTAAACTAGCTGTTCCTATTATGCCAAATGCCTCTTATCTTTTGGTTTTTTTCAAGGTAAATTCATATTTGAGCAACACGTTAACTGGTGGTTTCAACTGATATTTTCACCCGTATAACGTCTCATTAAACTTGTGAATGTCTAAGGTTTTTCATAATTTAAGATAGAATTAGCTTTCCTAATCATATCGTCACTTTAGCCTTTGGTTTTTCAGTGAATGTTAATTATTTTTTTTAATGTAAAATAAGATGTCCGGAAAGGAAGCTAGAGGGCTGTGCGTGCTACCGTGAGCAAGCACTAACGACTGCCACTACCCCCTGCCTCACACTCACCTCGCTGCGGACTCTGTACAATTCTCTGCAGTCCTCCTTGGCAAAGCAGCTGGAACGGGAGAACCAAGGACACTTTTGGTGGCCTGCCCTCTGATGCAGCGACTGCTCTTCATCTCTCTCTGTGGAGTTCTGCTTCGGGTGCTTATCGGCAGGGTCAGCTGCACCAAAAACCCGGGATGGCACCTCCACGGGTCAACCTCAATTGAGGACGAGGGGGCTGGTCTGCTAGAGCAACTGGTGGTGGTGTAGTTAGCATGCTGGTTACAGTAAAAACCACAGAATCCACAGAATCTATACATGAAGGAGCAGATGGAGGACCAAATAACTCCCAGTAAGGAGAAGGCAAACAATTCATGAGTCGGTCAACCCATATTAAAGTTATTACAGTCTGACAGCGCTACTGGGATGTTACAAGCTTACAGTGAAGATGGCGGACACCTTGCTAAGTGCCGTGTAGGACATTAGCAGGCCCTCAAGTAGAGAACTATCATGTGCAGTAAAGAGTGTGGAAGACTTCGGACAAAAGCAAAATTACAAATATAATCAGACTGACTTATTAAAAACAAATATGGACACATTAGATGTAGGAACTTATGAAACTGCTACAGCACTTCCCCTTTTGGCCTCATCTACTTTGCCAGAAACCTGTACTATCCCAACTCGGGGGACGTGCAACTTAAGTGGTCCTAGTTCAGGCTCAAGGGGCAAGAGTGGAAATCCCAACCAGAGGGGCTTAAGCAATGTCAATTGAACTGAACAAATCAAAGGTATTGTGGAAGAATGGGCGGTATTGCCTCAAATACTTCCCTGTATATGGCTCATTGGGAGAAGAAGGAGATATAACAGAGTCACTTTGAGGGCCCTCAAGCTATATCAGAGACTGCATTAGCATTTGAACAAGGATGAAAGAATGAAACACTACCTGCTTCTGTATCCCCCGAGGTCAGCATCAGCAAGAAGGAGGAAGCTGTAGTTGGAAAGCAAACTAAGACCATGAAGGGCCTTGGCGGAATTAAAAAAGCTCAAGGCTATCATCTTAATGACAAACTGACAGCTACAATACGATCCATGGGTAGATCTAAGAATAGCCCGCTTCGTAAATGGGTAACTTCCAAGAGGGAGGTTAGGCTCTGATCTCACGGCTTTCAAACAATGATTCTACCCTATCATCTCACTCCCTAGATACTAGTGATGATAGTCAGCCCCCAGCAATGGCAGCTCTAATGATAATGCCTTCCTGAGTCCATAACTAGGCAGTGGCTTTGACACAGATGCATACTTGCCCAATAATTCATCTGCCTGAGTATCTCCAGCTGTACCTACCAGCACTGGCAATATTGCTCTGGGTCGGACTCAACATCTCGATGAACTGGGTAAAGAGCCCTCACTGACCACAATACTACTGTTCCTGCAGGTTCAACGGACAGAAGTTCATGAATAGTATGCCCAGGCCAAGGCCGAAAATCTTATAATACATCAAGCCTTAACAGAGGTTACCAGCAAAGTTGTTTCAAGGTCATCTGAAGTCGCTGAGCTTCGGCAACAAGTAGCAGGGACAGAGGAATTTGGATTAGTAATGGTTAAGACAGTAAAGCAGCAGGGGAGTCTCCTTGCCTGTGTAGAGGGTAACATTGAGGATTTGAAGAACAGGCAAAGGCACAACAACTTGGGGCTCTTTGGCATACCAGAGGGAAAAGAGGGAAGTGTCCCAAGAACCTTTGTGGTCAACCTGTTCCAGAAGTTTTTTCCAGGAATATCAGACTTGGATATGGACTCCCAGATTCAGTGTGCCCACAGACTGCCTATAGCCATTAACAAATAAACCCAGGCTAAATACCAACACTCTCATCCCATCCTTATCTTTGTAGGCACTTTCCGTTTGAGGTAGGCCATTTATATTAAAGCCCACCCTGCTACATCGCTAATAATGGATTCTATATCTGTTTTTGTACAATCAGATTTATGCAAAGGCACAATGGATAAGCACTGCAAGCTTCATCAGTTAATTGATCAATTCAAGGCAATTGGGGCCCAGGTATTCCTGAAAGTGCCAACATGACTTAAGGTCATAAAGGATGGATGGTCACAAGTATTTTTTTCTGAGGCAGAAGCCTCTGAAGTCTTTAATCAAAGGTGACAACAGCGCTAATAGCCAGGCCTATCCTACCAGTGTATATTGGATAATGAACTTTTCTATGTTTTTACATTAAAGATGGATTAGATCGATTACACCTGGAGAAGGCCTAGGATACTAATACAGAACCAGTAGCGGTCGGCGTGGGAGTGCTGCCGGGCAGTGACGTTGGGCGGGGGAGGGGCAGGGTGGGAGGGTAGTAAACTACAGAATACGGCCAAATGCAGGTAAGTAAACATATAAATAAATAAAATGAATTTCGATGCGTGCACTGCATTGTCAAATTTGATGTATATATAAGGGATTATAATATTGATTCCCCTAATCTGCAAACAACACCTTGGATGATTGAAACTCAAGCTTCAATTGTAGAATGAATGAGGCTACATGGTCTAGTGGATGCTTGGATGGCATTAAAAGCTGTAAATCCAGGGTACACTTATTATACTTATCCCCACAGGCAGTATTCCTGAATTGACATGATGTTCATTAAGGCACAGATGATAAAAGGGGCAATTTGACCTATGGTTACTTTTGATAATATTGCGGTCTTTTTGACTGTGCAGAATCAGCAAGAAGCAGGGGAAGGGCACCGGCTGTTTACATTTCCGCGATCACTTCTGCAGACTCAGAGTATCGGATATGATGAAAGCATTTACTGATAGAATACATATGCACTGACAAGGGTTCGTCTACTATGGCTATTGTTTGGGATTGTATAAAGGCCCATATAAGGGGGGAACAGTTCAATATATCATTAGACAGAATAGACGTAGGCAATCTAAAGCGGTACAACACCGGCAGAACTGTATAAACCTCGAACCACAGCATTCACAGGCAATTTTGCTTAAAGATACTCAGGCACTGACCATACATCTGAGGCTAAGTGGAGCACAACAAATGCTTAATAGAAGGATACATGAGAAGATAGCTGCCAGGTATCAGAAACGTAGAGCGTTCCGGTATGAATATGGTAAGAGAATAGGTTGCTTCTTCACACATCAGATCTCTGATAAAAAAGCCAGCTGAGGTAGGAAGTGCATTTTGGGGGATGATTGGGAGAATACACTTATCCATAGGAGATTGCAATTCAATTTGCTTCCTTTTATAAAGAGATGTATAATAGGTCATACAATATTGATAGGCAGGTTTTTTCACGCTATCTTCAGGAGAGTGGAATGCTAAGATTAGACCCACTTCGGAGTCTTGATCTACAAGTAAGTATTGGTCAAGGGGAGATTGAGGAAGCAATTAGTGCTTTACCATCTAGGAAAGCAGCAGGAGAGGACACAATTCCTCGCAAATTTTATAAAGTCTTTAAAGAGATTTTAGCTCCAGAATTTAGAAATTTGGTAACATATAAATAACAGGGGAGACGCTCCTCTCTCATGGGGGGTTTCTAATATAGTGGTCTTTTCTAAAAAAAAAAAAGACAAACCAGAGGATGAAAAGAGTTCTTACTGACCAATATCCTTGATTAATGCAGACACTAAGGTCTTTTCCAAAATACTAGCTATGCGTCTTGCTCCCCTCATGCACAACTTAGTCTCAGAGCAACAGCATTTCTTTGTCCCGAGTTGAGACACCACAGCTCATACTAATACCTCAATTGCAGTATTCGATGTTGCTAAGAAAATTAACACCCAGATGGGAATGATAATTTTGAACATGGAGAAAGCCTTTGATAGGGTCACATGGGAATCGCTATGGCTGACTATGGACACGTTTGGGATTGAGGGCAGATTTGTAACAATGGTGCAGGCATTTTATAAGAACGTAACGGTGAAAGTACTGACATGGGTAAATCCTCCGCTCCATTGTCAATACATAGAAGCAAACATCAGGGGTACTCTCTCTCCCCTTTGTTGTTAGCTCTTTATGTCGAACCCTATTTAAGACATCTTAATTTTAACAAGGGTATACATACAGCCAGTACGAATGTATGGCATGGAGCTTAAAATAACAACACATGCCGATGATAGTGCAATCTATGCTACAAATCCAAGCAAGTCTGTCAAAATTATAACTATGGAGGCTAAGCGATTAGGGAACTTTTCAGGCTATAAATTGAACTTAATCAAAACTCAGATCATTGTTAACTTCAATCTGCCAACCCAGATAATTGGAGTTACTGGCACTGCCGCATACCTTGGTATATGGCTGAATAGTCAAGTGGAAAGGATAATTAAGCTAAATTATGATCCTCTCTTAAAAATAGTCATAACTAAAATGCAACAATGGCATCGGCATTCACTAAGCATCATGGGACGAGGTAAAATTGTTAAAATGAAAATATTGCCTAAGTTTCTCTATCTGTTCCAAGCTATATCATTTTGAGTACCTGACTATTTTTTAAACAGATTGACTGCACCATTATTGTATTATATGGGGTTATAGGAAGGCTAGATGACCTCTCTACCTTATGAAGCTACCCTATGTACAAGGCGGGTTTAAGTTCCCTAATTTAAAGTTATATTTTTGGGCTTCGTTTACCGGGTGGATTCAAAGCTTGCTGACTAGACATAAGCCCATATCGACTGCATATTGTTATCATCTCACACTTGGGCATGAAATTAGATACACGTTGCATAAACTGTTGAACCCCAATTATTTTAAACATGTTAGGTTCAAAGTGATTAGAGACGCTGCCCAGATATGGTGGGAAATATGTGCCAAATACTATATACAATCAATAAATTCTTACACTCCATTATGGGGCAACCCATCATTACCGGACTCTCCCCCACTTGCACTATAATTTGGTAATACTCACCGCTGTTGGGCGGGCCCTCTTCCCAGTCAGGTTTGCTTTTGTGGCGGCCATATTGGGCGTAGGTTTGCACGCCTGCCGGTGCCATTCACAAGATCGGACGGTCTAGTCGTCAAAAGGACGCTAGCCGCCTCAAAAGGAGGGAAAATCAGGCGCTCTTTCTTCTCTAGCAGACATAGAACGCTGCATGCGATTTTCGAGTGGTCCCTGACTTACAAGCGGCCATTTGCGCTATTTTAAACTTCCAGTTTGCTATTTGAGTTATTTTAACTTTTGCATTCTACCTTGTTTTTAAAACGCTCTCCCCCAATTGCACTATAATTTGGTGATACTCACCGCTGTTGGGCGGGCCCTCTTCCCGGTCAGGTCTGCTTTTGTGGCGGCCATATTGGGCATAGGTTTGCACGCCTGCCGGTGCCATTCACAAGATCGGACGGTCTAGTCGTCAAAAGGACGCTAGCCGCCTCAAAAGGAGGGAAAATCAGGCGCTCTTTCTTCTCTAGCAGACATAGAACGCTGCATGCGATTTTCGAGTGGTCCCTGACTTACAAGCGGCCATTTGCGCTATTTTAAACTTCCAGTTTGCTATTTGAGTTATTTTAATTTTTGCATTCTACCTTGTTTTTAAAACGCTCTCCCCCACTTGCACTATAATTTGGTGATACTCACCGCTGTTGGGCGGGCCCTCTTCCCGGTCAGGTTTGCTTTTGTGGCGGCCATATTGGGCGTAGGTTTGCACGCCTGCGGGTGCCTTTTATAACATCGGACTGTCTAGTCGTCAAAAGGACGCTAGCCGCCTCAAAAGGAGGGAAAATCAGGCGCTCTTTCTTCTCTAGCAGACATAGAACGCTGCATGCGATTTTCGAGTGGTCCCTGACTTACAAGCGGCCATTTGCACTATTTTAAACTTCCAGTTTGCTATTTGAGTTATTTTAACTTTTGCATTCTACCTTGTTTTTAAAACGCTCTCCCCCACTTGCACTATAATTTGGTGATACTCACCGCTGTTGGGCGGGCCCTCTTCCCGGTCAGGTTTGCTTTTGTGGCGGCCATATTGGGCGTAGGTTTGCACGCCTGCCGGTGCCATTCACAAGATCGGACGGTCTAGTCGTCAAAAGGACGCTAGCCGCCTCAAAAGGAGGTCATGCTGACGCGCAGCGGTTACGCGCAGCGGGGACGCCGGACTTCCGCCGGAGTTACGCCAGAGTTCAGCCCGTCTGTGCCCGTCCGCGCTGAGGACGGGCTGGACGCTGGACTCTCGTGTCAACCTTTGCAGGTAATGTGTAGTTATACCCTCCGGGAGCTATTGGCTTTCAGACCCCCTTCTCTGTCCTGTCATCACTGATTCTCTCCGGAGGGAATATTGCGTTCTTTAGTTTGTCATACCTGCAAATTGGCTCTTTTGCCCCCATCTACTAGTGAGAGCTGTTCTCAGAGTTTGCCAACTCTATTTACGCCCTCTCCCGTCAGAAAGGGCTTCCTGATTAATGCTAGGTCCCTTGTTAAAAATAATATCGCCTTTCACAAATTCGTGACGAGTAGACAACCCGATTGGGTGTTCGTGATGGAAACCTGGGCCACTGAGTCGTCAGGGCACGACTTGCTTCTTGCCATTCCTGAGGGCTTTAAACTGTTGAGGCAGGACAGATTTAAACGCAGAGGGGGGGGTTAGCTATTTTATGTAAAGCTACGCTGCCCTGTACCATAACAGCCCTCTCTGTCGCCTCTGATCCTTTCGAGGCATTGTATTTCTCTATTCTGTGTGCACCCTCGGTTTCTTCCACGGGTATCCTCATCTATCGGCCACCTGGTCCAAGGACTAATTTTAGAGGGGACCTGCTGAGGATTCTTGAACCCTATTTTGGTAAATATCAGCTGACCATATTAGGAGACATGAATTTTCATTTAGAAAATTTAGGGGACTCTGACACTGTCACGCTAATTGATACTCTTGGAGCATGCGATTGTATTCAATTGGTTAATAGTCCCATTCATCGGGCCGGGCACATTTTGGATGGTGTGTTTTCTAATGATTCTAGACTCTCGGTGGGCTCTGCTGTGCCCTTAGTTTGGTCAGACCATCTCGCAGTACCCCTTGATTTGGTATCTGGGGCTTTTGACCTGCGGGATCGGACGGTCCATATCGGAGGCCTAAAAAGGTGCTAGAAGAATATCACTAATGAAGCCCTGGCCCCATATATAAAGTCCTACGGTCACTTCTCTTTGAGTGGAGTTAACGATGCCGCTCAAGAGATTGTCCACTCCATTGCCAAGGCCGTGGATGAACTAGCTCCTCTATCATTTAGGTATTCAGCAAGGCGTAAACCCTCTGCCCCATGGTTCTCTGAGCCATTGAGACTCTTGAGACAAAGCTGCCGAAGACAGGAGAGGAGATGGAGGAAGACTGTGGACCCTTTAGAAAGAGACTCACATAAGCGCCTGTTGAAAGAATACAAGGCGAGTATAATTAAGAAAAAACAGGAGTTCTTCTCTAATTTGACTACCTCCCTATCCTCGGCTAGAGAACTTTTTAAAATCGTGGATTCTCTATGTTCCCTCCAAATGCCGGATCCGGTTGTGGGCTCGCAAGAATTGTGTAACAATATCTCCGAGTTCTTTCATAAAAAGATCGAGGACCCATGCCCCCTGAAGACTCTGAAAGATTGTAGGCTTACACTCCTGCCGCCACTTCTTGAAGTGATGAATGGGGCCATGGCCCAAGGTATTTTTCCCTTGGTGTGGAAAAAAGCAATAGTGAAGCCCCTCTTGAAGAAACCCACTCTGGACCCAGAACAGCTCAAGAATTTCAGGCCTATTTCTTTGTTGCCTGCCCCTGCAAAAATGCTCGAGTTGCACCTGAACGCACATCTTTCTGCCTTTATTGATTCTTCTGGGTTCTTGGATAGTTCCCAGCACGGTTTCAGAAAGGCTCACAGCACAGAATCAGCACTGACTATGGTTGTGAATAACATCAGGATGAAGGTGGACTCGGGCCAAACCACTGTGTTGGTATTACTTGACCTCACAGCAGCGTTTGATACCCTGTCTCCCTCCACGTTAACAGCTCGTTTGAGGGAGGTGGGGATCGCAGGGCCAGCATTGAGCCTTCTGCACTCTTTTTTACACCTTAGAGAGCAGAGAGTCATGCTTGGAGAGTTCCTCTCCCCTCCTAAATCCCTGCAGTTTGGGGTGCCACAAGGGTCGGCATTGAGCCCGACCCTATTTAATATCTACGTGGCTCCCCTTGCTAGGCTAGTAAAATCGCAGGGGATGGAGGTTGTTTCATACGCCGATGACACGCAAATTATGGTGTCCCTGGCCCACTCTGCTGCCACTTCCGCCGCCAACTTTAGGTCCTGTATGCAGACAGTCTCGGAGTGGATGATTCAAAACTCCCTAAGGTTGAACGGCGATAAAACCGAGATCCTGGTCTTCGGTAAGGACCAGGATGTCTGGTCAAGTGAGTGGTGGCCTACATCTTTGGGAATGTGTCCTTCTCCCTCCCAATCGGCCAGAAATCTCGGCGTTATGTTCGATAATTCCTTGTCTATGACTCTTCAGGTCAATCGAACAGTGGCCACTTGCTGGGGAGTTATCAAGATTTTGAAAAAGATCCTGCACTATCTTGCTCCTCAAGCGCGTAACCAGACAGTAGTTGCGTTAGTGGGTTCCAGGTTGGACTACTGCAACACTTTGTATGCAGATATCAACAAGGGGCTCACGCAGCGCCTTCAGGTGGTTCAGAACGCTGCCGCGCGTTTTGTTTTAGCCCTACCCAAGGCATCCTCCGCCACGATGGTCAGAAAAAGCCTCCATTGGCTTCTGATACATCATAGGGTCTCTTTTAAGATCCTGTGTTTGGCTTTTAGAGCTCTTTCGGATGATTCATCAAGCCCTTTGGGCTCCCAGTTAACTCGCCATAAACCTTCTAGATCCCTTAGATCATCGGAACTAGATCTGTTGGTGGTTCCTAGAACTAGGAAGGTCCGTTGGGGCAGTAGAGCATTCTCTAGTGTTGCCCCGAGACTGTGGAATTCCCTTCCTCTGATGATTAAAACCCAGCCATCCTTCTTGCTTTTTAAAAAAGCGCTTATGACGTGGTTGTTCATCAGGGCCTACTTGGAATAATCGCTTACCTGTCTTTGCTAGATGTTTGATTAGGCGCCTTGATGCCCCTGCGGCTTAGTAGCGCGTTATACAAATTTATATTATAATAATAATAATATGCCATGATACCACGGGGCGGTCTTGGTTACGTACAGGGCTATGTAATATTGGACAATTCTATGACACATAGGGGATCTAGACATTCTCATCTCTCGAGGAGACATATGGGGGTTTATATTGTCAATTTTTAAATATCTACAGATTAGGGAAAATCTCTTACATAGATGTGAATATAATAGCAACGACAAGACACTAACAATTGTAACACACTTGTATCAGCCAAACATGGAGACTGGCCATATAAAGATAAACACAATATAGTGAGTATTTATGGGAGATGCCATACACAATAGCACACAGCTCACAGCAAAGTTGACTCAGTGGCTCTTGACTACAATCTTGGCTGCTGAAGTACAAAACGCTCTTGCAACACTAGACCAATCATCACTCTCAGCTAATTTTAAATTACAGCAATTTAGAACAATGTGCATGCTGTACCACACACCTGAAAGCACCTCTAATTGGAGAAGGTCTAGAATTTCAGTCTGAGTTTATTGCACTAAATGTCACCTTTAGGTGGCTGATATAGTCCATATGTTTGCTGATTGAATGGTGTATCTCGGCTAGTCTCGGATCAGCTTGAATCGGAAGTCTCTTTCAATTGCAAAAAAATTGAGTTTGGCTATAAGATAGGGTCAGATAATAGCCCTAGTCTTCTGTTTTCAATTAGACTAGTCTTTTACGAGGTTTGGGAAGGGGTACGCACCCCCCCAGTAATAAAAAACAATTGGCTCCAGGTGATGCGTTCCCTGGGGCCTCCTTGACATCTAGTAAGGAGGACCACATGTCGCCCTTCCAGTATCAAAACAATTATCCGCAGGAGATTGGGTCTCCAGGACCTCCTTAAGGCTTGAGTAGGAGCCCCATATCACCCTTCACTTAATATTAGATTCATCCTAGGGGGTGTTGTCACCGGGTTCTGAGAAGAGTTTTGGAGGGGTATCTCTTTGGAGCTGGGGTTAATTGCTATCTATCTATCGGCGGCCGTGTTACGAGTTGTGCTGTCTACCCAGCAAGACCACAGCAGACTGCAATGTCGGCTGTGCATCCACCAACGTCACCAGGTCCATGGTCCAACCACTCAGCATATTAGGACTACACAGTCATACATACAGTGTCATAGCGGTGCTCAACAAAAGGCAGTTACCAAACGGCAGTTCACCGCCGTGGTAAGCGCCCCAAAAAAACAACACAACAGTGACCATTGGGTGTATTAAAAAAATACACACCTGATATACTTTGACAAGTGAACACACCCCGTCCCTGACCTGCATCCTTTGTTTCCAAACTGCATCACAGCAAGACAAGCACCAGCATTTACTGCGTTTTAGATAAGGCAACACCTTTTTCATCTCCCATTTCGACTACACCACCTGTAATTTTTGTTTTACACCTTTTTCATCAATCACTTTTTCATTTTTGGTAATATACTCTCATACAATTCATTTTTTCATCATGCCTGGCAAAAAACAAAACTTCACTGAGCAAGAGTTGACAGCAATGGTGGAGGAAATCATTAGAGTACAGTCACACATTTTTGGAGCCCAAGTCCAGAAGACTCCTCTCAGTAGAAAAATAGAAATGTGGGACAGGATAGTCAATGGAGTTAATGCTGTTGATACCCCCCTGAGCATACAGGGTGACATTAGGAAGAGGTGGAAGAACCTCAGCCTGATGCTAAGCAACATGTACAACAGCCAACCCCTGGAGGTTCAGAGGACTGATGATGGCCCTCCCAGTGCACCATTACAACTCTTACACTGGGAGGAGAAGGTCTTGGCCATCCTGTATACTGAGGGCTTGATAGGAATAGATGGGGGAGTAGACTCTGGTAAGTTATCTGCAATAACTGCTGCAATATCACAATGTCATTATTGCTCTCAACTATGCTTTTTCTATTGTGTTCTCTATCTACTTTCAAAACATGCAATACTCAAAGTATCTGAGATGTTGGTTTGTTTATGCAAGTGTGCGTTGCTGCATACAAAGGCACATGTATCCAACTACAGGAAATGCCATATGTTGTAATGCTGTCTGTAAGTGCAATACCATAAAAGTATCAATCCAGGACACAGGATATGGGTTGAAATATAAATGTATGGTCCATCCCAAATGCATGGTACCATCAGCTATCACACACTAACCGTTTGTCAAGTGTTGATGAAGTGACTACAACTACCAGGAGGCCTTGTGACTGCAACTCTAACCAAAACACTACACTCCTTTTTGCCCCTTCTAACTTGTCTGCCATGCTACGACTGATCTACATTAGTCAGGCAGCTTACCATTTCTCAAGTATTGGTAAGTAGAGATAGAAAATCTAGTGTTGCTAAAGTGACATTAAGCTAACTACATTTGCGATGAAACCTTGTGATTGCAGCACTAACCAAGATGATAGACTCCATTTTCCCCTTCTCACTTCTCTGCCATGTTACAACTGATCTGCACTAGCCAGGCAGCTTATCATTTCTCAAGTGTTGGTAAGTAAAGATAGAAAAGCTACCACTACTACCATATGGCCTTGTCACTCCAACTTTAACCAAGATGCTACACTCCTTTTTCCCCTCTTACTTGTCAGCCATGTTACTACCGAACTACATAATTCAGGCACTGTGTAATATACAGAAAATGTTTCTCTGAGATATACATCTGAATACTTTGCTTGATGGTGTCCTGGACTCATCAACTCAAACTAATGATGGCATGAGTGATGCCATAACAAAAGTTTACCCCAAATATATATCAGCCATGAAGGAAACTCAACTGATGAGCGGTGATAGTTGACCCTGTGACTCTGCACTCACATGATGAACAATGATAACTATACATCCAAGCTGGGTGTTGGCCTGTACTAGACACAACAAAGCCTTGGAAAGGACTAATACACATGTTATGACAATATTGTATTTGTAGCAGTGTTTTGGAGATGCCATGTCTACCCTAAAGCCAAAATGCCACATAACTGCACATCTAATGAGCTGATGAAATCTACTACATCTATTGAATGTCTACAAATGTCTTGTAAAACACTTCTACTTCAAGCAAATTGATGACAATACTAATCGTTATCTATTTTGTACCATTCTAGGTCTCCATTTACCTTTACAAAAACAATGTGGATGTAGATACCTCACTTCCACCTTTAACAATGTTCTCTGTCTCTCAACAGATTGATCCACCACTGTACCTGCAGAGAGGATGGAAACTGAACAGAGGGGCATATTTACTTGAAAACGTTGGAGCGAAGATCAACACCAAATTTGGAATGCCATGCTCTTACATTTTCAGGGATGCGCTGTATTTACTACAATATGGCACACCCCTGTGTTTTCCCTAGTGCTGGCGCTAAAAGAAGCTTCAGACTACACGCAGCCAAGCCCATGGGCATTCGCGCGCTTTATAAAACCCAAAATCAAATCAAATCAAATCTATTGCCAAAGCATGCAGGGAGTGATTTTTTATGTGCAGGAAGAGTGTAACTTTCTGCACATAAACAATCCATTATGGTGCTTTGTTATTTTTATGTACTGCAGCACACATTAAAGTAGCAAAATCATCATTATTTAATGATTATGTATGTGCAGGAATGGACACCTTCCTTCACATAAACATTTATGGCTCTTTGCTCTTTCTATTTGTGTTGCTGAGTGGAGTACACATAGAAAAAGCAAAAGCAAGGGTAAGTAAAAGCATTTTTCCATGTGCGCCATTCTAATGCATGCTCTTGCATGCAGGTAGTTTTTGGAACTGCCACAGTTTTACACCTACTTGTAAATCTGGGGCAGCATCAAAAAGCAATTGGTGTTACGGTGGGACGCCAACAGCAAGACACTTTGCAGTGGAAAGTGGCATATTTTCAAGGTGGAGTTAAGGCAAGCTAAATGGCTTAGCATCACCTTGTAAATATTAAAAATGGTGCTACACCACCGGAGTGTCATACAAAGTGAGGCTCTGGTACCAATAGGGGGTTGTAAATATGCCCCAGAGTTCCTCTGCACCCCAGGATGAAGCCATCAGTGATGACAACTCTCCTGAAGAGGTGCAAGTGGACACTCTCCTGATCATCTGGTCAGCCTGGGCAGATGCCTACAGTGAAGCTCACTGTGCCCACTACAATGCCTCCCACCACTGCTGCAACATCACAGCCAACCACAGCCCTCTTAACCTGTGCACCTAGCACTACCCTGTGTCTCCCAGTCCTGGAATCTTTGACGGCTATCAAACCCCAGTCACAGAGGAACCAGAACCCAGTGGAAGGGTATAGTCTGTGTCAAGGGAACAGGGATGCGGGGCTAGATGTAGTGGGAGGGTAACTGTGGAACCACAGAGTGAGCCCACTGAGGCTACAGACACCCAGGCCTACTAGGACTCCCAAAGAGTCACGGGCGAGTTTTTGCTGAAATCCATTAAATGAAGGAGCTGCAGAGGGACACATACCAGGAGGGTGCTGACATCCACACTGAGGTGGCTGGCATCTACATCAAGGTGGCTGGCATCTGCACCGAGGTGGGCAGCATCCACACTGAGGTGGCCTCCCTGGTTAGAGGGCTTCAGGACATTAACTCCACCCTCTGCATTGCTTTTCCACCTACATATGCTGCTTCATGTGGTCTAAGTAGATCCATAACATCAAAACTTGCTGCCGACGCCGTAAGGGAGGCCCTGCCAGAGGATGACATGCCTGCACGCGCCCCTGTCTCAGCAACTCCAGATCCTCCCTCTGTCAGAGCGAGGATACATCCACACAAAAACCAAGGAGCTCGGGATGGCAAGACACCCAGCACCGCCAGCAAGAGACCTCAACCTAATGTCCTTCTGTGTTGGCTACACATTCAGATTTTCTTGGACTATTGCTGTCCACTTTTCCATATCTGGTGGGAGCAGTATGTTGGACTTTGGACTCCTGACCATTTAGACTCTACTACAATGGTTTCATACACCCTGACTGAAGACTTCACCTTTTGTTTGCATAGTTAAATTTTATCTATTCCTTATTCACTTCATTAAAAACATATCACCAAAGCATTGTCTCCTGTTGTAATTCACGTATTTAACAATGGGAATGTACTACATGGTGAACTTTGCAATGTCAAAACTAGGGAGTTTTGGAAGCATGGCTATGTTGTGTATAAACAATGGTCAACTCAGGATCACAACAATGTCACAACAACACATACACACAAGTGTCTGGGCAGAGAACATCTTTATTCCATTGTCGAAATCATATGCTGGCATGAAGCCAAAAACATAGCAAATAAGACGTGACTCAGTTATTCTGGGACAGTGATCACATAATCACTTACAGACTTTCACATCCTGGAAGAAGGAGATACATCTGATAATATCCCACGCAACAGGCAACAATCAATTAGGTATACATCATCAGCTGGAGCCATATTGCCTTCCTCACAAAAGGAATCCTACATCAAATAAACAGACACATTTCAGTACTGCAGTTTCTGACCACAGGGTCATTTCAATCTGTTGTTGCTTGCATCTGATGTAATCTCACAAACAAGTGTCTGCAACGTTCTACAAATAATTTTGCCTAGAATGAGGAGACACATTAAAAGCTACATCCAGTTCATGCACAATGAGGAATTTGCCAATGTGAAGTCAGGATAGCGTGAATTGGGACCAACACAACATTGTGTTGGATCACATGATAGCTCACATATCGCATTAGGACCAGTGCACCACAAGGAACACATCCAATGGAAGCCAGGTAACTTCCATTTTATCCCTGTCCAAGCTGTCTTGGTACTGGCTTTGTACACCCAAACTATGTGACAGACATTCCCAGGACCAACCCATGTTCACATCGTATGTAGGAACAGCATCATATACCTGCTAATTTCACAAATCTGAAATGTCCAAATGAAGATGACATGGTGAAGGTACCTAAAACTGACCAACACAGACAGATTAGCTGAGAAAAGAAATCATGCATATGACACACATCACATTGCCACCTTCTACAGAATACAGACCAAGACAGCATTTACAGCTGAACAAAGCTATGCTTACAATACAAACACCTTTCCCCAGATATTTCAAGATCCATATATTCCTAGTATGCAGCATTAACAGCCTCATCATAACAGCAGTACAAGAGTTGAAAGACTAGTGAAAGGCATCTCATCTCACACCATACTTACACTCAGGAGAAGTAGTTCTGGATGAGATCCTGATGCAGATCAGCTCCTTGTTCTTCACCACTATCATCATCTTCATTTGGCATTTCAGGGTCCCCACCTGGTGGGTCTTCATTGCCTGCATCCTCTGCAATGTAAAGTATGTTCAGTCACAGGGCAATGTTGTGGAGTATGTAGCAGGCCACAGTGAGCTTACACTCCTTCCCGGGTGCCTAGATGAGGGCTTCACCAGTCCAGTCCAGCACTCTGAATCTGACTTTCAGGAGCCCAAAAGCCTGCTCCACAGGCTGCTCCGTTATGCCATGGGCCTCACTGAAGCAGACTTCCCCAGGCATTGTAGAATTCCTCAGCAGTGCCAACAACCATGGCCACTTGGGATATGCTGAATCTCCTAGATGGACGATAGATAGAAGTGCAAAAGAGAGTTACACACTCTTACATCATACTACCTGATATGTGCCACACTAAGTAAGGACAGATCATACTTAAGTACAAGCCAGGCCCTCACCGGTAGTAGTTGTGACATCAGCTGGGGTATGGTCCTGTTCCGCAGAACAAAGGAATCATGTGCTTATCTTGGGAGCCTGGCACTGATGTTTGACATGTATAAATCCGGTAAGCAGACAACTGGCTCATTAATAGAATGAACGTGCTTCCTCCTCTGGTAGACTTGCTCCCCTGTATTCAAAAGTACTAAACCATTATGGGTGCCATCAATAGATCCACCGACTTGTGCGATGTGATCAATCCATACAAATCCGCCTTCATAGTGGCTAAATCCTCACATCTGGGGAACTGGATGTAGCTGCCCATGTGTTTCAAAAGTGTTGCTAGCACCTCTGTGTGGACCCGACTGAACATAGGTTGCGACATTACACCAGAAATAGCAGCAGTGAATTGAAATGCGCCTGTGGTCCAAAAAATGCAAAATTGACACTAGTGGTGGCATTGATGTAGGATTATTGAGGTGAGGTAAGAGGTCAGGGTCAAATTGGTGATATAAATCCAGGATAATTTTCCTATTTAATTGGAACTTCATGATGATGTGTAATTTTTCCATGCTGTGTAGGTCTGAAAATGGATGATAAACAGGAGGCGGGTGTCTCCTCCCTCTGCCAGGGCACCTAATATTTTTGGTCACAGTGTGCAGAGTAACATATGCGAAGAGTAAGGCAAACGTCATGTGTCTGAACATCAATGCTTCATGTTGCAGTACATTTTTTACATTATCATTGTAAAATCTTGAACATCCCCAAGGTGGCCTTCACAGGTCATTAACAGAACTGTGCACATCCTTAATTCAGAGATGTTAAATTGCACCTATAGTGAGGGTAGCATAACAAGTATTACCGCCAACCATGGAGTACAGTGCACTACGCACATTTTGGCTATGTACAGTTTTCCCAACTGCTAACATGGCAGCTGCCTGACCTCGCTAATAGGACATCTCAACCGTGTGCCGTGGGCGGGAGTCGACTGTAGGTTGGGGGGCGGTCGCAATGACGGTTGTCACAACCATAGCTAACGTTGGGATTGTCACAGTCGTGGCCCAATACAGATGGCTGAATGTATGGTGTACATGTATGAGGTGGATTGAAAAAAAAATCACTTGCCTTCTGACACTGCTGCTCCATTTTAGCTGCTGTTTGCCACCTTTGGGATCAATCGTGGCAGGGACTACAGGGGATAGGGCCCATCTCTTCACTCCAGAGGAGCTTGACACCCTTGCAGATGAGGTCATTCCCCCATATACTCAGCTTTATGTCTCACCAGAGGAACAGATATGTTTCTCATATACATATTTAACTCATTTTCAGTGCTTCTTTTCTATTCCCATAGGCTATAATGTGCCTCCGAGTATCAGAGTGCAAGCATTATGTAGAATGCATACATTGTGTGGCCCCTTCATAGGGCATACACATAATGGATTATGGGACCCTAGGATTTTGTGGAGACGTGGCCACCTTTGGAATGTGTGATAAGGCTGATTACAACTTGTGTTACATGAATATCTCTATGCAGGGCTCACGGTCATAGTAGCATCAATGAGTTTTCAAATCATATCATGGTATATGTGCATTGAAATGTATACGCTTCACACCATGAGCCATGTGTATATACTGATAGAATCATGTGAGGATAATGTTAGCCAAATCTATCTTCCCACTGACTACTCAGCCCACATCAGACTTTGTAAAACAGTTGTTTGGGAGGTAGCTATACCTCTTAGACCCCTTCAGAGTGCCACACAACTGTATGTTCACATATGGAATGGCCAGCGTTTGACTTTTCAGTATTGAATTGGTGGAAATATGAGGTTTATTTGGAAAAAATTGTCTCAGCCTGCAGGGACCAAAGCCTGACATTGATATGCGGGCAGTCTGGGCCGTGCCCCAGACAGGGCTAGAGTTACTGTGGCAGGGGAACTGATGCCCAGAGTAATGTCCCTGTAGACCTGCTGATCCATGATGTTCCCAGAAAGAGTGATCAGTACCACTAGTATCCCAGATAGCTGTTATATGGATCATGTGACTGAGGTTACCCCCTGACCTGATAGTTCTTTCCATTGACCCATTAATGACATTCCCCTTACTCACACGGTTCTGTTGAAACTTTTCTAATATTGTTGCTTCCACTGCTCAGGCTTTTTGCACATATGAGACATGAACAGTGTAAACAGCGAGTTACATTTGAGGAAATTTAGAAATGTGAATCATCTGCTTGGCTACAATATTTACTATCACACAAACCATACAATGATATGTTGATTGTCATCCCTGTTACAGCGCCTCATTTGGCAAACGGGGTGTCCTGTAATAGCTGTACAAACTACACAAACGTATATTGACTTACTAGGACACTTAAATAAGTAGTCAACCTACCCACACAGCCCCCAGACAAGTAGCTGTGTCACACATACCTTGTGACCTTAGTCTTAGGATGTTGTGTATACTATGGTACTTGCCTCTATGAACCACATGCATCAATACATTGGGCATAACAGGAAATGTGTCTGGGCAGTCATGCACAGGTAGTTTACAGTTCAGAAGATAAAAATGGTGTGTTGTGTGTCATGGTACCTCAAATCACATCCCATGTAGGATGGGTCTGGCCTGCATGGTGTTAGTGGGCTGACTCTGTCAGTGTAGGCCATGACTAGGGTTGAGGTTAATGGAAGGGTAGGTAGGCGCACTCTCTGTAGTATAATGTGAATCAATCTCTAAAGGTAGGTGCTGAAGATGGTTGGTCCTCCTGAGTATGAGGATGAAAATCAATCTTAAAAGTGCAATCCTCAAAGCTTGAGGAGCGTCTCCAACTCAATCGTAATAGTAAACGCAAGTATTCCATTCTTCTTGAGTTGTTAGGTAAGTTTCATTATTAAATTCTCATGTTATTCTTCACACATTTCCTCCATTAATTATTCATGACGATACTGTTTAACATTTGTTCAGATTTACATATACTTTAATACCCAATGCATTTCAGGCTGTTGTCCTTCATCAGGGGGTTTTAGTTCTAAATCGCTTCAGTCGAAAACTACGTTCTTGCAAACTCAGATGGTATCAAGGGACCATGCTCAAGGTGAGATGCAAAAACAGCTCCTTCCCATGTAGTTAATCAGAGTTGAGGTTAGTCATCAGGTGACCACAGTAGTATGTATCCATGCTTTAGTTGTGCGTAGCATGTGACATGGACACATCTAATATGTTGACTCTTGATGAAAGCCTGTGCTATATATCACTGTGATGTGTATCAACCCTACAGATCTCAGCACACTTTCAGTTACAATCTGTTTCTACATCTATTGCATTCATACAGGTCAACTTCCATCAGAAGAAATCCCTTTAGAGAGCCATGGCCCAGAAGGTTCAGACCCCGGGGTTCTAAAAATGGTATAGGAAGAGGTACGAGGACCTACAGCACTGGACCTGGAAGATCATAGAGGTTCAGTTGGGGGAAGTCCTCCCAACATGGAAGAAGCATGCACCAGACCCAACCCCCTGATTGCTCGCATAGTGGATGTGGCCTACCCAGACCTTGATAGGCAGTTGAGGGCCCAACAGCAGTAACAAGGGGGTGAGTACTGGCCAGAGTCATACATGTCATATTGCCAGCTTTGAGTGTTATAGACAGGCTATCACCAACTATATTGATGGTAGCCCATGTGCCACACACGGTCAGTCATTGTTACTACAAGTGTGGTAGTAGGTGCATGCTTCTGTGCTGTGCCTATCATCTTTCTGACCTGGAAGGCAGCAGAGTCCTGTCCACTTCCAATTCTATCCTTTTGGGCAGACTTCTTGGCTGAATTACATGAGTATTCATCTCATGTTCTCATTAAATCTAGGTGACAATTGTAACACACAGGCAACTGGTCTTGCTTGTGTTGGGAGTTGCGTACCCTCACTACTGTCTTTCATGTGATGGTGGCCCTATTGCATGTTACATGACATGGCGTTCACAGTACATGCAGTGACTGTACAACAGTTCCCATTGGTAAGTACCAGTCATTCAGTGAAATGAGAGTGCAAACATCACTGGTGTCATCAGAATTAGTGCCTCCATGCTGGCCAGTGAGTATTTACCAGTTGATATTTCATCGCAAAAGTATTTCAAAACACTCGTTCACTCCCATGTGAGTGTCTAAACTGATCCTTACAAGTCAATCTGAGTATGCAATACCAAAATGTTGTGTGATGTGTCTACCCATTGAGACTACAGTGATCCCACATCTTCAGCCACAGTTGTTCAGGGACACTCACAACCTTCAAAGGTGTATTAGCTTGTGGACTGGGTGTACATACCTTGACTGACGTCATAACATGTACCAAGTAGGAATGGAGATGTTCATATGGCTGAATGGAGCACTGTGTTTTGTGAATTCAGAGTATCTATATCATAATGTTAGGACCTCAATGTATTCTTGGAACTTCATCAGCAACATGTGATACATAAATAAACTACATGTGTACAGCTTTCATTTGACTTTTCAGGTAGTTGACATATGATGTAATTTGGAATACAAAGTGTCATCAGTGTGCAATGGGGATTTGCATGTGACATGGTATCTGCCACAACTGCAAATGATGGTACTTTGGTGTACCACTTGACCATCATGACATCCTGATGTGTCATGAGTAATAGTTAGTTTTGGTTCATTCTACGCATTGTGTGAGCATTATGTAAATCTCACACTTGGTTCCATCCTATCTGGTTATATCTTTTCTCAATGGTATACAACAAGTGCTAAAGTATGCAAGGTGATCATCTAACCTGGTATGAACTTGATGATGGAGATAAGAGTATTCCATCAATGCATTTGGGCCTTTCTGGTGTCATGACATGAGTGGACCTAACCGTTTGCAGGTCATATATCATGAATGCATGTGCTCATGCTCAATTAGAAGCCTATGGAGTGAACCATGAAGGTGGTGTGATATGGTGACTACTTCAATGTTTTTTGGTGATTTGTAATGGTCAGGCATGGAAACGCAGTTGCAAAGAACGTCATGTTTCATGTAATTTCAGATACATCCGTGGTAATTGGAGGAGACACACATCAGTGGGGACAAAGATGGTCATGGCGGTTCCGGATGTGAGTCGTCAGACACAAAGGGACCCAGATACCAGGAAGGTGCAAGGAGGACATCAGGAAAAGCTCTTCATCATCTGAGTCTTTATCCAGTGGACACTCCTAAGTGGTGGTGGACCCAACTTGATCAGTTCCACCTTCATCCTTGGCAGCCAGCCACAGTTACATCACCACCCTCCCTGCCCCTCCACTAGTTGGCCATTTCCGCTCCCCTTAGAAGGGAGAGATGTCCTTAACTCCAGGCACCTCAGCCCCTGGCCCTGTTAGCCCAGCTATCCTGATTTAAGAGGATATTGACCTGCTAAGTTACATCTCTGTGGGTCAGACTGCAGTGCTGATTGCCATCCAGGAGCAAGGTAGTTGCCCAGCTGTAAGGCATTCACACTTCCATGTCTGGCCTACAGAGATCTTTTCAGGCTCTGGGCTCCTCCCTCACTGCAGCTCCTCACCCAACTCAACCTCCTCCTGCCCCTTCCCCTCCACATTCCCAATTCCCTTTCCTAGCCCAAGTACACGCGCACCTAAGCAGGCACACACTTCAACAGACACAAGCACCCCAAATAAATGCAAGACTTCTAAAAACTCAAACATACATGTGCACAGCAGACACTCACTACCCCACCCCCCCAGCATATCCCCTGGCACCACAACAACACATGCAGAGCCCTCCACAGGCACACCCATAGCCACAGACACCACACTCACATCCACAGACCCTTCCACAATACCAAGCATCCATGAAGGTGCTGCACCACCAGCTACTGACTCCTCCTCAACACCCATATCCCCAGACAATGGACCAACAGCTACAGAGCCCTCCACAACACCCATTTCCCCAGACACCACACCAATAACTACAGAGCTCTCCACAACACCTATATTCCTGGATACTGCAACTATAGCCACAGATCCCTCTACAACACCGAGCATATCCACAATACTCCCACCCACAAGCGCAAATGCTCACAGTCACCCACACAACAGCTTCCAACACAACACACAGTGCACATACCACACATATATCACACATCCACTTCCTCTTCCACCCAATCCAAACTTCATCCCAAACACCCTACACCTTTTCCCATGATTCTCTTTTGTTTGCCCTTGCCCTAAACCCTCTGAATCCGACACCCCCCAAATTCAACAAAAACCCCTCCCAGAGGCAGACACAACCCTTCCACGGACTAATCCACCCCTAAAAAACAACCTCCCGATCCCCCTATACCCAGCCTAAAATGGAAAAAACTAAACCTAAACCCAGACCCAAAGATCCTAAACCGAAAAAGCCCCCTCCTACTGACAAATAAACTCTTCCCTTAACCTCTGACCCCTTCCCTTTGTGAGGAGGTTCCCTGGAAGTGTCAGTAAGGGCAAGTTTGTTGGCACAACATTGTGCTGTGGCACATGGACTATGAATGGAGTTGTCTGGTGGTGTCACCGGCTCGGCAGCGGTCTTCAGAAAGCCCATCCGCCTGACTCATAATTCATGGTTGGACCACCCAGCTCACCACGGTTGAACTGCCAGTATTGGGGTCCAAGGGCTACCAAACTCGTAATAAGGCCCTCAGTGGTTACAGATAGTATTCCGCTAGTGACTCTACTCAATGCCACTGCACTCTATGGCGCTCCACTCTATGACAATCCATTATATGCTATTCCACTTGCCACTGCACTATACCCTACTCTACTCTATGCTATTCCACTCTTCGCCAATGCACTATGCACCATCCCACTCTAAGCTATTCCAGTGTATGTCACTATACCCTGTTACATTATAGGCAACTTCACTGTTCGCTGCTCCGCTCTACTCCCTTCCACTGTATGCTATTCGAGACTTCCCTAATCGACTATACGCCACTCCAAACTAGGACACACAACAATATATCTCCCGCCACAGTACTCTGCTCCACTCTAGGCTATTCCATTCTATGATACTCCACTGTATGCCACTTCACACTACGCTCTTCAATTAAACATAGAAAAGAATAGCGAAGCACACTATGAGGTCCAGTATACACAGTTTGTGTGCACCAATAATGTATTCCAAAGTCCAGGTGAGTGAATGTTGTTATTTATTCTTCTCAATTTTCTCCTCAGTTCTTATAAGCGTGATACTACATAAAAGAAACAGCAGCTGGCACATGTGACTTTGTCAAGGCTGTAGTATTATGTTGAGTCATATGCCAAAATGCCATGAGGCTGGAGGTCAGTATCGCCAGAAACTGTCCGTCAGCAAAATTCCTGGAATCCAGGAGTCCCAAATGCTCCATCAGATCCACTCAGATTAAAAAAGTCATGCCGCCATCACAATCATCAGTGGTTTCAATGTCAATTTCAGTGGAAATAATGATAGTCTCCAGTCTCAATGTGCCTTTAGTGTGGTAATGCTGAGAAAGTAGCCCTGAAACAGTAAAACAAACATGCGTTCCCACTCCAGTCTATGCAACAGTAGGGAAAGTGTTGGACTTTGGAGGGGTTAGGTTCCCTGTTCCCACTCCAACATAAGCCAAAGCAGGGAATCTGATAGACTTTGGAAGGGGAGGATTTACAACTCCCACTCCAATTGAAGCAACTGTAAAGAGAGTATTAGACTTTGGAGAGTTTAGATTTATTATTCTCATTTTGCTCTGAGAAATAGTAGGGAAAGTATTTGAACTTGGAGGGGTTAGATATACTATTCATACTGAATCTGAGTAATTACAAGCAAAGTATTAGACTTTGCAGGGGTCAAATTTACCCTTCCCACTCAACGTAATCTAAACAAAGGAAAGTGTTGGACTATAGCGGGGTTACATTTACTAATACCACTTACATCTGAACAATTGTAGGAACAACTTTGGACTTTGAAGTGGTTACATATACTATTTTCACTCCAGGTTGAGTACCATTAGGGAGGTGTTAGACTTTGCAGGGGTCAAATATACTTCCAACTCCAACATAAGTGAAAACAGGGAACATTTTGGACTTAGAAGGGGTTAGATCTACTACACCGATTTCCCATCTTAGCAAGAGTAGGAAAAGTATTGGACTTCAGAAGGTTCAGATTTACTATTCCCACTCCAATGTAAGCAAAAGCAAGGAAAGTATTGTACTATTGAGGAATTCAATGTGCTATTCCTGCCTCAGTCTGAGCAACAGTAGGGAAAGTGTTGGACTTTGAAGGATTTAGATTTACTAGTTGCACTCAAAACAATGCAACCCTATGGAAAATGTTGGACTTTGGAGGGTGACATTACCTATTCTCATTCCTCTGAGCATCTGTAGGGCTAGTGTTGGACCTTGAACGGGTTAAATATGCTATTCCCACACCAGTCTGAGCAATTACAGGCAAACTATTGGACTTTGCAAAGGTCAAATTTACTATCCCTACTCTAACATAAGAAAAACTAGAGAAAGTATTGGACGTTGGCAAGTTTAGATTTACTATTTCCGCTCCAGTCTTTGCAACAGTACGGCAAGTATTGTACTTTGAAGGAGTAAGATAAACTATTACCACTCCAATGTGAGTAGCAGTAGGGAAAATGATGCACTTTGGAGGGGACAAATTTACTATTCACACTCCAATGTAAGCAAAAGCAAGGAAAGTATTATACTATCGAGGAATTCAATGTGCTATTCCTGCCTCAGTCTGAGCAACAGTAGGGAAAGTGTTTTACTTTGTAGGATTTAGATTTACTAGTTGCACTCAAAACAATGCAACCACATGGATAATTTTGGACTTTGGAGAGTGGCATTGCCCATTCACATTCCAACTAAAGCAAAAGCATGGAAAGTGATGGACTTTGGAAGGGTTAGACTTACTATTCCCACTCCAATCAGAGCAATGGCAAGGAAATTGTTGGACTTTAGACGGTTTTGATTTACTATTCCCATTCTACTCTGAGCAACTGTAGGGCTAGTGTTGGACCTTGGACGGGTTGAATATGCTATTCCCACACCAGTCTGAGCAATTACAGGCAAAGTATTGGACTTTGCAAAGGTCAAATTTACTATCCCTACTCCAACATAAGAAAAACTAGAGAAAGTATTGGACTTTGGCGAGTTTACATTTACTATTTCCGCTCCAGTCTTTGCAACAGCAGGGCAAGTATTGTACTTCAAAGGACTAAGATAAGCTATTACCACTCCAATGTGAGTAGCAGTAGGGAAAATTATTCACTTTTGGAGGGGCACATTTACTATACCCACTCCAATGTAAATTATAGCAAGTAAAGTGATGGACTTTAAAGAGGTTAGAGGGGGCTTGTCTTGTGTGTCTAGAGGTCACATCTTAGTGCATTGAGGGAGGAGATATTAAGATGAGAGGAAGATGGTGAAAGAGAAGTTCTCTAGGATTCAGTTGTTAAAGGCAGAGTTGGAGGTAGACCTTGCTTTTGTTTCCATCTGTTCTGTGCTATTACTAACATATTTAAAATAAAAAAATGTATTAATTGAATATAAATAGAATTACATTCAAATAATAACATTTGATCAATGAAAACTGAACAAAATAAATACACTTGCCTCCCTACTACTCACAAAACACCAATAAACTATTGAAATGAATGAAATTTATTAACAACATTCTTTAAAGATTATAAATATGAAAACATTATCAATAATAGATGTATTCATTATATAGAACAATTCAAATTAAAACAACTAATACATATGCACTTCATTTACAAAAAGTTATACTTAAATAAACTGATGAATTATTTAATAAATAATTAAATACCAACATGTTTAAAAAAGCAATTAATCGTTCAAATAACTAACATAATTAAATATTTTAAATTGTATTTGCATAAACATAAGTTAAATTAAAAATAATAATGCGTATCTTCTCTTCCTAATCCCCTACAAATAGATATATCATACATTTTTAATTAAGAATTGACTATGAATAGAACAAACTCAAAATTAAGAATAATGATCAATATTGTACATAACTTCCCATCCTAATCCCCTACAAACCACAGAACTGTCTATGTAATTAAAAATGTCCAATTCGAATAAATTAGTTTAAATTGCAGATTAAAACATACTAACTACAGTAAAAACGTAAATACACATATAATACCAATACTAATAACTTATAATTATACAATGACTAATATATATTAAATTATTAGAAACAGCTATTTTACACAAGATTTTTGACATGATCTTCTTGTAAGAAGATATTTTATCCACTAGATTTTGATGATTCCCAACTCATCCACTTCTTGTATTAATCCACTTTTAAGGTCTGGTGTTATCATCCCTTCCACCACCTGCCACCACTTCCATTCCTGATCCTAGTGCTGCACAGAGAACAGGACTTGCCACAGACTAGATGATACACTGGTAAATCTACTGCCTGCTCTACTATGTTTCTTTTGACCACGTCTCCCTCTATATATGTCCAAGTACATGTTACTACATCATGTCACACATCTTTATATAAACCCATTTACCTATTGAACTCAACGTCACACATCTGTATATAAACCTTTCTACCTATTGAACTCAATCACGACAGTGTTATCCTTTGTTGCTGTACCTACTACAATGGCATGTCTTTGAAATGTCACATTACTCCTTATGTGCCTCTAATGTCATTTACAATGAGACAACATCCCTTGGATTTCAATGGTGACTAACACATAATATAACATCAGGGGATATCCTAGCAACATCAATCCAGCCCTCTTTCACTTGTTAGTCTTGTAAGTCTTTGACCAACTTACAACTACTAATGTATGTTATCATTTCCACTTTCTTAGCATCATTTCATATCTTTACCAATGTACTCTTTCTTCCCTTTAGTACTCGTAACATGAATAAGGCATTTCCCATGCACATATATATGTATTGACATCGCGTATGTCAACAGCAACATAATCGTGTAACACAACTTTTCCATTGAATTGAATTGAATTGAAAGAATATTTATATAGCGCCTAACTACCCGGAGGCCTCGTAACGCTTCAGAGCCAAGAGTGCCAATTCAGTGAAGACTACTAGTTGAAAAGATGTGTCTTCAGATGTTTACAGAAGGCAGTCAGGCTACGTATCTCTCTTAAAGACTGGGGAAGGGCGTTCCACAATTTAGCCGCTGAATGTGAGAAAGAGCGGCCCCCCATCTTGCTTTCTTTATCTTTCTGGTGGAGGCTAAAAATTGGTTGCTGGATCAAAGCGACCTAGATGGTAGGTAGAGTGGCATTAAGGGGTGGAGAATGTTAGGGCCTGTTCTCCAAATGGCTTTATAGGCTATGCACAGTGTTTTAAATTGAATTCTGGCATTCATTGGCAGCCAATGTAGCTGACGAAGGGCTTGTTTGGCCGATTGTCTCCTAGGGACCTGGAGAAGTAGTCTGGCTGCACTGTTTTGTACCACCTGTAATTTGTTAATGGTGGACAGTGGAGCTCCCAAGTATAGGGAGTTCCCATAATCTAGCCGGGAAAGGATTAAAGCCTGAATCATAATTCTTCGTGCTACAAAAGGAAGGAGAGGGAGAATTTTCCATATCATCCTTAACAGGCTGTAGCATGTTGATGATAATATTGTGGCTTGGTGATTGAAGGTCAATTTGTCATCAAGCCACACTCCCAGACTCTTTATGTGCGGTTTGGGTGGCGGAGCTGGACCCAAACATGTGGGCCATGAGGGCATGATGGAAGCAGGGGCGGCATTGCCCAACAACATGATTTCAGTTTTTTCTCCGTTAAGACGGATGCAGGAGTCCTTCATCCATCCGGCTACTGCTTCAAGGCAGGGCGTCAGCTTATCAGACGAGCCCACGTCTTGGCCCAACGATACCACTAGTTGGTTATCGTCTGCGTAGCTGACGATCTTAATGCCGAATGGATGTACCACGGCTGCCAATGGCTTCATATAAACATTGAATAGTGTTGGGCTCAATACCGAACCCTGTGGAACCCCACATTCCAGCAACTGAATAGATGAAACTACATCTCCCTCAAAGACTTGGAAATGGCGATTACTGAGGAAGGAGGTAATCCAATTCAGTGCAGCGCCCGACACCCCGCTCATTCTGAGACGGTTGGTCAAGATGGAATGTTTGACAGTGTCGAACGCTGCACTGAGGTCCAACAAGATGATAGCTGCCCTTCCTGCCTTGTCTACCAATTTCCTTGCCTCTTCTGTTACTAACAACAGTGCAGTCTCCGTACCATGGTTTGGTCGAAACCCAGTCTGGGTGACAGACTGTTCGATTCGAGATGATTGGTGAGAATGTTATTTACGTTTTTCTTCCCCAATTTACTAAGCCATGGCAGGAGGGAAATTGGCCGATAATTAGATAGAATGGAAGGATCCAGACTGGGATTTTCGATTAGTGCTTTCACCATTGCACACTTCCATGATAGAGGGACTATACTGGTCGACATGGAGAGATTTAATATGTCCATTATGGTAGTTTGGACGGATTTAATTATTGCTTTTAGCTGTTTGGGCGGTGCAGCATCTGTCGGAGAACCTGAGACTACTTTACCAATGATTGTATCAAGTGTCTCTAACGTCAAAGGGTCCAGGTGATCTAAAATGGCACTCCGGTTAAATCAGTGAGATGCTGACTATCTGTATCGGTTTGATTAGAGGGAAAGGTGTTGTATATCATCTCTATTTTTTCTTTGAAGAACACTGCAAGTTTATTACAGCGTTCCAGGGCTCCTTCCTTGGCAGGGGGTGTTTGTGTCGGATTGATCAGAGTTTTCCCTATTCGAAAGATCTCTTTGGGAGAGTTAGCAGCAGTGGCTATTTTTTCCTCATAGAATTTAGCCTGCGTTTGTTTTATCTCCTTTTTGTAGCTCCTGATAGCTTGTCTCTATGTATCTTTTGTGTCTTTCGCGGGAGTAGTTCTCCCGGTTCTTTCAAGTCTTCGGCATGTTTGTTTTAGCAATCTTAATTGAGGACTATACCATGGTGCAGTATTTTTCCTGTCACATTTCTGTGTGATGACTTTCGGAAGAATGGAATCCAACGTATTTTGGATCCAGGTGTTGAAGTTGGTATTTGCCTCTTCAATGTTTGTTCCTATTACAGGTTGAGTGGCTTTAAGAGAGGTTTGCCATTTATCCAAAGGTAGCTTGCCCCACTTTCGGTCGTATGTTACATTGGGGGGAGGTGCCCCTTACGTATTTTTGGTGACCCAGAACAGGGGAATTAAAAAATGGTCGGTCCAGGGTAGAGGGATAGGATCTCCTGAAGTAAGATTTTGCAGGTTACTGAATACGGGATCCAGTAAGTGGCCTTTACCGTGGGTAGGAAGTAGACACTTTAGGTCAAGGCCTAAGGCCTGAAGGCCTGATAAAAGATTATTGGTGGTGGACAGAGAGGAGTCATCTAGGTGAATATTAAAGTCTCCTAAGGTGGTGTAATTAGCCATGGCTATCACTTGTTCTGAGGCTAGATCAATCAATTTTGGAATAAAATCCTTTAGCGCCTCTGGAGGGCGATATATCAGAGTGCCCGATAGACAGTCTGTATGAGATAACTCTAGAGAAAAAGGAAGGTTTTCTCCTTCTTTAAAGGTTGAAGGCAGGAGGCGACAGCTATACTTGTCCTTGAAAATAATGGCTAGCCCTCCACCTCTTCCTGTACTATGGTCTATTCTACAGATATTGTACCCTGGAGGAAGGGCACGAACGATGTCTGGTTCATTTCCTGTTTGAAGCCAGGTTTCAGTCAGGAATATGGCGTCCAATTCAAGTTCTTCTATTAGAAGTCCTATTTCTGTGCAATGTTTTGGCAGGGATCTACAATTTAGAAGTGCTAAATTGTATAGTGTGGTGGACGTATGGTCTCTGTCCCGGTGGTCGTGCTTTTTGAAATGCCTATGACAGTGTTGGCATAATAAAAGAGGCTTAGCAGGATCCAATGTATGTTGACATTTCGCCATCTTAATAGGTCGTAGCAGGTGTAATGTAGTGTTGTTATAGCTAATAGGATCTTTATTTAAAGGACTAGGAGTGATGGCCCCTTGCCCCGTCCGGCCGCGGACGGGCGAAGACGGGCAGGACTCTGGCACGACTCCGGCACAGGTCCGGCGCGTCCGCTGACCGTGTCCGCTGCGCGGAGGCATGACCATAGCCTTTTATCTGCAGCTGGAGCGCGTCACCGTGCTCGCCCACACCCAATATGGCCGCTAATTTGGGATCGGCTACCCGAGACCGGCTCTCAGCGTCTGTACTCGGCTGAGAGTGGCCCGGTGGCGAGGGGGGGAAAGAGATCTCTAGGAGGTCTCCACAGAGTGTCCTGAATTAAAATGCTTATTAGTCAAGCAGAAACACGCAGGTTCAATGAACTCAGTATGTCTTTTTAAAATAGGCAAATATCACGAAATATCACGAAATTAAAAGGGAAAGAGATACCTCCCGGCTGTTGCCCCAAGAGGGTGAAAAGCGCACTTCTTAGTCAAGCGCTCGCGCACAATGAAAGCCTTTTATTTGCAGCTGGAGCGCGTCACCGCGCTCGGCCACACCCAATATGGCCGCTAATTTGGGATCGGCTACCCGAGACCGGCTCTCAGCGTCGGTACTCGGCTGAGAGTGGCCCGGTGGCGAGGGGGGGGGGGAAGAGATCTCTAGGAGGTCTCCACAGAGTGTCCTGAATTAAAATGCTTATTAGTCAAGCAGAAACACGCAGGTTCAATGAACTCAGTATGTCTTTTTAAAATAGGCAAATATCACGAAATATCACGAAATTAAAAGGGAAAGAGAGACCTCCCGGCTGTTGCATCAAGAGGGTGAAATGAAAAGCGCACTTATTAGTCTAGCGCTCGTGCACAATGAAAGCCGTTTATCTGCAGCTGGAGCGCGTCACCGCGCTCGCCCACACCCAATATGGCTGCTAATTTGGGATCGGCTACTCGAGACCGGCTCTCAGCGTCGGTACTCGGCTGAGAGTGGCCCGGTGGCGAGGGGGGCGGGGGGAGAGATCTCTGCTTTTTGCTGGAGCTGCCATATCAGGGGAGATATTACATGGTGTTAAGCGGTCTTTTCTATATGATCTCTGATTATTTTAGAAGGTAACTCTCAGAGGGAAAACCTGGTACCTGTATTCGGCCTTCGCTCCATCGTGGTTGTCCTGACATTGTGACTATCACCCAATTTTGCAAGGCCAGATGACCGTGAGGGGCGCTTTGTTCTTTTAGGTGCTATATTTTCCTGAACGCATTAAAAATGCATATCTCCAGTTATACCAATTTCATTTTTGTTGTTTTGGTCTCAAATCATTTAATACATTTTACTATATTTTTTTTACCCTGGCGTGAAATATTTTATGTTGTTTTCCACTACATTACTGCTTGAAGCGCTGCATAAATACTTTGCACAGTGCCTTTAAGTTAGGCTTTACTGCTCTTGCGCCAAGATACCTGGGGGTTGAGCATAGGTTTATTTGGAGTTTGCTTATATTTCACACTGACATGACTTGTGGATGCTGCATCGGAAGGATTTCATTCTCCTCAACCTGCTGCCCAATTTTTGACAAATAGCTACAAAAGAGGGCTAGCAGGCGATATTTATACAATGTTGGCCATACGCTTATGTTAGTAACCCGAAACTTTGTAAATAAGCATTGACAGACTGTGTTGATTTATAAATGAATCAGCCATGCTTACTATCTGAATATGTCAGCAATGTTTTTTAAATCAATGTAAAATTAACATCTTGTGTATCACATAGTTTCTATAGGCAGAGATGTGCCTAAAGTCAAGCAAGATCTGCTTATGCACAGTTTCTTTAGGCTTTATAACAAAGTTTCACCAATGCTTTTTTAATATTAGAGCACTGCCATTAAAAAGTTCTATTTTACCTAACTAATAATATGATAAGGCAAACATGTTAATTACATTACATAAAAACAAAACAATGCATACATTAAGTCATATAATAGGATCGGATGACATATATTGAAGACAACATTGACAAAACCACGCAAAACTAAACAGGAGCAATGACATGACTACACTCAAAAAAGAAGCAGAAATGCTCTCAAATACACACCTGACTCACCGGCTTTCTGCTGATCATATGCGTTCAGCTGAGAATAGAGGGTTCTCCTGACCCTCCAGTACAGTGGTGCCAATATTGGGTGCTGCAGATGTGGACTGCAAGATCCCAGCACATCCTGGTCTCAGGCAGGAACAGCGTCCCAGAGCTCTGATCAATCCTTCCCTCTCTGAGTGATGTTACCAGCTGCTGTGCATCACATGGTAATGTCTCTCGAAATCTGTGCTGCACTGTGTTACTCAGATGCGTTTTATGCCCTCCATGAAGCTGATGATCTGATGAAGGAAGCCTGGGAAATATTCTCTCATTCCGCTTCGGACCCATTCTTCTTGCTCCTTAGCCACTTAGTTGAATTCAGTAAAGAATAAGCAGGATGAGGAGGATTGTGTTGTGGTGAATTGTTGGCACAGGAATGACTTTCTGTTCCTGTCTGTCAATAACTGTTTGTGTCAGATTGTCAAGATCTTTACTGCAACTTCATATTCAACCCATCTGAAATGATCACCACCTCATGCTCCCCATGAGAGCTCCGGCCAATTACATAATGGGACAAACATATTTGTAAGGTTCATGATTTACAATGGGATAACAGCATTAAAAAGCTAAGGGGCTTATTTACAAGCCCCTTGCGCCGCCGGTGTGCCTCTTTTAAAAAGGTTAAAAGTGGCGTACTTGTGGCGCAAGAGACTTGTAAATAAGCCCCTAAATTCGTAAATGCACAATGTTTGTGAATGATGTTTACATGAAAATCTTGTAAAGTATGAAGGCATGAATGAGTATCAAAGTGTTATCTAAGTGTATGTATATTAAACCGAGTCTTGCTCGTTTAGTTGCGATAACAAGGTAATCCAACAGTGGTGTCTCAGGTGGTATATGTGGACAGTGTCAGATAACCACCATTCATCATTGACTAGAACGTATCCAACAACAGTGATGCGGCAACCAAACAAGTGGCTCGCCTGATAAATGAAGCCAATAACTGACCACACAGCTGAAGATTTGGACCTTTGTTCCATGCCCCACCCAGGGAACCTGGCCGGGGAAATGGTTCAATGGTTAGTCCTACTTATAAGCCCATGGAGTGATGATGATGTTCAATATGCAACAGGATAACATAATCTTGCAAGCAACTTCTGGGGAGTACAGAAGCATTCCTGTGTGGCCTAGACATTTCAAGTTCAACTTAAGGATCACAAAAGAGCATTCAATAATGCCTAATGTATGTATGTGTGCCCTATTGTACCTCTCTTGAGGAAATGGGATTGGACAGCAAAAAGAGGTGAGGGGGTGTGGAGAGAGGGCATAATCAGCAAAGCCTGCAATAAAGACGTGACTTTTGTCCCCTGAAAAAAAAGTAAAACAAAAATCATCATAAATGCGTTCACTGTTAGTGTTATGTGAATCTATCTTGATGAGGTGAAGTACTGAGTGACTGCTTGAGATACCGTTCCACAGATGCACATGCAGTACAAACGTGTGCTAAATTTATTTAACTCTTAGCCACTTGTCACCAAAATATCAAGCAACAAATTGACATACAAGAGGTGAGTTCTAATATGTAATATAGATCTGCGCACTTACAGGAAAGGCTGCATGCACATCACTGAAGCAAGGCCTTGCATCGTAGACAGCTTGCATGTTGATGGAAAGGTAGTGGTGCCTGTTGCAGAAATGGTGTGACCTATGTCCATGTGGCTGAAATACCACGTATGTGCAAATGATTGCACCTAACATTAAAAAAAAGTGAGTAATGGGCAATCATTTGCCAACCGTTTAATTTCTGTCACCGACTGCTGATGCATCTCAGGCGCTGTCACAAGCAGAGGGGTTGGCTTGACTGTGAATTGGCCATGGTATCTCCAATGACAATCTAGAAAGACCCAGTGGGCAGGAAATGAATCTAACCTGTATTTTCACTTATACAGTGTTGGAAATTAGATTTCTGGGTGCCTAGGGCATGTGCCTAAGCCAGGCAGAAACCACCACGCTAGTCAGGGCAAGGGAGTTACATGCTGAAGATAACCCCTGCTCAACCCCTTGGTAGCTTGGCAGAGCAATCAGGCTTATCCCAGAGGCAATGTGTAAAGCGTTTGCGCAACACACTCACACAGCTGCGACAAACTAGGCACACCACAAAAGAAACTCCACACAAGGTCTTATCAAATATTTCCTTTGTATTACTCATAAAACACATTAGAAAGTAATCACATATATACATTTACACTGTACTTGGTATGACTTTGCAGGGATTACATACATTACCGGGCCAATCGGGCCACTATCATACCCATTAGAACTCACAAGTAGCGAAATAAAAAACAACCAGTAATTACTGGCAAAGGTACACTTAGTAACCCTGGGCGTATTTCGCATAGTACCGCTACGCGTAGCTACGCGAAATGCACTTTGCACTACGCAAGTTACGCGTGGCTATGCGAACTGCGTAGTGCACTGTGCAAAATGCTGTTTGCACTGATTGCACAGTGCCGGATGCTTGTCCGCACTGTGCAATCATTGCAAACTGCATCTTGCACTGTGAAAGCTGTCGTTTTCTGTCGCTCAAGTAGATTTGTACACGAGCGACAGCTTTCTCAACAAGGACTGGTAGTTTCTCATTGCGAGTGGTCACGAGATGTGTGTATTGCTTTCTAGGCAAAGTGAATGTAATTTGGTAATATTCAATGCCATTTAGATGTTGATGGTGTAATCCTAGTTGTTCACTGCCTTTACTGTGTTAGTTGCAGCTATTTTACATGTGACAACCTTTGCCTTTTTCAGGTATTTAAAACTTTTGGATAACTTTTCTTATAATTTTCTTCTTTTTTCCTATGGGTTGTTAATGATATTCCATTGCTCCACTGATTTTTGTAAAAGTGTGCTGCAGCACCAGTAGCTGGCCATTTGTGGTGTTTGACTACCTGTAATGCCTAGCTATAGTAGATATGCCCCTGTAGTAGATATAGGGTGTATTTTGTGGATTGCATTTGGCTTACCTTTTTGTGGGTGTATCTCTGTAGCTGCATGTTCCTCCCTAAAGCCACCATTAATTTTCCATAAACCATACAGATTTTTGAATAAGCATTTCCCAATTTTCCAACCACTCCCTCATGTCCCTCTCACATTTACTAGAAAAAGCTTCCCTTCTCTGCTCGCGGAAATCACTGCACTCATGGCTACGATCTCTTTACAGAAGATAAAGGAGAGGCAAAAGCCCACAGTGCCCGGCGTAACTAAACTGAAGCATCAGTCCATACAGTTTTCACCCATTCCAAACTTGACTTCTTTGCAGTTTGTAAATAACCCTTTTTGAACCACAATAGTAGCTGAAGAATGACTTGTGGGCCTAAGCCGCACATCCTAATTTATTGAATTGCTACTAATTCATATTTTTAAACATTTTGGTTAGCTCAATTTGCATAGAAACCTGGGTTAATTGTTTGGGGTGTGCAAGACCATCACTTAACAAGCGTAAGCAATGCTGCTTTGATGGATAAATACAAAGATGTGTACTGTGACAAGTCTGCAGGATTGTTTACCTGAAGACATGAAGAAGTAGCATTCTACTATGTGTAGTCTCAACAGCATCAGCAGGGTACAGAATACATTGGGTTTAGAACTCTATTTTACCTTCTAAACAAGAAACAACTGAAAATCAACAAGTAAAAAATAATCTACTACTCAGGCTACCCACCATGAAAAATTGTCCATGCTCAGCATCAATTCTTCTCAGGTGCTGCCTCGTTTTTGTGGAATTCAGTTGAGCGCATCCTTAAGTCCCTCCTTAAATACTTGAACATGCACCTTTCTTCCGATTATATTTGTCAGCTTTAGATAATCTTTCATTTGTTTCTGCCTATCCTAATCTGCCCGCTCTCCTAATATTACTGCTATTTAACTCATACTCATCTCATTACTATTGTAATTACAATTTAATTAATATAGCGCTTACTAATCCTGAAGAGGCGTCAAGTGCCTTTCGGTTAGTAGCACACTACTCCAGAATTGTTATTGTTATTGTTATATTGGATTTGTATCGCGCCAATCACCTACAGGTCTCTAGGCGCTCGGAAATCAATGGAATTCATGCAATAACTATATGTCCCACAAGAAGGTAGTACAGCAGCCAGCCTATATTGCGAACAAAGCCCTCCCAAACAGTAATGTCTTCAGACACTTTCTGAACCGCAGGAGATTCACCTCTTTGCGCAGTTCCTCAGGTAGCTTATTCCATAATTGAGGGACCAACACAGAGAATGTTCTCCCTCCCTTGGTTACCAGCTTAAACCGAGGGCAGGTCAGCAACTGAGAATCAGAGGATCTAAGTTTTCTTTTTGGACTATACACTTCCAACCGGTCTCTGATATATACAGGAGCATGGCCGTAGATTGCCTTATGGGCCGTGCATAGACTCTTAAACTCTACCCTCTCTTTCATAGGGAGCCAATGTAGGCTCCTTAATAGAGGAGAGGCTTTAGTCCTTCTGGGGAGTCTAAAGATCAGTCGCGCCGCGTCGTTCATCTCGACCTGTAATCTGTTCATGAGGGTTTTAGGGAGACCTAAATAAAGGGCATTCCCATAGTCTATTCTTGACATGATAGTTGCTGCTACAATTGTTCGCAACATAGCCTGAGAGAGAACGGGCACTAGTTTGCGTAGCTGCCTGATGATATTCGTACAGCTCCCAACAACGGCAGAGATTTGGCTGCCCATTGACAGGTCGCAATCCAGCTTAATCCCCAAACTCTTTACATTTGCACTTGGCTTCGGAGTTGGTCCTAGCTCCTGTGGCCAGTAGAGACTGCTCCAAGGTGAGGTGGCAGATGGAATGACCAAAACCTCAGTCTTATCTGGATTGATCTTTAGCAAGTTTCTCGTCATCCACCCGACCGTATACCTCAGGATGTGCTGTGCTTGCTGCTGCACGGCCTCAGTGTTATCGATACTCAGTACAAGCTGAGTATCGTCAGCATAGTTAAAGACTCTACAGCCCATACTGGCCAAAGATGCAATCAGAGGTTGAAGGTATAAGTTAAACAGTAGTGGGGATAATGCGGAGCCCTGAGGCACCCCACATTCTAAAGTCCCCACGTCTGATATCAGGTCCTCCAGTTGTATCCTCTGAGTTCTTCCCAGAAGAAAGATTTCAGCCAGTTGAAGGCCTCGCCTTTAACCCCAATGTTGTCTAATCTTTCCAGGAGCAGGGCATGGCTGACAGTCTCGAACGCCGCCGACAGATCTAAAAGAATCAGGGCGCTCGGTTTCTTAATGTCAGCCATGCCTCTTAACTCATCCAGCACCGATAGCATCACCATCTCGGTACTGTGGTGTGCTCGGAACCCTGCCTGTCGCTCGTGGAGTAAACAATGAGACTCCACGTGAAGGGATAAAAACTTCAGGACATGCTGTTCTAAAATTTTAGAAAGAAAGGGCAGCTGAGAAATCGGTCTATAGTTCTTCAAGACCGCGGGATCCGCGCCAGGTTTCTTCAACAAGGGCCTAACTCGCGCTTCTTTAAATTCAGCTGGTAAATACCCTGTACGTAAAGATCCATTAAGGAGAGAGATAAGGCGCTCCTCCAAAATGGGGCGGGCCATACGGAATACACTAGGGGGGCATGGGTCTGCTGGGGAGCCAGACTTAGTTCTCTCCATCAGTTGCTCCAAGCTCAACTCATCAATCTCAGGGAACTCCACAATGATACAATCTGCGGGATTATGGGAGTCAGGATATAAGACAGATCCATCTGACGTATTGTTTTTTATTTCCGAGATGATATTCTCCACCTTCTCTAGGAAGTATCCCTGAAAGGTATTGCAATCTATAGTGGTGCATGAGCATTCTGGTTTTTTGCTCAGCTCAGATAGAATTTTAAAGGTCTCTTTCTGGACATTCCCAGCCTTATTTAGACGGGCCTCATAATACTCTGCCTTTGCCTGCAGTATAAGCTTTTTATATATATAAAGGGAGGCTTTATACTGATCTCTAGCTGTATCACATTTAGCTTTCCTCCAGGATCTCTCCAAGGTCCGGAGTTTCCGTTTATGCTCTCTCAGGAGCGGAGTGAACCAAGGAGCTCCTTCCCCTGGTCCTTTAGTGGGCTTAGTCCTTTCGGGTGCTATTTGGTCTATAGCTTGACGTAGGCTCCACATTAAGTCCGTGTGGTCTCGGTCCAGATTACATCCAGCGACAAAGGGTCGTGCCACTTCTGGAAAAATCTTGGTCAGGGTTATTAAGTCAACCTTATCCCATTTACGAGTTTTCCTGACTCCCCGAGACGAATCACTCAAATGCCCATTGATATGAACCTCACAATTCACTAAATAGTGATCAGTCCATATACATGGTAGAACGCCACTAAGGGTGACGTTTGGGTCTGAAGTCCAAACAAGATCAAGAGTGTGACCCTTAATATGCGCGTGGGTACTTCCACAAGTTATTTGAGGCTCAATGAGGACATTGTAGCATTCAATTGACGTGAAGCCAGATCCTTGTGGGGGTTTTCCCAATGTAGATTAAAATCTCCGACTACCACGATTTTTTTATATCTCGTGCAGAGGTCAGACATAATGAGTGCAAATAGATCATTGAATAACGGGGTGGAGTTCGGTGGACGGTAAACCGACAAAATTACCAAACAAGAGTCATTTAGGGTGATCTTTACCCCTAATAGATCAGATAGATCCACTGTTTCTGACAATAGTCTTACTACTGACAGATTATTTTTGTACAAGATCGCAACCCCCCCTCCCCGCGCACCTCCTGCACGATTTTGCCATATCGCGTCATAATTAATTGGAAGAGCCGCAATTATATCTGGCATAGAATTATCATTCATCCATGTCTCTGATAAAGTAAGGACATCAATATCATTGTCCTGAAGCAAGGTAAAAATCTCCACATAATGTTTATGGAGTGACCTCGTGTTTAGGCTAGCTAGCTTTAACTGGGAAGACTTAGTACTAGATTTGTCGATGTCATGACGTGTAATGGCATACTTATGCAACTTTACTAGGACTGCAGGGTCTAGTGGCTGCTCACCTTTATCAAGCTGGAACAGCTCTTCCGACGAATAGAATAGCCGTTGGTCAAGTGTCCTGGCCCCGGGGCCCGACTGTGCGCGGACGGGCGCAGACGGGCTGTACTCTGGCGTGACTCCGGCGATGCTCCGGCGAGCCCGCAGCGCGTGACCGCTGCGCGTCAGCATGGCCAGTTTAAATACCGGTCTAGCGTCCTTGTGACGAATAGACCGTGCAAGCTTCTCGGCGCTTGACCCCCCACCCAAGATGTCCGCCGCAGTGCTGCCTCGGGAGGAAAAGGGACCCGCACTAAACACGGTGAAAATCACAATTATCATGCAAGTAAGTGGACGCTTTTTAAAAACGAGGTAAGAACAGCAAATAACTTCAACTGAAATACCAAAAACGGGATTATTTAAAAATCGCTTGTAAATTGCTCCTGTGAGCGCGCTACGCTCTGCATTACTCCTTGTGGTTTAAAAGTTTCCAGTGACAGGCCGCCTGATTTGCCCAGTTTAAATACCGGTCTAGCATCCTTGTGACGACTAGACCGTGCAAGCTTCTCGGCGCTTCACCCCCAACCCAAGATGTCCGCCGCAGTGCTGCCTCTGGAGGAAAAGGGACCCGCACTAAACACGGTGAAAATCACAATTATCATGCAAGTAAGTGGACGCTTTTTAAAAACGAGGTAAGAACAGCAAATAACTTCAACTGAAATACCAAAAACGGGATTATTTAAAAATCGCTTGTAAATTGCTCCTGTGAGCGCGCTACGCTCTGCGTTACTCCTTGTGGTTTAAAAGTTTCCAGAATCAAACCATAGCCAATTGGTCTTGCCTTTGAGACCTTATAAGTGTTTAGTTATCCAACACAATATCCTTGGTGCAACAACATCAACTGATGCATGGCTAAACACTTATAAGGTCCCAAAGGCGAGACCTATTTGCTATGCCAATGCTTTTTTTTGTTGCATAGTTCTCCTTGGCAGGGGGGGTGAAGTGCCTTTCTCTTTTTGAAACTCAGGAGCAGCAACATTGTTGTGGTGTCACCAGCGCTTTAAGTGGAAGCTTTTTCAATTATATATACAAGGCATGGTTGCGGCTTATTTATCTTATACAACTAATAACCATTGATAAAGTCAATAGTCTTGACTTCTAATATGTATAATGATACTTGTTGTATCATATATCTTTTGAAGTATCAGTATTGAAGGTTAATGATTTCAGAGTCCTCCTGCTCTCTTTATCTTTATAGAAGTGCGACATTTTTGTAATATAAGTTATTTGTGGATGACGCACTATTATACATCTCTCGCAGGGGTGAGGTTCACACCTCAATTATTGAGACACCACAGCGAGGATGGGTACTCCTTCAATCTGCAGTGAATTCAATGTCCTTGCCAGGAATGCGTTCAGTCTTCGGCTGAACTGACCAGAAAGACACCATTTGAGACCAAGCATGGAATGGGTGGAGCTACGGAAGGAAGTCTCTGATTGGGATTCAGAATTCTGATGGTGTTGCTCGCTAGGCACTCAAAGCAAACAAGAAGGATAAGAAGGCATAGAGAGGCAATTTCACCTCAATAAATCTGTGATGCCAGGTGAGAAGTTCACATAATGGGGCGCGGGAGCACATGTACCAGCCATCCACAGACTATTCTTGCTTTGAAGTGTTCAAAAATTGAAGAAAATACTCACCATTGCTTTTGCAAACATCATTTATTTTTTGTGTGTGGATAAAAGTTTGAGTAATGTTTTTCACGCCAAACACAGACAGGTGACTTGTTTCTTACCTGAGCTGGAAAAAATCTCTCCTTTATAGGAAAAGGGCGCAGTCTTAGCTGGACTGCGGGAACCTTGAAATGCATTTTACCAATTGCATGACACAGAGGAATTGTCATGCAGGTCACGTGACCTCTTTCTAGGCCGCTATCGCGCCACCCAGTGAATAAACTTCAGTGCAGGTAGTTGAAAGAACATTACAAGTAACACACAAACTGTGTAATGACTGCGTACTCTCAATATAAGTGTCAAGCATTCTCCTGCTCCACACCCAACAGAGGCTACTTTATGTAATCTTGTGGAGTTGCGGTGCTGTTTCTGTGAGATATACACAGAAGCTCTACAATTAAATATACAAGTATTGCACAATTCTTTGAATTTTATACTGAGGACTTTTTTTTCAAAATTCGAAATAGCAATTTTGCTGTCATTCTGTTTTTGCTAATGTGTTTCGTAATATTTAAAATCACTTCCTCAGGGCACAAAAACCTGTTCCATTAGTCTGTAAAATTGAATCATGTTGCATACTTCAACCAGTTCTTAATTCAGGGCGGGAAACCGACGTGACTCCGAATCTAGCAGTTCACTTGGCAGTGCGCATAGACTTCCTGTTCCCTCAATGTCGTTCAAGAATTCAACTTGGAATGCCAGAAACAGAGTGGGATCACGTACAAACTAATGACTAGGTTTTGTTTTTCAGCATCAAAGGGGGGCGCGGCCATCTCTATGTAAGTAAGTCATGAGCGCGCGCCCATCCTTGCACGTCAGCTTAGATTTCTTGACTTCCAGCCTGGTTGGATAACCCAGGAAATTTTTTCGCACCTTAGAGCCATGAGGCAGTTTACACAATCACAAGTTGTTGTTCACTGTAAAGCCGTCTGAATGCACCACCCGTTACCTAACACATCCAGTGGCAAGCGCCCAGTAATGTGGCCGGACAGGAAAGGTACACCATCCCCACGTAAAACAAGCGCAACCCCGCGGCCGCAAAAGCTAAAGCGACGCACAGCGTTTACCTTGTAGGAGTGAGCAGCAGCAGGCGCTATAATTACCAACAGAGGGAGGCGCTGCTTGCTCCCACAATGTAAACGCCACACATGCACGAGGGCTCATTGGAAACAGTGCAGTACATGCAAGAGTTTCCCAAAAAGTCCTGTGCAATTCCAAGAGGTCACTCCTAAGCAGCGCTTGCACGCAGCACAGGCGAGACCTAAAAAGGATTACTGGTGAATTAGTATAGAGAACTATGGAATTTATTTGAGCAGTTGACATATGTTTGTTAGTTGGATTGAAAAGGATAGTAGAGGGAGAGAAGAGGGAAGGATCTAGAAGCTGTTTATTTGGAGATTATGGCAGTGGAATAGGTTTCGAGTGAGTAAAGGAGAGATGGAGGGGAATCCTGCTTTCATAATAAGGGGACACAAGGTGTTTCTATCAAGCACTGTCTTCTGCTCCATGCATGTGATAGGGTGCCACTCAAAAAAATTTTGTAATCCTAAACCTAGTATTATACGACTCTGACCATCACAACACCAATGAGTCTGTTCATAGCACAAAGCTGCTGACTAACCTGCATTTTTTTCTCAAAGCACCGCTTCCTTTAATGGTCAATGCAGGTTTAATTCTCTGCATAAACTAGCCAGTGTATGAACGCACAGCATTCAAGTGCATAGTTCATGACCTTTGGGTAACACCGATACTACTAGGTTCGGACTCATACTGCTGGGTAAGAGGTGTTTCTCAATGAGCTGGCAGGGTGAGGACTGGTTTCAATGCTTCTAGGGTGCTGTGCCGGTCCGGGTGACAGGTCGGCTGCATTTCCTGCTTTGTGGCAAATATACAGTGCAAAGCAAATGGTTTGAAACGTCCTTAAAACATTTGTTTTTGGGTGTCTCCTGACTCCTGCAGAGTCACAAGAGCAGCGCTGACCTTCAGGGCTTAAGGGGGCGGGGGGGAGGAGGAATAGGTGAGCTTTACTGTTACTTGGCTCAGAGAGTCCAGCACATAATATATGTAGTAAAGGCTCCTTAAAAAGTCACTGTGTATTTCCATATAGTGTGATCCTTGCAAAGCATTTCAGTTCAGTACATTAAATTATACCATTGCTTTAAGCGGCAATTGTTTGAAGTGGCAGAGTCTAAACATAAACGTAGATGTATTTATGCCCCCCCCCCCCCCACTTATAACGATGCTATCGGAGAACCAGGAGGGACAGCTTTTGTCCCCTATACATGATTTTGAGTGGTACTATAGATGGAGTAACATTATATAGTGTTTTTCTTTTGGGCAGCACACACCCTGAAGTTATGTATTTCAAGGTGTTCTTATGTGATGAAGGAAAGGAGTCACAATGAAAAAGTAATTGTCTGGGATCACACAGTGCGGTCAAGTGGAAGCTAAGACTGAGACAAAGCGTTTGTGTCAGTCAGCCACTGTCTGGTATCACACAGTGCGGTCAAGTGGAAGCTAAGACTGAGACAAAGCATTTGTGCCAGTCAGCCACTACATGGCTATCTCATTTTCTATCCCATTTTCAATCAAAGCTTATCCCTCTATGTTTAATTATTTGATGTGCTAAATCACTGCATTGCGTTGCATGCTTCTAGACTATGCATGTTTCACTAGTAGGGTACAGTGAAAACCAAAGCACCCACCATTGGTTAGTACTTTAATATCATTTGCTCCATGTAACTAAAAGTCATCCATTCTTGAATTAATTCATACGCCCGCTTCCCATCATCCAACTATTCAGTCACTGAGCCATTCAACCCTTTCTCTAATCTGCATCCATTCATACATCAATTCAATTCAATTCAATCATGCTTTATTTGATTTAGAAATACAAATCATAAAAGCAAACATGTTAAGAACAATTAAAAACCGATAGTCATAGCTGAAATACACATATCCAAATCGAAAGCAGTTGATATTTATCCATTAAAAAATGCATAAGATATATTTATAATCAATTTATTGATATATGGAACTTTACTACAAGTTTTAAGAAGCAATTCAGAGCATAAATTACATTATCTTCCTCCAATTGTTGCAATTTAAGAAAAGATCGCTTACATGTTTGAATCCCACATGTCCTTAAGATTGGTAGTAAGCATGCCCTGCGTGGTGCCTGATAGTACTTGCAGAATAAAACGCAATGAATATCAGATTGATACGAAGTATCATTGCAGGGACATACAAGATTAGACATGGTCAAGGTGTTACGTTGGGGGAAAGTGACAAATCGAAAGAAAAAACCTAACCTAAAACGGGTGAGCAATGAACGAACATAAGGGCTAATCATTGAGTTAGGTATTTTTGTAGCCCTTCGTGAGAGTGATTTGCTGGTATCTGAGGATGGATTGCTTTCCTTTTACTGTGTTCCACCTCTGAGTAACAAGGTGATGTAAGGCCATCTTTTTAATTAGGCTTCTGGGTACCTTCTCCATCGTGCTAGGTTTTACAAAATATTCCGGGTGACCGAGCTCGCTAAACATACATAATTGGACAAGGTTTGAATGATAAGAAAAAATGTGCAGTAAAATGACATTATTTTCAAAAAATGATTGGGGGCGGGAGAACCCACTCGAGGACTGAGGCTCGCTTTCTCCGCGCTCTAGGAACATGCAGGGCAGGGCTGATCTGAAAAAGTTTGCCACAGCTGCGTTTGGTAACTACATATTTCCATCTGTATATCTAAATTGCAACAGGCTTTGCTGACCTTTCAAACTGTATTTTAATCTCTAAAGTGCAGGTCCACAGAGCATGAGCCATTCGTACCCAGCAGCAGGTGTCCATGAGCGGCAAGCACAAGGTGTGCTCTGAGACAAATCCTTAGCCCTGGGACCCTCTATGCTTTCTTCCCCCTAACTATACGTATTCTTCAGTGCTGCCCTTGTCGCTTCTTTGTGAGAAACTATAAACACTGTTTAGGTGTGATGTTTGTAAAGACACCCGCAACTGCCACAGACCAAAACACAAGCTCAAGTGATCCTGTAATAGTATAAGTTCACCTAACGTAGTAAGTGCAAAAAAAAACACTTACAATTGTATTGAAGTCGATTTCCACATAGCTGCCCAGATTCACACAGCGTTTCCAATAGGCATGTGCAGGGACGACACTAGGAATTCTAGTATTGTGGCTTAAATACATTTAATGACACTCCTCAATTATTCTAGCAAGGAAAGGACGTGTTTGAGATTGGGCACTCTAGTGCACTTTTTCCTCCTGTATTTGATGATATGGCGGTTACTGTGACGAAGGCTTTCGGACTTGTTAGCATCTTGTACAGCAATTAAATAAACGCATGAGTAGATTAATCCTTACTAATTTAACCTTTAAATCTTGAACTTCCTTAAATGCAAACTGTTCCCGAGGGATCAGGGACTGTATCGTGATGGACTTCTCTGTTGCAGAGCAGAGTACCAGTTGTATGGGCCTGCTTGTTGTAAAGTGAATCCATTTATCTGAGTTAGCGCTTTATTTTTATACAGCAGAGCTTAAGCAACGTTTGCCTCTTTCTGCATCTGGGTTGTGCTGTCTGAAAATAAATCACTGAGGGGAAAATATACAAGAAAGTGACTCAGTGCATTATGCAGAGCCATTTGGCTGCACCTCACAGAGTCACTTTCAAAGCACAGGGATGTTACATCTTTACAACAATATGTTGCATCTCTGTGCTTCCCCCTGTGCTGTCACACAAACTGCTTCTATGCGCCCGCGCAGGCACCCTTGCACCATGGTGCATGGATGCCTGCATCGTGGGGAGATTGTTTTTTTTCAGGAAGGGTTCCCTTCCTGCATATAAACAATCATTGAAACAATGATGTTGTTCAACTTCTATGTGCTGTATTCGCACACATAGAAGTTGAAAAAAAGTAATTGTTTCAATGACTGTTTATGTGCAGGAAGGGAACCCTTCCTGTAAATACACAATCATTAGAGGTGATTTCCTCTATGTGTGCTGCAGAATGCAACTGGCATAGAAAGAGGAAAAGAAAACGAGGAGAAATTAATACATTTCTCCTTGTTGCGCCTCTCTACCCCTCCCCAGGGGAAGCGTAGCATTCACATGCATTTCCAGATTTATGATTCCTCGTAAATCTGGAAATGTGTCTGGTTCCATGGGTGTTGCGTGTAATCACCCACAGCAACACCCATGGAACGCCCCTTTCACGTAAAGTGCTGCGTTTAAAGGGACCATATTTACAAGGACAGGAAAAGCCACTGCTGTGTGCTCTTCCTGTCCTTGTAAATATGGAGCAGTAAATGTGCCACCGGTACGGCACAAAAAGAGAGATACTGGTGGCCTGGCACAACACAAAAAGTGACATACTGGTGGCGCAGGGGGCTTGTAACTCTGTCCCAGAGTGGGAGAAATATTTGGTTAAATTAATTCAAAGTACGTAATGAGGCGCTGGGCTCTCTTTTCAGGCAACAGTTCCCGGAAGCTTCATATTAAGGCACGCCTGTCTATTAAGCCTTGCTTTTTATTGCTCGTCCCACTCGCGCACTCTACCTATATAATCAACTAAAGGCCAGGGGTGCAAAGTGACAGAGGAAAATGAAGCGACTGAGTTAGTGAAAGTATTAGGGCCATATGTATGAACACATTTTCTCATAGACACAGAATGGGTAAAACCCTTTGGTACATCTGGCCCTTAATGTTTTGCTCGTTCCAGAAAACGTGCGAAAATGGCTCCTTGTCACCGTCCTCGCATTCAACTGACTATCGTTTTCTCTGATCAAACGTGTATAAATACAGATATCGGTAAAGCTATGCATGCCTCTTTCAACCAGAGCTGTGTCAATATTAAGGAAAAAAATGGAAACGAACATTGGCTCAATTGAACCACGTTTTGCCACCAAATTAGTGTCGCAAAATCCTTACGCAGGCCCGATCTATATATAACCCAGGACACCTGCTAGAAAGGCACTTATATGCATTTTTCCTTCGCAATCTTTTAACTTTCAGCGTATATACTATGATTTAGAAGTGATTCGCTTAACTTCACTTTGTTTTATCTATTTTGGGTAATGCCGTACGTAGTTGGATATGAAATTGAAATGTACTGAAATGTACGAATCGCTGTGGCGCACATTTGGGCAGAATTCACATACCAGAGTTCTAAGCTCCAATCCGTAAACCACGCGGCTTTCAAAGAAAATAGAAGGGGGTAAAGGAGGAAAACGGCTCTTCAAGCTGAGCCCGGACTTCTTAGGGCCGGGCCGGGCCGGGCCGGGCTTGGGGGTCTTGCACGTGAAACACGAGGACTTAGAGCTGCTTGAAGCTGGACTGCGCCATGGGAATGCTGCTTCCCTTCGCGACAGCTCTGGTGAAGAAGACTAGCTGACAGCAGAGAAGAGATTAACGTCAACGGAAAGAAAAAAAAAACATGGAGCTCTCCTGTTAGCCAGCGGCTGCTTTTATGCAGGAGATTTGTGACTCCAGAAGCTCCAAAGATTCAACTTTTGTGCCTCATGTACCCTCGAGAACTTGGACCTGCTTTTACTGCTCCCCTGAGCAAACTACCGACTAATGATGAGGTCAGGCGTGGTTCGCCAGCTATGTATGGTTTCTAAACACGTTATCACCATGTATCGAACACACATCTTACAAATATCTCTGAAAATCATATTTCAATACATTGACTTAGCACAGTTTAGCGATCTATGTAGAATAAAGGAGGGTCTTCACTAGCAGCCCCCTTCTGCAGCGGCTTTCTCCACACTCCCACCTCACGCTCGTGCTCTTTACCATTGCAACACCCAGCCCAACAACCCAAGGGGCTGATTTGCAAATAAAAAAATAATCCTAAAAATAAACTGTGCAACACAGTAACCAAAGTTTCTGTGCAGCGCTGCGCTGCGCTGTTTGTGGTACAAGGTAACCAAAACCACATCTACTAACTAACCTATGGACGTTGCTCTCTTCAACAGTGTTGTGCTCAAACAGACTGCCTAGCACCAAACACACCTCTTATAAAAGTGAATGTGTGGTGTCCAACATAGATTTTGTACTGGAAGATTATACTTACAATAAAATACAAAATGTCTAAACAATTTTAAAACTATTCATATGTTGGACATCTGCTGTACAGTACAGCACATCTGAAATCTGAGGAAATATAGGGGAAATTAATAGATCTTTCCTCCTTAGCGCTTATCCCAAAAAGGATTTAGGGGCATATTACCAAGGGTGGCGATATGCAATTATCGCCGGTTTAGCTAAGCGGCGATAATTCTATTGCTCTATTAGCAAGCTGTCGCTAACTGATGTTAGCGACAGCTTTTAGGCGATAGCGAGTGGTTTGGGGCCCGCTTTGCATGGCAGCGATATTTATCGCTAATGACATGCAAAGTGGGCGTACCCAACCTGTTAGCGACTGAAAGCAGTCGCTAACGTTGCTATCGCCTATTAGCAAGGCAGGCATAGCGATGGAAATATTCTCGCTATTGCCAAAAACTAACGCCTGCTCAGACCAGTTCTTAGCCATGTTATCCAATGGGAGGTGGATAACATGGCTAAGAGCATTTCGTCGCTAATGCGTGAATATCACTGTATTCTCAGCGATATTCACGCATTTCGCCGCTATCGCTGGATATTTTAGCACAATGGAGAAAAACGTTGCTAATAGCATGTTTTCTCCACTAACATATCCAGCGATAGGCAGCGATAAAAAAATCGTCGCTAAGCCTATTTTGCGATAATTATCGGTACTTGTTGGTAATATGCCCCTTAGTTTTTGGTGCAAAGCCCTGCCTACCAATTTTAATAGCAACCGATTTGTCTCAAAAACCATTGCTGGGAATCTGGGAACACCCATGATGCAAAGTCATGTAATTCTATGCATAGCGGTATGTGTGATACTTTGAGGGCTCAGTCAATTAATATTTATTCTATTATTATTAAATATTCATAAAAGAACGACAATAAGAAATCAATATAAGTTGAAAATCCATCCAACTAGGATCACTCAGCTGGTAGATAGGAACAATAAAAACTGATACATCAGGTAATACATTTAAATAGTGCTTTCACACCAGAGACTTAGGATGGCAAATAGCTGATTTCAGAAGAAAAAAATAATTTCCCCTTACTCTATATTTCTGTTAGATTTGCAAACACGTGCAGCCCACCCCGTCTGTTTAGGGAAGCTCTAATGTAGGCTAGCCATAGGATCTTCTGACCTCGGTCACATGCTAAGCATTCAAAAATGATATCTTTGTCCAAGTTACCATGCAGGCTTTGCGACATGGAGCACAATCATAACAGAGAAGCGAGACTCAGTTGGCCTTCAACATGGCCTCTTCCTACTTTCTCATGAATGACAAAATTAGGACTACTGGGGAGCACACCCAAAAGACTAAGGAGCACACAGCGTACCTCCGCCTGGATACCGCAAAATCCCTATAATGCTCTTCCCTCCCACCACCCAACCCTTGTAAGCCCCGTAGGTCAAGACAGGATTCATTTTCTATTGTAGACTACTAGCAGAGACACTATAGGTATAGTAGTAATGGTCTTCATTCAGTAACCAAGTACCATCAAAGTGTACATTTATAAAAACATTACAAAAGATATATCATAGGACCATTTCAAGTCATATCACATCACAATTCATTAAGAACACTATTCATTTACATTAGCCATACATTATTAATGTGCAAAATGGAAGCAAGAGTCAAGTAAAACTGTGTGCAAATGAAGCACTAAATTCTGAGGAAATACATGGAAACTATTTTCCAACTGTATATATAAAAGCAATATAGATAAGATAAAAGCAGCCTTTAAAAGATTTTGATCTAGTCATTTATGGGCACAGTCAATAGTCTACCACGTTTATGCCATACGGCCAGTAAAAGTTTACGTGTAGCAATGGCTATTACTGGGGTGGTGTCACTCCTTAATATTCTAAGGGCCACTATATATTTTGTTAATTTCAGATTTTGGCAAACAGGAATACTCCATTTCCGGCGTGTGACATGGTAACTCGGGCAGGAGAATAATATGTGAGCCTCATCTTCATCCTCCAGGCCACATGCAGGACACATTTTTTAAAACCGGGGACCTTGTGCGATTGACTCGTTATTGATCTCAAGGGGAGAGTGCCAAGTCAATCAATCATTCAATACTTTATTGTTTAAGTTAGTTAAAACCATAACAATATCATTATAAGAATGAGGGATCAACAGTTTACTAACATATAAATGATTTAAAATATAGAAAAAGAGCAAGTTACTTATTTTATCCTAACAGCTAGAGACAATATCCTTATCCTGTTGAAAATAAAGAATGGAGCATGATTCTGTATCGTACCATTGTTGACAGAATTGTGGTTTCATCAGATATTAACATTAAAAACATTTAACAATTTACAATTTCAATAGGGTTGCTGAACATTATTGGATTGGAAGTGTCTGATTCCGTCGGCCATTTGGTTTTTTCATAAAGTATTTTACAGGTCAACTGAGTCCTCTGATGATGGCCGATCTGCAAGTTCGAATGCCTCTATCATTAAAAGCCTTTTTTAGGAGCATATGCGGTTCTATTTTAGGATGAGGCAGACACAAATGAGATGGATAAAATCTTGCTATGCTGCACCACATAAGCTACATATTTTGACGCCTTTATTCTTCCATGCAGGTTGATTAGCCAAACTTTTTAATACCCCAAATCTAATCACCATTAACTTTTGTTTCAAGTGGGGTGAATATGTTTGACTGAGGTAATCCGCCGGTCGAAGTGATGTATAGATTGGAAAACCATCCAGGCATGAGGTCTTTTTGCTAAGGTGCGTTTATCTTCTAATGATGATTGTAGTTTAGCAGCTTTGTTTGTTATTCTGCAGGAAGACTTGGAAGGAGGGGTTCTGCGCCCCAAGTTCAGTTGTCTTGGTTTCCTTCAGTGCCATTTTCAGGAACTTGCCATAACTTGAGTTTGGATAATCTTCCTGGGCATCATTTATGATATTAGATCGGTTCTGCCAGAGTTTGTACCAGGTTTTAATCGCAGCATATTTTCTCCCTATCTCTTGTGGGATAAGGCCGAATTCTAGTCAGACCTGTGCCGGGGATGCGTTATATGGTAGACTAAAGACTTTTTTATAGGTCTTTGTTTGCCAGCGAGTATACGAGTTTTGCGTAGTTGCCATTTAACACTATGGCTGCATAGGTTACTGTAGGTAGTAGTTTCGCTGCCATCACTGCTGTTAGTGGCTTAAAGGAAGGACCCTGTAGTTTTTTTGCAAGGGCACAGAATGCATAAATAAGGCAGTTTCCTTTTTTTCCAGATATTGTTTCTGAAATTGGAAATGTAATCAATTTTCTATATATACCCCCAGGTACTTATACGTTCTAACTATTCCAAGTTTCGTTTCTCCCAGCTTGAATTGATACTGATGTCATGGACAATTTGTGATTGACATAGTTTTTGTGATGTTAATTTTCAAGGCGTTAGTCTTAGCAAACAATAATAGCTCATTAAGTGCTCTCTGTAGGCCTATTCTAGTTAGACTAAGCAGGACTATGACGTCTGCATAAAAGGGATGCATTACGGGCAGTGTAGTCAGGTGCGGAGGATGTGTATTTGCACGATCTAATCGTGGCGAGAGATCTGCCATAAATAGATTAACTAAATGGGGGACTAATACACAGCCTTGTTTTAATCCAATCTCTGTTTGTATCTTCCTGGATATTTGCTATTTTCACACGGACCCATGTGCATGTATTCAATTGTATTATGGGTTGTAATATTGTTTCCAGGAGACCCAATTTCTGTGGTTTACTCCATAACAGACCACGATTCACATGGTCGAACACAGCTTTGACATCTATAAAACATAGCTGTAGTTTTCTTTGCAGGGGTTTGCACTTGTCCACTATTGAGGCATGGGTTAAGATATTTGTTGTTGTGCCACGTCCTTTGCAAAACCCTGTTTGGTTGAATGGGATCAGCCCCTTTATGTTGGACCATTCTACCAAGTCCTCCAGAATTAATGATGCAAAATATTTAGCTTCAACATCAATTAGTGCGATTAGCCTATAGTTTGAGGGGTCCGACATGTCACCTCCCTTGAAGATCGGGTTGATAACTTTGTTCAGAATATCTCCTGTTGTGCTTTCTGGTCCTTCCAGATTTGCCTTTAATACTGCTTCCTGATATTCTTTACTTTCTCCCAGGCGTGATTTGGGACTTTCAGTATGTTGTTTTTCCTCACTGCCTTTCTCAGTTCTTTTCTTACAAATATGACTTACTGGGAATAGTTGTGATGGGCTTAAACCTCATTTTCTGTGCATAATTTTTTTTTTTTCAAAACTCTTTTTATTGAAAGGTCGCATAAAATCACAGCACTCCGAACCCCGGAGGAGCTATAACAATAACAGTACATCATAGTAAGCGATTCATTTGACTGTAAGAATATTGTTCCCTCCACCCTCCACCCCACACCCCAACTTCCCAACCCTCCCCTCCCACTCCCTCCTTTTGCACAACGTCTCTCCGATACTGTATAGGTTAATCATACATGAATCAGTATATGTATCTTTGTCTCTACATGCCCATCACAACTGCCCCCTCGCCTCCCGTTGGTGTTGGAGGCTCCAGCCATAGGCCCCTGTAGTCTGCCCACCTTTTCCATATTTTATAGTGTTTTTTAGGACAGCCTCTGGCCTCAAACACCGGTCTTTCCAGTCCCATGCAAAAGTCCAGTCCTTTCTTCCACCCAACCACCTTGGGAGCCCTGGGATCTTTCCAGGCCTGCACCACATCTCTTTTGGCCAGTGTAAGGCCTAGTAGGAGCAGGTGCCGTTTGTACACGTTGCCGCCCACCCCTTCCAACACGTGGAGTAAGCCCAATTTTGCTGTACGGGGGAGGTCCCATCCCAGCACTTCAGATGGACAATACAACACACCAGTACAAAATCGCACCAGGCCACTACAGTCCCACACTGTGTGTAGGAGAGTGCCCATTTCATGGCCACACCGCAAGCACGCCGGGGACTCAATCAGACCAGCCCTCCACAATCTCTCTCTTGTATAATAAGCACGGTGTAGGTATTTAAATTGAATTAGGCGTAGGCAGACGGCTATAGCCGCTCCCCTGGGGGACTCGAGAGCCTCCCGCCAATCTTCTTCCTCCAGCTCACCCACATCTCTCACCCAGCGATCTCTAAGGGGCTGCAGATCCAAAGAACAATGTGTAACTAGTGTCTGATATATCCGGGATATCTTCTTTTCTTCCAGGTCCCCCATAAACACTTTCGCCTCTATCGGGCTAAATTCAGGCAAAGTTTCTAAGCCCGCGAGTGCGGGTGTAAGGGCGGGTCTTAGCTGCAGGTATCGAAAGAACTGTGTGCGGGGCATATCAAATTCTGTGCTAAGTTCCTGAAAAGATTTAAGCGTGGTGCCCTTTAGGACGTGGCCCAGTGCTGAAATTCCTATCGAGTCCCAGCCTCCGAAACCCCGGAGTGACATCAGTGCCGGTAGTTGCCCATTATGCCAGAGTGGGGTCTCCCTCGTTAGTTTTCCCCACCATCCCATACGACGCAGCGATTGTCGCCAAATCTGAAAGACTACTTGTGTTGCTTTAGGTAGTCTCTTACGTAGCTGCGCCGAGTATAAGACCGTGTGCAGGGTATCCGGTTCCATTAGGTACCTTTCAAGAGCATATGCCGGATCCCCCCTGTCGCTGTACCACCAATCATTCAGGACTACAAGGTGTGATGCTTGGTAATATGACAGGACATCTGATGTCGCCAGTCCCCCACAGTATGTGGATAGAAAGCAGGTTCGTAGGGCTACTCGCGACGCACCACCGGCCCATAGGAATTGGCCCAGAGCCGAGTTGACCTGTCGGAACTATTGCGGTGGGATTGGGTACGGGTGATTCTGTAATTGGTATAGCATGCGGGGGAGGGCAACCATCTTAAATATAGCGGACCTGCCATATATATTAAGGGGCATACGGGACCAGCATTTCATATCCTGCTGCACTTTATCCCACACTGGGACTACATTGCGCTCCCAGGCAATTGCCGGCAAGGTCGTCAAAAACGCTCCCAGGTATTTAAGACCCCCCGCCGCCTCTCAAAGTGGTTACCCAGTGTCCAAAGTGTGGATTTCTGCGATTTAAGGTAGAGTCCCGAAACTTTTCCAAAGATTCTCATTATTTCTAGGACCCGCGGCCCGGACCGGTTCACGTTCGTAAGAAAGAACAGGACGTCATCCGCATATAGTGCGATTCTGTCCGAGGGTCCTGCCACCCATTCAAAACCCCTCAGTTGCACATCAATCCGGACCCATGCCGCCAGCGGTTCCATAGCTAGGGCAAACAGGTAAGGCGAGAGGGGGCACCCCTGCCTAGGGCCTCGCCCTATCGGGAAGGCTGCTGATGCTTCCCCCGCCACCCTCACCGAGGCCGTCAAATCGGTATTCAAGAGCTGAATATAGGACATAAAGTGCGGCCCTAGATTGAGGCGAGGGAGAAGGGCAAATAAATAGGTCCAGCTCAGGGAGTCAAAGGCCCTGTCGATGTCCGCCAATAATAGCGCCTCTTGATCTCCAGTTTTGCTCATCGCCTCCACCGGCACGTGTGCGCGTCTAATATTGTGCCGTGTCGCTCTGTGGGGCATAAATCCGGCCTGGTCTGGGTGGACTAGGTCTGTTATATACGGGAGCAGGCGGTTTGCAAGCGCTTTGGCTAGTATTTTGGCCTCGATGTTTAAAAGGGAAATTGGCCGATAGGACTCATGGTGGTCCGGGGGCCGACCGGGTTTACAAAACACTACTATTTCTGCATGCCTCCAGTCTGCCGGCAGGAGGCCCTCCTTTCTCGCTGCCTGTGCATAATTAATTTTAGGTGCTTGTATTGATAATTTATTGGTGAAGGTGAACCAATTCGCTACCAAATTGTTGCTGGGAATAATCTTTGTTTCAATTATTTCTTTTGCTAGCGATATTCTGGCAGCGTTTCTGCTGACCATCGAGTACGTTTCAGATTAGTTGTGGTCAGTTGAAGCATCTCAATGGGAGCTGGCCGATGTTTTACATGGCTTGTTTCTAATTCAAGTACCTGATATGAATGGTCACTTCTGGTTGAGTACTTGCTAATATATTTTCCCAAACAGGCAAGTAACGGAAGCGTTAGAATTGTATAGTCTAAAATTGACTGAGTGTGGGCCCCCTGATTAGTCAATTGCGGAGGAATGTCATCTTTTGTACTACCATTTAATACCCGCAAGCCGAGATGTTCCAAGGCTAAAACTAGCTTTTGCTCATTCAAATCATATTGTTTTGTTGTAGAGAATGATTGTAAGGGAACTGACCATAGCTCGTTAGCCACTTTTAATTGCTCATCTTCCTCTGGTGTATAAATTAACACCTTCAGCGCGGCGCGAATTTTCGCGCTGTGCTGAAGGTTCTAATGAGCCAACGGGCTCATGACGGACCGGTTCCGTCATGAGCACAGCTCACCCGAAGCTCATGACGGAACCGTTCCGTCATGAGCATCGAAGGGGTTAAGTATGAATTAAAATCGCCAGTTATACTCAGATGCATTTCAATGCTATAGCCATTGCTCTGTTTTTCCTCCCCTCCCCCACTTCTTTCCTTTTCTTCAATAAAATTGAAACTTAAAAAAAAATCGCCAGTTATTATTATCTCCCAAGTTGGGTTTTCAAATCTGATTGAAGTGATCATCATCTGCAGTTTTTCACACTGAGACTCTTTTTTCTAGCATTCGGGTGCAAGTAGAGGTGGATTAATATGACTGTTGTTGTCTGGTTTTTAGGTCCTTGGTCCATTCAAAATACCTTGTAGATCTAATGTCGTACTAGGTAGCTGTTAACTGCGAAGCCACCCTTTGGCCTTCCATATTTGTGTGATCTAGTTGCCGTTACATAGTAGCATGTGTAATTGGCCACTTCCTTGCCCTCCGCCAGCCATGTTTCTTGGAGTGCGTTGATATCATAATACTTCCAGGATGTCGGACAGTGCTGTCCTGTAATTCTCTTTTTGCACCTGTGATATTCCAGGATAGGAGTTTAACACTATTATTGTTGGTGCTTTTTTCCTATGTGACAAGTCATTCTTTTTTCTGTCCATTTAGAGCTGAGGCCATCCAGTTCCATTAATTGGTGTCTTGCTGTGGAGTTTGTCTGTTCATAATTTCATCAGAATGGCTTGTTTTTCCCCTTGCATTTTGTAGTACTGAGTACACTGGGATGTTGTGTTCCTCTATATTGGGTTTCTTTGGTACATTTAGAAGTGGTGAGGGATAGCGTGGCTTTGTTGGTCTTGCCATTGTAATGCCCCATCCTTCGAACTCTTGTCTGGTATTCATTATTATAGACTATTTCATCATTTTTCCAAGTCGATAGCGTTTTTTCCGTCCCACTGTTTTTTTCTTGAGAAATACATTGAATTGATAATAGGTCTGTGGTGGTCAGATACTTTATAGTAGGGATTTCAGCTATAAATTTCAGCATATTCCCTCTATGGAGGAGGTCTTGTTGCCCCTGAGAGATGTAATGGGGAGTTAATATAATCTGCTTATTCCAAGTGTTTTCTTGATTTTTGTCCGGTGTTACTACTGTAGGGGCTGAGTGTTGTAATACCTCTGTGTGATTGATTCAAGATCTATCACCTATTTGCATATTGATTTTGATTGTGAACTTTTCCTTCGGTGCATCTTCTTTTGGAGGGCTTCTTTGCTCCATCTCAAGGCTGCCCTTTGTTTGCACTAGATTATTCCAAATTACAAATGGTCGCTTGACAAGAGTCAGTCCCAATGCACATTTTATTTACTTCTCTTTTCTTTTGTTTTCTGTGCTGGTGTCATCTCTGGTTGTATTGACAACTTCCTGCGTTGCTTGGTTTACAATTATTCTGTCTTTATGTTCTTCTCGACTTATATGTTGGAATTTCTGATTTATTCCAGATTGTCTTCTATTTATGTCTGAGTTTCTTCACTCGCTTGTTTAGGACCTAAGTAACAAAACTCAATGTCATCAAAAATCTTCTTCACATCTGAAACTGTCCCATGCAAAAGAGCACTGTTCAACTCATTTAACTTTAGTGCTGGACTTTTTGCATAATACAATCTTCTGAGTAACTTCCGCATTTGAGTATGATGTTCTGCCAACATCCTACAATGGTGAACAACACTTTGACAAACTTTCCTATAAAGACAAGCCAGAGAGTGACCTTGCAAACCAGTATTTTTTCTTACTCTACAAGTGTCTAGGGCCTGCAACATCTTAATCTTTTGTTTAACACTTTTATTAGTATACGTTCGTAAAAAAGTGCGTAAATTATCAATAGATTCTTTTTGTACAGTACAAATACTACTGCAATCCCAAGTAAGCACAGGGTCTTTAGGACGTCTGCCAAGAACTTCATCAGCTATCACTTCTTCTGCATTTCTGGGAACCACTTTTTCTTTGTAAATTGGACAACCATTTCTAACCTCATAAACTCGACCACTGGTGTCAACTGCATGCAACAAATCATTGGTCTGAAAATAACTCTCTTCATTAAAGAAAGGCTCAGAACTTGAACTGTGTTCCCATTCCCCTAAAAAAATCACAAAAATTAGTTCTGGTAAATATTCTTTTCCTCTTACTTTTGGCCTTCATTAAATTGATTGGTTTATCTGGTGATCCAATTCTGTTTAATACGAACATGAATAGTTTCCTTTTTAATTCAAAAGCCTTTTCAACAATAGATTCAATACACTTCTTCTTTTTATAAAATATTGCTCTTTTATTATATTTCTTTGTATCTTTCAGTAAATTAGGAACTACTCTATTATAAAATAATTCTGCGAAAATACTGATTTTGTTTTCTTTTACCATAGATCGTATCCTTTGAATGTTCATTTGCTTTTTTTTGCTATTTTTATGACTATTTTTTCTACTTGAACCATTTTCAATGGTTTCAGCATTCTGTACATTCTGTCTGACCCTACAAACATTTTTTATAAATTGCTTTGAGCTCTTACCAGAAAATTTTGCCTTTTTAGCCACATTATGCTGGTCATCCAATACTTTTGGTTGAGTTTTCTTCAAGTAACTGTCCTTTCTTTGTCCTTTTCTTTTTCTTACTTTATCCGGCATGATAACTTAATTTTAATGATGATAAACAGTACCTGTAAACATTTTTTTATAAATAAATATATATTAATAACTTTATAAAGTATTCTTTTCTATTACTATACAGTACTATAAGGAGGGTCCGTGGGTAAATGGATTACTACATGATACTGAAAGAGATGGGATTGCAAGAGCGCTCACAGGGTATTTGCTGGAGGGTATGGATACTAACAGGGGAATTGTAGGCCTGAAAGACAAGTGTGAAGGTGGTTAGACCACTATATGCATTATGCATAGGAGTTTGAAACGGCCCGTGCCCTAAATCCTGGCTCAGTGCATGAGTACATGTATACTGACTGAATAATTACAGTACTATAAGGAGAGTCTGTGGGTGAATTAATAATTTATTTAGTTTTAGTTTTAGTTTAGTGAACAGATTAGTACATGGTACTGAAAGAGTCACTTTGGGATTGCAGGAACACTCACAGGGTGTTTACTGGAGTGTATGGATACTAACAGGGGAATTCTAGGCCTGAAACACAAGTGTGAAGGTGGCTAGACTACAGCATGCATAGTGCATAGGAGTTTGAAGCACTGCATGCCCTAAAGCCTGGCTCACTGCATGAGTACATGTACTTATGTGTCAGCAAACACATTAAGCAACCAAATGATTCCCTCTCAATTTCCCCAAAAGCACACTGACTCACAGTGTGATTCTAGACAAATAACAGTATCCGTTGCACTTCACTGAAAGGATTACTACATGATACTGAGAAAGTCACTATGACATTGCAAGAGCAGTCACAGGGCGTTTTGCTGGAGTGTATGAATACTAAATGGGGAATTGTAGGCATGAAACAAAAGTGTGAAGGTGGTTAGACCAGAACATACATAGTACATAGGAGTTTGAAGCACTCCGTGCCCTAAAGCCTGGCTCACTGCATGAGTATATGTACTTATGTGTATGCAAAAACATCAAGCAACCATATGATTCTCTATCAATTTTCCCAAATGCACACTTTCTCACAGTGTGATTCTAGACAAATAACAGTATCCCTTGCACTTTACTGAAAGTATTACTACATGCTACTGAAAGAGTCACTATGGGATTGCAAGAGAACTCACAGGGTGCTTTCTGGAGTGTATGGATACTAACTGGATACTAACTGAGGAATTGTAGGCCTGAAACACAAGTGTGAAGATGGTTAGACTACTACATGCATAGTGCATTGGAGTATCGAGCACTGCATGCCCTAAAGCCTGGCTCACTGCATGAGTACATGTACTTATGTGTCTACAAACACATCAAGCAACCAAATGATTCTCCCTCAATTTTCCCAAATGCACACTGACTCACAGTGCTGTTTGCTATTAGAGGGCGGGAGTCTCGCGGCTCCCGCCCTGCCATAGCAAATTTGGTTTGGATTTTTAAAGAGAGAGCAGGGAAATCTGTTCTCTCTTTCAAAATCCAAACCAGATTGCTTTTCCACATTAGGAGCTGCATGTTAGCAGTTCCCCATGTGGAAAAGGAGAGCCGGCTGGATCGTGGGGGCATTGGGGCTCCCCCCACGGTCACCAATGTTTTTTATAAGCCCAGGGGGATGGGGTCTCCGGGATATTAGAAATTAATTATAGGGTTTTTTTTTTTACTGTAAAATTAGGAGTCGCGCACCAATTGTGGTGCTCAGTGCGGCCCCCTGGTGTGAACGCGTTGGATGCACGACTCTGTAAGGTGCGCGACCTTCACAGCCTGTTCCAGCACAGGAAATTTTGACAAGGTTGGAGGTGATTTTACAGACTTGGGGCCCATCGGAAGGCTGTGAATCAAATGGATTTCAACATTGGCGAACTATACTTGAGTGCAAACAGCAGACCCCACCAGGGGGGAAGAATCGGGACGGCCGCGCCCAGAATGCATTTCACTGGGGAAAAGCATGCAAATGATGGGAGAAATAATCGTGACAGTCCAGTCCGATTGTTGCAGTGCGCCTACCCCATGATTAAGGTGCAGGTGTGCACAGAAACGCGTCTGGGTTGTCAATTACCAGCCTGCTGAATCAATTCTGTTTGAAATAAAGGTTCAATTGAACAGTTACCTGCGGAGTGCTGCTTTAAAGCTTATATATGTATATTACCTACTGGCGGTCGCCAGTAGGTATTTACAGTTAGGACCTAGTTTCCATAGGAAATCCACAACATTCTATTTGGAATAACTTTATCGCTGGTGGACGAATCTTCATGAATTTCTCGAAGAAAATGGCCTGCTCGGTTCCGCTTCTTCCCTGAAAGTTTGGGGGTGATTCGTCATGTGGGGGCCAAGAAAAAAGGGGGTCCCAAAACATGTTTTCCCCATGCAATTTTCCATAGGGACCTTTAGCCAGGGCTACAGCCCGAACGACTGAAAGGAATTACAGGAAATTTGGCAGAGTGGTAGAGTTCTGTCCGCAGATTGTGCTTTTTATTAAATGGTGTAAATCCGTTCTGTAGATTCTGAGAAAATTGCAAGTAAAAGCATAGCGATATCTAGAGACGGAGTTCAACACGCGTACTGAAATCTGTTCAATTACGAGCGCGAGCTGCATGCTGATTGGCTGTGAACTGTCTGTCAACACCCGAAACCAGGAAGTGATGGCGGCAGAAAACAGTAAAACAAAGTTCAGAAATAAGGGAAAGGGGTAGGGTAGAGACATTCTGACCCTCTAGGCTTGCTCAGGGGGTCGTACATGGATGTTTAGGCTCTATTTTTATTTGTTTTTAAGAAAAATTGTGGCGTGCGCGTATGGAAATACGTACACTTACGAGCAGGAGCTGCATGCTGACTGGCTGTCAATACTCCTAACCAGGAAGTGTTGGCAGCCATGTTGTTTGTCGGGAGAGCAGAGTCAGAAGAAAACAGTAAAACAAAGTTGAGAAATAAGGAAACGTGGCAGGGTAGAAACATTCTGAGCCTGTAGTCTTGGTCAGGGGGTGCTAGATGCTATATCTTTAGGCTCAATTTTTATTTTTTTTAAAATAAAAAATGGTGGGGTACTCATGCAGTACTTGTACGCGGTGGAAAAGGTGAAAAAAACAGTAGAAGTCTGTTTTATTCATTAGGTCCCGGGGGGGCAAATTACGGGGGCAATTCTTCTGCATAATGGGGGCTTGTAAGGTGCCCGAGTACTGGGGAACGGCACTCCTCTGGTTTTAATTTTGAAGTATGCGGGGGTTACGGCCCTACTCCCCGCAGTCTCGGTGAGCGGCACCCCTCGGGTCCTTTTTAAAAAAAAATATGTTTTGAGCTCTCTCTCTCTCTCTCCCCATACACGTTGCGGGGAACGCCACATTTCTGGGGCAGTGATATGTAAAATGACCTTCCAGCTCCGGGTACCTGCATTGTCTGTAGTTTTTTATTAATGTTGGGAGGGTGGGCTTAATAATACGTCCTTGTAAATTCCCATAGAAGCCTATGTTCTGGTGTTAACATGGGCTTCTATGGGAAATAACAAGGCTGTATTATCAAGCTCATTATCGTTGTTTTATCGGCAGTTTCCTGCCAATAAAACAGCGATAATTTTAACACCGTTCCTTGATAATATGCACGTAAGTTTCCTGGTCAAAAAAAGAGCAATGAGCCATATTATCAACAAAAGGCGATACATTATTGTCGCTTTTATCGGCAGGAAACTGCCGATAAAGCGGCGATAATGGGCTTGATTATATGCCCTTGTGAATAACCATAGGAGCCCAGGTTAACACCAGAACCTGGGCTGCTATGGGAAGTTACAAGGGCCCATTATCAAGCACATTATCGCCGCTTTATCGGCAGTTTCCTGTCGATAAAAGCGGCGATAATGTATCGCCTTTTGTTGATACTATGCTCCTTCATTTCTATGATAGTATGTAAAGCTTTCCTTTTTTTGGTGTAGCAGTTGTACTCTCTTCGCATGCTCAGCATAGTTTCGAAGCCCACGTTTTCTTTTTCTTCAAGTTCAACAAGCAAACCTTTCTTTATATCAGTTAGTAAATCTGTCGCTTTCTTTTCCCGGTTCGTGTGTGTCATCCGCTGCTGTACTTTTGTACAGTATTAATAGTCATATTTTTTATATATTTATTTGAAAGGTAGTGATGCGACGCCAAACGTTGATTACGTACTCCGTCCACTGCCATTTTAGTAGTTTCTCACCGTTGTTTTTATTATATCTGTTAGTTAGAACTCAGTAGTTTTCAATCCTAGTCTTGAATATCTTACTATAGTATTTCAACATTATTTTTATTGTGGGCTATCATACCCCTCCCCCACAAAATAAAAGAAGTATGTAGTTTTTTTTATTAACTATTATTAAACAATAAATATAACTATATTAGAACTGGAAAAATAACTTAAACAATGTTACAAACAAATTGTGAAACGGATGATTCCAAAAGGTGTCAAATTGGTAATCTGCAAAAGAAAAAAGAAAATTAGAGTTTAGAATTATGTAGATGTTTGTAAATGAGCTGAAGCATTACGGGCCATATTATCAAGAACGCCAATAAAATTATCGCCGTTTCAGCGGCAGGAAACTGCAGCTAAAGCGGCGATAATGGGCTTGATAATATGGTGTTGTGAATTCCCATAACAGTCCAGGTTCTGGTGTTAACCTGGGCTACTATAGGAATTCACAAGGGCATATTATTAAGCACATTATCGCTGCTTTAGAGGCAGTTTCCCGCAGCTGAAACGACGATAATTTTATCGCCGTTCTTGATACTATGCCCCTACAAGTTTTGGTAACTCTACGGTTTTGCGTGTGCAGTGTGGCTCGTACATTCCAGTTCTGTTATAGTGCCGCGTTCAAGTGATGTCTATTTGGAAGTGCCTACTGCGTTACTGATGCCCGTTATGGCGACTTATTTCTAATGAATTCCTATGAAGGCTTTGTAGATCTAGGACTCCTTGCTTACCATTGTATAAACCTTGCGTGTAAACATTTCAGGCAGTTGGTGTCACAACTTATTCTGAACAATTCTTCTATACATCTAAACGTCAAAGACAGCAGTGTCTAAGTTTAAGAGAGAAAGAAAAATGATGTCACAGAGAGTGAGAGAGTGAGAGAGAGAGAAAACAACATTAAAACTGTGTCGCTGAGTCTGGAGTTGAGATATAATGGGTTTGATAATATGCTCTATGGAATTCTAATCGAAGCTCATGTTAGATGTCCTTCACATCTAACATGAGCTTCGATTGGAATTCCATAGAGCATATTATCGAACCCATTATCGCCACTTTAGCGGCACTTTCCTGCCGATAAAGTGGCGATCATTTTGTCGCCAAGGCTTGATAATATGGCCCTCTCTCCTTTCACAAATAAAGGTAACACTACAGTTTTACGAGTGCAGTGTATCTGGTACATTTCACTTGTTATAGTGCCGCGTTCAAGTGGTGTCTATATGGAAGTGCCTACTGCGTTACTGACGCAAAGTGCCATAACGGCATTGTAAATATGCCGACTTATTTCTAATGCATTGCTATGAAGGCATTGTATATGTAGGCTGCTGTGCTTACCTTGTATAAACAGTGCGGCTCCCGGAGTTCACCACTCGACTTGAACTCTGCTTCTATACGTCAAAGTATATTCAATACATTGCAGACAATTCCATTGCTGTTGCTCGATAGGCCGTGGTTGCTTTTGAAGGATGTTTGGTGAAGGAAACAAAAGGACATTTTGATTAGTCATCGTAAACTGAGTTGCGAAACTACTGTCAAAAGTGAATTGAAATGTGGGCTCTTAATATTCTGTACTTAGACTGTTGCAGCTCCAGCCGTGGCCGGTAGTGGGAGTACCGGCCGGGCGGTGATGTGGGGAGGGGGAGGGGCAGGGTGGGGGGTAATAGTGTATGGAATATGGACTTTAACAGGTAAGTAAGCATAAAAATAAATAAAACAAATTTCGTTGCGCGCACTGCATCACTAAATGCGATGCAGTGGAAGCAACGAAATTCGTTTTATTTATTTTTATGTTTACATACCTCTTAAAGTCCGTACTTCATACATTACTACCCCCCACCCTGCCCCTCCCCCTCCCCAAGTCACCGCCCGGCCGGTACTCCCACTACCGGCCGAGGCTGTTATCGCCGCTATTATCGGCAGGAAACTGCTGATAAAGCAGCTCTAATGGGCTTGGTAGTATGTACTTGTGTATTCCTATAGCAGCCCAGGTTAACACAAGAACCTGGGGTGCTATGGGAATTCACAAGGGCATATTATCAAGCCCATTATTGTTGCTGTTATCAGCAGTTTCCTGCCGATAAAACGGCAATATTTTGAACACCGGTCCTTGATAATATGTCCCTGTTTGTATTGTGAATATATTCCAGACATTTCAGCAATTATAAAAACGTTACTGCTATTGGGAAAAAAATTAAATATGTAAATTAATACATTATATAGGAGTGCGTTAATCTTACATTTTCTTTAATATAAGTCGCATTTTTGTGTGTAGTCAACTAAAACCCTTTGACTCCTTCTGATGCGTACTCAAGTGTCACTGCTCACCTTTTGTGGAAACGAGTTTCTTCATGATGTAGTCACGATCTCCAACAAAGAAGTCTCATACGTGTTGCCGAGTCTTGATACCTCTATGGCTTACGACATACTCGTGCTCCCATCATCATCATCATCGCAGGTTCTTCACCCGCTCAGTGCTTTGGGCACTACTAACTCAGTGACCAAAGAGGCCACTCATGTAGTAGTGGGCCCTTTGTTCGGTGCTTTGGGAACAACTCTAAAATGGCATACAACACGTGCGCTCCGTCTTTTTTATAGATAGGGTCACGTGTGTAGTGACTGATGCGCTGAATGGGTGTGGTGTGGGTGTATACCAGCCATGAGGGAGTGTGTGTGGCGATCTGACAACTAGATCTGCAACTAAGAAATCACTACAATGGATGTTTGGGCCTTGTACTTTTGTTGTGTTTTCCTGGTAACGTAAGAGTGGCCTTCTTTTTTCTATGTGGCATTATAGAGTCACCATGTATGTAACCAATTTTGTGACGCATTTTATTGTACAATGCGTTTTAAAAACTAGTTGTGGTAGATTGTTTTTTAAATTAAACTGTGTACTCTAGTTACGAGTTTGTTGAGTGTAGAAGTATATATATATTTTTTCTATTTTGTATTCTATCATAATTGTGCTGACTTTTCTGCTTTAGCGTGAAGTATTATATTATTTTATAAAATGTATAACACACTGTTGAAATCATGTTTGAAATTAGAATGTAAGCATGTAAGCTGCTCTCTGTAAGGAATAGCAAAGCCGGCTCCTGCAGGAAGTGGGGAGCCGGTTGGGATCGTGGAGGCCTTGCGGCTGTTCCCACGGTCCGTAACATTAGATTTGAGTCCCGGAGGATGGGGTCCTCGGGAATTATAGAAAATTTGTGATAAAGGCTATTTTTCTTCATGGTTGATTTATCGTACACGTACCAAGCACGTATGGACGACGTACAGCTGGAATATTGGAAGTCGTCCTGTAAGCGTACCTAAGAAAGAAAAATAAAAATAATTTTAGATATTTATGAAGTGTATTTGTTTATGTGTTGTGTGGCTCTAAAAAGAGCCGTTGTGTTTATTGGGAGATTTTAGTACCTACAAGTAAGTACCGATGCAGAGTCTTAAGTTTATGAGGAAGACTCTGTTCACCTCATCTGTAAAATGTACACCGTCTCTCCTATAGATGTCATTCGTATTATAACGCAGATTGTTGTTGTAAATGGACCCCATTCGATAGTCTCGAAGAAAGGCAGAAACAGATTTATTGACATGTTTCCTAGCTTTTTCAATCAGTTTACAATCGAGGTTGGACCAGTTCCATTTCTGCCTTTGGCATATATTAGAATATACAAAGGCAGTTTTGGGGAACAGTGTCATCAATTGTGCAAAGGTGTCCTTCACATGCATTTCCAGACCTACCCCTGTCTAAGTGCCTAGGTCATTGCCACCACAGTGCACAATTATGAGGTCAGGGTGTTGGAGATGCAAAAAGGATTTCACCAATGGAATCAATTGGTGCCACTTTAACCCTCTCTATCCAATCCATGTAATGTCTACATTTGTTAAACTTAGGTCTTTGTGAATTTCTTTCCGTTCTGCATACCTTTGACTCCAGAAAATATAGCTGTGTTACACAATCCACACTGTAAGCATCTTGAAGAGAGGACTGGATGCACTCTGAAGGTCTCTGTAAATGAAGTGGCAGTTTGAAAAGTGATATTTATTCTAAAATGGTCGACAGCATACAGTTTTGAAAAAAGAAAAGGATTGATTAGTTGTTCGAGAACATTCTGCACTAAGCTACGATGAATGTTTCTGTGTTTTAAAAGGCTGATTTTTATTGGTTAAGAATAAGTGTTAGCAAAGAACGTTACATAAAATAAGCTGGTATATTCTCAAGTGAAGCATACTTGCTGTTTTAATTTGCAACAATGTATTATGAACAATTCACCTGTGTGCTGAGTTAGGTGTTCCCTGAAGTGTTTCTATGGTAACTGGCAGATTGTGGAATGGAGGAAGGGTTGAAAGTTTTGTCAGTTGGAAAGGGGGCAAAAGTTCAAGCAATATAAGTGTGTGTTTCGTTTTGCATTTAATGTGGGAATACATTTTTTATTTATTTGCATATGTGTGTAGATTGAGTGTGTAGATTGATCGGAAAAGTTTGCTATTTTCTATAGGACTTCGTGATCCCGTAGGACTGCTTAGGGGGATTTACAATGATGTCCAAGTTCAAAATCTTTGATGGCCTTTGTTGAGCCTTTGATGGCCCTGGGGAGCACCGCCTCCGAGGTTCGGCTCTTGTAGTGTTATAGGGTGCCTATTCTCAATACGGTTGGGCGAGAGTTCTCTTTGAAGTAGGAAAGCAGATTATTTTTCGTCTGAGAGAGCAGTATGTAAGGTAGTTTCTCTGACCAAAAGCAATTCCGGCTCCCGAATGATGCAGGGAGCCGGCTGGTACCGTGGTGGATTTGGGGCTATACCTACGGTCTTAAACATTATATTTGAGGCTTCATGGATGGGGGGTCTGGTGATTGTAAAAAATGAGTGATGTATGCTATTTTTTTCCCGGTATATTTATTGTGCAGGTACAGTGCTGTGATGTATTCCTATAGGTTCTGTATCGATCCCCCTATTCCTGACCCTGTTCTGGTTAACAAGTTAACTAGCAGCCATCCCATGATGCAGAAACCGTTATCTGATTAAGCCACACTACGGCACAGGAACGTGTTATCTGATTAGGTCATAACGCTTGCCATCTAATTAGACAAGCGATATTCCTCCAGCCCCTGATAAGGCATACGGAGTTCTCAAAACAAATCAAACCTATGACAACCTGGGAAAAACCCTGCGGCCATTGTTTTGATTTCACCGAGAACTTCAGCAAAAGAATGTGCTAACGACCAGCTCGTATGACATCCTTATTGACGTATCTATGTCCATCCTTACGTCAATCTCGGCACCTTACAGGTACAAATATTACCGGTATTGCCTTAAGCAAACACACACGGTGGTGACGAGATCGGAGCAGCCAGACTTGCCGAAGCCCAGAGCAGAGCAGACCCCGCTGGCGCAGCCCCGCCTTCCTGACGCGCTGAGAACGAGACGCTGCTTTCTCCTGCCGAGAAATCCAGCTCCGGCGCTTCCAAGCAGCCCTCGCAGGCAGCCTGGAATATCGAGACCAGAGACGAGAGATACCATCCCTCATTCATCCTAAATTCCAGGTACAGAACTGAATAACCCCTCGCAGAGAATTCTTGAGTCAGTCACTTGGCAAAACAAACTTAACTTAAACTGCTATTTCTATTCCCGCCCACATATTAGGCTTAGGTCAGGTACACCGGGGTAGGCGTAGTTAGAAACACCAGTTGAGTACGATTAGTCAAATGTATATATGTATGTATCTATTTTATCCATTTTAAACCCGCATATGGCTTAGAAACCATATAAATGTTTTTACAGTATTATTTTATACTTCTGCTTTTATTGTATGCACTTTACTTAACACGCCCATCTCTTCCTTTTCTCTACAATCTGGTGAAACTAAGAATGCACGTACTGACTGAGTAAAATAAGTTGTCTTTTGTTTTCACACGACTCTAGAGATACACTCTTGATTAGGGGAGAGCAAAGTTGTCATGTTCTATGGTTGTCAGAAACTAAATCCCTTCTTGTCTATCCAGGGAGGTTCAACTCCTCCTTGCCTATTCGAGAAAGTTTCTAGTGAACTCTGAGCTAGCTGGCAAACCCAAAACTTTAAGTCTAATATCGACAGTAGAAGACCTAGTTAACGTCTGGTCTAGGCCTATACTATTGAAGGTATTATTCCAATGCGCAGAGCCTATTGGGATAATAGGAACTACACTACATGGCGCCCAAACGTTTGGAAAGGCGATAAAACTAACGCAAGACATTAGAGTAACTCAGTCGTGCTTTTTCACTCAGACCCCTTTTTCCCATAATACTCCAAAGACGTCTGGAGTGGGTGAAAGGTCATATCCGCCAAACCTCGCAGGAGGAAACTCCCATGTATGGTTCTTGGTTTAGTCAACGTTGAAGGATACACTGTTCCAAAATATTGTGCATATAATCTTTGTTTCCATAAGAAACCTGATCTGCAAACAAACGGAATAACCTTCTGGACAGTACAATGTCAGACAGTGAAGGAGAAAGAGAGGCAGCTAGAATAGCAGCTGAACTCGTAGCAGCTGATAATGCTATGCAAGAAACAGACCCGAATATAATACTCATCCCGGTCAACATAAGAAAATCTATAACTTTAAAACTTATAGAAAATGGACTGACACCTAGAGGTGGCACAGTCATATTCGTAATAGAGGCACACGAATATCGGCAGACAGAGGTGTTCTATTCATGGATACACTTTCCAGCAGCAAACGCTGTAACAAAGGTCTTCCACTATTACAAAACAGAGGAACCTCCTAATGAGTACACTCCTTTCGAGGAGGTGGAAGTACCACTTAAATTTCAAGAGCACCTGCTCTTGTTTAATGGCGCCCTAAAACATAATAATCACATCACCAGGCTCGGTCCGTTAGGTAGACCAGGAGCAACGTGGCCGGTCCTAGCCGGATACACACCACATCCAGACATCGATGGGATGTCTGCAGCAAATCTTTTAATACAACTAAAACAATTAATAAAATTACATAGACAATTAGTCCAATATGTAATGCAGACTTCAACAATCCAACCAGCAATTAAAATTCCACAGCTGACCCCTCATCAGGGGAACACAAATAAAATTACACCACAGAACATACAATCCTGCCTAGGTAAAGTACCAGCTAAACGGGAACAAATACCATTCTGGTTAGCACAAAAAATCACCCAAATAGAGGCGGTGTTTCCAGACACCACCTCGTTAGAAAAACACAGGATTCTGACTATCTGTCTTCCAATGGGAATCGCACCACACGTGGAGGACTGTGACACTTGGGGTACAGTCTTTGCTTCCATTTACACAAAAACGCATGGCGTTCCATCCATCTCGGTAATACCAGATGTGCTAAAACAAATTCAAGACGAATACGGTCCAGAACCCGCTTTAACTCTTGGTATGAAATTACTGAAAGACTTCAAGCAGGTCTCGGCAATACTATTAGCCAACATAAAGGGAGAAGCAGCAAACGTGGGGATCCGCCAGAGGTTAAAAGAAACAGATATAGCAGACCAACCAGCTGAAATTGCCAGAATCATAGAAAAATCCTATGAGGAACTAGGTAGAGATAGTTTAGGTGGAATACCAGTAAAACCCCGACTGATTGAAAGTCCTGAAAAAGTATTTTTTAATAATAATTTAACATCACAAAAAAAGAGCTGGGATGGAAACAAACAATCCAATCCTAAAGAAAAGAAATTCCAGTCCAGAGGAAGGTCTCCTCGGCGGAGAGAAAGATCTCCAAACCAAGGACACAGGTCTCCCCAAAGTGAGCCCTCTGGGAAAAGATATAACCTTAGAAATAGGGATAATATAAAGAAGCCTGATAGATATCAAGAAATTGATACCCGCCCCTCTCAATCTTTTCAGACTTCCTCGCAGAAATCGGAAAGAAGAGGACGATCAGAACAAAGAGAAGAGCACGTCAAGTCCAAAGACAAGGAACCTGCTCATCTAAAAAAGAAATTACAATTTCCAAAAAAGAAGGTAGCCAGTATTAAAGTAGTTAACAATGCCGAGAATACTGAGGACACAACTGAAAAACGGAGAATGGGCTCAGACAATGCTAGACAGCGCAGCAGAAGTGAGCATAGCTCGCAAAGTCCTTATGAATCATCTGGAGACAGTGGACACGAATGAATACCTTCAAGTGGAAACTGCAGACACCAGAGTTAGCAAACCTCACAAAATATATGAAATAACTTTACGTATAGAAGGGGATAAGACTAGAAAAATAAGGGGACTATTTTGGGATAATCTCTCCAAGGGCTATGACATCCTTCTAGCTGAAAAAGACTGGCCACCAGAGTTTGTCAGGGACTGCCCTCATGGCGAAGAAATAATTATGCCTGCCTTCTCAAATCATATCCCAATTCATAAAAAATACACACTTGCTAGAAAGTGGGCAGTAGCTCAAGCTCCTGCTTTATATAAAAATCATGTAGGATGGGATGAGGACTCTCCTCCTCACAAAATCCAGTTAAAATCACTACCTACTGCACAAAGACAGTACCCAATTAAGCAAGAAGCTAAAAAACAGGTAAAAGAAATCCTAGATCAACTAGAATACCAGGGGGTGATTGAAACTTGCACCTCACAAATGAACAACCCTTTGTTTCCGGTCTCCAAACCAGACAATTCATATTGTCTAGTTTTGGATTACAGACACCTTAACTCATGTTGCAAAACTTTTGCAGTGCAAAACTCGCATAGTGCTGCACTAATGAATAACATAGTGCGCAAAAAATACAAAACAACATTAGACATCTCTAATGGATTCTTTTGTCAAAATATAGCACCAGAGAGCAGATATTTGTCCGCGTTCTCAATAAATGGCACTCAAAAACAATTCTGTCGGTTAGCCCAGGGGTACAAGAACAGCCCAGGAGTATTCTCAGCGAGAGTAACAGAATTACTACAAACATATGATGACGAAGCATTATCTTATGTCAACGACATATACTTAACAGATGATGACTTGGATACTCACTTGAAGAGAGTGAACACCATAATACTTGGGTTCGCAGCAGAGGGTTACAAATTCAACTTTAAAAAATCTAGAATTGCCCATCTAACAGTCCTGTTCTTAGGATATGAATTATCAAGTGAAGGCAAAAGCCTGGCTGACAATTTCCTAGAGAAATGTGCCGTACTCCAAGCACCTAGAACACTAAAAAACCTACAGTCAATTCTAGGCTTCCTAAATTTCGGAAGAACATACATTGCAAATTACGCAGAAAGGGTCAAACCCCTTTATGATCTAATAAAACCAGATTTTAAAAGAACCAATTGGACTCAGATACACACAGAAATTCTGAGATCCTTACAAACAGACATGTTAATTAAAACAAAATTAGAAACACGTGATAACACACTCAATCTTGTGATTCGAGTCATCCCAGGAAGATGCGGATTCACATACCTGACCTCTAATGAGGGAGAAAAGGTACCAATTGCATTCAAATCACACTTGTACACAGAAGCTGAAAAGAAGTTCAGCATTAAAGAAAACATTGTTCATGCAGTTCAAACCGCAATAGCTAGAGAAAAAGATAAAGCTGACGGTAGACGTATCACAGTCAGAACAGCAGAATCAGCCTTTGAGGCATTAACAACCCCGTGCAATTTACCAACAACAGCATTGAATCCAAAGTGGATACAATGGGTGAATTCAATTACAACGGACAAAGTATACTACTATTTTGATCCAGAATTAAAGGAATTAAAAAACCTAGAATATGAGAGAGAATATCCTCTGCCAATCGACATTCTGCCCTTACGACAATACGCTTGTGTAATCTATACAAACGGACATGCTCGACCCTCCGTTTGGGGAGAACAAGCATACAACCCCACATGTGAGATTACAAAAGAAGTGTGGCGCGGAGGTAAACTAAGACCTCTATTAACAAAAACACACTCAGTAGAAACTAATTCAGAACAACAGACTGAAATAATAGCATTGAAAATGGCGCTAGATAATGCAGATCGCGAATTCCCAACACTTATAGTGTCCGATTCATATTACTGCGTCAAATCATATAACATCGATTTGCAGAAATGGATTCAAAACGGTTACAAAGATGACACAGGTGCAACAATAAAGCAAAAACTGCTTTGGGAACAAATAGTTCTGTTACAAAAAGAACTACCAAAGACTCACGTGATACATACACTGAGTCATCAGCGTGATGGCGTTCACGTTGCAGGGAATTCATTGGCTGAGACAGCCACAGCGGTAGCAACTAAATCGGCTTCCGTAGCTAGAAAAAAGCGTACAATGAAATACATTGACGGTGAAACAGTGCTGGCGGTGAAAACGTCATCAAAAGGCGACTGCTCAGCGCTACCGATCAACTATCCACTCAATTATACATACATAATCGATGCAAACTCCGTCCCTTTTGCTCGAATCCCTGGAGTGGGGGATAGAGTAATTCCAAACATGGACAGGAGAACTTTGTTAATTGTAGACGCACATATAGGCGAGGGTCTTAGTCATCTCAGACTGAAAGATTCTCTGGAAGAACTACAATTAGTGTACTGGTGGCCAGGCATGAGCCTGCAGCATCACATTTTTGTAAAAAAATGCCCGGACTGCAACAGAGATCGCAGCGGCGAGAGAAACGGTGTAATACCATGGCGTTTCACTCAAGAAGGGCTAAGCAATAATCAATAAGACCAGTATGAATAAGGCGTCCTATTAACAAACAAAGACTAGTTTCCACTTATAAGGTTGACCCCAGCACTCGGCTGACTGTTATACAAAGATTTGCGAGTCTAAATGGCATATACGCTAGGAGCATGCTACGTTTGACCAATGTTTTCACTTTAGCCCTCAAGCCTGTGGGGAAACATGGCCAAATGAGCATAGCACAGCGGGATTCTTCTCACTTCCTTCTTGAGGGATACGGGATGGTGTAAAGAAAAAACCAAGGCATAAAGATATCTATAACGGAAAGGATATTAGGTTCGGGAGCTGGGTGGGTCAAACATCTAATAAGTGTCCAACGTAGTCTAAATAACCTGCCAAGAAATTCTCTGAAGGGATTCAGTTCGTACGAATTATTGTTTGGAACTAGGATGTTAGTCTTAGATCTTGACAGTCAGACTTCAGTGGTGAAGGAAAAAAGCTTTGATATCAAAGATCGTTTTGCTATTTTACAGGACTTAAACAAAACAAGAAAAGACCTGAGCAACATAAAGTTGAAACAGCAGCCAACAACCACTGAAGAACCACCACCTGTCCCAGCAAGACCTGTCTGCATTCCAAAAGTCGGGGATCTAGTCAGAGAAAAGATCGCGGTAAAGAAGGAATTTGGGCCTTCTTACAGAAAAGCAGTTCCTGTCTTGTCTATCAACGGGACAAGATCAGTTGTACTACCGCCGCTTGCTGGTAAAAAGGAGAACCGAGTTGTATCCATCGACCTGGTAAAACCACAATCATGTGGCCGATAACAAACAGTAGGCCAAGTGGACTCCCGATAAGTAGCAGAACACCAAGGTTTGCTACCAATACAGAGGTCCTAACTAAGAGGCTAATCACATTCGAAACGCCTACAGAAGAACAACAAGGACTGTGCAACAATGCAATGGAACTTAAACCTCTGAAAACCCAAATAAAAACATTTAGTAGAGACACACCAACCTACAATGAAGTAACAAACGAATATGCAAGAAACAGTAATCCTGAAGCAATTGGAACAATTGACAGAACTGCATCCGGCTACTTCATAAACTTCGATGATTCCTCTGAAGACCTCAGTGAATCAAAAACACAGCCATCAACAAAAACCTTTAAAGATAAAGCTAAAGAACTTTTGAAACAACTGAAAGAAACATATCTAATTTCTCCATGGATTGAATTTTGGGTGGGCTTTGGTGCATTTATCCTCATACTTTGGCTCATCATGGTACTAACTTTGGGACGCTTCATTGAGGGAAAATATGCTAAAATGGACACAGCAAGTCAGAAAATCAACTTGATCCTCAAGCCACACACATCTTCACACATCGAGAAAAGAGAACTTTCTTCAGTCAACTTCACGGCCAATCCTATACCGGGTGGGGTAGCATGGGCCAATACTGACTACGAAATTTATGGTCCAGTTGAAATCCTGAAATATCCACACCAAATCAAGATCTCGTTGAGTGACTTTGTAAAACCAAGCTCATTTGCTGATGATTGGGACTTTGAAAGTATAAATAATATGATGTCTGACTTAGTGATGTCTGCTAAATTTACCAAACATGATTATTTGCAGGGTTCGACTAATTATGATAGTATGTACTGTTACAACCACTATGGTAACCATTTTTTACATACATCTGCACAGCCTAGAAATGTTTTAAATTATAATCAATGGGAACATAGTGCAACCCCTCCAAAAGGAAGCTCAAGAACCTTTTATGACAAATATTCATACTTTTCAGGTTTCAACACAAGTAATGCTGAAACATTTTATTTCAAATTGTCAAATAAGACAGGGACAAAGACCATGCTAACAAACACGAAATTGATATATTCAGACTCATTTTTTGAACAAATGAATACTTTTGGTTTTGATTATTGGGACCAAAATGTTGAAGTAAAAAGTGTTTGGGGTACAAAAGAATGGCAAGTACAAGGTATAGAATCATTGTTTAGAGCCTGCATGATCCCAGAACAAATTATATTTTTGAATGACACTGTTCAACAGACTACCTGTCTTGGCCTAGCCAAAATCAAAGACTTAAATAAACCGTCTATTCCAAAGCCAACAATGAACAGCAATAGCTCTACAGATGAAGAGATAGACGTAAACTATATATTAAACCAAAACAGAACACATCCTGATTGGAAACAGTGGTTGATCTGGCCCACAGATACTAATAACTGTCAAGACAGATTCCTGAACAAAACACAGGGGTTCAAATTGACCAGGCCAGACCCTAGATATTCCCAAAGACAACACCCAGGGATTATAACCACCTACAGTGTGGGCAAATTATGCCTTCAATGGCTACAAACTTCCACACTGACAGAAATTAAGCAACACCTAACTTTACTTACTGATGGTGCTGACTTGCGTGATTTCATTATGGGACCGCGCAAACAGCGTCAAAAACGCTTCATAGCAGCCTCTGTATATGCAGCTTACAACGAGGCCTGGAAGGTAACTCAAATTGAGACAGCAGAAAGTATACGGGAAATTGACCGTATTAACTTGGAAAAATCACTTTCTGTAGTGGACAATGGGTTAATGACTCTGTCCTCCAGAATTTTTTCTTAGGACAGCATTGTGTCTTCAGCAATCGACATTTTATCGCAAGACTTACTGTTGTTACAACACGATCAGTCTCAATTGCGTTCTATTGTACAGCTTGGCTGGACGTTACAAAATCTGCGTTCAGGCTATGTGCCTTGGCGTTTAATCAACACAACGTCACTATTCAATATCTTTAACCTTACTGATAAACAAATCAGTATGGCACAGAAGGGTGCTGATTATACAATCCTGAGCATTGAGAAACTCGAGAGATTACCAGTGACAATGTCAGAACGACCTGTCAGTGAATGGATAATACATGGGATAATTAATATTCCAATATCAACCTTCAGGTTTCAATATCGCCAAAAATATATACAGGCTGGCATGTACGAAAAATTGGGAAAAGGGTACATTAAGACAACATGGAACTTGCCCTATTCACATGCATGTGTCAGTAATAAAGGACAGAAAGTGTTTCTTAGTGGCAATAATTGTGCGATGTCACTAAGCGGTACACTTCTGTGTAATGGAATTAGTTTGCATGGAGCCTGTGAAGGGAACTCAAATAACCTTTCATGCCACCAGCTAGGCGCACCTGCAACAGAGATAGAACCATTCTTTAAAAGACTCTATAATGGGAGTTACATTCTAATTGTGGATCGCAGATGTTGTAGTTTACTGCCCGGGACTCCTTATCTCGTAACTACGACTGCGAAGGTCATGTGCTGTGGACACTCATTGTTCCCAAGCTCCTTTCCAGACAGGGAGGCAAGGGCATGGCCTAACTTGAAAATTACTTCTATTCGAATAGATACTTTAAGCAGAATGAAAACAGTGCTTCTTCAGACGCCGACCAGACTCACGTCATCAAAAGAAACGTATGATCTCCTAGTCGCAAGGACGACTGCAGAGATTCACTCATTGTTATCAACTAATTCCCCCATACATTTCGCAGAAATCCTGAATGAAATCTTAAATATTTCTGATACCAGTGGAGTCTCAAAGGTATTTAAGACAGCATTTTCGATGGCATTAACACCATTCAAAGCCATACTGGGTATTTTTCCAGATTTCGTCCATTCGATTTTTGGCGGACTTCCCCTCATTTTGGGACTAATTGCAGGAATCCTATTCTTGGTCCTAATATTTCGTTATGGCAAACTGTGTCACAGACAAAACACCTGCGACAAGGGAAGAAACAATCCGAGACATTGGATACCGGGACCGGATATCAAAAATCCTGGGACTATCCCGGCTTAGAGACCTGAACATGACTTGGTTTCTTTCATTTCGATCAATGTGGCATCGATGTGTTTTACCTGTATTAAGGTGCTTGCTGTGCGGAGAAGAATGCGTGTTGGACACCTGTCTGACGCTACAATCGGATGCGCCAATGGATGCAGAAACATTGTTGAGTCCAATAACGGCTCATGCTTTGTGCTGCCCTCAACGGCTACCAATCCTGATGACGGCATTCGTGGAAACTTCACCACTACGATTGAGGGGTAGTGAAGTTCAAGATGAAAGCAGCATCGATCAGGTACGACCTTCTGTCAGCAATACTAATCAAAACGTCAATGGAGACAATCATGCGCACGAATGCATGGTTACACCTTTTTCCGAGTTAGTGGAACTCTCCCAGGAAGCTGTTGACAGCTTTTTCGACAGTCTAAATGATATGATGTTCTCACCAGAGCAGAAATAATGACTTTTGAGCAAGCTAGCACACGGCGTTCCCTGAATTTGGCCTTCAACTTTAATAACAAAATAACATGAACAATTTCCCCTCCAGTTCACGGACAGCGATTTTTTCAGCAGCCCCAAAATATTTTTACGATTTTTTCGGGACACTTATCTTCTGCTTAAAGTAAGAACTATTCTTAGAGAACTAAAATTTCTATTTTTAGATACTTTATAGACATTAGCTGCCCGCTGGTATGTTCATAATTATTTTATTCTGTGATGGAATGGTCTCGAACTTTTTCTTCTGTATTAAGAGCCATTTCATGTGTAATTCTCATATTCGATTAGTAATAATGTATACATATGCTTGATTACTTTGGCATTATTCTACAGCTTGAGTGCATATAGTACATGTGACTATTTTTTCGTATATTAGATAAATTCGAAATGCATTATATGTATTTTGGGGTGGTAAGGTATACACAATACTCTACAGTATGTTTTACTATGCCTAGATTCATAAATATGGCAATAGTTAGCGTGGAGTGGGTGTGATGTATTCCTATAGGTTCTGTATCGATCCCCCTATTCCTGACCCTGTTCTGGTTAACAAGTTAACTAGCAGCCATCCCATGATGCAGAAACCGTTATCTGATTAAGCCACACTACGGCACAGGAACGTGTTATCTGATTAGGTCATAAAGCTTGCCATCTAATTAGACAAGCGATATTCCTCCAGCCCCTGATAAGGCATACGGAGTTCTCAAAACAAATCAAACCTATGACAACCTGGGAAAAACCCTGCGGCCATTGTTTTGATTTCACCAAGAACTTCAGCAAAAGAATGTGCTAACGACCAGCTCGTATGACATCCTTATTGACGTATCTATGTCCATCCTTACGTCAATCTCGGCACCTTACAGGTATAAATATTACCGGTATTGCCTTAAGCAAACACACGCGGTGGTGACGAGATCGGAGCAGCCAGACTTGCCAAAGCCCAGAGCAGAGCAGACCCCGCTGGCGCAGCCCCGCCTTCCTGACGCGCTGAGAACGAGACGCTGCTTTCTCCTGCCGAGAAATCCAGCTCCGGCGCTTCCAAGCAGCCCTCGCAGGCTGCCTGGAATATCGAGACCAGAGACGAGAGATACCATCCCTCATTCATCCTAAATTCCAGGTACAGAACTGAATAACCCCTCGCAGAGAATTCTTGAGTCAGTCACTTGGCAAAACAAACTTAACTTAAACTGCTATTTCTATTCCCGCCCACGTATTAGGCTTAGGTCAGGTACACCGGGGTAGGCGTAGTTAGAAACACCAGTTGAGTACGATTAGTCAAATGTATATATGTATGTATCTATGTTATCCATTTTAAACCCGCATATGGCTTAGAAACCATATAAATGTTTTTACAGTATTATTTTATACTTCTGCTTTTATTGTATGCACTTTACTTAACCATAAGTATTGCGATAATATCGATCCATTTCTCTTGTATGAGAAAAGAGACTGATCAATAAATACCATCTTTTATTGAACACGCCCGTCTCTTCCTTTTCTCTACAATCTGGTGAAACTAAGAATGCACGTACTGACTGAGTAAAATAAGTTGTCTTTTGTTTTCACACGACTCTAGAGATACACTCTTGATTAGGGGAGAGCAAAGTTGTCATGTTCTATGGTTGTCAGAAACTAAATCCCTTCTTGTCTATCCAGGGAGGTTCAACTCCTCCTTTCTAGTGAACTCTGAGCTAGCTGGCAAACCCAAAACTTTAAGTCTAATATCGACAGTAGAAGACCTAGTTAACGTCTGGTCTAGGCCTATACTATTGAAGGTATTATTCCAATGCGCAGAGCCTATTGGGATAATAGGAACTACACTACAGCGCTAATTTTGAAAGTTGTTCCATTAGCGTATGTAAGCAAGAAAAATGAATTAAAAATACATCTTTTACAGATATTTATCAAGTTTTTGTGTTTATATCTTTGTTGCTTGTAATGAGACCTTTTTGCTTTATTGGTACTTATAAGTAAGTGCTTATGCATAGTCTGAATTTGTTGAGGAGCAGTGTGTTATACAGTGCTGAACTTTTGACCTCTGTTGACAGTTGACTTTTGCATGATCTGTTGGGGGTAGGGTGGAAAGGTATGTCAGTTGGAAAGGTTTGGAATGTTAAACCAATAGAAATGAGTGTTTTGTTTTGAAATAATGTGTACAGGATTTTAATTGATTAAATATATGTATGTATGTGTAAAATGAGAAGGAACATTTTCCATTTGACGGTTCTGCTGAAAACACGGAACTAGAGAGATTCTGTATAAGAATATCCACTGTGTGAGTGGTATTCTTCTTAATCTACAAATCAATTTGAAAGGTGAGTTGATAAGTTGTATGGGAGTGTGTGCGGTGTATCTTTGTACATTGAGAATTATGGGGTATATCAAGACAGGCGATAATATTATTGTCGCTTTATGAATAGAAAACTGCCGATAAAGTGGCGATAATGTTATCACCTGTCTTGATAATATGCCCCTATATTCATCATTTGTTAAATGTTTTATGGTAGTAAATGTGTTTCGCTATAATGCATGCTGTTATTTCTTTTGTTTAATATCAGTTTGTGCGTCTCTGTAAATTAAGGGATTATGGGCCATATTATCAATAAAGGGTGATACATTATCGCCGGTTTTATCCGCAGGAAACTGCTGGTAAAGCGGTGATAATGGTCTTGATATCCTTGTGAATTCCCATAGAAGCTCAGGTTATGTTGTTAACCTGGGCTTCTATCGGAATTCACAAGGATATATTATCAAGACCATTATCGCTGCTTTAGCGGTAGTTTCCTGCCGATAAAGCGGCGATAATGTATCGCCCTTTACGGATAATATTTCACTGATGGGTATATTATCAAGGACCGATGTTAAAATTATCAACTTTTTATGGGCAGGGAAACTGCCGATAAAACGGGGAAAATGGGCTTAATAATACGCCCTTGTTAATTCCCATCAAAGCCCATGGTCTGGGGTTAACATGGGCTTCTATGGGAATTAACTATGGGGCATATCATCAAGTCTCGCCAGTTTATCGACAGGAAACTAGATGAAGTTGTGATAATGGGCTGTATAATATGCTCTATGGAATTCCAATGGAATCTCATGTTAGATGTTCTTTCCAGTCGATAAAGTTGCGATAATTGTATCACCCAGGCTTGTTAATATGCTCCCATATTCGCTCCTTATTGCATATTTTGTACGCTGTCGGTCAGATTATCAAGGCCTGGTGTTAAAATGATCGCCGTTTTATTGGAAAGAAACTTCCGATAAAACGGCAATAATGGTCTTGATAATACGCACTTGTTAATTCCCATAGAAGCCCATGTTATGCTGTTAACATGGGCTTCAATCGGAATTAACAAGGGCTTATTATCAAGCCTATTATCGCCATTTTATTGGCAGTTTCCTGACGATAAAACGGCGATAATTTTAACACCAGGCCTTGATAATATGGACCTCTGTTGTCATATTCCCTCCTCTCTTGTCTTACTCCTTCCTCCCTCATTATGCTGTCTTCTTTTTCTTATATTCTGTTCTCTTTTTATACTTTTTTTCATACTTGCTCCTATTTTTGTCCTACTGTTTATATTGTCTTTTGTCTTTATATTCACCACTGTCGTCATAGTTGTTACTGTCTTCTCGTAGTACTCCCTCTCTGCTTATATGGTCAGTCTTCCTATATTTGTCTTTTCTCTATATTTTTGTCTCTGTGTCTTTTTACATTCCATCGTCTTTCTTCATATATACTCTTCTTTTGTTATATTCTATGTTTCTTCTTATTCTTGCTGTTCTTTGCAGGTATTCCCTATTGTTTTCTCATACTTTTCTTTTTCTTCTAATACTCTTGTGTCTGTTCTCACATTTCTTCTGTCTTTTGTTATACTTTGCAGTCTCTACTAATATTGTCGTCTTTTCTTATTGTGACAATTCTCTCCTTATTTTACCCCCTGTTGTTATACTGCTCCCTGTTTTCATATTCTTCTCTCTCTTCTCTTACTTCTTTATGAGTCCTCTTTCTAGTGAGTTTTTCTTATATTGGCTTTTGTCCTATATTCCTTCTAGATGTGTTCATATTTTCCACTGTTTCTTCATATTTCTTTTCTATTTTTATTTTCTGTCCTCTCTGTTTATACTTCTTAAATCTGTTCATATTGCTTGCTCACATCTGTTACTGCTCCTTGATTCACTGTATACACTCTGCAGCACTTTCCTCACATTCTCTGTCTTTTCATACTGACCTCTCTCTTTATATTTGTTTGTATTGTCATACTTTTGCCTCTTTCGTCATACATTTTTCAGTCTTTATAATCCTACATCTGTTTATACTCCTCCTTGTCACTTCAGACTGTATCCTCTGTTCTTCTTTACCCCTTTTTTCCTTTTGCTCCACTTTTCCTGACTTTGTTCATGCTTTCTTCTGGTACTATTCTCTCTGTCCTTATCCATATTGTCCTTTGCTAGTATTATTTTTTTGTTTTTAAAGTTGCGTTTTTATTCACATGTTCCTTCTTTTTTCTTTAGAGTCTTTCTCTCTCTTCTTATAGAGTCCCCTCTGTCCTCTTACTGTCTTTTATTTTCTTCTTATACTCTTTGTTCTTCTTATATTTCCATCTTTCTCTTCATACTCTTCCTTACCTATTCATACTTTCTAGTGTATCCATTCTTCCTTTATTCGGTTATATTGCAGTGTGTATGTATACTCTCTTTTTTTAATATATTTCCCTTGTTTCATACTCCTTCTTCTTTTGTTGTAAGTCCTTTTATTTTTATAGTCCAAGGTTTGTCCTCATAATCCTCCCCCTGTTCTTGTAAGTAATATATTAGAATATTTGATATATTTATTTTTGTAATGTTATATATATTTTTTTGTTATAGATTCTGTTTATCGATACTGAAAAAATTACATGATGCCTACTAAGGTTGAAAAGGAGACACAACGAAAGAAACATGTGTATTTGAAGAGAAGTCATCAACAAGATTTGCATAAACAGGAATATAATAACAAAGAGAAAGAAAGTCCTGGTAAGACAAGAAACACTTTTTTGAGGACAATATTAAAGACGAAGAGTACTGTGCACAAACAGAAATTTTTTACTAGCATATCAGAAACGAAAAAGAAAAATACAAATAAAGAGAACAATCATGGAAAATCAAGGGCAGAGAAAACTGTGTATAGTAAAAGGAGGATAAATCAATTTATGGAATTTAGGGAAAAAAAATTCTATAATAGATTTCTCTCAAATTTAATTAATGAAATTAAGGTATGTAAGAAAAAAACTGTATTTTATAAGAAGAAGAAAGGAATTGAAAATGTACTTCAGAAAGCTTTGGAATTAAAAAGAAAATGATTTATTTTAGTAATCAATGGAATTAGATCACCAGATAAGCCAATCCATTTAATGAAGGCCAAAAGTAAGTGGAGAAGAGTAATTAACAGAAGTAATTTTTTTTTGTTTTTTTTGGGTGAAAGGAAACATAGTTCAAGTTCTGAACCTTTTTTTAATGAAGAAAGTTATCTTCAGAGTAATGATTTGCTGCATGCAGTTGACACTAGTGGTCGTGCTTATGAGGTTAGAAATGGTTGTCCTATTGAGAAAGAGAAAATTGTTCCTAGAAATGCAGAAGAGGTGTTAGCTGGTGAAGTTTTACGGAGATGTTCTAAAGCTCCAGTGTACACTTGGAATTGTAGTAGTATTTGCGGTGTGCGGCAAGAATCTATTGATTTTTACGCAATTTCTTACGTACCTATACTAATAAGAGTGTTAACCAAAGATTAAGATTTTGCGAGGACTAGACCCTTGCAGAGTGAGAGAAAATACTGGTTTGCAAGGTCATTCTCTGGCTTGTGTTTCTAAAAAAGTATGTTGAAGTGTTTTTCACCATTTCAGGATGTTAGCAGTACATCATTCTGAAATGAGGAAATTAGTGAGAACATTGTATTATGCAAAAAGTCCAGCACTAATGTTAAAAAAGTTGAACAGTGCTCTTTTGCGTGGATCTGTATCAGATGTAACAAATGTTTGTGATGAAATTCAGATTAGTTACTTTGGTCCTCAGGAAGACAGTGCAGAAACTGAGACATTAATAGAAGAAAATGTGGAAGAGAATGTAGAACATTGCAGTGTAGAACATTTTGAGCACAAAATTATAAAGTTTAAGGTATTTTCAGGGGAAAGGCCAAAATATTCTTGTATCTGTTGTCGATGAATTCATTATAAAAATCAGACCAGGAGTGTTGATTTGTATTTAAAAAGTGAAAAGGAAAATAATAATGAGTGGAAGGATTTTGCAACTTATTTGTTGGTTGAGAATTGTTTTGATTTGGGTTCTGATCAGCGTATTTGTAAATATTGGTATAACAAATTAGATGAGAACAAAATGCCTGATAGAGCTGTGCATAATAATCTTTTGTTGGTAAATATTCCTTCTGAACTGATGGATTTAAATACCTATGAGTCTATTCTTCTTCAATGTGTTCATCCATTTCAGGCAATTGTTCGTATGGAGCCTAAAACAGGAAAAGTGCCTCCTTCAGATTTACAGAGAGGATTAAAGGGAAGAGTTGTATATTTGCCTCTAGATTTGAAGAAAAATATTGAAACTATTGGTGTAGAAAATGTAGAGGATGAACCTCTAGTTAATCTTGTTAATGGCGTTCCTACTAAGAGTAAGAAAATCTGGCAAGAATTAGTGGATGTTAGGAGAGAGAAAAAGGCAACGTTGTATCTGGTAAAAAATAATCAATATTACAAAAATGTGTCTGTGGGAGAAGAAGAAATAACTGTACAAGAAGATAGTGACTTGCCAACTGGACAAATTGAAAAAGTGGATTTGTCCAGAACTGAAGAAATCTATGAACATTACAGTGTTCATCTATTGCATTCCAAAGAAATGATGGGGAATGCTATAGAGTTATTCCAAATGAAAGAAGCAAGAGGAAGTCCCATTAGTGTATGGGAAAAAAGCTTGGAAGCTCGTTGTTTTCCTCAGTTGTTTCCTACAGGAAAAGGAGGACGACATGATGAACAACCTGTGCAGATTCCTGCATCTGAATACCGGACATCAAGAATATATGCAGAAGATCCAAGATTTTGACAATGTATTCCGTATTTGTTTCATCTTTTGTTTGAGAGTGATTTGTCTGGACTTTCCTATGCAGTAAACCATATATTGAAAACATGTGTACATCTTCAAAATGTTTCGGAAAAGGAATTAATGGATAAAGTACAGCAGAAAGATAATGTTTTGGAATCTCAGCTGATTAATCTGACGGCATGTCAGCGTGGTACTAATGAGTACTGGTACCGTCGTCACGGAGAACTCAAATGTATGCTAAGGAACTTAGGAACTCCTACATGGTTCCTTACTCTAAGCTGTGCTGAATATGCTTGGGATGATTTACTTCAATTTCTTCAAGAGGCAAATGTATAGGCATTTATATAGCGCACTACTTACCCGTAGGGTCCCAAGGCGCTTCGACCGCTGCACACCCTTCCTGGCTTCCCTGAGAGATGGTCCCTTAATGGGTATCTCCAGGGTGAGACCAGGCATCCCCGGCGGTCTGGTGGGGCCGTTAGTGAAGATGAGGCAAGCTAATGCCCAGAGTTGCCGAGTGTGAACGCTGATCAGAGTGGGCACCGAGGCGAGAGAATTATCGAGTCCGCTGACCCTGGTCCTCGACCCTGCCGCGCCGGGAATCGAACCCTGGTCCCGGGCCGTCCTCTGCTCTCGGGTCTGCCGCCTCTAACCAGTGAGCCACAAATCCAAATATACTAAATATCGAATACAAGACACCTGGAGAATTGTGCTCTTTGGATCCTGTTAACGTATGTAGGTATTTCAATCATAGATTCGAAGCTATGATGTCTTTTATTATATATATTCAATATGTTGCAGACAATTCCATTGCTGTTGCTCGATATGTGACATCGTACATAACAAAGTCAGAAAAGATGGAATTGAAGGAAATGTGGGAAGAGATTTCCCATGAGAAGAGTCTAAGTAAGAAATTATACAGTTACACTTTGAATATGTTATCTCATCGAGAAATTGGAGCGTATGAATGTTCAGATCGCTTATCATCTGCAAGTCTGTACTCCAAATCTAGAAGAATCATTTGGGTGAGTCTAGCTCTTGCTGCAACACGAAACCGAGTACTTACATCTGTACATGAAATTGAATATTTAGCTGAAAAAGAAACAGAAAGTACAGATATTGTGAAAAGAAATATGTTGGATACATATTATCCAAATAGAAGTCATCATCTTGACAACATTTGTCTCTATGAAGTGCTGCAAAACTATATTTTTAAACAGAATATTACAGAAAACATCAATAATGGTATATATGCTGTGATTGGTTCTGAAGGATGTCTGGTGAAAGAAAGAAAAGGACATTTGATTAATCACCGTAAACTGAGTTGCGAAACACCCGACAAAAGGGAATTTTACTATTTAGCTCTTTTGCAACTTTTCAAGCCATGGCGTTCTGAATTGGAATTACTTGGAGATTTCGAGAGTTATGAAGATTCCTTCATTGCAACTAAAGATACTATAGAATGTCCTGTTTTTGCTAATTATGTGAAAATGTTGAACGACCAAATTCAGCTAGAAGCTACAATTGCAGCTGAGATTGCTAGAGATAGTTCTCAAGACAGTCAAAGTTCTGCTCTTGAGTCAGGACCCACTAGGAAAACCAATTGTTCAAAATGAAGCAGCAACTGCTATGGAAGAGGTGGAAACAACAATGTATCAAGCTCAAGAAGATGTAACAAGCTTAGGAAACTTGGAAGAACAACTAAATCTTGAGCACAAAGAAATATATGAGCAAGTGAGAGAACAGATTCAGCATGGATTACTTCATGAGAAGAAAGAGTGCTCTTGCCCATCATTTGAACCTATCCGAATGTACGTGAGTGGACAAGCTGGGACAGGCAAAAGTTTTTTAATTAAAGTAATCACAACTTTTCTACAGAAAACAACGGAGTCGCATTTGTCTTGTGTTGTCACTGCTCCGACTGTATTAGCAGCACACAATATTAAAGGAATTACTTTACATTGTTTATTAATGCTACCAGTAGAGCATGAAAACAAATTAAAATACCACAAGCTATCTGGAGAAGCTTCTTGTGAAGTTTCAAGAGCGTTGAAGAAAACGAAACTTCTCATTATTGATGAGGTAAGCATGGTATCAAACTTAATGCTTGCCTTTGTGCATTTAAGAATGCAGCAAATTCTTAAAACAGAGTATGACGTATTATTCGGAGGAAAACACGTCATACATTTTGGAGATCTTCTACAACTTACTCCTGTTAAAGGACAACCAGTGTTTAAAACACTGGTGCATGAAGATACTAGAAAGTATTTGGGGAGCATTGGAAATGTAAACATTTGGTCATATTTTCAGTATAAGGAACTTATTACAAATATGCGACAGGCAAATGATGCTGATTATGGAACTATTCTTCAAGATGTAAGAATTGGAAAAATTAGCGAACATGGCAAACTAGCTTTACAGAGACGATTACTTTCCAAATGAAAATATTGTCCCAGATAAATTATACATGAGAATTGCAGAAAACAAATCTGTAATCTGCTTAATGCCAACACTGCGTGAATGTGGTATATTCAATGAAGAAATGTTAAAGTTGGAAAATGAAGAAATTATAAAATTGGAAGCAATGATAAAATAGAACATGAAGGAATCACTATTATTTCGAGTGAAAAGTTGAAGAGGAAATTGGATTCTGTAGAGAAATTGATAAGTAAATCTGCTGGTTTAGAAAAGAATGTATATGCATGTGTAAACTGTAGGGTAATTTTACGACGTAATTTGAGTGTGGGAAAAGGTTTAGTAAATGGAGCAATGGGAAAATTGTTGATTTTGTTAATTATGTATATAGAGGTGGGATTGATGAAATTGCTGAAGTAGAACAACTTAGTCGTTCTGCAGCTTGATTTTTGCTTGTAAAAGATTTGTATGTCTGCAGAAAACAGTTTCCTGTTTGTTTGGCATATGCGGTGAGCATTCATAAATCTCACGGTTTAAATGTAGATAGTGCTTTAGTAAATATTGGAAGTACCGTGTTCAAAGAGGGGATGGCATATGTTGCTTTGTCTCAAGTCAGAACTTTATGTGGATTGTACTTGATTGATTTTGATGAGACAAAGGTTTGTGCAGATGCAAATTGTGTGAAAGAGTTTAATAGGTTAAGAAGAGAATATGCACCCAATGTAGGTCAATATCCAGTACTTGAAAAGCGTGTGGTATGTAGAAGAAGAAGATTTGAGAATATCTGAGGGAATTTGTAGAGAAAGAAAAAAAACAATATGAAGTTGCGCCTGCAAGCAAAAAGAGAAAGGAAAGTGTTGAAGAGAATGTTGGTTATCAGTTTGAAAATAGTTGTGGTGTCAACTGCTATGCTAATGTAGTTGTTAATGTTGTTTGTTTCCTTGAAAGTTTGCAACAGCAAATTGTAGAAAATTGGGACAAAAGATTCTGCTCATTGTTGAATTCTGTTTATGAGAAATGTAGTAGTGATAAAAGTAAAATACAAAGTGTTTCTGCTATTCGAAATGTTTTGGACATATGTTCTGGTTCTACTCAATTTACGCAGAATATTCAGCAAGATTGTCAGGAATTTGTAATGTTTATGCTTGGTGTACTGGAAGATGAAGGTATAGATGTTGAAAACCTTCATGGCCTTTCTTATAAATGGCAACATGACTGTCAAAATTGTTTGGTTTCATGTAGCACTATCATAGACACTGAAAGATTCATATATTTGACTTTACCTGACTGTGAATCAGTGTCTTTTAACAATCTAATTAGAGGAGCAAGTCAAAACATGGAGTGTAGCCAATGTAAATCAGAAATGTCATCAACATTACTTATACAAATAAATGGACAGTATGTTATTTTAATGCTGCAACGTTGTAGAGCTGATGGAAGAAAATTGGATACTTTAATAAAAAATGTTGTAGCTGGTCAATGTTCAATATCAGGAAGAACTTTTGTAGCTGTTGCAATTATTTTTCATGATGGACCTTCTACCACATCTAAACATTACATTGCTTATTTAAAATGTGTGAAAAGTTGGATACATTGTAATGATAGTCAATTAGTTTTTAAGCAACTTTTGCCCAAAGAGTTACGAAATTCTTACCTAATATTTTTAAAGGCAAAATTTTAAGATCAAAATTTGCCTTTTAGTATTACTGCTGTTAAGGTAGATTAGTCTGGTGTTGTAGAGTATTTTGTAAGTGAGGGTGAGGAGCTTGAAGGTGATCTTCTTGTTGATATTGAGGCAGTGTAGGTGTATCCGGTGGTGAGTGATGTGGCTGCAGCAGGGAACATTCATAATCACTTAGGTGGAGGTCTTTTGGATTTGTTGCAGTTGTTGTAGGTGTTTGGCTGGAATTCCTGTGTAGAGTGTTTTGCCACAGTGTAGTCTGCTGCTGATGAGGGCATGTGTCACTGTTTTTCTTCTTTTGGGTAGGATCCACTTGTAAATGTTGTGGAGCATGTGGAGGGTGTTATAGCAGTATGAGCCGACGGTGTAGACGTAGTTACACACGGAGAGGGAGGAATTGAGGTTGAATCCTAGGTTGTGGATATGGTTGGTAGGTTGATGGTACTGTTCACAGTGTAGTCAGGTAGTAGGAGTTGTCCGAGGCTGAAGGGGTGGATCTGAGGATGAGTACTTTGATCTTCTGTGAGTTTATGTTTACAGTGCTGCTCTTTATGTAGTTGGTGACGTCTTTCATTGTGTCGTGGAGGTTGCTTTTGGTGGTATGTGGCTTCGTGGTGGGGAAGTGGATGAGCTTGGTGTTGTTGATGAAGGAGATGATGTTGAGGCTGTGATGGTGGGCTACTTCTGTGAGGGTGGCCGTGTAGATGTTGAACAGCGTCAGACTGATGGATGAGTCCTGGGGGACCCGTAGATGATGTTGGTGGTTTTGGATTAGAAGGCTGGGAGGCGGACGTTCAGGATTACTATTGAACAACTTCCAAACAATGGATTTGATGCATACTATTTGGCCGTGTGGAATAGTGTGTGAAACCATTAAGGACTTTTTGTTGTGCATTTTGTCAGCATATATTTGTAAGTAACATTGTTTACAGTGTAAGAAAATTAACCATAATGTTTTGTTATTTTATGATTGTTTGAGATGTGTCATATTTATGTAAGAAATTGCTCTTAGAAAAAAACATTTAAGATATGTTTTAAAATGTTATTGAGAATGTTGAATTTTTTTTAAGATAATCTTATTGATTGTCAAATTTTTGCCCGCTGTTATGTGATGAGTACTATTGAACTCACTGTTTCTAGCGAAATTCAATATATTCTGAGAACAGGAAAAAAGGCAAATGAAATGGTTTACAAATTATTCTGTGTTGTAAAATATATATTGTAACTGTTTTTTTTGTGTCTTCCACAGGTGATAATTTTATATTATATAATTTTTTTATTATATATTATGCTTAAGGTAAGTACAAGGAACTGTCAGCTGTGGCCCTTGGAGGGAGTTGCAGTGGGGCAGGCAGGCGGGGCGGGGGAGGGGCAGGGTGGGGGGTGATAAGCAGCGGAATCTGGATAATTGCAGGTAAGTAAACAATTAAATTAATAAAATGAACTTCGTACCGCGCCCTGCATCGCAAAATGTGATACAGGGCATGGAACAAATGGGCGTATTATCAACAAAAGGCGATACATTATTGCCCTTTTTATCGGCAGGAAACTGCGGATAAAGCGGCGATAATGAGCTTGATAATAGTCCCTGGTAAATTACCATAACAGCCCAGGTTCTGGGGTTAACCTGGGCTGCTATGGGAATTCACAAGGGCCTATTATCAAGCCCATTATCGCCGCTTTATCGGCAGTTTCCTGCCGATAAAAGCGGCGATAATCTATTGCCTTTTGTTGATAATATGGCCCAAAATTCGTTTTATTAATTTAATTGTTTACTTACCTGCAATCATCCAGATTCTGTTGTTTATCACCCCTCCCCCACCTCACCTGCTTCTCCCAGCGCAAGTCCCTCCACGGCCGCGGCTGAAAGACGCGGTAGCGATCTAGTCATTTACCACAGAGTTGTGGAGAATCCTTGGTGAGACGCGCGCTCACTAACGAGTGCGCACTTCACCGAAGACATTCCGGAGATCAGACCCGTTTTCAATTGCTCCTTCGACATTCCTGAAGAGAAAGTGGAAATATTTCTGTGAGAGTTAAAGAACGTTGTATGACAAGTTAGTGAGTAAGTAAACTTACCTGACATTATAGACAATATTGAATGTACTCTGTTGATGTATTTTCTCTAACTTAAAACAAGAAACGATAAAAATCGTGTTAAGCAAGGTTTTAATAGAAAAGAAGACATTGAGTAAGGAATACTACTAGAAAGGCTTTTGAATTAAGAAGGAACATTAGTGAAAAACATAAGATATTCAAGGATTGACAGAATAGGTAACAAACAACTGCATAAAGAAAGGTTAGTAGAGAAACACAAGGAAATGAATAATATAAAAATTATACAATAAACCAAGAGGCCCAGGTTAAGGAATGTTACGTAATTATAGGTTATAAGCAGTGAGAAAAATAAAGAACCGCAAGCTACAAGGTTGCAGATAAATACTAGAAGATAGTCTAGTTCGAAAGTTGAAGAGGTAGGTAATTAGTTGGGTTAGACTAAGTTATAGATGAGGAATAGAGATAGAGTAAAGACATGAAGTATTCAAAAAGTAGTGTGATAATGATGTCTAAATATACACAGATACACAGTGTTATTCTGGACAATGAATAGTATCTTTTGCATTTTACTAAAACACATTTATAATTTTGGAATGGGTAAGGTGAATAGATATATTCTACATTTTTTAGTAGTGTATTTTAGTGTAATAGCCTAAGTCTTTTCCTATAGTCATAAGGAGTGACTGGTTTCGAAATTTAAGAAAAGCTAAGAACAGGATATTGTTATCAGTAATTATATTTATATAGCTTTGCAAAGGAGTAAAACTGTAGTAATGGAATGTTATTAGATAATAGTATTTATATAGTATTTTAGGTAGTCCAAAATGGGTGAAAACTGTAATTTTGTAATATATCTTATGAAAAGTGATAAAATTAACTGTTTATATTTTTATAGAAGGAGCAAGAACATGAAGGAAAAATTATGGAAATAGAACAGGCTCATACTGAGGAAATTTTGGATATTATCTTGAGTATAATTGAAGAATTAATCGTATCTGTCACAGGCAATGAGAGTGAAGAAGGGGAAATTAGTGCTGCAGAAATGAGGTGTGATTTCGAAGACGAAAGCTTTGATGGAGAATTTCTAGAAGAATTAAATTAAGTTGAAAAATTAGAACAAATTAATTCAGAAACTGCTAACGAGGCAATTGATCCGAATGACATATCTGATGAACTTGTATTGATATGTATGTTCAATTATGAGATGTTACAAAAATAAATGTATTGTTTAAAAATATTAAAGGTTTGAGAACTATCTACTACTGTATTTATTGTACTAAAAGTGAAGCATGTATAGATTCAGTTATATATTCTTTAAATGTTTGATTTGATGTACAATATGCAAAGTGGGTCCGAGGGTATGGTTTCCGTTAAATTCGTATGGAGTATACATGCAGTCTTGTATGCTCCTGCAAACTTGGGTTTTATGCCTTCAATTTCCCAGTCTGTATTCTTAGAGTTGCTCCAAACACTCTGTCACTGTTGTTTTAGTTTTGTAGTGAGTCATTTATCGGTATGTAGTAATCCATTCACTACATTAAAACACTAATGGGCACATATATATTAACTGGCATATCCCCAGGAATATGTTAGTTATTGTGCTCCGTGATACCACCACCATGAATGTGCCCTATTTACAATGCGGTGTACCATGGGACACAAATGGCACATATATGTGATGTATCTGTGCTGTAAAGGTGGTGCATTGTTTGAAATATGTTGCAAGTGGAACATATTTCCAGCAATGGTCTGGGGGCCCTATGCTGAGAATGCAGTGGAAATCCTTACACCTGCTTCAAGCTAGTGCAGGGTTTTGACACAGCATGAGCCCTAAAGTGACAAAGTGAAATCTTGTAGATTTCAGTCAGCCACTTTTAGGAGGAGTTCCTGCGTTGGAATGCCCCCCGCCCCTCTATGTAGGAATGTCTTCTTTGGGTACAGGGATTTACAATGTGACGCACCTCCCAGAGACATCACATTTTAAATACCCCATACCATGGCGCATGGCGCATCTTTTGCACCACCGCTTCATCAGAAAAGTGATGCAACGGTGGTGTAAAAGAGGCACAAGGGTGTTGTAAATCTGCCCCTAACAAACACTTACAAATTCACCTAGGCAGTTTCACTAGCAGTACATTCTTTTTGAACTTACTTTTGGAATTATTTCACATTAAAAATATGAAATGTAACTTTAAAAATAAAATAAATATAAGTATTTATAATAAAAATACAGGAAATTATTATAAAAAGAAAGAAATATAATAATTAATACATTTTAAAATTATCATTTACAAAACCTTTGAAATTCACTGAAAAAAACATAGGTTTCCGGCACATTATAGTTAGGAATTAGCATTTAAAAAACCTTAGAAATTCACTGAAAAAACCATAGGTTTCAGCCACGTTATAGTTAGGAATTAGCATTTAAAAAACCTTAGAAATTCACTGAAAAAAACATATGTTTCACCCATGTTATAGTTAGCTGGACATTTCTCTCATACAAAACAATTGAAATTCCCCCGTTATAGTTAGTTCAGCTAACTATAACTCGCGCGCCCGCAATGCACTGTTGATGACGTCACATATTGCATCACTCATCACATGGTCAGTGACATCACTGATGACATCTCAAATGACATCACTGATGACATCATCCTTGTGAATGTGTGTCTTTCCGAAAAATAAATATTTTTTATATATGTATATCTAAAGGTCGATGGAAGAATAAATGGGTAAATAAGTGTGGAGTGAGTAGTTTTAAAAGAAAGGCGTACAAAAATAACTTACAATCAACACTTCTGGCTCAAGGCTCAATGTGTGGCAGAAGATGTGGTATTTAAATTAATAAGTACACCAGGTTCCTCATATGACAGAACAATGGTGTTAGAAAGAAGATTATATTTTGGGATGGACAGTCAACCACCTCAAGGAACAATAACACTAACCTGTCGGGGTCACTAAATTAACCTCAGCTCAGCCCTGTGGTAGCTATGGCACAAAGCAGGCACATGTGTAAACTATCTGTGTAGTGCCTAAACAATGATACAGTAAGGATACACAACAGTACAAAGTTCAAACTGAATTAGGATAACAGAGTAAAATGTAATGACCAGAATGCTTCCCAAACCACAACATTCCAAACAGGGGAACGATAGATATGATTTTTTTAGACTTTTAGGCAAAAATTGCTCCAATGATAGTCTATGGAAGTGGTAAGCAAGGATTTAGGTTCAATTTTGGGCCAACCGCAATGGAGTGCAGGTCAGATACACCATGCAGGTTCATCCCAGACAAAGAGTTTACCTTCTCACTGTCTTTTTTTATGGAGCTCAAAATCCTCCAGAAGGGTAAGTCTGAAGCTATACCAAAGGAATGGGCATCAAAATTGCACATCTTTGCAGTCAAGTGCCACTGATTGATTCGGAAGCCTCAGATGTCAAAGAAATGATCAAGTCCCCACTTTCCTCTGGCTTTTGGAGCAGCTCCTTTCATTCACTTATAAGGCTCCAAGGACCTTAGGGACATTACTTATTTTCTAGGACTGAATACAGCAGAGATCACCAGCAAGCTCCAATCTATGTCCAGTCATGACTGGTCAACTGGTCACTTGGGAATAAAGACCATTTGCAGCTTGTTTTGCTCCTCTAGTTACAGAGGAGGTTGGAGTCCACTTCTTTCTTCTTGGTTCAAATGAGAACAGGTCGAGTCCTTCATGGCTCCTCTCGGGGTAAAGCAAGCAGGTTCTTGTCCTCTTCTGATTTTCTGAAAGTGCACAAAGTGTTATGAGGATCTTGCCTCAATGTGCCACATTTATCGTTGGCACCAGCTACTGTGTATGAGTGGCTCCTCCCTAACCAATGGGGTAAAAGTACCTTGGACAACCGTATCTACTTTGACAAAAATGTCTGTTTGCCCTAATACAAACAATCCTTGCCTTCACATCTAAAATCCAAAAGGAGAAACCCTTCCTCTTTTGCCCAAAGCCTGTGTGCAAATGAGAAGCTCGCTCCTCCTTGGTCGCTCAAAACAATTCCTGGAGGTAGCTTCCATCACACTGAGCAGGCTGGCTGGAAGGGAAAATGAGTTGACTTCTCCATGTCTTACTTTACGTTTACTTGTGAGAGGATAGGATGTTTCTCCATGTTTTACTTTACATTTAATTGTGAAAGGACAGACCACTTTACAAGTTAATGAGGATCCTGGGTCCACCATAACTAGTCTTTCTGCAAGGAGAAGAAAATCACCTCCCCACATCCATGCCATTATTCCTGCTCTGGGAGCAGATTTCACACCTCATTTGTTAGGGGTCAGGATTCTGCCTGTCTGGTGTATTGGGTGCCCTGCAGTCGGTTGCTGAATCATGTGGCTCCTGTACTGTTAAGCCTCCATCACAAGGGCTCCCGTTTCCTCCCTTTTGTTTCATGCCAATGTAATTATCCAATCATGACACAACATTGACTACAGTGTAAAATTGGGCAACAGGTGCCGCCTCATGCCTTATTTTCCTTGCAAACACTTGACTAGAACTGTGGCATAATTTTTTAACTGTAATTACCAGAAACTACAATATTGGAACAGTAGTTGCCCTAAACATCAATCGATCAATTATCGGATTTATGTTATGTTATGTTATGTTAGTGCTATTTGTATTGCGCACGGTTGCTCCAGCGAAGGAGCGTCCCGGCGCATCGACAAGGTGGCGAACACAACACAACAGGAAACAGAAAATATTATTAAAAATGGGGGATTTAGATTTTAACATAACTGGGAAAACAGAAGAGTTTTAGCGGCCTTGCGGAAAGAAAGTAAGTCGCCAAGAGTCCGGAATTTCAAGGGGAGAGCGTTCCAGAGTGCGGCTGCCCGCACCCTAAAAGAGCGACCCCCCGCCCGACTGAGTTTGAACCGAGGGGCTACCGCTAATTCTTGGTCCAGCGAACGCAGAGTGCGGCCCGGGATATAAGGGCACAAAAGTTGGCGCAATAAGGGAGGCGACAGGCCCTTCAGAATCTTGAAAGATATGCACAGCACTTTAAAGTGGATCCGCTGCCTAACGGGTGACCAGTGCAGGGCTCGCAAAGTTGGACCGGCCGAGCAAAACCTAGGAAGACCTACGATTGCTCTGGCCGCTGCGTTCTGCACTCTTTGAAGTCGGGTCAGCTCGGCCTGGTTTAACCCAATAAAAAGGGAGCTGGCATAGTCCAGCCGAGCCAGAACCGTTGCTTGTACCACAAGTTGACGAGTTGCGGCATCGAAATACTTAAGGGCAGGTCTCAGATTGCGCAAGATGCCGAAGCAGCACGCCGCCGTCCTTTTGGTGTGGCCAACAAAATTGAGGGAAGGATCCAGCCAAACCCCCAGATTTTTGATCTCCGCACCGGAGTGGGGGTGGGACCCAGCTCGGGAGGCCACCAAGTGTCTCCCCATAGGTCCGTCCGCTTCCCAAAGACCATCACCTCCGTTTTTTTGGCGTTTAGTTGGAGACAGTTGGACGTCATCCAACCCGCTACCGCCCGAAGTCCTTCTCTGAATCTTGGGGCATCCACCCCGGAGTCCCCGCTGATCGCGACCGCTAGCTGGGTATCATCTGCATACGACACCATGGTCATACCACAGAGCTTCACAACCTCAGCCAGCGGCCTCACGTAGATGTTAAACAACGTGGGACTCAGCGAGGAACCCTGCGGGACCCCAAGAGACAGAGGATGACATTTGGACTGATAGGGCGGGGACGCCACACAGAAGGAACGATCCCTGAGAAACGAACGAAACCACTGGTGTGCAGTACCGGTCACCCCTATCTCCTCAAGACGCTGCAGGAGAATTTCATGGGAGACCGTGTCAAAGGCGGCGCTTAGATCTAACAAAACAAGCGCCGCCGTTTGACCTGCCCGCAGGTGCTCGACCATAAATAACAATGCTGTCTCCGTACTGTGGCCAGCCCGAAAACCATTCTGGGTATCGTCCAGAATGTTGGCACGCGACAGATGATCAGTGAGGGCGGTGTTAACATGCACCTCCGCGAGTTTGGCTGGCCACGGGAGAAGCGAAATCGGGCGGTAGTTCTCCGATTTTGTGGGGTCGAGAGATGTTTTTTTCAAAATGGGCATTACTACCGCATGCTTCCATTTCAAAGGCACCTGGCCAGATGATAGCGACATGTTGATTAAGTCGCAGACCGGGCGAGCAAAAGTCTGGTCTCTGAACATAAGTGGCTTGAGCGGGTCAGCCGGCGACCCAGACTTGACTCGAAGAGCCAAGGCCGTGTAAGACTCCAAAGAGAGACAGGGGAGAGAGTCTAACACCACCTGATCCGGCAGGATGGGTGGCCCCGTGCTGGTTTGTGCAGTAGTGGGAAAGGCCCTATAGATGGTCTGGACCTTCTCCAGGAAGAAAGCCGCCAGCGCTTCACAATGGGTATTGGAGCTGATGGAATTACCGGCAGGCTTCCTTGCCACAAGGTCCTTAAGAGCCTTAAAGATGGTTTTGACAGGATTCCCGCTACTTCGAAACTCCAGAGCGTAATATGCTGCCCGGGCTCTACAAACCGCACGGTGGTAAGACTTGACAGCAGCCGTATACACGTTTTTTTTGCTGCTGTCATACTTCTTCCTCCAGTCTCTCTCTGCACGTCTGCAGACACTTTTTAGGGCCCTCAGATTGCCATCATACCAGGGGCTGGGGGCGCGGAGGCCACACTTACTTGAGACCATCGGGAAAAGGGAGTCGAGGGCTCTGGTTACCCATCCGCAAAAATGGTCATAACCAGATTCCACGTTCTCCACTGCCCCCAGTGGGTCATCAGTGAGAAGGCGATAGAAATCTTCCGCCTTTAATTTGCTCCAACGCCGTCTGGGCATGGCTCGCAGTGACGCCTTAAGAGGGGCCTCTATGAGAGGACAGTAAATAGTCACGAGCGAGTGGTCTGACCAAGTCAGGGGGAGGGGGGAGGCCACTGTAGCCCCCTCTAGGTTGGAAAAAAAGGGGTCCAAAATGTGGCCACCACTGTGAGTGGGGTCCGAGACCAGCTGGAACAGTTGAAGGGCCTCGAGATCCGCCACCATCCCTCCCACTGAGGTGAGAGACAAAGTGTCAAAATGGAGATTCAAGTCTCCAATGATAGAAAAATTGGCCGACCCTACTGCTAGTGAACTAACTGCCTCAGGAAGGGCCTCCCAAAATGCCACGGAGCTACCAGGTGGGCGATAAATAAGCAATCCTGACAAGGTAAAATGAGATGTAACTGCAACCTTGAACAGGGCGCTTTCGCATCCCGTGATGTTCTGCACACTCCAGGCGCAAGGATAACAAGATTTGACTGCAAGAGCGACTCCGCCCCCTCTAGAAGAGCGGTTGAGCGTGTAGATGGAATACTCAGCGGGAAACGCCAGATTCAATACAGTAGAATCGGTATCCTGCAGCCATGTCTCTGTCAGACAAAAGATGTCAGGGGGGTCATTGACCATAAGATCAGCAATATCCTGATAGTGCTTGACCGCCGATCTTACGTTCAGATTCCAGATGGTAAGATGTCGCAAAGAGACATTACTGCTTATAGCGGGCTGCACTATACTGGACCCCAAGCAAGATGGTGCTTCGAGTAGCCACCCACCACAAGCACAGCGGTGAGGGCCACACAGAGGATAAACACGGGTTCCAGCACAGGGAGGCAGACAATTGTTAATCGCCAGGAGGGTTTCCCTGGTATACGTAAGCATAATTAAAGCTGCACCTGATGTTAAAGCCACCACGAAACCAGCGCAACCGAGCGCGGACGGGCGCAGACGGGCAGCACTCTGGCACGACTCCGGCCACGCGAGGACACGCCCGCTGCGCGATCCCGCTGCGCTAGGGGAGGAGCATTAAATAGGTGTTCCCAGGCTGCGCATGCGCACTCAAGCGCTGGCAGGTGGAAACGCCTCACTCCACTCACCCCACTCCAAGATGGCAGCCAAAACGAGCAGGGCACCCACCCCAGGACCAGACCCGCCCAAACGGCGGTGAGGGGCTCAAATTATTGTGCAGGTAAGGGGGGATTTTAAAAAACAGGGTCAAAATGCCCAAAGCTAACAGAAATAGAAAAGAACGTTTAAAACAGCAGTTTTACTGCAAAAACGCGCGAAGCGCTCTCGCAGCAGCAGCTACCTTGTCAGGGGCTGAAAACAGGAGGGACTCGCCTAAATAGGTGTTCCCAGGCGGCGCATGTGCACTCAAGCGCTGGCAGGTGGAAACGCCTCACTCCACTCACCCAACTCCAAGATGGCAGCCAAAACTAGCAGGGCACCCACCCCAGGACCAGACCCGCCCAAACGGCGGTTAGGGGCTCAAATTATTGTGCAGGTAAGGGGGGATTTTAAAAAACAGGGTCAAAATGCCCAAAGCTAACAGAAATAGAAAAGAACGTTTAAAACAGCAGTTTTACTGCAAAAACGCGCGAAGCGCTCTCGCAGCAGCAGCTACCTTAGGGCATACAGCTGCTCAATGAGTTTGCTGCTGCTTCTAGGCCTGCTGACTATCAATGCTGAAGTGAATTACTTAAATGCACTTACAAACAGCTAGGTGCTAAGAAGGCTTTTGAAGGTGCGTTCATCCTTTATTGCTCTAAGCTCAAAAAGGAAGTGAGTTCCAGGCCGTGGCAAAAAAAAAGAAACGGTGGAACAACACAATTATTTCCTCTTTGTTCTCAGGAACACCACCAGCAGAGCATCCGAGGAACACAAAGATCCAGGCATATGATACGGCATAATCCTATTCATCAAGTACCGTGGCCCTGTTTCTTGAAAGACTCTGCAAGTCAGCAGGAGCCCCTTAAACCTAACTCTTTCCCTGATTGGAAGCAAGTGTAACTCTTTAAGATGATGCTGCATGTGGTTTCTTTTAGGCATTTTTAAAAGAAGCTGGGCTGCTGCATTCTGAAGTAGCTGCAATCTTCTCAGTTGGTATGCTGGTCGGCCCCAATAAACTGCATTTTCATTGTCCAGTCGAGAAGTGACAAGGGCATCAATTATAATTTTCCGGTACTGCCTAGGTAGCTATGCAATAATATCTTCAGAATTCATAACAAGCCATAACACATGCCCACAACATCATCAACCTGTGTGCAAAAAGAGTTTCTGTTATCAAATTTTACCCCGAGGTTCTGCGCAGCAGAAGTAGTGGCTGGTGGAGGTGAAACATTACTGGGCCAACAGTGGCCATCCTATGCAAAGGGAAGTGTGCCAAATACCACAATCTCTATTTTGCTAGTGTTGCACTGCATCTTGCTCAGATATATCCACCGGAACACAGCTGAGATGCATGCCATGAAGTTATTTAAGGGGTTGGGAACATTTCTGTCTACCGTGAGAAAATCTGTGTATCGTCAGTATTGGACACCACCTGCATGCCAAAGTCTTTAATCAGCGCAGCAAGAGGTGTCATATACATGTTACACAGTGTTGGGCTCAACACAGAGCCCTGTGGATTGTCAAATTCTAGAGGCTTGGGTTCAGATGAGGAGGGTGCCATCCAGACCACTTTGCTATAGTCAGATAGAAAAGCAGGCCACTGCAGAACCTCTCATGCTGATGTTTCCCATTTGTTGTAGTAGAGTGAAATGGGACACTAACAGCCTGATTCATCAAGCATAATAGCGCTCGCAAAGGGCCAGATTCTCAGAATCTGGCCCTTTGCGAGCGCAATTTTTGCATTTGGGATTCATCATCCCAAATGCAAAAATCGGTAATTGCTAATTCGCTAAATTGCGAGGAATTACATTTAAGGAATCTCTATTTGAGATTCCTTAAATGCAATTCATGAAGCATTTAAAAATTGCGAAAATGCAATTTTGGGCCGCTATTTACCGAGAGGTCAGACCTCTCGGTAAATAGCAAAAACTTAGAAAAATGCTTTTAAAAGCATTTTTCTAAATTGCATGTTGCACACACACATGTCCCTTGGACATGTGTGTGCGCAACATCCGTTTCAATTTGTATTTCAGGGGTGCTACAGGGTGTCCTTTGGACACTCCTGGCACCCTTTCAATCGCTATCTTATTTGCGAGTAGCAAATTGCTAATCGCAAATAAGGAATACTCCCCATTCATTCCTATGGGCCTTTTGGCTCATAGGAATGAATAGGGAGTTATTCCTTATTTGCGATTAGCAATTTGCTACTCGCAAATAAGATAGCGATTGAAAGGGTGCCAGGGGTGTCCAAAGGACACCCTGTAGCACCCCTGAAATGCAAATTGAAACGGGTGTTGCGCACACACATGTCCAAGGGACATGTGTGTGTGCAACATGCAACTTAGAAAAATGCTTTTAAAAGCATTTTTCTAAGTTTTTGCTATTTACCGAGAGGTCTGACCTCTCGATAAATAGCGGCCCAAAATTGCATTTTCGCAATTTAAAAATGGTTGATTAATTGCATTTAAGGAATCTCAAATAGAGATTCCTTAAATGTAATTCCTCGCAATTTAGCGAATTAGCAATTACCGATTTTTGCATTTGGGATGATGAATCCCAAATGCAAAAATTGCGCTCGCAAAGGGCCAGATTCTCAGAATCTGGCCCTTTGCGAGCGCAATTCGGCTTGATGAATCAGGCTGTATTTATTTAGCAATTCCTACATGAATACCGTTTTGCGAGTCCTTAATAGCAATTCGCTATGAATCGCTATTAGGGGCTCGCAAAACGGCCCGTTGATGAATAAGGCTGTATATCCAGAGCTACTGATAGTTCCAGAACCAGCATTGCCACCTGATTACTCTGGTCTATAGCCACCTTAATAGTGTTTGAGACCTCAACAAGAGTTCATTCTGTACTGAAACAAGGTTTAAAGCCACATAGGGAAGAGAATAATTACTGATCTTGTTCAAGATATTGGGTAGTTGCTGATTAACCCACTCCTACAAAATCTTAGAGAAATCTGGCAAAATAAGAATTGATTGATGTGATGATTAGTATTAGCTGCCTCATCCATTTGCTGCCTTGTGTTGTAGGCATGCCCCCTCATGAGTGGGATCGGCTGCGTGAGAGAATGGCCACCAGGGTAAAAGCAGGTATAAAACTATGCCTCAGCCGCCGCCTGTTGCTTGGCTTCTGCTTGTATTCCCACTAGCGCTTCTCCTTTCGCTTACCTACCCTTCTGGAGTCTTCTCATTGGATCCTACCCCACCTCCCCTGATGGAGGCACACTACGGATCCTGCTCCACCAGCACCACCATGGATTCCTGAATCTTAAAACAAAAAAGACAACAGAAGATAGGTGATATACTTACTGCACGGAGGCAAACCTCTTCTCAGTTGAACTACACAGTATTTATAGCATTGGCCTCATTTTGTGACTGTTGTGCGGACAAACACTGCTTCTTGGTATAATTATATGTTGTTGCAATATTGGCCGTATTTTGTAACCATTGCAGAAACATGCACCGCTTACCCTGCATAATCTAAATCGCATAGACAAGCCCTCTCACTTGGCGATACTGCATCATGGTAAGAATGGCAGAACACGCAAGTGTGCCCTGTTAGAAACTAGTCTCACAATCTGTAACTACAAATTGATAACTGGTGCGTGGACTCTTACCACTTATTAATCCTGCATATGTTACAAGCTAATACCACGTGGAAGTACTCCACTTACTAACATTTGCATGCCTCAACTCTTGCACGGATGCGCATCGCTTAATCCATGGATTACACTGTTATTGTAATGTGCATACCAAAAAAGTAAGGAGACGACATTTAGAGAACCTGCACCTCAAACTTGCCCAGGCTGTGCTAGTACTAGTCGAAATAAAGAACCTTATAAACCAAAGATTGAATATAACAACCCCTAGAACCATGAATGTAGAGTTGTGTTAATGTTTGATACTTCACACGTGCAGTTAATACGGGTTCAGATATCTGGAATCTTACTTGTTTCTCTCCCCTAGATAGCTGAGGGTTTTGTTGTGGAAGATGGCGTAGCAAAGAGGTTCCCCAAAGGCGGCAAGTGAATCAGAGGTGCTGAGGTGATGCCGCAGTGTCTTCTCCTCTTTCTCTTCCCATTTTCTCTTCCCGTTTTGGACACCTGCTAGGACTTGTGTACTGTCGGAGTGCTGGTGATCCAGGAGGTCGGCGGGGAAAGCATAACCCCTGCAGACAATACCTGGTTTTGAGGTGAGTGGTTGCAACATCATTAAGGTCAAGGACATGCAGAACAGCTATCCCAGGCTAATGCAAATTAGCCCACAGGAGCTTTAGGCAGGAAAATGTAACTTTCTAAAAGTTACCTTTTCTAAGTAGTTAATACAAACCCAACTTTGTCAAGCAATTCGACATTATTAAATGTAAAATATAGTCTTTGAATGATATTTTGGCTGTTCCTTGACAAATATTTCAAATTAAAGCATCTTCTACAATTCATCCAGATCCTTTCCAGTGAAAATAGTTTTTGGGGGTTGGAGGAACATGCCAGTTTTAATTTTGCATATGCTTGACTTTTAAATATAGGGCACCGCACTTCGTGGGCAACAAAGTGTACTTAGCAGAGGCCTAATATTATTTTAAAGCAGGGTTTCTGGCCTATCAAAATGTGTTATTTTGATAGTTTTTAAAGTATGTTTTTATGCTGCTACAGCCAGGCTACCAAGGGTAGGCCTGAAGCCATGTTTTACAGGCCCACTCTATGGATGGCATAATAGTTGCTGCAGTCCACAGGAAGCATTTAACTTCCACGCCCAGATCTGTTTCCTACACTATACATCAGGGACTTTTAGGGAAGTTAAATATGTAAATCAGGCCAGGCAATTTAACCAACGTTTAAAGGGAGAACACATACACTAAACACCTGTTGAGTGCATGTGCACAAAGGTAAAAAATAATACGGTCAAGAGAAATGCAAAACGTCCAGGGTGACCATGCCGAAAAAGCAGATTTGCCATGAATCGGGAAAATGCAAGAATACACAGAAGATGCCTAAAAATACAATAAATACTTCCAAACTGCACCACTACACAATTTGAGTGATTGTACGGAAAGGGCCTTTGAGCTACATGGCTCGGATGAAGGCAAGGTCCACTTGCTGAAGTTGTGGGGAAAAGGTCAAAGATTTAGTCCATGTAATTATGAGGCTAAGTTTGTTTACCTTCTTCAGTGATGTCAATCTACTTCAATGATATCATAAATATTCCCAAGTGGGAGTTTATGTAATTATTGTATGCGAAAGCACAAATTATGCTATTTTTAATGTCATCTCTGGCATCAAATACATGTATATATGGGATGATGTGTGAGCATTTCTGACTGAATATGTGTGAGTATCTGTGTATGGAAGACAGAGAGAGAAAGAGAGCAATAGAGAGAGACAGAGAAGTTTTTTAAGGTGAACTCAAATCCTGACTACTTTGGTTATATATGAATCTCTTGAATTATTTTTCTCGGCTTACAGGTGTGGTGGACTCCTGAGAAAATATACAGCCCCATCTGCTACTGATGTGAAACTAAATATATTTCGTAAAGACAAATTGTTGGCCTATGCTTAGTTGATATATGACAGGTGTGTCAGCTCACGATGATGAACATTTTTGGTTATTGATATATCTCCTGTCAGATAAAATATGGCCTGACTTTAGCTACATTGAGGTATCACATATAATTTTCATTATAGTAAAAGCTTTGGCTTTTTACAGACCTACGAACAGAAACAATACAGCCAATTACCAGACATTTTTAAAGAATTTAATTATCCAAATGTCAAGGAGGTGGAAGCTTGGGATAATTACAGATTAACCATCAGTTAAGATATGTCTTCACCTCTGGCAGACTTGAGATAAAACCATGAAGCTTTCAGGGCGATGAATACTTTTTGCAGACATGTCCTGGTATAATGAAGAACTCTTTCTAGGAATGATTGTGGTAAAATCATGCAACAGTCCTTTCCCTTGCATAGTAGAGATAATACTATATATTTTCAGGATGGTGAATTCTAGATTATTTACCAAATCTCTCCTAAAATACTTAGGCCCCCATTAGGATGTCGGGTGGATCGCCACCGCCATGCGGGTGGTGGCGATCCGCCCGACATCCTTGCCTGCCCGCCACCCGTCCGCCACCCATTTCCCCCCGCCATATTACTATGGCGGGGGGGGGACCGCGGCAGACGGAATGGACTGAAAGGTTTAATATGGTGGCGGTGTCTATCAGACACCGCCATTCATATTAGTATGGACTTCTGTCAATGCCTTCCGTGTCGAGGCATGCGGAGACTCCCTGCGGGGGCCCGTTGCAGTGCCTGTCATGTTGTGCTTTGAAATGCACAACATGTATCTTTACCATTGCCTGTATGCGGTGCTTTCAGCAATGGTAAAGATACAGGATGCGCCCGCCACTGTGGCGGGCGCATCCTAATACCCCCCACGGGACCCCCGCCCTTATGGCGGGCGGTCCCGTCACACGATGGGACCGCCCGCCATCCTAATGGACCCCTTCATTGTGTCCTCACAGGTCTTATTTGCAGAAAGCCATCTAACTCTAAGGATGGTGCTTTCGTTCTGGTTTTCTGCAGACCTACCTTGAGATAATATATAGCTGCTTAAATTGTAATACTGTTATAAAATCATGTATCTCTGGGAATGGTAAAATCTTTTTTATGTACAAACATACCCTGAGATACTATGTGGAGTAACCAAACCAATCATCTTGAGAATAACCATATATCCTGTGATGGTGATTGTGGTGATGATTTACAGGTATTATCCTGAGCTGATTTGTAGACTGGTTCAAGGCATTGCACTGGTACAGCAATACAGCTGTTAGGGCATTTCTGCTTTTGATATTCAATATTTAATGCAATGTAGCCTTGGGATATGCCCATTAAAGGGAGCTAACATTGTGATGTGGCTATCAGAGGAAGCTATAGAGCTCACATTCGTGGAAGGACACTGTGATTATAATGTTGATTACCAGCTTTTCGTTTCAATAGTTTTTTTTATTTTTCCAGAATTTGATGATAGTGGGTGAAGGAAGGGTGGAAGAGGGTTCGAAACTGCACAGGACAGTTGAAGGAATAGTAGTATGTGTAGGATAGGTACAGCCTCAATTTACCTTGTAAGGAGCCTCCCTATCAAGTCACTACACATATTGTGGCTGCTAGGAAGAGTTAAACTACTAGTCATATCATACTTATTTTTGCTGTTAACCAGAAAACTGGCTGAAAGTCTCTTTAATGACATGAAGTTAAAAACCGTCCATTAGATGGTACTTATGCGAGACATTAAGGGACAGAAGCTATATATTGTAATTCAGATAAATGCAACGTAATGGAGAACGGACTGAGTGACTCTGTTGCATCTGTATTGGCATTTCATAGGCATAGACCTGACTCGTCACACTCACTGGGCACAGAACCACTAGTTTGTCATACTCTGCCACAGCCATACTACTTAAGGGCCAGTCTTTGGCCTTTAAGTGTCATAGATATGTCACAGCCATAGCATCCTTTATGATTCAGAAGCCTGGCTTCTGGCCGGTCTTCCCCAGCTCTCAAAGCCTATCATAAGCACTGGCCTCACACATGACTGAGTCTGCCTTAAGTATACCATTTGTTAAGCGTCGCAATGTTTGTCTCTTTCACTAAAGGCTGCTTTATTTCTGAGGTTCATAATTCAGGTTGCTTTTTTAAACGTCTTCTAATTGAACCTTAGGCCAATGGTATTAGGCAGGTTAAAGCTAAATTACCCCTATTGTATACATGAAGGTATGTGTGGATTAGGCTCAGGTAAAATGTCTGTTACACCGGTGTAATCTTGTATAATTTAGGTGAAATAATGGTATTATGCCTCTTTACATAATTGCTTGCCATTGCACCATATATTTATCACAAATGAACAGAAACAGAGTGAACAACCAAAACGAAAGTTGCTGCTGTTTTTGACACTTGTAATATTTGAGCTACATTTTTGCATCAAATATGTCCTCACATCCAAAATGGATGCACATCCCCATTTTGTGCTGAATTATAGCGCCAAACGCTTGCTTTGCATTTTGTGTAAATACACACAATTTAATGGGAATGTTTGGAAATTTCACATAATCACACAGACGCAAAATAAACAAATTTCACAAACATCTAGTATGTATGTATGTATGTAGGTACATATGTATGTATTTATTTAAGTATACATCTTTGTTTGTATCTGTTAGGAATTACGGGGTATATTATCAAGCACGGCGTTAAAATTGTCGCCGGTTTAGCGGCAGAAAACTGCCGCTAAAGCTTGGTGCAAACCAGGCACGCTTATCCAGAAGGCAATGTGTAAAGGTGCAACACACAACAGTAATTCACTGGAAACACTACAAAAGACTCAACAGTATTAGAAAAATAAGGATTTTGTGTATGGGTTAAATAAGACCAAATCAACAAAAATCCAATCAGTAAATCAAGACATATGCAATTTCAAATAAGTTAGATCCAAAAAGCAATATTTAAGAACTGGGCTCCTTTTAGAGCCTTTCAGTATCTCACTATTTAGGCATTTAAAAACTTGTAGACAGCTAATTCAGGAGGAGAATATGTGCGCTTCTTTTGGAATATTTGGAGTGGAGAGTGGCTGACTCCGGAGTGTGGGCCCGTGGTTGGATCGCCGGCGGCAGCTCAGCTCAGAATCATGTGACTCTGGGCAATAGCTCAATTAAACTTCGCGACGGCTTCCAGTGCCTTGAAACTCTTGAGGGGTGATATGTCTGCGCTATACAAATATAAACCATTTAATATTTAGGGACCTGTGTGGACTTTGTCAGGAAATCTTGCCCGTGTTCGAGGAGTGCAGTACGATAATGCCAGGACCACTCGTGTCCCAAGTTGGTAAACAACACTCCATTTTTCCAGAGCAGTGTTGTTTGAGGCTAGTGGTAGGTTGTAGATGCAAGATACCTTCATGGTGCGTAGTAAGGGGTCTGACAGTTAAGCAATGAGCCTCTAAACTTAGCAGGGCTTAGAAAAACAAGTTGTGAATGCTCAAGATTAGGGAGATGTGGTAAATTTTCTTTCAGGCACAGGCATACGAACTTGTCTGAAGTCAGTGCATGTAGGAGCGCTGATGCACTTTGATTCAAGTACTTATGGGATCACTGGAAATCACTGCAAGAAGCACAGTGCAGAAACGCTGGAATCGTTCAGGAAAGTCAATCAATCAATCAATCAGTGACACTTATAAAGCGCGCTACATACCCGTAGGGTCTCAAGGCGCTGGGGGGGGGGGGGTGCCGCTACTGCTCGAACAGCCAGGTCTTCAGCTTCTTCCTGAAGGAGAGGTGGTCTTGGGTCAGGCGCAGGTCGGACGGGAGGGAGTTCCAGGTCTTGGCGGCCAGGTAGGAGAAGGACCTTCCTCCTGTAGTCGCTCTTCGGATGCGAGGGACGGCGGCGAGGGCGTGGTTGGCTGATCGGAGGTGGCGTTTGGGAGCGTAGAAGTTGACTCGGCTGTTGAGGTAGCTCGGGCCTTGGTCGTGTAGGGCTTTGTGTGCGTGGGTGAGGAGGCGGAAGGTGATTCTCTTGTTGACGGGGAGCCAGTGAAGGTCTCTCAGATGTCCGGAGATGTGGCTGGATCGTGGGATGTCGAGGATGAGTCTGGCTGAGGCGTTTTGGATCCGCTGGAGTCTCTTCTGGAGCTTGGCGGTGGTCCCGGCGTAGAGGGCGTTGCCGTAGTCCAGTCGGCTGGTGACGAGGGCCTGGGTGACGGTCTTCCTGGTCTCTGTGGGGATCCACCAGAAGATCTTCCGTAGCATGCGTAGGATGTTGAAGCACGCCGAGGAGACGCTGTTGACTTGCCTGGTCATGGAGAGGGAGGAGTCCAGGATGAAGCCCAGGTTTCGTGCATGGTCTGTCGGCTTGGGTGCGGTGCCCAGGGTGGGAAGCCACCAGGAGTCGTCCCAGGCGGAGGGTGAGGAGCCCAGGATGAGGACCTCTGTCTTGTCCGAGTTCAGTTTCAGGCGGCTGGTCGTCATCCACTCGGCTACCTCTTTCATCCCTTCGTGCAGGTTGGCTCTGGCGGCGGCGGGGTCGTTGGTCAGGGAGAGGATCAGCTGGGTGTCGTCGGCGTAGGAGATTATGCTGAGGTGGTGTTTGCGTACGATGGCCGCGAGGGGGCTCATGTAGACGTTGAAGAGGGTGGGGCTCAGGGATGATCCTTGGGGGACGCCGCAGATGACTTCGGAGGCCTCTGACTTGTACGGTGGTAGGCGGACTCTCTGTGTTCTTCCGTCGAGGAAGGAGATGATCCATTCCAGCGCCTTGTCCTGGATTCCGACGTTGCTGAGGCGCTGTACTAGGGTGCGGTGGCAGACAGTGTCGAATGCCGCGGAGAGGTCTAGGAGGATGAGGGCCGCTGTTTCTCCGTTGTCCATCAGGGCTCGGATGTCATCGGTGGCGGCGATGAGGGCGTTCTCGGTGCTGTGATTGGCTCGGAAGCCGGACTGTGAGGGGTCGAGGGACCCATTCGTCTCGAGGAAGGCGGCCATCTGCTTGTTGACGGTCTTCTCGATGACTTTGGCTGGAAACGGGAGAAGCGAGATGGGGCGGTAATTCTTGAGGTCGGTGGGGTCCGCTGTTGGTTTCTTGAGTAGAGCGCTGAGTTCGGCGTGTTTCCAGCTTTCAGGGAAGATGGCGGTGTCGAAGGAGGTGTTGATGATGTCTCGCAGGTGGGGTGCGATGACAGCGTCGGCCTTGTTGAAGACGTGGTGAGGGCAGGGGTCGGTCGGTGATCCGGAGTGGATGGAGTTCATCGTGCGGATGGTGTCTTCGGTGCTGATCGGGGTCCAGGCGTGGAGGGTGGTGGTGGGGGGGGGTGGCTGGTCGGTCGTGGTGTGCGTTGGTTGGTTGTTGAAGCTGCTGTGTATGTCCGTGATCTTGTTGTGGAAGTATGAGGCGAGGGAGTTGCAGAGGTCTTGCGATGGGGTGATGTCGTTGTTTCCTGCGCTGGGGTTGGAAAGCTCTTTCACGATGTTGAAGAGTTCCTTGCAGTTGTGTGCGTTGTTGTCCAACCGGTCCTTGAAAACTGTTTTCTTGGCGGCGCGGATCAGCTGGTGGTGTTTCCGGGTGGCAAGTTTGTAGGAGGTCCTGTTGTCCGGTGTCGGTTCCCTTTTCCAGACTTTCTCGAGGGCTCGGCAGTTCTTCTTGGAGCTTTTGAGTTCGTCGGTGAACCATGGGGCCTTCTTGCTGCCGGGTCTGCTAGGCGGGGTCCTCAGCGGAGCGAGTTCGTCCGCGCAGTTGCTGATCCACTTTGTGAGGTTGTCGGCGGCCTGGCTGGGGTTCGCTGAGCCGGCAGGAGGGTGTTGGCTCAGGGAGGTGGCGAGCTGGTCTGCTGTGATCTTGTTCCAGCTTCTGCGGGCGGTCTGTTGCTGGTGTTGGTGGGTCGTCGTTCTCTTGAAGGTGAAGTGGACGCAGCTGTGGTCCGTCCATTGAAGCTCTGTGGCGTGGCTGAAGTCGATGTCTGTGCTGGATGAGAAGACGGCGTCGAGTGTGTGTCCGGCGAGGTGGGTGGGGGTGGACACCAGTTGCTTGAGTCCCAGGTTGGCGAGGTTGTCGAGCAGGGTGGTGGTGTTGCGGTCGTTGTTGTTCTCCAGATGGAAGTTGAGGTCTCCCAGGAGGATGTAGTCAGCGGAGGGGAGGGCATGCGGGCTGATGAAGTCGGCGATGTCCTCGCTGAATTGCGTGCGCGGTCCAGGGGGTCGGTAGATCAGGGTGCCTCTGAGGGTGGTGTTCGGGTTGGTGTGGATCTGGAAATGCAGGTGTTCGGCGCTGGTCAGGGTGTTGTCGGTGCTGGTCGTGAGACGGATGGTGTTCCTGTGGATGATGGCGATGCCTCCTCCCATCTGGTTGGCGTTTCGGTCCCTCTGGACGATCTTGTAGCCCTCTGGGATAGCGATGGCGATGTCGGGAGCTGAAGAGGCGTTCATCCAGGTCTCCGTGAGGAAGGCAACGTCAGGGGCTGTGGCGTCTAGGAGGTTCCAGAGTTCGATGGCGTGTCTGTGGACGGAGCGGGTGTTGAGCAGGATGCACTTGAGGTGGGTGCTGCTGGAGTTCGGCTTGGCGGGTGCTGGTGCGGGGCTGGTCCGGATGCAGGAGAATTTGCAGGCGTGGCAGCTGAAAGGTCCGTGGGTGCGTCTTGGAGTGGCTTGGTGGCATTCTGGGAGTCGGCCGGTGTTGAGAGCGAAGAGGGTGGCGGCTGAGTACGTCAGGCGGGTAGGTCGGGGTCTTCGAGAGCCAGGGGTCCTGGCGCTGGGCGCGGTCCAGGCGCGGACGGGCGCAGACGGGCTTACCTTTGGCGCGCCTTCGGCGCACAATCGGCGCGCCCGCTGCGCGTGACCGCTGCGCGTTCGCACGGTCGCCATTTAAGGCGAAGTGCGCGGGTGGGCGGGGCAGCTGGGAGGCGGGAGCGGGGAGGGTTACAGAAGACAAAAAAGGGGCGGGGACAAGCGGCGGTGGCGGGAAGGGAGGGCGGGGGGCGGCGAGGTAGGCGGACAACAAGGAAGGAGAGCAAACACGGGGAAAATGCAAATATAATGAAACAGGCACAAATAAACGCAAAAACAGGGGAAAAAAGAGAGTTAAACCAAGCAAGCACAAAAAACCGTCAAAACAAGGGCAAAAACACTCGCAGCGGCGGTAGCCGGCAAACGAGGCAGCAGCGAGGCAGAGGGCAGGCAAGGGGCACACGCAGCAGCTGGTGGCCGTGCGGCGCGGGGGTGTCCCACAAGTGGGTCACACTCACCTGCGTCGCACGGTCGCCATTTAAGGCCAAGTGCGCGGGTGGGCGGGGCAGCTGGGAGGCGGGAGCGGGGAGGGTTACAGAAGACAAAAAAGGAGCGGGGACAAGCGGCGGTGGCGGGAAGGGAGGGCGGGGGGCGGCGAGGTAGGCGGACAACAAGGAAGGAGTGCAAACACGGGGAAAATGCTAATATAATGAAACAGGCACAAATAAACGCAAAAACAGGGGAAAAAAGAGAGTTAAACCAAGCAAGCACAAAAAACCGTCAAAACAAGGGCAAAAACACTCGCAGCGGCGGTAGCCGGCAAACGAGGCAGCAGCGAGGCAGAGGGCAGGCAAGGGGCACACGCAGCAGCTGGTGGCCGTGCGGCGCGGGGGTGTCCCACAAGTGGGTCACACTCACCTGCGTCGCACGGTCGCCATTTAAGGCCAAGTGCGCGGGTGGGCGGGGCAGCTGGGAGGCGGGAGCGGGGAGGGTTACAGAAGACAAAAAAGGGGCGGGGACAAGCGGCGGTGGCGGGAAGGGAGGGCGGGGGGCGGCGAGGTAGGCGGACAACAAGGAAGGAGAGCAAACACGGGGAAAATGCAAATATAATGAAACAGGCACAAATAAACGCAAAAACAGGGGAAAAAAGAGAGTTAAACCAAGCAAGCACAAAAAACCGTCAAAACAAGGGCAAAAACACTCGCAGCGGCGGTAGCCGGCAAACGAGGCAGCAGCGAGGCAGAGGGCAGGCAAGGGGCACACGCAGCAGCTGGTGGCCGTGCGGCGCGGGGGTGTCCCACAAGTGGGTCACACTCACCTGCGTCGCACGGTCGCCATTTAAGGCCAAGTGCGCGGGTGGGCGGGGCAGCTGGGAGGCGGGAGCGGGGAGGGTTACAGAAGACAAAAAAGGGGCGGGGACAAGCGGCGGTGGCGGGAAGGGAGGGCGGGGGGCGGCGAGGTAGGCGGACAACAAGGAAGGAGAGCAAACACGGGGAAAATGCAAATATAATGAAACAGGCACAAATAAACGCAAAAACAGGGGAAAAAAGAGAGTTAAACCAAGCAAGCACAAAAAACCGTCAAAACAAGGGCAAAAACACTCGCAGCGGCGGTAGCCGGCAAACGAGGCAGCAGCGAGGCAGAGGGCAGGCAAGGGGCACACGCAGCAGCTGGTGGCCGTGCGGCGCGGGGGTGTCCCACAAGTGGGTCACACTCACCTGCGTCGCACGGTCGCCATTTAAGGCCAAGTGCGCGGGTGGGCGGGGCAGCTGGGAGGCGGGAGCGGAGAGGGTTACAGAAGACAAAAAAGGGGCGGGGACAAGCGGCGGTGGCGGGAAGGGAGGGCGGGGGGCGGCGAGGTAGGCGGACAACAAGGAAGGAGAGCAAACACAGGGAAAATGCAAATATAATGAAACAGGCACAAATAAACGCAAAAACAGGGGAAAAAAGAGAGTTAAACCAAGCAAGCACAAAAAACCGTCAAAACAAGGGCAAAAACACTCGCAGCGGCGGTAGCCGGCAAACGAGGCAGCAGCGAGGCAGAGGGCAGGCAAGGGGCACACGCAGCAGCTGGTGGCCGTGCGGCGCGGGGGTGTCCCACAAGTGGGATACATGTCTGGTCTAAATAATTTAGACAGTAATTAGATGCGGTTGGTTCAGTCATCAAGACAAGGCCTGGGTGGAGTTCGTGGAGTTCTGCTACGTGGAACTCTGCAATGTGACAAATAAGCTGCTGTTCACGCTGATCTTCCTGCAGCTCGGGAAGGAATTCTACCAAAGCGGCAGCTCGTGCTTGGCAACTTACTGTTGGCAATCCCGAGTGAGGAAAACTCTATTGGTCTATGCAGAGCGGAGTTTTCAGCACTCTGTGAGCTCTGCGGTGTGCACAAATCTCCACAAACTCCGCGAACAGTACGGAGTTCACTATCCAGACCTATTCAAATCCGCTCAGATCCAGGCAACAGATAAAATGCACCAAGCAGTTTAGTGAATACCTCCAAGGGGCTTGGAGGATTCTGAACAAGTGGATGGGATGTTAGAAGTGCCTGTGCACTTCTCCAGGGGATGTCACTGTCTTGCCAGAGCTGAACAAAGTTCTGATCAAGGAGATCCACATAGAGTTGGAAGCACTAGTGCACTTCTACACAAGACTGTGCAGTCCTGCCAGAGATGGAGTGTTTATTTGCAGCAGTCGGGGACACCGTGCAGGTTTGCACCCAGGCTCCCAGGGCTGGACTGTGCCTGGCGGCTGCAGTAGTAGCTCTAGGGACTTCAAAGGGCCTTGAGGGTCCCCAGTACGTCACTTGTGTCTTGGCAGCAGATGCAAAACAGACTGCTGGCTGAGTCATGGTCCCCTCTCTATGGGTTAGAGCAAATTGTACCGGTGCATGTGTAAATCTTTGGCGCTTTGCCAACATGGTGTTCCTTCAGGGCACTAAAGAACACTATATTGTAATGAGATAACGCAGACTCATTGGTGAAGCAGGCCGGCCCGAGTGGTAAGGAGCGCTGGAGCCTGTCCCAGAGTGCCGTAAGTGGGAATATGAGGTCTTTAGTGTCCCAGAGACCTTTTAGCTGAACCCGGGGCAAGTCAGTAAGCCATTGGAGTTTTGGTGGATTATGGGCTAGAGAGCAGGATTATTTCTCCCTCACTGCAGAGGTAGTAGGCAGCAAGCCAAAGTGACAGTACCCCATGGCAACACAGCAATCAGCTTGTAGCAGGTCAACAAAGCAGAGAAGTGGCAAAGTGGCAGGCCTTCCTGATAGCTTAGCTGCTCTTAGCTGCAGAGCCTCCTCAGGACCCCAAAGTGAAATAGTTTGGGGGTGTCAGGGGTACAGTACTTACACCAACATTTGTTTTTGAAGTGGGGGGACAACAAAAGAGACCTTTGATTCTCATGAGGCTCATGTCTTTAATTACCTGGCTCCAGACGCACTACAGGGAAGTATGCAACTCTTTGTGTAGGGACAGGCACAGCCCTATTCAGGTGCAGGTGTCAGCTGCTCCCTCCTATTCTGCTGCAGGAAGGCCCATCAGCCTGGTGGTGAGCCATCAGGATGCACATTTTACACCCCAGTTCTCTTTGTGTGGCTGTCTAGAGGGAAAGCACAAAGCCCAGCTGTCACCCTAACCCAGATGTCCATTCAGAGACAGGCAGAGGCACAAAATGGTCAAAGTAAGAAACTTTCTGAAAGTGGCATTTTTTTACCTGCAATTTAAAGAACAACTTTATCAAAAGATGTGTTTTTCAATCATAAAACCACAGACACCAAACTGGAATTTTCTCTCTGATCTCAATGGGAAGTTACATTTAAAAGAGGTTTTAATGCATTTCCCAAGTTAATCTATGGGAGAGATAGGCCTTGTAGTAGTGAGAAACTTATATATAGCAGTTTTTCACTACCAGGACATGTAAAACCCCAAACTCATGTCCTATCATTTAAATACACTGCACCCTGCCCTTGGGGCTGCCTTCAGCCTACCTTCCTGGTGACTTTGTATATAAATAAAGGGCAGGTTTTGTCGTAATTTGGCAGTGACTAGGTTAGAATTTAGCTCAGCTACACGAACTTTCGTGTTTAACTTGACCATACTTGCGGGGGGGCCATTTTGTATTTCCTGGCTTCCATTTTGTATGAACATGCGGCCTCGTGGTCAGCATGCCCTTTTGTCCTTTCTCTGTACCAATGACCATTTAACTTGCCCAGCAACAGGCTATTTTTAGCACTGGTCAAGCTCACGCATGCGTACTCGAACATTTAGATTAATGAGCGGTCACCTCTTAGGAATGTTCTCCAAAACTGACCAGTGGTACTAAACTCCTCCCACATGTTGGCTGTGTTCTAAAAATGCCCTTATATGTACCTAAACTGTGCAAAAGTATACCGCCTACCTTTTTATTGCTGTCAAACTTGTATAAAAGAGGTCGCACACCGATGTTCGGTGTGATACTTCTTGCATTACCGAAGGGTGCTGTAGGAATGTACCACCACCCCATGGGGTGCCAATAAACTTGTCTTTTGCATTTCCAGTTTCCGTGCCAACTTCTATTCTTTGGTGTTCGAGAGTTTTTTGCAGAGTATGTAGACCTGACGAAACCCAGTACCACAAATTGGCGACCACGAAGGGACTCATCGGCGACTCGGATGCCCGAAGGAGTGGTCGCGACGATGGATTGGAAACTCGCCATGGGCGCGAACGCTGCCACTGAGTGACCCGAGTCTTGGCATCCACGGTGTTTTCTGCCTTTCCTTCCGACCTGACCTTCCAGGTGTCGCCGTTCCTCGACTGAGATCCTGATCGGTCGGGTTGTCGTGCAGTGCCTGTTTGGCTGATTCGATTAAGGAACTTGGCAGTTGGAACCTGGATGTTTGAGAATATTTGGTAAGCTTGTGATTGGTAAGGTAGTCTACTGACACTTACTGTGGCTTTTTGGATTTGTTTGAGTTAGCTAACATTTGGACCTATGATTTGACTTATATGTGGAGTGCACCTCACATAGACAGGTATGTAGAGATATTTCTCTGACTTTGTATTTGTCTGAACGGCACACCCTGTGTAAAACATATTAGGTGCCATTTTATGTAAGATCGCGTTTTCCTGATATTTTTGACATGCCTGTTCTAAGCACACTTCGAGGAATGTGCTGTCTTGGAAAGGGTACCAGTTATTGATTAAATGAATCTCAGCCGGCTCCCCCAGAGGGGACACCTAATCGTGAAATGTATATAAAATTTGGTCTTCCCCCCATTATGTATAGTACATTGTGGCACAAATACACGAAAACTGATCATGAATTGCAATGGCCACTACATGGGTCATTTGATTTGCGAAAGGTTCAATATGTGGAGCAGTGTTTGTTTCAGCGCAGGTCTAGACAGGATGTGTTTGATTGTGTGCGTATGTGGGAGAAAGCGGTGCATGAACGAATGAAGCATGAACAAGCCTTGGCGGACAAGGAGCAGCGAAAGGCTGCTCGTGACAAAGCTTTACAGTTGCAGGAGAAAGAATTGCAGGAACAGAAAGAGAGGGAGACTCGAGAACGTAATTTGCAAGTTAATGGTCAGTTTCCTATTCAACGTCCTCTTTATCCTGTCCTTACTAATGAATCAGATGATTTTTCATTGCTAGATTGTTGCCCACCTCCGTATGTTCCGCCTACGGCCCCGGATGAGGACTCGGGCGAGGATGATCACATGGATAATCGCACCAGGCTAAGTGTTGATCGGGCTGCGGAATTACGCGGGTTTGCTCGTAAACTTAATATTAATTCTATAACTGTTTCAGAGATTGATGGCCTTATGTGTAAGTGGTCCGAAAGAGAACGATTGTATTTTCTGGATCATTTAGGAGATGAAGTTGTCGAACGGTTTAGACGTTATTCACCTGAGTTGGAACCTAAGGACATATCAGTTGGTCGTGATAACTTACGTAAAGGTACTTTTGTTCTTACAGATGCGGATGGGTTTTTCCAGCGTTTGGTTCAGCTACGGGATGAGACGTTACGACTACGAGCGGTGAAATAGGCATCGGGTTCGCCTGCGTCTGGATCGACGGAAGTATCCAAAGAGTGCCCTATCTTTGGAACAGATAAGAGCGCCACAGTTCATGTTATGCCAATGCGAGAAGCTGAGCCTTTGTATGTCCCTCCTGAAGGTCAAGGCACAGATGATGATAAGACGTCTGTAAATGCGAAGGGTTATTTTATATATAATTGGGTTTATACGCCCTGGAATAGAACAGATGTTATGACACTTAAGAATGCCCTCCCTGACCCTCGCAAAAATCCAGCAGCTTTCTATGAAGGAGTGGAAGGTGCTATTTCTTCGTGTGTTATGACATTAGTCGATATTGATCTTTTCTTTGGGTTAATATTGCCTCCTGATATGTGGAGAGCGATTCGTAAGTTTGATGATCGAACGATTTTAGGTGCAGATTGGAAGGATTTAGCTCAAGCTGATTTGGATAGGGAACCCGCATGTAAGCCATGCCAATTGATTTTAGATCTCCCGGCGGCTATTTTGAATAAATTAAAAACGCTTGTCCCCCCTAAGAAAATTGATTGGACGATGTTGGCTTCTTGTAAACAGAAGCCGGATGAATCGGTCTCTGACTTTTTTTCACGTTTTGAGGAAGCGTTTCATGATTACAGTGGGCAATTATTAACAGAGGACACGGGCAGGCATTTGTTCGTTGATAAGTATGTGGCTAATCTCCTGCCGGAGATTGCAAAACATTTAAAAACTAGTGAAAGTTCATGGACCACGGCAACCCCTGCTTCTTTATTGACTGTGGCTCAGTATTATGAACGACAGGAATTGGAGGCTAAAGAAAGTAGTGATAAGAAAGCGAAGGATTTAAAGACGAAGGTGATGTTGGCTCAGGTTTACGCTACGCAGTCGAGAGGGAATGACAGGGGTAGACGAGGATCGTATGGTGCGTCTTCTGCTCGTACCGATATTTCCGAGGATCAGTGTGCATACTGTAAACAGTTTGGACATTGGGCTTCAGATTGTCCGGTGCTTCGAGAACAGCGTAATCAGCGTGGTCGAGGAAGTGGAAGGTCGCAGAATAGTTATTCTAGGTAGAGGGGTGGAGCGAATGATCGTGGTAGGTTTGAAGCGAGGGGTCGTGGTCAGGCTGATCATAATACTTTTGATCGACGGAATCAGTATCAGATAGCTGAGGGAGAGTCTATTGAGTCTCAGGATAATACATATGCATAGGATTGCGTAGGATGGGGTGTGGAATCGGTTGAAGTACCAGTAGATCAAAGGGGTCCATATATATCAGCATATGTTTTGGGTTCTACTGATCAGTTTCTGGTTGATACGGGAGCTACTCGTAGCGCTCTGTCCAAACACTTGGTTCCAAGGGCTCCCCTGTCTGGCGAAACGATTACATCAATAGGGTTCGATGGAACACCTTCTCTTAGCCCATTGTCTCAAGCCCTTACATTTCACATTGATAAATTTACTACCCCATGCCCGTTTTTGTTATCTCCAAACACGCCAGATAATATTGTGGGACTTGATATGCTTAAACATTTTCGAGCAACTATACGCTGTGCCCCTGAAGGGGTACGGGTTATTTTGAATGAGAACTACCCAGAGGTTGAGAGATCGTGCCTCATGCAGGAGGCCGATGCGTTAGCTTCTCTTCCAAGCACTTTATGGGCTACTTCTGATACTGATGTCGGACAAATGATTATCCCTCCCGTACGTATTACTGTAAAGGAGGGAGTGTCTTTGCCTCGCGTACCACAGTACAAAATTTCCAGAGAGGGTGAAGTGGCCTTGACACATATCGTAAATGACTTGATTATGGCAGGGGTGGTGGAGGAATTCCCCTATAATGTTTGTAACAGCCCAATTCTTCCGATCCTAAAGAAAGACACAGACACTAAGATCTATCGTTTTATTATTGATTTGAGGGAAATTAATAAGATAGTAGTACCCCAGTATCCGGTGGTGTCTGACATTACCACCTTACTTACTTTGATTCCACCTACATCCACTACATTTACTGTTATCGATTTGAAGAATGCTTTCTTCTCGATTCCCATTCATCCCGATAGCCGATATTTGTTCGGCTTCACATTAAATAACAAATCATATAGATTTTGTCGAGTTCCTCAAGGCTACACAGATAGCCATAGCATTTATAGCCAGGCTTTAAAAAGACAGCTTGATTCTTTCGACTTACAGTCTGGGGTGGCTCTTATTCAATATATTGCTGACATTTTACTTGCAGCAGACACACAGGAACAATGTGAGGAGTGTACTCTTTCCCTGCTTTCTTTTCTTGCCAAGAATAATCACAAGGTCTCGAGGAAGAAGTTGCAATATTGTAGACCAAAGGTGACCTACCTCGGTCATCTTTTGTCTAAGGAGGGACGTGCATTGACATCAGACCGAATTCAAGCAATTTTAGATACACCAGTCCCTTGCACTCAGAAAGATGTTCGTGCTTGCATAGGTTTGACGTCCTTTTGTAGACAGTGGATACTAGGATTTTCACACATTATAAAACCCTTGTTAGCATTGTTGTCCAAAACTACACCGATTCCCCTTGAGTGGACAGATGAATGTCAGAATGCTTTTGAACAATTGAGACAAGCCCTTTGTTCTGCACCAGTGTTAGGTACGGCAGATTATACAAAGATCTTTACATTATATGTACACGAGAAGGATGGGTGCGCATTGTCAGTCTTAGTGCAGACACACGGAGATAAACAGAGACCTTGTGCGTACTTCTCAGCAGTACTCGATCCTGTGGCTCAAGGATTGCCTGGGTGTTTTCGAGCAGTTGCAGCAACAGCTTTGGCTATACGACAGAGTGAGGGAATAGTTTTGTCACACAAATTGTTGGTGTTAGTTCCCCATGCGGTAGATGCTTTATTGAACCAAACGAAAACACAGCACCTAACCAGCGCTCGTTTAACAGGATACGAGCTAACGCTGTTGGCGCCACATATTACACTGAAGAGGTGCGCCACTTTGAACCCTGCTACTTTAGTGCCATATTCTGTTGCTGAGACCCAGAAGGAAGAACATCATGATTGTGTTTTTCTGACCGAAGAACAAACAAAGGGTCGTATCGATTTACAGGATACGCCACTTCCAGATGTAGGTGGGGAACTGTGGGTTGAGGGATCGTGTTTAAAGCTGCCAGATGGTACGACTTCCGCGGCCTATGCGATCACGACACTTAAGACAGTGGTAGAAACAGCAAGAATACCGCAAAAATCGGCCCAAGCAGCTGAATTGATAGCCTTAACGAAAGCATGTGAGTTAAGTGCTGGATTATGTGTGAATATCTACACTGATAGTCGTTACGCTTTTGGAGTAGTGCACGATTTCGGCCTACTCTGGAAGGAACGAGGGTTCCTGACCTCGCATGGAGTACACATCATGCATGGAGAATTGGTGCGCGATCTCCTGAATGCACTATTATGTCTGAAGAAAGTGGCGATAGTCAAATGTAGTGCACATAAGAAGGTGACAGACAAAATTGGGCAAGGAAACACTTTTGCAGATCGCATAGCGAGAGAGACTGCCATGTTACAAAATGTCTCTCCTATGTATGTGGTGAAATCACAGGCTGAGCGATGGCATGATGCCAGAGAGGAAATATTAGACATACAAAAATCAGCGTCTGAAGCGGAACTTGCAACCTGGGCAACAGAGGAAGTGTTGGATGATGAGGGTTGTTGGCGTAGCAAAGATATGGAGAGATGGAAATTGCCTGCCGCTTATTTGCAAGCAATGGTTCAAATGACACATGGGCTGGCACATGTTGGAGCTCTTGCAATTACTAAATTGCTTACACGAGTTTGGGAGCATCCTGAGATTGCCAGCACGGCTAAGAGAGTAGTGCAGACCTGTCTGATATGCTTACAGTACAATCCTGCTAAAGGGACTTATACTCCAAAAGGAGGGTTCGTTCCACCTACTGCACCATTCGAAGTACTGCAAATGGATTACATCCAGCGTGAGCGCTGTAATAACCTCAAGTATGTCTTAGTGGTGGTGTGTGCCTTCAGTAAATGGATCGAGGCCTACCCCACAAAGGATAATACAGCATTGACAACAGCTAAGGTGTTACTCAAAGAGTACTTCCCGCGCTTTGGTGTTTGTAAATTTTTCGTGGAATGACAATGGTCCTCATTTTGTTGGGAAAATAGTGGAGTATGTCTTGAAAGGATTAGGAATTAAACAGAAGTTCCACGCTGTATTCCATCCGCAGTCAGCAGGTCTGGTAGAGAGGTATAATGCAACTCTGAAGCTGAAGCTAGCAAAGATCGTGGCATCTACGTCTTTGAAATGGCCGGACGCCTTGCCTTTGGCATTATTATCTATTAGATCAGTGCCACATTCCCGATCTGGCCTCACACCTTATGAAGTGGTGTTTGGAAGGCCTATGAATATATGGGGAGTCCCTAAGCCTCGCTTAGTACATGATGTGCCTTGTATAATGATGAACGATTATTTGGCACGATTAACACATGATTTATTTTCTATTCATCAATAGGTTCGAGAAGCGCTCCCCGATAATTCCATTGGAGAGGCTCACGATCTTTGTCCTGGGGATCATGTAATGGTCCGATCGTTCGAGAGAACCAGCAGTTTGGAGCCGAGGTGGCGTGGCCCTGAACAAGTATTGCTGGCAACTCGGACGGCTGTGCGAGCCACGAATAAGAAGCGGTGGGTACATTCCACTCACTGTCGTCGTGTCTCTCCGGACCTGGTGAATCATGCGGTGCTGTCTGATCATCGAGACATCTTGGATGCAGAAAAGACCCCAGCTACTACGTCTCACGAATCGGAGGGAGCCTTCCCGGACCACACGGTTTCTGGTGGAGCGAAATACAACCTACGGCCAAGAAAAGCAGTTGTTTTGTGCGAGACTGGTTGAGTTACCGTTCTGAGGTTTGTGAAAACGGAAGCCGAGAATATCAAGGGGGGGGATCAGTTCTGTCCAGTGTAGCGACACCCGTCTTGAATCTTGGAGAAGAAACCAGCGGCTACCTCGGAGCTCAGCACTCATTTTTATTTTGTAGCTTTGTTTTGGAACTTTTGTTTTTTCAACTATGGCACCTACTACGACGAGAAACAGAAGAATTCTTGGTGCAGTGCTTTTTGTTACGACTATAGTGGTAATAGCAGAAATAGCCTGGATCGTAGAACGATTGGTTCCGGCAAGAGAATATTTACTGCCTACCACTCCAATCCCATCTGAACATTTTCATTTTACTCTGCCTTATCATGAAGAGAGACATAGACAGACTTACTTAAATAACAGCTTCATTCAAATTCTACATCATACCCATAATATGACGAACACTTCAAAGTGTTGGGTATGTGGAATGTTGCCTGGACATCAGAAGAAAGGAGGAACTCCACGTATTCCTCTTCCGTTCTCTCATAATGGTTCTTGTAATGCCTGGTACACTCTTCTTTTTACCTTGAGATGGGCAACAAAAGGTGGACTACTCTTTCGGCTTAATACAATTTGTTATAATGACAGAGATGGCTACCCACAGGCAGAAGGAACTAAATTTGAATGGGAAGAATATCGACCGGACAATGTATCTACACCTTGTATTTTCACTAATCAAAGAATTGCAAATATGTCCAGTTTACATGTGATTACAGTTATTGATACCAAAGCTCATTTATGTGTACGAAATAAAGGTACTATTCCGGTAGGGAAGAGCGAATGTACTATTACTCTAACATTTGACACACCAACTGGTATTGCCTTTGTAGCCTCACGAAATACTTATTTTATTTGTGGAAATAAAGGATACCACCGTCTTCCCATTGGGTGGTTAGGAACTTGTTATATATCTTTTGTGCTACCCCCTGTATTTATTGCCCCGCCTATGTATCATAATGATTTTGTATTATATCATGATTTTATATTAAATTGGGTTAAGAGAACATTAGAGATTGAGAATATATGATCAAACTGACATCTCTTTACAGCAATATGTAGATTTTAATTTAGGCCTGTTTTCCTTTGTTGGTGCTGCCTTAAATAGCAGGAAAATAAGACGGCAAACACGTGTTGTGGAAGCTGTTGCTAATGAAACTGCCTCTGCCTTAGGGAACTTGAGTGAGGAACTGCAAATTACCAGAATTGTAATGCTTCAGAACCGAATGGTTCTGGACGTAGTATTAGCTGATCGTGGGGGTGCCTGCCGCATTATCGGTAGTAGTTGTTGTGTGTACGTCCCAGATAATTCACCTTCTGTGTATGATGCCATTTCTAAACTGCACAAAATTGCTGCTGAAATTCATCCTTAAAATGGTACATGGACATTCTCTAATTGGTTCTGGACTTTACTTAGTGCCTGGGGTTGGAAATTATTGACTATCCAGTGTAAGATCATTGGAATACTCTTCTTCCTTTGTTTATGTATTCAATGTGGCCCTACCTTGTGTTCTGTATGTATTACAGCCTGCCTTCTGTCCAAACGAGCTATTGCCAAAAATGAGCAAATGATTAGCAAAGAAATAATGAATATAATGATGATTAATACTGATGATGAATATCCTGATTACTTCCGTTATGAGGTAGCTTCAGCTAAATGCTAAAAGGGCTGTCTGTCGTAATTTGGCAGTGACTAGGTTAGCATTTAGCTCAGCTACACAAACTTTCGTGTTTAACTTGACCATACTTGCGGGGGGGCCATTTTGTATTTCCTGGCTTCCATTTTGTATGAACATGCGGCCTCGTGGTCAGCATGCCCTTTTGTCCTTTCTCTGTACAAATGACCATTTAACTTGCCCGGCAACAGGCTATTTTTAGCACTGGTCAAGCTCACGCATGCGTACTCGAACATTTAGATTAATGAGCGGTCACCTCTTAGGAATGTTCTCCAAAACTGACCAGTGGTACTAAACTCCTCCCACATGTTGGCTGTGTTCCAAAAATGCCCTTATATGTACCTAAACTGTGCAAAAGTATACCGCCTACCTTTTTATTGCTGTCAAACTTGTATAAAAGAGGTCGCACACCGATGTTCGGTGTGATACTTCTTGCATTACCGAAGGGTGCTGTAGGAATGTACCACCACCCCATGGGGTCCTAATAAACTTGACTTTTGCATTTCCAGTTTCCGTGCCAACTTCTATTCTATGGTGTTCGAGAGTTTTTTGCAGAGTATGTAGACCTGACGAAATCCAGTACCACAGTTTGGACCTGGCAAGTAGGTTAATGGTACAGGTAGAAATGGCAGTTTAAAACTGCACACATAGGTTCTGCAATGGCAGGCCTGAGTCATGTTTAAAGGGCTACAGGTTGGGTGGCACATCCTCTGCAGCAGGTCCACTAGCAGCATTTAATTTACAGTCCCTTGGCACACATATGGCTGCCTTGCCAGGGACTTATAAGTAAAATAAATATGCTGATAAGCCAATGTTACCATCTTTAAAGTACAGACCATATTATATTTAGCACTGGTTAGCAGTGGTTAAGTACCCAGACTTTTAAAGCCAACAAAAAGAGCATCGGAACAATAGGAGGAGGAAGCCAAAAAAGTTTGGGGATAACCCTGCAGAAACAACCAGGTTAAATAGTATCCATATATGTATATTTGTACTTAGACTTATGTTAGTCCAACTTGTATAGCGCGACAGTTGCCTCAGCAAAGAGGCATCCCGGCGCTTATATAATAATATTTACAAATCTAGAGAGTACTCTACATTTCAGGGGCTCTAAACAACAAATGTTGCCAGCCAAGGGGTAACAGAGGCCAGACAAGGCCAAATTCTAGGGTCAGAAGGAATAAGAAGGTGTGGCAGAGTTAGTTATCTCAAAGAAATTTTGAGTTACACCTTAATGTTTTGTTGCTTGAAGACAGGGTTTATGAAATACAGGATGCCAGATGCCTGTGAAATCGTAGTGGGGATGGTCTTACAGTGTATTAAGGAAAAACAGCTGTAGGACTGGCATTTTATATTTGTGCATCGATTTATACAGCACAACTGTGGGTCGCCAAGGAGGTATGTATGCAGAACAGAAGGGAAAGATAGAAAAGGCTAGTGAAAGAAAGCAGCAATCTTTTAAGTTTCTTATAAATATCCTCAATGTCTGAAATTCTCAACTCGGTTTGTTTCGTACAATCATTGAATTGCATAAATCTTTCATTAATGAAACTTAGCTGTTCACTAATGGGCATATTTATCATCATATCATGCAATGCCGCAAGTCACTTTTCTGGCCTGCCCTGCGTGATAGGGAAGGGGCAGGAATTCGCCATACTTAACATTTTATGCTGTATTCCAGCCTTTTCCCAGCCTTGACACACATTGTGCCATCTAGCCCCAATGCAGGCACTCTTGCACCATGGTGTTAGGGTACCTGCGTTCTTAGCAGAATTGTTATTTTCCAGGAAGGGGCATCTTCAAGCACAAAAAAAAAATTACCTCAGTAATTTTCCTCTTTCTATCTGTGCTGCAGAATGCTGCACAGATAGAAAAAGATCAAAATGAGGAGAAATAAACATATTTATTTTCGCAACTCCTCACTTGGGGAGGCGTAGCAGTTCTGGAGCATTCCCAGGTCTACCTCTTAAAGTAAATCTGAAAATACGTCAAAATCCATGGGTTTCACATGGAAACACCCACGCACTACCCATGGAATGCCTCCCTGGGGCAGAGTAATTCAATGTAGTGATTTGGACTGCGTAGCGTTACTCTGGATTTATGGAGTCACCCAGAGCTATGCAAGGTGGCCTTGTGTGGCTTGATCAATCACATCAGAAGGGTTGATTCGCTTTTGCAGCGTGCAAAAGTGATAAAATCCTTGATAACTATGGCTCCCAATTGTATGCCTTATTTTGAGAACTTTTGTTTTTCAGATATTTCCCACAAAATGTACCAAAGAGCTGAATCTATTAATGGTGAAGACAAAGGAAAAGAAGATTATTTAAATTGTGATATCTCAAAAGCCAGAATCAGTTGGTCAGACTTTTTCAAATGAGTGAATAATGATTGCAGATTAACATTCTCAACACTTCGCATTTAACCCCTACTAAGACAGCATCTAAGCTTAGATGTCTTGAGAGCTGTTACAATTTTGTGACAGACTACTAGGCACTATCATTTCTTTTTGGGAACAGCTGGAGACACTGTAGTTGATGCCAATCATGTTAGTTTGTGTTGCCACTATTTCCATGGGACAGATCTTATTGGGCATGTTGAAATAAAGGCTGTTACTGGAGGTAGTGAATCACAAACTTCCCTTTGAAGACTTGTCTGCTGTAATATAGGGATGAAATTATACACTTGCATCCTTGACGCTAAGGAATTATTTTTGCTAGAATCAAAATTTACAATCACATTCCAGTTGTAACTTGTAGCATCTTCCATCCCTGACTGTCCTCCAGGAAGATACTAGAACATTAGAATCTTGCTGTCACCTGATTCTAGAACAAGAATTTGAATTTGAATTTGAATTGAATTGAATTTAAAATATTTATTAAGCGCATCGTTCACCATGCGGTTTCTTGGCGCTGTGGAGGCAAAATTAGCAGTAACACAACAAAACTGAAGGGGTGACAGGGAAGGAGAGGAAGTTACATTGGGAAAGCTTGGGTAAAAAGAAGGGTCTTAAGATCTTTTCGGAAAACAGAATAGTGTGTAGCCAGACGCAAATGATCAGGGAGGGAATTCCAAAAGGAAGGTGCCAGTACAGAAAAATTGGATCCGCCCCATTTCTTGCGTCTGTATCGGGGAACATGGAGAAGTGATTAGGTGGATGACCGCAGCTCGCGAACAGGGGTGTATTCTTTAAGTAGAGAAGAAATGAAGGCAGGGGCAGTCCCTTGACGTGCCTGGAAGACCATGCATACAGTCTTAAAAAGAGATCGCTCCTTAACAGGCAGCCAATGTAGTGCTTTCAACAGGGGGGTAGAGCGGTGAGAGCGGGGAAGACCATAAATCAATCTGGCCGCCTGGTTTTGAACCAGCTGGAGCTTCTGCAGACTATAGGCCGGGATACCATTGTAAAGGGCATTAGCATAGTCCAGCCGGGAAACAACCAGAGCGGACATGATTAACCTAAGAGCGGAGGGAGAAAAGAAACGAGAAACAGAGCGGATAGTACGAAGTACAGAAAAACAGGAAGAAACCACAGAACTAATTTGTGAATGAAGGTTGAGATGATTATTGAGTTTAATACCCAGAGTTTTAACTGAAGGAGAAGGTGTGGGAGGGGGTCCCAAGGAAGAGGGCCAAAAGAGAGAGTTCCAGGGACTGGAGGAACCACCTGTAAGGACCAGTTCTGTTTTATCAGGGTTCAACTTCAGATGGTTCTGGTTCATCCAGTCCCTGATGAAAATCATAATAGACTGAAAGTTAGAGATAGAATGAGAAGAAGAGGACAGATTAAAGATAAGCTGGAGGTCATCTGCGTAGTTGAACACAGTGACCTCCAGCTGTTGGAGGGCAGAGATCAAAGGATAGATATAGAGATTAAACAGAAGGGGAGAGAGAGAAGAACCCTGAGGGACACCACAAGTGACTTTGAGTTGGGTGGCCGAGAAATCCCCCAACCGGACCGCCTGGGCACGGTCCCTCAGGAAGGACGATAGCCACACCAGGGCTGGGCCCTCGACCCCCGCCGCTCCGACACAGGACAGTAGGATGGTATGATCAACCGTGTCGAAGGCGGCGGAGAGATCGAGGAGCACCAAGGCCTGGTTGTTGTTTTGGTCCATGCCCTCCCTGAGATGATTCAGGACCGATACCACGACGGACTCGGTGGAGTGCCTCGGCCGAAAACCAGCCTGGCTGGACGCAAGACCACCATTGGCTTCCACGTGGGCACTGAGGACTGATGTTACGTGTCGCTCTAGTACCTTGCCCAGAAAAGGCAGGAGGGAGATGGGGCGGTAGTTGGCTGGAATGGAAGGGTCCAACCCAGGCTTCTTAAGGATGGGGACTATGGTGGCAGATTTAAGGGCTGGAGTTACCACGCCCTGAGCCAGCGAGCTATTAAGGAAAGATATAGGCGGTTTAGGACAGGCCGAATAGATCTGTTGTAGAATGTAGGCTGGGCAGATATCCGCCGGGGAACCAGATTTTATTTTGGGGAGTATTGCAAGGAATGCCTCCTCAGTGAGCAGAGGGAAAAAGGAAAGAGAGCCGTGGACAATCGGGAGAGTAGGCTGAGAAAAAGCAGGGGAAGGAGGTGGGATATTGGCTCTGATGTTAGCAAGTGTTCAAAGAATCACAGAGGGACTGGGAAGGGGAAGGTTTAGGGGTGGCCCTGTCAGAGTAAGCCAAGTCCTGGACAATGGAGAAGATCTCCCTGGATTTATTCTCCGCTGCCAGTATTTTCGCTGAAAAATAAGTTGTTTTAGCACTCAATATGGCTTTTTTGTAGTCGTTCAGCAAAAATAGATAAGACTTTTTTAATGAAGGGCAGTAGTCCATTCTCCAGTGCCTTTCAGCCCGCCGAAGAGTCAGCTTCTTTGCCTTTAAGTCGTCACCAAACCAGCGATTTGATTCCTTTGATCTTTGAGTGGATATCCGTCGTAGTGGGGCTACCTTATCACAGCCTCCAGCAAGCCAGGTGTCAATGGCGGTGGCTTGGGAGGTGGAGGATAAGCCCTCTAGGTTAGGTGCGGAGATCAGCAGCGAAGATGACAGGGCAGGGAGGTCCACCCTATTCCAATTTCGTGCCCAGATAACAAGCTACTCCCTGTTAGTTAGACTCTGTGGTGACAATAGGAGCTACATGTGGCTGATGTGTACACCGCAAAGCTTGTTCTCCACCTTACACCTGCCTCTATTTTAGTTGGATGTACTTTGAGGATTTTACACTGGCAAGAAGAATGGGAGGTGCTTAGCATCTGCAGTTATACACATCAACACCCTCTTGATAAAGAATGTTTCACATTGAGCACTTCAGTGATGTTTTCCTGGAGACTGATGGTATTTGAAGATAAGGCTCATGCTGGAGATTGTCTAAGCAGCAGACTAAAGAGTGATGTTGAGGGCCAGACACATCACTGGGTTATGTGGGTACTTATAAGAAGCTGATGGATGGCTGTGAGCCCAAGAACTGAAATTAGTGCCCCAGGGTGTTTGTCAAAAGTAACTGAAATCTTATCAATGGAGTGCAGAGTGAATGTGCTGACACTTTCTCCAATAAACTTGATGGAAAATGTGATACTTGCAAAACTGACTGTCAAATGAGTATTAGTGCTGGTGAGTGAGTCCCTACACATTTGGAAAGCGGATCGCTATTGTTTGGACAAACGGGCAAAATTGACAGGCAATCGCATATTCACACTTATGAACATGTCTCGGCACATGAAAAAAAGTAGAGAGCTGTTTCCAGAACAAGTCTGAGTGCTCATGCCTTAATGAGCGCATGCTGGTTGCAGAATTAGAGGCACATCGAGGGAAGCAGAGTACCAAAGCATACTTTCTGATTTTTCTCCTCACGAGGGCAAGCGAGAGTGCAGTCTTTAGAGCACGACGTGGTCCTGGAGGCACAGGGGAAGTAGTGAAGCATCTGTTGGATGTATCCTCAGAGAAAGGGGAACATGCATTGTAATTCCTGGAAGATTCATATAGAGGAAGGTGTCAGGGGTGTACGCCTAGTTTCTTTGACTGACAAAGATAATCCAGGGGCGTAGCTAGAGCTTGTGGCGCCCGGGGCTATCCCTCAGATTGCCGCCCCTGGGGGGCGGGAGGGAGGGGTGCTGGGGTAAAAGGATGGCGAGCACTTGAAAGAGGTCCGAGAGACACGTAATATCGCCGCTAATCGTTCTTCGTCATACGCGCTGTCTGGCTCTTATCACACCATTGATCAGTGAAATCTCAGGCTGTGCAACTCCTTTAAACCTATCAGCCACTCATGTCTTTAGGCACAGCAGCTCCTAAAACTGACTTTGCAATGGATCACTAATGGGCAGTATAATCAGCTCCTTAAATTGCAAGGCAAAAGCATGGATCAATATCTCAATAATGCTCAAAGTGAAAACGAAAATATATACACCTTTCTCAATAATGGCCATAAAAAAACCCCTAAAGATAATCCATGTCAGAAATGCAGTTCCTGTTTACAGCACAGAACACTGTGTCAACGACGCAGATGTTTACAGTTCATCTTTCATTACATGAGACTATTTTCTATTTTTCAATTATTGAGTTATATCAGTCCTAGACAACAAATGAACTTCTTTTCAAATAAGGCATCCTGTACCTTTCTTCTGACTAATAGAATTGAGTCTACACACAATTATTATAAAATAAGATTTAAGTAGAACATAAATAAGTCCCACAGGACTATTGATGGAATATAATACAATTACCCTGCTTCTGGTTGGCATATAAGGTTCTCTATTTCCTGTTCACACAGAAACAGAATTGGGGCACCTCTGGGGAGTATAAAGTTGTATACTGTTTATAGTGCATGTTTTACATGAGATCTCTATCATTGTGTATATGTGGAAGAATACTACTGGATAAGCTCAGAGACACCCCTGCCTGCTATTGCACTGGGGGAAAGATAGGGCAAACAGACTGGGGTCAGCACTAGGGAGTACTGTGTGTGCATGCTACTTATGGAGCATGTTCTACATGACAGCTCTCAAAACAAGGGTACCATTTAGTGTGTATGGAAAAATGCTACTGGCTAAGCTCTGAGTCACTCCTGCCTGCTGCTGCCCTTGGTGAAAGAAGGAAGGTTCACACAGAATGGAAGTATGCCTCTAAATAAGAGTGTCAAGGTAGAAGTACCATGTAGTAGGTATGGGTTAATGATAATGGCAAGGATGAGAGACATCCCTAACTATCACTACCTTGATACAAAGAAGATGGAAAAAGAATTGGACACCGTAGGGGAGTCATGTGTGTGTGTGTACAGCATATGGTGCACCCCTCTACATGAGTTCTCTCACAGCAGAGGTACCATCTAGTATGTATGGAATCTCATACATTATTGTGCTTTATGCATCGTCATGCATTCATTGGAAATGCATGATAATTAACATTATCCAGTGCATTTTCAACACCCTACCCTTTGTCAGACACAGTCCCACCTTCTTTGCATGTGCTGCTCCACCACACTTAGTCTCAGCAAACATGGTTCCTCGAAAGCAGATCAGAATTGAAGGCGGTATGACATAGTGTGCCTAATAGAGAATCTTGTGTGAAACATACCTCATGAGTAACAAACATCTTATCTAACAGTCAGAATGCCCAAAGGCTTGAATGCTTTCTTTACAACTGCAGATGTTACAGTCCACATTTAAAAAGAACTCCATTAATCCCTGCTCCTAAAGCAAAACCTTTCCACATTTTCAAAATCACACATCCAGACACAATGAATCATACGTTTGTGAATTAGTGCATAGAAAATGTTACATAAGGCAAAGACCACCAAACGTTGTAAGATTCATATGCCACCCATGCTGGTAGGCACTTTTTAAGAGTGCTGGGTCTGGAGAAGAACAGACTCAGAACATAACACAGTGTTTAGGATCGACTTTAATAAAAATGTATTTCTTACCCAAACAAACCTTTTTTAGCAACATCAAAATAGAAAGACTGAGAAAAAACACATTATTTTCTAAATGTACCATGCAGCTCTTAGATAGCAGTTCAATAGCTCACTGTTCTAAATTACGAATGTAACTTCTGAACTACACAGTAACAACAGAATCGCTGTGACAAAAGCAGTAACCCACAGAGCTGTGCCCATAAAATATTATTCTTTGATATGCATGGCACAGGTCCTTTGCAGCAAGCGTATTACAGTATTGCCAAGTACCACGCATCAGGGGGTTGGACTAAGGCATTTTAGTACTGATGTCCACATCACCGCACTAAAATGTGTTAGTCACGCATACTATAGCTCCTGGAAGAATTACAACACGTCACTTCATATTATGATAAAAGCAGCCACTGCCAGCACCTGCTGCGCTACTGGTTGTCCTGCGCCGCAATTAGGAGCTTATAACCGACTACGCTTTGGCTGTTAGAGAGTAGCAGTGTACAGTGTCAAAACATCTCTAAAAACACACATATACTTCTGTTCTGCAGCTTAAATACATTTGCACCAGGCCCGGCCCTCCACCTGGTTGTCTGGTGTCACTGCAGAACATAAACACAGCCAGGATCCGGCACTTGTACCATCAACAGAAAGCCTGCAACGATAATCCCAAGCAGTGGCTGAATTTTGGTTTGTTTTCCTGTTACCATGCTCACCACGCAAACAGCATTGTGAGACTCTCACAGCGTACTCTCTATGATTGTGCTGCTGGCAGGCAGCTTGCACTGGAACAGTGTGGGGGAATTTTTCTGCTGTGAACAGCCCCGATTCTGCCCTATGGACAGTTTGCCTAAAGATAGCAAGCAACTTAGCCATCACCAGCGCCTGGCCTTCGAACACGAGGGCAGTGGCGGGTGCAGTTTAAAGTGGGCACTGCTAACTAGTACTTAGGAGCACCTAGAGTAACAGCAAGGGACAGTGACTAAGAAGGTCAAAGAGTAGCCTTGTCTGGCAGGCCTTGGGCCTGTAGGTAACCTCAGCAATGTCTGCAGACCGGTCCACCACACTGGGTTTCACCACGCACTCTGCAGGCTTTGCCCGGCAGCACCTTCAGGATACTACAGGTGATTTCAGCGCACCTGATCACTAGACTAACTTGAGTGCTGCAGCTGGGGCAGTACCAGGCCGGACGAGGGGGAAGAGGGTTGGAGGACAAATAGGTTTATTCAGTCACTAGTTTTGATTGTCTTCACCCTCAGGTAATAGCATTCAAAATAAAGGCACACTGTATTTTTCAAGATAAATCCAAGTTAAAGTAATCAGTAGGAAATGCATTTTTTTGCATTATGAAATTTTATAGATTAATTCCATCACTGCAGATTAATGTAACCATACAGTAAAGGAACAGATTTTCGGCTGGCAGGGAGGTAAGGAGTGGTGGTTAACGACTTCTGTATTTATAGTGGTACGATGTCAGAGCTTATGACTTAAAGCACAAAGAATATACAACTCATTATTTTAACAGAGTATAAAGTGTTTTTGAAATGTTATGTTTTGCTGTGGAATGTCACTCATAAGTCACTGCAAACATGGAACATCAGCAATGCGAATACGTAGAAGCTACGATATTAACCCTCTGGGCTACCTTACACAAGTGAAAACTGCCTCTAGACGAAACTCCCATCTCTCCCCAGCAGGTAAATTAATCACCAGAAGTTAACTAGGCACTTTGTGTGTTGCCCAAAACTGCTCAATATACAAGGAACTTTCTATTGCTTTAAACACAACAACACTGCTACAAAACTGAAAAATAATGCTCCATTACCGAAGAGAAGAATATTTACATGTGCAGGCCCATTTAAAACACTTTCCCTGTTACTGTGAAGGTTTGTCTCCGTGTCCAAGGGCAAGGCCAGAGCCTGCAACACACTCTCTTTCGCTACGCAGCCTGACCTTTGACACCCCTATGAATGGTGCTTCTCTTGGCGTTAGTCTTGATATTCGTAGAGGTAGGGTCCACGTGTCTTTGCTCTTTGTCAAAGGAAAGTGCAGTGGGTTTTCGAGCCTGTGTGTAAATGTTCCTTGTCACTCTGCTCCCTGTTGTGACCCTCGTGCAAATGGTATTGATTGAAAGCAAGTGCTTATGTGCCTTTGTCTCTGCATTGCCGAGAAATGATGAAGTGTGTGTAGAGATGTCGCCCTACAACGACTGATGCACCATCTGTATGCCAGTGCCCATCCCTCCATGTGCATACAGCGGAGGTCAAGTGCCCCTCTCTGCGATCCCTGCTTCTTGGCCTCCATCTGAAGGCCGCGCTTACCCTCATTTTATCAAATTATCCGAGGGTTAAGCACACTAACTTACATTTTTTGCAAGTGGAGCAGCAATTCGATTTTGTCCGCCTCGTGGCCTCAACAACTCCCATTCAAAGCCGCAGCCCGGGGATGATTCAGACCGAGTCTCAGGTTACTGGATGCATTCATGCACGTCACCACGTGCGTTGGTGCGCGCATTGCGTTACAGGACAGTACAAGTCTGCCATAGGCGGGCTCTGCTGCATGATAAATGTTTGCAGGGCCGTCATTGGTAGCGCTTTCACGCGCTACCAGATTGACGGCCCGGGACCCAAACTTGAAGGTGCACTTTTAAAATAATATTAGGTGGTGCGTGCAATGCAGTAAGTAGCGTTTACACACACTGGCCCATCAAGGCTTATTTATGCTGCGCAACGCACTTTGGCTGCCAAAGATGATTACTGTTGTGTTCATTTCATTATGATACTGCTGAGGCGCCGCCCGGCCACCCCCAAAATAGTGCCGCCTGGGGCGGACCGCCCCCCTCGCACCCCCCTAGCTACGCGGCTGAGATAATCGTAATATAATCGTAATCATACGCTCTTGTATAGCGCCTTATCACCGTAAGGTCTCAAGGCGCTTGCTTTGGGAACCCGTCCTGGCCTTTGCCTGCGAGATTACCCCTACTGGGCATCCCCAAGGTGAAGACCAGGCATCCCATTGTGGTGGGGCCGTAGTGGAGATTAAGCAAGCTATTGCCCAGAGTAGCAGAGTGTGAACCCACGATTCGAGTAGGCACCAAGGTGAGAATTATCGAGTCCGTGGACATTATGAGCTCAAAACCCTGCTGCATCGGGAATTGAACCCTGGTCCTGGGTCTGACCTCTGCATCAGGGTCTGCCTCCTCTAACCGGTGAGCCACACTTCTCCACATAGTGAAATATTTGTACTGCCGCAGCCTTGGGGTGATAGAGTCCAACTGCAAGCAGCAGAAAAGGTGCATCCAATTCTATTCCAAGCACCATTCAAACAAGCAAAGATTAAAATATCCACAGTCAGATGGCTGTTTTTCTCCGACAGGAGATGCCGGTGGAAACGCTGAGATCGTATCACTGAGACAATTTGCCTTTTCTAAAGCATTGCTATACCCACAGTCTCAGCTTAGTGATGACAAGTAGCAAATAACAGCAATGCAACTTTGTAAGGAAATATTTCAAGCAGTTGTGTAATTTTTAACACTGTGAATGGTAAATCTTAAAAACCAGAGAGTACCAGTGACATACTTGGTATATATAGAGCATTTGTCTGTAGTGAATATTACATTTTTTGTAATTTTATAGTAATAACATTTTACAGAAATATGCATTTGAATTATGGAACATCTAAGAGCCTTAAGTATTCATAGTGTGTTTCTGTATGGTGTTATAGTGTCATCTGGCAGCAAAAAAACAAGCACGCAGTGTGCCCCTTCCTCACCATTCTTTTTGACATCACCTGGTGAGCCACTGCTGAGGTTGAGCAAATGGTATTTCACAATTACTCAATTGTTTATGGGCCAAATTTTGGTCTGAAGAGAAAGATAGTGCTACTTCAACATTTTCTGGGTGTTGAGTGCCAGGACATTTTAGCACATCTGCCAGTATTTATGAGACAGGGATTCAATGATTATGAAATTATTTATGAGCAATTGAGCCGGTTGAAACTATGGAATGGTTAGCACCAATTGTGGTTGCCAGGAAAAAGGATAGTAGGATCTGTTTGTGTGTTGATCTAAGGGCTCTGAGCATGGAAGTATTTGTTAGACAAGTTCCCATTACCAAATATAACAGAAATGGTGACAACTGTGGCAGGAGCCAAAGTTTTCTATACTTTTGACCATACATCCGCTTACTATCAAAATCCACCTGATTCTTGAGAACTCACAGGATTTATTACACCAAAGGGGGCATGTAAATGTAATCAAATGTCATTCGATCTGGTATTGGCGGTCTTTCAGAGAGTCATGTCAAATGTGCTAATGGGGATCCCTGGTGTATTCTGTTACAAATATGATGTACTAATATTTAGTCATTTACAGGGACAACATGATGAGAGGAATAGGCTATTTAGTCATTTACAGGGACAACATGATGAGAGGAATAGGCAGGTGTTACAGAAATTCAGAAACTATGTCCTTACTGTATAGCTAGGAGACATATAAATTAAAATGTACAGAAATAAAATACCTTGTGCACAAAATCACATCTCAAGGAATTCAACCTAAAGCAGAACTAGTAAATACCAAAATAAAGTATAGAAATGATAGAGTTTTATAACAAACTAGCAGCCCGTCCCGATGTTGTCCGGGTATGCAATAGAATGTGTGTATTGTGTGCATTCAGATACGGTCATTCGCGTGTTCCCCCGCTTGAAGGCCAGCTGCAGCCCTGGTTGATGTTAGCAGGCGCGTGACACCCTGCTTGAGGCCCAGCTGCAGCCCTGGTTCATGTTAGCAGGCTCATGTAATTAGTGTAGTGATCCGCCACCTGAGACCGGCTACAGCCCTGGCTGATGTTAGCAGGCGCGTGTAATTTGGTTTAATGTGATAGCTCAGTAACAGCGTGCATGAGAGGCTGCAGTAATTGTCCCTGCAGACACGCTCATTCGCGTGTGCCCCTGCTTGAGGGCCAACGACGACCGTCTAACAATTCGAATTGTGTGAGTCTTGAATGATTGTTTCCCGCTGTTCTTATTTTTTTATGACCCACACCGACGCTCTTCGGCCCGAGTGCTTTTTAGACGCACCCAGGCCAAGCCACACACTGCGTTCGACCCTTTCTGACGCACCCAGGCAAAGGCACACACTGCAATCAGCACCCCCAGTATGTGTGAGACAACGGACAGTCCCCCAAGGGAGTCTTGAGAATGGTTACTTACCACGCTTTGAGGTGAGCGCCTTTGTGACGCCCCCAGCACACGGCCACAGCAGACGATCTGATTAATGTACGACCCAGATGGCATGAAGTGCGGAACGTAGCACACGCCCCTGGCGTTTGTCATGCCCCCAGCCTGCCCCTTGATGCGGCGCAAATGCGTAATTGGCGCTTCACATGGCATGAAGGGCGGACACACGCCCACAGCACGGACACACGCCCACAGTGTTTGTCACGGCCCCAGCGTGTCATGCCCCCAGCGTGTCACGCCCCCAGCGTGCCCCTTGAAGCGGCGCAAATGCGTAATTGGCGCTTCACATGGCATGAAGGGCGGACACACGCCCACAGCACGGACACACGCCCACAGTGTTTGTCACAGCCCCAGTGTGTCATGCCCCCAGCGTGTCACGCCCCCAGCGTGTCACGCCCCCAGCGTGCCCCTTGATGCGGCGCAATTACGACTCACATGGCATGAAGGGTGGAACGTACCACACGCCCCCAGCGTTTGTCACGCCCACAGCAGAACGCAGACATCCCCACGAGGGACTACTTTGCTGGCACGGTTCTTTTACCTTTTAAATGTATATGGTGGCCGTCTGCATAGCCTATGTCCTTCTGCTGCAACTGCCTTTTCCAACGCTGTATTGGGTGTTGTGATTGGTGCTGTGGTTACTGAGATTACCCGCCTCAAAGGTTTGGGCTCTCTCTTCATAATATTAGTATGGATATTACCTACTGGCGGTCGCCAGTAGGTATATATAGTTAGGATTTTTTCTCTATGGGTTTTTTGAAAATTCTATGTCTAATAACTTTGGCGTTTGTGGACGGAATTGGCTGAAATTTTCAGGAAAATGGCACATTTTGTTTCTGAGCAGCCCCTGAAAATTTTGGGGGGGTTCGTCAAGGGGGGGCCGAGAAAAAAGGGGGGTCCCAAAACACGTTTTTCCCATGTTAATTTCCATAGGGCGGTTGGCCTCACTTTTAGCCCGAACGGCTGAATGGATTTGCACGAAACTTGGCAAAATTGTAGGGACTGGTAGCCCGATGTGCCTTTTGTAGGTCTCAATATATGTGCTCCAGTGGATTTTGAGAAATTAACGTTTAAAAAAAGATATATATCTGTAACAGCGGACCGGGCAGCGCTCTGGTTCGCGGACTTTTCGCGCAATGGAGCTTTGTGAAGCGAAGCTGATTGGTTCTCCGGCGTCTGTCAACATTCCAAACAGTCCGTAGCGGCCGCCATCTTGTCTCTCGGTAGGATCGAGAGACAAGAGGAGGTCAAAACAAAGGGGGAAATAACTATAAGGGGGCATAGTAGATCCTCGCTGACCCCCTAGGTTTGATGTGGAGGTTTTAAAAGGGCCCCGCGGGGCAAAAAAAAATAATAATAATAATAATCGAACGGCTGAATGGATTTGCACGAAACTTGGCAAAATTGTAGGGACTGGTAGCCCGATGTGCCTTTGCTAGGTCTCAATATATGTGCTTCAGTGGATTTTGAGAAATTAACGTTCAAAAAAAGATATATATCTGTAACAGCGCACCGCTTCGCGTACTTTTCGCGTTACGGAGCTTTGCGAAGCGAAGCTGATTGGCTCTCCGGTGTCTGTAAACATTCCAAACAGTACGTAGCGGCCGCCATCTTGTCTCTCGGTAGGATCGAGAGACAAGAGGAGGCCAAAGCGAAGGGGCAAATGACCATAAGGGGGCATAGTAGATCCTCGCTGACCCCCTAGGTTTGATGTGGAGGTTTTAAAAGGGCCCCGCGGGGCAAAAAAAATAAATAATAATAATAATCGAACGGCTGAATGGATTTGCATGAAACTTGGTAAAATATTAGGGACTGGTAGCCCGATGTGCCTTTGCTATGTCTCAATATATGTGCTTCAGTGCATTTTGAGAAATTAACGTTCAAAAACAAGATATATATCTGTAACAGCGCTCCGCTTCGCGGAGATAAAATTATATCTGTATTACCTAGCTGTTGCTAACACCAGTTAGCGACGGCTAGTAGGAGATAGCGACCATCTTGGGTCCCACTTTGCATGTGAGTGATATTTATCACTAATGACATGCAAAGTGGGCATGCCAAGATGTTAGCGACTGGAAACAGTCGCTAACATCGCTATCTCCTATTATCAACTTTTGGAAATATTCGAGATAAGCGCGAATATCTCCAAAAAGTAACAGCTGCCCTGAGCAGTTCTTAGCCATGTTATCCAATGGGAGGTGGATAACATGGCTAAGAGCATTAGCTCGGTAATGCATGAATATCGCGGAGTTTTCAGCGATATTAATGCATTGCGCTCGTTTTTTATCGTATTTACGATAAACCTTGATAATAGCAAGGTTTATCTGCGATAATTTCTGACGGTAAAAAAATCTTTGCAATGCATCGTTAGGGATAAATATCGCTTAACTTTGGTAATATGCCCCAACGTCTGTTAACGTTCGATTCGAAGGAAATCAGGAATTGTTGAAAAACATTGTGTGCGCCATCTTGTCTTTTTTCAAATGCCATACTTTTGTCGTGCACGGCAGCCATTTTAGATGCCTTGACCAGACCCACTCTGTGCACGCTGTCGATCCTTAGCATGGCTCCCCACCCTCGCAAGCATCTCACCCAGGCAGTGGTCACCCCCGCTCTCTGTCTTATGCATGGGTAATAAACCTCCCCCCATCTGCGCTGCTCTTCCCTGAGAATCACACCCTGTGCCCGCCCGACACCTCCCTTTCGCCCTATTCACTACCGCACCCTCTGACACTCCTTTTCCTCTGTGTCCGATTGTCCAGGCCGGTCCTAGGCTATCAGCTAGCCCTGCAGATGTAGTTTATGGCCACAGCTGTAAAGAATCACCCCTCTTCAAAGGAGTTATAGTAGATCAAGGCCCACACTCGATGAGATCCGTCACAGCAGAAGCGTTGCTATTATCTGAAAACCATCCTGTATTGTGATTGGGGAGGGGACCGAGCGTGAAGCGGAAGATTCCAGGGATGACTCTTTGTACATCAAAGTTTTTACAATTATGTGTCACATTAAAAATATATAGCACTCCGACAAAGTAGTAAGATTATAAAACTTTAATAATTTATAAATATATACAAGAAAACAAAAATAGTAATAACATATAAACATTTTTAGAGAAAAACAACGAAGTAGCGGTCGGCTGTGCGAATAGTCCCAACGCAGCACAACGTCCAGATTTCCGGCGTGGGGCGTCGCGGGGGGTGGGTCATCAGTAGCAAACTGTTGTGCGAATAGTTCCAAGGCAGCAGAACGCGCCGAAATCTAGATGACACGAAAGTGATGTCTAGTAAGTTGCCACCCAGCAAATAACGGCGTGGGGCGTCGCGGGGGGTGGGTCATCAGTAGCAAACTGTTGTGCGAATAGTTCCAAGGCAGCAGAACGATGGCACCAAGGTGATGTCCAGTAAGTTGCCGCACTGGTTTTGGTATCCTACAATGCTGCTCCGAATAACGGCGTGGAGCGCCCCGGGGGAGGCGGCGTGAACGGGCCTCTCCAGGTGGAGTCTCATCTGTTTTAGTGGGGCGCCCCTTTACCGTTTCAGTTGCCATTCCGTCCGCTTTTGGTCCACTGTGTCAAAATCCGCCATTCAGCTGAGTTGCGCCCACTCTTGCGGTGCAGCGATAGGCGGCTGCCACAGGACTCTCAAAATGGCGGCAGGCTCTTTCCTTTTTGGGCGTGGTCCACTGAAATGGCCCTGGGACACCTTGGAAATCGGACGCTTGTCTGCTAGGTCTTGGACCCCATTCTCGAAAGCGTCCCCTCCGCCTTGAGAATTCATCAAAAGTTTTGGGGGCCCCGACTCCTGCAGGCTTCTGGTGGGGAGCGGCTGCCATGATTGCTCGCGGAATGACCACGACGGAGCTACGAGATGGTGGTGCTCTCATGCTGACGCCAGTTTAGTCTGAAACATCCAGAAACAAGGTGGGGCTTTCATCGTTTGGGGGAAAAAAAAGTTTTCATCCAATGAAAAGTGTTGTTTTTAGGTCATATGATCAAGCCTTCCATCATTCGGAAACCAAAAGTAAAATGAACCAATGAAAAGTTTTATAAACAAGTCACATGACCTGTTATGCGGCATAGGGTATAAAATGCGGAGAAAATACGTTGGCACGTGAGGCGGCGTCAGTAGCGGAACGATGTGCGAATAGGCCGAAGGCAATACAACGCGCCAAGATCCGGATGGCACCGAGGTGGTGTCATAGTTGAGAGTTCTGAGCAGCGGTTGTAACACTGTCTGAAGCTTATTTGCAGCTGCTGCAGCTTCACTACGCGCCAAGATCCGGATGGCACCGAGGTGGTGTGTAGCAAGTTGCCGCACTGGTGTGGCCATCCTACAATGCTGAAAGTCGGCGTGGGGCGCCCCGTTGGCCTGTGAGTTTGCGTCAGTAGCGGACCGATGTGCGAATAGGCCGAAGGCAGCACAACGCGCCAAGATCCGGATGGCACCGAGGTGGTGTCTAGTAAGTTGTCGCACTTCTGTGGCCATCCTACAATGTTGAAAGTTGGCGTGGGGCGCCCCGTTGGCCTGTGAGATGGCGTCAGTAGCGGACCGATGTGCGAATAGGCCGAAGGCAGCACAACAATATTTTCTGACTGACACCACAAGGCGCTGAGATGCCAAGATCCGGATGGCACCGAGGTGATGTCTAAGTTGCGGACTGATGTGCGAATGGGGCCAAAGGCAGCGTAACAATATTTTTTGTATGGAAGATACCACTAGGCGTTGAGATGCCAAGATTCGGATGGCACTGAGGTGATGTCTAGCAAGTTGGTGTGGTCATCCTACAATGCTGAAACTCGGCGTGGGTCGCCCCATTAGCCTGTGAGATGGCGTCAGTAGCGGACCGATGTGCGAATAGGCCGAAGGCAGCACAACGCGCCAAGATCCGGATGTCACCGTGGTGGTTTCATAGTTGAGAGGCACTTCATCTGCAGTGGGGCGCCGAGATCCGGATGGCACCGAGGTGATGTCTAGCAAGTTGCTGTACTGGTGTGGTCATCCTACAATGCTGAAACTCGGCGTGGGTCGCCCCATTAGCCTGTGAGATGGCGTCAGTAGCGGACCGATGTGCGAATAGGCCGAAGGCAGCACAACGCGCCAAGATCCGGATGTCACCGTGGTGGTTTCATAGTTGAGAGGCACTTCATCTGCAGTGGGGCGCCGAGATCCGGATGGCACCGAGGTGATGTCTAGCAAGTTGCTGTACTGGTGTGGTCATCCTACAATGCTGAAACTCGGCGTGGGTCGCCCCATTAGCCTGTGAGATGGCGTCAGTAGCGGACCGATGTGCGAATAGGCCGAAGGCAGCACAACGCGCCAAGATCCGGATGTCACCGTGGTGGTTTCATAGTTGAGAGGCACTTAATCTGCAGTGGGGCGCCGAGATCCGGATGGCACCGAGGTGATGTCTAGCAAGTTGCTGTACTGGTGTGGTCATCCTACAATGCTGAAACTCGGCGTGGGTCGCCCCATTAGCCTGTGAGATGGCGTCAGTAGCGGACCGATGTGCGAATAGGCCGAAGGCAGCACAACGCGCCAAGATCCGGATGTCACCGTGGTGGTTTCATAGTTGAGAGGCACTTCATCTGCAGTGGGGCGCCGAGATCCGGATGGCACCGAGGTGATGTCTAGCAAGTTGCTGTACTTGTGTGGTCATCCTACAATGCTGAAACTCGGCGTGGGTCGCCCCATTAGCCTGTGAGATGGCTGTTCTTTGGATTTGGGCCTGGTCCACCAAAATGGCCCTGGGACACCTTAGAACTCGGACGCTCGATTTTTTTTTCCTTTCCTGTACATGCAAAAAAAGGTAAATGCCCGGTACGTTACACGCTTCATCTGCCACGATGAACTCTCCAGAGGAACCGAAAAAAAATATAGTTGTGGTAACTATACCATGCATCGTCATATGGAGAGGTGGCACCAATTAATTATAGTGCTGCATAAAAGAGAGATTTGGAGGAGAACCCCTGACCTGCTAGTACATTCATCAAAGAAGTGGCACTGAGAGCTTCAGAGGCAAGGGAAACGGTCCCAAATATTTAGAAGAACTTTGGAAAGATTAAAATGACATGTTTAGATTGTGGCAAATTAATTTCATGTGGACAGATGAGTGTTACTCTAATAAATACAGCATATGAACATCATCATAGTCGATGGTTGGTAGAGACATTTTGACTATATCCTGGACCTGCCCGTCCTCGCCCAAAATGGCGCCGGAATAAATGGGACTCGTAACTCCTTGTTGTGTACTGGTTGCAGAACCTTGAAATCACGAGATACGTATGCAGTTTTGAAGCACATGGCGGGCGGGGACGAGAATTGATTGAATATTTCGACATCCCTATTGATATTAAGTTCTGATGTGTTATTGATTACTGTACTGTTGAAAGTTCGAATTAACGTCACCCATGGTACTTGCCCGCAAATGTATATCTAGATAATTTTATTGTAACTGGCCCTGTCGTATTTTAATTATAAAATGTACGTCCACCGATTCCGTAACTGTTAGACACCTTAGTTCTTGCAACCTAATGGCCCGCCCGTTACGTTCCTCTACAGTGTAAATGTCTATTCATCATATACGATTACAGTTTGCTCTGTGGCAGGCCCACGTGGTTATAGGCTCGTATTTGTATAATGAAATTTTCACAATAAAGGTTTTTAAAAGAAAACATGGTAGTAGTATATACATTGGTAAAGTTTTTAATAATAGTGACTGTTTTAGAATCATTAAAAGGCAAGTGAAATAAAGCAGACCAATTACATGAAGGGTAAAAGGTATTATACGAAGGAACGCAGTAAAGATAAATGGTCAAGGGCTGTTGTGTTTTCTATTCCTGCAACATAAAGTGATCGATAAGAATCTCATATTCAGGCGTATCGGCGACTAAGACAGCAGGTCGACCCTCTTTTGCTCAACGGCTCCGTCATGGGACGAAGAAACGCTCTTTTTCTCGAAAAAAGAATATATTTTACTTGCAGGACAGTTGTAAAATTTCCGGGAAAGTACATTAGCCTGGAACATTATAACATATATTTAAGAAAAAATAATGTTCGGAAGTAATGAAAAGCGTAATTTTTAGGTCATATGACCAAGCCTTTCATCATTACAATAAGAAAAGTAAAATGAACCAATGAAAAGTTTTATTAACAAGTCACATGACTTGTTATGCTTACGTTACGCGCTGCGCGCCCCGGATGACTTCCGGATGCGCTAACGCGGCGCGTCATATGACGCATTACGCGACAACGCAGGTACAGAATATAGTCAAAATGTCTCCACCAACCAGCGGTCGGAACACAACCCCTTTCAGCAGGCTAAATAGTTCTGTTAAATGACAACAGAAGGGACAGGCAACAAGAACCATCAGTCAAAGAGGGGAGAGCTAGTTCTTCTCTACCGGGTTACATTGGGGCGCTACCGGAACTGATCGAATTGGTAGTCTACAGTGTTTCTGGATGTTTCAGACTGAAGCTGGGGTTAGCATGAGAGCAGCACCATTTCGTAGCTCCGTCGTGGTCATTCCGCAACCAATCATGGCAGCCGTTCTTTATCGTTATTTTGGGCGGGGTGGGTGGCGGAGCCGAGCTGTTTTGCAGCCATCATTGTGTGGAGTTCAGTTCATCTCACTAGTTTTGTATTTGTCATGAGGGGTTGTTCCTAATGTTTCTATTTTAGCGAGGTCAAAAAGAGATCCCATTAGTGGCCTACTGATTTTGCTCGATTCCTTTTCTTTTTTTTTTACACGATTTTTCGTTATCTGCAAAGACTAAACAGAGTATTGCGACTCTGTGTTTGTTTGTAAATAGAGAATGAACCAAAGAGAACTAATTCTAAAACAGTAAATACTTGGATAACAATCAATCAAATGGAGAGAGAAGCAGGCACGACGGATTACAATGGGGGCAAAGACCTGCGTTAACTACCTTTCACTATCTGCAAAGAGAGAGTACTCCTAATAGAAATGAGGGGGGGGGCACCATTCAAAGCAGATCAGTGTGCATAAACACGAAAATGTTTTCACTTACCACGTACTTGACATTCGACAGCTTATGATATTTGCTATTAAAAAAACATTGAAATTCACTGAAAAAACCATAGGTTATAGACCATATATAGTTAGGAATTAGCATTTACAAAACCTTGAAAATTCACTGAAAAAACCATAGGTTATAGACCATATATAGTTAGGAATTAGCATTTAAAAAACCTTATTTTACTCACACAAAACCATTGAAATTCCATATATAGTTAGTTGCACTAACTATATATCGCGCACCTGCAATCCACTGCTGATCATGTCACATATTACATCATTCATGACATGGTCAGTGACATCACTGATGACATCACTGATGACATCTCAAATGACATCACTGATGACATCACTGATGACATCTCAAATGACATCACTGATGAGATCACTGATGACATCTCATTTGACATCAATGACCACATCACTGATGATATCATTCATGTGACAATACAATGCATCTCCTCACATTTTAATATAACCTCTGTTTCACCCAGTGTTAAATACAGAGTATAATTTTTGAAACCATTGACACACCAATACTAGTTACTACATACGTACTCACTGATTCCTACGTCTACACACACATTCACTCATTCACCCATACAATCATTCATACATACAATCACTCATCTTTACAACACTATCATATGCACTCATACACCTATACAGACACTCACACTCTGCCACTCATCCATGGAGTTACTCACACACCTAGTCAGTCCTGTAAAGAATCAATCACACTTCCATTTTTTTTGTCTATACAGTTAAACATAGAGCACCTTACATTTTCAAACATATACTAACACATACTTACTTTCTTATACAATCATTGATACTAGTACACATTGATCTGCACAGAGTCACACACCTCCCAGCCAGCCACACACACACTCAGTCTCCCATACAAATACTTAGACAATCAATCAATAACCCATATAGTTAATCATATAGCTACTGATCAACACATGCAGCAGTTTACAGAACAACAGACATAATGATGCACAAATTAAGACAGTTTAGTCACTAACCCATGCACTCAGTGAGACACATTTAATCACTCACTCATACATTCAGTCATGCACCTACTAAATCCTTCGTCCAGACACTTATACATCTACTCATTCTTCAATATGTAAAACATATTTAAACTTTACAGAAACACACAGTCACTGGATGATGTCATCAGTGATCTCATCAGTGATGTCATTTGAGATGTCATCAGTGATGTCATCAGTGATGTCACTGACCATGTCATGAATGATGTAATATGTGACATGATCAGCAGTGGATTGCAGGTGCGCGATATATAGTTAGTGCAACTAACTATATATGGAATTTCAATGGTTTTGTGTGAGTAAAATAAGGTTTTTTAAATGCTAATTCCTAACTATATATGGTCTATAACCTATGGTTTTTTCAGTGAATATATATATAAGTGTTGCATGTAAAATTGTAACTCTTCAGTGGCCATGGAGAAATGGTTGCTATGGCAACAATAATGCCGCCACACAGGCCAATGAGCACTTTGAACTGTTTAAAAAGCACTCACTTACCTGAAATCTTTGTTGTGAACAAGACGGTTTCATCCGTCGAAACGCGTCGAACTTTGCACTTGGGAAAATAAAACTTGTTCCTGAATGAGACCCCACGGTGTCAGCGCCTGTCTATCATTGTGTAAACACAGGAGTGGAGAGTATATATATATATATATATAGAGAGATATATATATATATATATATATATATTGAAACCCGTCGGTTCCTTTTCGCCAGAATTTGCAGCGCTCTCTCGCCGGTTCGTAAATCCCCGCGGGGAGAAAAACGGGACGAACTCGCGTTTGTCTTCACTTATGTGCTTTTTTATTTAATCCTCACAGCATGGAGTTTCTCAAGCAGGCAGGCTCAAATCTACGAGTTTCGGGATAGCATATCCCTTGTTCATGATCAATTTGGCTACAGGCTCTTAGTCTCAATATAATGAGTCACAATATTACATCATTTTCTGTTTGATGTTATTTTGGCCCTCGGCTTTCTTGATGATGTAGTTTTTTGCAAATTTTTTTATACTTTTTTTATCCGGCTGCATAGCCTATGTCCTTCTGCTGCAACTGCCCTTTAGAACGCTGAATTAGGTGTTGTGATTGGTGCTGTGGTTACTGAGATTACCCGCCTCAAAGGTTTGGGCTCTCTCTTTATAATATTAGTATGGATTTATTAGTAATTTTACCAGCTTGACCTACCATATGTGAAAACAATTGATAAATAGAGTGAGTTTGAGTGGGAAGAGCATTGTCAGAAGGAATTTGAAGATGTGAAAATTGCTTTGTCTGCTGCCCCAAATTTAAGGGCAGTTTGTGTCCGGAAAGAAAACTGTGGTTGCAACAGATGCCAGTTTTAAGGGCTTAGGGGTAGTACATTTGATGGAGAATCTGAAAGGCGTGGCAACAATAGCAATTGCTTCCAGTGCATTGAGACAAGCTGAATGAAATTACTTTGTCATTGAAAAAGAGGCTTTGGCAGTGTACTGGGAACTTAACAAATTTGAAAACTTCATTTGGGGAACAAGAATTAAATTAAGGACAGGGCATAAGCTGCTTAAGAAGTGTTTTCTAACAATGGATTATATGCTATTCCAAGAAGGGTCAAGAGATGGGTAGTTTATCTTCAAGAATTTACATTTGAGGTAGAATATATGCCTTGGGTAAGACATTTTGCAGAGGATTGTTTCTCTGGTTTAATTAGCCAAATAATGGAAGAGGAAGATGCTAGTGACAACAATAATTAAGATATAGAGTTACACAAGAAGGATGTATGTATGATAAGTAAAGTAATTTTTGAAGAGGAAAATTGGAAAAAGGAGTTAGAAATTGACCCGGTCTCATGGTCAAAGTACATGCGATGTTAATGCAAGGTTGAGATGGAAGGAAAAACTTGAGGAGAATTTGAGACCGTTTTGGATGGTCAGAGGAGAATTGCCAGTGATGGATAGATGCCTTTTTATAGGTACCAGGCTGATACCTCCTGATTCTCTTAAAAATAAACCTATTGACTTAGCACACAAAGGCCATCTTAGTAGTACAAAAAAAACAACGTTTGAGATAAGATTTCTGGTAGCCAGGTATGTTTGTACCGATAGAGAGAGTGGTTAGGGACTGTCTGGTCTGCTCTGCTCTGCAGGTAAAAAAGATACATACTCCATGCATGTATTGTTGGTCTCTTTCAACAGGGCCTTGGATGGATGTGGCAATACACATAATTGGGTGAAAGCTGCTCATCATAGCTTCTTGTGTTAAGTGACCTATATTCAAGATGGCCAGAAATCAAATGTGGTTCAGAAATCAACACTAAGACAGTCATAAGGTTTTTGGTGGAAATTTTATAAGAAAAGGACTACCTAGCACCCTTCACACTGATAATGGGGACAAGTTTTGCTCCTAAGAGAGATGAAGGAATTTATACATTGTAATGGAATTACGCACAAACTGTGTGCCCTATATCCCCAAGACAACCAATGGGTAGGTCGAACGGTTCAAAGAAACTTTCAAAGAGGGTATTCAGCTAGCAAGTTCTAATAGATTGTGCTGGAAGGAAAAGGTACTAAAATGGTTTGAAGCCTATTTCTTACCTCCTTATCAGTCCACAAACATGACTTTGTTTGAAATGTTAAAAAGAAGGAAGCACAGGTCGAGACTATCTTCAGGGTGGATAAAGTAGCTGTGTGAAAGTTGAGGAAAATTAACATTGGAGGGAAAAAGAGCTATAACTGCAGGCAGCTCACAAGGAGAGGTATGATAAACTACAGGGGACCAAGTTGATCAAATTAAGAGTAAGCAACTGGGTTAAAGTTAAATCTCCCACTGCTAACATGAGATGGTCTAAATCTACCAAACCAATGAATATAACAAAGCTATTTTTTAATGCGGACAAGACACAAGATGGTAGGATTTTAAACCTGGGAAGAGTGCTAAGGCATCTTTGGCCTAGTCAAAGCAATAAGAGGGGAGGGAAAAACAAGATAAGTGAATTCTGAGAGTGAACCAACTATGGGAGATCCTGTGAGGCACAATGTTGAAAATGACACTGTCCACGTCAGTGGATAGGTGACACCTCCCAAGTTTTATGAAAGATTATTTAGACCACATGTACTTAGCAACTGTTCTCTTCAATATAGGATGTGTAAAATAAGCTACCTTTGTCCTAACATTCTGTATAATAATGTCCATCCATTGTAATTATGTGTATAACATTTCTGTGCATTTCTCTTTTTCCCTGTTTTTACACTGTATCCTCAGATCCCATTGCTCTAATGTTTTTTTCTCATATTACATGCGGTGTATTTTTGTTTGGGGGTTTGCCTTATTTGTAAAGAAGGGAGATGTGTATTCTCTTCCTCCCTGTTTGTCCTTTGGGAAGATACTAGAACATTACAACCTTGGTGTCACCGGATTCTAGAACAAGCTGCTCCTTGTCAGTTGGTTATGTGCTGACAATTGTGTTTAGCTGTGGCTGAGGTATACACAATAAAGCTTCTTTTCTTCCTTATACCTGCCTCTATCTTCTATTGGATGGTCTCTGCAAATTTCACAGAACCGTATTCACCTTGCCTGACATATTATTAGCGCCTTGTTGAAGTGGACCCTGGACAATTGAGTGAGTGTCAGATTCCCCCATTTTGCTTAAGGCTGGACTTGTTAGCACCTTATGTGTTGCACATTTTTTTTGTTAGTTCCTATCTCCTTGTTTTCAGAGGAAGGCTTTTGCCCCATGAAAATAGTTAACTGTTTGCAATGTAATAATGCAATTGTTGGTCCTGTTGCCATTGTGACATGCCATCCTTTTAGGTCCTATCCATCTTAGCAAGGAGTCTGTTTTTTGCTAATACTTCTTGCCAAAGTATATATCCACTAGTCTCCTAACAAGACTGTTCTCATATATTAATAAATCGAATTACAATAAAGCTTTACATATGTTTGTATGAGGGAGTGCACAATGAGACTAAGAAAGGCCACAAGCCACATCCACCACTAAGCACACCACCTCAGCTACCCTCCCCGGGATCCACTGCCCTTTGAAGTGATGCTTAATGCTTCGCTCAAAGACATTCAACCTTTGAAGATGTTAGGCCAAATGATAATTGTTAGGTTCACATGGGAGTAAAACAAACTTTGCTGGAGAGTCTGTATAGACTGCTGATGGAGTACGGCTCCCACAAACCTATCATTGTTCAATGCTAAAACTTGTTCCCTGATCCTTTCCTGGACAAAATGGAAAGACCTGATATGAGATGTGACAATGAAAGAGTGACACTTTGTGAATTGATAGAGGATCACTACCTTCAAGTTGGGTGGCAGTACACGTTCATCTCCCCAGCATATGGCTCAGAACCTATACTGGACATCTATCTGACACATGCTGCGGCCATCCTTTTGCACTCGGCTGTACCTTTGGGGTGGGAGCAGTGTGTGACCATGCCCCAATAACACTTACCCTGGAATTGCAATTGACTCTGGATCAATCCTAGATCTGGTGGCTGAACATGACCTGACTTAAATCCCGAGAGGAGAAATGCTGCTTCATGGCTCTCATGTACAAATACCTGACACTGTTTGAGCCCACTACTGACTTTAAACCAAATGTTATGGACTGTAGGAAGGCCTATCTGAGTGGGATGCTGATAAGGGGCAATGGTATAGGGAGAGTTCCTGCTGCCACATCAAAGGCTGCTCTGGAAGCTGAGGTTAAGACACTTATAAAGACGACCTCTAAACATGGTGTGAAGGTAGAGCAACTCTTGGCCCTGCAATTGAAAGAGAAGGAGGCCAGCTCAGAAATTCCATCTATGTATACACCCTCTGGAGCAATCCTGGCTCACCCGCTGGAGATTGTTAAAGAATTTTTAACATTTTGAAACTATAAGACTGCTTCCATAGTAAACACTATGTGGTTTATTAACAAGCACCTTGCGCCACCCCTACGTCACTTTTCCCATGTTAAAAATTACACAAAAGTGGTGGAAGAGGCTTGTAAAGCCCCAATGTAGGAAGACAAATTCATGTCAGCCCTTCACCTCCCTACCCTTCCTGTAAACTTCTGGGATGAGCTCAATTTGAACATTAGGAAGGAGGAAGGTGTACATCTCATCAAAGCCCTGAATATGGGCAACCCGCCAAGAGAGGACGGATATTTGATGAAATTCTCTAAGGCGATGTGTGTTTAAATTGTCCCTTTCCTCACGGTGATTTTTCAGGAAGATAAGACCACCTATTTCCTCAGGTTGGAATTTAACCAAGCCCACATTTCACTTAATCTGAAGCCTAGGAGGGCCACCTATCCTCTGTCAACTTTTTCTCCCTCTCATTACTGAATTGTGATACGAAGATATTGGCATAGGTTTTTACAACCAGATTGTCCCATATTATCAGACTGCTGATCCATGGCAACTAGGACATCTTTGTTCCTTTACTATCCTCCCAGAATCATCTACAAACTCTGGTGCACATAATATGACAACCAGGAACAATATAGATGATAAACTCCTGCTTTCTTTGGATGCTGAGAAGGCATTTAACAGAGTCCAATGGCCATCTGCATTAATTCCTGTTTTGGTGTTCACCTGGCTTTTATCTAGATGATACGCTGGATTTAGCATTCCCACACAATATATTTTCCTTCATAGAAACCACAAAAGTGGACTTTGCTAAAAGGTCAGCCTTCCAGTTCTCTCTCTGGGGTAGACTCCAAACCATTAAGATGGTGACGCCCCAAGATTTAACTTTCTGTTCTACTTGCTGTCTTTCAATATTCCTGCTGAGATTTTATTATAGATTGCTATCGCTGCCAGCAAATATGCGTGGGGTGGGATACTACTGTGCTTGGCTTCAAAGAAACTCTATGCTGCTACAACATCTGGTGACCTTTGCCTATCTCCTTTTCAGACTTACCACAGAACCCATCACTCGTTGCAGTTGACTTGCCACTTGAGTTCCTTTGGAATGTGGTTTATTAATAGGGGTAAGTAGGTACCTACCAATTGTAATAAGGCAACCATCACAATATGAGGCTCAGTCAAAGTCTCAATAAATGATTCCCGTGCTCAACCCTTGGTAGATGGCTGCCAGCAGGATGGATTAACTTAGGAGAAAGGTTAAATAAGTAAGACATAACACACAATAAAAATCCAAAATTGGGGGCGTGGCTAGCAGCCGAAGAACATGGCCACAGCTTAGAGAGGCTCCATGCTCCCTGATTTGAACCCAGTCGATCCGCACATTAATCCGCAACCCTCTCTGTCCACAAACACAGGCGAAGGTAGTGGGAGGCTCCAGGTGTCAGGCGATCGATTCCTTCGACAAAGTGAATCCTGAGGCGCGGACGGCTTGCAGTAGACGGTGGCCTGGTGCGGTGAGAAAAGCCGGGCCCTAAAGTTTGGTGACTGCCTGGCAGCAGCGGATCAGTGTTCGGTGCGGGAGAGTGGAAAGGAGGCGGCATGCAGTGTGTGCCTCCCCCCCCCCCAAGGCGCGAAGTGACACTCCTGCATTACCATTGCCCCAGGACCTTTGGTGGGTGCAGTGGCGGTAATTACTTTGCTGCCTCTACACAGAAGAGATGCTCTATATTGCTGTCGGGTCGGGGAGGAAAGTGGTGAAATTCATGGCCGCCATTTCCTCGCGGCACATATCTGTGTCTGGGCCCTGCATTGGCAACGTGCATGTTGTAAGGAGGAGAGGGTAGGTATCCAACAGCGCTGTGGCGGCGAACATCAGTGAACGGGGGGAGGAGCATCACTCTCCAGGACACCGGACTTGGACCCGGTAGGAGCTACAGGCTGAACATCGATGACTGTCCCGCGGACTGCGCTGCGACCCTGCTGGAGAGGTAAGTGACGGATTGCGGGACTGCTTACACCTCTCCCCCACTGTGAACAGATATACCCGGGCTGAGGCTAGGTGCTATGCTGGCTAAATCACCACGCTACACTGAATCTGGAGGCGATGGTGCGGTGCGTTTCCCGTGGTAGAGGCCATTTCCAGTCAGTGGGAAGGGAGACATTTCAACATAATATCAGTATACATCCCTCCAGCCCTTCAGGCGGTGGCCCTAACTGCGCCTATTGCGTTTAAACTTGATGATCCAGAGGGGGAGCTGCTAATTGGCGGGGATTCTAACGATGTGGTAGACGGGACCTTGGATAGTTACCCTCCCAAGATGGCCATGACGGGCACCAACGGCATGGGGGTTTTATAGATGCCTTTGGGTCCTTGGGCTCACAGATGCGTGGCGGTACCAACGGTTCCTAAGCTGCACAACACTACACTTTTCAGTCAGGAGTACATAAGAGCCTCTCCCGTATAGATTATTTCTTAATCTCAGCATACAGCCTTACCAAAGTGGTAAACATTGAGATCCATCACAGGGGTATTTCTGACCAATCACCAATCTCATTGACTTATACGACTCACTGTCGGACGAGGCAGCGCATGTACCCCATACGCCCTGGGTACTCACATGTCCCTTAGATATTGAAAGACATTACTGCAGCAATGCGCCACTACTTCCAGGAAAATGCAGCCTCTGTGCAATCCCCTAACACTCTGTGGGAAGCCTATAAAACGGTTGTATGGGGGCAAGCTATTGCATCTATCACAGGTCACAAGCGGGGAGCGAGGGAAGAGCTAGATACCATAGAAGACAAGCTCACCAGGGTCACTGATCAGCATGCGAAGAGCCCTTCACTAGACGATGCGCAGGCCTTGCGTCTTAAACAGTGCGAATCTAGGGAACATCAATGGGAAGTGGCTAAAGCACAGATACAGGCTACTCATCACAAGATATACAAAATAGGGGACAAGGCGGGTAACTTTTTAGCATGGCTGGATAGAAAGGAACGGGCAAAAAAGAACGATAGCGCAGCTATGCACTCCGTCTGACTCGATAGTGACTGCTCAACAAGACATAGTGGATACATTGGCAAGGCACTTTGAACAAGTGTGTGCATCAGGTTCCCGCTTATCAACGGAGGAGACCCAGGCCTCAATCTAAGATATAAAAATGCCTACACTGTCAACGGAGGCGGCCCTCCTGGTGGAAGCTGACCTCACGGTCGACGAACTGCAAACGGCCATTCGCTCCCTAAAATCTGGTAAGGCGGTGGGGCCCAATGGAATACCCATCGAGCTCTATAAAAAGACTTGGGACGTAACTGCTCCGCACCTTCTGAAAATGTTTCTTGAAAGTTTGGAGGGGGGGGAACTGCCGCAAGAACAACGCATGGGCACCATAATAACGATCCCTAAGCCTGACAACCCCCCCAAGGACTGCTACTCTTATCGTCCCATATCATTGATCAACGCCGAGGCTAAGATCCTCGCCAAGCGTCTTGCAACACGCCTGACCCCACATCTTGAGACCCTAATTCACCCGGAGCAGTCCGGGTTTATGCCCAGTAGAAATACAGCACTTAACCTCAGGCGCTACATGCAGTGTTGGCATGCATGCCGTACATCCAGGAGCCTGCAGTTATCCTCTCCCTTGATGCGCGAATGGCATTCGATATGGTAGAATGGCCCAAAAATCTGTGCATGGGTACGTTTGCTATACTCCCATCCCCTAGCACATGTGGTGGCCAATAGTCACATATCGAGGGATTTTCCACTTTCATGCGGAACGCGCCAGGGATGTCCCCTGTCCCCATTGCTATTTGTGCTCGTCTTAGAGCCATTAGCGGCATGGATCAGATGGGAACCAATGATTCGGGGACTTAAGTGGACAATGAACTGGGAAGATCTCATATCCCTATATGCAGATGATGTGCTGCTATACTTGACATCCCCAAGATGATCTATTTTGGTGCTCCTAAATATTTGCGAAAATTAATTAGTCAAAATCGATTCTATTTGTTTTGCATGCCCCCCTCACTGCTCCCCGAGAACTCTCCATTGCTGATTACTGAGGGTGCGTTTAAATATTTAAGCATTTATGTGGCACCTAAGCCTGAGGAATTCACTCAGAAAAATCTGATGCCCCCACTGGAACGTTTCAGATGAGACATATCGCATTGGCGCAACCTGCCATTGATGCTACTTGGAAAGGCAGCGCTCTTTAAAATGATGACACTTCCTCGGTTCCTATATGTCTTGGAGAACACCCCATATGACGTGCCGCTGTGATACTTCAAAACAATAGCTGCGGCAGTTTCTAGCCTACTCTGGGGGAACAAACCAGCACGCATAGCGCAAACTAAACTGGCTAGGAGATAGTATGATGGTGGTATAGCCCTCCCAAATATACAACTGTACTACTGGGCATCCCAATTAAAAGTAATTAATCAATGGATACATGCACCCCAGACGGACCCAGCATTTCAGGTAGATAGGCAGGGGCTGAGGGGCGCAGGGATCTTGTCAGCACTGTATAATAAAAGTAAACCTACCTCCCTAAATGGGTTGATAGTGCACACGGTACACATATGGTATGCAGCACATACCAGACTGAAATGCAGTGGAGTTATCGCCCAGATGACACCGCTTTGGACCACACAGCAACTGGAGCGGCTTAACAACAGTAATGGATTCCATGCATGGGACATGATAGATATTTCCACGGTGGGGGATCTATGGAAAAAGGGGGAGGTGGTCCTGTTTGAATATCTGAATTTCCACTACGAACTAGCACCTTTGGAGGTGTTTAGATATCTTCAAATTAGGCACGCATTACAAACAGTTCTTACACCAGGCACCAATATACCTGAGGCCACTCCCTTGTAGGATAGGTTTATAACAGAACACATTCATAAAAGGGCCACATCCCTCAGTTACTGTAAACTGCTTAATAACTTGCCTGACCCAACAATGGCACTCAGGTGCAAATGGTCCATAGAATTGGGTGATCTCGAAGATTCGGACTGGCAGATGGTACTGTCTTCCCCACGCGAAGTAGCCATACCTTCACGGATAAGATTTGTCCAACTAAAGATACTTCACCATACATACTACACTAGATTGACCCTCCATAAAATAGGGATGGCCTCACACCAGTTCTGTCTGAGAGAATACGGTGAAGAAGGCACTTTTTACCACACCATTTGACAATGCCCGCAGATTGCAATTTACTGGGTCCAGGTTATGAGAATGATGTCACAAACTGTTGATGTGTCACTGGTGCCGGAGCCAAAATGATGTCTATTAAATATATGGGAACCAAATGACCTCTCTCATCCAGCGCAGGACTGGGCGACATTGGGGATGATGTTTGCGAAGCGCAATGTGACCAGAAAGTGGGAATGAAGGGAATCACCGACGCTCTGATATTGGTGCAAGGATATGGACGAGGCCATGATGGCAGAAAAGGTGGCATATGTACACCGGGGATGCCCTCGGAAATGGGACAAAGTGTGGGGAGCGTGGAATATATTTAGAGGATACATCTGTGAACCACATCCGCCAGAGATGGCAGATGATTCAGAATGAGGGGTGGGCAGGGAGGAAAGAGGTACTCAGAATGTCAAAAAATACATCAATTTCACAATATGTTTTGCTAATGTATGCAGTAACATCAAAATTGATATCAATGAATATTAACTAATGTATGCATCATGTGATTATGCTATATATGCTGTTCCCTGAAATGAGTAAAAGCAAACCCTGACACAGTGTTTTGCTCTAATTAGAGCTCTTCATAGAGGTATAGCTTTGTCCAGACACAAGGGAGCACCCAGTATAAGTAAAAAAATACCCTTTCAGGCATGGAGCGACGAATAAATTATGCTGAAAAGAAGCAGGGAACTCTGGGGTAGTTCTCAAGTTTAGGTGGAAAGCAGCTCCTGTATCCTCTATCTCGGCATGGCATTAGCACTGTGCTAATCCTATGCTTAAAAACTTTGATAGAAAAGCAGAAACGGTGTCAGTGGTTGCTTTTAATCATTTCAGGTTGGCTTGGTTGGTATTTTACCAATTCAAAGCTGTAATATTGTGGCTGGAGTGGTAATTGGCTTTTGTCATTTTACAGCTCGGCAAGGACAGCACTGTGCTAGTCCTATGCTTAAAAACTTTGCTGTAGAAAAGGCAACAGACTTTTTCCATTTCTATTTCGGCATGGATAGCACTGTGATAATCCTATGCTTAAAAACTTTGATAGAAAAGCAGACATTTGAGGGCAGCAGATCTAGAGTGTAGCTGGTGTTGAGAGTGCTATGTACAGGAGCTGCTTTCCACCTAAACTTGAGAACTACCCAGAGTTCTCTGCTTCTTTTTTGCATAATGTATTCGTCTATTTGTCACTCTATGCCTGAAAGTGTATGTTATTGATATATATATAGATATATAAGCATTTTAAAAACCTTGGAAATTCACTGAAAAAATCATATGTTTCACACACGTTATATTTAGGAATAAGCACTTAAAAAACTTTGTAAAATCACTGAAAAAACATAGATTTCACACACGTGATAGTTAGGAATTAGCATTGAAAAATCCTTAGAAATTCACAGACAAACCATAGGTTTCACACACATCATATTTAGGAATTAGCATTTAAAAAACCTTGCAAATTCACTGAAAAAAACATAGGTTTCAGGCCTGATATAGTTAGGAATTAGCATTTAAAAAACCTTTGAAATTCACTGAAAAATCATAGGTTTCAAGCCTGATATAGTTAGGAATTAGCATTTAAAAAACCTTAAAAATTCACTGAAAGAACTGTAGATTTTAGGGGTGTTATAGGTAGCTGGACATTTCACTCATACAAAACCATTGAAATTCCTCCAATATAGTTAGTTGTACTAACTATATCTCGCGCGCCCGCAATCCACTGCTGATGATGTCACATATTACATGATTCATGACATGGTCAGTGACATCACTGATGACATCTCAAATGACATCACTGATGACATCATCCAGTGAATGTGGTTTGCTTTGTTATTTAAATATGTATTATATATATAGCAATTTGCATTGAAGAATGAGTGGATATATAAATATAAATATCTGGATGGAGGATTTAGTAGCAGTGTGATTGACTGTTTACTTGACTAATTTAAAGTGTCTCTCTAAATATATTGGATAGTGACTAAACTGTGTGAACATCTGTATCACTTTGTCAGTTGTTGTAAAAACTACTTCTCCAGTTGGTTACTAGCTATTTGAAAGTCTATATTAGTTATTGATTAGTTAACTAAGTATTTGTATGGGAGAGTGAATGTGTCTGTGGTTCGGTGGGAGGTGTGTGACTGCCCAAAGACGTGTGAATTGTTGATTTAGTAGGTATATGACGTCAAGACTACATGTTATAACAGTTGTTTGGGTGGGTGAATATCTTTATGGGTGTGGTGATGAGCAAATATCTCTCTTAATGGTACATGTCCAACAAAGTTGAAAAATCAAAGGCAATGTATGTGTCAGTTGTTGTTTATAAATAAGTATACCTGAGACTCACTGATTGTATGGGTGACTGTATAGATAACTGTATACTTGTAATAGTGACTTTATAACACAATAAGTACAATTTACTATCTATATGAATAGATAAAGTGGTGTTTGTATAAGTGTATAGCTAAGTAAATGTAAGTATGATCTATTGTTTGCATAAGTGAATAGGATGACTTTATAAGTGAATAGGATGTGTGCCGGTGTGTAATGTCGATATAGGTGAATAAGTATATTTGATAGTGTTCTATTGATCATTGACTGCATGTATGCGTGAATCTGTAGGTAAGTGATTAGATGTGTGTATAGATCTAGGAATCACTGAGTGGTTTTTTAGAAACTTTTATCGGTGTGTCAATGGATTTAAATATGGTACTCTGTACTTTACAGTGAGTGATGAAAGGTTATACTAGTGTCTGATGAGGTGTATCATCACGTGGATTATGTCATCAGTGATGTGATTTGAGATGTCATCAGTGATGTCACTGACCATGTCATGAATGATGTGACATCATCAGCAGTGGATTGCAGGCGCGTGAGACATAGTTAGTACAACTATTTATATCGGAGGAATTTCAATGGTTTTGTATGAGTGAAATGTCCAGCTAACAGTAACACCCCTAAAATCCACAGTTTTTTCAGTGAATTTCCAAGGTTTTTTAAATGCTAATTCCTAACTATATCAGGCCTGAAACCTATGGTTTTTTCAGTGAATTTCAAAGGTTTTTTAAATGCTAATTCCTAACTATATCAGGCATGAAACCTATGTTTTTTTCAGTGAATTTGCAAGGTTTTTTAAATGCTAATTCCTAATTATGATGTGTGTGAAACCTATGTTTTTTCTGTGAATTTCCAAGGTTTTTTCATTGCTAATTCCTAACTATAACGTGTGTGAAATCAATGTTTTTTTCAGTGATTTTCCAAAGTTTTTTAAGTGCTAATTCCTAAATATAACGTGTGTGAAACCTATGTTTTTTTCAGTGAATTTCCAAGGTTTTTAAAATTCTAATTTCTGTATCAATTTTTATATTTTTGATATATTTATTTTCCAACAAACTGCCTTTGTATATTCTAATACATTGACTGTATCCTGTAATATGCAACGGCACAGCGAGTTTTTATGATTTGGATGAAGTTAAACAATATAGTCTACATCTTCAATCAAAATATAAACAGTCAAATTTGTTAATGACATTATTTTTTCCAATGTGCGCGCAACGTGCGCGCACCTCGTGATTTTTTTGGGGGATTTTTTTTGTCATTTGGGGTCCTTCAGAGACCCCCTGAGAAGGCCTAGGGGGTCAGGGAGTCTCTACCCTGCCCCCTATTCACGTTCTCCACTATTGTTTTTGACTCAGTTCTGCCTCGAGGGTGCGAGCAACGTGCGTGCACCTCGCAATTTCTTTTTTTTTAATGTTTTTTTTTGTCCTTCGGGGTCCTTCAGGGACCCCATGAAAAGGCCTGAGGGGTTTGGGAGTCTCTTCCCTTCCTCCTTTTCACGTTTTTAAAAGATTTTACGAAAATCGGGTAAAAAGTCATTTATATGCGACGGTCGCACAACGTGCACGCATGCGTGCACACACGTTGCGCGCACGTAAAGTCATGTGACACGAAAACAACACTTTTGATTGGTTTATAGTAGTTTCTTTTCCAGAATCTTGAAAAACCCCACCCACTTCCCTCACTATCTCTTTTGGTTCCTGAGAGAAGGATCTCTGCTTTGTTCCAGCTTTTTTCGTATCAAAATGGCAGAACAGCAGCCAGAGGATTCTTCTGAGTTTGTGTGTGAGTAACTCTATAGATGAGTGTCCGTGTGTAATAAGATGTATAGGTGTATGAGAACATATGATGAGTGAGTATATGTATGAGTGCCCATATAGAACTGTTAGTGAATGAATGGATGTGTATGTAGATTTTGGAATTACTGAATAGGTTGTTCTAAATGGAATTGGTATCTCCATTTTTTTGAAAATTTTAGTTTCTATTTTTGAATCTGTGTATCAAGGTTATATTACGCTGAGAGGAGGTCTGCCACTCTTTCACAAGGATGTTGTCATCAGTGATGTCATCAGTGATGTCATTTGAGATGTCATCAGTGATGTCACTGACCATGTCATTAATGATGTAATATGTGACATCATCAGCATTGGATTGCGGGCGCGCGAGTTTAAGTGAGTACAACTAACTATAACAGGGGATTTTCAAAGGTTTTTTACATGGTAATTCCTAACTATAACGTGGCTGAAACCTATGGTTTTTTCAATGAATTTCAATGGTTTTGTAAATGATAATCTTTATATGTATTCATTGTTATATTTTTTATACTGATTTACTACATTATTTTAAATTATTTATTTTTAGATATTTTATTTTTTAAATTACATTACATATTTTTAATATAAATTGAAACAAAATGTTTTTACACCTCTCTGCAATGCAGCCCCCTGACGCGTTTTCAGAGGGGGAACTAATTCCCCTTGCATACTGGGGGTCCCGGGGGCCCAACTAGCCCACCAGGAACCTTCAGTATTACCCAGGGGGCTGCATTGCTGAGAGGTGTAATGAGGCCACACCCTTTTTTACACCTCTCTGCAGCGCAGCCCTTGGGGGCGCTTGCAGAGGGCGAACTAATTCCCCTTGCATAATAGGGGACCCTGGGGGCCAACTAGCCCACCTGGAACCCCCAGTATGCACCAGGGGGCTGCATTGCAGAGAGGTGTAATGAGGCTATGCCCCTTTTAACACCTCGCTGCAACGCAGCCCCCTGACGCGTTTGCAGAGGGGGAACTAATTCCCCTTGCATACTGGGGGTCCCTGGGGGCCAACTAGCCCACCTGGAACCTCCAGCATGCGCCAGGGGGCTGCATTGCATAGAGGTGTAATGAGGCCACACCCTTTTTTACACCTCTCTGCAACGCAGCCCCCGGGCGCGTTTGCAGAGGGGGAACTAATTCCCCTTGCATACTGGGGGTCCCTGGGGGCCAACCTGCCCACCTGGAACCTCCAGTATGCACCAGGGGGCTGCATTGCAGACAGGTGTAATGAGGCTATGCCCCTTTTTACACCTCTCTGCAACGCAGCCCCCTGGCGTGTTTTCAGAGGGGGAACTAATTCCCCTTGCATACTGGGGGTCCCTGGGGGGCAACTAGCCCACCAGGAACCTCCAGTATGCACAAGGGGGCTGCGTTGCTTTTCCCCGGAGGACGGCGGTCCCCGGGGCAGTGTGGGGGGGGGATTGGGGACCCCCACACTTCTTTATCACTATGCCTCCATGATTTGGTCCCCCCGGGGAGTAATTTGAAAATAAACAGACATGGTTTTTAAAAAACATTTTTGAGGCCTTGGGGGTCCTTGAGGGACCACCTGAGCAGGCCTAGGGGGTCAGGGTGTTTCTACCCTGCCCCCTTTTTGTAGTCTACACGTTTGTTTTTCTGATTTCTTGTGCCTCGGTCTACCGAGCACAAAATGGCTGCCAACACTTCCTGGTTTGAAGTGTTGAAAGCCAATGAGCATGCAGCTCGTGCTGATTGGCTGCCACTGTCTGTCAACACTCCAAAACAGAAATTGGTGGCAGCCATCTTGTGCCTCGGTAGACTGAGGCATAAGAAAGCAGAAAAACAAACGTGTAGAACTCAAAAAGGGGGCAGGGTAGAAGCACCCTGACCCCCTAGGCCTGCTCAGGGGGTCCCACAAGGACCCCCAAAAATTGCGGGGCACGGTGCGCGCTTATAGATATATCTATTTTTCTCTTTTGATTTCCTCAGGAACTACTGGAGGGATTTACACCATTTAAGCAAAAGCGTGATCTGCGAATCAAACTCTACCATTTTGCCAAATTTCTTGTAATTCCATTCTGCCGTTCGAGCTGTAGCCGTGTCTAAAGGTCCTATGAAAAATAACATCGGGAAAACACGTTTTGGGACCCCCCCTATTTTCTCAGCCCCCACTTTACGAATCCCCCCAAAACTTTCAGGGAAGGAGCGGAGAGGAGTGGAGCATAGCGGGCCATCTTCTTTGAGAAATTCGCGAAGATTCATCAATCGGCACCAATGTTATTCCAAATAGAATGTAGTGGATTTCCCATGGAAACTAGGTCCTAGCTATATTTACCGACTGGCGACCTACAGATGTCATCAGTGATGTCATGAGTGATGTCATTTGAGATGTCATCAGTGATGTCATCAGTGATGTCACTGACCATGTCATGAATGATATAATATGTGACACCATCAGCAGTGGATTGCGGGCGCGCGAGTTATAGTGAGTCCAACTAACTATAACGTGGGAATTTCAATGGTTTTGTATGAGTAAAATGTTCAGCTAACTATAACTGGTGTGAAACCTATGGTTTTTTCAGTGAATTTCAAAGGTTTTTTAAAATGCTAATTCCTAACTATAACAAGTGTTAAACCTATGTTTTTTACAGTGAATTTCAAAGGTTTTTTTAAAAAGCTAATTCCTAACTATAACGAGTTTGTAACCTATGGTTTTTAAAGTGAATTATTAAGTTTTTTTATAGCTATTTTTTATAGCTATTAATTATTATAATTTTTATAAAATTATTTAAATAATGTATATTTTTCTAACATAAATTTTTCAATGGATTTTCCCTGTGTTTTTTTTAATCTTTTTACCCCGGAGCGCTCAAGGTACGCGCACCCGGAAACGCACCCATACACGTAGCGTGAGCGCTATTCCCGCGAGCGAAAAAAAATATATAAATATGTATTTAAAGTAAATAATAATGCAAGACATTCCGTAGCATACTCATAAAAGTAGTATTTTTGATTTTAAAAAAAACGTATTTTGACTCTAAACACATTTCCGAAAATCAAGTAAAAGGTCATTGTGATGCACCGCGTAAGCGCCCCCGGAAGCGCCTCCGTAAGCGTCTTCGTACGTGCCGCGTTAGCACACCCGGAAGCGCTCCGGAGCGCGTAGCGTATGTGCGTCAAGCCATGTGACCTTAAAACAACACTTTTCATTAGTTCATAACAGCTTTTTTTCCAAATATTGAAAGCCCCCACCCATTTCCCTCACTACCACTTTGAACTAAGATTTTAAATAATCATCACAATAAACTATTTGAATTTGAATTTGAATTTGAATTTGGAGAGAGCAAGAGCTGTTCCCTGGTTCTTCTGCAGCATATTGTCTTTTTCAGAAGAATGGCTGGAAGACAGACAACCTCCAGTGACTCTGATGAAGATTTTGTGCCAGAGGACCCTCCTCGGCGCAAAGTAAAATAACACTTTTGAGTGAGTGTAAGACAAGGGGACTAAGGGAGCAAGGACATAGAGGTAGTGAAGGAAAGAGTGAGAGAAAAGGACTGAGTAAGGGAGCAAAGAAAGGTAAGTGAGGGAGTGTGGGTGAGTTATAGGGCGTGAGCGTGACGGAAGAGGAGTGAGAGAGTGAAGGGACGGAGAAAGTAAGGCTAAGAGAGAGGGAGTGAGGGAAGGGGAGTGAGGATGTGAGAGGACAGAGGGAGTGAGTGAAATGGAGTAAGGTGAGTAAGGGAAGGGGAATAAGTGAAGGAGCGAAGGAAGGGAAGAGAGGGAAAGGGAAGTAAAGCAGGGGGTTTGAAAGAAGGTGAGTGTGGGAGGGGAGTGAGGGAAAGGGGAGTAAACATGGGGAATGAGAATAAGTGAGGGAAGCGGACTAAGGGAACGGGGGTGTGGGTGGGGGAGAGAAGAGAAGTGAGGTTAAGGAAAAGAGTGATGAGAAAGTACATTTTGTTTGTCAAACTTACCTTATAAGTAATGTAAACTTAATGACATATTTTTAATAAATTTATTGTCTGTGGAAGAGAAAAAATAAAATTACTTATAATGTTTATAATATATATTTCAAAATACAAGAGACAAGGCAGGAGATTAAAAGTCATAAAAGGGTACTAAGAGATAAAGTAGGAATGAAGGACACAGAAAGGGAAACAAAGGAATGGTGAAGGACAGAGAGAGGGAAAAAGAAATAGAGGGAGAGCAAATTACTAAGAGGATAATGAGGCAGATAGATTCAGTGACACAGAGGAACAGAGGGAGAGAGAAATGAACTGAAGGTGAGTAAGATACTAAAGGAATGTGAGTTATCAAAACTAAAGGAGGAAAGGGGAGTAAGGAAAGAGGAGTGAGTTACAGGGAAGGGGGAGTGAGTGAGGGTGCATTCATGACAATGAGGGATGGAAGGTGAGTGAGGGTGAGTGAAGGGGCGTGAGAGAGTGAGGGGACGGAGGGAGTGAGGGTACCAGAAAGGGAGTGAGGGAAGCGGAGTGAGGAAGTGAGAGGAGAGAGGGAGTGAGAGAAAGGGTGAGTAAAGTGGAGTAAGGTGACTGAGGGAGGGGGAATGACTGAGGGAGCAAAGGAAGGAAAGAAGGGGAAGGGGAGTGAAGCAGAGGGACTGGTAAAAGGTAACTGCGATAGGAAAGTGAGGGTAAGGGGAGTTAAGGATGGGGAATGAGGATACGTGAGGGAAGTGGAGTAAGGGAACGGGGGTGAGGGAGGGTGAGAGAAGGGCTGTGAGGGTGAGTAAGGAGGGGTGATAGAGGGTGGAAAAAGGTGAGTGAGCATGAGACAAGGGGAGTATAATATATATTTTATGATACAAAATACAAAATAACTTGTACAACATGTTATATGGTTTATTTTTGCTGTTCTCAGAATATATTGTATTTCACTTAAAACAGTGAGTTCAATACTACTCATCATATGACAGCGGGCAAAAAAAAACACAATCAAAAAGATTGTGTTTAAAAAACCCATACAACATTTCAATAAATAATTTAAAACTTAGAAAAAACATATCTTAACTCATTTTGGATCCACTTACTTTTCCACAAGGCCAAATAGTATATGGAAAGTCCTTTTCTCTGGAAATTACTCAATAGTACTGTTAAACTTCCATTTACCCGAGTTTCTGAACGAAAGGCTCCAACATCTTTTACATCATGTAACAATAGTTATATTTCCAGCTGTAGTTCACTCATGATCAACATTTCCTATAATACTGATATCACTAACTATGTGATACACTTACACTACCTCTATGACAACTACAAGTTTTTTATTATCTTGATCACTCTCACTCACAGAGTAATTTTGAACAGCAAACTAAGTTTTATTAACTGCTCCAATCTTCATAGGCCAATTACCTTTCCTAAAGTTTCGGTTGTAAGAACACTAGGTAAGAATTTTGTAAGTCAGAAGGCAAACGTTGTTCGAAAGTCAATTGAGTATCATTACAATTAGTCCAGCCTTTTTGACATTTTAAATAAGCTGTGTAATGTCCTGATGTTGTCGAAGGACCATCATGGTAAATAATTGCTGCAGTTGCAAAGGTTCTTCCTGAAATTGATAATTGAGAAGCCACAACATTTTTTACTTTAGTTGTCAATTTAGTTCCATCAGGTCTACATCGTTGGAACATTAAAATTACATACTGTCCATATCTTTGTATAAATAATATTGATAGCATTGCAGATTTACATTGAGTACAGACCAAGTTTTGATTTGCTTCTCTAACTAGGGGGCATATTACCAAGCAATAGCGATAATTATCGCTATTGCTTGGTTAGAGACAAAAATTTTACGCTGAGCTGCGGCGATTTTTATATCAGATAAACTTTGGTATTACCAAGGTTTATCGCAAATGCGATAAGAAACGGCCGCAATGCATGAATATCGCTGAAAAGTCAGCGATATTCATGCATTACCGAGCTAATGTTCTTAGCCATGTTATCCACCTCCCATTGGATAACATGGCTAAGAACTGCTCAGGGCAGGTGTTAGCTTTTGGAGATATTTGCGCTTAGCGCGAATATCTCCAAAAGTTGGTAATAGGAGATAGCGATGTTAGCGACTGTTTCCAGTCGCTAACATCTTGGCACGCCCACTTTGCATGTCATTAGTGATAAATATCACTGACATGCAAAGTGGGGCCCAAGATGGTCGCTATCTCCTACTAGCTGTCGCTAACTGGTGTTAGCGACAGCTAGGTAATAGGGAGATCATTTTAACTCCGCTTTCTTGGCTTTTAAAGCCAAAAAAGCAGAGATAAACCCCCTTGATAATATGCCCCTAGATTATTAAAATACACTGATTTGCAGTCTGATAAAGTCAAATATATAAATCTTTCAGTGTCTATTGTAGTAGTACCTGAAAAGGAACAATTGTCACAGTTATAATGCCATTTATAAGAAAGGCCAAAAAGATTTTCTACATCTATACCTTCATCTTGCAATACAACAAGCATATACATTAGAAATTCCTGACAATCTTGCTGAATATTCTGTGAAAATTGATTTAGACCAGAACATATGTCTAAAACATTTTGCATTTCAGAAACACTTTCTATTTTTGTTCTATCACTGCTACATTTCTCAAACACAGAATTCAACAAACAACAAAATCTTTGATCCCGATTTTCAACAATCTGTTCTTGTAAAGTTTGAAGAAAAAAAACAACATTAACCACTACATTAGCATAGCAGTTGACACCAGAACTGTTTTCAAGCTGAAATCCAACAACATCTTTAACTGAATCCTTTTCCTTTCTGCTTACAAGTACTGGTTCATCTATTTTTTTTCTTTTTGCCTCAACTTCACTACAATTTTTCTAATTTCTTCCTTTTTCGGCCTACCACACACTTTTGAAATAGAGGATATTGAGGTAAATTTGGAGCATATTCTCTTCATAACCTATTATATTCTTTTACACAATTTAGATCTGCATTAATCTTTGTCTCATCAAAATCAATCAAGTACAATCCAGATAAAGTTCTGACTCGAGATAAAGCAACATATGCCATACCCTCCTTGAACACAGAACTTCCAATATTCACCAAAGCACTATCTACACTTAAACCTTGAGATTTATGAATACTCACCGCATATGGCAAAGAAACAGCAAACTGTTTTCGGCGGACATATAAATCTTTCACAAGCAGAAATCGAGCAGAACAATGACTGATTTGTTGTACTTCTTCAATTCCATCAAATTTAATTTTTAAAAATTCAATTCCATCTCTATTTCGGTAATTCACAAAATCAACAACATGACCCATTGCTCCATTTACTAAACCTTTTTCCACATGTAAATTCCGTCGTAAAATTATACGACAATTTAAACATGCATACAGAGTCTTTTCCAAACCAGCAATTTTCTCTAAAGAATCCAATTTTGATTTCAACTTTTCTGACAAAATAATAGTTGCTCCTTCATGCTCTATTTTATCAATAGCTTCCAGTTTCACAATCTCTTGATTTTCTAACTTTAACATTTTGTTGTTGAAGATTGAACATTCTTGCAGAGTTGGCATCAAGCATATCACAGATTTGTTTTCAGGAATTTTCTTAAAAATATTCTCTGGGAGAATAATTTCGTTTGGAAACACATTTGAAATTAATCATGCATGTAAAGCTTCTTTGCCATGCTCACTTACTTTTCCAATTCTTACATCTTGTAGAATATTTTTATAATCTTCATCCTTTGCCTGTCACATATTTTGAAGCAGTTCTGCATATTTGAAATGTAACCATATGTTAACATTTCCAATGCTTCCTAGGCACTTCCTTGTATCTTCATGCGTAAGCATTTTAAACACTGGTTGTCCTTTCACTGGAGTTAGCTGCAGTAGATCTCCAAAAACAATGATGCGTTTGCCTCCAAATAACACATCATACTCTGTTTTAAGAATTTCTTGCATTCTTAAATGCACAAAAGCAAGCATTACATTTGATGCCATGCTTACCTCATCAATGATAAGAAGTTTCATTTTCTTCAGGACTCTGGAAACTTCAAAACAAGCTTCTCCAGATAGCTTGTGGTATTGTAATTTATTATCATGCTCTACTGGCAGCATCAATAAATGCTGTAAAGTAATCCCTTTAATGTTATGTGCTGCCATCCCAGTTGGAGCGGTAACAACACAAGACAGCGATGACTCCGTTCTTTTCTGCAGATAAGTTGCAATTTCATCAGAAAACTTTTTCCAGTTCCTGCTTCTCCACTCACGTACAGTCGGACAGGCATAAATGACGTACATGAGCACACTTTTTTCTAATGACATAAACCATGCTCAATCTGTTCTGTGACTTCATCATATATTTGTTTCTGCTCAATGTTTAGTTCTTTTTCCAAATCTTCTAAGTTAACTACATCCTCCTGAGCTTGTTCCATGGCTCTTTCCACTTCATCCATGGCAGTGTCAACTTCATTTTGGATTATTGGTCCTCCTAGTGGATCCTGACTCAATGAAGCAGAACTCTGACTGTCTTGAGAACTGTCTCCAGCAATCTCTGCTGCAATTGTAGCTTTTTGCTGTATTTCCTCGTTCAACATTTGCAGATAATTTGAAAAAACAGGACATTCTATGGTATCTTTGGTTGCATTGAAGGAATCTTCATAACTGAGAAATTCTCCAAGTAGTTCCTCTTCTGTACGCCTTTGCTTAAAGAGTTGCAAAAGAGCTAAATAGTAAAATTCCCTTTTGTCAGGAGACTCGCAACTCAATTTTCGATGATTAATCAAATGGCCTTTTCTTTGTTTCACCAGACATCCTTCACATCCAGTTACAGCATATACTCCTTTATTGATATCTTCTGTGATGTTCCTCTTAAAAGTATAGGTTTGCAGAACTTCATAGAGACAAACGTTCTCAAGATGACTGCTTCTATTTTGATAGTATGTATCCAGCATGTTTGCCTTCAAAATATCTGTACTGTTTGGTTCTTTCTCCACCAAATATTCAATTTCTTGTACAGATTTCAAAACTTGGTTTCGTGTTGCAGCAAGACCTAGACTCATCCGAATGATTGTTCTAGATTTTGCACATAGACTTGATGATGATAACCGATCAGAGCATTCATATGCTCCAATTTCTCGATGCGACAACATCTTCAGACTGTAACTGTACAATTTCTTACTTAGACTCTTTTCATGTGAAATTTCCTCCCACATTTCCTTCAGTTCCGTCTTTTCTGATTTTGTGATGTAAGACGTCACATATCGAGCCACAGCAATAGAGTTGTCAGCAACATATTGAATATCCATGTTAGCATTCCACATGGACAAAATGACTGGGTTGTAGTCATTTATGTATTTGGACTCTTCATTTCTTCTTAAGTCGTATGTATTTTTCGGTGATTTTCTTGTCACAGTATGTTGCAGAGAAGACATAAAAGTGTTCACTCTTCCTTTAGATATTACTGGTCATGGAAATGCAAAACAACATTTTGTGTAGAACTTGTCCTTGGATTTGAACTTTCGACGACAGTATTTTCCACAACGATGGGTTTGAAAGCGTAAAACTTGATGTCTTAAATTGTTTTCTTCTGTTCTTTTCAGAACAGCACATGTAGAATACCGTCCAATGAAACTTATCACTGTGTCATCCGAATCTGTTCCAAATTTGGGTGCATCTTTGATCCATAGCAGCATATGTATGTGAGGAGCACCTCTTGCTTGATACTCCTTTCTCCAAAAGAAATCCAAAACCTCTCCAAGCGGAGGATTTTTTTTGTTTGTGATAAAAGACATCATAGCTTCAAACCTATGATTGAAATACCTGCATACATTAACTGGATCCAAAGAGCACAGTTCGCCAGGTGTCTTGTATTCAATATTTTCAATGTTTGCATTTGCCTCTCGTAGAAATTGAAGTAAGTCTTCCCAAGCATACTCAGCACAGCAAAGAGTGAGGAACCATGTAGGAGTTCCTAGGTTTCTTAACATACATTTCAATTCCCCATGACGACGGTACCAATACTCGTTAGTACCACGCTGGCATGCCATGAGATTAATTAGGTGAGATTCCAAAATACTGTCTTGCAGTTTGACTTTATCCATAAAGTCCCTTGCCGAAACATTTTGCAGATGTACTCCACTTTTCAGTATATGGTTCACTGCAAAAGAAATTCCGGACAAGTCACTCTCAAACAGTAGATGAAACAAATATGGAATGCATTGACGAAACCTTGGATCTTCTGCATATAATCTTAAAGTCCGGTATTCAGATGCAGGAATTTGAACAGGTCGGTCGTCATATCGTCCACCTTGACCTGTTGGAAATAACTGAGGAAAACAACGAGCTTCCAAATTTTCTTCCCATACACTAATGGGACTTCCTTTTGCTTCTTTCATTTGAAACAAGTCAATAGCAATCCCCATTACTTCTTTGGGATGCAAAGGATGAACACTATAATGTTCATAAATTTCTTCACTTCTAGAGACATCATCTTTTTCAATTTGCCCAGCTGATAAATCACAGTCCTCTTCTACAGGTGTTTCCTCTTCTCCAACATATACATTTTTGTAGTAGTGATTGTTTTTTACCAAATACAACGTTGCCTTGTTGACTTTCCTAAGATCCACTAATTCTTGCCAGATTTTCTTACTCTTTGTCAGAACACCATTAACTAGAATAACCAGAGGTTCCTCTTCTACTTTTTCTACACAAATTGTATCAATATGTTTCATAAAATCTAGAGGCAAATGAACAACTCCTCCCTTTAATCCTATCTGTAAATCTGAAGGAGGCAATTTCCCTGTCTTAGGCTCCATGCGAACAATAGCCTGAAAAGGATGCACACATTGAATCAGAATAGACTCACAGGTATTTAAATCCATCAATTCAGAAGGAATGTCTACCAACTCCAGATTATTATGAACAGCTCTAGCAAGCATTCTGTTTTCATTTAATTTATTATAACAATATTTACAAATATGTTTATTAGAACCCAAATCAAAACTATTTTCTACCAACAAATAAGTTGCAAAATCCTTCCACTCATTAATATTTTCCATTTCACTTTTTACATATAAATCAACTAACCTAGTCTGATTCTTATAATGAGTTCTTCGACAACACACACAAGAAAAATTAGGCCTTTCACTTGAATTGACCTTAAACTTTGTAATTTCATGGTCAAATTTTTCTATACTTGAAATCTGTACATTCTCTTCCACATTACCTTCTATTACTGTATCAGTTTCTGCACTGTCCTCTTTTTCACCAAAATAACAAAACTCAATTTCTTCCCAAATGTTCTTCACATCTAATTGAGATCCATGCAAAAGAGCACTGTTTAACTGTTTTAGCTTAAGTGCTGGACTTTTTGCATAATACAACCTTCTCACTAATTTCCTCACTTTATTATGATGCACTGCTAACATCCTAAAATGGTGAAAAACACTCAGACATACTTTTCTTGAAAGACAAGCCATTGAATGCCCATGCAAACCTGTTTTTTCTCTCACTCTGCAAGGATCTAACTCTTGCAACATTTTCATCTTTTGTTTTAGACTTTTCTTAGTATATGTCCGTAAGAAATTGAGAAACAAATCAATTGAATCCTGTTGCACACTGCAAATACTACTACAATTCCAAGTATACACTGGAGCCTTTGGACATCTCCCTAAAACTTCATCAGCTAACACCTCTTCTGCATTTCTAGGCACAATTTTTTCTTTTTCAACCGGACAACCGTCCTTCACCTCATATGCTCGACCACTGGTGTCAACTGCATGCACCAAATCATTATCTTGAAAGTAACTCTCTTCATTAAAAAATGGCTCACAACTTGAACTATGCTTCTATTCTCCAGAAAAAACATCACAAAAATGTGTCCGATTAATTACTCTTTTCCACTTACATTTTGATTTCAAAACATTGATTACCTTATCTAGTGTACAAATTCTATTGATTACTAAAGTGAATAATTTATTTTTCACTTCAACAGCTTGATCCACAATCTTCACTATACTTTGGTTTTTCTTGTAAAAAGCACTATTCTTTTTATAAATCTTAACATTTTTTTAATAAATTTAAAACAATTCTGTTATAAAACATTCATCTACGAATGTCAATAAATTGATTTCTCCTTCCATTACTATAGACAATATCATCTCCTTCTACAGGTCTAACATTTTTTGGGGCACTCTGATTTTTCTTTGTATTTACAGATTATTTTTTTTTTGAAACAATATCCAGATGTTTTTTACATTGCGTTAATTTCCTAAAAAACTCCTTTGTTTGCTTACGAGGAGCATTCTTTTTTTTTCACTGAAGATTGTGTTTTGGATACTTCTTCTAATTGTGTTTTCTTGGCCAATAAAGCATGTTTGTAACGTTTTCTTCTCCTTTCCTTCGTTGGCATATTCTTTTATCTTTCTATAGATGATTACAATCTGTGGGAAAGAAAAAATAAAATATTATAGACCACTACTAACATACTACATATGAATTACAATAAGTGAACCATATAAACACTAGTTTACAACATAAGTAAGTTTATAGCCCAGCAACTGTGTCACAGCAACAGTGCAGTACAGTTTAATTATTAATCTCACTCTCTGCCTGCACCATCTCACTCTTTGCGTGTCTTATCTCACTCTGTGCCTGTGTCTCATCTCACTCTGTGCCTGTGTCTCATATCACTCTGTGCCTGCCCCATCTCTCTCTTTATGTGTGTCATTTCTTTCTTTGCATGTCTCATCTCACTCTGTGCCTGTGTCTCATCTCACTCTGTGCCTGTGTCTCATCTCACTCTGTGCCTGTGTCTCATCTCACTCTGTGCCTGTGTCTCATCTCACTCTGTGCCTGCCCCATCTCTCTCTTTGTGTGTGTCATTTCTCTCTTTGCTTGTCTCATCTCAGGCTGTGCCTGTGTCTCATCTCACTCTGTGCCTGCCCCATCTCTCTGTTTGTGTGTGTCATTTCTCTCTTTGAATGTCTCATCTCACTCTGTGCCTGTGTCTCATCTCACTCTGTGCCTGTGTCTCATCTCACGCTGTACCTGCCCAATCTCTCTCTTTGTGTGTGTCATTTATCTCTTTGTGTGTGTCTCATCTCACTCTGGTAAATGGTTTATGGTAAAATGTATGGCTTTAACATGTATGACAAGGATCACACTGAGTGTCTGTGTGAAATAAGGAATTATATTTTCACATTTTTCAATAATGTCACCTGTGTCTGCTCACAGTTTGCATCTCTTAGCTTAAAGGGTACTGTTTCTTTTTGCATTGTGTCTCATGTTTCTATGTAATGCTTGCAAAAAAATGAATAGTGCATATTGGATATGTATTTTGGAAATGAGTCAGGTTGTGATCCTTGTCGAAAATGAGTGAGATAAGACACAGGCACAGAGTGAGATGAGGCACAGGCACAGAGTGAGATGAGACACAGGCATACAGTGAGATGAGACACAGGCACAGAGTGAGATGAGACACGCAAAGAGAGAAATGACACACACAAAGAGAGAGATGGGGCAGGCACAGAGTGAGATGAGACACAGGCACAGAGTGAGTTGAGACACAGGCACAGAGTGAGATGAGACACAGGCACAGAGTGAGATGAGACACAGGCACAGAGTACCCTTTAAGCTAAGACATGCACACTGTGAGCAAACTCAGGTGACATTATTGAAAAATATGAAAATATAATTCCCTATTTCACACAGATACTCAGTGTGATCCTTGTCAAAAATGTTAAAGCCATACATTTTACCAGAAAACATTTACCAGAGTGAGATGAGACACACGCAAAGAGAGAAATGACACACACAAAGAGAGAGATGAGACACAGGCACAGAGTGAGATGAGACACAGGCACAGAGTGAGATGACACACGCAAAGAGAGAAATGACACACACAAAGAGAGAGATGGGGCATGCACAGAGTGAGACGAGACACAGGCACAGAGTGAGATGAGACACAGGCACAGAGACAGATGAGACACAGGCACAGAGTCAGATGAGACACAGGCACAGAGTACCCTTTAAGCTAAGACATGCAAACTGTGAGCAAACTCAGGTAACATTATTGAAAAATATGAAAATATAATTCCCTATTTCACACAGACACTTAGGCGTCGATTCCGATCCGGTAAAAAGCGCTCCGAATTGCTGTTCGAAGCGTTTTTTCCCGTACAAGTCGTACCCGTAGGCGTCCCCGTACGAATCTGCAAGTACGATCACAATCTAAAGCGTCACTCCGTACGGGACGTAAAAAACGCCGTCTGAATCGAAAGTCCATACGATTTGCAGTCAGCTGACGTTCTACGCTACGTTCGAATGTAAAAAGACCGCGTCTCCCGAACCAGGAAGTACGATCCGTGTAGAACACACTCCGTACGGCTCTTTTTCTACGAGAGCTCAAAACTACCGTAAAACCACACTCCGGCACGAACCGCACCCCGGTACGCGACAAGCAGGACATGAACGCCATCGTCCGTCTCATCCCTATCCTGTACGGCCACCACCTCGTATTTAGAAACCGATGACGGCGCAGAAGGTGAGTACAACGAACTTCAACATACCTGTACGTGTTGCCACACGCGTACATCTCCACTGTCATGTCTGGGTATATTGCACCACACACTCCCGCACTTCACCAGTGTAATACGGAGACGTACCGCACCTACGTCATCGACCTCGGGGTACGGTACATCACCACACAACACCAGTGGAATACGTGCCGCATGTACGTCATCAACCTCGGGGTACGGTACGTCACCGCACAACACCAGTGGAATACGGAGACGTACCGCACCTACGTCATCGACCTCGGGGTACGGTACGTCACCGCACAACACCAGTGGAATACGGAGACATACCGCACCTACTTCATCGACCTCGGGGTACGGTACGTCACCGCACAACACCAGTGGAATACGTGCCGCATGTACGTCATCGACCTCGGGGTACGGTACGTCACCGTACAACACCAGTGGAATACGGAGACGTACCGCACCTACGTCATCGACCTCGGGGTACGGTACGTCACCGCACAACACCAGTGGAATACGTGCCGCATGTACGTCATCGACCTCGGGGTACGGTACGTCACCGCACAACACCAGTGGAATACGGAGACGTACCGCACCTACGTCATCGACCTCGGGGTACGGTACATCACCGCACAACACCAGTGGAATATGTGCCGCATGTACGTCATCGAAGTACGTCACCGCACTACACCAGTGTAATAGACATGTGGGACATACGTCTGCTAAGTAATTGTAAGTGTGTGTGTGTATAATACCCCCACCCCCCCACTGCCCACCAGTGCCCAGCACCAGAGTGGGTGGCTGAGACCCCCCCCCACTGCCCACCAGTGCCCAGCATCAGAGTGTGTGTATGGCTAACACCCCCCCCCCACTGCCCACCAGTGCCCAGCATCAGAGTGGGTGTATGGCTAACACCCCCCCCACTGCCCACCAGTGCCCAGCATCAGAGTGTGTGTATGGCTAACACCCCCCCACTGCCCACCAGTGCCCAGCATCAGAGTGGGTGGCTGAGACCCCCTCCCACTGCCCACCAGTGCCCAGCATCAGAGTGGGTGGCTGAGACCCCCCCCCCACTGCCCACCAGTGCCCAGCATCAGAGTGTGTGTATGGCTAACACCCCGCCTGCCCACCAGTGCCCAGCATCAGAGTGTGTGTATGGCTAACACCCCCCCACTGCCCACCAGTGCCCAGCATCAGAGTTTGTGTATGGCTAACACCCCCCCACTGCCCACCAGTGCCCAGCATCAGAGTGTGTGTATGGCTAACACCCCCCACTGCCCACCAGTGCCCAGCATCAGAGTGGGTGGCTGAGACCCCCCTCTGCCCACCTGTGCCCAGCATCAGAGTGGGTGGCTGAGACCCCCCCCACTGCCCACCAGTGCCCAGCATCAGAGTGTGTGTATGGCTAACACCCCCCCACTGCCCACCAGTGCCCAGCATCAGAGTGGGTGGCTGAGACCCCCCCCACTGCCCACCAGTGCCCAGCATCAGAGTGGGTGGCTGAGACCCCCCCACTGCCCACCAGTGCCCAGCATCAGAGTGCGTGTATGGCTAACACCCCCCCCCCCACTGCCCACCAGTGTCCAGCATCAGAGTGTGTGTATGGCTAACACCCCCCCCCCCACTGCCCACCAGTGCCCAGCCTCAGAGTGGGTGGCTGAACCCCCCCCCCACTGCCCACAAGTGCCCAGCATCAGAGTGGGTGGCTGAGACCCCCCACTGCCCACCAGTGCCCAGCATCAGAGTGTGTGTATGGCTAACACCCCCCCCCCACTGCCCACCAGTGCCCAGCATCAGAGTGTGTGTATGGCTAACACCCTCCCTACTGCCCACCAGTGGCCAGCATCAGAGTGTGTGTATCGCTAACACCCCCCCCCCCCACTGCCCACCAGTGCCCAGCATCAGAGTGTGTGTATGGCTAAAACCCCCCCACTGCCCACCAGTGCCCAGCATCAGAGTGGGTGGCTGAGACCCCCCCACTGCCCACCAGTGCCCAGCATCAGAGTGGGTGGCTGAGACCCCCCCCACTGCCCACCAGTGCCCAGTATCAGAGTGTGTGTTTGGCTAACACCCCCCCCCCACTGCCCACCAGTGCCCAGCATCAGAGTGTGTGTATGGCTAACACCCCCCACTGCCCACCAGTGCCCAGCATCAGAGTGGGTGGCTGAGACTCCCCCCCCACTGCCCACCAGTGCCCAGCATCAGAGTGTGTGTATGGCTAACACCCCCCCCACTGCCCACCAGTGCCCAGCATCAGAGTGTGTGTATGGCTAACACCCCCCCCCCACTGCCCACCAGTGCCCAGCATCAGAGTGTGTGTATGGCTAACACCCCCCCCACTGCCCACCAGTGCCCAGCATCAGAGTGTGTGTATGGCACACCCCGCCTGCCCACCAGTGCCCAGCATCAGAGTGTGTGTATGGATAACACCCCCCCCCACTGCCCACCAGTGCCCAGCATCAGAGTGTGTGTATGGCTAACACCCCCCCACCCCACTGCCCACCAGTGCCCAGCATCAGAGTGTGTGTATGGCTAACACCCCCCCCACTGCCCACCAGTGCCCAGCATCAGAGTGTGTGTATGGCTAACACCCCCCCCCCCACTGCCCACCAGTGCCCAGCATCAGAGTGGGTGGCTGAGATCCCCCCACTGCCCACCAGTGCCCAGCATCAGAGTGGGTGGCTGAGACCCCCCCCACTGCCCACCAGTGCCCAGTATCAGAGTGTGTGTTTGGCTAACACCCCCCCCCCACTGCCCACCAGTGCCCAGCATCAGAGTGTGTGTATGGCTAACACCCCCCACTGCCCACCAGTGCCCAGCATCAGAGTGGGTGGCTGAGACTCCCCCCCCACTGCCCACCAGTGCCCAGCATCAGAGTGTGTGTATGGCTAACACCCCCCCCACTGCCCACCAGTGCCCAGCATCAGAGTGTGTGTATGGCTAACACCCCCCCCCCACTGCCCACCAGTGCCCAGCATCAGAGTGTGTGTATGGCTAACACCCCCCCCACTGCCCACCAGTGCCCAGCATCAGAGTGTGTGTATGGCACACCCCGCCTGCCCACCAGTGCCCAGCATCAGAGTGTGTGTATGGATAACACCCCCCCCCACTGCCCACCAGTGCCCAGCATCAGAGTGTGTGTATGGCTAACACCCCCCCACCCCACTGCCCACCAGTGCCCAGCATCAGAGTGTGTGTATGGCTAACACCCCCCCCACTGCCCACCAGTGCCCAGCATCAGAGTGTGTGTATGGCTAACACCCCCCCCCCCACTGCCCACCAGTGCCCAGCATCAGAGTGGGTGGCTGAGATCCCCCCACTGCCCACCAGTGCCCAGCATCAGAGTGTGTTTATGGCTAACACCCCCCCACTGCCCACCAGTGCCCAGCATCAGAGTGTGTTTATGGCTAACACCCCCCCCACTGCCCACCAGTGCCCAGCATCAGAGTGTGTGTATGGCTAACACCCCCCCCCCCACCACTGCCCACCAGTGCCCAGCATCAGAGTGTGTGTATGGCTAACACCCCCCCCACTGCCCACCAGTGCCCAGCATCAGAGTGGGTGGCTGAGACCCCCCCCTGCCCACCAGTGCCCAGCATCAGAGTGAGTGGCTGAGACCCCCCCACTGCCCATCAGTGCCCAGCATCAGAGTGTGTGTATGGCTAACACCCCCCCCATTGCCCACAAGTGCCCAGCAATAGAGTGTGTGTATGGCTAACACCCCCCACTGCCCACCAGTGCCCAGCATCCTAGTGGGTGGCTGAGACCCCCCCACTGCCCACCAGTGCCCAGCATCAGAGTGGGTCGCTGAGACCCCCCGCCCCCACTGCCCAACAGTGGCCAACCTTTAAATCAAAAACCTACCATTGCTAACCACATTACCATCAGGAGAGTGACACATGTCATCATACCTATATTCTAACATCACACCAGCTCCCAGGCACACAGCAGTCACAGACATTTTCACACAAACAAAAGTTCAGAAAAGGAAAGAAATAGCTTTATTCAGCTGGTTCAAAATAGAAAAGCAAATAAGAGTCCTCGCTCATTAAAGGCCAATGGCCAGTCCAAAGATGTCTCTGCAACAGTCTGTGCCTCCATGGGTGTGCTCACACCAAAACTTGCCTGCACATGGCGTTTAATCCGATGTGGGAACTATGGGGGCACCATCTGTGGAATCATCCGGCACCACATGTACAGGAGAGGGAAGGACAGGTGGAGTGGGTGCAGGTGTAGTGGATTCATCCACACTGGCTGGGGCATCGCCGAAAGTAGCTTCAAAAACTTGGCTGCACACCTCAGCCAGTGCGGAAAAACTACCACCTGAACCCGGGGACACATTGAGGGTGGAGGTACAGGGATGTGAGTCAGTTCTACTGGGTGTGTGGATGCGTGTGTGAGGTGTCTCCCCTCTCCCTGGGTGTGTGCCTACTTCCCCTTGAGAATGGGTGCGTGGAGCTTTGAGCTTCTTATGCTGTGTGCGCTGGGTGTGTCTGTCCTGTGGCATGTGCGTGTATGCTGTGTAGGTAGGTGAGAGGCAGAGGTGGATGGCTCTGAAGGATGGGGGGGGCAGATGCTGCTGGGTGTACATAGCTGCCGTCAGTGTTGACTCCATGGCAGCCACACTCCGACGTAGATCAGACATGGCTGATGACATGCCCTCCATGAACGACACCACCTGTGTAAGCAGTTGTGTATGTCCATGGAGGACAGTCAGCATGGATATCTGACCTACTGCAATCTGCCGGAGTAGGTCCACAGTCTCAACACTGAGGGCAGCAGGGGACACAGGGGCAGGGGCTGCGGTGGGCGGGAACAAAGGAGACACAGGGTCTAGCACGGACCCTAGGGACACTAACGACTGGGAGGGTGGAGATGGACCTGGAGGAGGGGAGGGCAGCCAAAGAAGAAGATGTGACCATAGCTGAATATTCCCCCTCCTCCTGAGAGTCTGACGCGGAGTTGTCGGCATGGTAAGATGTGTCAGTCACATGTCGTCCGGCCTGCAGATTCTCATCAACCTCCGTGCCACTGCCTCCCTCTGACTCCTCATAGCAGATGGCACTGTCGCTGGGTCCCTCGGCCTGGTCCGCGCCTGTGTCTCCTCCAGATTCAGATGATGATGCTGTGGGCAAGGAGAACAACAAAAACATATCAGTCACCGGTACACATCAGACATATCAGGTACAATACATTTTGCCTCATTTCTAAACATGGCATGCATCATGAGGCACATTACACAGAACTCTGCACAATGCAAAGTCTAGTTGTGGCCAATTGTGAGAGACACAACGCTCAATGTACAGTAGGATACAAGCAAAAGGCAAGCAAAAACTAGTATGAGATACACAATGATGATCCACTGCCTGACAACAGGATAGCTGATTATGCATCCCTGCTCATTTTCCCACCCTGCCACCCAAACCCAGACCAGGACATGTTTGAAATGTTTAGACCTTGTCCCACATGGGAAAAGTCCTGCCTGAACTGAAATGTGATGCCATCCTGGGACATGAACCAAGTGTAACATCACCTTACACTGGCATCACAGCGGTAGACATCCAAAGCCTCATTGTGTGGATGACCATCATTATTAGTTATGTACAACATTCTACATATTTGGCGCATATGCACACACGCACTGCCCAGTGTGAGTATGCATCAGGCCAAAATATTGTACATGTACATTGTGCACCTGTATCCAACACATTACAAATCGAAAGAGTACCATGGACTAAGGCCACTGAGGCAGACTCATGCAGAAAACACATGTTTAGACTCAAGATCAGTGCAAAAATATGAAGAATGGCAGACACAGTGAACATGTGGTGCTACATGTAATGTACCAGCAGGTGTCACAGACCCACATCAAACATGATGATGTGCAAAGGAAGATGCATACTGAGACATTGCACCATAGGAGTACATGTGAAAAATAAACATCAGCCAAAGGGCAGGGCAAATGTGGAGTAGGGCAAGGCATGTAAAGAAGCAGCTGCAGAAACTGGGACATTCTAATGCGAAAGCATGGAGTGCCTGTCTGACCACAGCACTCAAACTATGGGAGTGTTACCATGCCTTGGAGCACTGCAGGGAGCATGTGACACACATGACAACAAACAGACATGTACCTACCCCCTACTTGCTGCTGTCCCTCCTGCAACTGCCTATGGAGGTCTGGGAACACCACTTCCAGGACCCGGAGCATGTTAGGGGTGAGGTGGCGGGTGCCGCCATGCCGGCGTGGAGCTTCCAGATGCAGCTGGACTCTGGCGATGCGGCGGGTCCAGCCCCGGATGTCCTGCCACCTCTTCTTGATGTTCCTGAGCCTCCTGCGAGGCCCCCCTCTCTCCTGACAGCCCTGGCGATGTCCAGACAGATTTCACCCTTCTCATAGGCAGATACCTGTCACAAATGTAAAGTAAAAGAGCATCAGTACACCTGGTCCATGTTCAAAAGACACACATATGTGCACTAAATACTTGATGACAACAGGGCATCGTAGGCTCCACACATTTGCATCATTGTCCATGAGTATGTGGCCTGTGAGCAAACACTGCTGCATTACATGCCATTGAAAGGCTACAGATGACATGACGTGGGCTAAACACTCTTAGAGCATGGCACTCACAGAGCAATGTATGCTACATCTGGGTGCACTGCAGCCCGTGACACGCTGTCACACACCCCATTACAAGAAATAACCCTCTTTACACAAGACTGTACACCCTGGCATTCACTCCCAACAACATTGCATCTATACACCATACATACACAGTGGGCATTATGTCACCCACACAACAGGTGCACACTCCAAGGTATTGCACCAATCACTCACCTGATCCTCTGGTCTCCCATACAGCTTGCTGTAGTAGGGCAGGAGGGCATCCAGCAGGGCCTTGTTCTCACCATCAGTGAATGCAGGTGCCCTCTCCATGCTCAGCTAATCAGGGTCCAGAGGATTCAGAGACAGCAGCTGTGGTTACCACACCAATGTTGTGCAGGCAAGTGCCCTCCCACACCACATGCTGCCTTATATCTGTGCTGCAGAGGGTCTGTGAGTCCAAGGAGTAGTGTGTGATAGGCCACCATAGTTAGCATCCTATGTTCCATCCAATCACATCACACATAAGCCCATTACACACATATGCATGGTTTGAAAATTGAGCCTGAGCTGAACAACACCTTTTGCAACATTGTATACTTTTGCCAAACTGAATTTTCTAGAACACCTGTAGGAGCCTCAAAACTCTGTATCCATGACAACCTGGTTGCATTTTGATCTGTACACTGTTCCCCTAGTTGTTCACTATGATTTTTCTAAAATGCCCACACAAGTACGGTGACATTGCATTGCTAATGCAACCCAGTCAATGGTGTAACGATGCGTACACATGCACGTACCTTGGGGTACACTTTGCTCGCGCATGGCCGAAATGCAATAGGGAAACGAGGCGTACACATGCACGTACCTTGGGGTACGCTTTGCTCGCGCATGGCCGAAAAGCAATAGGGAAACGAGGCGTACACATGCACGTACCTTGGGGTACGCTTTGCTCGCGCATGGCCGAAATGCAATAGGGAAACGAGGCATACACATGCACGTACCTTGGGGTACGCTTTGCTCGCGCATGGCTGAAATGCAATAGGGAAACGAGGCGTACACATGCACGTACCTTGGGGTTTGCTTTGCTCGCGCATGGCTGAAATGCAATAGGGAAACAAGGCGTACACATGCACGTACCTTGGGGTACGCTTTGCTTGCGCATGGCTGAAATGCAATAGGGAAACGAGGCGTACACATGCACGTACCATTGGGGTACAGTGCGTCAGACATGGTCAAGTGAAGGATTGTGTAGGCTGCGTCCCTGTCCACCTTCATGTCACCATTGGGAGAGTTACACCAGGAAATCACATAGCAGGGATGTAGTCTACACTCATGTCAACGATGTGAATGCATACATCAGCATGGCATACAGACATCAGGATGCCCCTGGTGTGGCAGACATTAAAGAAGCACAGGGATTGTGACCTTGTGCCTCAGTTGATGTGTGAAGAGCTTGCGAGACATGTCATCAATCATATTGCACATGTGCATCACATGCAGTCAACACTTTGCACCGGAGTAACGTCAGCAACATGTTGCAAGGAACATCAACACTGGAATGGCTCACTATTCAGTACAGGGAACTGGCACATGATGACAGCAACATGCCCACTGTCACAGAGGTTTAATAGCCGCACAGCATGACCCTGTGTGACCACGTCATGTGTGTGCCATGAGCGACATTGTGCATGCTGTTTGCATATGAAATGAACAGGTCAGCATCGTATAACTCACCTTAGAATATCCCCACATGTCATCCGGGATATGTAAATTTCCGTTCTGTAGTACACTTGTGTGTCGGTAGGCATGTTCTGCGGCTCTGCATGTGTTGTTTGCATCATGTGGGCCGTGATGACGTTGTCGGAGTACTCATACGTCACCTCTGCATGCACACGTCAGGTCCTCTTTTTTAACAACACCAGCGCTGGTCCCGTATAAGTGTAACCTTACACACTTTTGTTGCCACATTCATAGTACAATCACTTCAGACCTTTTTGCTTGGATTCTCTGACTCAGGACGGTGCCAATAGGGATGTCATTTTCAAAGCCTGTGAGGAATACTAACTAGTCATGTTGGTGACTGACCCTCACGGTATGTGTCTCCATTCTTATCACGGCAAGCGCAACAACAAGAGCTGCTCCCACTGCCGGGACCAGACATATGAATCCAGGTGTGATTGGTCCCACAAGCCACTCAGACTCCAGCAGTTGGCACTGCACCACAATAGCTCATGGGCTGGACGTAGGACGAGTGCATGGGCGTTGTAGTTGAGACATCACAGCCCATTAATTTGACATCAGTGCTCCAGGGCAAAGTTGTCAGGTAAACCAAATAAGTCAGATATATCTAATAGCAAATCAAAATCACCACAATGCATGTGCAATGCTGCATGGGATTCGGGTGACACCGACCACGCAGCTCTGTCAGAATTCCAGCCTTCGTAGCCAGCACCACGACCTCCGGTCCCTGCCCTGCATGTGACGCAGAAGGAGTTAGTGCACTTCCTCATGTCCATGATGTCCCTCACCCCACCAACGGCCTACGCGTCGGCTTCTGGCACAGCGGACCCGTCTGGGGGCACTAGCGCATCTGTTGAATAGCCCCTGACGCCATCACTACCTTACTCCTGGACGCAGGCGGCGCATACGTCCCAGAACCGCTGGGACAGACAGGATCTGAATGTTCATCCTGGTCCCCGCTGGTTCAACTCCCAACCTCACTGGCAACTATCCCCCAGGTGTCAGCCGTGGCGCCGTTCTCGGGTGGTGATGTCCCCGATACCACACACTGTATGGCTCCGGCGTGGGAAATGTGCGGCAGAACACCGCTATTATTGCTGCATGGGGAGTTTAACTTCAATGAGCTGGGCACTGCTCATTACAATGGTTGTCAATGAGTATTGGGAGGGTCATGAAGAACCACTGGCACGTGAGTGTCAGTCCCAAGACCACAGGACAGGTGGACTGGGGGATGCAAGTGGTCTGGACACCTAGCCAGACACTGGTGATGTCTCTACTCCTAACGTGTCTTAGGATGAGCGGGCAAAGTACAGTGTTGTGTTAACGTGGGCAGCCGGAGCCTTGGCCCTTCATCTCCCCGTTGCTGCCATGAGGACCAACTCCTCACTGAGGTCCTTAAACTCCACTCCGGCTCCGCTGAGCCTCTGCAGGCCTATCTTGAGGAATGTACTGTATCTATATTGGGCAGCATGTACAGCCACGCATCATGTCTGGCTGTAGATCGGCACGTTGTCAGACCCCCACACCCCTCCCTGGACTGACCATGTTCCCTGTCCTCCCACCCCACCCCAGAGAGCATGGGCATCCAGGCCTCCAAATCACAGTCCACATTCCCGTTAGCTCTGCTGTAGAGGGTATCCAAGAGGTATGAGCACTACGGAAAGATGTCATCATCCTCCCTGAGTCTGGGACTGAGGTCTTCCAACATTACATGCATCTTAGTCTGCTACCCACACTCTCGGTGGGACATGGTTGTGTAACTGCTGGCAGAGTGCGCGTTGTAGGTACGGGCAATACTTGGCCATGCCCTTGTAGGATGCCAATCAGCGGCACTGTCATTTTTCCGGTGTGGCCTGGATACCCCCGACTCACTGGGCAGAGCGATGGCATCCAGGGAGGCAAACAGGTCAAAAGCCTGGTATGTATTGAAAGTCGGGAATATGCTACTAACTACTGTTGCTTACTGATATTTTGTTACAAAAGGTAAGTAATTCGTCCTTACTGTTCAGTACATCTGCTGTAGGAGCATCTATGTAGTGTCCTTGCCGTGATGACAGGGTTACTAATGTAGGCACACCATGCCACGTGTGTTAAGGACCTGTTCATATGTGTTATGGCATCACAGACCATTTGTGAGAATAAAACATTTATGCTGTATGATGATGAATACATAATAGTTATGGGGTGCTACACACCGCAACATGACTATGGCAGAACTGTGCAAATGATGGCACATGTGGTGTGTGTGTGTGTGTTTATTGCTGTCAGATGTCTGGTTGTGCAGACAACCTGCTACTGACATTCACATGACGTGTGTCACTGACATGATACATTGTCATGCTCACTAAGACCTTTCCATCAGATCGTTTGTATGCATGTCATATCCATTCCACACACCACAGGTCTTTAATTATTCACGGAGGAGTGGCTGGGAGCTGGCACACGTTACTTCAGTGTGTATCCCACGCCACACTCCTAATTGTCTAGATTATTTGAAGCAGCCTTGCTTGTGCCATGTACATTGTTATAGTCTTAGTCAGACAGTTGAAGACATTTCCGATAATTTGTGTATTGCAGGGCACCCCCTCTGGAAAGGCCGTTGCCTGACTTGGAAGCCATGAGGGAGCGCAATTGCATCCGTCGGTATCGCTTCAACAGGCAGTTGATCAAGGACCTGACGAACAGGCTTGAGGCTCACCTACAACCACGCCACAGGTATCCAACTGCACTGACACCCAAGGTAAAGGTGATGGCAGCCCTCCATTTCTTTGCCACAGGTACGTTCCAATTTACCATAGCTGATGTGGGAGGGATGTCTCAGACAATGTTTAGCCGGGTGTTGAGCGATGTTTTGGCAGCTATGTTACTCCACCTAGATGAATTCATTAGATTCCCTACTCCAGAAGATTTGACAGATGTCAAGGGTGAATTCTATGCCCTGGGCCGCATGCCACATGTAATTGGTGCAATTGATGGTACACATGTTACTCTGGTGCCACCACAGGCTCAGGTTTTATAAGTGACAAGGGAGACCCAACAGATAGCTAAGTACCATGGGTATAACAACGTTATAGTGAACAAAACGGTTCTTAGCTTATTTACTAGAAACACAGTGGAAAACTATACTTGTTATAAAATTTTCCAAACCCAGCCGGGAAAGGATTTTATTTTATAAAGAAGCAGTGTTCAATTCAGTAATACATTCAAAATCACATGACACAAGCCTGTGTCGTACATGAAAAAGAGGGAAATAGAAAGATAGCATAAGGGTGAAAGGGGTGTCTATCAGGCAAAGAGTGAGAGCAGAGACAGGGTACTGTTTATAAGTAAAAAATCAATCACAGTATCGCCTGGAGTGGAACATAAACAATCTTATTGCTCAATATTATAAATATGAAACCACTCATGGGTGTCGACGTTTCGATCCCTATTGCTCAATAAGATACATGGGATCATCATCAGGACATTTGTAATATACAAGACATGCCTGATTGTAAAAGAAGCCTGTTTGGGAGAGACGAAGAAAAAGGATATTTCAAACAGCTTAAGAGCAGTTTTTCAGACGCATGCCAACTATACATCGAAATCGCAGTGTGTGGCCAAGTGCACAGTGGGTGTGACTCAATCACGCATCCAATAGCAGCATTTACAACAACTCGGAATCGCAGTGGCAGAGCCGCTCCTGCAACCTGAAACTTAATGCGCCTTTCTGTTTTCAGCGCCACTTTTACGGTGGAAAACGATTAGCACTGCCTAACAGCCTCTTTATAAAAACGGCTCGGACCCCCGAAGTAACTCCCATGCCTTTCACTAACTGGTATGTTGTCCTGCTTTAGCGCTTTTAACTAAGTAATTACGGGCTTTTTCAAAACATTTTTTAAAAACGCGGTGCTTACCAACCTTGCGCCCTCCATACCATTGTTTCTCCAAACCAATAGACAAAAAGGTTACTACCGCATGGTCTTATAAGTGACCCCCGCCATCATTCCTAATAAATAAACATTTTTTTATCACGGACACGTCTTACCTACAATCCCCATATCCATTTGAAGGCAGCACGATCACGTCACGTCACTGTGATTCTTGCAGTCCGTCACGCACGCCACTGCGATTCCGAGTTGTTGTAAATGCTGTTATTGGATGCGTGATTACTTATAAACAGTACCCTGTCTCTGCTCTCGCTCTTTGCCTGATAGACACCCCTTTCACCCTTATGCTATCTTTCTATTTCCCTCTTTTTCATGTACGACACAGGCTTGTGTCATGTGATTTTGAATGTATTACTGAATTGAACACTGCTTCTTTATAAAATAAAATCCTTTCCCGGCTGGGTTTGGAAATTTTATAACAAGTATAGTTTTCCACTGTGTTTCTATACAGCATTGGTTTGTTGATTTGCAAATAAGCTAAGAACCGTTTTGTTCACTATAACCACAGGCTCAGGAGCAAGCGTATCGCAACAGGAAACACTACCACTCCATAAATGCCCTGATGGTGTGTCTTGCAAACATGATTATCTCACATGTTTGTGCACGTTTTCCAGGATCGTGCCACGATGCTTTCATCATGAGGCGTAGCAGGGTACCACAGATGATGCTGCAGCTGCACAACCACCGGGCATGTCTAGTTGGTGAGTATACACTGTTAGCTTTGTATGTCAGTATGTCACAACTTCATGATCTGCATCATATTAATCACTCTTGTACATGATGTCAATTTGCAGGAGACGCTGGATATCCTAACATGCCGTGGTTAATGACTCCACTACGCAACCCCAGGACAGCTGCAGACCAGCGGTACAACAATGCCCATGGGAAGACCAGGCGGGTGATTGAGCGAACATTTGGACTCCTGAAGAGCCGGTTCAGGTGCCTGGACAAGACAGGCGGCGCCCTCCAATACAGCCCACGCAAGGTGTGTGACATCTTCACCGTGTGCTGCATGCTACACAACATGGCAGTGGAGAAGGCCGTGCCACTCTACCTTGATCCTGATGAGCTGGAACATCCGCCCGTTGAGGATGAAGGCCTTGCCCAGGATGCCAGTGACAAGGAGGATGAAGATGATATCCGGAGTCATCTCATCCGCAACTTCTTTTCATAATGGTGAGTCATAGCAGCTTTTCTGTAACAGATGGACTGTAGAGTAGCATGGGTAGCATGCTGTGTATGCAACAGACTGTATGCAAGGTCACTTGGATGTGTGTTGTGCAGTGTCACACATGTGCAGTTCTAATGCAACACACATACGTGCTATGTGTGCTCTTGGAATGTAAAGGTGTTCTACAACATCTGGCTATTCAACAGGACATTGTGATAATGACATTATACAGAACTTGACCCCTTGTGTGCCACTCTCATCCACAGCTCGCCCTGCCTTTTGTCCGTTGGTGTCATCGTGGTCATCCTGCTATTGCTAATTATGATTGCAACGTCAGCCAAATCAACGGAGCATGCATGGACATGTGTAGAAGTCAATTTGGGTAAGGACGCATATGAGGCTGTTTAGCGTTGGTATGTTTTGGAATGTGTGGTACATGTTCATGTGCATGTAGTGAGACCATGCATACATGCAACTACATTATGTTACTTATTACATGTATGCCCACTCCCATGACAGGATATTCACCCCATCTGACTGTCATCTGTTGTAGTTTGAGACTCTGGTGAATGCATCAATGTGTGTAGACATTGCCACTGCAACATTGCAAATGCCTTGGGTTGACATTGTGTCAGAGGTCACAACCACAGACTCTGTGGGGGATTGCAGCCTCACTGTGTGCATTAGATTGTGACTGGATCCTCACCTCCAGCTTGTGGCCCAGTCCAGTTTGATTACCATGAAACTATGTGGTGTGGGTGTGGCCCAGTGTATGTTCCACATGTTAAGACAACTGTCCTGTGAATCAGTTTACATGGATGCATTGCCCCTTGTAGCAGTATATCATGTCACTGTCATGTCATTACCTCAGTGCAGGTTGAGAATACTGCTACGCCAGCCTTCACAGTGAGTAGCAGTGTTGTTTAGATTCACATGATGCCAAGTATGTTTTGCATGTAAAATGAAAATGTTGCATATGTGATTTATTGTGTTGCACCAGTGGAGTGCAGTCATTCACATGAATCTCTGGTCCCGTGCTGCATTCCTGTGTAATGGTAGGGTCTCATTATGTGGCTCGGATCAACATCACTAGCACTTTATAGTTCTTCTACCTGCATGTCATGTTTTGCATAGTAATGCTAACTTGACAGATCAAAAGACTGGCTACAGAGTGCCTCCATTGCATGTTGGTCATTAGCTTCCTCAACCAATGTGATAGTTACAGCTGTTGTGGCTGAAGTCAAGTTTGCCTACATGGCCTTATGGGTAACCAATATCAGATACAGGCATTACAGTTAGCGTAAGTAGCATTTCCATATGTTTCCATTTCTTTGTAAGGTCCACCTCATCTGAGCCAGTGAATGAGTTTTTTACAACATAGATCTAATTGCATGGTAACTCAGTTGTGAGCGGTAAACCTGACTCTAATGGATGACAGACTGTCCTAGGTTTTATGTGTCCGTGTCATAGCATCGGATCTCATGTGATGGCATGATTAATCATCTAAACTTGTCTCCAGTTAGTACACTTCACAGGTGTGAGTGGTACAGTGTATCAAATGAGGTATTTGAAATGTCAGTGACATGAGAATGTAATCCTATTGGTTATTTGCCTCTGTTTCAGGTCTCCCTCCCAGCAGTTCCCATCCTCTCCTTCCCTCGCCTGATCACCCTTTTGTGTCTGTCGTTTGTACTCAGACCAAGGGGCTATTTGGAGGTGGAACCCTTTGAGCATCACACCACTCTGAAGAAGAAAGGTACGGCCAGTCCTTGACAGGCTTGTAGGTAATAGTACTGCTGCATTACAGGTGACATCAATAACAGTGTAATTTGGACTTCTTGCCAATGCACATGTATGTTTCATGATGCTCCATGGGCTCACAATGTAAATAATCATGCTGTGCATGACGTCTGCCTTCTACGGAATATTGTGCCGCCTTGATGTCAACGCACATGTCCTTCTAATGTGCATCTATACTATTTGTCATTAACTTAGCTTATGCTTGTTATGTGTTTACCTGTAAAGTGACCACATGCATGGGGTTGGGGAAGGCTAGTATACTATGTTGTGTGTGAGGTAGATGGCTTTGTAGCTGCTGTTTAGCTTTGAAAACACTAGCTGTAGTCTACACCTGATGATGCTGTGTGTCCTGTGCCCCACTTGTCCGTAAGGGCCCTGATACAGTGACTGTGATCTTGGTGATTATTGTGCCATTTAATTGTCAATGACCCTGAGTGAGGCAGACACTCCTGCCTTCACATACACATGTCACTTTGTGGCTTGCCAATGGCGTTGTGGTATGTGCTTGTTTTGCAAGTTGTCACACCCCTCCTGCCGTCATGTCTTCACTCATTGCTGCTGCTGCATACACAGCCACCATGCAGTGCACACCATCCAGGAACACTGACACCTACAGGATGACCCTCCTTCCATCCCTTTATGGAGCATGCTCCTGCCACCCTACACACAGACAAAACCAGACAATCAGTATCCTGGTATCACAATGCTTCGGACTCAGCCATTGCTGCTGCTATGCCTGTGTGTGCGACACATACTGGCACGACTATGCAGATTCACATGACAACGGGTCTACGTACCACCAGGTCATGTGCCGTGTCCAGCACCCCCCCCTTCCACGGCACAATATTGTACAGTGTTACCTTGTCAACACCACTATAGCACTAAACTGCTTGCTTACAGTCACGTGGCTGTACACAACCTGCTCACACCACTGCAACATAGCTGTCACAGTCAGTCAAGTTGCCACATGGAACACACACCATGACCATGTCTCTTGGTTGTGGTGTGATTTCCCCGTTGTGGTGTAGGTATTTGTCAGACGTGTGTAGTTGTTCTGTATGCGTAGCTACTATTACAGTAGTATAGTACTTATAGCTACATAGGGGTAGGTCACCTATTCAGGTGTGCTTGTGTAGAGTGCAACAGCCCATTGCCCACAGTCTGTCCTGCCAGCCTTGTCCTGTGCGCCACACATCACATCCACAGTACTGCATCATGCTGATGATAGCTCACATACCTGAGGACACAGTTGTAGGTACTCCCTACGTGGACCACTACTTTTGTGCCACTGATATGTACACCTCAAAGTGACTCTCCTGGGCCAGCCTGTGATAGCATTTTTGGGATCCATACCCCCTCCAGCATTTACTGTCCCACGCAGGTGTGTCTTTCCATCCATGTATGTAGTTGATAGGAATTTCTGAGCAATGTGTGTACTCACTCAGATTCTGATCGAAGTGTGTGGCTGACTGCAGTTTGTTGTATACCCTTGCATTTTATACATTTGCACACACATATCAGTTTATGCTGTTTCAAAGATAACTCACCAAATGCGTATGAGGTTTAGAATATTTATTGGGTGATCTTGTGCAGGAAACGTGAATAGATGCTGTACAGGAAGGGGTGGAATCCAAAGTTCACTGCTGGAGATGAGATGCCTTACAGTTTGAGTCACCAGAGTCCAGGCCACAGTGCTTGGCATCATTGGGCAGACTGTGACCAGCAAGTCCATGTGGGAGAGTCTCATAGGGGATGCTGTTGCACCCAGGGGCAATATGCCAGGTCCAGTGTCCTCGGAGATGTCCATGGCCCACTGCCCCTCAACGTCTTCGCCGTGGACGACCCACCTTCCTTGGGGGACCCTCATGTGCAGGCATGGACGGTGCATGGGACGCTACATCAGAGGGTTCCTCCTCCTCCTCCTCCTCCTCCCTCCCTGTGGCTGGTGTTGCACTTTGCCGTGATGTTGCTGGCCTTGTGACACAGGGAGGGGGACGCATGTTGGCAGCCATCTGACGTAGCATATGGCAAATATCCCGATACACCATCAAGAGCTGAGCCTGGTGTGCCTCCACCCATCCATAATGCAGGTCTTGCCTGGCTATTTGCTCTGCCTGCTGTTGTCTGACCTGGTTGAGGGCCTCCGCAAACTGGCTTACCTCCCTGGTGTCCCGCCGGTATGCCTCCAGGATGTTAGCGAGTTCAGGCATATCGGGTGCTGCAGCTGACAGTCCAGATTCTCGCCTCCGCCTTCCGCCACTCCCACCACCCTGACCCACATGAGCACGGCCTGCGCTTGTGGGCACATCGGCTCGACGGGCCCCCCGATTGCTGGCAGGGTGGAGGTTGTCACCAACCTCAGGGGCGCCCGACAAAGGGTGTCCCTCATTTTCAGACTGGCTCTCTTGTGGATCATGGGCAGGGCTCTGACCTGTCTGCTGGGATGTGGTGGGAATGGGTCCGGTGGTTGGCTGAGATGTAGCTGGTACAGTTGCTGCAGGGGTTTGGGATCCAGAGGAGCCAGGTTGGTTGGGGTCATCCACAGTGCGTTGAGGGACGGCGCTGTTGGTGGGGTCTAGGTCCTGCTGAGCCAGGGACTGGGATCCTTCTCCCCCCTGGTTGGGGGGGAGCTCCGCACGTTCCCCTCTGTGTGAGAGAGACAGACACTGTTAAGGCACTATCAAGTGACTTCTTGTTTACTTATCCATTATCAGCATCACAGTTCCACAAGCTTTACATTGTTGACATTGTTAAGTTGTGTATGTAGGGGTACAAAAATAAAATGTACTCTGGGGTATTTACATTCTTCCATTGTCTTGACAATGACTGACACAGCCATTGCTGTGTCTTGTGTTGCCGGCACCACACGTGTTAAGCATTGCTCAGTTTCCCGCAACATCCAGGATATGGTGTAAATCCTTATGTCTGCGTCATGCATGCACAGAGTTCATATGCAGCGTGTTGATGTAAGAGACAGAGCATCATTATTTTGCATGTTATCTACTACTTTGGATGTCTTTTGCTGTCCCGTGCTGGCCAAACAATGCCAACACCCCTAGACCTGTGCGCGTGTCGTACTTGTGCGTGCGGTTGACTGGTACGAGCCATTGGTGGGTGGGGCTGTTCGCGTAGGGGGGTGTGCGTGTCGTACTTGTGCGTGTGATCGACTTGTACGGGCCGTTGGCGGGTGGGGCAGTTCGCGTAGGGGGGTGTGCATGTCGTACTTGTGCGTGCGATCGACTTGTACGGGCCGTTGGCGGGTGGGGCTGTTCACGTAGGGGGGTGTGCATGTCGTACTTGTGCGTGCGATTGACTTGTACGGGCCGTTGGCGGTGGGGCTGTTCGCGTAGGGGGGTGTGCCTGTCGTACTTGTGCGTGCGATCGACTTTTACGGGCCTTTGGCGGGTGGGGCTGTTCGCGCGGGCTGGTTGGGGGGATGCGCGTGTCGTACTTGTGCGTGCGGTTGACTGGTACGAGCCGTTGGCGGGTGGGGCTGTTCGCGTAGGGGGGGTGTGCGTGTCGTACTTGTGCGTGCGATCGACTTGTACGGGCCGTTGGCGGGTGGGGCCGTTCGCATAGGGGGTTGTGCGTGTCATACTTGTGCGTGCGATCGACTTGTACGGGCCGTTGGCGGGAGGGGCTGTTCGCGTAGGGGTTGTGTGTGTCGTACTTGTGCGTGCGATCGACTTGTATGGGCCGTTGGCGGGTGTGGCTGTTCGCTTAGGGGGGTGTGCGTGTCGTACTTGTGCGTGCGATTGACTTGTACGGGCCGTTGGCGGGTGGGGCTGTTCGCATAGGGGGGTGTGCGTGTCGTACTTGTGCGTGCGATCGACTTGTACGGGCCGTTGGCGGTTGGGGCTGTTCGCGTGGGCTGGTTCGGGGTGTGTGCGTGTCGTACTTGTGCGTGCGGTTAACTGGTACGGTGCCGTTGGCGGGTGGGGGTGTTCGCGTAGGGGGGTGTGCGTGGCGTACTTGTGCTTGTGCGAGGGGTACACGTGTGGTATGATTTGACGGCTTGATGCGACCCGATATTTGCCGTACGAATCATTGTTTATGTCCGAATACTTTGTTCCGTCCGATTCGCTGTCAGGCTTCTCGTATAGGATCGTACTTGTGTGCTTGTACGGGCTGGTTACGAATCGTACGGTAGGATTCCCGATGCATGTTCGTACGGATCATCGACGTTCGATGATATTCGGACGGAAATGGACGGGAACGAATCGGAATTCGCAGGTCGGACGTAAAGTTCCCATTCGTACGGATTCGGATACGAATGCGATTCGTACGGCGGAATATTTTACTGGATCGGAATCGACGCCTTAGTGTGATCCTTGTCAAATATGATAAAGCCATACATTTTACCATAAAACATTTACCAGAGTGAGATGAGACACACGCAAAGAGAGAAATGACACACATAAAGAGAGAGATGGGGCAGGTACAGAGTGAGATGAGACACAGGCATAGAATGAGATGAGACACAGGCACAGAGTGAGATGAGACACAGGCACAGAGTGAGATGAGACACGCAAAGAGAGAAATGACACACACAAAGAGAGAGATGGGGCAGGCACAGAGTGAGATGAGACACAGGCACAGAGTGAGTTCAGACACAGGCACAGAGTGAGATGAGACACAGGCACAGAGTGAGATGAGACATGGCCACAGAGTACCCTTTAAGCTAAGAGATGCAAACTGTGAGCAGACAAAGGTCACATTATTGAAAAATGTGAAAATATAATTGCTTATTTCACACAGACACTCAGTGTGATCCTTGTCAAAAATGTTAAAGCCATACATTTTACCATAAAACATTTACCAGAGTGAGATGAGACACACGCAAATAGATAAATGACACACACAAAGAGAGAGATGGGGCAGGTACAGAGTGAGATGAGACACAGGCACAGAGTGAGATGAGACACAGGCGCAGAGTGAGATGAGACACAGGCACAGAGTGAGATGAGACACAGGCACAGAGTGAGATGAGGCACGCAAAGAGATAAATTACACACATAAAGAGAGAGATGGGGCAGGCACAGAGTGAGATGAGACACAGGCACAGAGTGAGGTGAGACACAGGCACAGAGTGAGATGAGACACAGGCACAGAGTGAGATGAGACACAGGCACAGAGTGAGATGAGACACAGGCACAGAATGGGATGAGACACGCAAAGAGAGAAATGACACACCCAAAGAGAGAGATGGAGCAGGCACAGAGTTAGATGAGACACAGGCACAGAGTAAGATGGGACACAGGCACAGAGTACCCTTTAAGCTAAGAGATGCAAACTGTGAGCAGACACAGGTGACATTATTGAAAAATGTGAACATATAATTCCCTATTTCACACAGACACTCAGTGTGATCCTTGCCAAAAATGTTAAAGCCATACATTTTACCATAACACATTCACCAGAGTGAGATGAGACACACAGGAAAGAGAGAAATGACACACACAAAGAGAGAGATGGAATAGGTACAGAGTGAGATGAGACTTAGGCAGAGAGTGAGATGAGACACAGGCACAGAGTGAGATGAGACACAGGCACAGAGTGAGATGAGACACGCAAAGAGAGAAATGACACACACAAAGAGAGAGATGGGGCAGTCACAGAGTGAGATGAGACACAGGCACAGAGTGAGTTGAGACACAGGCACAGAGTGAGGTGAGACACAGGCACAGAGTCAGATGAGACACAGGCACAGAGTCAGATGAGACACAGGCACAGAGTACCCTTTAAGCTAAGAGATGCAAACTGTGAGCAAACACAGGTGACATTATTGAAAAATGTGAACATATAATTCCCTATTTCACACAGACACTCAGTGTGATCCTTGTCAAAAATGTTAAAGCCATACATTTTACCATAAAACATTCACCAGAGTGAGATGAGACACACAGCAAAGAGAGAAATGACACACACAAAGAGAGAGATGGAACAGGTACAGAGTGAGATGAGACTTAGGCAGAGAGTGAGATGAGACACAGGCACAGAGTGAGATGAGACACAGGCACAGAGTGAGATGGGACACAGGCACAGAGTGAGATGAGACACGCAAAAAGAGAAATGACACACACAAAGAGAAAGATGGGGTAGGCACAGAGTGAGATGAGACACAGGCACAGAGTGAGATGAGACACAGGCACAGAGTGAGATGAGACACAGGCACAGAGTACCCTTTAAGCTAAGAGATGCAAACTGTGAGCAGACACAAGTGACATTATTGAAAAATGTGAACATATAATTCCTTATTTCACACAGACACTCAGTGAGATTCTTGTCAAAAATGTTAAAGCCATACATTTTACCAGAAAACATTTACCAGAGTGAGATGAGACACACGCAAAGAGAGAAATGACACACACAAAGAGAGAGATGGGGCAGGTACAGAGTGAGATGAGACACAGGCACAGAGTGAGATGAGACACAGACAGAGAGTGAGATGAGACACAGGCACAGAGTGAGATGAGACACGCAAAGAGAGAAATGACACACACAAAGAGAGAGATGGGGCAGGCACAGAGTGAGATGAGACACAGGCACAGAGTGAGATGAGACACAGGCACAGAGTACCCTTTAAGCTAAGAGATGCAAACTGTGAGCAGACACAGGTAACATTATTGAAAAATTTGAAAATATAATTCCATATTTTACACAGACACTCAGTGTGATCCTTGTCAAAAATGTTAAAGCCATACATTTTACCATAAAACATTTACCAGAGTGAGATGAGACACACGCAAAGAGAGAAATGACACACACAAAGAGAGAGATGGGGCAGGTACAGAGTGACATGAGACACAGACACAGAGTAAGATGAGACACAGGCACAGAGTGACATGAGACACAGGCACAGAGTGAGATGAGACACGCAAAGAGAGAAATGACACACACAAAGAGAGAGATGGGGCAGGCACAGATTGAGATGAGACACAAGCACAGAGTGAGTTGAGACAAAGGCACAGAGTGAGATGAGACACAGGCACAGAGTGAGTTGAGACACAGGCACAGAGTGAGATGAGACACAGGCACAGAGTGAGATGAGACATGGCCACAGAGTACCCTTTAAGCTAAGAGATGCAAACTGTGAGCAGACAAAGGTCACATTATTGAAAAATGTGAAAATATAATTCCTTATTTCACACAGACACTCAGTGTGATCCTTGTCAAAAATGTTAAAGCCATACATTTTACCATAAAACATTTACCAGAGTGAGATGAGACACACGCAAATAGATAAATGACACACACAAAGAGAGAGATGGGGCAGGTACAGAGTGAGATGAGACACAGGCACAGAGTGAGATGAGACACAGGCGCAGAGTGAGATGAGACACAGGCACAGAGTGAGATGAGACACAGGCACAGAGTGAGATGAGGCACGCAAAGAGATAAATTACACACATAAAGAGAGAGATGGGGCAGGCACAGAGTGAGATGAGACACAGGCACAGAGTGAGGTGAGACACAGGCACAGAGTGAGATGAGACACAGGCACAGAGTGAGATGAGACACAGGCACAGAGTGAGATGAGACACAGGCACAGAGTGGGATGAGACACGCAAAGAGAGAAATGACACACCCAAAGAGAGAGATGGAGCAGGCACAGAGTTAGATGAGACACAGGCACAGAGTAAGATGGGACACAGGCACAGAGTACCCTTTAAGCTAAGAGATGCAAACTGTGAGCAGACACAGGTGACATTATTGAAAAATGTGAACATATAATTCCCTATTTCACACAGACACTCAGTGTGATCCTTGTCAAAAATGTTAAAGCCATACATTTTACCATAACACATTCACCAGAGTGAGATGAGACACACAGCAAAGAGAGAAATGACACACACAAAGAGAGAGATGGAATAGGTACAGAGTGAGATGAGACTTAGGCAGAGAGTGAGATGAGACACAGGCACAGAGTGAGATGAGACACAGGCACAGAGTGAGATGAGACACGCAAAGAGAGAAATGACACACACAAAGAGAGAGATGGGGCAGTCACAGAGTGAGATGAGACACAGGCACAGAGTGAGTTGAGACACAGGCACAGAGTGAGGTGAGACACAGGCACAGAGTCAGATGAGACACAGGCACAGAGTCAGATGAGACACAGGCACAGAGTACCCTTTAAGCTAAGAGATGCAAACTGTGAGCAAACACAGGTGACATTATTGAAAAATGTGAACATATAATTCCCTATTTCACACAGACACTCAGTGTGATCCTTGTCAAAAATGTTAAAGCCATACATTTTACCATAAAACATTCACCAGAGTGAGATGAGACACACAGCAAAGAGAGAAATGACACACACAAAGAGAGAGATGGAACAGGTACAGAGTGAGATGAGACTTAGGCAGAGAGTGAGATGAGACACAGGCACAGAGTGAGATGAGACACAGGCACAGAGTGAGATGGGACACAGGCACAGAGTGAGATGAGACACGCAAAAAGAGAAATGACACACACAAAGAGAAAGATGGGGTAGGCACAGAGTGAGATGAGACACAGGCACAGAGTGAGATGAGACACAGGCACAGAGTGAGATGAGACACAGGCACAGAGTGAGATGAGACACAGGCACAGAGTACCCTTTAAGCTAAGAGATGCAAACTGTGAGCAGACACAAGTGACATTATTGAAAAATGTGAACATATAATTCCTTATTTCACACAGACACTCAGTGAGATTCTTGTCAAAAATGTTAAAGCCATACATTTTACCAGAAAATATTTACCAGAGTGAGATGAGACACACGCAAAGAGGGAAATGACACACACAAAGAGAGAGATGGGGCAGGTACAGAGTGAGATGAGACACAGGCACAGAGTGAGATGAGACACAGGCAGAGAGTGAGATGAGACACAGGCACAGAGTGAGATGAGACACGCAAAGAGAGAAATGACACACACAAAGAGAGAGATGGGGCAGGCACAGAGTGAGATGAGACACAGGCACAGAGTGAGATGAGACACAGGCACAGAGTACCCTTTAAGCTAAGAGATGCAAACTGTGAGCAGACACAGGTAACATTATTGAAAAATTTGAAAATATAATTCCATATTTTACACAGACACTCAGTGTGATCCTTGTCAAAAATGTTAAAGCCATACATTTTACCATAAAACATTTACCAGAGTGAGATGAGACACACGCAAAGAGAGAAATGACACACACAAAGAGAGAGATGGGGCAGGTACAGAGTGACATGAGACACAGACACAGAGTAAGATGAGACACAGGCACAGAGTGACATGAGACACAGGCACAGAGTGAGATGAGACACGCAAAGAGAGAAATGACACACACAAAGAGAGAGATGGGGCAGGCACAGATTGAGATGAGACACAAGCACAGAGTGAGTTGAGACAAAGGCACAGAGTGAGATGAGACACAGGCACAGAGTGAAATGAGACACAGGCACAGTGAGATGAGACACAGGCACAGAGTAACCTTTAAGCTAAGAGATGCAAACTGTGAGCAGACACAGTTGACATTATTGAAAAATGTGAAAATATAATTCCTTATTTTACACAGACACACAGTGTGATCCTTGTCAAAAATGTTAAAGCCATACATTTTACCATAAAACATTTACCAGAGTGAGATGAGACACACGCAAAGAGAGATATGACACACACAAAGAGAGAGATGGGGCAGGTACAGAGTGACATGAGACACAGACACAGAGTAAGATGAGACACAGGCACAGAGTGACATGAGACACAGGCACAGAGTGAGATGAGACACGCAAAGAGAGAAATGACACACACAAAGAGAGAGATGGGGCAGGCACAGAGTGAGATGAGACACAGGCACAGAGTGAGTTGAGACACAGGCACAGAGTGAGATGAGACACAGGCACAGAGTGAGATGAGACACAGGCACAGAGTACCCTTTAAGCTAAGAGATGCAAACTGTGAGAAGACACAGGTCACATTATTGAAAAATGTGAAAATAGAGGGGCATATTATCAAGGGGGTTTATCTCCGCTTTTTTGGCTTTAAAAGCCAAGAAAGCGGAGATAAAATTATCTCCCTAATACCTAGCTGTCGCTAACACCAGTTAGCGACAGCTAGTAGGAGATAGCGACCATCTTGGGCCCCACTTTGCATGTCAGTGATATTTATCACTAATGACATGCAAAGTGGGCGTGCCAAGATGTTAGTGACTGGAAACAGTCGCTAACATCGCTATCTCCTATTACCAACTTTTGGAGATATTCGCGCTAAGCGCGAATATCTCCAAACACTAACACCTGCCCTGAGCAGTTCTTAGCCATGTTATCCAATGGGAGGTGGATAACATGGCTAAGAGCATTAGCTCGGTAATGCATGAATATCGCTGACTTTTCAGCGATATTCATGCATTGCGGCCGTTTTTTATCGCATTTGCGATAAACCTTGATAATAGCAAGGTTTATCTGCGATAATTTCCGACGATGCTTAGCGTTAAATATTTTGTTGCTAAGCATCATTAGCGATAAATATCGCTTAACGTTGGTAATATGCCCCATAATTCCTTATTTCACACAGACACTCCGTGTGATCCTTGTCAAAAATGCCATACATTTTACCAGAAAACATGTACCATAGTAAATCGTTTTAGACACAGAGCACAGCCCATATCAATGACCACTACATTACAAGGCAGCAATCTGACTCATTTCCAAAATACTTTTCCTATATGCATTATTCATTTTTTGCCAGCATTACGTACTAACATGAGACACAATGCAAAAAGAAACAGTACACTTTACGCTAAGAGATGAAAAATGTGAGCAGACACAGGTGACATTATAGAACAATGTGAAAATATAATTTCTTATTTCACACAGACACTCAGTGTGATCCTTGTCAAAAAAGTTAAAGCCATACATTTTACCAAAAAACATTTAGCATAGTAAATAAATCGTTTTAGACACAGAGCACAGCCCATTTAAATGCCCACTACATTACAAGGCAGAAACCTGACTCATTTCCAAAATACATTTCCAATATGCACTATTAAATATTTTACCAGCATAACAAAAAAACATGACACACAATTCAAGAATAAAGAAGTCCAATATGCTTCTTAATCTTCCCTATAGTGCATATAGCACTCTATCTATATTAAATGAATCATTACTCACCTTTAAAAATGCTTTTGAAGATTTAGAACAGTGTCAGTCACACACACCAGATTTTCTTAAGCAGAATCTCTGAAATGCACCTCAGCCACTGCAACCACAAATGGCCCTGATTCCCTGTAATTCTTCACACATATCCCTGGACTTAACCAATTAAAGTTCTTCCCACACTATTTCAAAACCAAACTAACATTTTAATTGGTTCTACATTTCAACACTTTCAAACTCACATCATATTCACCCATCCCCCCAGTGCTCATTCAGCCTGTTACCATGGTAACTCCCACCTAACTCAGCACACAGGTGAAAAGTTCATCATACTGTGTTGCAAATGAACTCAGCAAGGGTGTTTGAGCTCTCAATATACTAGCTAATCATGTGCAATGTTTCTTTCAATGACTTTTTCTCAACCATTAGAATTACTTCTTTCAAAAAACAAAAGCATGCACCCTCATTTTCAGTGGAGAATTTTATAAAACCACCAATCATTTCTTCTTTTTCAAGTGCACTGAATCTCAACCACTTTTTTTCCATAACTCCTACTTTCAAACTGCCATTTCATTTCCACAACTCATCTGAATACAACCACATCTACCTTCAAGATGCCTAAAGTCTGGATTGTGGGTCATAGCTTTGTTCACTGGAGTGAAAGATATGCAGCAAACAGAGGTATTCACAACCTTGATTTACCAAATGTCGATATTATGTGGATTGGCCAGAGAGGCTTGAGATGTCACCAATTTGATACCATTGGTAAAATCCTTTATGCATCTACCACACCCTGACCTCATAATTGTGCACTGTGGTGGCAATGACCTGGGCACTTTGACTGGGGTAGGTCTGGAAATGCTTTTAAAGGACACCTTTGAGCAATTGATGTCACTTCTTCCAAAAACTGCCTTGGTATATTCTAATATATGCCAAAGGCAAAAATGGAACTGGTCCAACCAATTTTGTCCACAGATTGAGAAAGCAAGGAAACATGTGAATAAATCTGTTTCTGCTTTCCTCAGAGACTATGGTATGGGTACCATATACCACAACAACTTGCGTTACAACATGCAAGGCATCTATAGGAGAGATGGTGTACATTTTACAGATGAGGGGAATAGAGTCTTCCTCTTGAATTTTAGACTCTGCATCGGTACCTACTTGTAGGTACAAAAAACACCCACATAACACAACAGCTCTTTTCAAAGCTACCCTACCTCTAAGCACTCTAAATTATTATTTTACTCTAATTTTGTACACTGTTTTTCCCCGTGGTGCGCTCAGGCTACGCGTACCTGGAAGCGTACATGGGAACGCACCCAGCGCTTACCCCGTGAAATTATTTTTAAAAAAAAGGGGTTTTTGCCCTTCAGGGTCCTGTGGTAAATAAATAATTAATTACCGGTACTATTTTTGAATACATTGAATAAAACAGATAGCTCAATAAATAAGAGACAGGATTCGAGGTATCTGAGTCTAACAGGCTTTAATCAGGCATGAGGGAAGGGACAGGAACGGGATAGCCTGCACGGAAATAGAATGGATGGCAGCTGCAATGCCTCATCGACAGTGCAGCATATATATAGTATCATACATTACATTACATTTCATACAATAGGCGTAGCAGTAGGCGTAGCAGTCGCGAAAGATAAGGACACATTGATGGAAGAAGAAGGCGTGTACAGGGCGTGCACTGAGACATGTGATGTGAAACGTCATAGAAATGTCATGAGTGGGCGGAAACATGGAGGGGGCTACCTGAGAGCAGCTGGGACCTTTAACCTAGTGGTGCGCGCAAACGGGCAATGACGTGTTACCAGGGAGAACTGGGGGCTATGACTTCTGCACTAGAAGAGGAGACTAAAGTCTACGGTGTCAGGACGACATGTACCTATGGCATATCTGGTATCTTGTGTTTGGAGTACATGTTGATAGAAACTAAAAGTTATCAGGGCAGAGGCTACTTGACTCTAAGGCTGGTGCATGCATATATTCTTCGTGTAATGCGTGGGCTATGAATCTTCTATGAATATTAATACAGTAATTCTCTTGCATGGAGACATAAAGACTAGACTATAGCTGAAGCTGTTTATACGGTTCAGTAGCTAAGGAATGCAAAGACGAGGAGCTGAACTGATAACTAGAAGCATAACATACTCTTGGCAGACTGGCAGGCAGAGCTGGGCACCGCGCTGCGCGAAAGGAAGTAAGTGAAGGGTCAGGGATGCAGGTGGGGGCTGCATCGCTCCTCGGAGTGAGTTCAGGAGACTGGAGCTTGAATCTGGTGTCCGGGCCCTTTTGAGGCCTAGAAACGGGGACAATTCAATGAATTAACGTGTACACTGTAAATCGTGGTAACATGGACCTAATACTTGTTGCTTTCACGAGAACTGGAAACTGGCATACTAGAGTTGGACACAACTATAATTGCGTCTTTAATCGATCATAGGGGGATACATATGCATATTAATCATGCACATATGACATAGGATGGGGAACACGTAGGCACATATAACATGGCAAAATTTACTTTTCCACATTCCCTCCTTGTGCCCTACGTTCCCATCAGGAAACATCAATATTCATGATACCATCTATCTGTTCATATAGCATCATTTGCTCGTCTCGAATTGTCTTGGAACGGGACTTAGGACTAGGAATACAGGATGTAGCACACAAGCCGCAAATCGCAGGGCCACATTGTAAACAGAGGCAGCAACTGAATATGATCATTACTGCTATACCTAGGAATGACAATACTTTCCATCCTCAGGCAGATATGATACTCCAGAGCCAACCGGACCATGTCCAGGTGCCTGGATCTTGGTGTAACTGATGGGCAATTTTATGAAGTCTGGTTATAGCTGAATAAACAGACGGTGCGTTATTAGGAATGAAAATGCAGCAACTAGATCCGATGACTCTACAAGCTCCTCCTCTATCGGCCAATATGACGTCAAGAACGAGACGATTTTGGAGCACGACAAATCTAATGGCAGATTGCTCTTCGGTTAAGTTACCTAGAGCGGAAGTAGTCTCATTCACTACTGCTTCAAGGGTTCTGGTTAACCTACGTATTAACTTACTATTCTGGACAGGGCCTATAAAGAAAAAGAAACCTTTATTGAAGTCTTGATATTGTTCTAGAGTAGTTTCAGTTTGATCGACAATTGGGGACTCAGTCTCCCTTCTATGTCTAACGTGTACTAGATGTGTGTTTCTGTGATAATCGGATGGGGCTAGAAAAACTGGTGGCAGTAGGAAGGCAATGTAACAGGTTCCATCCCAATCGAGGGGCAGACGAACATATGCGGTCTGACCACAAACAAAATAAGAATGACGTGAGGCTTTGAAAATAGATTTCCCACTGTCACTATACTCGACCATAGTAGTACAATCACTATGTCCTACATGTGCGGAACCATTCTTTCTGACACATAATTCGCCTTTGACGGGTAGGACTGAAATAGCAGGCAAATCTGGAGTAGTATCGGACTGAACATTCAAAACCATGAAATTCGAGGAATAATTACCTAAATCATATACTTCATTTTCTAGATCTAACCCTGTTCTATGGGAAAGACCTAGCTTGTCTGGGAAACATGTTCTATTCAGAAGCGACATATCAGTTAGGGATGACGTTAATGTGGACCATGCTCCACATGAACCATTGTGTGAAAACGAATAAGGAAAAAGTGGCAGAACTCCCTTCGGTGTCTGAAAAGGGGGAAGTCGACCACACACCCAACAATTAGTGGCATTGCTGGTCTGGTGTGAATAGTGTAACATTCTGATAAATGTGTTATTACGCATAGCAAGACGATAGGATAACTCGTGACGAGGCAGGTCACTAAATGTGTGCTCTACTGTAACATTAGGAAACATATGTACATGTGAAATAGGAAAACATAAATGAAAAGCATAACTTATGCAGGTAACCATAAAACTCAAGAATAATAAAAAGAATAGAACGATAATACATCTTTTAGAGTTTTGACTAACTCTCTCACTGTGTGGGTCTATCTCATACATGTCAGGAACCTGTCTAACCGCTTCACCCGAGAGGGACTTAAACAATTAAACTGTCTGACTTATTTTACTAGACCGGAGTTTTGCTTTATACTCCTGCTGCGGAGTTTTCTCTAACAGGGGAAGTTTAGAGTCTGTGTCTGGACAGTCCTTAAGAATAGGGCAGTCTTTGATAAATGTCTTTGGCCGTAATCCATGGAATTTCTTGATATGGCTGGTATGCACCCAGCCTTTGCGTCCCTCGAGCTTGACGGCGGTCCTTGTTGTTAATAACACCAGCTGGGGCTCCTTCCAAGGGGGCTCCAACGGACTTGAACGATCAAAATTGCGCACCAGGACGAAATCCCCTGGAACGACTTCATGCAGTTTCACCTCAGTGTTGTCTGGAAAAGCAGCGGCAACCTGTGAACGACAAGAGTGTAGGGCAGACATCAAGGAAGCTAGGTAATCTGTCAGCATATTACTGGAAACGTCTGTAATCTTTCGGGGCATAGGTGTACCCCACATATTAGGAGGACGGCCGAATACGACCTCGTACGGGGACAGACCTGATCTAGAGTGTGCAACCATTCTCATATAAAAAAGGGCAACTGGCAGTGCTACCAACCAATCTACACCTTTCTCTGCGCATACTTTTGCAATGCGGATTTTCAATGTCTGATTATGTCTCTCCACGAGACCGGCTGCTTCAGGATGGCGTACACAATGGAACTTCCACTGGTACCCTAACAGAAGGGAAACTTGTTTCATGAGCTCGGATGAGAATGGCTGGCCGTTATCTGAATACACGACCCTAGGTAATCCAAAGCGGGGGAAAAACTCACGAACCAACTGCCTGGCAGTGGTCGCGGCAGTGTAATCTGGAACAGGATATGCTTCTGTCCATCTGGACAAAGCACATATAACTACGAGGACATACTTGAAACCTCGACATCTCTCCATCTGAATATAATCCATCTGGAGGACTTCAAAAGGGTGGTCAGGAGGATGGAATCCACCTTGTTCCACCGGGACACTTTTACCTGGATTGAACTGACAACATATCATACAGGTACGTACTTTCTGCTTGGCTGCTGCTCGTAAATGCTTGTTGAACCAAATGTTCTGGATACTGTCTAACATGGCCTTTTCTCCTAGGTGTACTGGACTATGTGCGGTATTAATAATGACTTGAACCATTGAGTCGGGGAGAAACCAGGTGGCTTTTCCCTTCGTCAACCATCCCTGATCTGTCTGGACCCCTCCTTGTTCGGACCATTTCTTGATTTCGTCTGGAGTGGCATGTGACTGTATATCTATTACATCTTGTTATGTTATGTTATGTTAAGGGCCTATTTTTTGAGCGCACGGCTGCCCAAGGGGGCGTCCCGGCGCTTTTGCAAAGAGGCCTGAGATCTACAGACACATAGAGGAGCAGCACAGTTGTCAAAAGAATTACGCAGAAAAGAGGAGAGTCTTCAACTCTTTCCTAAACGCCAGGAGGTTCGTAGCTTTGCGTAGAGGGAGAGGGAGCTCATTCCAACACCGGGCTGCCACAAATTGAAAGGCTCGTTCTCCCATCCGAACACGCTTAGCCAGAGGCACCTCCAATTTGGCCAGATCGGCAGATCGTAACACCCTCCGAGGCACATAGAAAGCAATCCGCTTCCTAATATAATTAGGACCGATGGAATGAAGGGCTTTGAAGGCCAGCGTCAGAATTTTAAATCTAATTCTTTTCGAAATAGGCAGCCAATGCAGCCTATTCAAAAGCAGTTGTGCGCTTGTTCTCCTTGGCAGGCCGAAGATAGCTCTGGCCGCCGAATTTTGCACAACTTGCAGTCTGGCCAGAAGATACTTGGGCAGACCTGCAAAGAGTGCATTGGCGTAATCTAATCTAGATCCCACCAACGCCTGCACTACTGTCTTCCGATATTGTACGGACAGCAGAGGAAGAAACTTCCTCAACATCTTGAGGATGCCAAAACATTTCCCAGATAGCCCCATAACATGGGGACTAAACGAGAGCGCATCATCAAGCAGCACTCCCAGATTTTTTGCTTGGGAAGATGATTGCTCAGGGGGAAACATGTCCTGGGGCCACCAGGACTTCCAGTCCGGATCAGGAGCACAGCCGAAGAAAAGCAACTCAGACTTATCTGAGTTGCACTTCAGGCTGTGCCTCAGAAACCACGCGAATACTGCACTCAAACAGCGCTTTATCCTGTCGCCATCAAAAGCCTCACCTTTGCTGCAAGTGAACAAAAGCTGGGTGTCATCAGCATATGAGATGACCCGGGCCCCATAAGTCTCCGCTACAAGCGCCAGAGGAGCCATATAGATATTAAATATGGTGGGGCTCAGAATGGACCCTTGAGGAACCCCAACCTCTAGCGCTTGCATTTCCGCGGAGAACGGAGGAGCCCAGATCACCTGCCGGCGGCCCGATAGGAAAGACTTAAACCAGTCCAACACCGTCCCCCGCAGGCCGATCTCCCTGAGTCTTAAAAGGAGACCCGCATGAGGGACGGTGTCAAAGGCCGCCGACAAGTCCAACAGGACTAACATAGCCTTCCCCCCCCGGTCGAGCGTCTCCCTGATGGCGTCGGTTACCTCCACGAGGGCCGTCTCCGTGCTGTAATTCGCACGGAAACCAGATTGAGAATCATGCAGAATATTATTCTTCTCAATAAAGGTGGTAAGAGTGAGTTGTACATGCTTCTCAACTACCTTCGCCAGAGCAGGGAGGAGGGAAATCGGTCTATAGTTAGTCCATTGCAGCGGATCTAACTGAGGCTTTTTGATAAGCGGCAGAATGAGTGCATGTTTCCACTCCCGCGGCACCGCTCCGGAGCTCAAAGATAGGTTAAGCAGGGGGTTCAGCAAGTTGTTAAGTGCCGGAGCCACCCTGCCTAGACAACTCGCTGGACACACATCCAACGGTGAGCCCGATTGCAGCCGTGTCAGTAGCTCCAGGGAGGTTGTGCAAGTCATTTGCGGAAAGACCGATAGTGTGGGTTGACTTTCGGCCTCTGAGGCTGGTACCAGTCCATCTTGTGTAGGGTCCTTAACTGTCATACAAGTAGTCTGATCTGGAATGAGTGTCTGTGTCGTGTTAACTGGAATGTCTGAAGTCTGAGCTGTAAGCTTGGCTGTTCGATCTGCCAGGTCGTTACCCTGGGAAATGATGTCAGTAACTTTCGTATGTGCCTTGCACTTCATAATGGCAATAGCTGTCGGTAAATGTATTACATCTAACAGAGCTTGAATGAGGAGACCATGCTGAATCTTAGTTCCATGAGAAGTCATGAAACCTCTTTCTTTCCAGAGCACTCCAAAGTCGTGTACGACTCCGAATGCATAACGTGAATCTGTATATATGTTAACTTTCAGGTTCTTGGCACGTATACAGGCTTGGGTCAGAGCGACTAGCTCTGCTGCTTGAGCAGACAGGGTATCAATACGGTGTGTTTCTATAACTTCAGTGTCCGTAGTCACTGCATACGCGGCTACTAGTTCTCCTGTACTTGTTCTCATACATGAACCATCCACATAAAGTGTCAGGTCAGGATCAGGTAATGCAATATCTGTCAAGTCTTGTCTTGGCTTTGTCATGGTGTTAACGACTTCCACACAGTCATGTGTGGCAGGATTTGAAGTAACTGACGGTAACAGTGTAGCGGGATTTAAAACGTTGCAGCGTCTGATTTCTATGTGTGGCTGAAACAGTGTCAGTTCATAACCTGTTAAACGTGCAATTGTCAAGTGCTGAGTCTGAGTTCGGTTTAAAAGAACTTCCACGGAGTGTGGAACTTGTACTGTCAGGGAGTGTCCTAACACTATGGAATCACTTTGTCTGATAGCTAGAGCTGTGGCTGCAACTGACTTGAGGCACGCAGGCAGAGCCTGGGCCACTGGATCTAATGTGCTAGAAAAATAAGCACAGGGCTTGTATTGTCCTGCTTGATCTTGTGTGAGAACAGATAATGCAGTACCATCACGTTCTGTAACAAAAAGTGTAAAAGGCTTACTGTAGTTCGGTGTTGCTAGAACAGGTGCTTGACATAAAGCTTTCTTTAATTCATTAAAAACAAGTGTATGTTCTTGGGTCCAAGGGAGGACAGTCGATACGGCTGCCTCCTGTGTCGTTAACTGTATCAGTGGCTTGGCTAGATATGCGTACTGAGGAATCCATTGTCTACAGTAAGAAGTGAGGCCGATAAAAGCTCGTACCTCCTTCTGAGTCTTGGGTTGTGGAAGATGCGCTATTAACTGGATACGGTCAGGTGTCAACTGCCTACCCCTCTTGGACAGTAAGTGTCCCAAGTAGACCACTTGCTGGACACAGAATTGTAATTTAGAAGGGGACACCTTGTGCCCCATCTCGGCTAGGAAATACAGGACTGTAAGTGACGCACGCTCGCAGTCACGTTCAGAACGGGCTGTAATTAATAGATCATCGACATACTGGAGTAGGGCAGTGTCAGTTGGCATGTGAATATTGTCTATGTCTGTAAATGTCTAGTTGTCTTTTAAGTGCTTGACTGTAAATGCTAGGACTTTCTGTGAAACCTTGAGGTGCTCGTGTAAATTTATAGCTTCTTCCATTTAAACAGAAACCGAAAAGGAACTGGCTGTCTGGATGAATAGGGACAATGCGTTCTTGAGATCGATAACTGAAAAGAATGTGGCTTCAGAATCAATGGCTGTCAAGAGTGATGAAATATCAGGGACTACTGGGTACTGGGGTATGATACACTTATTAAGTTCTCGAAGATCGATCACTAATCGATAAACTGGAGGTGCATTCGGATCAGTACGTTTCAGAATCGGAATGATAGGAGAATTACATACATTGGAGTCAGTTTCTACAACCACTCCTTGAACAATAAGCTCGTCAATAATTTTGGATAAGGCTGCTACAGCCTCAGGTGGCAATTTGTACTGTCGGATTCGTGGTAATACAACACCTTGCTTCAGAGTGACACGATGGGGTGTAATGTGCATACAACCTACATCAGTTGGACCTTGCGCCCATAAATGCTGTGGTACATTCAATAATCTTGGATCAAAATCACGTAATACATAATGACCTTTAAAATCACGCAAGAACAGGCGGACCCCTTCTGGGGAGCAGCATATGACTGCTCCTAATTCTTTCAAAGTCTTAATGCCTAACAAATTTTCTGGACAAGACTTCGTGAGTAACAAATCAGTAGTTCGGGACAGTGGACCAACTTCTAGAGTAACTGGTTTCGATATTTCATTAACAATTAACAATGGGCTTTCCTGAAAATCCAAGGGAAACATTTCTTGAGCCTGAGAGCGGAGCCCCTGGAACCTCGTCATGACTGATGGTAGTCCTACTTGCCCCTGTATCAATCAGAAACTTTCTGTCTTTCCCTAATACTTGACTATGTACATAGGGACCCTCTTGATCTACAGGAATCTCGATGAGAGGCAAGCCAACCTCCCTCTCTAGGCTGTTTCATGAATACGGCTGATAATCTGGATACTCTGACTGTGCATACTGGTACATCTGCTGTGTAACGTGCTGTGTTGCAGCAATAGGCTGCGGTACTGTAACTGTCTGTTGTGCGTTCTGCGGTGGCTGGGAAGTCTGTAAAACTTGTTCTTGTCTAGGCGGACGTGGTCTTTCTTTAGTCTTACCAGTAGCTATGTTGTGTTTCAGAACTGCACACTCATTTATAAAATGACCTGGCTGTTTACAATAATTGCATGTCCCTTTAACGGGAGCTGTAGGATGACTGGCTTGATTCGGACCCCTCTTCTGACTGTCTTGTGGAACAGACTGTGCAACTAATACTTTCATTTTCGTGTCTTTCAAACGTCTTCTTTCATGTTCCTGCTCTTCCCTGATTCTGTTCTGGTGATACTGGAGCATCTGGAGCATCTGTGACGGAGTATTAGCTTGCCAAGAACTCTCGACTTTCAATACTCGATTTTTAACTTGTGGACTTGAATTCTTGACTAGTTTGGTAACAAAAAGATGGGGGTACGATTCACTACTTGTTTTCAGACCACTATTAATAATAAAACATTTCTCGAATCTAGAATAAAAGTCACTAGTATCTTCATCTTGTTTCTGTTTACAGGCTGAGATGGCATCCCAGTCTTCCTTTTTCGTGGCTAGTAATCTTGGCAAGACTTGTATTAACAGTTCGGGCAAAGCTTTAGCTTTATTCCCGAGACCGGTACCTGGTACTCGTGTGTTATCTTCGGCTTCTAATGCGGACCAATCTATCTTATTCTCTCCCACCTCCCATTCTTTTTCCTTGAGTTTTTCATATATGCCCGAAGGCAACAGGACTTTTAACATTTTAATGATATCAGGATACGTGTATTCTCCCATACGGAGCATGTCTTTTAATTCACGGTGAATACTTCGGACTGGATCTGTGTACCCAAACCCATCGGACCAGAGACAAATTAATTGACCCTGTCTAGATACTACCCCAGCAACGGTACTCACCGGGCAGCAAGAACGGAAGGCCTCGGACTGGACTGGACTGCTACGACGTCGGACTACAAACTTCGGACTTCAGTTACAGGTGGACCTCCGGATACCTCGGACCTTGTACTCTCGGCTTGGGCTCTGGTCGGGACTCGCCGCATTCCTCACCGCCTCGTCTGGATGCTGGACCGCAGTCTCCGTCTCCTCCGTGGGCCTGAGGGATACTTGAAGCAGAAATATCTGCACGTGCACGGTATGGTTCCGTCACGGCTGCAGAGGGTCAGGGGGCCTGCGTGGCTTCGCCGGCGCGTGGGGAAAGGGCAAGTTCCTGTTCGGGCGCCATTATGTGGTAAATAAATAATTAATTACCGGTACTATTTTTGAATACATTGAATAAAACAGATAGCTCAATAAATAAGAGACAGGATTCGAGGTATCTGAGTCTAACAGGCTTTAATCAGGCATGAGGGAAGGGACAGGAACGGGATAGCCTGCACGGAAATAGAATGGATGGCAGCTGCAATGCCTCATCGACAGTGCAGCATATATATAGTATCATACATTACATTACATTGCATACAATAGGCGTAGCAGTAGGCGTAGCAGTCGCGAAAGATAAGGACACATTGATGGAAGAAGAAGGCGTGTACAGGGCGTGCACTGAGACATGTGATGTGAAACATCATAGAAATGTCATGAGTGGGCGGAAACATGGAGGGGGCTACCTGAGAGCAGCTGGGACCTTTAACCTAGTGGTGCGCGCAAACGGGCAATGACGTGTTACCAGGGAGAACTGGGGGCTATGACTTCTGCACTAGAAGAGGAGACTAAAGTCTACGGTGTCAGGACGACATGTACCTATGGCATATCTGGTATCTTGTGTTTGGAGTACATGTTGATAGAAACTAAAAGTTATCAGGGCAGAGGCTACTTGACTCTAAGGCTGGTGCATGCATATATTCTTCGTGTAATGCGTGGGCTATGAATCTTCTATGAATATTAATACAGTAATTCTCTTGCATGGAGACATAAAGACTAGACTATAGCTGAAGCTGTTTATACGGTTCAGTAGCTAAGGAATGCAAAGACGAGGAGCTGAACTGATAACTAGAAGCATAACATACTCTTGGCAGACTGGCAGGCAGAGCTGGGCACCGCGCTGCGCGAAAGGAAGTAAGTGAAGGGTCAGGGATGCAGGTGGGGGCTGCATCGCTCCTCGGAGTGAGTTCAGGAGACTGGAGCTTGAATCTGGTGTCCGGGCCCTTTTGAGGCCTAGAAACGGGGACAATTCAATGAATTAACGTGTACACTGTAAATCGTGGTAACATGTACCTAATACTTGTTGCTTTCACGAGAACTGGAAACTGGCATACTAGAGTTGGACACAACTATAATTGCGTCTTTAATCGATCATAGGGGGATACATATGCATATTAATCATGCACATATGACATAGGATGGGGAACACGTAGGCACATATAACATGGCAAAATTTACTTTTCCACAGTCCTTCTAGGGCCCCCTCAGAAAACCTAGGGGGTCAGGGGGTGTCTACCCTGCCCCCTTTTAATCATTTCCCCCTTTTTATTTTCACCTCTTGTGTCTCGATTCTACCGAGACACAAGATGGCAGACTCTCCGGACTGTTTGGAATGTTGACAGACACCTGAGAGCCAATAAGCTTTCCGCTCACGCACTTCCGTGGCGCGTCGGGTGCGCTTACCGGTACGCATACCGGTAAGCGCTCGAAGCATGCAAATAGATATATATGTGTTTTTGAAGTTACTTTTCATAAAAACCACTGGAGCAATTTTAAACAAATATGGAAAACGCCCTACTACGTACCAGTCCCTACCATTTTGCCAAGTTTGGTGTAATTCCGTTCAGCTGTTCGGGCTGTAGCCGTGTCTAAATGTCCTATGGAAATTTGCATGGGAAAAACACATTTGAAAGTGTTAAAATTTAGAACCAATTAAAATGTTACTTCGGTTATGAATTTGTTTGTGATGAAGTTTGATTGGTTATGTATATATCTAAAATGAGAGGAAAACACGGCCATTTTGTGATAGTACTGTCTGAGGTACATTTGTGAGGAATTTTTTTGATCAGTCTCTTGACGGCGAATTTATCGAATATTTGGAGACCATAGAGTTCCAGGAATCCTCTTTGCAGACTTTTCATGAGGAGATTCCTGATGATGTGATTGAAGAGGAAATTCCTGATGAGGACATGTTACTAGTTCTTTTAAATTATGAAAATTCAGAAGAATAAATTTATATTTAGAAATTAAAAATTGTTTGAGATATTATTCATTTTTATTTGTAATTTATGAGGTAGTAGCGAAGTGATTGTAGTATAAAGTGAGACTTATAGTATAGAGTGCAACATTTTTATGTTACATAGTAAGTTTACTCATAGTTACTTCCCTTCTCCCACTATATTTTCTCCAATGTGTATTTGACATCTCTTCTTCATCTCCTGCCTCCTTTCTCTCACTGTCTGTCTCTGATGCACCCTATCGCCGCCATTTTGTGTAGTTTCAGAAGAGAGTGAGATGTAATAGTTGAGAACGTGAAAAGGCGGCAGGGTAGAGTGCCCCTGACCCCCTAGGCCTTCTCAGGGGGTCCCAAAAGGATCTGTTTCTGCTTTCCTGAGAGAGTATGGTATGGGTTCCATATACCACAATAACTTGCGTTACAACATGCAAGATATCTACAGAGGAGACGGTGTACATTTCTCAGATGAGGGGAACAGAGTCTTTCTCTTGAATTTTAGACTCTGCATCGGTACCTACTTGTAGGTACTTAAATCACCCACATAACACAGCAGCTCTTTTTAGAGCTAACCTACCTCTAAGCACTCCAAATTCTTATTTTACACTATTTTCTTTCACTGTTTTTCACTGTGCTACACTCAGGGTACGCGTACCTGGAAGCGTACATGGGAACGCACTCAGAGCTTACCCCGCAAAAATTTCAACAAAAAAAATAGTTTTTTTGGCCTTCAGGGTCCTTCTGGGCCCCCCTCAGAAAACCTAGGGGGTCAGGGAGTGTCTACCCTGCCCCCTTTTAATCATTTCCCCCTTTTTTTTTCACCTCTTGTGTCTCGATTCTACCGAGACACAAGATGGCGGACTCTCCGGACTGTTTGGAACACCCAAGAGCCAATCAGCTTTCCGCTCGCGCACTTCCGTGGCGCGTCGGGTGCGCTTACCGGTACGCGTACCGGTGAGCGCTCGAAGCGCGCATATAGATATATATGTGTTTTTTAAGTTAATTTTCATAAAAACCACTGGAGCAATTTTCACCAAATATAGAAAAGGCACTTCTGCGTACCAGTCCCTACAATTTTGCAAAGTTTGGTGTAATTCCATTCAGCAGTTCGGGCTGTAGCCGTGTCTGAACGTCCTATGGAAATTAACAATGGGAAAACACGTTTAGGGACCCCCCTTTTTTCTCGGCCCCCGCATGACGAATCCCCCCGAAACTTCTAAGGAAGGAGCAGAGCGGAGCTGGCCTAAATTTTGGAAAATTACACGCAAATTCTTCAACCGGCGCCAAAGTTATTCCCAATAGAATGTGGCGGATTTCCTATGGAAACTAGGTCCTAACTATAACTACCTACTGGCGACCGCCAGTAGGTAATATATATATTTATATATCAATCAATCAAACAGGAAACTTGTTGATTTACGCGAAGTGCGAGTCACGCCAATCCAGTTTCAAAAGTATTTATTTTTGGGCAACAAACAAGACGTGTTTCGAGCTGTCCACATCTTGGTCACATGACCCCTGTTCCCATTTCATGGTTTAAATGCATTTTAGAGAAAATAAAGAAAAGACTCTGGATTTTTATCATCATCCAGAGCAATCATAAGTATTTTTATACATAACAATTCTGTATATGAAAATACTCTGTGTAAAATACGTGTAGGACCTACTGTTGTACTGCTACATACATATATATATTACCTACTGAGGGTCGCCAGTAGGTATATATAGTTAGGATTTTTTCTCTATGGGTTTTTTGAAAATTCTATGTCTAATAACTTTGGCGTTTGTGGACGGAATTGGCTGAAATTTTCAGGAAAATGGCACATTTTGTTTCTGAGCAGCCCTTGAAAATTTGGGGGGGGTTCGTCCAGTGGGGGCCGAGAAAAAAGGGGGGTCCCAATGTGGAAAAGTAAATTTTGCCATGTTCTGTGTCCCTACGCTTCATCCATCATATGTTATGTGTGCATGACCAATATGCATATGTTATTCCCCATTTCTGATTAAAGACGCAATTACAGTTGTGTCCACCTCTAGTACGTTAGTTTCCAGTCCTCGTGAATACTACGAATATCAGGCCTATGTAAGTAATGTTGCCACGTTTCCCAGTGTGCACGTTATTCAATTATAAAGTCCCCGTTTCCAGGCCTCAAAAGGGCCCGGACCACAGATTCAGCTCCTGTCTCCTGAAAGCCTCGCTGAGGAGCGATACAGCCCCCACCTGTATCCTCGACCCTTCACTCACTTCCTGCCTCGCAGTGCCCGGTGCACCCCGGCTCTGCCTCTGAGTCTGCCAAAAGTATGTTATAGTTCCAGTTATCAGTTCAGTCCTCCTCCTCTGCATTCCTAAGCTACTGAACTGCATCAATAGTTCCCGTCATTGTCTAGCCTTCTCGTCTCCATGTTGGAGAAATACTGTATTTAATGGTCATTTAGTATTCCTCATCACGCACTACATGTAGAATAATGCATGGTCCAGTCTTAGAGTCAGGTTAGCCTTTCCCCTCATGACTTCTAGTTTATATCAACATGTTCCCTAAACATTAGATACCAGATAGGGTTTAAGTACATGTCGCTCCGACCCTCCAGACTCTAGTCTCTGCTCCTAGCACAGAGTTCGTAGCCCCCAGCTTCTCCTAGTAACACGTCATTGCTAGTTTCCGCGCACCATTAGGTTAGAGGTCCCGGCTCCTTAGGTAGCCCCCTCCAATGTGTCCGCCCATTCATGACATATTCTGTTACGTTTTGCATCACATGTCTAAGTAAACTCCCAGTTACACCTACTTTTACTCTTATCTCTCGCGACTGCTACGTGTCACGCCTTCTACTCCACCTACTGTTACGCCTACTGCAATGTAATGCTATGTGTTTGCGCTATGTATATAAGTCAATGTTTTGTTATTAAATGTTAGCGCGCTCATCCCAGACCAAGCCCCGGCAGCTGCTGGGCCCCAGTTGTCCTGTCGGGCCTTATTGTCCTATTCCCATGCAGGTTGTCCTGATCCTGTCCTTGTGCTGTAATAAACCTGCAGAAACTCCTACTACCTCGAATCTTGACTCTTATTTATTGAGCTATCTGTTATGCTATAAGTCTAGTCAAAAATAGGGTATTATTTATTTATTTACCACATAATGGCGCCCGAATAGGGACTTGCCCTTTCCCCACGCGTCGGTGAAGCCACGCCGACCCCCTGACCCTCTGCAGTCGTGACGGAACCATACTGGCCAAGTGCAGATATTTCTGCTTCAAGTATCCCTCAGGCCCACGGAGGAGACGGAGGAGGCGGTCCAGCATCCGAACGAGACGGTGGAGGAACGCGGCGAGTCCCGACCAGAGCCCAAGCCGAGAGTCCAAGGTCCGAGGTATCCGGAGGCCCACCCGTAACTGATGTCCGAAGTCCGAGGTTCGTCGTCATAGTCCAGTCCCGTCCGAGGCCTTCCGTTCCGTGCTGCCCGGTGAGTACCATTGCTGGGGTAGTGTCTAGACAGGGTCAGTCTAAATTGACTCCTGGTCCGTGGGTTGGTGGTACCCAAGCCCACAAACGAAGTGTTCACCTAGGTGGATACGGGTCTTGATGCGTTCCTTTATGGGACCGGTATGTTCCGTACTGTTACAGCAGTGCATCCAGTAACTCTAGTCTGTTCCGTTCTCGAGAATTCTGTTCTGTTTCTGTTTTCAGTATTTTCAGGTAGTATTCTGTTCGAACTGTTATGTTATGATATTGTTTAATGTATTTCCAATGTCGTGGTATGCCTGAATTGTTTTCCCAATTGTTATTGTTTTTCGTGTATTGTATTGTGTTCCGATTCAAGTTTAGAATGCCGCTCTTTTCCAAGCTACGTCAGTTAAAAACTAGAAAGGGTCTGCTGGAAGCAGCAGTTCCTGTTCCGCCTAGGGACAGTCCAGGTCACTTTATGTATCAGAAACATGGCATAAGCGCCATATTGTATCTAGATTTATGGGTAGAGTATACCAAACAGTTAGAAGAAAAGTATAGATGGCCCGTATCGGGTACATGGGATGCCGAATGTATCATGCGAGTAGAAGAAGCATTATGGAAAAAGAAAGCCAGACAGTCACAGAAAGATGCCATCGAGTTATGGCGTAAGGAAGCGCATAGAAGAACGGAAAAGGAAGTCAGAAAGTCAGAGTTAAGTAGAGAATCCCAAGAACGAGCCCAAGAAAGAGAATTAATCGAGATAGGTGAACAAGTCAAAGCCGAACAGTCAGACAGACAGAGGCATGCCCTTATTAAGGGTATGTATCCTCTCCTTGCCGAAGGCTTGCCAAAAGCGACCCCAGAGGCACCCAGTAATTTCCCGCCACCATTAGTTCCGACCAAACTACGTCACAAACCGACCGCAGCTGATATTTTTATTTCGTCCTATTTGGACGACACAGTTCCAGAATATGCAAATCCAGTTCGCGCTCCACCTATCCCTGTAAATCAGGCACTTCCCGTTCCTCCAGACACCGGAGTACCTGTTACGGTACCCCCGGGTCAGCCTGTCATACAAGTTCAGCCCACGTTACAATTACCGACCCTGCAAGCACGAAGAATGTCAGTCGAAGATTCTAGTCAAGGGGCCGCAGGAGGAGGTCCTCCTCAAACCCCACCGCCACACAAGCGTTTATCAGCACTCGAATTACATGCTCAAGCATCACAGCGTACTCCAAAAAGTAATAAGTCTGTTACAGAAATCAGACAAGCCAATGCCGAATGCGTCTATGACACAGTCCCAGGCGAGTATAATATGGTTTTATATTCCGTACGCGTAAGAAGGGTGACCGAGTATCTAGTCACCTTACCAAATATGAAAGAAGATCTAGACAGAATATATCGTTTCATCCGTACAGGGGATGATCCAGAAAGTATTGGCGAGATTATGTCCCAAAGGAAAGCCGAGATTCAGCTCATGATATTAAAGTTACTGATCAATTGTCTAATAAGAGAACAAGATTACCCGTCTAAAGATCCCGCCGAAATGAGAATCCTAACAAGGTGGAGTGATAATATAGCCGAGGGTAAGCACAAGACCATTAGTGCCATGGAAAGTATGTACAAGAAAATTCGTAAAGAAATAATAAGGTTACACGAACAGCGTAAAGCAGCACAAGTAAGCGAGAAAGAAAGTATCTCTGATCCTGAAGAGGAAGACGAGAATCCCGCCAGAATAGCGTATGTAGGAAAATCCAGATTTCCAGATCGCCATTTACGTCCAGAACCTAAGTCTATTTTTCATCATCCAGCACCAGAACAAAGCTCTCTAGAACAAGTATTTCAAGCTACCGATCACATCCTGAAATCACGAGTCGGTTATAGCGAATTAAGTACTATGCATGAACAAGAACTAGCCCGATCAGCAGTCCGATGGATTACTGATTCTACCACTTTTCCAGACGAAATAGTGGCACAAATGTTTCTGAAACTGCCCCCAGCCGAGCAACGACTGGTGGGTATGTATATGATCCAGCACCTCATTACCCTGTATGAGGGTCAACATTCTGATCCAGGCCCGTTACATGATATCCTGAACGAGTTACTCCAGTACAGATGGAGAGGTCTAGGTACCGATTTAATTAGTGTCATTCTAGAACAGCGTCACAAGTATAGAACGTTCCTGAACCCGCATTTTGTTCATGTCTCACCCCCAGAAAGTAAACCATTCTACATAGACAGACAGAATCCGCTACGAGAAGTCCACCCAGTCCAAGGGGCGGGTGGCGATATGCAACGAGTGTTTGTATACACTCCGATATCAAAGATGGAACTTCTTGAAATGAAGAAATTAATTCCCTGTCATGACAAAGATCCAGCGGGGTTCCATAGAGAATTAAAAGACATGCTCCGTATGGGAGAATACACTTACCCAGATATAATTAAAATGTTAAAGGTCCTGTTACCCGCAGGGGTGTATGAAAAGTTAAAGGAAAAAGAATGGGAGGTGGGAGAGAAAAAGATCGATTGGGCAGCTCTAGAAGCTGAAGACAAGGCACGAGTACCAGGTACCGGTCTTGGAGATAAATGTAAAGAATTACCAGAATTATTGATTCAAGTTCTACCCAGATTATTGACAACTAGGAAAGAAGACTGGGATGCAATCTCAGCCTGTAAACAGAAACAAGATGAGGATATTAGTGATTTTTATTCTAGATTCGAGAAATGTTTCAGTATTAATAGTGGTCTCAAGACAAGTAGTGAGTCATACCCTCATCTTTTCGTTACCAAATTAGTCGAGAATTCAAGTCTACAAATTAAAAACCGAGTTTTGAAAGTCGAGAGCACCTGGCAAGCAAATACTCCGTCCCAGATGCTCCAGATGCTCCAGTATCACCAGAATAGAATCAGGGAAGAGCAAGAACACGAAAGAAAACGTATGAAAGACACGAAAATGAAAGTGCTAGTTGCACAATCTATTCCTCAAGACAGTCAGAAGAGGGGTCCGAATCAAGCCAGTCACCCTGCGGCTCCCGTTAAAGGGAACTGCAATTATTGTAAACAGCCAGGTCATTTTATAAACGAGTGTGCAGTTCTGAAACACAACATAGCTACTGGTAAGACTAAAGAAAGACCACGTCCGCCTAGACAAGAACAAGTTTCACAGACTCTTCAGTCACAGAATGCACAACAGACAGTTACAGTACCGCAGCCTATTGCTGCAACACAGCACGTTACATCGCAGATGTACCAGTATGCACAGTCCGAGTATCCAGAATACCAGTCATATTCATGAAACAGCCTAGAGAGGGAGGTAGGCTTGCCTCTCATAGAGATACCTGTAGACCAAGAAGGTCCCTATGTTCACAGTCAAGTATTAGGGAAAGACAGAAAGTTTTTGATCGATACAGGGGCAAGTAGGACCACAATTAGTCACGCCGAAGTACCAGGGGCTCCGCTCTCAGGCTCAAGAAATGTTTCCCTTGGATTTTCAGGAAAACCCATAGTTAATGAGATATCTAAGCCAGTTACTCTAGAAGTAGGTCCATTGTCCCGTACTACTGATCTGTTACTTACTAAGTCATGTCCAGAAAATCTATTAGGCATTAAGACACTGAAGGAATTAGGTGCAGTTATTTGCTGTTCCCCAGAGGGAATACGTCTGTTCCTACGTGACTTTAAGGGTCACTATGTATTACGAGATTTTGATTCAAGATTGTCTAATGTTCCGCAGCATTTATGGGCGCAAGGTCCAACTGATGTAGGTTACATGCAAATCACACCCTATCGTGTGACTCTCAAACCAGGTGTAGTGTTACCACGAATCAGGCAGTACAGATTGCCACCTGAGGCTGTAGCAGCCTTATCCAAAATTATTGACGAGCTCATGGCTCAAGGAGTAGTTGTAGAAACTGACTCCAATGTATGCAATTCTCCGATCATTCCAGTCATGAAACGTACTGACCCAAATGCACCCCCAGTATATCGATTAGTGATTGATTTACGAGAGCTTAACAAATGTATTATTCCTCAGTACCCAGTTGTTCCAGACATTTCTTCCCTGTTAACAGCCATTGATTCCGAAGCCATGTTTTTCACTGTTATTGACCTCAAGAATGCATTTTTTAGTGTTCCAATTCATCCAGATAGCCAGTTTCTTTTCGGATTTTGTTTAAATGGAAGGAGCTATATGTTTACACGCGCTCCTCAAGGTTTCACAGAAAGTCCTAGTATTTACAGTCAAGCACTCAAGAGACAACTAGACAATATTCACATGCCAACTGACACTGCCCTACTCCAGTATGTCGATGATCTACTGATCACAGCCCGTTCTGAACGTGCTTGCGAGCGAGCATCACTTACAGTTCTGTATTTTCTAGCCGAGATGGGGCACAAGGTGTCACCTTCGAAGCTTCAATTCTGTGTCCAGCAAGTGGTATACTTAGGACACTTGCTGTCCAAGAGGGGTAGGCAGTTGACACCCGACCGTATCCAGTTAATAGCGAGTCTTCCCCAGCCCAGAACCCAGAAGGAGGTACGTGCCTTTATCGGCCTTACTTCTTATTGTAGACAATGGATTCCCCAGTATGCATTTCTAGCCAAGCCACTGATACAGTTAACGACACAGGAGGCAGCCGTATCGACTGTCCTCCCTTGGACATCTGACCATACACTTAGTTTCAACGAGTTAAAGAAAGCCCTATGTCAAGCTCCAGTTCTAGCTACACCGAACTACAGTAAGCCTTTTACACTTTTCGTTACTGAACGCGAAGGTACAGCATTATCTGTCCTCACACAAGATCAAGCAGGTCAATACAAGCCCTGTGCTTATTTTTCGAGCACATTAGATCCAGTCGCCCAGGCGTTGCCTGCGTGCCTCAAGTCAGTTGCAGCCACAGCACTAGCTATCAGACAAAGTGATTCTATAGTTCTAGGACATTCCCTGACAGTACAAGTTCCACATTCAGTAGAAGTTCTTTTAAACCGAACACAAACTCAGCACTTGACAATTGCACGTTTAACAGGTTATGAATTGACACTGTTCCAGCCACACATAGGAATTAGACGCTGCAACATCCTGAATCCTGCTACACTGTTACCATCAGTTAGTTCAAATCCAGACACACATGATTGTGTGGAAGTAGTTAACATTACGACAAAGCCAAGACAAGACCTGACAGATATTCCGTTACCAGATCCTGACCTGACACTTTATGTGGATGGTTCATGTATGAGAACTAGTACAGGAGAACTAGTCGCCGCGTATGCAGTGACTACTGACACTGAAGTTATTGAAACACATCGTATTGATACTCTGTCCGCTCAAGCAGCAGAGCTAGTTGCTCTGACACAAGCCTGTATACATGCCAAGAACCTGAAGGTTAATGTTTACACAGATTCACGTTACGCATTCGGAGTTGTACACGACTTCGGAGTGCTCTGGCAGGAGAGAGGTTTCATGACTTCTCATGGAACCAAGATTCAGCATGGTCTCCTTATTCAAGCCCTGTTAGATGCCATACATTTACCGACATCTATTTCTATCATGAAATGCAAAGCACATACGAAAGTTACTGACATTATTTCCCAAGGTAATGATTTAGCAGACCGCACAGCCAAGCTTACAGCACAGACTCCAGACATCCCAGTTAATATGACACATACTCCAGATCCGATTACATGCATGACAGTTAAGGACCCTACTCAAGATGTCATAGATATCCAGTCACATGCTACTCCCGATGAAATCAAGAAATGGTCTGTACAAGGAGGGGTCCAGACAGATCAAGGATGGTTAACGAAGGGTAGAGCCACATGGTTTCTCCCCGATTCTATGGTTCAAGTCATTATCAATACCGCACATAGTCCAGCACATTTAGGAGAAAAAGCTATGTTAGACAGTATCCAGAACATTTGGTTCAACAAGCATTTACGAGCTGCAGCCAAGCAGAAAGTCCGTACCTGTATGATATGTTGTCAGTTTAATCCAGGTAAAAGTGTCCCGGTGGAACAAGGTGGTTTCCAGCCCCCTGACCACCCTTTTGAGGTCCTCCAGATGGATTATATTCAAATGGAGCGATGTCGAGGTTTCAAGTATGTCCTTGTAGTTGTATGCGCTTTGTCCAGGTGGACAGAAGCATATCCAGTCCCAGATTACACAGCCGCGACCACTGCCAAGCAGTTGGTTCGTGAATTCTTCCCTAGATATGGACTCCCTAGAGTCGTATATTCTGATAACGGCCAGCCATTCTCATCTGAACTCATGAGACACGTTTCCCTGTTGTTAGGGTACCAGTGGAAGTTCCATTGTGTACGCCATCCAGAAGCAGCTGGACTAGTCGAAAGACATAATCAGACTCTGAAAATCCGTATAGCAAAAGTTTGTAAAGACAAGGGTGTGGACTGGTTAGTAGCTTTGCCAGTCGCTCTGTTTTATATGCGTATGGTCGCACATTCCAGATCAGGTCTGTCCCCGTATGAGGTCGTTTTCGGCCGCCCCCCTAACATGTGGGGTACTCCTAGACCCCGAAGTATTACCGATGTTTCATGTAATATGCTGACAGATTACCTAGCTTCCTTGATGTCTGCCCTCAACTCATGTCGTTCACAGGTTGCCGCCGCATTTCCAGACAATACCGAGGTGGCACCGCACGAGATCGTTCCAGGATCCCTTGTGATGATCAGAAATTTTGACAGATCAAGTCCGCTGGAACCACGTTGGAAGGAGCCACGTCAGGTCCTCTTGACCACCCGGACTGCCGTCAAGTTGGAAGGCAGGAAGGGGTGGGTCCACCTTTCTCATGTAAAACTTTTCAAAGGATCAAAACCAGTCCTCAAAAACATTTCCAAGAACATTTCCCAGGATTCGAAGGATTGCCAGAACATTGTTTTAAAGGACTGTCCCGCACAAGACTTTATTACAACCCCTCCCTTGTTAGAGAAAACTCCGCAACAGGAGTATAAGTTAAAACTCAGGTCTAATAAGTCAGCCAGTTTGATTGTATAAGTCCTCCCCTAGGTGAAACGGTTAGACTGTTTCTGACATGTATAAAATAGACCCCCATAGTGAGAGAGTCAGTCAAAGCTCAATCAAATGTATCGTTTTTCTGAGTTTCGTATTATTCATCAGCATAATGATTTCCTGCACCAGCTATGCTTTCTATCTGTGTTTTTCAGTTCCTCATGTAAATATGTCTGCTCATGCTACAGTAGAGCACATGTTTAGTGATCTGCCCCCTCACGAATATTCATACCGCCTCGCTATGCGTAATAACACATTTATCCGTATGTTACATTATTCACACCAGACCAGCAATGCCACAAATTGTTGGGTGTGTGGTCGACTCCCCCCTTTCCAGACACCGAAGGGAGTTCTGCCACTCTTTCCTTACCCATTCTCACACAATGGTTCGTGTGGAGCATGGTCCACGTTAACGTCATCCTCAACAGATATGTCTTTTCTTAACAGTACATGTTTCCCAGACAAGCAAGGTTTCCCCCACAGAACAGGTTTAGATTTAGAAAATGAAGTATATAATTTAGGTAATTATTCGTCGAATTTCATGGTCCTGAATGTTCAGTCTGATACTACTCCAGACTCACCCGCTATTTCAGTACTACCAGTCAAAGGCGAATTATGTGTCCGTAGTTATGGTTCTATACATATAGGTCATAGTGAATGTACTACTGTTATCAAGTATAGTGACAGTAGGAAATCTATTTTTAAAGCTTCACGTCATTCTTATTTTGTTTGTGGTCAAACTGCATATGTCCGTCTGCCCCTCGATTGGGAGGGAACCTGTTATATTGCTTTCCTACTGCCACCTGTTTTTCTAGCCCCACCTGACTATCATAGGAATTCTTTCTTAGTACACACTAGACACAAGAGAAATCTCCCGATTGTCGATTATACTGAAACCGCCGCAGAGCAATTCATTGATATAGATAAAGGTGTTTTCCCTTATTTAGGTACAGTTGTAAATAGTAAGCTCATCCGTAGGTTAACAAGAACCCTTGAAGCAGTAGTAGATGAGACTGCCTCCGCTCTAGGTAATTTAACTGAAGAGCAATCCTTTATGAGAATTGTCGTTTTACAGAATCGTCTCGTCCTTGACGTCATACTGGCCGATAGGGGCGGGGCCTGTAGAATTCTCGGATCCAGTTGTTGCATTTTCATTCCAAATAACGCGCCGACGTTTCCCTGTTGTTAGGGTACCAGTGGAAGTTCCATTGTGTACGCCATCCAGAAGCAGCTGGACTAGTCGAAAGACATAATCAGACTCTGAAAATCCGTATAGCAAAAGTTTGTAAAGACAAGGGTGTGGACTGGTTAGTAGCTTTGCCAGTCGCTCTGTTTTATATGCGTATGGTCGCACATTCCAGATCAGGTCTGTCCCCGTATGAGGTCGTTTTCGGCCGCCCCCCTAACATGTGGGGTACTCCTAGACCCCGAAGTATTACCGATGTTTCATGTAATATGCTGACAGATTACCTAGCTTCCTTGATGTCTGCCCTCAACTCATGTCGTTCACAGGTTGCCGCCGCATTTCCAGACAATACCGAGGTGGCACCGCACGAGATCGTTCCAGGATCCCTTGTGATGATCAGAAATTTTGACAGATCAAGTCCGCTGGAACCACGTTGGAAGGAGCCACGTCAGGTCCTCTTGACCACCCGGACTGCCGTCAAGTTGGAAGGCAGGAAGGGGTGGGTCCACCTTTCTCATGTAAAACTTTTCAAAGGATCAAAACCAGTCCTCAAAAACATTTCCAAGAACATTTCCCAGGATTCGAAGGATTGCCAGAACATTGTTTTAAAGGACTGTCCCGCACAAGACTTTATTACAACCCCTCCCTTGTTAGAGAAAACTCCGCAACAGGAGTATAAGTTAAAACTCAGGTCTAATAAGTCAGCCAGTTTGATTGTATAAGTCCTCCCCTAGGTGAAACGGTTAGACTGTTTCTGACATGTATAAAATAGACCCCCATAGTGAGAGAGTCAGTCAAAGCTCAATCAAATGTATCGTTTTTCTGAGTTTCGTATTATTCATCAGCATAATGATTTCCTGCACCAGCTATGCTTTCTATCTGTGTTTTTCAGTTCCTCATGTAAATATGTCTGCTCATGCTACAGTAGAGCACATGTTTAGTGATCTGCCCCCTCACGAATATTCATACCGCCTCGCTATGCGTAATAACACATTTATCCGTATGTTACATTATTCACACCAGACCAGCAATGCCACAAATTGTTGGGTGTGTGGTCGACTCCCCCCTTTCCAGACACCGAAGGGAGTTCTGCCACTCTTTCCTTACCCATTCTCACACAATGGTTCGTGTGGAGCATGGTCCACGTTAACGTCATCCTCAACAGATATGTCTTTTCTTAACAGTACATGTTTCCCAGACAAGCAAGGTTTCCCCCACAGAACAGGTTTAGATTTAGAAAATGAAGTATATAATTTAGGTAATTATTCGTCGAATTTCATGGTCCTGAATGTTCAGTCTGATACTACTCCAGACTCACCCGCTATTTCAGTACTACCAGTCAAAGGCGAATTATGTGTCCGTAGTTATGGTTCTATACATATAGGTCATAGTGAATGTACTACTGTTATCAAGTATAGTGACAGTAGGAAATCTATTTTTAAAGCTTCACGTCATTCTTATTTTGTTTGTGGTCAAACTGCATATGTCCGTCTGCCCCTCGATTGGGAGGGAACCTGTTATATTGCTTTCCTACTGCCACCTGTTTTTCTAGCCCCACCTGACTATCATAGGAATTCTTTCTTAGTACACACTAGACACAAGAGAAATCTCCCGATTGTCGATTATACTGAAACCGCCGCAGAGCAATTCATTGATATAGATAAAGGTGTTTTCCCTTATTTAGGTACAGTTGTAAATAGTAAGCTCATCCGTAGGTTAACAAGAACCCTTGAAGCAGTAGTAGATGAGACTGCCTCCGCTCTAGGTAATTTAACTGAAGAGCAATCCTTTATGAGAATTGTCGTTTTACAGAATCGTCTCGTCCTTGACGTCATACTGGCCGATAGGGGCGGGGCCTGTAGAATTCTCGGATCCAGTTGTTGCATTTTCATTCCAAATAACGCGCCGACGTTTCCCTGTTGTTAGGGTACCAGTGGAAGTTCCATTGTGTACGCCATCCAGAAGCAGCTGGACTAGTCGAAAGACATAATCAGACTCTGAAAATCCGTATAGCAAAAGTTTGTAAAGACAAGGGTGTGGACTGGTTAGTAGCTTTGCCAGTCGCTCTGTTTTATATGCGTATGGTCGCACATTCCAGATCAGGTCTGTCCCCGTATGAGGTCGTTTTCGGCCGCCCCCCTAACATGTGGGGTACTCCTAGACCCCGAAGTATTACCGATGTTTCATGTAATATGCTGACAGATTACCTAGCTTCCTTGATGTCTGCCCTCAACTCATGTCGTTCACAGGTTGCCGCCGCATTTCCAGACAATACCGAGGTGGCACCGCACGAGATCGTTCCAGGATCCCTTGTGATGATCAGAAATTTTGACAGATCAAGTCCGCTGGAACCACGTTGGAAGGAGCCACGTCAGGTCCTCTTGACCACCCGGACTGCCGTCAAGTTGGAAGGCAGGAAGGGGTGGGTCCACCTTTCTCATGTAAAACTTTTCAAAGGATCAAAACCAGTCCTCAAAAACATTTCCAAGAACATTTCCCAGGATTCGAAGGATTGCCAGAACATTGTTTTAAAGGACTGTCCCGCACAAGACTTTATTACAACCCCTCCCTTGTTAGAGAAAACTCCGCAACAGGAGTATAAGTTAAAACTCAGGTCTAATAAGTCAGCCAGTTTGATTGTATAAGTCCTCCCCTAGGTGAAACGGTTAGACTGTTTCTGACATGTATAAAATAGACCCCCATAGTGAGAGAGTCAGTCAAAGCTCAATCAAATGTATCGTTTTTCTGAGTTTCGTATTATTCATCAGCATAATGATTTCCTGCACCAGCTATGCTTTCTATCTGTGTTTTTCAGTTCCTCATGTAAATATGTCTGCTCATGCTACAGTAGAGCACATGTTTAGTGATCTGCCCCCTCACGAATATTCATACCGCCTCGCTATGCGTAATAACACATTTATCCGTATGTTACATTATTCACACCAGACCAGCAATGCCACAAATTGTTGGGTGTGTGGTCGACTCCCCCCTTTCCAGACACCGAAGGGAGTTCTGCCACTCTTTCCTTACCCATTCTCACACAATGGTTCGTGTAGAGCATGGTCCACGTTAACGTCATCCTCAACAGATATGTCTTTTCTTAACAGTACATGTTTCCCAGACAAGCAAGGTTTCCCCCACAGAACAGGTTTAGATTTAGAAAATGAAGTATATAATTTAGGTAATTATTCGTCGAATTTCATGGTCCTGAATGTTCAGTCTGATACTACTCCAGACTCACCCGCTATTTCAGTACTACCAGTCAAAGGCGAATTATGTGTCCGTAGTTATGGTTCTATACATATAGGTCATAGTGAATGTACTACTGTTATCAAGTATAGTGACAGTAGGAAATCTATTTTTAAAGCTTCACGTCATTCTTATTTTGTTTGTGGTCAAACTGCATATGTCCGTCTGCCCCTCGATTGGGAGGGAACCTGTTATATTGCTTTCCTACTGCCACCTGTTTTTCTAGCCCCACCTGACTATCATAGGAATTCTTTCTTAGTACACACTAGACACAAGAGAAATCTCCCGATTGTCGATTATACTGAAACCGCCGCAGAGCAATTCATTGATATAGATAAAGGTGTTTTCCCTTATTTAGGTACAGTTGTAAATAGTAAGCTCATCCGTAGGTTAACAAGAACCCTTGAAGCAGTAGTAGATGAGACTGCCTCCGCTCTAGGTAATTTAACTGAAGAGCAATCCTTTATGAGAATTGTCGTTTTACAGAATCGTCTCGTCCTTGACGTCATACTGGCCGATAGGGGCGGGGCCTGTAGAATTCTCGGATCCAGTTGTTGCATTTTCATTCCAAATAACGCGCCGTCTGTTTATTCAGCTATAACCAGACTCCATAAAATTGCCCATCTGTTACACCAAGATCCAGGCACCTGGACATGGTCCGGTTGGTTCTGGAATATAATTTCCGCATGGGGTTGGAAAGTCCTGTCCTTTCTAGGTATTGCAGTAGCGATCATATTTAGCTGCTGCCTCTGTATACAATGTGGCCCTGCGATTTGCAGCATGTGTGCTACCTCTTGTATTCCCCGTCCCAAGCCCTGTTCTAAATCCCGTTCCAAGACAATTCGAGACGAGCAAATGGTACTGTATGAAATGATAGACGGTATCATGAATATTGATGTTTCCTGATGGAAACGTAGTGACAAGGAGGGAATGTGGAAAAGTAAATTTTGCCATGTTCTGTGTCCCTACGCTTCATCCATCATATGTTATGTGTGCATGACCAATATGCATATGTTATTCCCCATTTCTGATTAAAGACGCAATTACAGTTGTGTCCACCTCTAGTACGTTAGTTTCCAGTCCTCGTGAATACTACGAATATCAGGCCTATGTAAGTAATGTTGCCACGTTTCCCAGTGTGCACGTTATTCAATTATAAAGTCCCCGTTTCCAGGCCTCAAAAGGGCCCGGACCACAGATTCAGCTCCTGTCTCCTGAAAGCCTCGCTGAGGAGCGATACAGCCCCCACCTGTATCCTCGACCCTTCACTCACTTCCTGCCTCGCAGTGCCCGGTGCACCCCGGCTCTGCCTCTGAGTCTGCCAAAAGTATGTTATAGTTCCAGTTATCAGTTCAGTCCTCCTCCTCTGCATTCCTAAGCTACTGAACTGCATCAATAGTTCCCGTCATTGTCTAGCCTTCTCGTCTCCATGTTGGAGAAATACTGTATTTAATGGTCATTTAGTATTCCTCATCACGCACTACATGTAGAATAATGCATGGTCCAGTCTTAGAGTCAGGTTAGCCTTTCCCCTCATGACTTCTAGTTTATATCAACATGTTCCCTAAACATTAGATACCAGATAGGGTTTAAGTACATGTCGCTCCGACCCTCCAGACTCTAGTCTCTGCTCCTAGCACAGAGTTCGTAGCCCCCAGCTTCTCCTAGTAACACGTCATTGCTAGTTTCCGCGCACCATTAGGTTAGAGGTCCCGGCTCCTTAGGTAGCCCCCTCCAATGTGTCCGCCCATTCATGACATATTCTGTTACGTTTTGCATCACATGTCTAAGTAAACTCCCAGTTACACCTACTTTTACTCTTATCTCTCGCGACTGCTACGTGTCACGCCTTCTACTCCACCTACTGTTACGCCTACTGCAATGTAATGCTATGTGTTTGCGCTATGTATATAAGTCAATGTTTTGTTATTAAATGTTAGCGCGCTCATCCCAGACCAAGCCCCGGCAGCTGCTGGGCCCCAGTTGTCCTGTCGGGCCTTATTGTCCTATTCCCATGCAGGTTGTCCTGATCCTGTCCTTGTGCTGTAATAAACCTGCAGAAACTCCTACTACCTCGAATCTTGACTCTTATTTATTGAGCTATCTGTTATGCTATAAGTCTAGTCAAAAATAGGGTATTATTTATTTATTTACCACACCAAAACGCGTTTTTCCCATGTTAATTTCCATAGGGCGGTTGGCCTCACTTTTAGCCCGAACGGCTGAATGGATTTGCACGAAACTTGGCAAAATTGTAGGGACTGGTAGCCCGATGTGCCTTTTGTAGGTCTCAATATATGTGCTCCAGTGGATTTTGAGAAATTAACGTTTAAAAAAAGATATATATCTGTAACAGCGGACTGGGCAGCGGCCCAGGACGCGTACTTTTCGCGCAACGGAGCTTTGTGAAGCGAAGCTGATTGGTTCTCCGGCGTCTGTCAACATTCCAAACAGTCCGTAGCGGCCGCCATCTTGTCTCTCGGTAGGATCGAGAGACAAGAGGAGGTCAAAACAAAGGGGGAAATAACTATAAGGGGGCATAGTAGATCCTCGCTGACCCCCTAGGTTTGATGTGGAGGTTTTAAAAGGGCCCCGCGGGGCAAAAAAAATAAATAATAATAATAATCGAACGGCTGAATGGATTTGCACGAAACTTGGCAAAATTGTAGGGACTGGTAGCCCGATGTGCCTTTGCTAGGTCTCAATATATGTGCTTCAGTGGATTTTGAGAAATTAACGTTCAAAAAAAGATATATATCTGTAACAGCGCACCGCTTCGCGTACTTTTCGCGTTACGGAGCTTTGCGAAGCGAAGCTGATTGGCTCTCCGGTGTCTGTAAACATTCCAAACAGTACGTAGCGGCCGCCATCTTGTCTCTCGGTAGGATCGAGAGACAAGAGGAGGCCAAAGCGAAGGGGCAAATGACCATAAGGGGGCATAGTAGATCCTCGCTGACCCCCTAGGTTTGATGTGGAGGTTTTAAAAGGGCCCCGCGGGGCAAAAAAAAAAAATAATAATAATAATCGAACGGCTGAATGGATTTGCACGAAACTTGGTAAAATATTAGGGACTGGTAGCCCGATGTGCCTTTGCTATGTCTCAATATATGTGCTTCAGTGCATTTTGAGAAATTAACGTTCAAAAACAAGATATATATCTGTAACAGCGCTCCGCTTCGCGGAGATAAAATTATATCTGTATTACCTAGCTGTTGCTAACACCAGTTAGCGACGGCTAGTAGGAGATAGCGACCATCTTGGGTCCCACTTTGCATGTGAGTGATATTTATCACTAATGACATGCAAAGTGGGCATGCCAAGATGTTAGCGACTGGAAACAGTCGCTAACATCGCTATCTCCTAGGGACTGGTAGCCCGATGTGCCTTTGCTATGTCTCAATATATGTGCTTCAGTGCATTTTGAGAAATTAACGTTCAAAAACAAGATATATATCTGTAACAGCGCTCCGCTTCGCGGAGATAAAATTATATCTGTATTACCTAGCTGTTGCTAACACCAGTTAGCGACGGCTAGTAGGAGATAGCGACCATCTTGGGTCCCACTTTGCATGTGAGTGATATTTATCACTAATGACATGCAAAGTGGGCATGCCAAGATGTTAGCGACTGGAAACAGTCGCTAACATCGCTATCTCCTATTATCAACTTTTGGAAATATTCGAGATAAGCGCGAATATCTCCAAAAAGTAACAGCTGCCCTGAGCAGTTCTTAGCCATGTTATCCAATGGGAGGTGGATAACATGGCTAAGAGCATTAGCTCGGTAATGCATGAATATCGCTGAGTTTTCAGCGATATTAATGCATTGCGGTCGTTTTTTATCGTATTTGCGATAAACCTTGATAATAGCAAGGTTTATCTGCGATAATTTCTGACGGTAAAAAAATCTTTGCAATGCATCGTTAGGGATAAATATCGCTTAACTTTGGTAATATGCCCCAACGTCTGTTAACGTTCGATTCGAAGGAAATCAGGAATTGTTGAAAAACATTGTGTGCGCCATCTTGTCTTTTTTCAAATGCCACACTTTTGTCGTGCACGGCAGCCATTTTAGATGCCTTGACCAGACCCACTCTGTGCACGCTGTCGATCCTTAGCATGGCTCCCCACCCTCGCAAGCATCTCACCCAGGCAGTGGTCACCCCCGCTCTCTGTCTTATGCATGGGTAATAAACCTCCCCCCATCTGCGCTGCTCTTCCCTGAGAATCACACCCTGTGCCCGCCCGACACCTCCCTTTCGCCCTATTCACTACCGCACCCTCTGACACTCCTTTTCCTCTGTGTCCGATTGTCCAGGCCGGTCCTAGGCTATCAGCTAGCCCTGCAGATGTAGTTTATGGCCACAGCTGTAAAGAATCACCCCTCTTCAAAGGAGTTATAGTAGATCAAGGCCCACACTCGATGAGATCCGTCACAGCAGAAGCGTTGCTATTATCTGAAAACCATCCTGTATTGTGATTGGGGAGGGGACCGAGCGTGAAGCGGAAGATTCCAGGGATGACTCTTTGTACATCAAAGTTTTTACAATTATGTGTCACATTAAAAATATATAGCACTCCGACAAAGTAGTAAGATTATAAAACTTTAATAATTTATAAATATATACAAGAAAACAAAAATAGTAATAACATATAAACATTTTTAGGGAAAAACAACGAAGTAGCGGTCGGCTGTGCGAATAGTCCTAACGCAGCACAACGTCCAGATTTCCGGCGTGGGGCGTCGCGGGGGGTGGGTCATCAGTAGCAAACTGTTGTGCGAATAGTTCCAAGGCAGCAGAACGCGCCGAAATCTAGATGACACGAAAGTGATGTCTAGTAAGTTGCCACCCAGCAAATAACGGCGTGGGGCGTCGCGGGGGGTGGGTCATCAGTAGCAAACTGTTGTGCGAATAGTTCCAAGGCAGCAGAACGATGGCACCAAGGTGATGTCCAGTAAGTTGCCGCACTGGTTTTGGTATCCTACAATGCTGCTCCGAATAACGGCGTGGGGCGCCCCGGGGGAGGCGGCGTGAACGGGCCTCTCCAGGTGGAGTCTCATCTGTTTTAGTGGGGCGCCCCTTTACCGTTTCAGTTGCCATTCCGTCCGCTTTTGGTCCACTGTGTCAAAATCCGCCATTCAGCTGAGTTGCGCCCACTCTTGCGGTGCAGCGATAGGCGGCTGCCACAGGACTCTCAAAATGGCGGCAGGCTCTTTCCTTTTTGGGCGTGGTCCACTGAAATGGCCCTGGGACACCTTGGAAATCGGACGCTTGTCTGCTAGGTCTTGGACCCCATTCTCGAAAGCGTCCCCTCCGCCTTGAGAATTCATCAAAAGTTTTGGGGGCCCCGACTCCTGCAGGCTTCTGGTGGGGAGCGGCTGCCATGATTGCTCGCGGAATGACCACGACGGAGCTACGAGATGGTGGTGCTCTCATGCTGACGCCAGTTTAGTCTGAAACATCCAGAAACAAGGTGGGGCTTTCATCGTTTGGGGGGAAAAAAAAGTTTTCATCCAATGAAAAGTGTTGTTTTTAGGTCATATGATCAAGCCTTCCATCATTAGGACCCCAAAAGTAAAATGAACCAATGAAAAGTTTTATAAACAAGTCACATGACCTGTTATGCGGCATAGGGTATAAAATGCGGAGAAAATACGATGGCACGTGAGGCGGCGTCAGTAGCGGACCGATGTGCGAATAGGCCGAAGGCAATACAACGCGCCAAGATCCGGATGGCACCGAGGTGGTGTCCAGCAAGTTGCAGCACTGGTGTGGCCATCCTACAATGCTGAAAGTCGGCGTGGGGCGCCCCGTTGGCCTGTGAGTTTGCGTCAGTAGCGGACCGATGTGCGAATAGGCCGAAGGCAGCACAACGCGCCAAGATCCGGATGGCACCGAGGTGGTGTCTAGTAAGTTGTCGCACTTCTGTGGCCATCCTACAATGTTGAAAGTCGGCGTGGGGCGCCCCGTTGGCCTGTGAGATGGCGTCAGTAGCGGACCGATGTGCGAATGGGGCCAAAGGCAGCGCAACAATATTTTCTGACTGACACCACAAGGCGCTGAGATGCCAAGATCCGGATGGCACCGAGGTGATGTCTAAGTTGCGGACTGATGTGCGAATGGGGCCAAAGGCAGCGTAACAATATTTTTTGTATGGAAGATACCACTAGGCGTTGAGATGCCAAGATTCGGATGGCACTGAGGTGATGTCTAGCAAGTTGGTGTGGTCATCCTACAATGCTGAAACTCGGCGTGGGTCGCCCCATTAGCCTGTGAGATGGCGTCAGTAGCGGACCGATGTGCGAATAGGCCGAAGGCAGCACAACGCGCCAAGATCCGGATGTCACCGTGGTGGTTTCATAGTTGAGAGGCACTTCATCTGCAGTGGGGCGCCGAGATCCGGATGGCACCGAGGTGATGTCTAGCAAGTTGCTGTACTGGTGTGGTCATCCTACAATGCTGAAACTCGGCGTGGGTCGCCCCATTAGCCTGTGAGATGGCGTCAGTAGCGGACCGATGTGCGAATAGGCCGAAGGCAGCACAACGCGCCAAGATCCGGATGTCACCGTGGTGGTTTCATAGTTGAGAGGCACTTCATCTGCAGTGGGGCGCCGAGATCCGGATGGCACCGAGGTGATGTCTAGCAAGTTGCTGTACTGGTGTGGTTATTCTACAATGCTGAAACTCGGCGTGGGGCGCCCCATTAGCCTGTGAGATGGCGTCAGTAGCGGACCGATGTGCGAATGGGGCCAAAGGCAGCGCAACAATATTTTCTGAAGAGAAGAAACCAAAAGGTGCTGACATTCCAAGATCCGGATGGCACCGAGGTGGTGTCTAGCAAGCTATGCAGTTGAGTTGTGTGCGCACTTGCGGCGAATAGGTCGAAGGCAGCATAACAATGTTTTCTGAATAGGAGACACCACAAGGCGTTGAGATTCGGTTACCACCGAGGTGATGTCTAGCAAGTTGCCGCACTGGTGTGGCCATCCTACAATACTGCTCCGAATAACGGCGTGGGGTGCCCGAAGGGGGGGGGAGCCGGCGTGAATGGGCCTTCCTAGGTGGAGGCTCGTCTGCTGTAGTGGGGCGCCCCTTTACCGTTTCAGTTGCCATTCAGCTGAGTTTCGGCTGCTCTTGATGCTACAGCGACAGGCGGCTGCAAGAGGACTCTCAAAATGGCGGCCTGTTCTTTGGATTTGGGCCTGGTCCACTAAAATGGCCCTGGGACACCTTAGAACTCGGACGCTCGATTTTTTTTTCCTTTCCTGTACATGCAAAAAAAGGTAAATGCCCGGTACGTTACACGCTTCATCTGCCACGATGAACTCTCCAGAGGAACCGAAAAAAATATAGTTGTGGTAACTATACCATGCATCGTCATATGGAGAGGTGGCACCAATTAATTATAGTGCTGCATAAAAGAGAGATTTGGAGGAGAACCCCTGACCTGCTAGTACATTCATCAAAGAAGTGGCACTGAGAGCTTCAGAGGCAAGGGAAACGGTCCCAAATATTTAGAAGAACTTTGGAAAGATTAAAATGACATGTTTAGATTGTGGCAAATTAATTTCATGTGGACAGATGAGTGTTACTCTAATAAATACAGCATATGAACATCATCATAGTCGATGGTTGGTAGAGACATTTTGACTATATCCTGGACCTGCCCGTCCTCGCCCAAAATGGCGCCGGAATAAATGGGACTCGTAACTCCTTGTTGTGTACTGGTTGCAGAACCTTGAAATCACGAGATACGTATGCAGTTTTGAAGCACATGGCGGGCGGGGACGAGAATTGATTGAATATTTCGACATCCCTATTGATATTAAGTTCTGATGTGTTATTGATTACTGTACTGTTGAAAGTTCGAATTAACGTCACCCATGGTACTTGCCCGCAAATGTATATCTAGATAATTTTATTGTAACTGGCCCTGTCGTATTTTAATTATAAAATGTACGTCCACCGATTCCGTAACTGTTAGACACCTTAGTTCTTGCAACCTAATGGCCCGCCCGTTACGTTCCTCTACAGTGTAAATGTCTATTCATCATATACGATTACAGTTTGCTCTGTGGCAGGCCCACGTGGTTATAGGCTCGTATTTGTATAATGAAATTTTCACAATAAAGGTTTTTAAAAGAAAACATGGTAGTAGTATATACATTGGTAAAGTTTTTAATAATAGTGACTGTTTTAGAATCATTAAAAGGCAAGTGAAATAAAGCAGACCAATTACATGAAGGGTAAAAGGTATAATACGAAGGAACGCAGTAAAGATAAATGGTCAAGGGCTGTTGTGTTTTCTATTCCTGCAACATAAAGTGATCGATAAGAATCTCATATTCAGGCGTATCGGCGACTAAGACAGCAGGTCGACCCTCTTTTGCTCAACGGCTCCGTCATGGGACGAAGAAACGCTCTTTTTCTCGAAAAAAGAATATATTTTACTTGCAGGACAGTTGTAAAATTTCCGGGAAAGTACATTAGCCTGGAACATTATAACATATATTTAAGAAAAAATAATGTTCGGAAGTAATGAAAAGCGTAATTTTTAGGTCATATGACCAAGCCTTTCATCATTACAATAAGAAAAGTAAAATGAACCAATGAAAAGTTTTATTAACAAGTCACATGACTTGTTATGCTTACGTTACGCGCTGCGCGCCCCGGATGACTTCCGGATGCGCTAACGCGGCGCGTCATATGACGCATTACGCGACAACGCAGGTACAGAATATAGTCAAAATGTCTCCACCAACCAGCGGTCGGAACACAACCCTTTTCAGCAGGCTAAATAGTTCTGTTAAATGACAACAGAAGGGACAGGCAACAAGAACCATCAATCAAAGAGGGGAGGGCTAGTTCTTCTCTACCGGGTTACATTGGGGCGCTACCGGAACTGATCGAATTGGTAGTCTACAGTGTTTCTGGATGTTTCAGACTGAAGCTGGGGTTAGCATGAGAGCAGCACAATTTCGTAGCTCCGTCGTGGTCATTCCGCAACCAATCATGGCAGCCGTTCTTTATCGTTATTTTGGGTGGGGTGGGTGGCGGAGCCGAGCTGTTTTGCAGCCATCATTGTGTGGAGTTCAGTTTATCTCACTAGTTTTGTATTTGTCATGAGGGGTTGTTCCTAATGTTTCTATTTTAGCGAGGTCAAAAAGAGATCCCATTAGTGGCCTACTGATTTTGCTCGATTCCTTTTCTTTTTTTTTACACGATTTTTCGTTATCTGCAAAGACTAAACAGAGTATTGCGACTCTGTGTTTGTTTGTAAATAGAGAATGAACCAAAGAGAACTAATTCTAAAACAGTAAATACTTGGATAACAATCAATCAAATGGAGAGAGAAGCAGGCACGACGGATTACAATGGGGGCAAAGGCCTGCGTTAACTACCTTTCACTATCTGCAAAGAGAGAGTACTCCTAATAGAAATGAGGGGGGGGGGCACCATTCAAAGCAGATCAGTGTGCATAAACACGAAAATGTTTTCACTTACCACGTACTTGACATTCGACAGCTTATGATATTTGCTTTAAAAAACCATTGAAATTCACTGAAAAAACCATAGGTTATAGACCATATATAGTTAGGAATTAGCATTTACAAAACCTTGAAAATTCACTGAAAAAACCATAGGTTATAGACCATATATAGTTAGGAATTAGCATTTAAAAAACCTTATTTTACTCACACAAAACCATTGAAATTCCATATATAGTTAGTTGCACTAACTATATATCGCGCACCCGCAATCCACTGCTGATCATGTCACATATTACATCATTCATGACATGGTCAGTGACATCACTGATGACATCACTGATGACATCTCAAATGACATCACTGATGACATCACTGATGACATCTCATTTGACATCATTCTTGTGCTAATACGATAAACCTCTTCAGACTCTAATATAACCTTAGATACACTCAGTGTATACAGACACTCACACACTGCCACTCATCCATGGAGTTACTCACACACCCAGTCAGTCATGCAAAGAAACAATCTCACCTCCATTTCTTCAACTATACAGTTAAACACACCTTACTTATTGAAACATATACTAACACATATTTACTCTCTTATACAATCCCCGATACAAGTTCACAATGATCGATACAACTACTCACTCATTCAGTGGGTCTCATGCACAGTTATTTATATATGCCAACTCTCACATGTACTGTGTTTTACATATGTACTTACTATGACATGTAGCATTGAGATATCCATTCACTCATCAATACACTCATGCACACAGTCAACTGCCCATGTAGCTGTTTCCACATGCACTCTTGAACTCATACACCTAGTGAATAAACTGCTCACACATCTATGCATAGAGTCACACACCTTCCAGCCACCCCTACACAAACTCAATCTCCCATAGAAATACTTGGGCAACCAATTAATAACACATATAGCCTCTCGTTTAGCTAATGATCAACACATGCAGCAGTTTACAGAACGTGGTGCGGGTCACGCACACCTCGATGTATCAGTCTGTATGGTTGTGGTGTGCTTCAAGAATATCACCCCCTGACAGAGAGGTGTAGTCATCAAATGTGGTCAGTGGTACCTAGGATAAGTACCAACTCCTCGAGCACAACCTTCAGCGAAAAAATTCACAATTTATTCCAAAACTGTATGAATTACGTGTCCATGTTTAATTCACATGTATTAGTTCATGTCCATAATCCAATCTTTATCAATTGTATCATATATGCAATCCACTTATAGTGTTTCAGTGTTTAAACATTTTCCCTCCCGATGCATTTCGGACCTCAGTCCTTCGTCAGGGGATTCCTACAAGGCAAAGACATAGTCTAAACATTTCACCCCGAGGTTCAAGAAATCAAAAATAGCTCTGTAATTAATGCGCTTGGAAAGTAAAGAAACCGTGAACTACAGTGCTCAACCAATATTCAATCATTGTCCAATTCTCGTAGTATTCATGCATTATCTTAATATTACCGCTGTGTTTGCTCAAAATGAGTGACAAAATCAACACAAGATAAGTAAAGTCCAGATCACTTCTGTAACACCCAGTGTTCGGTAAACAGTGCTCGTATTACATACATACATCAATCATCGTGTGCTCTGTGCCTAAACGTTCTTTGCAAAGTTCCTACATCGAAACACTCAAAAATAATAAAGCCAAACTTACAGAAAAGTGGTGTCTGTGAGAGCCCGCGTCCCACTCGTGTGCTATCTGGCGTTTGCCGGCTGTGTTTGAACCTAACCACAGACATAAATGAGGGGTGCTCAGGTGCGTGTAAGCCTAAACTGTTGTAGCGGCCATCTTGTAGTGGTGAAGAGTGATTAACCACATCTATACAAAGCAATCCAAGTAGTGCATCAATGTCTATCTATGTGCATAAATAAACCTAAGAGGATGAACAAACAACATGTATACAGGCTGTAGCAATGGTAAATTCAAATAAACATCAAAATGAAAAATAATAATAAGCGCTAATATTCAACATAGCGGTGACATTCAACATATAGTACAGACACATATAAGTGTCCATCATGGTCCATTACAGGTAACATGTAAACTCCATCCGATCATTGAGACCGGATGGCTTCATGGATTGAAGAAACTTAATCCAATGATTCTCACGTTGCAGTAAAAAGTCATTATTGTCTCTGCCTTCCCGTTTTTTCACCACTTCCACAGCAGCGAACCTCAATTGACTGATGTTGTGTCGGTTTTCTTTGAAATGTACAGCAAGGTTGGATTTCAAGTTCACTGTTCTTATATTACTTTTGTGTTCATTTATCCTCACTTTAAGTTTCCTTGACGTCTTGCCAGTATAAACCAAGCCGCACGGGCATTTAATAATGTAGATCACATTCTCAGTGTCACATGTGGCGTTCAGTTTGAGTCTGATATTGGTACCCTTCAGGGGGTGTTTCAGTGTAGAGCCTTTGATCATGTTATTGCAGTTTTTGCAATTCAAGCACGGCTGATTTCCTTTGTAAGTAATTTGCTCATGTTGGCTTGGATGTGTAATGATCTCTTTCAAATTTCTACCCCTTTTGTAGGCGAATAATGGCTGTTGATTGAAAATGCCGTTGAAATCTTGTTCTCCACTAATGATCGGCCAATGCCGCAAGATTGAAGTCTTGTATGCCTGAGAGGCTTCAGAAAATTTAGATACTATTACTGGTCTTTTGGTATCTCCTTTAGCTTTCGTTGTTAGTGTGTCCTGTCTTGTGAGACTATCACAACGCTCCTTAGCTTTCATTAGGATACTCTCTGGGTATCCTCTGTGTTCAAAACGTTCTAACATTTGTTGTGCTTGTGACTCATATTCAGATTCGTTGGATACGATTCTTTTCACCCGAAGAAGCTGTGAGAAGGGCAGGTGATTCTTTAATGGTCTTTGATGGTACGATTTATAATGTAAAATATTGTTTTTGTCCGTTTCCTTTCTATACAGATTGGTTTCCAGATGGTCCCCAACCCGTGTCACCCTGACATCAAGAAATGTGATCGTTAACTGGTTCACTTCATGCGTGAACTGGATGCGGTCGTTGATGGTGTTCAAATTTGTTAAAGCTGATAATAACGAGTCTTGATCTCCATGCCACAGGACGAAGATGTCGTCTATATATCTCAGAAACATAATGGCATGTCGTATCCACTGGGTCTGGTTCAAGATATGATTGTTTTCAAAATATTGCATGAATGCATTAGCGTACACAGGTGCCGCACAGTTGCCCATGGATGTCCCAGACAATTGTGCGTACAGTTGGTCACCCCAAGAAAAATAACTTTGATATAACGTGAAGTGCATCAGCTGCATGATGAAAATTTGAAAATCTTCAGCCAAATCTGAATGTAGCAAAATATTCTCTACTGCTTCCATCCCCAAGTCATGGGGAATGCTGGTATACAAAGATTTAACATCTATGGAACTTAGCCAAATGCTGTCGCTTTCCTCAAACTTGATTTCCCTGATCTTTAACAAAAAGTCGGTCGTGTCTTTTACATATGTGCAAGACTGTTGTATGAAAGGCTGCAGGTATCGATCAATGAATTTCCCAGTGTTCTCATGTATACTTCCACGAGTCGAAACAATTGGCCTGAATGGTGGCGATGTTAAGTTCTTGTGAACTTTAGGGAGCATATACATGCTAGGAGTACGTGGATTAGTGGTGGTTAGAAACTTCCTGGTTTTGGGATTTATCGTTCCGTTCTCCTCAGCCATTGACAGTATGTTCAATAGTACCTCATTGTATTGAGCAGTGGGATTGGATTGCAGCCGGCTGTAAGTATTGGTGTCAGCTAGATGTTCTTGAACTCGTTCATTATAAAATTTGGTGTCCATCAGGACTAGAGCCCCTCCCTTATCTGCTGTCTGGTAGGTAATCTCTTCTTTACTTGCTAGATTATTCAAAATAGAATACTCCTTGTTAGTTAAATTCACATGTTTCTTTTTCCTGGTGAAGTTGATGCTGCTAATGTCATTCTTAACCAATTTCTCAAAAGTGTCTAAGGACTTGTGACTCACAGGTGCCATGAAGGTACTCCTTGCTCTTAATCCTCTCAATTGGTCAATACGATCACTCTCTGTTGGGGGCATCACGTTCTCAAAGAAGTGCCTTAATCGCAAGTTGCGCATAAATTTGAACAAGCTAATCTCCAATTCAAGCTCATTGGTGTGACTGGTGGGGATGAACGAAGTGCCTTTTTGTAAAACTTTGGTTTCATCATCAGATAACGTATAGGAAGAAATATTGATCACGAGGTTGTTTTCTTTGTTTTCTCTACTCTCTTGTTCAAGGTTGAACTCCTCATGTCCCTCCCTATCTCTTTTTCCTTTTCTTTTGGCCTGGCTCCTCCTGGGTCGTCTCTTTCTCCTGATCCCTCGCCTAAAAAAGGAACCGTAGTTGGAACTGATGAATCCGCACTAGTTGTAGGTCTGTTGGTGTCTGCTCGTCTCCGATCACCCCGAGATTCCTCCTCCGAGGATGAAGTTTCAGTTGTATTAGTCTGATCCCTCGGTGGTTTGTTCTGTCTTCTCCTGGCGTATACCTCCGCCCAGGAGTACACCTCCCCTAGCTTATAATCAATGGTATCTCTTCGATACTTGCGTATCTTTCGTTCATTGATTTCTCGAGTGTGCTTGTCCATTTGAATAGTGATATCATCCAATATCTTGGACCATTCCTCAGCGGACAGCATCTCATTTAGTTCCTGTTTACATTGCTGTATTTCTTTGTTTAATTCTTCCAATGCTCGGGATAACTCATCAACTATTAGCAAAATCAAGTCGAGAGAGCATTTATTAAGGATGGCGTACCATCTTTCCACGAATTTAGAGCTGTTCCTGCATAGAAGTGGCTTTAGTGGGATGCGGAGACCTCTTGGTATCCGCTGTGCGCGGTGGTAGCGTATTAAAGTGCTGGCATGAAGCCTTTGACTAATTTCCTTTCGTGAGTAGTAAAGAAGTTGCTTCAAACAATTGTCTTTATTCCTGGTAGGACCTTGAGGACTTGCCACCTCGGGGATTAAAGCGTAGATTTTGTCGATGTCTTCAGTGTTAAAAGCAAAAGTGTCTGCTTTCAAATCAGTTAATGCCGCAATGTCATCATATGCTAAAAACATGGCCTCTTTAGCATATGATGACATTGCGGCATTAACTGATTTGAAAGCAGACACTTTTGCTTTTAACACTGAAGACATCGACAAAATCTACGCTTTAATCCCCGAGGTGGCAAGTCCTCAAGGTCCTACCAGGAATAAAGACAATTGTTTGAAGCAACTTCTTTACTACTCACGAAAGGAAATTAGTCAAAGGCTTCATGCCAGCACTTTAATACGCTACCACCGCGCACAGCGGATACCAAGAGGTCTCCGCATCCCACTAAAGCCACTTCTATGCAGGAACAGCTCTAAATTCGTGGAAAGATGGTACGCCATCCTTAATAAATGCTCTCTCGACTTGATTTTGCTAATAGTTGATGAGTTATCCCGAGCATTGGAAGAATTAAACAAAGAAATACAGCAATGTAAACAGGAACTAAATGAGATGCTGTCCGCTGAGGAATGGTCCAAGATATTGGATGATATCACTATTCAAATGGACAAGCACACTCGAGAAATCAATGAACGAAAGATACGCAAGTATCGAAGAGATACCATTGATTATAAGCTAGGGGAGGTGTACTCCTGGGCGGAGGTATACGCCAGGAGAAGACAGAACAAACCACCGAGGGATCAGACTAATACAACTGAAACTTCATCCTCGGAGGAGGAATCTCGGGGTGATCGGAGACGAGCAGACACCAACAGACCTACAACTAGTGCGGATTCATCAGTTCCAACTACGGTTCCTTTTTTAGGCGAGGGATCAGGAGAAAGAGACGACCCAGGAGGAGCCAGGCCAAAAGAAAAGGAAAAAGAGATAGGGAGGGACATGAGGAGTTCAACCTTGAACAAGAGAGTAGAGAAAACAAAGAAAACAACCTCGTGATCAATATTTCTTCCTATACGTTATCTGATGATGAAACCAAAGTTTTACAAAAAGGCACTTCGTTCATCCCCACCAGTCACACCAATGAGCTTGAATTGGAGATTAGCTTGTTCAAATTTATGCGCAACTTGCGATTAAGGCACTTCTTTGAGAACGTGATGCCCCCAACAGAGAGTGATCGTATTGACCAATTGAGAGGATTAAGAGCAAGGAGTACCTTCATGGCACCTGTGAGTCACAAGTCCTTAGACACTTTTGAGAAATTGGTTAAGAATGACATTAGCAGCATCAACTTCACCAGGAAAAAGAAACATGTGAATTTAACTAACAAGGAGTATTCTATTTTGAATAATCTAGCAAGTAAAGAAGAGATTACCTACCAGACAGCAGATAAGGGAGGGGCTCTAGTCCTGATGGACACCAAATTGTATAATGAACGAGTTCAAGAACATCTAGCTGACACCAATACTTACAGCCGGCTGCAATCCAATCCCACTGCTCAATACAATGAGGTACTATTGAACATACTGTCAATGGCTGAGGAGAACGGAACGATAAATCCCAAAACCAGGAAGTTTCTAACCACCACTAATCCACATACTCCTAGCATGTATATGCTCCCTAAAGTTCACAAGAACTTAACATCGCCACCATTCAGGCCAATTGTTTCGACTCGTGGAAGTATACATGAGAACACTGGGAAATTCATTGATCGATACCTGCAGCCTTTCATACAACAGTCTTGCACATATGTAAAAGACACGACCGACTTTTTGTTAAAGATCAGGGAAATCAAGTTTGAGGAAAGCGACAGCATTTGGCTATGTTCCATAGATGTTAAATCTTTGTATACCAGCATTCCCCATGACTTGGGGATGGAAGCAGTAGAGAATATTTTGCTACATTCAGATTTGGCTGAAGATTTTCAAATTTTCATCATGCAGCTGATGCACTTCACGTTATATCAAAGTTATTTTTCTTGGGGTGACCAACTGTACGCACAATTGTCTGGGACATCCATGGGCAACTGTGCGGCACCTGTGTACGCTAATGCATTCATGCAATATTTTGAAAACAATCATATCTTGAACCAGACCCAGTGGATACGACATGCCATTATGTTTCTGAGATATATAGACGACATCTTCGTCCTGTGGCATGGAGATCAAGACTCGTTATTATCAGCTTTAACAAATTTGAACACCATCAACGACCGCATCCAGTTCACGCATGAAGTGAACCAGTTAACGATCACATTTCTTGATGTCAGGGTGACACGGGTTGGGGACCATCTGGAAACCAATCTGTATAGAAAGGAAACGGACAAAAACAATATTTTACATTATAAATCGTACCATCAAAGACCATTAAAGAATCACCTGCCCTTCTCACAGCTTCTTCGGGTGAAAAGAATCGTATCCAACGAATCTGAATATGAGTCACAAGCACAACAAATGTTAGAACGTTTTGAACACAGAGGATACCCAGAGAGTATCCTAATGAAAGCTAAGGAGCGTTGTGATAGTCTCACAAGACAGGACACACTAACAACGAAAGCTAAAGGAGATACCAAAAGACCAGTAATAGTATCTAAATTTTCTGAAGCCTCTCAGGCATACAAGACTTCAATCTTGCGGCATTGGCCGATCATTAGTGGAGAACAAGATTTCAACGGCATTTTCAATCAACAGCCATTACTCGCCTACAAAAGGGGTAGAAATTTGAAAGAGATCATTACACATCCAAGCCAACATGAGCAAATTACTTACAAAGGAAATCAGCCGTGCTTGAATTGCAAAAACTGCAATAACATGATCAAAGGCTCTACACTGAAACACCCCCTGAAGGGTACCAATATCAGACTCAAACTGAACGCCACATGTGACACTGAGAATGTGATCTACATTATTAAATGCCCGTGCGGCTTGGTTTATACTGGCAAGACGTCAAGGAAACTTAAAGTGAGGATAAATGAACACAAAAGTAATATAAGAACAGTGAACTTGAAATCCAACCTTGCTGTACATTTCAAAGAAAACCGACACAACATCAGTCAATTGAGGTTCGCTGCTGTGGAAGTGGTGAAAAAACGGGAAGGCAGAGACAATAATGACTTTTTACTGCAACGTGAGAATCATTGGATTAAGTTTCTTCAATCCATGAAGCCATCCGGTCTCAATGATCGGATGGAGTTTACATGTTACCTGTAATGGACCATGATGGACACTTATATGTGTCTGTACTATATGTTGAATGTCACCGCTATGTTGAATATTAGCGCTTATTATTATTTTTCATTTTGATGTTTATTTGAATTTACCATTGCTACAGCCTGTATAAATGTTGTTTGTTCATCCTCTTAGGTTTATTTATGCACATAGATAGACATTGATGCACTACTTGGATTGCTTTGTATAGATGTGGTTAATCACTCTTCACCACTACAAGATGGCCGCTACAACAGTTTAGGCTTACACGCACCTGAGCACCCCTCATTTATGTCTGTGGTTAGGTTCAAACACAGCCGGCAAACGCCAGATAGCACACGAGTGGGACGCGGGCTCTCACAGACACCACTTTTCTGTAAGTTTGGCTTTATTATTTTTGAGTGTTTCGATGTAGGAACTTTGCAAAGAACGTTTAGGCACAGAGCACACGATGATTGATGTATGTATGTAATACGAGCACTGTTTACCGAACACTGGGTGTTACAGAAGTGATCTGGACTTTACTTATCTTGTGTTGATTTTGTCACTCATTTTGAGCAAACACAGCGGTAATATTAAGATAATGCATGAATACTACGAGAATTGGACAATGATTGAATATTGGTTGAGCACTGTAGTTCACGGTTTCTTTACTTTCCAAGCGCATTAATTACAGAGCTATTTTTGATTTCTTGAACCTCGGGGTGAAATGTTTAGACTATGTCTTTGCCTTGTAGGAATCCCCTGACGAAGGACTGAGGTCCGAAATGCATCGGGAGGGAAAATGTTTAAACACTGAAACACTATAAGTGGATTGCATATATGATACAATTGATAAAGATTGGATTATGGACATGAACTAATACATGTGAATTAAACATGGACACGTAATTCTTACAGTTTTGGAATAAATTGTGAATTTTTTCGCTGAAGGTTGTGCTCGAGGAGTTGGTACTTATCCTAGGTACCACTGACCGCAGTTTACAGAACAACAGACATAATGATGCACAAATTAAGACAGTTTAGTCACTAACCCATGCATTCAGTGAGACACATTTAATCACTCACTCATACAGTCAGTCACGCACCTACTAAATCCTTCATCCAGACACTTATACATCCACTCATTCTTCAATATGTAAAACATATTTAAACTTTACAAAAACACACAGACACTAGATGATGTCATCAGTGATGTCATGTGAGATGTCATCAGTGATGTCATTTGAGATGTCATCAGTGATGTCATCAGTGATGTCACTGACCATGTCATGAATGATGTAATATGTGACATGATCAGCAGTGGATTGCGGGTGCGCGATATATAGTTAGTGCAACTAACTATATATGGAATTTCAATGGTTTTGTGTGAGTAAAATAAGGTTTTTTAAATGCTAATTCCTAACTATATATGGTCTATAACCTATGGTTTTTTCAGTGAATTTTCAAGGTTTTGTAAATGCTAATTCCTAACTATATATGGTCTATAACCTATGGTTTTTTCAGTGAATATAGATATATATATATATATACTCATTGAAAAAAACATAGGTTTTACAGACTTTATAGTTAGGAATTAGCATTTAAAAACCTTTGTAATTCACTAAAAAACAATAGGTGTCAGGGACGTTATTGCTAGTTGGACATTTAACTCATATAAAACTAGAGAAATGTGTCCGTTATAGTTAGTTGAGCTAACTATAACTTGCGTGCCCGCAATGAACTGCTGATGACGTCACATATTACAACACTCATGACATGATCAGTCAAATCACTGATGACATCAGTGATGGCATCTCAAAGGACATCACTGATGACATCATCCAGTGAATGTGTGTTTATGTAAAGTTTAAAATGTTTCATATATATCTATGCCAAGGTGTATTGAGGAATGAGTGGATTTACAAGTGCTTGAAGGGATTATTTAGTAGGTGAGTGACTGATGGTATAAGTGAGTGATTGAACGTGTCTTACTGAATGCATGGGTTAGTGGCTAAACTGTGTGAAAGTCTGTATTAGTCTCTCAGTTGGTCTGTAAGCGGCTGCATATGTTGGTGAGTAGCTACATGAGTGTCTATAAGGGGTTATTGATTTGTTGTCTGAGTATCAGTATGGGTGCCTGCGTGTCTGTGTCTGTGACTCTGTGCATAAATGTCTGAGTGGGTGATTCACTGATTGTATGGATTCAAAAGTATATCAGGGAAGGGCTGCATGGGTCAGTAAGTGTGTGTATGGGTGTGTTGGTGAGTGAATGAATGTCTCGGTGGTATATGTGTGAGTAACTAGATAGGTTTTAAGGCAGTATATGTGAGTGTTGGAGTAAATAAATGACTATACATGAGAGTAAGTTATTTGAAGAGTGCGTGTATAAATGAGTGTCTGCGTGTATCAGTGATTGAATAAGACAATAAGTATGTGTTAGTATCTGCATAAATAAGTGATGTGGTGTGTGTATACATAACTGAGTTGGAGTGTATAACTGTATACATGAATAAATGGATATGTGATTGATTCTTTGCATGACTGACCAGGTGTGTGAGTAACTCTATGGATGAGTGGTGGAATGTGACTGTATGTATAGGTGTATGAGTGCATATTATAGTACTGTATTGATGAGTAACTGCATGTATAAGTGACTGGTTGTGTGTGTAGACCTAGGAAATAGTGGGTGGTATGTAGTATCTGGCATTGTTGTGTGCATGGCTTCAAAAATAGTAGTCTGTATTTTAGAGTGGGTATATCAAAGTTTATATTAGGGTATCAGATTATCACGTGGATAATGTCATCACTAATGTCATCAGTGATGTCATTTGAGATGTCATGAGTGATGTCATCAGTGATGTCACTGACCATGTCATGAGTGATGTAATATGTGACGTCATCAGCAGTGCATTGCGGGCGCGTGAGTTATAGTTAGCTCAACTAACTATAACAGGCACAGTTCTCTGGTTTTATATAGGTCAAATGACCAACTAACAATAACGTCCCTGAAACCTATGGTTTTTTATTGAATTTCAAATGTTTTTTAAATGCTAATTACTAACTATAATGTCTGTTGAACCTATGGGTTTTTCAGTGAATTATGAACGTTTTTTAAATGTTAATTTCATATTCGAATATTTATAAAAACTATTTTTTTTAATATTTTGGAACTCTAATATTCTTCTTTTTAACTTTAAAAATTATGTAATGTTTTGCATAACCTTTTTTTATTTGAGAGAACTAGAGTCCTGTAACGGTAGTGTAGCAAGCTCCATTAGCACGCAGATACTATCCGCCATATTGCTAAACTAGTAAATGATGCGCATTTCATATCTGACGGGTTCGTGACACCGCATCCCGCATAACATCATATACGTATGTGGTCGCACCAGCTGCTACTTCGGTATGTGACGGGTACGCAATACCAAGCCACGCGTTACGTCATGTACGTATGGGGTCACGCCCGTTGCACGTTGCCTATGCGACGAGTGCACGCTGCCACGCCCTGTGTTTCATCATAGATGTATGGTGTCTAACCGGGTACGCCATTCCCTCATTTTTTTACTTCTCAAAACTATATCTAAATAACTTTAAAGTGTATATGAGAGAAAGCAATAATCTAAAATATTTTAAACATTTATGCATTTCTAACTGTAATAAACTTATATTATGGTAAATATATTTTATCAAAATTGCGTCGGGTGCGGTGTCCTTGCACGCTGGGTGTGCGATTGCCATGTGACTTTAAAAAAAAGCATTTGATTAGTTCATAACATTTCCCATTGTAGCGCCACCCATTTTAGTCATTCTCTCTATAGCATTTGATGAGACACACCTCTTCTGCTTAGAGGGCTTTTTTGAAAACATTTTGCTATGTACACATATCGTACACTACACAAAACATGTAACCATCATCTTCATCAATATTCATGGTCTGCAAAGTAGCCTTCCACCTGTGATAGCCATGCACCTGAAAGTTACATAACCAAAGTTTTCCCCACTGTTGGAGGTAACATGGTTGCATATGCTGTCCACAGCACAATCAATCAATCAATCAATCATGGCATTTATATCGCGCACTACTCACCCGGAAGGGTCTCAAGGCGCGTGGGGAGGGGGGTCTGCTACTGCTCGAACAGCCAGGTCTTGAGCTGTTTCCTGAAGGCGAGGTGGTTCTGGGTCAGTCGCAGGTGGACGGGCAGGGAGTTCCATGTCTTAGCCGCTAGGTAGGAGAAGGATCTTCCTCCCGCGGTGGCTCTCTGGATGCGAGGCACGACGGCAAGGGCGAGGTTCGCCGATCGCAGCTGGCGGGTGGGCGTGTAGAAGGTCAGGCGGTCGTTGAGGTACCTAGGGCCCAGGCCGTGGAGGGATTTGTGTGCGTGGGAGAGGAGTCTGAACGTGATCCTCTTGTTGACAGGGAGCCAGTGTAGGTCTCTCAGGTGGCTCGAGATGTGGCTGCGTCGGGGGACGTCCAGGATGAGTCGGGCGGAGGCATTCTGGATGCGCTGGAGTCTCTTCTGAAGCTTGGCTGTTGTTCCGGCGTAGAGGGTGTTTCCATAGTCCAGTCTGCTGGTGATGAGGGCCTGGGTGACCGTCTTCCTTGTCTCGGTGGGAATCCATTGGAAGATCTTGTGGAGCATGCGGAGTGTGTGGAAGCAAGATGAGGAGACGGTGTTGACTTGCCTGGTCATCGATAGGGAGGAGTCCAGGATGATGCCCAAGTTGCGTGCGTGGTCTGTTGGCTTGGGTGCGGTGCCTAGGGCTGGGGGCCACCAGGAGTCGTCCCATACGGAGGGGGATGTTCCCAGGATGAGGACTTCTGTCTTGTCCGTGTTCAACTTTAGGCGGCTGCTGTTCATCCATTCGGCGACGTCTTTCATTCCTTCGTGAAGGTTCGCTTTGGCGGTGTCTGGGTCTTTGGTGAGGGAGAGGATCAGCTGGGTGTCATCGGCGTAGGAAATGATGTTCAGGTTGTGGTTGCGGGCGATGGCAGCTAGTGGTTTCATGTAGATGTTGAAGAGAGTGGGGCTGAGCGAAGATCCTTGCGGGACGCCGCAGATGACTTCGGTGGCCTCTGAACGGAACGGCGGGAGGCGTACTCTTTGTGTTCTTCTGGAGAGGAATGAGGTGATCCAGTCCAGGGCCTTCCCCTGGATGCCGGTGCCGTTGAGTCGTTGGACTAGGGTGCGGTGGCAAACAGTATCGAATGCAGCGGAGAGGTCTAGGAGGATGAGTGCCGCTGTTTCACCTTTGTCGAGCAGGGCTCGGATGTCGTCAGTGGCTGCGATGAGGGCGGTCTCGGTGCTGTGATTGGCTCTGAATCCGGACTGCGATGGGTCGAGGGATCCGTTCGTCTCGAGGAAGGCGGCCAGTTGCTTGTTGACGACCTTTTCGATGACTTTGGCCGGGAAGGGAAGGAGCGAGATGGGGCGGAAGTTCTTGAGGTCGGTCGGGTCCGCTGTTGGTTTCTTCAGTAGTGCGCTGAGCTCGGCGTGCTTCCAGCTCTCAGGGAAGGTGGCTGTGTTGAAGGAGGCGTTGATGATGTCTCGGAGATGGGGTGCGATGGTGGGGGCCACTTTGTTGAAGATGTGGTGGGGGCACGGGTCGGTCGGTGCTCCGGAGTGGATGGTGTTCATCATGCTTGTCGTGTCTTCCAGGGTCACCTCGGTCCATGTCTGGAGGATGGCGGCTGGGTGCGTAGGTTCGACCGGTGGGTGCGGGGGTTGAGAGCTGAAACTGTTGTGGATGTCGGAGATCTTGCGGTGGAAGTACGAGGCGAGGGAGTCGCAGAGGTCCTGTGAGGGGGTTATGTCGTTGTTGCCGGTGCTGGGGTTGGAGAATTCCTTGACGATGCTGAAGAGTTCCTTGCTGTCATAGGCGTTCTTGTCCAGTCGTTCCTTCAGAAATTTCTTCTTTGTGGTGCGGATGAGCTGGTGATGTCTGCGGGTGGCGAGTTTGAGGGCGGTCATGTTGTCGGTGGTCTTGTTGAGGCGCCAGGTCTTCTCGAGGGTGCGGCAGGCCTTCTTGGAGTCCTTGAGTTCGTCTGTGAACCAGGGAGCCTTCTTGCTTCTGGGTCTGGTGAGTGGGTCCTTCAGTGGGGCGAGGTCGTCAGCACTTGTGGTCAGCCAATGCGTGAGGTTGCAGGCTGCTGTGTTAGGGTCCGTTGTTCTGACGGGTGGGTTCTGGCTGAGGGAGGTGGCGAGCTGGTCGGCTGTGATCTTGCTCCAATTCCTGTGGGGAACCTGCTTCGGGTGGTGGTGGACCGTGTTCTTAGCGAAGCTGAAATGGACGCAGCTGTGGTCTGTCCAGTTGAGTACGGTGGAGTGACTGAAGGAGACGTGCTTGCTGGAGGAGAAGATAGGATCGAGCGTGTGGCCGGCGTAGTGGGTGGGGGTGTTGACCAGCTGCTTGAGTCCGAGGTTGGCGAGGTTGTCCAGCAGGGTGGTGGTGTTGCGGTCGTTGTTGTTCTCCAGGTGAAAGTTGATGTCCCCGAGGAGGATGTAGTCGGTGGAGGGGAGGGCGTGTGGGCTGATGAAGTCCGTGATGTCATCGCAGAACTGTGAACGCGGTCCCAGGGGTCTGTAGATGAGGGTGCCTCTGAGGGTCGTCTTGGGGTCGGTGTGGATCTGGAAGTGGAGGTATTCGGCGGCGCTGAATGTGATGTTGGAGTCAGTCGAGATGCGAATGGTGCTCTTGTGTACGATGGCGATGCCTCCTCCGGTCTGGTTGATGCGGTCCCTCCTGATGATCTTGTAGCCGTCCGGGATGGCTATGGCGATGTCGGGGGCTGAGGAGGCGTTCATCCAGGTTTCCGTGAGGAAGGCGACGTCTGGGGATGCGGTGTCGAGGAGGTTCCAGAGTTTCACGGCGTGGCGGTGGATGGAGCGGGTGTTGAGCATGATGCACTTGAGGTGGTTGTTGCTTCCGGTCTTGGCAGGTGCGGTGCAGGTTCGGTGGCAGGAGAAGTTGCAGGCTCGGCAAACGAAGGGTCCATGGGTGTGTCGCGGGGATGCTTGGTAGCATCCGGGGGCTCGGGCGGTCTTGAGTGCGATGAGTGTGGCGAAGTTGTAGGTCCTGCGGGGGGGCTGGCGGGCGCGGGGGCCAGGGGGTCTGGCGCTGGGCGCGGGCCAGGCGCGGACGGGCGCTGACGGGCTTACCTTTGGCGCACCTTCGGCGCTCAAACGGCACTCCCGCTGCGCACGTCCGCTGCGCGGTCGCTGAGGGGGCGTCATAAATAAGGAGCCTGGAGGGAGGGTCAGGCGGGGTGGCCAATGGGCAGGGAGGGGAGGCGGGACTGGAGGCGGAGGAGGAGACTGGGGCGGCGGCGGGAGAACGGGGGTCAAGTGACCGGGTCAGCGGCGGCGGTCAGCGGGTGAGGAGGGGGCAGCGGTGGCAAGCGGAGAGCGTCCGGTGGTTCCTGCGAGGCAGGCAGGCTGTAGGCAGAGGCAGCGACTTCACTCACCACACACAGCGGTAGGCAGGCAGCGGCAAGCAGGCAGGCGGCAGAGCAGTGGGGAGGAGCGACCGGCTGTGGGGGCACAGGGGGTCACACTGACCAGTCCGCCACAGTCCTTTTAAATAAAGAGCCGGGAGGGAGGGTCAGGCGGGGTGGCCAATGGGCAGGGAGGGGAGGCGGGACTGGAGGCGGAGGAGGAGACTGGGGCGGCGGCGGGAGAACGGGGGTCAAGTGACCGGGTCAGCGGCGGCGGTCAGCGGGTGAGGAGGGGGCAGCGGCGGCAAGCAGAGAGCGTCCGGTGGTTCCTGCGAGGCAGGCAGGCTGTAGGCAGAGGCAGCGACTTCACTCACCACACACAGCGGTAGGCAGGCAGCGGCAAGCAGGCAGGTGGCAGAGCAGTGGGGAGGAGCAATCGGCTGTGGGGGCACAGGGGGTCACACTGACCAGTCCGCCACAGTCCTTTTAAATAAGGAGCCGGGAGGGAGGGTCAGGCGGGGTGGCCAATGGGCAGGGAGGGGAGGCGGGACTGGAGGCGGAGGAGGAGACTGGGGCGGCGGCGGGAGAACGGGGGTCAAGTGACCGGGTCAGCGGCGGCGGTCAGCGGGTGAGGAGGGGGCAGCGGCGGCAAGCAGAGAGCGTCCGGTGGTTCCTGTGAGGCAGGCAGGCTGTAGGCAGAGGCAGCGACTTCACTCACCACACACAGCGGTAGGCAGGCAGCGGCAAGCAGGCAGGCGGCAGAGCAGTGGGGAGGAGCGACCGGCTGTGGGGGCACAGGGGGTCACACTGACCAGTCCGCCACAGTCCTTTTAAATAAGGAGCCGGGAGGGAGGGTCAGGCGGGGTGGCCAATGGGCAGGGAGGGGAGGCGGGACTGGAGGCGGAGGAGGAGACTGGGGCGGCGGCGGGAGAACGGGGGTCAAGTGACCGGGTCAGCGGCGGCGGTCAGCGGGTGAGGAGGGGGCAGCGGCGGCAAGCAGAGAGCGTCCGGTGGTTCCTGCGAGGCAGGCAGGCTGTAGGCAGAGGCAGCAACTTCACTCACCACACACAGCGGTAGGCAGGCAGCGGCAAGCAGGCAGGCGGCAGAGCAGTGGGGAGGAGCAACCGGCTGTGGGGGCACAATGTAATGTGGTATGGCCCAGGGGCAGTATCATGCATAGATAATGAACACACGGACACAGATAGATAGTGGAAGTGGGTATGGGCACGTGTGCTCGACCCCTTTTTATTACCAGGGTCACATATCCAGTGACATCTGTGCTGGATGCATGTGTGGTGAGTGTAAACCAGCCTCTGGGAATGGTTGCTGCTAGCATCAACTACAACAGTAATCATTGGATCACACACATAGATTCAATAATAAAAGGGTCAATAGTTTGTGCTGCAGTAAGGTAGTGACAATAGATGTGAAATAATACACAAAACATTCTATTGTAAAAAAAACATAACTTGTGGCATACTGAGACACAGGCAGTAGATAATAATACACAAAAAGATTGTATCATAATGGGTCCATCAGTTCTAGTGCACTCAGATAGCCACATAAAAGTAATAAGCATGTGCACAGCCAGCGATGACGCGTGCTGCGGGCGTGCCGTACTAGGAGCAATGTCTGTTGCCTACAGGACTGCATCATCTGCAATAGCGACTCGATCTGAATTGTGAACACTGCTGTCTGTAGTGTAAGCCAGAGAGAGCGATAAGCAAGGGGCCAGAGCCACATGGCGTTGACTTGAGCTGCCCAGTTTGTAATACACGAAACAACAAAAAGTGTGTGCGGAGCCTGCGATGATGCCTACGCCTGGTGCGGACAAAGCGCACTGGAGCAATTTCTTGCCTGCAGGACTGCGTCATCTACAATAGCGACTCAATCTAAATTGTGCACACTGCTCTCTACAGTGTAAATTGAAGGCAGTAGTCAACTCAGACCTCCATGAATACTGTATCTCACTTCCTCTTCACAAAATACAACAACAAAATTACAAAAAACTCTGCAATAATTAAATCAAAACAATTTGAATTGCGATCTCCGCTGTCCACATTGTAGACTGTTATTCAGTGTTCTTTTCCACTACCAAGAAGAATTTGGCCATTGTAGTAAGCATATAACTCATCTAAAAATCTTCAAGCAAGTATACTAAAAGGATATTGTTTATATTTCAATAGACGTTGTAGTTAGTTACCTACTGGATTCTGAAATTAAACAATCACCACTCGATCTGAATTCTGAGCCCTACTGACCGCAGTGTAGGCCAGAGGCAGTGTTCATTAACGCCTCAAATCCATGTGCCGTTGGTTTCGGAAGCATGGAGTTGGTTGCACCTGATCGGAGGGAGTACACAGTAATCATCACACACTTTAACTTCTGACATCCTGAATCATAGAACCAAGACCACGTTTCACTGTTCGGACCTGCTGTACCGCGGTGTAATCCAGCGACTGCAGTTGGCCAATCCCAATAATCATGTGCAGCAGTTAGCTACGGAAGCACTGAGTGTGATGCACCTCAATGGAGGGAGTTGTATGAAAAAAAAGCAGCAGGTAATATCGGACATCATCCATTGTGGGATCAAGACACCGTTCCACTGTTGGGACCTAGAGTTGGTTGCACCTGGTCGAAGAGAGTGCCTTCATCTCCACTCTCAGATGCAGTTCTAACATCGTCCATTGTGGGATCAAGACACCGTTCCACTGTTGGTACCTGTTGGACTACTATGTTAGTCGTATACCGAGCACTACACCGTGCTGGGCCTCAGGCTGGGCACTGTGTGCCTGTTTCGTGGTAGCCAGCGTTGATCTCAGGTGCCTTCCGAGCTTGCAGACCTCGGCTCAGGAGCTTCCGCCGGCACGTGGTGGGTCCTCTTTCACATACGGCAGTGTCCAAAGGTGATCTGTGGGGCATATGTGCATCGCAGCGGCCATGACGGTTTCTTGGTACCAGCAGGCTGAGAGCATCATTCCCGCAGCCACCTTCGCTCACGGCATCAGCCTCGTGGTGATGTAAGCTGTGCAGATCTAGCAGACGCATTCGCCATTCTGGAAGAGAACCAAACCCAGAGAAATGTGCCTTTTATTCATACCCCTACGCTAGCCCTACGTACGCCGAGCCAGCCCACTACGCTAAAGATTTTGGGGGAGGGAGGGGGCACGTACGTGCTATGTTTTCGTAATCTTCCCTACTGACTGTACTATCATGGTTGTGTCCACTATCCACTTCACTCAGTAGACCATCAGTGTATGTTGACATGTACATGTCTGTGCTCTGCATACTCAAGTCTGTCCGACACATCCCCTCAACACTATGCATTGTATACTTTTATAATCAAGAATCACTTGCCACCTTCAAACATACTTTGCTCCCATCTTTCCCCGTATTCTGCATTGTGTGGCAGAGTTGCCATGCCATGTTTGGTTTGTGTACATGGCTAGCCACGGTTCCCACAGTACGTAGTGTTGTTGTGTCTGCTAGGTGTACATTTTGTTTGTCATGTTGTATGTGATTATATAAGGTAGCGCGTTTAGTAATGAGCAGTGGTTTCTCCTACTTACACATTGCTGTCTTAAAAAAAATACAGAAGTTGTTCGCACAGATTAAAAGTGCGACCTCCATGGCAGTCCTTATTACTATGCAAGAATGTCCAACTGCACAACGCGTCTAAGCTTACAGACCCTAATATTGCATGCTTTCTTAAAAGCATGCCACCTCCCACAATCAGACCAACATTCACACAGCTTTCTAACGGCAGTTATCTGCTTCTTAATAACATGGACTGCTACGGAATGTGAGCTGACATACCTTATGTCCTTACTGTTTCAAACCGAGTAACTTACTGTGGCAATGTCTATTCCCACCCACATAAAGTAACTCCCAAAGTTCAACTTGGCCCTAACACCTACTTTGAAAGCAGATTTCATTAAACTGAGCAAACTGAAAGTGCTTTTGTTTCAAACAGAAGTGTCCCTCACTTCTGCAAAAGAAATTTGTCGACTGCAGATAGCACAAACTTCAAGTAAAATACAGTACCTTTTAAATACAAACTACCCATTACACTTTGTAAATTGTTTCACAATTTTCAACACATCTGACACTAAGGCTCTGACACACTTTTTTAACACTGTCTCCTCCGGCCTTGTCACAGGCTTTTAAACTGTTTTTGGTATAATACCAGACTTTATTCATTTGAACATCTTTGAAATAACAGGAACAGTGCCCTTAATTCTCGCTCTCTTTGCGGCCATCCTACTACTATTTTTACTTGTAAAAAATGGCTGAGCTTCCTGTGGTAACAAGCATGTCCGAAAAATCAAGGGGGGAGTGAAGAGGTGGTGCTGGGTGGCACCAAGGTGGGCACGTCCTCCTCGTTTTTAAGGTACAGTCAATCAATAAGGTCCACCTCACATAGAGATAGGGTGTATCCTGATGGTAGTGGAATACACAATGCATGTTAAAATACCCCTCACACACCAAAAGGGCCCTTGGTGTCATGCTTCATCATCGGGGTCTTCCCGCCCCGCTGCGGGACGGGGCAGTGCTGCGACTAGCGACTACGCTGGAGCACCTTTAAATGTGGGTACCACAGTATAATACAGAAAACAGAAAACATCTCTTTTCCTGTTGTCTACCTTTATTTTTCCATCTGCAGTTGGACCCTCATAATACCCTTTGTCTAGAGCTGGCTCATGGGGCACTGACTCCTTCTTCCATAATTATGTATTGTGAATTGAATACGTTATATTTCAGGCTAACTTACTACAGTGTGTGCAGTGTAAATGTGTGTTTCTCTGTATGTTTTTACAGCACTTTGCTGTTTCACAATTGAGTACTTCTCAATCCATCCAAGATCCCAGCACTACACTCTATGTATGTGTTTGTTCGTCTTTTTTTTTCCCTCACAGGTGACTTAAAGTCAAGCGCAATGGGATCCGCGCATGAATAACCACCTGCCCTTGTCTTTCAGGCATACTACATCAGGAATTCTGATAGTGTTAGGAACTGTGTATAAATATAAAATATATATCCATGCACATTGATAAGACAAGTAACTTCACACTTATATGTACATACACCTTAGTATATATCTTTTTACTGTGGTGAGACACTAGTGAGTGACAGGGGGATCTTACCCCGGTCCTGACGAAGGGGCACTGCGCCCGAAACATGTTGACCCACACAGGAGAGTAAGCCCATTAACTTGCTTTATCTCTCCGAATCACACTTTTTAACAATACCAGCCAGTGCCTATTAAATAGTTTTTTCTACCACTAGGCCAGGTATTTTTTAAACATCACCTTATTGTATCACCCCTGACCCTACTGACACTCACTCCAATTTACTCACATAGTACCCACATTTAAAGGTGCTCCAGCGTAGTCGCTAGTCGCAGCACTGCCCCGTCCCGCAGCGGGGCGGGAAGACCCCGATGATGAAGCATGACACCAAGGGCCCTTTTGGTGTGTGAGGGGTATTTTAACATGCATTGTGTATTCCACTAACATCAGGATACACACTATCTCTACTTGAGGTGGACCTTATTGATTGACTGTAACAAGCATGTCCGACAGAATATGCCGCTACGCTCAGCTACATCAATACCGTGAAAAAATGGAACAACTTTTCGGCTGCCTGCTTCTATCTATTATCGGAGCCAGCTACAACATGACATTTATTTACACATATGCAATATGCGTGCAACCATCTTTCTATTGCAAAACTTGCCCATCTAATTGGCGAATGGATCTATGCCTTGCCAACATCCCAGCAATTGCTCCAGATATCCAGCAGGTAATGGAGTATCTTGAAAACCATGAACTTGATTGTTCGGCAGTGGAGAAATGGCGGATGCAATGCAAAAAGGTATCCTGGGGGATTGGGATTCCTGCACAGCAGCAAAAGATCTCCTGCAATGTGCAACCTTCCACAACATCGCAGATTGCCTGCCAATTCAAATTGCCGCTCCAACTTTTAAGGATCATTACTGTCCCTTCAAGGATATGAATTGGATCGCTTCGCTTTTTTCACACAATGGCAACAATCGCCTCTTGGAACATTGCACATCTCAAACCGCTGAAGAACTTCCGGACTGCAATCTCCAAGACTTTTAGGAAATTCACATTATTCTTGAATTGATTTTTCCATTTTTTTTCACTTTTTCCTATACAATTTGTTAATACACTTTAATTGAACTATTTTCTTATAATAACTTTCTAAGTATGCTCAGGTATTTGACCTTTGTTTTCATAATTGCCTCTTACGTCTCCAGCCTAACCAGGGATGGGTGATGTATGGCCTATGCAAATACGCTATATACTTGCTAAATTAGCCTAAACCTGACATCCAATTTGAAGCCATGTCTATTCTATGTGTACACATCTCTCTGCCTGCCTATTTTCCACAAAGCCCTTTCACACAAATTAGCTCATCCTCAGCCTCTACTCACGAGCTGGCGATCACGATAAAAAAACACGACTTTGTTTAGGAGCTGGTTGGCACAGTGAGGTAATCGTATCCTACCTATATTTTAATTATAGAATTCAGTCATTCATTTCCAACAGCTATTGTTTTTGTAATATGGAACTGTAACTTGTAATGTGGAATTCACTAATGCAGGAGCTTAGGTTTGAATACAGCAGAAGCGGTTGGAGTTTGCCTCATCTGGTTGCCTTAGCTCTTGCACATGAATGTTTTTTTGAAAGGGCTGAAGACAATATTGAACGGTTTGACAAGAAGGGTACTGAATGTGCTTCTGAGAAGCGCAATGATTGTGTTCCTCCTCAAAGTTCCGAAGTGGGTAGAACTATTACCAATTCTGACAGACAGTAGATTGAATCTACTGTAGAAGAGATTGCTGACTGTTCTTCTGTTGATCATTTTGTGTTACAAAAAAGGAGTACAAGGGTACCTAAAAAGTTTGTTGATTTCATTTTGCAATATATATATATATTTTTTTCTTAATGGATACATATGGTAATCGTATACTACCTTTATTTTAATTATAGTATTTAGAGTCATTCATGTCTAATAGGTATTGTTTATGTCACATGGAACTGTAACATGTAATGTGGAATTCACTGATGCAGGAGCTTACGTTTGAATACAGCAGAAATGGTTGGAGTTTGCCTCAGCTGAATGCCTTAGCTCTTACACCAGTGTGTCCATTTATGGCACTTAAATAAAGACACTTTTTATATAACTTGCAGACTTTACAGCTTTATTACATCACAGCTACTTTCCTAGTCACACCGGATTTCACCATTTGTCTTCTGTGGCATTGCAACATTCTGTATTAAATTCTTCATGATTATTTCTTTATTCCTGCTTTCTAAAACACTGCATTCTAGTCTGCAGACTGGTAGGGCTGAATAGTTCACTTCCTACTCCCTGTATAGTACAAATGCATACTAACACTACTTACACAGGTATGCTACAGTGGCCATTATCCTACAGCGCCCACAGCACATCACTTTACAGCAATCAGCTCACAGCTTAGGCTCACGGTTTCATCCCGAGTCTTCAGACCGGTAGGAGTGAGTAGTTTGCTTCCCACTCCCGCTATAGTCTAAACGCATACTAACACCACCTGCACAGCTATGCTACAGCGGCCAGTTTGCTACAGCGCCCAGAGCACATCAGTTTACAGAAATCAGCTCACGGTTTAGGCACACAGTGTCATCCCTGAGTGTACCGGCACCTCACCTCAGCACCATCTCACTGTGGGCAAAACCGCACTTTCACACCGCTAGGGGTGAATACTTCGCTACACACTCCCTATATAGCACACCTTAACCAACCCCACAGAGCTCACAGTGCTCCTACCCTCCTCTTTCCTACTTTCTTTACCCTTTTTTACCCCTTACTCACTTCAACTGAATCACAAAATGACTGCCAGCACTTCCTAGTTGCAACCGTTAGCACCCAAAAACCAGCAAACTCATGCTCGTAATGCCTCAGCCAATCAGATTGCAGAATTCCCAAATATCGATATCAGGAAATTGTAATATTTCTTCAAAACTACTAAACGGATTTACACCAAATAAACAAAAGCGTGCTCTTAGACCAAGACCCTTCTCCCTGCCAAATTTGGGGTAATTCCTTTTACCCGTTCGACCTGTAGCTTTGTCTAAAGTGTCCTAAGGAAATTGCATGGAGAAAACATGTTTTGGGACCCACTTTTTTCTCAGCCCCCCCTTGATGAATCACCCCCAGACTTTTACCATAGGAGATGATATGAACAAAGAATTAGTTTGGACATTTTCATGAAGATTCATCAAACGACGCCAAAGTTATAAGCAAAACAAATAATGCTCTTATATATCACACAATCTCCTCCTTCTACAAAGTAGACAAGGGGACACAGCGGGGGTTTTCAGGATACAATTTAATTAGATAACAATATAACTTGTTTTGGTGATAAGCCTTGATCACATGCCTTTGGACACCTGGTTGGTCTTAGCTATTCTTTTGTAGGTGTGTCACACCATTCCCATTGATGGGAACACAGCTGACCCAAGTTCATGCAGAGAGTCCACCTTTGCAGCCCTCCTCATGGACTGCATCTCCCAAGATGCATTGTTCTTGTTTGCTGGGTTGGTGTCTCTAAGGCCCACGGATTCCTTCTTCTCCATGTGAGTATGGGATTTTCAAAAAAATAAATGTGGTCATACTTGCCTGTCGCTTTCCAGACTGGTATCAGTTACAGCATAAAACGGCATCCTGGCCTCTTTATCCAGTCTCACATACTGCAGTTGAGTAATCTTGGAGGCATCAAACAAGTAAGCGCTCTCCGTGCAGTCACAGACTGTGTTACCAGTAGTATTCCTACTCGCTGTGGCTGATGGCGGTCCAGAGGCTTCCACTCCCATGGAACACCTGAAATTCACTTTGCCAGTAAAGTCGCCAAACTCTTAAGGACGTGTCCCCTGTGTGCTGCTGACTACACGCGCTATATTTCACAGGAACTCCTCCTTCTCCAAAGTAGACTGATATATATCAGTAATGTCATCAGTGATGTCACTGACCATGTCATGAGTGATGTAATATGTGATGTCATCTACAGTGCATTGCGGGGGCGCAAGTTGTAGTTAGCTCAGTTAACTATAATGGCCACATTTTTCTGTTTTTGTATGAGTGAAATGTCAGATTAACTATAAGCATGGGCGCAAAATCCGTTCCGCTCGCGGATTTTTCGGATTTTCGGTAAATCCGCAATCCGCGAACTCGCGGATGTGGCGAAAATACGCAAATCCGCGCGCTGCGGATTTTTTGCTTGTGTTCGCACTGCTCGCGGGCCGCGGCGCGGGCAGCAACAATCTCGCACTCGCGAAATTACAAAAATTACAATTGGGGAGGGGTGAAGGAAGTGACCCAGTCTCCAACTTCCTCTTCCTGTCCAGCAAGCTCCTCCCATTGCTTAGTCCATTTCCTGGCCACTTTGAATTCGATCTTGACTGGGAAGGATTACTTTTGTGGATGCTGCTGGAGATTTGGCTTTGAGGGCTTTTGGATTACTTTTTGATTCGAAATTTGATTTAAATTACAAGTACGTTGATAAGTTGATGTTGTTTGTTTGTGGTGATTTTTTAGTGTGTTTTTTGACTTTTTGGGGTGGGTTTGGGGGCTGGCTATGTTGGTGGGAGGCCATTTTGAGGCATGGTCCTGCAGGTCCTGGCCATGTGGATGGGGTCAATCGGCCATTTTGAAGTCAGGCAGTGTGCTTTGTGCCCTAGGCCCACCCAGTCTGCTCTGATTGCTTTCATTATGCCCAGGGGGCCTCGAACTCCCGCGGATTACCCGAAAATCGGATTTAAAAAAAAAAAATTGCCTGTGTTCGCACTGCTCGCGTCCCGCGCAGCAACAATCTCGCACTCGCGAAATTGTAAAAATTACAATTCTGCACATGAATTGAAAACTACCAGGCTTAGTTATGGGTGCATGCATGATACAACTGTTTTCTTTAATTTTAACATTATTCTGGCCAGGGCATGGATGGCATTGGATTGTTGTGATTTTTGTGTGTTTTACGACTTTTTGGGGTGGTGTTGGGGGCTTGCTATGTGGGTGGGGGCCAGTTTATTGCCTGGTCCCGTGTGGGTGGGGGTCTAGGGGCCATTTTTAAGCCAGTTTGTGTGCTTTGTGCCATAGGCCTGCACCCAGTGTGCTGTGATTTTATCATGCCCAGGGGGCCTAGAATCCGTCTGTTCGCGGATTTTGCTGGTTTTTCGCCACAATCGCGTCGTGAAGCAACAAACTCGCACTCGCGAAATTGTAAAAATTACAATTCTGCACATGAATTGAAAACTACCAGGCTTAGTTATGGGTGCATGCATGATACAACTGTTTTCTTTAATTTTAACATTATTCTGGCCAGGGCATGGATGGCATTGGATTGTTGTGATTTTTGTGTGTTTTACGACTTTTTGGGGTGGTGTTGGGGGCTTGCTATGTGGGTGGGGGCCAGTTTATTGCCTGGTCCCGTGTGGGTGGGGGTCTAGGGGCCATTTTTAAGCCAGTTTGTGTGCTTTGTGCCATAGGCCTGCACCCAGTGTGCTGTGATTTTATCATGCACAGGGGGCCCAGAATCCGTCTGTTCGCGGATTTTGCTGGTTTTTCGCCACGTTCGCGTCGTGAAGCAACAATCTCGCACTCGCGAAATTGAAAAAATTGCAATTCTGCACCAGAAAACCACCAGCAGGCAGCCTAAACCTTCTGAAACTTGATGGATGGCATTGGATTGTGGTGATTTGATTGGTGTTGTGTTTTTTGACTTTTTGGAGTAGGGGTTGGGGGCTGGCTATGTTGGTGGGGGCCATTTTGAGGCATGGTCCTGGCCATGTGGATGGGGGTCAAACGGCCATTTTGAAGGCAGGCAGTGAGCTTTGTGCCATAGGCCTGCACCCATTTTGCCTTGCTTTCACCCATTGTGCCCAGGGGGAGTCAGTGGTACATGAAACTATAACCCTCTCTGTGTGTGCTCTCTTGGATCAATGTTAAATTCCTGTTTCCCAAAAATTTAGCAATTCTTAATTTTGAAATTTCCATATTGTGTGGTGTGCACGTGTGTATTCATAAATGCCTACTTGCAAACTATTTATTGAAGCGCTACATATGCAACATATATTTACTGATGTTCCTCTGTCTTCGTTTGCTTTTAGGTGCACAAAGTCAATAACTCCGCATCATCGTTGGGCATCAGTGCCAGGAAGAAGAAGTCCTGCTGCGGCCTGTTGTTCCGACATCTGAAGAAGATGGCTCCAAAAAGAGGTGCCTGTAGCTCCTCTTGCAAGAAAGATGTCTCTACTAAAGAGAAGAAGAAGCAAGTGGCACCACTTACCAAGAAGACTGGTGGCTCGACCACTAAATTTTTGTGGAAAAAACAAAGGCCCACCATGAGTGCTGCACAGGTAGCCTGTTTAGTGGTTCAATCACCAATGACCAGTGATGTTGGCTCATCGCAAGAAAGTAGCAGCACACCATCAACACAGGTTGTAACTCATCTCACAAGTACTATTCAACAACCAAAGCCGTAACAACAACTGCATGGGCTACTAGTACAAGCACAAGTACATGCGCAAGGAGCTGGCCGAGAAGGAGCTGGCCGAGAAGGAGAAGGCCGAGAAGGAGAAGGCCGAGAAGGAGAAGGCCGAGAAGGAGAGGTCCATGGAGAGTTGCAAGTAGAGGTCAGTGAAGAGGCCCATGTAGCGGCGCATGGAGCGGTGCAAGTGCCCACAATGGTTGTTCTTCCAGAAGTAGGGGCACAGGAGGAAATTGACTTTGGAGCCGGGGTATCATGTCAGGAAGACGAAGGCATTCCTCCTGATGATTCATTTTCTCCCAGCTCCCCACCAAGGAAAAGATCAAGGAGTGTGTGTAGAAGTTCCTCTTCAAGCCCCGCTCCATCAGATGATGATCTGGATCTAGATTGGCAACCATCTCCGACGTCTGAGAGGGAGGCACACCATGAGCTGCGAAAGGTATCAAATGTTAAAAGGAAGGGCCCCGGAAAGCTCATACTTATGGATCCGAACGTCGGACTTGATGAAGTGGTGCATTCTGATGTTGTTGAACAGGATGACAGCAATGACCTAGTCATCACACACGTCATTCCAGCCACACCGGCCATGCAGCAGACAGACATTTATACCCTATCCCGACGTCATGCTGAGCGTGACCCTGGCGAAGTGGCACTGGTAGCACCACCAACGCAGTCAAGTAGTACAACAAGTTCAACAAAACCTACAGCTCCCATATTTTCTCCCCAGAGGGGGACTCCATCCAGCTCGACTCCCTCAAGTAGGGTTGCTGCAATAATTGCACAACCCAGTAGATGTCTGCAAGGCTCATCCACCACTGCTTCATCTGGCATTGGCAGTATCATCTCGTGCGGCAAAACCAGAAGTTTCCTGTCCCCAGTTTGGAACTTTTTTAGTGTCCATGCAAAGTATGATAACATAGCCGTTTGTTGCATTTGTAAGACTAGAGTTAGCCGTGGTAAGACTGGTACCAACTATGGAACCGGAGGCCAGATAGGTCATCTTCAAAGAAGGCACGCTGTCGTATGGTTTGCGCACCTAGCAAACATCAAGGGAAAGCAATCCCAAAGGGCAAGTGGCCAAAATATACCCATACTAGGTGTTTCATCTGAAGATGACGGGGAGGTAGAAGAAGCGTCAGACATTTGTCCGGTTGCACCCAGTACCCCTGGCAGCACCACACCCTCCGGAACACATAGGAGGCACACTGAGAGTCTGGGAGACACACCAATGCGGAAAATGTCAACACTGAGCAGAAGTGGGTCGAAGAAGGCATCAGCATCATCCAGTAAATTTGTCCAGCGCACCATTTCAGCCATGTTCTCCTCAGATGTGCAATTTCAACGCAACCACCCAATTGTACGCCTGTATAACACTAAGCTGGCTAAAATGCTAGCGGTGGACCTTTTTCGTTTGTCGAAGGTGTGGGTTTTCTTGAACTCGTGGCAACACTGGCCCCTAAATGGAAGGTTCCTAGCCGGTTCTATTTTGCCAGGGTTGCTGTTCCAGCACTACATAAAGAGGTGCTTGAGTTGGTTGGGGCAGCTTTGCAGAAGAGTGCTGTTCACACTATACACCTGACAACAGACATGTGGACCAGTTGCCAAGCCCTTGATTACATGTGCATCACTGCACACTGGGTCTCTTTTTCAGGGGTTGCAAAACAGATAAATGCAGGTGGTGACTTGGTCGAGATTTTTAAGGGTGCTCGTAAACATGCAACATTAGCCATGTTTGGCATGGAGAAAAGTCATACTGCAGCCAACATTTTGGATGACTTTAACAAAAAGGTCTCGCAATGGCTGCCCCCAAGAAATTGCAAGGTTGGTTATGTTTCTACTGATAATGGCAGCAATGTAGTTAAGGCCATGGAGAACGGTTACTATTTCAGAGTGCCGTGTTTGGCGCACTGTATGAACCTTGTCGTGCAAAAGTTCTTGAAAAAAGACCTTGCAGTCGACAAAATACTGACCATCTGCAGAAGAATATGCACACATTTCAACCATTCTTTTAAGGCCCGGAAGGAGCTGAGGCGCCATCAAAATGTACGTAGAATGCCAGTGAAAGCACTTATCCAGGAGGTGGCAACACGTTGGAACTCAACCTTCTACATGCTTGAGCGTCTGCATGAGCAGTTTCCAGTAGTCAATGAGTATTTCTACAACCTGGGTGGTGATACGACAGAAATGATGCTAGCGGTGGAGCAATGGCAGCTAGTTAAAAGCCTGACAGACATGCTTCGTCTTTTTGAGGTCTTCACGCGTGACGTCAGCAGGGAGGACTGTTCTTTGAGCAAAGCTATCCCATTGTTGCTGAAGCTCGAGCACCAAGTCAAGGTGGTGTCTTCAGAATTAAAAGATGCTGGAAAGAATGAAGCATATGAGTTGGCGCAGAGATTATTACAACGCCTAGTTAGCAATAAACGGCTTGTAAATATCAAGAAACAACAGCACTACATTTGTGCTACTATTCTGGATCCACGTTACAAAAAGCCATTGTTTGGCAAAGTAATAATTCCTTTTGAAACATCAGATGTTACAGAGTACAAAGGTTGGCTAGCTAAGTCAGCCATTCGTTTTGAAAGAGAGCGGAAGGAAACTGTAGGAGAAGACAGTACTACTAGTGAATCAGCAGGCCATCAGGCGTCCCAAAAAAACACTTCTGCATCTGTGCCTGTGGCAGAAGTGAGTAACTTTTCCTCTGAGCCGTTAACCACACCAGCAACCGTATCATCTGCACCAGGCCCAGGCGATATGTCTGAAGTGGATTGGCTAAGTGAGCTAGGGTTTCCTTGTCCCAGAAAGGACACAGAAGTGCAAAGTACAGGATTCCGGGAGGACATTCTTTCAATGGTGCAGGCCTATCTGGATGACTCAACAGCGGTCAATATTACTGAGGACCCATTGGCGTATTGGCATGGGAAAAGAAACATATGGCGAGAGCTCACCAACCTGGCTATCAATTACTTGTCTTGCCCACTCGCAAGCGTGTCTTCAGAACGTGTTTTTAGTTCTGCTGGTGGCATTGTGACTTGCAAAAGGTCCCACCTCTTGCCCGCAAATGTGGAGCGGCTCACCATGATAAAGATGAACCAGCACTTCATACCACCAGATTACAAAGTATGAGAATGCACGCAGGAAGAAGACGAGGACACCGACCTACCTGAAGAAAGTTCTCCTCAGTTACCAGAAGTACTACCGACTCAATTTGCAGAGTTTGAGGACGAGCTCTGCTTCCCTGACAGCGAGTTCTGAAAATGAGTCAATGATTCATTAACTTTAATATTAGTCCTTATTCACTTTTATTCCTGTGTGTCTGTCTTTCTTTTTTTAGCAAGTGCTTCATCACATTCACAACAAAACTGTAATCACCCAATCAAACAACAAGCCCATCAACAGAACTGTCTTGATTTTGATGCCGCAGCATTCCTCAGGTTCACAACAGTTAGTTGACAAGAACTCAGTCCTGGTCGTCTATCCTCCTCCTCCAGACTCACCCTATTAATTTCCCGTAATGCTGATGCCTGGATTCTGCACAATGAAGAAACTTAGGTTGACGAGTCCCCTAAAGAGGGACTGTCTGGAAGTAGTGAGTCCTCATTTAAATACATTTTGCTAAGTGTGACTTTTTTGCGTTTGGGTTTACGGGTCTTGGCTGGGCCATTGCTGGCAAGGTCTATTAACCCCTTCAGTGCTAATGACAAGGGTAACTCGTCATGGAGTTTCCATTGATTTCAATGGAAATTACATTGAAGTGCCAGAAGATGCTTAGCATCCAAGTGGTTAAGGGATGAAATTGGTTAGGCATTTACTTTGGAAAACATTTGGCCTATTACACGTGAACGTTTAGGCGTTATTATTGCTTGCTTGCCTGTCTTAGGGGTGCTGTCTGTGGGGCTTCTAGGATTTTGGGGTCTGTGAGCACCGCTGCCATATTTCTAATGTTGATTGCTTTTGTTTTGCAGAAAATCCACGGCGGGAAACTCCAGTTGGGGCCCTGCTGCAGAATGCTTTAGGACACTGTGAATTCCAGGTGGAGCCAGCCCTCAAACACAAATTACAGGTAAGATAAGCGTTTGGATGGGAGGTAGTATAATGGAGTATTAGGAGAGGCGAGAGAGTGACAGTGGTACTAGTAGTAAAGTCCTAGGACTCTTCAATTAACAAACTCTGTGACAGGCATTTACTTTGGAAAACATTTGGCCAATTACACGTGAACCAACACGATGACAGTGTTCAGTAAAACAAACTTACTGCAAAACCACCACCCACCAGGCTCAAAAGTAGTAAAAAAAAGATATGCTCAGATAAAGTTTGAAAAAGTATATTTTTTCTATCCCTAACAAAATAATCTCCCGCAAGACCCTCCCTAACCCCAACAAATAAATAGTCCCTCAAAAGTCCCCAAAAAACCCAACTCCCAATTCCCACCCCCCAAAAGTCTCTAAAAAAGGGGCAAGGGACACTCTAGGGATGCATGGTGTTGTTAACTTTGGCCTCCAGGGCATCATGCCTTAGGGCCAGGGCATCATACTGCTCCCGGAGGGTGGCGTGATCTAAACGGAGGCCCTCCAACAAATTCTGGTATTCTTTCCATTTCCGGACCTCCGCCTCCAGGTCCGACAATCTGCGGATTGCACGGCGCAAGCGAGCCTTTACAGTACTGTGAGGTGCAGCCTTTGCTGCTCGGCAGTGGCGTCTGCCAGCACGGCTCCGTTTGGCTGGAGCACTGCGCTGACCGGCAGAACGTGGGGTCACGGAGGAGGATGCAGATGTCACATTCGAAGTACTGGACTGCGTGTCGTCCCCCTCCAGTTCCACCAGCCGCCGATATTGGGCAACAGTTGCATCCAGCCTCCGTTGCCGGGCCAGTACAGCCTGCATACTCCTTGTTGGTTTTGTTTTAGTATGACCAACTATATGAAGAAAGAAAGACATAATCTGTAACCAATGCTCTTTAAGAATATGATTAACACAAAATGATTCAGCAGGAAGTTGTGTCACAGTACAACTAGCAACTAGCCAGCGCAGTACAAAAGAAACTATTCAGGCCAATATCATGGGCGTCCGCAGGGATGGGCAAGAGAGGGCGCGATTGCCCCCCCCTGGATCGCAGGTCCATCCAGTGCTGGCCCAGTGACAAATTACAATATGGTAATTACAGCAGGCTGGGACCGACAGACAGATAGAGGCAGAGACAGAGAGAGAGGAAGACAGAAGGAGAGAGAGAGAGAGAGAGGGAGCCAGAGGGTGACAGAGGGAGGATGAGGGAGGGAGACAGAGAGAGAGGGAGGGGGAGAGAGAAAGAAAGATGTGTGTAATGTGTATGCCAGGTCTGGTGGCTCAGTGGACGAAGGCATCCGCTGCAGGGGCATGAGTTCAATTTCATGGTCATATTTTTTTTTGTTGCTCTAGATCCACCCCCCTCCCCCACTGACCCTGCCCCCTTCGGTGCGGCCCTTGGCCACAAACCACACTATCAATCATGTCAGGAGTAGGACTCAGGAGATGGTGATGATGTTGCACCCCCCCCTGGAAACGTTTCATAGTATGTTCGTAGTTCATCCAGTGACCGTCTACTCTCTGTAGATACACATCATATGCTATCTAAGAGTCAGAAAGTACCATGATCCAGCTTACCTGTACCCGCCACCACCACTGTCTGCTTCCTCACAGTCCGAACTTCTTGGTCCTCTTGCGCCGCCTCCTCCCAGAGTGGTCCTCGGACTCGGAGTCGATCACTATTACCACATCCGAGCTGGCCCCGCCACCAGATGTTCCACCTACAAAGTAGATTTAAGAATGTTAGATTACACCACTCACTAGTATTTGGTCTAGGAATGAAGAATGTGAAAACAACATAAAAAGTAATTGACTGTCTACTCTAGTCTAAAGTAAAAATGTCCCTCCTTCCAGGGAAGGCTGTTGTCTTGCTGCACTTTTTTGTCACAATTGATGAATGCTTGCTTAATTTTAACACACACCATTTTTCTCTGAACAGACAGAAGCTGGACTTCTAAGGACAAGAGCAACATCAACTTCAAACCAGGTGAAAGCTCGGCTCGACCACAAGAAATGTGTTCCATTACTCATCAACTCAGCACCAAGCACTTTTCCATTTCCAGCTAACTTTATTTTAATATATGTGTTTACTTTTACTTTTAATAAAGCTTTTAAACTTGAATAGACTCTGTGGTTTTTGGTCCTCCAGACTCGAGTGACTGAGCGAAAGGTTTTGCAATTTTTGCAAGGAGGAGTCCGTGCCGCTGACACTACCAGGTTTATACAGTGTGCCAAACACGCCACTCTGAAATATTATTACTCTGGTTTTTGGTGTCCATAGTTCGGTTTGTGGAGAATTGTCCTTGCAACAGTAGTATTATGGATTTTGCTCCTATCTAAACACTATTTCAAAAAAATTTAATTAGGAACGCTTGGACAACAATAGGTCCTCTATATTTAAATGAAAACTTACTGGGGCCAGCAAAGGAGCACTCGCCGCCCTGGCCTGCATCCTCCTCCTTTGGAGCCACAGCATCCTCTTTTTCCGTCCGCTTGCCCCTGGGCGGACCTGACGTACAACATGAAAAAAAGAACAGAAAACATTGATGATTGCTGCTTGTCGATGTCCTTGTCAACCAAATCAAACATTTAGAAAGAACAAGAACCAACTATTTCAGCCAAAAAGAGGGCTACAAAGGAAGAACGGCACCTGAGCCTCTACTCAGAGGTGCACCAGAACAAATGCGTAACGCAAAACTAACCTTGCGTCACGGCAGATGCGCCGCAATTACAATGCGGCAAACCCTGGCGCAAGGTAGGCAGATGCGTGACGCATCTCGTGACGAAAGAGGGGCGCATCTCTAGAGTCGCGTCGCAGGCGCGATGCAACTCTAGCAATGCTCAGGGCTGCCCAATACTCAACATACCGCATCAGTCCTTACGCCTGCTTCAAGCAAGCAGGCATAAAGAATTGACGTAGCAGCGTCACGGAAGTGCCTGCGTTAAATCTTGTAGATTTCACGCAGGCACTTTTGCGAGGCGCACAGCTGCCTGACCGCCACCCACCCCCCCACCCCCCTGCGGGGGAACGCACCCATTGTGGAGCAGGCACAGGCCTTAACGTGGCGCATCTCCTTAGATGCATCACGTTGTAAATGACTCGCAGGGATGCGCCACGTAAGGCAGCGTAAACGTGGCGCAAGGGGCTTGTAAATCTGCCCCTTTGTGTCTAGCATTACGCAGTTCTGTAAAGTACACTCATACATTACTCAGCCCAATTAAATGAACACAAAATAGAAAACAAATAAGCAGTGGCACCGCCACAGAGAAGGAGAGCAGTTCACCTGAAATGCACAGAAGATTTTGAAATATTAATTTACCTCTCCTATCAATGTAATCGGCAGCATTATTGCTCTTTGTAAAAAAGTTAAAGCAAACATTTGCAATATAACACACAGAGCAGGAGAAAAAACAGAGTAGTGAGTGATGAAAAAATTGCTAATACTACTCACCAAGCCCGGGGACCTCCACTCCCAGCAGGTCGAGCAGGTCGCGCTCCCGGTCCAGGATATCGGTCCAGCGGTGGGTCACCTGGTTGTAGGTGCGCTGGACCCCCGAGATGTGAAACAGGGCCCGGCACACCTGCTCCCACCGCTCCGTCGCTCCTGGCGGTTGGTGTAGCCACCAGCGATCCTGCCGCCTGACGCGATGGTCCTGGGGAGGCGGCGCTATACATAAAAAACGAGTGCGCCCACCTCCTCAGGGCTGAAGATCTCCCTGGGCACCACCATTTCCGCCCTCAAACGGCCACACGGGAGCCGGGCACGGGCTGCGGGGGCCGTCTTGGGCAGCTTCACAGCTGTCTTCACCATGGTCTGGGCAGGTGTTAGCAGCAAGGAGACAAAATGAAAAAGAATAAGATTAGGGAAGAAGAAAATAAAAGTTGAAAAAAGTAGTTGAAAAGTAAACAAAAGTAGCCTAAAACACAAAAATATAGACCTAGAAAACTAGAGGGATAGAAAATAAGTTAAATAGATCAAAAAAAGATTAAAACAAGCAAAGGATGGCAGAGATATAAAGAGGATAGAAACACCATGCCCAGACACTTAGGAATGAATGAAAAACAAGATGGCGGCCCGATCACGTGCGCGTAAGTAAGTTCGCACGCGATTTCTCTCGCGAACTTGCATTCGCTAGGCGCTCATTCCGCGAGATTACACATAGCGGGCGGAAACGGAAATACGTCACGCATGCAAAATGGCGGCGCCCGTACTTAACCTTGGGGTAAATCGCACGAGTTCGCGTCTTCCACGGTCGAGTTCGCACGACGCCGCGCCTCGCGGATAGGGTGAAATTACCGAAAAACGATTTTTGCAAAAGCAAAACCAACGAGCAGGTGCAAAAGTTCGAGCTCATCATTTGTAACCATTTCCCTGTAGTGCTTCCTGAAGGGGCCCTCCAGAATCCGGTTGCCTACTTGCAACTATTGTGTGACCCTGCTCTGACAGTCACAGAATAGTTACAAGTATGCCATTGCATCCTGTTAAAAAAAAATTACATTGCAACAAAAAGGAAAGGGAGCAGACAAGCAGGTGCCAGCCTTCATTAATGTCAGTTGGGGTAGGGCAGGTGTTGCTGTTTGCAAAACTTAAAGCACTTAGCAGGTGTGCTTTGCTTTGCCACAATAATGTACACTCACTTGTCAATCAGAGGGTGCTGTGATGACACCGAGGGTGGCATGAGTGTGCCAGCCAGAGGGTGGCATGGGTGAACCAGAGTGCCAGTGTTGACAGAGGATGGCAGTGCTTTGCTTTGCCCCAATAATGTACACTGGTGAACCAGAGGGTGCTGTGATGACACAGAGGGTGACATGGGTGAGCCAGAGGGTGGCATGGGTGAACAAAGAGAGTGCCAGTGGTGACAGAGGGTGGCAGTGATGAAGAAAGCCTTGCAAACAGGCTGGGCACGTAGAAACAACAAGTTCACAAAACTGGCGACCCGACAAGTAAGTTGCGAAATTGTACAAAACCCTCGCGAACTTGCAGAAACCAGTGCGAACACACACCCCAAAAAAAATCCGCAAAATCCGCGAGAATTCGCGGATTTTGCGTATTTTCCCAATCCGCAAATTCGCAAATCCGCAAATTCGCGGATTGCGAATCCGCAAAACCCGCCCATGCTTAATTAACTATAATGTCCCTGAAACCTGTATTTTTTCTGTGATTTCTAAATTTTTCAAATGCTAAAACTCACTATAACATCGCTGAATCCTGAGGTTTTTTCAGGGAATTTCTATGTTTTTTAAATGCTAATTCCTAAGTATAACAACCCTGAAACTTGTGTTTAAGGGAATGGTTGAGTGCAACAGTTGTGCCTGAGTGATTGCATGAGTGCATGGATAGTGCCTGGTTGATTCCATGAGTGAAGGGCTACTGCCTGGGTGATTGGAGGAATCATGGGTAGTGCCTGAGTGAATGGATGAGTGCATAGGTAGTGTTTGAGGGAATAGATGAGTGCAGCATTGTGCCTGAGTAATTGCATGAGTGCATGGATAGTGCCAGGGTGATTCCATGATGAAGGGTTACTGTCTAAGTGAATGGATGAGTGCATGGGTAGTGTTTGAGGGAATGGATGAGTGCAACAGTAGTGCCTGAGTGATTGCATTCGTGCATGGATAGTGCCTGAGTGATTACATGTGTGCAGTGGTAGTGCCCGGATGATTGGAGGAGTGCATGGGTAGTCCCTGAGTGGATGGATTAGTGCATGGGTAGTGCCTGGGTGATTGCATGAGTACAGGGGTACTGCCTCGGTGATGGGAGGAATACGTGGTTAGTGTCAGAGTGCTTGAAGGAGAACATCAGTAGGGTTGCAGGGAATAGATGAATGCATGGGGAGTGCCTGAGGGAATGGATAAGTGTATAAGAAGTGCCTGGGTGATTGTATGAGTGCATGGCTAATGCATTGGTGATTGCATTAGTGCAGAGGTAGTGTCTGTGTTGTTGTATGAGTGCATGGGCTTTACCTCTGTGAAGGGAAACATGCAAAGATAATGCTTGGGTTGTCCTATTATTGCAAATGTTGTGCTACAGCACGGACACTCAAAGTACGGCCAGCGGGGGGAGGACAGCAGGTGTGGTGACAGAGTGCAGCAGGGACTGAGAGCCCAGTGAGGTTGGAGGGCAGCAGGGAGTGAGAGCCCGGGTGAGGTGGGAGGGCAGCAGGGATTGAGAGCCCGGTGAGAAGAGAGGACAGCAGGGAATGAGAGCCTGATTGAGGTGGGAGGGCAGCCGGGAGTGAGAGCCCGATGACCTGGGAGGGCAGCAGGGAATGAGAGCCCGGGTGAGGTGGGAGGGCAGCAGGGAGTGAGAGCCCGGTGAGGTGATGGAGGGCAGCAGGGAGTGAGAGCCAAAGAGGTGACAGAGGGCAGCAGGGAGAGAGAGCCGTGTGAGGTGACAGAGGGCAGCGGGGAGTGAGAGCTGGGTGAGGTGAGACAGAGCTAGAGACAGATAAAGACATATAGAGACAGACACAGATAGAGACTGGGGCAGACAGAGCTAGATAGGGTCAGAGACAGGGACAGACAGAGACAGAAAGAGGCAGAGACAGATAGAGGTAGAGAGAGAGACAGCAATAGAGACAGAGAGAGACAGAGACAGAGACAGAAAGAGAGAGACAGAAACAGACAGAGACAGACAGAGAGAGACAGAGATAGAGGCAGGGACAGATTTAGACAGAGATAGACAGAGAGAGATAGGGGCAGAGACAGACAGAAATAGAGACAAAGAGAGATAGAGGTAGAGACAGAGACGGAGAGAGACACGGACAGACAGAGACAGATAGAGGCAGAAACAGACTGAGACAGGCAGAGACAGAGACACGGAGAGGGAGACAGAGAGAGGGAGACCGAGGGTGACAGACAGAGGGAGACAGACAGAGAGAGGGAGACAGAGGGAGGGAGACAGAGGGAGGGAAGGAGACAGAGAGAGGGAGGTAGACAGAGGGAGGGAGGGAGACAGAGAGAGGGAGACAGACAGAGGGAGACAGACAAAGGGAGGGAGGTAGACAGAGGGAGGGAGGGAGGGAGACAGAGAGAGGGAGACAGACAGAGGGAGACAGACAGAGAGAGGGAGACAGAGGGTGACAGACAGAAGGAGACAGACAGAGGGAGGGAGACAGAGGGAGGGAGACAGAGTGAGGGGGACAGAGGGAGGGAAGGAGACAGAGGGAGGGAGACAGAGGGAGGGAGACAGAGGGAGGAAAGGAGACAGAGGGAGGGAGGTAGACAGAGGGAGGGAGACAGAGAGAGGAGACAGAGAGAGGGAGACAGACAGAGCGAGACAGAGAGGGAGACAGACAGAGGGAGCGAGAGAGGGATAGACAGGGAGACAAAGGGATGGAGACAGAGGGAGACCGAGAGAGAGAGAGAGAGACAGAGGGTGACAGACAGAAGGAGACAGACAGAGGGAGGCAGACAAAGGGAAACAGACAGAGGGTGACAGAGGGAGACAGCGAGAGAAATTGGTGATTGCATTAGTGCAGGGGTAGTGTCTGTGTTATTGTATGAGTGCATGGGCTTTACCTCTGTGAAAGGAAACATGCAAAGATAATGCTTGGGTTTTCCTATTAGAGCAAATGTTGTGCTATAGCATGGGTACTCAAAGTACGGCCCACAGGGGGCAGGACAGTGGGTGTGGTGACAGAGGACAGCAGGGACTGAGAGCCCAGTGAGGTGGGAGGGCAGCAGGGAGTGAGAGCCCGGTGAAGTGAGAGGGCAGCAGGGAGTGAGATCCCGGGTGAGGTGGAAGGGCAGCAGGGAGTGAGAACCCGCTGAGGTAGGAGGGCAGTAGGGAGTGATAGCCCGGGTGAGGCGGGAGGGCAGCAGGAAGCGAGAGCCCGGTGAGGTGACGGAGGGCAGCAGGGAGTGAGAGCCGTGTGAGGTGACAGAGGGAAGCAGGGAGTGAGAGCGGGGTGAGGTGACAGAGGGCAGCAGGGAGTGAGAGCCAGGAAAGGTGAGACTGATGGAGACAGAGACAGATAAAGACATATAGAGACAGAAAAAGATAGAGACAGGGGCAGACAGAGCTAGATAGGATCAGAGACAGGGACAGACAGAGACAGATAGAGGCAGTGACAGATAGAGGTAGAGACAGACAGCGATAGAGACAGAGAGAGAGAAAGAGAGAGACAGAGAGAGAGACAGGGATAGAGACAGGGACAGATTGAGGCAGACAGAAACAGATAGAGGCAGAGACAGACAGCGATAGAGACATAGAGAGATAGGGGTAGAGACAGACAGACAGAGACACGGACAGACAGAGAAAGATAGAGGCAGAGACAGACCGAGACAGGCAGAGACAGCGAGACGGAGAGGGAGAAAGAAAGAGGGAGACAGAGGGTGACAGACAGAGGGAGACAGACAGAGGGAGGGAGGCAGAGGGAGGGAGGGAGACAGAGGGAGACAGACAGAGGGAGACAGACAAAGGGAGGGAGACAGACAGAGGGAGGGAGACAGAGGGAGGGAGAGAGAGGGAGGGAGACAGAGGGAGGGAAGGAGACAGAGGGAGGGAGGGAGACAGAGGGAGGGAGGGAGACAGTGGGAGACATGGAGGAAGACAGAGGGAGACAGAGAGATGGAGACAGAAGGAGACCGAGAGAGAGAGACAGATGGTGACAGACAGAGGGAGACAGACAGAGGGAGGGATGGAGACAGACAGAGGGAGATGGACAGAGGGAGACAGACAGAAGGAGACAGACAGAGGGAGGGAGACAGACAGAGGGAGAGAGGGAGGGAGACATACAGAGGGAGAGAGACAGACAGAGGGAGGGAGACAGACAGAGGGAGACAGACAGAGGGAGGGAGACAGCAGAGGGTGACAGACAGATGGTGACAGACAGAGAGAGACAGACAGAGGGAGACAGACAGGGAGAAAGACAGACAAGGAGACAGACAGACAGGGAGACAGACAGACAGGGAGACAGACAGAGGGAGACAGAAAGAGGGAGACAGAGAGAGAAATTGGTGATTGCATTAGTGCAGGGGTAGTGTCTGTGTTATTGTATGAGTGCATGGGCTTTACCTCTGTGAAAGGAACCATGCAAAGATAATGCTTGGGTTGTCCTATTAGTGCAAATGTTGTGCTACAGCATGGGTACTCAAAGTACGGCCCGCGGGCCACCAGCAGCCCGGCAAGCCTTCCTTGGTAGCCCGCGGACCTTACGGACATCATATCTGTGTTCTTTTTTTAATTTTTTTTTAAGTGTCAGCAAACACCGCCGGTACTGCTCTGTGGGGGCTGGGCGATTCCAGCCACAGTCAGAGTGGAGCTGCCACAGTCAGAGTGGAGCTGCAGGGGTGCTTTGAAGAGGTGAACAAAGCCTCATTAGCATGTAAATGGTCTTTTAAAGACCTGTGAAGTACTGGGGTGCGGCTGTGTGTGTGCCCGGGAAGCTGTGCCCAGGCTGACACACACACACGGGGGAGGACAGCTGGTGTGGGTACAGGGGACAGCAGGGACTTGGAGCCCAGTGAGGTGGGAGGGCAGCAGGGAATGGGAGTCCGGGTGAGGTGGGAGGGCAGAAGGGTGTGAAAGCCCGGTGAGGTGAGAGGGCAGCAGGGAGTGAGAGCTCAGGTGAGGTAGGAGGGCAGCAGGAAGTGAGAGTCCGTTGAGGTGGGAGGGCAGCAGGGAGTGAGAGCCAGGGTGAGGTGGGAGGGCAGCAGGGAGTGAGAGCCCAATGAGGTGACGGAGGGCAGCAGGGAGTGAAAGCTGGGTGAGGTGACAGAGGGCAGCAGGGAGTGAGAGCCGGGTGAGGTGACAGAGGGCGGCAGGGAGTAAGAGCCGGTTGAGGTGAGACAGATAAAGACTTATAGAGACAGATAGAGACAGGGGCACACAGAGCTAGATAGGGTCAGAGACAGGGACAGACAGAGACAGATAGAGGCAGAGACATATGGAGGCAGAGACAGACAGCGATAGAGACACAGAGAAACCGAGAGAGAGAGACACAGAGAGAGACAGAGAGAGACAGAGAGGGACAGAGAGAGACAAACAGAGAGACAGAGATAGATGCAGGGACAGATTGAGACAGAGACAGATAGAGGCAGAGACAGACAGAAATAAAGACAGACAGAGATAAAGACAAAGAGCGATAGAGGTAGAGACAGACAGAAACAAGGACAGACAGAGACAGATAGAGGCAGAGACAGACCGAGACAGGCAGAGACAGAGAGACGGAGAGGGAGACAGAGAGAGGGAGACAGAGGATGACAGACAGAGGGAGACAGACAGAGAGAGGGAGACAGAGGGTGACAGACAGAGGGAGACAGACAGAGGGAGGGAGACAGGGAGGTAGACAGATGGATGGAGGCAGAGGGAGGAAGACAGACAGAGGGAGACAGACAGAAGGAGGGAGACAGACAGAGGGAGGGAGACAAAGTGAGGGAGGGAGACAGACAGAGGGAGGGAGACAGACAGAGGGAGACAGATAGAGGGAGACTGACAGAGGGAGGGAGACAGACAGAGGGAGGGAGACAGAGGGAGGGAGGGAGACAGACAGAGGGAGGGAGACAAACAGAGGGAGGGAGACATACAGAGGGAGGGAGAAAGATTGAGGGAGGGAGGAGGATAGAGGGAGGTAGATAGAGGGATGGATACAGAGAGAGAGGGAGACAGAGAGAAGGAGACAGAGAGAGTGAGATAGACAGAGGGTGACAGACAGAGGGTGACAGATAGAGGGATACAGACAAAGGGAGACAGACAGAGGGAGACAGACAGAGGGAGACAGACAGAGCGAGGGAGACAGAGAGAGGGAGACATACAGAGGGAGACAGACAGAGGGAGACAGACAGAGTGAGACAGACAGGGAGACAGAGAGACAGACAGGGAGACAGACAGAGAGGGAGACAGACAGAGGGATACAGGCAGAAGAAGACAGACAGAGGGAGACAGACAGGAGGGAGACAGACAGAGGGAGACAGACAGAGGGAGAGAGACAGACAGGGAGACGGACACAGGGAGACAAAGAGAGAAAGAGAGGGAGACAGAGAGAGAGAGACTGAGAGACAGAGTGAGTGAGGCAGAGAGAGACAGAGTGAGACAGAGGAAGAGGGAGACAGAGAGAAGGAGGGAGAGAGAGAGAGAGAGAGACAGAGAGAGACAGAGAGAGAGAGACACAGAGAGAGAGAGAGAGACAGAGAGAGAGAGAGAGAGAGAGAGAGAGAGAGAGAGAGAGAGATGTATGCCGGGTCTTTTGGCTCTGTGGACGAAGGCGTCCGCTGCAGGGGCCTGTGTTCAACCTCATGTCCACAGTTTTTTTCCTCTAGCCCCTCCACTCTCCCCCACAGACCCCGCCTTCAACGGTACGACCCTCGGACACAAACTACACTGTAAATTCGACCCCGAGATAAAGTTTGTGAGTACCCATGTGCTACAGAGATTAGTTTACAGCATGGCTCTCTGCAATTCTAGTTCAGGTTTTGCCAGATGGTGCGAGTGAGAACGAGCACAGGCACGCTGGTGGAGGACGCCGCTCCGCTCGTCACTGTTGCATCGGCGCTCCATCTGCTTCATAGGCTTCACCGGTGGTCATATTTATCGCCGCCACAGTTTGTCCTGCCCTGCCGAGCCGAGCCCATCAAGAAGCTGCTGAGCTGCTTCGTGTGGCCCCCGCAGCTCCCATGGACCCCACAACCCCTGTTGCCTGTTGGCTCTTGAACACTACTAGAGCGCTGTGCACTGTTTTCTGAGGCTGGTGAGCGAAGTCGGTGTCTGAGGCTGTTTAATGTTCAGAGGGGACCATGTTGCAGCAGTGCGGTAACAGTCTATGCGGAGGCATCAGCTCCAAGGAGTGTTGAGGGGGTCCTGCCCAGTTTGAGACACTGCACTCCATTAACTGGAGGTAGAAGCAGAGAGCGGAGAGGAGTGGAGAAGGGTAGGCAAGTGAGAGTGCAGCCGCCTTTAGCGGTGGCTTCAGAGTGTAGAGCCCAGGGAGCCCGCTGAGGTGGCCCAACTAGGTCGGGTGCGTCTTGCAGTTCTCCCAGTGTGCCCAGCTCTCGGTTTGCCCTCTGCTCCAGCCCCTGACCTTTTTGTCATTCCCCTCCTTCTGTACGCTGCCTCCAATCAGCCCATATGCCCACCCGGATGAGACTCATTGATCCCGAGTTTAACAGTTGAATAGGGTGCGCAGGGAGAAGGCATAGTTCTAAGAAGTCTCTTCTGTGTGACACTGCGTAAAATCACGAAGAATGAGGTCAGGGAGCAAAAGGCGGTCAGTCACCACCGTACCTACGAACAGGAAAAAAAGATTAAAATATTGGATGAATCTGGCAAAGGACTAGCCATGGCAGTACTCTACACCCCCATGGCAAACAACACTTTGGGGGCAATTGAAGTAGTTCCTCCAGGAAAGACATCCAAAACTGGCCATCAACCCAAAATATATACAAAGTTCTCCTTTTTAAAAGATGCAGGGGCTTCTTAAATGTTAGCAACCCCAAATCAGGAGGGCTTCCTTCCCCATTGTACCAGAAGGTCCTATCCCTGCCAGATATAGCAGCACCACCAACCACACAGCTAGACAAGGCTAAAAAACTAAGCAAGAAGAGGCGAGAACAGCATGAGATGTAGAGAGTTCTCCTGCTGTTGGACAACATTAACTAAATGAAAATGACAAAGGAGCCGTTTGGCAAAAGGAGGAAAGGCAAGAGAGGGACAAGCAGGAGCTGGGCACAGTTGCAGGAGCAGGAGGCAACTGCACGAAAACACGGAGCCCAGGGGAAAGTATGTTGTTGCCTACTATAGCTCATGAAGGTGCATTGCCCTCATATAGGCTTGACCACCAAACAAATTAAAATCTCTGAAGATTCGGGCATGTGGAAAATTCCATTGGAACCAAACATCATGATTGTTTCTAATTTGAATCTGAAGCCACACCTGCCTGAGGAAATACAGGATCCACAGGACCCGCCGCCCCCATGGAATGTCAAAGCACAGACATCGATTCACTTGTGAAACAGGATAGAAAGAAGGGCAGTGCCTATACACCCACTCGATCTGTGCAAAAGCTTCCCCAAAGGTACAATAAAATCACAGAGCATTAGCAGGAGAACGTAGAGGAAGCGGAGGCTGTAATGTAACGCCATTAGGCCACTTGAAACGGACGCAAGGATAAAGAAAATGAAGCACTATACCTTACTACTGAGGAATCGGCAAAGTTGGTAGCCTCTTATCTACCTGATGTACCCCGGGCCAAAGGAATCAAAACACAGCTAGACCTACCAACTGAGGAACCCCCAATGGACTTACAGGATTTATGGGGATCACTCCTTAATAATATGCAGCGGTTGGTCAAGTCAATGCAATACCGTTCAGATAAAATGGACATTCAAATATCTCTCGTCGTTTTTCTGGCGGTCCACGTTTCAAATATCGACAATAGGCAGACAATTAGGCAATCTTATCAAGAGAGTACAAAATGACACCCAAATTGTCCATCTGAGTTGTTTTTGCTTCACCATCATAGATACACTTTCAACCTTACCGACACTCATGGGGGAGCTCCTCATCGACTTAAAAAAGATAAAAAAAACACTGAAGGATTGACAAATACCATAATTCAAGACGACACTATGGGCAAATATGACCTATCGACAATGTCACAGCAGCATTCGATGCAAGGAGCCCACAGCTCCCCTTGCAAAACCAAGGGGCCCTCACTCAAACCAACTTGGCAGAGGTTAAGGCTGACACTCAGGGAGAAAAGGGGGTTGAAATCCTTCCCGCAAAAGGGGTTCAAATTACTCAAGAGGCGGGTCCGGAACTGGAGCCTATCTATAAGGAATTTACTAATTTTCACCTACAAAAAATACATTTGGAACTAAAAGCAATCACTGACCGTGGTACATCAGGAAAAGCCAAGGGTAATGAGGTGTTAGATAACATAAGGTCTGGGCAGAAAAAACATCAGAAACAGAAGAGAAAGGGGAGAAATAAGCTAATTACCAACAAAAAAGCTTATTAAATCATATTTTCCGGCATCTGCCATAACCGAAATAGGAGACCAATCTGTGGCAAGTACAAACAGGGCATTGACACCCTCACAGCCCCCACAAAGCTTGGAGATGCTCCCCAACCTAATAGACGGTTCATCAACCCAAGGAAGTGGTATGAATGAGGAGCACATAATGAAATCAAGCATGGAGGAAACACTGTTACCACAGTCAATGATCACTTCAGCTACTCATACAAGCTATATGAGTAATGTTAACCCAAGGAGCTTCAAATCAAATATCAGGACCGATAACCAGCCTATTGCAACTAGTAGAAACTCTGGGATGAGCCATACAGCAAATGCCCCAGTTGGGGCACGGGCCGAGGAACAAACACTAATTGCTCCAACAAAATCCAGGAATAACAAGGAACTGCAAGCTTCAGGGACCCATCACAGCAGCTCTCTACAGGATGAATCGAAGATAATTCTTTTTAATTAGGAATATAAATCAAAAGGGAGAGGGGATATCTTGCACAGAGGCAATATTTTCCGATTATTAAGTAGTATCAGTAACCTGACAGAAGTAGTCTCAAGTGATCTGGAGTACGTAGAATTTGAATGTCATAAACACCTGTCACAACAAGAGATATCAAAAACATCATGGGCCACACAGGATTTAACAGGGAAAATAATGAGGGAGGAAGAACAATAAACACCTGGGGTATCAGATTAAAATACCAGAAAGAAATAGTTTATCCAGAACCTGTGCTACATGAGTTGCAATCATACGATGGTCGTAAACAAGAGCATATGGGTGCTACATAAAAACATATTCGTACTTATAGAAGCACGCAGCGCAGAATTCAACATCTGGAATCCCAGGCAAGCAGATGACAACAATTTGTTAAACAACTGGTTCTGGATATCTCGAACCATCAACTCCCGACCAAGGAACACATGCCAGGATAGGAAATCAGTTAACAAAGGCTATCAATTAGAACTTTATTCGTGGAATATCAATGGACTATGGTGCAAAGCTCTGGAGAAAGAACTCTTGCTCTATTTCCAAAATTTCAACCTCATCCTACTGCAAGAAACCTTGGAGGATCAGCCGCTGCAGCTGCAAGGAGTCTTATCATCATACAGACTGCAGGTAAGCCAAAATTGGACATAGGAAGGGTGGTCTCTCAATTTACACTTCCATCAATCATATAAATACAGCTAAGAAACTACTCAGCACGGAAACAACAACCAATGGCATACCAGTCTTGCCTATATTCAGCAGTTAATACTTGTTATTATTTATCTCCATCTGCGGGATTAAAAAGGCCAGTGCCAAATAGTTGGTTTCAAATTTTTCAGAATTACTTGAAGAAGTGGCCTCCCTGAATCTTATAGCCTCAAGGAGATTTTAACATGCTTCTAACAGGTCCTTATGAAAGAGACAAAATAGTGGAAGAGCAGCTCTGGGTCTGGGGGATCGCACATCTGGAACCTAGTAAGTGGGGCAAGCAAACCAGCTCAGCAAAGGAGCTCCTCAAGGATCTAGAAAACTTGAGCTCGGCCAAGCTGAACGGGCGCTTTTCGGGAGACTGCCCACCGACAGCTATATTCCACAGCTCATTATCGAATACAACAATTGACCACACTTTTATGTCATTCTCCCTGTTTAACAAATAACAGACTTCAGGATAAGCAGTTAAGACTATAGTGATCATCTACCACAAAATTTCACTCGGGATGCTTATGGCACTGCATCTACCGAGCAACCGGTCTGCTTAGGCTCTGTATTCACGGTCAACTTAAGAAGAATCAAATGTAAAATACCTATCTTGGAGAACTTCCTGATCGAGGCAAAGAACTTGTGGAAGGAAAATAAGAAGGAGAATAAAGATGTTCTTAAAAGCTGGGCTAAATTCACCGAAAACCTTGGCACACCACTCAAAAGAAGAAGAAGGGGCGTAACTAGAGCAGTTATGGCCCAACGAAGGCCTTATCCCATACCGCCGAGTACGCAAAGTTATCATTTAAGAGGAGCCCAACTAATACAATTAAAGCAAATAAAGCAAGGAATAAACAGAGCAATACGAAATCTTCGTCAAGTAGGGCCATATGTCAAGCAAGAAAAAACGTATCTGGGCAGCACTCCACAAAACTACAGAAACAACATGGGCCAAAATTCTACACGATGCAAAACTAAAAACAGTGCCAGGTTCTGGCACACAGTGAAGAGATTACAGAACCCATGGCTCTTGGAATACATTTTCATATCATTAAAGAGGATTGGTTTAAGTATCTATGGGAACACTTTCATAGTGGGCAAACAAACAATATACAGGAAGCCCTGGAGAACAGTGGAGCCGGCCTAGGTCAATTAAAGCAAGACGATGATGCTAGCCATGGGTTCACAATAAAACAGATTGTGAGCAGAATTTTCAAAGGTAGAGCTGAAGGGGCACAAGGCCCCAATGGTATACCACCGATTTTATACAAGAGAGACCCAGAATATTGGACATCTGAACTCCTGCCACTCTTTTCACATATTATAGAGACAGACGAAAATACCAGACTCTTGGAAGGGGTCCATTATCTCCCTGATGCATAAGAAAGGCAGTAAAAACAACACGGAAAACTGTAGATTGGTTGCATTTATAGATAATGTTGCCAAATATTATGCCGGATTGCTGTTGAAGAACTTACAGAATGGGCATCCGAAACAGCATCTATTCCAATCAACCAATCAGGCTTCCAGAAAAGTGTGGGCACTTCAACAAGGATGTATGACATTACAACGCATGCTGTTACATCGCATGCCTTTACAATGCGGTATTTACAATGAATACCTTTACAACGCATAATGCTTTTGGGCGCTGGATAGGGAATAGTTTAATTTACTATTCCAACTCCAGTCCCCGTGGATAGTAGGGAAGGTGTTGGATAGTAGATTAAACCTATTCCCTATCCTAGAGCGCCCCCCAGCGCAATGCGTTGTAATGGTTTGCGTTGTAAAAGTTGTGTCGTAAAGGCCCTGCGTGGTAAAAGTTGCGTTGTAAAGGTTGTTCACCCTTCAACAAACATATTGGCCCTATCTCTTCTAATAGATGCTAGAAAACATATAAAAAAACTGCTATATGTCTGTTTCATAGGTTATTCGGCTGCCTTCAACAGCATCAATAGGAATAAAGTCTTGTTAAAACTCTCCAAAATGAAAATCAATGCCATACTTTTGAACCAGCTGATCTTACTTCATAGCGATGCATTAATACAAATCAAGCTAGGCATATCTCGGAGAATCCCGACAACCAAGGGGCTGAAGCAGGGGTGCGTGCTGGCGCAGATTTTGTTTAACCTGTTCATGGCAGACCTCTCGCCAGAACTGGACAAGTGCAATCATCACACCGACTCGAATTTGCTTTATGCAGAGGATTTGGTCTTGATTAGCTGTACTCCAAATGGTTTACAACACCTGATAAACACCACAAGTAATTTTTCTAGCAAGAATGGAATATGTATAAACTTGGGCAAAGCCAAAGTGATGGTTATCAACCAGAAAAATAGATCACACTGTTTTCAATGTGAGTTGGAAGGAAGGAAACTCGATATCGTGGGAGCATTTAAATACTTGGGTGTAACTTTAGACAATAAAGGCACGTTCCTTTCACAAAAACAACCATAAAAGGCAAAGGAACTCTGATAGCAGTTGCATTAAATAATATTAAACAAAATATAAGCTGCCAGAGCTTCACCCAATTACTACAGGTAATTCGATCAAAACTCCTCCCAACCGTCACTTATGTAAGTAAGCGCCTTAGAGGGAGAGATGCTGACATCCTGGACATGAAATTAACAAAGGCTATGAAAATAATTTTTAATCTCCCATGGTATACATCACCAGCCCAACTAAGACTAGAGTTTGGCCTACCAAAACAACAGATAGCATATTTGAAATGCTGGCAAAAAATAAAAGGGTCAATAAACAAATATTTATGGAATTAACTTAATCAGAAAAATGAAAGTGCAGCTATGACTTACCTAAAAGACTCAATTGACAGTTTGGCCTTAAATGTCCATTGGGGCACCATTGGGGCCCATAAAACCATCATGGAGCACGTTAACAAAACAGTACCAATCTTATCTGTTGTCGAGGATAAAGCTACCCTTTCAGAAAGGGCACATGGATGGTTCGTCATCCAGAACTATAACAGCTGCTCTCCCTAACCTCATCTAGGCGCCGGGTTTACCAGAGCCAAAAAGGAAACATTTCTGCACCTGAGGATGGGCATCTTACCAACATTGTCGCATTTACCCACATGGAAACGGTCACAATTAATAACATCATGCAAATTGTGTGCCGAGGCAAGGGAATACATTTTACACCTTTTGTGTACATGTAAGGGTCTAGACAGGGAAAGAAGATCTGTACTAAAGTCTGCCCTGAAAAGATTACAGATAAGATCATGCAGACAGGCAGCGAAGGCCTGTTTTTAGGGGGAGGACATCCAGCTGGCCTGCTGTCTGGTTCGTTTCATGGACGTGGGCGGAAAAAAACTAAGGATGGCGGAGCAGGAACAAAAGCTAATGAACACTCTCCAGCCACATTTTCCCTGACCAGCAACCAATTATTCCTGCCTACAACACATTTTTAAAGGGCAGCAATCTGCAATCCTTTGAGCATCTTCAAAGAATATAGACATCCCATTACTATTGCTTGGTTATGGCATAAAATCTCTTTCCTTTTTTTAAAATCAAAACAAGGTTTTTAAGATTTTCAAAGCAACCTTATTGGTGATAGTACTACTTTGTTGTAAATATTTTATGCCAATGAGCACAAGTGCTTAGTCTTCTTATTTAGGATAATGTGATTTAAAATATGTTTTTCTCATGGAAAGAATAATCCCCACTGAGACTGTGCTCATAGGAATATAGAAGTGCTGAATGTGGCTTTCTTTGAAAGGACTTGAGAGATGATTATTTATAGGCTGACTCAGCACCTTATGTTAATGAGTAATGAGTTAATCATGTGTATTTTAATCAGTTGTATCTTTTAACGAGTAGTTTTAGGCAATGTTTTTTATTAACTAAACACATATTAGCATTACCTTACCTCACCTTACAGCATGGATAGTGTTTGTGTGAAAGGATGACTACGTGGCTGATGATATCTGAAAGTTTTTAAATAGTGTAAAGGACCAACATTATTTTTAATAGAAATAAATAACATTTAAATGAACTTTAAACATTGATTCACATTATAATTCATATTGTGTTATGTGTTCTTACCATCTTTAGCAATTGAGATACATAAATCTGTTATACTATTTTAGAGTAGTATAGTTGTATACTGTATTAGAACTATTTTCAAACGTCAATATGACCTATTGTAAAGAAGAAGAAAAACTGTTATATAATGTAATGTATTACAGAAATTATAATAATATACTTTTAAGAACACCACATAATTTTAGAATTACATAACATTTTCAGTTACCACCATACACAGTGATTTCAACATAGTATCATCATTGAACAGCGGGGGTAAAAACAATCAACAAGATTATAAAAAAATCCAAATTACCGCAAAGCATAATATATTTAGATGTGAAGAAAGAATAAAAAGAAACCAAAAAAGAAGTAGTATGTTAGTCATTTCTTTTGCTGAAGTCTTAGTACTTTCTGTTTTATATGTTTAGAAAAATACACTGGTGGTGACCAGTGATTCGTATACGTAGCGCCGGGCAAGATTTCTGTTACCCAAAGTTTGTTAGTTATATGTAGATATATGTTTACCTAGCTACAGTTTCTTAATTACGTCCAACTTGTACAGTAAGTCTTTTATTACTCTCAAGTAAATTTTTTAAAATGTACACTCTCATTTACATCTGGTACATAAGCAAACTGTCATTGGTGGTAAATAAATTATTGACTGAGTTTGTGCTCCTTTAGCCAAAGACATTAGAAATCAATTAGAAACTACCACCTTGGGTTCACCATATGACCCATGTCTGCCTGGCATAACTAAGTTAGCATCAGAAGTCATTGCATCCAAACGAACACCAGTCTATAAAGCAATGTGTGAAACAGGCACCTTCCCCAACAACTAGAAAAAAGCAGCACTGATACTTCTTTTAAAAAAGACTTCGCTGGACGAGAATGATCCTAGTAATTATTGTCCTATCTTCTGTCTCCCACTACTAGCCAAAATAGCAGAGAAATTCTTGAATGAACAATTGATGTCCTTTTTTCGAAACCAATACACTTTTTGACATTACCTAGTTTGGTTTTCGAAAGTGGCACAATACGGAGACAACTTTGCTCAAAGCAACCGAAGAGATCTGGCAGGCTTTAGCTAATGGAAAAGGGGTTGCCCTCATCCTGCTGGATCTCTCAGAGGCGCTTGACATGGTAAATCATGATTTTCTTCTAAGTCGATTACGAACCTGTGGGGTTACAGATCAGGCATAGATTCTGCTAAAAGCCTATTTAAAGGATAGAGAGCAAAAAGTAAAGTTAGAGAACTTTACTTCACACCCATTTTCCCTTCCATGTGGAGTTCCGCACTGATCCTCGAGTCCCACCCTTTCTAACATTTATGTCTCCCCATTAGCAGATTTGGTTTCTCGCTTACCTCCTATGTCAATGATACCCAGATTGTTGTCTCCATAGGAAAAAATGACACTGACAGAGTAAGTACAATCCATGATTGCATGATGGCGGTCCATGATTGGATGAACAACTACTGCCTTTAATTAAATGCAGATAAGACCGAAGTCTTACATTTTGGACCACAAGAATCGTTTTGGGGTCTGTCAGTTTGACCAGTAACTCCGGGCCCCATTCCCCTCCCAGTGGAATAAGCTTGAAACCTGGGAGTCATTATCAACACTAAAATCAACTTCTCTGATCACGCGAACAAACTTCCTCTACGTTTATTGCCCTCAGAATTATTTTAAAAAGTTATGCCTTTTGTACCCGATAATCTGCAAAACACATTAGTCACATAATCATGTCTAAGATAGATTACTGTAATAACTTGCAGCTGACCACTCATAAGTATAATATTAACAAACTTCAGGTCCTACAAAATACTGCGGCCAGAATTTTGTTGAAAATTCCCAAATTCTTCTCAGTATCGAAAGAGCTAAAAAATCTACACTGGCTCCCCATCAAACAAAGAATTATCTTTAAGGCGCTATGTCTGGCCTATAAGGCAGTCCATGGTCTAGGTCTTGATTTCCTGAAGCAGAGTTCCAAACAGTATCTACCTGCCAGAAATCTTCGGACAGCAAAGGCACAATTACTAGTAGTGCCTAGATTCAAACAAGCACGATAGGAGGTAAAAGCATTGTGCGTGAAGCTTCTAAAATATGGAACTTACTTTCTCTTGGTATAAAAACAGTGCCCAGCCTTGCTTTTAGGAAAGTGGTAAAAACCTGGTTATTCAGGACTTAGCACATCCTTTACACCTTTCTGATACTTGCATCAATATCTGTTACAGTGCTTAGACACCCCAGTGGAGTAATGTGCTATATAAGTCTAAGTACCATAACATAACATATAATATCGATAACAAATATATAAACTATTTGGTTTTCAACACAATTTTCCAAATGCAACATCAATTAGCACAAATAATAATTCAAACGTTAATTTTTAAATAGTAATTTTTCCAATGCTGTCTACTTTCTGTTTGCTAAGGCATACACTGTGTTTGTTAACATACCCCTCACACACCAAAAGGACCCTTGGTGTCATGCTTCATCATCGGGCTCTTCCCGCCCCCCTGTGGGAAGGAACGTGCTACAACTGGCGACTACGCTGGAGCACTTGATTTTGTAGTGCTACATGAGGTGTATTTGTAGTGAGTGGAAAGGGTCAGGGGTGGATGAAAGCGTGATATTAAAAGGTACCTGGCCTTATGAGCTAAAGAAACTTTATTCGGTCATAGGCTGGTACTGTTAAAAAGGTGGTTCGGAGAAGTCGTGCTAGTAATGTGCTGTGGGCATAACCGATTGTATTGTTAGACAGACATCTAACACGCATTCCTCTCCACAAGCAGGCATCGTAGAACAGGTAAGATGCAATCTTGCGAGATTGGTCTGAATGACAGGAACCATGTAGTATTCAGATCTCTAAAACGAGCCAAGCCAAAGATCAGTGTTATTCTGTCACGGTACCTCATAGCCTGCAGCGCGTTTTCGATGCTGATTTGTGTATCGCTGGTGGCTGGATTTGCCATAACGGAGCAGGAGGAATAAAAATAAGATCCCTGCTACGAGTCCCAAAATGAGCGGCCGGCCGCCGTTCACAGATTGGACCAAGTTAGGAAAATTGCCCAGGGCTGCTTCAAAGGGTGCTAACAGTTTCGAAAAAATCGTCTTAAATACATGTGCAATACCGCTGGTATCAGACATGTTAAAGATACGACCTAACATTTCTGCAAAATGTACTGGGCAGTTTGTTGCTTTCATTCTGCTTAAAGTATCAATTTGTATAGAAGAGATGTTCAGTGAAGGCCATAGTGGCGATTCCCCGTCTGTCTTGATTTTAGGAAACAATGCTTGCATACAGCAAGTGACCCTGGCTGACACAGTATCGAGATAGCTTATTCCTGGCATCATTCCACTACAGCTGTGATCATTTAGCATAACGTAGCTACCATTGGAACGCTGCCTGAAAATTAGATCTATTACCGCTGTGGGCGAACCCTGCAGGTGGCAAGAAAGGTTATTGGAAGAACCATTGCATGCTCCATGCAAATTAATACCTTGACACAATAGTGTACCACTTAGTGAGTTTTCACAATTTTTACCACTAAGAAATATTTCCAACATTTGTGTGTGTATGGTAAATCCCAGGTCAACTTAATGTATTCGTTACCCAACCTTTCATACAGGCCTGCTGGTATATGTTTTAAGCAATACTGAAACTGGAAAGTCGTCATTGGTATCGTGATGGTGCCATGTATTATCCATTTAACTGATGGTTTCTCAGAAACGGTCAATGGTAATCTCTCCAGCTTTTCAATGCTCAGCACCGTATAGTCTGCCCCCCTCTGTGCCAACGAGATTTGTTTATCTGTAAGGTTAAATACAGTAAACATTGACGTAGTTCATGTTTAGACGCCAAGGCACATAGCCAGAATGAAGGTTTTGCAACGTCCAGCCTAATAGCATTGTACGACATAATTGAGACTGTTCCATTATGTCTATGGCAGAGGATACAATGCTGTCCAAAGAATATATTCTCGACGACAGAGTTGTTAACGCATTGTCAACTACAGAGAGTGATTTCTCTAAATTAATACGATCAATTTCTCGTATTCTTTCAGCTGTTTCCATTTGCGTGACTTCCAAAGCTTCATTGTATGCAGCGTATATATACCGGCGTATATGAAATGTTTATGACGTGGATTATGAGGTCCTAGTAAGAATTCTCATAAATCAACGCCAACTTTAGGCAAAGATACGTGTTGTTTTATTTCTAGAAGTGTGGATTTCTGCAGCCATTCGAGGCATAGTTTTCCTACACTATAAGTGGTTATTATCCCTAGATGTTGGATCTGGCCGAGTTACTGTGAACTCTTGTGTTTTGTTCAGCAATCTATCTTGACAGTTATTTGTGTCTGTGGCCCAGATTAACCATTTTTTCCATACAGGATTTGTTCTGTTCTGTTGTAAAATATAGTTTATGTCTACCTCCTCATCTGAATTTAAATTACTATCAGGTGTGAGCTTAGGTATGGACGGTTTGTTTAAATATTTTATCTTAGCAATGCCAAGCCAATATGTCTGTTGAACAGTGTCATTTAAGAACATTATTTGTTCTGGGATAATGCAGGCTCTGAACAATGCTTCTAAACCTTGTACCTGCCAGTCTTTTGTGCCCCAATAAGTTTTTGGCACAATGTTGTCTTTCCAAAAGTCAAAGCCTAAGGTGGACAATTGAGCATAAAATGCCGCAGAATAAATTTGTTTAGTATTTGTCAACATACTTTTCATGCCTGTCTTATTCACATTTTTAAAGTAGAAACGTTCTGGGTTTGTAGCATTAAAACCTTTGGACATTTTCTAAGCAACGTTTTAGAACTACCTTTTGGAGGTGTCAGACAATGTTCCCATTGATTATAATTTAAAACATTTCTAGGGTTTGCAGATTTATGCCAGTAATGATGGCCAAAATGATTAAAACAATACATTTCTTCTAAGTATTCATGTTTTGTGAATGTTGCTGACATTTCTAGGTGTGCCATCATGTTATTAACAGTCTTAAAGTCCCAATTATCAGAAAATGTGCTAGGTGAGACGAAATCACTAAAGGAAACCTTAAATTGGTGTGGAATTTTTAGCAGCTCAACAGGGCGATAAATGTCATATTCAGTTGTATCCCAAGCTGTTCCACCAGGTAGTGGGACCGCTGTGATGTTCACTGATGACAGGTCTCGTTGTTCACGATGAGATGATTTGTGTGGCTTCAGGAGCAAGTTGATGTTCTTACTTGCTGTGTGCATTTTAATGTGCTTTCCATCTATCAGCATTCCCAAACTTAAAACAAAAATGAGCCATAGCAGGAGATAAAGTACACCTAACAAAATCCAAAGTTCAACCCATGCTGAAACAAGATATGTATTTGCAAGCTCTTGACCAATTTCCTTTAAATAATTTTTCCTTGAAAGATTTGTTTGCTGGCGTAGATTCCGGTTCACTGGGATCCTCAGAAAAGTTATTGAAGTTGATAAAATAGCCCAAGGCAGTTCTGTCAATTGTTGGTATCGCATCCGGATTATTTGAAATCGCTGGAGCTTTTTTTTCCCTTGACATATTTGTATAGTCAGATCCTACATCATTGAAGACGGGAGTTTCTTGACAAACTGTTATTTGGGTGTCAAGAGGCACAAGTTCCATTGCTTTGTTGAATAGTCCTTCTTTTCTCACTTTAGAATCTTCAAAGGTGATGAGTCTTTCAGTTTGAAACTCTTGGATAGTAGCAAGATTTGGTCGTCTGCTACATCTTGAGAGTACACTGGGCCTTCTACTTATTATCGGCCACATGATGTGGTTTTACCAGGTCAAATGACACAGACCGGTTCTCCTTTTTTCCAGCAAGGGGCGGCAGTAGTACTGTTCTTGATCCGTGGATTGCTAGTACAGGTACTGGTTTTCTGTAGGAAGGCCCAAATTCCTTCTTGTCCGCTATTTTCTCCCTGACCATATCCCCAATTTTTGGAATCCAGACAGGTCTTGCTGGGACAGGTGGTTTTTCTTCAGTGGTCGTTGGCTTTTCGCTGGTATTGCTTACACTTCTTCTTGTTTCATTTAAGTCCTGTAAAACAGCCAAACGATCTTTGATATCAAAGGATTTTTGTTCCACCACTGAAGTGTGACGATCGAGGTCTTCAACCAACATTCTAGTACCAAAAAGGATTTCATATGGAGTGATTCCACCTAAAGAATTTCTTGTCAGGTTATTAAGAGTACACTGGACGTTTGACCCACCCATCACCCGAATCTAATATCCTAGCTGTTATAGATTGCTTTATGTCACGTTTTTTTCTTTCCACAACCGAATTTCCCTCAGGATAGAATGGACTGGAAAATCTCAATGCAACACCCATGCTGGCCATGGCCTCCTTGTTAGCCCTAGAGCTAAACGCAGGACCCTGGTCAGAATGTAGCGTGCCGATTGCGTATGTGCCGATAAAAACTCGCAAATCTTTTATGACAGTTCGAGCATCAGCTGAGCGCTGAGGCCACATCAAAAATGAATCTGGTCTTAATGTTTGTGGGAATGCATCAGTCCATTCGGACGTCCGCATGTAGATAGCCTTATGCTGTCTAACAGTGGTGTCTGTACTGGGCTGGCTATGCTGTAGTCAGGAATCTGGTGGCTTTCTCTGCTTCAATCTCTTTTGCAGTTGTGGCAATTTAATGCAAATGTGTGAATCTGACCATTCATTCCTGGCCACCAGTACTCTTCTCTTAATTTTAGTATAGATTTAGAGACCCCCTGATGTATCAGACCCTTTCCCAAATGTGCTTCTCTTATTAAAGCACTATTCCGGTTCCTGTTTGGAATTACACTCTCCCCCACTCCAGGGATTCGAGCAAAAGGAACGGTATTAGCATCAATTATGTATTTATATTTGAGTGGATAATTTAGAGGTAACGCGGCTCCGCTGCCTTTGCTCGTGGCATTGACAGCGAGCATGGTTTCACCGTCTATTGTTGTTTTTGAACGATTGATTGTTTGCACAGCTGCCTTTGCGGCTTCATCAGCCAATGAATTCCATTCAACGTGAACGCCATCACGCTGATGACTCAGTGTATGAATTACGTGAGTCTTTTATAGTTCTTTCTGCAAAAGAACTACGTGTTCCCAAAGCTTTTTATGCTTGATTGTACAATCTTTTGTATTTTTAAAACCATTTTGAACCCAGGTCTGCAGATATTCATTGTGATTCCTGACGCAGTTATACGAATCGCACACTATGAGTGTGGGGAATTCGCGATCAGTATTTTCAAGCGCCATCTTGAAAGCCTGTAGTTTAGCTCACTGAGCTGTACAGTCTCCGAGAGATTGAGTTTTTGTGACCATAGGTCTGAACTTACCATTGTGCCAGCGACCTTAAACAATCGCGCACGCAGCACTGTAAGCTTGTTTGCCCCCCAATCGCGGGTTGTGCTGATCTGTCTGTATATATTATACAGATGTAATGTTCTAGAGGTAGAATTTCAGAAGGCAGAGGACATTCTTGTTCATATTGGAGAAATTCTTGTGTCTTCAAGTAAGGGTCAAAAACGTATTCAACATCTGTTGCAGCGAGAGAATTAACCCATTGTATCCATCTTGGATGTAGAGCATATCTCTGTTGTAAGTCTAAGCATATACCTGAAATAATGCATGCATGTGTGTGTGCCTTTTGCTAGTTCCATCATGTATAAAAGAAACATAACTTAAACCTCACTTTTCTGCTGCTGCTTCACCAGTCTACTACAACTCAGAGTGTTCAGCCTAGCAACTACAAAGCAGCAACCCTTCAGATATCTCTGTTGTAAGTCTCACCATATTCCTGAAAGCATGCATGCATGTGTCTCTACCTTTTGCTAGTGGCATCATATATAAAAGAAACATACAAATAGATGTATACCTGTGTTTTATAAATCTAGCATCTTCAGATACATAACATGTATGAGAAAACATGTGCAAGTTGAGACATACCTCAGTCACAAGACCATGCAGATCTTAAAACCTGACAGACTTCACTTCACATTTCAAGCAGACACTAAAAGGTTTGCGGTATATTTGAGGTGGACCTTTCCACAGACTCACACAAAGGGGCCCATTAGGATGATGGGCGGACTTTGTCTGCCCGCCATCCCATCGCAGAAAGTGACCACCCGCCATAAGGGCGGGGGTCCCGTGCCTGAAATTAGGATGTGCCCGCCACAGTGGCAGGCGCATCCAGCATTCCTGACATTGTGGTGGGCAGTGCACTCAGCACCGCCCACCACAATGCCAGGAAGGCATGCTGTGTACTTCCATGCACAACATGGCAGGCACCGCGCGGTGCCTGCCATGTTGTGCATGGAAGTGCTGGGGGTAGGTACCCCCCATGTGCACCCCCAACCCCCCCGGAGTCCCTGGGGGCCGGCAATGGGCCCCCAAAGCAGACTCTGCAACCCTTTTAATGGCAGTAATGCCGCCACTGAAAGGCATTGTAAAATCCCAATTCTAACATGGCTGCCGGTGTCTGATAGACACCGCCACCATATAGAACCCTTTTCCGCCCGCTCAACATGTCGACCGGGCGGAAAAGCGGCAGACGTTTTTTCCGTCCGCCGCAGACCCCCCAGCCATAATAATATGGCAGAGTGTCATTCCGGCAAGGATGGCGGGTGGATCGCCCCTGCCAGACCGGTTTGGGCCGAGCCAAATATAAAGTAGCAACCTTACCCTTCACATGTCTCAGCTGTAAGTCTCACAATATTCCTGAAAGCATCCATGCATGTGTCTGTCCGTTTTGCTAGCAGCATTATATATAAAAGAAACATACAAATAGATGTATACCTTTGTTTTATATGTCTATCATCTTCAGATGCATAACACATATCAGAATACATGTGCAAGTACAGACATACCTCAGTGACAAGACCATGAATACCTTAAAACTTGACAGACTGCACTTCACATTTCAAACAGACACCTAGATTTATGCAGTATACTTCAAGTGTACCTTTCCACAGACTCATACAAAGTAATCTAATCACTAATCCCTCTGCCAACATATCTTGAACCTCACTTTTCTGCTGCTGCTTCACCTTTTTTCTAGTACTCAGAGTGTTCAGCCTAGCCAAATACAAAGCAGCAACCCTTCACATGTCTATGTTGTACGTCTTGGCATCATATATAAAAGAATCATACAAATAGATGTATTCCTACAGCTAGCATCTTTTGATAAGTAACATGTATGGGAATACATGGGCAAGTAGAGACATACCTGTCACAAGACCATGCAGATCTTTAAACTTGACAGACTGCACTTCACATTTGAAGCAGACACTGAAAATTAATTATGCAGTATATTTTAAGTGTAGCTTACCAATGGCTCATATAAAGTTGCCTAATCACTAAACCCTCTGTATTGACAGCCTTGACCCGCCAAGTACTGTACCAAGGGTCCTGGGGGCCACAGATGTGTACTCATCCTAATGTCCTGAACCTGGAACTTAAAACATAATGCGCTGGGCCTCTGGAGTTCCTACACCAATCTACTAAGCTGTTTGCTCTTGCTCTGAGCGTTTCTGCAGTAGCACCTCGCAGAGAAGGTATCTGCTTTGTGGAGCTCTCTCTGAATCCATCCGGAACTCTAGCCCTGCTGGAAGAAACCAAGCTCCAAACAAGTGACTCTGTCCCACGTCTTTACCTGAGAAAGTTGCTAAAAGTATCCAGCCAGAGAGGGACCTTTCTTGGGCATGAAATTCCAATTTTACCTTCTCAGAGCTTTCCTGCCCAAAGTCAGTGGCTATTCACCAATGTAGAGGCCTCTGTAGTTACAGCCTGCTGCTTTACCCCCCTGAGGATTTTTGACTTCCATTTCAGAGACAGAACAGAAGCTGTACAAAGATTTTATGTAGTTGTAAATGATTAAATTTGCAAGATTCAGGCCCTTTGTGAACATAAAAAGGCTTTTTCTAATGTATCAAACCTAAATTGTGATCCAGTAACATATTACTGAAGTGGAATTTGGGTGCATGACCAAATACCAATTCGGTATTTGGAACGGGCATGTTTAAGAATTTCCTTACAAATACTGATTCTTTGTGGTACGTATTTATGTTTTGTGGCCCCTAAATGCAGTCGCAAAACATTAATATTTCACCAAAACCTCAATGGAGATGGTAACTAAATTGCAAATTGGGAAGGTGTTCCCAAGGGACCTCTCCTCCTTTGTGAATGTTTAAAAAAACATGTTCGTATTGTAGGCAATTGGACCACTGTCTACTTTAAAAAGTAAAAATTACATGTTTTTTTAAATGCAAACCTCTTTTTCCTTTAAGCAAACAAGGTTGTGTTTAAAGGAAAACATTGCATGGTTTAAAAGCAATCATAGACATTGTGGTATGCTTACCTCTGCAGTCTACCATCCCTGTGATGGCTGCTAGTCCTAGCGGGTCACAGTTTGCACCCTTCCTCATTAATATTAATGAGGAATGTTGAATTGTGACCTCCAATGAATTGGTTGTTGCAAACTGTCCCATTAGTACATAGACTCTTCTCAAATTACCACACAGGTGGCAAAAATACTGTTAGCAAATTGCAACCGGTATTTTGTGACCAGTTGCACTTACATCTGGCCTTTTGTCTGAAGGTAAAACTTCACAACCTGGATTGTCCATAGCGGTCAACCTTCACTTGTGCCTAGGACGAACCAGATGTTTGTGGTTTGTGTTGAATTTTTTTGGCTCTATTTTTCTATTTAAAGTTTAAACATTCTCATACTAAACTTTGTTGTTTTGGTGTCACTTTATTTATTTCAATGTACTCTATTATTCTAAATTGCTTTGGGATTTTTCTTGTGTTGTTTTGGAGGTGCATAAATACTTAACGCTCTGCTTTGATGTTAAGCCTGTCTTCTGGTGCCTTGGATACTAGGGTATTTAGCTCAGGTTTATTTAAGACTTTAGTGGTTCACCCTGACAAGACTTTTGCTTATTACTTGAGGTGGGTACTAAACTCCTATAACTAATACTCCAATTTCTTGTAGTCAATCTCTGACTCGAGGTATGACATCCATGGGGATAATATCTTTAGTGAAGGAGTAGGAGTATTTGAAAGGAATGTCATCAGGAGGCTATTCTTCTTTCAACTTTGCTTTCATTGCTACCAGAATGGCTGCAGGAATCCTAGCCTGAGATCGGATTATAGCAACTACCTGAAAGATTTGCACTGCTGATTTTGCACCCATGTCTGCTGCAGTTTCCTTTACAGTGAATTTCTTCTCCTTTATGTGTCAAGATATGCTGTACATGGTACAAAGGAACCTAGGGGCATATTCACAAGCCCCTATCACTTTCAGTGATATTGTGGTGGTGATAGGGGCATCGCCTTAACGTGGCTTAAGGCTGCCTTGTGAATAAGGCCCCCTTTCACGCTGTGTTTAGAGTGAAAGGGGCGTGCAGTGGGTGTTGTGTTGGGCGTTCCACCATAACACCCATTGATTTTGACGCTGCCCCCTATTCACAAGGGCAGCGTAAATAGGAGGCAGCACAGAAATTAAGGCCAGGAAAACCCTGGTCTTAAGTTGGGGAAAGGAGGAGTAATGCTTTATTTCTCATCATTTTTTCTTTCTCCATGTGTGCTGCCTTGTGCAGCACACATGGATAAAACAAATGCCATGGTTTGTGAAGGTGTGCCTTCCTGTACATAAACAAACCTTTTTTTTCAAATGCCATTTTGTAACTTGCATGTGTGCTGCATGAAGCAGTGCATATGTAAGTTACAAACTGGCATTTTAGGTTTGTTTATGTGCAGGAAGGGAAATCTCCCTGCTTGCAGACACCCTTGCAGTTTTGAAACTTAGCGCCATGGCAGGGGGGAACACAAGGCTGCACCATATCCTTGTGAATATGGTGCAGCCTTCTGTTTCCGAAGTGGCGCAGAGTGGCGTTAATCCAAGAAGGCTAACGCCTCTCTTCACCACTTTCTTGTGAATATCCCCCTAAGTCGGGTACAACAGCTAACTTTCTCCAGAGTTGCTTACACTTTACTAGCTTCTCTTTTGAATATTTTAATCTGCTCAAGTGCCAATTCTGTAAACCATTATATATTCTTAGACACAAAATGCTGAATCAGAGACAATTATTGTAGGAACCAATGGATCAACTTTTTGTAGGGCTAGTAAATGTGCATGTATTTCTATGATTAGTGCAGTGGAATTGTGGAATTAACTGAATCTTTAGTATGTGCCTAGAGGCTTAAAGACACCACATTCAACATTTCCCTGCACCACAGAATAAGCCAAGAGGTATTTCTGTTTCATACCAACCCTGGCAGTGTGGAGCCACACTCTTGCACTCATGTATGAGTAAAAGATTTGGAGTTTGCTGTATGTTTTGTGAGTTTTGCTAATTAATCCTGAGTGTAGAGTGTTGTGGTATACTCCAATGTTACATCCGTAGAATTTAAAGAAGAGGCCAGCTTCACCCAGTACAGATGTCGAGCCCGAGCATTAGGAATGCTTGCCCATGTTGCTGCTGCTAGTGTAGGTATGGGAAAGTCTATAATGATCTGTGTCAAATGTGCCAAAGGTCACACTCTCAATATGGCTGTCTGCACTGCTCAAAGTAAAGTGAGACGTGAGTCTCACTTTACGACTTTCGGTATTCAAAAAGGGCATTTACTACTTCTAAATGCCCTTTGTGAATACTGAAAGTCTAACTTTACAACTTTCGGTATTCCCAAAGTGTATTTAGTACTCGTGAATGCCCTTTGGGAATCCTGAAAGTCAATCTTTACAACTTTCAGTATTCACAAAGGGCATTTGAGAGTAGTGAATGCCCTTTGTGAATACTAAAGGTCGTAAAGTTAGACTTTTGTCTCACTATACCTTTGTGTATCAGGCCCTAGGTTTCTATCTTTTTGAGACTGCTTGTGACACAAAAATCCAAGCCAAGGTACTTGCTAACTGGCTCCTATCAGTCATGCCCATTGCTGGTATTCACCAGGCTGGATTGACTCCACGGAGGTCTACGGCTTACAACATACAAACCCTTTTTGCAGCAATACACTGCATAAATACTGTAGCCAAAGCGGTGGCAGTATTTTTTTAATTTTTTTATTATTATTTGATTAGGCCATGATATCAGTGTGAGGCATGAATTAATGGTATTTACAGTATAGCTTACGTATAAAGCAGAATTAGCATCTACAGGAGGGTATGATACAAATGAAAGATGGTTTTATAATGCTGGGACCTGAGACGTTATGAAATCAATATTTCCCCTGCAATGCTGATCAATCTCCATACCAGACCCTTGCCCTGCCCCAACCTCTCATTCCATTTCTCATTCCATTTCTTATCCTGCTCTTCCAAATCTTTCCTTTGCAGTTCAACCAGATTCTCATAGATGCATCCTATTTTCTGTCTAGTTTTAATAACTTCAATCAAATCCTTTTTCTCCATATCCGCCGACTGCATTTTCTTCTTATCTAGAGAATCCCCTAACTGAAGATATTTTTAAAAAAAATCTCGATTTGACAACCCATACCTCCCCCTCAACTGTGCAAAGGATGAAGATGGCAGTTTTCATAAAAATCACAAATAATCGAAACACCCATCTACCCATGATCGTATCCCAGAAAATCGGAGGTAATAGCTGTGTCACATCAATAGGAGCGTAATAATTAATTTTCCCAATTTTCAAATACTTGCACAAGCTGCTCCTAATACTTCAAACCGGGTCTTTTTGAAGTAGCTTGGCTTGATTACCTTTAAAAAAGCAGCTCTTAGCTTCTGTCCCTAACAGCATATGGAAAATAGAGGGAGCATCAGCTGAGTTATTCCCTTTTTCTCTCGTTATTAAAATATGTATGTTCTGAAGAAGGGAAGTATAACAGTAAAACACAAAGTTAGGGATAGCCAACCCTCCTCAGGATGAGGAAGAATCACATACTTCATCGCTCTCAGGGCTTGTTTCTGACCCCATATGAATATTCCACAAATGGATTGTAAGCTCTAACGGAACTGATTTGGAAAAATACAGCACTTTAGGCAAGATATTCATCTTCAGTATGTTACGGCATCGTTGGAGTGAGAGATCTAAGCACTCTATTCTCCCCAGTTCTTTCTCAATTCCAGCTAGTAATGGGTCCCAATTAGCGGTGACTAAATCATCTTGTGACACTTTAATTTTAATACCTAAATAAACTGCCTCCTGGACAACTAGCTGGTCATTAAAAACAGCCTAACTTGTACATATAATCTGTGTTTTGCCGGTGTTTAATTTGTACACCCTGAAATCGCTCCAAATGAGGCTGCCAGCCATTCTATCTCAGGCGTGGCTATAGCAGGTGTTGGAGTAACAATTGCCAGATCGTCTACATATGCCAGAACTTTGCATGTTTCCTGCTGGATCTGTATAGGTTGTATTGTCGTAATTTGGCAGTGACTAGGTTAGCATTTAGCCCAGCTACACGAACTTTAGTGTTTAACTTGACCAAACTTGCGGGGGCCATTTTGTCTTTTCTGGCTTCCATTTTGTATGAACATGCGGCCTCGTGGTCAGCATGCCCTTTTGTCCTTTCTCTGTACCAATGACCATTTACCTTGCCCGGTAACAGGCTATTTTTAGCACTGGTCAAGCTCACGCATGCGTACTCGAACGTTTAGACTAATGAGCGGTCACCTTTTAGGAATGTCCTCCATAAACTGACCAGTGGTACTAAACTCCTCCCACATGTTGGCTGTGTTCCAAAAATGCCCTTATATGTACCTAAACTGAGAAAAGAGTATACCGCCTACCTTTTATTACTGTTAAACTTGTATAAAAGAGGTCGCGCACCGATGTTCGGTGTGATACTTCTTGCATTACCGAAGGGTGCTGTAGGAATGTACCACCACCCCATGGGGTCTTAATAAACTTGTCTTTTGCATTTTCCAGTTTCCGTGCCAACTTCTATTCTATGGTGTTCGAGAGTTTTTTGCAGAGTATGTAGACCTGATGAAAGCCAATACCACAAATTGGCGACCACGAAGGGACTCATCGGTGACTCGGATGCCCGAAGGAGAGGTCGTGACGAAGGATTGGAAACTCGCCATGGACGCGTACGCTGCCACTGAGTGACCCGAGTCTTGGCATCCACGGTGTTCTCTTCCTTTCCTTCCGACTCGACCTTCCAGGTGGCGCCGGTCCTCGACTGAGATCCTGATCGGTTGGGTTGTGCAGTGCCCATTTGGCTGATTCGATTAAGGAACTTGGCAGTTGGAACCTGGATGTTTGAGAATATTTGGTAAGCTTGTGATTGGTAAGGTAGTCTACTGACACTTACTGTGGCTTTTTGGATTTGTTTGAGTTAGCTAACATTTGGATCTATGATTTGAGTTATATGTGGAGTGCACCTCACATAGACAGGCATGTAGAGATATTTCTCTGACTTTGTATTTGTTTGAACGGCACATCGTGTGTAAAACATATTAAGTGCAATTTCTGTAATATCGCGTTTTTCTGATATTTTGACATGCCTGTTCTAAGCACACTTCGAGGAATGTGCTGTCTTGGAAATGGTACCAGTTATCGATTAAATGAATCTCAGCCGGCTCCCCAGAGGGGACACCTAATCGTGAAATGTACATAAAATTTGGCCTTCCCCCCATTATGTATAGTACATTGTGGCATAAATATACGAAAACTGATCGTGAATTGCAATGGCCACTACATGGGTCATTTGATCTGCGAAAGGTTCAATACGGTGAGCAGTGTTTGTTTCAGCGTGGGTCTAGACAGGATATGTTTGATTGTGTGCGTATGTGGGAGAAAGCGGTGTGTGAACGAATGAAGCGTGAACAAGCCTTGGCGGACAAGGAGCAGCGAAAGGCTGCTCGTGACAAAGCTTTACAGTTGCAGGAAAAAGAATTGCAGGAACAGAAAGAGAGGGAGACTCGAGAACGTAATTTGCAAATTAATGGTCAGTTTCCTATTCGACGTCCTCTTTATCCTGTCCTTACTAATAAATCAGATGATTTTTCAATACTAGATCGCTGCCCTCCTCCGTATGTTCCGCCTACGGCCCCAGATGAGGACTCGGGTGAGGATGATCAAAGGGATGATCGTACCAGGCTAACTGCTGATCGAGCCGCGGAATTACGCGGGTTTGCCCGTAAACTTAATGCTGATTGTATAAATGTTTCAGAGATCGAGGGACATATGCGTAAGTGGTCCGATAGAGAACGATTGTATAATTTTGGATCATTTAGGAGAAGAAGTTGTTGGACGGTTTAGACGTTATTCATCTGAGTTGGAACCTAAGGATATATCAGTTGGTCGTGATGATTTACGTAAAGGTCTTTTTGTTCTTGCAGATGCGGATGAGTTTTTCCAGCGTTTGGTTCAGCTACGGGATGAGGCGTTATGACTACGGGCGGCGAAAAAGGCATCGGGTTCGCCTGCGTCTGGATCGACGGAAGTATCCAAAGAGTGCCCTATCTTTGGAACAGATAAGAGCGCTGCAGTTCATGTTATGCCTATGCGAGAAGCTGCGCCTTTGTATGTCCCTCCTAAAGGGCAAGGCACAGATGATGATAAAACGTCTGTGAATGCAAAGGGTTATTTTATATATAATTGGGTTTATACGCCCTGGAATAGAACAGATGTTATGACACTTAAGAATGCTTTGCCTGACCCTCGCAAAAACCCAGCAGCTTTCTACGAAGGAGTGGAAGGAGCTATTTCTTCGTGTATTATGACATTAGTTGATATTGATCTTTTCTTTGGGTTAATATTGCCCCCTGATATGTGGAGAGCTATTCGTAAGTTTGATGATCGAGCACTTTTGGGTGCAGATTGGAAGGAGTTAGCTCAAGCTGATTTGGATAGGGAACCCGCATGTAAGCCATTTCAAGTGATTTTAGATCTCCCGGCGGCTATTTTGAATAAACTAAAAACGCTTGTCCCCCCTAAGAAAATTGATTGGACGATGTTGGCTTCCTGTAAACAGAAACAGGATGAATCGGTCTCTGACTTTTTTTCACGTTTCGAAGAAGCATTTCATGATTACAGTGGGCAATTATTGACAGAGGATACGGGCAGGCATTTGTTCGCTGATAAGTATGTGGCTAATCTCCTGCCGGAGATTGCAAAACGTTTAAAGACTAGTGAAAGTTCATGGACCACTGCAACTCCTGCTTCTTTATTAACTATGGCTCAGTATTATGAACGGCAGGAATTTGAGGCTAAAGAAAGTAGTGATAAGAAAGCGAAGGATTTAAAGACGAAGGTGATGTTGGCTCAGGTTTATGCTATGCAGTCGAGAGGGAACGATAGGGGTAGACGAGGATCGTATGGTGTGTCTTCCGCTCGTACTGATATTTCCGAGGATCAGTGTGCATACTGTAAACAGTTTGGACATTGGGCTTCGGACTGTCCAGTGCTTCGAGAACTGCGTAATCAGCGTGGTCGAGGAAGTGGAAGGTCATGGAATAGTTATTCAGGACCGAGGGGTGGGGCGAATGATCGTGGTAGGTTTGAAACAAATGGTCGTGGTCAGGCTGATCATAATACTTTTGATCGACGGAATCAGTATCAGATAGCTGAGGGAGAGTCTATTGAGTCTCAGGATAATACTTATGCATAGGATTGCGTAGGATGGGGTGTGGAATCGGTTGAAGTACCAGTCGATCAAAGGGGTCCATATATATCAGCACATGTTTTGGGTTCTACTGATCAGTTTCTGGTTGATACAGGAGCTACTCGTAGCGCTCTGTCCAAACACTTGGTTCCAAGGGCTCCCCTGTCTGGCGAAACAATTACATCAATAGGGTTCGATGGAACACCTTCTCTTAGCCCATTGTCTCAACCCCTTACATTTCACATTGATAAATTTACTACCCCATGCCTGTTTTTATTATCTCCAAACACGCCGGATAATATTGTGGGACTTGATATGCTTAAACATTTTCGAGCAACCATACGCTGTGCCCCTGAAGGGGTACGGGTTATTTTGAATGAGAACTACCCAGAGGTTGAGAGATCGTGCCTCATGCAGGAGGCCGATGCGTTGGCTTCTCTTCCAAGCACTTTATGGGCCACTTCCGATACTGATGTGGGTCAAATGATTATTCCTCCCGTACGTATTACTGTAAAGGAGGGAGTGTCTTTGCCTCGTGTACCACAGTACAAGATTTCCAGAGAAGGTGAAGTGGCCTTGACGCATATTGTAAATGACTTGATTATGGCAGGGGTGGTGGAGGAAGTCCCCTATAATGTTTGTAACAGCCCGATTCTTCCGATCCTAAAGAAAGACACAGACACTAAGATCTATCGTTTCATTATTGATTTGAGGGAAATTAATAAGATAGTCGTACCCCAGTATGCGGTGGTGTCTGACATTACCACCTTACTTACCTTGATTCCACCTACATCCACTACATTTACTGTTATCGAGTTAAAGAATGCTTTCTTCTCAATTCCCATTCATCCCGATAGCTGATATTTGTTCGGCTTCACATTAAATAACAAATCATTTGATTTTGACGAGTTCCTCAAGGCTACACAGAAAGCCCTAGCATTTATAGCCAGGCTTTAAAAAGACAGCTTGATTCTTTCGACTTACAGTCTGGGGTGGCTCTTATTCAATATGTTGATGATATTTTACTTGCAGCAGACACGCAGGAACAATGTGAGGAGAGTACTCTCTCCCTACTTTCTTTTCTTGCCAAATTAAATCACAAGGTCTCGAGGAAGAAGTTGCAATATTGTAGACCAAATGTGACCTACCTCGGTCATCTTTTGTCTAAGGAGGGGCGTGCATTGACATCAGACCGAATTCAAGCAATTTTAAATACTCCAGTTCCTTGCACTCAGAAAATGTTCGTGCTTTCATAGGTTTGACGTCCTTTTGTAGACAGTGGATACTAGGATTTTCGCACATTATAAAACCTTTGTTAGCGTTGTTGTCCAAAACTACACCGATTCCCCTTGAATGGACAGATGAATGTCAGAATGCTTTTGATCAATTGAGACAAGCCCTTTGTTCTGCACCAGTGTTAGGTACACCAGATTATACAAAGATCTTTACACTATATGTACGCGAGAAGGATGGGTGCGCATTGTCAGTCTTAGTGCAGACACACGGAGATAAACAGAGACCTTGTGCGTACGTCTCAGCAGTACTCGACCCTGTGGCTCGAGGGTTGACTGGATGTTTTCGAGCAGTTGCTGCAACAGCTGTGGCCATACGGCAGAGTGAGGGGATAGTTTTGTCACACAAATTGTTGGTGTTAGTTCGCCATGCGGTAGATGCTTTATTGAACCAAACGAAAACACAGCATCTAACTAGCGCTCGTTTAACAAGATACGAGCTAACGCTGTTGGCGCCACATATTACACTGAAGAGGTGCGCCACTTTGAACCCTGCTACTTTATTGCCATATCCTGTTGCTGAGACCCAGAAGGAAGAACATCATGATTGTGTTTTTCTGACCGAAGAACAAACAAAGGGTCGTATCGATTTACAGGATGCGCCGCTTCCAGATGTAGATGGGGAACTGTGGGTTGATGGATCGTGTTTAAAGCTGCCAGATGGTACGACTTCCGCAACCTATGCGATCACGACACTTAAGACAGTGGTAGAAACAGCACGAATACCGCAAAAATCGGGCCAAGCAGCTGAATTGATAGCCTTAACGAAAGCATGTGAGTTAAGTGCTGGATTATGTGTGAATATCTACACTGATAGTCGTTACGCTTTTGGGGTAGTGCACGATTTCGGCCTACTCTGGAAGGAACGAGGGTTCCTGACCTCGCATGGACTACATATCATGCATGGAGAATTAGTACGTGATCTCCTGAATGCACTATTATGTCCAAAGAAAGTGGCGATAGTGAAATGTAGTGCACACAAGAAGGTGACAGACAAAATAGGACAAGGAAACGCTTTTGCAGATCGCATAGCGAGAGAGACTGCTATGTTAAAAAATGTCTCTCCTAAATATGTGGTGAAATCACAGGCTGAGCGATGGCATGATGCTAGAGAGGAAATATTAGACATACAAAAATCAGCATCTGAAGCAGAACTTGCAACCTGGGCAACAGAGGGAGTGTTGAATGGTGAGGGTTGTTGGCGTAGCAAAGATATGGAGAGATGGAAATTGCCTGCCGCTTATTTGCAAGCAATGGTCAAATGACACATGGGCTGGCACATGTTGGAGCTCTCGCAATTACCAAATTGCTTACACGAGTTTGGGAGCATCCTGAGATTGCTAGCACGGCTAAGAGAGTAGTGCAGACCTGTCTGATATGCTTACAGTACAATCCTGCTAAATCAATCAATCAATCAATCAATCACGGCATTTATAAAGCGCACTACTCACCCAAAGGGTCTCAAGGCGATAGGGAGGGGGGGTCCGCTACTGCTCGGACAGCCAGGTCTTGAGTTGCTTCCTGAAGGCGAGGTGGTCCTGGGTCTGGCGGAGGTGGGTCGGGAGGGAGTTCCATGTCTTGGCGGCGAGGTAGGAGAAGGAAAGTCCTCCTGTGGTGGCTCTTCGGATGCGGGGGACGGCGGCGAGGGCGTGGCCGGTCGATCCAAGCTGGCGTTTGGGAGCGTAGAAGTTGAGGCAGCTGTTGGGGTATCCCGGGCCTTGGTTGTGTAGGGCTTTGTGTGCGTGGGTGAGGAGTCGGAAGGTGATTCTCTTGTTGACCGGGAGCCAGTGCAGGTCTCTCAGGTGTCCGGAGATGTGGCTGCGACGGGGGATGTCCAGGATGAGACGTGCTGAGGCGTTCTGGATCCGCTGGAGTCTCTTCTGGAGTTTGGCGGTGGTTCCGGCGTAAAGGCAGTTGACGTAGTCCAGACGGCTGGTGACCTATACTCCTAAAGGAGGGTTCGTTCCACCTACTGCACCATTCGAAGTACTACAAATGGATTACATCCAGCTTGAGCGTTGTAATAACTTAAAGTATGTCCTAGTGGTGGTGTGTGCCTTCAGTAAATGGATTGAGGCCTACCCCACAAAGGATAATACAGCATTGACAAAAGCTAAGGTGTTACTCAAGGAGTACTTCCCATGCTATGGTGTTTGTAAATTTTTGTGGAATGACAATGGTCCTCATTTTGTTGGGAAAATAGTGGAGCATGTCCTGAAAGGATTGGGAATTAAACAGAAATTTCACGCTGTATTCCACCCGCAGTCAGCAGGTTTGGTAGAGAGGTATAATGCAACTCTGAAGCTGAAGCTAGCAAAGATTGTGGCATCCACGTCTTTGAAATGGCCGGATGCTTTGCCTTTGGCATTACTGTCTATAAGATCAGTGCCACATTCCCGATCTGGCCTCACACCCTATGAAGTGGTGTTTGGAAGGCCTATGAATATATGGGGAGTCCCTAAGCCTCGCTTAATACATGATGTGCCTTGTATAATGATGAACGATTATTTGGCACGATTAACAAATGATTTACTTTCTATTCATCAACAGGTTCGAGAAGCGCTCCCCGACAATTCCATTGGAGAGGCTCACGATCTCCGTCCTGGGGATCATGTCATGATCCGTGCGTTCAAGAGAACCAGCAGTTTGGAGCCGAGGTGGCGTGGCCCTGAACAAGTATTGCTGGCAACTCGGACAGCTGTGCGAGTCACGAATAAGAAGCGGTGGGTACATTCCACTCACTGCCGTCGGATCTCCCCGGATCTGGTGAATCCTGCGGTGCTGTCTGATTATCGAGACATCTTGGATGCAGAGAAGAGCCCAGCTGCTACGCCTCACGAATCGGAGGAAGCCTTCCCGGACCACACTGTTTCTAGTGGAGCGAAATACAACCTACGGCCAAGAAAAGCAGTTGTTTTGTGCGAGACTGGTTGAGTTACCGTTCTGAGGTTTGTGAAAACGGAAGCCGAGAATTTCAAGGGGGGGGATCAGTTCTGTCCAGTGTAGCGACACCCGTCTTGAATCTCGGAGAAGAAACCAGCGGCTACCTCGGATCTCAGCACTCATTTTTTATTTTTTATTTTTGTTTTTAAACTTTTTAAACTATGGCACCTACTACGATGAGAAACAGAAGAATTCTTGGTGCAGTACTTTTTGTTACGACTATAGTGGTAATAGCAGTAATAGCTTGGATCGTAGAACGATTGATTCCGGGGAGAGAATACCTACTGCCTACCACTCCAATCCCATCTGAACATTTCTATTTTACTCTGCCTTATCATGAAGAGAGACATAGACAGACTTACCTAAATAACAGCTTCATTCAAAGTCTACATCATACCCATATTATGACGAACACTTCGAACTGTTGGGTATGTGGAATGTTGCCTGGACATCAGAAGAAAGGAGGAACTCCACTTATTCCTCTTCCATTCTCTCATAATGGTTCTTGTAATGCTTGGTACACTCTTCTTTTTACCTTGAGATGGCCAAAAAAAGTTGGATTACTCCTCCGACTTAATAAAATTTGTTATAATGATAGAGATGGTTACCCACAGGCAGAAGGAACTAAATTTGAGTGGGAAGAATATCGACCGGACAAAGTATCTACACCTCGTATTTTTACTAATCAAAGAAATACAAATATGTCCAGTTTACATGTAATTACTGTTATTGATACAAAAGCTGATCTATGTGTATGAAATACAGGTACCATTCCGGTGGGGAAGAGTGAATGTACTATTACTCTAACGTTTGACACACCAACTGGTATTGCCTTTGTAGCTTCACAAAATACTTACTTTATTTGTGGAAATAAAGGATATCATCGTCTTCCCATTGGATGGTTAGGAACTTGCTATATATCTTTTGTACTACCCCCTGTATTTATTGCCCCACCTATGTACCATAATGACTTTGTATTATATCATGATTTTATATTAAATAGGGTTAAGAGAACGTTAGAGATTGAGAATGTAGATCAAACTGACACCTCTTTACAGCAATATGTAGATTTTAATTTAGGCCTGTTTTCCTTTGTTGGTGCTGTTCTAAATAGCAGGAAAATAAGACGGCTAACACGTGTTGTGGAAGCTGTCGCTAATGAGACTGCCTTTGCTTTAGGGAACTTAACTGAGGAACTCCAAATTACTAGAATTGTAACACTTCAGAACCGAATGGTTCTGGACGTAGTACTAGCTGATCGTGGGGGTGCATGCCGCATTATCGGTAGTAGTTGTTGTGTATACGTCCCAGATAATTCACCTTCTGTGTATGATGCCATTTCTAAATTGCACAAAATTGCTGCTGAAATTCATCCCGAAAATGGTACATGGACATTTTCTAATTGGTTCTGGACTTTGCTTAGTACCTGGGGTTGGAAATTACTGACTATCCTGTGTATGAATATTGGAATACTCTTTTTCTTTTGTTTATGTATTTAATGTGGCCCTACTTTATGTTCTGTGTGTATTACAGCCTGCATTCTGTCCAAACGAGCTATTGTCAAAAATGAGCAAATGATTAGCAATGAGGTAAAGAAAATAATGATGATTAATATTGACGATGAATATCCGGATTACTTCCATTATGAGGTAGCTTCAGCTAAATGCTAAAAGGGCCGTCTGTCGTAATTTGACAGTGACTAATTTAGCATTTAGCCCAGCTACACGAACTTTAGTGTTTAACTTGACCAAACTTGCGGGGGCCATTTTGTCTTTTCTGGCTTCCATTTTGTATGCCTCGTGGTCAGCATGCCCTTTTGTCCTTTCTCTGTACCAATGACCATTTACCTTGCCCGGCAACAGGCTATTTTTAGCACTGGTCAAGCTCACGCATGCGTACTCGAACGTTTAGACTAATGAGCGGTCACCTTTTAGGAATGTCCTCCATAAACTGACCAGTGGTACTAAAGTCCTCCCACATGTTGGCTGTGTTCCAAAAATGCCCTTATATGTACCTAAACTGAGAAAAGAGTATACCGCCTACCTTTTATTACTGTTAAACTTGTATAAAAGAGGTTGCGCACCGATGTTCGGTGTGATACTTCTTGCATTACCGAAGGGTGCTGTAGGAATATACCACCACCCCATGGGGTCTTAATAAACTTGTCTTTAGCATTTTCCATTTTCCGTGCCAACTTCTATTCTATGGTGTTCGAGAGTTTTTTGCAGAGTATGTAGACCTGACGAAACCCAATACCACAGTATAACAATATGAAGTGCAAATAATAAAAGTGAACATGGGCAGCCTTGCCGAGTTCCACAGGTTATTAAAACAGATTCAAATTCCATTCCCATCGCACATATCCGAGCGACCGGGAGCCTATACATTGTTTTAATGGCATCAATAAACCCACCCCCAAACCCTAAGCAACACATGACTGCCCAATTAAAAATTCCCAAGAGACACGGTCAAACGCCTTCTCGGCATCAAGAAGTAACAGTCCAAGTGGTACCTGATGAACGTTTGCTATATCAAACATGGTCACCACCCAACTGATATGATTGACCGTGCCTCTTCCGGGGATAAAGCCATACTGGTGTATGGAAACCAAAGGGGTTATTACCCGATATAGCCGTGCTGCACGAACTTTAGCATAAATCTTGCCTTCACAATTTAAAAGGGAGATAGGCCTATAAAAACCAGAAAGAGTTGGTGGTGTGTCCTTTTTCTTAAAAACAATGTTCTTAGCAGTATCACATGATGCTGGGGCCTGTCCTTGTTGAGCAGCTTTAAAGACTGTCATCATTTCTGTTTTAATTTCAGGAAATAAGACCTTATATACTTCTAATGGTAGCGCATCAGGGCCAGCTGCTTTACCCATTGCTAGTGCATTAATGGCACTCTCACTCTCCTCCTGAGTTATAGGCATCTCTAATTCTACCGTATTGTCCCTGCTCAGTGACTGGATAAATCCATCTTGTGTTAGCATAGAGCTGCATTTCTATCTGGTCTATCCTCCCCTCCATATAACTCTTGATAAAAATATCTTAAAACTGCTACAATCTGTGTAGGTCTGTTAACTCATTTCCCAGCTGAATCTTCTATTTCCACAATGCCACGTTCGGTCTTCCTATTTCTAATTCGTTTAGCTAGGTATCTCCCAACCATCTCCCCAAATTCATAGCATTCTCTCCAATAGGTTACATATTTGCATGCAATGTCTTTGGGTCATAATAGGTTATTCTGTGTCTTACATCAAGATACATTGGCTTGCACCACAGAGCTTAATGTCTTTTTAATTACACACTGTGTCAGACTGCATTTGGCCCATTTCAGCTCAACATAAAGGCCCTGGAAAAAGATATTTTGCTGTTTTCGCTTATATATACAAAAGCTCAGTATTTCCCCCCTGAGGCCAGCTTTCAGTGTGTCCCACATTATACCGCCCGAAGACGTGTTCCTGTTTATCACAAGAAAGTTCCTAATCCAACACAAACATTTAGTCTGCCAATAATTTCCAATCAAAAGTAAAGCGCCTCTATGGCCTGAATACACTTTGAATTGGTAAATCCATAACCACAGGGCTGTGATCCGACGTAAGTCTAGGAAATATTTGAATACTAGCCCTGGCAGCCTTCCCCCTGGAAACAAAAAAGTAATCCAGTCTCACCTATTTATTGTGATGACAGGAAAAATATGTAAATCCTGTATCAGGATGTCTATTTATAAATCATAAACCTTCTAGCCCATGCTCTAGTACTAGCTGCAGTAAAGCCTTAAAAAAGTTAAGGGTTCCTCCCCTGATAAACTCCATTATATTAAAATCTCCGCAGAGTATTAGTGGAGTTGCCCCAAAGCTAGCTCAATATTAAGCAATTCTAAAATCTGTGCCTAGTCCATATTTGACCCGTATACTGAGCAGATGACAAATTTCCATTCTCCTGCAACACATTCAGCTATAGCCTACCGGCCATATTTATCTGCCTGAACCCTTTCCACCAGACGATTAAAAGATTTGGCCAGTATAGCCACACGCCTAGTTGTAGTGCTAAGTTGCGTACAGACTACTACGGTATATCACAGCTCAGCCAAAACTCTTTGGTTCGCCCATGGGATACGTGTTTCCTGAAGGCACACTGCATCAGAAGAGAAGCTTCTCAATTCCTGCGCTACTCGCTGTCTCTTAACCCTATCATTTAAACCCAACACATTAAATGTACATACCCATCGTCTCCCTGTCGTCATTCTACCCTCCATCTTCTCACGAAATACTGCTCCTGATTAGACACGTCCATATCCATTCTCAGCAAACATTGCTTCTCACCTCTCCACCATGGCCTTTTTTCTTTTTCCCCAAGCCCACCCACTCCCCCATCCTGTGCCCCCAGCCTCCTCCCACATACCCTCTTCTCCCCAACCACAAGGGCCCTCACCCTTAGGAGCCCTGCCTCCATCACCCCCACAAAATAAGGCATAAGGACTCAAGGTCCCTGGTGATGAAACCTGACAGTGCCCCCCTCATTGCTACTCGCCCCACCATTGCATCAAAACCCCAAACTGTATTTCTGCTCAATAAACATAGAAATAAATTGTATAATTACGTGTTCTGCCTTGTCAGATCTATATTCTATATTGAATGTAAATACTCCTTGGCGAGGATTTCAGAAGTAAAAAATTGTGTTTGACCTTTACAGATTACTTTTAACTTGGCTAGATTAAGGAGAAAAACCTGTGCTGCTTTGGCCTGAAACATTTGCATTAATTGCCGCATCTGCCACCTCTTCCCTACTGTCACTTGAAAGAAGTCAGGCCTAACAAAAAATTCACTCCCCTTTCCACTCCATTTTCTGTCTGGTCATCCTAGGTCATAAATAGCTTCACGTGCCAAGAAATTATTCAAGCAGATTAATATAGCTCTTGGTCTGATTATAGGTTGTCCTGTTCTGATTTGCTGTTTAAAAGGAAATCGATGTGCCTTTGCACCTCAACATTCCAATTCCATTGCGTGAGCTCAAGGAATGCCTCTGTAAAGAGATCTACAATAAAGTTTTGCACGTGACATCTTCCGCCCCCATTCTCAGCGTTGCACGTCACTCCCCCTCCGACCCCCCACCCCAAATGCTGCTACATTACATTGCCTGACATTAAGAACAGCCGCCAGGACTGCTCATGTCACTCTTCTCCACCCCCACCCCTTTACTGTTTTTCGTGCTAATTACCATAATTTATACAGGCTTAGTGCTTTAATTTTCATGTCCCATAATAATGCAGCATTAAAAACTATATTCTATATCAGCACAGAAATGCCTACCAGACTCCAGGCCCTATCTCCCAACTTAGCAATAACGGGCCACATTGGTGCTTTACGGGCAATACATTTTTACACTCCATATTGCTTGGAGAGTCTCAGCCACAGCGATGTAGTCGATGCAGTTGATATAAGTTAATTCACAAAGTGGTCTCCATACGGTGCGCTGTAGCTGCCATAACATCATTGGCGGAAAAGACCACCAACACCCTCAATATTATTCACTAAAAGAAGATGACACTGCACTCCCGGAGGCAGTTGACAATTCACTGGTCAGCCCCCCCACTCCAAATGCTGCTACATTACCTAGCATGACATTAAGCACAGCCACAAGTACTGCTCATGTCACTCTTCTCCGCCCCCACCCCTTTTAAGTTGGGGGCTTTTGTGATCTCCTCGGTGCTCCAACAAGGGAGCAGGGTCCCTTATTGAAGTGAATAAGTTTGTAATGTTGTATAAAGTGGGCGAGACCACCCTGGCCCACGAGCAGCGCTAATGTGCATTGTCCATCCCCCCCTTTAAGCGTAGGTTTAATGGCTCCGCCCGACGTAGGGACGGAGCGCACGTTGATCTGTTAATAAATAGCCCATGACCCTGGGCGTGGCAGGCAGTTGACTGACCACCAAGCATATACACGTGTGGTCTCCTTTAATGGTCTTGTAGGCCTACCTACAACACGACACTGGCGACGAGGTGGTCTCGCCACCCCACCGCGTGCCGCGCTCTGCCCTTTCCACTCAGGGCGAGCCCCCGCTATGCCCGCAATCCTTCTACCTCACTACAGCCCAGCGGAGCTCTCACGGCCACCCTGCGCGCTGCTCTGTGCCTCGCCGTGTAGAGGCCCATCTACGAGGACCCGGCCGCCCTGCCGCCCTGCCTTGCTACGGCATCCTGCGGGCAGTGCCGCGATCACCCTACCTGTCAGCAAGCCGCCCCCGCCGCCTTCATATTGGCAGAACCGGCCTCGCAGCACCCAGGTGCGTGCTCCCTGCCTGTGCGCATTTCAGTGCCCCGCCGCGCTGCCTCTGGGTCCAGCCCCCACCTTCGCTGCCCGGCCGTGCTCCGGCACTTGCCTGCTCCCGGCCTGAAGTCTCGCGGCCTGCCAGGCCCGCCGCGCGCCTCCCGCGCCATCCCTCACGCCTCCCGCGTGCACCGTTGTGGCCTGCCTGCCGTTTCACACGCATCTCGCGTGAGCATAGCCTGCCGTTTCCCATGCATTTCGCGTGCAACGCTGCTATATCCTGCCGTTTTTCACCCAGAATTGCCTGCAGCTGCCACCAGCGTGTCTCAGGGCCCATAGCCTCCTGGTGGCTGGGTATCTCCTGGCCGTCAGCACCTCCCGCCTTCCCCGATGGCCATGGCCGCCGTGCCGCCACTGGAACCCTTCACGGTTACGGGCACACCTCCCTCCCAAGCTGCCCGGTGGAAGAAGTGGGTGGAACGCCTGGAGAACTATTTTGTGGCGGCGGACATCGCAGTTGAACGGCGGCGCGCAATGCTTCTACACCTAGGAGGAGAAGCTATCCACGACATCTCGAAAGACGTAGTGGAAGGCGGCCCTCCCCGGAACTACACCACGCTACGCGACGCCATAACGGAGTACTTTGAACCTTTCGCCAGTGCAGATTATGAATGATTCTTGCTCCGCCAAGCCCGCCAGCTCCCGGAGGAGTCCGTTGATGTCTTCTATGCAAGACTCAAAAAGTTAGCCAGCACGTGCACCCTGCCGGATGTGGACGACGAGATCCGCGCCCAATTTATACAAGGCTGCGCCTCCTCGAAACTACGCGAAAGAGTCCTAGAGACAGACAACATGCCCATGCGCGATATCCTAGCGCTCGGACGTCTAAAGAACTATCGAAAGCTCGTGCAGCCCACATGGAGCCAAAACCAACGGTCGCAGTCAAAGTTGAACCAGTGTGCGCCATCAAAACGAACGCCACGGACACATGCACGAAACCATCCCGACGACCTCGGCAAAGCCCCGCTCAGTCATCTCATGACCGCCCCTGCATGTGGTGCGGAGGGACGACCCCCCACAGCGGAGCGTGCCCAGCGCAAGGAAAAGTCTGCAGTGCCTGCGGTAAAGCCAATCATTTCGCGAGCGTGTGTTTATCCTCACAGAGGAAGAAGCCCAGTGGCCCACCCCGAAGGGTGAGACAGATAGAACCAACGCCAGGTACCGCCACCAACAGTGACATGGACGACGACGAAGCGGACGCAGCGTCAGTCCACGTAGTACAAATGCTCAACACACTAGCGGCAACACCGTCAGCAGAACCTATGTGCACGGTGGATATACAGGATCAAGCATTAGCGGCCCTCATCAACACCGGGGCAACGATCAACCTGATGGCAGCCAGCGTGTACCGGACACTAAACGAACCACCAGCACTCCATCCTACGAGAGTTCAAGTGTATGCCAACGGCACCAGTCGACCCCTCCGCCTCTGCGGAGTGTTCCGGACAACAATCTCACACGACTCCCATCACGTACACACCAAAATCTACGTGTCGCAAGAAGGGTCCGGATTCCTGCTCGGCTGCCGGACCGCTCAAGACCTCAGGCTGATCCACTTCGCCCTCACGGTCCAAGCCCACAGCCTCGACCATCTCGTATTACAACATACGTCGCTGTTCGATGGAATCGGCTGCTTGAGAGGACCCGCCGTCCGCCTCCACATAGATCGCTCGGTCGCTCCAGTGGCCCTCAGACACCGGCGCATAGCGTTCCACCTACGACCCAAAGTGGAAGCAGAACTACGTGTGCTAGAGAGAGCTGGAATCATAGAGAGAGTCAGCGGACCGACTCCATGGGTGTCACCCATCGTAGTGGCCAAGAAACCGAAACAACCTGACGCGGTGCGGATCTGTGTGGACATGCGCATCCCTAACCTCGCGATCAAGAGAGAACGCCATCTGACACCAACCATAGACGACATCATCGGTGAGCTATCGGGTTCAAAGTGGTTCTCGAAGATGGACCTGAGGTCCAGATATCACCAGATCCCTCTACACCCAGACTCCAGCCCGATAACCACTTTCTCTACCCATGCAGGCCTGTGGAGATACACTAGACTCATCTTCGGGATATCCAGCGCAGCCGAAGTATTCCAGAACATCATTCAAAATGTCCTGCAAGGCCTAGACGGCGTACTGAACGTGAGCGATGACATCTTAGTCCACGCGGCGACGCTCGACGAACACATCCGACGCCTACAGGCCGTCTTCACCAGGCTACAGGAGAGAGGCCTGACCCTTCACAGGGACAAGTGCGAGTTCCTCCGGAAGGACATCAGCCTTTTCGGGTACCGGTTCTCCGACCAAGGCGTTGGGCCAGACCCGGACAAAGTAAAAGACATCCATGATGCCCCCGCTCCAACATCAGTGACTGCCGTCCGCAGTTTCCTAGGGATGGTAACGTACTGCGGGCGCTTCATTAAAGACCTGTCTGATCTCACCGGCCCCCTTCGCGACCTCACTAAGGCCACGGCCACCTGGGAGTGGGGACAAGAACAGCAAGAGGCCTTCCAGAAGACCAAAGCGGCACTCTCAGCAGACACGACCTTAGCCTACTTCAACCCTCAATACGAGTCCCAGCTCGTAGTGGATGCGAGTCCGACCGGCCTCGGCGCAGTCCTGGCCCAGCAGCAACCCTGCGGAGAGTGGGCACCCGTCACATACGCAAGCAGGACCCTCACAGCAACAGAACAAAGATATTTGCAAATCGAAAGAGAGGCCATCGCTATTCTATGGGGGTGCCGCCACTTCCATATCTACGTGTACGGACACCCGTTTGTGGTAATCACAGACCACAAACCACTCCTCCCACTGTTCCAAGGGTCCTCCTCACGTCCTCCTCCACGCATCGAGAAGTGGGTACTCCAGCTCCAAGAATACCAATTCACAGTGGAATATTGACCAGGCTCCAGAAACCCCGCCGACTATCTGTCGCGGCATGCCCGCCCAGCCACTGAGACGGAAGCTGCAGAGGCCGACGCCACCGAGGAATATGTGAGAATGATAGTGGAGCGTTCAAGGCCATTGCCCATCTCCCTTGAAGACGTCACACGAGCCACCAAGGACGACGACTGCCTACAAATCGCCATCCAGGCCATCCAATCAGGGAACTGGAAGCCACTACAGAGCCCGGCGTCATTCCGCACCCCAGAAGCTCAAGCCACCCTAAGAGCGCTGTACCAAGTCCAGAGCGAACTATCCATCTCGCCAGAAGGATGCCTCCTGAGAGGCCCCCGCCTAGTTCTACCCGAGAGCCTCACCCAACAGGCAGTCCTCCTAGCCCATGGGGCTCACCAGGGCATTGTGAAATCGAAGAATCGCATCAGAACCAAGCTCTGGTTCCCGGGGCTAGACAAGAAGGTGGAAGACGTCATCCAACGATGCCCAGTATGCATAGCGACCAGCCTGCCCAACCCCCCAGCACCGGTAATCTCAGAAGAAGGGCCGACCGCCCCGTGGACACGAGCCAGCGCAGACTTCGGTAGCCTCCCAGGCGGGAAGTACATGTTTGTCGTGGTGGATGACTACTCAAGGTACCCCGAAATCGAAATTCTACCGTCCACCGCAGCCTCCGAAGTGATTCCGAAGCTAGAGAAAATCATTGCGACCCATGGCCTAATAGGAGAATTACGCACCGACAACGGACCTCCTTTCAATGGCGGGGAACTGGCAGAATATCTACAGTCACACCGCATCAAGCATAGGAAAATAACCCCAAGATGGCCCCAAGCCAATGGCGAAGTCGAGAGACTGATGAGGACTCTGAATAAGACAATCCAAATTGCCATGGCAGATGGCCAAAACTTAGAACTAGCCCTCTTCCAGTTTCTACGAGAGTACAGACTGACCCCCCACTGCACCACTGGGGTGCCTCCAAGCCGCCTGTGTTTCAACAGAGCAGTGGTGGATACTCTCCCACACCACCCCAGGTGGGCATCAGCTCCAACCCCGAGCAACCGATCCATGGAACAGCGAACCAAGACTAACAAAGAAGCATCTAGACGGAGGAGAGCTGCAGACAGCCCCATTCAGGTGGGCGACCGTGTGCTAGTGAAAAATCGTCACCCAGGAGGGAAGTTCCATCTTCCGTTTGAGTTACATTCCTGGATTGTGACCGGCGTAAATGGCACCATGATCACCGCAGTGAAAGGGAGAGAGACTGTCACAAGAAACGTATCATTTTTCAAGAGACTGTTGCACAGGGAAGAGGATGAATTCCCAGACCCAGCGGAACAACTCCCAGGGCTGACCCGAAGCCCACGAGAAACTGCAAGAGAAGATACCCCCAACGAGGAAGAGACTCCACAAGTAGACGCCACTGTACAAGTCAGGAATGAACAGGAGCCGCAGGTGGCCTACAGCCGCCCTGGAGATGGTGCAGCCAGAGACTCTGAAGAACTGACTCCCACACAGTAGGGTGAGCGCAGCCAAAGCAGGTACAACTTGCGCCCCTGCCTGAAACCATCCCAGAAGTACCAAGATTTCGTGGCCTGCTGTGGACGCTGAGAGAACTTGAGTTGCGCTGCAACCACCTCATAAGTAAGACTGTTCCTTTTGCATTTATAGATTTCAGGGACTGTAAGCAGAGACACTGATGCATTATGCCATGTTGTTCATTTGTTTTTCTTTAGGGTAAAGGAGGAATGTAATGTTGTATAAAGTGGGCGAGTCCACCCTGGCCCACGAGCAGCGCTAATGTGCATTGTCCATCCCCCCCTTTAAGCGTAGGTTTAATGGCTCCGCCCGACGTAGGGACGGAGTGCACGTTGATCTGTTAATAAATAGCCCATGACCCTGGGCGTGGCAGGCAGTTGACTGACCACCAAGCATATACACGTGTGGTCTCCTTTAATGGTCTTGTAGGCCTACCTACAACACGACAAAGTTGTCTCAATGTTGCACTCAGGTAATATAAAAATATAGTATACAATATGTGTATAATATGAACGAATTTGTAGTTTGTTAGTACGTAGAATAAAATATCAAAGAAATGGGTAAAGAACCATTTAAAAATTATATCGTGGAAGTATTGTTATTACAACACTGCCATCTATTGGCCTGTCACGAGGTGATACTTTTCGTGGTTTAGGAAGTCGATGTAAAAAAGTGAAGTGGCTTGGCATAGCTCATTGTAAAGCTTTCGTGGATCAGGAAGTTGTGGTTAAGGCAGTAGTTGTTTAGACATACAACCGCTCAGACTGCACCTCAATATGAAGGGAAAGATGGGGCTCATTAAAATGGCAATCCTACCCAAATGTCTCCATGCCGGAGCTTCTCTTAGATGCTCCTATCACTCTGGGTTTCTTGGGAAATCATTACACAAACCTACAAGTGAGGCTAATATGCATTCCCTCATGTGGAACTGTACTTCTATGCGCACAAGCACACTTTGTGCAATACTGGCTTCATTATCAGAAATGTATTGCCCTTCTCGCAGTGGATTGGAATATTACGCACCATGCATGGGTAAAAACTGCAGTACTGATGAGATAACCCCAGGGGCGGATTGGCACTGCGGGCACTCGGGCATGGGCCGAAGGGCCGGTGTCTCAGTGCCCTCTGTGGGCCGTTTTTTTCCCCTTCACCAGTCCACAGAGAGCACTGACAGGGAGAGGAAAGCAGCTTCACTCTGCGGCTGGCAGTTCAGTGATGATCAGCTGTGGCCTCTCCTTGACCACCTCCCCTGCCAAGCAATCATGCTGATGGTGAACTGGAGAGGGGTGATTGTGTGCCAGAATCGGCCTCCCAGGGGGCCAGGTGTTGCTCAGGCCTATGAGCCATTTTCACCTCGGCCCCCCAGGGGCCTACACAGCCCAGAAACAGTGCTTGCATTAGTCCTCGCCCACAGCCCTTCTCATTCAGGGCATAGTGGGCGAGGAAGAATGGGTCTCACTGGGGGGGCCAGGTGATGTGGGGAACTCGCACCATCTTCACCCAGCCCCCCCCCCCCACTTACATGGATGGCCCAGAAGCTGTGTTTTTGCTTTAACCCCTCTCCTGCAATGCCATTGCCCTGAGGCAGTAAAGGGCTGAGTAATTTACAAATAGCTGGGGCCTCGCTGTTTTCAGATGCCCCTGCACTGGAGGGCTGGGGAATAATTTTTTTATAGAAAGGGGCCTCGCTGTTTTCAGGTGCTCCGGCGCTGGAGGGCTGGGGAATCATTTTTTTATAGAAAGGGGCCTCGCTGTTTTCAGGTGCTCCGGCGCTGGAGGGCTGGGGAATAATTTTTTTATAGAAAGGGGCCTCGCTGTTTTCAGGTGCTCCTGCGCTGGAGGGCTGGGGAATAATTTTTTTATAGAAAGGGGCCTCGCTGTTTTCAGGTGCTCCTGCGCTGGAGGGCTGGGGCATAATTTTTTAAGAGAAAGATGCTTCTCTGTTTTCAGATGCTCCTGCACTGGAGGGCTGGGGAATAATTTTTAAGAGGAAGGGGCCTCGCTGTTTTCAGATGCTCCTGCGCTGGAGGGCTAGGGAATATTTTTTTAAAAGAAAAGGGCCTCTCTGTTTTCTGATGCTCCTCCGCTGGAGGGCTGGGAATAATTTGGTAATAGAAAGGGGCATGGCTGATTTTCAGGTGCTCAGCTTGTAGGACATTGTCACCTTGGCCTTGTGTCCTTCCCAAGAACAATATCCTCCCACTTATATTCCTTGTGTGTTTCATGAAAGGGCACGGCCGCGAATGTGGGCCACGCCCGCGAATGTGGGCCACTTTTTTCGTCAGTGCCCGGGCTAAATTGTGATCCCAATCCGACCCTGGATAACCCTCGATCATTTCAGAGATTAACACAGTGTAATGCACAGAAGAGGCCTGGGACAGGCTTCAGTGATGACTAGAACCCCAATCATATACTCAGCAGAGTTCCCCCCGAGCATGAATAAGCAATTTCCTATGACACAGGAGTCTAAGCCAGATTCCCAACTGTAAAAGCTGGACATCGTGACATGGGGGGATCTATATGACAATGGTCAATAATTAGCACTAGACACGTTTAGTGCACATGATGAGATCAACCCACTGGACATACACCTCTATCATAGACTTAGATCAATTAGCGAACTGGTCACACCAGAATTCTCTCGAGATCCTTCACTATTTGTACGACTGCAGACACTCATAGATGCCACACCCACAAACAGCTCATAACTAAACTCTACAGGGAGGTAAAGGATGCAAGGCCCTTACATGTGGCCCCAACCAGAGAGGGATGGGAGGGTCATTTTGGAGCTCTGATGTCAGATACATTATGGGAACATTGCTGCACTCAAATGTGGGAGCTGTTATTCATCAGTCGCCTTAGACTAATCCTGTACAGAGTATACTATACACGAGTACTACTGTGCAAGTGGGGACTGAGGGCCACAGTATGGAGCTAGATGGAAAGCCAGCAGCAGGGTTTTCTACTGAGCGTGGGAATGTGTCTGCATTCAAAGGTCTTGGGCTGAAGTGATTTTGGCTCTGGTCATAGATGTCACACTGCAAATGGAATCGATGGGATGGGTAAAAGACATAGCAGCAGCTACTAGTACAGGACTAGATTCAAGCTAGCCTGGCTGATGAAGGGTGATGCCCTAAAACCGGTCCCAGGATGCTTGTTTCCAATCCAGGGAGGACCTGGCTTGGCAGTTCGGCTGAACTGTTCCCACAAGGAACAGGGTCAAGACTGATTTGCATATGGCTGGGTCTAAAATGGGGTGGTGTGGTGAGCAAAAGAATGATGGATTTAACCCAGATGCTTGTGACTGGGAGTAAATGTTTGCATTGTCCAGCATTCCATCCAACAATTATTTCTTTTGCATATGTCGCCCTAGGTGGGAAGGGTATGCTTAGACGTGCTCACTCGGCGAATCTCTTAGACCTCTGAGGCGGAAGCCGGAGGTGTCCACGCTCGATTTTTAAAACATTATTTCACATTGTTTCAAAGCTTTATTTTAATCTGGGCACTAACACAGAGCTAATCTCTGTCACTTTCGCTAGGCAAGCTACCAACAATCAGCGGATCTAAGCGCTGTTTGGAGGAAAGATTTCTCGGCCGACAGGCCACGCCCACCCTCAGGCCACGCCCACCATCCCAGCCTATGTAAGCGCTGAGTGATAGCGCGTCACTGGGAATCTCTTAGACCTCTGAGGCGGAAGCCGGAGGTGTCCACGCTCGATTTTTAAAACATTATTTCACATTGTTTCAAAGCTTTATTTTAATCTGGGCACTAACACAGAGCTAATCTCTGTCACTTTCGCTAGGCAAGCTACCAACAATCAGCGGATCTAAGCGCTGTTTGGAGGAAAGATTTCTCGGCCGACAGGCCACGCCCACCCTCAGGCCATGCCCACCATCCCAGCCTATGTAAGCGCTGAGTGATAGCGCGTCACTGGGAATCTCTTAGACCTCTGAGGCGGAAGCCGGAGGTGTCCACGCTCGATTTTTAAAACATTATTTCACATTGTTTCAAAGCTTTATTTTAATCTGGGCACTAACACAGAGCTAATCTCTGTCACTTTCGCTAGGCAAGCTACCAACAATCAGCGGATCTAAGCGCTGTTTGGAGGAAAGATTTCTCGGCCGACAGGCCACGCCCACCCTCAGGCCACGCCCACTACCCCACTCCTACAAATGTGCTTTCCACGCAAGCGCAGCGGACGAGCGCAGCGGGAGCGCCGTTTGCGCGCCGAAGGCGCGCATAAGGCAAGCTCGTCTGCGCTCGTCCGCGCCGAGGACGGGCCAACGGCCACCCCCCCTGCTACTCCAGACCCACGGCTTCACTCACATACGGTAAGAATAACCTACTCCGCCGGCGAATTACGACAACTAAGACATCTAGCGGATCTACCGCACCCACTCCCTATTTTAAGACACTCCAACCATATTTTAGGCCCAGTATCATGTCCATCTTGCATCAAACGTTCCAGTAAATCCTCAATAAATAACATACCTTCCATACAAGCGGCATTAATAAACGCCAGATCCCTCCCTAAACACAAAACGGAAATAGCCGACTTGATCGATGCGTATAAACTCGACCTATTGTTTATTACCGAAACTTGGGGCGACGAGGCCTCAGGACCCGACTTTGCAGAAGCCACTCCCAACAATTTTAACGTTTGTAGACTCGATAGACCAATAAAAAGAGGTGGCGGCATTGCCATCATTTATAAAAGCCACTTCAAACTCGCGACCAAACCACATATATGTTCAGAATACGAGTCACTTACATTCACTTTAGGCTTATCAGCAAAAGCATCCTTTAAGGGAATGCTGATTTACCGCCCTCCTGGTTCAAGAGCGAAGTTTTTATCTAACATAGGTACCTTACTGGAAGCAGTCGCTGGCACCCCCCAGTTTACGTTACTAGGTGACTTTAACTTTCACCTTGAGATTTCAAATAACCTAGATACCATGCAACTTATCTCAGATCTTGAAACTGTGGGACTAATACAGCTCATTAACTCTCCGACTCATCAGGCCGGTCACACATTAGACGGCATATTTACAAATAGTCCTCTTGTAAATATTACCCAGATAATCCCTTTGATCTGGTCAGACCATTCAGCTATTTGCTTCACAATACAAACAACAGCCACTAAATCAAACACTGATGTACCAGCTCGATCAACATACAGAGACTGGAAAAACATTGATATATCGCAATTAGCAGAGATGATACAGGACACATATATCCCTACTGAGCAAGACCCCACCAAAGCATCTCTAAACTACCTGACCAACCTGGACTTGGCCTGTAACATACTAGCCCCTCCCAAATCAACACGCCGAAATAGAACTACACCCTCAGCCCCTTGGTTCACGGAGGCCCTACGCATGCAGAAACAACATTGCAGGAACCTGGAAAGACAATGGCGTCGCAACTACAGCCCGGCAGACAAATCCAACTACAAAAATGCCCTCGCTATCTACAAAAGAGCGATAACCACCGAGAAAAGTCACTACTTTATCACTCAGATCAATCAGGCAAAAAATTCATCAGGAGAATTATTCAGGGTAGTCACCACCTTATCCAACCCCCCGACGCCGCCTTTAGAGACTTCCCAATCACTGACCGATGCCTTGGCCAGTTTCTTTGAGGAAAAAGTCAGTTCCATCTTCCAGACTTTTTCGCGACCTACCTCTCCACAATCTGTGACTTCCCCCTCTACTAGCAATTCACCAACTTTTTTATCCTTTAACCCTGTAGACAAAGATCACATTCAACATCTAGTAGCCAGCATCAAATCCGGCTCCCCCTTGGACCCTTGTCCCCCCTCCATTCTCAACCGCATACCGGAAGCAATCTCCCCGTCACTATCCACTATATGTAATGCCATATTCACTACGGGAACATATCCGTCAGTCTGGAAAGAAGCGATCATAAAACCTTTGCTGAAAAAACCCACGCTAGACCCTCTTCTTCCAGCAAGCTATAGACCTATCGCTTGTCTCCCATTTCCAGCAAAGATTTTTGAAAAAGCCATGAACTTGCAGTTGTCAAAATACATAAACGACAACTACGTGCTAGACGACACTCAGTTCGGTTTTAGGCAGGGACACGGGACTGAGACGGCATTACTAAAAGCCGCGGACGAAATTAGAACAACTATGGACAAAGGAGGATCAGCTGTCTTGATACTCCTGGATCTCTCCGCTGCATTTGACACGGTCGATCATATCATTTTGATCGACCGTGTCGCAGCCCTGGGAATAGGAGGAACAGCCAAAGACCTGATCGCTTCATTTCTCGCCAACCGGCCACAGATTGTCAAAATGGGTAACTACACCTCCCAGACCTTCTCTCTCCCCTGTGGAGTCCCACAAGGCTCCTCGCTAAGTCCGACGCTTTTTAATATCTATGTATCGGACTTGGCGAGGGTGATAAAATCCTATGGCATTGCACTGACCACATACGCCGATGACACGCAACTAGTGCTATCGGTGCATGATAACGGAGCCAGCGTAGCAGCCAACTTCCAGGAAGGTATGAAGGCAATAAGCTCCTGGATGTCATCAAACTGCCTCAAGCTTAACACCGATAAAACGGAGGTGATGACATTCGGGAGCTTGAAACCAGCATGGTCCCCACAATGGTGGCCTCCGGAGCTGGGATCCCCCCCCAAACCGGTGATGAAGGTGCGCAATTTGGGAGTTATCTTCGATGACAAACTGACCTTTCACCACCACGCCAATGCCGTGACATCATCTGCATTCTTTGTACTCAAAAAAATCAAGAAACTTCTTCCATATCTACCTCAGTCAGCTGGCAAAACCCTCATTAGTACCCTTGTATTCTCAAAAACGGACTATTGTAACTCTCTGCTTCTTAATGCGCAGGAAGGAGTCCTTAATAAATTCCAGACCGTTCAAAACGCGGCTGCAAGAATTTTACTTTCAATCCCCAAATTCACATCGGTATCCCACCGCATCAAAGAGCTCCACTGGCTCCCAATCAGGAACCGAATAAAATTCAAGGCTCTTTGTATAGCCTACAAGACCCTTAATTATCCAGGGCCTAAGTTCCTAAAAATGGCTCTTCATCCTCCGGAGCATAGTAGAACACTTCGATCTTCTACTACTTGCATGCTCTCTGTCCCTCGGACAAAAAAGGCCACTTGGGGAGACAGGTGCTTTACTACAGCTACGGCCAAACTATGGAATACCCTCCCTCTGCATATCAAAACTGCCCCCACCCTCATCAAATTCCGAAAGAGCCTCAAGACATGGTTTTTCTCCTCTGCCTAACTACCCTCAAAGAGTAAGGAGTTTCTGATCACTAGCGCCGAGACACCCGTATGGGTATTTGCGCGCTTTAAAAATAGCAAAAAAATAAAAAAAATTAAAAAAAACTACACCACGGGATTTAAGCTAGCTTGGCGGATGAAGGGTGATGCCCTGAAACCGGTCCCAGGATGCTTGTTTCCAGTCCAGGGAGGTGCTGGCTTGGCAGTTTGTGCTGGACTGTTCCCACAAGGAACAGGGTCAAGACTCATTTGCATATGGCTAGGTCCAAACTGGGGTGGTGTGGTGAGCAAAAGAATGATGGATTTAACCCAGATCCTTGTGACTGGGGGTGAATGCTTGCATTGTCTAGCATTACGCCATCAATTTTTTCTTCTGCACCAGTAAATGTGTGGCACTGGCACTACTTCTGGCAAAGACATGACAAAAACTCACTGGATTGCTGACCTGATCTATTGCAATGAACATTTGGAAATATATGAGGGGTTCCTACCACCCACCTCCAGACCCCGGAACATAGGGGCACGCTTTCAGAACTTCCTACTGGTGGAGGATGTGGGTAGGGTGAGCCCAGAGAACCATGCCCCGCCTGCATCACCTGTCTTGGTACATGAGGATGGGGGAGAAGTCACAGTCCAAGTGGGTATAATTGTGCTGAATGTGCAATACTTCAATCGATGTGGTACATGTTTCTTTGTTTACTGTATGTCACCTCCATAGTGGAAAATGGAAATACATATTTTTTCAGAGTTTAAAAAACAAATTCCTACTTAAAGTATTTGTTTTATTATGAATGATAGGAGTAAATCACACATGTAAATTAGTGACAAGTATATTTTACCTTTGTGGATAGCCACATGAGTTATTTTGAGCCTGTTGTCAGAGTTCCACAGGTATCAACACTGGCCATTTGGCCACATCACTTCTGTTCTATAATCCCTTGTCAGTGGCGCAAATTCCACTGCGATGCTGGGGAATTAATGAGTGGGAAGTCCCCAGCCGTCCTCCGCACATGCCCACTGTGACATCGGACGGCCGGGGGCCGACCAACGCATGCTATGGGATAAACAACAGCACTTCATAGTGTGCTCACAGTGTTTCTAAGTGCTTTTGAAAAGAGGTTTCTACTACCAATGTAATGGTACTCAATTTAACGACCTTGGGGGAAATTGAAAGACTGATTGTTCCCTTCTGGGTTCAAATTCATCAACATATCATGGCGTATTTTATTGGCAAGTGCAAGGCTATTCTGCCTGCACAAAAAAATCACAAAGATTCATGTTTCAAAGATTAAATAATGCTGTAGCCCAGGGGGTTCATCAGCAGACCAATTGCACTTACATTTTTTTGACAGCTTAAAGCAATATTTTGATGTGAAAAATTCTACTATCACAAAGTTGTGTCTAGGACACGCAGTGGCACCAACGTTTTGATTGAAATATTATTTCTCTGTCTCTCCATAGTTTCTCTTTGTCCAGTTCGGGGAGGCATGGAAAGATGCATAGGCTCCAACATATAGAATGCAGCAGTATTTCTAAGCTCCCCTATGGGCATGGATTCTCCTTTCCAGTGGTTACCCACTACCCTCAGACACAAGGAGCAGGGCCACCACTGCTGAGGAGGCACAAAAGTGCTCCCCCTGACCTCCACGGCTTTTGTCAACAAGAACAGCCCAGTGCCAAGAGAGTCTGAAAAAGGGGCAACAACACACGCCCCCTCCCTGGGAATAGGAATAGTGTGCCAACATCCAGGCCCTCACCCACTGCAGGGTCAATTCTGGAAACTGCGGCGAAGCCCCATGCACTTCATTCAATGCCAGTAAGGGTCAAAGTTCACCAACATTCAAATTGCCATAACTTAGGCCCTGTTGGGCTGATTCTGATGATCATCGGCTCATTTCGCTTCTGGTGTTACAGGGTTCCTAAGAATTAAGTAGGACTGTGTGTTATGGATAACATGAACTTCAGAATATGAAGACTCAATTCACACATACCATCAGAAAATATTGGCCCGATTCTTTGCTAGCTCATAGTGCCCCATCCGAATTCCAATCTTCAAAGGGTACCAGATGCTATCAGCAACCTCAAACATGACAACTCTTTCTTCCCCAAGGATATTGTAGAAACAGATCCACCCTTTTGTTTTTACTTTTGTGGTCCCTAGGTAAACACAAGAAAGATATGAATATAGCTTTTCAAACATTTACCGAAACTGAAGATGTTTGACTTCCCCAAAAAGTCTTAATGCATACATTTGTACTGTGACTTCATCCAGTGGCTTGGCTCCCCGACGACGCTTACTCTACCTCAGACTTTGCCTGCAGCTTAGCCCCACTGAACTTCTACTTTCTCACAACATTATTGTTGACATTTCTTTTAAGTTCAAAGGTAAGCACTGACAGGGTCCAATCCCCACAATCCAATTTCATACAATTAGCTTATTTAACTTTCCAGTAAAGCCACAGAAAACGGTGCTGTACCAAAACACTCCATTGGTATGGAAAATTAAACATCATCTGCAGGTTGAAGACCATTTTGTGTTATCCACTAGATACAGAAGGAAAAACATTGATGTTGGTTAGAGAGTGTAGCCTGTCTGCAATAGTTTTCAAACCTACAGTCATATCTGTCAAATGACCCCTTTTGACAGAAAGGAACCTGAAAGGAAGTGAATTTCCACCACTTTGTAAAGGCTTCCTTTATTTTCCGTCCAGACGACAGCTCTCCCGGCAGCAACTGCTGTCCCAGGAGTTCCACGCAGAACACAGCAACAAGCGCTCTCGTGGAGACATCATTAAAGCCACAGTAACATCCCAACACATCCCCCTTCCCTCAATTGATTACAATAAACGAAATGAATGATCACAACCCTTCCCTCAATTGATTACAATAAACAAAATGAATGATCACAACTACACCCACCTCCTCCCTAAAAATTAAATACATGTTATAATTAATGATTTAACAGAACAAATGCATGACTGAATTACAAGGTATGACTAATAACGTTCAGTATGTGACAAAATCACGAAATTTTCCAGGAACCAATTTGCACCTGGTGGAACAACGTTTAGTAATTGTGCCATTAGATTCAGCATTTGGTTTAGCAACAGGCAAAACACTTGGACTGGCACCAGGAGACATTGAACCTGAGAAAGGGGTGGATACATTATTTGACTTTAGATCAAATTTGCTCTTTACAAAGTCCACCTTATGTCTAGGAACAATGGAAACACGAGATTTGTTCCAAATCTTTCCATTTTCCAGAATTACCACATGATCCTTAACTTCCTTGACTAGAACAGGAGGAGAAAAACGAGCCAAACCTTTACGCAAAAGTACAGGTTTCCTGATCCTCACCCAGTCCCCCGGTTGCACTGGGGACGATCTAAAGCTACTTTGAGCATAATTAGCTTGAGTATATGCTCTGACATCTGCTACCCTGCCCAACTTGACTACATCAACATCTTTCCTTGACATCCAATCCCTGTTCAATTCCGAACCTGCCACTCTACCTCTGAGCAAAGTAAAAGGTGAGACACCCGTGCTGGAATTGGGAGTAACTCTTAATGCCCATAACATGTCAGAAATTACTTTCCTCCAATTCAAACCATTGACGCTGGCTAGTTGTAACTGATCCTTGATTACACGGTTCAACCGTTCTACTAATCCATTACTCGAAGGATGATACAAAGAGGTAAGAATGTGCTTGATTCCATGAAACTTGAAAAAACTGTCCATTTCACTCGACACCAACTGAGTGCCATTATCAGACACCAACTCTTCAGGCCAACCTTCCCGCAAAAAATGTCATTGAAAAAATTAATAACAGTAGCCGAATTCATGCACTCAACAAATTTAACCTCCGGCCACTTTGACATGTAATCAATCAAAACCAAAGCATACTTCGGAGTCGCCCCAAGATTGTAAAATGGACCAGCCACATCAAATGCCAATTTATGCCAAGGCAATTCCTGAACTTGTATAGGAGTCACCGGAGAAGGACACGTGACTTGGGACTTGTCACTAAGAACACAAGCACTACAATCACGAACACAGTGTTTGATCGCCTTGTCTACTCCAGGCCACCAAAAGTCTTCACGTACTCTTCTCTTCATCGCACGAATGCCCAAGTGACCAACATGAGCCAAATCCAAAACCTTTTTGCAAAGAGCATTCGGAACCACTAATAAACCACCCCTACGTAAAACACCATCAATTAAAGATAGCTCATCACAGATTCTCCTGAACGGTACTAACTCTGAAGGCAAGGATTTGTCATCGGGCCAACCATTAACCAAGTAATCCATTACACAGCACAAATTCCTATCTTCAGATACAGCCAACTTCCAATTAGTCTCTGACAGCGTAATTCCAGCTTCAGATAAGGAACTTACTGCACACACCATTTCTAAATCTTCACTACAGTGCTCCAAATCATCATGAGGAAGAGGCAACCTAGACAAACAATCAGCCACATTGTTCCTTATGCCAGGGACGTATTCTAGATGATAATCAAATTCACTAAGCCTGTATTGCCACTTGGCTATGCGAGGAGAGGCCCTCCCGCCACCTTTAGTAGTGAAAAGGTCAACAAGAGGCTTGTGGTCAGTCTTGAGTACAATGTGATTTCCCCAAAGAAAATTCCTGAAATGTTGTACACCCCACCATAAAGCCAAGGCCTCTTTTTCAATGGTTGAATATGTGCTCTCCGCTCCACGAAGAGTTCTGGAGGCGAAAGCAATAACCTCTACATTACCATCCAATCTTTTCTGTGACAACACTGCCCCAAGACCCACATTACTGGCATCGGTAATTACAATACATTGGTCATTGATGTTGAAAAGTTTGAGGGGACGTGCTTGTACAATTGCATTTTTAAGTAATGTAAAATCGTTAGTACATTCTTGTGACCAATCATACTTGACATTTTTCTTTAGTAAATTCCTTAAAGACACAGTTCTATCAGAAAAATTACGAACAAATTTGGCGTAATATTCAACTAGCCCCAGAAAAGAACGTAATTGATCCTTGTTTGATGGTTCTGGTGCATTTTGAATGGCGTCTAACAATTTCATTTTGGGTTCCACTCCTTTAGCCGAGATGTGGTGACCCAAATAATCCACACTATCCCTGAAAAATTTGCATTTGTCTTTTCTTAATGTCAAACCAAATTTTCTTAAAATCCCTAAAACTGTTCTTACCCTACTGTTATGTTCATCTTCCGACTTCCCATAAATGAGAATGTCATCCTGAAAGAAGACGACTCCCGCAGTCTCTTTAAAAAGGTTACCCATAAGGCGTTGAAAAACTGCGGAAGCCGACGCCAGACCGAATGGCATTCTCAAATAACGGAGCGCACCCTCCGGTGTTACAAAAGACGTAAGGTGTCTTGAATCCTTGCTCAACACAACCTGGTGATACGCTGAAAAGATATCCAGAGTGGTAAAATACTTGGCGCCTTCCAATGTTGATAACATTTCATTAATATTCGGTAAGGGTTGCCTATCAACCCAAATGCAAGCATTCAGATCTCGCAAGTCCACACACATCCTAAGGGACTTATCAGCCTTTCGTGCTAAAACTACAGGCGACAACCATTCTGACGCCTCTATTGGTTCAATCACACCCAAAAGACGCAATCTCTCCAGTTCGTTCTTCAATTCATTTCGCATACTAAGTGGCACTTTACGAACCTTATGTGCCACCGCTTTAGCTCCCTCCTTCAAAATAATTTGGTGCTGAAAACCCTTGAGTTTCCCCAATTTGTCGCAAAAAACTTCCGGAAACTCATGCACCCATTCGCTATCAGAAGAAACACTCAGGGAATGTACAGGCTCAATATCAGGCAAAGAGGCATAGTATTGCTTAGCCTCGCGTCTAGACAAAACCATCTCTTTATGGTTAGGATCAAGGATCATACTAAGCTCACCCTGTTCGTGCCAACCTAGCAAATTGCTACCGTCTTTGACAACATAAATCATGGAAGACGTAACATCACCCTTGAACTCAAGCTCACCCCTAAATTTTCCTAATACTTCCACTCTCTTGCCTCCGTAAGCAAACATTTTAATAAAAGATTGAGACAACAAGATATTTCCTATCATGTCTAGATCTTTAACATTTACTATGGAAAAAGGTGAACCAGAATCCGCTAGAAACTTGATACACACACCATTCACACTAATAGGACAGATTGGAGATTTTCTTCTCCGCGCTCCATCAATAGATGCTATTTCCACAATACCATCTGCATCCATAGGAGAAGAAGATAACATTAATAACTCATATCGCTCATCATCCTCATCAACATAGAAACGCTCATCAATGCTCTTCACCATGTGTGAAGATCCTTTCTGTACACTAGTGGCCTTGCACAAACGTGCCAGATGACCTTTCTTGCCACATTTGAAACAAGATTGATTGATTGCAATGCAGAATTTAAAGTTTCCTAAATGAGATCTACTACCACAGCGATAACAAGATAATCCTTGTACGTCATTCCTAGTCTTGTTGGAAGGAGGTGGAGAACAAAAGGCATTAGGATTCGATGTCCTGCGTTCTGAAGTCTTGACTGCAGTTTTGGTGGTAATGGCATTGACGTCAGAAGATTCTGTTGGAGTTGGAACTGTAACAGAAGATGCAGGAGTACTCATTTCCTTTAAGCAGAATTGGGAATGTTCGACAGATTTGGCTAAAGTCAAAGCAGTCTCTAAATCGGGGTCACCAGAAGACAATAGTTTTTCACGCACTTTCTTGTCATTTGTGCGTTCAATCAGCTGATCCCTGATTATTTCATCCCTAAATTCCCTGTAGTTGCAATTGACTGCTAGGATCCTTAAGGCAGCAACAAAATTGTCGATGGATTCTCCAGGCATTTGCGCACGTTGCAAAAACTTATGACGTTCTAAGACAGTGTTGCGTTTGGGACTAAATCTTTTGTCCAGCGTTTTGACCAGAGAAGCATATTCATCCAAAACTTGTGCATCGCCATCATCACTTGAAATTGATACTCTCACTTCTTCAAGAGGTAAGGTTTCAAGAATGGACCTGCCTTCAGGCCCCAAATTGTATACTGGTAGCGCCTTCTTCTTTTTGGATGTGAAGACGTCACCATCAATGGCTTCAATATAAGCATCAAAGGTAGATTTCCATTGTTTCCAGGGCATAGGAGGAGGCCCAGGAGACTGTAAAAAGGGAGGTGGTGAGGCTACCTTTTCCATTGCGTGGGGAGCTGCTGCCACAGAACCTCACTAAGATGTATTATTCAAAATTTGTTGTGAAGTGGTTAAATTGTCTTGTAAAGTCTTGATGTGTTTTTTTTTTTTTTTTTTAATATGCAAAATTATTAAATCAGTATGAGAGTATCATTGAGTATTGTATTTCCTTCTCTTTCTATGGATGTACTTTCTTTACTGCTTCAGAGAAAAGTAAGAATTTCATAAATGCTGATGAAGATTTGTGCATCACAATGCACTTGGAATTACAGCATTGTGCAGCGTCATAGTGCGCTGTATTTTATATAGGAAGCACACATCATAAAGGTGTTTAGAGTCTGGGTGAAGGAATTCAGAAGCGCGAGTGCTGATGCATTCAGAACAAAGCCAGAGCTCGAGGTTGCACGGCTCGCGCTTAAGCGTTCGAGTCCGTTTCTGTGAGGTTGAAAGTCGCGCTGGCAACAATGTTGCAAAGAAGGTCAAATTAAAACTTTTATGAAAAATTAACACTCGCGCTAGCGTTTGATAAGTTCAATGCGTCTTGAAATATACGCGGAAGTCTTTAGAGAAGGAAATCTTAACTCACGGCCAGAATTTCACGTCTTGCCGCTTTTCTTTCAGAATTGCACTTTTTGCCGCTTTTCTTTTAAACGGGACGTGCGGTTGCTCCGTTCAGGCAACCTCTTGGGAAAGATGAAGCTGGACCCTCGTCGTCAGTGAAAGGAAGTGAATTTCCACCACTTTGTAAAGGCTTCCTTTATTTTCCGTCCAGACGACAGCTCTCCCGGCAGCAACTGCTGTCCCAGGAGTTCCACGCAGAACACAGCAACAAGCGCTCTCGTGGAGACATCATTAAAGCCACAGTAACATCCCAACAGAACCCTACTTTTAAAAGTCAAATAAGTCACAACTAATTAGGCCTTGTAATCCACAATGTAGAGTGTCTTGTATTTAAAAGTGGAATTCATACAAATTTTAGGTTGAATGTTCTGCAATGACTAGCCCCCAAAGGCTATTTTTATTCTAAATGGCTGTAGCTGATCTTATGAAAAAAGACTACAGTTCAAATAAAATACTATTTTTGCTAACTCTGATTTGGGATAAGCTGCAAAGTTAATTCAACCACTTAATATTTATCAATAATAAATAATTGTAAACGTTGGATTTTGGAAAAATACACAGCAAAGGTAAAGTTAGGGTCTGATTTAGAGTTTGTTGGAGAAGGTTGTCCATCACAACAGCAAAGGAGTACTCTCTCTGCCAAACTGAAGTTTTCCTCAACTCATAGAGAGCAGGGTATCCATTCATTATGTCGACAGCAGTAACTACTCTGTCTCTGCCATCAACATGAACCTCCATCGGAGTAAGGGATGGAGTGAAGGAGTCCAGAGATTTGGCCAAGAGTCCACCCTCCTAATTTAGAATGTGGGAACAATGGCCACTTTTCACGCCCAACCCATTCAAACACTTATGGACCTGTGGAAGGGCAAAAGAGGACTGGGCCTCCTGTCCAAGAAATATGTGGAGACCTAAGGGGCTGGACCTGCTCCCACTTGTACCCAGGACAAAGAGGTAGACTCACAGTTGGATGCATTTCTGGTCAACCATAGGGAAACAACAAACAGCCCTTTTCCGAGAGGGACTAGCTGACCTGTGGCAAATGGATGTGACCTTGACCCTGTTGGTAGCTTCTGCTGAATTGAGTACTCGCCCCTAAATCTTGTCCCTGATGCCCTGGGACCAACAGATCAGGACAAACTAGACAAGAAACTTTAAGAATTTGGGACTTAGAATATTTGTGATTTTGCAAGACATCTGAAGCTTTAGCACAACCTCAAGGCAGATGCATCTAACATTTAGATGACTCTGTCAAACACAGCTTCCAGGCCTGCACAGCTAGACGGTTTTGAGACCAAGTATGAAGAGCGAAGTCTGGATTGGTGCCAAAAATATCTGACAGATGAGAGGGCTTTAGCATCCGTGACATTATATTTGTCCTACTCATACCTTTTCTACGAAAACCAACAGCCTCAGTGGGACCCGGTCCAATGGCTCTCCAATTTCTAGAGAGGTTCTCCAGATACAGCCTTCAACCTCGTTCCCCTAGAGGATTTCAGCGTCTATTTCATAACTAAGCTAGAAGGTAAAATGTATGCTCCATTGCTGTCAACCTGAAAATGCATCTCTGTAACAGCTCAACTTCAAATGGTGCTTTTCTACCCTTAGACATTTCAAATTCATGTTTTCAATTAAAGTCTTTTTAGTGTCATTTATTGTCATTTCTTCTATATTTTCCAATTTAGAAATTGGTTGAATTATTTTCTATTGAGATACGTTTTGACTTTTTATTTGTTTTCTTACTACTAAATACTTTAAACACAACTTTAAATCTATCTGTGCTATGTCATAACTAATGGAGGATGAACTTAAGTGTACTTATTAAACTTGTGTGTTTGACTTGACAAGATTTTGGGCTTAATATTTGAGATAGACCCATATTCTCCCTAACAAATAACTCATTCTCTTACAATTACTTGAATGTGTAGTTCCAGTATCTTGAGGATACGTTAGTTATTACTGATTTATCTACAGACCAAAACTGTCAAAAGACACCTAAGAGCCATGGTCTGTGATGTGATAAAAATGGCATATTGTTGATGAGCACCTGCCAGGAAACCCGTCTCTGGCCACTGTACAACAGAATGAAGAGCTCCTGAACCATCCACAAGAACAGTATCTTCTAGCTGGGTGATTGCAGTTGTCACTGATCTCTCACATGAGATGGGAAGCCATCCACTGTGGGGAAGCTGCTGCCTCTCACTTCGGCCGTGATGACGCCAGCCATTATGAGGCTTGCACTGTGAAAGTACACCCCAAACAAGGCCGGGCTCAAGTATGATCACAGTCTGGCAAGGATCAAGGGGCAGGGCCTGACTTGCTAACAGTGAATGAGCTCTGGATAAAGAAATCACACCAGTTCAAGGTGCAAATATTCATTTGACTTTGAATTTCATCTGTAGGCCAGCTGAAAGTTGCAAGAACCCTTGGTGTTCAATGTCACTTTCCCAGGCATGGACTCAAGATGCACCCCATACTGTGCTGTTAAGTAATGTTACACATTTTGAGAAGGGTGGCAAAAGGCTACTATCTGCACAGCAAACTGCCACAGGAAAGTGCTTCCTGCCTATAAGCCTCTTCTGAGTCAGTGCGTGAAACTCTGTGGAAAGGAGGAGAAACATTGCTGGAAGCTACTAGATGTCCAAGTCAAATAGAAATAGTACTTAAAAAGAAGTATTGACGAATTGTGCCAAGAAATGCATAGGAGGGGACCGGATCTATCAGTTCACTAGAAGTAACAAAAAACAGGCGAAGAAATCAGAGCCAACTCATCCCCTGACAAAAGAAGACCTCGAGAGTTTTCTGTATGAGCTATATCAGAAGATCTTTGATATGGTCACAACTTACTGCTGCTCTAGCCCCTGTGAATAAAGATATACAAGCCATTGGGGAGCAAGTGGCTACTAATAAAGATGACATCACCACCAATAGCCAGGGAATGGAGAAATGCTAATTCTTGCAAGCTCACCTAGAAGAATGGAGAGAGGTATGGGATAAAAGTAACAACCTGGAGGATAGATTGCTAGAGACAATGTCACAATACGTAATGTGAAGAGTTAAGTACTGCCTGGACCAGAATTGTTTTATCTGAGCCCATAGAGTTGGAGCCTCGCTATATGCTACAGAAGTTCGGACTACAGACTTTTTTTTACTAAAACTGGGATTCTTGCAACTAAAGAGTACAAACAATACACATGCTTTAGAGAACAACATTTCCATTTGGTCTGCAGTTCCAATGAACTCTAAAACTCATGTGATACGCATGGTTGTAGAAGCAGAGGAGATTCCTGAGTGCATATAAGAAACCCGCTTGTCTGCAACTCAGGAGAAGCGGGAACCGAGAAGGAGGTGAAAGGAGAAGTGGAAGGAGCCCAGACCATCAAGTATGACCGTACTTAAATCCTGATAGCAAAAGCTGTGAGGACTGCACTTGGAAGTCTTAAGGTTGTAGAATGGATTAAACTGCTTAAAATATTGTTCCTTCTGGCTCTGTCATAGACCCATTATATGCAGCTTAACAGATGTTTGCTTCAGCTGGGGGTGGGTCTCATTGAGGAGTGGTAGACCATAGTCCATCTCATCACCATGTCAGAATTGTGGCTACTCTCTTACTGGGGTGATGACACCAGGGATTGTGGTACACGGATAACTTATTGGGGCAAGGGAAGTTGAGGAAAGAGGGTAATATGGAAACCGGAGAATTTTTTCAGGGATCGATTACATTTGTAGTGGTTAGCAGTAACCGTTTGAGTAGTGCATTGACTTACAGTCAGGAGGTAACTGAATGTGGTATGCAAATATGTTTCTTGTCAACACTATGGTAAAGTTTTTTGTTGGAATGAAAGGGGTCTGAGTTCCCCAATTAAGTGATGTACAATCAGGAGGGAACTGTGGCATGAGCTAACAGGCATCCAGGAAACCCACAATTAGACCTGTCATCTTTAGGGTGGTCTTCCCCCAAGCATTTTGCTTGCCCACCTCCTCCTTTTGCCGATTCTTGTTCGTGTTCTTAGGACTCTGAGCACTTTTCTACTGCTACCCAGTGCTAAAGAACATGTGCTTCTCCCCTAAACATGGTGCATTGGTGTATACACAATTGGAATATTTAGTTTACTTGTTATACCCTTGTAAAGTGGTTCACTGGCATATTTAGTTTAATTGTAAGTCGCTTGTAAGGTGTTATAGTCTATGCCCAGGGCCTGTAACCTAAGTGCTACTAGTTGACCTACTGTGCTCTCCGTGCCACTGGAGTCCAGCTATCCTAGCTGATGAGGGGTGAAGCCCCGAAACCGGTTCTAGGATGCTTGTGTCCAGTCCAGGGAGGACCTGAACTAGCAATTCGAGCTGGACTGTTTCCACAGGGTCAAGACTAAGATGCATATGGCTGGGTTCAAAGTGGAATGGCATGGTGAGCAAAAAAAGATGGATTCAGGCCCAGATCTCTGTACTGGGGTAAATGTATGACATTGTTCTGCATTCTATCCATCAATCGTTCTTTTTTGCACTAGTTGTCCTACAGCCCTGATTGTGCTACCCACACAAGTAGCCTTTTCAACCTGTCTCAGGCCTGCCATTACAGGGCGTGTGAGCAGTTTACTGCCACTTCAATTTGGGATTTACTACTTGCTAAGCCTTAAACTCTACTTTTATTACACATAGGTCACCCCTAAGGTAGGCCCTATATAGCCCAAAGGACAGGGTGCTGTGTATGTAAAAGGTAGGACATGTCTTTTTAAGTTTTGCATGTCCTGGTAGTTACAAACACATACATTCGTTCTTCGCTACTGTGAGGCCTACTCTGCTCTTAAGCTGAGATTGGGATTTTCTTGAATACATTTTTAAGATGTGATTCCTAATTAGAAAGGAGTAGCTGCATCATGTTTTTATATCTTTGGAATGGTAATGATAAATCCTCTTTACTGGTAAAGGCGAATCTAACATTACTGTTTTAAAAATGCTACTTTTAGAAAGTGGACATTTCTCTGCTCTTTCTGCTTTGTGTTCCTGCAGCCTGTTTCCAATACACATCTGGAGTGGGTGACAGATACACTTTGTGTATTACCTCTAGACAGTCACACACACAGGAACGTTAGGTGTGTCTGCATACTCATCTGCATTCTCACAGCTCTTCCTGAGCAGTAAGGGAGTGAGGAGCTGACACTTACATCTCAATAGGGGCTGTCCTGTTTCCCACACAAATGACTGATTACCCTCCACTGATAGACTGGAGCCAGGACTGGGAAGAAATGACCTGCGTGAACCTCAGAGATCCTTCTTTGAAGTCAGATCCTCTTCAAAGGCACAACTGGGTATAAGTACTGGGCCTTTGACCCTACCAAGACAGTACACTACTGGACCTGTGAAGAACCCTGTAAGTGAGAAGGACTACTCTGCTGTTAGAAGGACTGAGACTCTGCTGCTCTGGGGTAACTGCTTTTCTGTTCTGATGTGCTGCCTGTTGCCACCTGCTTGCTACTCTCTGCCCTGCTGTAGAAAAGTACTAGACCCATCTCACTTGACTTGAAGGGCTTGCTGGCTTGCCCCCTGTTCTGAAGACTCAGGGCCATAAAAGACTTCCTCCAACCCTACAACAGCACCTGTACTCTACCATCTATGAGTGCCATCTGTGGTGCTAACCCAGTCCTTGGCCCCTAGAAGTAACTTTTCTGTGCTAATGCAGCAGAATCCATGCATCAACAATGTTGCGCAGATCAAAACCGACGCATCGCCTTTGGCACCACCTCAGTAGCTGCCCAACTACATCGTTTCCATAGACTGCGCGACTCAATGCCATTGGACTGAGCAGTTAGATGACGACGCAGTGCCTTCATAGTAAAGGGTTGGTCGACGAGGCTTTACTGACTGCTCGGATTGGGACTGACGTATCCCTTACATCCATGGGATCGACATTGACATATCATCGCCTCTGCTCCTCGAATCAGGTCCTCAATATCGACACTTCCTCCATCCAAGGTACTTTTTCAGTGGGACATGTGTGAGTCCTGCTGTCGACCTGCCCTTCATAGTGGTTGGCCTAAACTTTGGATTTACCCGTCCAGTGCATCCAGAAGTTTCCGATTGACGCTAAGACCTATATTTTTTATTTTCATCTTTAAAGATTAAAAACTCCTGATCTGCTTATTGAATTCATTTTCTTTGTGGTCTTGTTTTTCTCTGAGAAATATTATCGATCTTTCTAACTGTAAATAGACTATTTTTGTGGTGTTTCTATTGTGTTACTGTGTGTGTGACTTGCACAAATAGTTTACGCATTGCCTCTATGGATAAGCCTGGCTGCTCTGTGCCAAGCTGTCAGAGGGTGTGCACAGGTTATCTCTTAGTGTGTATCTAGTGTCATGTTCCATATAGGTACCCTAATATAGGCCTCAGTAATATCATATACCTTCACCTACATTATCTCCCTTATACTGCACAGTAATGAGCCTTTAGGATCGAACCTTTACCTAGTTCTAGTCCTGGGCGCAGAAAGGGAGTTTTTCCCTGAACAATCTCATCCTATAACTTCATCAATGGACTCATAAAGTATGAATGAATATTAATACGGGTTCTTGGAAACCAGGGAGGGGCTACTCAACCTACATAATTTCTACGTGCAAGGTTCATCCCATACGTCATCCTCAAACCCAACAATGGCTAATACAAGAAACAAGGGACAAAGGAACCCTAGATACTTTTTGTATAAATACAGCGCATCTTACTAGGGTTAGAGAGAGGAGACCGAGACTTCCCATCTGACACACTGACCAGAGACGCTGCGGGTCCTGCATGCAGATGCTCCAGCGGACAGTGGTCTAACATTTCCCTTGAAGGGTCTCCAACTCGAGACCAGGACGGGGTCCCACACTCTCTCACTTCAGGTAATGGGGTTAGACTAAATCCTAGAGGGATTCTTGGCTTTACACCTACTCACATGCTAGGTACACTTAGGTATATCTAAATAGGCATAGGACTATGCGTGCTCTCTTTTTATCATGTATTTTATATTCATGTATGTATTCATGACTATTGCAAGATGGTAGAGCTATACTATCCTTTTATTTTCCCTGTACTGCCAATCATATATATCTGCTACTGGCTAACGGTTATTGCATCACAGCTATTTTACACTAGAAGAACAACTGTGCAATAAATTCTTATTGTTACACGCCCAACTGGTTCTTCTATGTAACTCTCTGAAACCGAATAAGTGAGCACGAGTGACTGAGTGAAAGGTAGCACATTGATTTCCACGATTCTGAGGGATCAGGGTCGTCATGCTCTGAGGTTGCCAGAAACTATTCTCTCCCTGAGAAGAGGACATTCTAGTGGCACTGTGAGCTCGCTAATGCAAACAGGTTAACTGTGGGGGTGCTCAGAACCAGTCTGCCACCAAACCCACAGTTTATCTCAACTGAACGCGTAGATTCTGTATAGGATATATAGGAACTACACAACACTAGCTTACCCTGACTAGAGTGGTGGTTCCTGAATTGACAGGGTGCATTGTCTGCCAAACAGGAAACCCATTGCTAGCACCCACAATATAAAAAAAAGATGTTTCGCTTAAAAAAAATAAAGCGTACCCCCTTCAGTAATACACAACCAATAAGACAAAGAGATGCACAGTAGCTAGGTATGCATAGAGCCCTCCAGATTCAGGTAGAATATGAGTTACTCATTATGAAGGATGGTAGATGTGTTTACCTGAAGGAACACATATATAGGAAATGTAAATCTATACTCACCACTTGCTCACAGAATAATGGGCAAAAACCCTTTTTTTATGAACACGTTTTGTTGATTTAAGTATGAAAGTGTACTTCAATACAACATACCAGGACATTCATAGAACATCCCCTAATCCAAAAATGATCATGGTCCCCATCCACCCCTCTTACTGCATCTATAAATTCAGTAGTCATTCCAATGAACTTCCACCATCTATCCACTATGTTATGAAATTTCTTGGGGCGGCCTGGCACCGTGTACATAGGTTCCTCTTGCTTGGCACACTAACCCATTGCTGCATGCCATTCTGTTAAGGAAGGTGAATTTGGAGACTTCCATTTGTGTGCTATGTCCTTTTTAGCGATCATTGTTGCAAAGCCCTTAAGCACCCTATCCCCTCTACTAACCCTGAGATCCTCCAGAAGCCCAAATATGGACAATTTGGGAGACAGTTCCACTAATTTGATTCAGGACCAGAGTAAGGCTTTGGTTATCTGACCTTGATACATGGCAAAGCTGGGGCATTGCCATAACATATGAAAGAAATCTGCTGGTGTGTAATTAAACCTGGTACACTTAGGTTCATTAACTATACCCATATGAAAGAGGTGCTGTGGAGGTAAGTAGGTTATATCATATGTAGGGTGTGTAGCTGGACCAGCCGGATCTTTAAATAGATGGTACTTGTCCTCTATCAGTCCAATGCAACTTTCCCATTTATGCCTAAGGTGCTCAAAGGTAGCAGTGGTGTTGCAGATAAGTGAGCAGTAGATATTCTTTTCTAACCCAAACTGCCTAGCAATAACTTGAGCTCCATAGGGTTGAATTCAGTGACATCAGTGAATATAGAGTGGTGACTTACCAAGGCATGCCAGAGTTCTAAATATTTGTGAAATTGGGTTTGTACCAGGTGAAAGTCGTGTTGCAGCTCCTGGAAGAATTTCATGTATGAACCACCCCATACATCCTCCAATGAGGAAATTATTTCCTTTTTTTACCCCATTGCCCAAATTCTTACAGCTAAACTGTGTGACTCAGCCATCATCCACGCCACAGAGGAGTCTGTCATGTCTGCTTCATGTCCCAACCTGTGAATTTATTAGCAGGTCACCAGGTGAGAAAGACAGACTGTGTGATCTCTAGTGTAAGGGACGGAATGATTGTCCAATTCAATTTGGGAGAGGATGTGGCTTAACGGCAAAGGCAGTAGATCTCAAATCTGGTGTACATGGTTAGAGTCTTGGCAATGACACTCAACGTCCAGTGAGTCTGGGCAAATCACTTAATTTCCTGGTGCCTAACAAAAATGAATGTGTCCTTGTGTAACGCAATTGGTGCTCATGAGAAGTGCTATAGGGCAATCGGAGGTAGGATGCACATTAATCCCTGTATGTCCTGTCTTCTGTAGCTCCATAAAGGTGGTCACCCCCATCTCAGTCTGGAAGAAACCCCTGTCCAACACCTCTGTATATAGCCTAATAAGGTATGGACCAATAATGTCATTAAACTTGCAGAAGTATTCGAGCAAAATGTCATCGGGCCCAGGATCTTACCCACCTGCATGTCCTGAATCTCCAACTCTATTTCACTGAAGCTCTCTACCGGTGTGTGGCTACAGCCTGTTTGAATTATTGGGCAAATATACCAGAAGAAATATTATTCCATGGAATTAATATAATATTATTCGGGACTCATCACATATTTAAACATTTGTACATCCAAAAGCCGTAAAGAAGCGTGATTTTTTCGCGAAACACCCGTTGGCTTGGCTGTATTCTTGTTTCGTCAATGAAGATGTAGTATCAAGGCTAATATTTGAAAAGATTGAAGAAGATTATCTGTGAATATTTTAGTTATAGAACCATGACCAAGAATAAAAGATGTCTTATTGACAAATCGCAATTGTAACTTGTTTTTACCAGCACATGACCATAACCATATTTACTTCGGAAGGGACATATAATTCCCAGCAGGTGGGTTTCGTGTGATAGGAGCACCTCCGTCATGAACCGTTTTGCATATCGTAGTCGAACAGTACATTTGATGCAGTGTAAAAGGCTGTTAACATTCTGAGTAAATACTTAGAAATTAGGCATCAGGAGTGTGGGTAGATGACTTATACAGGTTCCTATTAGCAAGAGCCTTCCATTCCAATCAATGTGGGGACATGTTGAGTCAGGGTGTGGATGTGCTGGAAAACAGAGGGGCGCAATAACACACCACAAACAGAAACCTGAAACTTCCCATATCCCCCAATAATCCCCTCCCCATACTTCCTCCCCAGAAGCATGTGTTGCCCTTGATTCCCCAAACATTTCAATTGTAACTAGAAAGATTAAGGCATTGGAAGAGGGACCTCCTCCTAATACAAGATCCTATACGAAGTGTCACCGAAAGCCCACTTTGGGGGTCCAGGTAATAACTTGTTCCCCATGACTGTTTTTAGTGACTCTTCCTCAGCTGTTTTTTAGTGGGTCCCACTGAAGTAGCCGGTTATAAAGCATGTTGCAGATATCCACCCTGCTGGATCAGCCTCAGGAGAGGCTGTGTGGTTGTTGTGAGGGAATTTGGTATGTTTTAGGGACTGTCCCGCTTTATAGGGACCTCCAAATTCAGAATCCGAGGTGTCTAGTGATTTCTTCCACTGTCTCCAGACTTCTGCTGCTTGTCTGGTTAGACAGAGTGGGTTGATGGGACATGGGCAGGAGTCCCACACCTAGGGTCATGGCAGGAAAGCTGCCTTAGCTCTGTGGCTCATTCCCAGATCTTTTCAGGAGTCTCGAAAAAATAGTAACGTGATTGGTGGATCACCTTCAGTTTAGCAGGAAAGATCAGTATGTATAGCAATTCCTTTTTGACAGCATCAAATGACTTGTGTTGACTTTCAGACTTCTTGATATAATCAGGTCAAATCATAAATCTTGCTAACTGGTGGAGCAGTGCACCCTGCTTATGTGCTATATACAGAATGTTGGCTGGATCCCGATAATTGAGAATCTTCATAATAATGGAAAACAGAGGTGCGCTAGGTGGGGGCCACAGTGTACGCATTCTATCACAAACCACTGAGAAAGAGTATTATGTCCAAAATTCCAGGAAAGGTTCAGAGGCTGAAGCTATGTCCCCTTCTGGAAATACCACAATTCAAAAATCATGACAATGCAAGAGACTTTTTGAATCTTCAGCACAGGTTTCCAGTGTGCTGGTGACCGAGATTAGATTAATTTCCTTCCTCTTAAGATAAATTACCTTATCTTCCAAGACAGAAGCCCTCCCTTTGGACTCTGCATCTCTCCCAGCTACATTTGGGAGGTCTTGACAGAGCAGCGCAATGTCTAACCCTACTTTCCCAATCTTCGTTTTTGACTGACTCTCAAGAGATTTGAATCAATGGAAAATGTGTGCACCTTTCATGGATTCCAACTGCTCCTAAGGTGAGGGAGGCTCATCGTGCTGCTTTAGCTGGTCTGACTTGGGGGTCCTGTACTTGTCGATTCTTGCTTGATGAGGCATGAGTGACGTTTGTCCGTCCCCATCACGATTACAGAGGCTAGTAAATGAAAGTATATAGCCAGCTAGCTGACCCCTTATGAAGCTACGAGTGGGGTAGTGGTCCAGAGTTCTTCACGCTGACAATGTGCTGCAATTTACTGGACCCGGCGTAACGATGTGCCTAACGGTATTAAGGGAACTGGTATAAGGATTCTACCAGTGCAGGTGATGTGCAGATAAATGTGGTAAGAGACCAGGCCACCCACTTTGTGAGTCCAAGAGAGTCAGCTTGAGTAGCTGGGGCCCTTTTTAGGTTCTTCCATGCAGGTCAGGCCTTCAAATCCTTCAGTGTCCCTTAGTTGTCTCACAGGGGTTGCTCTCCTCTTGATCAAGTCCCAGAGCGAGGCCTATCTCTGTGACTTTGCAGCTCTGGGTCATATAGGGATTGCAGTGATCGAACTCCGAAAGGTCTCCCTTACAGCATGAGATCCCAAAGAAGCAGCTCCCCTCCTCAGGGCACCTAAGTGTGAAGTAGTGGAGGAGCATGGAGGGTGAATCCAATACTGCCAGGCCCACCCACTCCCACACACCAAGGGGGACCTGCAGTATTGTTTGCTCTCCCAAGAAAGGTGCAATGCTAGTGCCCCTAGACATGCTCTATTTCTGGTGCGGGAAGTCGCAGCTCTGCCACCCGGCATCCTGGGTGCCATTAAACCAAAGCCAAGCCAGACCAGCTCCTCTCGGCGGTTCCACACTCTCCACAGAAGCCTGTGCGTGGCCAGCCATATGCCTCAGGCTCCTCGTAGGCAAGACTTTATGGGCCCACTGTAGCAGAGTAGGATCTGCTTACTATGGTTACTCTCACTTTTTGCTGGTGTTTCACTGTTTTTCGACTTTAATTTGCCTGGGGGCCTGCTATCCAGGACCCCAGCCTAGGTGCTTCCTCTCTAAATTGATTGCATGTACTATAGGTACACTCCAGTTTGGTTAATGGGGTATCCTCGTGAGACCCTAGTATATGGTACACTAGGTACTAAGGCCAAAGATACCCCAGAGGCCTTCTAGGGGCTGCAGCATGTATTATGCCACCCCTGGGAAGCCTTCCAAAATGACACCACAGGACTGCTACAGTAGCCTGGGTATGGTGGTGCATGCATCCCTCACTAAGATATAGGTTACCTATATCTACCTTTAAACACTGACACATATACACCTATCAGTCACTCCTATGGCAGGCCTTATCAATCCTGAAAGTAGAGTTCTTGGTTTTGTGTGAGAGGGTGCCCATGCTTGAGCAGTACCCCTCTGCAGCTTTCGGAATCTATTCTCTGAAGCTTTTCTGTGATGCAGCCAGACCATATACTCTTAAGTGCATTATAACCTTGCGGTAAATGCTAACTTTGGAATGGCTGCATGGAAACATGTCATGTTTGGTGTCAAACACTTACCCCCTGCCATTCCTGGCAGCAGGGGTAGAATTCCACCCTTCTAGAGGGAGAGACATGTACATACTGGTCTGCCCGGTAATGGTTTAAGCGAGCCCCAGCATCACAAAATGGATGCTGGAGCCACAGACACGCATCTGACCTCCTGCTGCTGGATGAAACTTTAGCAGGGGAGGCCTGGACAATAGGTTTCCTGTCACAGGGAGGTGTAACCACCTCCCAGACAGGCTTTAGTGTATTGGGGCTGGGTGGTGCACTCTGAGAGTGCCAGAAAGCCTTCATTGGGGGCACATTTGGTGTCCCTGTGCACAGTCCAGTTCAAACCAGTATCAGGGACACTCCTCCCCTATTTTGGCATGAAACTGGACAAGGGAAATGGGTGTAGCCACCCCTCTTTCCAAACCCTCCCATAGGTGGGTCCCAAGAGTATGTCCAATCCCTTTCTTAAGTATAAGTAAGGGACCCCTAACATAACATAACATGTACTTTTGTATAGCGCACGTATCACCCGAAAGTCTCAAGGCGCTGAATAACAGATGTATATTGTTACCCAACTCAATGGTACTCATTTTATCGACCTCAGATGGATGAAAGGCTCAGTGGACCCGCCAGGATTAGAACCTGTGACCATGAGGTCTAACACAGGCCCCTGTAGTGGATGAATTTGTCCACTGCACCACCAGACCCGGTAACCCCTGGCAACAGGACTTTAGATTACACCTGGACGAAACACTGAAACTGAATCCTGGAACTTCAACACTCTGCTAAAGACTAGAGGAGTGACTCCCCTGCTCAAGCAGGGAGCACCAAAGCATTTGGCAGTCTGCATCTTCGAAGCTCCCGCCGGATTCTGAAGTACTTGCAGCCCAAGAAGAGGATTTCCAGACTTTGCTGAGGTCGACACGAGTCCCTAGCAAAGCTGAGACCCACAGCCCTCACGAGTGACGTGGAACCGGAACCCCTGGACACCATGCACATCTGATAGTGCATTGACTTCCCGAGCTTTCCTGAAGTTGTGCTTTGGGTTACTTGTAGCCCAGCCCGAGACCCATCTGCACCAAAGATTGTAGGCCTACACTCCACGAGTGTTCTGTGGGGCCACTTCTTGCATTTCAACTTGAGGCTCCTTTGCGATCCCTTGGCCGCCGACTGGTGGGTTCCCTCGAAGGTAACTCTAATTTTCCTTGGGCTTCCCTGGTTGCTCTAGATATGCCCTGACTCTCCGCCGTGTGGGGAGTCCCTCAGACCTTATTGGTCTGCATCAAAGCATTTCTTTGATTCCTACATGGGTTGCTGTTGCCAAGGCTTGTTGGGTGCAATCCGGGCACCAACACTGCAGCACTCAACATCCTTTGTGGGATAGCTTGAATCCAGATCCAGGTCATCGTCAACACCTCTTGGTCCTTGTGGCTAAAGAGTCAAGCTTCACCTCCTTCACCTGAAATCACCTGACATCGGTGGGCAGCCACCTATCGTGTTCCTGGTCACTGGCAAGTGACCCAGACTCCGTCCCCTCTGCTTTCAGGTTCTTCTCATCTTCGATCTAGGCTGGGATCACACCGGAGACTTTCCACTTGGACGCCAGAAGCACTTTGCAGCAGATTACGATTGAAAACGACGAAGAAACCCAAGACCAAAAGACACATATACACACGGCTTCCCTGGGTGAGGGAACTCGAGTATTCTGGTGCTCCCATGGGTGTTGGCTCTAGAAACCCCTGGTTCTAAAGGGTTTTCTCCAAGTCCTCTTCTAAGTGTCCTTTATCTTTAAAATTCCAACCGCGACTTTCCCCATAGAAGTTAATGGTGATTGACAGGTGTGTTCACACACTGCACGCATCCCCCGTGGGTCCCCTATGTCACTACCTTGGGTGGTTCCTGGTGGCCCCAGCCGTTCTGCAGGCTCAAGGCCTTGTATCTATGCAAGTTGTGGTTCTTATACCACTTTCTTAATGTATGGTTTGGTATGCCCCTAGAGCTCAAAGTATATTGTGCTAATTTACTGTGTGATATGAAATAATCATAATAATACATATATTTTATATATATACCTGGTGTGGCTCTCCTTTCATTTGGTCATTCCAAGATTATAGACTGGTAAAACAAGCTGCTTTACATTCCTCCAAGACTTAGCCTGAAGGGTGCTCTCCACAGCTACCACTAGGATAGCTTTTTATTAAGGTTGTCTTTAACCTACCATCAATAAGGGTCATTTGGACTGGTGCACAGTGACCACTAGAATAGTGGACAGCATATTTCAGGCCAACTTCTCACACCCACACAGGCAGTCACCATGACAGCTAAGACGCCAGTAGTGCCTGGGTCCTCCAGCTGTGATCTTCACCGGTGCAAGCTTCCCAACATGATCCCTCCTTGGTGGGGTTTGAGAGGGTGCCTCAGAAGGGAGTTGCACGATGTCTCAGCGGGGTGAGCAGCAGGATACCTAGATATGACGGAGGGGGTCTGGGAGCGAACCAAGAATGTGTCCACCATCTTTACCTCCCTGGCCACATCCCCAGGGTAGTAAGTCTTTTTGGCCTCCATGTTTGCTACTCTGACACACTGGGCTCAGAAAGAACTAATCTGGTAGGAGGACATTAATTTGGTCTCAGATGTGTCGCTAGACAGGTATACATAATATAGGTATTAATAAGAAATTATGTCCCAGAGGCTGCGAAAAAGATTTCAGGAATGAGCTCTCCTTGATATTTGTAGAGAAACACAAGCCCATAATAAGGAGTTCATTTACGTTTCCCATGTTATTAGAAATTATCCGAGCATAGTCTTGGCATGGGACTCTCAATCTATTTTGGAATCCACTAAAGCTATCATTCAGGATCATATTGCAATACCCAATCATGCTATGCTTACCTGGGAATTATATGAATAAATGGAAATTGGATCAATATAGATCTATAGCAGCAATCCTAAATAGGGCTTCAAGATCTTCTTTTAGTAGAAAGAGGGGTTCCTCAGCACTCTATTGGCAGTCTTTCAAGCAGTTATTAGGTGCCAATGTCGGCAAAGAGCAAAGGCGGAAATTCATTTTTACCAGGGAACCATTGAAGGTAGACATCAGAATGGAAATACAAATAATCTAGCTCTCCTAAAGTTGTCTGATTTTATGACATTTTTTTATAGGACAACTAAACCTATTAGCTACATCGAATTCTGAAAATGTACTGCTTGAGGTTTTATGAGAATACTAATAAGACAGACTTGCTCTTGGCACAGAGAATGTTAAGTGCTGCCAAGAGAATTCCTACTTTTATCGACTCCAATTGTCACCCTCTTAGTGTAGAGGAAGCTAATAGAGAGGCTCCCAGGGACATTACATGTTTTTACAAGATCACTCAATGCACTGAAATTACACTGAAGTTAAACTGAAATTTGATTATAGTAAAAGACGTTTTGGTTGAAATCAAGGGCTTTAAATCCTTACAAAACCCAAAGGCCCATTATGTTGACAATCCAATTCTGTAAATATTTCCAAATGGAATGAGTCCCTTAGCTCGTGGCTGCTTTCAATTGATTCATTTCTCTAATGTCATAAAGTCACCCCTTTAATGACTGAGCTGATTTCACAATAATGTATGAGGCACTATACACAAAGAAGCTTGTGCCTCAAGCAGGCTGATAGCCCTTTTGAATTCAGATGCCAAGATATTCACTAAAGGTCTTGGCGAACATATTTTTACCTTGCCTACCCTATCTAGTCCATCTGGATCAGTCCAGGTTTATTCACAATAGACATGCATTTGATGACATCAAGCATGTCCTACATTATACAGAGAAGTCAAACTGTTGGAAAATACCTTTGGTGATTCTGTCTTTGAAAGTGCAACAGGTATTCAAGAGAGTTAACTGGACATTTCAAGGATGAGTGTTAGAAGCTCTTGGCCTTGCCCTGAATATGATAACCTGCATATTGGCAAATTATAAAGCTCCAGTTGCTGCAATATTAGTTAATGTGGTGAGAAATCTTAGGGTGTCTCTGGTTCAGGGGTTGTGACGGGCTACCCTATTTACTCCCTCTATTTTGTGTTAAAAGTGGGAAACATCCTTTACGACGCAACTTTTACCACGCAGTGCCTTAACAAATCAGGTTTTGCAACGCAAGTCATTAGAACGAATTGCGCTGGGGGGCGCTCTAGGATAGGTAATAGTTTAATTTACTATCCAACACCTTCCCTACTATCCACGGGGACTGGAGTTGGAATAGTAAATTAAACTATTCACTATACAGCACCCCCCAATGCAAGTCGTTGTAACGACTTGCGTTGAAAAACCTGCGTTGAAAAAGCATGCGTGGTAAAAGCATGCGTTGTAACAACGTACATCCGTTAAAAGTAGAATCTCTGGAAGCTAGACTTGGAGGACAGCAAGATATATGGGTGGGGATCTTTTAAAGGGGATCAACATGAATTTCACCTATTTGCACATGATATTCTGCTTATAATAACAGACCCCGAGCCATCCCTAAAATGTCCTTGAAAGTCATACGAAAATATAGCACTGATTCTGGTTAAAATTAACTTAGCCAAATTGTATTTGCTAAGTGTAGGCCTGGCCTATGACATAAAAACCTTATTTCTGGAATTTCATATTTCTCATATGCTAAAGACAAGATCATATTTTTGGGAATATATACAAGACTCCCACTCTTATGAAATTGTAGGCCGCAAACTTTCATAGATTGATTGCAACACTCACATATTTATGGAGCGGAAGTCTCATTTCATTTGCAGGGGTGAATCATAATCATGTGTAGAGCACACCCACATATAATCTTATATTAAGTAAATGTGAGATGTTAGAATTGTGAAATGTATTAATGTAACTACATAACATGTTAATCACAAATTGCATGGAAAATTAACATAGGAAATTAATGTAACTAGCAGAAAATGTTAACATGAAGAACTTGTGTTATGAAGTTGACACTACTCATATACTAAATGTGGTTAACTATGATATTTCTATAATTTGGTAAAATTTGCTGCTAGATCTCAGCACCCCTCCCCCGCTAAGCACTTTTACGTCTATTTGGTGTTGTTTGCGCTTAGACCCCTGTAACTTTTTGAGCACATAAGGTATCCACGCCAAATTTGGCATAGTTGCGCGTAGACAAATCCCACCTCATTCATTTGCGCTCTTTTCTTCCAAAATCATAGGGGTTTTAAAGGTACACAGGGTTTGTAAATTTTCTTGGCGGGAACCCAGAAATTAGCCAAAATACAGCCAAATCTTGTTTTCGGGGGAAAAATTTAAAAAGTGTCCGTTTTTTCCCCCTGAAATTTGTATCAACACAGGGTTTGTGGTGCTGAAATTACCCTCTTCCCAGCTTTCAGGGACAGACTAACTTTTCTCAGAAAACCAATATTTTGTACACAGTTTTGGCATTTTACTGGGACATAGCTTATTTTTGCTATTTTTTGTCCTTCCAGTTAATGGTAGAAATGGGTATGAGCACAATAATGGATCCTGTAAAGCTATACATTTAAAAAAAGAAGACAAAATTCAAAATTCAGAATGGTCTAGAGCAGTATACCGTTACATCCTCTAGACCATTCTTGTTGTGGGGATGTATAGGGCTTGTAGGTTCACCAAGAACTCGACGAACCCCGAACCAATAACTGAGCATCGCCAAACGATGATTTTTTATTTTATAACGAGTATATATCAATTCATTTCGGAAAATATAAACAGTGAAAAATTGGTATGAAAAACACCTATGTACTTCTGAATTGGGAGCAAAATATAGAACTTAGAAACATAGCTATTTTCACAGCTCCGAAATTGTGGGTACCCATACTAGCGCGTGAATTATAGGACATTTTTAAAAGTGATTTCTTTTTTATACATTGCCTTACATTTGGAAGGCATACATACATCAAAAGTCAATGGATAATCACAGTTGCCCTTCAATTCTGTGTTCCCCAAAGACTCCAGATAAAAATGGTACCTCACTTGTGTGGGTAGGCCTAGTGCTCTCGAAAGGAAATGGTCCAAAAAACAACGTGGAAACTCCACATTTTACATTGAAAACTGACCCTTTTTTTGCAAAGTGCCTAGCTGTAGAGTTTGAACCCTAGCTCGGTCGGCACCTAGGGAGACCCAGCAAACCTACACATTTTTTAAAAACTAGATATCCAGGGAAATCAAGGATGGGGAGACTTGTCTGGCTTTCACTGTTACCCAGAATCCCTTGCAAACCTACAACTTTGTAAAAAAAAACACTTTTTCCTCACATTTTGTGATGGAAAGTTCTGGAATATGCATGGATCCACACAATTCCTCCCACCCTACATTCCACAAAGTTTTCCAAGAAAAATGGTAGCTCACTTGTGTGGGTAGGCCTTGTGCCCTTGACGTAAAATGGCCCAAATTGCAATGTGGACACACCAAATTCTTACATTGAAAACTGACCCTTTTTTTGCAAAGTGCCTAACTGCAGGTTTTGAACCCTAATACTGACGGCACCTAAGGAAACCTAGCAAACCTATACATTTTTTAAAACTATAAACCCAAGGGAATCCAAGATGTGGTGACTTTTGTTTCTCTCACCAGGTTCTCTTACCCATAATAGCTTGCAAACCTCAAAATTTGTAAAATAAAAAACACATTTTCCTCAAATTTCTGAGATGGAAAGTTCTGGAATATGCATGGAACCACAACATTCCATGCACCCTGCAACCCCAAAGTCTTCTGATAAAAATTATACCTCACTTGTAAGGGTAGGCCTGGTGCCCATGACAGCAAACGGTGCAAAACGGAACATGGACACACCACAATTGTAGAGTGAAAGCTGACCATTTTTTTGCAAAGTGCCTAGCTGCAGATTGTGAACCCTAGCTCTGCCGGCACCTAGGCAAACCTAGCAAACCTATACATTTGTGAAAACTAGACAGCCAGAGGAATCCAGGATGGGATGACATGTGGGACTCTCACTAAGTTCTCTTACCCAGAATCACAGGCAAACCTTAAACTTTGTAAAATAAAACACATTTTCCTCACATTTCTGTGATGGAAAGTTCTGGAATCTGTGTGGATACACACATTTCTACCCACACTGCATTCCCCAAACTCTTCTGATAAAAATGATACCTCACTTCTGTGGGTAGGCCTAGTGCCTGTGTTTCACGGCACCAGGTTCTCCTCGGAATCAGAATGAAGCTCAATAGGGTCCACCTCTCGACAGCCCCAAGTCCGGATAGAATAAATCCTCTCTGACTAATGGGATGGTCAAGTGAGGGATGGAAAAGGTAGGAACAGCAGGAGGAGAGACCTAGGAATAAACAAAGAGAGAGAGAGACAGTTTACAATGATATTCCACGTTCACCTATACCTATTTAACAAGCAATGGTGCAACAAGCAACTATCTCGTCATATGTTATAACTACCTGTAAAACAAAATAATGTTGGCTATATATGGGGGTGGGACCGGAGGGGTAATCACAAGGTACCTGCATGAATCTGGTATAAAGAAATACAAAGTCAGTTCTTGTAGACAAGCCAAGAATTAAAGGTCTTCTTATGAAAATTCACTTAACTCAAACATGTATGTGTATACCTTTCAAGGATTCGTGCTTGCCCCTTACTAAACCAAAACAGTTTAGGCCTGGATACCCCCAACGTATGTCCCCTGGAAATGAAGAAATAACACGAGTTCCAGATTCAGTCACAGATCCATAAAAGACTTAATTCATTTCTATGTAGTACAATATTTGGAAAGGAACATCTCTATGCCATGAGCTCTATAAGTACTTTGCTATCTACAAACACCCTTTCACCAGGATCAAAGGTTTAGATACTGTTGTATCCACTATTGCTTCATAGTGGGAGGAAAAGACTCTCAATGAATAAAAAGGTTTAAGTACAGTCAGGTTCTTTGCTGTTCACTCACAACGAGAGATACCCTACTCAAGTAGTATTGAAACATAGATCAAAGTTCTTTCACCTGCAAGAGACCTCCAGGAAAGTGAGCGTCTCGCCAACGGAAGAAATCCAGAATGCGGGATCTTCCACCCACAAGAGACCACAAATGAAGCGTGCGTCTCGCCAACAGGATGGAAGCAGAAATAAATCTTGAAGACTCCGAGATTAACGTGAGGTACTTCAAATAATGCAAGGGGTGGTGCAACCGCACCCTTACCATCTGGATTTACTCAGGAGCGAGTTTGTCAGGAATTATCTATGTCCTCGTCCGGGCACCATCTTGAATTATACTGCTCTGATGAAAGTAGATCAGAGCGTGGTTGCGTCAGTGCGTTCGTGAATAGTGCGTACGGCATGATGGGATATGTAGTCTTTACCAACCCCAATATGCTCCGTGATATAATACAACGCTATCTCTCCTGGTGAGCCCTGACAGTACATCCTCCCTTCGGAGAGCACTGACAGGAACAAGGACTATCCGGGAACCTCCTGTGATAATTCGCCACCAGCTGGGGAGCATGAACAGAAGAAGCAGGTTCCCATGAATCCTCCTCAGAACCATAGCCCTTCCAAGAAACCAAATACTACAAACGGATTTGTGAGATCTTAGAGTTCACAATCCCTTTTACCTCGTATTTCAAGCTTTGATTATCCCATAAAGGGATAGGTCGCCTCTTGACGGGACAATGTGAAGGTTTCAACAGAGAGACATGAAACACAGGATGGATACAAAAATGCTTAGGCAACCGCAATTTCACCGAGACTTGTCCCACCATCTGCAGCACCCTGTAAGGACCAATGAATTTAGGATTAAAAAAACTATGTTTCTTGAAGCGTATGTTACGTGTAGGAAGCCAAACCAGGTCCCCTTTCTTGTACTCGGGAGCAGGCCTCCTATGTTTATCAGCCTGCCTCTTGTACATATATTTGGCGTGTTTGGGATGTTGTGAGTTGTCAAGAAGAGTACGTTTGATGTATGTCAACCTCTGCCGAACTTCTGGGAGTTTCATAGAACGACTGGGAGTTACAAATGGGACAAAACGAGGGTGAAACCCATAAGAACGGTAGAAGGGTGAATGACGAGTAGAACTGTGAAGTGCATTGTTATAAACAATCTCTGCTATCCTTAGCCAATCCACTCAAGCCTCCGTGCTGGTGTCTACATAAAAACGCAGGAATTGTTTGAGTGTCTGGTTCAACCGCTCCGTCTGGCCATCTGTCTGCAGATGAAATCTGGTGGACAGAGGGAAGAAATGTTCAACCCAGCACACCAAACTTTCCAGAACTGTGCCGTGAACTGAGAGCCCCTGTCTGACACTATGGTATACGGGGAAGCCCATGTAGTCTAACAACATGAACCAGTAACAAACTTGCTAACTGCCCTGCGGTAGGAAGTTGCTTACAGGCGATAAAGTGTCCCATTTTTGTCAAATAGTCCACGACCACAAGTATAACCGTATGCCCCTTATCTGTAGGTAACCCAACAATAAAGTTAACAGACCATTGTTCCCAGGGGTTGTCTGAAGTGGGCATAGGTTGCAACAGGCTTGAGGTCTTCCTGTTTCTGTCTTCATTTGGGCGCATATAGCACATTTCTGTACCCACAGAAGAATATCACTTCGAAGAGAAGGTCACCAAAACTGCAGTAAAGTGTTTTCTATGGTCCTTTTAACCCCACCATGTCCTGCACAAGGAAGGGTATAACACCAGTGAAAGGCTTTTTGTCTAACTTCTTGGGTAGGTAACAGTACTTGTTTGCCTTTTATTAGAATACTGTGAAACATCTTCCATTCGGGATGAAATTCGAGTCAATCTTACCAATAAAAAGTATGGATCCCTCTCTTTATTTTGTGAAGGAAAACGTTAGTATGTGTAACGCAAACCACTTGATCAGGTGAAATGATTTCTCTTGCTGGATTTGCGATTTCCCTCATCTGGGTATCTTGTCAGGTTAAAGCATCTGCCTTCTTTTTTTTAAAATATTTTTATTGAGAGTTCATAAAAACAAGATCAGCATTACAGAACACCTTTGTAAAAAAAACTTTAGTACAGTACATGGCATATGGATAAAAATAAATAATCGACAATCAGATGTCAACGCAATGATTATAAAGTGCAAACAGTAATTATAAAGTAGAAAAGTGCTTAAAAGTGCATATAGGCAGACTGGTGATTATGAAGATATCTTTTACAATTCAAAAACGCTCCAAAACTTTTCATATTTTTTAAGCGCCCCTAATCTAAGCTCATATTTTCTTTCCCTTCCCTGTGTTCGTAGTAATTTAGCCTTCCATGCCTGAAAGGTCAGTACTTGATTGGTTTTCCAGGACTGCAGTATAAGTGATTTAGATATTAGAGAAGCTATGAATAGAAATTCATCATGTTGGGTGTTGGTCGCTGAACAGCCTAGAACAGGGACTAGATCATCGAATATTATAGGAGCTTTAAGCTCAAGGGAGAGATATTTTTCAATTTCCCTCCAGAGCGGTTGGATTTTAGGACATTCCCAGACAATGTGTTTTCAAGTCGCTTTTTCCTCACATCGGAAACATTTATCGACAACTAGGGGAAAGATATTATGGAGATAAGAGGGGGTTCTGTAGATCAACCCTTTATTATGAAATTGCATGCGTTTAAAATTTGCGCCGCGAAAGATTGTTTTATTAAATTTATTTATTTTATCACAGATTTGTTGATTGATTTCAATATCCTCCCTTTTTTTCTACCTCTCGATAATCTTACTAGAGGATTCCTGCTTCTTATCCTCTTTTAGTATTTTAATCCAGGTACTCATCTTTTTTTGAGTTTTATTATTCAGTGCTGTAGAGATAGATTCCTTAAAATAAAGATTCCGTATATCCAGCTCCCTGAGTATTGGATTCAACATAAAAAAAGACCATTTTAGAGTGGAATGAGAATGGCTCACCTGGCTGGCAATTTGATCCCATGTTTTCCACCTGTCACCGGCCAGGAAGGCATCAATTTTATCAAAACCATTTGCTTTCCAGAGGTTTATTATTTTTCTGTCCATACATCCCTCTTCCCCTAGGTTGAAGTTGTTCAAATACGTTGTGTTACTTATCCTAGGAATAAAATGGGATTTCAGAAACTGAGTTTTCTGTCTAAAAATCCATTGAAGGGACTTGTAACGGATTTTCTTTGGTTCTTTTGTGACTCTAATCGGATCGATTATTTTTATCTCTGGCAACATCTTCTTCATAAAAAAATTGTCTGCCTCGTTCGTGTCTAAGAAGAAAAACCTGTAACTATGGTGTGCAAAAGACGCAAAATAGTAATCTCTTATATTGGGGAGTTATAACCCTCCTTGTGCAGATGGAAGATATAAAGTGCTAAGCGCAGGTATAAAGTTTGTGAGCTGACGAGCTCGGGAGCCTGCGCCTTCATGCTGTGAGTGGAAATGTGGAAAAGTAAATTTTGCCATGTTCTGTGTCCCTACGTGTTCCCCATCTTATGTTATGTGTGCATGATTAATATGCATATGTATTCCCCATGTTTGATTAAAGACGCAATTACAGTTGTGTCCATCCCTAGTATGCCAGTTCCCAGTTCTCGTGAATACTACGAATATCAGGCCTATGTAAAGTTACGTTGCCACGTTTCTCAGTGTGCACGTTATTTCATTGTAAAGTTTAAGTTTCTAGGCCTCAAAAGGGCCCGGACACCAGATTCAACTCCTGTCTCCTGAGCCCTCGCTGAGGAGCGATACAGCCCCCACCTGTGTTCCTGACCCTTCACTTACTTCCTGCCTCACAGTGCCCGGTTCAGCCTGGCTCTGCCTGCTAGTCTGCCAAGAGTATGTTATGATTCTAGTTATCAGTTCAGCCCTCCTTCTCTGCATTCCTAAACTACTGAATCGCATCAATAGTTTCCGTCATCGTCTAGCCCTTACGTCTCCATGTAAGAGAAATACTGTATTTATGGTCATTTAATATTCTTCATCACGCACTACATGTAGAATAATGCATGCTCCAGTCTTAGAGTCTGTTAGCCTCTCCCCTCCTGACTCTTAGTTTATATCAACATGTTCTCTAAACATCAGATACTAGATATTGTTTAGGCACATGTCGCCCTGACTCTCCAGACTCCAGTCTCTGCTCCTAGTACAGAGTTCATAGCCCCCAGCTTCTCCTAGTAACACGTCATTGTCAGTTTGCGCGCACTATTAGGTTAGAGGTCCCGGCTCCTTAGGTAGCCCCCTCCATGTTTCCGCCCCATTTATGACATATTCTGTTACGTTTACATCACATGTCTATGTATACGCCTCCTGTTACACCCACTTTCACCCTTATCTTTCGCGACTGCTATTGACCACACCCACTGCTCCGCCTATTGTATGTATTGTAGTGCAACTGTTTTAGTATATATGCTTGTGTACTGTTATTAAAGTTAGCGCGCGCTCATCCCAGATCCAGCCCCGGCAGCTGCCGGGCTCTGCCATCCTATTCCTGTGCAGGTTGTCCTGTTCCTGTCCTTTATGCTGTATTAAACCTGCAAACTCCTACTACCTCGAATCTTGACTCTTATTTATTGAGCTATCTGTTATTGCTATGTCCAGTCAAACCTAGATCCGGTATTATTTATTTATATACCACATAATGGCGCCCGAATAGGGACTTGCCCTTTCCCCACGCGCCGGTGAAGCCACGTATGCCCCCTGACCCTCTGCAGCCGTGACGGAACCATACCGGCCACGTGCAGATATTTCTGCTTCAAGTATCCCTCAGGCCCACCGAGGAGACGGAGGTTGCGGTCCAGCATCCAGACGAGGCGGTGGAGGAACGCGGCGAGTCCCGACCAGAGCCCAAGCCGAGAGTCCAAGGTCCGAGGTATCCGGAGGCCCACCCGTAACAGAAGTCCGAAGTCCGTCTGTCCGGCGTCGAAGCAGTCCAGTCCAGTCCGAGGCCTTCCGTTCTTGCTGCCCGGTGAGTACCGTTGCTAGGGTAGTATCTAGACAGGGTCAATCTAATTGTCTCTGGTCCGTGGGGTTTGGTGGTACACAGATCCCAAAACGAAGTGTCCACTTCGGTGGATGCGGGTCCTGACGTGTCTCTTTATGAGACCGGTAAGTTTCGTACTGTTTCAGCAGTGCATCTAGTCTCTGTTCTAGCCAGTTCTGTTCTCGAGAAAATTCATGTATTCTGTTTTCCGTATTCCAGGTAGTATTTTGTCAGAACTGTTATTTTAAATGTTCTTCATGTATTTTAATGTCGTGGTATGAGAGTGGTGTAATTATCGTGTTCATTTTGTATTGTATTTTGTCTAGATTACAGTTCAGTCATGCCTTTATTTTCTAAACTACGTCAGTTAAAAACCAGAAAAGGTCTGTTAGAAGCAGCAGTTCCTGTCCCGCCTAGGGACAGTCCAGGTCATTTTATGTATCAGAAGCATGGCATAAGTGCCATATTATATCTAGATTTATGGGTAGAGTACACCAAAGAGTTAGAAGAAAAGTATAGATGGCCCGTATCAGGTACGTGGGATGCCGAGTGCATCATGCGAGTAGAAGAAGCATTATGGAAAAAGAAAGCCAGACAGTCACAGAAAGATGCCATCGAGTTATGGCGCAAAGAATCTCATAAAAGAACCGAAAAAGAAATCAGAAAGTCAGAATTAAGTAGAGAATCCTTAGAACGAGCCCAAGAAAGGGAATTAATCAAGATAGGTGAACGAGTTAAAACCGAACAGTCAGACAGACAGAGGAATGCCCTCATTAAGGGTATGTATCCTCTTCTTGCCGAGGGCTTGCCAAAAGCGACCCCGGAGGCATCCAGTAATTTTCCGCCACCATTAGTTCCGACCAAGCTACGTCGCAAACCGACCGCAGCTGATATTTTCATCTCGTCCTACTTGGACGACACAGTCCCAGAATATGCAAATCCTGTTCCGTCAGTCCCTGTAAATCATGCAATTTCTGCTCCTCCAGACACTGGAGTACCTGCCACGGTACCCCCGGTCCAGCCTACATTACAATTTCCCGCCGCGCCAGTACGAAGAGTATCAGTCGACGATTCCAGTTTAGGTGCCGCAGGAGGAGGTCCTCCTGGTACCCCGCCACCACACCAACGAGTAACGTTAGTCGAGTTACATGAATGTGCGTTACAGCGTACGCCCAAATATAAGTCAGTTGCAGATATCCGACGAGCTCTTACTGAATGCCGCTATGATCCAGTTGCAGGTGATGATAGTACAGTTATATATTCCATCCGTGTAAGACGGGTGACCGGGTATTTGGACACCCTACCGAATATGAAAGAAGATCTAGACAGAATATATCGTTTCATCCGTACAGGGGATGATCCAGAAAGTATTGGCGAAGCCATGTCTCAAAGGAAAGCTGAGATCCAGCTCATGCTATTAAAGTTTCTGATTAATTGTTTAATAAGAGAACAAGATTACCCGTCCAAAGATCCGGCCGAAATGAGAATCCTGACAAGGTGGAGTGATAATATAGCCGAGGGTAAACACAGAACTATCAGTAGTATAGAGAGTATGTACAAGAGAATTCGTAAGGAAATAATAAAGTTACACGAACAACGTAAAGCAGCACAAGTAAGCGAGAAAGAGAATGACTCTTCTACTGAAGAGGTAGACGACGAGAATCCCGCCAGAATAGCGTATGTAGGAAAATCTAGATTCCCAGACCGCCATTTACGCCTAGAACACAAGTCAGTTTTTCATCACCCAGCACCAGAACAAGGTTCTCTAGAACAAGTATTTCAAGCTATCGATCATATTCTGAAATCACGAATCGGTTATAGTAAGTTAAGTACTATGCATGAACAAGAACTAGCCCGATCAGCAGTCCGATGGATTACTGATTCTACCACTTTTCCAGACGAAATAGTGGCACAAATGTTTCTGAAACTGCCCCCAGCCGAGCAACGACTGGTGGGTATGTATATGATCCAGCACCTCATTACTCTGTATGAGGGTCAACATTCTGATCCAGGTCCGTTACACGATGTCCTGAACGAGTTACTCCAGTATAGATGGAAAGGTTTAGGTACCGATTTAATTAGTGTCATTCTAGAACAGCGCCACAAATATAGAACGTTCCTGAAACCGCATTTTGTTCATGTCTCACCTCCAGAAAGTAAACCCTTTTACATAGACAGACAGAATCCGTTACGAGAAGTACACCCAGTCAGGACAGCAGATGGTGAAATGGAACGAGTGTTTGTTTACACTCCGATTACAAAGATGGAACTCTTAGAGATGAAGAAATTAATTCCCTGTCATGACAAAGATCCAGCAGGGTTCCACCGAGAATTAAAAGACATGCTCCGTATGGGAGAATACACGTATCCAGATATTATTAAAATGCTAAAGGTCCTGTTGCCCGCAGGGGTATACGAGAAACTCAAGGAAAAAGAATGGGAGGTGGGAGAGAAAAAGATCGATTGGGCAGTTCTAGAAGCTGAAGATAAGATACGAGTACCAGGTACCGGTCTTGGAGAGAAATGTAAAGAATTACCTGAATTGTTAATACAAGTTTTTCCCAGGTTATTAGCCACTAAAAAGGAAGACTGGGATGCAATCTCAGCCTGTAAACAGAAACAAGACGAAGACACTAGTGATTTTTATTCTAGATTTGAGAAATGCTTTATTATAAACAGTGGCTTGAAGACGAGTAGCGAGTCGTACCCTCATCTTTTTGTTACTAAATTAGTCGAGAATTCAAGTCCACAAGTTAAGAATCGAGTTTTGAAAGTCGAAAGTACATGGCAAGCTAGTACCCCGTCCCAGATGTTACAGATGCTCCAATATCACCAGAATAGAATCAGAGAAGAGCAAGATCATGAAAGGAAACGTATGAAAGACACGAAAATGAAAGTACTAGTTGCACAATCTGTTCCTCAAGACAGTCAGAAGAGGGGTCCGAATCAAGCCAGTCATCCTGCAGCTCCCGTTAAAGGGACCTGCAATTATTGTAAACAGCCAGGTCATTTCATAAACGAGTGTTCAGTTCTGAAACACAATATAGCTACTGGTAAAACTAAAGAAAGACCACGTCCGCCTAGACAAGAACAAGTTTCACAGACTTCTCAGCCACAGAATGCACAACAGACAGTTCCAGCACCGCAGCCTATTGCTGCAACACAGCATGTTACACAGCAGATGTACCAGTATGCACAGTCTGAGTATCCAGAGTATCAGCAGTACTCATGAAACAGCCTAGAGAGGGAGGTAGGCTTGCCTCTCATCGAGATTCCTGTAGATCAAGAAGGTCCCTATGTTCATAGTCAAGTACTAGGGAAAGACAGAAAGTTTCTGATTGATACAGGGGCAAGTAGGACGACCATCAGTCACGCCGAAGTTCCAGGGGCTCCGCTCTCAGGCTCTAGAAATGTTTCCTTTGGATTTTCAGGAAAGCCTATTGTAAATGAGATATCTAAGCCAGTTACTCTAGAAGTAGGTCCATTGTCCCGCACTACTGATCTGTTACTTACGAAGTCATGTCCAGAAAATCTGTTAGGTATTAGGACACTGAAAGAATTAGGTGCAGTTATTTGCTGTTCCCCCGAGGGAATACGACTGTTTCTACGTGACTTCAAGGGTCACTATGTATTACGAGATTTTGATCCGAGATTGTCTAATGTTCCGCAGCATCTATGGGCGCAAGGTCCAACTGATGTAGGTCTTATGCAAATCACACCCCATCGTGTTACTCTCAAGCCAGGTGTAGTGTTACCACGAATCAGACAGTACAGATTGCCACCTGAGGCTGTAGCAGCCTTATCCAAAATTATTGACGAGCTCATCGCTCAAGGAGTAGTTGTAGAAACTACTTCCAATGTATGTAATTCTCCGATCATTCCAGTCATGAAACGTACTGATCCAAATGCACCCCCAGTATATCGATTAGTGATTGACCTTCGAGAACTCAATAAATGTATTATTCCCCAGTACCCAGTTGTCCCAGATATCTCTTCCCTATTGACAGCCATTGATTCCGAAGCCTCATTTTTCACAGTCATAGACCTCAAGAACGCGTTTTTCAGTGTCCCCATTCATCCAGACAGCCAGTTTCTTTTCGGATTTTGTTTAAATGGAAGGAGCTATATGTTCACACGAGCTCCTCAAGGTTTCACAGAAAGTCCTAGCATTTACAGTCAAGCACTTAAGAGACAACTAGACAACATTCACATGCCAACAGACACTGCCCTGCTCCAGTATGTCGATGATCTACTGATCACAGCCCGTTCTGAACGTGCTTGCGAGCAAGCATCACTTACAGTCTTGTATTTCCTTGCCGAGATGGGGCACAAGGTGTCCCCTTCGAAGCTTCAATTCTGTGTCCAGCAAGTGATCTACTTAGGCCACTTACTGTCCAAGTGGGGTAGGCAGTTGACACCAGACCGTATCCAGTTAATAACGAGTCTTCCTCAGCCCAAGACCCAGAAGGAGGTACGTGCTTTTATCGGCCTTACTTCTTACTGCAGACAATGGATTCCTCAGTATGCATTTCTAGCTAAACCACTAATACAGTTAACGACACAGGAGGCAGCCGTATCGACTGTCCTCCCTTGGACATCTGAACATACACTTAGTTTCAATGAGTTGAAGAAAGCCTTATGCCAAGCTCCAGTTCTAGCTACACCGAACTACAGTAAGCCTTTTACACTTTTCGTCACAGAACGCGAAGGTACAGCATTATCTGTTCTCACACAAGATCAAGCAGGACAATACAAGCCCTGTGCTTATTTTTCGAGCACATTAGATCCTGTAGCCCAGGCTCTGCCTGCGTGCCTCAAGTCAGTTGCAGCCACAGCACTAGCTATCAGACAAAGTGATTCCATAGTATTAGGACATTCCTTGACAGTACAAGTTCCACACTCTGTGGAAGTTCTTTTAAATCGAACACAGACTCAGCACTTGACAATTGCACGTTTAACAGGTTATGAACTGACACTGTTCCAGCCACACATAGAAATCGGACGCTGCAACGTTCTAAATCCTGCTACACTATTACCGTCAGTTAATTCGAATCCTGCCACACATGACTGTGTGGAAGTAGTTAACACCATGACAAAGCCAAGACAAGATCTGACAGATATTCCATTACCAGATCCCGACCTGACACTTTATGTGGATGGTTCATGTATGAGAACAAGTACAGGAGAACTAGTAGCCGCGTATGCAGTGACTACTGACACTGAAGTTATAGAAACACACCGTATTGACACCCTGTCTGCTCAAGCAGCAGAGCTAGTTGCTCTGACACAAGCCTGCATACACGCTAAGAACCTGAAAGTTAATGTTTATACAGATTCACGCTACGCATTCGGAGTTGTACACGACTTCGGAGTGCTCTGGCAGGAGAGAGGTTTCATGACTTCTCATGGAACCAAGATTCAGCATGGTCTCCTTATTCAAGCTCTGTTAGATGCCATACATTTACCAACATCTATTGCTATCATGAAGTGCAAAGCACATACGAAAGTTACTGACATTATTTCTCAAGGTAATGATCTAGCAGATCGCACAGCCAAGCTTACAGCACAGACTCCAGACATTTCAGTTAATCCGACACAGACACATACTCCAGCTCCGACTACCTGTATGACAGTTAAGGACCCTACTCAAGATGTCATAGATATCCAGTTACATGCTACTCCCGAAGAAATCAAGAAATGGTCCGAACAAGGAGGGGTCCAGACAGATCAGGGATGGGTAACGAAGGGTAGAGCCACATGGTTTCTCCCCGACTCTATGGTTCAAGTCATTATCAATACCGCACATAGTCCAGCCCATTTAGGAGAAAAAGCTATGTTAGACAGTATCCAGAACATTTGGTTCAATAAGCATTTACGAGCTGCAGCCAAGCAGAAAGTCCGTACCTGTATGATATGTTGCCAGTTCAATTCAGGTAAAAGTGTCCCGGTGGAACAAGGTGGATTCCAGCCCCCTGACCACCCTTTTGAAGTCCTCCAGATGGATTATATTCAGATGGAGCGATGTCGAGGTTTCAAGTATGTCCTTGTAGTTGTATGCGCTTTGTCCAGGTGGACAGAGGCATATCCAGTTCCAGATTACACAGCCGCGACCACTGCCAAGCAGTTGGTTCGTGAATTCTTCCCCCGTTACGGACTCCCTAGGGTCGTATATTCTGATAACGGCCAGCCATTCTCATCTGAGCTCATGAAACACGTTTCCCTTTTGTTAGGGTACCAGTGGAAGTTCCATTGTGTACGCCATCCTGAAGCAGCCGGTCTCGTAGAGAGACATAACCAGACCCTGAAAATCCGCATTGCCAAAATATGTAAAGAGAAAGGTGTGGACTGGTTAGTAGCTCTGCCAGTCGCTCTGTTTTATATGCGCATGGTCGCACATTCCAGATCAGGTCTGTCCCCGTACGAGGTCGTATTCGGCCGCCCCCCTAATATGTGGGGTACACCTAGACCCCGAAGTATTACCGATGTTTCAAGTAATATGCTGACAGATTACCTAGCTTCCTTGATGTCTGCCCTACACTCTTGTCGTTCACAGGTTTCCGCCGCATTTCCAGACAATACCGAGGTGGCACTGCATGACATCGTTCCCGGAAGTTTGGTTCTTGTGAGGAACTTTGATCGTTCAAGTCCGCTGGAGCCTCGCTGGAAGGAGCCAAAACAGGTCCTCCTGGCCACCCGTACTGCCGTCAAGCTGGAAGGCAGGAAGGGCTGGGTCCACCTGTCTCACGTGAAAAAGTTTTATGGACTAAAGACTGTTTCCAAGAACATTTCCGAGGATTTTAAGGATTGCCAAAGTACTATTCTTAAGGACTGTCCCGCAAAAGACAATGATACAAATCCCTCCCTGTTAGAGAAAACTCCGCAACAGGAGTATAAGCTAAAATTAAGGTCTAGTAAAATAAGTCAGCCAGTTTGATTGTCTAAGTCCTCCCCTAGGTGAAACGGTTAGACCGGTTTCTGACATGTATAAAATAGACCCCCATAGTGAGAGAGTTAGTCAAAACTCAATCCGATGTATCGTTTTTCTAAGTTTCATATTGTTTTTCAGCCTCATGATTACCTGCACAGGTTATGCATTTTATTTGTGTTTTCCAGTTTCTCATGTAAATAAGTCTTCTATTGTTACAGTAGAGCACACGTTTAGTGATCTGCCTCCTCATGAACTATCTTATCGTCTTGCTATGCGTAATAATTCCTTTATCCGCATGTTACATTATTCACACCAGACCAGCAATGCCACTAATTGTTGGGTGTGTGGTCGACTCCCCCCTTTCCAGACACCGAAGGGAGTTCTGCCACTGTTTCCTTATCCATTTTCACATAATGGTTCGTGTGGAGCATGGTCCACGTTAACGTCATCCTCAACAGATATGTCTTTTCTTAACAGTACATGTTTTCCAGACAAGCAAGGTCTTCCCCACAGAACAGGGCTAGATCTAGAAAATGAAGTTTATAATTTAGGTAATTATTCTTCGAATTTTATGGTCCTGAATGTTCAGTCTGATACTACTCCAGACTTCCCTGCTATGTCAGTATTACCAGTCAAAGGCGAATTATGTGTCCAAAAGAATGGTTCCGTACATGTAGGACATAGTGATTGTACTACTATTGTCAAGTATAGTGACAGTGGGAAATCTATTTTTAAAGCTTCACGTCATTCTTATTTTGTTTGTGGTCAGACCGCATATGTCCGTCTGCCCCTCGATTGGGAGGGAACCTGTTACATTGCCTTCCTACTGCCACCAGTTTTTCTAGCCCCACCTGACTACCATAGGAATTCCCACCTAGTACATATCAGACACAAGAGAGACCTCCCGATTGTCGATTATACTGAAACTGCTATAGAACAATATATAGATATCAATAAAGGTGTCTTCCCTTATTTAGGTACTGTTGTGAATAGTAAACTGATACGTAGATTAACCAGAACACTCGAAGCATTAGTGATTGAGACTACTTCTGCTCTAGGTAATTTAACCGAGGAGCAATCCTTTATGAGAATTGTCGTGCTCCAGAATCGTCTCGTCCTTGACGTCATACTGGCCGATAGGGGCGGGGCATGTAGAGTCATCGGATCTAGTTGCTGCATTTTCATTCCTAATAACGCGCCGTCTGTTTATTCAGCTATAACCAGACTCCATAAAATTGCCCATATGTTACACCAAGATCCAGGCACCTGGACATGGTCCGGTTGGTTCTGGAATATGATTTCCGCCTGGGGATGGAAAGTATTGTCCTTTCTAGGTATTGCAGTAGCGATCATATTCAGTTGTTGCCTTTGTATACAATGTGGCCCTGCGATTTGTGGCATTTGTGCTACCTCTTGTATTCCTAGTCCCAAGTCCCGTTCTAAATCCAGTCCCAAGAAAATTCGAGACGAGCAAATGATACTGTATGAAATGATAGATGGTATCATGAATATTGATGTTTCCTGATGGAAACGTAGTGACAAGGAGGGAATGTGGAAAAGTAAATTTTGCCATGTTCTGTGTCCCTACGTGTTCCCCATCTTATGTTATGTGTGCATGATTAATATGCATATGTATTCCCCATGTTTGATTAAAGACGCAATTACAGTTGTGTCCATCCCTAGTATGCCAGTTCCCAGTTCTCGTGAATACTACGAATATCAGGCCTATGTAAAGTTACGTTGCCACGTTTCTCAGTGTGCACGTTATTTCATTGTAAAGTCCCCGTTTCTAGGCCTCAAAAGGGCCCGGACACCAGATTCAACTCCTGTCTCCTGAGCCCTCGCTGAGGAGCGATACAGCCCCCACCTGTGTTCCTGACCCTTCACTTACTTCCTGCCTCACAGTGCCCGGTTCAGCCTGGCTCTGCCTGCTAGTCTGCCAAGAGTATGTTATGATTCTAGTTATCAGTTCAGCCCTCCTTCTCTGCATTCCTAAACTACTGAATCGCATCAATAGTTTCCGTCATCATCTAGCCCTTACGTCTCCATGTAAGAGAAATACTGTATTTATGGTCATTTAATATTCTTCATCACGCACTACATGTAGAATAATGCATGCTCCAGTCTTAGAGTCTGTTAGCCTCTCCCCTCCTGACTCTTAGTTTATATCAACATGTTCTCTAAACATCAGATACTAGATATTGTTTAGGCACATGTCGCCCTGACTCTCCAGACTCCAGTCTCTGCTCCTAGTACAGAGTTCATAGCCCCCAGCTTCTCCTAGTAACACGTCATTGTCAGTTTGCGCGCACTATTAGGTTAGAGGTCCCGGCTCCTTAGGTAGCCCCCTCCATGTTTCCGCCCCGTTTATGACATATTCTGTTACGTTTACATCACATGTCTATGTATACGCCTCCTGTTACACCCACTTTCACCCTTATCTTTCGCGACTGCTATTGACCACACCCACTGCTCCGCCTATTGTAGTGCAACTGTTTTAGTATATATGCTTGTGTACTGTTATTAAAGTTAGCGCGCGCTCATCCCAGATCCAGCCCCGGCAGCTGCCGGGCTCTGCCATCCTATTCCTGTGCAGGTTGTCCTGTTCCTGTCCTTTATGCTGTATTAAACCTGCAAACTCCTACTACCTCGAATCTTGACTCTTATTTATTGAGCTATCTGTTATTGCTATGTCCAGTCAAACCTAGATCCGGTATTATTTATTTATATACCACAGAACTGGTCCTGAGAGATGAGGCAGCATGCCCTGCAACCTATGAACTTTGCTTTTTTCCCTACTGACGATTGAGGAATCATGAAACACGTGTCTAGGGATACGAATTGAAACTAATAATACAGCACTGGCTATGAACACTTTGAATTGAATTGAGCGAGAAATAATGAACTACATGAACCATCATGCAAGAGGTAATTATGTTGGGGTATGTCTGGTGCGCTCCCACTCCCCTAAGAGTATAAAGTTTGTGAGCTGACGAGCTCGGGAGCCTGCGCCTTCATGCTGTGAGTGGAACTGGTCCTGAGAGATGAGGCAGCATGCCCTGCAACCTATGAACTTTGCTTTTTTCCCCTACTGACGATTGAGGAATCATGAAACACGTGTCTAGGGATACGAATTGAAACTAATAATACAGCACTGGCTATGAACACTTTGAATTGAATTGAGCGAGAAATAATGAACTACATGAACCATCATGCAAGAGGTAAATATGTTGGGGCATGTCTGGTGCGCTCCCACCCCCCTAAGAGTATAAAGTTTGGGAGCTGACGAGCTCGGGAGCCTGCGCCTTCATGCTGTGAGTGGAACTGGTCCTGAGAGATGAGGCAGCATGCCCTGCAACCTATGAACTTTGCTTTTTTCCCTACTGACGATTGAGGAATCATGAAACACGTGTCTAGGGATACGAATTGAAACTAATAATACAGCACTGGCTATGAACACTTTGAATTGAATTGAGCGAGAAATAATGAGCTACATGAACCATCATGCAAGAGGTAATTATGTTGGGGCGTGTCTGGTGCGCTCCCACCCCCCTAAGAGTGCTAAGTGCAAGTCTAGGAGATTTTTTGGCCCAAAGAAATGAAGATATTAGGGAATCCACTTTTTTAAAAAAGGAGACCTGAATAACGCAGGGTACTGCATTAAATAGAAAACTAAAAAGAGGTAAGATTGACATATCAATGCTACTCGGCCCATTATGGACAGGGGTAATAAATTCCAGCGTTCTAAAAGGGACTCAACCTTTTTTAGCAGCGGTGAATAATTAAGTGAGAACAAGTCGTCTAAATTGTCCGATATGAATATTTCCAGATAACTCTTCGGCATTGGGTTATAAATTTGCCTAAATTCTGGTATTAAAGTGTCTACAGTGCAGTTTAATAAAATAATTTCTGTCTTGTTAACATTAATTTTATAACCCCCTAGTTTTTGAAAGTCAGAAAATATTTTTAAAATTTTCGCTTGAATTAGGGGGTTAGAATCTAAAAACAGGGCAATATCATCGGCATATAATTTTATATTAGTCATACCAGCTACCGGGACTGTATTAGTTTGTATATTTCTAATCGCAATCGCTAGAGGTTAAATAAATAATGCAAATAATATTGGCGATAGGGGACAGCCTTGTCGGATACCTCTAGTGACCTTGCATGTACCGATGTTAGAATTATTGATGATGATCTGTGCCCTAGAGTTCAAATATAGTTGTTTTAAAAAAGAAATAAAAACATTCGGGAAATTAAAACTGTGTAAAATAGCAAATAGGCAGTCCCAGGACACTAGATCACAGGCTTTCTCCGCATTTAGGAACCAGATTTGGGCCTTCACTTTATTGGTTTAAAAAAAATCTAGTGCCTCTAATACAAACTTTGTATTTGTGTGGAGCTGCCTACCTGCAATAAAACCGCACTGATCATTAGCTACCAGACTTCCCACTATTTTATTCAATCGATTTGCTAAAAGCTTAGTAAAAATGTTATAGTCTGAGTTTAGTAGACTTATGGGTCGGTACGAGTTTAAATTCTCCCTATCCTTTCCCTTTTTTAAAATACTAACTACAACAGCTGAGCGGAAAGAATCCGGGGGGGATCCTCCTTGGAGCAAATCATTTACTAAGGTTAAAAGTTCTTTACGTAGAGTTCCTTCAAATTTAAAAAAAAATTCAATTGGAAGACCATCGTCTCCGTTGGCCTTACCATTAGGGAGGGAGCCGATTACCTCATCTAACTCAGACTCTGAAAAGGTCTCGATGAGGCAATTCTTGTCTTCATCATCTAATTTGGGAATTATGAGTTGAGATAAAAACTCCCCTTCTTGTTGTCTCATCCTGGCCTGAAGGTGATGACAAAATTGTATTCGCAGAAGAACATCATCCACCGGAGCTGTCGAGGAGTAAGTTGCCTAGTTGATTTCATAAACTGCAAATTGCGGTGGTCCGTGTATACTGTAACTAGGTTTTTTGCTCCTTGGATCCAATGTCTCCATTCAGAAAAGGTGTTCTTGATGGCCAACAGTTCCTTTTCTGCTATGGTGTAGTTCTTTTCAGCGCTGTTCAATTTACCAGACATGAAGGTGACTGGGTGCAACTGTCCGGTAGTGGAATGTCTTTGAGATAAAACAGCTCTGACTGCTCCGTCAGAGGCGTCGGCTTCTACAATAAAGGTCAACCCGGGATCTGCGTGAGCCAGTACTGGGGCAGAGGAGAAAGCCGCTTTCAAAGCATCAAAGGCAGTTTGGGCTTCTTTATCCCATTTGGAGGTACCATTCTTTCGCAATAATCGTATGACAGGTGCCACCAAAGCTGAAAAATGATTAATAAAATGCCTATAATAATTGGCGAATCCCAAAAAGCATTGTATGTCCTGCACAGTTCCCTTTCTTTCGGCCATATTTTGACCAGCAAGAATAAGCATTACTCCTAAAAACTCTACGGTAGTAATGTGGAATACGCACTTGCTGATTTTGCAAAAATGGTGATTCCTTTGCAAAGCTCGTAGCACGATACAGACATGATCCTGATGTTCTTTGGTGTTTGCAGAAAAGACAAGGATGTCATCTATATAAATGACCACAAATCCAGAATGCAGGATCTTCCACCCGCAAGGGACCACAAATGAAGTGTGCGTCTCGCCAACAGGTTGGAAGCAGGAATAAATCTCGGAAGACACCGAGATTAATGTGAGGTACTTCAAATAATGCAAGGGATGGAGCAACGGAACCCCTACTGTCCGGATTTACTCAGGGGTGAGTTTGTCAGGAATTATCGGCGTCCTCGTCCGGGCGCCATCTTGAATTATCCTGCTCTGATGACAGTACGTCAGAACGTGGTTGCATCAGTGCGTTCGTGAATAGTGCACATGGCATGACGGGATATGGAGTCTTTACCGCCCCCATTATGCTCCGTAATACAATATTATGCTATCTCGCCTGGTGAGCCCTAACACCGTGACAGGAAACGGTGCAAAACGCACCATGGACACACCACAATTTTACAGTGAAAACTGACCCCTTTTTTGCAAAGTGCCTAGCTGTAGATTTTGAACCCTAGCTCTGCTGGCATAAGGGAAACCTAGCAAACCTATACATTCTTGAAAACTAGACACCCAGAGCAATCCAGGATGGGGTGACATGTGGGACTCTCACTAGGTTATCTTACGCAGAATCACCTGCAAACCTCAAACTTTGTAAAAAAAAGAAATTATTTTCCTCACATTTCAGTGATGGAAAGTTCTGGAATCTGCATGGAGCCACAAAATTCCACCCATCTCGCATCCCCCATAGTCTTCAGAGAAAAATGATAGCTCACTTGTGTGGGTATGCCTAGTGCCCCTCACAGGAAACGGTGCAAAATGCAACATGGGCACACCACATTTTTACAGTGAACACTGACCCTTTTTTTTGCAAGTGCCTTATGGTAGATTTTGAACCCTAGCTCTGCCGGCAGCTAGGGAAACCTAGCAAACCTATAACATTTTGAAAACTAGATACCCAGCGAAATCCAGGATGGGGTGAAATGTATGTCTCTCACCAGGTTCTCTATCCCAGAATCCCCTGCAAACCTCACACTTTATTTTAAAAAAAAATCACATTTCGGTGATGGAAATCTCTGGATTCTGCGTGCATTGACAAAATGCCACCTACACTGCATTCCCCAAAGTCTTCCAATGAAAATGATATCTCACCTGTGTAGGTAAGCCTAGTGCCCACAACAGGAAACAGCCCAAAAAGCAACGTGCAAACTCCACATTTTACAATGAAAACTGACCCTTTTTTTGCAGTGTCAATACCACGGCAACATGATGCGATAATTGTGTAACATGCTGCATGCCATTATTTGTTATTCCGATGACCTGCATTTGGGGGACAGCTTACCAGTGAATGGGCAACGTTCATACTTAGGGGTGGCCAGGAATACTGACTCACCAACGGGGTATAATCAAATACGACGTCAAAAGAGCCTCCATCACATATGGACACCAGGGCACTGTACGTTCCTAAGGCTGCATCTCCATAAGCTAACCCTACCAAGGGTCCTATATGAAAGTGTGCATCTCCAGCGTCTTATGACCTCCTCAATCGCTGCTTGATTACCACCATGGGGACTCCCTCATATAGCCCTTTGGCACATTCCCCATGGGACACTATTACGGTGGGCACTGCCCACCGTGAGCTACCAATCTACTGCATGTATGGCTCCTCTACTGGATAAACTGTCAATTTAAATTTAATTCAATTTTTGCGTATGCATGGCAGGCACCCTCACGTTAATGCTTTGGGTTTCCCAGGCCCGATAAGATGCACACATTCCTTAGCTCCCTCACCCAGCTAGGGTTGTTATGCCACTTACTTAGGGGCTCGCAACTTTTCCTAAACACTACATAGTTTTGATCATGTAACCTTCCCCGTTCTCTCCTTGTTTCTTGCCCCCCCAACCCCTAACTATCCATTTGTTTCTGGCTTCCTTCTACAGGTTTCCACATCGCCCAGTACAGGACTACTAGGGCTCCACTCCAGGCTACCCTCAACAAACGTAGAGCCTGTATATAGCTGAGCACTACATTTCACATAGGTCCTGAAGAAGTATCCCCTAATTCCTTTGGAACAACTAGGCATGAAACATATTGACCCCACCCTAGAGACTGCCCACCGGAAACATCACACTCCCATAGGGCGTCCACTCTTAGGCGTCCACTCTTATTTTAATTAGGCAGGAACTACCATCACCATTAAAGTTATTGATTATAGGACTGACCCTGACCTATTTCAAATCACCACTTATGTGCACACATACTCCCACTGCCCCCACACCCGTACGCACCCAACGGCTTCCTAAAATGATCTCCGACAAAGAAATACGGAAATGGTGAGCCAGTCGAGCATTGCAGCACCGGCCCGATGAGGAGCAAGGCCCAATGATGAAGCATGACACCTTTCGGGGTGTGTGAGGGCAACATGACAAAAGATTTGCCTTTTCCACCTTCCCCTTCATCCCCCTCTAGGAACTTCATTCCCTCTGTTAAACATGTTCTCCTTGAGCCACGTGTGCAGGACCTCCTTTAATAATTAGCTTCTGCTCCCAAAACCCCTCTTTCTTAAATCACAAAATTCCACCCACACTGCATTCCCCAAAGTCTTCTGATAAAAATGATACCTCACTTGTGTGGATAGGCCTAGTGCCCGTGTCAGGAAACAGTGCAAAACGCACCATGGACACACCACAATTTTACAGTGAAAACTGACCCCTTTTTTGCAAACTGCCTAGCTGTAGATTATGTACCCTAACTCTGCTGGCATAAGGGAAACCTAGTAAACCTATAAATTTTTTAAAACAAGACACCCAGAGCAATCCAGGATATGGTGACTTGGGGGACTCTCACTAGGTTCTCTTACCCAGAATCACCTGCAAACCTCAAACTTTGTAAAAAAACAAAATACATTTTCCTGACATTTCTGTGATGGAAAGTTCTGGTATCTGCCTGGATCCAGAACATTCCACCCATCTCGCATTCCCCACAGTCAAAAACGATACCTCACTTGTGCAAAACGCAACATGGGCACACCACATTTTTACAGTGAAAACGGACCCTTTTTTTTTGCAAAGTGCCTATTGGAAGATTTTGAACCCTAACTCTGCCGGCACCTAGGGAAACCTAGCAAACCTATACCTTTTTGAAATCCAGGGTAATCCAGGATGGGGTGAAATGTATGGCTCTCACCAGGTTATCTTACCCAGAACCCCTTGCAAAACTCAAACTTTAATTTTAAAAAACAAATTTTCCTCACATTTCTGTGATGGAAAGATCTGGAATCTGCCTGGATCCACAAAATTCCACCCACCCCACAATACTCAAAGCCTACCAATGAAAATGATACCTTACTTCCTTACTTGTGTGGGTAAGCCTAGTGCCTGCAACTAGAAATGGCCCAAAATGCAACATGTTCACACCCCATTTTTAACAGTGAAAACTGACCCTTTGTTAGCAAAGTGCCTGCTGTAGATTTTGAACGCTAACTCTGCCGGCACCTAGGAAAACCTGAAAAATCTATACATTTTTGAAAACTAAACACCCAGGGGAATCCAGGTTAGGGTAACTTTACTGGCTCTCATCAGGTTCTGTTACTCAGAATCCCTTGTAAACCTCAAACGTTGTCAAAAAACAAATTTTCCTCACATTTCTGTGATGGAAAGTTATGGAATGTTCATGGATCCACAAAATTCCAGCCAGCCTGCATTCCCCAAGGTCTTCCGATAAAAATGATACCTCACTTGTGTGGGTAGGCCTAGTGCCCGTGACAGGAAACAGGCCCAAAATGCAACGTGGACACACCACATTTTTACAGTGAAAACTGACCATTTCTTGGCAAAGTGCTAGCTGTAGATTTTGAACCCTAGCTCTGCCGGCATCTTGGAAAACCTAGCAATACTATACATTTTTTTAAAACTAGACACATAGAGGAATCCAGGATGGGATGACTTGTGTGGCTCTCACCAGGTTCTCTTACCCAGAATCTCTTGCAAACCTCAAACTTATTTTTTTTTAAACTCATTTTCCTCACATTTCTGTGATGGGAAGCTCTGGACTCTGTGTGGATCCACAAAATTCTACCCACCCCAAAGTTATCCTATAAAAAGTATACCTCACTCATGTGGGAGGGTCAAGTACCCGCAATAGGCTAGGGCCCAAAACGTATTGTGGAGATTTCAAAATTACCTATGTACCCGGAAATTACCTGGTTTTTCAAGAAGATCACATGAACTTTTGGTGCCGGGCTTGTCACAGGGTCTTTTATGGGGTTGCATGTCACCGAGGGTGGGTGGTCTCCAGGCACTGGGTGGAAATCTGTGCCTTGTTCAGCATGGTGCTGGTTGAAAAGCCAGGCCTTGAGCTGTTTTCTGCAGTCCTTCAGGGATGGGGTGGTGCATAGGTGGAAAGGAGGTCATTCCAGGACTTTGCAGTGAGGTAGGAGAAGGATCTACCCTGATATCAGTTGCAACAGATGCGGGGGATGTGGGCCAAGGTGAGGGTGCAGAAAAGTAGGTCTCTGCTCAATTGGTGGAAATTCAGGAGGCTGTTGAATAGGTGGATCAGGTTCTGTGGAGGGCTTTGTAGGTGTGTGTGAGTAGCTTGAAGAGACATCTCTTCTGGACTTTGAGTCAGTGAAGGGATCTGAGGTGTGGGGTGATGCTGGATTTTTTAGGAACCAGATTCGATGATTCAGAGATCTCGCTCAGGCGAATATGGAAGCCAGCCAGAAGGAAATGAAGCGGTGGTACAATCAGAATGTCACTCTCATTGAGCTTCAACCTGGACAGAAAGTTTGGGTCATGGCCCCTGTGAAGCCTTGTGTGCTCCAGGACAGGTGGACCAGTCCATATGAGGTGGTGGAGCGCAAGAGTGATGTCACTTATCTGGTGAACTTGCAGTCTCCCAGGAACCCCTTGAGGGTCCTGCATGTCAACCGCCTCAAGCGGATGTATGTCATTACAATGCATGCTATTACAACGCATGCCTTTACGACGCAAGCTTTACAACGCAAGTCGTTACAACGACTTCCAACTCCAGTCCCCGTGGATAGTAGGGAAGGTGTTGGATAGTAAATTAAAACTATTCCCTATCCTAGAGCGCCCCCCAGCACAAGTCATTGTATAAGTTGCATTGTAATGGTTGCGTTGTAAAGGCACTTTGTTGTAAAAGTTGCGTTGTAAACGCTGTTCCCCGCCTCAAGCCCCACCTAGAAAGGTCCAATGTGGGCATGCTCCTAGCGACAGATGATGGAATGGAGGAGGAGACCGAGCCTCTTCCTGACCTCCTGTCTGCGATAGAGCAAGATGCGTCAGTGGATGGTGTCAGCCTCTCTGCCACACTGACCCCTGATCAGCTGCAAGATAGTCGCCAGCTGTTGAGGCAATTCTCTAATATTTTTTCCTTCGTTCCTGGTGTCACAGAGTGGTGTGTCCATGATGTGGACACTGGAGACAGTCCTGCTGTAAAGGACAAGTCTTACAGAGTGACTGACAAGGTTAGGACTTACATTAAGGAGGAAAACTCCAACATGTTTGCTTTAGGGGTCATTGAGTCCTCAAACAGTCCTTGGGCCAGCCCAGTGGTCTTGGTCCGAAAGGCTGCCTCGCCGGGTGCCACACCTGAACTCCGGTTCTGTATGGACTACAGAGGGCTCAATTCAGTCACCAGGACTGATGCACACCCCGTCCCCAGAGCCGATGAGCTCATCGATCAGTTAGGGGCTGCACGGTACATCAGCACATTTGATTTGATGTCTGGGTACTGGCAGATCGTCTTGACTGATAGTGCTAAGGAGAGGTCAGCATTCTCCACACCAGATGGGCACTACCATTTCTGGGTTATGCCCTTTGGCATGAAGAATGCCCCTGCCACCTTTCAGAGGTTGGTCAAAGAGGTGTTGGCTGGACTGGAGGATTTCAGTGCCACCTACCTGGATGACATTGCAGTGTTCAGCGCCAGTTGGGAAGAACACCTGCACCACCTCTGGGAAGTGTTGATGGCACTGCAAAATGCGGGCCTCACATTCAAGTGAGTAAGTGCCAGATCGGGCAGGGTTATGTGGTGTACTTGGGTCACTAGGTAGGAAGCTGCCAGGTGGCACCCTACAACCCAAGATTGATACCATCCTGGCATGGGAACCCCCAAAGACTCAGACACAGGTGGGAGCCTTTTTAGGACTCACGTGGTACCACAGGACGTTTGTCAAGGGGTATGGCAACATTGTTGCACCCTTGACTGAGGAGACGTCCAGGAAGCAGCCGAAGAATGTGAACTGGACTGACACCTGTCAGAAGGCTTTTGACGCCCTGAAGACTGCCATGTGCACAGCACCCGTGCTTCAGGTGCCCAACTTCTCAAAATAATTCATTGTTCAGACAGACGCTTCAGAGCATGGTGTGGGGGCTGTTCTATCACAGATTAATGAAGAGGGCCTAGACCAACCTGTAGCCTTCGTCAGTGGGAGGTTACTTCCATGGGAACAGAGGTGGAGTGCAATTGAGCTTGAGGAATTTGCTGTGGTCTGGGCACTGAAGAAGTTGAGGCAAATATTGTTTGGGATTCACTTCCTGGTTCAGACCGACCACAGGCCCCTCAGATGGCTGATGCAGATGAGGGATGAGAACCCAAAGTTGTTGAGGTGGTCCATTTCCATACTGGGTATGGACTTTACGGTGGAACACCACACTGGTACAGAACATGCCAACACTGATGGTCTGTCCAGATTTTTCCTCCTTAGTGAAGAGAACTCCCAAGGGAAAGGTAGTTCCCCCAACATTTCAGCTGGAGGAGACACACAGTATACCTGGCATCATTGGCGTTAGTCTCCCTGCCATTTCTGACGGATTGCCCCCTCTTTTTTGATACATTTTTACTGGTTGTATGCTTTGGGCGCTGTGCCACTGCAATTCAATGCCACAGTGCAAGTGCTCCTTATGTTAAATTGATGTACTAATTGGTGATTCCATGATTGGGTTATTTGATTTACCTGTCAGCTCCTAGTACAGTGCACCATTTGTGCCCAGGGCTTGTAAATCAAATGCTGCTGATGGGCTTGCAGCACTGGTTGTGCCACCCACAGAAGCAACTTGTAAAGTGTGTCTCAGGCCTGCCATTGCAAGGCCTGTGTGTAGTCTAGCACTGCCTTGCCAACTTGACCAAGTGCACCAATTTGCCAGTCCCTAAACCTTCCCTTTGCTTCATATTAGACATCACTATGGTAGGCCCAAGGGCAGGGTGCACTGTAAGTATAAGGTAGGACATGCTCTGATGTGTGTAGCATGTCCTAGTAGTGAATTACAACCATTTTCGTTTTTCACTCTTGAAGGCTACCTGTTCTCCGTAAGCCAGAATGGGCAGTTAGATTATTACATTCTTATAATTCTATCTGACTCAGGAAACATGGTAGGAATTCGAATTTAGTATGCCTGAACTCAGAATAATAAAATACACATTTTAGTAAAGTTGGTTTTCATATTCTGTGTTTGAAAATACCACTTTTAGAAAGTAGGTATTTTCTTGCCTAACTGTCCAGGCCTGCCTCTGCTAGGTTGTGTATTCCTCGTCTGGGTTTGTGAGTGACAGGGATGGGGGATTCCAGGAGACAGGTTGGGGCAGCCCTGTGGTGAATAGAGAGATCTGCACCTGGATGGAAGGTAGGAGTTGCACCTGGGACCTGAATAGGGTTGGGCCTTCCCTCTACAATGCTGGCTCCACCTCCTGTGGCTTGTCTGATGTCTCTGCCCTGCACTGTGAAAGGAGAGGAGGAATCATGCCAACAAAGTGCTCCACAGCTGTATCTTCCCTCCCCTGTGCTGGCTTCACCTCCTGTGGGGCGGCTGATGTCTCTGCCTGGCATAGTGAGAGGAAGAAGAAAGTCATGTAAACAGAGTGCTCAGGAACTGGTTTGGACAAGGCAGAGGTCCCTCTGCCTTCAGAGAACAAAGGATGTTGGGGTATAAATATTGGGACCCAGTCCCAAGAACTTTAGATCACTCCTGGAACAAGAAACCTTTTGCCAAGGAGAAGAACAAAGGAAGCTGCAGGAGTATGACTGCCCCGCTGCCAGTGTGCTGTTTGCTGGGTTGGCCTGCAGTGGTTGCTTCATTGCCCAGGAAAGGAGAAGGAACTTTTTAAGGACTTTCATCATTTACAGAATATTCTCCACGGGCTTGAACTGTGCTTGCCTCATAGTGAAGTCTCGGGGACAAAACACTTCACCTCCAGCTCCCCTATGAATTTCCTTGCTGTGAATTCTCAACTCCAGATGTTTGCATGTCGCTGGAAGCGAGACGCATTGAGAGGAAGTGTGTCGCCACCGCAGCTAAAATCGTCACATCACCAGAGAAGCGAGCCTTCACCGCATCTCCCTGGAAGCGTGTGTTCATCGAAGCTGCCTGCTGTCGCATCACCGGAGAAGCATGAAGCCATCAAGAAAGTCGCCATCGCATCACCAGAGAAGCATGTCGCAGGGCCTGTCGCGGCTCTAAAGTACAGAGTCGTCGCAAGGCTGCAGGGCGTCAACGCGTCATCATCGCATCGCCGCATCAAGGGCGCCATCTTCATGTATCGCAACACAATCATTGCATCAAGGCACCATCTTGCGCACTGCAACGGGCCCACAGGCCATGAATCTACGCATCACCTCCCCACTGGTAAGGATTACGAAGCATCACCTACTCTGCGCAAGCATTGAGGCAAGACGCATCATCTCCCCCGGATCAGGGAACCGACGCATCTCCCCTTTGCGAGGCTTTTGTTTACTTTGCGTTACGCATCCAGGTACTTTGTTGAGAACTTTGTCGCATTCATCATCAACTTCAACTAAGTAACTTTGAAGATCTTTAAAGCAATCTTAAGTGTAGTATTGTGGATTTTTGTCGTTTGTAGTCTTGTAGCTACAACACAGAACCTGGTGGCGGGGATTATTGCTGCACTACCTTTCAGTTTTTTTAAAAAAAGAAACGTTCCTTGGTTCCAGCTATAATACACACTATTGACCACCTCCTTAGACCAGCCACCTGTGTTGGTCTTAACTATACATCAGAACTTTTTTACACATATGTGGAGAGGCAATGTGTACAATACAAGTTTTAGCTTCAAATGCTATGCATATAATAACAATGGATGACAGGAGTGATGAATCTCCAAAACAGATGGCGTAGTGTTCAAATGCTTTTATTGGGTTTCATAAAATCCACAGCCTACGCGTTTCGCCCAACACGGGCTTCTTCAAGGCTGTAAACAATATATGTACAGCATAAGAGAACATGTAATTCACACATGTAATACATATTAAAAAATACGTTACATTTACAGTTTTATTTACATTTATACATTTTAAAAACAAAGACAAAAAAAGAGACTAACACACTAAATACAAATCAGAAGGACATGTATTTTGTTACGTTTGTTCCTAAACATTAAGGTTCGCAGTAAACTGGCCTAGATCCTGACTAAAGATCTCTATGTAGAATTAACATCAGTTAGTGGTTTTCCAGTTTGGAAGAGAGAGGTAACCAAAATCATTCAGGAGCTTGACTGGCACATTTAACCGAAGGTCAAGAGGACGGAGGGGGAAGGGGGAAGGGGGACGGGATGGCGGGATGCTGCACCACTGTGATGGCCTTATTTACGGGGCAGTCTTTAAACTACAGAGCTAAATAATCTATATGAGCCTAAACTGGCCTAGATCTTTAGTCAGGATCTAGGCCAGTTTACTGCGAACCTTAGTGTTTAGGAACAAACGTAACAAAATACATGTCCTTCTGATTTGTATTTATTATGTTACTCTCTTTTTTCACCTTTGTTTTTAAAATATATATATGTAAATAAAACTGTAAATGTAACATATTTTTTAATATGTATTACATGTGTGAATTACATGTTCTCTTATACTGTACATATATTGTTTACAGCCCTGACGAAGCCCGTGTTGGGCGAAACGTGTAGGCTGTGGATTATATGAAACCCAATAAAAGCATTTGAACACTACGCCATCTGTTTTGGAGATTTATCACTCCTGTCATCCATTGTTATTATATGCATAGCATTTGAAGCTAAAACTTGTATTGTACACGTTGCCTCTCCACATATGTGTAAAAACGTTTGTGGTCTTGTGTTTAAGTCTATATAAAGAATAGTTATTTTTATAAAACCTGTGTTGTGTCCATCTGTAGTGTTTTCACTGTATTACTGTGTATATTCACAAATGTTTAACACACTGCCTCTGAGATAATCCTTTCTGCTCGTGCCAAGCTACCAAGGGGGTGAGCAGGAGTTATTAAGGAGTGTAATCCCCTTATCCTGACTTAGAAGTAAGGGTCCCTATTAGGACAAATATGAATACCATTGCCTACTAGAAAACCCCAGATCTAACAGAACCCTTAGAAGGATTGTGTGATATAGATATAGAAATTGAGAGAGAATATTATTTTTCACTATATTGCATCTTCCGTATAAACAGAGAGGGAGTCGATGCCAACTACAAAGTAAGGCCATGACTGTTTTAAGCAGTGGCTCATAATTCAAGGAAACCACGTTGTCCACTTATCTACTAAGACAAACTCCCAAATAAGTAGATGTTCTTATAACCCCTAATGATAACGGCACCATTTCAGGTGGAAATTTACAATTGTCTGAGTCTTAGTCCAGTTTAATTTATAGCCGGAGAAGGAGACGAAGTGCTCCGCCTCTCGTGTAATTTTAACTATAGCATCGACAGGATTAGATTAAAAAATGGCGATGTCATCTGCATATCCAGTTAATTTTAATTTGAGTCCACTGAGACATTGTGGAGAACTCCTAACATTTTTCAACAAATGCCTTATAATAAGCTCAATAGAAAGGGCAAACAGTAATGGGGATAGCGGACAGCCCTGCTGCGTACCACTTTGAACTGCAAAGTGGGCTGAGGAGAGACTGTTCAGCTTAACTGCTGCAACTTGGTTGTTATACAATTTCTGGACCGCAGAATTACACCTAAGACCGAGGCAAATTGATGACATAGGAAGCCATGGTGCTTCCCAGGCAACTCGATCAAATGCCTTTTCGGGGTCGAGCATCACCGTCCCTAAATGTTGATCTAACAGACCGGAAATGTTGAAGGCGGCGATGGCTGTGTTAATGTGAGCTGCTGTCTCTCTACCTGGGACAAAGCCGTGCTGTTGCTCCAAGACTAAGTGATGCATAGAAGTTGCCAAAGGCGACGATTTTAGAAAACATTTTAGCATTGGCGTTAATCAGTGATATAGGATGCTAAGAGTCCCTGTCCTCTACTGGTTTCCCCTTCTTAGGAAAAACAACAGTGTTAGTAATACTCCAAGATGCAAGGGCATCAGCCCTGTTAATGAGTTAATGAGTAACAGAGTGAAGACAGGTGCCAAAATGTCCTTAAAGATTTGGTAAAACTCAAGCAGAATAGTGACTTCACTGACGGCCTTGCCTGAGGGTAAAGCACTGATCGCGTCCTCAACCTCACCCAGCTCTATGTCCTTCTGCAAACAAGGGTCGAGGGTCGGTAATGCACTCTCCAGTATATAATTTAGAGCTGTATGTTTATAAAAAGAAGCTGACTCATTATATAAATTAGCATAGAATAGTGTAAACTGTCCGACTATATGCAGTGGTTGAGTATAGGACAAACCCTCTGCACCTTTTATTAATTTAATGTTGGATCTGGCCCTCTGATTGGTGATCTGAGTACCTAGCAAGAGACCATCCCTCTTACCTTACTCATATTGCATAGTTTTATACTTGTGGTAGTTGGTGGCAACTTTAGCCCTCTGTTAATCTTAGCTCTTACTTCTAAAAGCTGATGGCATTTTAACTGTTCTGCTGTGTACCTTACTGCAATAGCTCTTGCATGTTGTCGTTCCAAATATAAATAGAGCATATGTCCTGCTCTGCTCCTGAGTAACATGCAGGTTCTGTGTTAGGATATACAGGAGAATGGCCCCTCTAACATAAGCCTTCATACAATCCAACATTGTTGAAGTAGAAGCAGTGCCCCTATTATTTTCTAATTATTCCCAGAGTGTTCTTTGAATAAATGCTCGAAAATCTAAGTTGCTAAGCAGATGTCTAGGAAATGAAAAAGCCCACAGAGGTTCTCTATCCCCCAGCTGAGTCTGCAAAGTTAACATCACTGGATCATGGTCAGATGTAATTTTGGGACAAACCTCTATAAGTGCCTTTTCCAACAGAGTTCTATTAGTAACGATCATGTTGATTCGCGAGTACTGTTTATGTGGGGCTGAATAGTATGTATAACCTGGGAGTGTTGGACATGGTCTCCTCCAGGCATCATCCAGTTGTTGTATGTGGAGAAGTTCAAGAATGACTGCCCTAGTCCTCACCATTCTAGCCCGAGTTTTGGTATTAGTGGTATCAAACTTATTATCAATAATGCAGTTGAAATCCCCCATAACTATCAAATCCCCTGCGCACTCCAGTAGTTCTGAGCTTAAATAGTAGAAAACATCGGGACAGTCTGCATTAGGGCTGTATACCACACACAAATTGTGGTCTTACGCCCTAAAATCAATAGCTGGGTTATTGTCCTTCTCCCCTTAGAATCACGTAATGTGCGTAAAACTGTCACCTTAAGGTTGCTAGATTTCAATATGGCGACCCCTCGAATAGAGATCGACTGTGAAGTGCAATCAAGAGTATCGAAGACAAGTTGTTTTAGCTGAGATCAATCCTTGTATGCAAGGTGAATTTCAGTAAGACACAAAATATGTGGTTTAAACACACGGAGTTCCGCTGCAACTAATTGACGCTTTCTGGCCTGGTTCTGTGACATTCCAACACATGTATTTGAAGTCAGACATTAAATAGACTCCATAAGCTAGATTCAATCGTCTCCACCCTTTTCCATCATCCTTTTCCTTTTGCTCTACCAATGAGTTTCTAACTAAAGGATGGCTGATTAACCCCCTTCTTCACCAGACCCTCCCTGGTCGCTCCACCAGATTGACAAGGAGCCCTATCTCCCATTGCCAACCTACCACCTACCATTGCTGACCCCCCTGTGCCTACAGAATGTAATCATCCCTTTCCCCTGCTGTCGTTGGCTGACAGCCTTGAGCGATCGCCATTTGCCCTCCCAGACCTTGAAAAACCCTCACCCCCACCACCTTCCCCACCAATATGTATAAAAAATGATGCAAAAAAGAAGAAAGGAACAGTGAGAAGTATACATCACCAACAGCCTGATTCATGTACATGCCGTTTTGCGTGTCCCTAATAGCGAATCATAGCGATTCGCTATTGAGGACACGCAAAACGGCATTCATGTAGGAATTGCTACTTAAATAGCGATTCCTACATGTTCTTTATTTGCGAGTAATTAACAACAAGGGGTGGTGATGGACAGAGTCTCTGAATTAAGCAGAAAACTCTCACCCAGTCAAGAGATCAGGGCTAGATCCAACACCGTTTTTTAGGTCACTGCATCATCCCAGTTTCAGAACCTGGCTGTATGCAAATTAGTCTGTTCCTGTCCCAGTGCATGATGGGAACAGGGCAAACCAAACTACAAAGCCAATTCTTACACTGGAAAGGAAACAAGCTACCGGGGACCGGTTTCTGGCATTTCAGCCTCTTCGGCCCGGCTTGCTTGAATCCTGATGGTGCAGTGAGCAAGGGACTCATGTCTGAGCATACCCTTCCACGCTTAGGGTGGACAAAATAATTAACAACAAGGGGTGGTGATGGACAGAGTCTCTGAATTAAGCAGAAAACTCTCACCCAGTCAAGAGATCAGGGCTAGATCCAACACCGTTTTTTAGGTCACTGCATCATCCCAGTTTCAGAACCTGGCTGTATGCAAATTAGTCTGTTCCTGTCCCAGTGCATGATGGGAACAGGGCAAACCAAACTACAAAGCCAATTCTTACACTGGAAAGGAAACAAGCTACCGGGGACCGGTTTCTGGCATTTCAGCCTCTTCGGCCCGGCTTGCTTGAATCCTGATGGTGCAGTGAGCAAGGGACTCATGTCTGAGCATACCCTTCCACGCTTAGGGTGGACAAAATAATTAACAACAAGGGGTGGTGATGGACAGAGTCTCTGAATTAAGCAGAAAACTCTCACCCAGTCAAGAGATCAGGGCTAGATCCAACACCGTTTTTTAGGTCACTGCATCATCCCAGTTTCAGAACCTGGCTGTATGCAAATTAGTCTGTTCCTGTCCCAGTGCATGATGGGAACAGGGCAAACCAAACTACAAAGCCAATTCTTACACTGGAAAGGAAACAAGCTACCGGGGACCGGTTTCTGGCATTTCAGCCTCTTCGGCCCGGCTTGCTTGAATCCTGATGGTGCAGTGAGCAAGGGACTCATGTCTGAGCATACCCTTCCACGCTTAGGGTGGACAAAATAATTAACAACAAGGGGTGGTGATGGACAGAGTCTCTGAATTAAGCAGAAAACTCTCACCCAGTCAAGAGATCAGGGCTAGATCCAACACCGTTTTTTAGGTCACTGCATCATCCCAGTTTCAGAACCTGGCTGTATGCAAATTAGTCTGTTCCTGTCCCAGTGCATGATGGGAACAGGGCAAATTATTTGCGAGTAGCAATTTGCTACTCGCAAATACTCCCCATCGCAAATACTCCCCATTCATTCCTATGGGCCAAGAGGCCCATAGGAATGAATGGGGATTTGCGAGTAGCAATTTGCTACTCGCAACTAAGATAGCGATTTTAAGGGTGCCAGGGGTGTCCAAAGGACGCCCTGTAGCACCCCTAAAATGCACTTTTGGACAGGTGTTGCGCACACACATGTCCAAAGGACATGTGTGTGTGCTACATGCAACTTTGAAAAATGCTTTTAAAAGCATTTTTCTGAGTTTTTGCTATTTACCGACAGGTCTGACCTGTCGGTAAATAGCGGCCCCAAAAGTCCAAAATCGCTATTTTGTTTTGTGTCATGAATAGCATTTGAGGAATCTCTATTAGAGATTCCTTAAATGCCATTCCACGCAAATATGCGAATTCTTACATAGCGATTTTTGCATTTGGTATCATGAATACCAAATGCAAAAATCGCACTCGCAAAGGGCCAGATTCTCAGAATCTGGCCCTTTGCGAGTGCAATTTACCTACATGAATCAGGCTGCAAGTCTCCTACGCATGCCTCCTTCAATTATAAGATCAGTTACTGGTATCAGACTGCCAATTTGCCAGTACTTGTTTGGCATCTTGTTCAGTATAGAAGAAATGCAAATGTCCATCTTTAGTAGCCTTGAAGCGGGCTGGCTCCTGCAAGAAGACTTGTGAGCGACTGCCTTAAAAGGATTCACTAATTGAAACAACTTCAAGCGTTTGTCCTTTGTAGATTTGCACAAATCAGAGCGTGCAACTTGACTGGAGTAGAGGGGCTAGCTTTCACATAGATTGCTTGACGTAGCAAGAAATTGCCCAAGTACACCAATATAGACAGTGAGAAAGATTACTTGGCTTGATTCCCCTGACAAAGAGCCAAAGGCAGTCGATGTACCCGCTGTACCTGTGTATCCATATCCCAGTCTGCCAAGTCTGGCAATGCTTGCCTGAAGAGGCTACCAATGTACCTTCTGGTATGCCGAAAATCATCAGAATTTGACGACGTTGGCGGTTTCAAGGTCCTCAACTTTCACCTGCAGAAACGCTAGCTAAGACTCTTGAGTTTTAGTCATTCTCACAGTGGAAGTGTTAGCCTCTTCCGCTGCTGCAACGCGTTCTTGTAAGTCAATGACTTCACCGGATAGCAGGGCAACCTTGGTGGTGACGTACATCAGTGCTTGTTTAATCTCCCTTCTGTCTGTTTAGGCGTGCCAGTAGTCTTCTTGGGCCTCTGCTCTCATAAGCGGCCGAATGCAGTCCCTCCGCGGAGTCAGACAGTTTCGCTGGTACCAAGGATGGAGATAAAGAGCTAGAGTCTGGGGCAGGAGATGAAGATACAGAACTAGAAGATCCTCTATTAACTCTGCCTGAATTCCCATAAGAAATGTCCAGTTGAGTTAGTGGAGTGGCAGGTTTAGAGCAGGAGTGAGATAGTAGTGGTGGATCTTCAACTTCAGCTGCTGCGGCCTACATATTGCCAGAATTAGAAAGTCGTGAAATAATAGCTTTAATATTCCCCTTTGGGGCCACCCATTTGCGCAGGGGACTGATGCAAGGACTGGCAGTTTTACTACTTCAGGCAGAATTCTTGAGTTGTCCCAGTGCAGCGGTAACTTGAGGTTTCACTCCACCACGGCCCTTACCTCCCTTGGTTGCTCCGATGGTTCTAGGACCGTTCGCCTTGTCGCCTTTCTCCCGATGGTGTACAGATATTCGAGGTGCTGGGCTCCGTTGCCTCACTGGTCAGGTCAGTTAGTTCAGATTGCTGAACTATGGGATCTGCCTGGAGACAAGTCTGTGTGTCTTCAGTATAATGGATGGAGCCAGAGTGGTCAGTGCCTAAGGCAGTATCAGTCCGGGAGTCAGCTGCACCTGGGCTAGAGTGGGACCCTGGTTCAAGTGTAGCATCACTTTGGAAATTACCATCACCAGAACAAAGACTGTTCATATAGGGTTGCATTTGCAACTGCATCAGTATTTGTGTAAGTGTGACAGGTGCATTGGCACATGATACAGATGAATCTGAGGAGCCAGGAGGGCCAGCTTCAAAATCACAGCAGGACGCTTTTCCTAGAGTGATATCTTTTCCCACAATATTAACCATATTTGCCATAGCCCTTACAACAGAACCATTTGCCCTGCTACTCGCTTGCTGGTATGGGTCCAAATATGACAATCCTATAGCAGGACAAGCCAGAGAGCCTTCCATCTCCCCCAGCCCTCCTGAACAGCCGCAATCAATACATAAGCCACGTCCGAAGAGGCCGCTGGGTCTACAGCCCCTCCGACATCGGCCTCAGAACGCCTCCTCCCTGGGGCAGCAGTCCCGCATCCTGAATCAGGAAGCACCTCCGCATGGCCCTGTCCCTTCGAGGCTGCAATACGCTGTGGTGCCATTCTTTTGGTAGATGCTGCAGCCAGAGTCCGTACTCTGCCGGGAGCTGGAGTAAGGTTCCAGGGATCAGAGAGCAGTGGCAGTTGCAGCAAAAACCACCATGCTGCTCGACTTGCAAAAATGTGGCTCTGTGATGACCCAATCCGGCACATCAAGCCTCCAAGTGACAAGTATCGTTGCTTGTTGCTTATTACCTTGTTAAAGGTGAAGGGCTTATTTCCTAGACTGTGCACCCCTCGCCATGAGTGTAGTAGCTTTCAGGGATGTAATTCAGTGGAAAGTGAGGTGGCGATTGCTGGAAGTATCGAGCACCATGGGGAGAGCTACGAGAGGCGTCCTCTGGAGCAGAGTCAATCAGCCATCTTTCTTTCCCTCCATTAACTTGTATCTTAAACTGTGATATTGATTTATGTAACATTTGTATTTGAAACTTTAACTTTGGCCTGGTCCATCGTGAGCAGGTATCACAATATGGTGCTATAATCTTCTAAGAGCTACATTATAATAAATCTTTAAATAATTCATATCTCTGGTTCCCTACATTGGATTATTGTCATTTTGGTGTATTTTTAAAGATAACATTAGTTCCTATTTTAATAAATTGGTGGTGGGTTTTTATTATGGTTGTGTCCTAATTATTCACTGAATTGTTTTTTTAATGCTTTACTAAACTGTTTTGAAATTAAGCCTGCCCGCTCGCAGCCAAGCTACCAAGGGTTGAGCATAGGAATACATTTCCAAGACCTATGATGAGTCCTACCATGTGTTAGTGGCTTTATTGCCAGTGGCAGACCTACATTTGCCCCTAACAATAACCCACTTTCCAACAGTTAGATTGCTGGACATCTTTCCTTGTCCTACCCTGACATCTAGTGGACAACCTGAGCATTAATTTCTTCTGCTAAGGCCATACTTTATTCTACTCTGCCAACTCAGTCTATGTGGGATCCCGCACTTGTGTGTAATTACCTACCGTTTTCACAAGCTTGTCCTACCTTCTACATTCTGCTGCAGCAGTTTCGGTCTGTGTTTCGACAGTCTTGCTCCAGCCAGGATAATTCTACATTCCACATTTATTATATTTTCATATTTTGCATTTTTTACTTGGTTATGGGACTTCGGTCTGCATTGTAGGCATTCTTACTCCAACCACTCTCTTTGCTTTATATTTTTAATTTACTTCACGTATTTTTACTTTCTTCCCTACTTACACTATTTCACTTATTCTTTTGTATCTTCTTTTTAATTCTTCTTCCTGTTTCGCTTTTCGATATGGCTTCTTCTAACAATGTTTTAGATCTTCCTCCTTTTTTACCGAAGCCTGGAAAGGTTATTGAAGGTTATTTGGTTGCGATTGATGCTCTTGAATACTCGCCTGCTCGAACAGTTGGTTTACTATTTAACGGCTTAGATTTTGCAGGTCAGAATATTTTTGACAACCTTCCTATTTTTCCGCATCCATTTGGGGATTCTGTATGGAATGTTTACATTGAAACTAGGAAGAGGCTTAAAAATATTTTTCTGTTGAACCAAGTGTATTATTAGAAACACATAGCTTTGTTATGCGTGAACAAACCAGTGATGAATCTGTGGAAGAATTTATTGCTGATTTACGTGTCTTAGCTTCCACTTGCAAATTTGAAAATTCTGTTGAAACTTACATCAGGGATCACATTTTTTTTAACTGTTATTCAAAAACACTGCAGGAACGCCTGCTTACCTGCCATAATCCCTGAGGTTATAGACATTGCCAAAAGCATTGAGCTTTCTTTTTTATCCTTTCAAGCTCTTCCTTCTCGTCAAGTTCAGCCTACTGTATCCATGGTTAACGATGATTCCACCATTGCGGCAGTCACATTTTCTAAAGATACCAAAGATTTAAAAAAAAAAATCTTTCTGTTATCAGTGTGATTCTAAAACACATATTAGCAACAATCCTAAATATCCTGCAATTGGTAAGAAATGTATTATTTGTAAGAAATTAGGACATTAGGACATTTTCACACCATGTGTAGATCACAAGATCAAATTTGCAGATCTACCATTCATGCACTTGAGTTCAAATTTAAAGATGTTTTACAACCTTAAATTCCTTTACAAAATATTGATAGCAGCGTTAATGATTCTGCTCACAGGATGTCAAATCGTTTACTCACTGTTGATGACGGTCAAACCTTAAGCAAATTTGAAGGTCCTTGTGGCCAAACTTACATCGGTAACAAATATTTAAATGTTATTGCAGATTCAGGTTCTCCCATAACTGGCTTAGCTGATAAAACGTTTCTTGATTTGTGGTTTTCTTCTGTTCAACTGATTCCCCATGATATTTGTCCCAAAGCTTTTGGTGACAAAGAGATTGATCTTTTGGGTTTTTTCTTTGATGATTTAAGCATTCTGGGGAGGTCTGTACATACCAAGATTTATGTCGCCATTAATGGTAAAGACCTTGTTGGATGGATGGATTTAGACAAGTTCGGTATATATCTCAAACCTGGTCTTAAAAATCCTATTGTTATGGGAGAGATACTCATTTTGGCTCTTTCTGATGTTTCTGATAACATTGTTTCGGACCTTATGCACAAATTTCCCAATGTTTTTAAGGATGGTATTGGTACCTTTCAAGGGTTTGAACATGAAATTAAACTTTAACAAAATGGTACATCTGTAATACATAAAGTCAGACCTGTTCCTGTTACTGTTTGTTCAGAATTGAAAATGCTACTTGACAAATTCACTGAGAAGGGTATCATCACTCCTACTAACTCCTCAGAATGGGTTTCAACCATCGTTTTAGCTAAAAAAAAAAATGGTTCCCTTTGTCCATGATTGGACTTGGGATCCCTTAATTGCAATATTCTTGTTGACTGCCATCCGCTTCCACATATTCAAGAGATGTTGGCTAATCTTGGTGGGGCCAAGTACTTTTCCACGATCTATCTACATTCTGCATACCACCAAATTCCCCTCACTCCTGTTTCACAAGAGCTTACCACTTTCATAACACCTTTTGGTGCTTTCAAATATCTAAGACTTTATTTTGGTCTCGCTTCAGCAGCGAGTGTTTTTCAGAAAGCCATGGGCTATTTATTCAAAGATATAAAAAATGTCAAAGCTTTTCAAGAGGACATTCTTGTTTTTACAGAAACTAAAGAACAGTATTTCTTAGTTCTCCATAAAGTTTTAAATATTCTCTCTTCCAGAGGGATCACCATTCAATCTGAAAGGTGCAAGTTTTTGGTACAAAATTTAGACTATCTTGGTCATTCTATTACACCCAGTGTTATTAAATCTAAGTTCAGCAACATTGAAGCCATTCTCAAAGCGCCTGTCCCGACAGATAGAGATTCTTTGAGAGCTTTTCTTGATCTCTGTGAGTTTTATGCTTGTTTTGTCCCCTCCTTTTCCACTGCTGTTCAACCCCTAAGGCAACTTCTCAAAAAAGGGATTCTTTGGAACGAAGAGATTGACCATGCTTTCACTGAACTCAAGCATTTAGGGGCCCGATGTAGGTAAAATAGATTTCCCGATTTTTAATTACCGAATCATACCGATTCGGTAATTAAAAATCGGTAAATCTAAGGGGTGGAGATGTAGGAACATCCAGATGTTCCTTTTACCGAATCGGTAAATATCTGTATTTACCGATTCCGTAAATACCGACCGGTAATACCCCATTCATTCCTATGGGCTTTGAAGCCCATAGGAATGAATGGGGCATTACCGGTCGGTATTTACCGAATCGGTAAATACAGATATTGACAAGGGTGCAGGGGGTGTCACTTTGACACCCTCTAGCACCCCCAAAAAAGATTCGGGGGCCATGTGGCAGGCATACCTGCCCTAAGGGCAGGTCTGCCTGTCATATGGCACAGGTGTGCATGCACACATGTGCATGCACACCTGAATCGGTATTTTACCATCAAATATATTTGATGGTAAAATACCGAATCGGTAAGGGTTGTGGGACTCAGAAGAGTCCCACCTACATATCGAAAATACCGAATAGGTATGAATACCGATTCGGTATTTTACAGAATCGGTAAATTTACCGATTGGTAAATTTACCGATTCTGTAAAATACTGGGCCCTACATACCAAATCAGATTTACCGGTCGGTAACGGACGAAAATACCGATTTTCGGCCGTTACCGACCGACCTACATCTAGCCCTTAGTCTCCACTGCCCCTGCGCTCAGTCCTTTTGTTCCAGGTTATGACTGTCTCATTTATGTTGATGCCAGCATGAAGGGTATTGGTGCAGTTTTTGGTCAGAAAGTTAAAGGCAAAGAACTCACCATAGCCTTTGCCTCTAGAGCTCTTTCTCAATCAGAATCACACTACAGCACAATTGAAAGGGAAGCTCTAGCTTGTGTTTGGGCTGTTCAGAAGTTTAAACCTTACCTATGGGGCTGTTCTTTTGTAATTTTGACCGATCACAAACCCCTTGTCTTTTTACTTCAGTCGAAGGGTTTTGGCAAGGCTTCCTCTAGATTAGTGCGTTTGCTCTCCAAGTTACAGGAATACCATTTTATATTAACTACATTCAGGGTGGTAAAAATGATCATGCAGATTGTCTATGTTGCATTCCTTTATCTTCTGACTGCCATCTTAATGATGATCATGAATGTGTTGTTGCTGTTTTGGATGCTGTTTCTCATTGCAAAAATGTAATTTCTGAAAAAGACTGGTTAGACACTCTTTCACAGGATGAAGTTCTCAAGAAAGTCATGGAATACATCAAGTCTGGTTGGCCTCCTTTACGCAATCTTCATAATGACTTAAAACCTTTTGCTCAAATCTCAACATAAATTTCAATTGAGAATCAAGTTTATACCAAAAATGGGAAATTTATTCCACCTCTTCATCTCAGAACAGGTATTATTGAATTGGCTCATCATGGACAACTGTTTCGTGTAAGATCTTAAGAGAGCTCTACTGGTGGTCCGCTATGAATACCCAAGTTTCTTCATTTATTGACTTATGTCCTCAATGTGTAATATCTAATAAGCATTGGAAAGCAGCTAAAGAACGTCTACATCCTGTTTCTTTACCTGATGGTGCCTGGATTAAAGTGGCACTGGATTTTGCTGGGCCATTCAATATTCTTCCATCTTGTAAAAGGTTTCTCATTAATTATTTTTCAAAATGGATTTATTTCTTATTCTGTCTTACATTTTTACGACATGTCTTTTTTCTTGAAGGTACCCCTAAAGAATTAGTTACTGACAACGGCACACACTTTACTTCTCCCCTCATGAAGAGTTTTGTTTTGGAATCTGATATTGAACACCTACAGTTTGCTCTTTACAGTCCATCTCCTAATGGATTTGTCGAAAGAGCCAATCGCTTCATAAAGGAAGGTATACTATCTGCCCTTGCTTCAGGAGCTGATGTTGATACCTTTCTCAATGAAAAAATCAACGCCTATCACTTCACTCCTCACTCAACAAGTGGGTTTTCACCTTTTGAGTTGTTTAGAGGCAGAAAATGCAGATCCAAAATTTTACCTGCATGCCTTGATTCTCAAAACGTGTCTAATTCCTACAATGCCTTATCATTAAATAAAAATGTTTTATGTAAATAATGACAACAAAAAGCATATTTCGACTCTTTTAAGCATGTTTCTGAGAGAAAGTTCTTGGTTGGGTCTTGGGTTCTTATCAAGAAACCTGTTAGAGTTTCTAAGGGAGAATCTACATATTCATCTCCCTGCAAAGTTGAGCGCATCAGCAAAGGTTCTATCCGTTTACATGGGAGAGGTTGGTGGAATAAAAACATGCTTGTTCCTATCTCCAACATTCAGAAGGATATTTATTTCAGATCACACGCATCCAATTTTGATGGTTCTCCTTTTGTGGATGACTCCATTTCGTTTGAATCCAAGGTTTCCAGTTCACGTTCTAAAGATATGTCTACTGATTTGCATGTTTTGGTTGATATTGAAATTTCTTCTTCTCTGGATGCCAAAAATTCACATTTTTTATCTGTTGAGCATGTTAGACCTACTGCTCCTGTGTCTACTTCCCAGACGACACCCTCTTCTCACTCCACTGATTCTGTGTGTCAGAATCTTCTGTTTCCAAAAGGATTTCTGGACTACCTTCCCATTTTCATGATTTTGTTTTATCATAATTTGTTTTTATAAGGGGAAAGGTGATGTAGTATTGTGCTTACATTGACTGTTTAATGTTACTCATATTACTGTTGTGTTGTGTTTGTATTTCTTTACTTGCAGTTATAGAATGTCTCTTATGCTCCACATTCCTTCTATAGTTGCTAGGAGAAAGATCAGAACTTCTGGGCTTGGTGTTCGCTGTTGGTCCTTTACATTTATACTTTATTTCCTTTGAATAAACACTTTATGAGGTAAACTACACTGTTCGGACTCCTGTGTTCTACCCTGACACTCCAGTGTTATTTGAAAAAGCAGGGTTCTGCAGCCAAAGGGAGAGGATCAGGAGAGGAGATGGCCAAGGAAGGCCGAGGCAATAGCAGGACACATACAGAGAATGGGAATCAAGAGCCGTACAAAGATGCCCTGGGGCTGCAAGTTCACAGAACTCTACTGGAGTGAGGAGGTAGGCTGGGTGGGGCCTCAGCCCCAAGCACCCAGTCCTCCCAAGGAGGGATCGGGCTCCCACCAGTTAGCCCTAGCCCTAGGCCATCCTTTTTCAAAAACTGAAGAAAGTGGGAGAAGGTGCAGGGAGAGGGAGAGGGAGAGGGAAGAAAGGGGAGTTTTTTTTTAGTATTTGTGTTAGCATATTTGCTTTCCCTTTTCCTCTTTGGGGTGCCCAATTGAACTTTCAGTCCAAAGAGAAGTACAGATGAGTTGAGAAAACTCACTAAAATTGAGGGGAGATGCCAGACAGGACCTGTATAGGAACTGCCTCATGAAAAGAGCATAGCTAACCTTAAGCTTGGGTACCAGAAGACATCATAGGAGAGGGAATGATTACCAAAAGCCTCTGACTCTCTTATTAATACTTCCAATATAGTTTTCTCAAGGTCCATTGGAGAAAGAGATCTCATCTGGTCAACATTCCTGCCTGCAGACCTAGAAGAAAGAGAAAAAAGAGTATAGCATAAAGATTTCGACCGTACCTAGAACACACCCATCCACAACCTGAATCCAAATGTTTTCCTTTCCTTCAAGCAACTTTCTGCTATAATGTAAAAACAAAATATACACTTATTTTCTGAGCTATCCCAACCTCGTTGTAATCTTTTGGGCCATGTCTAATGTGGAATAATCTTCAAAGTGATCATTTTAATCTAAAAACAAGTAATCCTTTAGAAAACACTTAAAGTAAATGGTGATAGAATGCTAAACAAACTTGTGCAGCCTGTTTTGAAGTGTGACTGTACGTTTACCATATTCCAGATGCAGGGAAAGGGGCAACCAAGCCATTAGGTGGTAGACTACTGGTACACCATGCAGTGTTTCATTGATTTGAGAATTTATGGAGCACATTTTCACCCTTCAGCATCTTGGATGCACTGTATTTACAACACAGTGCTCCTTGGCGTAAGGATTAACAGATACGTCAGAAATTCTGAGGCATCTGTTGCCGCAAAAGTGACGCATTGCTGGAGTTGCTCAGGAAAGTGACACAACTCCAGCAATGCACAACAATAGATGGCTGAATCCCATTCAAAAAGCTGTACGTCATTCCCTAAGCCTCGTCTGAGCCAGTGTAGGGATTTTTGACGCAGTGAAGGAGTAGAGTGGTGCTGTGAAATATTGTAGATTTCACTGCGTCAGTTCTACATGGCTTTTTGCGAAGGGATCGCCCACCTTGCATAGATTATACCTGATACAGGTATAATCTGAAGAAGGGCTTTACAACATGACGCATCTCCTTGAGCATGTCATGTTGTAAATGGGCTGCAACATTTACGCCACAGCTGTGTCACTAAAGTGACGCAATAGCGGTGCAAAAGTCATGCAAGGGGCTTATAAATCTGCCCCAAAGATTATATGTGCAGTGATGGAGCATTCGACAACTGAGTAAACAACCTACCAATCAAGAAAACATTATTTAGATTGCAGAGTTTTTACTGGATTGTCAAGAGTAAAGCATTGAGTCATAGTAGATTTTTACAGTTTGATACAAAATCTTATGCAGAAAACATGTTGGGCTCGATTCACAAAGGTACATTTACACTTTTGTGTAAGTTTACTACTTTTCAGTATTCACAAAGATAAACTTAGACCAAAAGTCTAACTTTACTACTTTTCAGTTCTCACAAAGGAAAACTTAGACACAAAGTCTAACTTTACTACATTTTGGTATTAAGAAAGGTAAATTACTGCTATCAAGGTCGGACTTTTCCGTCTAAGTTTACCTTTGTGAATACCGAAAAGTAGTAAACTTACACAGAAATGTAAGTTTACCTTTGAGAATGGGGCCCAGAGGGACTCATTTTGATCATGGTGGATGGCCCCTTTCTAAGCAAGGGCGACAGAGTAAATTACGCCATAGCCCTTATGGAAATGGCAGCTGTCTAATTTAGAAATGACTGCCAAGCTGGTTGTCATTTATAGAGCATGAGCAGCTGCTGTTGTCACTGCAGTTCCTGTCAATGCATTCTGCAGTTTGTTGCAGGGCTCCATCAACAAACCTGGTTTCTTTCCTTATTTAAAAAAAGAAATCCTGAAACAGGACTTCTTTTAAAAATAAAAATGAAAATGCTATCCTAGCCCAGGGAGCGGACTCCCCTGATGAGGGGAGCATTCATCAGTTTTCAGTGCCCCTTACCGCCAGGCTTTTCCTTGTTGTGATCGGCAGTAAAAACCGACATCTAATGTCACCAATCTAAACCAATTGGGTGGAATTAGAGGTTCGCCTCCGATGGCCCTTAATCCACAGGGGTTTAATAACAGTGAAGACTGAATAGTTTGCATCATGATTAAACCTATGGTCCTCCCACATTTAAATCAGGTGGGCTGGCCACTATGTTTGCTAGAAGTTCCCTCTCTGCCAGTATTTTAATACAGATGGTAAAGTTAGTCACAGATTCAGGAGCAGATAAACGTAAGTGGATGATAAATTGTGTATCATCTGGAACAGCCAAACATCAAAAAGACCAATTTACAGAGATATGGGATGAATATGAACATTAAAAACCATTGATGAGAGTAAAGATCCCTGAGGAAATGCATGTCACTATCAATCATTAAGAAAAGATGAAAACAAAGCAAGAACTGCGCCCCAGATATCAATGCCTATAAGCCACTTTTGCAAAATGAGGTTGTCCAGTGTATCAAAGGCCGCTGACGACTCAAGCAGCACAAGAGCAACAAAATCACAGAAGGAACTTATCTCATCCAGTGCAAAAGCAAGAGACTTTTCAAGTCTTAGGGGTATGCGGAAACATCATTATGAAGAGTCAAGATGATCATAATCTTCTACGTACTCTGCAAATTGTTTTGCTACAATGTGCTCTGCATTTTTGCCAGATGAGATAGCAATGTGATTGGTTCATAATGTTCTGTCACTGCAATTTCAAGATTGTCTATTTTTAGCACTCTCGATTTTCATTGAACTGGGACTCTGGCAAAACTGAGTTCAGTAACAGAGTCAATTCTTCAGAATTAGAGGGGATAAAGCTGTCCCATATGCAAGAAGGAGCAGGGAGAGCACAAGAGTAAGCTTCATAATTTATGTCATGTTGTGAGTCCTTGCTGATGAAATATATTTTCTGAATTTTAGACATAAAACAATAAGTAAGTTCATCAAAAAAAGCTTGAAAATTAAAAGCTGGTTGATGTGTCCCACAGTCGATGAGCTCCCTCCTTGCAACACTTGAGAGGAGGCATTAGATGCCAGGGATCCTCCTAGGTATCACCCCACATGCAGAAGTAGTCATATACTGCAACTATTTTTGTTCCTCTCTTGCAATTCAGGCTTGGTCCATTCTTGGTATAAAAAAGAGCTTTGGAGTTGAAAACGCATCTCTGTCTCTCACTGATGTGTTCTCCCTAGTGCAAAAGCAAACTTGTGAGTTTCCACCTAAGCTTCCTGCCGGGGGGTGAGAGTATTTGTATCCATAATCAGTCAAAAGGTAGGTTAAAAAGTATGACTGACATAGAACATGACCATGTGCCGAGTGATGCCAATTGTGTTTCCAGGAGTTTGGTAGCATTGAACTCCATCTGAAAAGCCAGGATCTCCTGTTGTACTTTTTGTTTTAAAACAGAAATCTGAACAAGGGATTTAGGTATATTCCACTACGGGCCTCATTACAAGATGATTGGCAAACAGATGGAGGATATCAGGATGTTTATGATTCTAGATGGCATCTCCCCCTCGAAATTGCGGGTAACCCTAGTTTTCCGCTCTGAGATGGGGACTAACACATAGGGTCTGGATTTGCTGGGTCAAACCTGCGTTTGGTTTAAAATATCAAGACCGCACACATTTGCCATCTTTTTTTTTTAAACATTGTAGCATGGTTACAGGAAGCAAAACTATCATTAATATTATCCTGGTGCTGCATTTGCTGATTATTTCACATGATGCCAATCACTGTTACATTTTTTGTTTCTGTTAAGTATGGACACTACTCTCAGACATATCAGCCAGATCCAAGTTAACAAATTGTTACTAAATATCATACGCCTCATGATATGTCTGCCCTTTGTAATAATTTCCAGTACAGCTCAGCGTTCAAGAGACAAACTTCACAGAACCTGAGGCGGTGCTGCAGAGATCATCCTCAAAACCAGTAGTTCACTATTCAAAATGGAATTGATTCATCGGCTGAAAGGAAAAGGTAAACTGGTCAAACACTGAAGCCACTGTGGTGTTTGCTAAATCAGGACCTCAATCCTTGGCTCCTGGTAACTGGCACTGACTGCAGTTTAGAGGAGTAAGAGCAACTTCATACTGATTTCAAATCATGACAATTGGTCTTGGTCTGGTTATTGGAGTCAGTAGCAGTTCAATACCTGGTTCTTTCCATTCAAGGCATATCTGTTGTGTGTTTTCTGGATCAAGGCCTTTTCTTAGCCTTATGCAGGTGCAGCAACGAACTGCCTTTGTATTTCACACTCATTCTAGATGATGTTTCCGGACTTCAATTTGAGTCAAAATGAAGATGAAGTTCTAACAATTGAGGGGCAGTACTTAAAGCACACTGTGGGCCTAACAAAGCTAAACAAATAGTGTGCCTCCAGAAAGCTCTATAACCCCAATCACAAGGACAAGGTGCCTCTGCACATATATTTTCCTGGTATTCAAACACTGAGTTTTAGGGGAGCTACACATCATCAGCTGTACATGTATTGGGCTGTCACACCAGATATCCCAAGCAAGGTAAAATTTTTGCTGGACTTATTTTGAAGGAAAAATGGGAGGAAGACTGCCTTGGTGGCCAAATCAGATTTGGTCGGCCCGTTGTTCCAGATAAAATCTGAGCACATTAGGAGTTCCAGACAATAGCAATATCCTACAAGGTTTCCAGGTGATGGAGCAAGAATTCGCCCGTAAAGCGTCTTGCTTGTATTCAAGAACCTCGAATACCGTTAATACAATGTAACCAACCTGTTTGTCTTACTAATTTCCCATTTATTCTGACATTTGGGGTGTCCCAGAGAAGCTTGCATATGTGTTTATTAACGTTAATACGCTTGCCACTAAAATGGCCGCTGCTTAGCTGGGTTTTCTTCTGCACATGCGTTGGACACACTCACGTGACGTGACGCACTTGCAGTTCTGGTGGGAACTTTTCACGCTTGCGCACTCGACTTAAGATGGCTGCTTTGTGTTTTCACATGCCGACGCTTGCCATGCAGCTTTTGCACTGCTGTTCGTTTTGCACTAATCATAATGCTATAAGTTAGTTTAAAGTAAGGTGAGTCATATAGGGATTCCTGGTATACAGTGTATTCATTTATTTCTGTGTTCTAAATTGTTTTCGCTTACTTTTCACGTATCGAATCCTTTGGGCCTGGGAGATGTTGAAACCCCATCTTAGAAGTCCCTACTGCACATGTCACCCTGGCAGAGGGAAGAAAACCTTGTACCAGTGGAACTCAGCCAGCTGGCAGCCACAGTCAAGATGCTCATGAGAATTGACCTGCGACCCAGCAGGACGAAGCTGAACTGTACTGCACTTGTAACAATTGTATATTAAATTGTACTGTCCATTGTCAGGAGAAGAGCACATATCCTGGGAACCCCAAATTCAATAGGCGGTCCCAAAAGATGCAAATTGGGACTTGTGGAAGTTAATCCTGGTTGGTGTGTGGACCTGTCCTACTTGGGGACCAATCGAAATTGGGGATTCTTACACTTGCAACATTTGGGGGTGGTACACGGACCCGAAAACAGTATAACTAGCCTAGGTTTAGCTAGAGAAATTGTCCGACTTGTCCGAATAGCTGACCTGTCACTGACCCAACGCACTCAATAGGTGACTGATACAGAGAGCTGCTGAGCACTCTGTCCATAATTTCCATAGACCCAGGGGGTTTTGGGAAACCTTAAGTGCTGGCGGAGCACTTTGCTTGGAAATTCGATAACCCAATCGGGGTTCTGACTGTTAGCTGCAGAGAGGGTGGAGCGCAGGCATTGATTCCGAACTGCGGGTGCTGGTCTTACCTTGGTGGTCCTGTCCTGATCCTAATCTGGTCTTCCTGTCCTGTCCTGGGGTGTCCATTCTGCACCTGCTGGCCTACTGACGACTGTCCTTCCTTGGGGTTTCTCCTGTCCTCAACTGACCCGTGGCCAGGGTTGGTCTTCACACCATACTAGGTAAATATAGTGCTGGGAAACCTATTCTGCATCCTTCACCTTTTTCTTTCTTTGCTTTAATAAAGACATACTCTTGCATATTGATTTCCATGCTTTCCTTCTGAATTGATAAATGAAAATGTCATATATTATCGTTATAATTCTAGCATGTTCCAATGTTTCCCTATCCTTTAAGCACGTTCCTGCATACAGTTCATGAAATATAGATGTTCCCTTTTCTTTACCTTCCTTTAGCTAAATGAAATGATTGTTCTGGACTTATAGCGTGTTCCACGTTTACCTTCCCCATAGTTATATGGTATCGTAATACAAACTAAAGTTCCATTCCGTACCCATATTTCAGAAGTAATTCAACCTTGACCTTCTAGTATGTACCTTATTTTGCCCCGTCCTTTAGTCACTCCACGTCTAGTCTAAATTATGAAATTCTTGCTAGCATGTTCCCTGTTCTTACCTTCCTTTAGAGTCCTAAATGTTTGGTCTGATTTACTTTCTTTATGGATACGTGCTCTTTATAATCTTGATTATTGATTGCTTGCTTACTGTAAATCTTATGCTGTCTGAATATGATGAATTTTAGATAAAGGTTTCTTAAACTTCCTGTGTCTCTGGTTATTACATGAGTGCAAATATAGTAAATAGTGTTTTGTATTTCGAGTCTGCCTTTCTTTTACACTTAGCTCCCTGATCCATAGTGATCATAGGTACCCGTAACAGCGGATTGGTAAGTCGGGTACACTGGAAATAAATAGGAAGGAACAGGGTTACTGGTAGTAGAGTGTAAGGTTACCCGATTAATGAATATGGTAAATTGAAATATATGGGCCCAATACGTATATTGAAAAATTATGAGTCGGGTGACCTGCGCGCTCTATCAGTAATTTTTCTGGTAGCAGACGAAATGGTTAGGGACTAGTTGAAGTTAGGTAGGACTAGTTAAGATAATCAAGATAGGTTATTTGCTGCTAATTGTGAATATTTTGCTGCTAATTTGATCGATCAACATTGTTGTTTTCATTGTTTGAAAATTATGAAATGTTTCAAATTGTTTTTCTTGCTGTTATATTGATAAATGTACTAATAAATATTCGTTAGTAAATTGTTACATGTTTGTCTGGAATCCCCGGGGAATAGAATAACGGGTGGTGAGGAGAATCCACGCCGTAGTGAGGTCAGTGGCTCGAGGAAAATTGGTGCAGGTTAGGCAGAACTGGAAGCACTAATTAGGGTTTTCTGAATGAATGTTTGAATAAATGATAGCAAGGAGTTCGCTGGCAAAACTTCTATTGTGATATAACCTAGTAAGGGTCACCCGGAAGGAGTAGCAGGTTCATCTAAGCTTGATTGGTAGCAACGGAGTTCCCTGGTGAAACTTTTGGCTTAGTATATATCCCACTGTGGATGATTCGAAGGAGTAGCAGGTTCACTAATGCTTGTGTGAAGAGTAGGCAGAAGGGTTCTACTCGTAGTATTTGAAAAGTAAACGGAAGGGATTTACTTGCAGTGAAACAAATCTTTTCTTTCTAGACACTCGAGTACAGTGGCGAATGTATTTACGTTGTTAATTAAACTGAGCACTTGCACTTTAAAGGTAGAAATTGAATTTTCCTTACCTTGTGAAGGAGGGAGTCAGTTGCCGAGCTGCGCTGACGTCACTTTGTGTCGCGCTGGTATTGGTCGAGACAGCGGGCGTGTGGCTGAGGCGGAATTGTGAAGGAGGGGTGTGCACACGAGCGTGAGAACTCGTTTGCGAGAAACGCCGCGCACCCATTGGCTGAATTAATTTGAATTTGCGCATTTGATTGGTTGCACGAAAATAAAAGACGCTTTTGTATTGGAAGTGATTTTGTAAAAAAAGGTAAATTGCGGTAAAGTATATGGGGCAGACGTCTAACCCAGAGACTAGATCTGATCCAAAATATTTAGGGTTTGGAAAAGAGAAGTGGAAAGGTCGTAGATACAATATTATGTACGGAAATAGGAGGAAAATGACCTTAGTAAACAAGGTGAAAAATTATTTCAAAAAAGACAAGCCTATCAAAACTAGAGAAGGAGTTGTCATTCCACCTCCTAATACTCCTGCATCATTCATAATGTTTGATAAAGGGTACCACTCTTGTGTGTGGTTGGAAAATTGGGTGGAATATACTAAAAATGATGGAGTTTTGGCATTTCCGTTAGACGGTACCTTTAATAGTAGGATTCTATTCAATTTGAGAACCCGAATGAATGATTTGCATCCCAGACCCAGATTAACGCAATATGAGGCCTTAGAAGAATGGGAGATAGAGGCTTTTGAGCGAGACAGACCCAGAATGGACAAAGGGTTAACCAAATGGTATCCAAAAGTGAAAAAAGAAACCCGAGAGAAAAGAATGAAAGAATGGAGACAGAATATGATAGTAGAGGGATTGTACCCTGTAATAGCCCTAGAAGCGCCCCTGGGAGAGAAAAGAACAGAGAAAACAAAACATTTGATGACTAGTGGGTATTCAGATGATGATTATTTGGAGGAAATATTAATGACGAATTCACCTCCTTATAATGAAGGTTTAAGACCCCTCAGTGCCAGAGACACCTGTCTAAGACCCCCTTATAGTGAAGAGTCAAGATACCTAGGTGAGAGAGACTCTTGTCTGAGACCTCCTTATGAGGAAGAGTCACGACCCTTAAGTACAGGAAACCCCTTCCTAAAACCTAATTCTGGTGAAGGTACGAGTATGACACATCCGACTGCCCCGAATTATACTCCAACCCTGACTCCGCAAATATTGCATGAAAACTCCATGGAAAGGGTACTGCAGGAGAGAGAGCGAGAGGCTCTAGCCAAACAGAGAACAGAATTAATTCAGAAAATCTCCCAATTAAACACAAGTCCTGAAGCCCTGACTATTCCAGTAACTATTGGACCAGTTGTTCCTTTGTACGGGGATAAACAGGGGAGTCCAAAGACTCCGATTATTACCCCAGCTGTAGTGCAGCTGAGAAAAGAGCCCTTAATCGTAGATGATCAGGCAAGTGAATGTGAATCTGTGATTTCCTTGATGTATTTACCGGTAAGGGAACTGGCAGGGGGTTCACAGAAAAGGAACACTCGTTTCACCTCGAGAGAAATTCAAATGGAATCAACTTCAGGTACTAAAAATGTCACGGTAGTGACTCCTGAAGAAATTCAGAGATGGAGTCGAGAATTAGAGAAACAAAATCCTCAGCCAAAACCCTTAGATATTTACAAACTGAGGATAGAGTTAGAAGAACTAATGGCTGGAAATGTGGGTCTGGATAGACTGAATACCCTAACGGAAGAGGAGTTGTTATTCATTTGCAAAAGCCTAACTCGAAATACCAGAGTGTTCCATGAGAAACTAATGGACACAGCAGCTAGTATGGGAATAGATATTAGCAAATCAAAGGTTTTGCAAAAGCCCTACCGAGCAGAATTTTCAGACAAAGATTTGGAAAATATGAATGTGTCAGGGAAAAAGTACAGATCAGAGAATTGTTAAACCTGTTACAAAAATGGGGAGACTTAGAAAAATGGAAATCCAAGTGGGCCAAGAAAAAGGAAGATAATAGGTCAAAGCAAATTACATCTGAACATGTGTTGCAAGAAGCAGACAAGGCAGAAAAATTGTATCCTATGCGAGAAGTACCAGGTGGAAAGTATGTACATGTTCCATGGTCCAGACAGGATATTGTGTCCTTTACCAATGACTTCCCAAAATTGCGAGAAAAACCTGTAGATTGGTACAGACAGGTTGAGAGGTTTGTGAAGGTCCAGAAGTGTCTCTGGAAAGATTTAGATGGGTTCTTTGACATTGTGGTGCCTGTAGATCTGTGGACAGAATGTAAAATTGCTATTGATTGGCCTAGTGAGGAATATCCAAGAGACCCAAATACGGGGGCTCCTTCTGCAGAAGTTATGAAAAAATACAACCAGGTAATGTTACATCTCAAGGGGAAAGTGCCTGCAAAGGAAACTGATTGGACTCGAATAGACAGAACTACCCAGAATAGAGATGAAACTGTGCATTCCTATTATGAACTACTGTTACAGATGTTCAAAACGTACAGTGGTCTGGATAACATAGAAATGAAGGACATGACCCATTTCATTTATAGATTTGTGCTAGGGTTAAGGCCTGAGATTTCGCAATGGATCAAAGACAATAAAATCTGTTGGCAGTCTAAACCAATTGATGAGGTCCTGAAGTATGCCAAATAATGTGAGGATGAGATGGCAGACAAACGAAAAGCGTTAAAGGAAAAGGTCATGTGGGCACAGGTAAAGTTGGCAGAACAACAGGAGCAACAGCTAAATAAATGAACCAGTAATCAGAAACAAGGCCCCGGGGGTGAGGGAAAGCCCAGGATAAAAATGAGCAGAGAAGAGGCCAAAAAGAAATTTCCCTGTCACGGGTGCGGTCAGATAGGTCACTGGAGAGATGAGTGTCCACATGTACAGAATGGTAATGTTCAAATAACTGATTTAAATCCACAGACACAGAATGAGAAACCACGGAAGACCCAGCAACAGGTAAAGCAGAATCAGTTGCCTCGTGCACCTAGACAAAATTATAGGAGCAAGCACAACAGGGTGAAGACACCGAAGAATGGGAAGTGAGGGAGAGTAAAAATGCAGCAACTTCACAATTTCTGTTAAATGACACATTTCTCTGTGATGACACCTACTGACGGTGCCTGAGGGGGGAGGACGAGGAGTGCGTGCTTAGCGTCTCCTTGCCGGTGGACCAGTCAGGGCCATACATTGAAGGAAAGGTTGAAGGAAATGATGTCACCTTTCTATTGGACACTGGTGCCACCCGTTCTACTGTGAGAACAGCAGACGTTCCAAACCTACCCTTCTCGGGAGAAGCGATCCAAGTAGTGTGCATTTCTAATCAACTAATTAGTACCCCAGTTACCAAGCCTATGGAGATTAAAATTGGAAATTTCAAAGAGATGCATAGATTTGTCCTTTGCAACTCCAGTCCTGTAAACCTTCTAGGGAGGGATTTGCTGTGTAAAATGAACTGTACTATCTTTTGCACACCAAATGGCTTTGAAATCCAAACCCCAGACGGAGATGGAATTTACAAATTAATGTTAGCACGACCCGACTCAGAGATTAAAAGACTGACATTAAATGACTTACCAGAAGAGCTCCAAGAGACAGTAAAACCAGAAGTATGGGATTTTACTGGAAAAGATGTAGGATTAATGGAAAATGTTGACCCAATTAAAATAGCCATAAACGAAAATGCAGTGTACCCAAATATTAAACATTACAAAATGAGTGCAGAGGTGAAAGCAGGGGTTGCCATTGAAATAAAAAGATTGTTAGAAGCCAAAATCATACAAGAAGTGATGAGCAGTCCATGCAATTCACTCATAATTGGAATTAAGAAACCTAGCGGTAAGTACAGGGTAGTACAGGACCTGCGAAGGGTTAACAAAATTGTGGTTCCCTGTTGTCCTGTCGTGCCAAACCCTGCAGTGATCTTATACCAAATTCCATGAAATGCTGGATGGTTTACCGTCATTGACTTATGTCATGCATTCTTTTCAATTCCGTTGCATCCAGACAGCAAATTTCTTTTCTCATTTGAATTTGACAGTCACGTGTATGTCTGGAATCGCGTCCCTCAGGGGTATACAGAAAGCCCCTCAATCTTTAATCATATTCTGAAAAAGTGTCTTGAGACCCTAATCTTGCCTGGAAAATCAGTTCTGGTGCAGTACATAGACGACCTCTTGGTGGCGTCTAAGAGTCGAAAAGACTGTGTAACTGACACCATTGCCTTGCTGAACCATTTAGGTGAGGGAGGGCATAAAGTGTCCCCAGAAAGCTGCAATTCTGTACCACATCAGTGAAATATCTGGGGCACCAGATAGAGAGAGGTATCAGGAAAGTCACCTCAGAAAGAATCAGGATAATTCGAAACATGGAATTACCAAATACCCAAAAAGAAATCAGAATGTTCCTTGGAGTTGTAGGCTACTGTAGGCAATGGATTGTGGGATTTGCAGTCCTCGCAAAACCATTGATAAAAATGACAAGGAAATGAGCACAGGACCCGGTGAAGTGGGATGACGAAAGCATGTCAGCATTTATAAAATTACGAGATTGTCTCTGTACTGCTCCTGCCTTAGGAATGCCTGATTATTCAAAAGATTTTGCACTGTTCTGTGACACACGAGACAATTGTGCACTCTCAGTCCTGACTCAAATTCATGGCTTGACTCGACGTCCAGTGGCATACTTTTCTTCCACATTGGACCCAGTAGCAGCTGGATTACCTGGCTGTTTGAAAGCTGTAGCTGCAACTCGCATGAGTCTGGAGCAGAGTGAGTCCATTGTGATGGGACATCCAGTAACGATATATGTTCCACATTTCGTTGTGATTCTGTTAACACAAACCAAGACGCAGTATGTCACCCCTAGTAGGCTGACTAAGTATGAGAGAATCCTTGTAGGTGCAGGAAACGTAACCATTGCACGATGTAACATTTTGAATCCAGCTACCTTACTACCTAGCTCATTTGCAGAAGAAGTGAGGGAAGAATTTGCACATGACTGCATTGACTTCACTGAATTCAGTACAAAATCACGCCCTGACATTAAAGAAAACCCTTTGTACAGAGAAGATTATGAGCTGTTTGTAGACGGCTCATGCATGAGACATGAGGACGGAGGCCTGAGCGCTGCCTACTCAGTGTGCACTCTAGATCGTCCAGTGCAAGCATCCTATTTGTATGGAGTCAAGTCTGCACAAATAGCCGAATTAAGTGCATTGACAAAAGCTTGTAAATTTGGGAGAAATTTGAGAATAACCATATATACTGATAGTCAGTATAGTTATGGGGTTGTGCATGACTTTGGCCAATTGTGGCTACAGAGGAAGTTCCTGACATCTTCATGCACCCCTATCCGAAATGGAAAATATGTGCAGGATTTACTGGAATCAATCCAGTTACCAAAAGAATTGGCTGTAGTCAAGTGTGCTGCTCACAAATCTGGTGATGACAATGTGACAGCAGGTAATCAATATGCTGACCAGTTAGCCAAACATTGTGCAAAATACAAAATTTCAATCAATATAAGGGTTGGGGGAACTGGAAACAGCTGCCAACTTTTGATGCTAGAGGGAGTGAATACCTGGGAGGAAGTGAGAGACTTACAGGAAGCAGCAGAGCCACAGGTGAAACAGAGATGGAGAAGCTTTGGGTGTCGCAGGAGAAATGAGGATGGTGTCATTGTTTACCTTGATGGGATGCCTGTGTTGCCAGATTGTATGCTTGCTCCTATGGCCAGATTAATTCATGGAAATACACATGTGGGCAGAGATGCGATGATTCGTATGTTCCGCCCGACATGGTTCAATTCGAAGTTCAGAAGCGTAGCGGAGGCACTCTGCCAGAGGTGTTTGACCTGCCAGCAATTTAACCCTGGAAAGAAAACAATAGTTTTGCCAGGGAAAATTGGAAAGGCAGAAGGCCCTTTTATTAGACTACAACTTGACTTCATTCAGTTACCCCCTTGTCGAGGAATGAAATACATACTTGTCATTGTCTGCCTGTTTTCTAAATGGGTGTAAGCTTTCCCTGCACGTAGAAATGACAGCATCACAGTAGCAAAGCTATTGCTTAGGGAACTTATACCTCGTTACGGTTTCCCGGTCTTAATTGAATCTGACAGAGAAAGTCATTTCCAGAATGAAATAATAAAACAAATCTGTGAAGCATTCAAATTCATGCAACATCTGCACTGTGCATATCGTCCAGAGGCTTCTGGAGTGGTCGAACAGATAAATGGCACAATCAAGTCAAAACTGGGAAAGATGTGTGAATACACTCAACTGGAATGGCCAGATGCTCTGCCTTTTGTGTTGATGGGACTCAGAAGTATTCTAGATCGGAACACGGGCTTGAGTCCACATGAAATCCTGATGGGAAGAGCAATGCGGCAAGCATGGGTGCCAGGATACAAAATAATAAGCATATCTGATGATTTGGTACTGGAATATTGTAAACAGCTGGCTGACCAAGTACGTTCTATCTCTCGCCAGGTTGGGGGAGAAGACGTCGCCAGGCCAACGACTCCAGCCCATGGCCTGAATCCAGGTGACTGGGTCGCAATAAAGAAGCACACTCGGAAAAGCTGCCTTGAACACAGGTGGGGAAAGCCACAACAGGTGATCCTGGTTACCACCACAGCTGTGAAGTGTGCAGGAGTACCTCGCTGGATCCATGCCAGCCACACGAAGAGAGTGACTGAACCTGACCAAACTGAAGCTGAAGGTTGCCCAGCTGAAGGATCCCAAGCTATCGGTCCTGAAGTAGCTGAAGAAGAACAACCGAGCTCCAGTCAAGAAGATTGGGTTCCACTCATCGACTTCACAATCGACCCTATCCGAACCAGAAGTCAAGCCCAGTTAGACAGACAGTGGGATAGTGAGGACGAGACAGGTGAAGAAGAAGCTATGCAGATCATTGAAATTCACGTTAGATCTGATTCTGAGGAGGACCAGATAGGGGAAGAGCGGGTAATTGTCACTCCACCAAGAACACATGCACGAGAGAAGGGACAGATAGAAATTAGGGCGGAAGTTCATGTGGAAGAAAATCAAGAGTTCGAAGAGCTTGAACAGGAACAGGTAGAATTAGACAATTGTGTTCTGGAAGAAGAGATCGAAACAGACCAAAGCCCAAATCAGCATATACCTGAACATGGCCAGTTTAGGGACCAGGCAGAAGAAACAGATGAAAGACCTGGACCTAGTCAGGTAGGGAATAATACTGAAGACGAACTTGAACCAAATGTGCCACAACTGAACGAAAACAAAAGAGTGTTGGACGAAGGTCAAGAGACAGTGCCAGTTAAAAGACTCAGAAAAGGTGACTCAGTACCTCGATTTGTGAAAAGGCTGAGACTGCGTCTGAAGACAATAAATGAGGAGCCTGAACAAATAAACGAGGTTTCGAGTCAAACTGAAAAAAACACAGTTGATGGACAGCTTGACTCCAGTGGTGTGGAGAGCCTGGGACTCACGTCTGAGCATACCCAGCCCACTCGGGGTGAAAATTGCAAAAAACACAGTTGATGGACAGAATGTAGAACAATGTCATACATTCACCCCAGTACAAGGATCTGGGCCTAAATCCATCGTTTTTTTGCACTCCACACCACCCTGGGTTAGACATTGACTATATGCAAATCAGCTCTGACCCTGTGCCTCATGAGAACAGTCCAGTCCGAACTACCAAGCAATGTCTTTCCCAGACCGGAATCAAGCATCCAAGGACCGGTTTCTGGCTATCAGCCTTCATTCAGCCTGGATAGCTTGACTCCAGTGGTGTGGAGAGCCTGGGACTCACGTCTGAGCATACCCAGCCCACTCGGGGTGAAAATTGCAAAAAACACAGTTGATGGACAGAATGTAGAACAATGTCATACATTCACCCCAGTACAAGGATCTGGGCCTAAATCCATCGTTTTTTTGCACTCCACACCACCCTGGGTTAGACATTGGCTATATGCAAATCAGCTCTGACCCTGTGCCTCATGAGAACAGTCCAGTCTGATCTACCAAGCCATGTCTTTCCCAGACCGGAATCAAGCATCCAAGGACCGGTTTCTGGCTATCAGCCTTCATTCAGCCTGGATAGCTTGACTCCAGTGGTGTGGAGAGCCTGGGACTCACGTCTGAGCATACCCAGCCCACTAGGGGTGAAAATTGCAAAAAACACAGTTGATGGACAGAATGTAGAACAATGTCATACATTCACCCCAGTACAAGGATCTGGGCCTAAATCCATCGTTTTTCTGCACTCCACACCACCCTGGGTTAGACATTGGCTATATGCAAATCAGCTCTGACCCTGTGCCTCATGAGAACAGTCCAGTCCGAACTACCAAGCCATGTCTTTCCCAGACCGGAATCAAGCATCCAAGGACCGGTTTCTGGCCATCAGCCTTCATTCCGCCTGGATAGCTTGACTCCAGTGGTGTGGAGAGCCTGGGACTCACGTCTGAGCATACCCAGCCCACTCGGGGTGAAAATTGCAAAAAACACAGTTGATGGACAGAATGTAGAACAATGTCATACATTCACCCCAGTACAAGGATCTGGGCCTAAATCCATCGTTTTTTTGCACTCCACACCACCCTGGGTTAGACATTGGCTATATGCAAATCAGCTCTGACCCTGTGCCTCATGAGAACAGTCCAGTCCGAACTACCAAGCCATGTCTTTCCCAGACCGGAATCAAGCATCCAAGGACCGGTTTCTGGCTATCAGCCTTCATTCAGCCTGGATAGCTTGACTCCAGTGGTGTGGAGAGCCTGGGACTCACGTCTGAGCATACCCAGCCCACTCGGGGTGAAAATTGCAAAAAACACAGTTGATGGACAGAATGTAGAACAATGTCATACATTCACCCCAGTACAAGGATCTGGGCCTAAATCCATCGTTTTTTTGCACTCCACACCACCCTGGGTTAGACATTGGCTATATGCAAATCAGCTCTGACCCTGTGCCTCATGAGAACAGTCCAGTCCGAACTACCAAGCCATGTCTTTCCCAGACCGGAATCAAGCATCCAAGGACCGGTTTCTGGCTATCAGCCTTCATTCAGCCTGGATAGCTTGACTCCAGTGGTGTGGAGAGCCTGGGACTCACGGCTGAGCATACCCAGCCCACTCGGGGTGAAAATTGCAAAAAACACAGTTGATGGACAGAATGTAGAACAATGTCATACATTTGCCCCAGTACAAGGATCTGGGCCTAAATCCATCGTTTTTTTGCACTCCACACCACCCTGGGTTAGACATTGGCTATATGCAAATCAGCTCTGACCCTGTGCCTCATGAGAACAGTCCAGTCCGAACTACCAAGCCATGTCTTTCCCAGACCGGAATCAAGCATCCAAGGACCGGTTTCTGGCTATCAGCCTTCATTCAGCCTGGATAGCTTGACTCCAGTGGTGTGGAGAGCCTGGGACTCACGTCTGAGCAAACCCAGCCCACTCGGGTGAAAATTGCAAAAAACACAGTTGATCGACAGAATGTAGAACAATGTCATACATTCACCCCAGTACAAGGATCTGGGCCTAAATCCATCGTTTTTTTGCACTCCACACCACCCTGGGTTAGACATTGGCTATATGCAAATCAGCTCTGACCCTGTGCCTCATGAGAAGAGTCCAGTCCGAACTACCAAGCCATGTCTTTCCCAGACCGGAATCAAGCATCCAAGGACCGGTTTCTGGCATCCAGCCTTCATTCAGCCTGGATAGCTTGACTCCAGTAGTGTGGAGAGCCTGGGACTCACGTCTGAGCATACCCAGCCCACTCGGGGTGAAAATTGCAAAAAACACAGTTGATGGACAGAATGTAGAACAATGTCATACATTCACCCCAGTACAAGGATCTGGGCCTAAATCCATCGTTTTTTTGCACTCCACACCACCCTGGGTTAGACATTGGCTATATGCAAATCAGCTCTGACCCTGTGCCTCATGAGAACAGTACAGTCCGAACTACCAAGCCATGTCTTTCCCAGACCGGAATCAAGCATCCAAGGACCGGTTTCTGGCAATCAGCCTTCATTCAGCCTGGATAGCTTTACTCCAGTGGTGTGGAGAGCCTGGGACTCACGTCTGAGCATACCCAGCCCACTCGGGGTGAAAATTGCAAAAAACACAGTTGATGGACAGAATGTAGAACAATGTCATACATTCACCCCAGTACAAGGATCTGGGCCTAAATCCATCGTTTTTTGCACTCCACACCACCCTGGGTTAGACATTGGCTATATGCAAATCAGCTCTGACCCTTTTCCTTGGATGCTTGATTGGATGCTTGATTCCGGTCTGGGAAAGACATGGCTTGGTAGTTCGGACTGGACTGTTCCCATGAGGCACAGGGTCAGAGCTGATTTGCATATAGCCAGTGTCTAACCCAGGGTGGTGTGGAGTGCAAAAAAACGATGGATTTAGGCCCAGATCCTTGTACTGGGGTGAATGTATGACATTGTTCTACATTCTGTCCATCAACTGTGTTTTTTGCAATTTTGAGTCAAACTGACCCAGTGCACACAAAAATAAAAAGAAGAAGTGCTCGCATCAAGAAACTGAATAACAAGTACGCGAGTCCTGAGTGGACCTACTTTGTATTGGAGGAGTTGGAGAATCTGGAAATAAGTGACGAAAGTGATGAAAGTGATGAGGAATTGATTGCTGAACAGACCAGTGAAGAAGCAAACCCAACCTGAAAAGTTACTCGAGTAAGCAAGCTGTGCAAAGTTACAAAGAGGGGTTGAAGCTTCTTTTGAATCAAAATGTCTGATTCTTTTGAGAGTGGGAGACCGAGACGAAGTTGTTGTAAAACATGCTGCCAAGTATGTTTGTGTAGTGTAGCCATAGTACTGATACTGTGGATAGGACTAACAATAACTATTCCTTCTATGATCAGTAAAAATCCGAGTCTATACCCAAATAATAATTTACCTGACGACACTGTAAAATCACACACTAGGATTACACCACGAAGGGTAGACACACTGGACAAACCACTTAGTCTGAAACGGAGACAAGTAAGATTAGAAGCACCAGATGAGGAAGGACTACACTTTAACAAAATAAAGAACAATACGCATTTAAATGTTTTTGCAAACCTGTTATTGCATTATGTAGAAACTATGGAAATAGACGACTGTTAAGTCTGCATGAAGCTACCCACTTCAGTAGCTGAAGGTGTGACATATCACCACTTGCCCTTAACCTATGGAATCTCCTGTAGTATACTAACTAGTTTATTTTACAAAAGAGGACCTTTACAGTATTATTACTCAAACCTTGATGGGACATTCTCTGAACTTCCTGTTCGAAGAAACCTGAACCATGTACATACGACTAGAGATATAGCTAAGTACATGAGTGATTATTTTCTAACTGTAGGAAAAATTAATATAGATGATGCACACAAAAATAACCTGACCTGTTCTTTACATGAAAAGGAAAAAGAATTTCTGGACATGGTAGAGAAGAGAAGAGAGAGTTTCCAAAAGAAAGCCAAAGATAAAACCCAGAAAGTTCCTAAATGGGCAGAGAGTATAGGGAGCACCCCAAATGGTGGAGCTAATGCTGCGATGCTTCTGGATTTCGAAAAGAAGGGGAAACTCTGTCTTAAAAGAGAAATGACTAGTTATTATAACAATATTTTCATTGGTTCCAGTGAATGCGAACATAATTACAAGGTAATTGGAGGTTGGGGGTTCAAGGATGGGACAGAACCTGTGTTTCCGGGAATTTATTTTATCTGTGGGAACAAGGCTTATTTCAAATTGCCCGATCATTGGTACGGGAGTTGCTATTTTGGTATTGTCTTCCCAAATATATACCATGTGGGGAAAATCACTGGAAGCACTGAACAAACTAATCAATTAGTGGGTACTAAAAGAGAAAGCGCTGGTGAAATTGTAGGAGATATTTTTTGTGCACTGATACCTGCAGTGGGAGTGACTCTGAACACACACAGAATGTGCAAATTGTCAACAGTAGTGGATCGGTTATCTACTGACACTGCTGGAGGTTTCTTGATGGTCAATGCCGAAGTGGTTGAGATCAGATCAATGGTTTTACAAAACAGGCTTGCTCTTGATACCCTATTGGCAAAAGAGGGCGGAGTCTGCCGAATGTTGAAAGCGTAACATTGTTGCACCTACATACCAGATGAAAGTGTGGAAATCAAAAGGTATGTGAGGAACATTACAAATTTGGAAAAAGAGCTCAAACCACTGGAGGTTGACAGTGCCTGGAAGAGACTTACTGATGGTCTCTCCGCTGTAGGTCATTGGTTTTCTAACTTAGGTAAAAGTTTTTTGATTAAAGTGCTGATGCCAATTGCGGGAATAGTTTCAGTAATATTCATCATATTCATCTGTTGTAAATGTTGAAAGCACCAAAAGAGTTACACTGTGAATAAGAGAGGAGTAAAGAGGAATGTGGATGAACTTGAATTAGAGGAACTGAATAATCAGATTTATAAAAGGGTGAAAAATTCTCACCCTAATAAAGAGACAAAAGAGAAGCTGAATCGAATGTTTGAGGAAATTAAATTGGGCAAAATGTGAGAAAGTTGGCATCTGGTTCTATTGATTTGTGATGATATAGAATATCATCAAAGAGGGGATTGATGGAGCAAGAATTCGCACGTAAAGCGTCTTGCTTGTATTCAAGGACCTCGAATAACGGTAATGAAATGTAACCAACCTGTTTGTCTTACTAATTTCCCATTTATTCTCACATTTGGGATGTCCCAGAGAAGCTTGCATATGTGTTATTAACGTTAATACGCTTGCCACTAAAATGGCCGCTGCTTAGCGGGGTTTTCTTCTGCGCATGCGTTGGTCACACTCACGTGACGTGACGCACTTGCAGTTCTGGTGGGAACTTTTCGCGCTTGCGCACTCGACTTAAGATGGCTGCTTTGTGTTTTCACATGCCGACGCTTGCCTTGCAGCTTTTGCACTGCTGTTCGTTTTGCACTAATCATAATGCTATAAGTTAGTTCAGGGGAGTCATATAGGGATTCCTGGTATACAGTGTAATCATTTATTTCTGTGTTCTAAATTGTTTTCGCTTACTTTTCATGTATCATATCCTTTGGGCCTGGGAGATGTTGAAACCCCATCTTAGAAGTCCCTACTGCGCATGTCATCATGGCAGAGGGAAGAAAACCTTGTACTAGTGGAACTCAGCCAGCTGGCAGCCACAGTCAAGATGCTCATGAGAATTGACCTGCGACCCAGCAGGACGAAGCTGAACTGTACTGCACTTGTAACAATTGTATAATAAATTGTACTGTCCATTCTCAGGAGAAGAGCACATATCCTGGGAACCCCAAATTCAATAGGCGGTCCCAAAAGATGCAAATTGGGACTTGTAGAAGTTAATCCTGGTTGGTGTGTTGACCTGTCCTACTTGGGGACCAATCGAAATTAGGGATTCTTACACTTGCAACATTTGGGGGGTGGTACATGGACCCGAAAACAGTATAACTAGCCTAGGTTTAGCTAGAGAAATTGTCCGACTTATCCGAATAGCTGACCTGTCACTGACCCAACGCACTCAATAGGTGACTGATACAGAGAGCTGCGGAGCACACTGTCCCTAATTTCCATAGACCCAGGGGGTTTTGGGAAACCTTAAGTGCTGGCGGAGCACTTTACTTGGAAATTCGATAACCCAATCGGGGTTCTGACTGTTAGCTGCAGAGAGGGTGGAGCGCAGGCGTTGCTTCCGAACTGCGGGTGCTGGTCTTACCTTGGTGGTCCTGTCCTGATCCTAATCTGGTCTTCCTTTCCTGTCCTGGGGTGTCCATTCTGCACCTGCTGGCCTACTGACGACTGTCCTTCCTTGGGGTTTCTCCTGTCCTTAACTGACCCGTGGCCAGGGTTGGTCTTCACACCATACTAGGTAAATATAGTGCTGGGAAACCTATTCTGCATCCTTCACCTTTTTCTTTCTTTGCTTTAATATAGACATACTCTTGCATATTGATTTCCATGCTTTCCTTCTGAATTGATAAATCAAAAGGTCATATATTATCGTTATAATTCCAGCATGTTCCAATTTTTCCCTATCCTTTAAGCATGTTCCTGCATACAGTTCATGAAATATAGATGCTCCCTTTTCTTTACCTTCCTTTAGCTAAATGAAATGATTGTTCTGGACTTATAGCGTGTTCCACTTTTACCTTCCCCATAGTTATATGGTATCGTAATACAAACTAAAGTTCCATTCCGTACCCATACTTCAGAAGTAATTCAACTTTGACTTTCTAGTATGTACCTTATTTTGCCCCGTCCTTTAGTCACTCCACGTCTAGTCTAAATTATGAAATTCTTGCTAGCATGTTCCCTGTTCTTACCTTCCTTTAGAGTCCTAAATGTTTGGTCTGATTTACTTTCTTTATGGATACGTGCTCTTTATAATCTTGATTATTGATTGCTTACTTACTGTAAATCTGATGCTGTCTGAATCTGATGAATTTTAGATAAAGGTTTCTTAAACTTCCCGTGTCTCTAGTTATTACATGAGTGCAAATATAGTAAATAGTATTTTGTATTTCGAGTCTGCCTTTCTTTTACAGCTAGCTCCCTGATCCATAGTGATCATAGGTACCCGTAACAGCGGATTGGTAAGTCGGGTACACTGGAAATAAATAGGAAGGAACAGGGTTACTGGTAGTAGAGTGTAAGGTTACCCGATTAATGACTACGGTAAATTGAAATATATGGGCCCAATACGTGCATTGAAAAATTATGAGTCAGGTGACCTGCGCGCTCTATCACAGGTGGTGGCCACAGAGGCTACTTCAACAACAGGAAAACTAGAATCGCCTGATTTTTTGTTGCAGGTAACAATCATCCAGTGTAGCAGGCAATGTATCCTCACAGAGGACATTTGCTAAGTATATAGTATCCTTACATATCACAAATACGTCAACCAGATACCAGCCATTCAGGCCTGTGATGGGAGACTGAAGGATGGGTGCACATTAAAAGGTCTGTGTACCCGCATACCAAAATACCAGATCGCCAATAATTTTTCTAGACCCTGCTGAGGGGCCTGTAGATTTGGTGTGAACCCACAGTTTAGCAGACACATTTCTTTGACGGGAGCAGAAAAAGCCAATGGATCATAACTCAAGGGATAGTGAAGTGCACGTTGCCTGGGCAATAGCTCAAAGTCACTTCAGTAAACTTAAAAGCAGAATTGCACAACTTTACACACTATTCCTCATTATGAGGTACCTGAAATAGTATCCCCTGTGCTTCGGGTAACTACATGTTTTATGGTGTCTCAGGGACACAATTATTAGGTTCTCTAACCCAGACCTGTTAATTTCAGCCCCACAGGCACCAAACCCAAAGTCCTCTAAAAAGCTGTGGTGTCTGCAGATAGCTACTGCACCTGTACTCCACCCATCCTTATTTTTTAGTTGGGGCAGCAGAAAAAGATCCACCCAGATTAATTGAAAGGATATCTGTACTTCTGCTGCCCCAATCCCAGACCACCTCCACAGACAAAAAAAGCCCTAAAACATTTAACATTTGCTCAAAGCAGTTGATAAATGTTTTCTGATTTGGATCCATTTTTTTGCTGGGATGGGGGAAACTATACAGAACTGGACTCAGTATTACTGACTCGACGTGTTACTCCCTATTCCATGGAGTAAAGTTGTTATCACACTGAAAGATGCCAGCCAGTGTTGTTAAATCCAGCCCTGGTATAATCCCATGTGGATAAAAAGGAACTCAGAATGAGACTGCCATTGGGACCTTCATTCAGATAATAGTAGATAATAGCAGAAAGAGAAACAACAATTTTGGACAGTGAATGCTACTAAGTACATGAATAGGGAATTCTTGTTTGTTCTGATCAAATCCTATGTGACTCTATGAGCTATTTTTCAATCCATTTCTCAGAGGACAGTTCTAAAGGATTTAAATGTTCTTCTTGCTTCTGACTTAATCCATGATAACCTGTTTAGGTGGTGTATCAACCCATTGAATTGGGAGATGCTCTGCTGAACAATTACTCAGGTTGTTTTGTGAGAGTTTCATGTTTTCAATCCTGAAAAGATGTAGCAGAAACAAGATTTCTGGATCCTGTGGCTGTAGATTATTTAACAAAGATTAGAAAGGTGAGTGTTGATTGGGTTCAGTCACAATCTGGCAAATTAAGTATCGGCCTTCTTCATAGCAGCTTCAATTTCTTGCTTTATATAATGAGACAGCAGAAAATGCACACGCTGTGCTTGTCTGTGTGTTCATCAAAACAAATGTTCTTGAAGTACTCAAGCTTCTAAAAATGACTATTTTTATATTTTTACCATCATGCATGTTGGCTCTCACTATAGACCAATTTTTCAAAATATGTCACTAATCATTGAAAAGTTATGTTGTTGCTTGTTTCATAGAATATCAATTGAAAGTGCACACTTTCTTCCGAAGCAAGGAACTCAAAAAAGTTGTCATGGTCACCACTGCTTCAATCGTAGCTTTGTATCTGATTGAATGAAGTGGGTGACTTTAATGAAGATTCCTTCATTGCAATATGTGATACAGTGTATTACATTATTTAAAAAAGTGACAGCAATGTTAGAGAACAATAGGTTTTAGTGTCTGACAGACCCTTCTTCTGGTAGAAGACTGAGAGTGGGCAAATTAAAAAAATGACTTTCACATTGTTGTCTTATACATCGACCATTTGCTTGCTTGTATGCAGTTCAGAATCACATTTGACAGTCCGTTCTATGGATGGCTTTGGCTGTGAGGATTTATTTATATTACTATTGCTGGTTCTCTGAGGATGAAGATACAGTAGCTAACAAATATATATATATTTTCCACACTTTTCAAAAAGTGTTCTATTAAACAACCTTCATTTGGGGTTACTTCAATTTGTGAGACCACGGGCTTAATAATATAATTCTCTTGCCAACCATCATGTGCATTTTAAAGAAACTACAATTTGCATACAATATCCTAACTGTGATGTATGCTTGTTCCATAGGAATTTCTGTCCCTAATGATAAAACCAAACACTTTACATATTCTTAGCATTCATGAGAGCCGATAATGTCTGCCATATAGACCATTGTTTAGTGGCTGTGTCTCAAACCTTGGGTTCCTGTCAAGTGAATATATTTTCTCTTGAAAATCCGTGCTCTATTGATACAACCATATGCAGAGGATAACATTTGATTCAAATGTTGGAACAGTTTCCAGTTGTATACAAAACATGCCATAGAAGCACATTTGGAGAGTGATTGAGGTGTTTTTAGACATTTAGATCTTAGGATCTTGGATAAACCATGGATTCAGCATGTTGATGACATGTTCTGTGCAATGGACAAGAGGCAACATTAATCTTTTTCCATGAATTGTTAACCAAACATAGCTCTGACCAGACCTTTCCTCTCTGTAAACACAAAGACCACATTACTTTCTCTGGATTCAAGAACGAGTATTAGATTGATGCACTTGTTATATAATATTTCACCAAGAAGACTCATCACAGAACCCTTACTCTGTGTGTTCATGATCTCACTGTTTGCAGGAAGAATTGACATTGAATTGACATTTTCGGAGGCTCTACAGGAGCTACTGTACTGTACAATATTATTTTTTACACATAAGAATTTCTTTTCTAAGAGGACTTGATTTACTGCCAGAAAGTGACTCTTAGACAAAAAAACGATATCTTGGCAACAATATGTTGCTGTGGACTGCAGTTGTTTGTTCCAACCATAAGAACATGAAGAAATAGGCAAAAGGACTGACACATCTTAAACACAATCCTAGCAGCAATAAAAACTATAATGTTTGCCCAGAAGAGAATTAGGAACCCTAACGAGTTTATGATGCATGCACAGAAAAGTATAGATGATAACTGTGAATACATTGACTTTATGGGTGGGTTTCAAAACTACCACAAATGTAAAAACTACTGTGAATTTGCAACACAAATAAATTCAGACACAGTGAAACAGTAGTACCGCAGTAGCAATTTATTGACAGAGTATGCACGATTTGCATGATGAAATATGCTCCATTCAGTATCTCAGTGCTTTACTGTGCATATAGAAGAAGAGTGAGGAGTTCATGAATATATTGCAGAACAGGTAATTCCCCCTTTATGATAAGCCTTATACTTTTAATAAGGCTGGTGACAGCTTTTACTGACCCCATCAAGATTTATAAGTTCCGCTAGAACATGGCAGATCTCTTTAAATTCACATGAAAATTTTAGCTACTCAAAACAGCCACAATCTTTGTGCGAAAGGTGTGGTAATTAAGGATTTCTGGAGTAATCGGAATCCTAATCCGAATTTCTGATTCTTCTGGTAATTCCTTACTTCTCAGTGGACCAGCAGGTATCATTAATTCAAGTAATGGTGGAAATCTGGCCCATGTTATGTGATACTCATATCGAAGGGTCACACTGATACTATCAAAGAGTAACCTTAAAATTAAGGGCCTAAGTACGATGTCAGGCAGATGTAACCATTGCTGTCTCTGTACCAACCGCCCTCTGGTCAGAGTCATGACACCACTATTACAATGCGACTGCACATGGTGCGTTCACATACTCCAATTTGCGTATGGGAGCTTGTGCTGTGGCTGTAAATCGACCGTAGCACAAGCTCCCATAGAGAAATGGGAGAATTGTTCATCCCTGCGCCATGTAGCAGGCAACTCAGTGTGCATGCCACTCGGTGCAGGAATGTATGGGATATAGTGCCCCCCTCAGCACCCATTCGGAGGCTGCAAGGAAAGCCGGACATGTTAAGCTTGTTAAGCTTGTTGGAAACTGACATTGTAATCCCTATGGCAGAAACACCTCCCATGGGGATTACGGCCAGCCTCCGACTGGCCGACAGGTGAGCCCTTCGGAAGCAAGCTGGAATGACCTACATCGTGGTCAGAGGCTTTCCGACTCTCATCGTAATGAGGGCCTAAATGTGTAATCTTTGTTAGAGCAAGTAGATGCACACTAAGCTGCATTGCCTAACTCAGTGACCAATGGTCTGAAAGAAGATAACAAAAAAAAATTAACTGATGATCCAAAATAAATTTGATTATGAAGAATGTCTAGTATTTACTACTTTTGATGTATATCTACTTAGTCAACACAATAACCTAACTGTATAAACTTTTAGATTTAGATCAAGCATCCTGAAAATAACTGTGACCTGATATCGAATTAGAGGTTAAATTGTGAACTAAATGACTTGAAAGATCTAGGGGCTGATGGTGAGTTGCCTGTAATCATGATGCTCGTGGTAACTGGAGCACCGAGCGAAATCAGGATTACAAAACTTGTAGAAACACAGTGGGTAAAGAGTCTTTCATCAGTGCATTTTGCTTACTGACAGCAAATAACCTGGGCCATTTTACGTGCAAACTTCTGGTTGAAATTCTGGCAGAAAATAAGGAATATAACAAACAACACTGGTTCACTGTAGGCTTATTTACAAAAACAACTTGTTGATAATGCCGATGTAGCTCACTATCCATGAGTTATGTATTAATCAAATGTTATCGTAGTTTTAATAAATTCGAAAAACAACGTAGAAAACTGCACTTGATTCAATGTATTCACAAACTTAGGGGTTCATTAGGTTTGCGGACAGACTTTAAGCCGTCTGCCACACTGTGGCAAACCGGGACAGTCCGCAATATATGCAGCAATCCTGCATAACATATCAGGATGCAACCACCACCATGGTGGTCGCATTTTGATTTTTAACATTGCAGCGGATGCTGCTCACACCAGCACCTGCCGTGATGCAAAATACCATGTTGTGCATTTCACTGCACTATGTGGCAGGCACCACACAGTGCCTGCCAAGTAGTGTTGTGAAATGCAGGGGGTACCATGGGTACCCCCCAAGTGCACCCTCACCTCCCCCCAACACATGTGGGCCTGTAATGGGCCCCCTTAAGTAATACAAAAGAACAATTGATAGGCAGAATGCAGAACAATGTCATACATTCACCCCAGTACAGAGATTTGGGCCTAAATCCATTGTTTTTTTGCTCACCATGCCATTCCAGTTTGGACCCAGCCATATGCAAATCAGTCTTGACGCTGGGCCCAGTGGGAACAGTCCAGCCTGAACTGCCAGGCCAGGTCCACCCTGGACTGGAAACAAGCATCCTAGAACCGGTTTTGGGCTTTAGGCCCTCATCAGCCAGGATAGCTTGACTCCATGAAAAGGTTCAGCACTCCGTCCATCATCCTCTTATGTTTGCTTTGGTCACCCTAAGTTGGCAGGGTATATGCCAAGATGTGGGTCCCTTGCTCACTTTGCCACTGGATTCAAGCTAGCCTGACTGATGAAGGGTGTTACCCAGAAACCGGTCCCAGCATGCTTGTTTACGGTTCAGGGAAGACCTGGCTTGGCAGTACGGGCTGGACTGTTCCCATGAGGCACAGGATCAAGACTGATCTCCATATAGCTGGGTCTGAACTGAGGTGTCGAAGTGAGCTAAAGAACAATGATGGATTCAACCCAAATCTGTGACTGGGGGTGAGTGTCTGAAAAGTTTCAGCGCTCCGTCCATCATCTCCTTGTGTTTGCTTTGTTCCCCCTAAGTAATCCCTACAGGCCTTCCACATGCCTTTCCACAGCCGCAACGCAACCATGGAAAGGCCTGCAAATACCATCATCATAATTTGGTGAACGGCTCCCTTTCGAGGCACCTCCACCATTCTATGTTCCCTAATTCGGCAGGGGAAAACTTGCGGTCGGCAGACGGAGGGACCACCACCGCATGGCTGGCGGTGGCGGTCCTTCCACCATCCTAATTGACCCCATAGTGAGTAAAATCACCAACAATTTATGTGAGAAAAAGTGCTCAAAATGTGGAGGGGTAATGTAAATAATGAAGTGAAGGGTGCATCAGTGCACAGAAAAGATGTGTGACTCTTGACTCCTCAAATGATTCATAGAAAAAAAATTGAAAAACTCAGACTGTTTTTGAGGTATTTCATGCTTGGAGTCATACATACTTAATTAATGAGTTTTAATCTCAAGTATTTCATATTCTCAATACAAAAAGTTGTTTATTGATTGAGGCTTTTTAAACGATCTCAAATGGTATGTATTCTTGAAAAAGAAAATATTTATTCATTGAGGCCAACACGTGTTTCACAACAACATGTCATTTCATCAGGGCCATAAAAACATATTTGTACAAGTGTTCGTAGCAATGAATTAGCCACACTTTTGCAAAGGTACAGCGATAACTGATTATTTGCCTCTTAAAGGTTCACCAATACTCGGATTCCAGTGTATACTCACAGTATATTAATTCAATGCGTTCACAAAGTGATATTACTATCCATTCCTCAGTATGATAGCCGGTGGTGTCATGTGCTAAAGGGGTCTGTAAACAACTGATGCAGTATATAGAGCGTCTGCATTCGACAGCATTTCAACCTCAGGTCAGAGCAAGGTCAAGATCTTGCCAGAAAAAATTGTGAAAAGCAAATAAATCTGGGTTAATAAAGAAAAAATAACAACAAAAATAAATATAATTTTAGAGACTAAAATAATGGTTGGTTGTGTGAGGTAATGAGCTAAATAAGACTTTAAAAAAGTCATACAGTAGGAGCGGAGTCTAGAAGCAAAAATACTTTTCTAGGGAAAAATCATATTCAACAGCCAAAACGGCAAGTGTCCAACTGGAGAGAGGAGGAGGGGTGCAGAGAGGTGGGGGGGGGGGGCGGTAGAAAAGAAGGGGTGGTGGTCACAGGCGTAGCTAGGGGGGTGGGGGGTGGTCCGCCCAGGCGGCACAATTGGAGGGCGGCCACGCTGCACTCGAGGTCCGTTGCGGCGGCATTTATAATTTATTTGGGGACACTCAGTGACAGTACTGTCAGTGTCTCCAAATAAATTATAAATGTCGCCGCAACCAGTGTTGCCAGATTGGGTTATTTTTTTCCCGCACAAATGGGAATATTGTCGCCTATTTGTGTGGGGAAAAAACCCAAATTGTGGGCGGCTACTCTTTGGGCGTTTATTGGCCCGTTGTCACGTTGTGCGCATATTTGTAAGCTGGGGCGGCGCTTCAGCAGTGTCTAAATCATCCTTGGAGCCAGCCCTGATTTAGTGATTGGACACCAAGTGCGCTGCGCAGCATAACTAAAGCCTCGAGTAGCCAGTGTGTGTAGCTACTGCATTGCGTGCACCACCTGAGCTTATTTTAAAAGTGTACTGTACTGTACCTTCATATTTGGTTGGATCTCGGGCGTCTGGCTTGGGGCAGGTCGTGTGCGAGTAATACTTTCACTTTCGCTTCCCGCCGTGGAGCATGCAGATCGTTAAGAGATTCAAGTAACATCAGGTAAGTTTCCCCCCTAGTTCATAACACTATTTTGTGGAGGTGGCGGCACTTCTAAAAAGATAAAATGCGCGTCACTCTGGGGGTGAGGTTAGGGAAAGAAGGACACAGCCCCGAATAGAAGTGTTTTTTGTGTCATGTGTAGCGAGACAGGGTGTTGCAGGGACACGGGGACAAACCTTCACAGCTACAGGGGGATGTGTTTTAAATGGTCCTGCATGTGTAAATATTCTTCTCTTCGGTAATGGAACGTTATTTTACAGTTTTGTAGGAGTGTAGTTCGCCACTCTGCCGGTTCTTTGATTCCCTGTGAACAAATTGTGAGCATACCACAGACACCACAGACTCCATGCGAGGGGGACCCAAGGCGGGCTGTAGACAGTTGGTGAGTGTAAAGTGCCCCTGGGTGTATGGGCGCCCTTCCATAACAGGCCACAGGCGCAGGAGCATGGACAGACACTGGACACCGTGTACGGTTACGTGCAGTTGACCACAAGCCTTGGTTGCACCTTTATTACCTCCGGACCCAGAACAGGCAGTAACATGCATCAAAGTGTTCTAATGGCGGACCACTCACTACAGTGAGAGTGTCAAGGCCAGCGAGGGACGTCTCGAGGACTGCGTCCAGCACGTCCGGGGTGGTTGAGAACGTCCCCTGTGGTTAGTGTCGAGTGCTCATGTCTGAGAGATGTACTGGATTCTAAAGAGGGGTGGAAAGGACTGGTACACAATCAGCTGGCTGACTATGTCATGCTTTATTTATCTAAACCTCACAAGCAGTGCGATATGCAAAACTGAATAATTTTAAACAGGTACCTTAGCAACCATTCCCAGCATCCCCTTCACACCACACTCTTCACAGCACCCCCACGCACCCTTCGCAGCATCCCCTTCAATGCACCCTCTTCACAGCATCCTCTTCACAGCATCCCCTTCGCAGCATCCCCTTCACAACACCCCCTTCACAGCACCCCCTTCACAGCACCCCTTCACAGCATCCTCTTCACAGCACCCCCTTCACAGCACCCCATTCACAGCACCCCCTTCACAGCACCCTCTTCACAGCACCCCCAAGCTCCCTTCGCAGCATCCCCTTCAAGGCACCCCTTCACAGCATCCTCTTGACAGCATCCCCTTCACAGCACCCCCTTCACATTACCCCCTTAACCTTACCCCCTTCACAGCATCCCCTTCACAGCACCCTCTTCACAGCACCCTCTTCACAGCACCCCATCGCACCCTTCGCAGCATCCCCTTCAACACCCCCTTCACAGCATCCTCTTCACAGCACCCCTTCACAGCATTCTCTGCACAGCATCCCCTTCACAGCACCCCTTCACATTACCCCCTTCACGTTACCCCCTTCACATTACCCCCTTCACAGCATCCCCTTCACAGCACCCCCTTCACAGCACCCCCTCACAGCACCCCTTCACAATACCCCCTTCACATTACCCCCTTCACAGCATCCCCTTCACAGCACCCTCTTCACAGCACCCCAACGCACCCATCGCAGCATCCCCTTCAACACCCTTTCACATCATCCTCTTCACAGCACCCCTTCACGGCATCCTCTTCACAGCATCCTCTTCACAGCATCCTCTTCACAGCATCCACTTCACAGCACCCCCTTCACAGCACACCCTTCACAGCACACCCTTCACAGCACAACATTAGTTGTGTTTAAAGCAGTAGAAAGTTCCATGTATATTGAGCAGTTTGGGGCAACAAACAAAAGTGTCAAGTTAACTCTGGTGAATAATTTACCTGCTGGAGAGAGATGGTTGTTTTGTCTAGTGAGAGTTTTCACTTGTGTAAGGTAGCCCAGAGGGTTAATATCGTAGCTGCCTCGTATTCGCATTGCTGATGTGACTTTCCTTGTTTGCAGTGACTTATGAGTGGCATTCCACAGGAAACGTAACTCTTCAAAAACACTTTATACTGTGTTAAAATAATGAGTTGTATATTCATTGTGCTTTAAGTCATAAGCTTGGACATTTACCTCACTGCCAGCCAAACATCTGTTCCTTTACTGTCTGGTTACATTCATCTGCAGTGACAGAATTAATCTATAAGATTTCATAATGCAAACAAGTGCATTTCCTACTGATTACTTTAACTTTGATTTATCTTTAAACATACAGTGTGCCTTTATTTTGAATGCTGTTACCTGAAGGTGAAGACAATCAAAACTAGTGACTGAATAAACCTATTTTGTCCTCCAACCCTCTTCCCATTCGTCCGGCCTGGTACTGCCCCAGTTGCAGCACTCAAGTTAGTCTAGTGATCAGGTGCGCTGGACTCACCTGTAGTATCCTGAAGGTGCTGCCGGGCCTAGCCTGCAGAGTGAGTGGTGAAACCCAGTGTGGTGGACCGGTCTGCAGACATTGCTGAGGTTACCTACAGGCCCAAGGCCTGCAACGCAAGGCTACTCTTCAACCTTCTTAGTCACAGTCTCTTGCTGTTACAGTAGGTGATCCTAAGTACTAGTTAGCAGTGCCCCCTTTAAACTGCGCCCGCCACCGCCCACTGGACGGTCTACAGGAACCCCTTCGTGATCAAAGGCCAGGTGCTGATGATGGTTAAGTTGCTTGCTATCTTTAGGCTAACTGTCCATAGGGCAGAGTAGGGGCTGTTCACAGCAGAAAAATCCCCCACACTGTTCCAGTGACAGCTGCCTGCCAGCAGCACAATCATAGAGAGCACGCTGTAAGAGTCTCACAATGCTGTTTGCTTGGTGAGCATGGTAACATGAAAACAAACCAAAATTCAGCCACTGGCTGTACCATCATTGTTGATGGTACAGAAGTGCCTAATCCTGGCTGTGTTTATGCTCTGCAGTGACACCAGTTGACCAGGTGGAGGGCCGTGCTTGGTGCAAGTGTATTTAAGCTGCAGGGCAGAAGTATATGTGTGTTTTTAGAGAAGTTTTGATACTATAGGTCACAACGCTACTCCCTAACAGCCAAAGCGTAATCGGTTATAAGCTCCTAATTGTGGCGCTGGACAACCAGTAGCATAGCAGGTGCTGCCAGTGGCTGCTTTTATCATAATATAAAGCGACGTGTTGTGATTCTTCCAGGAGCTATAGTATGCGTGACTAACACATTTTAGTACGGTGATGCGGACATCAGTACTAAAATGCCTTAGTCCAACCCCTGATGTGTGGTACTTGGCAAGACTAATATGCTGCTGCAAAGGACCTGTGCCATGCATATCAAAGAATAATATTTTAGGGACACAGCTCAGTGGGTTACTGCTTTTGTCACAGAGATTCTGTTGTAACTGTGTAGTTCATATGTAACATTTGTAATCTAGAACAGTGAGCTATGAACTGGTATCTAAGAGCTTCATGGTAGTCATTAGAAAGTGATGTGTTTTTTCCAAATCTTTCTATTTCGATGTTGCTAAGAAAGGTTTGTTTGTGTAGAAATAACATTTTTTAAAGTCGATCCTAAACACTGTGTTATGTTCGGAGTCTGTCCTTCTCCAGACCAATCACTCTTAACAAGTGCCTACCAGCATGGGTGGCATATGAATCTTACACCTTTTGGTCTTCTTTGCCTTATGTAACATTTTCTATGCACTAATTCACAAACGTATGATTCATTGTGTCTGGATGTGTGATTTTGAAAATGTGGAAAGGTTTTGCTTTAGGAGCAGGGATTAATAGAGTCATTAGGTCTCGGACTGCAAAACAGATCGCGAAGCGATCTGTCGTTCAGAGACTCTATTGCAATCATTATTGCTTTCAAGGAGTCAAGGGAGACAGGAGACAAGTGAGGTGCACGCGCAACCTTGGAACTGGTATCAGGTCGCTCGCGCTTCCTGTCTCCCATGGCTCCTTGGAAGCAGACTCACACGCACGCACACACACACATACAGACCCCCCCCTCGCCGCGCATACACACACTCACACACACACACATACAGAACCCCCCCCGCCCCGCCGCACATACACACACGCACGCACACAGAGCCCCCCCCCCCTCCTACCTCGTCTCGGCGTGTCTTCGCGCTCAGCACTGGGCAGACTGTCTTCCACAAGGACGGGAAGGTGCACAGTCATCTACAAGCCCCCAACAAGTCACCAAGCGCCTAAGGAGGGGCACCCTCTCTCAACCGAACACACCAGGCTTGCCTCAGTCGCGTGCCGCCCCTGCCTCCCACGTGGCCGTACGTGCGCGCTCTCCTCGCCCTGTAACTGGAGCTTCTCGTCCTCAGCTCATGATGGGAGCGCGTGCCAGTGCTCGCACGCAGCCGCCGTCCACGGCTGCGCGTGCGCCCCCGCAACTCGTGAACGGAGCAAGTAAATTAACCAAAATGTATTTATTGTTCAACCTTAAAATACAGTAGTTAACAGAGGATTACATGACTGTTCATTCACAGTACCTTTGCTGCTTTTTGCACCACCTTTCCCCTTTGGAGGCATGTCCGCAGCCTACAGCGTGCACTGGTGCCCGCATCCACAGATTCACTCATTCTGGGGACTTCAACAGCATAGACATAAAAGAAGGGCGAGCAAGCTGCTCGCAGCTCTTTAGACGCTGAAATGCCTGCCGTTGTTAGAACAAGCGGGGAATCTCCATGTACGAGAAAGCCGAATACAAGTTTTGCTCATTCAGACCTTTTCATATACAGATATAATTTAAACACGTATAATAATGGGCTAACTGTTCTATAAACTCCGTGAATATTTATACTTTTGAAATTTAAAAAATCTACATAATTATAAAAAGGAAATAATAAAAGTGAATTAAATATTACAATTAAGTATTTATGTACATAAACCATTTTTTTCTCTGCAATTCCTGTCGTAAATATAGCAATTTAATTTTCCAATATGGCCGCTTCTTGTCGTGACAGCTGAAGGCTTCTTGGAAGCTGGAATCTCTAGTCTTTTTTTTAGGTCTCGGACTGCGAAACAGATCGCGAAGCGATCTGTCGTTCCGAGACTCTATTGCAATCATTTCTGCTTTCAAGGAGTCAAGGGAGACCGGAGACAAGTGAGGTGCACGCGCAACCTTGGAACTGGGATCAGGTCGCACGCGTTTCCTGTCTCCCATGGCTCCTTGGAAGCAGACTCACACGCACGCACACACACACATACAGACCCCCCTCGCCGCGCATACACACACTCACACACACACACACATACAGAACCCCCACACCCCCGCCGCCGCGCATACACACATGCACGCACACAGATCCCCCCCTTCCTACCTCGTCTCGGCGTGTCTTCTTGCTCCCTTGTTTAAATATGGTGACGTTCGCCAAATGAGGGTGAGCACTGGGCAGACTGTCTTGCACAAGGACGGGCAGGTGCACAGTCGTCTACAGGAACCCAACAAGTCACCAAGGGCCTAAGGAGGGGCACCCTCTCTCAACCGAACACACCAGGCTTGCCTCAGTCGCGTGCCACCCCTGCCTCTCAAGTGGCCGTACGTGCGCGCTCTCCTCGCCCTGTAACTGGAGCTTCTCGCCCTCAGCTCATGATGGGAGCGTGTGCCAGTGCTCGCACGCAGCCGCCGTCCATGGCTGCGCGCGCGCCCCTGCAGCTGAGGCAGTAGCAGAGCCTGGAGTAATCACACGCCGCCTCTTTCTCCTCCCCAGCCGCTGCCATTCTCTGCTGCCCTCTCTGCACACCGGGAACTGCCGCCCTCCACCGGGGGGACACCATGGGTGAGTACACTGTCAGTTGCACGGGGAACGGAAGGAGGGGATGGTGACAGGCATTTTTTTGTACTGGTGTCAGCATACAGGTTGGTATGATTGGGCTGCAAGACCACCCTTTTATTTTATGTTTTTAAAAATATTACTTTACTCATTTTCTTTTGCATATTGCTTATGTTTGCACAAAAAGATATGGGAAGCCTGTCAAGGTCAGTTCTGGTGGCTTTGCTAACAGTTGTTTTGGGTATTAGCATGGCCCCACTTTCCTGTTGTAGTGATCCTCATTATCTAAATTCCATCCTGGTTATAGTCAAAGCTGAACAAAAACTATAAACATCCCCCAGCATTAAGGCGCTTTTATTGGAAACACGGACTTGTGGATACTAAATTTTTTATCAAATTGACAGCTGTCCGGGCCAACCAGGTTTTTGAGAAAGTGGTGTTAAGTCTCACTGGGGAACTACATGCTGCAAACAGCCTAAAATCCTTTAGCAAGTTGTTCACATTCCTTTTCAGCCCCTACCCGACAAAATGTGAAGGTTAAATCCACGAAGGTTTGTGCACAGCTGCCTCTTTAACTGTATGGAGGAGAGAGTGTAGATGGGTAGCATCAGTGTCTAGCTTGCAAGCCACAATGTAGCAAATAATTGAACATTCTTATACATACAAACATATTACACTGTGACGCCGAACTAGTGCAGACCGATCGACACCATCTTATGTTTGTTTTGTTTCAACTTTGGGTCCAATGACTGATGGCACTGATAAAAAAATATTTAGACTATCACTCTTACTAGCCTGGCTCTGGGAATCTTTACAAGTATGATTTCAGCCCAGTGCAAACGTTCTTTGCACATGTCATTTTAGTTACAAAGTATTTGTTAGCACATCTTTAAGTGTGAAACATCCAGATAGTAGTTAAGGTTTTTCACTTCCTCAACAAAGTACAATTTTCCAGATTTATTGAGTTTAGTAGTGTTTGCAAAATGGCACACGTTTCTAATAAAGATTACGGATGAGCTATTCCCATGCATATCCAGTCGTGAGCCACCACGTTCTGTTGCTGTAACAGAGCCCAACTCATGCCAGCAGCCACCTCTTTTATATTTTCCCAATATGCCCCTGTATACGGATGTTATGAAATGCAAGCCTGCGAAGGAAAAAAAGAAAAAACTTTGGGAGTGTAACATTGTTACTTAAAAAAAGTGATATTCCGATTCAGTACGGAGCTTTTTCACCTCTCCTGAATTTATTTTGAATTATAATACAGATGCTCTCCTGATTATTTTAATGCAGAGGGTAAGAGAGATGTTACTTGATGCATACACTTTCTCTAAAATTCATGCATACACGTCCTCTAAAATTTTGTAGAAGCAGGTCAATGGTCAGTTGGCCGCCTTTTTTAAATCCCAGAACTTTCTTCATACCTCTAAATCTGGTTTTAGAGCTGGTTTCTCTTCTGAATCAACTCTTTTGGGGGTGACAAATGCTAAGGCACTGCTTAGATGAAGGTGAAACTGCAGCACTCATCGTATTAGACCTCCGCGCCGCTTTCGACACGGTGTCCCATCATATCCTGGTGAGAGCCCTACTGTGACTGGATGGATTAGCCTTGGAATGGTTTTGTTCCTTTCTCAAGGACCGGACCTTCCCGGTTTCCTCAGCGATGACCTGCTCCAACTCTCATATGGAGTCCCACAGGGCTCGGTGCTGAGTCCACTGTTATTCACATGATATGTCCGCCTCTTAGCAGAGATTGTCGAAAGTGCAGCACTGTCCCTTTTCTCCTAAGCTGAGGACACTCAGATTATTTTTTCCCTCTCCTTGTCACAAGGACACAAGCCCTCAGACCTTAAGTTAGAATTGAACGAAGTTGCTCTCTAGATGCAATTAAATGGTGATAAGACCGAAGTTATGATCCTTGGGCAAAGACATGACTTTTGGGAACTGCAACACTGGCCCCCAGAATTTGGAGCTCTGCCCCCGCTGGTGAACAATGTTCAGAACCTGGGTTTCATTGTAGATGAACATCTGTCAATGAAACAACAAGTAGCCAAGGTGTCGTCCACCTGTTTTGCAGTCCTGAAATCGTTAAAGAAGATTTATGGCTGATTCCTCTCCTGGCACATAGAATTGTGATCCAGCCCTAGTTACTTCAAGACTGGATTAAGGAAATTTCCTATATCTGGGACCCGATAAATTGACCATCCAGAGGCTTGGGAATTCTACGAGTTTTGCACTGGCTGACGGTGTCGAATCAAGTGAACTTTAAGGTGTTATATGATTAGAATCAAAACAGGCTCAGCCCCTAAATACCTTCAGACTTTGGTTCAGCGTTAGCATCTCTCTCTCCCCCTGTGCTCGCCCATATCCAGTTTGTTTCAAAAATCAGACTAGCTCGTATGAGAGGTCTGTTTTTCTCATATCTGGGACCAACTTTATGGAATTCCTTACCAGTCTCTTTGGGAGAGGAGACCTCTCTTTGCGCCTTCCGCAAGGGTTTGAAAACCTGGCTGCTTTAACTTTAGCCTTCCCACGTACATCCTTTTTAGGTCTCGGCCTAGAGACGCGCGAAGCGCGTTCTCGGCAGAGAACTTATTGCAATCCTTTCTGCCGCCAAAGCCGCCAAAAGGAGACAAGAGCTGGGCACACGGCCAGCATTCCTAATGGGAGAGGGAGCGACAAGTGCTGGCCACGCGTGGATTTGGTCACGCGCACGCTCACGGCGCCTGCATCCCCGCCGCGCGCCGATGACTGCTCTCTTCCTGGCCGGCATCGAGAAAGTCCTGCCGCTGCGCGTCGCCTGCACTGGGCATGCTCAGATCACGTATGCTGGGCTCTGATGAGGTAACCGTTGAACAGCGCGACACGGTGAGGTGCGGGAGGAGTGTCAATCAACACCGGAGACACCGGGAGACCGAAGCAGAGGCCGTTACCCCCTGCCGGGGCTGCCGACAGAAGCAGCCGTCCTTTCCTCCGAGGAGCGAGCGGCCACTGGTGAGTGAGGGGGCCTGGTGTGGGAACGTTGCAATGGTCACCTCCGATGGCGAGTGGCTGGCTAGTGTTGAAGGGGTGAGTGGAGTGAAGTCTGCACCTAATTCACTGCTTAACTTGTAACGTGGGACCATTTCCTGTGCTTCCACCGGGCCTAGTTTTTTTACCCCACTAAACTGGACTTCAACGAGAAGACGTACATAGTTTAAAAGACGCCAGCGCATATCTCAACTGGGCACAAACAAGGCTTGGTTGACATCAGAGGTTAGTTGGAGAGTAAATGAACGAGCGAAGGCAATGGATAATAATTGGAAACAATGAATCGTGAACTCGCAGCAGTGGATAAATGGAACGGGTGGGTGGAGAGAATCAGCGGGGTAGGTTTTTGGCCCAGTCCTCGCTGAGAAGAGCAGAGATAGCGCCTGGGCTGATGATGCAGGTGTTACATAAGCCTCAGGGTGCTCCCTGCTCCCGGAAACTCTCTGCCTCATGAGTCGTGAACCCCCTCCCAGAGCCGGTCCCGTCAGCTCCCTCACTGGCTTTGAATCACAACCGGGCTGAGCAGGAACACACCCATTACCTGTGCACTAGCACCTCACTGTCCAATGTGCACGCACGAACGCACTTAGGTGTGTGTGTGTGTGTGTGTGTGTGTGTGGTGGGAGGCTGAGAGGACCGCTGGCCCCATGTCATAGACTGGCAGGGAGGTGCGGGGTGGACAGGAACACACCCGTTCCCTGTGCACTAGCACCTCACGGGCCAATGCACATGCACACACTTGGGTGTGTGTGTGTGTGGTGGGAGGCTGAGAGGACCGCTGGCCCCATGTCATAGACTGGCAGGGAGGTGCGGGGTGGACAGGAACACACCCATTACCTGTGCACTAGCACCTCACAAGTGCACGCACATGGGTGTGCGTGTGTGTGTGTGGGGGGCTGAAAGGACCACTGCCCTCTGGTGAAGAGACTGGCGGGAGCTGCAGGACCCAGGTGAGGGCAGGGAGGTGCCACACAACCACACACTCACACACACAACCATACACACAACCACACACACACATACACACCACCACACACATATCCACAAACACGACACACACAACCACAAACACAACACACACAACCACACACACACAAACATAACACACACAACACACACACAACAACACACACACACAACCACAACCACACACACAACCACACACAACACCACACCATCAGTGCACACTTTCACCAAACACAGACACCATCAGTCATCAATGCACGCTTTCATGGGGCACAAACACCACCAGCCATCAGTGCACGCTTTCACCAAGCACACACACACCACCAGCTGTCAGTGCACCCATTCAACAGACACACACCACCAGCCGTCACTGCACTCTTTCACCAGGCACACACACCACCAGCCATCAGTGCACGCTTCCACCCGGCACACACAACACCAGCTCGCAGTGAACACTTCCACCAGGCACACACACCACCCGCCATCAGTGCACAATTTCTACAGACACACACACACACCACCAGCCATCAGTGCACACATCAATTGTTAACGCATCCACAATTAACTATTGTAGCAATATCAGTATGGCACACTTTACTTTTAAAAATATTAATATAAAGCGCAGCATGCCACCATTGCTACACACATTTTTTTGGCGTACAATTTATAGACTTTTGTTGCAGTTGGTGTTGCACTATTTAGCAATGCCAATAGCTCAAACTTAACTAACCCGAGACCTATTGCATTGTAAATGCTTGCTTTTAAATGCACACTGTAACATCTGCAGTTGTAAAGCAAGCATTCAAGCCTTTGGGCATTCTGGCTTTAGATAAGATGTTTGTTACTGATGAGCTATGTTTCACACAAGATTCCCTATTAGGCACACTATGTCATACCGCCTTCAATTCTGATCTGCTTTCGAGGCACCTTGTTTGTTAAGACTAAGTGTGGTGGAGCAAAAAACAAGAAAAATGGAGAAAGGAGGAACAAATACTACGATCTTTAAAAATAGGAGACTACTAATTCACCCATTTTATGCCAAATGTGCATTATGAAATTAATCAAACATTCTGTACTTCATCACTCATCCACGGGGACATGATTACACATTTTTATTTTTTTGTAATCAGCATAAATTATTTTTCTCTTATTTCTCATTCTCTTTTTTTCTCTTACCAAACAAGAAGTGTTTAGCCAATGCTTAATACATCATACAACACTATATACATATATCTATACACACCTATGTACAACAGTAAACAACACAAACAATTTTGACAAAAATGAAAGGCAAAACAAAAAAACTAAATAGTTTTTAACCCTCAAGGAACAAATGTAGCAACAGCTAAGTGCCCTCCTATTGACTCTAGGGGGTGCACTAGGAGGTAGTCTGACACCACTGGTTCAGTGCACAGATTTGCAGAACCTAAATCCAAAAGTGTGTCGCAAAGCATTCATTTCCAAAATTAATTTTCATAGAAAGACTCGTCCGTATGGAAACTGTCGACACGGTCGCGTTTCGGCCTTCCAATAGGTCTGGCCTCTTCAGGACAGGGCGATAAACAACAAGCAAGCTCAATCCGGCAGCGGCAGAAGAACAATCATTTAGTGTACAATCACTATTTCTTATGACTCCCTGGCAGAGGTGCGTCTTCATTCACATCCAAGTTAGTCTCTTCCACAAGCTGTCAACTTTCCAAGGGTCACTCCGCTGTACGTGTGGATCCTCTAATCTACAACACACGAGGCCGCCATCGTGGTCGGGATAAACTGGCTGGTGGAGCAGCATATGCAAAGAAGGTGGGACTGTGTCTGACAAAGGGTAGGGTATTGAAAATGCACTGGAGAAAGTTAATTATCGTGCATTTCCAATGAATGCATGATGATACATAAAGCACAATAATGTATGAGATTCCATACATACTAGATGGTACCTCTGCTGTGAGAGAACTCATGTAGAGGCGTGCACGATATGCTGTACACAACAGAAACACACATGTCTCCCCTATGATGTCCCATTTTTTTCTATCTTCTTTGTCTCAGTGTAGTAATAGTTAGGGATGTCTCTCAGCCTTGCCTTTATCATTATCCCATATATACTAGATGTTACCTCTACCTTGACTCTCTTATTGAGAGGCATACTCCCATTCTGTGTGAACCTTCTTTCTCCAAGGGCAGCAGCAGGCAGGAGTGTCTCAAAACGTAGCCAGTAGCATTTTTCCATACACACTAAATGGTACCCTTGTTTTGAGCGATCTCATGTAGAACATGCTCCATAAGTAGCATGCACACACACTACTCCCTAGTGCTGACCCCAGTCTGTTTGCCCTATCTTACAACCAATACAGTATCAGGCAGGGGTGTCTCTGAGCTTAGCTAGTATTATTCTTCCACATATACACAATGATAGAGATCTCATGTAAAACATGCACCATAAGCAGTATGCAACTTTATACTCCCCAGAGCTGCCCCAATTCTGTTTCCGTGTGAACAGGACATGGAGAACCCTATATGCCAACGAGAAGCATGGTAATTGTATTACATTCCATCAATAGTCCTGTGGGACTTATTTATGTTCTACTTCAATCTTATTTCAAAACATATGTGTGTAGACTCAATTCTATTAGTCAGAAGAAAGGTACAGGATGCCTTCTTATTTGAATAGAAGTTAATTTGTTGTCTAGGAACGATATAGCTCATAAATCGAAAAATAGAAAATACTCATGTAATGAAAGATGTAATGAAGATGAACTGTAAACATCTGCGTCGTTGACACGGTGTTCTGTGCTGTAAACAGGAACTGCATTGCTGACATTGATTATCTTTAGGGTTTTTTTATGGCCATTATTTAGAAAGGTGTATATATTTTTGTTCACACTTTGAGCATTATTGAGATATTGATCCATGCTTTTGCCTTGAAATTTAAGGAGCTCGTTATAGTGCCCATTAGTGATCCATTGCAAAGTCAGTTTTAGGAGCTGCTCTGCCTAAAGCCATGAGTGGCTGATAGGTTTAAAGGCATTGCACAGCCTGGGATTTCACTGATCAATGTTGATATGAGAGCCCGACGGTGCGTATGATGAAGAACTATTAGCGGCGGAACTACGTGTCTGTTGGACCTCATGCAAGTGCTCGCCGTCTTTTTTCCCCAGAGCCCCTCCATCCCAGGGGCAGCAATCTGAGGGATAGCCCCGGGCGCCACAAGCTCTAGCTACGCCCCTGGTGGTGGTCCAGGGCTGAAGGACATACTTCCAAAAAGAAAAGAACACGGGCAGCAAAGAGTAGATGCTTGCAGTGGACGAGTAAATCAGATCCTGATTTCTCAAGAATGAAGGAAATTCTGAGGTGCAGGACAAGGGCGCTCGATGCCATTGCGTCAATATTGTCAGGTTCAAGTAAGAGTGTTAGGGAGCCATCTGAGATGCAGCCCTGTATGCAAGCGTTGCGTGCTCTCTTCGAAATAATCCAGGAAGTGACTATGTACCTTGGAGTGGCCTTTAAATTTGAAGCTCATTCCGGCTGTGCACAGAGCTGCACTGAGCAATTGGTGTCCGACACAGGCTTCCTGGAAACAAAGTCCTGAGTCAAGGTGGAGTCAGCACAAGTCACAGACAGTCTCAGTAAGAACATAAGAGAGTGTGAAGGCAACGCTACAATAAGAAAACAATGTTCATAGGTTGATCAGAATTAGAGGAGACAGCAAGGTTTCTGAGTATATTTGGGTATTGCAGCAAAGAAAATGATTCTTGAGGAATTACCACCAAAAAGCGCATACACAGTATTATGATTAAGTGCATGACATATTGTGAACAGGATATAAATGAGTGCACCAAAACCATATTTTAAAACATACAATAATAAATAAATGATAACAATTAGATACAAGTCACAAACTACAGACATATATGAATATATCTAATTTAGTGTCATCTAAGTGAATACATAAATATGTCTGTAAGAAACACACCAGCCAAGAACATCAACTTTGTATATTATGACCTGTAAAGTCAGCTGATGGAGAAAGAAAAATAATCTGCCTGAGAAAACGCGAAGAGGAATTACATTATCACATTACATTTGTCTACTGTGTTCAATGCATTAGTTATAGATTGGCAGTTGAAAAGTCACCTGCATTAAACTCTGTTTAAAATTAAGTCAATGTCCCCTCCTCTTGGGGGATTATTCAGTACATCAATGAATGGCTAAAAAATGTAATTCCTGGTCTGTTTGGCCTTTAAAAAAGTGATCAACTCAAAGAGCAGTGAGTATTTTGTTGTGAATTGTGCACCTGTGTTGGCTGATGTGTGATTTCACCTTCTGTCAGGTCTGGCCAATGTAAGTCAGATTGCATGGACAGTGAATTCAGTAAATTACATTACGTGAATTACAATTAGAAAATAAATCCAAATCATGTTTTCTGTGAAGGTGATGGAAAGGTTTCCTATTGCTGGTGCAGTTGCTTGAAATTCAATTGCAGCACTTGTAATGTTTATGTTTATGGATTTTTAAAGTGCATAACTGTCCGAGGGCTTCCCAGCGTTGCGGAGAGGCAATGGTGTGTGAGGGTAATGAGGAACCATGAGGGAAGAGCCACATTTTTTATTTTTCCTCCTCCCAATCTGGATCTTTTTATCCTTGTTGTCTTCATGAGTAGGTCTAAGGAAGCTCTCAAAGACCTTCCGGGGACATATGGGGTGATGAGTGTTCTCAGTAGAGCTTTTCGCTTGCAGTTAATGGCTTTATGGGCTAGACATAAAGATTTGAATATGATCCTAGCTTGAATCGTCAGCCAGTGAAACAATTTCAATGAAGCGTTCGCTGATTCTTGTCAGGTTATGCCTCGGAGTATCCTGGCTTGCACATTTTGAACCACCTGTAGACTGTTCACTACAATTTAGGGGGGCCCCAAAAGACGGAATTCCCGTAGTCCAGTCGAGAGACTACTATTGCCTCTACAACGGTTCTCCGAGTTTGTTCAGGGATAAGGGTTATTATCTTCCGAAGCATGCAGAGTATCCCAAAGCAGGTGTCTGCCAGTTATTTTAACTTGTATTTCTATGGAGGTCTAACCAAATTCCCAGGCTTTTTATGTAGCTTTTTGGAGTAGGGGGGCTGCCAAGTTCCAGTGGCCAGTTGATGATAGACCTAGGTAAAAAACTGTTGCCCAAGAACATTATTTTGTTTTATCTCCATTCCACTTTAAGCTAGAAATGACCATCCATTTAGCTACTTTTACCATGGAGGGGGCCAGTTGGTTGTAATTGGACTGAGTGCTCCCCATCACAGATACTACCAATTGAGTACCATTTTCATATGATACGATGGATAATTCACATTTCTGAACTATATTAGCCAATGGTTACATATAGAGGTTGAATAAAGTGGGACTAATTGGGTATCAATGTAGGACTTGAAAGGATGTAAGTTTCAGAATGATTGAATTGTTTTGGTATATTTTTTAGCCCATGGCTAACACAGAAACCAAGGTAGGCTGATGCAAGAACAACTGCTTTTCAGAGGAATGTCAGACAGATGTTTGCCCAATGGAGACCTCAGTTCTTGTTCAGAAATATTGATCTTTATCCTTTTCCAACACTGCCTCTCCTCAGCTGAGATCACACTACTTAGCGAAGTTCTCCCATTTCTGATTACAGAAAAGCCTGATTAGATTTCCACACATACAGAACTTCTTTAAATGTGTTTCATTTTTCCTTACTCTTCCTACTTCCATTAAATAGCAAGCATTCACCATTTTCAAGCTACTCTGTTGTGACCGTTCCATTATTGCTGCTAAAAAGTAGGTGTACATGTACAGAGATCTCTGCAGCATGTAGATTTGTGAATAGCATATTGTTTTTTATGAATATTAATATTGTAGTATCACTAAACATACTACAAAATTAGGTTTGTGAATAGGGTCCCAAGTGTATATTCTGTTGAATGAAAAATTACACATTTCATTATATATATGTAAAGCAATCATTAGTAGATGGACTGGTTTGTTACATATATAAAGAATGGGCATGTAATTAAAGTCACCACTGAATATTCATAAATAGTTGGGTGAATTTATTAATGGCAACATTAGTTGGAATGAGTCTTTATCCTCAATAAAAATATGTGACTACACGTTCTCATGGCAGACAACATAGAACCCTAGGTAACAACTCCCTTGGTGGCTGGGTATAACTTGTGGCACACACTTACAGTTCGAAAATCAGATATTATCCATAATGCAGTGCACTAAAGGAAAAGGTGGCCACCAAACAGACTTTGAGAACCATACAAGTTCAAATATTCAAAATTTCCCTTTGAGCACCGAACTTAAAGTGTCCACAGTAATTACATCAACATTCTATCTTTTCATTTGATCTTTAGGCTTCAACTTTCTGGCCTACAAACAGCTATTAATCCTAAGCTTTTAGCCAACACGGGTTTTGTAGAGATGGTGTATCACCCACAAATTCATATGGGCAAATAGTCAACAGAAAGTCCCAAATAACTAAAGGAGTAATTAACCCAATAAATAAACATTCTATAATCAAATTCTATCACTACTTATCACCATGTGACATGATACATATGCAATGTTAATAATCAAGTAGAAACAACATGTGTGGAAACTCATCAATTCTTCAACTAACATTTATTTACAGAACACAATTATGCAGCTACTAATACAGTATGTTACAATTTCTATCAAGTGTGATGCATGCAAATTGCCTCTCCATCAACACGTGTGAGATTAAATTAAAAACAATAGTTTACACCCACAACATACCATAGTCTGTTAATATGGCCACAACCAATGTACCTCAATTACAAATAAAGACCACTTTATACGAAAATCAAAAATAAGAATCAAAACAATCAGTATTTAATAACTTTGAGTAAGATGATCATAAAAAAATACTCACCCATCCAATATCAAGTATATTTCCACATAAGCAGAATGTAATCCCTCTTATATGCATTAGTATCTGAAAACTACACAAAGTATAAGCAACTTATATTGTATCTACCCAAGGTTACTTACATATAACATCATACACCACAAAGAGATTAAGAGGGATCTAGAACAGGTCACCCTCCACTCAAAGTATACAATCACATAAAATGACCTGCTCTAATATGGGACAATCTTCGTGAGCATACCCAAAACGTGCTCTCCACACCACTGGAGTCAAGCAATCCTGGCTGATTGCGGCTGGTTGCCAGAAACCGGTCTGGGGTGGTGTGGAGTGCAAAAACACGATTGATTTAGGCCCAGATCTCTGTACTGGGGTGAAAGTATGACATTGTTCTTCATTCTGTCCATCAACTGATGTTTTTGCATTTGTCACCCAGAGTGGGACTGGTATGCTCAGACGTGAGGCCCGTGCTCTCTACACCACTGGAGTCAAGCTATCCTGGCTGATGACGGCTGATAGCCAGAAACCGGTCCTGGGATGCTTGATTCCGGTCCAGGGAAGACATGGTTTGGCAGTTCGGGCTGGACTGTTCCCATAAGGCACAGGGTCAAGGCTGATTTGCATATGGCCATGTCTGAACTGGGGTGGTGTGGAGTGCAAAAACACGATTGATTTAGGCCCAGATCTCTGTACTGGGGTGAATGTATGACATTGTTCTGCATTCTGTCCATCAACTGTTGTTTTTTGCATTTGTCACCCCGAGTGAGACGGGTATGCTCAGACGTGAGTCTCCTGCTCTCCACACCACTGGAGTCAAGCTATCCTGGCTGATGACGCTGATAGCCAGAAACTGGTCCTAGGATGCTTGATTCCGGTCCAGGGAAGACATGGCTTGGCAGTTCGGGCTGGACAGTTCCCATGAGGCACAGGGTCAGGGCTGATTTGCATATGGCCATGTCTGAACTGGGGTGGCTGAGTGAGCTAAAGAATGGTGATGGATTAAACCCAGATCAGTTGACTAGGGGTGAGTGTTTGATTTGCTCAAATGCTCAGTCCATCATCCCCTTTTGTATCGCTTTTTTCGCCCTAAGTTGGCAGGGTATGCTCAGACGTGAGTCCCTTGCTCACTTGGCCACTGGATTCAAGATAGCCTGGCTGATGAGGATTATGAATCCGAAACCAGTCCCAGGATGCTTGTTTCCGGTCCAGGGAAGACATGGCTTTGCAGTTCGGGCTGGACTGTTCCCATGAGGCACAGGGTCAGACTGATTTGCATATGGCCATGTCTGAACTGGGGTGGCTGAGTGAGCTAAAGAATGGTGATGGATTAAACCCAGATCAGTTGACTGGGGGTGAGTGTTTGATTTGCTCAAACGCTCCTTCCATCATCCCCTTTTGTATCGCTTTGTTCGCCCTAAGTTGGCAGGGTATGCTCAGACGTGAGTCCCTTGCTCACTTGGCCACTGGATTCAAGATAGCCTGGCTGATGAGGATTATGAATCCGAAACCGGTCTCAGGATGCTTGTTTCCGGTCCAGGGAAGACATGGCTTGGCAGTTCGGGCTGGACTGTTCCCATGAGGCACAGGGTCAGACTGATTTGCATATGGCCATGTCTGAACTGGGGTGGCTGAGTGAGCTAAAGAATGGTGATGGATTAAACCCAGATCAGTTGACAGGGGGTGAGTGTTTGATTTTCTCAAACGCTCCGTCCATCATCCCCTTTTGTATCGCTTTGTTCGCCCTAAGTTGGCAGGGTATGATCATACGTGAGTCTCTTGCTCACTTGGCCACTGGATTCAAGATAGCCTGGCTGATGAGGATTATGATTACAAAACCGGTCCCAGGATGCTTGTTTCTGGTCCAGGGAAGACATGGCTTGGCAGTTGGGGCTGGACTGTTCCCATGAGGCACAGGGTCAGACTGATTTGCATATGGCCATGTCTGAACTGGGGTGGCTGAGTGAGCTAAAGAATGGTGATGGATTAAAGCCAGATCAGTTGACTGGGGGTGAGTGTTTGATTTGCTCAAACGCTCCGTCCATCATCACCTTTTGTATTGATATGCATATGGCCATGTCTGAACTGGGGTGGTGTGGAGTGCAAAAAAACAATGGATTTAGGCCCAGATCTCTGTACTGGGATGAATGTATGATATTGTTCTGCATTCTGTCCATCAACTATTGTTTTTGCATTTGTCACCCCGAGTGGGACGGGTATGCTCAGACGTGAGTCCCGTGCTCTCCACACCACTGGAGTCAAGCTATCCTGGCTGATGACGGCTGATAGCCAGAAACCGCTCCTAGGATGCTTGATTCCGGTCCAGGGAAGACATGGCTTGGCAGTTCGGGCTGCACTGTTCCCATGAGGCACAGGGTCAAGGCTGATTTGCATATGGCCATGTCTGAATTGGGGTGGTTTGGAGTGCAAAAAAATGATGGATTTAGGCCCATATCTCTGTACTGGGGTGAATGTATGACATTGTTCTGCATTCTGTGCATCAAATGTTGTTTTTTCTAATATTTTAGTACCAGCATATATAATGCTGTCCAATCTAGGTGATCCTATCCTAAGTTTTAAAAGTTGTTTAGTGTCATTCCCATGTATACAAACAAACATTTATATTTCACAACAAAAAGTCAATGTGCATACCGCAACAAAGAAAAATTTGTTTTGAAGGTACCTCACGGAAACACCACCATGGGAGCTGCTGGTAGGTTCTGACCAGTGTTTTCCGGTTCTCATCATTGGCAACCTCCAAAACCATAAAGAAATATTGTGAAAAAAGTGCACAAATAATTTGAAAGTGTGAAAAAGGTAAAACACGCACTTGGAAAAACATGGCATTCAACCCAATTCTGACCCCCTACTACCAAAGCAAAAATGCCACAGTTTGTTTGCTTCTACAGACTAAAAAAGAGCTAAACGACCACTGGCAAAACCTTTAATATTTAATCATTGCCGTGCGTCTGCTCAATTTAAAACCAAGACCTACTGTTGCACTGTTGACCATGTCATGAGTGATGTAATATGTGACGTCATCAGCAGTGCATTTCAATTGTATCATGGAATATCGGTTAGACACCACTAGACAGGGCGCTTTTCAGCGCATGCGTAAAGTACCCGCAGCTATTTTAGAAATTGGCCGATTACTTAATATTAGGGACATTTGGCGTTCTATTTTTCCAAAGATCCCCGGTTATACATTTTACTCAGCTCCACATAAATTATGTTCCCGTATCGATAAGGCCTGGGCCTCTACTAATATTTTATCTACAAATTCAATGGAGATCTGTCCTCGTGTTACCTCGGACCACAACCCAATTCTGTTAACTTTTGATTATTTGCAATCTCCAGCTGGCCCAAGGACGTTTTTGTTTCCTCGCTATTTATTTTCAGATGTGGCATATATTACACAACAAGCAACATATCACCGAATTTATCCAATTCAATCTTAATTCAACATCATGCATAAGTGTCTGGGATGCCTGCAAGTCCTACATTAGAGGTTTTACTCAACAATGTGTTCTTAGACAAAACTCGGAACGCCGTAAGGCCAATACTAAACTGATCTCTAATATTTCGTCACAAGAACTGCTCTTGGCTGAAGCCGCTCGAATTTGCTCTCCCAAAATTTACGAGATTGGGTTAGTATTGAGATGGCTAAAAGCTAATTTGAAAACTACTCTTATTGAAAAAAGCAGCGCTAAGCTGCATAAACTAAAAATTACTCATTATGAAGGAGGAGATAAAATAGGAAAAATACTGGCCTATGAAGCTGCGGAGGATAGGGCTTATACTATGATCAAAAGTATTAGGGTTTCCAATAACATTACACATGAGCAGTCAGCACAGATATTGGCACAATTTGTGGAATTCTATACCCTCCTATATACCCCTGAGGATCAACCTAATGCTGGAAATATTCAAGATTATTTGGAAAGCAATATTAGAGAGAAACACAACTTACCAGGGCTTGGTCAATTATCTGAAGATATTACTAGTTCAGAGATCAGACAGGCTATCTCCTCATTACCATTGGGGAAGGCAGCCGGTGAAGATACCATCCCAGTCGAACTCTATAAACTCTGCACCGAAGAATTGATCCCTCTTTTCTTGAAAGTAATTCAATATATAGGGGAAAATGGGAAGGCCCCCAGCTCCTGGCGCACACCGAAACTGTTTTTTTTTCTTAAAAAAGATAAACCGGCTGATGAGTGTGGGTCTTACAGACCCATATCTCTGATCAACACCAATGCCAAGGTCTTCGCAAAAATCCTCGCTAATCGATTAGCACCATATATCCTGAAAATAGTAAACCCACAGCAGCATGGATTTGTCACAGGCAGAGACACCACGGCTCACATAAATACAGCTATTACTGCTGTCGATATAGCCGAGACGGAGTCCATCCCACTCGGCATGATCTTACTAGACGTCGAGAAGGCTTTTGACCGAGTGGGATGGGACTACCTCTGGTCAGCTCTGTCTTTCATGGGATTTGGGGGCCCCTTCGTTAGCTGGATAAGAGCACTATATGACAGACCCATGGCGAGTATCAGTTACGCTGGGCTAACTTCTTCAGTATTCCCCATCTCTCGTGGCACTCGGCAGGGGTGTCCTTTATCACCCCTGCTCTTTGCCCTATCAATGGAACCCTTTCTATCTGCCCTCCAGCTCCAATTGCGTATCATACCGTTTAGATATGGCCCTCTCTCATTGAAAATCACGGCATATGCGGATGATATTGCCATATATCAGTGCTGTCTCAGGATACAAACTAAATATCAATTAAACACAAAGAGTTGTGAACCACAAACCACAAGGAATTATTACTGGTATATGTAAGGTTGCTAATTATCTGGGGGTTAAAATCTCGTCTAAAATCTATGACATCATTCCCGTAAACTACGAAGCTTTATTAAAATCTACTGCTTCGTCACTGAAGAAATGGCATGAACTTCCTTTAAACATCATAAGTAGAATCAACCTGATCAAAATGAAAGTGCTCCCTAAATTCCTATACTTATTTCGTTCCATACCCCTAGCACTTCAAAACTCTTTCTTTAAGAAGTTAGATGGTTTATTTAGCAGTTTTATTTGGGGATATAAAAAGGTTCGTAGATCCTTGACGCTACTAAAGGGACAGTAGAGGCAGGGGGACTTAATTTCCCAGACTTTAAATTATACTTTTGGTCCACTTTTTTAGGCCGGCTGCGCTCCTTGCTGAATTCTGATACTCAAGTTTTTTTTCCATATCCTTATGCTTAACTCAGACTCCAGAATGTTTTTGTTAAGATTAAATGACCCAAACTATTACAAAAGGGTCAAATTTCAGAATGCCAGAGATTCTGCAAAAATCTGGTTCAATATCTTGACTCTTTGCCACACTTCGTTTTTTCATCCCAGACTACAATTGTAGGGAAATCCGGGTCTCCCTGGGATTTTTAACGATGGCAGGGCAAATAAATGGTCCACTCATGGAATTAAAAATTTGGGGGGATCTATATGGGTCTGAAGGTTTCCTAGACTTTGGGGCACTTGAAAATGTATTTAAACTTACAGACTCAATGAAGTTTCAATATATCCAAATCCACGACTTTTTAATACGTAAGATGAAAATTTCAGAACCTTCAGACTCTGATATTTGGGATTGCTTTTACTCATTGACGACCAAGTCTTTATTAAGTAAAAGTTATGAATGCTTAAACACCTATAAGACAGGCGACTACTCTAAACTAGTGGAGAAATGGAGCTTGAAGATGGGGTGCAATGTAACCTCTAACCAGATTGCTCACTCTCTCTCCAATCTGAACAATCTTGTACGCTCGTCAAGTTTAAGGGTACAACAGTTTAAAACCACCTGTTTGCTTTATTACACTCCAGAAGTAATTTCTAAATGGTCTTTAAATGCTGCCTATGGCGATCGTACTAAGTGCCCCAAGTGCGACCTTCATGGGGCTGACCTAGAACATATGTTTTTTTCTTGCCCTTTGTTAAAGGAGTTTTGGTCAGCATTAGACAAGGTTTTCAAAATGAAACTGAGCAAGCCACCTTCACTCTCGGCTCCTCTGATATTATTAGACATTCACCCCTTTTCTTCTTCTGAGCAGAATCTAATTACTATACTAATGTCTTGCGCAAAATTAACTATAGCTCGAGTATGGATCTCCCCTAATCCTCCTCATGTTTTGGAATGGTGGTTGTTGGTCAATGAAATACATTCTATGGAGGTTGCCCTGACCAAGTTTAGAGGGGTACAATCGTTAAGGAAATTTAAAAAGATATGGGGAAACTTTTTATAACATGTTAAATTAAATTTATCCCAACGATATTAGTTATATTCTGTCAGATCTCTATCTCTGCTCCACTGCCATTGTCATTGATTTCCCTTTATGTCGTTCTTGCTGTCTACGAACTGATTCATCCATTCTACCATTATTTTGCCAATGTTCTGTATCTGTATTTTTTCTCCATTGCCGTGTTGTCAATAAAAATGTTCAATAAAAAAAGCAGTGCATTGCGGGCGCCCGAGTTATAGTTAGGTGAACTAACTATAACATGGGGAATTTCAAAGGTTTTGTATGAGTGAAATATCCAGCTAACTATAACGTGTGTGAAACCTATGGTTTTTTTCAGTGAATTTGCAAGGTTTTTAAAATGCTATTTCCTAACTATAACATGTGTGAAACCTATGGTTTTTTCACTGAATTTCAAAGGTTTCGTAAATGATAATTTTTAAATGTAATAATTATTATATTTCTTTCTTTTTATACTAATTTCTTACATTTTTAATACAAATATTTATATTTATTTTATTACTTAAATTATATTTCATATTCTTATTGTAAAATAATAACAAAACTAAATTGCAAATTATATTTGTGATACATTTTTTTCCCCAATATATTAAAATTTAATTCTATATAATTCCTTTTTCATTGTTTTTATTTTGGTAATCATACCGTACGCATAAGGTATCGGAATTACACCAAATTTGGCAGAGAGGTAGAGTTCTGTTCGCAGATTGTGCTTTTTGTTAAATGGTGTAAATCCGTTCAGTAGTTCCTGAGAAAACCCCTATGGACTATGCATGTAGTTTTCTATGCACCGGGAAACTTGTCTTTTATATCTTCAATTCCCCAATCTGTATCCTTACACTTCCAGTAAACACTATCACACTTCTGTTTCAGTATTGTAGTGACCATACAACGCTATGTGCTCATCTATACACTGTTCTAAAAGAATCCATTCACTACATTAAAACACTAATCAGCAGATGTACAATAAGTGGTCCATCCCCAGAGATATACCAGTTATTCTGTACTGTGATATCACCTCCTTCTGGCGCAGGGCTTTATAACGTGATGCACCTTCCAGATGTGTCGCATTGTAAATACTACACACCATGGCACATTTTTTGCACCACCAGTGCATCACAAAAGTAACGCAACGGCTGTGTTAAAAGAGGCACAGGGGGGTTGTAAATCCACCCGTAACACATAGAAATTCATCCAGGCAGTTTCACCAGCAGTGCAAATTGAAGAATAGACTTGTATTATATTTATGTGCATATGTTACATGCAAGTGCTTCGGAGGTACTACAGTATACTATAGGTAAACAGCTTATAGATTTATACTGTAGCAGTTCCTTATAGTTCTGCACTTTCACATTCACCATACACTAGTAATGTATTCATTCATTAATTTATCAACTACACATTAATTCTGACAAACTTTGACACACTAACATAGAAATATAGTTCGTTCTTTGACCAGTGAAGGTAGTTCTAAAAAGAACTGGGGTTTTTTTGTGTTTTTAGTTTTATATTTTTTTGAGTTTTTTCAACAATTTTTTTTAAAACCAAAAAAATGGAACTGGAACCCAAAAAGTGTCCAACAGAAACAAAAGAATAAAAAAAAAACTAATGTCGAGGACAGCGATGCACCTGCTTCCTGCGTTTTATCAGGTTGATAGACTGTTCCCCATAACACAAAAGTTTATCGCAATAAATGCATAGAATTTTAACTTCATCAAAATCAGGATCAATTTATGGGTGTGGACTGCTTGCTGAAAATGCTGCTGCAGCAGTTGATGTGCTTGGTGTAGTAGCAGGTGAGTTGTCCTGCAACCTCCGTGTTGCAGCTCGAGCAAAGTTGTTGGGGTGCAAGTTCTTCACGTGTCGCACCATATTTGCTGTGCCAAAGGAGTATTCAGTGCACCAGTTGTACTCTCTACGCATGCGCAGTCTCATTTCCAAGCTCACGTTTCTTTCTTTTTCTTCAAGTTTGCCAAGCAAACCTCTCCTCGTTTCAGGTATTAAATTTGGTGCTTCTTTTCCCGGGCCGTGTGTGTCATCCGCTGCTATACTTTTGTAATATATTAATAATTATATTCTATCTATATTTATTTGAAACGTATTGCCGTGGTGCCAAACGTTGATTACATACTCCGTCCACCGCCATTTTAGTAGTTTTCCTCCATTATTTTTATTATACCTGTTACTTTCATTTTACCCTCCACCTATCTTCTCTGTCATCGATGAGATTTCCTGCCACAGACACCACGGTGTTTGTCCTTGGCCTCTGATGTTATCAGAATTGGTCACACGCATACCTAAATCTAATTTGAAGCACGTAAGCCACAGCCATTACAACGCGTGTCAGTCTCCACAAAGTCATTATCATACTTATGGCTTTATCATGCGTGGTAAATACATACTAGTTGTAAAAGCATGCATTGTAAGGGCATGCGTGGTAAAGCCATATGTGTGCTAATGAATTCGTGATGATGGTCACGCGTGGTTATGACCGCGTTGTAATGGCTGTTTTAACCCAGGACACTGCAGGAACCGGGTCTGGGTGTGGCGGACCCCAGGGCATCAGGCAGTGGGCCACACAGCCTCCCTCACACCATATAGAAATCTCCGGGGGGTGGTCGTTTTTGTGGTTTGAGGGGCATCATTGAGGACCTCATAGTTATGTTTGTAGGGGGTAGGTTTGCACGCGAAAATGTCGCAGGAGGTTTGTAAATGTGGTACACATTGTTTTACTTTGATTTCCTTTCTATGTTGTAGTCCATCCAGAAAAAATATGACTTATTTTACAGCCAGTACTTTTCAACCCTACTGTCAAACATCTTACTATAGTATTTCAAATTATAAATATTTTTGTTTTGGACCGTCACCCCCCCCAAAAAAAAACAAGTTAATAGTTTTTTTTATTAACTTTTATTAAAACAACAATAACTGTAAACGTAACTTAAAGATAATGTAATAAACAACTAGAAAAATAACTTTAATAAAACAGTATTATAAACAAATTGTGATGTGGACTCCAAAAGACATTGGGTAGGTAATCTGCAAAACAAAAAAGAGTTTAAAGTTATGTAGATGTGACTAAATAAGGTGAAGCATTACAAGTGAAGGTAACACCACGATTTTACGTGTGCAGTGTGCCTAGTAAATTTCACTTCTGTTATAGTCCCGCATTCAAGTGGTGTCTATATGGAAGTGCCTACTGCGTTACTGACACAAAAGTGGCACAACGGGATTGTAAATACGTCAAATTATTTCTAATGCATTGCAATGGAGGCATTGTATATCTAGGCCGCTGTACTTACCTTGTATAAACACTGCGGCCAAACACTGCGGCCACTGGAGTTCACAACTTCAATACAACTCTGCTGCTAAACGTCAACGTAGACAGCAGTGTCTATAATTTTAAAAGAGAAAGAAAAATTATGTCACAGAGAGTGAGAGAGAGAAAGAGAGAGAGAGAAAAAAACATTAAAACAGTCTCGCAGAGTCTGGAGTTGAGATTTTTTCTTGAATAGTCAGACGCAGATTTACAAGCTCCTTGCGCCACTTTTCCCATGTTAAAAGTGACACAAAAGTGGCGCAATAAGCTTGTAGATCTGTTTCTCAGACTGTTGTAACCTATCTGTTGTCACTGCTTGGAGGTAATTATACATTTCTACACAGTGAAACTGCTGCACAGTACCCAGTCTCTCTTTTCACAAATAATTTGTTGTTGTTTCGGAAACAAAATTCTTTGCTCACCTAGTGCTATTGGCGTGATTGAAAGAGGGTGCTGTACGTGTCAAAGAAGCCTTCAGTGTAATCAAGAGAGTTCACCACTTCAACTCAGATAAGGTTGTATATAGCAGACTGGAGATAGCAGCATCCAGAACAGAAGAGAAATGATGTGAGAGAGTAAGAAAGAGAAAGAGAGAAAAAAGGACATTAAAATGTGGGAGAGACACACACGACAGGTGGGGGATCATGAAGACAGAGGCGCAACCACAGTAAAAAATATCGGGGGGGCTAGATAAAATATTTGGGGGGCTTAACGTCAAGGAAAAAGAAGAGTGGAGCTGCAGGGGCTGTAAGGGGGGGACATCCAAGCCTCATTAACAAGCAAAATGTCTTTAAAATACCAGTGAAGTACTCAGGTGCGACTGTGTGTGGGGCCAGGAAGCTATCTCTTTCTAGCTGAAGCCCGTTAGCCCAATGTGTGTTTTGCACACCCGCTGCATACTACACATTCTCTCCTTTCACAGATAACTTGTCGTTCTTTCAGAAACAAGCTTCTCTGCTCTTCTTGTGCCATTGCCGTCATCCTTGTTACACAATCCATCGTGAAGCTCTACATCTAAAAGATTTAAAAAAAAAGATGTTATGATTGGTAATTGTTACAATATTAATTTGGAGTTAAATAACATCGCACTTTTATACACGTTCCTTTTCACATTTCTACAAACTGTCTGTATTGGTAATATTCCAGACATTTCAGCGATTATAAAAACGTTCCTGCTATTGGGAAAAAAATGTATACTTGTAAATTAATACACTATATAGGAGTGCGTTCGTCTAAAATACTAAGTTGCGTTTTTTATCTAGTCTGCTACAACTCTGACTCCTTCCAATCAATCAATCAATCAAGACATTTATAGAGCGCACTACTCACCCGTAGGGTCTCAAGGCGCTAGGAGGGGGGGGGGTGCCGTTACTGCTCGAACAGCCAGGTCTTGAGCTTCTTCCTGAAGGCGAGGTGGTCTTAGGTCAGGCGCAGGTCGGGAGGGAGGGAGTTCCAGGTCTTGGCGGCAAGGTAGGAGAAGGACCTTCCTCCTGTTGTCGCTCTTCGGATGCGGGGGACGGCGGCGAGGGCGTGGCTGGTTGATCTGAGGTGGCGTGGGAGCGTAGAAGTTGATTCGGTTGTTGAGGTAGCTCGGGCCTTGGTCGTGTAGGGCTTTGTGTGCGTGGGTGAGGAGACGGAAGGTGATTCTTTTGTTGACGGGGAGCCAGTGCAGGTCTCTCAGATGTCCGGAGATGTGGCTGTTTCGTGGGATGTCGAGGATGAGTCTGGCTGAGGCGTTCTGGATCCGCTGGAGTCTCTTCTGGAGCTTGGCGGTGGTTCCGGCGTAGAGGGCGTTGCCGTAGTCCAGTCGGCTAGTGACGAGGGCCTGGGTGACAGTCTTCCTGGTCTCGGTGGGGATCCACCAGAAGATCTTCCGTAGCATGCGTAGGATGTTGAAGCATGACGAGGAGACGGCGTTGACTTGTCTGGTCATGGAGAGGGAGGAGTCCAGGATGAAGCCCAGGTTGCGTGCGTGGTCCGTCGGTTTGGGTGCGGTGCCCAGGGCGGGGGGCCACCAGGAGTCGTCCCAGGCGGAGGGCGAGGAGCCCAGGATGAGGACCTCCGTCTTGTCTGAGTTCAGTTTCAGGCGGCTGGTCGTCATCCACTCGGCTACATCTCTCATCCCTTCGTGCAGGTTGGCTCTGGCGGCGGCGGGGTCGTTGGTCAGGGAGAGGATCAGCTGGGTGTCGTCGGCGTAGGAGATTATGTTGAGGTTGTGTTGGCGTGCGATGGCCGCGAGGGGGCTCATGTAGACGTTGAAGAGGGTGGGACTCAACGAGGATCCTTGAGGGACGCCGCAGATGACTTCGGTGGCCTCTGACTTGTACGGTGGTAGGCGGACTCTCTGTGTTCTTCCGTCGAGGAAGGAGGTGATCCATTCCAGTGCCTTCTCCTGGATTCCGATGTTGCCAAGGCGCTGCACTAGGGTGCGGTGGCAGACAGTGTCGAAAGCCGCGGAGAGGTCCAGGAGGATGAGGGCCGCTGTTTCTCCGTTGTCCATCAGGGTTCGGATGTCATCGGTGGCCGCGATGAGGGCGGTCTCGGTGCTGTGGTTGGCTCGGAAGCCAGACTGTGAGGGGTCGAGGGATCCATTCGTCTCGAGGAAGGCGGCCAGCTGTTTGTTGACGGTCTTTTCGATGACTTTGGCCGGGAACGGGAGGAGCGAGATGGGACGGTAATTCTTGAGTTCGGTGGGGTCCGCTGTAGGTTTCTTGAGAAGAGCGCTGAGTTCTGCGTGCTTCCAGCTCTCCGGGAAGGTGGCGGTGTCGAAGGAGGTGTTGATAATGTCCCGCAGGTGGGGTGCGATGACAGCGTCGGCCTTGTTGAAGATGTGGTGAGGGCAGGGGTCAGTCGGAGATCCGGAGTGGACGGAGTTCATTGTGCGGATGGTGTCTTCGGTGCTGATCGGAGTCCAGGCGCGGAGGGTGGTGGTGGGTGGAGTTGCTGCGGTTGTGGCGTGCGTTGGTTGGGTGCTGAAGCTGTTGTGTATGTCCGCGATCTTGTTGTGGAAGTAGGACGCGAGGGAGTTGCAGAGGTCTTGCGACGGGGTGATGTCGTTGTTTCCGGCGTTGGGGTTGGAGAGCTCTTTCACGATGTTGAAGAGTTCCTTGCAGTTGTGTGCGTTGTTGTCCAGCCGGTCCTTGTATGTGTTTTTCTTGGTGGCGCGGATCAGTTGGTGGTGTTTCCGGGTGGCGAGCTTGAGGGTGGTCATGTTGTCCGTTGTTGGTTCCCTTCTCCATACTTTCTCGAGGGCTCTGCAGTTCTTCTTGGAGCTCTTGAGTTCGTCGGTGAACCATGGGGTTTTTCTGCTGCCGGGTCTGCTGGGCGGGGTCCTCAGAGGGGCGAGTTCGTCCGCGCAGTTGCTGATCCACTTCGTGAGGTTGTCGGCGGCCTGGCTGGGGTTCGCTGAGCCGGCCGGAGGGTGCTGGCTCAGGGAGGCGGTGAACTGGTCGGCTGTGATCTTGTTCCAGCTTCTTCGGGCAACCTGTTGCTGGTGGTGGTGGATCGTCGTTCTTTTGAAGGTGAAGTGGACGCAGCTGTGGTCCGTCCAGTGGAGTCCTGTTGCGTGGCTGAAGGCGATGTCTTTGCTGGATGAGAAGACGGCGTCGAGTGTGTGTCCGGCGAGGTGGGTGGGGGTGGACACCAGCTGCTTGAGTCCGAGGTTGGCGAGGTTGTCGAGCAGGGTGATGGTGTTGCGGTCGCTGTTGTTCTCCAGGTGGAAGTTGAGGTCCCCCAGGAGGATGTAGTCGGCGGAGGGGAGGGCATGCGGGCTGATGAAGTCGGCGATGTCCTCGCTGAATCGTGTGCGTGGTCCCGGGGGTCGGTAGATCAGGGTGCCTGGGGGTCGGTAGATCCGATGCGTACTCAAGCCTCACTGCTCACCCTTTCGTGGATAAGACACCTTCTGCATGATGTAGTCCTGATCTACAACAAAGAAGTCTCATACGTGGTGCCGAGTCTTGATATCAGTATGGCTAACAACATACTTCTGCTCCCATCATCATCATCGCAGGTTCTTCATCCGCTCAGTGCTTCGGGAAACACTAACTCAGAGACCAAAGAAGCCACGCATGTAGTAGTGGGCCCCCTTGTTCGGTACTTTGGGAACAACTCTTAAATGGTATACAACACATGTGCTCCTTCTTTTTTATACATAGAGTCACGTGTGTAGTGACGGATGCGCTGAATGGGTGTGCTGTGGGTGTATACCAGCCATGAGGGAGTGTGTGTGTCGATCTGTCAACTAGACCTGCAACTAAGAAATCACTACAATGGAAATCTGGGCCTTATACTGTTGTTGTTTTTTCCTGGTAGCGTAAGAGTGGCGTGTACTAACGTATTCAGTAGTAATTTACCATCTCCCCCAGGGGCTTTTAAATGTAGGGAGAGGGGCTGTGCGGCTCCGGGACACTGCAGGAGCTGGCCGTGGGACGTGGCATTATCTAGAACCTTCGAGGGCTCTGGGCATAGGGTCACGCACTTTACTTCATACAATACACTAAAAAAGAAGACAAAGTGATGAGAGATGATTTGTGAAGTGTTTAAGTTGAGAGCCTGGATGATCATTAAATGGAGTCTGGCAGTGAAGTGCATACTTTTTTTGTAACATGCCTTTTGAGGTCTTGCGAAAGCAAGTCATCTTTAATAATTCCCTCTCGGTTCGTGTACATGCCAAAATATCTGATTAACTTGTACGTTAAAAACAAAAAAATTGTACACCTGTTTTTGATTGGTTTTGAAGGGTTATATGGAAACGTATTAGTGACCAATCACTTTCCTTCCACAGATTTAAAAAAAAAATGTGATTGGCTGTTGTCTACTTATGTCTATGTTCTTCATGCTAATTTTGAATGGCTTTCTTTTTTTTCTATGTGACGTTACGATACAGTCATCATGTATGTAGCCAATTTTGTGATGCATTTGCCTACCACACGCTGCCCTAGTCATTGGCGGTCCCCGGCTCCTCTCACAGTCCCCAATGTTATATTTGAGTATTTAATCGCTGCACTTGACCGTGGTCCTCCAACAGTACACGGCCCAGATTTCCATTTTAATGATTTCTTAGTTCCAGGTTTAGTTGTCAGATCGGCACACACACTCCCTCATGGCTGATATACACCCACACCACAGCCATCCAGTACATACGTCACTACACACGTGACTCTATCCACAAAAAAGACGGAGCGTACAATGCCCTCACAGTCCCGCCGACTCCTCGTGACCTTCATGCTCGAATAGAGCATGCGCAAATGAAATGAAAAACATTAGGGGTATACGGACTGATGGTGGGCGTGGTGAGGCGTATTGTGCGCATGCGCACCATTAATACATATGCGCTGAGTGAACAGGGTACACAGGTCAATGGGGTACACTCCTCTATAGAACACCAGCATTGCTTTTACACATGGGGAGATGCTAAGTTGCATGTTTTGATTTTGAAAGTGAGAACAGATTTTACTGTTGTGTCTTTAGAAGTTCAAACAATGGGGCCGATTAGGATCGCGGTTTTCCCGCATCCTCCGGGCCGGCGGAAGCCACCGCCGGCCCGGAGGATGCAGGAAATCCGCCGGGGAGGCACAAAAGACCCACCGCCAAATTAGGATGGTGGTGGGTCTCAAAATCGGTCCGCAGGTTTTCTGCCGCTGTCGCCTTCCGACCGCGGTGGAAAAGCTCTAACATGGCTGGCGTGGTCTATCAGACACCGCCAGCCATATTAGGATGGCGAAAAACAGATGCCTTTCCGCGGCGGATTCTCCGCCGTGGAAAGGCATATGGTTTATTCTGTGGGGGCCCATTGTGGGCCCCCAGGGTGAGTGGGGGTGCACATGGGGGGTACCTATGGTACCCCCCTGCATTTGCATGCACGAAGCGGCAGGCACCGCGCGGTGCCTGGCGCTTTGTGCATGCAAATGCTAAGCATGCATATTTAACCTTGCGGCGGGTGCTGCTTCAAGCAGCACCCGCTGCAATGTTAAATATTGAGTATGTGACCGCCAGGGTGGCGGTCACATCCTAATTGCACTGGAGGGACCGCCGCTGCCACTGCGGACGGTCCCTCCTCCTCTAGGGTGGCGGACGGACGCAGGTCCGTCCGCCATCCTAATGAGCCCCTAAGTTTGCTATGGGAGAGTGGGAGCCGCAAGACTTTTTATAGCAAACAAGAGTATCCCGCGGGTAGGCACCCCGTGACACTGCAGGAACCGGCTCTGGCGCATGGTGGTCTCCAGGGCTCTCGAGGGCACCAGGCGGAGGGCCACCGAGCCCGTGTCACACAATACAGAAATCTCCGGGGGGTGGATGTTCCCGGGGTTTGAGGTGCACACCCTTTTAATTTTTTAGGGGGGCATGGACGCGCAAGTTGCGCAAGGCGGTTGTAATTGTGGTACAGTGTTTTGTTTTACTTTGCTTTCCTGATACAGGGTAAATATAACGGTTTTTGTACAGCCAGTACCTTTCTGCCTGTTACCATAGTAACAGTTCATGGAACACTTGCGTGAGCACAGAGGTTAGAAGTTCACCACAATATGTTGCTAATTGAAATAGTTACTGTGCTGGAGATTTACATTTTTTTCATAGGAACCGTTAGTCGTACAAGAAGTCAGTGGAAAAGTTTTGTTAGGGATTCCTTCCTGTTCGGGGAGTATTAGGGTAACATGCTCCATGCTGTGAAGTATTAAAAGTGGAAGGTTTGGCAGTCATTCCTTGTTTGTCTGTGGAACAACATGATATTTTATTGGCTAAAGTGTTCCGAGCACAAGTTTGCTCCTTATTGGGTGGGAATGGTACACTGTTGTCAGTGATATTGTGATGCATTTTCCAAAAGAGTATGGGGGAAGAAAGTAGTAGAGGGCATGGTTTTTTCAGTGAATATATATATATATATATATATATATATATATATATATATATATATATATATATATATATATATATATATATATATATATATATATATATATATATATATATATATATATATATATATTCACTGCAAAAAACATAGGTTTCAGCCACGTTATAGTTAGGAATTAGGATTTAAAAAACCTTAGAAATTCACTGAAAAAATCATAGGTTTCACATATGTTATAGTTAGCTGGACATTTCACTCATACAAAAAAATTGAAATTCCCCCGTTTTAGTTAGTTCAGCTAACTATAACTCACGCACCAGCAATGCACTGCTGATGACGTTACATATTACATCACTCATGACATGGTCAGTGACATTACTTATGACATCACTGATGACATCTCAAATGACATCACTGATGACATCATCCAGTGAATGTGTGTCTTTCTTAAAAATAAATATTTTTTATATATGTGTATCTAAAGGTCGATGGAAGAATAAACGGGTAAGTGTCTAAATGGATGCTTTTTTTTGAAAAATTGATTGTATAACTGACTTATTAAGTGTATCTTTTTGAATACATGTATTAGCGAGTAATGTTTCAATATGGAAATATCTGAATCAGTGTCTCACTTTGTGTATAAGTGGCTGCATGGGTTGGTGAGTAGCTACATGAGTGTCTATATGGGTTATTAGTTGTTTTTTTGAGTATCAGTATGAGTGTTTGTATGGATTGGTGGGGGTATTAATTAGCGCACAGACGCATGAATGACTGACTCACTGTTTGTATATGTTTTGAAGACAGCATGTGTGCAGCACTGTATGGGTGGATGAGTGTGTTTATGGGCGTTTTAGTGAGTGAATGACTGTGTCAATAGAATCTTTATGAGCAACTTCATATGTTTTAAACTAGTATATGTGAGTATTGATGTATATAAGTGAGTATATGTGAGAGTGAGAGATTGGAAGAGTTCCTGTATAAATAAGTATGTGTTTCTATAAGTGATTGTTTATGAGAGTAAGTATGTGTACGTTTCTGTAGAAGTAAGTGTAGTGGTGTGTGTATAGCTGTATATGCAAGTCAATAGAAGTTTATTTGCATGTGTGAGTAACTCTATGGATGAGTATCGGTGTGTAACAGGATGTATAGGTGTATGAGTACATATGATGAGTGAGTACATGTATGAGTGACTACATAGAACTGTTGGTGAATGAGTGGATGTGTATGTAGAGGTTGGAATTACTGAATAGGTTGTTGTAACTGATATTGGTATCTCTATTTTTTTGAAAATTTTTGTTTCTATTTTTGAATGTGTGCATCAAAGGTTATATTACGGTGAGAGGAGGCCTGCCATTCTTTCACAAGGATGATGTCATTTGAGATGTCATCACTGATGTCATGAGTGATGTCACTGACCACGTCATGAGTGATGTAATATGTGACGTCATCAGCAGTGCATTGCGGGCGCGCAAATTATAGTTAGCTGAACTAACTATAACGGGGGAATTTCAATGGTTTTGTGTGAGTGAAATGTCCAGCTAACTATAATATGTCTGAAACCTATGGTTTTTTCAGTGAATTTCAAAGGGTTTTTAAATGCTAATTCCTAACTATAACGTGGCTGAAACCTTTGGGTTTTTTCAGTGAATTGCTAAGGTTTTTTTAAATGCTAATTCCTAACTATAACATGGCTGAAACCTATGTTTTTTTTTGTGAATTTCAAAGGTTTATAAATGATAATTTTTAAATGTATAAATTGTTATATATTTTTATACTGATTTAGTACATTGTTTTAAGTATTTAAATTTAGATATTTAATTTTTAAATTACATTACATATTTTTAATATAAATTGAAAAAAAATGTTTTTACAAATATTGAAATTGTAATATAATTTTTTTTAATTTTATAGTTTTTTTAAATTTACATATATTTTATATAGCAGGAAATGATATCCTATTGAAGGAAATTCAAGTCAATGTAAGTATGATTAGAATTACTTTTCAGGATCAGTAGTGGGCTGAAAGATGCAGCACTGAGGTCTCTCCTGATAACAGGTGAGTAAATCTGAATTCGTAGTTCGGCTGGTTTTAGAGGAATTTTTAAAAGTTCCAAAACTCCACACTTTGAAGAACTTCCAAGTGAAACCAGTCAATGTTAGCCTATGGAAGGAAATTCAAGTTACTGTGAGTATGGTTAGAATAACTTTTCAGGATCAGTAGTGGGCTGAAAGATGCAGCACTGAGTTCTCTCTTGATAACAGGTGAGTAAATCAGAATTCGTAGTTAGGCTGATTTTAGAGGAATACTTTGCTCAATAGTGAAGAAAGGTGGCGGGGCCTGAGGTGACACGTGTGCAAACACGCCCTGTGGCATGTTTTAAGTTGGGGAATTAATTCCTTTTCAATCCAGAGGTCCCCTAGGGGATAAGTAGCCCACCAGGTACCTCCAGTATGCGCCAGTGAGCTGCGTTGCAGAGAGGTGTCCAGAGGCCAAGTCCCTTTTTACAACACTCTGCAACACAGCTTCATGGCGCTTACTGGAGGTACCTGGTGGGCTAGTTGGCCCCTAGGGGGCCTCCGGATTGAAGAGGAATTAATTCCCCAACTTAAAACATGCCACAGGGCGTGTTTGCACACACATCATCTCAAGCCCGGACCCCTCCCTTCACCACTGTGCAAAAGCGCCCCGTGGTGAATTCTAAGTTGGGAGATTAAGTCCCCTTGAAAACTGGGGGTCCCTGGGAGCCAAGTAGCCCACTAGGAACCTCCAGTATGCACCAGGGGCCTGCGTTGCAGAGATGTGTAATGAGGCCATGCCCCTTTTTACTACCATAGCAAACTACAGTGTCCTGGGTGTGGGCACCCCGGGACAGTGCCGGAGCCACCCCCGGGGGATGGCGGTCCCCAGCGCCACCACAAGTCTCCAGGAGGGGGGGCCGCGTGGCCCCCTCCAAAATTTAAAAGCTCCGGGGGCGTCCCACCATCATGGACCCCCCCAATTTAATTATGTAGTGCCCCGGGGAGGTGGCAGTCCCCGAGGCGTGTGGGGGGCTTGAGCCCCCAAACAGGTTTTTTTATTGACATTTTTTTTTTAAAAGCCCTGGGGGTGGCGGTCCGGGGGACTTCGTGGGGGCCGTGAGCCCCCCCGCTTACATCATATTGAAGCCCCGGGGGTGGCGGTCCCCAGGGCTGCGGGGGGGCCGTGTGCCTCCCGCTATAATACATATTTTGCCCCAGGGTTGGCGGTCCGCGGGGCAGTGTGGGGGGGCCACCCCACACTTTATTTTTATTTAGCCCCTGGGATTTGGCCCCTCCAGCTGCTAATTAACATTAAAGCGCGGGAGCCGCGCTTCATTTATTTTGGGATCCACAGGGTATGTCAGTGATGCTATCAGTGATGTCATTTGAGATGTCATCAGTGATGTCATCAGTGATGTCACTGACCATGTCATGAATGATGTAATATGTGACATCATCAGCAGTGGATTGCGGGCGCGTGAGTTATAGTTAGTACAACTAACTATAACAGGGGAATTTCAATAGTTTTGTACTAATGAAATGTCCAACTAACTATAACATCCCTGAAACCTGTGTTTTTTTCAGCGAATTTGTGAGTGTTTTTAAACGATAATTCCTAACTATAACATGTCTAAAACCTATGTTTTTTTCAGTGAATTTCAAAGGTTTTTTAAATGACAATTTGTAAATATGACACATTTTATATTTTTTGTACTGACTTTTTACATTTTGTTAACTATTTATTTTTACATATTTTATTCTTTTATGTTTTTTTCAGTCAGTTTCAAAGGTTTTGTAAATGACAATTTTTAAATGTATTAATTCTTAAACTAATTATTTTTATATATATATATATATTTTTAATTACATTACATTGTGTGGCCCCCCTTCCTTTTACTTTTTTTGGGCCATGGGGACCCTATCCCCTAGAACCTCAACGGCAAATCTAACTTTATTCATTTTTTTTTTATAGGAAGGGGATTCCTATGGAAGGAAATACAAGTTACTTGTAAGTGTGCTTAGAACTACTTTTCAGGGTCAGTGTTGGGCTAAAAGATGCAGCACTTGGTTATCTCCTGATAACAGGTGAGTAAATTGGAATTTGTTGTTTGGATGATTTTAGGTGAATTTTTTAAAGTTCCAAAACTCCACACTTAGAAGAATTTGTAAGTGAAACCAGTCAATGTTAGCCTATGAAAGAAAAATAACTTATCAGGTAAGTAGTGTTATCGTTACCTTTTCTTACTTATGGGTGGATCCTGTATCCAGCACTTCTGCATCTCCTCTATACAGTTGAAAGAGTGCAAATTACTAAAGACGCGCAGAAGCCTATGTTTCTTTTTTTTTTATATCGCTAGAATGCACGGATCATACGCGCACCCCACGATTTTACCCCCCAAAAAAAAAATTGGGGCTGTGAGGGTCCTTGTGCCTGAGCAGACCTACAGGATCAGGGTGTGTTTACCCTCCCCCTTTTCATGTTTTAAACACCCATTTCACATACTTCTCCAGCCTCCCTTCTACCAAGGCATAAAATGGCTGCCAACAGTTTTTAGTTTCGATTGTTGACAACCACTTGTCAGCCAATTAGCATTCAGCGCGTGATTGGAAGGGTACGCTTATGGTACGATGACAATAAGCAGAGTATCCGTATTCAATTTTTGTATGGGAAGGGGGCCGCGTGGCGCCCTCACGTAGCCAATTTCGGGCACCGGGGTCCCCATCCCCCGGGGCATGGCTAAATATATATTTTTATTTTATTTAGGAGGGCTACATAGCCCCCGTCCTGAAGTCACTTCAAGGTCCCGGGGACCCCATTCCCCCGGAAATGGACTTTTCTTTAAATTTATTTTGGCCGTCACCGTTGGGGACCCTGGGAGGGTCTCCAATTCCCCCACTGTCCCGCCGGCTTCCCGCCTCCTGCAGGAGCCAGTGTTCAAACGACATCCGAACTCCATCTGTGTATTTACCCCCTAGAAGTTGCCTTCACGTTGCGCATGCATGTGCTAATGTTACGCATGCGCACAATACGTCCCACCGTCTGGCTGAGTACACCTAACGTATTTTATTTTATTTGCGCATGCTCAATTACAACATGCACAATCACAGCTCTCACACCCAGTGACATCATGCTCAACCAATCATCATTCTGCAAAGCATTTATAATCTGCCAACCTTCTCGAACTTTTACTATTCCACAGTCACAGCCATTGATAGTGTTCGTATCCACTTCTTCATAGGTGAGCACTTTTTTTGGGAGTAATTAAAAACATTTTTCTGAACGATCTTTAAATTCTGCGTAAATGCAAATTTTTGTTCGATTTGACAATGTTGTTTTTAAGCACGCTTTCCTGCTTTTTTATATCGTTAAAGTTGACTTCGTAACTTTATTTTCTGTGCGAATCACTTAAACCTGGTGCGTTTCTTTAATTTGCCAAGTGCCACGTGACCGTTCCCGCTCCCATTATTCAACATGCATCGTTGTGGTTCAGGCATGAGTGACACCCCTTCTGATTGTGATATAGTGCGCAGTACTTGTGTCTAGTATGCTGCTAATCTAGGACAGTCCCACATAGTATGAAAAAAGGTTCCTTCTTCTCCGCAGCCACAGAGACAGAAGGAGTGTTCTATTCTATTAGCGCTAAGACGCCCATGGGCATTTGTTGCGCTATACAAATCCATAAATCAAATCAAAATCAAATATTCTTCCCATCTTGTGCAGAGCGCTTCTGGTGTAGTATGATCTTTCCAAATTCAGAGCTGCACAAGCCTAAGGCGTGAGGGTATGCCCACCTCCCTTGGGGACGCCAACACTTCTTGCCATTCTGAGTCATCAATATCATCTATGTCATGAGACCATTTAGCTCTCAGGGGTCCCGTCGGGTCTGGCAGATTATTCACTAATTTGCAGTATATAAAAGAGGTGGCCCTCTTCGGCATGTAATCACTTAGCAGCCTATCCTCCATAGGGCATGCCTCCGGGACTTCAGATCCGGCTGGCAGTGCCGACATCAGGTCATGCCTAACGTGCGTGTATCTAAATATTTCGGAGGGAGCCAATTCGTAGAGTTGTTGTAGACGCTCAAATGACACTATTTGACCTCCCTGCCACATATCATCCACCGTTGATATTCCTATATCATCCCATTGATCGAAGCCTTTGCTGTTTCGAAGTCTGTCTAATCTTTTCGTGTCCCATAGTGGAGTAAGCTGGGTCATTACTCCCCACCATCCTAATTTGGCCTGAGCGGTATGCCATAACGCCAGAGTGTGGCGCAATGGACCAAACATTTCTTGCCATAGAGGGAAGAAAGCATACCCCTCGTGCCAAGCTGCGTTCTGTCTGCCTTGAATACCGGATCTGATTGTGGGACATGCAACCATTGGTTAATCACTTTCAGCTGCGCTTCCCAGTAATAGAGTTGAACATCAGGGAGCGCTATTCCCCCATCACACCATCCTCGCACCACTTTGGCTTGTGCGATACGTGCTGGCCTATTACCCCATAGGAGGCTAGAAACCTTGCCAAGATTGCCTTAAAATAGGTTGGCAGTACTTGGTATGGCATATTCTCTAAAACATATAAGAAGCGAGGTAAGGCCATCATTTTAAAAAGCTCTGCCTTTCCTAATAATGTTAGCGGCAATGTCCCCCAGTGATGCACATCTCGCCTGAGACGCTCCAGTGGCAGCTGTAGAATCCTGTTCCCCGGAGTCGGCGGTCACGTAGATACCCAAGTACTTAAATGTACTTCCTGCAATCTTCAGCGGGCAACTATCAGGAAGATGTGCCGGGTGACCGTGCAGCACATAGAGTATAGATTTAGACCAATTTATGGTATACCTGGAAGCCATACCATAAACAGTACATACATTCAGGAGGTTCAGTATGGAGTGCCTCGGTGTGGTCAGATACAACAGGATATCATCGGCATTGAGGGACACTCAGTCCTCCCAACTTTCTGTCCATTTGAGGCCTCGTTTCATTGGTTCCCATCGTATCCATGCCGCCAAAGACTCCAACACCAGCACGAAAAGTAGCGACAATAGTGGGCAGCCCTGGCGCGTGCCCCTCGCTAGGGAAAAGTCTTCCGAAATGGCAGTGACATGTGCCATCGGCTTGGTGTATAGGAGCCTAACCCAGGAGCAAAATTTTGGTCCAAACCCCAGGTGCTGTAACACTGCAAATAGAAGGGGCCATTTGACCATATCAAACGCCATGTGTGCATCCAGTGAGAGCACCACTGCTGGTTCCTCCACATAGACCACGCGAGCAAGTGCCCCATGGAGTTTCCTCAGATTAAGGGCCTTGCTTCTGCCTGGCATGAAGCCCGATTGGTCTGGGTGTATGAGTGCTGACAAGTGCGGTGTGAGCCGACCAGCCAACAATTTTGCTGGGATTTTGCCTTCTGCATTTATCAGGGAGATAGGCCGGTACGAGGTACGTTGTTCTGCATGCTTCCCAGGTTTTAAGATAGCCACTATTGTGGCTGTGCGTTGGTCCGTTTGGAGTTTGCCCACCTTCAGACTATCGACGAACATATTTAACAAGTGAGAAGTAGTGTATTCTGCCGTTTTTTTATAAAACTACAGCTTTGCCCGACTGCAGCGCTCCGATGGTGGCTTGCAGCTCGTCGACCGTTAGATCATTCTCCAATTCTTTTGCGGCTTCCGGAGTTAGTTTGGGCATGTTGAGGTCTTGTACATAAGTTAGCGCCTCCTCTATGGTCATCTCCGATTCTGACGAGTAAATGGTTTGAAAGTGTCGCGCCAGTGGGCCCACTATTGTGTGTGGGTCAGTTGTGACCTGCCCCCCTTCTGTGCAGAGCTGCGCTATCCACCTATCACTTTTTTCTCTCTATCTAGCCACGCCAATAACTTCCCGGCTTTATCGCTGATGTCATATACTTTGTGTCGCGTTGCCTGTAGCTGTGGTCTGGTCAATGCTGTGAGGTACAATATAATACAACAGAAAAGTCTCCACCTGAAATTAATCAACAAGTGCTGGTAAAGTCACTACGAATACAGTCTCCCTCCCAGGAGTAAGCAATCAATAAACAAAATTTAGACATAAATACATGAATATGTTTTAATCAGTATTCATATATATATACAATTTATTAATTTCAGTAAATATAATATCAAAAGACAAACATATAAAGCAAAATTACAGACCCCCACAAAAACAGTCATTCACACAATCACTCCAACACATACTCACTCAGTCCCATTTGTGCCGATCCTGAAGGATCCACTCATTCAAATTCAATAAAAACAATTGAAAGTACAAAAGGCCTACAGTTCTAAGTAATCAAGCTGGGAGACAAAAGGCCCTCCTAAGTACAATATTATTTTGTCTCAAAATTGGCACCACAATCCACATTCAAGGAATAATGGCACAGAATATATAATGCAATTAATACAGTAGAACCTTCAGATAATAGACCAAATACAAACAATGAATAAACGAGAAGGTCAAAAATGGTAGACTTCGCCAGGTTACTGTGAGGTGTCCTTTGTGTCGCTGCTGCTTTAGTCTGAGGTTGTGGGATGTGTCAGGGGTGGGTTCATTAGCGTGTTGGGCTTCTGCAGCGTGCAATTCGGACTCTTGATTCTGCAGTTCTAGCTGCCCCTCCGTTTTATGTGCCGTAATGGAGGCAATGGCTTGACCCCGGATAACTGTCTTAAACACCTCCAAGAGGATGGTTGGTGAGGCAACGGAACCATATTTTCTTGAAAGTACTGGTCTGTTCCTTTTTTAAGCGCCCTTCTAATTAACGCGACTTGCAAGTAACCGCGGCGTATCGGGTAAACCTGGTGCCTATTCTGTTTGTGGTAGGTGTACCTAAGCAATATTGGGGAATGGTCAGAAATGCCCCGGGGCCTGACTTCTATAGTCACTACATTTTTAAGGCTCCCCAGCGAACCCAAGAAATATTCTATCCATGTCAGACTATTGTGGACCCCTGAGTGATATGTGACTTTTCGTTCTGTTGGGTGGTATCTTCTCTACATATCTATAAGGCCCATGGCATCCAGAAAGCTCCCCAGGCACATTCCTCCCGATGCGCCAGTCCTGATAGGGAATCTATCTAAGGATTAATTCAGAGTTGCATTAAAATCCCCTCCAATAATGAGCTCCCCCTCCGGCAGTCCGAGCAAGAAGTCACTGAGGTCCGGTAAGGCCACTGCGTGCAACGCTGGGGGGATGTGAACAGACACTATGTTTAGGGGTCTTCCTTCCCACTGCGTAATTTTGGTGGCAAATATCCCCAAGCCATCAGATCTAACATCATGTATTATTAATGGAAATTGTTTCTTCAGCAGTATGCCCACCGCCCTGGACGCTGACGTGAATTCGGAATGAGCCACCATTTTGTATCCTCATCTGTCCATCGCTTTACTTGATGTGCCAGTAAGATGTGTCTCTTGCAGCAACACTACTGCTGGGCCACCCCTTTTAATGCATTGTAGAACTAAGCCATGTTTAATCTTATCACCAAGAGCTCGTACGTTCCATGTGAGTAGGGAGAGAGTGGGCAACATAATACTAGGATCTACAGTTGATTCAACCTGGGCTGCGCCTTTCTGTTTCATGCCCAAAAGGGCCTTGAAAACAATTGAGATGTTCCAGGATACATTGAGAGCGTTTCTCAGTGTGTGCTATGACTGTATAACTAACAGTGTACATAATCATGTAATAACCTTCTTGTGAAAAAACTTGAAACAACCCCTTCCCCCCCCTCCCTGCCTCCCTGCCATGCAGACCCAGAACTGCCTGCCTCCCCAACTCAGCAAAGTTCTTAGATCCTAATCCCGTAACCATTACTTGCGCTTTTGGGAGCGGGAAGTCCAAGGAAGACAACATCTTCCCCACGCCCCAGATTCCTTATTCAGCGATAGCTCCACTGTTGATATATTACTGAGGAGGGCCTGAATCTATGTCAGTCTATATCTTCATCACATGGTGGTATGAGGTCACACGGGGTCTAATTCTCCGGATTCCTGACGCAATTGGTCATCCTCGCCCTCTTCTTGCACAGTGTCTCCAAGATCGTCCTCCCTTCCAAGACAGCGTTGCCTCCTTTGTTCTTCTTTGTTTGTGCTCCTGCGGCGTGCCGAGACTGCCGCCGTATAGTCCGGGAAGAAGGAGATCACAGAGTTTTGTACTCGAATGGGTGGCGCCACTCGGGCCGTTTGAAGAATGGCGTCTCTTTCCCGGAAATGAAGATACGGGCCAGCACGGCCCTTGGGGGGCACTGCGTTTAGGCCGGCCACCCGGCACCCTATGCGCGGGTTCTGCTGAAAAGTAGTTATAAAGACCCTTAGGTTGTAGTCTTGTTTATATTAAGTCCTCGATATATAGGTCCATGGTGGGGCCCCCTTCCTTCTCGGGAATTCCCATAATTTGCACAATATTCCGGTGAGATCGCCCTTCTTGGTCATCCAGTTTTGTTGCCATTCGCTTATGATCGGCCTCGAATTGCGCTACCTTCTTAATCAAAATTGTAGTGTCTTTAGTGAGTGATGTTGTCGCCTGTTCCACCTCCGTGACCCTGGCGTACATTTTTTGGAAATCCGCCCGTAAGAACGTTACATTTGCTGAAATGGAGCCCACCGTCATCTGTACGTTATTGAGGGCGGCCATAATGTCCTCCAGTGTTTCTTTAGGCGCACCCACTTCCTCCACTCCCTTATCTGCTTTACCTTTCTGTTCTGGCAGTGGCGGAAAATCTTTAGTGTAGCTGTAGTGTCCAGCTACCCCTGCTAGGTTGTGCTGGATCCCCTTCCGCTCATCGTTTAGTGCGCGGCCGTGTCCTTACACCACTTAACACCTGTCCAGAGTATGTGGTAGCTTATGCCCGGATGACCACTGGCTGCCACCTAGGCGGTGGCCCCACACACTTTGCACCACCACTGTGATGTGTAACTCCTGGTCCTGCTGCAGATCAGCACCGCCATGGGAGGTATCTTACATATTCCTCTGCCAATTTTCAGCCGTTATCTGCTCACCTCAGAATCCATTATAGGTCACTCAGTCCTGCCCACTGCAACTTTCACCTGAGTTGTGCCTCCCCAGCAGAGTTCACCTGATGTATTACTGGGTGCAAGAGACTCTCATGCCCACGGTAAGTGCCACACCTCTCACCCTTGCACCCTGCACTGATTTTCAGAGCTGTTGTGCTGCTCACAGGTCGATAGTTGCCGCCCTCACAGTCTCATCATTGATTTGACGGCGGTCCCAAAACCGCGAGGAACTGCACTGCTGTCAAATCAATGATGAGACTGCGAGGGCGGCAACTATTGACCCGTGAGCAGCACAACAGCTCTGAAAATTAACTTAGCACTCTGGGCACGGAACCCACTAGAGGGTTCGAAACATACACCATAACAATTGGAATAATGCAGCAACCACCAGAGGGTTAAAGTATCAAACGCACTATGAATTCCAACATGCAACCCACCAGAGGGAGAACATGTGACCTAGCAAATGCCGAAATGGGCGGAAGGTTATAAATGCGCGCTGTGTGATGTTTTGAAAGCTGCTAAATTTCAAGGAAAACGCCCGTGAAGAAGGAGCAGGAGGCTCCAAAACCAGTCGGCGTGACAAGTACTGTGCCCATTAAGCTGAGTATCCTCCAAATAAAAGTTTGTTGGAACAAGCTGCTGTGGTGTGCGTTCCAACTCCTTTTGGGAACTTTGTTCATATATATATATATATATATATATATATATGTATATATATATATATATATATATATATTCACTGAAAAAACCATAGGTTATAAACCATATATAGTTAGGTATTAGCATTTAAAAAACCTTACTTTACTCACACAAAACCATTGAAATTCCATATATAGTTAGTTGTACTAACTATATATCGCGCACCCGCAATCCACTGCTGATCATGTCACATATTACATCATTCATGACATGGTCAGTGACATCACTGATGACATCACTGATGACATCTCAAATGACATCACTGATGACATCACTGATGACATCTCAAATGACATCACTGATGACATCACTGATGACATCTCATTTGACATTACTGATCACATCACTGATGACATCATTCATGTGATAATACGATGAACCTCTTCAGACTCTAATATAACCTTAGATACACTCAGTGTAAACACAGACTCACAGATTGTCACTCATCCATGAAGTTACACACACACCCAGTCAGTCATGCAAACAATCAATCACACCTCCATTTCCTTAACTATACAGTTAAACACACCTTACTTATTCAAACATATACTAAAACATATTTACTCACTTATACAATCCTGGATACAGGTTCACAATGATCCATACAGCCACTCACACATTCACTGGCTCTTATGCACAGTTATTTATATATGTCAACTCTCACATGTACTGTATTTTACATATGTACTTACTTTGACATGTAGCACTGAGATATCTATTCACTCACCAATACAGTCATGCACACAGTCAACCGCCCATACAGCTGTTTCCACATGCACTTTTGAACCCATACATCTATGCAGAGAGTCATACACCTCCCAGCCACCCATACACACTCTCAGTCTCCCATACAAAAACTTGGGCAACCAATCAATAACCCATATAGTTAATCATATAGCTACTGATCAACACATGCAGCAGTTTACAGAACAACAGACATAATGATGCACAAATTAAGACAGTTTAGTCACTAACCCATGCACTCAGTGAGACACATTTAATCACTCACTCATACAGTCAGTCATGCACCTACTAAATCCTTTGTTCAGACACTTCTACATCCACTCATTCTTCAATATGTAAGACATATTTTAACTTTACAGAAACATACAGTCACTGGATGTTGTCATCAGTGATGTCATCAGTGATGTCATTTGAGATGTCATCAGTGATGTCATCAGTGATGTCATTTGAGATGTCATCAGTGATGTCATCAGTGATGTCACTGACCATGTAATGAATGATGTAATATGTGACATGATCAGCAGTGGATTGCGGGTGCGCGATATATAGTTAGTACAACTAACTATATATGGAATTTCAATGGTTTTGTGTGAGTAAAGTAAGGTTTTTTAAATGCTAATTCCTAACTATATATGGTTTATAACCTATGGTTTTTTCAGTGAATTTTCAAGGTTTTGTAAATGCTAATTCCTAACTATATATGGTCTATAACCTATGGTTTTTTCAGTGAATATATATATATATATATATATATATATATATATATATATATATATATATATATATATATATATATATATATATATATTACCTACTGGCGGTCGCCAGTAGGTATATATAGTTAGGATTTTTTCTCTATGGGTTTTTTGAAAATTCTATGTCTAATAACTTTGGCGTTTGTGGACGGAATCGGCTGAAATTTTCAGGAAAATGGCACATTTTGTTTCTGAGCAGCCCTTGAAAATTTGGGGGGGGTTCGTCCAGTGGGGGCCGAGAAAAAAGGGGGGTCCCAAAACGTGTTTTTAACATTGAGTTTTCCATAGGGCGGTTGGCCTCACTTTTAGCCCGAACGGCTGAATGGATTTGCACGAAACTTGGCAAAATTGTAGGGACTGGTAGCCCGATGTGCCTTTTGTAGGTCTCAATATATGTGCTCCAGTGGATTTTGAGAAATTAACGTTTAAAAAAAGATATATATCTGTAACAGCGGACCGGTTAGCGCTCTGGTTCGCGGACTTTTCGCGCAACGGAGCTTTGTGAAGCGAAGCTGATTGGTTCTCCGGCGTCTGTCAACATTCCAAACAGTCCGTAGCGGCCGCCATCTTGTCTCTCGGTAGGATCGAGAGACAAGAGGAGGTCAAAACAAAGGGGGAAATAACTATAAGGGGGCATAGTAGATCCTCGCTGACCCCCTAGGTTTGATGTGGAGGTTTTAAAAGGGCCCCGCGGGGCAAAAAAAAAACAAAATAATAATAATCGAACGGCTGAATGGATTTGCACGAAACTTGGCAAAATATTAGGGACTGGTAGCCCGATGTGCCTTTGCTAGGTCTCAATATATGTGCTCCAGTGGATTTTGAGAAATTAACGTTGAAAAAAAGATATATATCTGTAACAGCGCTCCGCTTCGCGTACTTTTCGCGTTACGGAGCTTTGCGAAGCTGATTGGTTCTCCGGCGTCTGTCAACATTCCAAACAGTCCGTAGCGGCCGCCATCTTGTCCCTCGGTAGGATTGAGAGACAAGAGGAGGCCAAAGCGAAGGGGGAAATGACCATAAGGGGGCATAGTAGATCCTTCCTGACCTCTTAGGTTTGATGTACCATTTTGCCAAGTTTGGTGTAATTCCGTTCAGCCATTCAGGCTGTAGACGTATGTAAATGTCCTATGGAAAATTGCATGGGGAAAACACATTTGAAAGTGTTGAAATTTAGAACCAATTAAAATGTTACTTTGGTTTTGTATTTGTGTGTGATGAAAGTTAATTGGTTATGTATATATGTCAAATGAGAGGAAACCACAGCCATTTTGTGATACTACTGTCTGAGGTACATTTGTGAGGAATTTTTGGTGGTGAATTTCTGGTGTTTGATTTACACAGTACTAACACTTCTGCTACTTTTAAAAAGGTGAGTTGTTAATTTGTAAGGGGAACTATGTTGTACACTTGAAGATAATTTGAAAAATGTTTTCTGTTATTTATTTGCAGTCCTTCTGTTATACTAAATACTTGATGAAGTTAGTTTTATATTATGTATTACTAAAAACGATAAATGAAAGTGATTATTTTTTTCTGCAATTTACAGCAAGCAATTTCAAAATAAAATGGCTCACAATGAAGAGACCGTGGCAATTTCTTTTGAATTGTCCACTACATTGATTGAAATTGAGAGCACCAATAATGAAATATTGTCACAAGGAGGACATGACTTGTATGATTCCATTAGATTGATTGAAATGGACAGCACCAAGAATGAAATATTGTCACAAGGAGATGACTTGAATGATTCCACTACATTGATTGAAATTGAGAGCACCAATAATGAAATATTGTCACAAGGAGGAGATGGCTTGTATGATTCCATTAGATTGATTGAAATGGACAGCACCAATAATGAAATATTGTCACAAGGAGGAGATGACTTGAATGATTCCACTACATTGATTGAAATTGAGAGCACCAATAATGAAATATTGTCACGAGGAGATGACTTGAATGATTCCACTACATTGATTGAAATGGACAGCACCAATAATGAAATATTGTCAGAAGGAGGAGATGACTTGAATGATTTTTTTGATCAATCTCTTGATGGCGAATTTATCGAGTGTTTGGAGACCATAGAGTTACAAGAATCATCATTGCAGACTTTTAATGAGGAGATTCCAGATGAGATGATTGAAGAGGAAATTACTGATGAGGACATGTTACTAGTTGTTTCAAATTTAGAAAATTCTGAAGAATAAATTTATATTTAGAAATCAAAAATTGTTTGAGACATTATTTATTTTTATTTTTAATTTATGAGGTTGTAGCGAAGTGATTGTAGTATAAAATGAGACTTATAGTATAGAGTGCAACATTTTTATGTTACATGGTAAGTTTACTCATATTTACTTCCCTTCTGCCACTATATTATCTCCAATGTGTATTTGACATGTCTTCTTCATCTCCGGCCTCCTTTCTCTCATTGTGTGTCTCCGATGCATCTTATCGCTGGTATTTTGTGTAATTACAGAAGAGAGTAAAATAAAATAGTTCGGAACGTGAAAAGGGGGCAAAGTAGAGTACTCCTCACCCCCTAGGCCTTTTTAGGCGGTCCCAAAAGGATCAGTTTCTGCTTTCCTGAGAGATTATGGTATGAGTTCCATATACCACAATAACTTGCATTACAACATGCAAGATATCTATCTCCTATTACCAACTTTTGGAGATATTCGCGCTAAGCGCGAATATCTCCAAAAAGTAACACCTGCCCTGAGCAGTTCTTAGCCATGTTATCCAATGGGAGGTGGATAACATGGCTAAGAGTATTAGCTCGGTAATGCATGAATATCGCTGAGTTTTTAGCGATATTCATGCATTGCGGCCGTTTATTATCGCATTTGCGATAAACCTTGATAATAGTAAGGTTTATCTTCGATAATTTCTGACGATGCTTAGTGGTAAAAAATTGGTTGGTAAGCATCGTTAGCGATAAATATCGCTTAACTTTGGTAATATGCCCCAACGTCTGTTAACGTTCGATTCGAAGGAAATGAGGAAGTGTTGAAAAACATTGTCTGCGCCATCTTGCCTTTTTTGAAATGCCACACTTTTGTCGTGCACGGCAGCCATTTTAGATGTCTTGACCAGACCCACTCTCTGCACGCTGTCGATTCGTAGCATGGCTCCTCACCCTCGTAAGCATCTCCCCCAGGCACTGGTCACCACCGCTCTCTGTCTTATGCATGGGCAATAAACCTTCCCCCATCTGCGCTGCTCTTCCCTGAGAATCACACTCTGTGCCCGCCCGACACCTCCCTTTCGCCCTATTCACTACCGCACCCTCTGACACTCCTCTTCCTCTGTGTCCGAATGTCCAGGCCGGTCCTAGGCTATCAGCTAGCCCTGCAGATGTAGTTTATGGCCCCAGCTGTAAAGAATCACCCCTCTTCAAAGGAGTTATAGTAGATCAAGGCCCACACCCGATGTGATCCGTCACAGCACACGCGTTCCTACTATCTGAAAACCATCCTGTATTGTGATTGGGGAGGGGACCGAGCCTGAAGCGGAAGATTCCAGGAATGACTCTTTGTACATCAAAGTTTTTACAATTATGTGTCACATTAAAAATATATAGCACTCCAACAAAGTAGTAGGAATATAAAACTTTAATAACATATAAATATATACAACAAAACAAAAACAGTAAAAAAATTTAAACAACGAAGAGACCGTGGCAATTTCTTTTTAATTATCCAATAGATTTATTGAAATTGACAGCACCAATAATGAAATATTCTTGTCAGTAGCGGTCTGTTGTGCGAATAGTTCCAAGGCAGCAGAACGCGCTGAAATCTAGATGGCACGAAAGTGATGTCTAGTAAGTTGCCGCCCAGCAAAAAACGGCGTGGGGCGCCGCGGGGGTGAGTGAGTCCAGTAGGCACCACAGCTATTCTTACCGGCATTGCAGAATTACTGCTGGGGACAATGCCTGTGCTGTAGCAGGGTCACAGCAGAAACAAAAAGGATTCTGTTGAAGATGTTGTTGGTTTTCAATTTGAAAACAGTTCTGGTGTCAACTGCTATGCTAATGTAGTGGTTAATGTTTTGTTTTCTCTAGAAAATGTAAAAGAGGGGGAGGCAGTCCAAAGTTCCGTTAAAAGGGCAAAGGAAAGGATCGGTGGTTTGAACTATCAGTCAAAAAGGGGAGGGGGTGCAATAATTTTTCCTACCGGGTCACACTGTGCTTTCACCGGAAGTAAGGTCTGCAGGATTGTAGTAATTCAAAGTGAGGCTGGCGCCAGCATGGGAGCGCCGACGTCCCGCGGATACAGTTTCGTCACTCCACGGGCGATCATGGCAGTCATTCCCCATCGGGGGTCGGAGACTCCCGCGGCTCCTCTAGAATCTTCAAGGTCGTGGAGGACTACGGTGGTGGAGTCAACCAGTGACCGGGCCATTTCTTTATGTTGGGCCCGCTCTTGCCAGGTCGACCGCCATTTTGAGAGTTCGGCAGCTACCGGCGATCGCGGGGTCACATGAGCGGACGGGCTCCACCCTGCCGGGCGAGACGTTGCAGCATGGCCACAGTGGAAGAACCGTTATCTAGGTCGTTCCGAAACTGTGCAGCACTGTAGTTGTTAGGATGCCACCGCCTGGAGCGCTGAGGGTGCAGCTGGGAAGCCTCCACCTGGGGAGGCGGGAGAGGCCTGTTCGCACCGTCTCTCCCTCCCAGTGCACCCCACGGCGTCTCGCTTGAGATTTGTTATGGCCGGACCAGGCGATGAGGACGAGGGGGGGGTCAGAGGCATGTGCAAGACATCCCCCTCCAGTGTTGTCGCAGCCATTATAAAAGAAAGAAGTGTCCCGTCCGTCTTCGGGCCGGGCTTCCGGTGGATGTCGGCCGGACGCCCCTGGCTCTGGCCCCATGAACGGGTTTCTTGGTTTATCGGCTGCAGCCGGATCCCGTCGGCCTCGGCCCCCCGACCGTTGGTGGTCGGACCGGAAGAGCATGTGGCGGGACTACCTGCAACTCTCAAGGGCCACCGCGGCCGGACTGGGAGAGAGAAGGGAGGGTCGAGGAGACATTCCCCCCCCCTGCAACTGTTCAGCGTTGTAAAGGCAATCCCCTGGCCGGGTCCCGCTGGTCTCGGCCTCTCCTCCGGCTACACCCTACGTTAGGATCTCCTGGCCGAGGCGTGGCAGCAGGACCTGCCTTATATGGGCTGCTCCCGGCTGGGCGTAGCCGGAACCCTGCCCCACCTTGGAAGTTTCCAGAGTGGGGGTGGATGTTCTACTGACTTGCATTTTCCCTAGTCTATCGATTTTTTTGGCGTGGCAGGCGGTGGGACAGCGAGGGGTGATTTGGTTTCTCTTACTGTTTTTCTGGTCTCTCACCACTGGCATATTTTAACGTTTTCTTGTTTCTAGGACATTAATAGGTTTTATCATTACGTTATGTTATCGTTTCTTTGTTCGTTGTTTAATAAAAGTTCATGTTCATCAGTGGCCTACTGATTTTCGTTTTCCTATTTTTTTCTTTCCAGGTTGTTTCATGGTAAAGTTTCTGTTAACAGGATACAGTGATCACTTCGTTATTATTGCATATGTCCTTTTCACTAGGGGTGCTCTCTGGTCGGGCCAGATGACGTATCTCTAGTAAATGGTCCGGGTGAAAAAGGTGCATCAATCAGTGGGGAGTAGATAGGCATGACAGATTACAACGGGGGAGAACGGTCCGCATTACGTACCCTTTCACTACTTGCAAAGATTTTCCTACGTTTATTTGCAAACAGGGAATACCTCCAAAAAGAACTAATTCCCAAACAGTCAATGTTCGGACAATCAATCAATCAATGAGGAATGAAATAGGTACGACGTGTTAAAGGCTTGCGTTACCTACCCTTCACTATCTGCAAAGGGAGATAGAATATTCCTATTCTTCCTCGTTTGCAGGTAGAGAAGATCGTTAAGAGAATTAACTTCGAACAATTCAATGCTCGATTGAAACAATCAACAAGGGGTACTGTGAACACAAATGAACGCCGCTTATATACATACGCATTGCTATTTTCAACAGGTTGTTCCTAATGTTTCTATTTTAGCGAGGTCAAAAGAGATCCCATTAGTGGCCTACTGATTTTGCTCGATTCCTTTTGTTTTTTTACACGATTTTTCGCTATCTGCAAAGACTAAACAGAGTATTGCGACTCTGTGCTTGTTTGTAAATAGAGAATGAACCAAAGAGAACAATCAATCAAATGGAGAGAGAAGCAGGCACGACGGATTACAAAGGGGGAAAGGGCTGCGTTAACTACCCTTCACTATCTGCAAAGAGAGAGTACTCCTAATAGAAATGAGGGGTGGGGGGCAGCAATCAAAGCAGATCAGTGTGCATAAACACGAAAAAAAAAATTCTTACCACGTACTTGACATTCGACAGCTTATGATATTTGCTATTAAAAAAACATTGAAATTCACTGAAAAAACCATAGGTTATAGACCATATATAGTTAGGAATTAGCATTTACAAAACCTTGAAAATTCACTGAAAAAACCATAGGTTATAGACCATATATAGTTAGGAATTAGCATTTAAAAAACCTTATTTTACTCACACAAAACCATTGAAATTCCATATATAGTTAGTTGCACTAACTATATATTGCGCACCCGCAATCCACTGCTGATGATGTCACATATTACATCATTCATGACATGGTCAGTGACATCACTGATGACATCACTGATGACATCTCAAATGACATCACTGATGACATCTCACTTGACATCAATGATCACATCACTGATGATATCATTCATGTGACAATACAATGCATCTCCTCACATTTTAATATAACCTCTGTTTCACCCAGTGTTAAAAACAGAGTATAATTTTTGAAACCATTGACACACCAATACTAGTTACTACATACGTACTCACTGATTCCTACGTCTACACACACATTCACTCATTCACCCATACAATCATTCATACATACAATCACTCATGTTTACAACACAATCATATGCACTCATACACCTATACAGACACTCACACTCTGCCACTCATCCATGGAGTTACTCACACACCTAGTCAGTCCTGTAAAGAATCAATCACACTTCCATTTTCTACTCTATACAGTTAAACATAGAGCACCTTACGTTTTCAACCATATACTAACACATACTTACTCTCTTATACAATCATTGATACAAGTACACATTGATCTGTACAGAGTCACACACCTCCCATCCAGCCACACACACACTCAGTCTCCCATGCAAATACTTGGGCAATCAATCAATAACCCATATAGTTACTCATATAGCTACTGATCAACACATGCAGCAGTTTACAGAACAACAGACATAATGATGCACAAATTAAGACAGTTTAGTCACTAACCCATGCACTCAGTGAGACACATTTAATCACTCACTCATACATTCAGTCATGCACCTACTAAATCCTTCGTCCAGACACTTATACATCCACTCATTCTTCAATATGTAAGACATATTTTAACTTTACAGAAACATAGTCACTGGATGTTGTCATCAGTGATGTCATCAGTGATGTCATTTGAGATGTCATCAGTGATGTCATCAGTGATGTCACTGACCATGTCATGAATGATGTAATATGTGACATCATCAGCAGTGGATTGCGGGTGCGCAATATATAGTTAGTGCAACTAACTATATATGGAATTTCAATGGTTTTGTGTGAGTAAAATAAGGTTTTTTAAATGCTAATTCCTAACTATATATGGTCTATAACCTATGGTTTTTTCAGTGAATATATATATATATATATAACATTTCTATGGCAAAATGAAACCCCTTATTTTGTTCCTTTTCAAATTAAATGTATTAAGTGTTACCACTTTATTCCAATCAAGATGACTTCAGGTGTGCCATACTTTTGTCATAAGTAAGACTGTTAGCGTTCTAGTTGTTCTTTAAAACACTCTGGGCCATTCTGTCACTGGGCTATAGTTGGGCTACATCTGGCTGATATTTGGGCTACATTTGTTTTTTTTTGTCTCTGGCGGCCATCTTTGGGCTACATTGGGCTTCATTGGGCTTCATTGGGCTACATTGGGCTACATTTGGGCTCCAACATATATATAGCCCAATGTAGCCCAATATATATCTTTCAAAGTACATTTTCGTAAAAACCACTGGAGCATATATCTTGAGACATAACAAAGGCACATCGGGCTACCAGTCCCTACAATTTTGCCAAGTTTCGTGGAAATCCATTCAGCCGTTCGAGCTAAAAGTGAGTCCAACCGCCCTATGGAAAACTCAATGTTAAAAACACGTTTTGGGACCCCCCTTTTTTCTCGGCCCCCGCTTGACGAAACCCCCCCAAATTTTCAGGGGCTGCTCAGAAACAAAATGTTCCATTTTCCAGAAAATTTCAGCCAATTCCGTCCTCAAACGCCAAAGTTATTCAACATAGAATTTTCAAAAATCCCATAGGAAAAAAATCCTAACTATATATACCTACTGGCGACCGCCAGTAGGTAATATATATGACCTATAGTTAGGATTGGCAACCATAGGAAATCCGCACCATTCTATTGGGAATAACTCTGGCGCCGATTGAGGAATTTGTGTGTAATTTTCCAAAATTTTGCCCAGCTCCGCTGCGCTCCTTCCCTGAAAGTTTCGGGGGGATTCGTGAAGTGGGGGCTGAGAAAAAAGCGGGGTCCCAAAACGTGTTTTCCCCATGTTAATTTCCATAGGACGGTCTGACAAGTCTACAGCCCGAACTGCTGAACAGAATTACGCCAAACTTTGCAAAATTGTAGAGACTGGTACGCAGATGTGCCTTTGCTATATTTGCTGAAAATTGCTCCAGTGTTTTTTTTTTAAATTAACTTCAAAAACATATATATCTATAGGCGCGCTCCGAGCGATCTCCGGTATGCGTACCGGGGAGCGCACCCGGCGTGCTACGGGAGTGCGCGAGCGGAAAGCTGATTGGCTTTCGGGTGTCTGTCAACATTCTAAACAGTCCGGAGAGTCCGCCATCTTGTGTCTCGGTAGAATCGAGACTCAAGAGGTGAAAAAGAAAGGGGGAAATAATTAAAAGGGGACAGAGTAGACTCCTCCTGATCCCCTAGGTTTTCTGAGGGGGGGCCTAGATAGATTCTTAAGGGCAAAAAAACTTTTTTTTTTTAATTTTTTGCGGGGTACGCGCACCCTGAGCGCACCACGGGGAAAAACAGTGTAAAAAAATAGAGTAAAAAAATAATGTAGAGTGTTTAGAGGTAAGTTAGCTCTGAAAAGAGCTGTTGTGTTAATTAGGTGTTTTTGTACATAAAAGTAGGTACCAATGCAGAGTCTTATATTCAAGAGGAAAACTCTATTCCCCTTATCTGTAAAATGCACACCATCTCTCCTGTAGATGTCTTGCATGTTGTAACCCAAGTTGTTGTGATAAATGGAACCCGTACCATAGTCTCTGAGGTAAGCAGAAACAGATTTATTTACATGTTTCCTTGCTTTCTCAATCTGTGGACAAAATTGGTTGGACCAGTTCCATTTTTGCCTTTGGCATATATTAGGAAATACCAAGGCAGTTTTCGGAAAAAGTGACATCCATTGCCCAAAGATGTCCTTTAAAAGCATTTCCAGACTTACCCCAGTCAAAGTGCCTAAGTCATTTCCACCACAGTGCACAATTATAAGGTCAGGGTGTGGTAAATGCATAAAGGATTTTACCAATGGTATCAATTGGTGACTCCTCAATCCTCTCTGTCCAATCCATACAATGTCCACATTTGGTAAATCAAGATTGTAAATACCTCTGTTAGCTGCGTAATTTTGACTCCAGTGGACATAGCTATGGCCCACAAACCAGACTTTTGTCATTTTGAAGGTAGATGTGCTTCTAGACAGATGAGTTGGCAGTTTGATTATGAAAAAAAGTGTTTGAGAATCAGTGCAGATAAATAACCAGAAATGATTGGAGCTTTGTTAAAAATCTCCACTGAAAAAATTAGGGTGCATGCTTTTTTTTGTAAAAAGTCATTTCAATGGTTGAGAAAAGTCATTTAAAGAAACATTGCATTTCAATAGCTAGTAGATTGAGAGGTCAAACAGCCTTGATGGATTTTTTTGCAACATAATATGATGAACTTGTGAACTGTGTGCTGGTTTAAGAGGGAGTTACCATGGTTACTTGGTGAATGAGCACTGGGGGGATGGGTGAATGTTATGTGAGTTTCAAAGTCTTGAAATGTACAACTAATTAAAATGTGCAGTTTGGTTTTGAATTTGTGTGGGAACAATTTTTATTGGCTATGTACAAGAATATGGGTCTGAAATGAGAAAAAATCTGTGCCATTATTGAAAGGCTCCAGTGAAGGAAGCATTGTTCAGAGATTCTGCTTAAGAATATCTGTTGACTGTGACTGACACTGTTTGACATCTTCCAAAGCATTTTTAAAGGTGAGTAATGATTCTTTTAAAAAAGATAGAGAGCTTAAAGATTTTTGACAAGTATCACAGTGAGTGTCTGTGTGAATTAAGGAATTATATTTTTACCTTTTTCCATAATGTTAGCTGTGTATAAGGTAGACTTCTTTATAAATTGTTTTTTAAGCTTGGATTCAATGCTGGTTTAGAAATTGTGTAATGGCTTCATTGGACTTGTAAATAAGCTCCTTTTTTTGATGCGCCTTGTGCAACCTTTAACATGGGTGGAAGTAGTGAATGTATGGAGAAGGATAGGAATAGCAGATAGAAAACCATATGAAATGGTGTGGGAGATGTATAAAGTATTTCAGTAATGGTATCAATTGAGATGGAATATAAGATAAAGAGGGGGATATTTACAAGACTCTTGCGCAATTTTTGACATGGGTGCAAGCAGAAAATGCATGCAGAATAATAAAATTGGCACCCAGACAAGAATATGAAATGCTGCGAGAGATGTTTAAAGCTTTTTTTATGGCATAAATTGATATAGAATATACAAAAAAAGAGAGGCATATTTACAAGCTGAGTGCGCAATCCTTGACATAGCTGTGTGTTTATAAGGTAGACTTCTTTATAAATAGTTTTGTATGCTTGGATTCAATGCTGGTTTAGAAATTGTGTAATGGTTTCATTGGACTTGTAAATATGCTCCTTTTTTTGAAGCGCCTTGTGCAACCTTTAGCATGGGTGGAAGCAGTGAATGTATGTGGAGGGATAGGAATAGCAGATAGAAAACCATATGAAATGGTGTGGGAGATGCATAAAGTATTTCAGTAATGGTATCAATTGAGATGGAATATAAGATAAAGAGGAGCATATTTACAAGACTCTTGCGCAATTTTTGACATGGGTGCAAGCAGAAAATGCGTGCACAATAATAAAATTGGTACCCAGACAAGAATATGAAATGCCGTGAGAGATGTTTAAAGCTGTTTTTTTAAATGGCATAAATTGAGATAGAATATACAAAAAAAGAGAGGCATATTTACAAGCTGCATGCGCAATCTTCGACATAGCTGTGTGTTTATAAGGTAGACTTCTTTATAAATTGTTTTTTATGCTTGGATTCAATCCTGGTTTAGAAATTGTGTAATGGTTTCATTGGACTTGTAAATATGCTCCTTTTTTTGAAGCGCCTTGTGCAACCTTTAGCATGGGTGGAAGCAGTGAATGTATGGAGAGGGATAGGAATAGCAGATAGAAAACCATATGAAATGGTGTGGGAGATGCATAAAGTATTTCAGTAATGGTATCAATTGAGATGGAATATAAGATAAAGAGGGGCATATTTACAAAACTCTTGCGCAATATTTGACATGGGTGCAAGCAGAGAATGCATGCAGAATAATAAAATTGGCACCCAGACAAGAATATGAAATATGAAATAAGAATGCTCCTGGTAATCAATCTAAAAATTTTCTCAGGAACTTATTGAAATGTCAAGAAAAAAAAGTGTTTTAGAAAAAACAATGAAACACCTGTAACTTCAAAGAAAACAGGATTTCCTTCTAAAAATGTTAGAACAGTACAAGGAGATGTTACTTTGCATACGGAAAGAAGAAGCAAGCAATTTTCTGAAATACGTAGATGAATGTTTTACAACAGAATAGTAACAAATTTACTAAAAAATGTAAAAAGGTATAAAAAAAAGACTGCTTTTTATAAGAAAAAATAAAACATAGTTAAGATCGTGGATGAAGCATTTAAAGTGAAAAATAAATTGTTTTGTTTAGTAATGAATAGAATTTGTACACTTGATAAGATAATCAATGTGTTCAAATCAAAATGTAAGTGGAGGAGAGTAATTAATCGAACTAATTTCTGTGATGTTTTTTCTGGAGAATGGAAGCATAATTCAAGTTCTGAGCCATTTTTTAATGAAGAAAGTTACTTTCAAGATAATGATTTGGTGCATGCAGTTGACACCAGTGGTCGAGCATATGAGGTGAAAGGACGGTTGTCCGGTTGAAAAAGAAGAGATTGTGCCTAGAAATACAGAAGAGGTGTTACCAAATGAAGTTTTAGGGAGATGTCCTAAGGCTCCAGTGTATACATGGAATTGTAGTAGTATTTGTAGTGTCCGACAGGAATCAATTGATTTGTTTCGCAATTTCTTACGGACATATACTAAGAAAAGTGTGAAACAAAAAATGAAAATTTTACAAGAGTTAGATCCTTGTAGAGTGACAGAAAAAACAGGTTTGCAAGGGCATTCATTGGCTTGTCTTTCAAGAAAAGTATGTCAGAGTGTTTTTCACCATTTTAGGATGTTAGCAGTGCATCATAATAAAGTGAGGAAATTAGTGAGAAGGTTTTACTATGCAAAAAGTCCAGCACTTAAACTAAAACAGTTAAACAGTGCTCTTTTGCATGGAACTGAACTAGATGTCAAAAACATTTGTGATGAAATTGAGTTTTGTTACTTTGGTGAAAAAGAGGTCAGTCCAGAAATTGATACAGTAATAGAAGGTAATGTAGAAGAGAATGTAGAGATTTTAAGTACAGACATTTTTGAAAATGAAATTATAAAGTTTAAAGTCAATTCTAGTGAAAGGCCTAATTTTTCTTGTGTTTGTTGTCGACGAACTCATTATAAGCATCAGACTAGATTAGTTGATTTATATGTAAAAAGCGAAAAGATAAATAATAATGAGTGGAAGGATTTTGCAACTTATTTGTTGGTTGAAAATTGTTTCAATTTGGGCTCTGATCATTCGTATTTGTACATATTGTTATAATAAATTAAATGAAAACAAAATGCCTGCTAGAGCTGTTCATAATAATATGGAGTTGGTAGACATTCCTTCTGAATTGATGGATTTAAATACCTATGAGTCTATTCTGATTCAATGCGTGCATCCTTTTCAGGCTATTGTTCGCTTGGAGCCTAAGACAGGGAAATTGCCTCCTTCAGATTTACAGAGAGGATTAAAGGGAAGAGTTGTTTATTTGCCTCTAGATTTTAAGAAAAATATTGATACAATTGGTGTTGAAAAAGTAGAAGAGGAACCTCTGGTTATTCTAGTTAATGGTGTTCTGACAACAAGTAAGAAAATCTGGCAAGAATTAGTGGATGTTAGGAAAGTCAAGAAGGCAACGTTGTATTTGGTAAAAAATAATCAGTACTATAGAAATGTGTATGTGGCAGAAGAAGAAACAACTGTAGAAGAGGACACTGATGTCTCTGCTGGGCAAATAGAAAAAGTTGATGTCTCTAGAAGTGAAGAAATGTATGAACATTATAGTGTTCATCCATAGCATTCCAAAGAAGTAATGGGGAATGCTATTGACTTGTTTCAGATGAAAAAAGCCGAAGGAAGTCCCATTAGTGTATGGGAAGAAAGTTTGGAAGCTCGTTGTTTTCCACAGTTATTTCCAACAGGTGAAGGTGGACGATATGACGACCGACCTGTTCAAATTCCTGCATCTGAATACCGGACTTCAAGATTATATGCAGAAGATCCAAGGTTTCGTCAATGAATTCCATATTTGTTCCATCTACTGTTTGAGAGTGACTTGTCTGGATTTTCTTATGCAGTAAACCATATACTGAGAAGTGGACCACATCTACAAAATATTTCGGCAAGGGACTTTATGGATAAAGTCAAACTGCAAGACAGTATTTTGGAATCTCAGCTATTTAATCTCATGGCATGTCAGCGTGGTACTAACGAGTATTGGTACCGTCGTCATGGGGAATTGAAATGTATGCTAAGAAACTTAGGAACTCCTACATGGTTCCTCACTCTTAGCTGTGCTAAGTATGCTTGGGAAGACTTACTTGAATTTCTACGAGAGGCCAATAAAAACATTGAAAATATTGAATACAAGACACCTGGAGAACTGTGCTCTTTGGATCCAGTTAATGTATGCAGGTATTTCAATCATAGGTTTGAAGCTATGATGTCTTTTATTACAAACAAAAAAAAATCCTCCGCTTGGAGAGGTGTTGAATTTCTTTTGGAGAAAGGAGTATCAAGCAAGAGGTGCTCCTCATATACATATGCTGCTATGGATTAAAGATGCACCTACATTTTGAACAGATTCAGATGAGAAAGTGATCAGTTTCATTGAGCTATATTCTACATGTGGTGTTCCAAAAAGTACAGAAGAAAACAATTTAAGACACCAAGTTTTACGCTTTGAAACCCATCGTTGTGGGAAATACTGACGTCGAAAATACAAATCCAAGGACAAATTCTACACGAAATGTCGTTTTGCATTTCCACGTCCAGTAACATTGAAAGGAAGAGTCAACAATTTTATGTCTTCTCTGCGACATACAGTGACAAGGAAATCACCCAAAAATACATACAACCTAAGAAGATATGAGGAATCCAGATACAAAAATGACTACAACCCAGTCATATTGTCTATGTGGAATGCTAACATGGATATTCAATATGTGGCTGACAACTCTATGGCTGTGGCTCGATATGTGACGTCTTACATCACAAAATCTGAAAAAACGGAACTGAAGGAAATGTGGAAGGAAATTTCACATGAAAAGAGTCTAAGCAAGAAATTATACAGTTACAGTCTGAAGATGTTGTCGCATCGAGAAATTGGAGCATATGAGTGTTCTGATTGGTTGTCATCAGCAAGTCTATATGCCAAATCTAGTAATCATCATTTGGGTGAGTCTAGGTCTTGCTGCAACACGAAACCGAGTTTTGAAATCTGTACAAGAAATTGAGTATTTGGCGGAGAAAGAACAAGACAGTACAGATATTTTGAAGACAACATGTTGGATACATACTATCCAAATAGAAGTACTCACCTTGAGAACACTTGTCTCTATGAAGTTCTGCAAACCTATATTTTTAAAAAGAACGTCACAGAAGACATCAATAAAGGTGTATATGCTGTAATTGGATGTGAAGGCTGTCTAGTAAAACAAAGAAAAGGCCATTTGATTAATCATCGAAAATTGAGTTGTGATTCTCCAGACAAAAGGGAATTTTATTACTTAGCTCTTTTACAACTGTTTAAACCTTGGCGTAGAGAAGAGGAACTACTTGGAGATTTTCTTACTTATGAAGATTTGTTCAATGCAACCAAGGATACGATAGAATGTCCTGTTTTTTCAAATTATCTGCAAATGTTGAACGAGGAAATACAGCAAGAAGCTACAATTGCAGCAGAGATTGCTAGAGACAGTTCTCAAGATAGTCAGAGTTCTGCTTCATTGAGTCAGGATCCACTAGGAGGACCAATTATACAAAATGAAGCTGCTACTTCCATGGATGAAGTTGAAAGAGCTATGGAACAAGCTCAGGAGGATGGAGTTGACTTAGAAGATTAAACGTTGAGCAGAGACATATATATGACCATGTCACAGAACATATTGAGGATGGTTTATCTCATGAGAAAAAAGAGTGCTCGTGTACATCATTTGTACCTATCCGACTGTATGTGAGTGGAGGTGCAGGAACTGGGAAAAGTTTCCTGATTAAAGCGATTGCAACATATTTGCAGAAAACAACGGAGTCATCGCTCTCTTGTGTTGTTACTGCTCCAACTGGGTTGGCAGCACACAACATTAAAGGGATTACTTTACATCGCTTATTGATGCTGCCAGTGGAGCATGATAACAAATTACAATACCACAAGCTATCTGGAGAAGCTTGTTGTGAAGTTTCAAGAGTCCTAAAGAAAATAAAACTTTTTTTCATTGATGAAGTAAGCATGGTATCAAATGTAATGCTTGCTTTTGTGCATTTAAGAATGCAAGAAATTCTTAAAACAGACTATGATGTATTATTTGGAGGCAAACACATCATTGTTTTTGGAGATCTACTGCAACTAACTCCAGTGAAAGGACAGCCAGTGTTTAAAATGCTTACGCATGAAGATACCAGGAAGTGCTTAGGAAGCATTGGAAATGTTAACATATGGTTAAATTTCAAATATGCAGAACTACTTCAAAATATGCGACAGGCAAAGGATGAAGATTATACAAATATTCTACAAGATGTAAGAATTGGAAAACTAACTGAGCATGGCAAAGAAGCTTTACATGGACGAATAATTTCAAATTTGTTTCCAAAGGAAAATATTCTCCCGGAGAATATTTTTAAGAAAATTCCTGAAAACAAATCTGTCATATGCTTGATGCCAACTCTGCAAGAATGTTCAATCTTCAACACCAAAATGTTAAAGTTGGAAAATCAAGAGATTGTGAAACTGGAAGCTATTGATAAAATAGAAACTAGAAAATGAAGGAGCAACTATTTTTTTGTCAGAAAAGTTGAAAACAAATTTGGATTCTTTAGAGAAGACAATATCTAAAACTGCTGGTATGGAAAAGACTCTGTATGCATCTTTAAATTGTTGTATAATTTTATGACGTAATTTACATGTGGGAAGAGGTTTAGTAAATGGAGCAATGGGTCATGTTGTGGATTTTGTGAATTACCGAAATAGAGATGGAATTAAACTTATAAAAATTACATTTGATGGTATTGAAGAAGTACAACAAATCAGTCGTTGTTCTGCTAGTTTTTTGCTAGTGAAAGATTTATATGTCCGCAGAAAACAGTTTCCTGTTTCTTTGGCATATGCAGTAACTATTCATAAATCTCAAGGTTTAAGTGTTGATAGTGCTTTGGTGAATATTGGAAATTCTGTGTTCAAGGAGGCCATGGCATATGTTGCTTTATCTCGAGTCAGAACTTTATCTGGATTGTACTTGATTGATTTTGATGAGACAAAGATTAATGCAGATCTAAATTGTGTAAAAGAATATAATAGGTTAAGAAGAGAGTATGCTCCAAATTTACCTCAATATCCTCTGTTTGAAAAGCGTGTGGTAGGCCGAAAAAGAAGAAATGAGAAAAATTGTAGTGAAGTTGTAGCAAAAAGAAAAAAGGTAGATGAACCAGTAATTGTAAGCAAAAACAAAATGGATTCAGTTAAAGTTGTTGTTGGATTTCAGTTTGAAAACAGTTCTGATGTCAACTGCTATGCTAATGTAGTGGTTAATGTTGTTTTTTTTCTCCAAACTGTAAAAGAACAGATTGCTGAAAATCGTGATCAAACACTTTGTTGTTTATTAAATTCTGTATTAGAGAAATGTAGCCGTGATAGAACAAAAATACAAAGTGTTTGTGAAATTCGAAAGGTTTTGGACATATGTTCTGGTCTAAAACAATTTACACAGAATATTCAGCAAGATTGTCAGGAATTTCTAATGTATATGCTTGTTGTTTTTCAAGATGAAGGTGTAGATGTAGAAAATCTTTTTGGCCTTTCTTATAAATGGCAACATGACTGTGACAATTGCCCCTTTTCAAGTAGTACTACAGTAGACACTGAAAGATTTATATATTTGACTTTACCAGACTGCAAATCAGTGTCTTTTAATAATGTAGTTAGAGCAGCAAATCAAAACATGGTCTGTAGTCAATGTAAATCTGCAATGCTATCAACTTTATTTTTAAGAAGATATGGACAGTATGTTATTTTAATGTTCCAACGATGTAGACCTGATGGAACTAAATTGACAACATTAATTACAAATGTTGTGGCTTCTCAATTATCAATTTCAGGAAGAACCTTTACAACTGCAGCAATTATTTACCATGATGGTCCTTCAACAACATCAGGACATTACACATGTTATTTAAAATGTCAAAAAGGGTGGAAGCTCTGTAATAATATTCAATTGACTTTCAAACAACATTTGCCTTCTGACTTACTAAATTCTTACCTAGTGTTCTTACAACCGAAGTTTCAGGGAAGGTAATTGGCCTATGAAGATTGCAGCAGTTAATATAACTTAGTTTGCTCGTATTGTACAAATTATTTATAAAAAGTAAGCTAGAGGTGGAAGTAAAACTCTTGTTTCATAATGTAATAGGTGTTGGAGCTTTTCTTTCAGAAAGTCGGGTAAATGAGACATTAAGAATACTCTGGACTAATTTTCATAGAAAAGGACTTTCCATATACTATTTGGCCTCGTGGAAAAGTGGATGGATCAAAAGTGAGTTTAGATATGGTTTTTAAAATTTTACATTATTTAAGAAAATATTCAATGGGTTTTTTAACCACTTGGGAGCTAGTAAACAAACCTCCCCAGTGCTGCGCTGTCCATTATCCGGTGCTGAACTGGACGTCCAGCGGTCGCACGCAGCACTGGGGAGGTAGTGCCCGTGACGACCGTTGGCCGACGGCAGCACTTAAGGGGTTAAACACAATCATTTTGATTGTTTTTTTTGGCCCGCTGTTACATGATGAGTACTATTGAAGTCACTGTTTTAAGTGAAATTCAATATATTCTGAGAACAGCAAAAATAAACCATTTAACATGATGTTGAAATAATTTTGTAATATCAATTATTATTAAATATATATTATTTTCCCATTCTCTTATGCTCACTCACCTATTTCCACCCTCTATCACTCCTCTTAACTCACCCTCACTGGCCTTTTTTCACTCTCCCTCACCTCTCTTCCCATATTCCACTTTCCTCATTTATTCTCATTAACCACTCCTTCACTGCCTTTTCCCTCTCTCCCATTCACTACTTTCGAGCTGTCAGTCACTCTACTTCACTCCCCTTCCCCTTGTTTTCTTTCTTTGTTTCCTCAATAATTCCCTTTCTCTCACTCACCTTATTACACTTCACTCACTCCTTCTCTCACTTCCTGTTCTCTCACATCCTCTCTCCCTTTCTCTCACTCCCTGTCTCTTAGCTTCAGTCTTTCAATCCTGTTACTCTCTCACTCCTCTTCCGTCATCCTTACTCCCTAAAACTCACCCACACTCCCTTACTTATCTTTCTTTGATCTCTTACTCAGTTTCTTTCAGCCAGTGTTTCCTTCACTACCTCTATGTTCTCACTCTTTCACTTCCTTTGTCTCAAGTTCATGTTCTTGTATTGTAAAATATATATTATAAATAATCTATTTTTTTTGTCTTTCACAGATATAAAATTTAATGGAAATATGATATTAAATGTACATTACTTATAAGACTTACCATCGGGCAATTTGCCGAGCTCGGGCAGCTTATTATGCTGCAGAGTTTCGTTGCAGCCCAAACCCATCGAAGACCATCTTCAAGGCCGTGAAGGATTTGGTAGCGAAGCGAACTTCCTCCGCAGTGGTGAGTTCTATCTCCCACTGTGAATCCCTGGCTGCTTATTTCTTGGGGAAAGTCCAAACTATCTATCAGGCATTCCCCGACACAGGGATTGACTTGGGAGGTTCTAATGCGACACCACATTCCACCACCCTGCTTTCCTTTCCCCCTCTTCCCCTAGACGGGTTTGACAAACTCGCCTTGCGAGTTAAATCTGGCTCTCCATCCGACCCAGTTAGGTCTGCTCTGTTTAGAGAGCAGGCCTTTATGGGGCGCACTGCGGTGTGTTCCCTTGTCAACCTATCTTTGGAGACAGGGGTGGTTCCAACTAAGTGGAAACAGGCGGTGGTGTCTCCCATCCTCAAGAAATCTTCCCTTGACCCTTCTAAGCCCGAGAACTATCGACCCATCTCGCTGCTGCCTTGGCCGCCGAAAATTACAGAGGCCCATGTCAACTTGGCCCTGTCGGAGTACCTCACACGAACTAATGCCCTCGATCCCACACAGAACGGCTTCCGTGCTGGCCACAGCACGGAGACCGCCCTTCTTGTGATGGTGGAACATCTCCGTGCGGTGTTGGATGCTGGACAGACAGCGGCGCTGATATTGTTAGATCTCAGCGCCGCTTTCGATACCGTCTCGCACAGCATCCTCCTGCATCGGCTCGAGGAGATAGGTGTCGGTGGACTGGCCCTGCAATGGTTCCGCTCCTACCTTGGCGATCGTTCCTTCTGTGTTTCCATCTCCCCCTTCAAGTCCAATTTTCAACCACTGGCCATGGGGGTCCCACAGGGGTCCTCACTGAGCCCCACGTTGTTTAATCTTTACGTGAGACCGCTAGCTGATGTCGCGAGGCAGTGGGGCCTAACATTGGTCTCATATGCCGATGACACACAGCTGGCGGTTACTCTCAGCGGGGACGCAGAAGTGGATGCCCCCAGGTTTCAGGATGGATTGAAGGCAGTGGCAAGCTGGCTGACAGGAAACTGTCTCCAGCTGAATGCCACTAAAACAGAGGTTATGGTTGTCGGTAGGGGAGCGGAACTCTGGGGTGACCAATGGTGGCCACGTGAGCTGGGACCATCCCCGGCGCCGGTTCTGGAGCTGAAAAACCTGGGCGTGTGGATAGACTCTGGCCTGACTTTTGTAGGGCACACTAAAAGAACAGCGGCTTGTTGTTTCGGTCTGTTGAGAGGCTTAAGACCTGTTCTTAAGTACTTTGATGCCCCAACTAGACAGCTTGTAATCCAGGCTACTGTCATCTCTCGCTTGCATTACGCGAGTTCCCTTCTCGCCGGGGCCAATCAGGCCGAACTTACTCGATTACAACGAGTACAAAATGCCGCAGCTAGGGCAATCGTCGGCCTCCCTAAATTCTGTTCGGTCGCGAATGTTCTCCGTTCCCTACACTGGCTCCCAATACGGAAGCGGATTCTTTTTAAGATACTCTGCCTCGCCTTTAAGATCTTGAGAGGCATGGGTCCTGAAATTCTGTCTGGCTCTCTTCTCTTTTATGTCCCTACGCGCACTCTTCGCTCCCAGGGCCAGGCCCTGGCGGTAGTTCCCAGATATAGGCTCTGCCGTATGGGTGGCCGTTCCTTTGGAGTAAAGGCGGCATCAGCTTGGAACTCCCTCCCGGTAGAACTGCGCCTGTTAGAAGATCTTATGGCTTTTAGGAAAGCCTTGAAAACATTCCTGTTTTAGTTTTTTAGCTTCCGTATGTGCTATGCATTTAAGGTGGTCCCTTTGGCTCTTTTAGCTGTGTTATGTTTCTCATGCTATTCCTCGTCAATGCGCCAGGACGCTCCTTAGCTGGAGTAGCTGCGCGCACAATAAAAATCTAAAACATAACATAACATAACATAACATAAGTTTGATGTACAATATTTATTTTCTCTATACTGTTTTCCATAACCTCACTACTCTTCTTCGATACTCCCACACCTCTGTTCCCTTATTGCGCTTGCCTCACTTATTCTGAATCCCCACATTTACTCTCTTTTTTCACACTCTTCTCTTACACTCACCTTCTTTCAGGCCTTCTCTTTTACTTTCTTTCCTCTCTCTTCTCTTACTTCTTTGTTTTATTTTTTCCCTTCCTTTACTCTCCTTACTCCACTTCATTAACTCCTTCTCTTACTCCCTCTGTCCTCTTACTTCTACACTCCCCTTCCCTCAATCTCTTTCTGTTAGCCTCATTCTCTCCATCCCCTTAGTCTCTCAATTCTCTTCTGTCACGCTCACTGCCTATAACTCAGCCATACTCCCACACTCACCTTCTTTCAGACCTTCTTCTTTAGTTTGCTTCCTCTATCTTTCCTTCCTTACCTCCTTCACTCTTTTCTCTTCCCTTACTTTCTTATTCCACTGTACTAACTCCTTCTCTTACTCCTTCTGTCCTCTTACCTGTACACTCCCCTTCCCTCATTCTCTCTCTGTTAGCATCATTCTCTCTGTCCTCTTAGTCTCTCACTCCTTTTCTATCATGCTCACTCCCTATAACTCAGCCATACTCCTACACTTACCTTCTTTCAGACCTTCTCCTTTACTTTCCTTACTCTCTTTTCCCATCCTTCACTCCTTCACTCTTTCCCCTTCCCTTACTCCCCTTACTGCACTTCAGTATCTGCTTCTGTCAATCCCTCTGTCCTCTAACTTACTCTTGTCTTACTCTCTCTGTGTTACCCCCATTCTCTCCGTCCTCTTAGTCTCTCACTCCTCTTCTATCATGCTCACTCCCTATTATTGAGCCATACTCTCACACTCATCTTCTTTCAGACCTTCTCCTTTACTTTCCTTCCTCTGTCTTTCCATCCTTCACTCTTTTACTGTTTTCCCTTCCCTTACTCCACTTCACTAATTCCTTGTCTTACTCCCTCTGTCTTCTTACTTCTACACTCCCCTTCCCTCATTCTCTCTCTGTTAGCCTCATTCTCTCCGTCTCTTTAGTCTCTCACTCCTTTTCTATCATGCTTCACTCCTCTTCTGTCACGTTCACTCCCTATAACTCAGCCATACTCCTACACTCACCTTGTTTCAGATGTTTTCCTTTACTTTCCTTCCTCTGTCTTTCCATCCTTCGCTCCTTCACTGTTTTCCCTTCCCTTACTCTCCTTACTCCACTTCACTTACTCCTTGTCTTACTCCCTTTGTGCTCTTACTTCTACACTCCCCTTACCTCATTCTCTCTCTTTTAGCCTCATTCTCTCCGTCTCTTTAGTCTCTCACTCCTCTTCTGTCACGCTCACTCCCTATAACTCAGCCATACTCCCACACTCACCTTTTTTGAAACCTTCTCCTTTACTTCCCTTCCTCTCTCTTCCCATCCTTTGCTCCTTCATTCTTTTGCCTTCCCTTACTCTTGTTACTCCACTTCCGTAACTCCTTCTCTCAAACCCTCTGTCCTCTAATTTACTCACTCCCCTTTTCTCACTCTTTCTCTGTTACCCACAAATAATTTCCGGCGATGCAGCCTTTCACATGGGGCAAGTCCCATGTGAAAGGGCCTGCGTCAGTCTTACGCCTGCTGTGAGGCAGGCGCAAGATTTTGACGCAACGGCGTCCTAAAAGTGACGCAGTGAAATCTCATAGATTTTACTGCGTCACTTGTATGACCCTTCTTTGCGTCAATACGCCCCCTTTGCATACATTATACCTGGCGCAGGTATAATGTGGCACAGGGGTTTATAAAGTGACGCATCTACCTAGATGCGTCACTTTGTAAATATGACTCAACAAGGTGCAATTTTTACACCACTGCTGCGTCACAAAAAGTGACGCACCGGCAGCGTAAAAGTGACGCATGGCCTCATAAATGAGGCCCTGAAGCGCACCACAGGAAAAAACAGTGTAAAAAATTGTAGCAAAAAAATAATTTTCAGCAATGCATCCTTTCACATGGGGCAAGCTCCATGTAAAAGGGCCTGCGTCAGTCTTACACCTGCTGTGAGGCAGGCGCAAGATTTTGATGCAACGGTGTCCTAAAAGTGACGCAGTGAAATTTCATAGATTTCACTGCGTCACTTCTACGACCCTTCCTTGCGTCAATACGCCCCCTTTGCATTCAATATACCTGGTGCAGGTATAATGTGGCACAGGGGTTTGCAAAGTGACGCATCTACCTAGATGCGTCACTTTGTAAATATGACTCAACAAGGTGCAATTTTTACACCACTAGTGCGTCACAACAAGTGACGTAAAAGTGACGCATGGCCTCATAAATGAGGCCCTCAAGCGCACCACAGGGCAAAACAGTGTAAAAAAATATAGTAAAAAAATAATTTCCAGCAATGCATCCTTTCACATGGGGCAAGCCCCATGTGAAAGGCCTGCGTCAGTCTTACGCCTGCTGTGAGGCAGGCGCAAGATTTTGACGCAACGGCGCCCTAAAAGTGACGCAGTGAAATCTCATAGATTTCACTGCGTCACTTGTACGACCCTTCTTTGCGTCAATACGCCCCCTTTGCATACATTATACCTGGCGCAGGTATAATGTGGCACAGGGGTTTACAAAGTGATGCATCTACCTAGATGCGTCACTTTGTAAATATGATTCAACAAGGTGCAATTTTTACACCACTGCTGCGTCACAAAAAGTGACGCACCGGCGGCGTAAAAGTGACGCATGGCCTCATAAATGAGGCCCTGAAGCGCACCACAGGGAAAAACAGTGTAAAAAATTGTAGTAAAAAAATAATTTCCAGCAATGATTCCTTTCACATGGGGCAAGCCCCATGTAAAAGGACCTGCGTCAGTCTTACGCCTGCTGTGAGGCAGGCGCAAGATTTTGACCCAACGGTGTCCTAAAAGTGACGCAGTGAAATCTCATAGATTTCACTGCGTCACTTCCACGACCCTTCCTTGCATACATTATACCTGCTGCAGGTATAATGTGGCACAGGGGTTTACAAAGTGATGCATCTACCTAGATGCATCACTTTGTAAATATGACTCAACAAGGTGCAATTTTTACACCACTGGTGCCTCACAACAAGTGACGCACCAGCGGCGTAAAAGTGACGCATGGCCTCATAAATGAGGCCCTCAAGCGCACCACAGGGCAAAACAGTGTAAAAAATTATAGTAAAAAAAGTAATTTCCAGCAATGCATCCTTTCACATGGGGCAAGCCCCATGTGAAAGGGCCTGCGTCAGTCTTACGCCTGCTGTGAGGCAGGCGCAAGATTTTGACGCAACGACGTCCTAAAAGTGACGCAGTGAAATGTCATAGATTTCACTGCGTCACTTCTACGACCCTTCCTTGCGTCAATACGCCCCCTTTGCATACATTATACCTGGTGCAGGTATAATGTGGCACAGGGGTTTACAAAGTGACACATCTATCTAAATGCCTCACTTTGTAAATATGACTCAACAAGGCCCTTTTTTTACACCACTGGTGCGTCACAAAAAGTGACGCACCGGCGGCGTAAAAGTGACGCATGGCCTCATAAATGAGGCCCTCAGTCTTCTACTCTCACTTTTTCTTTCACTTTCTCTGTCTCTTTACTCCCTTACTCACCTTGTCTCACACTCACTTGCCTTTATCCAGTCTGTATCTCCACTCTTTCCTAAACATCACTGCTCTTTTCTTACCCTTCCACACCCCCGTTCCTTTACTACATTTTCTTCACTTATCCTCATTCCCCATGTTCACTCTCCTTCTCCTCACTCACCTCCCACACTCACCTTCTTTCAGTCCCCCTACTTCACTTCCCTTCCCCTCTCGTCCCTTTCTTTACTCATTTTCCTCTCCTCTCTCACTGCACTCCACTTCAGTTACTCTTTTTCATTTTTTTTAAGAACACAGCTCTTTTTTGAGAATTGGAGGTAGTTCTAAAAAGAACTATTTTTTCTTCTTTTTTCTTTTTTTTTCAACAAAAATAGGGAATGGCAAACTGCTCAATAGGAGCAAAAAAAATAATCCAAATTAGGGCTGGGGACGGCAGCGGTGGTTCTCCAATGCTCGAGCAATGATCAAAATACTTTGTTCCCCGTAACAAATTAGGGCATCACAATGTTTGCATTTGATGGATGCCTCATTAAAAATAGGCTGGATGTTTGGGATCAGCTCCTGTGGTCGCCCACTCCCCGATGCAGTTGATCCTCCAGTTGAAGTAGAGGCTACATCTCTTGGAGCCTCTCGTGCCAGAGCCCTGACACTCTCCCGGGCATAGTTCTGGGGATGCCTTCTCTGTACGTTGCGAATCATGATAGAATTACCAAAATTGTACTTCCTTCGGGGGTCTCCTCGGGAAAGTACAGTATGGCAGATCTTACATTCCACCTTTGGAGCATTTACTTTTTTAAATCCCTCAGGAATATCAAAAAATTTCCAGATGAAATGTTCTTTCACCTTCGGCTGAGGAGGCTCTTCATCTATGAATCCATCTGACTCCTCACTGCTGCTGGATGCTCTGGCAGCCATTGTATCCACAGATAATAAGCAGAGAAAAAAAGAGGTCTTGCTCTCACCAAAGTGAAAGAAGAAGTGAAGTAAAAGGGTGGGGTTTTCATTCTTTGGGAAAAAAATCTGTTAGCAACCAATGAAAATTGTTATTTTAAGTTCACATGACTTGACGCGCTTACGCTACCAGCACCGGGGCGCTTCCGGGGGCGCTCACGCGGCACGAACGTAGGCGCTTCCGGGGGCGCTTATGCGACGCGAACGTAGGCACTTCCGGGGGCGCTTACGCGGCGCGCCTGAGTGATGTTTTGGTAGCTTTACGGAAATGCAAAATCATTTTAATTCGGAAAATCAAAAATACTGCTTTATAAGTATGGTACAGAATGTCTTGCATTATTATTTAGTTTTCATACATATTTTTTTTTACGGACGCAGAAATAGCGCTCTCGCTGCGCTCTCGGGAGAGCTTACCGGTGCGCGCACCCTGAGCGCTCCAAGTCAAAATGATACGGGTAAGCTTACCGATGCGCGCACCCTGAGCGCACCAGGAAAAAAATATTTTAAAAAATATATACATTGAACAAATATATTTTTTTTTTTAAAGATAATTATTATTTGTAAAAAACAGCTAATAAAAAAAAAAGAAATGTAGGTTACAAAGTCGATATACAAAGGAATTAGCTTTAAAAAAAACTATGAAATTCACTGAAAAAAACCATAGGTTTTACAAACGTTATAGTTAGGAATTAGCATTTAAAAAACCTTTGAAATTCACTGAAAAAACCATCGGTTTAACACTCGTTGTAGTTAGGAATTAGCATTTAAAAAACCTTTGAAATTCACTGAAAAAACCATAGGTTTCACACCAGTTATAGTTAGCTGAACATTTTACTCATACAAAACCATTGAAATTCCCACGTTATAGTTAGTTGGACTCACTATAACTCGCGCGCCCGCAATCCACTGCTGATGATGTCACATATTACATCATTCATGACATGGTCAGTGACATCACTGATGACATCACAGATGACATCTCAAATGAACATTTTACTCATACAAAACCATTGAACTTCACACGTTATAGTTAGTTGGACTCACTATAACTCGCGCGCCTGCAATCCACTGCTGATGATGTCACATATTACATCATTCATGACATGGTCAGTCACATCACTGATGACATCTCAAATGACATCCCTGATGACATCACTGATGACATCTCAAATGACATCACTGATGACATCACTGGTGACATCATCCAGTGAATGTGTGTTTCTGAAAAATAAAAATATGTTTTCTATATTGAAGAATGAGTGGTGTAAAAAGGGGTGTGGCCTCATTACACCTCTCTGCAACGCAGCCCCCTGGCGCATACTGGAGGTTCCTGGTGGGCTAATTGGCCCAGGGACCCCCAGCATTCAAGGGGAATTAGTTCCCCCTCTGCAAACGTGCCAGGGGCGCATTTGTATAGTGTTGTAATCCGTAAATTATTTTTTATCAGCAGATACGCGTACCCTACGCGTATCCCGCGATTAAAAAAATATATATATATTTGTTGGCCTTGGTGGTCCTTGTGGGACCCCCTAATCAGGCCTAGGGGGTCAGGGTGTTTCTACCCTGGCCCCTTTTCGCCTTTTTCGTGTTTCTTTTTTCTGTTTTCTTGTGCCTCAGTTCTACCGAGGCACAAGAAAACAGTAAAAGATTACAGCCAATTAGCATGCAGCTCGTGCTCGTAATGGGACGCGTACTGTCTTCGGACGGTATGCGTACGGTACAACTTCGCAAATATATCTATGATTTTACTTTTGATTTTCGAAGGAACTACTGAACGGATTTACACCCCCCTTTTTTCTCAGCCCCCGCTTCACCAATCATCCCCAAACTTTCAGGGAAGGAGTGGAACTGAGCAGGCCATCTTCTTGGAGACTTCCACGAAGATTCGTCAATCGGGGCCAAAGTTATTCTGAATGGAATGTTGTGGATTTCCTATGGAAACTAGGTCCCAACTACATATTCGTCAAGCGGGGGCCGAGATAAAAGGGGGTCCCAAAACGTGTTTTCCCCATGTTAATTTCCATAGGGCGGTTGGACTCACTTTTAGCCCGAACGGCTGAATGGTTTTCCACCAAACTTGGCAAAATTGTAGGGACTGGTAGCCCGATGTGCCTTTGCTATGTCTCAAGATAGGTGCTCCAGTGGTTTTTACGAAAATTAACTTTGAAAAAATATATATTGGGCTACATTAGGCTATATATATGTTAGAGCCCAAATGTAGCCCAATGTAGCCCAATGTAGCACAATGTAGCCCAATGTAGCCCAAAAGATGGCCACCAGAGACAAAAAAAAACAAATGTAGCCCAAATATCAGCCAGATGTAGCCCAACTATAGCCCAATGGCAGAATGTCCCGGAGTCTTCTAAAGAACAACTAGAGCGCTAACAGTCTTACTTATGACAAAAGTATGGCACACCTGAAGTCATCTTGATTGGAATAAAGTGTTAACACTTAAAACATATAATTGGCAAAGGAACAAAATGAGGGGGTTCATTTTGCCATAGAAATTTTATATATATATATATTCACTGAAAAAACCATAGGTTACACACCAGTTATAGTTAGGAATTAGCATTCAAAAAACCTTTGAAATTCACTGAAAAACCATAGGTTTCACACCAGTTATAGTTAGCTGGAAATTTTACTCGCATAAAACCATTGAAATTCCCACGTTATAGTTAGTTGGACTCACTATAACTTGCACGTCTGCAATGCACTGCTGATGACGTCACATATTACATCACTCATGCATATATTTAAATATTCAAACATTACTCGCTAATATATGTATTCACTGAGATACACTTAACCAATCAATTTTTTTTTTAAAAACACTGAAAAAACCATAGGTTTCAGTCCTTATATAGTTAGGAATTAGCATTTAAAAAACCTTTGAAATTCACTGAAAAAAACATAGGTTTCAGGCCTTATATAGTTAGGAATTAGCATTTAAAAAACCTTTGAAATTCACTGAAAAAACCATAGGTTTCAGGCCTTATATAGTTAGGAATCAGCATTTAAAAAACCTTTGAAATTCACTGGAAAAACCATAGGTTTCAGGCCTTATATAGTTAGGAATTAGCATTTAAAAAAACCTTTGAAATTCACTGAAAAAACCATAGGTTTCAGGAGTTATATAGTTAGGAATTCGTTTTTAAAAAACCTTTGAAATTCACAAAAAAAACTATAAGTTTTAGTGGTGTTATAGTTAGCTGGACATTTTACTCATACAAAACCAATGAAATTGCTTCTATATAGTTAGTTGTACTAACTATATTTCGCGCACCCGCAATCCACTGCTGATGATGTCACATATTAGATCATTCGTGACATGGTCAGTGACATCACTGATGACATCTCTACCCTTGGACCCATCTCATTTGGTCACTTCTTGAGTCAAAGTATTGATCTGCGGCCCTAAGGTCAGCTTCCACATCACTGCTATTTGTGTCCTGGCTAACTCCAAGGTCAGGCCCATGAACCTATTTCTCACCTAACGTTTGGGTGGACGAGGACATAATCCAAACAGGCAAACCTCCAATGTTAAATCGAGAGCACGCCCCAGCGCAGCATTAATCTTGCACAGCAGTGCCTGCCAAAAGACGTTCAGTTTTTCACAGCTCCAGGTAATATGCAGGAAGTCTGCATCTAACTGCCCACATCTTGGGCAGCCAATTGGCTCCCCCTCAAAAGGCAGTGAAAAGCTGATGAGGAGTCATGAATGATATATGTATGAAGTTAAATTAGATATATTTTAGTCGAGTATTACTAGAGATTTTCTTGGGGGACTTCAACACTCTACTCCACTCTACATCAGTGAATTCTCTATCTAAAAGCCTCTCCCATTGGCTCCTCAGCTGCAACAGTGGGGTCAAGGAAGCCTCAAGTAGTGATGCGTATAACAATTCGATTTGGTATCCGGCTGTTTCCAGTGTGACTAGAGAATGCAGCACTGAATGAGTTTCTGGTTCTTCCCCAGTCATACCCCACACGGGCTCAAACTTCTGCTCTAGCACCTCGTATGTGAAGAACTGCCCCGGTGGAAGACCTGACCCATCAACCAGCTCAGCAAAAGGGAGAAAAATGATGTCCTGATAACTGCACTGCAAAGCTGTGATCTGCAGTGTCATGTTGTAGGGGACCCTCAATACCCGATTCTGGAGCTTAGCCAACAGGAGACTTGGATGCTGGTTTGGCTCCATGAGGAAGGTCCCTTCCTGGTTTACTCCCTCCAAACATTGGGCTACTCATTGCAACTCGGCTGTCAACAGGTAAAACTTGAAGTCTGGCACCCATGGTCCCCCATTTCTCATGAGGCACTGTAGGATTAATAGCGAGACTCTCCGTCGCCCGTTCCCCAGATAAGCTCACTTACCAAAGCCGATAATTGGCAAAAACCAAGCACTGGTAAGTTAGCAAAGAAATATAGGAGGTGGGTAGCATAACCATCTTAGTCAGGGAGACTCTGGCCACTATAGGGAGCTGCAGAGACCCCAAAAGACTACACTGGACTGGAGAGATTGAGTGGAAGACTCTAAAACCCAAGTATTTGAAGGTGTCAGGAGTCCAGTTGAGATCAACAGAGGGCTTTTGGGGTCTAGGTAAGGGTCTGTCTACAGGAAACAGGTACATTTTACGCCTGTTGACACACAAGCCTGACAAAACGCAGAAAGCGTTGAAGAGCCTGAAAGCTGTCTCCGCTCTTCTTGCCGTGCTACCCAAGTAAATCAATAGGTTGTCTGCATATTACAAGCTAATATGGGTTCTCCTGCATATCGTCAGTCCCAATCCGCCCCCTCCCAGGTGGGAGAGCAGAGCTAAGGGCTTTATCACCAGCGCAATTAGAAGTGGGGATAGGGAGCATCCTTGGTGGGTGCCATGTTTTATCATGTACTGCGGGGAGATATTCTTGACTGTCTCAACCCATGCTGTGGGATGAGTATATAACATTCTCACCCACTTCACCCCTCCTACTTCTAACCCCAGTCTCTTCATCCCTTCAAGTAGGTAGGCCCAGCTCACTGTATGAAAAGCCTTTTCCAGAACAACTGATAAGAAAGCAGCCTGTGGAAGAGACCTCACTTCGGAATGAAAGAGGATGGAATACAGACTCCGCGAAATGTACGAGGTATTACGGGAGGGCATGAACCCATTTTGTTCAGGGTGAATTAAATGTTTCATACGCAGGCGCAGTCGAGTTGCTAAGATTTATATCAGTATCTTTAAGTCTGTATTGAGCATAGGCCACGGTCTGAAGTCTTTCACTCCAACGTCTCTGGGCCAGTCTTCTTGGGGAGCAGGATCACGATTGCATTTGGTGTGGAGTCTGGCAGGAGCCCTAACCTCAGAGCCTCAGCATACATAGACACCAAATGGGGTGCCAACTCAGCTATGTATTTTGCGTAAAACTCAGCCGGGAGGCCATCAGGGCCTGGTGTTTTACCATTAGCCATCAGCGCTATGGCCCCTTGCACCTTTTGTACAGTTACCGGCCTGCCCAGCTCGTCTGCAGTATATTCCTCCACAGTATGGAGGCACAGCGGGGCCAGGAAAGCACTAAGGTCTGCTTGGGGGGCCTCTTGAGGGGCACTATACAACATTTCATAATAACTCTGCACTAATCAGTTGATCTCACTCGGGTCAAATTCGGTTGTGCCTGTGTCTGTCTGAATGTGGGTTATTGGGGCACCCTGGGTCTCCAGCTTGATTAATCACGCCAGTAGGCAACCGGCTTTCCCTTCTTCTCCATGGAATCGATCCATATATGCCCTGTAGACATGGAATCGAAGTCTCTCTAGGGCCTCATTGTACTATTTGCGAGTAACAAGTAGAATTGAATGTGCTGTACCTCTATTTCCTGAATGTTAACCAGCGTGTGCAGCTCTCCCTCAACGGCCAGGCACTCTTGGTGAAGTCCCCTTAGGATACCAGTTGTTTGTCCCATACAGTGCCCCCTCACCACCACTTTCAATGCCTCCCATTCCACTAATGCTGAGGGTGCTGTGTCTGCATTATCCACAAGGGACATGCCCACTAGGGTTTGTAGGGATATACCAAATGGTATATATTCCAATGACATGCTATTACGTCTCATCATGGGGATCGGGGGTCTATGACCATGGGGTTGGTAGGACAGCAATAGGGGGCTATGATCTTAGAATGTCTGACCTAGGTATTCTCCGTGCTTTGATGGAGCCACTAAAGCCTGGGGAGCACCAGACGGCATCCAGCCTCTTGTGAAGTTGGTGTATGGGGGATTAAAAGGAGTATTCCCTGTACCCTGTGTGCTGGAGCCTCCAAATGTCCTGCAAATCCCAATGAGCCATCCACTCCCGCAATCCAGCTGCTGTTTGATGGGCCTGTGCCCCAGACAGGGGGTGGGAGTGGGAGAGGTCAAGTACCACACCAGCCACAGAGTTAAAATCCCCATCCAAAATCACATGCCCACCTTTATGTCAATAAAATGGGCGGAGAGACAGGCCATGTAGGCCAGTTGATCGTGATTAGATGCATAAAGGCAGCTCAGCATGATCACCCGGCCCAAAAGTCATCCCGCAAATAGGACATACCTGCCTTCTTTATCTAATATGGTACGTGTTTCTTTGAAAGGGACCCCTGGTCTAACCCATATCAGAGCCCCAAATGCCTATGCCGAGAATGTAGTGGCAAAAATCTACTCTCTCCATTGCCTATGCAGCTTTTCCACTTCCCCCGAAATGAGATGCCTCTCTTGTTAAAGGGTTTTCTGTACATCCCGCCTTTTCAGATAATTGTGAATGTTATGCCGCTTAGACATTGACCATGTTACAGGTAAGGAATTTCAATACCTAGTCATGCGTCAGCATTCTAAATAATTCTCATTCCCCCCACGACTCCCACCCCACCTCTGACCTCAGAGAAATGAAAGAGCATGCCCCCACCTGTTTTACGAACAGAGCAAATCAAACACAAAAAATCCCAACAGTCAACATCTCCCCAATCCCAGGGCATATTGGCAACGGCCATCTGCCCAAATCATAAATGCATCTTTCGAATTCAATAAAGGCCCAAGCTAGCCACAGCAAGAGCCTTCGGTGGATTGTGGCCAAACAAATTTACACACCACGGTGTGAGAAGCAATGTTATGTAGTGTGATGTGATGAAGTGTGGTACCTCATGCACCGGCCTCAGTGTTCCTCCAGCCAAGTTAGTGTCTTCATGACTCAACGCAGTATTGCCCCTCTGGGGTGTCCAGGATTACGGCTGCTCTTGGTATAAGGCCCAGCTATATTATCTCATCCACAGTTTTCGGGATCACCACTGCAAATCGAGGCTGACTCTGTCAGAGGAGTCTGGATCCGAACCTCCAGAGCCTTTGACAGATTGCTATCCTGCCTCGATGGGGAGCCACCCTCACAAACAATCTCGGCAACTGCCTGAAGTGCCGCTGCTCTCTCAGTCTGTGAGGGCCTCGGTTTCTTTGAGAGGGTGCACTCAGATCTCTGTTTGTATGGTTTTCTAGGTTTGCGGCCTTCAGTTACAGGGAGTCGCCCATGGACAGTCTGGGGGTTTCAGTTCTGTATGCCTCAATCCAGTCCCAGGCTTCTTCGGGATCTTCACTGAAGTGGGTCTTACCGTCCAGGACTATACAGAGATGGAAAGGAAACATGAGGGAGTACTGGAGGCCTACTTCCCTTAAGGCTCTCCTAGCCTCTAGAAACGAGGCACATCTCTGTTGGACATCAAGGGTATAGACCGGGAACACAAGACTTTGCTATTATTCACTGTAACGGAGCCATCCGTTAGAGCTTTCTGTAACAAAACATCTCTGTCCCTGTAATGTAGTAGCCTAGCAACCACGGTTGCGGTCTGTGGCCTGGTGCCGGCTGGCAGGCCAAGACTCAAAGTTTCCTCTCAAGGGTGTAAGACTGCATCAGGGCCTCCGAGGCCACCACTGTGTTTAGCCAGAGCTCCAAGTATGCCACCATATTTCCAGTCTTGCCCTCCTCCTGCAGCCAAAGGATTCATGTATTGTTCCACTGGCTACAGCATTCTCCATCCTCTGCCCTGCACTCCGAGTTCAGGACCTTGTTTATAAGTTCAGCCACCTGCCGAGTCAAGACCTGCTGCGTTGGTGCCAACCTTCACCCTCTCGTTCAACTTTTGGTGCTCTGCGTGAAGGAGCCCCAGATCCACCCACACTGTACTAATGTTTTGATGCAGCGTCTCCTTGGTATCTGAAATGCCCTCCAGGATCTTGGATAGATGCTGTTGGAAGGGGTCCACCTTCGATTGTGTGTTATGTTATGTTAAAAGCAGTTTTGTAACGCACTCAATTACTACCAGAGTATCCTGGCGCGGATAAATGCAAAGGGCCATAACAAAAGAAAAGAACAGCCTAAAAAGCAAGTTTGAACAGATACGTTTTCAGAGCTTTTTTAAAGAGAGCAAAATTCGAATTAGACTGAAGGGTCAAAGGAAGAGAATTCCAAGCAATCGCCGCTTTAACTGCAATTGACTGGCCCCCCAGCCGAATGCGCCGGAATCGTGGAATCAGCAGCAAATGCTGGGAGGCCGATTGGGAAGATAGCGGGTAAACCGTTTCATCAGATAAATAGGGCCTTGGCCATGAATGGCTTTATGAGCAAAGGTGAGCATTTTAAAGATGATACGCTGCGTCACTGGAAGCCAATGCAGATTCCGCAGGTGGCCCCGGACACTCGTTTGCCTGGAGATGTTACATAAAAGTCCGGCTGTTGCATTTTGAATTATCTGAAGATGCCCAACCAGGTAGGCGGGGGAACCACTCATCAGGGCATTGGCATAGTCGAGACGTGAGAGAATCAATGCTTTGGCCACTGTCTCTTTCGCTGCATTAGGGAGATAAGGAAAGAACTTTCGCAGAGCTTTGAGGGTTCCGAAGCACCCACCGGACAGTTTCTTGATATGGGCCTCAAATAGCAGATCTTCCCCAAACCAAACACCCAGATTCTTGGCTGGGGTGTTGACAGAACACGGCAATGGAAAGCCGGCGGGCCATAGCGCTTCTCTGAACTGAGGGGGAAACTGACCATGAAGAAGAATTTCCGTTTTATCCTCGTTACACTTCAACTGGGCAGATGCCAGCCAGTTGAAGACCGAGGAAGACCGAGGACAGACAGGACGGAATCAAACCAGTGTCCAGGTCAGCACCAGGCCACGTAAACAACAACTGTGTGTCGTCCGCATAGGCTATTATTGAATAGCAACGGGCTCAACGTTGATCCCTGAGGGACCCCCGTCGAAAAAGGTTCGGCTGCAGATGAGAAAAGAGGTAGCCAGACCTGCTGAGTCCGAGAAGAAAGGAAGGAGCCAAGCCAATCAAGAGCCAAGCCAGTGACTCTAATGTCAACCAGGCGAGACAGTAGGAGCTGATGGGGTACCATGTCAAACGCGGCAGAGAGGTCCAAAAAAATTAGAGCCGCTCTGCCGCCGTTATCCAAACAGTCCCTGATAGCCTCGGCAGCTTCAACCAAAGCTGATTCCGTGCTGTGCGCAGTGCGGAATCCAGATTGGGCAGGATGTAAAGCCGCGGATGTTTCCACAAAAGCATTTAGTTGTCGAAAAGCCATTTTTTCGCAGACCTTTGCCATAGCAGGAAGCAAGGAAATCGGCTGGTAATTGGCTGGCAGCGATGGATCTAGCCCGGCCTTTTTAAGCAGAGGCAAGAGCTTAGCCTGCTTCCAGTCGACCAGAACAGTAGCCAAACTGAAAGAAAGACTGATAATTTGAGTGATCTCCTGACCAACCACCTCAGCGACACCACCAAGAACCCGTGCAGGGCATGGGTCAGTGGGGGATCCAGATTTTAGGGCTTTAACCACCGCTAAGGTATCGCCTACAGACGGCGAAATAAACTCCTCAAAAGTACAGGGGGAGGATTCCGATGTTGAAGAGGAGAGCACAGTGGCTACAGGACTCACACTGTGACTGATAGTCCAAAGGCTAGCTTGAATCCCCGCTATCTTTAGCTCGAAAAACGAGGATAAACCCTCACACCAGGCTGCCGATGGTGGCACAGCGAGTTGCTCGGCACTGGGGGAGAGAAAGCTATTAACAATAGAAAAAATGTCCCGACTGTTATTATTGGCCTTCTCAATCCTATCAGAAAAGTAATCACTCTTTGCTGTTCTGATACAGGCATAATAATTTCTTTGAGCGGCCCGCAGAGCCTCCTTAGCAGTAGGGCAGTACGAAAGACGCCAGAGCCTTTCCAATTTCTTACAAGCGAGTTTGAGCTCTCGCAAGGAGGATGAATACCAAGGTTTGGAAGGGGTTGAGCGGAAACTAAGTCTAGCATTCCCATTCGAGGAAGAATCCACTCCCGCCAAAATCCAGGAGTTAAAAGTTATACCGCTTTGGTTAGCTCATGTCCCAACACAGGACGACTATTGCTAAGGGTGGGAGATAAAGTATGCAAATTGATCTTCTGGGGGCACATAGACATCTTAACAGTGGAAACTACTTTATCGGCAGACCAGGCAAATCTGATCAGCCAGTGGTCGGACCATGTGAGGGCTTCAGGAGCCGCAACAGAGAGAGGAAAATTTGAGCAGATCACATCAAGTGTATGGCCACCAGAGTGTGTTGGAAGAGTAACCCATTGTGTGAGTTGAGCCAGACTGAAAGACTCGGACAGGATTTTACAGTCCGACAGCTCAGCCACCTCTGCGTGAATATTAAAATCTCCCAGAAGGAGGAATCTAGGAAACCTCAGGGCACGGGGTACAATGGCCTCAGACAGAGCCTTAAGAAAGGGACCAGAAGGCCCGGGGGGTCGATAAATCAGTGTACCACCTAGGGTAAAATGGGGTGAAAGGGCAAGGGAGAAATTCAGAACTTCCTCATCTCCTACCTCGTCAGGGGGATCTACATGTAGGACCCAGGACTCTTTAAAAACAATTGCCAGTCCCCCCCCTCTACCCCGTGGCCGATCTTTCCTGCTAATTTTAAATCCTCTAGGGATAGCAAGTTCTATATCAGGGGCACTGGCAGTATTAAGCCATGTTTCTGTAACAAACAGAATATCCAAAAAGCCGTCAGTAAGCAATTAAAAAATGTCGGCTGTATGTTTGCTCATAGATCGAGCATTAATTAAAGCTGCCGCAATTGAATGCGAATAGTTCGTGTGGTGAGTGGGCGCAGTCAGCGTTTGGGCGCAGCTAAAGCCACACAAAGAGCAAGAGCTAAGAAAATCAGAGGTCAGTGGCAACCGGACTGTGCCAGAACAACCAGCAGGTCTAAGAGATAACAACTTCTCTCGGGTGTAAGATATCCCTACAGCCATCGGGATTTAGGCTATGGCAGCATAGTCTGCGGCCAGCACGCCCTAGGCGCGGACAGGCGCAGACGGGCAGACCTTTGGCTTACCTTTGGCGCGCCAGCGGCGCGCCCGCAGCGTGCGAACGCTGAGTCTTCGTCCTGTTCTGGGGCAAGCCCCATTTGTGTCACCTTAGCTTTGCCCATTGCCGTGGTTTTGATGGGACCCAGCCTGTGAAAGTCCGTTGGAACACAGGGGCAGCGTTAAGTCTAGGTGCGGACTCCACCAGCAACCGATTCCAAAGGCGGCCTCCAAGGGGGCGGGCACCTGCCAAGGAATGATAAGGGGATTGGGCTCCTACAGCGCTCTCAGGCACAAAAGGGTGCAGCACCAATGTGTGTTCCCCACCAGGAAGTACTGAGTGGTCAGTGGAGGAAGCTCATCATCTACCCCCACATGCAACAAGTGTTCCCTGGTCCAGCTTGTGCAGCCTCTTCCATCTCATGAATGGGTTAGGGACTCCTTAAGGCGCAACCCAGCCGTGGCTGCTGCAGGTAAGAGTGGTGGGGATGGCTGGGGGGGTTTTCAGAGACGACTACAAGAGAAAATTAAAAAATATTAAATTTTCTCTCATGGTTGTCTTTCGAAATCCCCCCCAGCCGGCCCCACCATCCCACCATTCTTACCTGCTGCGGCCGTGGCTGGCGCAACCATGTAGGCCGCTGCCACCAGTCAAGCTGCCCGGAAGTTCACCCCCTCAATGCAGACACTCGTTCTGCCACAGGACCAGCCAGTATTCCAGGCACGACTTGCTCCCACGATGTCCGTGGCTTCTCCCCCAGTGTTGGCCTCTTAGGAGGGATAGGACGCAGGTGCCAAGCCACCCCACACCATCTCCTAGAGCTATCACTGGGCCACAAACTAGGCCCAGAGAGTCTGTGGCAGGAATTTCACTACTCCCTATGGTGCCAGAGTCCTTTGCCAGCCAGGACCTGGTCAGGACTCGTATCTTAGGCCTCGGGTCTCACACAAAACCTACAAGAGCAGCTCCTCTGTGGGCTGCACTTCCCCGCTGGACTCAGTACACCCCCATGCACGTCTGGGCCCTCTGCGGGGGTATCCTCGCAAGTCTTGGGAGGCTTGGCTTCCACAACGTTTCACTTCGGAAGCCCCTCCACTCAGGGCAACAACCTAGGGTGCCCCGCAGGGGTGCAGCTGCCTCATCAGGCCTTCAAGGCGTGGAACCAGGAACAGTCAGGCTCCCCCTATCACACAGATGGCTCCATGGCCCTTTCTAGTCACTAGGCTGCAGGATCTACCAGGAGCAGGGTCCCAGTTGCGTCTCACTGCCCCACTAGAGGTTCACCGGATACCGATCTAGGTTCCGAGAGCATGTTGCCCACACTCACCAGCTTGCGACCACCTCAAGTCCCCTTCTCCAGCAGGGCCCGGCCATGTTTCCACGCCTCAGGCTCTGCCGTGTAATAGGACTCTCCCAGGCCCACAGTGATTATGCTGGAACTCGTTGGTGCACTATCAGCGCCGAAGGTCCCTCAGGCAACGCTCAATGTTCAACGGCAGCAGCACCAGGTAGACAATGTGCCTCCCTCATGCCAGGCCCTCAGAGTGCAGGCCTCGGGCTGATGAGCTCTCCCGGTCCCACACGCTGCACCGCTGCTGGAACGGCTCCCGCGTCGCAGAAATTGCCTCAATGGAGTCCCTCCGGTGTCGGCACAATCATCTCAGGGCATCTGGGTTGGAGAATCCTCTGGTATTCGGGGAATAAATGTCAGGCCGGAGCAGAGCTCTTCGTTCACGCATCTGCCATCTTTGGCTGGCAAGCGACACCCCGTAAAAGGTAGAATATTTATATGATTATGTTAGACTCAAATTTCAGCCAAAGAACACTAGTCCACATATGACGTGGTCCCAAAATATTCACATGTATGCAACCACAGGTATTTTGTGATCTTTTATCATATTTAAAGGAACAAAGACATGGCACAGGTTTCTTAATCTTCATTTGCTGCCATAATTTAGGCAAAAATAGATATTGTGGTGCGAATAAAAATGGATTGCCTGTTTTGAGCAGCAATCCTCGTGTGTGCAGGAACAGTAGGAGTAATAGATCAGCTATATCTTCTCATGATCATTGCCAGAACTCAGGGTGATACAAAAAGTGATACCACCGGTTTGACAGCAATACATTAATCTCTTTACTCCTGCAATAGATGGAATCAGGATTTCCCTGGAGGCATGCTATATGGATATAAATTGTGACATATGTCTTCCATTCCGACTGCCATTGTATTACTAGTGATTTTGGCTTGAAGTATGTTTCTTCGAAACACACAATGAAGTAGCGCTGGAGATTAAAGTGTGAAAACAGGTGCACCCTTTCCAACATCTGCTATAAAAAAGAATTATGATGTGTGCTGTTATAACTGTAAAGAGGATGTGAAGATGTAGTATTTGTGAGCAGAATGGCAATGCATGACATGGTTAACCATATGCACACAGTACTCTGATTGGATCTGTAAATTATTTGCCCTATCTTGAAAAACAGTTTGGAAAACATAAACACAGTGCATGTCAGTTGTGCGTCTAACTCCCCATTTACCTGTGTGCATGTTTCATCTGGAAGCCAGTCTGGTGTAAAACAGGCTGTCATCCCTCTCAGGATATTGGTGACAGGGCTGGTAATCAGGCAAGGGGTGACCACGACAATCCATGGAAATGCTCATCTGCCGAACAAAGGCTCAGGGCAGTTTATATAATGAAAAGTGGACCAATTCGCACTGTGCCTGAGTTCAGAGCCTGCTGGCCATGTTTATTCTATCAATTCAGAGCTGTCTTCCAGAGATCTGTCAGATTTACAAGCCCCTTGCGCCTCTTTGCGCCGCCATTGTGTCACTTTTTTTGATGCAACGGATGCACAAACAATGCGCCCTATTTACAGCGTGACGCATCTAGGGAGATAAGTCACGTTGTAAAGCCCTGCGTCACATTATACATGCATCAGCCAGCGGCTCCCTGATATTTGAAACCAGTCCACGATCCTCTAGCGCCGAGACACCCACGGGTATTTGCACGCTCTATAAATCGTTAAATAAAAAAATATATATATTACACCTCCCAATTAGCCCAAGATCTATACTGTTTCTTTTCCTAAAAATAGTCAGAGAGACTTGATATAGGGAGTCATAATTAAAAGCAATAATAGCCTCCATAGAGAGAAAAATATGAGCACCTAGGAATTTAGCTGAATTGATGTAATGAGCATCTTCACCATTGATATATTATTCGCCACAATTTCAGTCTTGTCCACATTTAACCTGTACCCTGAAATTTGGCCAAACATCACTGCTGATTCCTTTATGGCTGAGACAGTTTCCTTGGGAGTCGATGTTAAAATTGCAGAATATGACTCATTACTACGCAAGTCATTACATTGCGTGCCTACACAACGCATTCGTTGTAACGACTGTGTTGTTACCATCTACTGCAAGTCGACGTAATGGCTTGCGTAGTAATGTCATTGCAAGGTAACAATGTGCTTGTTGTAACGGTCCGCATTGTAATGGCATTGCGGTGTAATGACCATGATGTCAAGTTCATTTTCCAAAAATGCAATGCAGTCCACGTTTGCAAGGACTTTGTCCCCCAGTAATGCAATCTCAAAGCTGGAATGGCCGATTGTTTAAGGTCTCTAACAAATGGATTCAAGTAGTGGGCATAAAGAAGCGAGAAAAGAGAGCATTACTGCATAGTACCCCGACTAATTGAGACTACTCCGGACAGTGCTCCCATGCTAGAGATCTGGGCAGTCAATAACATAAAGAGTCTCTGGCTCCATGTAGTGAACCCTGGGCTGAACCCCATCCCAGGCATAGTGACCCACAAATATTGGCAAGAGGCTCTGTCAAAAGCTTTTTCCGTGTAAAACAGTCTCATCCCGGCTGGCATCTATGATTTAGCTACCACATTAAGCCGAGATATGGAAAGATTAATGTGAGAAGTGGCATCCCACAAGGGAAGACACCCATGATGTATTGGCTCAACATGTGATCCTATAACAAAGGCTAAGCAATTAGCCATTATGAGGGTATAGATTTTTGAATCGCAATCAATTAATGATATAGGATGATATGACCCGCAGTTGAGAGAATCTTTATTATTTTGTGCAAAAATAGCAATATATGGCTCCTCCCATGAAGGTGGCTCAGAATCAAGAAAGATCAAGGAATTAACCAGTTCTACAAAGAGTGGAACAATATTATTTTAAAACTGTTAAAGCATTCCATCAGAATGGCATTTGGTCCAGCCCACTTTTCCTAGAGCCAGTTGGGAGATAGCAGTTTCAACCTCTTCCTCCATTAAAGGAGTATTCAGGGTAGCCCTTTGTATGTTAGTTAATTGATTGGGCCTAATATCATGAAGGTAATAGCCTATCATCTCCAAGGTCGCCTGACAATTATCTTTGTACATGCTAGAATAAAATTAGTGGAAGACTCCTTTAATTTCTCATGCTGGTTATGCCATGTGTTTACCCATGTCCTCGCTGTTCTTGAAACATGTCAAGCATTTCGTCCTATATTTTGAACTGGCCCTACCCCAGATCTTTTTCATCTGCATCCTTAATACCATTAATTGCCTAAAGAAGTTCAGTGCTATACTAAGGTCCTTATCAGTCTGGATATTGTATGAATGCTCTAGCTCCATTTGATGAAACTCTTCCTGCCATTTATCCTCCAGTACCCACTCAGTCCTGTTTTTGTAAACAACAAAACTGGTGGTCTGGCCTCTGACAAAGGCATTAAGAGTGTCCCCGAACATATAGGATTGACCGACCCTTGATTGTCACAAATATATTCCATCAGACTTGTGCCCATCTAACCAGTGTACTCTGCATCCAACAGGAATTTACGATTGAAGCACCACAGACGCCCTGTTCTCCTATAATCTATTTAATTTGATTTGAAAAATAATGAGAGTGATTTATGCTCAGAAATTAGGGTTGAGTTTAATTGCAATTGATGACAACATAATATAACTCACAAAGAACATATCTCCACACGAGGATGAATGATGAGAGACAGAATGGGGTACAGAATGAAATGTGAAACCAGGCTCTTTTGCCATGTAAGCAAGTGAAACGTCAGTAAGAGTATACGTGGCAAGATTCCCCCTTAAGGCCGCCCTGTGTTTTCTCCCGCACCAATGACTTTGCAAACTTACAGTTGTGCAATCTACCTCTGGGTGAAGATTCCAATTAAAGTCCCCATACATGGTTTATAGGTGCCTGCCATGTGCTAAGCCTTCGCAAAAGAAGATTAAACATAGCTGGATCATCTGTATTGGTGGCATACATAACTCAGACTGTCAATTGAAATGTACCTGTCCCTATACTAACAATCAACAATCTCCCTGTCTTGTCTACCTCAGCCCGATGTGCAGCTCACTCTCTTCCCTTCCATAGCCAGGCCACCCCATAATGTGGAGTATCTATCCGTGCTGCTGCAAGCACATAATACCCTAACCATTTCAATGTATGTGCCTCCTGAGGTGGTAGATGAGTTTCCTGAGCACATGGAAGATGGCATTTCAATACACTTTAACTCCTCCCTGAGATATCTTATCTTAGCATCAGCCTAGGAGGCCATTCCAAATGAAAATATGCACATCTTGATTATGAATATCAAACATTTTATCTATTGGTAACTTATCTCTTGTTCTCAATGCATAGCATGGTGATCACCTTATATAATCCCTTAAATGCAAAATAATTACTTTTTGTAGACATTTTTCACTTCCACTACCCAACCCTCGGGCCCCCAAGCCCCCTTGCAACCAGTCCCATCCTGTCCTGCTCTCCAATGGCAGGACCATGTGTCCGATGATGTGGGTGCCTTCAAGAAAGATCTCCCTTGAAAGGATAGATAAAGACACAACTTAGTGACACCCCCCACCAGAGCCAGAAAACAAGTGTGATGATAGTATAAGAGAGTACAAACTATGGATCCTGAAGCCTGAAGCCCCACAAAAAGGAAAAAAAGAAAGTGGGAAAGAGGGAAAAAGAGAGGAAATAATTCAAGAGCAGATACCAATTTGCCTTATAAACGCTCCCAAAGGAGAGATTCATTTACTTTGTATCCCTCCCTATTGTTTCAACAGCTCTTTTGCCTCCCCTGGGTCTTGGAAAAAAGTTATTTGGCCTTTCCGAAAAATCTTCAGGGTTGTAGGTTCCTATAATGATAATGTGGCACCTAAAGTCTAAAAGGAAGCCATCACTTCTCTTAAATACCATTTATGATTCACAGTTTCTCTATAGAAGTCAGATTTCACAAAACATTCCACCCCGCAAGCCTTGACTGGTGTACTGGGCTGAGCTAGCTGAAATATCTTCCGCCTAAATAAAAAAATCCCTATGCAAATAAGAATAGCCCGAAGATATGGTGTTGCCGTGCCTTTAGTATATTTGCGTAAGTGAAATCTATGCGCCCTTTGTATCTGGCAGTCAATGTCCCTGTACTGAGTTGAGGGAACAACTGTTAAAACAGATGAGCAGTAACTCTTGTGGGATCCTCCTTCACGTCCCCTTCTGGGATCCCCAAGATATGTACGTTGTTCCCTCGCATTCGATTTTTGACCTTCTCCAGTTTATGAGTAACCCTGGGAGGAACACTACGCTATGCTCGCGTAGTGTGCGTAATCTGCGCAACTACGTGTTACGCAATTTGCACATAGCACAGTGCAAAAACGCATAGCGTAGCATAGCATGCATCTTTTGCTCGCTCATGGTCCTGAATGTCAAGTTGGTGACCGCGAGCGAGCAAAATCACCATCCCAGTGAGACTTTTTCCTCGTACACGATCAGCAACATCACGTTGCCAATCGCGAGCGTGGAAAATAAACTTCCCAGTGAAATTCTCAACGCGGGGAGATTAGGTTTCTCATTGCGAGTGGTTGCGTATGCTCGCGAGGAAAAACTACCAGTCGGCATTAAGAAAGCTGCTGCCCGAGTACAAATCTACTTGAGCGGCCGAAAATGACCGTTTGCAATGATTGCACAGTCCGGACAAGCATCCGGCACTGTGCAATCAGTTCGAACAGCATTTTCTCTACCGTACTACGCATTTCACTTAGCTACATGGAGCTCACGTAGTGCGAAGTGCACTTTGCGTAGCTACGCGTAGAGCTTCTACGCAGATTACGCCCAGGGATATTTATGAGACATAGCCTACACCTTGGACTCATGTTGGCTCACATGCCCCTTAATGTCTTTTGTTGATTCCCTGAGATTCAATATTATTAAGGTGACCATGCAATACAGTCATTTCTTTTGACATTTTGCATAGCACCACCTGCGTTTTAAGGTCAGAAGACTTTAGAGACATAGAATCTATTTTACACTCCTCCCGGTGCACATGCAACAAATTATAAATAAAGACTAATGATGGATCCCCCAGCTCGCAATCAAACAGTGAACCTGATCCTGAGGGGATCGAGCTCCTGGTCTCACAGGAATCGGACTGGGAAAAAAAACGCTTTCAGCTCCTCATGATTTTCATACAACATTGCTTTCATCATTCACTATTTGCTTGGAGGATGATCCTGAGCCTATTCCACTACCCTCCATAGTTGTCAACCCTTTTGGAGGTGCATCATCATAGAGGATCTCCCCGTAGACTCATGGGACCGTAAATCACTCCATTGAGCCTTTATGACAGTTTCCTTAACCCCTAAAGAACCTAAGTGCCCATGCCCATGCCTGAGCCCAAGTCCACCTGCCTGAGATTTTATAGATGGCTGTCCAGCATTTTACTGACCCTTGCTGCTAGCGCTGTCTTACCCCTGTGACCAGCGGCCGGGCTTGGCTCCGCCACACCTTTGCCTGCAGCGACCGGCCGGGCTTGGCTCCGCCGGTCCGACTACATCCCCCAGGATCCCACGGGGGGAAGTGACGACGCCACCAACCAGCGCGCCAGGCGGCGCATAAAGTAACGACAGGTCCCTCGTCCCGCGAGGACGAGCGCGGGACGTGCCGGACGAAGCCCGGACTAAGGGCAGACAGTCTTAGACAGTCCGAGACAGGCAGAGACTGGGCTGGGCACGCCATACTGCCCGTACTGGCATTAAGACATCTGGCTAAAGTAAGATCACCTGTACCTTGTCATATCTACACTGTACTCTATCATTGATCCCCCCTTTTTCCCAACGCTCAACTTGATTGTAATTGCTCGGTTTAAAAACCTGTGTCCAGATTATTTCCATTTAGGATGCCCAAAAAGAACCCTACTGTCGTGGCAAACACTATGGACAATTACATGGTACATGTAGTATCCAAGATCAATAGTGAAAGAAGACAGTCGCTGGGATTAAGTCAATCTCCCATTCTACATCCTATGAGCCCACCACCAAATTCTCCGTGGGTAGATATTTCATCCCAGGATGCAGGAAATAAAATCCCAGACACCGAGACACTTGATAGCGAGATTCAAAATCACAGTGTTCTCCTAGAGCTTCATCAAGATTCAGATCACATTACCGACATTGAGTCCCAGCCTGACGATATCGTACAGGATTCTCCCATACACGTGGACACACAGGTGGACAACTTAGTTGAAGATCCCCCAGTTCTTGTGCCTGCTACACGGGCAATTAGGAAATGTAGAAAGGCACAGACAAATCGAGGAGGGAGAAAAAGGGTTGCAACACCACCAAAAACTAGGGACAAAAGTATGGGAAAAGGGGCTGACAGTGACAAACAAATTGTTGATGACGAATTATTAAGCAGGATAGCGGATATGTTTGATAGCAAGCTTAAGGCTTTTATTAAACCGGTGGTGGCTAGACTTGACAAGCTTCATGCCGAAGTGAAGAAACTAGGCACGGCTCAGAAAATGTTAACGGATGAGATAACAAACTTATCAACTATAGTCACTAATTTAGCCAATACCACTAAAGAGCCTAACACGAATGGGTCAGAGGGAGGTGCAAATGTAGCACAGTCTAATTCACCTGGACACATACCAGCAACACATAATAACCTTTTATCGCTAAGAGAAGACCCACCTCCAAAACTACCTGAAATGCCAATAAATTCTGAAAATGATCCCCTACATTTTATTGAAGAAGCCTCACCCCTAGTCTTGGTACTCGCAAATGTTCCTTCTTTGGCTATCGGCCAGATAGAAACCCCTACATCACTGACAAGTAAGGCCATCCACTGGCTGTCTGGCAATATGCAGATGGCCCCTCATGGGAAACAACAGCTAGCAGGAGAAGTTAGGTCAGCGAGAAGGGTACCTTGGATAGGACAAAACCCAAAAAAGTTTACTGGCGACTGCGTAGTCTTAAACTTTACGAACTCAGCAACATTACCTAACTTCCTATTAAACATACTTCCCCCTCAACGCAGGAAAGGCACTATTGTCCCACTTACTTTAGAATTCTTTGGCAAGAAACAACGTAGCATGACTTACCTCAAGACAAATCATGCCCCTACAAGGTCAGCCTGGAATGGTACATCAAACGGATGGGGCATAGTTGCGCCTGATAATAACTGGGGGCGCAGTCTAGATAGGTGGGAAGGGCCTCAACAGACATATCAATACGAACATCAATACCCTACCCACTTTAACAACCAGTATAACATCCCTATTTCCAACAGGTTCAACGCCCTTTACGGACAGGGAGGATTGGACGGGGTTGAATGACTATCTGACACACTCCTTTCCCCTGTTCTTAGTAATTTTAGACAACAAAGTGTCGAACTAGGGCATGAGGATTATCTAACTGTGACATATGGACCTACTCCTGAGTCGCCTGCCTTACCAGCTCAGAGAAATCATTCTACCAATCCATCTGACATGCATAATCCTATAGATGTAGACATAATATATAATTCTGTGGCAGAACAGGCAGACAGGCATATAAGCCAAACGCATGTTACCTTAGCTGTAAAGGCCGACACAGACACAAATACTAAAACCTTGTGTTCACCATCACCCTGCAATGAAAGTTTGATATCATGGAACATAGCAGGGCTCTGTGACAAATCTAATTATATTGGCTGGCTGTCTCTAGTTAAACAACATGCGGTAATATGTCTACAGGAAACATGGCTGGTGGGGAAAAATGTACATATTGAGGGCTTTCAGAGCTTTTTTATCCCAGCAGAACCCTCACTTAGTGGTAGAGCAAAAGGGGGCCTGGCAATTTATGTTAACCTGGCTCTTACATGCTCCAAATCCGAGTACCACTCTGGTAACCGAAATATCCAGGTTTTGGAGTTAAAGAGGGGCAATACTACGTACATCATCCACAGGAACACCATCCGCATAACAACCAACACCGACGACACCCTCAAACCCGCCGAGCACCTGCACTTCCAGATCCACATCAACCCCAAGACCACCCTCAGAGGCACCCTCATCTACAGACCCCCAGGACCACGCACACAATTCAGCGAGGACATCGCCGACTTCGTCAGCCCGCACGCCCTTCCCTCCGCTGACTACATCCTCCTCGGGGACCTCAACTTCCACCTGGAGAACAACAACGACCGCAACACCACCACCCTGCTGGACAACCTCGCCAACCTCGGACTCAAGCAACTGGTGACCACCCCCACCCACTACGCCGGACACACACTCGACCCGGTCTTCTCATCCAGCAAGGACATCGCCTTCAGCCACGCCACCGGACTCCACTGGACGGACCACAGCTGCGTCCACTTCAGCTTCAGAAGGACCACGATCCACCATCACCAGCAACAGGCTGTACGCAGAAGCTGGAACAAGATCACTGCCGACCAGCTCGCTACTTCCCTGAGCAAGAACCCTCCCACCAGCACAACGAACCCCAGCCAAGCGGCCATCAACCTCGGGAAACATCCGTTACAGCGCAACTTTTACCACGCAGTGCCTTTACGGCGCAACTTTTACAACGCAAATCATTACAACTCATTGCGCTGGGGGGCGCTCTAGGATAGGGAATAAGTTTAATTTACTGTCCAACACCTTCCCTAGTGTCCACGGGGACTGGAGTTGGAATAGTAAATTAAACTATTCACTATCCAGCACCCCAAAGCGCTATGCGTTGTAAAGGTATGCGATGTAAAAACCGCGTTGTAAAGGCATGCGATGTAAAAGTATGCGTTGTAACGTCATACATCCATCAACCTCACGAAGTGGATCAGCGACTGCGCAGACGACCTCGCCCCTCTGAAGACCCCGCCGAGCAGACCCGGCAGCAAGAAAGCCCCATGGTTTAACGATGAACTCAAGAGCTCCAAGAAGAACTGCAGAACACTCGAGAAAACCTGGCGCAGAGACCCTACACCGGACAACATGACTGCCCTCAAGCTCGCCACCCGAAAACACCACCAACTGATCCACGCCACCAAGAAAACTGCATTCAAGGAACGACTGGACAACAACGCACACAATAGCAAGGAGCTCTTCAACATCGGTAAAGAGCTCTCCAACCCCAACGCCGGAAACAACGACATCACCCCTTCGCAAGACCTCTGCAACTCCCTCGCCTCCTACTTCCACAACAAGATCGCGGACATACACAACAGCTTCTGCACTCAACCGACGCACGCCTCGATCGAACCACCGCCCCCCACCACCACCCTCCACGCCTGGACCCCGGTCAGCGCCGAAGAGACCGTCCGCACGATGAACTCCATCCACTCCGGATCTCCGACCGACCCCTGCCCTCACCACGTCTTCAACAAGGCCGACGCTGTCATCGCACCCTACCTACTGGACATCATCAACACCTCCTTCGACACCGCCACCTTCCCGGAGAGCTGGAAGCACGCCGAACTCAGCGCTCTACTAAAGAAGCCATCAGCCGACCCCACCAACCTCAAGAATTACCGCCCCATCTCGCTGCTCTTGTTTCCTGCAAAAGTCATCGAGAAGACCGTCTACAAACAGCTGGCCGCCTTCCTCGAGATGAACGGATCCCTCGACCCCTCGCAGTCTGGCTTCCGGGCTAACCACAGCACCGAGACCGCCCTGATCGCAGTGACCGATGACATCCGAGCCCTGCTCGACAACGGAGAAACAGCGGCCCTCATCCTCCTAGACCTCTCCGCGGCCTTCGACACTGTCTGCCACCGCACCCTAGTGCAGCGCCTCAGCAACGTTGGAATCCAGGAGAAGGCATTGGAGTGGATCATCTCCTTCCTCGCCGGAAGGACACAGAGAGTCCGCCTCCCCCCGTTCAGATCAGAAGCTACCGAAGTCATCTGCGGCGTCCCTCAAGGCTCCTCGCTCAGCCCAACCCTCTTCAACGTCTACATGAGCCCCCTCGCAGCCATCGCACGCCAGCACAACCTCAACATCATCTCCTACACCGACGACACCCAGCTGATCCTCTCCCTCACCAACGACCCCGCCACCGCCAGAGCCAACCTTCACGAAGGGATGAAAGAGGTAGCCGAGTGGATGAAGAACAGCCGCCTGAAACTGAACTCGGACAAGACGGAAGTCCTCATCCTGGGATCTTCACCCTCCGCCTTGGATGACTCCTGGTGGCCCTCCGCCCTAGGCAACGCACCCAAACCAACAGACCACGCACGCAACCTGGGCTTCATCCTGGACTCCTCCCTCTCCATGACCGGACAAGTCAACGCCGTCTCCTCGTCGTGCTTCAACATCCTGCGCATGCTACGTAAGATCTTCCGGTGGATTCCCACCGAGACAAGGAAGACGGTCACCCAGGCCCTCGTCACCAGTCGTCTGGACTACGGCAACGCCCTCTACGCCGGAACCACCGCCAAACTCCAGAAGAGACTCCAGCGGATCCAGAACGCCTCAGCACGACTCATCCTGGACATCCCCCGTCGCAACCACATCTCCAGACACCTGAGAGACCTGCACTGGCTCCCGGTCAACAAGAGAATCACCTTCCGCCTCCTCACCCACGCACACAAAGCCCTACACAACGAAGGCCCAGGATACCTCAACAACTTCTACGCTCCCAAACGGCAGCTTCGATCGACCGGCCACGCCCTCACCACCGTCCCCCGCATCCGAAGAGCCACCACAGGGGGAAGGTCCTTCTCCTACCTCGCCGCCAAGACCTGGATCTACCTCCCGACCCACCTCCGCCTGACCCAGGACCACCTCGCCTTCAGGAAGCAGCTCAAGACCTGGCTGTTCGAGCAGTAGCGGACCCCCCCCCTAGCGCCTTGAGACCCCCCGGGTGAGTAGTGCGCTATATAAATGCTTTGATTGATTGATTGATTGATACCCTGATTAACTTCTATAATGCAATTAACCAGTCAGGTGATTGTAATATACAGCCTTTATGTGACTTTTTGAGAGAAAATGTCGAGAGATTGCCCCGCCAATTGCTGCTTGTTGGTGATTTTAATGCACACCCATGTGGAAACCCCGGAGTGACTGCCATTAACCAACTAGGATGCAACAGCCTGGAAGGTTTCCACTTTGACCACTCGCGGCGTGGAACAGATTTAAATTCACTAATGAATGAAAATAATTTAATTTCAGCAATGTCAACAGTGGCGGACCAAACTCTTTTCCCTACTCCCACGTTTAAAGGTCACATTACTGGTTCATACATAGACCATATGTTATTATCTGCCGACCTTGCCAATACTGTTCTGAACTTCTACATCCAAATGAGTATTTATAGTGATCATAATCCTATATGTATCAAAATGGGTGGGGGAATTTTTGAACAGCGAAAGCTACGAGTGGATCGTGGGTCGACAAAATGTATAAATGGGAAGCGACGCTTAAAATGGTCAATGGTGAACCATGAAAATTTGTATAACTCTATTAACAACACTTGTAGTTCTGAATTTTTGCTATGTATATCACCTGAATCAACACCGCAACAAATCTTGGCATCCTTTGAGGGTGTCGCACAATTAGTAGGATCGATGTTAACGGTGACAACCAGAGGGAACGTAAGCAGTAATCCAAAATGGTTTGATAATGCTTGCTCTAAGGCTAGCCGTGAGCTTAAGTTGGCATTGAAAGCCAAACCTAGAGACCCGGTGCATATAAAAGCTACGCGTGCCAGGTATAAAAAGGCCCTTGTAAATCGTAAAAAAGAAGTAAAGAAAAATGTATGGGAGTCTCTTTTAGACCCCGAAATACTAAGAAACAGCGCAAAGTTCTGGGACATTATAAATAAACCCCTATTTGATCATTCAAATGATTCCACCATGGGTACAAACATCCCAGAGGAAGAGTGGGTTAACCATTTTAGTTCTATTTTTAAAAGCAATGAGTTACAGGCAGAATGTAGCCAGGTTGTATCCAAGGAAAAATCACTGCTCTTCACAATAAATGAGGTCGAAAAGGGAATCGAAGGGCTTACTAGTAACAAGGCCGCAGGACCGGACAATCTTCCACCGGACCTTTTTAAATCCTGTAGGTCACTATGGGCACCCGTCCTCACCGCAGTACTAAATGCGGCTGTGGTCTCCGGTTGCCCAAAGTCTTGGGGGATAACCACCATTGTACCCGTGTTCAAGAAAGGAGACCGTAATAGCCCCCTCTGCTACAGGCCAATATCTTTAATCAATTCCATTGTCAAAGTAGTGGGGGGTGTAATTTTAAATAGACTGGTCGCATGGACAGACGAAAATAAAGTAATATCCCCCATCCAATACGGATTTAGACCCGGCCACTCTACCATTACACAGTGTTTGAACTTGAACCTAATTATAGGGAAGTACACTAAGGCCCGACAAGGTACAATTCACATGGCGTTCATGGATCTGTCGTCGGCGTTCGATTGCGTGAGCCGTAGAGAGCTCTGGACCGCCATGATGAAAATGGGCGTAGAGCAGAACCTAATTAATCTACTAGCAGATATGCATTCTGATACAAGGGCAAACGTCCGGTACACACGGGATTTAAACGTGACAAAAGAATTCAGCGTGCACCGGGGCATCCGACAAGGGTGCATTTTAGCCCCATTCCTTTTTAACCTATACATAAATGATCTGGAAGAGCACCTTTTAAGTACAGGAGCAGATTACCCCTATATTGGACGGAAAGGACTGCCAGTTCTGCTTTATGCGGATGACGCAGTCCTTTTGTCTAGAACCGCCAACGGTCTCCAAACAATATTAAACTCCTTTATTACATTCATGAAATCTTGTGATTTGAGCATAAACAACTCCAAATCTTTCGTAATGAAGGTTGGCCAAGGTAACAGAAACCAAACCGTTTACATGTAAATGGGGTCATAATCCCTACAACAAACACATTCTCCTATTTAGGAGTCCTGTTCGATTACCAACTGAACTGGGGACCCGTAGTCCAGAAAAAAAAGGGAGAGGTAACTAGGGCAAATGCTGCAATACTTAATTTTGCAAGAAAAATGGGCAATAGCCCAGTGGCAGCATTACTCCAACTCTACCAGGCCAAGAGTGTTGGTATAGCATGCTATGGCAGCGAGTTATGGGGACACGACCCACTAGGAGCCCTTGAGATAGTAGAAAATAACTTTCTCAAAAAGATACTAAGGGTCCCTGGTGGAACAGCAAACTTCTCCGTACACGAGGAGCTAGGTGTAGCATTCCTATGTGACAAAATAGCAGTAAAACCCTTAGTATGCTGGCTAAATTGTTGGACAAATAGCGATGTCCCTCTTACCCAGCTAATACTGAGGGAAGCGCTATCATGGGAAAACAGGCTTAAGGTTCCTTGGTTAAGGTACCTAAGTAACTGTTTCAGGGAAATTGGGCGCCCCGACCTCTTCTTAAACCCGAATTCCATTAAGAAACAGGATGTCATTTCTGTGAAGAAGGGTTTTATTACCTCACGGTATTTAGACAGGGAGGCCGGTGAAATAATGAAAGGAAGCGTATGCAAACATGTGCTACTAAAAACAACTTTGCTCATGGAACCGTACTTGTCATGGCCAATGACAAGTTACGATCGCTTCCTGCTGACAAGATTCAGGCTGGACTTATTTCACTTATTGCTGGCGTGGACAAGTGTTGCCGGCTTGCGGCTGCGACGATAAGTCTCCGCAAGACCTGGCACACTTTTTATTCTTCTGTCCATTTTATGTTACTCCACGGAGGCTATATCTAAAACGCTGTCTTAAAAAACTGAATTGTTCCCAATTTAGACCAGCACTTTGTTATCTTCAGATGTTAGGCTGGGATTGTACCTTATTTGTGTGTATTTTTTTAAAATTAGCACTCAAATTTAGGAATAGTATGGAAGGCTAACTGTTCTAGTAACTGATACACTTCTAGAAAAACATTAACTTTTCTATGTTTGTAGAACAATTCTTTTTTAATATTTGAGTGTACATCTTGCCTGTAACTTTCTTTCTTATAACCATTTACAATGAATTTAATCAAGTCGTTTTTAACCTTTTTATGTAATTATGTGTCATCATATGTTTTGTATGAAATGCTTTTATGGTTGTTTCTTTAAATAACCGAATACAGTTATTTGACTTGACTTGACTATAGATGGCTGAGCCCTCTAGCCCATACCTGCATTTCTATGACCCAAGAATCTGCGATAGTTTTTCTTACTGTATTTGACAAGGTAGACAGAGGAGGACTGATATAAATGTCCCCAAAAGAGGGTTAGTATCACTTTCAAAGTGATCACAAACACCTAATTTGTAGAGGGAAGAGAAGGATCCTACATTTAAAAAAATAATTAAGAGCAGAACTACATTTGATCCTATAAAAATTGCAAACATTGTAATTTTAACTGCAATACTGCACCTAGACTTGATAGTCACACGGTAAATGACAAATATTACTTTAAAAATAGCAAGTTGCAACAATAGTGTGCAAAATATATCATCAATACTAAAAAAGATAAGAGCTGCTCTTATGCCAGAAAGTACATGGGCATATAAGTAATACACACCATAGCGGTTTAGCTGGAGCTCATTTCATGAATGTTCTCTTTATTGCAGATTCAAATCATGCATTCTGCTAATGTAAGTAAGACATATTTACAACCCAGCTTTTGATGTTGTTTAATTGACACAAAATACTTGTTTGAAGTTATGTTATGTTATGTTAAACTAGCTTATATAGCGCATTGCTGCCCCAGCAACAAGGCATCCCAGCGTTCGCAGACAGGACCAGGGAAAAAAGGCACAGCAGAAAAGACAGAGATGTATAGTCACTTTGGGAAGTTGGCGCGTGCAGCAGCCTCACTAAGTGGAGGCGAACAGACAGGTTTTAATCTGTTTACGAAAGGACCAATGATCTTGTGTGCTGCGCGCCTTAAGTGGGATAGAATTCCATAGGGTGGGGTCAAATACCTTAAGGAGCAGCCTCCCGTTCTGCTCTTGCGCACCCTGGGGGTGCAGGCCAGATGTAGGTCTGCAGAGCGCAGTGCTTGTGTGGGAACGTAGAAAGTCCCTGCAGCATCTGAGGGCCCTGGCCGTGTAGGATCTTATGGGTCAGACAGAGAGTCTTAAATTGGATTCTCTGTTTCATGGGCAGCCAGTGCAGGCGATGCAGAAGTTGGGAGGTGCGGCAGAATTTGGAAAGGGCAAACAGAGTGTGGGCGGCCGCATTTTGAGCCCTTAGAAGTCTTTTTGTGACCGTTTTATTGGTGCCCAATAAAAGCCCGTTGCAATAGTCAAGATGTGACAGAGCCATTGATTGAATGATTTGACGGGTGGGGGCCTCAAAGAATCCCAGAATGGGTTGGAGTCCGCGAAGGAGGCCGAAGCAGGTTCCTGCAACTTTTATTGCATGTAGTTCGAAAGAGTGGGAGTTGTCCATCCCCCAGGTTCTTAACTGCCTCTTTGGGTTGGGGAGGCGGACCCAATGTCAAGGGCCACCACTGATGGTCCCATTTATATGAGCCACGGCCAATCAGGAGCACCTCCTTCTTTGAGGAATTGAGTTGAAGATAGTTCTCAGCCATTCATTCCGAGAGGGCTAGAACATCTTCACGGAATTTTAGCTGGTCTAGCGCGGTGTTCTTAGAGAAGGTGAAAATCAGCTGCGTGTCGTCCGCGTAAGAAATCATATTGATCTTCTGTTCTTTGGCCAAGAGGGAAAGGGGGCGGACGTACACGTTAAACAGCGTAGGGCTGAGAGAGGAACCCTGGGCCACACCGCAGTTGAGGGGGTGCGTCCCCAACAGGTATGGAGGGGCATGGATCTGGAAGGAACGGTCAGATAGAAAAGACGCAAACCAAGCGAGGGCCCTGCCACTGACCCCGATCTCCCCGAGACCATGCAGCAGAATCTCCTGGGAGACCGTGTCGAAGGCCGCACTGAGATCAAGCCGGATCAGAGTTGAGGTGTTGCCCAGGTCCTGCGATGCCCTCAGATGTTCTGTGACTGCCAGCAAGGCAGTAAGAAGAAGATGTCATACATGAAAAGAGACACTTTGTATTGATGGAAGTGCGTATGTGTTGTCTCCCCGACAGGAGGAACTCTAAATGGATGGGGTTGATGGGCCGTAAGACTGTAAGAAGTGGGGTTAGTTTCATTGGGTTTTGTTTGATTCTTTTGATCATTTGTACTGCCCCCGGGCTGTTTAACATGTCTTTTTTTTTTAAACGAATACATTTTTGTTTAAAAAAAAAAAGAAAAAAAAAGAGAGTCACTTTGTACAAACTATGCACAGAATTTTCCTATTCAAATGCAATTATAGAAGGACGCGCAGTTATAGAGGGACGCACGCAGTTATAGAGTTGTGGTGATTTCTCCTGTAAGTTCTTGCTTGTTGCCTAAGACCAAGCGCACTTACAACTTTTTTTAAAAAAAAGAAAGCAAAAACATATCTTTTGTGGTTTTAATCTAACCAAGCATTTGTAACTGTTTTTACCTTCTGGACTTGCACTTTCAGTTGTAATTTGCGCCCACACCTCTGTCCAACACTGGGTTTCTCCCCGATTGTTGGATGTGTGCATATACTCTTGATCACTCACAGCTGGTGGGGCATGGTGGAGGCGGTATTCAAACTGTGTTGTGACCTAGAGCTCTGTTCTCTACTTCAGGTCAATGCCATTCATCACGCGCAGCGGGCGCGTGCAGCTGAAGCGCCAAAGGCAAGCCCGTCTGCGCCCGTTCGCGCACGAATGGGGCCAGGTGCCAGGACCCCTGGTCCCAAGCCGACAAAAAAGCTCAAGTTCTCATACAACCAACTTCTTGCTCTTCGCCCCCCAGTCAAACAGGGCTGCATTCTGTTTTCAGCTGAAAATATCGAAGAGGGAGTTTGTCCATGCTGTAATTTTTCTCCTGCCACCTCTCAGTCGTACCTCCCCACATCAATAGGGAATAGCCCCAATACTCACTCTACTGCCCCCCCCCACTAAAGACTTCACGTTCCTTAGATTAAACTGCCCCTAACTCCCTAAGCACAAAATAGCCATTTTTGACCTTCTGCTTGATGAACATCCAGATGCTCTATTCCTTATGAAGACCTGGCTCCATGAGAGTGCAGGCCCTGAAATTGTAGCAGCATTATCACCTAACTATGCCATTGTTAGAAAGGATAGAGTGATAAAAATGGGGGGGTGGGTATAGCCATCATTTTTAAAAAAACATTTTCAATGCAAATTTGATTCATTAGATATCCCCAATTGTGAAGCCTCCCTATTCAAATTAACCCTCAATCCCAATTTTACTTTCTCGGGTCTACTAGTTTATCGCCCTCCAGGACCACCTACATCTTGGGCTACATCCTTTCCCGGTCATATAACCCCCTTACTTTTGAGCTCCAAAAACTTCTCGCTCCTAGGCGTCCTAAATTTACATCTAGATGATCTCTTAAATTCTACATGCAGCAATTTCATTTCTGAATATCAATCTACTAAACTCTAGCCCAACACACAAAGCAGGCCACCTTCTTGACCCCATCTTTTCAAGCCTTCGTCACATTCACTGTGCCCCTGCAGTGCCAATATGCTGGTCTGATCATTTCATATGCAATTTAGCCTTAGTCCCCCTTTTACCTGCATTCCCTCTTTCGCTTCCCTTAAGATTCCAACAAGAGACTGGAAAAAACTTGATTTAAATGTCCTTTACAAGCCCTTCTGCTCTAATTTACCCATATCTGATTTGAAAGTTGACGTGCTCTCAGGAAATGTACAAGATTGGCTCTCAAGTGCCATAAACTCTTGCCTTCCCCTCACTAATAAAAAACTCAACAACTATCGCCCTCAGGCCCCATGGTTCAACAATACTTAAAAAAATTTGAAATCTAAATGTAAATCTTTAGAACGGAGATGGAGGAGATGCTTATAAAAAAGCAAAAAAATATATACCATAACCTCTGTAATTCAAGCTAGGGACAGTTTTGGCTCTAAAACCATCTCTCAAGCTGCAAACTGCTAAAAAACACTCTTTGGACTAGTTAAAGAGCTTGCCGGCTCAGAGACCCTAGCTAACCCTCTGCCCTTAAACACATGCCAGGGCGAGGATCTTGCCAGTTTTTTCATGCTCAAAATTGAGAAAATGTATCTAGAAATCGCTAATTCGCATACGAGTAGGCCCCTGAAGTCACAATCCAAAACTACTCCTCAGATATCACCCCCTATCCCTATCTGACTGCTTCACCCCACACATAATCCCATTTAGACTCATGGCTCCCTCTCAACATTGACTCTCTGAAAATCATTTTAGACAAAGTAAAGTCCGGGTCTCCTAAGGATCCTCTACCGATTTCAATATTAAAACAGCTTGACCTTTCTCATCTGTCTGTCGTCCTATATGTACTAAACTCTTCCCTACTCTAATCAACAGTCCCTGCACATTGGAAACACGCCATAGTAACCCCACTCCTAGAAAAGCCCACCGCAAACCCTGGCATACTCTCCAATTACCGACCGATTTCCCTTCTGCCAGCCTTCTCCAAACTTTTTGAGAGACATATTCATTCCTATCTCTCCCAGTGTGTTGAAACTAACGAAATCCTCCACCCCTCTCAATCCAGTTTCAGAACCAGATTCTCTACAGAAACCACATTGTTGGGGTTCACGGAGAGACTGCGCCATCATCTTGATGTCAAAGATACCGTTGCACTCATACTGTTGGACCTCAGCGCGGCTTTCGACATAATCTCCCATCGTATACTAATCAATACAATAAGGTCTCTGGGCAATCGTGGTTCAGCCTTAGATTGGATTATTTCTTTTTCGCCAATTGCACTTTTCAAATCTTCTCTGCCACAGCTAGCTCCAACACTCATTCAGCACCCTATGGTGTACCCCAGGGGTCCATCCTTAGTCCTTTGCCGTTTAACTTATATGTCAGGCCTCTAACGGATATAGCTGAACAGGCTGGCCTGACTCTTTTTACCTACGCCAACAACTCCCAGAACATTTTTTCTCTCTGTAACACTGACCCCTGCTCAACATCTCTTCTTCAGCTGGGCCTTGGGAAAATTGTAACATGGATGAATCACAACCACCTCAAGTTAAATGGTGAAAAAAACGAGACCCTGATCCTCAGTAAGAAGAAAGATCTTTGGGGCCGGCTACACTGCCCTGCCGAAATGGGTGCCCTCCTGTGGCCCTCCAGCCATGTCCGTAACCTGGACGTCATTATTGACGACTCACTGACCATGCACCATCAAGCAGTCAAGGTTACTGCTGTATGTTTTACCATCTTGAAATGGCTTAGGAAGATCATCTGCATGCTGCCAGATGCCAACCAGAAAACAGTGGTCCATGCCCTATCACCTCACGGCTGGACTATGGAAACGCCCTTTATCTAAGTTCCAACAAGGCGGGGATCTATAGACTACAGTTGGTGCAGAACTCTGCAGCAAGACTACTATGCAGGTTTCCAAAGCCACTCCCATTTCTGGCTACCTCCGTGACTTACATAGGCTCAGGGTAGAGAACCGTATAAAATTCAAAGCCCTGAGCTATATGTTCAAAATCAAAACGGGTACGGTGCCACAGTATCTGCAATCCCTTGTCTGCCCTTATACTCCCACTCCCCATCTATGGTCGGCAACTCACGAACACTTCACAGTACTCAGGTTCAAACTCTCCAGGATTGGTGGAAGATCCTTTGCATACCGAGGCCCTTCCCTCTGGAACCCTCTTCCCCTCGCCATCCACAAAGAAATTATTTACACACCCTTCCGCAGATCCCTGAAGACCTAGCTATTTAACCACTAACTTTAGCCACTGCCGCTATATCTTGCACCCAGTCCGTCCCGGTGCCGGGAAACCCTTTTTGGGTAGCTGTTGCGCCTTACAAATGTAATATATAAATAAAAAATAAATATCAAGGAAAAAAGTTTGCCTCAGAAGAATGAAAACACATAGAGGTAAAAAACAGTCTAACAAACATAAAGAAATCTTTCAAATATGTGTTTTGAATGCACATAGCTACAGTTCCTTTTCAAGGTTGATTATTTAAGGACATTACGTTTGTTTGCAAAAAGGTTTATGACATTTTGAACTCTTTAGTATAAGAGGGACACCTAAGTGGGAAATCAGGTAAATTCTAATTTGAATGAGTATAATGCATACGTTGTTTATTAGGCTCTTTTGAATTGAAGATCATTACCTGGTAGAAGGATGGACGAGGTTCAAAGACTATCTGTGAGAAAAATGTGAGATGTAGGATATATGCCGCATAAAAAAGTTCAAATAATTTGTATTGTAATTAGATGTAGTGGGCACTCACCTAATGTTTAATAAAGTGACATATAATGAGGTAGTTTTAGAGTGCACTAGTATGTGGTATAGTAATACCTCTCAATTTAAAATCAAGATTAGGAGCATGTATCAAGATTTGGAGCATGTATTGCTGTTGATACGTTGTTGGTATGGTTTAACAGTCAAATATATGTCTACAGGGGACGAAGCACTCTAGCAATGCATGTGTAGAGAAGTTTGAAACCATATAGCTAGTGTGCTCATGATTCTGGTGGTCACCATTGGAAGTGCTGGATGAAGTGAAACATTACGGTACAGCAGTATTGCATTGTTTTGGTTGATAGCATGACATGATCCCCCATTTTTTGGTACTGATGAAAAAGAGATATGGGCCCATTGATAGTCCAGTCTCTGGTTGGACTCGCTATTGTTTTTGGTATGCTACTAATGGATGGTTTCAAGCTCTATAGAGAGTAATCAGAATGTATACTGAACTAGGCATCCTTATAAATGTTGCTACATCCCAATTGCACATATGCATAATTTATAATGTTTAATATGAAAGCACCTATCAGCAATGCACTGTCATAAGTATTTAAAAATGTATGTGATATATAACACCTGTTTGGAGAATAAATATATACAATCAGTTATCATGTTAAGAGAGAGTTTAATTTAGGATAACTTCATGGTTGTTTGTGAGAAGACCACGTCATGGATGGTTTCATGATACCATCGGAAGAGGAGTTTGCCAGAGTAGCCCTGGGAATTTCCTACGGGTCACCTTTGGATCCTATCCCCCACAAGATAGTGAAGGAACTCAAATCAGTGATCTTCCCTATCCTATATCAGCTATGTTACCAATCCCTTAACAGCGGAGAGGTGGCACTCAGCTGGAAGCAGGCCATTATCACGCTGCTATTGAAAAAACCTACACTAGATCCAAGCTGCCACAAGAACTACAGTCCTCTTTCCCTCTTTCCCAGTTTCCTTTTGCGTGATTTTCCATGCTTCATTGTAAGCAGCATATATAACGGCGTATATGAAACATTTTTGACGTTGTTTACGAGGCCCAAGTAAGAAGTCTCGCAAGTCAACGCCTTTTTTAAATAAAGTTAAGTGTTGTTTAATTTCAGGAAGTGTGGATTTCTGTAGCCACGTACGGCATAGTTTTCCTACACTGTACGTGATGCTATCCCTGGATGTTGTCTCTGGGAATATCTTGGATCTGGCCTATTTATTTTGAACCCTTCTGTTTTGTTCAGGAATCTATCTTGACAGTTATTCGTGTCTATGGGCCAGATTAACCATTTTTTCCAATCAGGATTAGTTCTGCTGTGTTGTAAAATCTGTTTTACGTCTACCTCCTCATCTGCAGTGCCATTACTGTGATTTGTGGGCTTAGGTATGGACGGTTTGTTTAAATCTTTTATCTTGGCTAAGCCAAGACATAATGTTTGTTGAACAGTGTCATTTAAAAATATAATTTGTTCTGGGATAAAGCAGGCTCCGAACAAGGCTTCTAAAACTGCACCTTCCAGTCTTTTGTGCCCCAGACAGTTTTTGTCTTAATATTGTCTTTCCAAAAGTTAAGCCCTAATGTAGACAACTGAGCATAAAAGTTCACAGAATAAATTTGTTTAGTATTGGTCAACATGTTTTTCATTCCTGTCTTATTTATATTTTTAAAATAAAACGTTTCTGGATTTGTGACATTAAAACCTGAGAAGTATAGAAATTTCTCATAAAATGTTTTAGAGCTGCCTTTTGGCAGTGTTGGACAATGTTCCCATTGATTGTAACTAAAAACGTTTCTAGGATTTACAGATTTGTGCAAATAATGGTGACCATAAGGATTATACCAATACATTTCTTCATAACTTGATGAACCTTCTAAGTATTCATGTTTTGTAAATGTTGCTGACAATTCTAAGTCTGTCATCATATTAGTAACAGTTTCAAAGTCCGAATCATCAGAAAAAGTGCTTGGTGAGACAAAATCACTTAAAGAAACCTTAAACTGGTGTAGAATCTTCAACAGTTCCACCGGGCCATGAATGTCATAATCAGTTGTGTCCCATGCTATACCACCAGGTTTAGGAACGGCTGTGATGTTCACTGATGACAGGTCTCTTCGCTCACGATGAGATGATTTGTAAGGTTGCAGGAGCAAGTTGATGTTCTTACTTGCTGTGTCCATTGTACTGTATTTTCAATCTATCATTTTTCCCAAACTTAAAACAGGAATGAGCCATAACAGGAGAAAAAGTACACCTAATCCAATCCAAAATTCAACCCATGGTGTAACAGATATGTTTCCTGAAGTTGAGGAAAGAGTACTGTTATTTTTTCTTTAAAAAGTTTTTTTGCCGGCGTTGTTTCTGGTTCACTGGGATCCTCAGAAAAGTTATTGAAGTTGATAAAATAGCCAGAGGCAGTTCTGTAAATAGTTGGTATTGCATCAGGATTTTTTGAAATCGCTGGAGTTGCTTCCTCCTTTGACATGTTTGTATAGTCAGTTACTACATCATTGTAGACAGGAGTTTCTTGACGAACTGAAATTTGGGTATCAAGAGGGACAAGTTCCTTGACTTTGTTGCATAGTCCTTCTTTTCTCACTTCAGGTTTATCAAAGGTGATAAGTCTTTCAGTTTGAACCTCCTGGATAGTAGCCAGATTTGGTCATCTGCTACTTCTTGGGAGTCCACTGGTCCTACTACTTAATATCGGCCACATGATGTGGTTTTACCAGGTCGATAGATACTGATCTGTTCTCCCTTTTCCCAGCAAGCGGTGGTAGTAACACTGATCTTGTTCCAAGGATTGCTAAGACAGGTACTGGTTTTCTATTAGAAGGCCCAAATTCCTTCTTCACCGCAATCTTTTCTCTGACTAGATCCACAATCTTTGGAATCCAGACAGGTCTTGCTGGGACAGGTGGTTTTTCTTCAGTGGTCGTTGGGCATTGTGTTGTGTTACTCAGACTCCTTCTTGTTTCATTTAAGTCCTGTAAAACAGCCAAACAGTCTTGGTATCAAAGGTTTTCTGTTCCATCACTGAAGTTTGACAATCAAGATCCTCGATGAACATTCTAGTAGCAAATATTAATTCATATGGAGTGATTCCCCTAAGAGAATTTCTTGGCAGATTATTAAGACTACGTTGGACACTATTTAGATGTTTGACCCACCCGTCACCCGAACCTAATACCCTAGCTGTTATAGATTGCTTTATGTCTCGTTTTTTTCTCTCCACTACCGCATTTTCCTCAGGATGGAATGGACTTGAAAACCGCAATGCAACGCCTAAGCTGGCCATGGCCTTCTTATAAGCTCGAGAGCTAAATGCAGGACCCTGGTCCGAATGCAGCGTGCCAATTGCGTATGTGCCGATAAAGACTCGCAAATCTTTCATAACAGTTCTGGCGTCAGACGAGCGATGGGGCCACATCCAAATGAATCTTGTCTTAATATTTGTGGGACTGCATTCGTCCATGGTGACGTCTGCTTGTAGATAGTCTAATGCTGTCTAACAATGGTGTCTGAACTGGGCTGGCTACACTGTAGTCAGGTATCTGGTGGTTTTCAAAGGTATGGTCTCTGTAACAGACATCGCAGTTGATTCCAAATTCGTAAACTTTGACTCTCATTCCCGGCCACCAGTACCTCTTTTGTGACTATATTAGAGATGTTAAGATCCCTTGATGTGTCAGACCCTCTACCATATGTGCGTCGTGAACCAAGCACCTCTCTCGTTCCTGTTTGGAATTAATCTATCCCCCACTCCAGAGATTCAAGCAAATGGAACGGAGTTTGCATCAATTATGTATTTATTGCCGAGTGGATAGTTCAGAGGTAATGCTGCATGATTCCCTTTCATTGAGGAGTTGACTGCTAGCATTGTTTCACCGTCTATTTTCGTTTTTGAACAAGTGATTGCAGCTACGGAAGCCATTTGCACAGCTGCCTTCGCAGCTTCATCAGCCAATGAATTCCCTTCAATGTGAACACCATCACACTGATGGCTCAGTGTATGGATGCCGTGAGTCTTTTGTAGTTCTTTTTGCACAAGAACTACTTGTTCCCAAAGCAATTTATGCTTAATCGTGCCACCTTTAGCGTCTTTGAAAATGTCTTGAACCCAGTTCTGCAAATATTCATTGTAAGATTGAATGCAATAATACGAATCGCACACTATTAGTGTTGGGAATTCGCGATCGTCATTTTCAAGCGCCATCTTGAAAGCCTGTAGTTCAGCTCGCTGAGCTGTACAGTCTCCGTGTGATTGAGTTTTTGTGACCATAGGTTGAAATTTACCTTCGCGCCAGAGACCTTTAACAATCGCGCACGCAGCACTATAAGCTTGTTTACCCTCAATTTTCGTTGTGCTGATCTGTCTGTATATATTATACAGCCGTAATGTTCAAGGGGCAGAATTTCACTCGGCAGAGGACATTCTAGTTTGTATTCTAGAAATTCTTGTGTTTTCAAATAGGGGTAAAAAACGTATTCAAGGTCTGTTGCAGCAAGAGAATTAACCCATTGTATCCATACTGGATGTAAAGCTTTAGCATTTGGAATGCTTACCTTTGTTACTGCCTCTAAGGCAGGTACAGGTGTAACGATTTTTATGCATTTACCCTGTGCGAGGGCTCTCTCCTTTGCGACAGCAGTCTGAAACGCCGTCATAATCTTTTCTGTTGGAGTGAATTTCATTTCAGCTTGTCTGTACAAGTGTGATTTGTAAGCTATGGGTACCTTTTCACCTTCGTTAAAGGTTAGGTATGTGAATCTGCATCTCCCTGGGATGATTCGAATCGCTAGGTTGCGCACGTTGTCGCGTGTTTGTAACTGTGTTTTTGCTAACATGTCTGTTTGTACTGAACACAACATTTTTGTGTGTTTTTGTGTCCAATTAGTAGGTTTGAAATCAGGTTTGATTAGTTCGTAGAGAGGTTTGACCCTTTCTGCGTAATTTAGAACATAAGTTCTTCCAAAATTCAGGAAACCTAGAATTGACTGTATGTTTTTCAGCGTCTTTGGAGGTTGGAGCAGGGCACATTTTTCTAAAAAGTTTGCTGACAAGCTTTTGCCTTCACTTGAGAACTCATTTCCCAAGATTAGGACGTTGAGGTGGGCAATTCGTGATTTCTTAAAAGTGAATTCATACCCTTCAGACGCAAACCCAAGTATTAGGGTGTTTACTCTTTTCAAGTGCACGTCCTAATCATCGTCATATGATAATGCCTCATCATCGTACGTTTGTAGTGACTCTGTTACTCTGGCTGAAAATAACCCTGGACTATTCTTGAATCCCTTTGAGAGGCGGCAAAATTGTCACTGTGTCCCCATTATTGAGAAAGCAATCAAATACCTGCTTTCTGGTGCAATGTTTTGACAAAAGAAACCATTTGAAATATCTAAGGTCATTTTATATTTTTTGCGCACGATGTTATTCATCAGTGCTGCACTATGTGCATTTTGTACTGCAAAAGTTTTGCAACAAGAGTTTAAATGTCTGTAGTCCAAACCTAGACGATATGAATTGTCTGGTTTTGAGACAGGAAACAAAGGATTGTTCATGGATGAGGTGCATGTTTCAATCAACCCTTGGTATTCAAGTTGCTTTAAAATCTCCCTGACCTGTTGTTTAGCTTCCTGTATTACAGGATATTGACTTTGCATTGTTGGTTGAGTTTTCAACTGGATTTTATGGTGAGGGGAATCCTCATCATACCACAACACATATTTACAAAAGAGGGTCCTAGGGAAATAATTTTCACCAACCCTGTAGTCTCCAATCCCCAACTACCATCAAAACAACAAAAGAAGGTTCTGGTAGGGTGTATTGTAACCACGATCTTAAAAGTTTTCTCATTGAATCAATGTTTTCCTTTTTTCACATAACTATTGTAGCACCTTTGCAGTAGCGTAAACATTTCTTGGTCCTGTCCAAAGCCGGGTTATTATCACCTATATGGCTGAAACATGTTGACCTTTGTCCTATTGCTATAAGATAGTTATTTTTTCAAACTATCAGCTCATGTTTTTAATCTTGACACTAGGACTACCTCTATTAAATTTTCCTCTTGTGTCCCAGTAGTGATTTTTATTCTTCACACTTATTTTCTTTTGCACTGCAAATTATCAGCACCACTGACTGAGATCCCACTTGGGCCGTACCGATCATCGGTTATGAATTGTGTGCTGTTTGGTTCCCCCTAGTAAGGTGTGGACTGCACTAAATTTGTGCAACCATTCCCAGATGACGATGTTCCGCCAGTGTGGTGGGCTGATGGGATTCATCCCAATACAGTGAGGCTGAATTTGTGTTGCTCTCAGTTTCACATTTTTCTATCCAAGCTCTTCTGTCTCTGTATGTTTTGACCGGTAGTCCCTTCTTTTGTTGTTTTGAATCCTCATCATATCCTACATGATTTTTGTATAATGCTGGGGCCTGGGCTACAGCTCATTTCCTGGCATAGGTGTCTTTTTTATGAATTGGAATGTGATTTGAGAAGGCTGGCATAATTATCTCTTCGCCATGTGGGCACTCCCTGACAAATTCAGGTGGCCAGTCTAGTTCAGCTAGAAGAATGTCATAACCCTTAGATAGCTTCTACCAAAAGAGTGCTCTTATTTTCCTAGTTATGTCCCCCTCCATCCGGAGTGTTACTTCACATAACTTATGGGGTACACTAACCCAGGTATCGGCAGTTTCAACTTGAATGCATTCATTCAAGTCCACTGTCTCCAGATGATCCTTCAGGATCTTGCGAGCTATGGTGACCTCTGCTGCACTGTCTAGCATTGTCTGGGCCCACTCCCCGTTCTTGAGTTGTGTCCTCAAGATCCTCGGCATGTCTGATCTTTAGACTTGCTACCTTCTTTTTGGTGAATTGAGTTTTCTTATTTTTTGGAACGTGTTGTTCGTCTTTGGACTTCACGCGTTATTCTTTTTGTTCTGATGGTCCTCTTCTTTCGGATTTCTGTGAGGAAGTCTGAAAGGTATGAAGGACCGGTTATCATTATCTTGATATCTATCAGGTTTTCTCAAATTATCCCTATTTCTAAGGTTATATCTTTTTTTCAGAGGGCTCCTGTTGAGGAGGCCTTCCTCTGGCTGGACTGAGATCGCTTCTCTTTGTGTTTGTTTAGTGTTTTCCCACTTCTTTTTAGGAGCAATGAGATTATTTTAATAAAAACTTTTTCATGATTTTCAGTTAGTTGGGGTTGTACTGGTTTCCCACCCAAACTATCTCTACCTAGTTCTTCATATGATTTTTCAATAATTATGGCAAGTTCATATGGTTGCTCAGTAATATCTGTTTCTTTTAGCTTTTGGCGGATTGCCACAGATGCTGCTTCACCTTTAATGTTGGCGTATAGTATAGCCGAGACCTGGTTGAAGTCTTTCAGTAATTTCATACCCAGATTTAAGGCCGGTTCTGGACCGTATTAATTTTGAATCTGTCTCAGAACGTCTGGTATTACCGCCATGGATGGAACACCATGTGTTTTAGTGTTTATGGAAGCAAAGAATGTACCCCAAGTGTCGCAGTCCTCTACGTGTGGTGCAACCCCCATTGGTAAGCAGATTGTTAAAATTCTGTGTTTCTCATGAGGTGTACTATCAGGGAATATTGCCTCTATTTGAGTAATTTTTTGAGCTAACCAGAACAGAATTTGTTGCCGTTTTGCGGGCAATTTACCAATGAAGGTATAGTCTGGGGTGTAATTTTGTTTGTGTTCCCCTGAGGTGGGGTGCGCTGTGTAATTCTTACAGCTGGTTGGACTGTTAAAGTCCGCATGACATATTGAACCAATTGTCTATGTATTTTAATTAATTGTTTTAGCTGTGCTAACAATTCCTGACCTGTCATTCTTTCAATGTCAGGGTGTGGTGTATAGCTGGCTAGTACCAACCATGTGGCTCCTGGTCTACCTAGTGGACCGAGCCTGGTAATGTGATTTTGATGTTGTAGGGCACCATTGAACCAGAGCTAATGCTCTTGGTAGGTTAGTGAAATTTCAACGTCCTCGAAAGGAACGTATTCCACTGGAGGTTCCTCCATTTTAAAGTAGTGGAACTCGTGTGTCACTGGATTTGCTTATGGAAAGAAAATCCATGAATAGAATACCTCTGTCTGCCGGTATTCATGTGCCTCTATCATGTGCCTCTAGACCTATTAGTAGAGAGGGAATCATCTGATAGAAGTGAGCCAATCACTTTGTAAAGAGTTGTATTACAAACTTCAAATTTACATTAACCTTTACTATCCCCATCTCCTCTCCATTATAATTCAGTAGCACAGGGGCTGGTGTTTGAAGGCTTCAATACACACCCTTTACTCTGTTCAGAGAGATCAGTAGACAACTTTCTATTTATAGAGCCATGTAACACAGGGGGTACTAGTTCTCTAAGGCCTTCTACACAAATATTGTACTCTCTGTTGAGCTGTGACTTAGAGAGACTGCTGTGACAGGGTGGAATGAGATAGGATCACTGTTTGATCAGACTCTACCAAGCAGCACACACAGCATGCTGAAATATACAAGCACAGGACATACTTATTCTCTCAATCCTTCTACACAGAATGTCTATTCTGTTCAGAGGAATCATTACAGAGGGTTATCTTACAGTAATGAACTAAACACCCTATTCACCTAGTCAACAATTTGTTTTAGAGAGGAATGAATTCCTCAGTAAAGCCTTTCACACCCAACCTTCGTCTTGAAGAGAAATATCATTTGAGAGACCATGTTTCCAAAAAGGAAGTATTTGCCATTCATATAGTTATAGAAAAAGGAGCTAGTCTCCCATCAAAATGTAACTTACAGTATCTGTAACCTCTTAAACATAATAAGGCAAAGGTTTTCTATGGACCGTCCTCCACAGATCCATTGCTGTAGAGAGTGGTCAGTACAGATGGTATATTGTAGCTTAGAGAAAACAACTTCCTTGAGGGTGAATTACCCACTTAAGCCTTTTACATCCACTGTTTAATCTGCACAGAGCTTTTAGTAGAGAGGGGATGTTGTGATAGAAGTGAGCCATTCACTCTTTGTACAATTGTATTATAAAGGTTTGGGTTTGCATTAAAATTGACAATGCGGGGGGCGTGGCCAAGATGGCGGCATGAGCAGATGGAAGACTCCGGAGTTCCTGATCGGCGGCGTGGTCTTTGGAGGCCGGATCCCGACTGCGGCAGCCTAAGGGGCCGTGGAACGTTTGGTGCTCGCGGCCGAGGCCTTGAGCGATGATGGGAAGAGGCACCCGGGCGCGGGGAAGGAGCCACATAAGAGACTTGCCCCTCTGAGAAAGAGACATACCGCTCAAACTGCCTTGTGTTGCTGGCGGTGCCCCGAGACCTCGACGGACTTTGCAGAAGTGGCAGGTGAGCAGAGGGGGGCCCCCAACGCATCTCGCGTAGTGATAGCAAGGACTCTGAGCTCGCAGCTTTGCAGCAGGAAATCATACGGATTCATGACCAGCAGGTTGACCTTCAGACTCACATGGAGGATCTGGAGAATCGCTCAAGGTGGCATAATGTCCGGATCAGGAATGTATCGCTGACTGATGACACAAAAGACCTGTTTTGCTTTGCGACGGAACTCTTCAGCCACATCCTGGGGGGCCCCCTGGAGTCCGAGCTTCGCCTGGATAGGGCTCATCGTGTAGGACCCCCACCAGCTTCCCCCGCGCCCGCCAGATATCCTGGTCTGTGTACATGATTTTCACACAAAGGAAGAGATCCTCCAGAAGGCCAGACAGATGCATCCACTCTCGTTTCAGGGTCAATCACCGCTCCTATTCCAGGATCTCGCAGCCCGTAGATTGCAGCAGCGCAGACTTTTTAAACATGTCACGGCCCACCTGCAGCAGCGGAACGTTTCTTATAGTTGGGGCCACCTGTTCCGCCTGGTCTTTAAATTGGACAACAAACTTTATCAGTTGCGGTCAGTCTCTGAAGCCTGCCGCCTGTTGGGCATTGTTCTACCTGCCGAGGAATGCGAAGGTTCGAGCCGGGTCGCTGACACGGGCGACTCTAAGCCTCAGTGATGTCAGCAGGGCAGACAGCGTCGAGTGAAGAAGCCCCCGGTGGCGGTGATTGCGGTGGGCCAGAGACCAGCTGTGGAGGCGGTTGCATCGGAGGGTAGCCCGGCCCAGACCGGCTGATTTCAAATGCGCTATACAGTCTGATTGTTTTATTTCTTTGCTGTATTGGTCATTGGCAGGAGGGAGAACGTTTGGATGTACATTGGAATACCCTGTTTCAATACCTTTCCTATCATCTGGCGATGATGGACTTTTTGGACAAGTGTTTCTTGTTTGGTTTTGGGGTTTCTCCACCATGCGCCTTGGCCTATGCTAGATGCCCAACCTTGGGCTTTTTGGGGCGGAGTGCCTCGTGAGCCAAAGTGTCCCTCGCTGTTAGATCACCTTCCCTGCTGGTCATACACTCCATAAGTTAGATGCCGGTCACTGAGCATAAAATACTCACACTTAATGTGCGAGGGCTAAATAACCCAGTTAAGTGCAGAGCAGTTCTGTTATGTTTAGAGCAATCTCAGGCTGATATTTGCCTTCTGCAGGAGACGCATCTCATACAAAGGGATTGCCACCGTCTCCGGTCCCGGAGGTTTCCCCTTCAATGTTTCTCCTCTAACTCCAGCAAGACGCCCTGTGTTGCAATATTGTTGGCCCAGATGTTCAGGGGTAAAGTCATGCACAAATCAGTAGGGATTAGGGGAAGGTTATTGTCTTACAGGTTCTTTTTAGTGAACCCTTCATTTACAGTGGGCTCCATATATGGCCCTAATGAAGGTCAGGAGAAGTTTTTTCATAGGGCCCTCATAGAGGCTACAACCACTCCGGATCGCCACATTGTACTAGGGGGAGATCTGAATCTAGTTTTTGATAACATCTTAGATAGGTTGTGTCAGCGCCCTTTCCAAGCTGGTGCTCCTTCTGCAGAAGGTCTGTCTCGTCTAGTTGAGCTGGGCTTCAGGGATCTTTGGTGCAGCTTCCACCCCCAGGAGAGGGATTATTCCTATTATTCTAGCGCGCATAAGACATACGCTCGCCTAGATTATCTGCTTGCATCCACACCTACACATGCGCTAGCTACTAAGGTGGAGATGGGGGTAGCCTCTCTCTCTGATCATGCCCCGGTGATGGTTGTCTTTTCCCTTCCAGCGATGCAGTGCATGCGATGGACTTGGCGCCTTATGGAGACGTTATTACATTGCAAGGAGGTGATTGCCCGGATACAGTGCGCTATTTCAGACTATCTTTCACACAATAGCAACACCGACAGTACACTCACCACACAGTGGGCTGCCTTGAATGCCATCATTAGGGAGGAGCTTATTGCAATCTCAGCCGCGGAAAATGCTGAATGGCAGAGCAAGAGAGATTACCTCATCCAGCGGACCAGGGAGCTGGAGCAAATGCACCAGAGAACTGGGGCCCCTAGTGTATGGGGGCAGTTGAAGGCAGTTAGGCATTAGCTCGCAGCCCTTGACCAAGATCGGGCAGAATTTGCGGCTTTGCGGCTGCATCATGCATATTACACTGGAGGTGATAGGTGTGGACGCTTACTTGCGCACAAACTGCACAAAGTGTGGCAGCGGCAGGCAGTGCAGGAGGTCCTCCGGGGGGACGGTAGGTGGGTTACGGAGGATCATGAGATTGCGGGTGCTTTCAGTGACTTCTATGATGATCTCTATTCCAGTGGCCCTAATGGGGACCCAGATGAGGACGCTTTCCTGGATTCCATCCCTCTTCCAGCCCTCTCACAAAATCAGGCAGAACACCTAGAGCGAGATAGGTTATCACTGCCATCTCATGCCTTAAAACGGCAAAGACACTGGGTCCGGACGGCTTTCCTGCGAGCTTTTATAAAACATTCTGTGCTCAGGTTGCCCCCCTACTTACGCGCCTTTTTAATTATTTTTTGGAGCCGGGAGCAATCCCGGGTGACCTCTTGGAGGCCTCCATAGCTGTTATACCTAAGCCAGGAAAGGACCGATCGCTGTGTGGGGCATATCACCCTATTTCTCTACTCAACGTAGATCTCAAATTGTATGCGGGGATCCTAGCTGCCCGACTGGTACCTCATATGGGAAGCCTTGTTGACCCAGACCAAGCCGGGTCCATCCTAGAGCGCCAGACCTCCGATAATACTAAATGGTCCTTCCACCTTATCGAAAAGGCCACCCGCTGAAAAGGGGAATACATGATGCTGGCTATCAACGCCGGGAAGGCGTTCGATAGGGTCCATTGGCATTATTCAGAAAAAGTGCTGGAGAAGGTGGGATTGGGGTCAAAGTTCCGTAAGCTTGTAATAACCTGTTACAAATTCCCGATGGCCACAGTGCGGGTCAACGGCTAGACATCACCCCTGGTGTGCTATTGAGAGAGGCACAAGGCAGGGGTGCCCACTGTCACCCCTACTCTTCGCCCTCTACATGGAGCCACTGGCGCAATTTTTGAGGCTCGACCCATGAGTTACAGATTACATTTGAGGGCTATGTCCACAGGATCAGCTTATACGCTGATGATGTCTTGATCTCGCTGTCCCACCCGAGCGACTCCCTGTCTGCGTGCCTTGCAGACCTGGAGTTAGTTGGTCAAGAATCTGGGTTATAGGTCAATATGAGCAAGTCGGTGGCCCCCGATCTGTCCCTAGAGAAACCCACCCGGGCTCTACTGCAGGACTCGTTCCCCATCCAGTGGGTGACAGAGGCAGTTCCTTACCTGGGAATCCAACTGGCTCCCTCCCTGCTGGATACGGTTAACATTAATTACTCCCAGTTACGACAAAAGATATGGCGGGAGTTGGGGCGGTGGAAACACTTCCCGTTGTCTTGGTTGGGCAAAGTTGCTGCGGTCAAGATGACCATTCTCACTCAGATCTTATACCTTTTCCGCACAATTGCCCACCGGCCACCTCCTGGTTGGATAAAACAGACACAATACGATCTCGCACAGTTTATATGGAACGGGCGGAAGCCACGCCTGAAGCTACGATTGGCAATTTTGCCTCCCGAACAGGGAGGAATTGGGCTGCCGGACATGACGGCGTATTTTCAGGCAGCTTAGTTGTGCCTCTTGGTGGAATGGAGCAGATGGGTGTCTGAAAGGTATTGGCTATTTCAGGACCAGGCAGTAGCAGGTAGACCCCTGCAGGAGATTCCCTTCCTTCGCAGACAGAATAGACCCCCTAATCTATACACCTCTCACATTACGAGGGTTCGGCTAGAAGTCTGGGACCAGACTAATGTAAGCCACGACCTCACGACTTTTCCGTCTACTCTTACCCCTATTATGGACAACCCAGACTTCGCTCCGGGGACGGACTCTGTGGCCTATGCGAAGTGGAGACCTGCGAGATTCCGGTACCTTTTTCATCTATACATGGCAGAGGGCATCATTCCCTTCGATCAGTTTCAGCAAGAATTCAGACTGTCAGAGACGGAGAGACTCAGATACCTGCAGGCACGACATTGGGTGCTTAGCGAGCAAGTACACCCTGTGGCGGATAGACACCTCACATTTTATGAGCACTGGTTATTCACGCGGAAGCCAGATAAAAAATTGATCTTGGAACTTTATAAGATGCTGCAGGGCAAGCACATTCACACCTATAGTGCTGGCAATGCGCACTGGGAGAGGGAATTGGGCAGGACACTTAACCACAAAGAATGGGGGGGGATCTATTATAGGGCTCGGTACTCTGCGTACCACATGGGGCTTACATATAACCTCACGAAGATCGTGACTAATTGGTACTACACTCCCGAGCGTCTTCATGAGATGGACCACACTAAAGATGCAATGTGTTGGCAAGGTTGCGGACATGTGGGCACGCTGGTGCATCTGCTTTGGGATTGCACCCAGCTCTAGGGTTATTGGAAGCAGGTATAAGATGAGGTGGATACCCACTTTGCCACAGAGATCCCGCATTTTCCATCGTACGCCTTGTTGGGACTCCCAAACCCCTTAATGTATCCGCTGTTCTCCCGCAGGGGTTGCTTGATAATAATTGCCCCTGACTGTTTATTCCGTTTTCTTCTAATTGTAGGTCTGAGTGTATTTGCCGTTTGTTGGTTTAAATGTACACTGGTACTGATGGTCTCATCAGCTTTCTGAGCCCTTGCTTTTATTGCGCCTATGTGGGTGCTGGTGGTATCAGTACCCTGTGATTATCTGTATGACAATCCTTTAATAAAAATGATTTAATACTAAAATTGACAATGCTCATTCTCCACCTTGTTTAAAATGTGCAGGGAGTAGAACTTCTTTGAGACATTCTATTCAACCCTTTACTCTGTTCAGCGATATCAGTAGAGAGCTTGCTATATGTAAAGCCATTTAACACAGTAGGAATTAGCTCCCCAACTTATTCTACTCAGGGCAGTAGCTCACTGATAAGGTGTTACTAGAGAGGCTGTTTTCACAATGTAGTATGAGATAGGATCACTATTTTATCAAACTTTACCAAACAGAATGTAAAGCATGTTGAAATGTACTAGCACATATTCCCCTAAGTCTTTTACATTCACTATTGTTTTCTAATAACTGTGTGAAGCAGAAATAAAATCATGTATCTTTTGTTTTCTCTGTAGGGCAAGCAGTCAAATAAAGATACCAAGGAAAGAGCACAAAAAGAGGAAGAGAAATAAGTGGTACTACAAACAAGTCTTTAAACTAAAAATAGACACAGAAAGGAAACAATGGAAAAAAAATATTGAAATCAAGTAAGAACACCCAGTCTTTTATAAAAAGATTAATAACACCATGTAAACTTTCTTCAGCAGGTTTACTCAGTATTGAAGATCTGTCAACATGTAAGTAAAATTGGTATTTTACGCAAAAAAATGGTACAAAAGTTAGAGACCATCCAGACTGGTTTAAGGAGAAGAAATTCAAAGAAAGTTATTAGAAGTTCTTCAGTAGAAGAGTAGTATCAAATATTATGAGAAGCATGGTGATAGTGAAAAGCTGAAGGGCATTACAAAAGCAGAAAAAGTTTGTTGAGTCTTTGTGTTAAAGATACAGCTATTTACTCTCCTTTTTTACAGAATGAGATGTTTAGATAAACGAGTTAATTCCCTAAAACACATGTTGTATGAAGGTTCAACTTAGTAAAACAAACGTTTGCAGTATTTTCTGGGGAGAGTGGAAACACACTTTCAGTACTGAAGCATTCTTTAATTATGAAAGTTGTTTACAGGAAAATTAGTTAGTGTTTGCAATTTGCAAAGATGGTCTTGCATATGACATCAATATAAGTACACTGATTGAAAAACAAAATTTAGTGCCCAAAAATGTACAAGAAGAAATAACTCATGAAGTATTATTTCAATGTTCTCGGCAACCAGTTTTTGAGTGGATGTGTAGAAAAGTATGCAACAAAAGCAAAAGTCAATTAACAAACTTAGATTCTTTGTAAATAAATACAGCAGAGGAAACACAAAAAAACTAAAACTGCAGCAATGCCTTGAGTTCTGGTATCAACAACATTTCAAGGACCTTCATTAGCTTGCTTATCACAACAGATTTGTGTCAGTACTGTCCATCACATATGGATGCTATCTGTGGGCCACTCTAAAATGCATATAATCTAGTGAAAAGATTGTATTTTGTAAAAACCAAGCGCTCCAGCTTCAGAAACTGAATGATAAGTAATTAAGACGTAGTCATTCTGAAGTCAGTCCTGTTTTAGATGATAGTCAGAAGACATACTTTGGGCATGAAAGGGCAACTGAAGAGAATGAGAGGGTTGTGGAGACCAACACTGACATTTCCAATACTAGTACAGTTTTACAGAATTTTAAAAAGCAAATGTATACATTTGCAACAACAACTACAGAAATAAGCTTGATAAATAACACCTCTACACTATTTGGCAGCATAGTGTGTAAATTCAGATGTGAGGGTAGCTGCTGTGTTGTTAGACACAAAAAATGCATTGGATTATGTGGAGTGGTCCCTTCTGCAAACTGTCCTCCTCTGGATCTGGGTAGGAGGCATCTTTCAGAGACTGATAGAGATCCTTTATATGGAGCCAATGGTTCGGATCCGAGTGGGAAATACTGTGACAACCCCAAAAGCAATTAATAGGGGAACCAGACAGGAATGCCCCCTGTCGCCCTAACTATATGCGCTGGTGGTGAGAATACCACAGGCAAATCAACATAGACCTGGTGCAGGTTCTCAGACATACTTATGGCAAAGCAATACACAAACTTGGAGAAGATGTTGACAGCTGGATTAAACTTCTCCTGTCTCTACTGGGGCGGATAGCGCTTGTGAAAATGGTGGTATTCCCCATATTTTTATTATTGTTTCACCATTTACCAATGCTCCTATCAAGGTCATTGTTTGCAGAGCTGCAGGCCCAGCTCCTTTGGTTAGCCTGAGCCGGTAAACAAGCCAGGGAGCAGTAGAAGATTCTTACCTTGTCGTACGATGTGGGGGGACTAAATGCTCCAGACTTAGATTTGTACTATAGGGCAGTGCAGGGCACAGCGGCATACCATTGGCGACATGGTCCACAGGATCTGCCATACCTGTACATTGAAAGGGACACTGCACATCCTCTCACGCTCCCTCAGACGCTGTTCCTTAACCCATCGAGATACCATCTCATATATGATTCTGTTAATTCTATGATACCAACTTGGCGGCAACTGGTGGAGCAGCAGGCCGGCTCCGTACTATATTCCCTACATGTTCCAGTGGATTGATGTATTTGGTTTCTGCTGAGTTGGGAGAAAGGAGTAGTAACTACAATAAATGGTCTGGGGGTCACCGTGATTTGGGAGTTATTCCAAGAAGGGGAGGTAAGAGGGCTGGGATGCATTTCAGGATAGAGAGCAGGCATTGTGTTGCACAGAGGTAGTTGAGTTCTGTAAAGAGAAATTCTGAGAGTTCAGCAGGATTACTGGTTCCCCATTGAAAGCTGACCCTATGCTGGCTCTTCTGGGATTTGACAAGGGGGTAGACAAAACAATCAGACCCCTGGTCTCTATTGGGCTTGAAATGGCTTGATGCTAGATAGCGATGCACTGGGCCAGGGGTCCAGTTCCCATCCAGGCTGAATGGCATACAGACGTGGCCTCCCTCAACACTCAGTCCGAATCATACAGTGAGCTACTTCCTACTCAGAGTTGCCCTAAAATCACTGGGGCCTTTATCAAACATACCTTGAGGGCAAAGAGACTGGAGAGGTGGAGGGGGAGTGAATGGTGACATCCACCTTATGGTTTAGCAAAGAGGCATGGCAGAGTGAAAGATGTTTGCCTCCTGTTCGATACAATGCTCACTAGTTTGACTGACCCAAAACTGTTATGATGTTGTGGGATGGCTGTCGGGTGATGCCTGGGCTGGGGTTAATGCATCGCTGCGGTCCACCCATTTTTGTAAAATGCAAATAGTGTAATTGCTCATTGATGTACTCCGTGTACTATGCTACCCTTCTTGGAGGAATTTGTGTTCACTTAATATGGTAATGATGAAACTGCATGAATTATGTGCTCTTGTGTTTGAAAAATAAAGAGAATTAAAAAAACTACAGAAATCCCAGACAAAGTGTGTTTTTGTTGCAGGCAAACTCAGTATGGAGCGCCATAATTGATATTTGTGAAAAAACAGAAGAGAGTGATCTGGTACAGGGGTTTAAACTTGCTCTTTATTTGATAGTTGAAGATTGATTTAACTTGTGCCTAATGCAAATTGCCTGTAAATATTGTATTGACAAACTGGATGATAATTGCCTGCTAGAAGTGTACATAATACATTAGTTTTTTTAAATACCTCCTGAACTTCATAACCTGAACATCTATGAGAGCATTCTCATACAGACAGTACATCCCTTCCAAGCAATTATAATGGAAATGAAAAATAAGATACCGCCCCCTGGTGAATTATTAAAAGGTTTCAAGGGTAAGGTTGGGTATTTGTCTTTGAAAATGAAGAAAAACATGGAAACTATCGGTGTAGATCTCGGAGAAGAATGGAGTGCCTCCAAAATAGAAACAAAATAGCAAGAAATTGTAAGCATTGATAGGGTTAAAAGGAATTTGCAATATCTTAAAAAAGAAAATGTGTTTTACAAAGACGTTGATATACAGGAACATGTTGTCAGTGTTAGAACAGACAAATCCATCTCAGCTCGTTCCGCTCAATTTGAAAAATGTGGCTTGGGTAAAGCAGGAGAAATATATGAACATTACAGCATTTATTAATGGGACATGATAGGTGATGCTTTAGAATTATACCAAATGAAGCAAGCAAAAAGAGAACTGGTAAGTGCATGGGAAAGGAGCATAGAAGCACACTGTTTTCAAATGTTGCTTCCTACTGGAGAAGGTGGTCGCTATGATGAACTTCCAGTACTGTTTCCTGCATCAGAATATAGATCCAAGAGACTATATTCTGATGATCCCCACTTTAGGCAAACATACCATACATTTTCAACCTTTTGTTTCAAAGTGATCTGTCAGAGCTACATTATGCGTGGGTCAATTTATGAGCACAGGAACATGCTTTAATAGCATTACTGCAAGGAATCTTGTGGAAAAGTAAATGGTAAAGATGAGGTACTAGAAAGTATCATGGCTTGCCAACAAGATAGGAATGAATGTTGCTTCTGTCACCGTGGTGAGTTAAAGTGTATGCAACACAATCTAGGTACACCTACCAGGTTTGTCACTTTGAGCTGTGCAGAGTATGCTTGGGATGATCTTCATGACTCTCTCAGGCAAGTTAATGCAAACACTGAAGGGATTAATTTCAAGACTCCTGGTGAATTGTGTATCGTTGATCCTGCAAATGTTTGTACATTCAATAAGCACAGATTTGAAGCTGTGCTCTATTTTATCTCTAACAAAATCAGTCCACAACTGGGTGAAGTTGTGGATTTTTCAGGAAAAAATAATACCAATCTAGAGATGCACCACTTATACATTCATTGTGGGTGAAAGATGCACCAAAGTTTGGTTAATATACTGATAATTCAGCTTTGTCATTCTTTGAGGATTATGTAACTTGTGACATTCCAGAAGAGTCTCAGAATAGAGCTCTTAGGCAACAAGTCTTGCAATTTCAGTCATATAAATGGAGCAAATATTGTCAACAGACATACAGGGCAAAAGGGAAATACTACACTAGAGGCCTCATTATGATGGCGGTTGGACTCTTGTCTGATAGTCTTTCTGTCAGCGGTCCTGCCACCGACATTAGAATGCAACCACGTTAAAGGCAGTCACAATGTGTATATTTTGTAATACGACGTGTGTTGCGGGCTGCAGCACATGCCGCAGTACAAAAAAACCTAATTTTCCATATCCCTGCACTATATGGCAGGTAACATGCGGTGCCTGCCACGTGGTGCAGAGATATGTAGGGGGTACTACAGTTGCCCTCCAGATCCCCTGGCAGGGGGCCTGTGGGAGTAGGGGGCCCGCTAGGGGCCCCCAAGTCCCTTTCCACCTGCCTTTTCATGGAGAGTTAACCGCCATGAAACTGCAGGCGGAAAGGAACATTGTAATCTCTATGGTGATGCCTGAGCAGGCATCACCCCTATTGTAAGGATTACTGTCCCTCCAATGATTCAACAGGCTCCTTCAGCCCGTCGGATCCATTGTGGTCGGTCTTTCCGACCGCCCTCCATCCGCCCACCCGCCAACATAGGCGGGAGGACAAGCATGGTCTGATGGCGGTGGAACTACCCGTGACTGCCTGATGGTGGCAGTCCCACCCCCATCATAATGAGGCCCTAAGTGTTGTTTTGGAATCCCTAGACCTGTATTTTTTAAAGGAAGAGTGAACCATTTTATGTCTGCAGTCAGATACTTGGCAATTACCTAAAAATACTCATGGCCAAAAAATAAGCAAGGATTCAAAACTTGTCAATGATTACAATCCAGACATCCTGTCCATGTGTAATCCCAACATGGATATTCAGTTTGTAGCAGACAGTTTTATTGCTGTAGCTCAATATGTCACTTCATATATAGCAAGTCAGACAACACTAAAATTAAGGATGTATGGGTCGGGATAACAGCAAGGAAGTCTTTAATTATAACATTTCACAGTTTCAGTTTGAAGAGGTCCTCATACACAGAAATTGTATCATGAAATTCGTGACAGGCTCAGGTCTTCTAGCTTATACAGGATGTCCAGATCAATCATTTGAGCTAGTTTAGGCCTGGCTTCAACATGAAAATAAGTGTTGAAACGATCTCCTGAAATTGACTATCATGCTCAGTTTGATCCAGAAAGATATGAGCTCCTTAAAACAAATATGATTCACACTTATTACCCTTATAGGACTGTCCCTCTAGAAAAGCTTTATTTGTATGATGTTCTACAGTACTCTACATACAGAAATAACATAGATGAAAATATTGAACAAGGAAAGTTTGGGGTGACGGACTGTAACAGATGTTTAGTGAGACATTCAAAACCAAGTCTAATTTATCATTGTAAACTGAGCTGTCAAACAAGTGAGATGGACATTTTTTTTACCTGGCTCTTTTCCAACATTTTAATCTTTGGCATTCAGACACTGAACTGCTAGATTAATATGAGTGTTATGAAGATGCTTTCAATGCAAAGATCGTATTCAAATTTAAGCGTTTCCCACATATCAGGAAATGTTAAATGAAGAACGGTAAGTAGTGGAGAGAATTGCTATAGAAGTTGCAAAGGACAGGTCGCAAGATAAGCCGAGCTTAGGGCCTAATGGTCAAGATCGTCTAGACAAGCTTGCCATTGAAAATGAGGCATCCATTGTTATGAATGAAGTAGAAAATGCAATGGGCCAAGTGAGGAGCGAGAGCATTGATTTAGAAACTGTAATCTCAACTGAATAAAGAACAGCTACACATTTTTGGGCATATAACAACCTCTATGGAGCATGGACTCCTCCATGATAACTCTGAATGTTCTTGTAGAGCATTCAAACCTACACTTCTCTATGTTAGTGATCAAACAGGCACCAGAAAACGTGTTTTTATTAAAGTGCTGTCTGCATTTTTAACAGGAAGGCTATTTGTAATCTTTCATGTGCTGTGACTGCTCCTACTGGAATTGCAGCTCAGAACATTAAAAGAATCACATTGCACAGACTACTTATGTTGCCAGTGGAACATGACAACAAACTAAAGTTCCTCAAGTTATCTGGTGATGTTTGTCATGAAATCTCCAGAGTTCTAAACAAATTAAACGTTCTCATTATTGATGAGGTTAGCATGGTTTTTAACCAAATGCTAGATTTCATTCACCTGAGGATGCACAAGGTCCACAGAACTGACTATGACGTTCTCCTTGGTGGTAAACAAATCACAGTTTATGATGACCTTCTTCAGCTGACACCTGTCAAAGGTCATCCAGTTTTTAAGAAACTTCTTCCTGAAGAAATAAAAATGTCATTAGGGAAAATAGAAATGTTAACATATGGTTACATTTCCAGTACACTGACTTGACACAAAATATAAGACAGGCAGCGGATTTCATTTATGGCAATATATTAAAAGACATGAGAATAGGCATTATTAGACAAAAGGCAAAACAAAATATCCTCTTTTTTCTCACATGGTTAGGTTTCTATTTCCACAAAATGACTAATCAACTTCTACGATGCAAGATCTTACAAAAACTCAGAAACAGATTGTGTGGCTCATGTCAATATTAGACGAGTGCACACATTTTAACTTAAAAATGTTTCTTTTTGAAAAACAAGTGGTCATACGAGTAAAGATAAAATAGGATTAAATGTACCACTATGTTAGTCAGTTGTGAAGAAACTTTAATCACCAGAGAGAAACGTTTTACATAATGTGGGGTTAGAAAAGACTCTAAACCTGTGTAATAATTCAAAAATATTTCAATCATCCAGGAGGGATTAGTGAAGGGTGCAATGGGAAACTTGACAGTCTTTATTCCATACCCCAAAAGAGTTTATATTCTGATTACATTTGATCAGATTGAAGAGGGTAAACAATTGGATGGTACACTGCAACATTTCTATGTATGAAAGACCTCTATGTGAAAAGAAAACAGTTTTCCCTGTATTTGGCCTATGTGTGATCATTCATAAAAATTACAAGGGCGCGTTTACACAGTGGTGAAGGAAGGGGAGGGGGCCTGAGGTGACATGTGTAAACACGCCCTGGGGAGCATTTTAAGTTGGGAAAATAATTCCCCTTCAATCCAGAGGGCCCCTGGGGGCCAATTAGCCCTCAAACAGTCCTGCATACATACTGTCTTCAACACATACAAATAGTGACTCACTCATTCATGTATGTATGCACTAAGTAATACCCCCCACTGAAACATACAGACACTCAGACACTCATCCTGATACTCGAAAAACCAAGTAATAAATCATATACACTCATGTAGCTACTCACCAACCCATGCAGCCACTTATATACAAAGTGAGAGACTGATACAGATATTTATATATTTAAACATTACTCACTAACCCATGTGTTTACTAAGATACTATTAATCAGTCAGTTATACAATCAATTTTTCATTAAAAAAAATCATCCATTTAGAAACTTCACTTGTAAACCCATTTATGCACCCATTTCTTCTTATTCTGGAGATATACATATATAAACCTTATTTAATTAAAAAAACACATTTACTGGATGATGTCATCAGTGATGTCATCAGGGAAGTCATTTGAGATGTCATCAGTGATGTCATGAGTTATGTCACTGACCATGCCATGAGTGAGGTAGTATGTGACATCATCAGCAGTGCATTGCGGGCGCTCGAGTTATAGTTAAAATGTCCAGCTAACTATAAATCCCCTGAAACCTATATATATATTCTCCACAAGATTCGAAAATCACAATGAAAACGCACTCACAGGTTAAAGTTTCTCCTTTCTTCCATTTAATCCATTTCAACACACGAGGATTAACAGGGACAACCAACGCTATCTCAATAGCTTCATCACGGTTAGTTGTTGCTTTCGAAATTAACCAATAAAAACATTTTCACCACATCATGTGATAACAGAAATGCAACAAATACTTGAGAGATGCATCATGGTATATGTAGTTAGTATTTACAGCCTTGTTTGAGCGGTGTTTGGGTAACACTTGTTTGCACATTTAATTTTTGTTCATTGTTGTTCGTGGGTATTACCTATGTGTTAACATTTTAACACGTGCTGATATGAGGCTCCAAAGAGAGATATGTATTTCTTTATTTGTTTCAATCATTTTATAACCAATTATACCTATGCACATGGTCGGTTATTTTAAGCGCGCTCATATATTTATAGGGTTTTATGCTTGCCCAGTTAATTTTTACTTTTGCAAGTATTCATTTAAGTTGTTCTTTATTAATGTAGATTTATTTGCGTTTTATCATACCCTCCCGTGGGTTAATCACTACTATTTATTGGTTAGATTTATTTTCACATTTTGGTTCATTTTTTGCCCTCTTTTTTGGTTATGCCTTACATCTGTTTCTATAGTCACCTTCCTATTGCTTTATTTAATTATGAACGTTCTTGGCTCTCATTTGTTTTACTGGACCTTATTTCACAGAAAGCAGATTAATACAGTCACAAATGTACATAAAGTTCCTCACTCTGGTTGAGGCCAAACAGAGTCAGAGTTCTAAAATTGAGAAATTCAAAAGTAAATTCATAGATATATCTATAGACGAAAACAGTAAAACAAAGTTGAAAAATAAGAAAAGGGGGCAGGTAGAAACATCCTGACCCCCTAGGCCTGCTCAGGGGGGTCCCACATTGTGGGCTACGCGTATCGTACGCATACGCGTATCGTACGCATATGCGGTGGAAAAAAAACCTCGAAGTCCGCCACCCACTGGGCTTTATTTTGAAGTACGCCGGAGGGCTCACGGCCTCCCCGCAGCCTCGGGGACGGCCACCCTGTTGTAGAAAGCAGGAGGCACACACGGAAGTTGAATGAAGTAAGGATTTATTATCAAGAGGGAAAGGTAAAGGATCACATGGGAAGGAATTGGACAGGTCAGGAAGGTCAATGAGTCAAAGGGAAAATGCCGGGCATAGGGAATGACGTCACACAAATAGCTTCCGAAGGTTCGGAAGGGAATGCGGTGACGTAAGCAGGGGAAAATAGAAAACATACTAACATGCCCAACATAAACAGTCCTAGTACAACATGAGGCATCTACTACAACTCCCTTTTTTCGAGAACACAAACAGAAATAAAATTAATGGAACACATAGTCCTCAAAACGTTTGGGAAGGCGAACTTCCCTACCACTGCTGGTCGTAGGTTGAACTATCTTGTGATGAACAGTCTTTTGGACAATGTCTCTGACAGCCTCATGAGTGGTATCCTGACAACCAATACTTCTACTGTCTCATGAGACATCTCAGCAGTTTGAGTACCATCCAAACTCTCACCATAAGTGTTGCTGGTATGATCATTAGATGAACAGTCTTTGCCTGTAGGAAAGGAAGTATTACTCCCTTCCATGTCATAGAAACTTTGTTCGCAAGAGTCACATGTTCCAAATTCAGATATGCCATCACTACAACCATCCACCACATTATTGCTCCCTTTCATTATGATTTTGACAACATGAGGCATCTACTACACACCCCCGGGGCCTTTTTAAAACATTTTTTTTAAAAGAATGTGTGGGATGGCTCAAGCCTCCCCCACACGCCCCGGGGACCGCCACCTGCCCGGGGCAGTAATATTTAAAATAGGGGATCCACCACCCCGGGGCTTTTAACTGGTGGAAGGGGGGCCAGCCAGCCCCCCTCCATGAGCCCTTGATGACCCTGGGGTCCGCCCGGCTCCTGAAGGAGGCAGCGTGCTGACTAGGGTGATGGTGTTTGTGTACCCTCTTTTCAGCTCCTTAAACATTCAAACATTTAATTTCTGCAAAATCTTTTCTGTGTTGGGCAACAGAGTGTTAACCCAGTGACTTTTTCATCCATGTATCTTCTTTTACTTTTTCTTTATTTGAACTCTGTTTTATTTACATAATCTTTTTACTTCTCATCACAATGAGTTCCACAGCTTAGCGTCCGTTTCAGTGTTGTTAGTCTTGATGTTCTTTTGCAGACTTACCATTTTGTGTACAAGATCCACCGTCCTATTTGTGCAGCTTTTCTTTGTGTATCTTTTGTGCAGCCTTCTTTTGTGTATCTTCTTTTGTATCTGACTTTGGTTATTCAGTGCTTGATCCAGTGTCCTGAACATAGCAGTACATCTGTAAACATGTAGTTTACTCCTTTCCATTCCCTCCCTCCACCCTAATTGACAACGTTATGAGTGGACTGAAAGTAAGGTACTCCTGTTGTTACTGTTTTAAGCTTGCAACACAGTAGGTAGGACACGGGTTAAGAAACCCAGCCTCTATCACTCTTGGACTCTCCTGGCCCTTGTTGCCATCTCCTTTGCTATGTCTTAAGTATTAAATCTTAGCACTTGACCGTGGTCCTCCTACAGTGTATTCTCATCATAGTCCAAGCACATATAATCCATCATTTTATCTGTCCTTGTCCACTCTGTGTGGTGCTACATATTGCACATCATAGAACACCTGGAGTGTTCCCGCCCTTAAAACGTCTCCATTGGCCATTGTACATGCAGACCTTGGACCACCCTTTTCATCCATTCTTGCATCCTGAGATGTAACCTCCTACCGCTGTTCTTCACTTTCGTACTTTTCCCTTTTAAATATTCAAATATTCTTGGAAAGACATTACCAATCCTTATCTTTTGAAAAAGTAACAAGTTTCTGAAATCACTTTATATGTGAGCTCTGTATGCCATCCTAATACCCAACATTCCAATGACATGCTTTGTACCATTATGTAATGCGATTGAGTTGCAGTGTTCTATCTTGTCTTGGTTTGTGTGTCATGACAATGAAAGGTAACATATTCCTGTATATCCTAAATAAAGCACTTGAAACAATGCATAGTGACACTGTATTTATTGTATTTATTTTCCGAATATTTTCAAAATAATATACACTCAAGTACCAAATATTGTTTCCTCATTCCCAAATAAATATTTAATACATTTCATATGAATCAGCATATATGTCGTAATTACAGTAACAAAGTTGTATTATTTTTTTCAATGTATCACATTTATTTTCTGTTACCACCTCAAACACTGATATTACAGTAAACAAGTTTCAAAAATAGTTTCAAGGTATTAGAAAATATTTTATATGAGCACCACTAACCTCGATATTACAGTAAAGAAGTTGTGAAAACAGTTGGTGGAGCTTAAAATATTGAACGTGAGGAACACAAACACTGTAACAACAAACAACAGTAAACAAGTTGTGAAAATAGTTTCAATGTGTCACAATAACTCATCTAACTTCACTGAGAACATGTTTCTTTACTATTGACAAATATTACATCTTACAGATGGAAAATGTCACTTACACAGTAAGCATTTTTTTTTTGGTTGGCATGTAGTGCTGTAAATTTAGATGCTTTCCATAGTCCTGCCATCTCGTGTTGTGTTCAGCCGGGGTAGTAGCTACAACAAAAAGGCTCGATAAAGGGCCTTGACTTTGAATCAGAATATGAAATTCGAAAATATTTGATAACCCCAGCCAAGAAAGGCAGCAAGTGTGCAAATTACCCACTGCCTTCGGCCGGGGTAGTTGTTACAACAAAAAGGCTCGATAAAGGGCCTGCACTTTGAATTGGAATATGAAATAGAAGAATAGTTCATAACCACAGCTAAGAAAGGCAGCAAGTAAGTGTGTGTATGTGTGGATGAGATGTTGATTGAGTGGAAAATGAATAAGGTGAAAAATAAGAAAGGCTGAAAGTGTGCAAATTACCCACTGCCTTCAGCCGGGGAAGTAGTTACAACAAAAAGGCTCGATAAAGGGCCATGACCTTGAATCAGAATATGAAATTAAACAATAATTGATAACCCCAGCCAAGAAAGGCAGCAAGTGTGCAAATTTCCCACTGCCTTCTGCCGGGGTAGTAGCTACAACAAAAAGGCTCCATAAAAGTCCTTGACTTTGAATCAGAATATGAAATTGAAGAATAATTGATAATCCCAGTCAAAAAAGGCAGCAAGTAGGTGTGTGTATGTGTGGATGATGTGTTGATTGAGTGGAAGATAAAAAAGGTGAAAAATAAGAAAGGCTGCAGAAGCGCAAAGTACCCACTGCCTTGTAAGGGAAGTGGATCTTTGGATACCCAGCACATAATACAGACTGTGCGTCGGATTCCGCAGTGGGAGCCTGAGAAACGGGTACCACATCTAAGCAAGCAATTCAAGTGCATAAAGTACACACACTGTGCAGTAGAAAGGACGCAAGAAAGCACCCACGTGTGCAAATAACCCACTGCCATTCACGGGTAGTAGTTACCAAGAAGGCTCAATAAAGGACCTGCACTTTGAATTTGAAGTACTTGAAGAATAATTGATAACCCCAGCCAAGAAAGGCAGCAAGTGTGTAAATTTCCCACTGCATTCAGCTGGGTAGTAGCTACAACAAAAAGGCTCGATAAAGGCCCTTGACTTTGAATCTGAATATTAAATTCAAGAATAAATGATAACCCCAGCGAAGGAAGGCAGCAAGTGTGCAAATTTCTTACTGCCTTCGGCAGGGGTAGTTGTTACAACAAAAAGGCTCGATAAAGGGCCTGCACTTTGAATACGAATATGAAATAGAAGAATAGTTGATAACCATAGCCAAGAAAGGCAGCAAGTAGGTGTGTGTATGTGCAGATGATGTGTTGATTGAGTGGAAGATGAATAAGGTAAAAAATAAGAAAGGCTGCAACTGTGCAAATTACCCACTGCCTTTAGCCGGGGAAGTAGTTACAAAAAAAAGGCTCGATAAAGGGCTTTGACTTTCAATCTGAATATGAAATTAAACAATAATTGATAACCCCAGCCAAGAAAGGCAGTAAGTGCGCACATTTCCCACTGCTTTCGACCGGGGTAGTAGCGACAACAAAAAGGCTCGATAAAGGGCCTTGGCTTTAAATCAGAATATGAAATTGAAGAATAATTGATAACCGCAGTCAAAAAAGGCAGCAAGTAGGTGTGTATATGTGTGGATGATGTGTTGATTGAGTAGAAGATGAAAAAGGTGTAAAATAAGAAAGGCTGCAGACGCGCAAATTATCCACTACTTTGTCAGGGAAGTGGACCTTAGGATTTCCAGTTCATTACACAGACTGTGCGTCGGATTCCGCAGTGGAGCCTGAGAAACGGGTACCACATCTAAGCAAGCAATGCAAGTGCACAAAGTACACACACTGTGCAGTAGAAAGAACGCAAGAAAGGACGCAAGTGTGCAAATTACCCACTGCCATTCACGGGTAGTAGTTACCAAGAAGGCTCAATGAAGGGCCTGCACTTTGAATTTAAATTATTTGAAGAATAATTGATAACCCCAGCCAAGAAAGGCAGCAAGTGTGTACATTTCTCACTGCCTTCGGTAGGAGTAGTAGCTACAACAAAAAGGCTCGATAAAGGGCCTTGACTTTGAATCAGAATATGAAATTCAAGAATAATTGATAACCCCAGCCAACAAAGGCAGCAAGTGTGCAAATTTCTCACTGCCTTTGGCCGGGGTAGTTGTTACAACAAAAAGGCTCGATAAAGGGCCTGCACTCTGAATACGAATATGAAATAGAAGAATAGTTGATAACCATAGCCAAGAAAGGCAGCAAGTAGGTGTGTGTACATGTAGATGATGTGTTGATTGAGTGGAAGATAAAAAAGGTGAAAAATAAGAAAAGCTGTAGACAGGCAAAGTACCCACTGCCTTGTAAGGGAAGTGGATCTTTGGATACCCAGCTAATTAGATAGACTGTGCTTCGGATTCTGCAATGGGAGTCTGAGAAACGGGTAGCAGATCTAAGGAAGCAATGCAAGTGCACTAAGTACACACACTGTGCGGTAGACAGGATGCAAGAAAGGACGCAACTGTGCAAATTACCCACTGCCATTCAAGGGTAGTAGTCACCAAGAAGGCTCAATAAAGGGCCTGTACTTTGAATTTGAATTACTTGAAGAATAATTGATAACCCCAGCCAAGAAAGGCAGCAAGTGTGCAAATTCCCCACTGCCTTTGGCCGGGGTAGTAGCTACAACAAAAAGGCGCATTAAAGGGTCTTGGCTTTGAATAAAAATATGAAATTCAAGAATAATTGATAACCCCAGCCAAGGAAGGAAGCAAGTGGGCAAATTTCCCACTGCCTTCGGCCGGGGTAGGAACTACAACAAAAAGGCTCGACAACGGGCCTTGACTTTGAATCAGAATATAAAATTCAAGAATAATTGATAACCCCAGCCAAGAAAGGCAGCAAGTGTGCAAATTTCTTACTGCTCTCAGCCGGGGTAGTTGTTACAACAAAAAGGCTCGATAAAGGCCTGCACTTTGATTAAGAATATGAAATAGAAGAATAGTTGATAACCATAGCCAAGAAAGGCAGCAAGTAGGTGTATGAACGAGTGGATGATGTGTGATTGAGTTGAAGATGAATAAGGTAAAAAATAAGAAAGCCTGCAAATGTGCAAATTACCCAGTGCCTTCAGCCGGGGAAGTAGTTACAACAAATAGGCTTGATAAAGGGCCTTGACTTTGATTCAGAATATGAAATTGAACAATAATTGAAAACCCCAGCCAAGAAAGGTAGCAAGTGTGCAAATTCCCCACTGCCTTTGGCAGGGGTAGTAGCTACAACAAAAAGACGCATTAAAGGGCCTTGACTTTGAATAAAAATATGAAATTCAAGAATAATTGATAACCCCAGCCAAGGAAGGAAGCAAGTGGGCAAAGTTCCCACTGCCTTCGGCCGGGGTAGTAGCTACAACAAAAAGGCTTGATAAAGGGCCTTGACTTTGAATCAGAATATGAAATTCAAGAATAATTGATAACCCCAGCCAAGAAAGGCAGCAAGTGTGCAAATTTCTTACTGCCTTCGGCCGGGGTAGTTGTTACAACAAAAAGGCTTGATAAAAGGCCTGCACTTTTATTAGGAATATGAAATAGAAGAATAGTTGATAACCATAGCCAAGAAAGGCAGCAAGTAGGTGTGTGTACGTGTAGATGATATGTTGATTGAGGTGAAGATGAATAATGTAAAAAATAAGAAAGTCTTTAAGTGTGCAAATTACCCACTGCCTTCAGCAGGGGAAGTAGTTACAAGAAAAAGGCTCGATAAAGGGCCTTGATTTTGAATCAGAATATGAAATTGAACAATAATTGATAACCCCAGCCAAGAAAGGCAGCAAGTGTGCAAATTTTGTACTGCCTTCGGCCGGCAGCAGTTGATGTGCTTGGTGCAGCACCAGGTGGGATGTCCCGCAACCTCTGTGTTGCAGCTCGAGCAAAGTTGTTGGGGTGCAAGTTGTTTATGTGTCGCACCATATTTGCTGTGCCAAAGGAGTATTTTTTTGATTGATCACCCCTTAAAAGAGTTGTTTGGCAAATTTTACAGGTTACTAATGGAGACTTGACCTTGTTTTGCCCTTCAGGGAAAGTGGTGTAACTATATTATAGATTCTACTGTCAGACGTCTACCTTAGCGATAGTGGAATTACCATTACTACTTAGACTACCATTGAACAATAACATGTGGATAGGCGGTATTGCTTGTTGACCTTCAAAGAGGAGTAAGATTTAAATGTATATTTCAAGACTTAAGGAAAATAGTTGCTCGATTTCAAAAAGTAAATTAAGTAGGTATGTTAGAGGAAGTCTGCCCAATTCTAAAATGATTGTGCAAGTCATGACAGCTGAAGGAAGTGTGTCAACTTTACTTCTTATGATAATCCGGACACAACACTAGATGGCAGGAGTATGCAAAACATCTAATCAGACATTTTGCATGCAATCACATCTTTACTTTAAAACATACATTTTATTTTGTACATTTGTAACCAGTAAAAGGTAACCAGGATGTTATATTCGTTTTGATACATTGAAGGTGGACCCATCAGCGGCATTCGAAACATTGGGCCTGTTGGGAAAAGAGTGAAAAGTAACTTGTTATTAACATTGCATTGTTTAAAGGTCAATAGCTATTTGAAATGAAAACGTTATATGTATTTACATAGTAAACATAGTGACCTCTCAACACTCAGTGGGAAAGTGGTAATTAATCCATAACTAGGAAGGGTGCATAGCCAGCTATCCAACATGGCAGACGTAACTCTGAAAAGACCCTTGCAAATGTCTCAATTATCTGAGTCATACTAACATACACCCTGCATCAGACCAATGTGAACTGGAGACTGAATGCCACCAAAACACCCCAAGGACTTACATCACTTAATTTTGATCTTCAGCATCTACAGTCATTGATGGTACTTACTATTACGTTTTGCATATACATTGATGAAGTATCTTGGTTGCAGACAGCACAATAGTTTTCAACAGACTCTAAATGTAAAAAAAGATGTACAATAGCACATCATAACAGCAATGCTAACAATTCAAAACTTATTTTTGAAAATATCATGCATGATTCAGGGTTGTTTTCAGATCCAGGAATAGGAACAGTCACAACTGTTGCAAACATATTCAAATGGCTTCACTACGAACATTATTGAAAATTCACAACTATAATGACAATATCTTACTATACTATGTTAAAAATGTATGATATGCCTTTATCTATAAAAGACCTTCAATGAAAAAAGAAAATACAGAATAATCCAATGTTCAGGACAACACTACAGTGTGACACCTTATTTATCATTGAAATATTAAAGTCAAACCTGATGACTCCATTAGGTCCATTGCAATTTTCAGTCGAAAATTCCCCAGAAATATTACATTAGTAAAAATCTGGGCAACTGGCTGCTGAGTTAGATAGCATTCTGCAAACTGAAAACATAATAACAAATGTATATGTTGAGCAAAAGTCCAACCTGAATGTTAATGTACATAAAAACAATTAATCACAAAAGGTTTCAGGTTGAAAAGCAATCATTGGTTTCAGAGCAACTGCGTTAGGACCATACAAGTGGTCAGACAATGTCATATGTGAATAGCAATATGCTTCTGACGGGCACTATGGACATGGTCGGTAGGCTTTGCAAAATGTCATTACTAAAAGCCCTATTTCCTATTTAAAGTACGCTATTAACATAGAGTAATGTATCTTCAACAAATTAAGGTTTAAAAAACCATAATGGAAGTATCATTATCAGTATGCAAAATACACCACAATTGTAGCTTTTGTGTTGCTTTTGGTTACATTGTACGACTAACTGCCATTGGTCATAGTCGGGACGTTTCAATTGCTGTAGGACAACACTTTAGAGCTATACGAATGGTAATGTTAAATATTACACTATGTTTAATTTCATAAAGAGGAATGGTATTGACAATTTTATTATTATGCACTATAAGAAACAAAAATAGATATAAATTAGGTTTTTTAGGGAAAGGTAACCTCCAATTTAGTAAAAAGTCTCGATAGGTAAAAAAGTTGCTACTCAGTGAATCATGAACTATTATTACAAATGGGGGTGGGGTCGCACACTACTCACACACCGGCGGTGTCGCCCCTAAGGACTCTGGTCAATGTAGTAAAGTGTTCGCGATGCATCATCTTTCGATCTTCTGCTATCTTCGCTGTCTTCGCCATCCCTGGACACGTGTTTCGGGGTATTACCCCTCATCAGCAGGGATAGGCCGTGTACTGGGGTTGCCGATGGCTGCCAATATCTGCCAGGTATAGTACCACTCAGGCACGTATGTGCGGGATCCCAGGCTCGTCAGCCCGCTGCTCAAGGGAGCTTTAAAGTTACAAATGGGGGTGGGGTCGCACACTACTCACACACCGGCGGTGTCGCCCCTAAGGACTCTGGTCAATGTAGTAAAGTGTTCGCGATGCATCATCTTTCGATCTTCTGCTATCTTCGCTGTCTTCGCCATCCCTGGACACCTGTTTCGGGGTATTACCCCTCATCAGCAGGGATAGGCCGTGTACTGGGGTTGCCGATGGCTGCCAATATCTGCCAGGTATAGTACCACTCAGGCACGTAGGTGCGGGATCCCAGGCTCGTCAGCCCGCTGCTCAAGGGAGCTTTAAAGTTACAAATGGGGGTGGGGTCGCACACTACTCACACACCGGCGGTGTCACCCCTAAGGACTCTGGTCAATGTAGTAAAGTGTTCGCGATGCATCATCTTTCGATCTTCTGCTATCTTCGCTGTCTTCGCCATCCCTGGACACGTGTTTCGGGGTATTACCCCTCATCAGCAGGGATAGGCCGTGTACTGGGGTTGCCGATGGCTGCCAATATCTGCCAGGTATAGTACCACTCAGGCACGTAGGTGCGGGATCCCAGGCTCGTCAGCCCGCTGCTCAAGGGAGCTTTAAAGTTACAAATGGGGGTGGGGTCGCACACTACTCACACACCGGCGGTGTCGCCCCTAAGGACTCTGGTCAATGTAGTAAAGTGTTCGCGGTGCATCATCTTTCGAACTTCTGCTATCTTCGCTGTCTTTAGGAATCTTAAATGCCTTCTGTGAATACCGAAAGTCTTAAAGTTAGGATTTTTCTCAATTTAGTAGTAGTAAAGTTAGGACTCCTAACTTTAGGACTCCTAAATGCCTTCTGTGAATACCGAAAGTCTTAAAATTAGGATTTTTCTCAATTGAGTAGTAGTTAAGTTAGGACTGCTAACTTTTGGACTCCTAAATGCCTTCTGTGAATACCGAAAGTCTTAAAATGTATTTTTTTCTCAGATTAGTAGTAGTAAAGTTAGGACTCCTAACTTTCGGACTCCTAAATGCCTTCTGTGAATACCGAAAGTATTTAATTAGGATTTTTCTCAGTTTGGTAGTAGTAAAGTTGAGAAAAATCCAAATTTTAAGACTTTTGGTATTCACAGAAGGCATTTAGGAGTCCGAAAGTTAGGAGTCCTAACTTTACTACTACTAAATTGAGAAAAATCCTAATTTTAAGACTTTCGGTATTCACAGCAGGCATTTAGGAGTTCTAAAGTAAGGAGTCCTAACTTCATTACTACTAAACTGAGAAAAAACACAATTTTAAGACTTTCGGTATTCACAGAAGGCATTTAGGGGTTCAAAAGTTAGGAGTCCTAACTTTACTACTACTAAATTGAGAAAAATCCTAATTTTAAGACTTTCGGTATTCACAGAAGGCATTTAGGAGTCCTAAAGTTAGGAGTCCTAACTTTACTACTACTAAATTGAGAAAAATCCTAACTTTAAGACTTTCGGTATTCACAGAAGGCATTTAAGAGTCCTAAAGTTAGGACTCCTAACTTCTGTGAATACCGAAATGAGTAAGTGCATTCTGTGAATACCAAAATGAGTAAGTGCCTTCTGTGAATACCAAAATGGTAGTAAGTTTAGGATTTTGTCTTAAGTTAGTTCTGTGAATCGGGCCGTATATTTTTCTTTCTGCTTTTTCTGGGCAACCTCAATATTTTGCTTTGTCTGCTTCTGCAACTCAAGTACATATCACATACATTTGTGGATTAAAATACACATTGAAGTACTCTAAATTTCACATTGCAATGATAAATAAATACTGAAAAAATTATACTACCATCAACAGTGAATGTTGTCTACGCAATCCATGCTCCTGGAATTTACTGAAACCATCAGGATACACATTACGGCATATATAATCAAGCTCTTGGTACTTAGTGGCATCCATTTCTATAGAAAATCTAGATAAACAGGAATAAAAGTTAAAAGAAAAGCATTATAGATGTAAAGAACACATTTTACATGCTCAAATTCAAGTATAAAGACATAAATAACTATAAAGGTATTTAAATATACAATTAGTAAAAGAACTGTCACCCCGTCTTCACAGCCTAATACGCCCACAAAGTTAAAGCGAGGGATACAGACTACAGTCCATACAAAGAGACGGGTAAGGCCTGCCAAAAGGATGCAGTTTGAAAACAGGACAGTTTAATAAAGGGCGCTCAGGCACTGCAGTGACAGGCCTGACTTTTATATTTAGGTATTTGTGCAGCCAAGAGACAGGATAAAAAAACACTGGCATTAAATAGGCCACATTGAGGGACTAACAGAAAAAAGTAATAAAATGAAGAAGACCCACAGGTCATAACCATGCAGGCATCACGGTGAGGCAATACAAACAGTTTTCTAAAATTGACATACCACCTTTGAGCACAGGAGTGAGGTCCCACAAGTGCACAAATAATTATTAATTATCATCAATTAAAACTATGCTAGTGTCAGGAGGCAAAATGTTCGTAGGCCAACTAGAAAACATTAAAAAAAAAACTATAGGTCACGTGAGGCAGCAAGAAATATTAAAAGTCAGTGTAGGATTAAAAGGGAGCAATTATGATGATTAGGAGAGAGTACATACGTTGAAACACAAAGCACGTGGCGTAGCACAAAAATGCAACATATATATTCATGAAGGCACAATATATAAGAAAAGAGGCCTGGGAAGGCCATGTGAGGCAGTAATAAATATAAAAATTCATTGGAGAATTAGGAGGGAGCAAATAGGACGAACCACAAACCACGTACCGCACAAAAAAAAAAAGCAAAACAGAGCTGGGAGGGCCACGTAACGCACAGAAAAATACCATCAAGCACGTAAAATGTATGAGAACAGAGATGAAAGCACATGACACACTTCAAAAATAGAACGCAGAAATGTATGCACGCATAATTCATTAAAGAGAGGCCTAGCAGGGACCCGTGACGCAGAAGGAAATACATATTACGATCATCCAAGCACGATCAATAAGAATAGAGGCCTGGGAAGGCCACGTAAGGCAGTAATAAATAGTCAAAGTCATGAGGGAATTAGGAGGGAGCAAATACGATGAACCACAAAGCACGTGCCCCACAAAAATAAAGCAAAACAGAGCTGAGAGGGCCACATGATGCAGAAAAAAATACCATCAAGCTCGTAAAATGTATAAGAACAGAGACTAAAGCACGTGACACACTTCAAAAATACGACACAAATTCATACACGCACAACTTATTAAAAAGAGGCCTAGGAGGGCTCCGTGACGCAGAAGGAATTAAATATTAGGATCATCCAAGTACGATGAATAGGAATAGAGGCCTGGGACGGCCACGTGAGGCAGTAATAAATATTAAAAGTCATGAGAGAATTAGGAGGGAGCAAAAACGATGAACCACAAAGCACGTACCCACAAAAATAAAGCAAAACAGAGCTGGGAGGGCCACGTGACGCAGAAAAAAATACCGTCAAGCAGGTACAATTTATAAGAACAGAGACGAAAGCATGTGACACACTTTAAAAATACGACACAGTAATTCATGCAATCATAATTTATTAAAGTAAGGCCTAGCAGGGCCCCGGGACGCAGAAGGAAATAAATATTACGATCATTCAAGTACGATCAATAAGATTAGAGGCCTAGGAGGGCCCCGTGACGCAGAAGGAATTAAATATTAGGATCATCCAAGTACAATCAATAAGAACAGAGGCCTGGGAATTCCACGTGAGGCCGTAATAAATATTTAAAGTCATGAGAGAATTAGGAGGGAGTAAATACGATGAACCACAAATCACGTACCCCACAAAAATAAAGCAAAACAGAGCTGGGAGGGCCACGTGACGCAGAAAAGAATACCATCAAGCACGTAAAATTTATAAGAACAGACATGAAAGACATGAAAGCACGTGACACACTTAAAAAATACGACACAGAAATTAATGCACGTATAATTTATTAAAGAAAGGCCTAGGACGTCCCCGTGATGCAGAAGGAATTAAATATTAGGATCATCCAAGTACGATCAATAAGAATAGAGGCCTGGGAAGGCCACATGAGGCAGTAATAAATATTAAAAGTCATGAGAGAATTAGGAGTTAGCAAATACGATGAACCACAAAGCACGTGGCACACAAAAATAATGCAGAAAAAAATACCATCATGCACGTAAAATGTATTAGAACAGAGACGAAAGCACGTGACACACTTCAAAAATACGACACAGAAATTCATGCACGCATAATTTATTAAAAAAAGGCCTAGGAGGGCCCCGTGACGCAGAAGGAAATAAATATTACGATCAATAGGAATAGATGCCTGGGAAGGCCACATGAGGCAGTAATAAATAATAAAAGTCATAGGCGAATTAGGAGGGACCAAATACGACGAAGCACAAAGCACGTAGCCCACAAAAATAAAGCAAAACAGAGTTGGGAGGGCCACGTGATGCAGTAAAAAAAAGAATACTATCATGCATGCATAATTATTAAGAATAGAGACCAAACCATGTGGCGTACCACAGAAATACAACACAGAAATTCAGGCACATAAAAAAAGATGCATGGCTGCTGGGCATGGGTTGAGGATGGGACTGCCTGAGAGTAGGGGCTGGGCCGCTGGGTCTGGCATGGACTGGGCTTGGAGCGGAGACTGAGGGTGTGACAGCTTCTCCTACCTTTGCTTCTGTCGTCTCTTGTCTTCAAAGGCTGGGTCTTTAGCTGGGCCTGAGGCTGGGCTGGGTGTGGGTGCCGCCGCCACCGTGCCTATGGTAGTTTGGCAGGGCGGCAGCAGCAGGGACACCACGCCGAGCGATGAGCAACGAGAGTCTGTCTGTTACCGCAGCACAGGCAGGCAAAAGAAAGCGTGCTCACGTCAGTGCCAGCATTATATGGTGACCGCAGGGGCTGACCAAACAATGCCTAGGGCCATCATTGGTAGCATTTTTCCACGCTATAAGAATGACGGCCCTAGTTGACCTCCTATTGGCTAATTTATTGGCTTCCACGCTTAGTAATAGCAAGAAAGCTAGGTGGTGTCATCTGGGGAGTGTGGACTGGCATGCAGAACGCATGTGCAAGTGTGAGTGTGTGCACCAAAAAATAAAAACAGAGAGAGACGGGGTCAGGGTTATCATGTGCGCAGAGGCAGGTCCAGAATCGGACCTCCAATGAGTGACCACTTGTAACCACTTTCGTTGCGCGCGCTCTGATTTGACACTGATAGGGTGTGATGGCATCACGCCACGGTATCCTCTTGTTAGTGCTCCCCAGGCCATTAAATTGCACACAAACACTACAATGTAGTCCAAAAACGAGCCCACCGCTAGGCATGGGTTTTTCCCAAACAACTGGCAAACAAAGTCGCCCAATTGTGCAGTGAATAGCGCAATCTGTCAACCTTGTCTACAAAGATGCGATGTTACTTAAACGTTTACTTGTACAAGGATGGGAGGTTACTTATAACTTAGGATGACAGTCATTGGTTAACCAATATCTACGAGGGTTTCTGAGTTGTGATTGGTCAAACAGGATGTCAGATTGATGGACAGCGCACAGTGCCTTTTCTAAAAAAGACACGTATGCGCACAGTGAGTGAGAACTGTTGGGGTACACACCCAGATGGAGGGGCAGATATGGCGCCTATGCACACAACATCCACCAAAACACGCAGGCGGAAAGTACAAAGTGGGCCTTAGGTCATGGACTGCTTCAAATCCCTATAGACTATGCATCTACTGTTATATACACTGGACAACTGGCCTTTTATACTTTCAATTCCCCAGTCTGTATTGGAAAACTTTTCACCAAACACTCTCACACTACTGTTTCAGTATTGTAATGAACCATACAGTAGTATGTGCTTATCTGTACATTATTCTAAAAGTGAAGTTGCTATACATTCAGCCAGACACTCTCTTTGCAGAATTGTAATCATTCAGCCAGTACCCAAGTACTCATGATTTTTTGAATGTATGTATCAACGGTCATATTAGTGTGAGAGGAGGTCTGCCACTATTTCACAAGGATGATGTCATCAGTGATGTCATTTGAGATGTCATCAGTGATGTCACTGAAAATGTCATGAGTGATGTAATATGTGATGTCATCAGCAGTGCATTGCGGGAGCGGGAGTTATAGTTAGCTGAACTAACTATAACGGGAGAATTTCAATGTTTTTGTGAAATGTCCAGCTAACTATAACGTGTGAAACCTTTGTTTTTTTCAGTGAATTTCTAAGGTTTTCTAAATGCTAATTCCTAACTATAACGTGGCTGAAACCTATGGTTTTTTCAGTATATATATATATATATATATATATATATATATATATATATATATATCGTGCTCATGCTTGTCCGTTATGTGGGAAGCACTCGTACATCACCCAGACTTCAAACATAAGTCTTTATTGACAGGTACGGAAACTTTCCTCTACAGAATCCTTAAGCAGTCTTGAGCCCACTGCCGACGCGTTTCGAATAATCTTCTTCCGAGGCTTGTGGTCAAATGTATTTCGCACCGCTCGGTCTCCGCCTTCCCCTTTTGAACTTGATTGCGTGCCCTTAATTGGCAGCTCTAGATGAGTACTGCGCAATGTTTCTTGGGATTGGTAGTGCCGATGCTGTTATCTGAATGTGTTAATGTTCTGCTGGAAGTTTCAGACCCACAATTGGGCGTCTGTAGCGGCCGTTTCCTCAATCCTATAGGGAGATGCCCCAACAAGGGGATTGCAATCCATATAGGATTGAGAAAACGCCCGCTACAAATTAACACTGGCCATGCCCTGGGGGATGGGTTCCCCGGGGCCGAATATGACCTCGGGACGGGGGGCCACGTGGACCCCTTCCATTTAAAGAAAAATAGGGGTCAGACCCTGGGGAATGGGGTCCCCGGGCCCATAAAATAGCAAAGGAAAGGGGGCCACACAGGCCCCCCTTCTTAAAAAAATAAATAAAAGAAAAAATTGTGCCTTCCAGCAACACTCTGCAAACGCGCCCTGTGGTGCATTTTAAGTTGGGGAATTAATTCCCCTTCAATACTAGGGGTCCCTGGGGGCCAACTAGTCCACCAGGTACCTCCAGTAAGCACACAGGGCTGCGTTGCAGAGAGGTGGTCCAGGCCACACCCCTTTTTACATCTCTCTGCATCGCAGCTCTATGACGCTTACTGGAGGTACCTGGTAGGCTAGTTAGACCCCAGGGACACTCAGGATTCAAGGGGACTTAATCTTCCAACTTAAAACTCGCCACGGGGTCCGTTTGCACAGTGCTGAAGGGAAGGGGCGGGACCTGATGTGACATGTGTTCAAACACGCCCTATGGTGCATTTAAAGTTGGGGAATTAATTCCCTTTCAATCCTGAGGGCCCCTGGGGGCCAACTAGCCCACCAGTTGCTTCCAGTAAGCGCCACTGTGCTGTGTTGCAGAGAGGAGGTCCAGGCCCCCCCCTTTCTACACCTCTCTGCAACTCAGCTCTGTGGCACTTACTGTGTGATGTATTCCTATAGGTTCTGAATCGATCCCCCTATTCCTGACCCTATTCTAGTTAAACAAACCAACAAGTTAACTAGCAGTCAGCCCATGAGGCAGAAAACCCCCATGATGCAGATACCGTTATCTGACGCAGTCACACTACGGCACAGGAACGTGTTATCTGATTAGGTCATAACGCTTGCGATCTAATTAGACAAGCGATATTCCTCCAGCCCCTGATAAGGCATACGGAGTTCTCATAACAAATCAAACCTATGACAACCTGGGCAAAACCCTGCGGCCATTGTTTTGATTTCACCGAGAACTTCAGTAAAAGAATGTGCTAACGAGCAAGTCGTATGACATCCTTATTGACGTATCTATGTCCATCCTTACGTCAATCTCGGCACCTTAAAGGTATAAATATTACCGATCTTGCCCTATGCAAACACACGCGTGGTGACGAGACGGAGCAGCCATACTTGCCGAAGCCAAGAGCAGAGCAGACCCCGCTGGCAGCAGCCCCGCCTTCCTGACGCGCTGAGAGACGCGCTGCTTTCTCCTGCCGAGAATCCAGCACCGGCGTTTCTGGGCAGCCCTCGCAGGCAGCCTGGAATATCGAGACCAGAGAGAGAGATACCATTCCTCATTCATCCTAACTTCCAGGTACAGAACTGAATAACCCCTCACAGAGAATTCTTTAGTTATTTCACTTGGCAACAACAAACTTAACTTAAACTGTAACTTTCTATTCCCGCCCACGTATTAGGCTTAGGTCAGGTACACGGGGTAGGCGTATTTAGAAACACCAGTTGAGTACGTTTAGTCAAATGTATATGTGTATGTAATATATTTTATTCATTTTAAAACATCATATGGCTTAGAAACCATATCAATGTTTTTACAGTATTATTTTATACTATTGCTTTTAATGTATGCACTTTACTTAACTATAAGTATTGCAATAATATCGATCCATTTCTCTTGTATGAGAAAAGAGACTGATCAATAAATAACACCTTTTTATTGAACACGCCCGTCTCTTCCTTTTCTCTACAATCTGATGAGACTAAGAATGCACGTACTGACTGAGTAAAATAATTTGCCTTTTGTTCACACGACTCTCGAGATATACTCTTGATTAGGGGAGAGCAAAGTTGTCATGTTCTATGGTTGTCAGAAACTAAATCCCTTCTTGTCTAATCAGGGAAGTTAATTCCTCCTTGAACATTCGAGAAAGTTTCTAGTGAACTCTGAGCTACGCTGGCAAACCCAAAACTTTAAGTCTAGTATCGACAGTAGTAGACCTAGTTAACGTCTGGTCTAGGCCTTTACTGCTGTAGGTATTATTCCAATGCGCAGAGCCTATTGGGATGATAGGAACTACACTACATGGCGCCCAACGCGTTTGGAAAGGGCGATAAAACTAACGTAAGACATTTAGAGTAACTCAGTCGTGCTTTCTCACTCAGACCCCTTTTCCCATAATACTCCAAAGACGTCTGGAGTGGGTGAAAGGTTATATCCGCCAGACCTCGCAGGAGGGAACTCCTATGTATGGTTCTTGGTATAGTCAACGTTGAAGGATAAACAGTTCCAAAATATTGTGCATCTAACCTTTGTTTCCATAAGAAACCTGATCTGCAAACAAAAGAAATAACCATCCTGTCAGTAAAATGTCAGAGAATGAGGATGAAAGAGAGGCAGTTAGATTAGCAACTGAACTCACAGCAGCTGATGCTACCATGCAGGCAGCAGACCAGGATATAATACTCATCCCGGTCATCAAAAGGAGATCTATAACTCTAAAACTTATAGAAAATGGACTGACACCTAGAGGTGGCACAGTCATATTCGTAATTGAGGCACACGAATATCGGCAGACAGAGGTATACTATTCATGGATACATTTTCCAGCAGCAAATGCTGTAACAAAGTACTTCCACTATTACAAAATAGAGGAACCTCCTGAAACGTACACTCCTTTCGAGGAGGTGGAAGTACCACTCAAATTTCAAGAGCATTTGCTCTTATTTGATGGCGCCCTAAAACATAATAATCACATCACCAGGCTCGGTCCTTTAGGTAGACCAGGAGCAACGTGGCCGGTCCTAGCCGGATACACACCACATCCAGACATCAATGAGATGCCAGCAGCAGAGCTGTTAACACAGCTAAAACAATTAATAAAAATACATAGACAATTAGTCCAGTATGTGATGCGGACTTCAACAATTCAGCCAGCGATTAAACTCCCACAGCTGACCCCTCACCAGGGGAACACAAATAAAATTACACCACAGAACATCCAGTCCTGCCTAGGTAAAGTACCGGCTAAACGGGAACAAATACCATTCTGGCTAGCGCAAAAAATCACCCAAATAGAGGCGGTGTTTCCTGACACCACCCCGCTAGAAAAACACAGGATTCTGACTATCTGTCTTCCAATGGGAATCGCACCACACATTGAGGACTGTGACACTTGGGGTACAGTCTTTGCTTCCATCTACACAAAAACGCACGGTGTTCCATCCATTTCGGTAATACCAGATGTGCTAAAACAAATTCAAGATGAATATGGACCTGAACCCGCTTTAACTCTTGGAATGAAATTACTGAAAGACTTCAAGCAGGTCTCGGCTATATTATTAGCCAACATAAAAGGTGAAGCAGCAAACGTGGCGATCCGCCAGAGGTTAAAAGAGACAGATATAGCAGACCAACCAGCTGAAATTGCCAGAATCATAGAAAAATCCTATGAGGAACTAGGTAGAGATAGTTTAGGTGGAATACCAGTAAAACCGCAACTAATTGAAAGTCCTGAAAAAATATTTTTTAATAATAATTCTACATCACCAAAAAAGAACTGGGATGGAAACAAACAATCCAATCCTAAAGAAAAGAAATTCCAGTCCCGAGGAAGGTCTCCTAGGCGAAGAGAAAAATCTCCGAACCAAAGGCACAGGTCACCTCAGAGTGACCCCTCTGGGAAAAGATATAACCTTAGAAATAGGAATAATATTAAAAAGCCTGATAGATATCAAGACATTGATACACGTCCCTCTCAATCTTTTCAGACTTCCTCGCAGAAATCGGAAAGAAGAGGACGATCAGAACAAAGAGAAGAGCACACCAAGTCCAAAGACAAGGAACCTGCTCAACTAAAAAAGAAATTACAATTTCCAAAAAAGAAGGTAGCCAGTATCAAGGTAGTTAACAATGCCGAGAATACTGAGGACACAACTGAAAAACGGAGAGTGGGCTCAGACAATGCTAGACAGCGCAGCAGAAGTGAGCATAGCTCGCAAAGTCCTTATGAATCATCTGGAGACAGTGGACACGAATGAATATCTTCAAGTGGAAACTGCGGACACCAGAGTTAGCAAACCTCACAAAATATACGAAATAACATTGCGTATAGAGGGGGATAAGACTAGAAAAATAAGGGGACTATTTTGGGATAATCTCTCCAAGGGCTATGATATCCTTCTAGCTGAAAAAGACTGGCCACCAGAGTTTGTAAGGGAGTGCCCTCATGGCGAAGAAGTAATTATGCCTTGCCTTCTCAAATCAAATTCCAATTCATAAAAAGTACACACTTGCTAGAAAGTGGGCAGTGGCTCTAGCTCCAGCTTTATATAAAAATCACGTGGGATGGGATGAGGACTCTCCTCCTCACAAAATCCAGTTAAAATCACAACCTACTGCACAAAGGCAGTACCCAATTAAGCAAGAAGCTAAAAAACAGGTAAATGAAATACTAGATCAGCTAGAATACCAGGGGGTGATTGAAACTTGCACCTCACAAATGAACAACCCTTTGTTTCCGGTCTCCAAACCAGACAATTCATATCGTCTAGTTTTGGATTACCGACACCTTAACACATGTTGCAAAACTTTTCAAGTGCAAAACTCACACAGTGCTGCACTAATAAATAACATAGGGGCATATTATCAAGGGGCTTTATCTCAGCTTTTTTGGCTTTAAAAGCCAAGAAAGCGGAGATAAAATTATCTCCCTATTACCAAGCTGTCGCTAACACCAGTTAGCGACAGCTAATAGGAGATAGCGACCATCTTGGGCCCCGCTTTGCATGTCAGTGATATTTATCACTAATGCCATGCAAAGTGGGCGTGCCAAGATGTTAGCGACTGGAAACAGTCGCTAACATCGCTATCTCCTATTACCAACTTTTGGAGATATTCGCGCTAAGCGCGAATATCTCCAAAAGCTTACACCTGCCCAGGAGCAGTTCTTAGCCATGTTATCCAATGGGAGGTGGATAACATGGCTAAGAGCATTTGCTCGATAATGCATGAATATCGCTGACTTTTCAGCGATATTCATGCATTGCGGCCGTTTTTTACCGCATTTGCGATAAACCTTGCTAATAGCAAGGTTTATCTGCGATAAAAATCGCCGATGTGCGGCGATAAGTTTTGTCTCTAAACAAGTTAGAGACAAAAATTATCGCTAGTTGTTGGTAATATGCCCCATAGTGCGCAAAAAATACAAAACAACCTTAGACATCTCTAATGGATTCTTTTGTCAAAACATAGCACCAGAGAGCAGATATTTAACTGCGTTCTCAATAAATGGCACTCAAAAACAATTCTGTCGGTTAGCCCAGGGGTACAAGAACAGCCCGGGGGTATTCTCAGCGAGAGTAACAGAATTACTACAACTATATGATGATGAAGCATTATCTTATGTCGATGACATTTACTTAACAGATGATGACTTGGAGACTCACTTGAAAAGAGTGAACACCATAATACTTGGGTTCGCTGCAGAGGGTTACAAATTCAACTTTAAAAAATCCAGAATTGCCCATCTGACAGTCCTATTCGTAGGATATGAATTATCAAGTGTAGCCTGGATTACAATCTTCTAGAACTAGAAGAATTAAAAAATCTAGAATATGAAAAAACATATCCTCTGCCAATCGATATTCTGCCTTTACGACATTACGCCTGTGTAATTTATACAGACGGGCATGCTCAACCCCCCGTTTGGGGCGAACATGCATACAACCCCACATGTGGGATTACAAAAGAAGTGTGGCGCGGAGGTAAACTAAAACCTCTATTAACAAAAACACACTCAGTAGAAACTAATTCAGAACAAAAAACTGAAATATTAGCTTTGAAAATGGCGCTAGATAATGCGGATCGCGAATTCCCGACACTTATAGTGTCAGATTCATATTACTGCGTCAAATCATATAACAGCGATTTGCAGACATGGATTCAAAACGGTTACAAAGATGACACAGATGCACCAATAAAGCAAAAACTGCTCTGGGAACAAATAGCTCTTTTACAAAAAGAACTACCAAAGACTCACGTGACACATTCACTGAGTCACCAGCGTGATGGCGTTCACGTTGCAGGGAATTCATTGGCTGAAACAGCCGCAGCGGCAGCCACTAAATCGGCTCCCGTAGTTCGAAAAAAGCGTACATTAAAATACATTGACGGTGAAACAGTGCTGGCGGTGAAAACGTCATCAAAAGGCGACTGCTCAGCGTTACCGATCAACTATCCACTCAATTATACATACATAATCGATGCAAACTCCATCCCTTTTGCTCGAATCCCTGGAGTGGGGGATAGAGTGATTCCAAACATGGACAGGAGAAACTTGTTAATCGCAGACGCACATATGGGCGAGGGTCTCAGACACCTCAAACTAAAAAATTCTCTGGAAGAATTACAATCACGGTACTGGTGGCCAGGCATGAGCCTGCGTCACACCATGTTTGTAAAAAACTGCCCAAACTGCAACAGAGATCGCAGTGGGGAAAGAAACAGTTTAATACCTCGTCGTTCTACTCCAGAAAAAATCAGGAGTAAAAAGGAAGGGTTGCGATTAACATATACAGGCTAGTTCCACTTATAATGTAGATCACCAGCACTCGGCTGACGTCCGGACTGTTATACAAAGATTTGCGAGTCTAAATGGCATATACGCTAAGAGCATGCTACGTTTGACCATTGTCTCCACTCTAGCCCTCAAGCCTGAGGGGAAACATGACCAAATGAGCATAGCCCAGCGGGAATCTTCTCACTTCCTTCCTGAGGGTACGGGATGGTGTAAAGAAAAAACCAAGGCATAAAGCAATCTATAGCGGAAAGGATATTAGGTTCGGGAGCTGGGTGGGTCAAACATCTAATAAGTGTCCAACGTAGTCTCAATAACTTGCCAAGAAATTCTCCGAAGGGATTCAGTGCGTACGAATTATTATTTGGAACTAGGATGATGATCTCTGACATTGATAGTCAGACTTCAGTGGTGAAAGAAAAAAGCTTTGATATCAAAGACCGTTTGGCTATTTTGCAGGACTTAAACAAAACAAGAAAAGACCTGAGCAACATAAAGTTGAAACAACAGCCAACAACCACTGAAGAACCACCACCTGTCCCAGCAAGACCTGTCTGGATTCCAAAAGTCGGGGATCTAGTCAGGGAAAAGATCGCGGTAAAGAAGGAATTTGGGCCTTCTTACAGAAAAGCAGTTCCTGTCTTGTCTGTCAACGGGACAAGATCAGTTGTACTACCGCCACTTGCTGGTAAAAAGGAGAACCGAGTTGTATCCATCGACCTGGTAAAACCACAACATGTGGCCGATAACAAACAGTAGGCCAAGTGGACTCCCAATAAGTAGCAGAACACCAAGGTTTGCTACCAGTACAGAGGTCCTAACAAAGAGGCTCATCACATTCGAAACGCCTACAGAAGAACAACATGGACTATGCAACAATGCAATAGAACTTAGACCTCTGAAAACCCAAATAAAAACATTTAGCAGAGACACACCAATCTATAATGAAGTAACAAGTGAAAATGCAAGAAACGGAAATTCTGAAGCAATTGGAACAATTGACAGAACTGCATCCGGCTACTTCATAAACTTCGATGATTCCTCTGAGGGCTTCAGCGAATCAAAGACACAGCCATCATCAAAAACCTTTAAAGATAAAGCTAAGGAACTTTTGAAACAACTGAAAGAAAAATATCTGATTTCTCCATAGATTGAATTTTGGGTGGGTTTTGGTGCATTTATCCTCATACTTTGGCTCATCATGGTACTTACTTTGGGACGCTTCATTGAGGGAAAATATGCAAAAATGGACACAGCAAGTCAGAAAATCAACTTGATCCTCAAACCACACACATCTTCACACGTCGAGAAAAGAGAACTTTCCTCAGCCAACTTCACAGCCAATCCGATACCTGGTGGGGTAGCATGGGACAACACTGACTATGAAATTTATGGTCCGGTCGAGATCCTGAAATATCCACACCAAATTAAGATCTCCTTGAGTGACTTTGTAAAACCAAACTCATTTGCTGATGATTGGGACTTCGAAAGCATTAATAATATGATGTCTGACTTAGTAATGTCTGCTAAATTTACCAAACATGATTATTTGCAGGGTTCTACAAATTATGATAGTATGTACTGTTATAACCACTATGGTAACCATTTTTTACATAGATCTGCACAACCTAGAAATGTTTTAAATTATAATCAATGGGAACATTGTGCAACACCTCCAAAAGGGAGCTCAAGAACCGTTTACGACAAATATTCATATTTTTCAGGTTTTAACACAAGTAATGCTGAAACATTTTATTTTAAATTGTCAAACAAAACAGGGACCAAGACCATGATAACCAACACAAAATTGTTATATTCAGACTCATTCTTTGAAAAAATGAATACTTTTGGTTTTGATTGTTGGGACAAAAATGTTGAATTGAAAAGTGTTTGGGGTACAAAAGAATGGCAAGTACAGGGTATAGAAGCTTTGTTTAGAGCCTGCATGATCCCAGAACAAATGATATTTTTAAATGACACTGTTCAACAAACCACCTGTCTTGGCCTAGCCAAAATCAAAGATTTAAATAAACCGTCTATTCCAAAGCCAACAATGTTTAGCAACACTTCTACAGATGAAGAGATAGACGTAAACCAAATATTAAACCAAATATTAAACCAAAACAGAACACATCCTGATTAGAAACAGTGGTTGATCTGGCCCACAGATACTAATAACTGTCAAGACAGATTCCTGAACAAAACACAGGGGTTCAAAATGACCAGGCCAGACCCTAGATATCCTCAAAGACATCACCCAGGGATAATAACCACCTACAGTGTGGGCAAATTATGCCTTCAATGCCTGCAAACTTCCACACTGGCAGAAATTAAGCAACACCTAACTTTACTTACTGATGGTGCTGACTTGCGTGATTTCACTTTGGGACCACACAAACAGCGTCAAAATCGTTTCATAGCAGCCTCTGTATATGCAGCATACAATGAGGCCTGGAAGGTTACTCAAATTGAAACAGCAGAGAGAATACGGGAAATTGACCGTATTAATTTGGAAAAATCACTTTCTGTAGTGGACAATGGGTTAATGACTCTGTCCTCCAGAATTTTTTCTTTGGACAGCATTGTGTCTTCAGCAATCGACATATTATCGCAAGACTTACTGTTATTACAACACGGTCAGTCACAATTGCGCTCTATTGTACAGCTTGGCTGGACGTTACAAAATCTGCGTTCAGGCTATGTGCCTTGGCGTTTAATCAACACAACGTCACTATTCTAAATCTTAAACCTTACTGATAGACAAATCAGTATGGCACAAAAGGGTGCTGATTATACAATCTTGAGCATTGAAAAACTCGAAAGATTACCAGTGACAATGTCAGAACGACCTGTCAGTGAATGGATAATACATGGGATAATAAATATTCCAATCTCAACCTTCAGGTTTCAATACTGCCAAAAATATATACAGGCTGGCATGTACGAGAAATTGGGAAAGGGGTACCTTAAAACAACATGGAACCTGCCCTATTCACATGCATGTGTCAGTAATAAAGGACAGAAAGTGTTTCTTAGTGGCAACAATTGTGCGATGTCACTAAGTGACACACTTCTGTGTAACGGAATTAGTTTGCATGGAGCCTGTGAAGGGAATTCATACAACCTTTCATGTCACCAACAAGGCGCACCTGCAACAGAAATAGAACCATTCTTTCAAAGACTCTATAATGGGAGTTACATTCTTATTGTAGACCGCAGATGTTGTAGTCTTATGCCCGGGACTCCTTATCTAGTAACTACGACTGCGAAGGTCAAGTGCTGTGGACGCTCATTGTTCCCCAGCTCCTTCCCAGACAAGGAGGCAAGGGCATGGCCCGATTTGAAAATTACTTCTATTCGAATAGATACTTTAAGCAGAATGAAAACAGTGCTTCTTCAGACGCCTACCAGGCTTTCGTCATCAAAAGAAACGTATGATCTACAAGTCGCAAGGATGACTGCAGAGATACATACATTATTATCAACTAATTCCCCCGTACATTTCGCGGAAATCCTGAATGAAATCTTAAATATTTCTGATACCAATGGGGTCACAAAGGTATTTAAGACAGTATTTTCGATCGCATTAACACCATTCAAAGCCATACTGGGTATTTTTCCAGATTTCGTCCATTCGATTTTTGGCGGACTTCCCCTGATCCTGGGACTAATTGCAGGAATCCTATTCTTAGTCCTTATTTTTCGTTATGGCAACCCATGTCACAGACAAAACTCTGGCGACAAGAGAAGAAACAATCCTAGCCATTGGATACCGAGACCGGATATCAAAAATCCTGGGACTCTCCCGGCTTAGAGACCTGAACATGACTTGGTTTCTATCATTTCGACCAATGTGGCAAAGATGTGTTTTACCTGTATTAAGGTGTCTGCTATGCGGAGAAGAATGCGTGTTAGACACCTGTCTGACGCTACAATCGGATGCGCCAATGGATGCAGAAACATTGTTGAGCCCGATCAAGGTTCACGCTTTGTGCTGCCCTCAAAGGCTACCAATCCTGATGACGGCATTCGTGGAAGCTTCACCACTACGATTGATGGGTAGTGAAGTTCAAGATGAAAGCAGCATCGAACAGGTACGACCTTCTGTCAGTAATACAAATCAGAATGTCAATAGAGACAATCATGCACAAGAATGCATGATTACACCTATTTCCGAGTTAGTGGAACTTTCCCAGGAAGCTGTTGACAGTTTTTTCGAAAGCCTGAATGATATGATGTTCTCTCCAGAACAGAAATAGAGACTTTTGAGCAAGCTCGCACACGGCGTTCCCTGAATTCGGCCTTCAACTTTAAAAATAAAGTCACATGAACAATTTTCCCTCCAGTTCACGGACAGCAATTTTTCAGCAGCCCCAAAATATTTTTGCATATTTTCCGGGACACTATCTTCTGCTTAAAGTAAGAAACTATTCTTAAAGAACTAAGAATTCTAAATTTTAGATAGCATATATACATTAGCTGCCCGCTGGTATGTTCATAAATATTTTATTCTGTGATGGAATGGTCTCGAACTTTTTTTCTGTATTAAGAGCCATTTCATGTGTAAATTCTCATATACCGGATAGCAATAATGTATACAAATGCGATTACTTTGGCATTATTCTACAGCTTGAGTGCATACAATACATATGACTGCAATATTTTTCCGTATATTTGAAAAATTTCAAAATGCATTTATGTATTTTGGGGTGGTAAGGTATACACTATACTCTATAGTATGTTGTACTATGTTATACTATGCATAGATTAGTAAATATGTACATAGTTAGCGTGGAGTGGGTGTGATGTATTCCTATAGGTTCTGAATCGATCCCCCTATTCCTGACCCTATTCTAGTTAAACAAACCAACAAGTTAACTAGCAGTCAGCCCATGAGGCAGAAAACCCCCATGATGCAGATACCGTTATCTGACGCAGTCACACTACGGCACAGGAACGTGTTATCTGATTAGGTCATAACGCTTGCGATCTAATTAGACAAGCGATATTCCTCCAGCCCCTGATAAGGCATACGGAGTTATCATAACAAATCAAACCTATGACAACCTGGGCAAAACCCTGCGGCCATTGTTTTGATTTCACCGAGAACTTCAGTAAAAGAATGTGCTAACGAGCAAGTCGTATGACATCCTTATTGACGTATCTATGTCCATCCTTACGACAATCTCGGCACCTTAAAGGTATAAATATTACCGATCTTGCCCTATGCAAACACACGCGTGGTGACGAGACGGAGCAGCCATACTTGCCGAAGCCAAGAGCAGAGCAGACCCCGCTGGCAGCAGCCCCGCCTTCCTGACGCGCTGAGAGACGCGCTGCTTTCTCCTGCCGAGAATCCAGCACCGGCGTTTCTGGGCAGCCCTCGCAGGCAGCCTGGAATATCGAGACCAGAGAGAGAGATACCATTCCTCATTCATCCTAACTTCCAGGTACAGAACTGAATAACCCCTCACAGAGAATTCTTTAGTTATTTCACTTGGCAACAACAAACTTAACTTAAACTGTAACTTTCTATTCCCGCCCACGTATTAGGCTTAGGTCAGGAACACGGGGTAGGCGTATTTAGAAACACCAGTTGAGTACGTTTAGTCAAATGTATATGTGTATGTAATATATTTTATTCATTTTAAAACATCATATGGCTTAGAAACCATATCAATGTTTTTACAGTATTATTTTATACTATTGCTTTTAATGTATGCACTTTACTTAACTATAAGTATTGCAATAATATCGATCCATTTCTCTTGTATGAGAAAAGAGACTGATCAATAAATGACACCTTTTTATTGAACACGCCCGTCTCTTCCTTTTCTCTACAATCTGATGAGACTAAGAATGCACGTACTGACTGAGTAAAATAATTTGCCTTTTGTTCACACGACTCTCGAGATATACTCTTGATTAGGGGAGAGCAAAGTTGTCATGTTCTATGGTTGTCAGAAACTAAATCCCTTCTTGTCTAATCAGGGAAGTTAATTCCTCCTTGAACATTCGAGAAAGTTTCTAGTGAACTCTGAGCTACGCTGGCAAACCCAAAACTTTAAGTCTAGTATCGACAGTAGTAGACCTAGTTAACGTCTGGTCTAGGCCTTTACTGCTGTAGGTATTATTCCAATGCGCAGAGCCTATTGGGATGATAGGAACTACACTACAACTGGTGTAACTTGGTGGGCTAGTTGGACCCCAGGGACCCTCAGGATTCAAGGGGACTTAATCCCCCAACTTAAAATGCACCACGGGGCGCGTTTGCACAGTGGTGAAGGGAAGGGGGGGCCTGATGTGACATGTGTTCAAACACGCCCTATGGTGCGTTTAAAGTTGGGGAATTAATTCCCTTTCAATCCTGAGGGCCTCTGGGGGCCAACTAGCCCACCAGGTACCTCCAGTAAGCGCCACTGTGCTGGGTTGCAGAGAGGTGGACCAGGCCATGCCCCTTTTTACACCTCTCTGCAACGCAGCTCTGTGGCGTTTACTGGAGGTACTTGGTGGGCTAGTTGGACCCTAGGGTACTCAGGATTCAATGGGACTTAATTCCCCAACTTACAACGGAGAAAGGGGGCAGGGCCTTTATCTAACTCTCACAAATCCAACTGCATTGGCTTACTGGAGGTAAAATATAGGCTAGTTGGCCCTTAAAGGACCCCAAGCAGTGAAGGGGACTTCAATCCCCATCTAAGAGCATGCCAGGGAGTGCGTTTGTAGAGTGGTGGGCAAAGTGGGCGTGGCCTGGTACAAATACTTACCAGTGCTGCTGTCTGTGACTGACTGCAGGTAATAGTTTGGGAAGTTGGACCCCAAGGATGTCCTTGGGGGCCAATCATCCCTCTTGTTTCTTCCAGTAAGTCTCAAGACGTCCCTAAGATGTCTTTGGAGGCCATGGCCCCCTTTCTCTACCACTCCGCAAACGTTCCTATGTGGCAGACTACGGGATTGGGGATGAAGTCCAATTTAGTCTGGAGGGAGTTTGGGGACCAAGAATCCCTCCATGTACCTCCTGTAAGTCCTACGCAGCAGAATTCCTGAGCGCTGGTTGGACGCCCAGCACCCTTTGTCCATCACTCTGGAAACACGATTACTAGTTAAAGCAGCATATTTCTGCACCTCTGACTTAGAGGTGGTTTTAATCCCCCTGCCCTATTATCTACTAGGGTTCTTACAGAGGAGGTCATGCTAATCACATGGGTACCCCTACGCATAGTGTTCCCTAGTGTAGGTAGGTGTTTTCACTGTATTCTAAGTGTCTTTTAGCATAGCACAGGCTTGAGGCCTGGTTAGTCAGAGTCAGTTACCACCAGTACCCGTCTGAAAAAGTTGTGGGCACAGGATGATTTTGCAACAAGGCCTCTTTCTGCTCCTCTTTTGGTTCTTTCTGCACGTCTTGCTTCTTCCTGCACTTTTCTTCATCTTTGCGTACTTCTTTTGACTGTTTCTGCATTTCTTTTGCTTCTTTCTGTGTGTTTTTTCTTTTTTCTTCACATGTCTTAACTCTGTAGGCATACTTAGACACTAGCATTTAAAAAACAGTTGAAATTCACTTAAGAAACCATAGGTTTCAGGCATGTTATAGTTAGAAATTGACATTTAAAAAACCTTTGAAATTCACTGAAAAAACCATAGATTTCAGGCACGTGGTTTTGGGAAAGTTATAGTTAGTTGGACATTTCACTCGTACAAAACCATAGAAATTCCCCTGTTATAATTAGTTCAGCTAACTATAACTCGTGCCCCAGCAATGCACTGAGTAATATGTGACGTCATCAGCAGTGCATTGCGGGCCCGCGAGTTATAGTTAGCAGAACTAACTATAACGGGGGAATTTCAATGGTTTTGTATGAGTGAAATGTCCAGCTAACTATAACATGTGTGAAACCTATGGTTTTTCAGTGAATTTCTAAGGTTTTTTAATTGCTAGTTCCTAACTATAACGTGGCTGAAACCTGTGTTTTTTTCAGTGAATTTCAAAGGTTTTGTAAATGATAATTTTAAAATGTATTAATTAGAGTTACTGTAAGTATGGTTAGAATTACTTTTCAGGATCAGTAGTGGGCTGAAGGATGCATCCCTGAGGTCTTTCCTGATAACAGGTGAGCAAATCAGAATTCATAGTTCGGCTGATTTTAGAGGAATATTTTAAAGTTCCAAAACTCCACACTTAAATTTCCAAGTGAAACCAGTCAATGTTAGCCTATGGAAGGAAATTTAAGTTACTGTAACTACAATTAGAATTACTTTTCAGGATCAGTAGTGGACTGAAAGATGCAGCACTGAGGTCTCTCCTCAGGTGAGTAAATCAAAATTCGTAGTTCTGCTGATTTTAGAGGAATATTTTAAAGTTCCAAAACTTCACACTTAGAAAAATTTCCAAGTGAAAGCAGTCAATGTTAGCCTCTGGAAGGAAATTCAAGTTACTGTAAGTATGGTTAGAATTACATTTCAGGATCAGTAGTGTGCTCAAAGATGCAGCACTGATGTCTCTTGTGATAACAGGTGAGTAAATCGGAATTCGTAGTTCGGCTGATTTTACAGGAATATTTAGCAAAATAGTGAAAGAAGGGGGCGTGACCTGAGGTAACATGTGTGCCCTGTGGCGCGTTTTAGGGTGAGGAATTAATTCCTTTTCAATCCTGAGGTCTCCTCTGAGCCAACTAGCCCACCAGGTACCTCCAGATTGCGCCAGGGAGCTGTGTTGCAGGGATTTCCTATGGAAACTAGGTCCTAACTATAACTACCTACTGGCGACCGCCAGTAGGTAATATATATATATATATATATCGCCAGTAGGTAGTTATAGTTAGGACCTACTTTCCATAGGAAATCCACAACATTCTATTTGGAAAAATGTTGGCGTCGGTTGATGAATCTTCGCGAATTTCTCCAAGAAAAAGGCCTGCTCCGCTCCTTCCCTGAAAGTTTGGTGGTGATTTGTGAAGCGGGGGCAGAGACAAAAGGGGTGCCCCAAAACGTGTTTTACCCATGCAATTTTCCATAAGACCTTTAGCCAGGGCTACAGCCCGAACAGAATTACACAAAATTTGGCAAAAGGTAGAGTTTGGTTCGCAGATAACCCTTTTTGTTGAATGGTGTAATCCGTTCAGTAGTTCCTGAGAAAATCATAAGTAAAATCATAAGTTTATCTAGAGGAGCTTACCTTACTCTGTACTGTACTTCCCTAGCACGAGCTGCATGCTGATTGGATGTCAACTGTCTGTCAACACTCCAAACCAGGAAGTGTTGGCAGCCATTTTGTGTCTCGGTAGAACCGAGGCACAAGAAAACAGAATACAAATTCGCAAAACACATAAAGGGGGCAGGGTAGACACACCCTGGCCCCCTAGGCCTGCTCCGGGGGATCCCACGAGTACCCCCGAGTCCAATTTTTTTTTTTAAGAAATCGAGAGGTCTGCGTACATACGCAAACTCTGCGGGAACCCCCCCTGCCCCCCGGTCAGCTGTTTAAAAAAATTATCCCCCAGGGGGACCAAATCCAGGGGACAAAATGATTAAAAAAGTGTGGGGGGGGTCCAATCCCCCCACACTGCCCCGGGGACCGCCACATCCCAGGGCAAAGTAATTGTTGTTGCGGGGGGGCATAGAGCTTCCTCGCAGCCCCGGGGACCGCCACCCACTGATGCTTCGTGTAAAAAAAAAACATCTGTGTGGTGGGGGGCTCAAGCCCTCGCACACACCACAGGGACCGCCACCTCCCTGGGGCTTTAATATTGAATATCGGGGGCTCCGTTATGGACCCCCCAGCCCCGGGGACCACCACCCCCTGGGGCTTTTCTATGTTGGGAGGGGGGCTGTGCGGCCCCCCTCCTGGAGCCTTGTGGTGGCCCTGGGGACCGCCACCTCCCCAGGGCCGGCTCCTGCAGTGTCCGGGGGTGCCTACCCCCGGGACACAACTGTTTGTTATGGTAGGGCGGGAGTGTCGCGGCTCCCACGCTACCATAACAAACTGTTTTTCATCAGAGAGAGGAGCATGTTAGCTGCTCTCTCTGACGAAAAGCAATGCCGGCTCCCGAAGGACACGGGGAGCCGGCTGGGACCTTTGGGGCTTTGGGGCTCCCCCCACGGTCCCCAACGTTATATTTGAGGCCCCGGAGATGGGGTCCCCGGGGATTATAAAAAATTAGCAATAGACGGTATTTCTTTTTTTTACAATAGATTTACAGTCGTGAACCATGCTCGCACGTACGACGTACAGTGCGAAGTCTGTAAGATGACCCGTGAGCGTACCTAAGGTAGAAAAAGTAAAATATTTTTAGATATTTATGA